>NC_064619.1:752141262-754641262 GCF_023898315.1 Schistocerca nitens | reverse complement strand
AGACTCAGTGTTTTTGTACTTAAGTCGGCATTGTGTCTCTTATATTTAATTCCGATGCAATATCTGTTTTCATCGTCACTGTGAAGGTCAGAGGGATACAGTAAATCTGCAGAGGTGCATCGGAATGTAAAACTGGTGTCACAGGAAACGCTCAAAATATAGACAGTAGGAAGACTCAGTCTTCCTGTACTTAAGTCGGCATTGTGTCTCTTATATTTAAATCCGATGCAATTTCTGTGTTTCATCGTCAATGCGAATGTCCAATGGATAAAGTACCCCTGCAGAGGTGCATCGGAATGTAAAACTGGTGACACAGGAAACGCTCAAAACGTAGACCCTAAGGAGACTCAGTTTTGTAGTACTTAAGTCGGCATTGTGTCTCTTATATTTAATTCCGATGCAATTTCAGTGTTTCATCGTCACTGTGAAGGTCCAATTGATACAGTAAACCTGCAGAGGTGTATCGGAATGTAAAACTGGTGACACAGGAATCGCTCAAAACATAGACCCTAAGAAGACTCAGTTTTATTGCACTTAAGTCGGCATTGTGTCTCTTATATTTAAGTCCGATGCAATTTCTGTGTTTCATCGTCGATGGGGAGGACCAAAAGATACAGTTAACCTGCAGAGGTGCATCGTAGTGAAAAACTGGTGACACAGGAAACGCTCAAAACATAGACAGTAGGAAGACTCAGTCTTCCTGTACTTAAGTCGGCATTGTGTCTCTTATATTTAAATCCGATGCAATTTCTGTGTTTCATCGTCAATGGGAAGGTCCAATGGATACAGTAAACCTGTAGAGGTGCATCGGAATGTAAAACTGGTGACACAGGAAACGCTCAAAACGTAGACCCTAAGGAGACTCAGTTTTGTAGTACTTAAGTCGGCATTGTGTCTCATATTTAATTCCGATGCAATTTCTGTGTTTCATCGTCAATGGGAAGGTCGAAGGAATACAGTAAACCTGCAGAGTTGCATCGGAATGTAAAACTGATTACACAGGAAACGCTGAAAACATAGACAGTATAAAGGCTCAGTCTTCCTGTACTTAAATCGGCATTGTGTCTCTTATATTAAATTCCGATGCAATATCTGTGTTTCATCGTCACTGTGAAGGTCCAAGGGATGCAGTAAACCTGCAGAGGTGCATCGTAATGTAAAACTGGTGACACAGGAAACACTCAAAACATAGACAGTAGGAAGACTCAGTCTTCCTGTACTTAAGTCGGCATTGTGTCTCTTATATTTCAATCTGATGCAAATTCTGTGTATCATCGTCAATGGGAAGGTCCAATGGGTACAGTAAACCTACAGAGGTGCATCGGAATGTAAAACTGGTGACACAGGAAACGCTCAAAACATAGACAGTAGGAAGACTCAGTCTACCTGTACTTAAGTCGGCATTATGTCTCTTATATTTAAATCCGATGCAATTTCTGTGTTTCATCGTCAATGGGAAGGTTCAATGGATACAGTAAACCTGCAGAGGTGCATCGGAATGAAAAACTGGAGACACAGGAAACGCTCAAAACGTAGACAGTAGGAAGACTCAGTCTTCCTGTACTTAAGTCGACATTGTGTCTCTTAGATTTAATTCCGATGCAATTTCTGTGTTTCATCGTCAATGGGAAGGTCCAAGGGATTCAGTAAACCTGCAGAGGTCCATCGGAATGTAAAACTGGTGACACAGGAAACGCTCAAAACATAGAGCCTAAGAAGACTCAGTGTTTTTGTACTTAAGTCGGCATTGTGTCTCTTATATTTAATTCCGATGCAATATCTGTTTTTCATCGTCACTGCGAAGGTCGAAGGGATACAGAAAAGCTGCAGAGGTGCATCGGAATGTAAAACTGGTGACACAGGAATCGCTCAAAACGTAGACAGTAGGAAGGCTCAGTCTTCCTGTACTTAAGTCGACATTGTGTCTCTTAGATCTAATTCCGATGCAATTTCTGTGTTTCGTCGTCAATGGGAAGGTCCAATGGATACAGTAAACCTGCAGAGGTGCATCGGAATGTAAAACTGGTGACACAGGAAACGCTCAAAACGTAGACAGTAGGAAGACTCAGTCTTCCTGTACATAAGTCGACATTGTGTCTCTTAGATTTTATTCCGATGCAATATCTATTTTTCATCGTCACTGTGAAGGTCAGAGGGATACAGTAAATCTGCAGAGGTGCATCGGAATGTAAAACTGGTGTCACAGGAAACGCTCAAAATATAGACAGTAGGAAGACTCAGTCTTCCTGTACTTAAGTCGGCATTGTGTCTCTTATATTTAAATCCGATGCAATTTCTGTGTTTCCTCGTCAATGGGAAGGTCCAATGGATACAGTACCCCTGCAGAGGTGCATCGGAATGTAAAACTGGTGACACAGGAAACGCTCAAAACGTAGACAGTAGGAAGACTCAGTCTTCCTGTATTTAAGTCGGCATTGTGTCTTATATTTAATTCCGATGCAATTTCTGTGTTTCATCGTCAATGGGAAGGTCTAATCGATATACTAAACCTGCAGAGGTGCATCGGAATGTAAAACTGGTGACACAGGAAACGCTCAAGACATAGACAGTAGGAAGACTCAGTCTTCCTGTACTTAAGTCGGCATTGTGTCTCTTATATTTAAATCCGATGCAATTTCTGTGTTTCATCATCAATGGGAAGGTCCAATGGATACAGTAAACCTGTAGAGGTGCATCGGAATGTACAACTGGTGACACAGGGAACGCTCAAAACGTAGACAGTAGGAAGACTCAGTCTTCCTGTACTTAAGTCGACATTGTGTCTCTTAGATTTAATTCCGATCCAATTTATGTGTTTCATCGTCGATGGGGAGGAGCAAGGGATACAGTAAACCTGCAGAGGTGCATCGGAGTGAAAAACTGGTGACACAGGAAACGCTCAAAACATAGACAGTAGGAAGACTCAGTCTTCCTGTACTTAAGTCGCATTGTGTCTCATATTTAATTCCGATGCAATTTCTGTGTTTCATCGTCAATGGGAAGGTCCAAGGGATACAGTAAACCTGCTGAGGTCCATCGGATTGTAAAACTGGTGACACAGGAAACGCTCAAAACATAGACCCTAAGAAGACTCAGTTTTCTTGTACTTAAGTTGACATTGTGTCTCTTAGATCTATTTCCGATGCAATTTCTGTGTTTCATCGTCGATGGGGAGGTCCAAGGGATACAGAAAACCTGCACAGGTCCATCGGAATGTAAAACTGGTGACACAGGAACGCTCAAAACATAGACCCTAAGAAGACTCAGTTTTCTTGTACTTAAGTTGGCATTGTCTCTCTTATATTTAATTCCGATGCAATTTCTGTGTTTCATCGTCACTGGGAAGGACCAATGGATACAGTAAACCGGCAGAGGTGCATCGGAATGTAAAACTGGTGACACAGGAATCGCTCAAAACGTAGACAGTAGGAAGACTCAGTCTTCCTGTACTTAAATCGGCATTGTGTCTCTTATATTTAATTCCGATGCATTTTCTGTGTTTCATCGTCAATGGGAAGGTCCAATCGATACAGTAAAACTGCAGAGGTGCATCGGAATGTAAAACTGGTGACACAGGAAACGCTCAAAACATAGACAGTAGGAAGACTCAGTCTACCTGTACTTAAGTCGGCATTGTGTCTCTTATATTTAAATCCGATGCAATTTCTGTGTTTCATCGTCAATGGGAAGGTCCAGTGGATACAGTAAACCTGCAGAGGTGCATCGGAATGTAAAACTGGTGACACAGGAAACGCTCAAAACGTAGACATTGGGAAGACTCAGTCTTCCTGTACTTAAGTCGACATTGTGTCTCTTAGATTTAATTCCGATGGAATTTCTGTGTTTCATCGTCAATGGGAAGGTCCAAGGGATACAGTAAACCTGCAGAGATCCATCGGAATGTAAAACTGGTGACACAGGAAACGCTCAAAACATAGAGCCTAAGGAGACTCAGTTTTCTTGTACTTAAGTCGGCATTGTGTCTCTTATATTTAATTCCGATGCAATATCTGTGTTTCATCGTCACTGTGAAGGTCGGAGGGATACAGTAAACCTGCAGAGGTGCATCGGAATGTAAAACTGGTGTCACAGAAACGCTAAAAATATAGACAGTAGGAAGACTCAGTCTTCCTGTACTTAAGTCGTCATTGTGTCTCTTATATTTAAATCCGATGCAATTTCTGTGTTTCATCGTCAATGGGAAGGTCCAATGGATACAGTAAACCTGCAGAGGTGCATCGGAATGTAAAACTGGTGACACAGGAAACGCTCAAAACGTAGACAGTAGGAAGACTCAGTCTTCCTGTACATAAGTCGGCATTGTGTCTCTTATATTTAATTCCGATGCACTTTCTGTGTTTCATCGTCAATGGGAAGGTCTAATCGATACACTAAACCTGATGAGGTGCTTCGGAATGTAAAACTGGTGACACAGGAAACGCTCAAAACATAGACAGTAGTAAGACTCCGTCTTCCTGTACATAAGTCGGCATTGTGTCTCTTATATTTAAATCCGATGCAATTTCTGTGTTTCATCGTCAATGGGAAGGTCAAATGGATACAGCAAACCTGTAGAGGTGCCCCGGAATGTAAAACTGGTGACACAGGAAACGCTCAAAACGTAGACCCTAAGGAGACTCAGTTTTGTAGTACTTAAGTCGGCATTGTGTCTCTTGTATTTAATTCCGATGCAATTTCAGTGTTTCATCGTCACTGTGAAGGTCCAATTGATACAGTAAACCTGCAGAGGTGTATCGGAATGTAAAACTGGTGACACAGGAAACGCTCAAAACATAGACCCTAAGAAGACTCAGTTTTATTGTAGTTAAGTCGGCATTGTGTCTCTTATATTTAATTCCGATGCAATTTCTGTGTTTCATCGTCGATGGGGAGGACCAAAAGATACAGTAAACCTGCAGAGGTGCATCGGAGTGAAAAACTGGTGACACAGGAAACGCTCAAAACATAGACAGTAGGAAGACTCAGTCTTCCTGTACTTAAGTCGGCATTGTGTCTCTTATATTTAAATCCGATGCAATTTCTGTGTTTCATCGTCAATGGGAAGGTCCAATGGATACAGTAAACCTGTAGAGGTGCATCGAAATGTAAAACTGGTGACACAGGAAACGCTCAAAACGTAGACCCTAAGGAGACTCAGTTTTGTAGTACTTAAGTCGGCATTGTGTCTCATATTTAATTCCGATGCAATTTCTGTGTTTCATCGTCAATGGGAAGGTCGAAGGAATACAGTAAACCTGCAGAGTTGCATCGGAATGTAAATTTGATTACACAGGAAACGCTGGAAACATAGACAGTATAAAGGCTCAGTCTTCCTGTACTTAAATCGGCATTGTGTCTCTTATATTAAATTCCGATGCAATATCTGTGTTTCATCGTCACTGTGAAGGTCCAAGGGATGCAGTAAACCTGCAGAGGTGCATCGTAATGTAAAACTGGTGACACAGGAAACGCTCAAAACATAGACAGTAGGAAGACTCACTCTTCCTGTACTTAAGTCGGCATTGTGTCTCTTATATTTCAATCTGATGCAAATTCTGTGTATCATCGTCAATGGGAAGGTCCAATGGATACAGTAAACCTACAGAGGTGCATCGGAATGTAAAACTGGTGACACAGGAAACGCTCAAAACGTAGACAGTAGGAAGACTCAGTCTACCTGTACTTAAGTCGGCATTATGTCTCTTATATTTAAATCCGATGCAATTTCTGTGTTTCATCGTCAATGGGAAGGTCCAATGGATACAGTAAACCTGCAGAGGTGCATCGGAATGTAAAACTGGTGACACAGGAAACGCTCAAAACGTCGACAGTAGGAAGACTCAGTCTTCCTGTACTTAAGTCGACATTGTGTCTCTTAGATTTAATTCCGATGCAATTTCTGTGTTTCATCGTCAATGGGAAGGTCCAAGGGATACAGTAAACCTGCAGAGGTCCATCGGAATGTAAAACTGGTGACACAGGAAACGCTCAAAACATAGAGCATAAGAAGACTCAGTGTTTTTGTACTTAAGTCGGCATTGTGTCTCTTATATTTAATTCCGATGCAATATCTGTTTTTCATCGTCACTGCGAAGGTCGAAGGGATACAGTAAACCTGCAGAGGTGCATCGGAATGTAAAACTGGTGACACAGGAATCGCTCAAAACGTAGACAGTAGGAAGACTCAGTCTTCCTGTACTTAAGTCGACATTGTGTCTCTTAGATCTAATTCCGATGCAATTTCTGTGTTTCGTCGTCAATGGGAAGGTCCAATGGATACAGTAAACCTGCAGAGGTGCATCGGAATGTAAAACTGCTGACACAGGAAACGCTCAAAACGTAGACAGTAGGAAGACTCAGTCTTCCTGTACTTAAGTCGACATTGTGTCTCTTAGATTTTATTCCGATGCAATATCTGTGTTTCATCGTCACTGTGAAGGTCAGAGGGATACAGTAAATCTGCAGAGGTGCATCGGAATGTAAAACTGGTGTCACAGGAAACTCTCAAAATATAGACAGTAGGAAGACTCAGTCTTTCTGTACTTAAGTCGGCATTGTGTCTCTTATATTTAAATACGATGCAATTTCTGTGTTTCATCGTCAATGGGAAGGTCCAATGGATACAGTAAACCTGTAGAGGTGCATCGGAATGTAAAACTGGTGACACAGGGAACGCTCAAAACATAGACAGTAGGAAGACTCAGTCTTCCTGTACTTAAGTCGACATTGTGTCTCTTAGATTTAATTCCGATCCAATTTCTGTGTTTCATCGTCGATGGGAAGGTCCAAGGGTACAGAAAACCTGCTAGGTCCATAGGAATGTAAAACTAGTGACACAGGAAACGCTCAAAACATAGACCCTAAGAAGACTCAGTTTTCTTGTACTTAAGTCGGCATTGTGTCTCTTATATTTAATTCCGATGCAATTTCTGTGTTTCATCGTCAATGGGAAGGTCCAATGGATACAGTAAACCTGCAGAGGTGCATCGGAATGTAAAACTGGTGACACAGGAAACGCTCAAATCATAGACTGTAGGAAGACTAAGTCTTCCTGTACTTAAGTCGGCATTGTATCTCTAATATTTAAATCCAAAGCAATTACTGTGTTTCATCGTCACTGTGAAGGTCCAATGGATACAGTAAACCTGCAGAGGTGCATCGGAATGTAAAACTGGTGACACAGAAAAAGCGCACAACATAGACAGTAGGAAGACTCAGTCTTCCTGTACTTAAGTCGGCATTGTGTCTCTTATATTTAATTCCGATGCAATTTCTGTGTTTCATCGTCAATGGAAGGTCTAATCGATACACTAAACCTGCAGAGGTGCATCGGAATGTAAAACTGGTGACACAGGAAACGCTCAAAATATAGACAGTAGGAAGACTCAGTCTTCCTGTACTTAAGTCGGCATTGTGTCTCTTATATTTAAATCAGATTCAATTTCTGTGTTTCATCGTCAATGGGAAAGTCCAATGGCTACAGTAAACCTGCAGAGGTGCATCGGAATGTAAAACTAATGACACAGGAAACGCTCAAAACGTAGACAGTAGGAAGTCTCAGTCTTCCTGTACATAAGTCGGCATTGTGTCTCTTATATTTAAATACGATGCAATTTCTGTGTTTCGTCGTCAATGGGAAGGTCCAATGGATACAGTAAACCTGCAGAGGTGCATCGGAATGTAAAACTGGTGACACAGGAAACTCTCAAAACGTAGACAGTAGGAAGATTCAGTCTTCCTGTAATTAAGTCGACATTGTGTCTCTTAGATTTAATTCCGATGCAATTTCTGTGTTTCATCGTCGTTGGGAAGGTCCAAGGGATACAGAAAACCTGCAGAGGTCCATCGGAATGTAAAACTGGTGACACAGGAAACGCTCAAATCATAGAGCCTAAGAAGACTCAGTGTTTTTGTACTTAAGTCGGCATTGTGTCTCTTATATTTAATTCCGATGCAATATCTCTTTTTCATCGTCACTGCGAAGGTCGAAGGGATACAGTAAACCTGCAGAGGTGCATCGGAATGTAAAACTGGTGACACAGGAATCGCTCAAAACGTAGACAGTAGGAAGACTCAGTCTTCCTGTACTTAAGTCGACATTGTGTCTCTTAGATCTAATTCCGATGCAATTTCTGTGTTTCGTCGTCAATGGGAAGGTCCAATGGATACAGTAAACCTGCAGAGGTGCATCGGAATGTAAAAGTGGTGTCACAGGAAACGCTCAAAATATAGACAGTAGGAAGACTCAGTCTTCCTGTACTTAAGTCGGCATTGTGTCTCTTATATTTAAATCCGATGCAATTTCTGTGTTTCATCGTCAATGGGAAGGTCCAATGGATACAGTACCCCTGCAGAGTTGCATCGGAAAGTAAAACTGGTGACACAGGAAACGCTCAAAACGTAGACAGTAGGAAGACTCAGTCTTCCTGTATTTAAGTCGGCATTGTGTCTTATATTTAATTCCGATGCAATTTCTGTGTTTCATCGTCAATGGGAAGGTCTAATCGATACACTAAACCTGCAGAGGTGCATCGGAATGTAAAACTGGTGACACAGGAAACGCTCGAAACATAGACAGTAGGAAGACTCAGTCTTCCTGTACTTAAGTCGGCATTGTGTCTCTTATATTTAAATCCGATGCAATTTCTGTGTTTCATCGTCAATGGGAAGGTCCAATGGATACGGTAAACCTGTGGAGGTGCATCGGAATGTAAAACTGGTGACACAGGGAACGCTCAAAACGTAGACAGTAGGAAGACTCAGTCTTCCTGTACTTAAGTCGACATTGTGTCTCTTAGATTTAATTCCGATGCAATTTCTGTGTTTCATCGTCGATGGGAAGGTCCACGGGTACAGAAAACCTTCAGAGGTCCATAGGAATGTAAAACTGGTGACACAGGAAACGCTCAAAACATAGACCCTAAGAAGACTCAGTTTTCTTGTACTTGGCATTGTGTCTCTTATATTTAATTCCGATGCAATTTCTGTGTTTCATCGTCAATGGGAAGGTCCAATGGATCCAGTAAACCTGCAGAGGTGCATCGGAATGTAAAACTGGTGACACAGGAAACGCTCAAATCATAGACAGTAGGAAGACTCAGTCTTCCTGTACCTAAGTCGGCATTGTATCTCTTATATTTAATTCCAAAGCAATTTCTGTGTTTCATAGTCACTGTGAAGGTCCAATGGATACAGTAAACCTCCAGAGGTGCATCGGAATGTAAAACTGGTGACACAGAAAAAGCGCAAAACATAGACAGTAGGAAGACTCAGTCTTCCTGTACTTAAGTAGGCATTGTGTCTCTTATATTTAATTCCGATGCAATTTCTGTGTTTCATCGTCAATGGAAAGGTCCAAGGAATACAGTAAACCTGCAGATGTGCATCGGAATGTAAAACTGATTACACAGGAAACGCTGAAAGCATAGACAGTATAAAGACGCAGTCTTCCTGTATTCAAATCGGGATTGTGTCTCTTATATTTAATTGCGATGCAATATCTGTGTTTCATCGTCACTGTGAAGGTCCAAGAGATACAGTAAACATGCAGAGGTGCATTGGAATGTAAAACTGGTGACACAGGAAACGCTCAAAGCATAGACCGTAAGAAGACTCGGTTTTCTTGTACTTAAGTCGGCATTGTGTCTCTTATATTTAATTCCGATGCAATTTCTGTGTTTCATCGTCGATGGGGAGGACCAAGGGATACAGTAAACCTGCGGAGGTGCATCGGAGTGAAAAACTGGTGACACAGGAAGCGCTCAAAACATAGACAGTAGGAAGACTCAGTCTTCCTGTACTTAAGTCGGCTTGAGTCTCTTATATTTAAATCCGATGCAATTTCTGTGTTTCATCGTCAATGGGAAGGTCTAATCGATACACTAAACCTGCAGAGGTGCATCGGAATGTAAAACTGGTGACACAGGAAACGCTCAAAACGTAGACAGTAGGAAGACTCAGTCTTCCTGTACTTAAGTCGGCATTGTGTCTCTTATATTTAAATCAGATGCAATTTCTGTGTTTCATCGTCAATGGGAAGGTCCAATGGATACAGTAAACCTGCAGAGGTGCATCGGAATGTAAAACTGGTGACACAGTAAACGCTCAAAACGTAGACCCCAAGGAGACTCAGTTTTGTAGTACTTAAGTCGGCATTGTGTCTCTTATATTAAATTCCGATGCAATATCTGTGTTTCATCGTCACTGTGAAGGTCCAAGGGCTACAGTAAACCTGCAGAGGTGCATCGTAATGTAAAACTGGTGACACAGGAAACACTCAAAACATAGACAGTAGGAAGACTCAGTCTTCCTGTACTTAAGTCGGCATTGTGTCTCTTATATTTCAATCTGATGCAAATTCTGTGTATCATCGTCAATGGGAAGGTCCAATGGATACAGTAAATCTAGAGAGGTGCATCGGAATGTAAAACTGGTGACACAGGAAAAGCTCAAAACATAGACAGTAGGAAGACTCAGTCTACCTGTACTTAAGTCGGCATTATGTCTCTTATATTTAAATCCGATGCAATTTCTGTGTTTCATCGTCAATGGGAAGGTCCAATGGATACAGTAAACCAAACCTGCAGAGGTGCTTCGGAATGTAAAACTGGTGACACAGGAATCGCTCAAAACGTAGACAGTAGGAAGACTCAGTCTTCCTGTACTTAAGTCGATATTGTGTCTCTTAGATCTAATTCCGATGCAATTTCTGTGTTTCGTCGTCAATGGGAAGGTCCAATGGATACAGTAAACCTGCAGATGTGCATCGGAATGTAAAACTGGTGACACAGGAAACGCTCAAAACGTAGACAGTAGGAAGACTCAGTCTTCCTGTACTTAAGTCGACATTGTGTCTCTTAGTTTTAATTCCGATGCATTATCTGTGTTTCATCGTCACTGTGAAGGTCAGAGGGATACAGTAATCCTGCAGAGGTGCATCGGAATATAAACTTTTGTTACAGGAAACGCTCAAAATATAGACAGTAGGAAGACTCAGTCTTCCTGTACTTAAGTCGGCATTGTGTCTCTTATATTTAAATCCGATGCAATTTCTGTGTTTCATCGTCAATGGGAAGGTCCAATGGATACAGGAAACCTGCAGAAGTGCATCGGAATGTAAAAGTGGTGACACAGGAAACGCTCAAAACGTAGACAGTAGGAAGACTCAGTCTTCCTGTATTTAAGTCGGCATTGTGTCTTATATTTAATTCCGATGCAATTTCTGTGTTTCATCGTCAATAGGAAGGTCTAATCGATACACTAAACCTGCAGAGGTGCATCGGAATGTAAAACTGGTGACACAGGAAACGCTCAAAGCATAGACAGTAGGAAGACTCAGTCTTCCTGTACTTAAGTCGGCATTGTGTCTCTTATATTTAAATCCGATGCAATTTCTGTGTTTCATCGTCAATGGGAAAGTCCAATGGATACAGTAAACCTGTAGAGGTGCATCGGAATGTAAAACTGGTGACACAGGGAACGCTCAAAACGTAGACAGTAGGAAGACTCAGTCTTCCTGTACTTAAGTCGACATTGTGGCTCTTATATTTAATTCCGATGCAATTTCTGTGTTTCATCGTCAATGGGAAGGTCCAAGGAATACAGTAAACCTGCAGATGTGGATCGGAATGTAAATCTGATTACACAAGAAACGCTGAAAACATAGACAGTATAAAGACGCAGTCTTCCTGTACTCAAATCGGCATTGTGTCTCTTATATTTAATTCCGATGCTATATCTGTGTTTCATCGTCACTGTGAAGGTCCAAGAGATACAGTAAACATGCAGAGGTGCATCGGAATGTAAAACTGGTGACACAGGAAACGCTCAAATCATAGACCGTAAGAAGACTCGGTTTTCTTGTACTTAAGTCGGCATTGTGTCTCTTATATTTAATTCGGATGCAATTTCTGTGTTTCATCGTCGATGGGGAGGACCAAGGGATACAGTAAACCTGCAGAGGTGCATCGGAGTGAAAAACTGATGACACAGGAAACGCTCAAAACATAGACAGTAGGAACACTCAGTCTTCCTGTACTTAAGTCGGCTTGTGTCTCTTATATTTAAATCTGATGCAATTTCTGTGTTTCATCGTCAATGGGAAGGTCTAATCGATACACTAAACCTGCAGAGGTGCATCGGAATGTAAAACTGGTGACACAGGAAACGCTCAAAATATAGACAGTAGGAAGACTCAGTCTTCCTGTACTTAAGTCGGCATTGTGTCTCTTATATTTAAATCAGATGCAATTTCTGTGTTTCATCGTCAATGGGAAGGTCTAATCGATACACTAAACCTGCAGAGGTGCATCGGAATGTAAAACTGGTGACACAGGAAACGCTCAAAACGTAGACAGTAGGAAGACTCAGTCTTCCTGTACTTAAGTCGACATTGTGTCTCTTAGTTTTAATTCCGATGCAATATCTGTGTTTCATCGTCACTGTGAAGGTCAGAGGGATACAGTAAACCTGCAGAGGTGCATCGGATTGTAAAACTTTTGTCACAGGAAACGCTCAAAATATAGACAGTAGGAAGACTCAGTCTTCCTGTACTTAAGTCGGCATTGTGTCTCTTATATTTAAATCCGATGCAATTTCTGTGTTTCATCGTCAATGGGAAGGTCCAATGGATACAGGAAACCTGCAGAGGTGCATCGGAATGTAAAAGTGGTGACACAGGAAACGCTCAAAACGTAGACAGTAGGAAGACTCAGTCTTCCTGTATTTAAGTCGGCATTGTGTCTTGTATTTAATTCCGATGCAATTTCTGTGTTTCATCGTCAATGGGAATGTCTAATCGATACACAAAACCTGCAGAGGTGCATCGGAATGTAAAACTGGTGACACAGGAAACGCTCAAAACATAGACAGTAGGAAGACTCAGTCTTCCTGTACTTAAGTCGGCATTGTGTCTCTTATATTTAAATCCGATGCAATTTCTGTGTTTCATCGTCAATGGGAAGGTCCAATGGATACAGTAAACCTGTAGAGGTGCATCGGAATGTAAAACTGGTGACACAGGGAACGCTCAAAACGTAGACAGTAGGAAGACTCAGTCTTCCTGTACTTAAGTCGACATTGTGGCTCTTAGATTTAATTCCGATGCAATTTCTGTGTTTCATCGTCGATGGGAAGGTCCAAGGGTACAGAAAACCTGCAGAGGTCCATAGGAATGTAAAACTGGTGACACAGGAGACGCTCAAAACATAGACCCTAAGAAGACTCAGTTTTCTTGTACTTAAGTCGGCATTGTGTTTCTCATATTTAATTCCGATGCAATTTCTGTGTTTCATCGTCAATGGGAAGGTCCAATGGATACAGTAAACCTGCAGAGGTGCATCGGAATGTAAAACTGGTGACACAGGAAACGCTCAAATCATAGACAGTAGGAAGACTCAGTCTTCCTGTACTTAAGTCGGCATTGTATCTCTTATATTTTATTCCAAAGCAATTTCTGTGTTTCATCGTCACTGTGAAGGTCCAATGGATACAGTAAACCTGCAGAGGTGCATCGGAATGTAAAACTGGTGACACAGAAAAAGCGCAAAACATAGACAGTAGGAAGACTCAGTCTTCCTGTACTTAAGTAGGCATTGTGTCTCTTATATTTAATTCCGATGCAATTTCTGTGTTTCATCGTCAATGGGAAGGTCCAAGGAATACAGTAAACCTGCAGATGTGGATCGGAATGTAAATCTGATTACACAAGAAACGCTGAAAACATAGACAGTATAAAGACGCAGTCTATCTGTACTCAAATCGGCAGTGTGTCTCTTATATTAAATTCCGATGCAATAACTGTGTTTCATCGTCACTGTGAAGGTCAAAGGGATACAGTAAACCTGCAGAGGTGCATCGTAATGTAAAACTGGTGACACAGGAAACACTCAAAACATAGACAGTAGGAAGACTCAGTCTTCCTGTACTTAAGTCGGCATTGTGTCTCTTATATTTCTATCCGATGCAAATTCTGTGTTTCATCGTCAATGGGAAGGTCCAATGGATACAGTAAACCTGCAGAGGTGCATCGGAATGTAAAACTGGTGACACAGGAAACGCTCAAAACGTAGACAGTAGGAAGACTTACTCTTCCTGTACTTAAGTCGGCATTGTGTCTCTTATATTTAATTCCGATGCAATTTCTGTGTTTCATCGTTAATGGGAAGGTCCAGTCGATACAGTAAAACTGCAGAGGTGCATCGGAATGTAAAACTGGTGACACAGGAAACGCTCAAAACGTAGACAGTAGGAAGACTCAGTCTTCCGGTACTTAAGTCGACATTGTGTCTCTTAGATTTAATTCCGATGCAATATCTGTGTTTCATCGTCACTGTGAAGGTCAGAGGGATACAGTAAACCTGCAGAGGTGCATCGGAATGTAAAACTGGTGTCACAGGAAACGCTCAAAATATAGACAGTAGGAAGACTCAGTCTTCTTGTACTTATGTCGGCATTGTGTCTTATATATTTAAATCCGAAGCAATTTCTGCGTTTCATCGTCAATGGGAAGGTCCAATGGATACAGTAAACCTGCAGAGGTGCATCGGAATGTAAAACTGGTGACACAGGAAACGCTCAAAACGTAGACATTAGGAAGACTCAGTCTTCCTGTACTTAAGTTGGCATTGTGTCTCTTATATTTAATTCCGATGCAATTTCTGTGTTTCATCGACAATGGGAAGGTCTAATCGATACACTAAACCTGCAGAGGTGCATCGGAATGTAAAACTGGTGACACAGGAAACGCTCAAAACATAGACAGTAGGAAGACTCAGTCTTCCTGTACTTAAGTCGACATTGTGTCGCTTAGATTTAATTCCGATGCAATTTCTGTGTTTCATCGTCAATGGGAAGGTCCAATGGATACAGTAAACCTGCAGAGGTGCATTGGAATGTAAAACTGGTGACACAGGAAACGCTCAAAACGTAGACAGTCGGAAGACTCAGTCTTCCTGTACTTAAGTCGGCATTGTGTCTCTTATATTTAATTCCGATGCAATTTCTGTGTTTCATCGTCAATGGGAAGGTCTAATCGATACACTAAACCTGCAGAGGTGGATCGGAACTTAAAACTGGTGACACAGGAAACGCTCAAAACATAGACAGTAGGAAGACTCAGTCTTCCTGTACTTAAGTCGGCATTGTGTCTCTTATATTTAAATCCGATGCAATTTCTGTGTTTTATCGTCAATGGGATGGTCCAATGGATACATTAAACCTGCAGAGGTGCATCGGAATGTAAAACTGGTGACACAGGAAACGCTCAAAACGTAGACAGTAGGAAGACTCAGTCTTCCTGTACTTAAGTCGACATTGTGACTCTTAGATCTAATTCCGATGCAATTTCTGTGTTTCATCGTCGATGGGAAGGTCCAAGGAATGCAGAAAACCTGCAGAGGTCCATCGGAATGTAAAAATGGTGACACAGGAAACGCTCAAACCATAGACCGTAAGAAGACTCAGTCTTCTTGTACTTAAGTCGGAATTGTGTCTCTTGTATTTAATTCCGATGCTATTTCTGTGTTTCATCGTCACTGGGAAGGTCCAATGGATACAGTAAACCTGCAGAGGTGCTGCGGAATGTAAAACTGGTGACACTGGAAACGCTCAAATCATAGACCCTAAGGAGACTCAGTTTTGTAGTACTTAGGTCGGCATTGTGTCTCTTATATTTAATTCCGATGCAATTTCTGTGTTTCATCGTCACTGTGAAGGTCCAATGAACACAGTAAACCTGCAGAGGTGCATCGGAATGTAAAACTGGTGACACAGGAAACGCTCAAAACATAGACCCTAAGAAGACTCAGGTTTCTTGTACTTAAGTCGGCATTGTGTCTCTTATATTTAATTCCGATGCAATTTCTGTGTTTCATCGTGACTGTGAATGTCTAATGGATACAGTAAACCTGCAGAGGTGCATCGGAATGTAAACCTGGTGACACAGGAAACGCTCAATACATAGACAGTAGGAAGACACAGTCTTCCTGTACTGAAGTCGGCATTGTATCTCTTATATTCAATTCCAAAGCAATTTCTGTGTTTCATCGTCACTGTGAAGGTCCAATGGATACAGTAAACCTGCAGAGGTGCATCGGAATGTAAAACTGGTGACACAGAAAAAGCGCAAAACATAGACAGTAGGAAGACAGTCTTCCTGTACTTAAGTAGGCATTGTGTCTCTTATATTTAATTCCGATGCAATTTCTGTGTTTCATCGTCAATGGGAAGGTCCAAGGAATACAGTAAACCTGCAGAGGTGCATCGGAATGTAAAACGGATTACACAGGAAACGCTGAAAGCATAGCCAGTATGGAGACTCAGTCTTCCTGTACTCAAATCGGCATTGTGTCTCTTATATTTAATTCCGATGCAATATCTGTGTTTCATCGTAACTGTAAAGGTCCAAGGGATACAGTAAACCTGCAGAGGTGCATCGGAATTTAAAACTGGTGACACAGGAAACGCTCAAAACGTAGACAGTAGGAAGACTTAGTCTTCCTGTACTTAAGTCGACATTGTGTCTCTTAGATTTAATTCCGATGCAATTTCTGTGTCTCATCGTCAATGGGAAGGTCCAAGGGATACAGTAAACCTGCAGAGGTCCAAAGGAATGTAAAAGTGGTGACACAGGAAACGCTCAAAACATAGACCCTAAGAAGACTCAGTTTTCTTGTACTTCAGTCGGCATTGTGTCTCTTATATTAAATTCCGATGCAATTTCTGTGTTTCATCGTCAATGGGAAGGTCTAATCGATACACTAAACCTGCAGAGGTGGATCGGAACTTAAAACTGGTGACACAGGAAACGCTCAAAACATAGACAGTAGGAAGACTCAGTCTTCCTGTACTTAAGTCGGCATTGTGTCTCTTATATTTAAATCCGATGCAATTTCTGTGTTTTATCGTCAATGGGATGGTCCAATGGATACATTAAACCTGCAGAGGTGCATCGGAATGTAAAACTGGTGACACAGGAAACGCTCAAAACGTAGACAGTAGGAAGACTCAGTCTTCCTGTACTTAAGTCGACATTGTGACTCTTAGATCTAATTCCGATGCAATTTCTGTGTTTCATCGTCGATGGGAAGTTCCAAGGGATGCAGAAAACCTGCAGAGGTCCATCGGAATGTAAAACTGGTGACACAGGAAACGCTCAAACCATAGACCGTAAGAAGACTCAGTCTTCTTGTACTTAAGTCGGAATTGTGTCTCTTGTATTTAATTCCGATGCCATTTCTGTGTTTCATCGTCACTGGGAAGGTCCAATGGATACAGTAAACCTGCAGAGGTGCTGCGGAATGTAAAACTGGTGACACTGGAAACGCTCAAATCATAGACCCTAAGGAGACTCAGTTTTGTTGTACTTAGGTCGGCATTGTGTCTCTTATATTTAATTCCGATGCAATTTCTGTGTTTCATCGTCACTGTGAAGGTCCAATGAACACAGTAAACCTGCAGAGGTGCATCGGAATGTAAAACTGGTGACACAGGAAACGCTCAAAACATAGACCCTAAGAAGACTCAGGTTTCTTGTACTTAAGTCGGCATTGTGTCTCTTATATTTAATTCCGATGCAATTTCTGTGTTTCATCGTGACTGTGAATGTCTAATGGATACAGTAAACCTGCAGAGGTGCATCGGAATGTAAACCTGGTGACACAGGAAACGCTCAATACATAGACAGTAGGAAGACACAGTCTTCCTGTACTGAAGTCGGCATTGTATCTCTTATATTCAATTCCAAAGCAATTTCTGTGTTTCATCGTCACTGTGAAGGTCCAATGGATACAGTAAACCTGCAGAGGTGCATCGGAATGTAAAACGGATTACACAGGAAACGCTGAAAGCATAGCCAGTATGGAGACTCAGTCTTCCTGTACTCAAATCGGCATTGTGTCTCTTATATTTAATTCCGATGCAATATCTGTGTTTCATCGTCACTGTAAAGGTCCAAGGGATACAGTAAACCTGCAGAGGTGCATCGGAATGTAAAACTGGTGACACAGGAAACGCTCAAAACGTAGACAGTAGGAAGACTTAGTCTTCCTGTACTTAAGTCGACATTGTGTCTCTTAGATTTAATTCCGATGCAATTTCTGTGTCTCATCGTCAATGGGAAGGTCCAAGGGATACAGTAAACCTGCAGAGGTCCAAAGGAATGTAAAAGTGGTGACACAGGAAACGCTCAAAACATAGACCCTAAGAAGACTCAGTTTTCTTGTACTTCAGTCGGCATTGTGTCTCTTATATTTAATTCCGATGCAATTTCTGTGTTTCATCGTCAATGGCAAGGTCCAATTGATACAGTAAACCTGCAGAGGGGCATCGGAATGTAAAACTGGTGACACAGGAAACGCTCAAAACGTAGACAGTAGGAAGACTCAGTCTTCCTGTACTTAAGTCGACATTGTGTCTCTTAGATTTAATTCCGATGCAATTTCTGTGTCTCATCGTCAATGGGAAGGTCCAAGGGATACAGTAAACCTGCAGAGGTCCATCGGAATGTAAAACTGGTGACACAGGAAACGCTCAAAACATAGACCCTAAGAAGACTCAGTTTTCTTGTACTTAAGTCGGCATTGTGTCTCTTATATTTAATTCCGATGCAATTTCTGTGTTTCATCGTCAATGGGAAGGTCCAATGGATACAGTAACCCTGCAGAGGTGCATCGGAATGTAAAACTGGTGACACAGGAAACGCTCAAATCATACACAGTAGGAAGACTCAGTCTTCCTGACTTAAGTCGGCATTGTGTCTCTTATATTTAATTCCGATGAAATATCTGTGTTTCATCGTCAATGGGAAGGTCCAAGGGATACAGTAAACATGCAGAGGTGCATCGGAATGTAAACCTGGTGACACAGGAAACGCTCAATACATAGACAGCAGGAAGACACAGTCTTCCTGTACTTAAATCGGCATTGTGTCTCTAATATTTAATTCCAAAGCAATTTCTGTGTTTTATCGTCACTGTGAAGGTCCAGCGGATACCGTAAACGTGCAGAGGTGCATCAGAATGTAGAACTGGTGACACAGGAAAAGCTCAAAACATACACAGTAGGAAGACTCAGTCTTCCTGACTTAAGTCGGCATTGTGTCTCTTATATTTAATTCCGATGAAATTTCTGTGTTTCGTCGTCACTGTGTAGGTCCAGTGGATACAGTAAACCTGCAGAGGTGCATCGGAATGTAAAACTGAATACACAGGAAACGCTGAAAACATAGACAGTAGGAAGACTCAGTCTTCCTGTACTTAAGTCGGCATTGTGTCTCTTATATTAAAATCCGATGCAATGTCTGTGTTTCATCGTCAATGGGAAGGTCCAATCGATACAGTAAAACTGCAGAGGTGCATCGGAATGTAAAACTGGTGACACAGGAAACGCTCAAAACATAGACAGTAGGAAGACTCAGTCTACCTGTACTTATGTCGGCATTGTGTCTCTCATATTTAAATCCGACGCAATTTCTGTGTTTCATCGTCAATGGGAAGGTCCAATGGATACAGTAAACCTGCAGAGGTGTATCGGAATGTAAAACTGGTGACAGAGGAAACGCTCAAAACGTAGACAGTAGGAAGACTCAATCTCCCTGTACTTAAGTCGACATTGTGTCTCGTAGATTTAATTCCGATGCAATTTCTGTGTTTCATCGTCACTGTGAAGGTCCAATGGATACAGTATACCTGCAGAGGTGTATCGGAATGTAAAACTGGTGACACAGGAAACGCTCAAAACATAGACCCTAAGAAGACTCAGTTTTATTGTACTTAAGTCGGCATTGTGTCTCTTATATTTAATTCCGATGCAATTTCTGTGTTTCATCTTCGATGGGGAGGACCAAGGGATACAGTAATCCTGCAGAGGTGCATCGGAGTGAAAAACTGGTGACACAGGAAACGCTCAAGACATAGACAGTAGGAAGACTCAGTCTTCCTGTACTTAAGTCGGCATTGTGTCTCTTATATTTAAATTCGATGCAATTTCTGTGTTTCATCGTCAATGGGAAGGTCCAATGGATACAGAAAACCTGCAGGGGTGCATCGGAATGTAAAACTGGTGACAAAGGAAACGCTTAAAACACAGACAGTAGGAAGAATCAGTCTTTCTGTACTTAAGTCGGCATTGTGTCTCTTATATTTAATTCCGATGCAATTTCTGTGTTTCATCTTCGAGGGGGAGGACCAAGGGATACAGTAATCCTGCAGAGGTGCATCGGAGTGAAAAACTGGTGACACAGGAAACGCTCAAGACATAGACAGTAGGAAGACTCAGTCTTCCTGTACTTAAGTCGGCATTGTGTCTCTTATATTTAATTCCGATGCAATATCTGTTTTTCATCGTCGATGGGAAGGTCCAAGGGATACAGTAAACCTGCAGAGGTGCATCGGAATGTAAAACTGGTATCACAGGAAACGGTCAAAGCATAGACAGTAGGAAGACTCAGTCTTCCTGTACTTAAGTCGGCATTGTGTCTCTTATATTTAAATCCGATGCAATTTCTGTGTTTCATCGTCAATGGGAAGGTCCAATGGATACAGTAAACCTGTAGAGGTGCATCGGAATGTAAAACTGGTGACACAGGAAACGCTCAAAACGTAGACAGTAGGAAGACTTACTCTTCCTGTACTTAAGTCGGCATTGTGTCTCTTATATTTAATTCCGATGCAATTTCTGTGTTTCATCGTTAATGGGAAGGTCCAGTCGATATAGTAAAACTGCAGAGGTGCATCGGAATGTAAAACTGGTGACACAGGAAACGCTCAAAACATAGACAGTAGGAAGACTCAGTCTATCTGTACTTAAGTCGGCATTGTGTCTCTTATATTTAAATCCGATGCAATTTCTGTGTTTCATCGTCAATGGGAAGGTCCAATGGATACAGTAAACCTGCAGAGGTGCATCGGAATGTAAAACTGGTGACACAGGAAACGCTCAAAACGTAGACAGTAGGAAGACTCAGTCTTCCTGTACTTAAGTCGACATTGTGTCTCTTAGATTTAATTCCGATGCAATTTCTGTGTTTCATCGTCAATGGGAAGGTCGAAGGGATACAGTAAACCTGCTGAGGTCCATCGGAATGTAAAACTGGTGACACAGGAAACGCTCAAGACATAGAGCCTAAGAAAACTCAGTTTTATTGTACTTAAGTCGGCATTGTCTCTCTTATATTTAATTCCGACGCAATTTCTGTGTTTCATCGTCACTGGGAAAGTCCAATGCATACAGTAAACCTGCAGAGGTGCATCGGAATGTAAAACTGGTGACACAGGAAACGCTCAAAACATAGACCCTAAGGAGACTCAGTTTTGTAGTACTTAAGTCGGCATTGTGTCTCTTATATTTAATTCCGATGCAATTTCTGTGTTTCTTCGTCAATGGGAAGGTCCAATGAATACAGTAAACCTGCAGAGGTGCATCGGAATGTAAAACTGGTGACACAGGAAACGCTCAAAACGTAGACAGTAGGAAGACTCAGTCTATCTGTACTTAAGTCGGCATTGTGTCTCTTATATTTAAATCCGATGCAATTTCTGTGTTTCATCGTCAATGGGAAGGTCCAATGGATACAGTAAACCTGCAGAGGTGCATCGGAATGTAAAACTGGTGACACAGGAAACGCTCAAAACGTAGACAGTAGGAAGACTCAGTCTTCCTGTACTTAAGTCGACATTGTGTCTCTTAGATTTAATTCCGATGCAATTTCTGTGTCTCATCGTCAATGGGAAGGTCCAAGGGATACAGTAAACCTGCAGAGGTCCATCGGAATGTAAAACTGGTGACACAGGAAACGCTCAAAACATAGACCCTAAGAAGACTCAGTTTTCTTGTACTTAAGTCGGCATTGTGTCTCTTATATTTAATTCCGATGCAATTTCTGTGTTTCATCGTCAATGGGAAGGTCCAATGGATACAGTAACCCTGCAGAGGTGCATCGGAATGTAAAACTGGTGACACAGGAAACGCTCAAATCATACACAGTAGGAAGACTCAGTCTTCCTGACTTAAGTCGGCATTGTGTCTCTTATATTTAATTCCGATGAAATATCTGTGTTTCATCGTCAATGGGAAGGTCCAAGGGATACAGTAAACATGCAGAGGTGCATCGGAATGTATACCTGGTGACACAGGAAACGCTCAATACATAGACAGCAGGAAGACACAGTCTTCCTGTACTTAAATCGGCATTGTGTCTCTAATATTTAATTCCAAAGCAATTTCTGTGTTTCATCGTCACTGTGAAGGTCCAGCGGATACCGTAAACGTGCAGAGGTGCATCAGAATGTAGAACTGGTGACACAGGAAAAGCTCAAAACATACACAGTAGGAAGACTCAGTCTTCCTGACTTAAGTCGGCATTGTGTCTCTTATATTTAATTCCGATGAAATTTCTGTGTTTCGTCGTCACTGTGAAGGTCCAGTGGATACAGTAAACCTGCAGAGGTGCATCGGAATGTAAAACTGAATACACAGGAAACGCTGAAAACATAGACAGTAGGAAGACTCAGTCTTCCTGTACTTAAGTCGGCATTGTGTCTCTTATATTAAAATCCGATGCAATTTCTGTGTTTCATCGTCAATGGGAAGGTCCAATCGATACAGTAAAACTGCAGAGGTGCATCGGAATGTAAAACTGGTGACACAGGAAACGCTCAAAACATAGACAGTAGGAAGACTCAGTCTACCTGTACTTATGTCGGCATTGTGTCTCTCATATTTAAATCCGACGCAATTTCTGTGTTTCATCGTCAATGGGAAGGTCCAATGGATACAGTAAACCTGCAGAGGTGTATCGGAATGTAAAACTGGTGACAGAGGAAACGCTCAAAACGTAGACAGTAGGAAGACTCAATCTCCCTGTACTTAAGTCGACATTGTGTCTCGTAGATTTAATTCCGATGCAATTTCTGTGTTTCATCGTCACTGTGAAGGTCCAATGGATACAGTATACCTGCAGAGGTGTATCGGAATGTAAAACTGGTGACACAGGAAACGCTCAAAACATAGACCCTAAGAAGACTCAGTTTTATTGTACTTAAGTCGGCATTGTGTCTCTTATATTTAATTCCGATGCAATTTCTGTGTTTCATCTTCGATGGGGAGGACCAAGGGATACAGTAATCCTGCAGAGGTGCATCGGAGTGAAAAACTGGTGACACAGGAAACGCTCAAGACATAGACAGTAGGAAGACTCAGTCTTCCTGTACTTAAGTCGGCATTGTGTCTCTTATATTTAAATTCGATGCAATTTCTGTGTTTCATCGTCAATGGGAAGGTCCAATGGATACAGAAAACCTGCAGGGGTGCATCGGAATGTAAAACTGGTGACAAAGGAAACGCTTAAAACACAGACAGTAGGAAGAATCAGTCTTTCTGTACTTAAGTCGGCATTGTGTCTCTTATATTTAATTCCGATGCAATTTCTGTGTTTCATCTTCGATGGGGAGGACCAAGGGATACAGTAATCCTGCAGAGGTGCATCGGAGTGAAAAACTGGTGACACAGGAAACGCTCAAGACATAGACAGTAGGAAGACTCAGTCTTCCTGTACTTAAGTCGGCATTGTGTCTCTTATATTTAATTCCGATGCAATATCTGTTTTTCATCGTCGATGGGAAGGTCCAAGGGATACAGTAAACCTGCAGAGGTGCATCGGAATGTAAAACTGGTATCACAGGAAACGGTCAAAGCATAGACAGTAGGAAGACTCAGTCTTCCTGTACTTAAGTCGGCATTGTGTCTCTTATATTTAAATCCGATGCAATTTCTGTGTTTCATCGTCAATGGGAAGGTCCAATGGATACAGTAAACCTGTAGAGGTGCATCGGAGTGTAAAACTGGTGACACAGGAAACGCTCAAAACGTAGACAGTAGGAAGACTTACTCTTCCTGTACTTAAGTCGGCATTGTGTCTCTTATATTTAATTCCGATGCAATTTCTGTGTTTCATCGTTAATGGGAAGGTCCAGTCGATATAGTAAAACTGCAGAGGTGCATCGGAATGTAAAACTGGTGACACAGGAAACGCTCAAAACATAGACAGTAGGAAGACTCAGTCTATCTGTACTTAAGTCGGCATTGTGTCTCTTATATTTAAATCCGATGCAATTTCTGTGTTTCATCGTCAATGGGAAGGTCCAATGGATACAGTAAACCTGCAGAGGTGCATCGGAATGTAAAACTGGTGACACAGGAAACGCTCAAAACGTAGACAGTAGGAAGACTCAGTCTTCCTGTACTTAAGTCGACATTGTGTCTCTTAGATTTAATTCCGATGCAATTTCTGTGTTTCATCGTCAATGGGAAGGTCGAAGGGATACAGTAAACCTGCTGAGGTCCATCGGAATGTAAAACTGGTGACACAGGAAACGCTCAAGACATAGAGCCTAAGAAAACTCAGTTTTATTGTACTTAAGTCGGCATTGTCTCTCTTAAATTTAATTCCGACGCAATTTCTGTGTTTCATCGTCACTGGGAAAGTCCAATGCATACAGTAAACCTGCAGAGGTGCATCGGAATGTAAAACTGGTGACACAGGAAACGCTCAAAACATAGACCCTAAGGAGACTCAGTTTTGTAGTACTTAAGTCGGCATTGTGTCTCTTATATTTAATTCCGATGCAATTTCTGTGTTTCTTCGTCAATGGGAAGGTCCAATGAATACAGTAAACCCGCAGAGTTGCATCGGAATGTAGAACTGATTACACAGGAAACGCTGAAAACATAGACAGTATAAAGACTCAGTCTTCCTGTACTGAAATCGGCATTGTGTCTCTTATATTTAATTCCGATGCAATATCTGTTTTTCATCGTCACTGCGAAGGTCGAAGGGATACAGTAAAACTGCAGAGGTGCATCGGAATGTAAAACTGGTGACACAGGTATCGCTCAAAACGTAGACAGTAGGGAGACTCAGTCTTCCTGTACTTAAGTCGACATTGGGTCTCTTAGATCTAATTCCGATGCAATTTCTGTGTTTCGTCGTCAATGGGAAGGTCCAATGGATACAGTAAACCTGCAGAGGTGCATCGGAATGTAATACTGGTGACACAGGAAACGCTCAAAACGTAGACAGTAGGAAGACTCAGTCTTCCGGTACTTAAGTCGACATTGTGTCTCTTAGATTTAATTCCGATGCAATATCTGTGTTTCATCGTCACTGTGAAGGTCAGAGGGATACAGTAAACCTGCAGAGGTGCATCGGAATGTAAAACTGGTGTCACAGGAAACGCTCAAAATATAGACAGTAGGAAGACTCAGTCTTCTTGTACTTATGTCGGCATTGTGTCTTATATATTTAAATCCGAAGCAATTTCTGCGTTTCATCGTCAATGGGAAGGTCCAATGGATACAGTAAACCTGCAGAGGTGCATCGGAATGTAAAACTGGTGACACAGGAAACGCTCAAAACGTAGACAGTAGGAAGACTCAGTCTTCCTGTACTTAAGTTGGCATTGTGTCTCTTATATTTAATTCCGATGCAATTTCTGTGTTTCATCGACAATGGGAAGGTCTAATCGATACACTAAACCTGCAGAGGTGCATCGGAATGTAAAACTGGTGACACAGGAAACGCTCAAAACATAGACAGTAGGAAGACTCAGTCTTCCTGTACTTTTGTCGACATTGTGTCTCTTAGATTTAATTCCGATGCAATTTCTGTGTTTCATCGTCAATGGGAAGGTCCAATGGATACAGTAAACCTGCAGAGGTGCATCGGAATGTAAAACTGGTGACACAGGAAACGCTCAAAACGTAGACAGTAGGAAGACTCAGTCTTCCGGTACTTAAGTCGGCATTGTGTCTCTTATATTTAATTCCGATGCAATTTCTGTGTTTCATCGTCAATGGGAAGGTCTAATCGATACACTAAACCTGCAGAGGTGGATCGGAACTTAAAACTGGTGACACAGGAAACGCTCAAAACATAGACAGTAGGAAGACTCAGTCTTCCTGTACTTAAGTCGGCATTGTGTCTCTTATATTTAAATCCGATGCAATTTCTGTGTTTCATCGTCAATGGGATGGTCCAATGGATACATTAAAACTGCAGAGGTGCATCGGAATGTAAAACTGGTGACACAGGAAACGCTCAAAACGTAGACAGTAGGAAGACTCAGTCTTCCTGTACTTAAGTCGACATTGTGTCTCTTAGATTTAATTCCGATGCAATTTCTGTGTCTCATCGTCAATGGGAAGGTCCAAGGGATACAGTAAACCTGCAGAGGTCCAAAGGAATGTAAAAGTGGTGACACAGGAAACGCTCAAAACATAGACCCTAAGAAGACTCAGTTTTCTTGTACTTCAGTCGGCATTGTGTCTCTTATGTTTAATTCCGATGCAATTTCTGTGTTTCATCGTCAATGGCAAGGTCCAATTGATACAGTAAACCTGCAGAGGGGCATCGGAATGTAAAACTGGTGACACAGGAAACGCTCAAAACGTAGACAGTAGGAAGACTCAGTCTTCCTGTACTTAAGTCGACATTGTGTCTCTTAGATTTAATTCCGATGCAATTTCTGTGTCTCATCGTCAATGGGATGGTCCAAGGGATACAGTAAACCTGCAGAGGTCCATCGGAATGTAAAACTGGTGACACAGGAAACGCTCAAAACATAGACCCTAAGAAGACTCAGTTTTCTTGTACTTAAGTCGGCATTGTGTCTCTTATATTTATTTCCGATGCAATTTCTGTGTTTCATCGTCAATGGGAAGGTCCAATGGATACAGTAAACCTGAAGAGGTGCATCGGAATGTAAAACTGGTGACACAGGAAACGCTCAAATCAAACACAGTAGGAAGACTCAGTCTTCCTGACTTAAGTCGGCATTGTGTCACTTATATTTAATTCCGATGAAATTTCTGTGTTTCATCGTCAATGGGAAGGTCCAAGGGATACAGTAAACATGCAGAGGTGCATCGGAATGTAAACCTGGTGACACAGGAAACGCTCAATACATAGACAGCAGGAAGACACAGTCTTCCTGTACTTAAATCGGCATTGTGTCTCTAATATTTAATTCCAAAGCAATTTCTGTGTTTCATCGTCACTGTGAAGGTCCAGCGGATACCGTAAACGTGCAGAGGTGCATCAGAATGTAGAACTGGTGACACAGGAAAAGCTCAAAACATACACAGTAGGAAGACTCAGTCTTCCTGACTTAAGTCGGCATTGTGTCTCTTATATTTAATTCCGATGAAATTTCTGTGTTTCGTCGTCACTGTGAAGGTCCAGTGGATACAGTAAACCTGCAGAGGTGCATCGGAATGTAAAATTGAATACACAGGAAGCGCTGAAAACATAGACAGTAGGAAGACTCAGTCTTGCTGTACTTAAGTCGGCATTGTGTCTCTTATATTAAATTCCGATGCAATTTCTGTGTTTCATCGTCAATGGGAAGGTCCAATCGATACAGTAAAACTGCAGAGGTGCATCGGAATGTAAAACTGGTGACACAGGAAACGCTCAAAACATAGACAGTAGGAAGACTCAGTCTACCTGTACTTAAGTCGGCATTGTGTCTCTTATATTTAAATTCGATGCAATTTCTGTGTTTCATCGTCAATGGGAAGGTCCAATGGATACAGAAAACCTGCAGGGGTGCATCGGAATGTAAAACTGGTGACAAAGGAAACGCTTAAAACACAGACAGTAGGAAGAATCAGTCTTTCTGTACTTAAGTCGGCATTGTGTCTCATATCTAATTCCGATGCAATTTCTGTGTTTCATCGTCAATGGGAAGGTCCAAGGAATACAGTAAACCTGCAGAAGTCCATCGGAATGTAAAACTGGTGACACAGGAAACGCTCAAAACATAGTCCCTAGGAGGACTCAGTTTTCTTGTACTTAAGTCGGCATTGTGTCTCTTATATTTAATTCCGATGCAATATCTGTTTTTCATCGTCGATGGGAAGGTCCAAGGGATACAGTAAACCTGCAGAGGTGCATCGGAATGTAAAACTGGTATCACAAGAAACGGTCAAAGCATAGACATGAGGAAGATTCAGTCTTCCTGTACTTAAGTCGGCATTGTGTCTCTTATATTTAAATCCGATGCAATTTCTGTGTTTCATCGTCAATGGGAAGGTCCAATGGATACAGTAAACCTGCAGAGGTGCATCGGAATGTAAAACTGGTGACACAGGAAACGCACAAAACATAGACCCTAAGAAGACTCAGTTTTCTTGTACTTAAGTCGGCATTGTGTGTCTTATATTTAATTCCGATGCAATTTCTGTGTTTCATCGTCACTGTGAAAGTCTAATGGATACAGTAAACCTGCAGAGGTGCATCGGAATGTAAACCTGGTGACACAGGAAACGCTCAATACATGAACAGTAGGAAGACACAGTATTCCTGTACTTAAATCGGCATTGTGTCTCTTATATTTAATTCCGATGCAATATCTGTGTTTCATCGTCACTGTGAAGGTCCAAGGGATACAGTAAACCTGCAGAGGTGCATCGGAATGTGAAACTGGTGGCACAGGAAACGCTCAAAGCATAGACCCTAAGAAGACTCAGTTTTCTTGTACTTAAGTCGGCATTGTGTCTCTTATATTTACTCCGATGCAATTTCTGTGTTTCATCGTCAATGGGAAGGTCCAATGTATACAGCAAACCTGCAGAGGTGCATCGGAATGTAAAACTGGTGACACAGGAAACGCTCAAAACATAGACAGTAGGAAGACTCAGTCTTCCTGTACTCAAGTCGGCATTGTGTCTCTTATATTCAAATCCGATGCAATTTCTGTGTTTCATCGTCGATGGGATGGTCCAAGGGATACAGTAAACCTGCAGAGGTGCATCGGAATGTAAAACTGGTGACACAGGAAACGCTCAAAACATAGAGCCTAAGAAGACTCAGTTTCTTGTACTTAAGTCGGCGTTGTGTCTCTTATATTTAATTCCGATGCAATATCTGTTTTTCATCGTCACTGCGAAGGTCGAAGGGATACAGTAAACCTGCAGATGTGCATCGGAATGTAAAACTGGTGACACAGGAAACGCTCAAAACATAGACCCTAAGGAGACTCAGTTTTGTAGTACTTAAGTCGGCATTGTGTCTCTTATATTTAATTCCGACGCGATTTCTGTGTTTCATCGTCAATGGGAAGGTCTGATCGATACACTAAACCTGCAGAGGTGCATCGGAATGTAAAACTGGTGACACAGGAAACGCTGAAAGCATAGACAGTAGGAAGACTCAGTCTTCCTGTACTTAAGTCGGCATTTTGTCTCTTATATTTAAATCCGATGCAATTTCTGTGTTTCATCGTCAATGGGAAGGTCCAATGGATACAGTAAACCTGTAGAGGTGCATCGGAATGTAAAACTGGTAACACAGGAAACGCTCAAAACGTAGACAGTAGGAAGACTCAGTCTTCCTGTACTTAAGTCGACATTGTGTCTCTTAGATTTAATTCCGATGCAATTTCTGTGTTTCATCGTCGATGGGAAGGTCCAAGGGATACAGAAAACCTGCAGAGGTCCATCGAAATGTAAAACTGGTGACACAGAAACGCGCAAAATATAGACCCTAAGAAGACTCAGTTTTCTTGTACTTAAGTCGGCATTGTGTCTCTTATATTTAATTCCGATGCAATTTCTGTGTTTCATCGTCAATGGGAAGGTCCAATGGATACAGTAAACCTGCAGAGATGCATTGGAATGTAAAACTGGTGACACAGGAAACGCTCAAAACATAGACAGTAGGAAGACTCAGTCTTCCTGACATAAGTCGGCATTGTGTCTCTTATATTTAATTCCGATGAAATTTCTGTGTTTCATCGTCAATGGGAACGTCCAAGGGATACAGTAAACATGCAGAGGTGCATCGGAATGTAAACCTGGTGACACAGGAAATGCTCAATACATAGACAGCAGGAAGACACAGTCTTCCTGTACTTAAGTCGGCATTGTGTCTCTTATATTTAATTCCAAAGCAATTTCTGTGTTTCATCGACAATGGGAAGGTCCAATGGATACAGTAAACCTGCAGAGGTGTATCGGAATGTAAAACTGGTGACAGAGGAAACGCTCAAAACGTAGACAGTAGGAAGACTCAGTCTGCCTGTACTTAAGTCGGCATTGTGTCTCTTATATTTAAATCTGATCCAATTTCTGTGTTTCATCGTCAATGGGAAGGTCCAATGGATACAGTAAACCTGCAGAGTCGCATCGGAATGTAAAACTGGTGACACAGGAAACGCAAAACGTAGACAGTAGGAAGACTCAGTCTTCCTGTACTTAAGTCGACATTGTGTCTCTTAGATTTAATTCCGATGCAATTTCTGTGTTTCATCGTCAATGGGAAGGTCCAAGGGATACAGTAAACCTGCAGAGGTCCATCGGAATGTAAAACTGGTGACACAGGAAACGCTCAAACATAGAGCCTAAAAAGACTCAGTTTCTTGTACTTAAGTTGGCATTGTGTCTCTTATATTTAAATCCGATGCAATTTCTGTGTTTCATCGTCAATGGGAAGGTCCAATGGATACAATAAACCTGCAGGGGTGCATCGGAATGTAAAACTGGTGACACAGGAAACGCTTAAAACATAGACAGTAGGAAGACTCAGTCTTTCTGTACTTAAGTCGGCATTGTGTCTCATATTTAATTACGATGCAATATCTGTGTTTCATCGTCACTGTGAAGGTCAGAGGGATACAGTTAACCTGCAGAGGTGCATCGGAATGTGAAACTGGTGACACAGGAAACGCTCAAAACGTAGACAGTAGGAAGTCTCAGTCTTCCTGTACTTAAGTCGGCATTGTGTCTCTTAGATTTGATTCCGATGCAATTTCTGTGTTTCATCGTCAATGGGAAGGTCCAATGGATACAGTAAACCTGTATAGGTGCATCAGAATGTATAACTGGTGACACAGGAAACGCTCAAAACGTAGACAGTAGTTAGACTCAGTCTTCCTGTACTTAAGTCGACATTGTGTCTCTTAGATTTGATTCCGATGCAATTTCTGTGTTTCATCGTCAATGGGAAGGTCCAAGGGATACAGAAAACCTGCAGAGGTCCATCGGAATGTAAAACTTGTGACACAGGAAACGCTCAAAATATAGACCCTAAGAAGACTCAGTTTTCTTGTACTTAAGTCGGCATTGTGTCTCTTATATTTAATTCCGATGCAATTTCTGTGTTTCATCGTCAATGGGAAGGTCCAATGGATACAGAAAACCTGCAGAGGTGCATCGGAATGTAAAACTGGTGACACAGGAACTGCTCAAAACATAGACAGTAGGAAGACTCAGTCTTCCTGTACTTAAGTCGGCATTGTGTCTCTTATATTTAAATCCGATGCAATTTCTGTGTTTCATCGTCAATGGGAAGGTCCAATGGATACAGTAAACCTGCAGAGGTGCATCGGAACGTAAAACTGGTGACACAGGAAACGCTCAAAACATAGACAGTAGGAAGACTCCGTCTTCCTGTACTTAAGTCGGCATTGTGTCTCTTATATTTTAATCCGATGCAAATTCTGTGTTTCATCGTCAATGGGAAGGTCCAATGGATACAGTAAACCTGCAGATGTGCATCGGAATGTAAAACTGGTGGCACAGGAAACGCTCAAAACATAGACCCTAAGGAGACTCAGTTTTGTAGTACTTAAGTCGGCATTGTGTCTCTTATATTTAATTCCGATGCAGTTTCTGTATCTCATCGTCAATGGGAAGTCCAAGGAATACAGTAAACCTGCAGAGTTGCATCGGAATGTAAAACTGATTACACAGGAAACGCTGAAAACATAGACAGTATAAAGACTCAGTCTTCCTGTACTTAAATCGGCATTGTGTCTCTTATATTAATTTCCGATGCAATATCTGTGTTTCATCGTCACTGTGAAGGTCCAAGGGATACAGTAAACCTGCAGAGGTGCATCGGAATGTAAAACTGGTGACACAGGAAACACTCAAAACATAGACAGTAGGAAGACTCAGTCTTCCTGTACTTAAGTCGGCATTGTGTCTCTTATATTTTAATCCGATGCAATTTCTGTGTTTCATCGTCAATGGGAAGGTCCAATGGATACAGTTAACCTGCAGATGTGCATCGGAATGTAAAACTGGTGACACAGGAACGCTCAAAACATAGACCCTAAGAAGACTCAGTTTTCTTGTACTTAAGTCGGCATTGTCTCTCTTATATTTAATTCCGATGCAATATCTGTGTTTCATCGTCACTGTGAAGGTCCAAGGGATACAGTAAACCTGCAGAGGTGCATCGGAATGAAAAACTGGTGACACAGGAAACACTCAAAACATAGACAATAGGAAGACTCAGTCTTCCTGTACTTAAGTCGGCATTGTGTCTCTTATAATTAAATCCGATGCAATTTCTGTGTTTCATCGTCAATGAGAAGTTCCAATGGATACAGTAAACCTGCAGAGGTGCATCGGAATGTAAAACTGGTGACACAGGAAACGCTCAAAACATAGACAGTAGGAAGACTCAGTCTATCTGTACTTAAGTCGGCATTGTGTCTCTTATATTTAAATCCGATGCAATTTCTGTGTTTCATCGTCAATGGGAAGGTCCAATGGATACAGTAAACCTGCAGAGGTGCATCGGAATGTAAAACTGGTGACACAGGAAACGCTCAAAACGTAGACAGTAGGAAGACTCAGTCTTCCTGTACTTAAGTCGACATTGTGTCTCTTAGATTTAATTCCGATGCAATTTCTGTGTTTCATCGTCAATGGGAAGGTCGAAGGGATACAGTAAACCTGCTGAGGTCCATCGGAATGTAAAACTGGTGACACAGGAAACGCTCAAGACATAGAGCCTAAGAAGACTCAGTTTTATTGTACTTAAGTCGGCATTGTCTCTCTTATATTTAATTCCGACGCAATTTCTGTGTTTCATCGTCACTGGGAAAGTCCAATGCATACAGTAAACCTGCAGAGGTGCATCGGAATGTAAAACTGGTGACACAGGAAACGCTCAAAACATAGACCCTAAGGAGACTCAGTTTTGTAGTACTTAAGTCGGTATTGTGTCTCTTATATTTAATTCCGATGCAATTTCTGTGTTTCTTCGTCAATGGGAAGGTCCAATGAATACAGTAAACCTGCAGAGTTGCATCGGAATGTAAAACTGATTACACAGGAAACGCTGAAAACATAGACAGTATAAAGACTCAGTCTTCCTGTACTGAAATCGGCATTGTGTCTCTTATATTTAATTCCGATGCAATATCTGTTTTTCATCGTCACTGCGAAGGTCGAAGGGATACAGTAAAACTGCAGAGGTGCATCGGAATGTAAAACTGGTGACACAGGAATCGCTCAAAACGTAGACAGTAGGGAGACTCAGTCTTCCTGTACTTAAGTCGACATTGGGTCTCTTAGATCTAATTCCGATGCAATTTCTGTGTTTCGTCGTCAATGGGAAGGTCCAATGGATACAGTAAACCTGCAGAGGTGCATCGGAATGTAATACTGGTGACACAGGAAACGCTCAAAACGTAGACAGTAGGAAGACTCAGTCTTCCGGTACTTAAGTCGACATTGTGTCTCTTAGATTTAATTCCGATGCAATATCTGTGTTTCATCGTCACTGTGAAGGTCAGAGGGATACAGTAAACCTGCAGAGGTGCATCGGAATGTAAAACTGGTGTCACAGGAAACGCTCAAAATATAGACAGTAGGAAGACTCAGTCTTCTTGTACTTATGTCGGCATTGTGTCTTATATATTTAAATCCGAAGCAATTTCTGCGTTTCATCGTCAATGGGAAGGTCCAATGGATACAGTAAACCTGCAGAGGTGCATCGGAATGTAATACTGGTGACACAGGAAACGCTCAAAACGTAGACATTAGGAAGACTCAGTCTTCCTGTACTTAAGTTGGCATTGTGTCTCTTATATTTAATTCCGATGCAATTTCTGTGTTTCATCGACAATGGGAAGGTCTAATCGATACACTAAACCTGCAGAGGTGCATCGGAATGTAAAACTGGTGACACAGGAAACGCTCAAAACATAGACAGTAGGAAGACTCAGTCTATCTGTACTTAAGTCGGCATTGTGTCTCTTATATTTAAATCCGATGCAATTTCTGTGTTTCATCGTCAATGGGAAGGTCCAATGGATACAGTAAACCTGCAGAGGTGCATCGGAATGTAAAACTGGTGACACAGGAAATGCTCAAAACGTAGACAGTAGGAAGACTCAGTCTTCCTGTACTTAAGTCGACATTGTGTCTCTTAGATTTAATTCCGATGCAATTTCTGTGTTTCATCGTCAATGGGAAGGTCGAAGGGATACAGTAAACCTGCTGAGGTCCATCGGAATGTAAAACTGGTGACACAGGAAACGCTCAAGACATAGAGCCTAAGAAGACTCAGTTTTATTGTACTTAAGTCGGCATTGTCTCTCTTATATTTAATTCCGACGCAATTTCTGTGTTTCATCGTCACTGGGAAAGTCCAATGCATACATTAAACCTGCAGAGGTGCATCGGAATGTAAAACTGGTGACACAGGAAACGCTCAAAACATAGACCCTAAGGAGACTCAGTTTTGTAGTACTTAAGTCGGTATTGTGTCTCTTATATTTAATTCCGATGCAATTTCTGTGTTTCTTCGTCAATGGGAAGGTCCAATGAATACAGTAAACCTGCAGAGTTGCATCGGAATGTAAAACTGATTACACAGGAAACGCTGAAAACATAGACAGTATAAAGACTCAGTCTTCCTGTACTGAAATCGGCATTGTGTATCTTATATTTAATTCCGATGCAATATCTGTTTTTCATCGTCACTGCGAAGGTCGAAGGGATACAGTAAAACTGCAGAGGTGCATCGGAATGTAAAACTGGTGACACAGGAATCGCTCAAAACGTAGACAGTAGGGAGACTCAGTCTTCCTGTACTTAAGTCGACATTGGGTCTCTTAGATCTAATTCCGATGCAATTTCTGTGTTTCGTCGTCAATGGGAAGGTCCAATGGATACAGTAAACCTGCAGAGGTGCATCGGAATGTAATACTGGTGACACAGGAAACGCTCAAAACGTAGACAGTAGGAAGACTCAGTCTTCCGGTACTTAAGTCGACATTGTGTCTCTTAGATTTAATTCCGATGCAATATCTGTGTTTCATCGTCACTGTGAAGGTCAGAGGGATACAGTAAACCTGCAGAGGTGCATCGGAATGTAAAACTGGTGTCACAGGAAACGCTCAAAATATAGACAGTAGGAAGACTCAGTCTTCTTGTACTTATGTCGGCATTGTGTCTTATATATTTAAATCCGAAGCAATTTCTGCGTTTCATCGTCAATGGGAAGGTCCAATGGATACAGTAAACCTGCAGAGGTGCATCGGAATGTAAAACTGGTGACACAGGAAACGCTCAAAACGTAGACATTAGGAAGACTCAGTCTTCCTGTACTTAAGTTGGCATTGTGTCTCTTATATTTAATTCCGATGCAATTTCTGTGTTTCATCGACAATGGGAAGGTCTAATCGATACACTAAACCTGCAGAGGTGCATCGGAATGTAAAACTGGTGACACAGGAAACGCTCAAAACATAGACAGTAGGAAGACTCAGTCTTCCTGTACTTTTGTCGACATTGTGTCTCTTAGATTTAACTCCGATGCAATTTCTGTGTTTCATCGTCAATGGGAAGGTCCAATGGATACAGTAAACCTGCAGAGGTGCATCGGAATGTAAAACTGGTGACACAGGAAACGCTCAAAACGTAGACAGTAGGAAGACTCAGTCTTCCGGTACTTAAGTCGGCATTGTGTCTCTTATATTTAATTCCGATGCAATTTCTGTGTTTCATCGTCAATGGGAAGGTCTAATCGATACACTAAACCTGCAGAGGTGGATCGGAACTTAAAACTGGTGACACAGGAAACGCTCAAAACATAGACAGTAGGAAGACTCAGTCTTCCTGTACTTAAGTCGGCATTGTGTCTCTTATATTTAAATCCGATGCAATTTCTGTGTTTCATCGTCAATGGGATGGTCCAATGGATACATTAAAACTGCAGAGGTGCATCGGAATGTAAAACTGGTGACACAGGAAACGCTCAAAACGTAGACAGTAGGAAGACTCAGTCTTCCTGTACTTAAGTCAACATTGTGTCTCTTAGATTTAATTCCGATGCAATTTCTGTGTCTCATCGTCAATGGGAAGGTCCAAGGGATACAGTAAACCTGCAGAGGTCCAAAGGAATGTAAAAGTGGTGACACAGGAAACGCTCAAAACATAGACCCTAAGAAGACTCAGTTTTCTTGTACTTCAGTCGGCATTGTGTCTCTTATATTTAATTCCGATGCAATTTCTGTGTTTCATCGTCAATGGCAAGGTCCAATTGATACAGTAAACCTGCAGAGGGGCATCGGAATGTAAAACTGGTGACACAGGAAACGCTCAAAACGTAGACAGTAGGAAGACTCAGTCTTCCTGTACTTAAGTCGACATTGTGTCTCTTAGATTTAATTCCGATGCAATTTCTGTGTCTCATCGTCAATGGGATGGTCCAAGGGATACAGTAAACCTGCAGAGGTCCATCGGAATGTAAAACTGGTGACACAGGAAACGCTCAAAACATAGACCCTAAGAAGACTCAGTTTTCTTGTACTTAAGTCGGCATTGTGTCTCTTATATTTAATTCCGATGCAATTTCTGTGTTTCATCGTCAATGGGAAGGTCCAATGGATACAGTAAACCTGCAGAGGTGCATCGGAATGTAAAACTGGTGACACAGGAAACGCTCAAATCAAACACAGTAGGAAGACTCAGTCTTCCTGACTTAAGTCGGCATTGTGTCTCTTATATTTAATTCCGATGAAATTTCTGTGTTTCATCGTCAATGGGAAGGTCCAAGGGATACAGTAAACATGCAGAGGTGCATCGGAATGTAAACCTGGTGACACAGGAAACGCTCAATACATAGACAGCAGGAAGACACAGTCTTCCTGTACTTAAATCGGCATTGTGTCTCTAATATTTAATTCCAAAGCAATTTCTGTGTTTCATCGTCACTGTGAAGGTCCAGCGGATACGGTAAACGTGCAGAGGTGCATCAGAATGTAGAACTGGTGACACAGGAAAAGCTCAAAACATACACAGTAGGAAGACTCAGTCTTCCTGACTTAAGTCGGCATTGTGTCTCTTATATTTAATTCCGATGAAATTTCTGTGTTTCGTCGTCACTGTGAAGGTCCAGTGGATACAGTAAACCTGCAGAGGTGCATCGGAATGTAAAACTGAATACACAGAAAGCGCTGAAAACATAGACAGTAGGAAGACTCAGTCTTGCTGTACTTAAGTCGGCATTGTGTCTCTTATATTAAATTCCGATGCAATTTCTGTGTTTCATCGTCAATGGGAAGGTCCAATCGATACAGTAAAACTGCAGAGGTGCATCGGAATGTAAAACTGGTGACACAGGAAACGCTCAAAACATAGACAGTAGGAAGACTCAGTCTACCTGTACTTAAGTCGGCATTGTGTCTCTTATATTTAAATTCGATGCAATTTCTGTGTTTCATCGTCAATGGGAAGGTCCAATGGATACAGAAAACCTGCAGGGGTGCATCGGAATGTAAAACTGGTGACAAAGGAAACGCTTAAAACACAGACAGTAGGAAGAATCAGTCTTTCTGTACTTAAGTCGGCATTGTGTCTCATATTTAATTCCGATGCAATTTCTGTGTTTCATCGTCAATGGGAAGGTCCAAGGAATACAGTAAACCTGCAGAAGTCCATCGGAATGTAAAACTGGTGACACAGGAAACGCTCAAAACATAGTCCCTAGGAGGACTCAGTTTTCTTGTACTTAAGTCGGCATTGTGTCTCTTATATTTAATTCCGATGCAATATCTGTTTTTCATCGTCGATGGGTAGGTCCAAGGGATACAGTAAACCTGCAGAGGTGCATCGGAATGTAAAACTGGTATCACAAGAAACGGTCAAAGCATACACATGAGGAAGATTCAGTCTTCCTGTACTTAAGTCGGCATTGTGTCTCTTATATTTAAATCCGATGCAATTTCTGTGTTTCATCGTCAATGGGAAGGTCCAATGGATACAGTAAACCTGCAGAGGTGCATCGGAATGTAAAACTGGTGACACAGGAAACGCACAAAACATAGACCCTAAGAAGACTCAGTTTTCTTGTACTTAAGTCGGCATTGTGTGTCTTATATTTAATTCCGATGCAATTTCTGTGTTTCATCGTCACTGTGAAAGTCTAATGGATACAGTAAACCTGCAGAGGTGCATCGGAATGTAAACCTGGTGACACAGGAAACGCTCAATACATGAACAGTAGGAAGACACAGTATTCCTGTACTTAAATCGGCATTGTGTCTCTTATATTTAATTCCGATGCAATATCTGTGTTTCATCGTCACTGTGAAGGTCCAAGGGATACAGTAAACCTGCAGAGGTGCATCGGAATGTAAAACTGGTGGCACAGGAAACGCTCAAAGCATAGACCCTAAGAAGACTCAGTTTTCTTGTACTTAAGTCGGCATTGTGTCTCTTATATTTACTCCGATGCAATTTCTGTGTTTCATCGTCAATGGGAAGGTCCAATGTATACAGTAAACCTGCAGAGGTGCATCGGAATGTAAAACTGGTGACACAGGAAACGCTCAAAACATAGACAGTAGGAAGACTCAGTCTTCCTGTACTCAAGTCGGCATTGTGTCTCTTATATTCAAATCCGATGCAATTTCTGTGTTTCATCGTCGATGGGATGGTCCAAGGGATACAGTAAACCTGCAGAGGTGCATCGGAATGTAAAACTGGTGACACAGGAAACGCTCAAAACATAGAGCCTAAGAAGACTCAGTTTCTTGTACTTAAGTCGGCGTTGTGTCTCTTATATTTAATTCCGATGCAATATCTGTTTTTCATCGTCACTGCGAAGGTCGAAGGGATACAGTAAACCTGCAGATGTGCATCGGAATGTAAAACTGGTGACACAGGAAACGCTCAAAACATAGACCCTAAGGAGACTCAGTTTTGTAGTACTTAAGTCGGCATTGTGTCTCTTATATTTAATTCCGACGCGATTTCTGTGTTTCATCGTCAATGGGAAGGTCTAATCGATACACTAAACCTGCAGAGGTGCATCGGAATGTAAAACTGGTGACACAGGAAACGCTGAAAGCATAGACAGTAGGAAGACTCAGTCTTCCTGTACTTAAGTCGGCATTTTGTCTCTTATATTTAAGTCCGATGCAATTTCTGTGTTTCATCGTCAATGGGAAGGTCCAATGGATACAGTAAACCTGTAGAGGTGCATCGGAATGTAAAACTGGTAACACAGGAAACGCTCAAAACGTAGACAGTAGGAAGACTCAGTCTTCCTGTACTTAAGTCGACATTGTGTCTCTTAGATTTAATTCCGATGCAATTTCTGTGTTTCATCGTCGATGGGAAGGTCCAAGGGATACAGAAAACCTGCAGAGGTCCATCGAAATGTAAAACTTGTGACACAGAAACGCGCAAAATATAGACCCTAAGAAGACTCAGTTTTCTTGTACTTAAGTCGGCATTGTGTCTCTTATATTTAATTCCGATGCAATTTCTGTGTTTCATCGTCAATGGGAAGGTCCAATGGATACAGTAAACCTGCAGAGATGCATTGGAATGTAAAACTGGTGACACAGGAAACGCTCAAAACATAGACAGTAGGAAGACTCAGTCTTCCTGACATAAGTCGGCATTGTGTCTCTTATATTTAATTCCGATGAAATTTCTGTGTTTCATCGTCAATGGGAACGTCCAAGGGATACAGTAAACATGCAGAGGTGCATCGGAATGTAAACCTGGTGACACAGGAAATGCTCAATACATAGACAGCAGGAAGACACAGTCTTCCTGTACTTAAGTCGGCATTGTGTCTCTTATATTTAATTCCAAAGCAATTTCTGTGTTTCATCGACAATGGGAAGGTCCAATGGATACAGTAAACCTGCAGAGGTGTATCGGAATGTAAAACTGGTGACAGAGGAAACGCTCAAAACGTAGACAGTAGGAAGACTCAGTCTGCCTGTACTTAAGTCGGCATTGTGTCTCTTATATTTAAATCTGATCCAATTTCTGTGTTTCATCGTCAATGGGAAGGTCCAATGGATACAGTAAACCTGCAGAGTCGCATCGGAATGTAAAACTGGTGACACAGGAAACGCACAAAACGTAGACAGTAGGAAGACTCAGTCTTCCTGTACTTAAGTCGACATTGTGTCTCTTAGATTTAATTCCGATGCAATTTCTGTGTTTCATCGTCAATGGGAAGGTCCAAGGGATACAGTAAACCTGCAGAGGTCCATCGGAATGTAAAACTGGTGACACAGGAAACGCTCAAACATAGAGCCTAAAAAGACTCAGTTTCTTGTACTTAAGTTGGCATTGTGTCTCTTATATTTAAATCCGATGCAATTTCTGTGTTTCATCGTCAATGGGAAGGTCCAATGGATACAATAAACCTGCAGGGGTGCATCGGAATGTAAAACTGGTGACACAGGAAACGCTTAAAACATAGACAGTAGGAAGACTCAGTCTTTCTGTACTTAAGTCGGCATTGTGTCTCATATTTAATTACGATGCAATATCTGTGTTTCATCGTCACTGTGAAGGTCAGAGGGATACAGTTAACCTGCAGAGGTGCATCGGAATGTGAAACTGGTGACACAGGAAACGCTCAAAACGTAGACAGTAGGAAGTCTCAGTCTTCCTGTACTTAAGTCGGCATTGTGTCTCTTAGATTTGATTCCGATGCAATTTCTGTGTTTCATCGTCAATGGGAAGGTCCAATGGATACAGTAAACCTGTATAGGTGCATCGGAATGTATAACTGGTGACACAGGAAACGCTCAAAACGTAGACAGTAGTTAGACTCAGTCTTCCTGTACTTAAGTCGACATTGTGTCTCTTAGATTTGATTCCGATGCAATTTCTGTGTTTCATCGTCAATGGGAAGGTCCAAGGGATACAGAAAACCTGCAGAGGTCCATCGGAATGTAAAACTTGTGACACAGGAAACGCTCAAAATATAGACCCTAAGAAGACTCAGTTTTCTTGTACTTAAGTCTGCATTGTGTCTCTTATATTTAATTCCGATGCAATTTCTGTGTTTCATCGTCAATGGGAAGGTCCAATGGATACAGAAAACCTGCAGAGGTGCATCGGAATGTAAAACTGGTGACACAGGAACTGCTCAAAACATAGACAGTAGGAAGACTCAGTCTCCTGTACTTAAGTCGGCATTGTGTCTCTTATATTTAAATCCGATGCAATTTCTGTGTTTCATCGTCAATGGGAAGGTCCAATGGATACAGTAAACCTGCAGAGGTGCATCGGAACGTAAAACTGGTGACACAGGAAACGCTCAAAACATAGACAGTAGGAAGACTCAGTCTTCCTGTACTTAAGTCGGCATTGTGTCTCTTATATTTAAATCCGATGCAATTTCTGTGTTTCATCGTCAATGGGAAGGTCCAATGGATACAGTAAACCTGCAGAATGCATCGGAATGTAAAACTGGTGGCACAGGAAACGCTCAAAACATAGACCCTAAGGAGACTCAGTTTTGTAGTACTTAAGTCGGCATTGTGTCTCTTATATTTAATTCCGATGCAGTTTCTGTATCTCATCGTCAATGGGAAGTCCAAGGAATACAGTAAACCTGCAGAGTTGCATCGGAATGTAAAACTGATTACACAGGAAACGCTGAAAACATAGACAGTATAAAGACTCAGTCTTCCTGTACTTAAATCGGCATTGTGTCTCTTATATTAAATTCCGATGCAATATCTGTGTTTCATCGTCACTGTGAAGGTCCAAGGGATACAGTATACCTGCAGAGGTGCATCGGAATGTAAAACTGGTGACACAGGAAACACTCAAAACATAGACAGTAGGAAGACTCAGTCTTCCTGTACTTAAGTCGGCATTGTGTCTCTTATATTTTAATCCGATGCAATTTCTGTGTTTCATCGTCAATGGGAAGGTCCAATGGATACAGTAAACCTGCAGATGTGCATCGGAATGTAAAACTGGTGACACAGGAACGCTCAAAACATAGACCCTAAGAAGACTCAGTTTTCTTGTACTTAAGTCGGCATTGTCTCTCTTATATTTAATTCCGATGCAATATCTGTGTTTCATCGTCACTGTGAAGGTCCAAGGGATACAGTAAACCTGCAGAGGTGCATCGGAATGAAAAACTGGTGACACAGGAAACACTCAAAACATAGACAATAGGAAGACTCAGTCTTCCTGTACTTAAGTCGGCATTGTGTCTCTTATATTTAAATCCGATGCAATTTCTGTGTTTCATCGTCAATGAGAAGTTCCAATGGTTACAGTAAACCTGCAGATGTGCATCGGAATGTAAAACTGGTGACACAGGAAACGCTCAAAACGTAGACAGTAGGAAGACTCAGTCTTCCTGTACTTAAGTCGACATTGTGTCTCTTAGATTTAATTCCGATACAATTTCTGTGTTTCATCGTCAATGGGAAGGTCCAAGGGATACAGTAAACCTGCAGAGGTGCATCGGAATGTAAAACTGGTGACACAGGAAACGGTCAAAACATAGACCCTAACAAGACTCAGTTTTCTTGTACTTAAGTCGGCAATGTCTCTCTTATATTTAATTCCGATTTAATTTCTGTGTTTCATCGTCAATGGGAAGGTATAATTGATACAGTAAAACTGCAGAGGTGCATCGGAATGTAAAACTGGTGACACAGGAAACGCTCAAAACATAGACAGTAGGAAGACTCAGTCTGCCTGTACTTAAGTCGGCATTGTGTCTCTTATATTTAAATCCGATGCAATTTCTGTGTTTCATCGTCAATGAGGAGTTCCAATGGATACAGTAAACCTGCAGATGTGCATCGGAATGTAAAACTGGTGACACAGGAAACGCTCAAATCGTAGACAGTAGGAAGACTCAGTCTTCCTGTACTTAAGTCGACATTGTGTCTCTTAGATTTAATTCCGATGCAATTTCTGTGTTTCATCGTCAATGGGAAGGTCCAAGGGATACAGTAAACCTGCAGAGGTGCATCGGAATGTAAAACTGGGACACAGGAAACGGTCAAAACATAGAGCCTAAGAAGACTCAGTTTCTTGTATTTAAGTCGGCATTGTGTCTCTTATATTTAATTCTGATGCAATATCTGTTTTTTATCGTCACTGCGAAGGTCGAAGTGATACAGTAAATCTGCAGAGGTGCATCGGAATGTAAAACTGGTGACACAGGAAACGCTCAAAACATAGACCCTAAGGAGACTCAGTTTTGTAGTACTTAAGTCGGCATTGTGTCTCTTATATTTAATTCCGACGCAATTTCTGTGTTTCATCGTCACTGTGAAGGTCCAATGGATACAGTAAACCTGCAGAGGTGTATCGGAATGTAAAACTGGTGACACAGGAAACGCTCAAAACGTAGACAGTAGGAAGACTCAGTTTTCTTGTACTTAAGTCGGCATTGTGTCTCTTATATTTAATTCCGATGCAATTTCTGTGTTTCATCGTCGATGGGGATGTCCAAGGGATACAGTAAACCTGCAGAGGTGCATCGGAGTGAAAAACTGGTTACACAGGAAACGCTCAAAACATAGACAGTAGGGAGACTCAGTCTTCCAGTACTTATGTCGGCATTGTGCCTCTTATATTTAAATCCGATGCAATTTCTGTGTTTCATCGTCAATGGGAAGGTCCAATGGATACAATAAACCTGCAGGGGTGCATCGGAATGTAAAACTGGTGACACAGGAAACGCTCAAAACGTAGACAGTAGGAAGACTCACTCTTCCTGTACTTAAGTCGACATTGTGTCCCTTACATTTAATTCCGATGCAATTTCTGTGTTTCATCGTCAATGGGAAGGTCCAAGGGATACAATAAACCTGCTGAGGTCCATCGGAATGTTAAACTGGTGACACAGAAGACGCTCAAAACATAGACCCTAAGACGACTCAGTTTTCTTGTACTTAAGTTGACATTGTGTCTCTTAGATCTATTTCCGATGCAATTTCTGTGTTTCATCGTCGATGGGGAGGTCCAAGGGATACAGAAAACCTGCACAGGTCCATCGGAATGTAAAACTGGTGACACAGGAACGCTCAAAACATAGACCCTAACAAGACTCAGTTTTCTTGTACTTAAGTCGGCATTGTCTCTCTTATATTTAATTCCGATGCAATTTCTGTGTTTCATCGTCACTGGGAAGGTCCAATGGATACAGTAAACCTGCAGAGGTGCATCGGAATGTAAAACTGGTGACACAGGAAACGTTCAAAACATAGACCGTAAGGAGACTCAGTTTTGTAGTACTTAAGTCGGCATTGTGTCTCTTATATTTAATTCCGATACAGTTTCTGTGTCTCATCGTCAATGGGAAGGTCCAAGGAATACAGTAAACAGGCATGGTTGCATCGGAATGTAAAACTGATTACACAGGAAACGCTGAAAACATAGACAGTATAAAGACTCAGTCTTCCTGTACTTAAATCGGCATTGTGTCTCTTATATTAAATTCCGATGCAATATCTGTGTTTCATCGTCACTGTGAAGGTCGAAGGGATACAGTAAACCTGCAGAGGTGCATCGGAATGTAAAACTGGTGACACAGGAAACACTCAAAACATAGACAGTAGGAAGACTCAGTCTTCCTGTACTTAAGTCGGCATTGTGTCTCTTATATTTCAATCCGATGCAAATTCTGTTGTTCATCGTCAATGGGAAGGTCCAATGGATACAGTAAACCTGCAGAGGTGCATCGGAATGTAAAACTGGTGACACAGGAAACGCTCAAAACATAGACAGTAGGAAGACTCAGTCTTCCTGTACTTAAGTCGGCATTGTGTCTCTTATATTTAATTCCGATGCAATTTCTGTGTTTCATCGTGAATGGGAAGGTCCAATCGATACAGTAAAACTGCAGAGGTGCATCGGAATGTAAAACTGGTGACACAGGAAACGCTCAAAACATAGACAGTAGGAAGACTCAGTCTGCCTGTACTTAAGTCGGCATTGTGTCTCTTATATTTAAATCCGATGCAATTTCTGTGTTTCATCGTCAATGGGAAGTTCCAATGGATACAGTAAACCTGCAGATGTGCATCGGAATGTAAAACTAGTGACACAGGAAACGCTCAAAACGTAGACAGTAGGAAGACTCAGTCTTCCTGTACTTAAGTCGACATTGTGTCTCTTAGATTTAATTCCGATGCAATTTCTGTGTTTCATCGTCAATGGGAAGGTCCAATCGATACAGTAAAACTGCAGAGGTGCATCGGAATGTAAAACTAGTGACACAGGAAACGGTCAAAACATAGAGCCTAAGAAGACTCAGTTTCTTGTACTTAAGTCGGCATTGTGTCTCTTATACTTAATTCCGATGCAATTTCTGTGTTTCATCGTCAACGGGAAGTTCCAATGGATACAGTAAACCTGCAGATGTGCATCGGAATGTAAAACTAGTGCCACAGGAAACGCTCAAAACGTAGACAGTAGGAAGACTCAGTCTTCCTGTACTTAAATCGACATTGTGTCTCTTAGATTCATCGTCAATGGGAAGTTCCAATGGATACAGTAAACCTGCAGATGTGCATCGGAATGTAAAACTAGTGACACAGGAAACGCTCAAAACGTAGACAGTAGGAAGACTCAGTCTTCCTGTACTTAAATCGACATTGTGTCTCTTAGATTTAATTCCGACGCAATTTCTGTGTTTCATCGTCACTGTGAAGGTCCAATGGATACAGTAAACCCGCAGAGGTGTATCGGAATGTAAAACTGGTGACACAGGAAACGCTCAAAACGTAGACAGTAGGAAGACTCAGTCTTCCTGTACTTAAGTCGACATTGTGTCCCTTAGATTTAATTCCGATGCAATTTCTGTGTTTCATCGTCAATGGGAAGGTCCAAGCGATACAATAAACCTGCTGAGGTCCATCGGAATGTTAAACTGGTGACACAGAAAACGCTCAAAACATAGACCCTAAGACGACTCAGTTTTCTTGTACTTAAGTTGACATTGTGTCTCTTAGATCTATTTCCGATGCAATTTCTGTGTTTCATCGTCGATGGGGAGGTCCAAGGGATACAGAAAACCTGCACAGGTCCATCGGAATGTAAAACTGGTGACACAGGAACGCTCAAAACATAGACCCTAACAAGACTCAGTTTTCTTGTACTGAAGTCGGCATTGTCTCTCTTATATTTAATTCCGAGCAATTTCTGTGTTTGATCGTCACTGGTAAGGTCCAATGGATACAGTAAACCTGCAGAGGTGCATCGGAATGTAAAACTGGTGACACAGGAAACGTTCAAAACATAGACCCTAAGGAGACTCAGTTTTGTAGTACTTAAGTCGGCATTGTTTCTCTTATATTTAATTCCGATGTAGTTTCTGTGTCTCATCGTCAATGGGAAGGTCCAAGGAATACAGTAAACCTGCAGAGATGCATCGGAATGTAAAACTGATTACACAGGAAACGCTGAAAACATAGACAGTATAAAGACTCAGTCTTCCGGTACTTAAATCGGCATTGTGTCTCTTATATTAAATTCCGATGCAATATCTGTGTTTCATCGTCACTGTGAAGGTCCAAGGGATACAGTAAACCTGCAGAGGTGCATCGGAATGTAGAACTGGTGACACAGGAAACACTCAAAACATAGACAGTATGAAGACGCAGTCTTCCTGTACTTAAGTCGGCATTGTGTCTCTTATATTTCAATCCGATGAAAATTCTGTGTTTCATCGTCAATGGGAAGGTCCAATGGATACAGTAAAACTGCAGAGGTGCTTCGGAATGTAAAACTGGTGACACAGGAAACGCTCAAATCATAGACAGTAGGAAGACTCAGTCTGCCTGTACTTAAGTCGGCATTGTGTCTCTTATATTTAAATCCGATGCAATTTCTGTGTTTCATCGTCAATGGGAAGGTCCAAGGGATACAGAAAACCTGCAGAGGTGCATCGGAATGTAAAACTGGTGACACAGGAAACGGTCAAAACATAGAGCCTAAGAAGACTCAGTTTCTTGTACTTAAGTCGGCATTGTGTCTCTTATATTTAATTCCGATGCAATTTCTGTTTTTCATCGTCACCGCGAAGGTCGAAGGGATACAGTAAACCTGCAGAGGTGCATCGGAATGTAAAACTGGTGACACAGGAAATGCTCAAAACATAGACCCTAAGGAGACTCAGTTTTGTAGTACTTAAGTCGGCATTAAGTCCCTTATATTTAATTCCGACGCAACTTCTGTGTTTCATCTTCACTGTGAAGGTCCAATGGATACAGTAAACCTGCAGAGGTGTATCGGAATGTAAAACTGGTGACATAGGAAACGCTCAAAACGTAGACAGTAGGAAGACTCAGTTTTCTTGTACTTAAGTCGGCATTGTGTTTCTTATATTTAATTCCGATGCAATTTCTGTGTTTCATCGTCAATGGGAAGGTCTAATCGATACACTAAACCTGCAGAGGTGCATCGGAATGTAAAACTGGTGACACAGGAAACGGTCAAAACGTAGACAGTAGGAAGACTCAGTCTTCCTGTACTTAAGTCGGCATTGTGTCTCTTATATTTAATTCCGATGCAATTTCTGTGTTTCATCATCAATGGGAAGGTCTAATCGATACACTAAACCTGCAGAGGTGCATCGGAATGTAAAACTGGTGACACAGGAAACGCTCAAAACATAGACAGTAGGAAGACTCAGCCTTCCTGTACGTAAGTCGGCATTGTGTCTCTTGTATTTAAATCCGATGCAATTTCTGTGTTTCATCGTCAATGGGAAGGTCCAATGGATACAGTAAACCTGTATAGGTGCATCGGAATGTATAACTGGTGACACAGGAAACGCTCAAAACGTAGATAGTAGTTAGACTCAGTCTTCCTGTACTTAAGTCGACATTGTGTCTCTTAGATTTGATTCCGATGCAATTTCTGTGTTTCATCGTCGATGGGAAGGTGCAAGGGATACAGAAAACCTGCAGAGGTCCATCGGAATCGAAAACTTGTGACACAGGAATCGCTCAAAATATAGACCCTAAGAAGACTCAGTTTTCTTGTACTTAAGTCGGCATTGTGTCTCTTATATTTAATTCCGATGCAATTTCTGTGTTTCATCGTCAATGGGAAGGTCCAATGGATACTGTAAACCTGCAGTGGTGCATCGGAATGTAAAACTGGTGACACAGGAAACGCTCAAATCATAGACAGTAGGAAGACTCAGTCTTCCTGTACTTAAGTCGGCATTGTGTCTCTTATATTTAAATCCGATGAAATTTCTGTGTTTCATCGTCAATGGAAGGTCCAATGGATACAGTAAACCTGCAGAGGTGCATCGGAATGTAAAACTGGTGACACAGGAAACGCTCAAATCATAGACAAAAGGAAGACTCAATCTTCCTGTACTTAAGTCGGCATTGTGTCTCTTATATTTAAATCCGATGCACTTTCTGTGTTTCATCGTCAATGGGAAGGTCCAATGGATACAGTAAACCTGCAGAGGTGCATCGGAATGTAAATCTGGTGACACAGGAAACGCTCAAAACGTAGACACTAGGAAGACTCAGTCCTCCTGTACTTAAGTCGACATTGTGACTCTTAGATCTAATTCCGATGCAATTTCTGTGTTTCATCGTCAATGGGAAGGTCCAATGGATACAATAAACCTGCAGGGGTGCATCGGAATGTAAAACTGGTGACACAGGAAACGCTTAAAACATAGACAGTAGGAAGACTCAGTCTTTCTGTACTTAAGTCAGCATTGTGTCTCATATTTAATTCCGATGCAATTTCTGTGTTTCATCGTCAATGGGAAGGTCCAAGGAATACAGTGAACCTGCAGAGTTGCATCGGAATGTAATACTGATTACACAGGAACCGCTCAAAGCATGGACAGTGCAGCATGGACAGTGCATCAGAATGTAGAACTGGTGACACAGGAAAAGCTCAAAACATACACAGTAGGAAGACTCAGTCTTCCTGACTTAAGTCGGCATTGTGTCTCTTATATTTAATTCCGATGAAATTTCTGTGTTTCGTCGTCACTATGAAGGTCCAGTGGATACAGTAAACCTGCAGAGGTGCATCGGAATGTAAAACTGAATACACAGGAAACGCTGAAAACATAGACAGTAGGAAGACTCAGTCTTCCTGTACTTAAGTCGGCATTGTGTCTCTTATATTAAATTCCGATGCAATTTCTGTGTTTCATCGTCAATGGGAAGGTCCAATCGATACAGTAAAACTGCAGAGGTGCATCGGAATGTAAAACTGGTGACACAGGAAACGCTCAAAAACATAGACAGTAGGAAGACTCAGTCTACCTGTACTTAAGTCGGCATTGTGTCTCTCATATTTAAGTCCGACGCAATTTCTGTGTTTCATCGTCAATGGGAAGGTCCAATGCATACAGTAAGTCTGCAGAGGTGTATCGGAATGTAAAACTGGTGACAGAGGAAACGCTCAAAACGTAGACAGTAGGAAGACTCAGTCTTCCTGTACTTAAGTCGACATTGTGTCTCGTAGATTTAATTCCGATGCAATTTCTGTATTTCATCGTCACTGTGAAGGTCCAATGGATACAGTATACCTGCAGAGGTGTATCGGAATGTAAAACTGGTGACACAGGAAACGCTCAAAACATAGACCCTAAGAAGACTCAGTTTTATTGTACTTAAGTCGGCATTGTGTCTCTTATATTTAATTCCGATGCAATTTCTGTGTTTCATCTTCGATGGGGAGGACCAAGGGATACAGTAATCGTGCAGAGGTGCATCGGAGTGAAAAACTGGTGACACAGGAAACGCTCAAGGCATAGACAGTAGGAAGACTCAGTCTTCCTGTACTAAAGTCGGCATTGTGTCTCTTATATTTAAATTCGATCCAATTTCTGTGTTCCATCGTCAATGGGAAGGTCCAATGGATACAGAAAACCTGCAGGGGTGCATCGGAATGTAAAACTGGTGACAAAGGAAACGCTTAAAACACAGACAGTATGAAGAATCAGTCTTTCTGTACTTAAGTCGGCATTGTGTCTCATATTTAATTCCGATGGAATTTCTGTGTTTCATCGTCAATGGGATGGTCCAAGGAATACAGTAAACCTGCAGAAGTCCATCGGAATGTAAAACTGGTGACACAGGGAACGCTCAAAACATAGACCCTAAGAGGACTCAGTTTTCTTGTACTTAAGTCGGCATTGTGTCTCTTATATTTAATTCCGATGCAATATCTGTTTTTCATCGTCACTGTGAAGGTCGAAGGGATACAGTAAACCTGCAGAGGTGCATCGGAATGTAAAACTGGTATCACAGGAAACGCTCAAAGCATAGACAGTAGGAAGACTCAGTCTTCCTGTACTTAAGTCGGCATTGTGTCTCTTATATTTAAATCCGATGCAATTTCTGTGTTTCATCGTCAATGGGAAGGTCCAATGGATACAGTAAACCTGCAGAGGTGCATCGGAATGTAAAACTGGTGACATAGGAAACGCACAAAACATAGACCCTAAGAAGACTCAGTTTTCTTGTACTTAAGTCGGCATTGTGTGTCTTATATTTAATTCCGATGCAATTTCTGTGTTTCATCGTCACTGTGAAAGTCTAATGGATACAGTAAATCTGCAGAGGTGCATCGGAATGTAAACCTGGTGACACAGGAAACGCTCAATACATGAACAGTAGGAAGACACAGTATTCCTGTACTTAAATCGGCATTGTGTCTCTTATATTTAATTCCGATGCAATATCTGTGTTTCATCGTCACTGTGAAGGTCCAAGGGATACAGTAAACCTGCAGAGGTGCATCGGAATGTAAAACTGGTGGCACAGGAAACGCTCAAAGCATAGACCCTAAGAAGACTCAGTTTTCTTGTACTTAAGTCGGCATTGTGTCTCTTATATTTAACTCCGATGCAATTTCTGTCTTTCATCGTCAATGGGAAGGTCCAATGTATACAGTAAACCTGCAGAGGTGCATCGGAATGTAAAACTGGTGACACAGGAAACGCTCAAAACATAGACAGTAGGAAGACTCAGTCTTCCTGTACTCAAGTCGGCATTGTGTCTCTTATATTTAAATCCGATGCAATTTCTGTGTTTCATCGTCGATGGGAAGGTCCAAGGGATACAGTAAACCTGCAGAGGTGCATCGGAATGTAAAACTGGTGGCACAGGAAACGCTCAAAACATAGACAGTAGGAAGACTCAGTCTTCCTGACTTAAGTCGGCATTGTGTCTCTTATATTTAATTCCGATGAAATTTCTGTGTTTCATCGTCAATGGGAACGTCCAAGGGATACAGTAAACATGCAGAGGTGCATCGGAATGTAAACCTGGTGACACAGGAAACGCTCAATACATAGACAGCAGGAAGACACAGTCTTCCTGTACTTAAGTCGGCATTGTGTCTCTTATATTTAATTCCAAAGCAATTTTTGTGTTTCATCGTCAATGGGAAGGTCCAATGGATACAGTAAACCTGCAGAGGTGTATCGGAATGTAAAACTGGTTACAGAGGAAACGCTCAAAACGTAGACAGTAGGAAGACTCAGTCTTCCTGTACTTAAGTCGACATTGTGTCTCTTAGATCTAATTCCGATGCAATTTCTGCGTTTCATCGTCAATGGGAAGGTCCAATCGATACAGTAAAACTGCAGAGGTTCATCGGAATGTAAAACTGGTGACACAGTAAACGCTCAAAACATAGCCAGTAGGAAGACTCAGTCTGCCTGTACTTAAGACGGCATTGTGTCTCTTATATTTAAATCCGATGCAATTTCTGTGTTTCATCGTCAATGGGAAGGTCCAATGGATACAGTAAACCTGCAGAGGTGCATCGGAATGTAAAACTGGTGACACAGGAAACGCTCAAAACATAGAGCCTAAGAAGACTCAGTTTCTTGTACTTAAGTCGGCGTTGTGTCTCTTATATTTAATTCCGATGCAATATCTGTTTTTCATCGTCACTGCGAAGGTCGAAGGAATACAGTAAACCTGCAGATGTGCATCGGAATGTAAAACTGGTGACACAGGAAACGCTCAAAACATAGACCCTAAGGAGACTCAGTTTTGTAGTACTTAAGTCGGCATTGTGTCTCTTATATTTAATTCCGACGCAATTTCTGTGTTTCATCGTCAATGGGAAGGTCTAATCGATACACTAAACCTGCAGAGGTGCATCGCAATGTAAAACTGGTGACACAGGAAACGCTGAAAACATAGACAGTAGGAAGACTCAGTCTTCCTGTACTTAAGTCGGCATTTTGTCTCTTATATTTAATTCCGATGCAATTTCTGTGTTTCATCGTCAATGGGAAGGTCCAATGGATACAGTAAACCTGTAGAGGTGCTTCGGAATGTAAAACTGGTAACACAGGAAACGCTCAAAACGTAGACAGTAGGAAGACTCAGTCTTCCTGTACTTAAGTCGACATTGTGTCTCTTGGATTTAATTCCGATGCAATTTCTGTGTTTCATCGTCGATGGGAAGGTCCAAGGGATACAGAAAACCTGCAGAGGTCCATCGAAATGTAAAACTTGTGACACGGGAAACGCTCAAAATATAGACCCTAAGAAGACTCAGTTTTCTTGTACTTAAGGCGGCATTGTCTCTCTTATATTTAATTCCGATGCAATTTCTGTGTTTCATCGTCAGTCCAATGGATACAGTAAACCTGCAGAGGTGCATCGGAATGAAAAACTGGTGACACAGGAAACGCTCAAAACATAGACAGTAGGAAGACTCAGTCTTCCTGACATAAGTCGGCATTGTGTCTCTTATATTTAATTCCGATGAAATTTCTGTGTTTCATCGTCAATGGGAACGTCCAAGGGATACAGTAAACATGCAGATGTGCATCGGAATGTAAACCTGGTGACACAGGAAATGCTCAATACATAGACAGCAGGAAGACACAGTCTTCCTATACTTAAGTCGGCATTGTGTCTCTTATATTTAATTCCAAAGCAATTTCTGTGTTTCATCGACAATGGGAAGGTCCAATGGATACAGTAAACCTGCAGAGGTGTATCGGAATGTAAAACTGGTGACAGAGGAAACGCTCAAAACGTAGACAGTAGGAAGACTCAGTCATCCTGTACTTAAGTCGACATTGTGTCTCTTGGATTTAATTCCGATGCAATTTCTGTGTTTCATCGTCGATGGGAAGGTCCAAGGGATACAGAAAACCTGCAGAGGTCCATCGAAATGTAAAACTTGTGACACAGGAAACGCTCAAAACATAGAGCCTAAAAAGACTCAGTTTCTTGTACTTAAGTTGGCATTGTGTCACTTATATTTAAATCCGATGCAATTTCTGTGTTTCATCGTCAATGGGAAGGTCCAATGGATACAATAAACATGCAGGGGTGCATCGGAATGTAAAACTGGTGACACAGGAAACGCTTAAAACATAGACAGTAGGAAGACTCAGTCTTTCTGTACTTAAGTCGGCATTGTGTCTCATATTTAATTCCGATGCAATATCTGTGTTTCATCGTCACTGTGAAGGTCAGAGGGATACAGTAAACCTGCAGAGGTGCATCGGAATGTGAAACTGGTGTCACAGGAAACGCTCAAAATATAGACAGTAGGAAGACTCAGTCTTCCTGTACTTAAGTCGGCATTGTGTCTCTTATATTTAAATCCGATGCAATTTCTGTGTTTCATCGTCAATGGGAAGGTCCAATGGATACAGTAAACCTGCAGAGGTGCACCGGAATGTAAAACTGGTGACACAGGAAACGCTCAAAACGTAGACAGTAGGAAGTCTCAGTCTTCCTGTACTTAAGTCGGCATTGTGTCTCTTATATTTAAATCCGATGCAATTTCTGTGTTTCATCGTCAATGGGAAGGTCCAAGGGATACAGAAAACCTGCAGAGGTCCATCGGAATGTAAAACTTGTGACACAGGAAACGCTCAAAATATAGACCCTAAGAAGACTCAGTTTTCTTGTACTTAAGTCGGCATTGTGTCTCTTATGTTTAATTCCGATGCAATTTCTGTGTTTCATCGTCAATGGGAAGGTCCAATGGATACAGAAAACCTGCAGAGGTGCATCGGAATGTAAAACTGGTGACACAGGAAATGCTCAAAACATAGACAGTAGGAAGACTCAGTCTTCCTGTACTTAAGTCGGCATTGTGTCTCTTATATTTAAATCCGATGCAATTTCTGTGTTTCATCGTCAATGGGAAGGTCCAATGGATACAGTAAACCTGCAGATGTGCATCGGAATGTAAAACTGGTGACACAGGAAACGCTCAAATCGTAGACAGTAGGAAGACTCAGTCTTCCTGTACTTAAGTCGACATTGTGTCTCTTAGATTAATTCCGATGCAATTTCTGTGTTTCATCGTCAATGGGAAGGTCCAAGGGATACAGTAAACCTGCAAAGTTGCATCGGAATGTAAAACTGGTGACACAGGAGACGGTCAAAACATAGAGCCTAAGAAGACTCAGTTTCTTGTACTTAAGTCGGCATGGTGTCTCTTATATTTAATTCCGATGCAATTTCTGTGTTTCATCGTCGATGGGGAGGTCGAAGGGATACAGAAAACCTGCACAGGTCCATCGGAATGTAAAACTGGTGACACAGGAACGCTCAAAACATAGACCCTAACAAGACTCAGTTTTCTTGTACTTAAGTCGGCAATGTCTCTCTTATATTTAATTCCGATGCAATTTCTGTGTTTCATCGTCAATGGGAAGGTCTAATCGATACAGTAAAACTGCAGAGGTGCATCGGAATGTAAAACTGGTGACACAGGAAACGCTCAAAACATAGACAGTAGGAAGACTCAGTCTGCCTCTACTTAAGTCGGCATTGTGTCTCTTATATTTAAATCTGATGCAATTTCTGTGTTTCATCGTCAATGAGAAGTTCCAATGGATACAGTAAACCTGCAGATGTGCATCGGAATGTAAAACTGGTGACACAGGAAACGCTCAAATCGTAGACAGTAGGAAGACTCAGTCTTCCTGTACTTAAGTCGACATTGTGTCTCTTAGATTTAATTCCGATGCAATTTCTGTGTTTCATCGTCAATGGGAAGGTCCAAGGGATACAGTAAACCTGCAGAGGTGCATCGGAATGTAAAACTGGGACACAGGAAACGGTCAAAACATAGAGCCTAAGAAGACTCAGTTTCTTGTACTTAAATCGGCATTGTGTCTCTTATATTTAATTCCGATGCAATATCTGTTTTTAATCGTCACTGCGAAGGTCGAAGGGATACAGTAAATCTGCAGAGGTGCATCGGAATGTAAAACTGGTGACACAGGAAACGCTCAAAAAATACCCTAAGGAGACTCAGTTTTGTAGTACTTAAGTCGGCATTCTGTCTCTTATATTTAATTCCGACGCAATTTCTGTGTTTCATCGTCACTGTGAAGGTCCAATGGATACAGTAAACCTGCAGAGGTGTATCGGAATGTAAAACTGGTGACACAGGAAACGCTCAAAACGTAGACAGTAGGAAGACTCAGTTTTCTTGTACTTAAGTCGGCATTGTGTCTCTTATATTTAATTCCGATGCAATTTCTGTGTTTCATCGTCGATGGGGAGGTCCAAGGGATACAGTAAACCTGCAGAGGTGCATCGGAGTGAAAAACTGGTTACACAGGAAACGCTCAAAACATAGACAGTAGGAGGACTCAGTCTTCCAGTACTTATGTCGGCATTGTGCCTCTTATATTTAAATCCGATGCAATTTATGTGTTTCATCGTCAATGGGAAGGTCCAATGGATACAATAAACCTGCAGGGGTGCATCGGAATGTAAAACTGGTGACACAGGAAACGCTTAAAGCATAGACAGTAGGAAGACTCAGTCTTTCTGTACTTAAATCGGCATTGTGTCTCATATTTAATTCCGATGCAAATTCTGTGTTTCATCGTCAATGGGAAGGTCCAAGGAATACAGTAAACCTGCAGAGGTGCATCGGAATGTAAAACTGGTGACACAGGAAACGCTCAAAATGTAGACAGTAGGAAGACTCACTCTTCCTGTACTTAAGTCGACATTGTGTCCCTTAGATTTAATTCCGATGCAATTTCTGTGTTTCATCGTCAATGGGAAGGTCCAAGGGATACAATAAACCTGCTGAGGTCCATCGGAATGTTAAACTGGTGACACAGAAAACGCTCAAAACATAGACCCTAATACGACTCAGTTTTCTTGTACTTAAGTTGACATTGTGTCTCTTAGATCTATTTCCGATGCAATTTCTGTGTTTCATCGTCGATGGGGAGGTCCAAGGGACACAGAAAACCTGCACAGGTCCATCGGAATGTAAAACTGGTGACACAGGAACGCTCAAAACATAGACCCTAACGAGACTCAGTTTTCTTGTACTTAAGTCGGCATTGTCTCTCTTATATTTAATTCCAAAGCAATTTCTGTGTTTCATCGTCTCTGGGAAGCTCCAATGGATACAGTAACCCTGCAAAGGTGCATCGGAATGTAAAACTGGTGACACAGGAAACGTTCAAAACATAGACCGTAAGGAGACTCAGTTTTGTAGTACTTAAGTCGGCATTGTGTCTCTTATATTTAATTCCGATACAGTTTCTGTGTCTCATCGTCAATGGGAAGGTCCAAGGAATACAGTAAACCTGCATGGTTGCATCGGAATGTAAAACTGATTACACAGGAAACGCTGAAAACATAGACAGTATAAAGACTCAGTCTTCCTGTACTTAAATCGGCATTGTGTCTCTTATATTAAATTCCGATGCAATATCTGTGTTTCATCGTCACTGTGAAGGTCCAAGGGATACAGTAAACGTGCAGAGGTGCATCGGAATGTAAAACTGGTGACACAGGAAACACTCAAAACATAGACAGTAGGAAGACTCAGTCTTCCTGTACTTAAGTCGCCATTGTGTCTCTTATATTTCAATCCGATGCAAATTCTGTTGTTCATCGTCAATGGGAAGGTCCAATGGATACAGTAAACCTGCAGAGGTGCATCGGAATGTAAAACTGGTGACACAGGAAACGCTCAAAACATAGACAGTAGGAAGACTCAGTCTTCCTGTACTTAAGTCGGCATTGTGTCTCTTATATTTAATTCCGATGCAATTTCTGTGTTTCATCGTCAATGGGAAGGTCCAAGGGATACAGTACACCTGCAGAGGTCCATCGGAATGTAAAACTGGTGACACAGGTAACGCTCAAAACATAAGGCCTAAAAAGACTCAGTTTCTTGTACTTAAGTTGGCATTGTGTCTCTTATGTTTTAATCCGATGCAAATTCTGTGTTTCATCGTCAATGGGAAGGTCCAATGGATACAGTAAACCTGCAGATGTGCATCGGACTGTAAAACTGGTGACACAGGAAACGCTCAAAACATAGACCCTAAGGTGACTCAGTTTTGTAGTACTTAAGTCGGCATTGTGTCTCTTATAATTAATTCCGATGCAGTTTCTGTGTCTCATCGTCAATGGGAAGTCCAAGGAATACAGTAAACCTGCAGAGTTGCATCGGAATGTAAAACTGATTACACAGGAAACGCTGAAAACATAGACAGTATAAAGACTCAGTCTTCCTGTACTTAAATCGGCATTGTGTCTCTTATATTAAATTCCGATGCAATATCTGTGTTTCATCGTCACTGTGAAGGTCCAAGGGATACAGTAAACCTGCAGAGGTGCATCAGAATGTAAAACTGGTGACACAGGAAACACTCAAAACATAGACAGTAGGAAGACTCAGTCTTCCTGTACTTAAGTCGGCATTGTTTCTGTTATATTTTAATCCGATGCAATTTCTGTGTTTCATCGTCAATGGGAAGGTCCAATGGATACAGTAAACCTGCAGATGTGCATCGGAATGTAAAACTGGTGACACAGGAACGCTCAAAACATAGACCCTAAGAAGACTCAGTTTTCTTGTACTTAAGTCGGCATTGTCTCTCTTATATTTAATTCCGATGCAATATCTGTGTTTCATCGTCACTGTGAAGGTCCAAGGGATACAGTAAACCTGCAGAGGTGCATCGGAATGTAAAACTGGTGACACAGGAAACACTCAAAACATAGACAATAGGAAGACTCAGTCTTCCTGTACTTAAGTCGGCATTGTGTCTCTTATATTTAAATCCGATGCAATTTCTGTGTTTCATCGTCAATGAGAAGTTCCAATGGATACAGTAAACCTGCAGATGTGCATCGGAATGTAAAACTGGTGACACAGGAAACGCTCAAAACGTAGACAGTAGGAAGACTGAGTCTTCCTGTACTTAAGTCGACATTGTGTCTCTTAGATTAATTCCGATGCAATTTCTGTGTTTCATCGTCAATGGGAAGGTCCAAGGGATACAGTAAACCTGCAGAGGTGCATCGGAATGTAAAACTGGTGACACAGGAAACGGTCAAATCATAGAGCCTAAGAAGACTCAGTTTCTTGTACTTAAGTCGGCATTGTGTCTCTTATATTTTATTCCGATGCAATTTCTGTGTTTCATCGTCAATGGGAAGGTCTAATCGATACAGTAAAAATGCAGAGGTGCATCGGAATGTAAAACTGGTGACACAGGAAACGCTCAAAACATAGACAGTAGGAAGACTCAGTCTGCCTGTACTTAAGTCGGCATTGTATCTCTTATATTTAAATCTGATGCAATTTCTGTGTTTCATCGTCAATGAGAAGTTCCAATGGATACAGTAAACCTGCAGATGTGCATCGGAATGTAAATCTGGTGACACAGGAAACGCTCAAATCGTAGACAGTAGGAAGACTCAGTCTTCCTGTACTTAAGTCGACATTGTGTCTCTTAGATTTAATTCCGATGCATTTTCTGTGTTTCATCGTCAATGGGAAGGTCCAAGGGATACAGTAAACCTGCAGAGGTGCATCGGAATGTAAAACTGGGACACAGGAAACGGTCAAAACATAGAGCCTAAGAAGACTCAGTTTCTTGTACTTAAATCGGCATTGTGTCTCTTATATTTAATTCCGATGCAATATCTGTTTTTTATCGTCACTGCGAAGGTCGAAGGGATACAGTAAAACTGCAGAGGTGCATCGGAATGTAAAACTGGTGACACAGGAAACGCTCAAAACATAGACCCTAAGGAGCCTCAGTTTTGTAGTACTTAAGTCGGCATTGTGTCTCTTATATTTAATTCCGACGCAATTTCTGTGTTTCATCGTCACTGTGAAATTCCAACGGATACAGTAAACCTGCAGAGGTGTATCGGAATTTGAAACTGGTGACACATGAAACGCTCAAAACGTAGACAGTAGGAAGACTCAGTTTTCTTGTACTTAAGTCGGCATTGTGTCTCTTATATTTAATTCCGATGCAATTTCTGTGTTTCATCGTCGATGGGGAGGTCCAAGGGATACGGTAAACCTGCAGAGGTGCATCGAAGGGAAAAACTGGTTACAGAGGAAACGCTCAAAACATAGACAGTAGGAAGACTCAGTCTTCCAGTACTTATGTCGGCATTGTGCCTCTTATATTTAAATCCGATGCAATTTATGTGTTTCTTCGTCAATGAGAAGGTCCAATGGATACAATAAACCTGCAGGGGTGCATCGGAATGTAAAACTGGTGACACAGGAAACGCTTAAAGCATAGACAGTAGGAAGACTCAGTCTTTCTGTACTTAACTCGGCATTGTGTCTCATATTTAATTCCGATGCAAATTCTGTGTTTCATCGTCAATGGGAAGGTCCAAGGAATACAGTAAACCTGCAGGGGTGCATCGGAATGTAAAACTGGTGACACAGGAAACGCTTAAAGCATAGACAGTAGGAAGACTCAGTCTTTCTGTACTTAACTCGGCATTGTGTCTCATATTTAATTCCGATGCAAATTCTGTGTTTCATCGTCAATGGGAAGGTCCAAGGAATACAGTAAACCTGCAGAGGTGCATCGGAATGTAAAACTGGTGACACAGGAAACGTTCAAAACATAGACCGTAAGGAGACTCAGTTTTGTAGAACTTAAGTCGGCATTGTGTCTCTTATATTTAATTCCGATACAGTTTCTGTGTCTCATCGTCAATGGGAAGGTCCAAGGAATACAGCAAACCTGCATGGTTGCATCGGAATGTAAAACTGATTACACAGGAAACGCTGAAAACATAGACAGTATAAAGACTCAGTCTTCCTGTACTTAAATCGGCATTGTGTCTCTTATATTAAATTCCGATGCAATATCTGTGTTTCATCGTCACTGTGAAGGTCCAAGGGATACAGTAAACCTGCAGAGGTGCATCGGAATGTAAAACTGGTGACACAGGAAACACTCAAAACATAGACAGTAGGAAGACTCAGTCTTCCTGTACTTAAGTCGCCATTGTGTCTCCTATATTTCAATCCGATGCAAATTCTGTTGTTCATCGTCAATGGAAAGGTCCAATGGATACAGTAAACCTGCAGAGGTGCATCGGAATGTAAAACTGGTGACGCAGGAAACGCTCAAAACATAGACAGTAGGAAGACTCAGTCTTCCTGTACTTAAGTCGGCATTGTGTCTCTTATATTTAATTCCGATGCAATTTCTGTGTTTCATCGTCAATGGGAAGGTCCAATCGATACAGTAAAACTGCAGAGGTGCATCGGAATGTAAAACTGGTGACACAGGAAACGCTCAAAACATAGACAGTAGGAAGACTCAGTCTGCCTGTACTTAAGTCGGCATTGTGTCTCTTATATTTAATTCCGATGCAATTTCTGTGTTTCATCGTCAATGGGAAGGTCCAATCGATACAGTAAAACTGCAGAGGTGCATCGGAATGTAAAACTAGTGACACAGGAAACGGTCAAATCATAGAGCCTAAGAAGACTCAGTTTCTTGTACATAAGTCGGCATTGTGTCTCTTATATTTAATTCCGATGTAATATCTGTTTTTCATCGTCACTGCGAAGGTTGAAGGGATACAGTAAATCTGCAGAGGTGCATCGGAATGTAAAACTGGTGACACAGGAAACGCTCAAAACATAGACCCTAAGGAGACTCAGTGTTGTAGTACTTAAGTCGGCATTGTGTCTCTTATATTTAATTCCGACGCAATTTCTGTGTTTCATCGTCACTGTGAAGGTCCAATGGATACAGTAAACCTGCAGAGGTGTATCGGAATGTAAAACTGGTGACAAAGGAAACGCTCAAAACATAGACCCTAAGGAGACAGTTTTGTAGTACTTAGGTCGGCATTGTGTCTCTTATATTTAATTCCGATCCAATTTCTGTGTCTCATCGTCACTGCGAAGGTCCAATGGATACAGTAAACCTGCAGAGGTGCATCGGAATGTAAAACTGGTGACACAGGAAACGCTCAAAACATGGAGCCTAAGAAGACTCAGTTTTCTTGTACTTAAGTCGGCATTGAGTCTCTTATATTTAATTCCGATGCAATCTCTGTTTTTCATCGTCACTGCGAAGGTGGAAGGGATACAGTAAACCTGCAGAGGTGCATCGGAATGTAAAACTGGTGACACAGGAATCGCTCAAATCGTAGACAGTAGGAAGACTAAGTCTTCCTGTAGTTAAGTCGACATTGTGTCTCTTAGATCTAATTCCGATGCAATTTCTGTGTTTCATCGTCAATGGGGACGTCCAAGGGACACAGAAAACCTGCAGAGGTCCATCGGAATGTAAAACTGGTGACACAGGAAACGCTCAAAACATAGACCCTATGAAGACTAAGTTTTCTTGTACTTAAGTCGGCATTCTCTCTCTTATATTTAATTCCGATGCAATTTCTGTGTTTCATCGTCAGTCCAATGGATACAGTAAACCTGTAGAGGTGCATCGGAATGTAAAACTGGTGACACAGGAAACGCTCAAAACATAGACCCTAAGGAGTCTCAGTTTTGTAGTACTTAAGTCGGCATTGTGTGTCTTATATTTAATTCCGATGCAATTTCTGTGTTTCATCGTCACTGTGAAGGTCCAATGGATACAGTAAACCTGCAGAGGTGTATGGGAATGTAAAACTGGTGACAAAGGAAACGCTCAAAACATAGACCCTAAGAAGTCTCAGTTTTATTGTAATTAAGTCGGCATTGTGTCTCTTATATTTAATTCCGATGCAATTTCTGTGTTTCATCGTCGATGGGGAGGACCAAGGGATACAGTAATCCTGCAGAGGTGCATCGGAGTGAAAAACTGGTGACACAGGAAACGCTCAAAGCATAGACAGTAGGAAGACTCAGTCTTCCTGTACTTAAGTCGGCATTGTGCCTCTTATGTTTAAATTCGATGCAATTTCTGTGTTTCATCGTCAATGGGAAGGTCCAATGGATACAGTAAAGCTGCAGGGGTGCATCGGAATGTAAAACTGGTGACACAGGAAACGCTTAAAACATAGACAGCAGGAAGACTCAGTCTTTCTGTACTTATGTCGGCATTGTGTCTCATATTTAATTCCGATGCAATTTCTGTGTTTCATCGTCACTGTGAAGGTCCAAGGGATACAGTAAACCTGCAGAGGTGCATCGGAATGTAAAACTGGTGTCACAGGAAACGCTCAAAATATAGACAGTAGGAAGACTCAGTCTTCCTGTACTTAAGTCGGCATTGTATCTCTTATATTTAAATCCGATGCAATTTCTGTGTTTCATCGTCAATGGGAAGGTCCAATGGATACAGGAAACCTGCAGAGGTGCATCGGAATGTAAAAGTGGTGACACAGGAAACGCTCAAACCGTTGACAGTAGGAAGACTCAGTCTTCCTGTACTTAAGTCGACATTGTGTCCCTTAGATTTAATTCCGATGCAATTTCTGTGTTTCATCGTCGATGGGGAGGTCCAAGGTATACAGTAAACCTGCACAGGTCCATCGGAATGTAAAACTGTTGACACAGGAACGCTCAAAACATAGACCCTAAGAAGACTCAGTTTTCTTGTACTTAAGTGGGCATTGTCTCTCTTATATTTAATTCCGATGCAATTTCTGTGTTTCATCGTCACTGGGAAGGACCAATGGATACAGTAAACCTTCAGAGGTGCATCGGAATGTGAAACTGGTGACACAGGAAACGTTCCAAACATAGACCCTAAGGAGACTCAGTTTTGTAGTTCTTAAGTCGGCATTATGTCTCTTATATTTAATTCCGATGCAGTTTCTGTGTCTCATCGTCAATGGGAAGGTCCAAGGAATACAGTAAACCTGCAGAGTTGCATCGGAATGTAAAACTGATTACACAGGAAACGCTGAAAACATAGACAGTATAAAGACTCAGTCTTCCTGTACTTAAATCGGCATTGTGTCTCTTATATTAAATTCCGATGCAATATCTGTGTTTCATCGTCACTGTGAAGGCCCAATGGATACAGTAAACCTGTAGAGGTGTATCGGAATGTAAAACTGGTGACACAGGAAACGCTCAAAACGTAAACAGTAGGAAGACTCAGTCTTCCTGTACTTAAGTCGACATTGTGTCTCTTAGATTTAATTCCGATGCAATTTCTGTGTTTCATCGTCGATGTGAAGGTCCAAGGGATACAGAAAACCTGCAGAGGTCCATCGAAATGTAAAACTTGTGCCACAGGAAACGCTCAAAGTATAGACCCTAAGAAGACTCAGTTTCTTCTACTTAAGTCAGCATTGTGTCTCTTATATTTAATTCCGATGCAATTTCTGTGTTTCATCGTCAATGGGAAGGTCCAATGGATACAGTAAACCTGCAGAGGTGCATCGGAATGTAAAACTGGTGACACAGGAAACGCTCAAATCATACACAGTAGGAAGACTCAGTCTTCCTGTACTTAAGCCGGCATTGTGTCTCTTATATTTAAATCCGATGCAATTTCTGTGTTTCGTCGTCAATGGGAAAGTTCAATAAATACAGTAAACCTGCAGAGGTGCATCGGAATGTAAAACTGGTGACACAGGAAACGCTCAAAACGTAGACAGTAGGAAGACTCAGTCTTCCTGTACTTAAGTCGACATTGTGTCTCTGAGATTTAATTCCGATGCAATTTCTGTGTTTCATCGTCAATGAGAAGGTCCAAGGGATACAGTAAACCAGCAGAGGTCCATCGGAATGTAAAGCTGGTGACACAGGAAACACTCAAAACATAGACAGTAGGAAGACTCAGTCTTCCTGTACTTAAGTCGGCATTGTGTCTCTTATATTTTAATCCGATGCAATTTCTGTGTTTCATCGTCAATGGGAAGGTCCAATGGATACAGTAAACCTGCAGAGGTGCATCGGAATGTAAAACTGGTGACACAGGAAACGCTCAAAACATAGACCCTAAGGAGACAGTTTTGTAGTACTTAGGTCGGCATTGTGTCTCTTATATTTAATTCCGAACCAATTTCTAAGTCTCATCGTCACTGCGAAGGTCCAATGGATACAGTAAACCTGCAGAGGTGCATCGGAATGTAAAACTGGTGACACAGGAAACGCTCAAAACATAGACCCTAAGAAGACTCAGTTTTCTTGTACTTAAGTCGGCATTGTGTCTCTTATATTTAATTCCGATGGAATTTCTGTGTTTCATCGTCACTGGGAAGGTCCAATGGATACAGTAAACCTGCAGATGTGCATCGGAATGTAAAACCGGTGACACAGGAAACGCTCAAAGCATAGACAGTAGGAAGACACGGTCTTCCTGTACTTAAGTCGGCATTGTATCTCTTATATTTAATTCCAAAGCAATTTCTGTGTTTCATCGTCACTGTGAAGGACCAATGGATACAGTAAACCTGCAGAGGTGCAGCGGAATGTAAAACTGGTGACACAGGAAACGCTCAAAACATAGAGCCTAAAAAGACTCAGTTTCTTGTACTTAAGTTGGCATTGTGTCTCTTACATTTTAATCCGATGCAAATTCTGTGTTTCATCGTCAATGGGAAGGTCCAATGGATACAGTAAACCTGCAGATGTGCATCGGACTGTAAAACTGGTGACACAGGAAACGCTCAAAACATAGACCCTAAGGAGACTCAGTTTTGTAGTACTTAAGTCGGCATTGTGTCTCTTATAATTAATTCCGATGCAGTTTCTGTGTCTCATCGTCAATGGGAAGTCCAAGGAATACAGTAAACCTGCAGAGTTGCATCGGAATGTAAAACTGATTACACAGGAAACGCTGAAAACATAGACAGTATAAAGACTCAGTCTTCCTGTACTTAAATCGGCATTGTGTCTCTTATATTAAATTCCGATGCAATATCTGTGTTTCATCGTCACTGTGAAGGTCCAAGGGATACAGTAAACCTGCAGAGGTGCATCGGAATGTAAAGCTGGTGACACAGGAAACACTCAAAACATAGACAGTAGGAAGACTCAGTCTTCCTGTACTTAAGTCGGCATTGTGTCTCTTATATTTTAATCCGATGCAATTTCTGTGTTTCATCGTCAATGGGAAGGTCCAATGGATACAGTAAACCTGCAGAGGTGTATCGGAATGTAAAACTGGTGACACAGGAACGCTCAAAACATAGACCCTAAGAAGACTCAGTTTTCTTGTACTTAAGTGGGCATTGTCTCTCTTATATTTAATTCCGATGCAATATCTGTGTTTCATCGTCACTGTGAAGGTCCAAGGGATACAGTAAACCTGCAGAGGTGCATCGGAATGTAAAACTGGTGACACAGGAAACGCTCAAAACATAGACAGTAGGAAGACTCAGTCTGCCTGTACTTAAGTCGGCATTGTGTCTCTTATATTTAAATCTGATGCAATTTCTGTGTTTCATCGTCAATGAGAAGTTCCAATGGATACAGTAAACCTGCAGATGTGCATCGGAATGTAAAACTGGTGACACAGGAAACGCTCAAATCGTAGACAGTAGGAAGACTGAGTCTTCCTGTACTTACGTCGACATTGTGTCTCTAAGATTTAATTCCGATGCAATTTCTGTGTTTCATCGTCAATGGGAAGGTCCAAGGGATACAGTAAACCTGCAGAGGTGCATCGGAATGTAAAACTGGGACACAGGAAACGGTCAAAACATAGAGCCTAAGAAGACTCAGTTTCTTGTACTTAAATCGGCATTGTGTCTCTTATATTTAATTCCGATGCAATATCTGTTGTTTATCGTCACTGCGAAGGTCGAAGGGATACAGTAAAACTGCAGAGGTGCATCGGAATGTAAAACTGGTGACACAGGAAACGCTCAAAACATAGACCCTAAGGAGACTCAGTTTTGTAGTACTTAAGTCGGCATTGTGTCTCTTATATTTAATTCCGATGCAATTTCTGTGTTTCATCGTCACTGGGAAGGTCCAATGGATACAGTAAACCTGCAGAGGTGCATCGGAATGTTAAACTGGTGACACAGGAAACGTTCAAAACATAGACCGTAAGGAGACTCAGTTTTGTAGTACTTAAGTCGGCATTGTGTCTCTTATATTTAATTCCGATACAGTTTCTGTGTCCCATCGTCAATGGGAAGGTCCAAGGAATACAGTAAACCTGCATGGTTGCATCGGAATGTAAAACTGATTACACAGGAAACGCTGAAAACATAGACAGTATAAAGACTCAGTCTTCCTGTAGTTAAATCGGCATTGTGTCTCTTATATTAAATTCCGATGCAATATCTGTGTTTCATCGTCACTGTGAAGGTCCAAGGGATACAGTAAACCTGCAGAGGTGCATCGGAATGTAAAACTGGTGACACAGGAAACACTCAAAACATAGACAGTAGGAAGACTCAGTCTTCCTGTACTTAAGTCGCCATTGTGTCTCTTATATTTCAATCCGATGCAAATTCTGTTGTTCATCGTCAATGGGAAGGTCCAATGGATACAGTAAACCTGCAGAGGTGCATCGGAATGTAAAACTGGTGACACAGGAAACGCTCAAAACATAGACAGTAGGAAGACTCAGTCTTCCTGTACTTAAGTCGGCATTGTGTCTCTTATATTTAATTCCGATGCAATTTCTGTGTTTCATCGTCAATGGGAAGGTCCAATCGATACAGTAAAACTGCAGAGGTGCATCGGAATGTAAAACTGGTGACACAGGAAACGCTCAAATCATAGACAGTAGGAAGACTCAGTCTGCCTGTACTTAAGTCGGCATTGTGTCTCTTATATTTAAATCCGATGCAATTTCTGTGTTTCATCGTCAATTGGAAGTTCCAATGGATACAGTAAACCTGCAGATGTGCATCGGAATGTAAAACTATTGACACAGGAAACGCTCAAAACGTAGACAGTAGGAAGACTCAGTCTTCCTGTACTTAAGTCGACATTGTGTCTCTTAGATTTAATTCCGATGCAATTTCTGTGTTTCATCGTCAATGGGAAGGTCCAAGGGATACAGTAAACCTGCAGAGGTGCATCGGAATGTAAAACTAGTGACACAGGAAACGGTCAAAACATAGAGCCTAAGAAGACTCAGTTTCTTGTACTTAAGTCGGCATTGTGTCTCTTATATTTAATTCCGATGCAATATCTGTTTTTCATCGTCACTGCGAAGGTCGAAGGGATACAGTAAATCTGCAGAGGTGCATCGGAATGTAAAACTGGTGACACAGGAAACGCTCAAAACATAGACCCTAAGGAGACTCAGTTTTGTAGTACTTAAGTCGGCATTGTGTCTCTTATATTTAATTCCGACGCAATTTCTGTGTTTCATCGTCACTGTGAAGGTCCAATGGATACAGTAAACCTGCAGAGGTGTATCGGAATGTAGAACTGGTGACACAGGAAACGCTCAAAACATAGACCCTAAGGAGACAGTTTTGTAGTACTTAGGTCGGCATTGTGTCTCTTATATTTAATTCCGATCCAATTTCTGTGTCTCATCGTCACTGCGAAGGTCCAATGGATACAGTAAACCTGCAGAGGTGCATCGGAATGTAAAACTGGTGACACAGGAAACGCTCAAAACATAGACCCTAAGAAGACTCAGTTTTCTTGTACTTAAGTTGGCATTGTGTCTCTTATATTTAATTCCGATGCAATTTCTGTGTTTCATCGTCACTGGGAAGGTCCAATGGATACAGTAAACCTGCAGATGTGCATCGGAATGTAAAACTGGTGACACAGGAAACGCTCAAAGCATAGACAGTAGGAAGACACGGTCTTCCTGTACTTAAGTCGGCATTGTATCTCTTATATTTAATTCCAAAGCAATTTCTGTGTTTCATCGTCACTGTGAAGGTCCAATGGATACAGAAACCTGCAGAGGTGCATCGGAATGTAAAACTGGTGACACAGAAAAAGCGCAAAACATAGACAGTAGGAAGACTCAGTCTTCCTGTACTTAAGGAGGCATTGTGTCTTATATTTAATTCCGATGCAATTTCTGTGTTTCCTCGTCAATGGGAAGGTCCAAGGAATACAGTAAACCTGCAGAGGTGCATCGGAATGTAAAACTGATTACACAGGAAACGCTGAAAACATAGACAGTATAAAGACTCAGTCTTCCTGTACTCAAATCGGCATTGTTTCTCTTATATTTAATTCCGATGCAATATCTGTGTTTCATCGTCACTGTGAAGTTCCAAGGGATACAGTAAACCTGCAGAGGTGCATCGGAATGTAAAACTGGTGTCACAGGAAACCCTCAAAACATAGACAGTAGGAAGACTCAGTCTTCCTGTACTTAAGTCTGCATTGTGTCACTTATATTTAAATCCGATGCAATTTCTGTGTTTCATCGTCAATGGGAAGGTCCAATGGATTCAGTAAACCTGCAGAGGTGCATCGGAATGTAAAACTGGTGACACAGGAAACGCTCAAAACATAGACAGTAGGAAGTCTCAGTCTTCCTATGTCGGCATTGTGTCTCTTATATTTAATTCCGATGAAATTTCTGTGTTTCATCGTCAATAGGAAGGTCCAAGGGATACAGTAAACGTGCAGATGTGCATCGGAATGTAAACCTGGTGACACAGGAAACGCTCAATACATAGACAGCAGGAAGACACAGTCTTCCTGTACTTAAGTCGGCATTGTGTCTCTTATATTTAATTCCAAAGCAATTTCTGTATTTCATCGTCACTGTGAAGGTCCAGCGGATGACGTAAACCTGCAGAGGTGCATCAGAAAGTAAAACTGGTGACACAGGAAAAGCTCAAAACATAGACAGTAGGAAGACTCAGTCTTCCTGTACTTAAGTCGGCATTGTGTCTCTCATATTTAAATCCGACGCAATTTCTGTGTTTCATCGTCAATGGGAAGGTCCAATGGATACAGAAAAACCTGCAGAGGTGTATCGGAATGTAAAACTGGTGACAGAGGAAACGCTCAAAACGTAGACATGAGGAAGACTCAGTCTTCCTGTACTTAAGTCGACATTGTGTCTCGTAGATTTAATCCTGATGCAATTTCTGTGTTTCACCCTCAATGGGAAGGTCCAAGGTATACAGTAAACCTGCAGAGGTCCATCGGAATGTAAAACTGGTGACACAGGAAGCGCTCAAAACATGGAGCCTAGGAAGACTCAGTTTTCTTGTACTTAAGTCGGCATTGAGTCTCTTATATTTAATTCCGATGCAATCTCTGTTTTTCATCGTCACTGCGAAGGTGGAAGGGATACAGTAAACCTGCAGAGGTGCATCGGAATGTAAAACTGGTGACACAGGAATCGCTCAAATCGTAGACAGTAGGAAGACTAAGTCTTCCTGTAGTTAAGTCGACATTGTGTCTCTTAGATCTGATTCCGATGCAATTTCTGTGTTTCATCGTGAATGGGGACGTCCAAGGGACACAGAAAACCTGCAGAGGTCCATCGGAATGTAAAACTGGTGACACAGGAAACGCTCAAAACATAGACCCTATGAAGACTCAGTTTTCTTGTACTTAAGTCGGCATTCTCTCTCTTATATTTAATTCCGATGCAATTTCTGTGTTTCATCGTCAGTGCAATGGATACAGTAAACCTGTAGAGGTGCATCGGAATGTAAAACTGGTGACTCAGGAAACGCTCAACACATAGACCCTAAGGAGACTCAGTTTTGTAGTACTTAAGTCGGCATTGTGTCTCTTATATTTAATTCCGATGCAATTTCTGTGTTTCATCGTCACTGTGAAGGTCCAATGGATACAGTAAACCTGCAGAGGTGTATGGGAATGTAAAACTGGTGACAAAGGAAACGCTCAAAACATAGACCCTAAGAAGTCTCAGTTTTATTGTAATTAAGTCGGCATTGTGTCTCTTATATTTAATTCCGATGCAATTTCTGTGTTTCATCGTCGATGGGGAGGACCAAGGGATACAGTAAACCTGCAGAGGTGCATCGGAGTGAAAAACTGGTGACACAGGAAACGCTCAAAACATAGACAGTAGGAAGACTCAGTCTTCCTGTACTTAAGTCGGCATTGTGCCTCTTATGTTTAAATTCGATGCAATTTCTGTGTTTCATCGTCAATGGGAAGGTCCAATGGATACAGTAAACCTGCAGGGGTGCATCGGAATGTAAAACTGGTGACACAGGAAACGCTTAAAACATAGACAGCAGGAAGACTCAGTCTTTCTGTACTTATGTCGGCATTGTGTCTCATATTTAATTCCGATGCAATTTCTGTGTTTCATCGTCACTGTGAAGGTCCAAGGGATACAGTAAACCTGCAGAGGTGCATCGGAATGTAAAACTGGTGTCACAGGAAACGCTCAAAATATAGACAGTAGGAAGACTCAGTCTTCCTGTACTTAAGTCGGCATTGTATCTCTTATATTTAAATCCGATGCAATTTCTGTGTTTCATCGTCAATGGGAAGGTCCAATGGATACAGGAAACCTGCAGAGGTGCATCGGAATGTAAAAGTGGTGACACAGGAAACGCTCAAAACGTTGACAGTAGGAAGACTCAGCCTTCCTGTACTTAAGTCGACATTGTGTCCCTGAGATTTAATTCCGATGCAATTTCTGTGTTTCATCGTCGATGGGGAGGTCCAAGGGATACAGTAAACCTGCACAGGTCCATCGGAATGTAAAACTGTTGACACAGGAACGCTCAAAACATAGACCCTAAGAAGACTCAGTTTTCTTGTACTTAAGTGGGCATTGTCTCTCTTATATTTAATTCCGATGCAATTTCTGTGTTTCATCGTCACTGGGAAGGACCAATGGATACAGTAAACCTTCAGAGGTGCATCGGAATGTGAAACTGGTGACACAGGAAACGCTCCAAACATAGACCCTAAGGAGACTCAGTTTTGTAGTACTTAAGTCGGCATTATGTCTCTTATATTTAATTCCGATGCAGTTTCTGTGTCTTATCGTCAATGGGAAGGTCCAAGGAATACAGTAAACCTGCAGAGTTGCAGCGGAATGTAAAACTGATTACACAGGAAACGCTGAAAACATAGACAGTATAAAGACTCAGTCTTCCTGTACTTAAATCGGCATTGTGTCTCTTATATTAAATTCCGATGCAATATCTGTGTTTCATCGTCACTGTGAAGGTCCAAGGGATACAGTAAACCTGCAGAGGTGCATCGGAATGTAAAACTGGTGACACAGGAAACGCTCAATACATAGACAGTAGGAAGACTCAGTCTTCCTGTACTTAAGTCTGCATTGTGTCACTTATATTTAAATCCGATGCAATTTCTGTGTTTCATCGTCAATGGGAAGGTCCAATGGATACAGTAAACCTGCAGAGGTGCATCGGAATGTAAAACTGGTGACACAGGAAACGCTCAAAACATAGACAGTAGGAAGACTCAGTCTTCCTGTACTTATGTCGGCATTGTGTCTCTTATATTTAATTCCGATGAAATTTCTGTGTTTCATCGTCAATAGGAAGGTCCAAGGGATACAGTAAACGTGCAGAGGTGCATCGGAATGTAAAACTGGTGACACAGGAAACGCTCAAAACGTAGACAGTAGGATGACTCAGTCTTCCTGTACTTAAGTGGGCATTGTGTCTCTTATATTTAATTCCGATGCAATTTCTGTGTTTCATCGTCATTGGGAAGGTCCAATCGATACAGTAAACCTGCAGAGGTGCATCGGAATGTAAAACTGGTGACACAGGAAACGCTCAAAACATAGACAGTAGGAAGACTCAGTCTGCCTGTACTTAAGTCGGCATTGTGTCTCTTATATTTAGATCCGATGCAATTTCTGTGTTTCATCGTCAATGGGAAGGTCCAATGGATACAGTAAACCTGCAGAGGTGCATCGGAATGTAAAACTGGTGACAGAGGAAACGCTCAAAACGTAGACAGTAGGAAGACTCAGTCTTCCTGTGCTTAAGTCGACATTGTGTCTCTTAGATTTAATTCCGATGCAATTTCTGTATTTCATCGTCAATGGGAAGGTCCAAAGGATACAGTAAACCTGCAGAGGTCCATCGGAATGTAAAACTGGTGACACAGGAAACGCTCAAAACATAGAGCCTAATAAGACTCAGTTTCTTGTACTTAAGTCGGCATTGTGTCTCTTATATTTAATTCCGATGCAATATCTGTTTCTCGTCGTCACTGCGAAGGTCGAAGGGATACAGTAAACCTGCAGAGGTGCATCGGAATGTAAAACTGGTGACACAGGAAACGCTCAAAACATAGACCCTAAGGAGACTCAGTTTTGTAGTACATAAGTCGGCATTGTGTCTCTTATATTTAATTCCGACGCAATTTCTGTGTTACATCGTCACTGTGAAGAACCAATGGATACAGTAAACCTGCAGAGGTGTATCGGAATGTAAAACTGGTGACACAGGAAACGCTCAAAACATAGACAGTAGGAAGACTCAGTCTGCCTGTACTTAAGTCGACATTGTGTCTCTGAGATTTAATTCCGATGCAATTTCTGTGTTTCATCGTCAATGAGAAGGTCCAATGGATACAGTAAACCAGCAGAGGTCCATCGGAATGTAAAACTGGTGACACAGGAAACGCTCAAAATATAGACCCTAAGAGGACTCAGTTTTGTTGTACTGAACTCGGCATTGTGTCTCTTATATTTAATTCCGATGCAATATCTGTTTTTCATCGTCACTGTCAAGGTCGAAGGGATACAGTAAATCTGCAGAGGTGCATCGGAATGTAAAACTGGTGACACAGGAAACGCTCAAAACATAGACCCTAAGGAGACAGTTTTGTAGTACTTAGGTCGGCATTGTGTCTCTTATATTTAATTCCGATCCAATTTCTGTGTCTCATCGTCACTGCGAAGGTCCAATGGATACAGTAAACCTGCAGAGGTCATTCGGAATGTAAAACTGGTGACACAGGAAACGCTCAAAACCTAGACCCTAAGAAGACTCAGTTTTCTTGTACTTAAGTCGGCATTGTGTCTCTTATATTTAATTCCGATGCAATTTCTGTGTTTCATCGTCACTGGGAAGGTCCAATGGATACAGTAAACCTGCAGATGTGCATCGGAATGTAAAACTGGTGACACAGGAAACGCTCAAAGCATAGACAGTAGGAAGACACGGTCTTCCTGTACTTAAGTCGGCATTGTATCTCTTATATTTAATTCCAAAGCAATTTCTGTGTTTCATCGTCACTGTGAAGGTCCAATGGATACAGTTAACCTGCAGAGGTGCATCGGAATGTAAAACTGGTGACACAGAAAAAGCGCAAAACATAGACAGTAGGAAGACTCAGTCTTCCAGTACTTAAGGAGGCATTGTGTCTTATATTTAATTCCGATGCAATTTCTGTGTTTCCTCGTCAATGGGAAGGTCCAAGGAATACAGTAAACCTGCAGAGGTGCATCGGAATGTAAAACTGATTACACAGGAAACGCTGAAAACATAGACAGTGTAAAGACTCAGTCTTCCTGTACTCAAATCGGCATTGTTTCTCTTATATTTAATTCCGATGCAATATCTGTGTTTCATCGTCACTGTGAAGGTCCAAGGGATACAGTAAACCTGCAGAGGTGCATCGGAATGTAAAACTGGTGACACAGGAAACGCTCAAAACATAGACAGTAGGAAGACTCAGTCTTCCTGTACTTAAGTCTGCATTGTGTCACTTATATTTAAATCCGATGCAATTTCTGTGTTTCATCGTCAATGGGAAGGTCCAATGGATACAGTAAACCTGCAGAGGTGCATCGGAATGTAAAACTGGTGACACAGGAAACGCTCAAAACATAGACAGTAGGAAGACTCAGTCTTCCTATGTCGGCATTGTGTCTCTTATATTTAATTCCGATGAAATTTCTGTGTTTCATCGTCAATAGGAAGGTCCAAGGGATACAGTAAACGTGCAGAGGTGCATCGGAATGTAAACCTGGTGACACAGGAAACGCTCAAAACATAGACAGCAGGAAGACACAGTCTTCCTGTACTTAAGTCGACATTGTGTCTCGTAGATTTAATCCTGATGCAATTTCTGTGCTTCACCCTCAATGGGAAGGTCCAAGGTATACAGAAAACCTGCAGAGGTCCATCGGAATGTAAAACTGGTGACACAGGAAACGCTCAAAACATGGAGCCAAAGAAGACTCAGTTTTCTTGTACTTAAGTCGGCATTGAGTCTCTTATATTTAATTCCGATGCAATCTCTGTTTTTCATCGTCACTGCGAAGGTGGAAGGGATACAGTAAACCTGCAGAGGTGCATCGGAATGTAAAACTGGTGACACAGGAATCGCTCAAATCGTAGACAGTAGGAAGACTAAGTCTTCCTGTAGTTAAGTCGACATTGTGTCTCTTAGATCTAATTCCGATGCAATTTCGGTGTTTCATCGTCAATGGGGACGTCCAAGGGACACAGAAAACCTGCAGAGGTGCATCGGAATGTAAAACTGGTGACACAGGAAACGCTCAAAACATAGACAGTAGGAAGACTCAGTCTTCCTGTACTTATGTCGGCATTGTGTCTCTTATATTTAATTCCGATGAAATTTCTGTGTTTCATCGTCAATAGGAAGGTCCAAGGGATACAGTAAACGTGCAGAGGTGCATCGGAATGTAAAACTGGTGACACAGGAAACGCTCAAAACGTAGACAGTAGGATGACTCAGTCTTCCTGTACTTAAGTGGGCATTGTGTCTCTTATATTTAATTCCGATGCAATTTCTGTGTTTCATCGTCATTGGGAAGGTCCAATCGATACAGTAAACCTGCAGAGGTGCATCGGAATGTAAAACTGGTGACACAGGAAACGCTCAAAACATAGACAGTAGGAAGACTCAGTCTGCCTGTACTTAAGTCGGCATTGTGTCTCTTATATTTAGATCCGATGCAATTTCTGTGTTTCATCGTCAATGGGAAGGTCCAATGGATACAGTAAACCTGCAGAGGTGCATCGGAATGTAAAACTGGTGACAGAGGAAACGCTCAAAACGTAGACAGTAGGAAGACTCAGTCTTCCTGTGCTTAAGTCGACATTGTGTCTCTTAGATTTAATTCCGATGCAATTTCTGTATTTCATCGTCAATGGGAAGGTCCAAAGGATACAGTAAACCTGCAGAGGTCCATCGGAATGTAAAACTGGTGACACAGGAAACGCTCAAAACATAGAGCCTAATAAGACTCAGTTTCTTGTACTTAAGTCGGCATTGTGTCTCTTATATTTAATTCCGATGCAATATCTGTTTCTCGTCGTCACTGCGAAGGTCGAAGGGATACAGTAAACCTGCAGAGGTGCATCGGAATGTAAAACTGGTGACACAGGAAACGCTCAAAACATAGACCCTAAGGAGACTCAGTTTTGTAGTACATAAGTCGGCATTGTGTCTCTTATATTTAATTCCGACGCAATTTCTGTGTTACATCGTCACTGTGAAGAACCAATGGATACAGTAAACCTGCAGAGGTGTATCGGAATGTAAAACTGGTGACACAGGAAACGCTCAAAACATAGACAGTAGGAAGACTCAGTCTGCCTGTACTTAAGTCGACATTGTGTCTCTGAGATTTAATTCCGATGCAATTTCTGTGTTTCATCGTCAATGAGAAGGTCCAATGGATACAGTAAACCAGCAGAGGTCCATCGGAATGTAAAACTGGTGACACAGGAAACGCTCAAAATATAGACCCTAAGAGGACTCAGTTTTGTTGTACTGAACTCGGCATTGTGTCTCTTATATTTAATTCCGATGCAATATCTGTTTTTCATCGTCACTGTCAAGGTCGAAGGGATACAGTAAATCTGCAGAGGTGCATCGGAATGTAAAACTGGTGACACAGGAAACGCTCAAAACATAGACCCTAAGGAGACAGTTTTGTAGTACTTAGGTCGGCATTGTGTCTCTTATATTTAATTCCGATCCAATTTCTGTGTCTCATCGTCACTGCGAAGGTCCAATGGATACAGTAAACCTGCAGAGGTCATTCGGAATGTAAAACTGGTGACACAGGAAACGCTCAAAACCTAGACCCTAAGAAGACTCAGTTTTCTTGTACTTAAGTCGGCATTGTGTCTCTTATATTTAATTCCGATGCAATTTCTGTGTTTCATCGTCACTGGGAAGGTCCAATGGATACAGTAAACCTGCAGATGTGCATCGGAATGTAAAACTGGTGACACAGGAAACGCTCAAAGCATAGACAGTAGGAAGACACGGTCTTCCTGTACTTAAGTCGGCATTGTATCTCTTATATTTAATTCCAAAGCAATTTCTGTGTTTCATCGTCACTGTGAAGGTCCAATGGATACAGTTAACCTGCAGAGGTGCATCGGAATGTAAAACTGGTGACACAGAAAAAGCGCAAAACATAGACAGTAGGAAGACTCAGTCTTCCAGTACTTAAGGAGGCATTGTGTCTTATATTTAATTCCGATGCAATTTCTGTGTTTCCTCGTCAATGGGAAGGTCCAAGGAATACAGTAAACCTGCAGAGGTGCATCGGAATGTAAAACTGATTACACAGGAAACGCTGAAAACATAGACAGTGTAAAGACTCAGTCTTCCTGTACTCAAATCGGCATTGTTTCTCTTATATTTAATTCCGATGCAATATCTGTGTTTCATCGTCACTGTGAAGGTCCAAGGGATACAGTAAACCTGCAGAGGTGCATCGGAATGTAAAACTGGTGACACAGGAAACGCTCAAAACATAGACAGTAGGAAGACTCAGTCTTCCTGTACTTAAGTCTGCATTGTGTCACTTATATTTAAATCCGATGCAATTTCTGTGTTTCATCGTCAATGGGAAGGTCCAATGGATACAGTAAACCTGCAGAGGTGCATCGGAATGTAAAACTGGTGACACAGGAAACGCTCAAAACATAGACAGTAGGAAGACTCAGTCTTCCTATGTCGGCATTGTGTCTCTTATATTTAATTCCGATGAAATTTCTGTGTTTCATCGTCAATAGGAAGGTCCAAGGGATACAGTAAACGTGCAGAGGTGCATCGGAATGTAAACCTGGTGACACAGGAAACGCTCAAAACATAGACAGCAGGAAGACACAGTCTTCCTGTACTTAAGTCGACATTGTGTCTCGTAGATTTAATCCTGATGCAATTTCTGTGCTTCACCCTCAATGGGAAGGTCCAAGGTATACAGAAAACCTGCAGAGGTCCATCGGAATGTAAAACTGGTGACACAGGAAACGCTCAAAACATGGAGCCAAAGAAGACTCAGTTTTCTTGTACTTAAGTCGGCATTGAGTCTCTTATATTTAATTCCGATGCAATCTCTGTTTTTCATCGTCACTGCGAAGGTGGAAGGGATACAGTAAACCTGCAGAGGTGCATCGGAATGTAAAACTGGTGACACAGGAATCGCTCAAATCGTAGACAGTAGGAAGACTAAGTCTTCCTGTAGTTAAGTCGACATTGTGTCTCTTAGATCTAATTCCGATGCAATTTCGGTGTTTCATCGTCAATGGGGACGTCCAAGGGACACAGAAAACCTGCAGAGGTCCATCGGAATGTAAAACTGGTGACACAGGAAACGCTCAAAACATAGACCCTATGAAGACTCAGTTTTCTTGCACTTAAGTCGGCATTCTCTCTCTTATATTTAATTCCGATGCAATTTCTGTGTTTCATCGTCAGTCCAATGGATACAGTAAACCTGTAGAGGTGCATCGGAATGTAAAACTGGTGACACAGGAAACGCTCAAAACATAGACCCTAAGGAGACTCAGTTTTGTAGCACTTAAGTCGGCATTGTGTGTCTTATATTTAATTCCGATGCAATTTCTGTGTTTCATCGTCACTGTGAAGGTCCAATGGATACAGTAAACCTGCAGAGGTGTATGGGAATGTAAAACTGGTGAGAAAGGAAACGCTCAAAACATAGACCCTAAGAAGTCTCAGTTTTATTGTAATTAAGTCGGCATTGTGTCTCTTATATTTAATTCCGATGCAATTTCTGTGTTTCATCGTCGATGGGGAGGACCAAGGGAAACAGTAAACCTGCAGAGGTGCATCGGAGTGAAAAACTGGTGACACAGGAAACGCTCAAAACATAGACAGTAGGAAGACTCAGTCTTCCTGTACTTAAGTCGGCATTGTGCCTCTTATGTTTAAATTCGATGCAATTTCTGTGTTTCATCGTCAATGGGAAGGTCCAATGGATACAGTAAACCTGCAGGGGTGCATCGGAATGTAAAACTGGTGACACAGGAAACGCTTAAAATATAGACAGCAGGAAGACTCAGTCTTTCTGTACTTATGTCGGCATTGTGTATCATATTTAATTCCGATGCAATTTCTGTGTTTCATCGTCACTGTGAAGGTCCAAGGGATACAGTAAACCTGCAGAGGTGCATCGGAATGTAAAACTGGTGTCACAGGAAACGCTCAAAATATAGACAGTAGGAAGACCCAGTCTTCCTGTACTTAAGTCGGCATTGTATCTCTTATATTTAAATCCGATGCAAATTCTGTGTTTCATCGTCAATGGGAAGGTCCAATGGATACAGGAAACCTGCAGAGGTGCATCGGAATGTAAAAGTGGTGACACAGGAAACGCTCAAAACGTTGACAGTAGGAAGACTCAGTCTTCCTGTACTTAAGTCGACATTGTGTCCCTTAGATTTAATTCCGATGCAATTTCTGTTTTTCATCGTCGATGGGGAGGTCCAAGGGATACAGTAAACCTGCACAGGTCCATCGGAATGTAAAACTGTTGACACAGGAACGCTCAAAACATAGACCCTAAGAAGACTCAGTTTTCTTGTACTTAAGTGGGCATTGTCTCTCTTATATTTAATTCCGATGCAATTTCTGTGTTTCATCGTCACTGGGAAGGACCAATGGATACAGTAAACCTTCAGAGGTGCATCGGAATGTAAAACTGGTGACACAGGAAACGCTCAAAACATAGAGCCTAATAAGACTCAGTTTCTTGTACTTAAGTCGGCATTGTGTCTCTTATATTTAATTCCGATGCAATATCTGTTTTTCTTCGTCACTGCGAAGGTCGAAGGGATACAGTAAACCTGCAGAGGTGCATCGGAATGTAAAACTGGTGACCCAGGAAACGCTCAAAACATAGACCCTAAGGAGACTCAGTTTTGTAGTACATAAGTCGGCATTGTGTCTCTTATATTTAATTCCGACGCAATTTCTGTGATACATCGTCACTGTGAAGGCCCAATGGATACAGTAAACCTGCAGAGGTGTATCGGAATGTAAAACTGGTGACACAGGAAACGCTCAAAACGTAGACAGTAGGAAGACTCAGTTTTCTTGTACTTAAGTCGGCATTGTGCCTCTTATATTTAATTCCGATGCAATTTCTGTGTTTCATCGTCGATGGGGAGGTCCAAGGAATACAGTAAACCTGCAGAGGTGCATCGGAGTGAAAAACTGGTGACACAGGGTACGCTCAAAACGTAGACAGTAGGAAGACTCAGTCTTCCTGTACTTAGGTCGACATTGTGTCTCTTAGATTTAATTCCGATGCAATTTCTGTGTTTCATCGTCGATGTGAAGGTCCAAGGGATACAGAAAACCTGCAGAGGTCCATCGAAATGTAAAACTTGTGCCACAGGAAACGCTCAAAGTATAGACCCTAAGAAGACTCAGTTTCTTGTACTTAAGTCAGCATTGTGTCTCTTATATTTAATTCCGATGCAATTTCTGTGTTTCATCGTCAATGGGAAGGTCCAATGGATACAGTAAACCTGCAGAGGTGCATCGGAATGTAAAACTGGTGACACAGGAAACGCTCAAATCATACACAGTAGGAAGACTCAGTCTTCCTGTACTTAAGCCGGCATTGTGTCTCTTATATTTAAATCCGATGCAAATTCTGTGTTTCGTCCTCAATGGGAAAGTTCAATAAATACAGTAAACCTGCAGAGGTGCATCGGAATGTAAAACTGGTGACACAGGAAACGCTCAAAACGTAGACAGTAGGAAGACTCAGTCTTCCTGTACTTAAGTCGACATTGTGTCTCTGAGATTTAATTCCGATGCAATTTCTGTGTTTCATCGTCAATGAGAAGGTCCAAGGGATACAGTAAACCAGGAGAGGTCCATCGGAATGTAAAACTGGTGACACAGGAAACGCTCAAAATATAGACCCTAAGAGGACTCAGTTTTGTTGTACTGAACTCGGCATTGTGTCTCTTATATTTAATTCCGATGCAATATCTGTTTTTCATCGTCACTGTCAAGGTCGAAGGGATACAGTAAACCTGAAGAGGTGCATCGGAATGTAAAACTGGTGACACAGGATACGCTCAAAGCATAGACAGTAGGAAGACTCAGTCTTCCTGTACTTAAGTCGGCATTGTGTCTCTTAAATTTAAATCCGATGCAATTTCTGTGTTTCATCGTCAATGGAAGGTCCAATGGATACAGTAAACCTGCAGAGGTGCATCGGAATGTAAAACTGGTGACACAGGAAACGCTCAAAGCATAGACAGTAGGAAGACTCAGTCTTCCTGTACTTAAGTCGGCATTGTGTCTCTTATATTTAATTCCGACGCAATTTCTGTGTTTCATCGCCGATGGGGAGGTCCAAGGAATACAGTAAACCTGCAGAGGTGCATCGGAGTGAAAAACTGGTGACACAGGATACGCTCAAAACATAGACAGTAGGAAGACTCAGTCTTCCTGTACTTACGTCGATATTGTGTCTCTTAGATTTAATTCCGATGCAATTTCTGTGTTTCATCGTCGATGGGAATGTCCAAGGGATACAGAAAACCTGCAGAGGTCCATCGGAATGTCAAACTGGTGACACAGGAACACTCAAATCATAGCCCCTAAGAAGACTCAGTTTTCTTGTACTTAAGTCGGCATTGTGTCTCTTGTATTTAATTCCGATGCAATATCTGTGTTTCATCGTCACTGTGAAGGTATGAGGGATACAGTAAACCTGCAGACGTGCATCGGAATGTAAAACTGGTGTCACAGGAAACGCTCAAAATATAGACAGTAGGAAGACTCAGTCTTCCTGTACTTAAGTCGGCATTGTGTCTCTTATATTTAAATCCGATGCAATTTCTGTGTTTCATCGTCAATGGGAAGTTCCAATGGATACAGTAAACCTGCAGAGGTGCATCGGAATGTAAAACTGGTGACACAGGAAACGGTCAAAACGTAGACAGTAGGAAGACTCAGTCTTCCTGTACTTAAGTCGGCATTGTGTCTCTTATATTTAATTCCGATGCAATTTCTGTGTTTCATCGTCAATGGGAAGGTCTAATCGATACACTAAACTTGCAGAGGTGCATCGGAATGTAAAACTGGTGACACAGGAAACGCTCAAAACATTGACAGTAGGAAGACTCAGTCTCCCTGTACTTAAGTCGGCATTGTGTCTCTTATATTTAAATCCGATGCAATTTCTGTGTTTCATCGTCAATGGGAAGGTCCAATGGATCCAGTAAACCTGTAGAGGTGCATCGGAATGCAAAACTGGTGACACAGGAAACGCTCAAAACGTACCCAGTAGGAAGACTCAGTCTTCCTGTACTTAAGTCGACATTGTGCCTCTTAGATTTAATTCCGATGCAATTTCTGTGTTTCATCGTCGATGGGAAGGCCCAAGGGATACAGAAAACCTGCAGAGGTCCATCGGAATGTAAAACTTGTGACACAGGAAACGCTCAAAATATAGACCCTAAGAAGACTCAGTTTTCTAGTATTTAAGTCAGCATTGTGTCTCTTATATTTAATTCCGATGCAATTTCTGTGTTTCATCGTCAATGGGAAGGTCCAACAGATAGCGTAAACCTGCAGAGGTGCATCGGAATGTAAAACTGGTGACACAGGAAACGCTCAAATCATTGACAGTTGGAAGACTCAGTCTTCCTGTACTTAAGCCGGCATTGTGTCTCTTATATTTAAATCCGATGCAATTTCTGTGTTTCGTCGTCAATGGGAAAGTTCAATGGATATAGTAAACCTGCAGAGGAGCATCGGAATGTAAAACTGGTGACACAGGAAACGCTCAAATCATAGACAGTTGGAAGACTCAGTCTTTCTTTACTTAAGTCGGCATTGTGTCTCTTATATTTAATTCCGACGCAATTTCTGTGTTTCATCGTCACTGTGAAGGTCCAATGGATACAGTAAACCTGCAGAGGTGTATCGGAATGTAAAACTGGTGACACAGGAAACGCTCAAAACGTAGACAGTAGGAAGACTCAGTTTTCTTGTACTTAAGTCGGCATTGTGTCTCTTATATTTAATTCCGATGCAATTTCTGTGGTTCATCGTCGATGGCGAGGTGCAAGGAATACAGTAAACCTGCAGAGGTGCATCGGAGTGAAAGACTGGTTACACAGGAAACGCTCAAAACATAGACAGTAGGAAGACTCAGTCTTCCTGTACTTAAGTCGGCATTGTGCCTCTTATATTTAAATCCGATTCAATTTCTGTGTTTCATCGTCAATGGGAAGGTCCAATGGATACAATAAACCTGCAAGGGTGCATCGGAATGTAAAACTGGTGACGCAGGAAACGCTCAAAACGTACACAGTAGGAAGACTCAGTCTTCCTGTACTTAAGTCGACATTGTGTCTCTTAGATTTAATTCCGATGCAATTTCTGCGTTTCATCGTCGATGGGAAGGTCCAAGGGATACAGAAAACCTGCAGAGGTTTATCGGAATGTAAAACTGGTGACACAGGAAACGCTCAAATCATAGACCCTAAGAAGACTCAGTTTTCTTGTACTTAAGTCGGCATTGTGTCTCTTATATTTAATTCCGATGCAATTTCTGTGTTTCATCGTCACTGGGAAGGTCCAATGGATACAGTAAACCTGCAGTGGTGCATCGGAATGTAAAACTAGTGACACAGGAAACGCTCAAATCATAGACCCTAAGGAGACTCAGTTTTGTAGTACTTAGGTCGGCATTGTGTCTCTTATATTTAATTCCGATGCAATTTCTGTGTTTCATCGTCACTGTGAAGGTCCACTGGATACAGTCAACCTGCAGAAGTGCATCGGAATGTAAAACTGGTGACACAGGAAACGCTCAAAACGTAGACAGTAGGAAGACTCAGTCTTCCTGTACTTAAGTTGACATTGTGTCTCTTATATTTAATACCGATGCAATTTCTGTGTTTCATCGTCGATGGGAAGCTCCAAGGGATACAGAAAACCTGCAGAGGTCCATCGGAATGTAAAACTTGTGACACAGGAAACGCTCAAAATATAGACCCTAAGAAGACTCAGTTTTCTTGTACTTAAGTCAGCATTGTGTCTCTTATATTTAATTCCGATGCAATTTCTGTGTTTCATCGTGAATGGGAAGGTACAATGGATACAGTAAACCTGCAGAGGTGCTTCGGAATGTAAAACTGGTGACACAGGAAACGCTCAAATCATAGACAGTAGGAAGACTCAGTCTTCCTGTACTTAAGCCGGCATTGTGTCTCTTATATTTAAATCCGATGCAATTTCTGTGTTTCGTCGTCAATGGGAAAGTGCAATGGATACAGTAAACCTGCAGAGGTGCATCGGAATGTAAAACTGGTGACACAGGAAACCCTCAAAGCATAGACAGTAGGAAGACTCAGTCTTCCTGTACTTAAGTCGACATTGTGTCTCTTAGATTTAATTCCGATGCAATTTCTGTGTTTCATCGTCAATGGGAAGGTCCAAGGGATACAGTAAACCAGCAGAGGTCCATCGGAATGTAAAACTGGTGACACAGTAAACGCTCAAAATATAGACCCTAAGAGGACTCAGCTTTGTTGTAATGAACTCGGCATTGTGTCTCTTATATTTAATTGCGATGCAATATCTGTTTTTCATCGTCACTGTCAAGGTCGAAGGGATACAGTAAACCTGAAGAGGTGCATCGGAATGTAAAACTGGTGTCACAGGAAACGCTCAAAACATAGACAGTAGGAAGACTCAGTCTTCCTGTACTTAAGTCGGCATTGTGTCTCTTATATTTAAATCCGATGCAATTTCTGTGTTTCATCGTCAATGGAAGGTCCAATGGATACAGTAAACCTGCAGAGGTGCATCGGAATGTAAAACTGGTGACACAGGAAACGCTCAAAGCATAGACAGTAGGAAGACTCAGTCTTCCTGTACTTATGTCGGCATTGTGTCTCTTATATTTAATTCCGACGCAATTTCTGTGTTTCATCGTCACTGGGAAGGTCCAATGGATACAGTAAACCTGCAGAGGTGTATCGGAATCTAAAACTGGTGACACAGGAAACGCTCAAAACTTAGACAGTAGGAAGACTCAGTCTTCCTGTACTTATGTCGGCATTGTGTCTCTTATATTTAATTCCGACGCAATTTCTGTGTTTCATCGTCACTGGGAAGGTCCAGTGGATACAGTAAACCTGCAGAGGTGTATCGGAATGTAAAACTGGTGACACAGGAAACGCTCAAAACGTAGACAGTAGGAAGACTCAGTCTTCCTGTACTTAAGTCGACATTGTGTCTCTTAGATTTAATTCCGATGCAATTTCTGTGTTTCATCGTCGATGGGAAGCTCCAAGGGATACAGAAAACCTGCAGAGGTCCATCGGAATGTAAAACTTGTGACACAGGAAACGCTCAAAATATAGACCCTAAGAAGACTCAGATTTCTTGTACTTAAGTCAGCATTGTGTCTCTTATATTTAATTCCGATGCAATTTCTGTGTTTCATCGTGAATGGGAAGGTACAATGGATACAGTAAACCTGCAGAGGTGCATCGGAATGTAAAACTGGTGACACAGGAAACGCTCAAATCATAGACAGTAGGAAGACTCAGTCTTCCTGTACTTAAGCCGGCATTGTGTCTCTTATATTTAAATCCGATGCAATTTCTGTGTTTCGTCGTCAATGGGAAAGTGCAATGGATACAGTAAACCTGCAGAGGTGCATCGGAATGTAAAACTGGTGACACAGGAAACCCTCAAAGCATAGACAGTAGGAAGACTCAGTCTTCCTGTACTTAAGTCGACATTGTGTCTCTTAGATTTAATTCCGATGCAATTTCTGTGTTTCATCGTCAATGGGAAGGTCCAAGGGATACAGTAAACCAGCAGAGGTCCATCGGAATGTAAAACTGGTGACACAGTAAACGCTCAAAATATAGACCCTAAGAGGACTCAGCTTTGTTGTACTGAACTCGGCATTGTGTCTCTTATATTTAATTGCGATGCAATATCTGTTTTTCATCGTCACTGTCAAGGTCGAAGGGATACAGTAAACCTGAAGAGGTGCATCGGAATGTAAAACTGGTGTCACAGGAAACGCTCAAAACATAGACAGTAGGAAGACTCAGTCTTCCTGTACTTAAGTCGGCATTGTGTCTCTTATATTTAAATCCGATGCAATTTCTGTGTTTCATCGTCAATGGAAGGTCCAATGGATACAGTAAACCTGCAGAGGTGCATCGGAATGTAAAACTGGTGACACAGGAAACGCTCAAAGCATAGACAGTAGGAAGACTCAGTCTTCCTGTACTTATGTCGGCATTGTGTCTCTTATATTTAATTCCGACGCAATTTCTGTGTTTCATCGTCACTGGGAAGGTCCAATGGATACAGTAAACCTGCAGAGGTGTATCGGAATCTAAAACTGGTGACACAGGAAACGCTCAAAACTTAGACAGTAGGAAGACTCAGTCTTCCTGTACTTATGTCGGCATTGTGTCTCTTATATTTAATTCCGACGCAATTTCTGTGTTTCATCGTCACTGGGAAGGTCCAGTGGATACAGTAAACCTGCAGAGGTGTATCGGAATGTAAAACTGGTGACACAGGAAACGCTCAAAACGTAGACAGTAGGAAGACTCAGTCTTCCTGTACTTAAGTCGACATTGTGTCTCTTAGATTTAATTCCGATGCAATTTCTGTGTTTCATCGTCGATGGGAAGGTCCAAGGGATACAGAAAACCTGCAGAGGTCCATCGGAATGTAAAACTGGTGACACAGGAAACGCTCAAATCATATACCCTAAGAAGACTCAGTTTTCTTGTACTTAAGTCGGCATTGTGTCTCTTATATTTAATTCCGATGCAATATCTGTGTTTCATCGTCACTGGGAAGGTCAGAGGGATACAGTAAACCTGCAGACGTGCATCGGAATGTAAAACTGGTGTCACAGGAAACGCTCAAAATATAGACAGTAGGAAGACTCAGTCTTCCTGTACTTAAGTCGGCATTGTGTCTCTTGTATTTAATTCCGATGCAATTTCTGTGTTTCATCGTCAATGGGAAGGTCCAATGGATACAGTAAAACTGCAGAGGTGCATCGGAATGTAAAACTGGTGACACAGGAAACGCTCAAAACATGGACCCTAGGGAGACTCAGTTTTGTCGTACTTAAGTCGGCAATGTGTCTCTTATATTTAATTCCGACGCAATTTCTGTGTATCATCGTCACTGTGAAGGTCCATTGGATACAGTAAACCTGCAGAGGTGTATCGGAATGTAAAAATGGTGACACAGGAAACGCTCAAAACGTAGACAGTAGGAAGACTCAGTTTTCTTGTACTTAAGTCGGCATTGTGTCTCTTATATTTAATTCCGATGCAATTTCTGTGTTTCATCGTCGATGGGGAGGTCCAAGGAATACAGTAAACCTGCAGAGGTGCATCGGTGTGAAAAACTGGTTACACAGGAAACGCTCAAAACATAGACAGTAGGAAGACTCAGTCTTCCTGTACTTAAGTCGGCATTGTGCCTCTTATATTTAAATCCGATGCAATTTCTGTGTTTCATCGTCAATGGGAAGGTCCAATGGATACAATAAACCTGCAGGGGTGCATCGGAATGTAAAACTGGTGACACAGGAAACGCTCAAAACGTACACAGTAGGGAGACTCAGTCTTCCTGTACTTAAGTCGACATTGTGTCTCTTAGATTTAATTCCGATGCAATTTCTGTGTTTCATCGTCGATGGGAAGGTCCAAGGGATACAGAAAACCTGCAGAGGTCCATCGGAATGTAAAACTGGTGACACAGGTAACGCTCAAATCATAGACCCTAAGAAGACTCAGTTTTCTTGTACTTAAGTCGGCATTGTGTCTCTTATATTTAATTCCGATGCAATATCTGTTTTTCATCGTCACTGTGAAGGTCAGAGTGATACAGTAAACCTGCAGACGTGCATCGGAATGTAAAACTGGTGTCACAGGAAACGCTCAAAATATAGACAGTAGGAAGACTCAGTCTTCCTGTACTTAAGTCGGCATTGTGTCTCTTGTATTTAATTCCGATGCAATTTCTGTGTTTCATCGTCAATGGGAAGGTCCAATGGATACAGTAAACCTGCAGAGGTGCATCGGAATGTAAAACTGGTGACACAGGAAACGCTCAAAACATGGACCCTAAGGAGACTCAGTTTTGTCGTACTTAAGTCGGCATTGTGTCTCTTATATTTAATTCCGACGCAATTTCTGTGTTTCATCGTCACTGCGAAGGTCCAATGGATACGGTAAACCTGCAGAGGTGTATCGGAATGTAAACCTGGTGACACAGGAAACGCTCAAAACGTAGACAGTAGGAAGACTTAGTTTTCTTGTACTTAAGTCGGCATTGTGTCTCTTATATTTAATTCCGATGCAATTTCTGTGTTTCATCGTCGATGGGGAGGTCCAATGCATACAGTAAACCTGCAGAGGTGAATCGGTGTGAAAAACTGGTTACACAGGAAACGCTCAAAACATAGACAGTAGGAAGACTCAGTCTTCCTGTACTTAAGTCGGCATTGTGCCTCTTATATTTAAATCCGATGCAATTTCTGTGTTTCATCGTCAATGGGAAGGTCCCATGGATACAGTTAACCTGCAGAGGTGCATCGGAATGTAAAACTGGTGACACAGGAAACGGTCAAAACGTAGACAGTAGGAAGACTCAGTCTTCCTGTACTTAAGTCGGCATTGTGTCTCTTATATTTAATTCCGATGCATTTTCTGTGTCTCATCGTCAATGGGAAGGTCTAATCGATACACTAAACCTGCAGAGGTGCATCGGAATGTAAAACTGGTGACACAGGAAACCCTCAAAACATAGACAGTAGGAAGACTCAGTCTTCCTGTACTTAAGTCTGCATTGTGTCTCTTATATTTTAATCCGATGCAATTTCTGTGTTTCGTCGTCAATGGGAAAGTTCAATGGATACAGTTAACCTGCAGAGGTGCATCGGAATGTAAAACTGGTGACACAGGAAACGCTCAAAGCGTTGACAGTAGGAAGACTCAGTCTTCCTGTACTTAAGTCGACATTGTGTCTCTTAGATTTAATTCCGATGCAATTACTGTGTTTCATCGTCAATGGGAAGGTCCAAGGGATACAGTAAACCAGCAGAGGTCCATCGGAATGTAAAACTGGTGACACAGGAAACGCTCAAAATATAGACCCTAAGAGGACTCAGTTTTCTTCTAGTGAAGTCGGCATTGTGTCTCTTATATTTAATTCCGATGCAATATCTGTTTTTCATCGTCACTATCAAGGTCGAAGGGATACAGTAAACCTGAAGAGGTGCATCGGAATGTAAAACTGGTGACACAGGAAACGCTCAAAACATAGACAGTAGGAAGACTCAGTCTTCCTGTACTTAAGTCGGCATTGTGTCTCTTATATTTAAATCCGACGCAATTTCTGTGTTTCATCGTCAATGGAAGGTCCAATGGATACAGTAAACCTGCAGAGGTGCATCGGAATGTAAAACTGGTGACACAGGAAACGCTCAAAGCATAGACAGTAGGAAGACTCAGTCTTCCTGTTCTTAAGTCGGCATTGTGTCTCTTATATTTAAATCCGATGCAATTTCTGTGTTTCATCGTCAATAGGAAGGTCCAATGGATACAGTAAACCTGTAGAGGTGCATCGGAATGCAAAACTGGTGACACAGGAAACGCTCAAAACGTAGACAGTAGGAAGACTCAGTCTTCCTGTACTTAAGTCGACATTGTGTCTCTTAGATTTAATTCCGATGCAATTTCTGTGTTTCATCGTCGATGGGAAGGTCCAAGGGATACAGAAAACCTGCAGAGCTCCATCGGAATGTAAAACTTGTGACACAGGAAACGCTCAAAATATAGACCCTAAGAAGACTCAGTTTTCTTGTACTTAAGTCAGCATTGTGTCTCTTAAATTTAATTCCGATGCAATTTCTGTGTTTTATCGTCAATGGGAAGGTCCAATGGATACAGTAAACCTGCAGAGGTGCATCGGAATGTAAAACTGGTGATACAGGAACGCTCAAATGATAGACAGTAGCAAGACTCAGTCTTCCTGTACTTAAGCCGGCATTGTGTCTCTTATATTTAAATCCGATGCAATTTCTGTGTTTCGTCGTCAATGGGAAAGTTCAATGGATACAGTAAACCTGCAGAGGTGCATCGGAATGTAAAACTGTTGACACAGGAAACGCTCAAAACGTAGACAGTAGGAAGACTCAGTCTTCCTGTACTTAAGGCGACATTGTGTCTCTTAGATTTAATTCCGATGAAATTTCTGTGTTTCATCGTCAATGGGAAGGTCCAAGGGATACAGAAAACCTGCAGAGCTCCATCGGAATGTAAAACTTGTGACACAGGAAACGCTAAAAATATAGACCCTAAGAAGACTCAGTTTTGTCGTACTTAAGTCGGCATTGTGTCTCTTATATTTAATTCCGAAGCAATTTCTGGTTTCATCGTCACTGTGAAGGTCCAATGGATACAGTAAACCTGCAGAGGTGTATCGGAATGTAAAACTGGTGACACAGGAAACGCTCAAAACATAGACAGTAGGAAGACTCAGTCTTCCTGTACTTAAGTCGGCATTGTGTCTCTTATATTTAATTCCGATGCAATTTCTGTGTTTTATCGTCAATGGGAAGGTCTGATCGATACACTAAACCTGCAGAGGTGCATCGGAATGTAAAACTGGTGACACAGGAAACCCTCAAAACATAGACAGTAGGAAGACTCAGTCTTCCTGTACTTAAGTCGGCATTGTGTCTCTTATATTTAAATCCGATGCAATTTCTGTGTTTCATCGTCAATGGGAAGGTCCAATGGATACAGTAAACCTGTAGAGGTGCATCTGAATGCAAAACTGGTGACACAGGAAACGCTCAAAACGTAGACAGTAGGAAGACTCAGTCTTCCTGTACTTAAGTCGACATTGTGTCTCTTAGATTTAATTCCGATGCAATTTCTGTGTTTCATCGTCGATGGGAAGGTCCAAGGGATACAGAAAACCTGCAGAGGTCCATCGGAATGTAATACTTGTGACACAGGAAACGCTCAAAATATAGACCCTAAGAAGACTCAGTTATCTTGTACTTAAGTCAGCATTGTGTCTCTTAAATTTAATTCCGATGCAATATCTGTGTTTCATCGTCAATGGGAAGGTCCAATGGATACAGTAAACCTGCAGAGGTGCATCGGAATGAAAAACTGGTGATACAGGAAACGCTCAAATGATAGACAGTAGCAAGACTCAGTCTTCCTGTACTTAAGCCGGCATTGTGTCTCTTATATTTAAATCCGATGCAATTTCTGTGTTTCGTCGTCAATGGGAAGGTCCAATGGATACAATAAACCTGCAGGGGTGCATCGGAATGTAAAACTGGTGACACAGGAAACGCTCAAAACGTACACAGTAGGAAGACTCAGTCTTCCTGTACTTAAGTCGGCATTGTGTCTCTTATATTTAATTCCGATGCAATTTCTGTGTTTTATCGTCAATGGGAAGGTCTGATCGATACACTAAACCTGCAGAGGTGCATCGGAATGTAAAACTGGTGACACAGGAAACCCTCAAAACATAGACAGTAGGAAGACTCAGTCTTCCTGTACTTAAGTCGGCATTGTGTCTCTTATATTTAAATCCGATGCAATTTCTGTGTTTCATCGTCAATGGGAAGGTCCAATGGATACAGTAAACCTGTAGAGGTGCATCTGAATGCAAAACTGGTGACACAGGAAACGCTCAAAACGTAGACAGTAGGAAGACTCAGTCTTCCTGTACTTAAGTCGACATTGTGTCTCTTAGATTTAATTCCGATGCAATTTCTGTGTTTCATCGTCGATGGGAAGGTCCAAGGGATACAGAAAACCTGCAGAGGTCCATCGGAATGTTAAACTTGTGACACAGGAAACGCTCAAAATATAGACCCTAAGAAGACTCAGTTATCTTGTACTTAAGTCAGCATTGTGTCTCTTAAATTTAATTCCGATGCAATATCTGTGTTTCATCGTCAATGGGAAGGTCCAATGGATACAGTAAACCTGCAGAGGTGCATCGGAATGAAAAACTGGTGATACAGGAAACGCTCAAATGATAGACAGTAGCAAGACTCAGTCTTCCTGTACTTAAGCCGGCATTGTGTCTCTTATATTTAAATCCGATGCAATTTCTGTGTTTCGTCGTCAATGGGAAAGTTCAATGGATACAGTAAACCTGCAGAGGTGCATCGGAATGTAAAACTGGTGACACAGGAAACGCTCAAAACGTAGACAGTAAGAAGACTCAGTCTTCCTGTACTTAAGTTGACATTGTGTCTCTTAGATTTAATTCCGATGCAATTTCTGTGTTTCATCGTCAATGGGAAGGTCCAAGGGATACAGTAAACCAGCAGAGGTCCATCAGAATGAAAAACTGGTGACACAGGAAACGCTCAAAATATAGACCCTAAGAGGACTCAGTTTTCTTGTACTGAAGTCGGCATTGTGTCTCTTATATTTAATTCCGATGCAATATCTGTTTTTCATCGTCACTGTCAAGGTCGAAGGGATACAGTAAACCTGAAGAGGTGCATCGGAATGTAAAACTGGTGACACAGGAAACGCTCAAAACATAGACAGTAGGAAGACTCAGTCTTCCTGTACTTTAGTCGGCATTGTGTCTCTTATATTTAAATCCGACGCAATTTCTGTGTTTCATCGTCAATGGAAGGTCCAATGGATACAGAAAACCTGCAGAGGTGCATCGGAATGTAAAACTGGTGACACAGGAAACGCTCAAAGCATAGACAGTAGGAAGACTCAGTCTTCCTGTACTTAAGTCGGCATTGTGTCTCTTATATTTAAATCCGATGCAATTTCTGTGTTTCATCGTCAATGGGAAGGTCCAATGGATACAGTAAACCTGCAGAGGTGCATCGGAATATAAATCTGGTGACACAGGAAACGCTCAAAACTTAGACAGTAGGAAGACTCAGTCCTGCTGTACTTAAGTCGACATTGTGACTCTTAGATCTAATTCCGCTGCAATTTCTGTGTTTCATCGTCGATGGGAAGGTCCAAGGGATACAGAAAACCTGCAGAGGTCCATCGGAATGTAAAACTGGTGACAAAGGAAACGCTCAAACCACAGACCCTAAGAAGACTCAGTTTTCTTGTACTTAAGTCGGCATTGTGTCTCTTATATTTAATTCCGATGCAATTTCTGGGTTTCATCGTCACTGGGAAGGTCCAATGGATACAGTAAACCTGCAGAGGTGCATCGGAATGTAAAACTGGTGACACAGGAATGGCGCTCAAAACATAGACCCTAAGGAGCCTCAGTTTTGTAGTACTTAGGTCGGCATTGTGTCTCTTATATTTAATTCCGATGCAATTTCTGTGTTTCATCGTCACTGGGAAGGTCCAATGGATACAGTAAACCTGCAGAGGTGCATCGGAATGTAAAACTGGTGACACAGGAAACGCTCAGAACATAGTCCCTAAGAAGACTCAGTTTTCTTGTACTTAAGTCGGCATTGTGTCTCTTACATTTAATTCCGATGCAATTTCTGTGTTTCATCGTGACTGTGAATGTCGAATGGATACAGTAAACCTGCAGAGGTGCATCGGAATGTAAACCTGGTGACATAGGAAACGTTCAATACATAGACAGTAGGAAGACACAGTCTTCCTGTACTTAAGTCGGCATTGTATCTCTTATATTTAATTCCAAAGCAATTTCTGTGTTTCATCGTCACTGTGAAGGGCCAATGGATACAGTAAACCTGCAGAGGTGCATCGGAATGTAAAACTGGTGACACAGGAAACGCTCAAAACGTACACAGTAGGACGACTCAGTCTTCCTGTACTTAAGTCGACATTGTGTCTCTTAGATTTAATTCCGATGCAATTTCTGTGTTTCATCGTCGATGGGAAGGTCCAAGGGATACAGAAAACCTGCAGAGGTCCATCGGAATGTCAAACTGGTGACACAGGAAACGCTCAAAACATAGACCATAAGAAGACTCAGTTTTCTTGTACTTAAGTCGGCATTGTGTCTCTTATATTTAATTCCGATGCAATATCTGTGTTTCATGGTCACTGTGAAGGTCAGAGGGATACAGTAAACCTGCAGTGGCGCATCGGAATGTAAAACTGGTGTCACAGGAAACGCTCAAAATATAGACAGTAGGAAGACTCATTCTTCCTGTACTTAAGTCGGCATTGTGTCTCTTATATTTAAATCCGATGCAATTTCTGTGTTTCATCGTCAATGGGAAGGTCCAATGGAAACAGTAAACCTGCAGAGGTGCATCGGAATGTAAAACTGGTGACACAGGAAACGGTCAAAACGTAGACAGTAGGAAGACTCAGTCTTCCTGTACTTAAGTCGGCATTGTGTCTCTTATATGTAATTCCGATGCAATTTCTGTGTTTCATCGTCAATGGGAAGGTCTAATCGATACACTAAACCTGCAGAGGTGCATCGGAATGTAAAACTGCTGACACAGGAAACGCTCAAAACGTAGACAGTAGGAAGACTCAGTTTTCTTGTACTTAAGTCGGCATTGTGTCTCTTATATTTAATTCCGATGCAATTTCTGTGTTTCATCGTTGATGGGGAGGTCCCAGGAATACAGTAAACCTGCAGAGGTGCATCGGAATGTAAAACTGCTGACACAGGAAACGCTCAAAACGTAGACAGTAGGAAGACTCAGTTTTCTTGTACTTAAGTCGGCATTGTGTCTCTTATATGTAATTCCGATGCAATTTCTGTGTTTCATCGTCAATGGGAAGGTCTAATCGATACACTAAACCTGCAGAGGTGCATCGGAATGTAAAACTGCTGACACAGGAAACGCTCAAAACGTACACAGTAGGAAGACTCAGTCTTCCTGTACTTAAGTCGACATTGTGTCTCTTAGATTTAATTCCGATGCAATTTCTGTGTTTCATCGTCGATGGGAAGGTCCAAGGGATACAGAAAACCTGCAGAGGTCCATCGGAATGTCAAACTGGTGACACAGGAACGCTCAAAACATAGACCCTAAGAAGACTCAGTTTATTTGTACTTAAGTCGGCATTGTGTCTCTTATATTTAATTCCGATGCAATATCTGTGTTTCATCGTCACTGTGAAGGTCAGAGGGATACAGTAAACCTGCAGAGGCGCATCGGAATGTAAAACTGGTGTCACAGGAAACGCTCAAAATATAGACAATAGGAAGACTCATTCTTCCTGTACTTAAGTCGCCATTGTGTCTCTTATATTGAAATTCGATGCAATTTCTGTGTTTCATCGTCAATGGGAAGGTCCAATGGATACAGTAAACCTGCAGAGGTGAATCGGAATGTAAAACTGGTGACACAGGAAACGGTCAAAACATAGACAGTAGGAAGACTCAGTCTTCCTGTACTTAAGTCGGCATTGTGTCTCTTATATTTAAATCCGACGCAATTTCTGTGTTTCATCGTCAATGGAAGGTCCAATGGATACAGTAAACCTGCAGAGGTGCATCGGAATGTAAAACTGGTGACACAGGAAACGCTCAAAACATAGACAGTAGGAAGACTCAGTCTTCCTGTACTTAAGTCGGCATTGTGTCTCTTATATTTAAATCCGATGCAATTTCTGTGTTTCATCGTGAATGGGAAGGTCCATTGGATACAGTAAACCTGTAGAGGTGCATCGGAATGCAAAACTGGTGACACAGGAAACGCTCAAAACGTAGACAGTAGGAAGACTCAGTCTTCCTGTACTTAAGTCGACATTGTGTCTCTTAGATTTAATTCCGATGCAATTTCTGTGTTTCATCGTCGATGGGAAGGTCCAAGGGATACAGAAAACCTGCAGAGGTCCATCGGAATGTAAAACTTGTGACACAGGAAACGCTCAAAATATAGACCCTAAGAAGACTCAGTTTTCTTGTACTTAAGTCAGCATTGTGTCTCTTAAATTTAATTCCGATGCAATTTCTGTTTTTCATCGTCAATGGGAAGGTCCAATGGATACAGTAAACCTGCAGAGGTGCATCGGAATGTAAAACTGGTGATACAGGAAACGGTCAAAACGTAGACAGTAGGAAGACTCAGTCTTCCTGTACTTAAGTCGGCATTGTGTCTCTTATATGTAATTCCGATGCAATTTCTGTGTTTCATCGTCAATGGGAAGGTCTAATCGATACACTAAACCTGCAGAGGTGCATCGGAATGTAAAACTGCTGACACAGGAAACGCTCAAAACGTAGACAGTAGGAAGACTCAGTTTTCTTGTACTTAAGTCGGCATTGTGTCTCTTATATTTAATTCCGATGCAATTTCTGTGTTTCATCGTCGATGGGGAGGTCCCAGGAATACAGTAAACCTGCAGAGGTGCATCGGTGTGAAAAACTGGTTATTCAGGAAACGCTCAAAACATAGACAGTAGGAAGACTCAGTCTTCCTGTACTTAAGTCGGCATTGTGCCTCTTATATTTAATTCCGATGCAATATCTGTTTTACATCGTCACTGTCAAGGTCGAAGGGATACAGTAAACCTGAAGAGGTGCATCGGAATGTAAAACTGGTGACACAGGAAACGCTCAAAACATAGTCAGTAGGAAGACTCAGTCTTCCTGTACTTAAGTCGGCATTGTGTCTCTTATATTTAAATCCGACGCAATTTCAGTATTTCATCGTCAATGGAAGGTCCAATGGATACAGTAAACCTGCAGAGGTGCATCGGAATGTAAAACTGGTGACACAGGAAACGCTCAAAGCATAGACAGTAGGAAGACTCAGTCTTCCTGTACTTAAGTCGGCATTGTGTCTCTTATATTTAAATCCGATGCAATTTCTGTGTTTCATCGTCAATGGGAAGGTCCAATGGATACAGTAAACCTGCAGAGGTGCATCGGAATGTAAATCTGGTGACACAGGAAACGCTCAAAACTTAGACATTAGGAAGACTCAGTCCTCCTGTACTTAAGTCGACATTGTGACTCTTAGATCTAATTCCGCTGCAATTTCTGTGTTTCATCGTCGATGGGAAGGTCCAAGGGATACAGAAAACCTGCAGAGGTCCATCGGAATGTAAAACTGGTGACAAAGGAAACGCTCAAACCATAGACCCTAAGAAGACTCAGTTTTCTTGTACTTAAGTCGGCATTGTGTCTCTTATATTTAATTCCGATGCAATTTCTGGGTTTCATCGTCACTGGGAAGGTCCAATGGATACAGTAAACCTGCAGAGGTGCATCGGAATGTAAAACTGGTGACACAGGAAACGCTCAAAATATAGACAGTAGGAAGACTCATTCTTCCTGTACTTAAGTCGGCATTGTGTATCTTATATTTAAATCCGATGCAATTTCTGTGTTTCATCGTCAATGGGAAGGTCCAATGGATACAGTAAACCTGCAGAGGTGCATCGGAATGTAAAACTGGTGACACAGGAAATGGTCAAAACGTAGACAGTAGGAAGACTCAGTCTTCCTGTACTTAAGTCGCCATTGTGTCTCTTATATTTAATTACGATGCAATTTCTGTGTTTCATCGTCAATTGGAAGGTCTAATCGATACACTAAAGCTGCACAGGTGCATCGGAATGTAAAACTGCTGACACAGGAAACGCTCAAAACATAGACAGTAGGAAGACTCGGTCTTCCTGTACTTAAGTCGGCATTGTGTCTCTTATATTTAAATCCGATGCAATTTCTGTGTTTCATCGTCAATGGGAAGCTCCAATGGATACGGTAAACCTGCAGAGGTGCATCGGAATGTAAAACTGGTGACACAGGAAACGCTCAAATCATAGACGGTAGCAAGACTCAGTCTTCCTGTACTTAAGCCGGCATTGTGTCTCTTATATTTAAATCCGATGCAATTTCTGTGTTTCATTGTCAATGGGAAGGTCCAAGGGATACAGTAAACCAGCAGAGGTCCATCAGAATGTAACACTGGTGACACAGGAAACGCTCAAAATATAGACCCTAAGAGGACTCAGTTTTCTTGTACTGAAGTCGGCATTGTGTCTCTTATATTTAATTCCGATGCAATATCTGTGTTTCATCGTCACTGTGAAGGTCAGAGGGATACAGTAAACCTGCAGACGTGCATCGGAATGTAAAACTGGTGTCACAGGAAACGCTCAAAATATAGACAGTAGGAAGACTCAGTCTTCCTGTACTTAAGTCGGCATTGTGTCTCTTGTATTTAATTCCGATGCAATTTCTGTGTTTCATCGTCAATGGGAAGGTCCAATGGATACAGTAAACCTGCAGAGGTGCATCGGAATGTAAAACTTGTGACACAGGAAACGCTCAAATCATGGACCCTAAGGAGACTCAGTTTTGTCGTACTTAAGGCGGCATTGTGTCTCTTATATTTAATTCCGATGCAATTTCTGTGTTTCATCGTCGATGGGGAGGTCCCAGGAATAGAGTAGACCTGCAGAGGTGCATCGGTGTGAAAAACTGGTTATTCAGGAAACGCTCAAAACATAGACAGTAGGAAGACTCAGTCTTCCTGTACTTAAGTCGGCATTGTGCCTCTTATATTTAAATCCGATGCAATTTCTGTGTTTCATCGTCAATGGGAAGGTCCAATGGATACAATAAACCTACAGGGGTGCATCGGAATCTAAAACTGGTGACACAAGAAACGCTCAAAACGTACACAGTAGGAAGACTCAGTCTTCCTGTACTTAAGTCGACATTGTGTCTCTTAGATTTAATTCCGATGCAATTTCTGTGTTTCATCGTCGATGGGAAGGTCCAAGGGATACAGAAAACCTGCAGAGGTCCATCGGAATGTCAAACTGGTGACACAGGAACGCTCAAAACATAGACCCTAAGAAGACTCAGTTTATTTGTACTTAAGTCGGCATTGTGTCTCTTATATTTAATTCCGATGCAATATCTGTGTTTCATCGTCACCGTGAAGGTCAGAGGGATACAGTAAACCTGCAGAGGCGCATCGGAATGTAAAACTTGTGTCACAGGAAAAGCTCAAAATATAGACAGTAGGAAGACTCATTCTTCCTGTACTTAAGTCGGCATTGTGTCTCTTATATTTAAATTCGATGCAATTTCTGTGTTTCATCGTCAATGGGATGGTCCAATGGATACAGTAAACCTGCAGAGGTGCATCGGAATGTAAAACTGGTGACACAGGAAACGGTCAAAACGAAGACAGTAGGAAGACTCAGTCTTCCTGTACTTAAGTCGGCATTGTGTCTCTTATATTTAAATCCGACGCAATTTCTGTGTTTCATCGTCAATGGAAGGTCCAATGGATACAGTAAACCTGCAGAGGTGCATCGGAATGTAAAACTGGTGACACAGGAAACGCTCAAAACATAGACAGTAGGAAGACTCAGTCTTCCTGTACTTAAGTCGGCATTGTGTCTCTTATATTTAAATCCGATGCAATTTCTGTGTTTCATCGTCAATGGGAAGGTCCAATGGATACAGTAAACCTGTAGAGGTGCATCGGAATGCAAAACTGGTGACACAGGAAACGCTCAAAACGTAGACAGTAGGAAGACTCAGTCTTCCTGTACTTAAGTCGACATTGTGTCTCTTAGATTTAATTCCGATGCAATTTCTGTGTTTCATCGTCGATGGGAAGGTCCAAGGGATACAGAAAACCTGCAGAGGTCCATCGGAATGTAAAACTTGTGACACAGGAAACGCTCAAAATATAGACCCTAAGAAGACTCAGTTTTCTTGTACTTAAGTCAGCATTGTGTCTCTTAAATTTAATTCCGATGCAATTTCTGTTTTTCATCGTCAATGGGAAGGTACAATGGATACAGTAAACCTGCAGAGGTGCATCGGAATGTAAAACTGGTGATACAGGAAACGCTCAAATGATAGACAGTAGCAAGACTCAGTCTTCCTGTACTTAAGCCGGCATTGTGTCTCTTATATTTAAATCCGATGCAATTTCTGTGTTTCGTCGTCAATGGGAAAGTTCAATGGATACAGTAAACCTGCAGAGGTGCATCGGAATGTAAAACTGGTGACACAGGAAACGCTCAAAACGTAGACAGTAGGAAGACTCAGTCTTCCTGTACTTAAGTCGACATTGTGTCTCTTAGATTTAATTCCGATGCAATTTCTGTGTTTCATCGTCAATGGGAAGGTCCAAGGGATACAGTAAACCAGCAGAGGTCCATCGGAATGTAAAACTGGTGACACAGGAAACGCTCAAAATATAGACCCTAAGAGGACTCAGTTTTCTTGTACTGAAGTCGGCATTGTGTCTCTTATATTTAATTCCGATGCAATATCTGTTTTTCATCGTCACTGTCAAGGTCTAAGGGATACAGTAAACCTGAAGAGGTGCATCGGAATGTAAAACTGGTGACACAGGAAACGCTCAAAGCATAGACAGTAGGAAGACTCAGTCTTCCTGTACTTAAGTCGGCATTGTGTCTCTTATATTTAAATCCGACGCAATTTCAGTGTTTCATCGTCAATGGAAGGTCCAATGGATACAGTAAACCTGCAGAGGTGCATCGGAATGTAAAACTGGTGACACAGGAAACGCTCAAAGCATAGACAGTAGGAAGACTCAGTCTTCCTGTACTTAAGTCGGCATTGTGTCTCTTATATTTAAATCCGATGCAATTTCTGTGTTTCATCGTCAATGGGAAGGTCCAATGGATACAGTAAACCTGCAGAGGTGCATCGGAATGTAAATCTGGTGACACAGGAAACGCTTAAAACTTAGACAGTAGGAAGACTCAGTCCTCCTGTACTTAAGTCGACATTGTGACTCTTAGATCTAATTCCGCTGCAATTTCTGTGTTTCATCGTCGATGGGAAGGTCCAAGGGATACAGAAAACCTGCAGAGGTCCATCGGAATGTAAAACTGGTGACAAAGGAAACGCTCAAACCATAGACCCTAAGAAGACTCAGTTTTCTTGTACTTAAGTTGGCATTGTGTCTCTTATATTTAATTCCGATGCAATTTCTGGGTTTCATCGTCACTGGGAAGGTCCAATGGATACAGTAAACCTGCAGAGGTGCATCGGAATGTAAAACTGGTGACACAGGAAACGCTCAAAATATAGACAGTAGGAAGACTCATTCTTCCTGTACTTAAGTCGGCATTGTGTCTCTTATATTTAAATCCGATGCAATTTCTGTGTTTCATCGTCAATGGGAAGGTCCAATGGATACAGTAAACCTGCAGAGGTGCATCGGAATGTAAAACTGGTGACACAGGAAATGGTCAAAACGTAGACAGTAGGAAGACTCAGTCTTCCTGTACTTAAGTCGGCATTGTGTCTCTTATATTTAATTACGATGCAATTTCTGTGTTTCATCGTCAATTGGAAGGTCTAATCGATACACTAAAGCTGCACAGGTGCATCGGAATGTAAAACTGCTGACACAGGAAACGCTCAAAACATAGACAGTAGGAAGACTCGGTCTTCCTGTACTTAAGTCGGCATTGTGCCTCTTATATTTAAATCCGATGCAATTTCTGTGTTTCATCGTCAATGGGAAGGTCCAATGGATACAATAAACCTACGGGGGTGCATCGGAATCTAAAACTGGTTACACAAGAAACGCTCAAAACGTACACAGTAGGAAGACTCAGTCTTCCTGTACTTAAGTCGACATTGTGTCTCTTAGATTTAATTCCGATGCAATTTCTGTGTTTCATCGTCGATGGGAAGGTCCAAGGGATACAGAAAACCTGCAGAGGTCCATCGGAATGTCAAACTGGTGACACAGGAACGCTCAAAACATAGACCCTAAGAAGACTCAGTTTATTTGTACTTAAGTCGGCATTGTGTCTCTTATATTTAATTCCGATGCAATATCTGTGTTTCATCGTCACTGTGAAGGTCAGAGGGATACAGTAAACCTGCAGAGGCGCATCGGAATGTAAAACTGGTGTCACAGGAAACGCTCAAAATATAGACAGTAGGAAGTCTCAGTCTTCCTGTACTTAAGTCGGCATTGTGTCTCTTATATTTAAATCCGACGCAATTTCTGTGTTTCATCGTCAATGGAAGGTCCAATGGATACAGTAAACCTGCAGAGGTGCATCGGAATGTAAAACTGGTGACACAGGAAACGCTCAAAACATAGACAGTAGGAAGACTCAGTCTTCCTGTACTTAAGTCGGCATTGTGTCTCTTATATTTAAATCCGATGCAATTTCTGTGTTTCATCGTGAATGGGAAGGTCCATTGGATACAGTAAACCTGTAGAGGTGCATCGGAATGCAAAACTGGTGACACAGGAAACGCTCAAAACGTAGACAGTAGGAAGACTCAGTCTTCCTGTACTTAAGTCGACATTGTGTCTCTTAGATTTAATTCCGATGCAATTTCTGTGTTTCATCGTCGATGGGAAGGTCCAAGGGATACAGACAACCTGCAGAGGTCCATCGGAATGTAAAACTTGTGACACAGGAAACGCTCAAAATATAGACCCTAAGAAGACTCAGTTTTCTTGTACTTAAGTCAGCATTGTGTCTCTTAAATTTAATTCCGATGCAATTTCTGTTTTTCATCGTCAATGGGAAGGTACAATGGATACAGTAAACCTGCAGAGGTGCATCGGAATGTAAAACTGGTGATACAGGAAACGCTCAAATGATAGACAGTAGCAAGACTCAGTCTTCCTGTACTTAAGCCGGCATTGTGTCTCTTATATTTAAATCCGATGCAATTTCTGTTTTTCGTCGTCAATGGGAAAGTTCAATGGATACAGTAAACCTGCAGAGGTGCATCGGAATGTAAAACTGGTGACACAGGAAACGCTCAAAACGTAGACAGTAGGAAGACTCAGTCTTCCTGTACTTAAGTCGACATTGTGTCTCTTAGATTTAATTCCGATGCAATTTCTGTGTTTCATCGTCAATGGGAAGGTCCAAGGGATACAGTAAACCAGCAGAGGTCCATCGGAATGTAAAACTGGTGACACAGGAATCGCTCAAAATATAGACCCTAAGAGGACTCAGTTTTCTTGTACTGAAGTCGGCATTGTGTCTCTTATATTTAATTCCGATGCAATATCTGTTTTTCATCGTCACTGTCAAGGTCTAAGGGATACAGTAAACCTGAAGAGGTGCATCGGAATGTAAAACTGGTGACACAGGAAACGCTCAAAACATAGACAGTAGGAAGACTCAGTCTTCCTGTACTTAAGTCGGCATTGTGTCTCTTATATTTAAATCCGACGCAATTTCAGTGTTTCATCGTCAATGGAAGGTCCAATGGATACAGTAAACCTGCAGAGGTGCATCGGAATGTAAAACTGGTGACACAGGAAACGCTCAAAGCATAGACAGTAGGAAGACTCAATCTTCCTGTACTTAAGTCGGCATTGTGTCTCTTATATTTAAATCCGATGCAATTTCTGAGTTTCATCGTCAACGGGAAGGTCCAATGGATACAGTAAACCTGCAGAGGTGCATCTGAATGTAAATCTGGTGACACAGGAAACGCTCAAAACTTAGACAGTAGGAAGACTCAGTCCTCCTGTACTAAAGTCGACATTGTGACTCTTAGATCTAATTCCGCTGCAATTTCTGTGTTTCATCGTCGATGGGAAGGTCCAAGGGATACAGAAAACCTGCAGAGGTCCATCGGAATGTAAAACTGGTGACAAAGGAAACGCTCAAACCATAGACCCTAAGAAGACTCAGTTTTCTTGTACTTAAGTCGGCATTGTGTCTCTTATATTTAATTCCGATGCAATTTCTGGGTTTCATCGTCACTGGGAAGGTCCAATGGATACAGTAAACCTGCAGAGGTGCATCGGAATGTAAAACTGGTGACACAGGAAATGGTCAAAACGTAGACAGTAGGAAGACTCAGTCTTCCTGTACTTAAGTCGGCATTGTGTCTCTTATATTTAATTACGATGCAATTTCTGTGTTTCATCGTCAATGGGAAGGTCTAATCGATACACTAAACCTGCAGAGGTGCATCGGAATGTAAAACTGCTGACACAGGAAACGCTCAAAACATAGACAGTAGGAAGACTCGGTCTTCCTGTACTTAAGTCGGCATTGTGTCTCTTATATTTAAATCCGATGCAATTTCTGTGTTTCATCGTCAATGGGAAGGTCCAATGGATACGGTAAACCTGCAGAGGTGCATCGGAATGTAAAACTGGTGACACAGGAAACGCTCACATCATAGACGGTAGCAAGACTCAGTCTTCCTGTACTTAAGCCGGCATTGTGTCTCTTATATTTAAATCCGATGCAATTTCTGTGTTTCTTCGTCAATGGGAAAGTTCAATGGATACAGTAAACCTGCAGAGGTGCATCGGAATGTAAAACTGGTGACACAGGAAACGCTCAAAACGTACACAGTAGGAAGACTCAGTCTTCCTGTACTTAAGTCGACATAGTGTCTCTTAGATTTAATTCAGATGCAATTTCTGTGTTTCATCGTCAATGGGAAGGTCCAAGGGATACAGTAAACCAGCAGAGGTCCATCAGAATGTAAAACTGGTGACACAGGAAACGCTCAAAATATAGACCCTAAGAGGACTCAGTTTTCTTGTACTGAAGTCGGCATTGTGTCTCTTATATTTAATTCCGATGCAATATCTGTGTTTCATCGTCACTGTGAAGGTCAGAGGGATACAGTAAACCTGCAGACGTGCATCGGAATGTAAAACTGGTGTCACAGGAAACGCTCAAAATATAGACAGTAGGAAGACTCAGTCTTCCTGTACTTAAGTCGGCATTGTGTCTCTTGTATTTAATTCCGATGCAATTTCTGTGTTTCATCGTCAATGGGAAGGTCCAATGGATACAGTAAACCTGCAGAGGTGCATCGGAATGTAAAACTGGTGACACAGGAAACGCTCAAATCATGGACCCTAAGGAGACTCAGTTTTGTCGTACTTAAGTCGGCATTGTGTCTCTTATATTTAATTCCGACGCAATTTCTGTGTTTCATCGTCACTGTGAAGGTCCAATGGATACAGTAAACCTGCAAAGGTGTATCGGAGTGTAAAACTGGTGACACAGGAAACGCTCAAAACGTAGACAGTAGGAAGACTCAGTTTTCTTGTACTTAAGTCGGCATTGTGTCTCTTATATTTAATTCCGATGCAATTTCTGTGTTTCATCGTCGATGGGGAGGTCCCAGGAATAGAGTAGACCTGCAGAGGTGCATCGGTGTGAAAAACTGGTTATTCAGGAAACGCTCAAAACATAGACAGTAGGAAGACTCAGTCTTCCTGTACTTAAGTCGGCATTGTGGCTCTTATATTTAAATCCGATGCAATTTCTGTGTTTCATCGTCAATGGGAAGGTCCAATGGATACAATAAACCTACAGGGGTGCATCGGAATCTAAAACTGGTGACACAAGAAACGCTCAAAACGTACACAGTAGGAAGACTCAGTCTTCCTGTACTTAAGTCGACATTGTGTCTCTTAGATTTAATTCCGATGCAATTTCTGTGTTTCATCGTCGATGGGAAGGTCCAAGGGATACAGAAAACCTGCAGAGGTCCATCGGAATATCAAACTGGTGACACAGGAACGCTCAAAACATAGACCCTAAGAAGACTCAGTTTATTTGTACTTAAGTCGGCATTGTGTCTCTTATATTTAATTCCGATGCAATATCTGTGTTTCATCGTCACTGTGAAGGTCAGAGGGATACAGTAAACCTGCAGAGGCGCATCGGAATGTAAAACTGGTGTCACAGGAAACGCTCAAAATATAGACAGTAGGAAGTCTCATTCTTCCTGTACTTAAATCGGCATTGTGTCTCTTATATTTAAATTCGATGCAATTTTTGTGTTTCATCGTCAATGGGAAGGTCCAATGGATACAGTAAACCTGCAGAGGTGCATCGGAATGTAAAACTGGTGACACAGGAAACGGTCAAAACGAAGACAGTAGGAAGACTCAGTCTTCCTGTACTTAAGTCGGCATTGTGTCTCTTATATTTAAATCCGACGCAATTTCAGTGTTTCATCGTCAATGGAAGGTCCAATGGATACAGTAAACCTGCAGAGGTGCATCGGAATGTAAAACTGGTGACACAGGAAACGCTCAAAGCATAGACAGTAGGAAGACTCAGTCTTCCTGTACTTAAGTCGGCATTGTGTCTCTTATATTTAAATCCGATGCAATTTCTGTGTTTCATCGTCAATGGGAAGGTCCAATGGATACAGTAAACCTGCAGAGGTGCATCTGAATGTAAATCTGGTGACACAGGAAACGCTCAAAACTTAGACAGTAGGAAGACTCAGTCCTCCTGTACTTAAGTCGACATTGTGACTCTTAGATCTAATTCCGCTGCAATTTCTGTGTTTCATCGTCGATGGGAAGGTCCAAGGGATACAGAAAACCTGCAGAGGTCCATCGGAATGTAAAACTGGTGACAAAGGAAACGCTCAAACCATAGACCCTAAGAAGACTCAGTTTTCTTGTACTTAAGTCGGCATTGTGTCTCTTATATTTAATTCCGATGCAATTTCTGGGTTTCATCGTCACTGGAAAGGTCCAATGGATACAGTAAACCTGCAGAGGTGCATCGGAATGTAAAACTGGTGACACAGGAAATGGTCAAAACGTAGACAGTAGGAAGACTCAGTCTTCCTTTACTTAAGTCGGCATTGTGTCTCTTATATTTAATTACGATGCAATTTCTGTGTTTCATCGTCAATGGGAAGGTCTAATCGATACACTAAACCTGCAGAGGTGCATCGGAATGTAAAACTGCTGACACAGGAAACGCTCAAAACATAGACAGTAGGAAGACTCGGTCTTCCTGTACTTAAGTCGGCATTGTGTCTCTTATATTTAAATCCGATGCAATTTCTGTGTTTCATCGTCAATGGGAAGCTCCAATGGATACGGTAAACCTGCAGAGGTGCATCGGAATGTAAAACTGGTGACACAGGAGACGCTCAAATCATAGACGGTAGCAAGACTCAGTCTTCCTGTACTTAAGCCGGCATTGTGTCTCTTATATTTAAATCCGATGCAATTTCTGTGTTTCTTCGTCAATGGGAAAGTTCAATGGATACAGAAAACCTGCAGAGGTCCATCGGAATGTAAAACTGGTGACAAAGGAAACGCTCAAACCATAGACCCTAAGAAGACTCAGTTTTCTTGTACTTAAGTCGACATTGTGTCTCTTAGATTTAATTCAGATGCAATTTCTGTGTTTCATCGTCAATGGGAAGGTCCAAGTGATACAGTAAACCAGCAGAGGTCCACCAGAATGTAAAACTGGTGACACAGGAAACGCTCAAAATATAGACCCTAAGAGGACTCAGTTTTCTTGTACTGAAGTCGGCATTGTGTCTCTTATATTTAATTCCGATGCAATTTCTGTGTTTCATCGTCACTGTGAAGGTCAGAGGGATACAGTAAACCTGCAGACGTGCATCGGAATGTAAAACTGGTGTCACAGGAAACGCTCAAAATATAGACAGTAGGAAGACTCAGTCTTCCTGTACTTAAGTCGGCATTGTGTCTCTTGTATTTAATTCCGATGCAATTTCTGTGTTTCATCGTCAATGGGAAGGTCCAATGGATACAGTAAACCTGCAGAGGTGCATCGGAATGTAACATGGTGACACAGGAAACGCTCAAATCATGGACCCTAAGGAGACTCAGTTTTGTCGTACTTAAGTCGGCATTGTGTCTCTTATATTTAATTCCGACGCAATTTCTGTGTTTCATCGTCACTGTGAAGGTCCAATGGATACAGTAAACCTGCAAAGGTGTATCGGAGTGTAAAACTGGTGACACAGGAAACGCTCAAAACGTAGACAGTAGGAAGACTCAGTTTTCTTGTACTTAAGTCGGCATTGTGTCTCTTATATTTAATTCCGATGCAATTTCTGTGTTTCATCGTCGATGGGGAGGTCCCAGGAATAGAGTAGACCTGCAGAGGTGCATCGGTGTGAAAAACTGGTTATTCAGGAAACGCTCAAAACATAGACAGTAGGAAGACTCAGTCTTCCTGTACTTAAGTCGGCATTGTGCCTCTTATATTTAAATCCGATGCAATTTCTGTGTTTCATCGTCAATGGGAAGGTCCAATGGATACAATAAACCTACAGGGGTGCATCGGAATCTAAAACTGGTGACACAAGAAACGCTCAAAACGTACACAGTAGGAAGACTCAGTCTTCCTGTACTTAAGTCGACATTGTGTCTCTTAGATTTAATTCCGATGCAATTTCTGTGTTTCATCGTCGATGGGAACGTCCAAGGGATACAGAAAACCTGCAGAGGTCCATCGGAATGTCAAACTGGTGACACAGGAACGCTCAAAACATAGACCCTAAGAAGACTCAGTTTATTTGTACTTAAGTCGGCATTGTGTCTCTTATATTTAATTCCGATGCAATATCTGTGTTTCATCGTCACTGTGAAGGTCAGAGGGATACAGTAAACCTGCAGAGGCGCATCGGAATGTAAAACTGGTGTCACAGGAAACGCTCAAAATATAGACAGTAGGAAGACTCATTCTTCCTGTACTTAAGTCATCATTGTGTCTCTTATATTTAAATTCGATGCAATTTCTGTGTTTCATCGTCAATGGGAAGGTCAAATGGATACAGTAAACCTGCAGAGGTGCATCGGAATGTAAAACTGGTGACACAGGAAACGGTCAAAACGAAGACAGTAGGAAGACTCAGTCTTCCTGTACTTAAGTCGGCATTGTGTCTCTTATATTTAAATCCGACGCAATTTCTGTGTTTCATCGTCAATGGAAGGTCCAATGGATACAGTAAACCTGCAGAGGTGCATCGGAATGTAAAACTGGTGACACAGGAAACGCTCAAAGCATAGACAGCAGGAAGACTCAGTCTTCCTGTACTTAAGTCGGCATTGTGTCTCTTATATTTAAATCCGATGCAATTTCTGTGTTTCATCGTCAATGGGAAGGTCCAATGGATACAGTAAACCTGTAGAGGTGCATCGGAATGCAAAACTGGTGACACAGAAAACGCTCAAAACGTAGACAGTAGGAAGACTCAGTCTTCCTGTACTTAAGTCGGCATTGTGTCTCTTATATTTAATTCCGATGCAATTTCTGTTTTTCATCGTCAATGGGAAGCTCCAATGGATACGGTAAACCTGCAGAGGTGCATCGGAATGTAAAACTGGTGACACAGGAAACGCTCAAATCATAGACGGTAGCAAGACTCAGTCTTCCTGTACTTAAGCCGGCATTGTGTCTCTTATATTTAAATCCGATGCAATTTCTGTGTTTCTTCGTCAATGGGAAAGTTCAATGGATACAGTAAACCTGCAGAGGTGCATCGGAATGTAAAACTGGTGACACAGGAAACGCTCAAAACGTACACAGTAGGAAGACTCAGTCTTCCTGTACTTAAGTCGACATTGTGCCTCTTAGATTTAATTCAGATGCAATTTCTGTGTTTCATCGTCAATGGGAAGGTCCAAGGGATACAGTAAACCAGCAGAGGTCCATCAGAATGTAAAACTGGTGACACAGGAAACGCTCAAAATATAGACCCTAAGAGGACTCAGTTTTCTTGTACTGAAGTCGGCATTGTGTCTCTTATATTTAATTCCGATGCAATATCTGTGTTTCATCGTCACTGTGAAGGTCAGAGGGATACAGTAAACCTGCAGACGTGCATCGGAATGTAAAACTGGTGTCACAGGAAACGCTCAAAATATAGACAGTAGGAAGACTCAGTCTTCCTGTACTTAAGTCGGCATTGTGTCTCTTGTATTTAATTCCGATGCAATTTCTGTGTTTCATCGTCAATGGGAAGGTCCAATGGATACAGTAAACCTGCAGAGGTGCATCGGAATGTAAAACTGGTGACACAGGAAACGCTCAAATCATGGACCCTAAGGAGACTCAGTTTTGTCGTACTTAAGTCGGCATTGTGTCTCTTATATTTAATTCCGACGCAATTTCTGTGTTTCATCGTCACTGTGAAGGTCCAATGGATACAGTAAACCTGCAAAGGTGTATCGGAGTGTAAAACTGGTGACACAGGAAACGCTCAAAACGTAGACAGTAGGAAGACTCAGTTTTCTTGTACTTAAGTCGGCATTGTGTCTCTTATATTTAATTCCGATGCAATTTCTGTGTTTCATCGTCGATGGGGAGGTCCCAGGAATAGAGTAGACCTGCAGAGGTGCATCGGTGTGAAAAACTGGTTATTCAGGAAACGCTCAAAACATAGACAGTAGGAAGACTCAGTCTTCCTGTACTTAAGTCGGCATTGTGGCTCTTATATTTAAATCCGATGCAATTTCTGTGTTTCATCGTCAATGGGAAGGTCCAATGGATACAATAAACCTACAGGGGTGCATCGGAATCTAAAACTGGTGACACAAGAAACGCTCAAAACGTACTCAGTAGGAAGACTCAGTCTTCCTGTACTTAAGTCGACATTGTGTCTCTTAGATTTAATTCCGATGCAATTTCTGTGTTTCATCGTCGATGGGAAGGTCCAAGGGATACAGAAAACCTGCAGAAGCCCATCGGAATGTCAAACTGGTGACACAGGAACGCTCAAAACATAGACCCTAAGAAGACTCAGTTTATTTGTACTTAAGTCGGCATTGTGTCTCTTATATTTAATTCCGATGCAATATCTGTGTTTCATCGTCACTGTGAAGGTCAGAGGGATACAGTAAACCTGCAGAGGCGCATCGGAATGTAAAACTGGTGTCACAGGAAACGCTCAAAGCATAGACAGTAGGAAGACTCAGTCTTCCTGTACTTAAGTCGGCATTGTGTCTCTTATATTTAAATCCGACGCAATTTCAGTGTTTCATCGTCAATGGAAGGTCCAATGGATACAGTAAACCTGCAGAGGTGCATCGGAATGTAAAACTGGTGACACAGGAAACGCTCAAAGCATAGACAGTAGGAAGACTCAGTCTTCCTGTACTTAAGTCGGCATTGTGTCTCTTATATTTAAATCCGATGCAATTTCTGTGTTTCATCGTCAATGGGAAGGTCCAATGGATACAGTAAACCTGCAGAGGTGCATCTGAATGTAAATCTGGTGACACAGGAAACGCTCAAAATATAGACAGTAGGAAGACTCATTCTTCCTGTACTTAAGTCATCATTGTGTCTCTTATATTTAAATTCGATGCAATTTCTGTGTTTCATCGTCAATGGGAAGGTCCAATGGATACAGTAAACCTGCAGAGGTGCATCGGAATGTAAAACTGGTGACACAGGAAACGGTCAAAACGAAGACAGTAGGAAGACTCAGTCTTCCTGTACTTAAGTCGGCATTGTGTCTCTTATATTTAAATCCGACGCAATTTCTGTGTTTCATCGTCAATGGAAGGTCCAATGGATACAGTAAACCTGCAGAGGTGCATCGGAATGTAAAACTGGTGACACAGGAAACGCTCAAAGCATAGACAGCAGGAAGACTCAGTCTTCCTGTACTTAAGTCGGCATTGTGTCTCTTATATTTAAATCCGATGCAATTTCTGTGTTTCATCGTCAATGGGAAGGTCCAATGGATACAGTAAACCTGTAGAGGTGCATCGGAATGCAAAACTGGTGACACAGAAAACGCTCAAAACGTAAACAGTAGGAAGACTCAGTCTTCCTGTACTTAAGTCGACATTGTGTCTCTTAGATTTAATTCCGATGCAATTTCTGTGTTTCATCGTCGATGGGAAGGTCCAAGGGATACAGAAAACCTGCAGAGGTCCATCGGAATGTAAAACTTGTGACACAGGAAACGCTCAAAATATAGACCCTAAGAAGACTCAGTTTTCTTGTACTTAAGTCAGCATTGTGTCTCTTAAATTTAATTCCGATGCAATTTCTGTTTTTCATCGTCAATGGGAAGGTCCAATGGATACAGTAAACCTGCAGAGGTGCATCGGAATGTAAAACTGGTGATACAGGAAACGCTCAAATGATAGACAGTAGCAAGACTCAGTCTTCCTGTACTTAAGCCGGCATTGTGTCTCTTATATTTAAATCCGATGCAATTTCAGAGTTTCGTCGTCAATGGGAAAGTTCAATGGATACAGTAAACCTGCAGAGGTGCATCGGAATGTAAAACTGGTGACACAGGAAACGCTCGAAACGTAGACAGTAGGAAGACTCAGTCTTGCTGTTCTTAAGTCGACATTGGGTCTCTTAGATTTAATTCCGATGCAATTTCTGTGTTTCATCGTCAATGGGAAGGTCCAAGGGATACAGTAAACCAGCAGAGGTCCATCGGAATGTAAAACTGGTGACACAGGAAACGCTCAAAATATAGACCCTAAGAGGACTCAGTTTTCTTGTACTGAAGTCGGCATTGTGTCTCTTATATTTAATTCCGATGCAATATCTGTTTTTCATCGTCACTGTCAAGGTCTAAGGGATACAGTAAACCTGAAGAGGTGCATCGGAATGTAAAACTGGTGACACAGGAAACGCTCAAAGCGTAGACAGTAGGAAGACTCAGTCTTCCTGTACTTAAGTCGGCATTGTGTCTCTTATATTTAAATCCGATGCAATTTCTGTGTTTCATCGTCAATGGGAAGGTCCAATGGATACAGTAAACCTGCAGAGGTGCATCGGAATGTAAATCTGGTGACACAGGAAACGCTCAAAACTTAGACAGTAGGAAGACTCAGTCCTCCTGTACTTAAGTCGACATTGTGACTCTTAGATCTAATTCCGCTGCAATTTCTGTGTTTCATCGTCGATGGGATGGTCCAAGGGATACAGAAAACCTGCAGAGGTCCATCGGAATGTAAAACTGGTGACAAAGGAAACGCTCAAACCATAGACCCTAAGAAGACTCAGTTTTCTTGTACTTAAGTCGGCATTGTGTCTCTTATAATTAATTCCGATGGAATTTCTGGGTTTCATCGTCACTGGGAAGGTCCAATGGATACAGTAAACCTGCAGAGGTGCATCGGAATGTAAAACTGGTGACACAGGAAATGGTCAAAACGTAGACAGTAGGAAGACTCAGTCTTCCTGTACTTAAGTCGGCATTGTGTCTCTTATATTTAATTACGATGCAATTTCTGTGTTTCATCGTCAATGGGAAGGTCTAATCGATACACTAAACCTGCAGAGGTGCATCGGAATGTAAAACTGCTGACACAGGAAACGCTCAAATCATAGACAGTAGGAAGACTCGGTCTTCCTGTACTTAAGTCGGCATTGTGTCTCTTATATTTAAATCCGATGCAATTTCTGTGTTTCATCGTCAATGGGAAGCTCCAATGGATACGGTAAACCTGCAGAGGTGCATCGGAATGTAAAACTGGTGACACAGGAAACGCTCAAATCATAGACGGTAGCAAGACTCAGTCTTCCTGTACTTAAGCCGGCATTGTGTCTCTTATATTTAAATCCGATGCAATTTCTGTGTTTCGTCGTCAATGGGAAAGTTCAATGGATACAGTAAACCTGCAGAGGTGCATCGGAATGTAAAACTGGTGATACAGGAAACGCTCAAAACGTACACAGTAGGAAGACTCAGTCTTCCTGTACTTAAGTCGACATTGTGTCTCTTAGATTTAATTCCGATGCAATTTCTGTGTTTCATCGTCACTGTGAAGGTCCAATGGATACAGTAAACCTGCAGAGGTGTATCGGAGTGTAAAACTGGTGACACAGGAAACGCTCAAAACGAAGACAGTAGGAAGACTCAGTTTTCTTGTACTTAAGTCGGCATTGTGTCTCTTATATTTAATTCCGATGCAATTTCTGTGTTTCATCGTCGATGGGGAGGTCCGAGGAATACAGTAGACCTGCAGAGGTGCATCGGTGTGAAAAACTTGTTATTCAGGAAACGCTCAAAACATAGACAGTAGGAAGACTCAGTCTTCCTGTACTCAAGTCGGCATTGTGCCTCTTATATTTAAATCCGATGCAATTTCTGTGTTTCATCGTCAATGGGAAGGTCCAATGGATACAATAAACCTACAGGGGTGCATCGGAATCTAAAACTGGTGACACAGGAAACGCTCAAAACGTACACAGTAGGAAGACTCAGTCTTCCTGTACTTAAGTCGACATTGTGTCTCTTAGATTTAATTCCGATGCAATTTCTGTGTTTCATCGTCGATGGGAAGGTCCAAGGGATACAGAAAACCTGCAGTGGTCCATCGGAATGTCAAACTGGTGACACAGGAACGCTCAAAACATAGACCCTAAGAAGACTCAGTTTATTTGTACTTAAGTCGGCATTGTGTCTCTTATATTTAATTCCGATGCAATATCTGTGTTTCATCGTCACTGTGAAGGTCAGAGGGATACAGTAAACCTGCAGAGGCGCATCGGAATGTAAAACTGGTGTCACAGGAAACGCTCAAAATATAGACAGTAGGAAGACTCATTCTTCCTGTACTTAAGTCGGCATTGTGTCTCTTATATTTTAATTCGATGCAATTTCTGTGTTTCATCGTCAATGGGAAGGTCCAATGGATACAGTAAACCTGCAGAGGTGCATCGGAATGTAAAACTGGTGACACAGCAAACGGTCAAAACGAAGACAGTAGGAAGACTCAGTCTTCCTGTACTTAAGTCGGCATTGTGTCTCTTATATTTAAATCCGACGCAATTTCTGTGTTTCATCGTCAATGGAAGGTCCAATGGATACAGTAAACCTGCAGAGGTGCATCGGAATGTAAAACTGGTGACACAGGAAACGCTCAAAGCATAGACAGTAGGAAGACTCAGTCTTCCTGTACTTAAGTCGGCATTGTGTCTCTTATATTTAAATCCGATGCAATTTCTGTGTTTCATCGTCAATGGGAAGGTCCAATGGATACAGTAAACCTGTAGAGGTGCATCGGAATGCAAAACTGGTGACACAGGAAACGCTCAAAACGTAGACAGTAGGAAGACTCAGTCTTCCTGTACTTAAGTCGACATTGTGTCTCTTAGATTTAATTCCGATGCAATTTCTGTGTTTCATCGTCGATGGGAAGGTCCAAGGGATACAGAAAACCTGCAGAGGTCCATCGAAATGTAAAACTTGTGACACAGGAAACGCTCAAAATATAGACCCTAAGAAGACTCAGTTTTCTTGTACTTAAGTCAGCATTGTGTCTCTTAAATTTAATTCCGATGCAATTTCTGTTTTTCATCGTCAATGGGAAGGTCCAATGGATACAGTAAACCTGCAGAGGTGCATCGGAATGTAAAACTGGTGATACAGGAAACGCTCAAATGATAGACAGTAGCAAGACTCAGTCTTCCTGTACTTAAGCCGGCATTGTGTCTCTTATATTTAAATCCGATGCAATTTCTGTGTTTCGTCGTCAATGGGAAAGTTCAATGGATACAGTAAACCTGCAGAGGTGCATCGGAATGTAAAACTGGTGACACAGGAAACGCTCAAAACGTAGACAGTAGGAAGACTCAGTCTTCCTGTACTTAAGTCGACATTGTGTCTCTTAGATTTAATTCCGATGCAATTTCTGTGTTTCTTCGTCAATGGGAAGGTCCAAGGGATACAGTAAACCAGCAGAGGTCCATCGGAATGTAAAACTGGTGACACAGGAAACGCTCAAAATATAGACCCTAAGAGGACTCAGTTTTTCTTGTACTGAAGTCGGCATTGTGTCTCTTATATTTAATTCCGATGCAATATCTGTTTTTCATCGTCAATGGAAGGTCCAATGGATACAGTAAACCTGCAGAGGTGCATCGGAATGTAAAACTGGTGACACAGGAAACGCTCAAAGCATAGACAGTAGGAAGACTCAGACTTCCTGTACTTAAGTCGGCATTGTGTCTCTTATATTTAAATCCGATGCAATTTCTGTGTTTCATCGTCAATGGGAAGGTCCAATGGATACAGTAAACCTGCAGAGGTGCATCGGAATGTAAATCTGGTGACACAGGAATCGCTCAAAACTTAGACAGTAGGAAGACTCAGTCCTCCTGTACATAAGTCGACATTGTGACTCTTAGATCTAATTCCGCTGCAATTTCTGTGTTTCATCGTCGAAGGGAAGGTCCAAGGGATGCAGAAAACCTGCAGAGGTCCATCGGAATGTAAAACTGGTGACAAAGGAAACGCTCAAACCATAGACCCTAAGAAGACTCAGTTTTCTTGTACTTAAGTCGGCATTGTGTCTCTTATATTTAATTCCGATGCAATTTCTGGGTTTCATCGTCACTGGGAAGGTCCAATGGATACAGTAAACCTGCAGAGGTGCATCGGAATGTAAAACTGGTGACACAGGAAACGCTCAAAACATAGACCCTAAGGAGACTCAGTTTTGTAGTACTTAGGTCGGCATTGTGTCTCTTATATTTAATTCCGATGCAATTTCTGTGTTTCATCGTCACTGGGAAGGTCCAATGGATACAGTAAACCTGCAGAGGTGCATCGGAATGTAAAACTGGTGACACAGGAAACGCTCAAAGCATAGACAGTAGGAAGACTCAGTCTTCCTGTACTTAAGTCGGCATTGTGTCTCTTATATTTAAATCCGATGCAATTTCTGTGTTTCATCGTCAATGGGAAGGTCCAATGGATACAGTAAACCTGCAGAGGTGCATCGGAATGTAAATCTGGTGACACAGGAATCGCTCAAAACTTAGACAGTAGGAAGACTCAGTCCTCCTGTACATAAGTCGACATTGTGACTCTTAGATCTAATTCCGCTGCAATTTCTGTGTTTCATCGTCGAAGGGAAGGTCCAAGGGATGCAGAAAACCTGCAGAGGTCCATCGGAATGTAAAACTGGTGACAAAGGAAACGCTCAAACCATAGACCCTAAGAAGACTCAGTTTTCTTGTACTTAAGTCGGCATTGTGTCTCTTATATTTAATTCCGATGCAATTTCTGGGTTTCATCGTCACTGGGAAGGTCCAATGGATACAGTAAACCTGCAGAGGTGCATCGGAATGTAAAACTGGTGACACAGGAAACGCTCAAAACATAGACCCTAAGGAGACTCAGTTTTGTAGTACTTAGGTCGGCATTGTGTCTCTTATATTTGATTCCGATGCAATTTCTGTGTTTCATCGTCACTGGGAAGGTCCAATGGATACAGTAAACCTGCAGAGGTGCATCGGAATGTAAAACTGGTGACACAGGAAACGCTCAAAACATAGTCCCTAAGAAGACTCAGTTTTCTTGTACTTAAGTCGGCATTGTGTCTCTTATATTTAATTCCGATGCAATTTCTGTGTTTCATCGTGACTGTGAATGTCGAATGGATACAGTAAACCTGCGTAGGTGCATCGGAATGTAAAACTGGTGACACAGGAAACGCTCAAAACATAGACCCTAAGAAGACTCAGTTTTCTTGTACTTAAGTCGGCATTGTGTCTCTTATATTTAATTCCGATGCAATATCTGTGTTTCATCGTCACTGTGAAGGTCAGAGGGGTACAGTAAACCTGCAGAGGCGCATCGGAATGTAAAACTGGTGTCACAGGAAACGCTCGAAATATAGACAGTAGGAAGACTCATTCTTCCTGTACTTAAGTCGGCATTGTGTCTCTTATATTTAAATCCGATGCAATTTCTGTGTTTCATCGTCAATGGGAAGGTCCAATGGATACAGTAAACCTGCAGAGGTGCATCGGAATGTAAAACTGGTGACACAGGAAACGGTCAAAACGTAGACAGTAGGAAGTCTCAGTCTTCTTGTACTTAAGTCGGCATTGTGTCTCTTATATTTAATCCCGATGCAATTTCTGTGTTTCATCGTCAATGGGAAGGTCTAATCAATACAGTAAACCTGCAGGGGTGCATCGGAATGTAAAACTGCTGACACAGGAAACGCTCAAAACATAGACAGTAGGAAGACTCGGTCTTCCTGTACTTAAGTCGGCATTGTGTCTCTTATATTTAAATCCGACGCAATTTCTGTGTTTCATCGTCAATGGGAAGGTCCAATGGATACAGTAAACCTGTAGAGGTGCATCGGAATGCAAAACTGGTGACACAGGAAACGCTCAAAACGTAGACAGTAGGAAGACTCAGTCTTCCTGTACTTAAGTCGACATTGTGTCTCTTAGATTTAATTCCGATGCAATTTCTGTGTTTCATCGTCGATGGGAAGGCCCGAGGGATACAGAAAACATGCAGAGGTCCATCGGAATGTAAAACTTGTGACACAGGAAACGCTCAAAATATAGACCCTAAGAAGACTCAGTTTTCTTGTACTTAAGTCAGCATTGTGTCTCTTAAATTTAATTCCGATGCAATTTCTGTGTTTCATCGTCAATGGGAAGGTCCAATGGATACGGTAAACCTGCAGAGGTGCATCGGAATGTAAAACTGGTGACACAGGAAACGCTCAAATCATAGACGGTAGCAAGACTCAGTCTTCCTGTACTTAAGCCGGCATTGTGTCTCTTATATTTAAATCCGATGCAATTTCTGTGTTTCGTCGTCAATGGGAAAGTTCAATGGATACAGTAAACCTGCAGAGGTGCATCGGAATGTAAAACTGGTGACACAGGAAACGCTCAAAACGTAGACAGTAGGAAGACTCAGTCTTCCTGTACTTAAGTCGACATTGTGTCTCTTAGATTTAATTCCGATGCAATTTCTGTGTTTCATCGTCAATGGGAAGGTCCAATGGATACAGTAAACCTGCAGAGGTGCATCGGAATGTAAATCTGGTGACACAGGAAACGCTCAAAACGTAGACAGTAGGAAGACTCAGTCCTCCTGTACTTAAGTCGACATTGTGACTCTTAGATCTAATTCCGATGCAATTTCTGTGTTTCATCGTCGATGGGAAGGTCCAAGGGATACAGAAAACCTGCAGAGGTCCATCGGAATGTAAAACTGGTGACAAAGGAAACGCTCAAACCATAGACCCTAAGAAGACTCAGTTTTCTTGTACTTAAGTCGGCATTGTGTCTCTTATATTTAATTCCGATGCCATTTCTGTGTTTCATCGTCACTGGGAAGGTCCAATGGATACAGTAAACCTGCAGAGGTGCATCGGAATGTAAAACTGGTGACACAGGAAACGCTCAAATCATAGACCCTAAGGAGTCTCAGTTTTGTAGTACTTAGGTCGGCATTGTGTCTCTTATATTTAATTCCGATGCAATTTCTGTGTTTCATCGTCGAAGGGAAGGTCCAAGGGATGCAGAAAACCTGCAGAGGTGCATCGGAATGTAAAACTGGTGACAAAGGAAACGCTCAAACCATAGACCCTAAGAAGACTCAGTTTTCTTGTACTTAAGTCGGCATTGTGTCTCTTATATTTAATTCCGATGCAATTTCTGGGTTTCATCGTCACTGGGAAGGTCCAATGGATACAGTAAACCTGCAGAGGTGCATCGGAATGTAAAACTGGTGACACAGGAAACGCTCAAAACATAGACCCTAAGGAGACTCAGTTTTGTAGTACTTAGGTCGGCATTGTGTCTCTTATATTTAATTCCGATGCAATTTCTGTGTTTCATCGTCACTGGGAAGGTCCAATGGATACAGTAAACCTGCAGAGGTGCATCGGAATGTAAAACTGGTGACACAGGAAACGCTCAAAACATAGTCCCTAAGAAGACTCAGTTTTCTTGTACTTAAGTCGGCATTGTGTCTCTTATATTTAATTCCGATGCAATTTCTGTGTTTCATCGTGACTGTGAATGTCGAATGGATACAGTAAACCTGCGTAGGTGCATCGGAATGTAAAACTGGTGACACAGGAAACGCTCAAAACATAGACCCTAAGAAGACTCAGTTTTCTTGTACTTAAGTCGGCATTGTGTCTCTTATATTTAATTCCGATGCAATATCTGTGTTTCATCGTCACTGTGAAGGTCAGAGGGGTACAGTAAACCTGCAGAGGCGCATCGGAATGTAAAACTGGTGTCACAGGAAACGCTCGAAATATAGACAGTAGGAAGACTCATTCTTCCTGTACTTAAGTCGGCATTGTGTCTCTTATATTTAAATCCGATGCAATTTCTGTGTTTCATCGTCAATGGGAAGGTCCAATGGATACAGTAAACCTGCAGAGGTGCATCGGAATGTAAAACTGGTGACACAGGAAACGGTCAAAACGTAGACAGTAGGAAGTCTCAGTCTTCTTGTACTTAAGTCGGCATTGTGTCTCTTATATTTAATCCCGATGCAATTTCTGTGTTTCATCGTCAATGGGAAGGTCTAATCAATACAGTAAACCTGCAGGGGTGCATCGGAATGTAAAACTGCTGACACAGGAAACGCTCAAAACATAGACAGTAGGAAGACTCGGTCTTCCTGTACTTAAGTCGGCATTGTGTCTCTTATATTTAAATCCGACGCAATTTCTGTGTTTCATCGTCAATGGGAAGGTCCAATGGATACAGTAAACCTGTAGAGGTGCATCGGAATGCAAAACTGGTGACACAGGAAACGCTCAAAACGTAGACAGTAGGAAGACTCAGTCTTCCTGTACTTAAGTCGACATTGTGTCTCTTAGATTTAATTCCGATGCAATTTCTGTGTTTCATCGTCGATGGGAAGGCCCGAGGGATACAGAAAACATGCAGAGGTCCATCGGAATGTAAAACTTGTGACACAGGAAACGCTCAAAATATAGACCCTAAGAAGACTCAGTTTTCTTGTACTTAAGTCAGCATTGTGTCTCTTAAATTTAATTCCGATGCAATTTCTGTGTTTCATCGTCAATGGGAAGGTCCAATGGATACGGTAAACCTGCAGAGGTGCATCGGAATGTAAAACTGGTGACACAGGAAACGCTCAAATCATAGACGGTAGCAAGACTCAGTCTTCCTGTACTTAAGCCGGCATTGTGTCTCTTATATTTAAATCCGATGCAATTTCTGTGTTTCGTCGTCAATGGGAAAGTTCAATGGATACAGTAAACCTGCAGAGGTGCATCGGAATGTAAAACTGGTGACACAGGAAACGCTCAAAACGTAGACAGTAGGAAGACTCAGTCTTCCTGTACTTAAGTCGACATTGTGTCTCTTAGATTTAATTCCGATGCAATTTCTGTGTTTCATCGTCAATGGGAAGGTCCAATGGATACAGTAAACCTGCAGAGGTGCATCGGAATGTAAATCTGGTGACACAGGAAACGCTCAAAACGTAGACAGTAGGAAGACTCAGTCCTCCTGTACTTAAGTCGACATTGTGACTCTTAGATCTAATTCCGATGCAATTTCTGTGTTTCATCGTCGATGGGAAGGTCCAAGGGATACAGAAAACCTGCAGAGGTCCATCGGAATGTAAAACTGGTGACAAAGGAAACGCTCAAACCATAGACCCTAAGAAGACTCTGTTTTCTTGTACTTAAGTCGGCATTGTGTCTCTTATATTTAATTCCGATGCCATTTCTGTGTTTCATCGTCACTGGGAAGGTCCAATGGATACAGTAAACCTGCAGAGGTGCATCGGAATGTAAAACTGGTGACACAGGAAACGCTCAAATCATAGACCCTAAGGAGTCTCAGTTTTGTAGTACTTAGGTCGGCATTGTGTCTCTTATATTTAATTCCGATGCAATTTCTGTGTTTCATCGTCAATGTGAAGGTCCACTGGATACAGTAAACCTGCAGAGGTGCATCGGAATGTAAAACTGGTGATACAGGAAACGCTCAAATCATTGACAGTAGCAAGACTCAGTCTTCCTGTACTTAAGCCGGCATTGTGTCTCTTAAATTTAAATCCGATGCAATTTCTGTTTTTCGTCGTCAATGGTAAAGTTCAATGGATACAGTAAACCTGCAGAGGTGCATCGGAATGGAAAACTGGTGACACAGGAAACGCTCAAAATGTAGACAGTAGGAAGACTCAGTCTTACTGTACTTAAGTCGACATTGTGTCTCTTAGATTTAATTCCGATGCAATTTCTGTGTTTCATCGTCAATGGGAAGGTCCAAGGGATACAGTAAACCAGCAGAGGTCCATCGGAATGTAAAACTGGTGACACAGGAAACGCTCAAAATATAGACCCTAAGAGGACTCAGTTTTCTTGTACTGAAGTCGGCATTGTGTCTCTTATATTTAATTCCGATGCAATATCTGTTTTTCATCGTCACTGTCAAGGTCGAAGGGATACAGTAAACCTGAAGAGGTGCATCGGAATGTAAAACTGGTGACACAGGAAACGCTCAAAACATAGACAGTAGGAAGACTCAGTCTTCCTGTACTTAAGTCGGCATTGTGTCTCTTATATTTAAATCCGACGCAATTTCTGTGTTTCATCGTCAACGGAAGGTCCAATGGATACAGTAAACCTGCAGAGGTGCATCGGAATGTAAAACTGGTGACACAGGAAACGCTCAAAGCATAGACAGTAGGAAGACTCAGTCTTCCTGTACTTAAGTCGGCATTGTGTCTCTTATATTTAAATCCGATGCAATTTCTGTGTTTCATCGTCAATGGGAAGGTCCAATGGATACAGTAAACCTGCAGAGATGCATCGGAATGTAAATCTGGTGACACAGGAAACGCTCAATACATAGACAGTAGGAAGACACAGCCTTCCTGTACTTAAGTCGGCATTGTATCTCTTATATTTAATTCCAAAGCAATTTCTGTGTTTCATCGTCACTGTGAAGGGCCAATGGATACAGTAAACCTGCAGAGGTGCATCGGAATGTAAAACTGGTGACACAGGAAACGCTCAAAACGTACACAGTAGGATGACTCAGTCTTCCTGTACTTAAGTCGACATTGTGTCTCTTAGATTTAATTCCGATGCAATTTCTGTGTTTCATCGTCGATGGGAAGGTCCAAGGGATACAGAAAACCTGCAGAGGTCCATCGGAATGTCAAACTGGTGACACAGGAAACGCTCAAACATAGACCCTAAGAAGACTCAGTTTTCTTGTACTTAAGTCGGCATTGTGTCTCTTATATTTAATTCCGATGCAATATCTGTGTTTCATCGTCACTATGAAGGTCAGAGGGATACAGTAAACCTGCAGAGGCGCATCGGAATGTAAAACTGGTGTCACAGGAAACTGTCAAAACGTAGACAGTAGGAAGACTCAGTCTTCTTGTACTTAAGTCGGCATTGTGTCTCTTAGATTTAATTCCGATGCAATTTCTGTGTTTCATCGGCAATGGGAAGGTCCAATGGATACAGTAAACCTGCAGAGGTGCATCGGAATGTAAATCTGGTGACACAGGAAACGCTCAGAACGTAGACAGTAGGAAGACTCAGTCCTCCTGTACTTAAGTCGACATTGTGACTCTTAGATCTAATTCCGATGCAATTTCTGAGTTTCATCGTCGATGGGAAGGTCCAAGGGATACAGAAAACCTGCAGAGGTCCATCGGAATGTAAAACTGGTGACAAAGGAAACGCTAAAACCATAGACCCTAAGAAGACTCAGTTTTCTTGTACTTAAGTCGGCATTGTGTCTCTTATATTTAATTCCGATGCCATTTCTGTGTTTCATCGTCACTGGGAAGGTCCAATGGATACAGTAAACCTGCAGAGGTGCATCGGAATGTAAAACTTGTGGCACAGGAAACGCTCAAAATATAGACCCTACGAAGACTCAGTTTTCTTGTACTTAAGTCAGCATTGTGTCTCTTAAATTTAATTCCGATGCAATTTCTGTGTTTCATCGTCAATGGGAAGGTCCAATGGATACAGTAAACCTGCAGAGGTGCATCGGAATGTAAAACTGGTGATACAGGAAACGCTCAAATCATTGACAGTACCAAGACTCAGTCTTCCTGTACTTAAGCCGGCATTGTGTCTCTTAAATTTAAATCCGATGCAATTTCTGTTTTTCGTCGTCAATGGTAAAGTTCAATGGATACAGTAAACCTGCAGAGGTGCATCGGAATGGAAAACTGGTGACACAGGAAACGCTCAAAACGTAGACAGTAGGATGACTCAGTCTTCCTGTACTTAAGTCGACATTGTGTCTCTTAGATTTAATTCCGATGCAATTTCTGTGTTTCATCGTCAATGGGAAGGTCCAAGGGATACAGTAAACCAGCAGAGGTCCATCGGAATGTAAAACTGGTGACACAGGAAACGCTGAAAATGTAGACCCTAAGAGGACTCAGTTTTCTTGTACTGAAGTCGGCATTGTGTCTCTTATATTTAATTCCGATGCAATATCTGTTTTTCATCGTCACTGTCAAGGTCGAAGGGATACAGTAAACCTGAAGAGGTGCATCGGAATGTAAAACTGGTGACACAGGAAACGCTCAAAACATAGACAGTAGGAAGACTCAGTCTTCCTGTACTTAAGTCGGCATTGTGTCTCTTATATTTAAATCCGACGCAATTTCTGTGTTTCTTCGTCAACGGAAGGTCCAATGGATACAGTAAACCTGCAGAGGTGCATCGGAATGTAAAACTGGTGACACAGGAAACGCTCAAAGCATAGACAGTAGGAAGACTCAGTCTTCCTGTACTTAAGTCGGCATTGTGTCTCTTATATTTAAATCCGATGCAATTTCTGTGTTTCATCGTCAATGGGAAGGTCCAATGGATACAGTAAACCTGCAGAGGTGTATCGGAATGTAAATCTGGTGACACAGGAAACGCTCAAAGCTTAGACAGTAGGAAGACTCAGTCCTCCTGTACTTAAGTCGACATTGTGACTCTTAGATCTAATTCCGCTGCAATTTCTGTGTTTCATCGTCGATGGGAAGGTCCAAGGGATACAGAAAACCTGCAGAGGTCCATCGGAATGTAAAACTGGTGACACAGGAAACGCTCAAAACATAGTCCCTAAGAGGACTCAGTTTTCTTGTACTTAAGTCGGCATTGTGTCTCTTATATTTAATTCAGATGCAATTTCTGTGTTTCATCGTGACTGTGAATGTCGAATGGATACAGTAAACCTGCAGAGGTGCATCGGAATGTAAACCTGGTGACACAGGAAACGCTCAATACATAGACAGTACGAAGACACAGTCTTCCTGTACTTAAGTCGGCATTGTGTCTCTTATATTTAAATCCGATGCAATTTCTGTGTTTCATCGTCAATGGAAGGTCCAATGGATACAGTAAACCTGCAGAGGTGCATCGGAATGTAAAACTGGTGACACAGGAAACGCTCAAAACATAGTCCCTAAGAAGACTCAGTTTTCTTGTATTTAAGTCGGCATTGTGTCTCTTATATTTAATTCCGATGCAATTTCTGTGTTTCATCGTGACTGTGAATGTCGAATGGATACAGTAAACCTGCAGAGGTGCATCGGAATGTAAACCTGGTGACACAGGAAACGCTCAATACATAGACAGTACGAAGACACAGTCTTCCTGTACTTAAGTCGGCATTGTATCTCTTATATTTAATTCCAAAGCAATTTCTGTTTTTCATCGTCACTGTGAAGGTCCAATGGATACAGTAAACCTGCAGAGGTGCATCGGAATGTAAAACTGGTGACACAGGAAACGCTCAAAACGTACACAGTAGGATGACTCAGTCTTCCTGTACTTAAGTCGACATTGTGTCTCTTAGATTTAATTCCGATGCAATTTCTGTGTTTCATCGTCGATGGGAAGGTCCAAGGGATACAGAAAACCTGCAGAGGTCCATCGGAATGTCAAACTGGTGACACAGGAAACGCTCAAAACATAGACCCTAAGAAGACTCAGTTTTCTTGTACTTAAGTCGGCATTGTGTCTCTTATATTTAATTCCGATGCAATTTCTGTGTTTCATCGTCACTGTGAAGGTCAGAGGGATACAGTAAACCTGCAGAGGCGCATCGGAATGTAAAACTGGTGACACAGGAAACGCTCAAAATATAGACAGTAGGAAGACTCATTCTTCCTGTACTTAAGTCGGCATTGTGTCTCTCTTATATTTAAATCCGATGCAATTTCTGTGTTTCATCGTCAATGGGAAGGTCCAATGGATACAGTATACCTGTAGAGGTGCATCGGAATGCAAAACTTGTGACACAGGAAACGCTCAAAATATAGACCCTAAGAAGACTCAGTTTTCTTGTACTTAAGTCAGCATTGTGTCTCTTAAATTTAATTCCGATGCAATTTCTGTGTTTCATCGTCAATGGGAAGGTCCAATGGATACGGTAAACCTGCAGAGGTGCATCGGAATGTAAAACTGGTGACACAGGAAACGCTCAAATCATAGACAGTAGCAAGACTCAGTCTTCCTGTACTTAAGTCGACATTGTGTCTCTTAGATTTAATTCCGATGCAATTTCTGTGTTTCATCGTCAATGGGAACGTCCAAGGGATACAGTAAAACAGCAGAGGTCCATCAGAATGTAAAACTGGTGACACAGGAAACGCTCAAAATATAGACCCTAAGAAGACTCAGTTTTCTTGTACTGAAGTCGGCATTGTGTCTCTTATATTTAATTCCGATGCAATATCTGTTTTTCATCGTCACTGTCAAGGTCGAACGGATACAGTAAACCTGAAGAGGTGCATCGGAATGTAAAACCGGTGACACAGGAAACGCTCAAAACATAGACAGTAGGAAGACTATGTCTTCCTGTACTTATGTCGGCATTGTGTCTCTTATATTTAAATCCGATGCAATTTCTGTGTTTCATCGTCAATGGAAGGTCCAATGGATACAGTAAACCTGCGTGGTGCATCGGAATGTAAAACTGGTGACACAGGAATCGCTCAAAGCATAGACAGTAGGAAGACTCAGTCTTCCTGTACTTAAGTCGGCATTGTGTCTCTTATATTTAAAGCCGATGCAGTTTCTGCGTTTCATCGTCAATGGGAAGGTCCAATGGATACAGTAAACCTGCAGAGGTGTATCGGAATGTAAATCTGGTGACACAGGAAACGCTCAAAACGTAGACAGTAGGAAGACACAGTCCTCCTGTACTTAAGTCGACATTGTGACTCTTAGATCTAGTTCCGATGCAATTTCTGTGTTTCATCGTCGATGGGAAGGTCCAAGGGATAGAGAAAACCTGCAGAAGTCCATCGGAATGTAAAACTGGTGACAAAGGAAACGCTCAAACAGTAGACCCTAAGAAGACTCAGTTTTCTTGTACTCAAGTCGGCATTGTGTCTCTTATATTTAATTCCGATGCAATTTCTGTGTTTCATCGTCACTGGGAAGGTCCAATGGATACAGTAAACCTGCAGAGGTGCATCGGAATGTAAAACTGGTGACACAGGAAACGCTCAAATCATAGACCCTAAGGAGACTCAGTTTTGTAGTACTTAGGTCGGCATTGTGTCTCTCATATTTAATTCCGATGCAATTTCTGTGTTTCATCGTCACTGTGAAGGTCCACTGGATACAGTAAACCTGCAGAGGTGCATCGGAATGTAAAACAGGTGACACAGGAAACGCTCAAAACATAGTCCCTAAGAAGACTCAGTTTTCTTGTACTTAAGTCGGCATTGTGTCTCTTATATTTAATTCCCGTGCAATTTCTGTGTTTCATCGTGACTGTGAATGTCGAATGGATACAGTAAACCTGCAGAGGTGCATCGGAATGTAAACCTGGTGACACAGGAAACGCTCAATACATAGACAGTAGGAAGACACAGTCTTCCTGTACTTAAGTCGGCATTGTGTCTCTTATATTTAAATCCGATGCAATTTCTGTGTTTCATCGTCAATGGGAAGGTCCAATGGATACAGTAAACCTGCAGAGGTGCATCGGAATGTAAAACTGATTACACAGGAAACGCTTAAAACATAGACAGTAGGAAGGCTCAGTCTTTCTGTACTTAAGTCGGCATTGTGTCTCATACTTAACTCCGATGCAATTTCTGTGTTTCATCGTCAATGGGAAGGTCCAAGGAATACAGTAAACCTGCAGAGTTGCATCGGAATGTAAAACTGGTGACACAGGAAACCCTCAAAATATAGACAGTAGGAAGACTCAGTCTTCCTGTACCTAAGTCGGCATTGTGTCTCTTATATTTAATTCCCATGCAATTTCTGTGTTTCATCGTGACTGTGAATGTCGAATGGATACAGTAAACCTGCAGAGGTGCATCGGAATGTAAACCTGGTGACACAGGAAACGCTCAATACATAGACAGTAGGAAGACACAGTCTTCCTGTACTTAAGTCGGCATTGTATCTCCTATATTTAATTCCAAAGCAATTTCTGTGTTTCATCGTCACTGTGAAGGTCCAAGGGATACAGTAAACCTGCAGAGGAGCATCGGAATGTAAAACTGGTGACACAGGAAACGCTCAGAGCATAGACCGTAAGAAGACTCAGTTTTCTTGTACTTAAGTCGTCTTTGTGTCTCTTATATTTAATTCCGATGCAATTTTTGTGTTTCATCGTCAATGGGAAGGTCCAATTTATACAGTAGACCTGCAGAGGTGCATCGGAATGTAAAACTGGTGACACAGGAAACGCTCAAAACATAGACAGTAGGAAGACTCAGTCTTCCTGTACTTAAGTCGGCACTGTGTCTCTTATATTTAATTCCGATGCAATATCTGTGTTTCATCGTCACTTTGAATTTCCAAGGGATACAGGAACCTGCAGAGGTGCATCGGAATGTAAAACTGGTGACACAGGAAACCCTCAAAATATAGACAGTAGGAAGACTCAGGCTTCCTGTACTTAAGTCGGCATTGTGTCTCTTATATTTAATTCCGATGCAATTTCTGTGTTTCATCGTCAATGGGAAGTTGTAATCGATACACTAAACCTGCAGAGGTGCATCGGAACTTAAAACTGGTGACACAGGAAACGCTCAAAACATAGACAGTAGGAAGACTCAGTCCTCCTGTACTTAAGTCGGCATTGTGTCTCTTATATTTAAATCCGATGCAATTTCTGTGTTTCATCGTCAATGGGAAGGTCCAATGGATACAGTAAGCCTGCAGAGGTGCATCGGATTTTAAAACTGGTGACACAGGAAACGCTCAAATCGTACACAGTAGGAAGACTCAGTCTTCCTGTACTTATGTCGGCATTGTGTCTCTTATATTTAAATCCGATGCAATTTCTGTGTTTCATCGTCAATGGGAAGGTCCAAGGAATTCAGTAAACCTGCAGAGTTGCATCGGAATGTAAAACTGGTGACACAGGAAACCCTCAAAATATAGACAGTAGGAAGACTCAGTCTTCCTGTACTTAAGTCGGCATTGTGTCTCTTATATTTAATTCCCATGCAATTTCTGTGTTTCAACGTGACTGTGAATGTCGAATGGATACAGTAAACCTGCAGAGGTGCATCGGAATGTAAACATCGTGACACAGGAAACGCTCAATACATAGACAGTAGGAAGACACAGTCTTCCTGTACTTAAGTCGGCATTGTATCTCTTATATTTAATTCCAAAGCAATTTCTGTGTTTCATCATCACTGTGAAGGTCCAAGGGATACAGTAAACCTGCAGAGGAGCATCGGAATGTAAAACTGGTGACACAGGAAACCCTCAGATCATAGACCGTAAGAAGACTCAGTTTTCTTGTACTTAAGTCGGCTTTGTGTCTCTTATATTTAATTCCGATGCAATTTTTGTGTTTCATCGTCAATGGGAAGGTCCAATTTATACAGTAGACCTGCAGAGGTGCATCGGAATGTAAAACTGGTGACACAGGAAACGCTCAAAACATAGACAGTAGGAAGACTCAGTCTACCTGTACTTAAGTCGGCATTGTGTCTCTTATATTTAATTCCGATGCAATTTCTGTGTTTCATCGTCAATGGGAAGGTCCAATGGATACAGTAAACCTGCAGAGGTGCATTGGAATGTAAAACTGGTGACACAGGAAACGCTCAAAGCGTAGACAGTAGGAAGACTCAGTCTTCCTGTACTTAAGTCGACATTGTGTCTCTTAGATTTAATTCCGATGCAATTTCTGTGTTTCATCGTCAATGGGATGGTCCAAGGGATACAATAAACCAGCAGAGGTCCATCAGAATGTAAAACTGGTGACACAGGAAACGCTCAAAATATAGACCCTAAGAGGACTTAGTTATCTTGTACTGAAGTCGGCATTGTGTCTCTTATATTTAATTCCGATGCAATATCTGTTTTTCATCGTCACTGTCAAGGTCGAACGGATACATTAACCTGAAGAGGTGCATCGGAATGTAAAACTGGTGACACAGGAAACGCTCAAAACATAGACAGTAGGAAGACTCAGTCTTCCTGTACTTATGTCGGCATTGTGTCTCTTATATTTAAATCCGATGCAATTTCTGTGTTTCATCGTCAATGGAAGGTCCAATGGATACAGTAAACCTGCAGAAGTGCATCGGAATGTAAAACTGGTGACAAAGGAATCGCTCAAAGCATAGACAGTAGGAAGACTCAGTCTTCCTGTACTTAAGTCGGCATTGTGTCTTTTACATTTAAATCCGATGCAATTTCTGCGTTTCATCGTCAATGGGAAGGTCCAATGGATACAGTAAACCTGCAGAGGTGTATCGGAATGTAAATCTGGTGACACAGGAAACGCTCAAAACGTAGACAGTAGGAAGACTCAGTCCTCCTGTACTTAAGTCGACATTGTGACTCTTAGATCTAGTTCCGATGCAATTTCTGTGTTTCATCGCCGATGGGAAGGTCCAAGGGATACAGAAAACCTGCAGAGGTCCATCGGAATGTAAAACTGGTGACAAAGGAAACGCTCAAACCGTAGACCCTAAGAAGACTCAGTTTTCTTGTACTTAAGTCGCCATTGTGTCTCTTATATTTAATTCCGATGCAATTTCTGTGTTTCATCGTCACTGGGAATGTCCAATGGATACAGTAAACCTGCAGAGGTGCATCGGAATGTAAAACTGGTGGCACAGGAAACGCTCAAATCATAGACCCTAAGGAGACTCAGTTTTGTAGTACTTAGGTCGGCATTGTGTCTCTTATACTTAATTCCGATGCAATTTCTGTGTTTCATCGTCACTGTGAAGGTCCACTGGATACAGTAAACCTGCAGAGGTGCATCGGAATGTAAAACAGGTGACACAGGAAACGCTCAAAACATAGTCCCTAAGAAGACTCAGTTTTCTTGTACTTAAGTCGGCATTGTGTCTCTTATATTTAATTCCCATGCAATTTCTGTGTTTCATCGTGACTGTGAATGTCGAATGGATACAGTAAACCTGCAGAGGTGCATCGGAATGTAAACCTGGTGACACAGGAAACGCTCAATACATAGACAGTAGGAAGACACAGTCTTCCTGTACTTAAGTCGGCATTGTATCTCTTATATTTAATTCCAAAGCAATTTCTGTGTTTCATCGTCACTGTGAAGGTCCAAGGGATACAGTAAACCTGCAGAGGAGCATCGGAATGTAAAACTGGTGACACAGGAAACGCTCAGAGCATAGACCGTAAGAAGACTCAGTTTTCTTGTACTTAAGTCGGCTTTGTGTCTCTTATATTTAATTCCGATGCAATTTTTTTGTTTCATCGTCAATGGGAAGGTCCAATTTATACAGTAGACCTGCAGAGGTGCATCGGAATGTAAAACTGGTGACACAGGAAACGCTCAAAACATAGACAGTAGGAAGACTCAGTCTTCCTGTACTTAAGTCGGCATTGTGTCTCTTATATTTAATTCCGATGCAATTTCTGTGTTTCATCGTCAATGGGAAGGTCTAATCGATACACTAAACCTGCAGAGGTGCATCGGAACTTAAAACTGGTGACACAGGAAACGCTCAAAACATAGACAGTAGGAAGACTCAGTCTTCCTGTAATTAAGTCGGCATTGTGTCTCTTATCTTTAAATCCGATGCAATTTCTGTGTTTCATCGTCAATGGGAAGGTCCAATGGATACAGTAAACCTGCAGAGGTGCATCGGAATGTAAAACTGATTACACAGAAAACGCTTAAAACATAGACAGTAGGAAGACTCACTCTTTCTGTACTTAAGTCGGCATTGTGTCTCATACTTAACTCCGATGCAATTTCTGTGTTTCATCGTCAATGGGAAGGTCCAAGGAATTCAGTAAACCTGCAGAGTTGCATCGGAATGTAAAACTGGTGACACAGGAAACCCTCAAAATATAGACAGTAGGAAGACTCAGTCTTCCTGTACTTAAGTCGGCATTGTGTCTCTTATATTTAATTCCCATGCAATTTCTGTGTTTCATCGTGACTGTGAATGTCGAATGGATACAGTAAACCTGCAGAGGTGCATCGGAATGTAAACCTCGTGACACAGGAAACGCTCAATACATAGACAGTAGGAAGACACAGTCTTCCTGTACTTAAGTCGGCATTGTATCTCTTATATTTAATTCCAAAGCAATTTCTGTGTTTCATCATCACTGTGAAGGTCCAAGGGATACAGTAAACCTGCAGAGGAGCATCGGAATGTAAAACTGGTGACACAGGAAACCCTCAGAGCATAGACCGTAAGAAGACTCAGTTTTCTTGTACTTAAGTCGGCTTTGTGTCTCTTATATTTAATTCCGATGCAATTTTTGTGTTTCATCGTCAATGGGAAGGTCCAATTTATACAGTAGACCTGCAGAGGTGCATCGGAATGTAAAACTGGTGACACAGGAAACGCTCAAAACATAGACAGTAGGAAGACTCAGTCTACCTGTACTTAAGTCGGCATTGTGTCTCATACTTAACTCCGATGCAAATTCTGTGCTTCATCGTCAATGGGAAGGTCCAAGGAATACAGTAAACCTGCAGAGTTGCATCGGAATGTAAAACTGGTGACACAGGCAACCCTCAAAATATAGACAGTAGGAAGACTCAGTCTTCCTGTACTTAAGTCGGCACTGTGTCTCTTATATTTAATTCCGATGCAATTTCTGTGTTTCATCGTCACTTTGAATTTCCAAGGGATACAGGAAACCTGCAGAGGTGCATCGGAATGTAAAACTGGTGACACAGGAAACCCTCAAAATATAGACAGTAGGAAGACTCAGGCTTCCTGTACTTAAGTCGGCATTGTGTCTCTTATATTTAATTCCGATGCAATTTCTGTGTTTCATCGTCAATGGGAAGTTGTAATCGATACACTAAACCTGCAGAGGTGCATCGGAACTTAAAACTGGTGACACAGGAAACGCTCAAAACATAGACAGTAGGAAGACTCAGTCTTCCTGTACTTAAGTCGGCATTGTGTCTCTTATATTTAAATCCGATGCAATTTCTGTGTTTCATCGTCAATGGGAAGGTAAAATGGATACAGTAAGCCTGCAGAAGTGCATCGGATTTTTAAAACTGGTGACACAGGAAACGCTCAAATCGTACACAGTAGGAAGACTCAGTCTTCCTGTACTTAAGTCGACATTGTGTCTCTTAGATTTAATTCCGATGCAATTTCTGTGTTTCATCGTCGATGGGAAGGTCCAAGGGATACAGAAAACCTGCAGAGGTCCGTCGGAATGTAAAACTGGTGACACAGGAAACGCTCAATACATAGACCCTAAGATTACTCAGTTTTCTTGTACTTAAGTCGGCATTGTGTCTCTTATATTCACTTCCGATGCAATATCTGTTTTTCATCGTCACTGTGAAGGTCGAAGAGATACAGTAAACCTGCAGAGGTGCATCGGAATGTAAAACTGGTGACACCGGAAACGCAAAAAACATAGACAGTAGGAAGCATCAGTCTTCCTGTACTTAAGTCGGCATTGTGTCTCTTATATTTAAATCCGATGCAATTTCTGTGTTTCATCGTGAGTGGAAGGTCCAATGGACACAGTAAACCTGCAGAGGTGCATCGGAATGTAAAACTGGTGACACAGGAAACGCTCAAAGCATAGACAGTAGGAAGACTCAGTCTTCCTGTACTTAAGTCGGCATTGTGTCTCTTATACTTAAATCCGATGCAATTTCTGTGTTTCATCGTCAATGGGAAGGTCCAATGGATACAGTAAACCTGCAGAGGTGCATCGGAATGTAAAACTGGTGACACAGGAAACGCTCAAAACGTAGACAGTAGGACGACTCAGACTTCCTGTACTTAAGTCGACATTGTGACTCTTAGATCTAATTCCGATGCAATTTTTGTGTTTCATCGTCGATGGGAAGGTCCAAGGCATACAGAAAACCTGCAGAGGTCCATTGGAATGTAAAACTGGTGTCACAGGAAACACTCAAACCATAGACCCTAAGAAGACTCAGTTTTCTTGTACTTAAGTTGGCATTGTATCCCTTATATTTAATTCCGATGCAATTTCTGTGTTTCATCGTCAATGGGAAGGTCCAATGTATACAGTATACCCGCAGAGGTGCATCGGAATGTAAAACTGGTGACACAGGAGACGCTCAAAATATAGACAGTAGGAAGACTCAGTCTTCCTGTACTCAAGTCGGCATTGTGTCTCTTATATTTAAATCCGATGCAATTTCTGTGTTTCATCGTCGATGGGAAGGTCCAAGGGATACAGTAAACCTGCAGAGGTGCATCGGAATGTAAAACTGGTGACACAGGAAACGCTCAAAACATAGACAGTAGGAAGACTCAGTCTTCCTGTACTTAAGTCTGCATTGTGTCACTTATATTTAAATCCGATGCAATTTCTGTGTTTCATCGTCAATGGGAAGGTCCATTGGATAGAGTAAACCTGCAGGGGTGCATCGGAAAGTAAAACTGGTGACACAGGAAATGCTCAAAGCATAGACCGTAAGAAGACTCAGTTTTCTTGTACTTAAGTCGGCATTGTGTCTCTTATATTTAATTCCGATGCATTTTCTGTGTTTCATCGTCAATGGGAATGTCCAATGGATAGAGTAAACCTGCAGGGGTGCATCGGAAAGTAAAACTGGTGACACAGGAAACGCTTAAAATATAGACAGTAGGAAGACTCAGTCTTTCTGTACTTAAGTCGGCATTGTGTCTCATACTTAATTACGATGCAATTTCTGTGTTTCATCGTCAATGGGAAGGTCCAAGGAATACAGTAAACCTGCAGAGTTGCATCGGAATGTAAAACTGGTGACACAGGAAACGCTCAAAACGTAGACAGTAGGAAGACACAGTCTTCCTGTACTTAAGTTGGCATTGTGTCTCTTATATTTAAATCCGATGCAATTTCTGTGTTTCATCGTCAATGGAAGGTCCAATGGATACAGTAAACCTGCAGAGGTGCATCGGAATGTAAATCTGGTGACACAGGAAACGCTCAAAACGTAGACAGTAGGAAGACTCAGTCCTCCTGTACTTAAGTCGACATTGTGACTCTTAGATCTAATTCCGATGCAATTTCTGTGTTTTATCGTCGATGGGAAGGTCCAAGAGATACAGAAAACCTGCAGAGGTCCATCGGAATGTAAAACTGGTGACACAGGAAACGCTCAAACCATAGACCCTAAGAAGACTCAGTTTTCTTGTACTTAAGTCGGCATTGTGTCTCTTATATTTAATTCCGATGCAATTTCTGTGTTTCATCGTCACTGGGAAGGTCCAATGGATACAGTAAACCTGCAGAGGTGCATCGGAATGTAAAACTAGTGACACAGGAAACGCTCAAAGCATAGACCCTAAGGAGACTCAGTTTTGTAGTTCTTAGGTCGGCATTGTGTCTCTTATATTTAATTCCGATGCAATTTCTGTGTTTCATCGTCGATGGGAAGGTCCAAGGGATACAGAAAACCTGCAGAGGTCCATCGGAATGTAAAACTGGTGACACAGGAAACGCTCAAAACATAGACCCTAAGAAGACTCAGTTTTCTTGTACTTAAGTCGGCATTGTGTCTCTTATATTTGATTCCGATGCAATTTCGGTGTTTCATCGTCAATGGGAATGTCCAATGGATACAGTAAAGCTGCAGGGGTGCATCGGAATGTAAAACTGGTGACACAGGAAACGCTTAAAACATAGACAGTAGGAAGACTCAGTCTTTCTGTACTTAAGTCGGCATTGTGTCTCATACTTAATTCCGATGCAATTTCTGTGTTTCATCGTTAATGGGAAGGTCCAAGGCATACAGTAAACCTGCAGAGTTGCATCGGAATGTAAAACTGAATACACAGGAAACGCTTAACACATGGACAGTATAAAGACTCAGTCTTCCTGTACTTAAATCGGCATTGTGTCTCTTATATTTAATTCCGATGCAATATCTGTGTTTCATCGTCACTGTGAAGGTCCAATGGATACAGTAAACCTGCAGAGGTGCATCGGAATGTAAGACTGGTGACACTGGAAACGCTCAAAATATAGACAGTAGGAAGACTCCGTCTTCCTGTACTTAAGTCTGCATTGTGTCTCTTATATTTAAATCAGATGCAATTTCTGTGTTTCATCGTCAATGGGAAGGTCCAATGGATACAGTAAACCTGCAGAGGTGCATCGGAATGTAAAACTGGTGACACAGGAAACGCTCAAAACGTAGACAGTAGGAAGACTCAGTCTTAATGTACTTAAGTCGGCATTGTGTCTCTTATTTTTAATTCCGATGCAATTTCTGTGTTTCATCGTCAATGGGAAGGTCTAATCGATACACTAAACCTGCAGAGGTGCATCGGAACTTAAAACTGGTGACACAGGAAACGCTGAAAACATAGACAGTAGGAAGACTCAGTCTTCCTGTACTTAAGTCGGCATTGTGTCTCTTATATTTAAATCCGATGCAATTTCTGTGTTTCATCGTCAATGGGAAGGTCCAATGGATACAGTAAACCTGCAGAGGTCCATCGGAATGTAAAACTGGTGACACAGGAAACGCTCAAAACATAGACCCTAAGAAGACTCAGTTTTCTTGTACTTATGTCGGCATTGTGTCCCTTATATTTAATTCCGATGCAATATCTGCTTTTCATCGTCACTGTGAAGGTCGAAGAGATACAGTAAACCTGCAGAGGTGCATCGGAATGTAAAACTGGTGACACCGGAAACGCAAAAAACATAGACAGTAGGAAGACTCAGTCTTCCTGTACTTAAGTCGGCATTGTGTCTCTTATATTTAAATCCGATGCAATTTCTGTGTTTCATCGTCAGAGGAAGGTCCAATGGATACAGTAAACCCGCAGAGGTGCATCGGAATGTAAAACTGGTGACACAGGAAACGCTCAAAGCATAGACAGTAGGTAGACTCAGTCTTCCTGTACGTAAGTCGGCATTGTGTCTCTTATATTTAAATCCGATGCAATTTCTGTGTTTCATCGTCAATGGGAAGGTCCAATGGATACAGTAAACCTGCAGAGGTGCATCGGAATGTAAAACTGGTGACACAGGAAAAGCTCAAAACATAGACAGTAGGAAGACTCAGTCTTCCTGTACTTAAGTCGGCCTTGTGTCTCTTATATTTAATTCCGATGCAATTTCTGTGTTTCATCGTCACTGTGAAGGTCCAGTGGATACAGTAAACCTGCAGAGGTGCATCGGAATGTAAAACTGAATACACAGGAAACGCTGAAAACATAGACAGTAGGAAGACTCAGTCTTCCTGTACTTAAATCGGCATTGTGTCTCTTATATTTAATTCCGATGAAATTTCTGTGTTTCATCGTCACTGTGAAGGTCCAAGGGATACAGTAAACCTGCAGAGGTGCATCGGAATGTAAAACTGGTGACACAGGAAACGCTCAAATCATAGACCCTAAGAAGACTCAGTTTTCTTGTACTTAAGTTGGCATTGTGTCTCTTATTTTTAATTCCGATGCAATTTCTGTGTTTCATCGTCAATGGGAAGGTCCAATGTATACAGTAAACCTGCAGAGGTGCATCGGAATGTAAAACTGGTGACACAGGAGACGCTCAAAATATAGACAGTAGGAAGACTCAGTCTTCCTGTACTCAAGTCGGCATTGTGTCTCTTATATTTAAATCCCATGCAATTTCTGTGTTTCATCGTCGATGGGAAGGTCCAAGGGATGCAGTAAACCTGCAGAGGTGCATCGGAATGTAAAACTGGTGACACAGGAAACGCTCAAAGCATAGACAGTAGGAAGACTCAGTCTTCCTGTACTTAAGTCTGCATTGTGTCACTTATATTTAAATCCGATGCAATTTCTGTGTTTCATCGTCAATGGGAAGGTCCAATGTTTACAGTAAACCCCAGAGGTGCATCGGAATGTAAAACTGGTGACACAGGAAACGCTCAAAACATAGACAGTAGGAAGACTCAGTCTTCCTGTACTTAAGTCGACATTGTGTCTCTTATATTTAATTCCGATGCAATTTCTGTGTTTCATCGTCAATGGGAAGGTCCAATGTATACAGTAAACCTGCAGAGGTGCATCGGAATGTAAAAGTGATTACACAGGAAACGCTGAAAACATAGACAGTATAAAGACTCAGTCTTCCTGTACTCAAATCGGCATTGTGTCTCTTATATTTAATTCCGATGCAATATCTGTGTTTCATCGTCACTGTGAAGGTCCAAGGGATACGGTAAACCTGCAGAGGTGCATCGGAATGTAAAACTGGTGACACAGGAAACGCTCAAAGCATAGACCGTAAGAAGACTCAGTTTTCTTGTACTTAAGTCGGCATTGTGTCTCTTATATTTAATTCCGATGCATTTTCTGTGTTTCATCGTCAATGGGAATGTCCAATGGATAGAGTAAACCTGCAGGGGTGCATCGGAAAGTAAAACTGGTGACACAGGAAACGCTTAAAATATAGACAGTAGGAAGACTCAGTCTTTCTGTACTTAAGTCGGCATTGTGTCTCATACTTAGTTACGATGCAATTTCTGTGTTTCATCGTCAATGGGAAGGTCCAAGGAATACAGTAAACCTGCAGAGTTGCATCGGAATGTAAAACTGGTGACACAGGACACGCTCAAAACGTAGGCAGTAGGAAGACTCAGTCTTCCTGTACTTAAGTTGGCATTGTGTCTCTTATATTTAAATCCGATGCAATTTCTGTATTTCATCGTCAATGGAAGGTCCAATGGATACAGTAAACCTGCAGAGGTGCATCGGAATGTAAAACTGGTGACACAGGAAACGCTCAAAGCATAGACAGTAGGAAGACTCAGTCTTCCTGTACTTAAGTCGGCATTGTGGGGTTGGGGGTTGTTCGGGGGAAGAGACCAAACAGCGAGGTCATCGGTCTCATCGGATTAGGGAAGGATGGGGAAGGAAGTCGGCCGTGCCCTTTCAAAGGAACAATCCCGGCATTTGCCTGGAAAGATTTAGGGAAATCACGGAAAACCTAAATCAGGATGGCCGGACGCGGGATTGAACCGTCGTCCTCCCGAATGCGAGTCCAGTGTGCTAACCACTGCGCCACCTCGCTCGGTCGGCATTGTGTCTCTTATATTTAAATCCGATGCAATTTCTGTGTTTCATCGTCAATGGAAGGTCCAATGGATACAGTAAACCTGCAGAGGTGCATCGGAATGTAAATCTGGTGACACAGGAAACGCTCAAAACGTAGACAGTAGGAAGACTCAGTCCTCCTGTACTTAAGTCGACATTGTGACTCTTAGATCTAATTCCGATGCAATTTCTGTGTTTTATCGTCGATGGGAAGGTCCAAGAGATACAGAAAACCTGCAGAGGTCCATCGGAATGTAAAACTGGTGACACAGGAAACGCTCAAACCATAGACCCTAAGAAGACTCAGTTTTCTTGTACTTAAGTCGGCATTGTGTCTCTTATATTTAATTCCGATGCAATTTCTGTGTTTCATCGTCACTGGGAAGGTCCAATGGATACAGTAAACCTGCAGAGGTGCATCGGAATATAAAACTAGTGACACAGGAAACGCTCAAAACTTAGACCCTAAGGAGACTCAGTTTTGTAGTACTTAGGCCGGCATTGTGTCTCTTATATTTAATTCCGATGCAATTTCTGTGTTTCATCGTCGATGGGAAGGTCCAAGGGATACAGAAAACCTGCAGAGGTCCATCGGAATGTAAAACTGGTGACACACGAAACGCTCAAAACATAGACCCTAAGAAGACTCAGTTTTCTTGTACTTAAGTCGGCATTGTGTATCTTATATTTAATTCCGATGCATTTTCGGTGTTTCATCGTCAATGGGAATGTCCAATGGATACAGTAAAGCTGCAGGGGTGCACCAGAATGTAAAACTGGTGACACAGGAAACGCTTAAAACATAGACAGTAGGAAGACTCAGTCTTTCTGTACTTAAGTCGGCATTGTGTCTCATACTTAATTCCGATGCAATTTCTGTGTTTCATCGTTAATGGGAAGGTCCAAGGCATACAGTAAACCTGCAGAGTTGCATCGGAATGTAAAACTGATTACACAGGAAACGCTTAAAACATGGACATTATAAAGACTCAGTCTTCCTGTACTTAAATCGGCATTGTGTCTCTTATATTTAATTCCGATGCAATATCTGTGTTTCATCGTCACTGTGAAGGTCCAATGGATACAGTAAACCTGCAGAGGTGCATCGGAATGTAAGACTGGTGACACAGGAAACGCTCAAAATATAGACAGTAGGAAGACTCCGTCTTCCTGTACTTAAGTCTGCATTGTGTCTCTTATATTTAAAACAGATGCAATTTCTGTGTTTCATCGTCAATGGGAATGTCCAATGGATACAGTAAACCTGCAGAGGTGCATCGGAATGTAAAACTGGTGACACAGGAAACGCTCAAAACGTAGACAGTGGGAAGACTCAGTCTTCCTGTACTTAGGTCGGCATTGTGTCTCTTATTTTTAATTCCGATGCAATTTCTGTGTTTCATCGTCAATGGGAAGGTCTAATCGATAAACTAAACCTGCAGAGGTGCATCGGAACTTAAAACTGGTGACACAGGAAACGCTCAAATCATAGACAGTAGGAAGACTCAGTCTTCCTGTACTTAAGTCGGCTTTGTGTCTCTTATATTTAAATCCGATGCAATTTCTGTGTTTCATCGTCACTGGGAAGGTCCAATGGATACAGTAAACCTGCAGAGGTGCATCGGAATGTATAACTGGTGACACAGGAAACGCTCAAAACGTACACAGTAGGAAGACTCAGTCTTCCTGTACTTAAGTCGACATTGTGTCTCTTAGATTTAATTCCGATACAATTTCTGTGTTTCATCGTCGATGGGAAGGTCCAAGGGATACAGAAAACCTGCAGAGGTCCATCGGAATGTAAAACTGGTGACACAGGAAACGCTCAAAACATAGACCCTAAGAAGACTCAGTTTTCTTGTACTTAAGTCGGCATTGTGTCCCTTATATTTAATTCCGATGCAATATCTGTTTTTCATCGTCACTGTGAAGGTCGAAGAGATACAGTAAACCTGCAGAGGTGCATCGGAATGTAAAACTGGTGACACAGGAAACGCTCAAACCATAGACCCTAAGAAGACTCAGTTTTCGTGTACTTAAGTCGGCATTGTGTCACTTATATTTAATTCCGATGCAATTTCTGTGTTTCGTCGTCACTGGGAAGGTCCAATGGATACAGTAAACCTGCAGAGGTGCATCGGAATGTAAATCTGGTGACACAGGAAACGCTCAAAATATAGACCCTAAGGAGACTCAGTTTTGTAGTACTTAGATCGGCATTGTGTCTCTTATATTTAATTCCGATGCAATTTCTGTGTTTCATCGTCACTGTGAAGGTCCAATGGATACAGTAAACCTGCAGAGGTGCATCGGAATGTAAAACTGGTGACACAGGAAACGCACAAAACTTAGACCCTAAGAAGGCTCAGTCTTCCTGTACTTAAATCGGCATTGTGTCTCTTATATTTAATTCCGATGCAATATCTGTGTTTCATCGTCACTGCGAAGGTCCAAGGGATACAGTAAACCTGCAGAGGTGCATCGGAATGTAAAACTGGTGACACAGGAAACGCTCAAAATATAGACAATAGGAAGACTCAGTCTTCCTGTACTTAAGTCGGCATTGTGTCTCTTATATTTAAATCAGATGCAATTTCTGTATTTCATCGTCAATGGGAAGGACCAAGGGATACAGTAAACATGCAGAGGTGCATCGGAATGTAAACCTGGTGACACAGGAAACGCTCAATACATAGACAGCAGGAAGACACAGTCTTCCTGTACTTAAGTCGGCATTGTGTCTCTTATATTTAATTCCAAAACAATTTCTGTGTTTCATCGTCACTGTGAAGGTCCAGTGGATACCGTAAACCTGCAGAGGTGCATCATAATGTAAAACTGGTGACACAGGAAAAGCTCAAAACATAGACAGTAGGAAGACTCAATCTTCCTGTACTTAAGTCGGCCTTGTGTCTCTTATATTTAATTCCGATGCAATTTCTGTGTTTCATCGTCACTGTGAAGGTCCAGTGGATACAGTAAACCTGCAGAGGTGCATCGGAATGTAAAACTGAATACACAGGAAACGCTGAAAACATAGACAGTAGGAAGACTCAGTCTTCATGTACTTAAATCGGCATTGTGTCTCTTATATTTAATTGCGATGAAATTTCTGTGTTTCATCGTCACTGGTAAGGTCCAATGGATACAGTAAACCTGCAGAGGTGCATCGGAATGTAAAACTGGTGACACAGGAAACGCTCAAAACATAGACCCTAAGAAGACTCAGTTTTCTTGTACTTAAGTCGGCATTGTGTCTCTTATATTTAATTCCGATGCAATTTCTGTGTTTCATCGTCAATGGGAAGGTCCAATGTATACAGTAAACCTGCAGAGGTACATCGGAATGTAAAACTGGTGACACAGGAAACGCTCAAAATATAGAAAGTAGGAAGACTCAGTCTTCCTGTACTTAAGTCGGCATTGTGTCTCTTATATATAAATCAGATGCAAATTCTGTGTTTCATCGTCAATGGGAAGGTCCAATGGATACAGTAAACCTGCAGAGGTGCATCGGAATGTAAATCTGGTGACACACGAAACGCTCAAAATATAGACCCTAAGGAGACTCAGTTTTGTAGTACTTAGATCGGCATTGTGTCTCTTATATTTAATTCCGATGCAATTTCTGTGTTTCATCGTCACTGTGAAGGTCCAGTGGATACAGTAAACCTGCAGAGGTGCATCGGAATGTAAAACTGAAGACACAGGAAACGCACAAAACATACACCCTAAGAAGGCTCAGTCTTCCTGTACTTAAATCGGCATTGTGTCTCTTATATTTAATTCCGATGCAATTTCTTTGTTTCATCGTCAATGGGAAGGTCCAATGTTTACAGTAAACCTGCAGAGGTGCATCGGAATGTAAAACTGGTGACACAGGAAACGCTCAAAACATAGACAGTAGGAAGACTCAGTCTTTCTGTACTTAAGTCGACATTGTGTATCTTATATTTAATTCCGATGCAATTTCTGTGTTTCATCGTCAATGGGAAGGTCCAATGTATACAGTAAACCTGCAGAGGTGCATCGGAATGTAAAACTGGTGACACAGGAGACGCTCAAAATATAGACGGTAGGAAGACTCAGTCTTCCTGTACTCAAGTCGGTATTGTGTCTCTTATATTTAAATCCGATGCAATTTCTGTGTTTCATCGTCGATGGGAAGGTCCAAGGGATACAGTAAACCTGCAGAGGTGCATCGGAATGTAAAACTGGTGACACAGGAAACGCTCAAAGCATAGACAGTAGGAAGACTCAGTCTTCCTGTACTTAAGTCGGCATTGTGTCTCTTATATTTAAATCCGATGCAATTTCTGTGTTTCATCGTCAATGGGAAGGTCCAATGGAAACAGTAAACCTGCAGAGGTGCATCGGAATGTAAAACTGATTACACAGGAAACGCTGAAAACATAGACAGTATAAAGACTCAGTCTTCCTGTACTCAAATCGGCATTGTGTCTCTTATATTTAATTCCGATGCAATATCTGTGTTTCATCGTCACTGTGAAGGTCCAAGGGATACGGTAAACCTGCAGAGGTGCATCGGAATGTAAAACTGGTGACACAGGAAACGCTCAAAGCATAGACCGAAAGAATACTCAGTTTTCTTGTACTTAAGTCGGCATTGTGTCTCTTATATTTAATTCCGATGCATTTTCTGTGTTTCATCGTCAATGGGAATGTCCAATGGATAGAGTAAACCTGCATGGGTGCATCGGAAAGTAAAACTGGTGACACAGGAAACGCTTAAAATATAGACAGTAGGAAGACTCAGTCTTTCTGTACTTAAGTCGGCATTGTGTCTCATACTTAATTACGATGTAATTTCTGTGTTTCATCGTCAATGGGAAGGTCCAAGGAATACAGTAAACCTGCAGAGTTGCATCGGAATGTAAAACTGGTGACACAGGAAACGCTCAAAACGTAGACAGTAGGAAGACTCAGTCTTCCTGTACTTAAGTTGGCATTGTGTCTCTTATATTTAAATCCGATGCAATTTCTGTGTTTCATCGTCAATGGAAGGTCCAATGGATACAGTAAACCTGCAGAGGTGCATCGGAATGTAAAACTGGTGACACAGGAAACGCTCAAAGCATAGACAGTAGGAAGACTCAGTCTTCCTGTACTTAAGTCGGCATTGTGTCTCTTATATTTAAAGCCGATGCAATTTCTGTGTTTCATCGTCAATGGAAGGTCCAATGGATACAGTAAACCTGCAGAGGTGCATCGGAATGTAAATCTGGTGACACAGGAAACGCACAAAACGTAGACAGTAGGAAGACTCAGTCCTCCTGTACTTAAGTCGACACTGTGACTCTTAGATCTAATTCCGATGCAATTTCTGTGTCTTATCGTCGATGGGAAGGTCCAAGAGATACAGAAAACCAGCAGAGGTCCATCGGAATGTAAAACTGGTGACACAGGAAACGCTCAAACCATAGACCCTAAGAAGACTCAGTTTTCTTGTACTTAAGTCGGCATTATGTCTCTTATATTTAATTCCGATGCAATTTCTGTGTTTCATCGTCACTGGGAAGGTCCAATGGATACAGTAAACCTGCAGAGGTGCATCGGAATGTAAAACTAGTGACACAGGAAACGCTCAAAACATAGACCCTAAGAAGACTCAGTTTTCTTGTACTTAAGTCGGCATTGTGTCTCTTATATTTAATTCCGATGCAATTTCGGTGTTTCATCGTCAATGGGAATGTCCAATGGATACAGTAAAGCTGCAGGGGTGCATCGGAATGTAAAACTGGTGACACAGGAAACGCTTAAAACATAGACAGTAGGAAGACTAAGTCTTTCTGTACTTAAGTCGGCATTGTGTCTCATACTTAATTCCGATGCAATTTCTGTGTTTTATCGTCAATGGGAAGGTCCAAGGCATACAGTAAACCTGCAGAGTTGCATCGGAATGTAAAACTGAATACACAGGAAACGCTTAAAACATGGACAGTATAAAGACTCAGTCTTCCTGTACTTAAGTCTGCATTGTGTCTCTTATATTTAAATCAGATGCAATTTCTGTGTTTCATCGTCAATGGGAAGGTCCAATGGATACAGTAAACCTGCAGAGGTGCATCGGAATGTAAAACTGGTGACACAGGAAACGCTCAAACCGTAGACAGTAGGAAGACTCAGTCTTCCTGTACTTAAGTCGGCATTGTGTCTCTTATTTTTAATTCCGATGCAATTTCTGTGTTTCATCGTCAATGGGAAGGTCTAATCGATACACTAAACCTGCAGAGGTGCATCGGAACTTAAAACTGGTGACACAGGAAACGCTGAAAACATAGACAGTAGGAAGACTCAGTCTTCCTGTACTTAAGTCGGCATTGTGTCTCTTATATTTAAATCCGATGCAATTTCTGTGTTTCATCGTCAATGGGAAGGTCCAATGGATACAGTAAACCTGCAGAGGTGCATCGGAATGTATAACTGGTGACACAGGAAACGCTCAAAACGTACACAGTAGGAAGTTTCAGTCTTCCTGTACTTAAGTCGACATGGTGTCTCTTAGATTTAATTCCGATGCAATTTCTGTGTTTCATCGTCGATGGGAAGGTCCAAGGGATACAGAAAACCTGCAGAGGTCCATCGGAATGTAAAACTGGTGACACAGGAAACGCTCAAAACATAGACCCTAAGAAGACTCAGTTTTCTTGTACTTAAGTCGGCATTGTGTCCCTTATATTTAATTCCGATGCAATATCTGTTTTTCATCGTCACTTTGAAGGTCGAAGAGATACAGTAAACCTGCAGAGGTGCATCGGAATGTAAAACTGGTGACACCGGAAACGCAAAAAACATAGACAGTAGGAAGACTCAGTCTTCCTGTACTTAAGTCGGCATTGTGTCTCTTATATTTAAATCCGATGCAATTTCTGTGTTTCATCGTCAGTGGAAGGTCCAATGGATACAGTAAACCCGCAGAGGTGCATCGGAATGTAAAACTGGTGACACAGGAAACGCTCAAAGCATAGACAGTAGGAAGACTCAGTCTTCCTGTACGTAAGTCGGCATTGTGTCTCTTATATTTAAATCCGATGCAATTTCTGTGTTTCATCGTCAATGGGAAGGTCCAATGGATACAGTAAACCTGCAGAGGTGCATCGGAATGTAAAACTGGTGACACAGGAAAAGCTCAAAACATAGACAGTAGGAAGACTCAGTCTTCCTGTACTTAAGTCGGCCTTGTGTCTCTTATATTTAATTCCGATGCAATTTCTGTGTTTCATCGTCACTGTGAAGGTCCAGTGGATACAGTAAACCTGCAGAGGTGCATCGGAATGTAAAACTGAATACACAGGAAACGCTCAAAACATAGACCCTAAGAAGACTCAGTTTTCTTGTACTTAAGTTGGCATTGTGTCTCTTATATTTAATTCCGATGCAATTTCTGTGTTTCATCGTCAATGGGAAGGGCCAATGTATACAGTAAACCTGCAGAGGTGCATCGGAATGTAAAACTGGTGACACAGGAGACGCTCAAAATATAGACAGTAGGAAGACTCAGTCTTCCTGTACTCAAGTCGGCATTGTGTCTCTTATATTTAAATCCCGTGCAATTGCTGTGTTTCATCGTCGATGGGAAGGTCCAAGGGATACAGTAAACCTGCAGAGGTGCATCGGAATGTAAAACTGGTGACACTGGAAACGCTCAAAACATAGACAGTAGGAAGACTCAGTCTTCCTGTACTTAAGTCTGTATTGTGTCACTTATATTTAAATCCGATGCAATTTCTGTGTTTCATCGTCAATGGGAAGGTCCAATGTTTACAGTAAACCTGCAGAGGTGCATCGGAATGTAAAACTGGTGACACAGGAAACGCTCAAAGCATAGACAGTAGGAAGACTCAGTCTTCCTGTACTTAAGTCGGCATTGTGTCTCTTATATTTAAAGCCGATGCAATTTCTGTGTTTCATCGTCAATGGAAGGTCCAATGGATACAGTAAACCTGCAGAGGTGCATCGGAATGTAAATCTGGTGACACAGGAAACGCACAAAACGTAGACAGTAGGAAGACTCAGTCCTCCTGTACTTAAGTCGACACTGTGACTCTTAGATCTAATTCCGATGCAATTTCTGTGTCTTATCGTCGATGGGAAGGTCCAAGAGATACAGAAAACCAGCAGAGGTCCATCGGAATGTAAAACTGGTGACACAGGAAACGCTCAAACCATAGACCCTAAGAAGACTCAGTTTTCTTGTACTTAAGTCGGCATTGTGTCTCTTATATTTAATTCCGATGCAATTTCTGTGTTTCATCGTCACTGGGAAGGTCCAATGGATACAGTAAACCTGCAGAGGTGCATCGGAATGTAAAACTAGTGACACAGGAAACGCTCAAAACATAGACCCTAAGAAGACTCAGTTTTCTTGTACTTAAGTCGGCATTGTGTCTCTTATATTTAATTCCGATGCAATTTCGGTGTTTCATCGTCAATGGGAATGTCCAATGGATACAGTAAAGCTGCAGGGGTGCATCGGAATGTAAAACTGGTGACACAGGAAACGCTTAAAACATAGACAGTAGGAAGACTAAGTCTTTCTGTACTTAAGTCGGCATTGTGTCTCATACTTAATTCCGATGCAATTTCTGTGTTTCATCGTCAATGGGAAGGTCCAAGGCATACAGTAAACCTGCAGAGTTGCATCGGAATGTAAAACTGAATACACAGGAAACGCTTAAAACATGGACAGTATAAAGACTCAGTCTTCCTGTACTTAAGTCTGCATTGTGTCTCTTATATTTAAATCAGATGCAATTTCTGTGTTTCATCGTCAATGGGAAGGTCCAATGGATACAGTAAACCTGCAGAGGTGCATCGGAATGTAAAACTGGTGACACAGGAAACGCTCAAACCGTAGACAGTAGGAAGACTCAGTCTTCCTGTACTTAAGTCGGCATTGTGTCTCTTATTTTTAATTCCGATGCAATTTCTGTGTTTCATCGTCAATGGGAAGGTCTAATCGATACACTAAACCTGCAGAGGTGCATCGGAACTTAAAACTGGTGACACAGGAAACGCTGAAAACATAGACAGTAGGAAGACTCAGTCTTCCTGTACTTAAGTCGGCATTGTGTCTCTTATATTTAAATCCGATGCAATTTCTGTGTTTCATCGTCAATGGGAAGGTCCAATGGATACAGTAAACCTGCAGAGGTGCATCGGAATGTATAACTGGTGACACAGGAAACGCTCAAAACGTACACAGTAGGAAGTTTCAGTCTTCCTGTACTTAAGTCGACATGGTGTCTCTTAGATTTAATTCCGATGCAATTTCTGTGTTTCATCGTCGATGGGAAGGTCCAAGGGATACAGAAAACCTGCAGAGGTCCATCGGAATGTAAAACTGGTGACACAGGAAACGCTCAAAACATAGACCCTAAGAAGACTCAGTTTTCTTGTACTTAAGTCGGCATTGTGTCCCTTATATTTAATTCCGATGCAATATCTGTTTTTCATCGTCACTTTGAAGGTCGAAGAGATACAGTAAACCTGCAGAGGTGCATCGGAATGTAAAACTGGTGACACCGGAAACGCAAAAAACATAGACAGTAGGAAGACTCAGTCTTCCTGTACTTAAGTCGGCATTGTGTCTCTTATATTTAAATCCGATGCAATTTCTGTGTTTCATCGTCAGTGGAAGGTCCAATGGATACAGTAAACCCGCAGAGGTGCATCGGAATGTAAAACTGGTGACACAGGAAACGCTCAAAGCATAGACAGTAGGAAGACTCAGTCTTCCTGTACGTAAGTCGGCATTGTGTCTCTTATATTTAAATCCGATGCAATTTCTGTGTTTCATCGTCAATGGGAAGGTCCAATGGATACAGTAAACCTGCAGAGGTGCATCGGAATGTAAAACTGGGGACACAGGAAAAGCTCAAAACATAGACAGTAGGAAGACTCAGTCTTCCGGTACTTAAGTCGGCCTTGTGTCTCTTATATTTAATTCCGATGCAATTTCTGTGTTTCATCGTCACTGTGAAGGTCCAGTGGATACAGTAAACCTGCAGAGGTGCATCGGAATGTAAAACTGAATACACAGGAAACGCTGAAAACATAGACAGTAGGAAGACTCAGTCTTCCTGTACTTAAATCGGCATTGTGTCTCTTATATTTAATTCCGATGAAATTTCTGTGTTTCATCGTCACTGTGAAGGTCCAAGGGATACAGTAAACATGCAGAGGTGCATCGGAATGTAAAACTGGTGAGACAGGAAACGCTCAAAACATAGACCCTAAGAAGACTCAGTTTTCTTGTACTTAAGTTGGCATTGTGTCTCTTATATTTAATTCCGATGCAATTTCTGTGTTTCATCGTCAATGGGAAGGGCCAATGTATACAGTAAACCTGCAGAGGTGCATCGGAATGTAAAACTGGTGACACAGGAGACGCTCAAAATATAGACAGTAGGAAGACTCAGTCTTCCTGTACTCAAGTCGGCATTGTGTCTCTTATATTTAAATCCCGTGCAATTGCTGTGTTTCATCGTCGATGGGAAGGTCCAAGGGATACAGTAAACCTGCAGAGGTGCATCGGAATGTAAAACTGGTGACACTGGAAACGCTCAAAACATAGACAGTAGGAAGACTCAGTCTTCCTGTACTTAAGTCTGCATTGTGTCACTTATATTTAAATCCGATGCAATTTCTGTGTTTCATCGTCAATGGGAAGGTCCAATGTTTACAGTAAACCTGCAGAGGTGCATCGGAATGTAAAACTGGTGACACAGGAAACGCTCAAAACATAGACAGTAGGAAGACTCAGTCTTCCTGTACTTAAGTCGACATTGTGTCTCTTATATTTAATTCCGATGCAATTTCTGTGTTTCATCGTCAATGGGAAGGTCCAATGTATACAGTAAACCTGCAGAGGTGCATCGGAAAGTAAAACTGGTGACACAGGAGACGCTCAAAATATAGACAGTAGGAAGACTCAGTCTTCCTGTACTCAAGTCGGCATTGTGTCTCTTATATTTAAATCCGATGCAATTTCTGTGTTTCATCGTCGATGGGAAGGTCCAAGGGATACAGTAAACCTGCAGAGGTGCATCGGAATGTAAAACTGGTGACACAGCAAACGCTCAAAGCATAGATAGTAGGAAGACTCAGTCTTCCTGTACTTAAGTCGGCATTGTGTCTCTTATATTTAAATCCGATGCAATTTCTTTGTTTCATCGTCAATGGGAAGGTCCAATGGATACAGTAAACCTGCAGAGGTGCATCGGAATGTAAAAGTGATTACACAGGAAACGCTGAAAACATAGACAGTATAAAGACTCAGTCTTCCTGTACTCAAATCTGCATTGTGTCTCTTATATATAATTCCGATGCAATATCTGTGTTTCATCGTTACTGTGAAGGTCCAAGGGATACGGTAAACCTGCAGAGTTGCATCGGAATGTAAAACTGGTGACACAGGAAACGCTCAAAGCATAGACCGTAAGAAGACTCAGTTTTCTTGTACTTAAGTCGGCATTGTGTCTCTTATATTTAATTCCGATGCATTTTCTGTGTTTCATCGTCAATGGGAATGTCCAATGGATAGAGTAAACCTGCAGGGGTGCATCGGAAAGTAAAACTGGTGACACAGGAAACGCTTAAAATATAGACAGTAGGAAGACTAAGTCTTTCTGTACTTAAGTCGGCATTGTGTCTCATACTTAATTACGATGCAATTTCTGTGTTTCATCGTCAATGGGAAGGTCCAAGGAATACAGTAAACCTGCAGAGTTGCATCGGAATGTAAAACTGGTGACACAGGAAACGCTCAAAACGTAGACAGTAGGAAGACTCAGTCTTCCTGTACTTAAGTTGGCATTGTGTCTCTTATATTTAAATCCGATGGAATTTCTGTGTTTCATCGTCAATGGAAGGTCCAATGGATACAGTAAACCTGCAGAGGTGCATCGGAATGTAAAACTGGTGACACAGGAAACGCTCAAAGCATAGACAGTAGGAAGACTCAGTCTTCCTGTACTTAAGTCGGCATTGTGTCTCTTATATTTAAATCCGATGCAATATCTGTGTTTCATCGTCAATGGAAGGTCCAATGGATACAGTAAACCTGCAGAGGTGCATCGGAATGTAAATCTGGTGACACAGGAAACGCTCAAATCGTAGACAGTAGGAAGACTCAGTCCTCAGGTACTTAAGTCGACATTGTGACTCTTAGATCTAATTCCGATGCAATTTCTGTGTTTTATCGTCGATGGGAAGGTCCAATGGATACAGTAAACCTGCAGAGGTGCATCGGAATGTAAAACTGGTGACACAGGAAACGCTCAAAGCATAGACAGTAGGAAGACTCAGTCTTCCTGTACTTAAGTCGGCATTGTGTCTCTTATATTTAATTCCGATGCAATTTCTGTGTTTCATCGTCACTGGAAAGGTCCAATGGATACAGTAAACCTGCAGAGGTGCATCGGAATGTAAAACTAGTGACACAGGAAACGCTCAAAACATAGACCCTAAGGAGACTCAGTTTTGTAGTACTTAGGTCGGCATTGTGTCTCTTATATTTAATTCCGATGCAATTTCTGTGTTTCATCGTCGATGGGAAGGTCCAAGGGATACAGAAAACCTGCAGATGTCCATCGGAATGTAAAACTGGTGACACAGGAAACGCTTAAAACATAGACAGTAGGAAGACTCAGCCTTTCTGTACTTAAGTCGGCATTGTGTCTCATACTTAATTCCGATGCAATTTCTGTGTTTCATCGTCAATGGGAAGGTCCAAGGCATACAGTAAACCTGCAGAGTTGCATCGGAATGTAAAACTGATTACACAGGAAACGCTTAAAACATGGACAGTATAAATACTCAGTCTTCCTGTACTTAAATCGGCATTGTGTCTCTTATATTTAATTCCGATGCAATATCTGTGTTTCATCGTCACTGTGAAGGTCCAATGGATACAGTAAACCTGCAGAGGTGCATCGGAATGTAAAACTGGTGACACAGGAAACGCTCAAAACGTAGACAGTAGGAAGACTCAGTCTTCCTGTACTTAGGTCGGCATTGTGTCTCTTATTTTTAATTCCGATGCAATTTCTGTGTTTCATCGTCAATGGGAAGGTCTAATCGATACACTAAACCTGCAGAGGTGCATCGGAACTTAAAACTGGTGACACAGGAAACGCTCAAATCATAGACAGTAGGAAGACTCAGTCTTCCAGTACTTAAGTCGGCATTGTGTCTCTTATATTTAAATCCGATGCAATTTCTGTGTTTCATCGTCAATGGGAAGGTCCAATGGATACAGTAAACCTTCAGAGGTGCATCGGAATGTATAACTGGTGACACAGGAAACGCTCAAAACGTACACAGTAGGAAGACTCAGTCTTCCTGTACTTAAGTCGACATTGTGTCTCTTAGATTTAATTCCGATACAATTTCTGTGTTTCATCGTCGATGGGAAGGTCCAAGGGATACAGAAAACCCGCAGAGGTCCATCGGAATGTAAAACTGGTGACACAGGAAACGCTCAAAACATAGACCCTAAGAAGACTCAGTTTTCTTGTACTTAAGTCGGCATTGTGTCCCTTATATTTAATTCCGATGCAATATCTGTTTTTCATCGTCACTGTGAAGGTCGAAGAGATACAGTAAACCTGCAGAGGTGCATCGGAATGTAAAACTGGTGACACCGGAAACGCAAAAAACATAGACAGTAGGAAGACTCAGTCTTCCTGTACTTAAGTCGGCATTGTGTCTCTTATATTTAAATCCGATGCAATATCTGTGTTTCATCGTCAGTGGAAGGTCCAATGGATACAGTAAACCCGCAGAGGTGCATCGGAATGTAAAACTGGTGACACAGGAAACGCTCAAAGCATAGACAGTAGGAAGACTCAGTCTTCCTGTACGTAAGTCGGCATTGTGTCTCTTATATTTCAATCCGATGCAATTTCTGTGTTTCATCGTCAATGAGAAGGTCCAATGGATACAGTAAACCTGCAGAGGTGCATCGGAATGTAAGACTGGTGACACAGGAAACGCTCAAAACGTAGACAGTAGGACGACTCAGTCTTCCTGTACTTAAGTCGACATTGTGACTCTTAGATCTAATTCCGATGCAATTCCTGTGTTTCATCGTCGATGGGAATGTCCAAGGCATACAGAAAACCTGCAGAGGTATATCGGAATGTAAAACTGGTGACACAGGAAACGCTCAAACCATAGACCCTAAGAAGACTCAGTTTTCTTGTACTTAAGTCGGCATTGTGTCACTTATATTTAATTCCGATGCAATTTCTGTGTTTCGTCGTCACTGGGAAGGTCCAAGGGATACAGTAAACCTGCAGAGGTGCATCGGAATGTAAAACTGGTGACACAGGAAACGCTCAAAGCATAGACAGTAGGAAGACTCAGTCTTCCTGTACTTAAGTCGGCATTGTGTCTCTTATATTTAATTCCGATGCAATTTCTGTGTTTCATCGTCACTGGAAAGGTCCAATGGATACAGTAAACCTGCAGAGGTGCATCGGAATGTAAAACTAGTGACACAGGAAACGCTCAAAACATAGACCCTAAGGAGACTCAGTTTTGTAGTACTTAGGTCGGCATTGTGTCTCTTATATTTAATTCCGATGCAATTTCTGTGTTTCATCGTCGATGGGAAGGTCCAAGGGATACAGAAAACCTGCAGAGGTCCATCGGAATGTAAAACTGGTGACACAGGAAACGCTCAAAACATAGACCCTAAGAAGACTCAGTTTTCTTGTACTTAAGTCGGCATTGTGTCTCTTATATTAAATTCCGATGCATTTTCGGTGTTTCATCGTCAATGGGAATGTCCAATGGATACAGTAAAGCTGCAGGGGTTCATCGGAATGTAAAACTGGTGACACAGGAAACGCTTAAAACATAGACAGTAGGAAGACTCAGCCTTTCTGTACTTAAGTCGGCATTGTGTCTCATACTTAATTCCGATGCAATTTCTGTGTTTCATCGTCAATGGGAAGGTCCAAGGCATACAGTAAACCTGCAGAGTTGCATCGGAATGTAAAACTGATTACACAGGAAACGCTTAAAACATGGACAGTATAAAGACTCAGTCTTCCTGTACTTAAATCGGCATTGTGTCTCTTATATTTAATTCCGATGCAATATCTGTGTTTCATCGTCACTGTGAAGGTCCAATGGATACAGTAAACCTGCAGAGGTGCATCGGAATGTAAAACTGGTGACACAGGAAACGCTCAAAACGTAGACAGTAGGAAGACTCAGTCTTCCTGTACTTAGGTCGGCATTGTGTCTCTTATTTTTAATTCCGATGCAATTTCTGTGTTTCATCGTCAATGGGAAGGTCTAATCGATACACTAAACCTGCAGAGGTGCATCGGAACTTAAAACTGGTGACACAGGAAACGCTCAAATCATAGACAGTAGGAAGACTCAGTCTTCCTGTACTTAAGTCGGCATTGTGTCTCTTATATTTAAATCCGATGCAATTTCTGTGTTTCATCGTCAATGGGAAGGTCCAATGGATACAGTAAACCTTCAGAGGTGCATCGGAATGTATAACTGGTGACACAGGAAACGCTCAAAACGTACACAGTAGGAAGACTCAGTCTTCCTGTACTTAAGTCGACATTGTGTCTCTTAGATTTAATTCCGATACAATTTCTGTGTTTCATCGTCGATGGGAAGGTCCAAGGGATACAGAAAACCCGCAGAGGTCCATCGGAATGTAAAACTGGTGACACAGGAAACGCTCAAAACATAGACCCTAAGAAGACTCAGTTTTCTTGTACTTAAGTCGGCATTGTGTCCCTTATATTTAATTCCGATGCAATATCTGTTTTTCATCGTCACTGTGAAGGTCGAAGAGATACAGTAAACCTGCAGAGGTGCATCGGAATGTAAAACTGGTGACACCGGAAACGCAAAAAACATAGACAGTAGGAAGACTCAGTCTTCCTGTACTTAAGTCGGCATTGTGTCTCTTATATTTAAATCCGATGCAATATCTGTGTTTCATCGTCAGTGGAAGGTCCAATGGATACAGTAAACCCGCAGAGGTGCATCGGAATGTAAAACTGGTGACACAGGAAACGCTCAAAGCATAGACAGTAGGAAGACTCAGTCTTCCTGTACGTAAGTCGGCATTGTGTCTCTTATATTTCAATCCGATGCAATTTCTGTGTTTCATCGTCAATGAGAAGGTCCAATGGATACAGTAAACCTGCAGAGGTGCATCGGAATGTAAGACTGGTGACACAGGAAACGCTCAAAACGTAGACAGTAGGACGACTCAGTCTTCCTGTACTTAAGTCGACATTGTGACTCTTAGATCTAATTCCGATGCAATTCCTGTGTTTCATCGTCGATGGGAATGTCCAAGGCATACAGAAAACCTGCAGAGGTATATCGGAATGTAAAACTGGTGACACAGGAAACGCTCAAACCATAGACCCTAAGAAGACTCAGTTTTCTTGTACTTAAGTCGGCATTGTGTCACTTATATTTAATTCCGATGCAATTTCTGTGTTTCGTCGTCACTGGGAAGGTCCAAGGGATACAGTAAACCTGCAGAGGTGCATCGGAATGTAAATCTGGTGACACAGGAAACGCTCAAAATATAGACCCTAAGGAGACTCAGTTTTGTAGTACTTAGTACTCAGTCTTCCTGTACTTAAGTCGGCATTGTGTCTCTTATATTTAAATCAGATGCAATTTCTGTATTTCATCGTCAATGGGAAGGACCAAGGGATACAGTAAACATGCAGAGGTGCATCGGAATGTAAACCTGGTGACACAGGAAACGCTCAATACATAGACAGCAGGAAGACACAGTCTTCCTGTACTTAAGTCGGCATTGTGTCTCTTATATTTAATTCCAAAACAATTTCTGTGTTTCATCGTCACTGTGAAGGTCCAGTGGATACCGTAAACCTGCAGAGGTGCATCAGAATGTAAAACTGGTGACACAGGAAACGCTGAAAACATAGACAGTAGGAAGACTCAGTCTTCCTGTACTTAAATCGGCATTGTGTCTCTTATATTTAATTGTGATGAAATTTCTGTGTTTCATCGTCACTGTGGAGGTCCAAGGGATACAGTAAACCTGCAGAGGTGCATCGGAATGTAAAACTGGTGACACAGGAAACGCTCAAAACATAGACCCTAAGAAGACTCAGTTTTCTTGTACTTAACTCGGCATTGTGTCTCTTATATTTAATTCCGATGCAATTTCTTTGTTTCATCGTCAATGGGGAGGTCCAATGTATACAGTAAACCTGCAGAGGTGCATCGGAATGTAAAACTGGTGACACAGGAGACGCTCAAAATATAGACAGTAGGAAGACTCAGTCTTCCTGTACTTAAGTCGGCATTGTGTCTCTTATATTTAAATCAGATGCAATTACTGTGTTTCATCGTCAATGGGAAGGTCCAATGGATACAGCAAACCTGCAGAGGTGCATCGGAATGTAAATCTGGTGACACAGGAAACGCTCAAAATATAGACCCTTAAGAGACTCAGTTTTGTAGTACTTAGATCTGCATTGTGTCTCTTATATTTAATTCCGATGCAATTTCTGTGTTTCATCGTCACTGTGAAGGTCCAATGGATACAGTAAACCTGCAGAGGTGCATCGGAATGTAAAACTGGTGACACAGGAAACGCACAAAACATAGACCCTAAGAAGGCTCAGTCTTCCTGTACTTAAATCGGCATTGTGTCTCTTATATTTAATTCCGTTGCAATATCTGTGTTTCATCGTCACTGTGAAGGTCCAAGGGATACAGTAAACCTGCAGAGGGGCATCGGAATGTAAAACTGGTGACACAGGAAACGCTCAAAATATAGAGAGTAGGAAGACTCAGTCTTCCTGTACTTAAGTCGGCATTGTGTCTCTTATATTTAATTCCAAAACAATTTCTGTGTTTCATCGTCACTGTGAAGGTCCAGTGGATACCGTAAACCTGTAGAGGTGCATCAGAATGTAAAACTGGAGACACAGGAAAAGCTCTAAACATAGACAGTAGGAAGACTCAGTCTTCCTGTATTTAAGTCGGCCTTGTGTCTCTTATATTTAATTCCGATGCAATTTCTATGTTTCATCGTCACTGTGAAGGTCCAGTGGATACAGTAAACCTGCAGAGGTGCATCGGAATGTAAATCTGAATACACAGGAAACGCTGAAAACATAGACAGTAGGAAGACTCAGTCTTCCTGTACTTAAATCGGCATTGTGTCTCTTATATTTAATTCCGATGAAATTTCTGTGTTTCATCGTCACTGTGAAGGTCCAAGGGATACAGTAAACCTGCAGAGGTGCATCGGAATGTAAAACTGGTGACACAGGAAACGCTCAAAATATAGACCCTAAGAAGACTCAGTTTTCTTGTACTTAAGTCGGCTTTGTGTCTCTTATATTTAATTCCGATGCAATTTCTGTGTTTCATCGTCACTGTGAAGGTCCAATGGATACAGTAAACCTGCAGAGGTGCATCGGAATGTAAGACTGGTGACACAGGAAACGCACAAAATATAGACAGTAGGAAGACTCCGTCTTCCTGTACTTAAGTCGGCATTGTGTCTCTTATATTTAAATCAGATGCAATTTCTGTGTTTCATCGTCAATGGGAAGGTCCAATGGATACAGTAAACCTGCAGAGGTGCATCGGAATGTAAAACTGGTGACACAGGAAACGCTCAAAACGTAGAGATTAGGAAGACTCAGTCTTCCTGTACTTAAGTCGACATTGTGTCTCTTATTTTTAATTCCGATGCAATTTCTGTGTTTCATCGTCAATGGGAAGGTCTAATCGATACACTAAACCTGCAGAGGTGCATCGGAACTTAAAACTGGCGACACAGGAAACGCTCAAAACATAGACCGTAAGAGGACTCAGTTTTCTTGTACTTAAGTCGGCATTGTGTCTCTTATATTTAATTCCGATGCAATAACTGTTATTCATAGTCACTGCGAAGGTCGAAGAGATACAGTAAACCTCCAGAAATGCATCGGAATGTAAAACTGGTGACACCGGAAACGCTCAAACCATAGACCCTAAGAAGACTCAGTTTTCTTGTACTTAAGTCGGCATTGTGTCACTTATATTTAATTCCGATGCAATTTCTGTGTTTCGTCGTCACTGGGAAGGTCCAAGGGATACAGTAAACCTGCAGAGGTGCATCGGAATGTAAATGTGGTGACACAGGAAACGCTCAAAATATAGACCCTAAGGAGACTCAGTTTTGTAGTACTTAGTACTCAGTCTTCCTGTACTTAAGTCGGCATTGTGTCTCTTATATTTAAATCAGATGCAATTTCTGTATTTCATCGTCAATGGGAAGGACCAAGGGATACAGTAAACATGCAGAGGTGCATCGGAATGTAAACCTGGTGACAAAGGAAACGCTCAATACATAGACAGCAGGAAGACACAGTCTTCCTGTACTTAAGTCGGCATTGTGTCTCTTATATTTAATTCCAAAAAAATTTCTGTGTTTCATCGTCACTGTGAAGGACCAGTGGATACCGTAAACCTGCAGAGGTGCATCAGAATGTAAAACTGGTGACACAGGAAACGCTGAAAACATAGACAGTAGGAAGACTCAGTCTTCCTGTACTTAAATCGGCATTGTGTCTCTTATATTTAATTGCGATGAAATTTCTGTGTTTCATCGTCACTGTGGAGGTCCAAGGGATACAGTAAACCTGCAGAGGTGCATCGGAATGTAAAACTGGTGACACAGGAAACGCACAAAACATAGACCCTAAGAAGACTCAGTTTTCTTGTACTTAACTCGGCATTGTGTCTCTTATATTTAATTCCGATGCAATTTCTGTGTTTCATCGTCAATGGGAAGGTCCAATGTATACAGTAAACCTGCATAGGTGCATCGGAATGTAAAACTGGTGACACAGGAAACGCTCAAAATATAGACAGTAGGAAGACTCAGTCTTCCTGTACTTAAGTCGGCATTGTGTCTCTTATATTTAAATCAGATGCAATTTCTGTGTTTCATCGTCAATGGGAAGGTCCAATGGATACAGTAAACCTGCAGAGGTGCATCGGAATGTAAAACTGGTGACACAGGAAACGCTCAAAACGTAGAGATTAGGAAGACTCAGTCTTCCTGTACTTAAGTCGACATTGTGTCTCTTATTTTTAATTCCGATGCAATTTCTGTGTTTCATCGTCAATGGGAAGGTCTAATCGATACACTAAACCTGCAGAGGTGCATCGGAACTTAAAACTGGCGACACAGGAAACGCTCAAAACATAGACCGTAAGAGGACTCAGTTTTCTTGTACTTAAGTCGGCATTGTGTCTCTTATATTTAATTCCGATGCAATAACTGTTATTCATAGTCACTGCGAAGGTCGAAGAGATACAGTAAACCTCCAGAAATGCATCGGAATGTAAAACTGGTGACACCGGAAACGCTCAAACCATAGACCCTAAGAAGACTCAGTTTTCTTGTACTTAAGTCGGCATTGTGTCACTTATATTTAATTCCGATGCAATTTCTGTGTTTCGTCGTCACTGGGAAGGTCCAAGGGATACAGTAAACCTGCAGAGTTGCATCGGAAAGTAAATGTGGTGACACAGGAAACGCTCAAAATATAGACCCTAAGGAGACTCAGTTTTGTAGTACTTAGTACTCAGTCTTCCTGTACTTAAGTCGGCATTGTGTCTCTTATATTTAAATCAGATGCAATTTCTGTATTTCATCGTCAATGGGAAGGACCAAGGGATACAGTAAACATGCAGAGGTGCATCGGAATGTAAACCTGGTGACAACGGAAACGCTCAATACATAGACAGCAGGAAGACACAGTCTTCCTGTACTTAAGTCGGCATTGTGTCTCTTATATTTAATTCCAAAAAAATTTCTGTGTTTCATCGTCACTGTGAAGGACCAGTGGATACCGTAAACCTGCAGAGGTGCATCAGAATGTAAAACTGGTGACACAGGAAACGCTGAAAACATAGACAGTAGGAAGACTCAGTCTTCCTGTACTTAAATCGGCATTGTGTCTCTTATATTTAATTGCGATGAAATTTCTGTGTTTCATCGTCACTGTGGAGGTCCAAGGGATACAGTAAACCTGCAGAGGTGCATCGGAATGTAAAACTGGTGACACAGGAAACGCACAAAACTTAGACCCTAAGAAGACTCAGTTTTCTTGTACTTAACTCGGCATTGTGTCTCTTATATTTAATTCCGATGCAATTTCTGTGTTTCATCGTCAATGGGAAGGTCCAATGTATACAGTAAACCTGCAGAGGTGCATCGGAATGTAAAACTGGTGACACAGGAAACGCTCAAAATATAGACAGTAGGAAGACTCAGTCTTCCTGTACTTAAGTCGGCATTGTGTCTCTTATATTTAAATCAGATGCAATTTCTGTGTTTCATCGTCAATGGGAAGGTCCAATGGATACAGTAAACCTGCAGAGGTGCATCGGAATGTAAAACTGGTGACACAGGAAACGCTCAAAACATAGACCCTAAGACGACTCAGTTTTCTTGTACTTAAGTCGGCATTGTGTCCCTTATATTTAATTCCGATGCAATATCTGTTTTTCATCGTCACTGTGAAGGTCGAAGAGATACAGTAAACCTGCAGAGGTGCATCGGAATGTAAAACTGGTGACACCGGAAACGCAAAAAACATAGACAGTACGAAGACTCAGTCTTCCTGTACTTAAGTCGGCATTGTGTCTCTTATATTTAAATCAGATGCAATTTCTGTATTTCATCGTCAATGGGAAGGTCCAAGGGATACAGTAAACATGCAGAGGTGCATCGGAATGTAAACCTGGTGACACAGGAAACGCTCAATACATAGACAGCAGGAAGACACAGTCTTCCTGTACTTAAGTCGGCATTGTGTCTCCTATATTTAATTCCAAAACAATTTCTGTGTTTCATCGTCTCTGTGAAGGTCCAGTGGATACCGTAAACCTGCATAGGTGCATCAGAATGTAAAACTGGTGACACAGGAAAAGCTCAAAACATAGACAGTAGGAAGACTCAGTCTTCCTGTACTTAAGTCGGCCTTGTGTCCCTTATATTTAATTCCGATGCAATTTCTGTGTTTCATCGTCACTGTGAAGGTCCAGTGGATACAGTAAACCTGCAGAGGTGCATCGGAATGTAAAACTGAATACACAGGAAACGCTGAAAACATAGACAGTAGGAAGACTCAGTCTTCCTGTACTTAAGACGGCATTGTGTCTCTTATATTTAATTCCGATGCAAATTCTGTGTTTCATCGTCACTGTGAAGGTCCAAGGGATACAATAAACCTGCAGAGGTGCATCGGAATGTAAAACTGGTGACACAGGAAACGCTCAAAACATAGACCCTAAGAAGACTCAGTTTTCTTGTACTTAAGTCGGCATTGTGTCTCTTTTATTTAATTCCGATGCAATTTCTGTGTTTCATCGTCAATGGGAAGGTCCAGTGTATACAGTAAACCTGCAGAGATGCATCGGAATGTAAAACTGGTGACACAGGAAACGCTCAAAATATAGACAGTAGGAAGACTCAGTCTTCCTGTACTTAAGTCGGCATTGTGTCTCTTATATTTAAATCAGATGCAATTTCTGTGTTTCATCGTCAATGGGAAGGTCCAATGGATACAGTAAACCTGCAGAGGTGCATCGGAATGTAAAACTGGTGACACAGGAAACGCTCAAAACATAGACAGTAGGAAGACTCAGTCTTCCTGTACTTAAGTCGACATTGTGTCACTTAGATTTAATTCCGATGCAATTTCTGTGTTTCATCGTCAATGGGAAGGTCCAAGGGATACAGTAAACCAGCAGAGGTCCATCGGAATGTAAAACTGGTGACACAGGAAACGCTCAAAATATAGACCCTAAGAGGACTCAGTTTTCTTGTACTTAAGTCGGCATTGTGTCTCTTATATTTAATTCCGATACAGTATCTGTTTTTCATCGTCACTGTCAAGGTCGAAGGGATACAGTAAACCTGCAGAGGTGTATCGGAATGTAAAACTGGTGACACCGGAAACGCTCAAAACATAGACAGTAGGTAGACTCAGTCTTCCTGTACTTAAGTCGGCATTGTGTCTCTTATATTTAAATCCGATGCAATTTCAGTGTTTCATCGTCAATGGAAGGTCCAATGCATACAGTAAACCTGCAGAGGTGCATCGGAATGTAAAACTGGTGACACAGGAAACGCTCAAAGCATAGACAGTAGGAAGACTCAGTCTTCCTGTACGTAAGTCGGCATTGTGTCTCTTATATTTAAATCCGATGCAATTTCTGTGTTTCATCGTCAATGGGAAGGTCCAATGGATACAGTAATCCTGCAGAGGTGCATCATAATGTAAATCTGGTGACACAGGAAACGCTCAAAACGTAGACAGTAGGAAGACTCAGTCTTCCTGTACTTAAGTCGACATTGTGACTCTTAGATCTAATTCCGATGCAATTTCTGTGTTTCATCGTCGATGGGAACGTCCAAGGGATACAGAAAACCTGCAGAGGTCCATCGGAATGTAAAACTGGTGACACAGGAAACGCTCAAACCATAGACCCTAAGAAGACTCAGTTTTCTTGTACTTAAGGGGATACGGAATCACCTATCCCCGCAATGTTAATATATGCCTACTATAGGGAACATTTTCTCACAAACTACTGGAGACAGAGAGGTAAAAATTTTACTGTATGTGCATTCATATGTTACAACAATACTGAAACAACAGTTTATTGTCAAAGTATTTTCTTACAGAGATATTGTACATTTATTTTTAAGTAAATTTTTTCCATCGCTTTTTACTAGACTATCACCCCTAAGTCTTTTGTAAATCAAGTAATTAAAAAATCGTTGTTTCAGTATGTAATAGGGACCTATGTCACTACGTCATAAAAATTTCAGACTTCTAGGTTGACCAGTACCTGAGATAATGTTCCTAGATGAAGTAAAAAGTAAACTTACGGGAAACGGAGAAAGAAGATTAAAACATTCCTGATCCGTAGCTAATACCCCCTTCACAGTCTTCATAATCATCTTCAAGTCTTCTTTTGGCACCCCTCTGCACCTGTCTTGCTTTTTTCACTAATGTCTTGATTATATTATCAGCATGCCTTAGTCTGTGCTGATCTAAAAAGAACATAGCACGTACCGTACGGGAACCAACACACATACCCAACTTTTGAAGGACCTGGCATTTAGTTATATTTCCAAGATTGAAGGTTGCCACAGCATCATACACACCAAAATGTAGTGTATTAATTCCGACAAACACTGTTTTTGGGAGACGATGCCATATCACACTATTCAAGCACTCGTTGGGGTTCTGCGTTTTTCCGTGAAGACATTTCATCAGAAGACTTCTGTCAGCCAGATCTCTGAAAATGGGCTTTATTTCTGCCATGATGGCTGATGGTAGACTGTGGTGGTGAATGTATTTCTCTCCTGTTGTTAGTCCCCTATTGTATTTACACCAGCTGTTTTCACCTTTGGGGCACAAACCATGTTGTGGATGCTCATCCGTGGATGCGGTGTGGAAATATAAAGCCCATATAGCTCTCCTCATTTCTTCAAGATTGCCTGTATTTTGCCTGATTGCAAGGCCATAGCAGTTCTGAATGTGGTCTATTATGGAATCAGTCAATCTTCCTCTGCCATCCAAGGTTTTCCCATCATCTAGTTTTTTCCCTTTCATAACTGATTTTAACCTTCTCAGCCTGGCACCCATTCTCTTCTGCACATGTCCTATACATTCAAGTTTGCTTATATTTACACTGTTCCCATATGGTTTGCTTTCCAAAACTTCTTTGAATGCTTTAGAGTCACCATCTCCCAGATATTTGACATAGCGAACATTATACCACTGTGAAGAGCGATGAAAAATTTTCTTCACCCCAGCAACCTCCATGCCACCACTACTACCATAATAATTAGCAATACAGTCATCACTGTGTTCATTTTTCAGCCTGCCTGTGCACCTACAGTATTTAGACATTATTGCAACATCAATAACCTTGCCAGTATCAACACTAGTTGCTGTTACAACGCCATTGTTGGAGGTGTGGCCCCTTTTCTGCCACGTGCCATCAAACACCACTGTGAGGTCACGACTGCCGTCATTTTCTTCCACTGCTTCTTCCACAGCAACCTGCATTGACTTCTGTGCTACATCTTCAACTGCAGATCCTAGTACATAATTGTAAGCTTCAAACTTTGAAGGTGCACTTGGAAGATTTAGAACACCACATAGCATATCACCAGCTGCTTTGCCCTTACCAATTGCTCGCAATCCATAAACTAACCTAATATTTACACTATAAAGTTCAGTTTTCTTGTATCCATTATTTACAGTTACTGAAACCGAACTTGGAAACTTACAGCTGTATTTACAAACACTGCATATTAAATTAAACTGGGCAGCCAGGCCAACATGAGATTCTACTTTCAGAGAAACGTTTCCATGACATTTTATGCAGCACAAACTGTTTTCAAGAGCTTCACACAATATATTCGTATCAATGAGTTCAAAAACTTCATTCCCTCTATCAAGTAAATTATATTTCTCTTCCAAATCTCTTAGTTTTTTATGAGAAGCACTGTTTTCATTTGGTGTAAGTTCGTTCGGCAAATCAGTAATAAGTGGATTCACATTTTCCAACAGTGATGATGATGAACTGCTTTGCTTTGCTAATGAATCATTATTTCTTTTCTTTTGCCAGTTCACGCGCTTTTTAAATACTTTTGCTTTAGCTCTAGGCATTTTCACTGCGAAAAATGAAGCACTAAATACGAAATAACTCAACAACAACTACTTTCTTATATCACACTGTTTACAAAACAGTCCCGCCACAAAGTCAAAGAGTAACTTGAGGAAACCAGAGAGAAACATTTTCGGGCAACTAGTGTATAAATAGTCGCTGGAAACCGGGATATTTGAATTCATGTCACTTTAAAGGTACTGCCAAAAAGTTCATGGTCAGCCACGAGAGACGTGTATAACTAAAGCGCAATACCCGATCTCACAAATATATAAAAATAAAATAGTTATAATTGTAGTAGAGCTATGTATGATACGTCATTTTAAAGAGGAAACATGGCAGAATATAATACGCCAATAAAAAAAAATTCGATTTTTTAACCCAAAATCCGATTCCGTATCCCCTTAAGTCGGCATTGTGTCTCTTATATTTAATTCCGATGCAATTTCTGTGTTTCATCGTCACTGGGAAGGTCCAATGGATACAGTAAACCTGCAGAGGTGCATCGGAATGTAAATCTGGTGACACAGGAAACGCTCAAAATATAGACCCTAAGGAGACTCAGTTTTGTAGTACTTAGATCGGCATTGTGTCTCTTATATTTAATTCCGATGCAATTTCTGTGTTTCATCGTCACTGTGAAGGTCCAATGGATACAGTAAACCTGCAGAGGTGCATCGGAATGTAAGACTGGTGACACAGGAAACGCACAAAATATAGACAGTAGGAAGACTCCGTCTTCCTGTACTTAAGTCTGCATTGTGTCTCTTATATTTAAATCAGATGCAATTTCTGTGTTTCGTCGTCAATGGGAAGGTCCAATGGATACAGTAAACCTGCAGAGGTGCATCGGAATATAAAACTGGTGACACAGGAAACGCTCAAAACGTAGAGATTAGGAAGACTCAGTCTTCCTGTACTTAAGTCGGCATTGTGTCTCTTATTTTTAATTCCGATGCAATTTCTGTGTTTCATCGTCAATGGGAAGGTCTAATCGATACACTAAACCTGCAGAGGTGCATCGGAATGTAAAACTGGTGACACAGGAAACGCTCAAAACATAGACAGTAGGAAGACTCAGTCTTCCTGTACTTATGTCGGCATTGTGTCTCTTATATTTAAATCCGATGCAATTTCTGTGTTTCATCGTCAATGGGAAGGTCCAATGGATACAGTAAACCTGCAGAGGTGCATCGGAATGTATAACTGGTGACACAGGAAACGCTCAAAACGTACACAGTAGGAAGACTCAGTCTTCCTGTACTTAAGTCGACATTGTGTCTCTTAGATTTAATTCCGATGCAATTTCTGTGTTTCATCGTCGATGGGAAGGTCGAAGGGATACAGAAAACCTGCAGAGGTCCATCGGAATGTAAAACTGGTGACACAGGAAACGCTCAAACCATAGACCCTAAGAAGACTCAGTTTTCTTGTACTTAAGTCGGCATTGTGTCTCTTATATTTAATTCCGATGCAATTTCTGTGTTTCATCGTCACTGGAAAGGTCCAATGGATACAGTAAACCTGCAGAGGTGCATCGGAATGTAAAACTAGTGACACAGGAAACGCTCAAAACATAGACCCTAAGGAGACTCAGTTTTGTAGTTCTTAGGTCGGCATTGTGTCTCTTATATTTAATTCCGATGCAATTTCTGTGTTTCATCGTCGTTGGGAAGGTCCAAGGGATACAGAAAACCTGCAGAGGTCCATCGGAATGTAAAACTGGTGACACAGGAAACGCTCAAAACATAGACCGTAAGAAGACTCAGTTTTCTTGTACTTAAGTCGGCATTGTGTCTCTTATATTTAATTCCGATGCATTTTCGGTGTTTCATCGTCAATGGGAATGTCCAATGGATACAGTAAAGCTGCAGGGGTTCATCGGAATGTAAAACTGGTGACACAGGAAACGCTTAAAACATAGACAGTAGGAAGACACAGTCTTTCTGTACTTAAGTCGGCATTGTGTCTCTTATATTTAAATCAGATGCAATTTCTGTGTTTCATCGTCAATGGGAAGTTCCAAGGCATACAGTAAACCTGCAGAGTTGCATCGGAATGTAAAACTGATTACACAGGAAACGCTTAAAACATGGACAGTATAAAGACTCAGTCTTCCTGTACTTAAATCGGCATTGTGTCTCTTATATTTAATTCCGATGCAATATCTGTGTTTCATCGTCACTGTGAAGGTCCAATGGATACAGTAAACCTGCAGAGGTGCATCGGAATGTAAAACTGGTGACACAGGAAACGCTCAAAACGTAGACAGTAGGAAGACTCAGTCTTCCTGTACTTAGGTCGGCATTGTGTCTCTTATTTTTAATTCCGATGCAATATCTGTGTTTCATCGTCAATGGGAAGGTCTAATCGATACACTAAACCTGCAGAGGTGCATCGGAACTTAAAACTGGTGACACAGGAAACGCTCAAATCATAGACAGTAGGAAGACTCAGTCTTCCTGTACTTAAGTCGGCATTGTGTCTCTTATATTTAAATCCGATGCAATTTCTGTGTTTCATCGTCAATGGGAAGGTCCAATGGATACAGTAAACCTTCAGAGGTGCATCGGAATGTATAACTGGTGACACAGGAAACGCTCAAAACGTACACAGTAGGAAGACTCAGTCTTCCTGTACTTAAGTCGACATTGTGTCTCTTAGATTTAATTCCGATACAATTTCTGTGTTTCATCGTCGATGGGAAGGTCCAAGGGATACAGAAAACCTGCAGAGGTCCATCGGAATGTAAAACTGGTGACACAGGAAACGCTCAAAACAAAGACCCTAAGAAGACTCAGTTTTCTTGTACTTAAGTCGGCATTGTGTCCCTTATATTTAATTCCGATGCAATATCTGTTTTTCATCGTCACTGTGAAGGTCGAAGAGATACAGTAAACCTGCAGAGGTGCATCGGAATGTAAAACTGGTGACACCGGAAACGCAAAAAACATAGACAGTAGGAAGACTCAGTCTTCCTGTACTTAAGTCGGCATTGTGTCCCTTATATTTAAATCCGATGCAATATCTGTGTTTCATCGTCAGTGGAAGGTCCAATGGATACAGTAAACCCGCAGAGGTGCATCGGAATGTAAAACTGGTGACACAGGAAACGCTCAAAGCATAGACAGTAGGAAGACTCAGTCTTCCTGTACGTAAGTCGGCATTGTGTCTCTTATATTTCAATCCGATGCAATTTCTGTGTTTCATCGTCAATGGGAAGGTCCAATGGATACAGTAAACCTGCAGAGGTGCATCGGAATCTAAGACTGGTGACACAGGAAACGCTCAAAACGTAGACAGTAGGACGACTCAGTCTTCCTGTACTTAAGTCGACATTGTGACTCTTAGATCTAATTCCGATGCAATTCCTGTGTTTCATCGTCGATGGGAATGTCCAAGGCATACAGAAAACCTGCAGAGGTATATCGGAATGTAAAACTGGTGACACAGGAAACGCTCAAACCATAGACCCTAAGAAGACTCAGTTTTCTTGTACTTAAGTCGGCATTGTGTCACTTATATTTAATTCCGATGCAATTTCTGTGTTTCGTCGTCACTGGGAAGGTCCAAGGGATACAGTAAACCTGCAGAAGTGCATCGGAATGTAAATGTGGTGACACAGGAAACGCTCAAAATATAGACCCTAAGGAGACTCAGTTTTGTAGTACTTAGTACTCAGTCTTCCTGTACTTAAGTCGGCATTGTGTCTCTTATATTTAAATCAGATGCAATTTCTGTATTTCATCGTCAATGGGAAGGACCAAGGGATACAGTAAACATGCAGAGGTGCATCGGAATGTAAACCTGGTGACAAAGGAAACGCTCAATACATAGACAGCAGGAAGACACAGTCTTCCTGTACTTAAGTCGGCATTGTGTCTCTTATATTTAATTCCAAAACAATTTCTGTGTTTCATCGTCACTGTGAAGGTCCAGTGGATACCGTAAACCTGCAGAGGTGCATCAGAATGTAAAACTGGTGACACAGGAAACGCTGAAAACATAGACAGTAGGAAGACTCAGTCTTCCTGTACTTAAATCGGCATTGTGTCTCTTATATTTATTTGCGATGAAATTTCTGTGTTTCATCGTCACTGTGGAGGTCCAAGGGATACAGTAAACCTGCAGAGGTGCATCGGAATGTAAAACTGGTGACACAGGAAACGCTCAAAACATAGACCCTAAGAAGACTCAGTTTTCTTGTACTTAACTCGGCATTGTGTCTCTTATATTTAATTCCGATGCAATTTCTGTGTTTCATCGTCAATGGGAAGGTCCAATGTATACAGTAAACCTGCAGAGATGCATCGGAATGTAAAACTGGTGACACAGGAAACGCTCAAAATATAGACAGTAGGAAGACTCAGTCTTCCTGTACTTAAGTCGGCATTGTGTCTCTTATATTTAAATCAGATGCAATTTCTGTATTTCATCGTCAATGGGAAGGTCCAATGGATACAGTAAACCTGCAGAGGTGCATCGGAATGTAAAACTGGTGACACAGGAAACGCTCAAAATATAGAGAGTAGGAAGACTCAGTCTTCCTGTACTTAAGTCGGCATTGTGTCTCTTATATTTAAATCAGATGCAATTTCTGTATTTCATCGTCAATGGGAAGGACCAAGGGATACAGTAAACATGCAGAGGTGCATCGGAATGTAAACCTGGTGACAAAGGAAACGCTCAATACATAGACAGCAGGAAGACACAGTCTTCCTGTACTTAAGTCGGCATTGTGTCTCTTATATTTAATTCCAAAACAATTTCTGTGTTTCATCGTCACTGTGAAGGTCCAGTGGATACAGTAAACCTGCAGAGGTGCATCGGAATGTAAAACTGAATACACAGGAAACGCTGAAAACATAGACAGTAGGAAGACTCAGTCTTCCTGTACTTAAATCGGCATTGTGTCTCTTATATTTAATTCCGATGAAATTTCTGTGTTTCATCGTCACTGTGAAGGTCCAAGGGATACAGTAAACCTGCAGAGGTGCATCGGAATGTAAAACTGGTGACACAGGAAACGCTCAAAATATAGACCCTAAGAAGACTCAGTTTTCTTGTACTTAAGTCGGCATTGTGTCTCTTATATTTAATTCCGATGCAATTTCTGTGTTTCATCGTCACTGTGAAGGTCCAATGGATACAGTAAACCTGCAGAGGTGCATCGGAATGTAAGACTGGTGACACAGGAAACGCACAAAATATAGACAGTAGGAAGACTCCGTCTTCCTGTACTTAAGTCTGCATTGTGTCTCTTATATTTAAATCAGATGCAATTTCTGTGTTTCATCGTCAATGGGAAGGTCCACTGGATACAGTAAACCTGCAGAGGTGCATCGGAATGTAAAACTGGTGACACAGGAAACGCTCAAAACGTAGAGATTAGGAAGACTCAGTCTTCCTGTACTTAAGTCGGCATTGTGTCTCTTATTTTTAATTCCGATGCAATTTCTGTGTTTCATCGTCAATGGGAAGGTCTAATCGATACACTAAACCTGCAGAGGTGCATCGGAACTTAAAACTGGTGACACAGGAAACGCTCAAAACATAGACCGTAAGAGGACTCAGTTTTCTTGTACTTAAGTCGGCATTGTGTCTCTTATATTTAATTCCGATGCAATATCTGTTATTCATAGTCACTGCGAAGGTCGAAGAGATACAGTAAACCTCCAGAAATGCATCGGAATGTAAAACTGGTGACACCGGAAACGCAAAAAACATAGACAGTAGGAAGACTCAGTCTTCCTGTACTTAAGTCGGCATTGTGTCTCTTATATTTAAATCCGATGCAATTTCTGTGTTTCATCGTCAATGGGAAGGTCCAATGGATACAGTAATCCTGCAGAGGTGCATCGGAATGTAAATCTGGTGACACAGGAAACGCTCAAAACGTAGACAGTAGGAAGACTCAGTCTTCCTGTACTTAAGTCGACATTGTGACTCTTAGATCTAATTCCGATGCAATTTCTGTGTTTCATCGTCGATGGGAACGTCCAAGGGATACAGAAAACCTGCAGAGGTCCATCGGAATGTAAAACTGGTGACACAGGAAACGCTCAAACCATAGACCCTAAGAAGACTCAGTTTTCTTGTACTTAAGTCGGCATTGTGTCTCTTATATTTAATTCCGATGCAATTTCTGTGTTTCATCGTCACTGGGAAGGTCCAATGGATACAGTAAACCTGCAGAGGTGCATCGGAATGTAAATCTGGTGACACAGGAAACGCTCAAAATATAGACCCTAAGGAGACTCAGTTTTGTAGTACTTAGATCGGCATTGTGTCTCTTATATTTAATTCCGATGCAATTTCTCTGTTTCATCGTCACTGTGAAGGTCCAATGGATACAGTAAACCTGCAGAGGTGCATCGGAATGTAAGACTGGTGACACAGGAAACGCACAAAATATAGACAGTAGGAAGACTCGGTCTTCCTGTACTTAAGTCTGCATTGTGTCTCTTATATTTAAATCAGATGCAATTTCTGTGTTTCATCGTCAATGGGAAGGTCCAATGGATACAGTAAACCTGCAGAGGTGCATCGGAATGTAAAACTGGTGACACAGGAAACGCTCAAAACGTAGAGATTAGGAAGACTCAGTCTTCCTGTACTTAAGTCGGCATTGTGTCTCTTATTTTTAATTCCGATGCAATTTCTGTGTTTCATCGTCAATGGCAAGGTCTAATCGATACACTAAACCTGCAGAGGTGCATCGGAACTTAAAACTGGTGACACAGGAAACGCTCAAAACATAGACAGTAGGAAGACTCAGTCTTCCTGTACTTATGTCGGCATTGTGTCTCTTATATTTAAATCCGATGCAATTTCTGTGTTTCATCGTCAATGGGAAGGTCCAATGGATACAGTAAACCTGCAGAGGTGCATCGGAATGTATAACTGGTGACACAGGAAACGCTCAAAACGTACACAGTAGGAAGACTCAGTCTTCCTGTACTTAAGTCGACATTGTGTCTCTTAGATTTAATTCCGATGCAATTTCTGTGTTTCATCGTCGATGGGAAGGTCCAAGGGATACAGAAAACCTGCAGAGGTGCATCGGAATGTAAAACTGGTGACACAGGAAACGCTCAAAACATAGACCCTAAGACGACTCACTTTTCTTGTACTTAAGTCGGCATTGTGTCCCTTATATTTAATTCCGATACAATATCTGTTTTTCATCGTCACTGTGAAGGTCGAAGAGATACAGTAAACCTGCAGAGGTGCATCGGAATGTAAAACTGGTGACACCGGAAACGCAAAAAACATAGACAGTACGAAGACTCAGTCTTCCTGTACTTAAGTCGGCATTGTGTCTCTTATATTTAAATCCGATGCAATTTCTGTGTTTCATCGTCAGTGGAAGGTCCAATGGATACAGTAAACCTGCAGAGGTGCATCGGAATGTAAAACTGGTGACACAGGAAACGCTCAAAGCATAGACAGTAGCAAGCCTCAGTCTTCCTGTACGTAAGTCGGCATTGTGTCTCTTATATTTAAATCCGATGCAATTTCTGTGTTTCATCGTCAATGGGAAGGTCCAATGGATACAGTAAACCTGCAGAGGTGCATCGGAATGTAAGACTGGTGACACAGGAAACGCTCAAAACGTAGACAGTAGGACGACTCAGTCTTCCTGTACTTAAGTCGACATTGTGACTCTTAAATTTAATTCCGATGCAATTTCTGTGTTTCATCGTCGATGGGAATGTCCAAGGCATACAGAAAACCTGCAGAGGTCCATCGGAATGTAAAACTGGTGGCACACGAAACGCTCAAACCATAGACCCTAAGAAGACTCAGTTTTCTTGTACTTAAGTCGGCATTTTGTCACTTATATTTAATTCCGATGCAATTTCTGTGTTTCGTCGTCACTGGGAAGGTCCAATGGATACAGTAAACCTGCAGAGGTGCATCGGAATGTAAATCTGGTGACACCGGAAACGCTCAAAATATAGACCCTAAGGAGACTCAGTTTTGTAGTACTTAGATCGGCATTGTGTCTCTTATATTTAATTCCGATGCAATTTCTGTGTTTCATCGTCATTGTGAAGGTCCAATGGATACAGTAAACCTGCAGAGGTGCATCGGAATGTAAAACTGGTGACACAGGAAACGCACAAAACAAGACCCTAAGAAGGCTCAGTCTTCCTGTACTTAAATCGGCATTGTGTCTCTTATATTTAATTCCGATGCAATATCTGTGTTTCATCGTCACTGTGAAGGTCCAAGGGATACAGTAAACCTGCAGAGTTGCATCGGAATGTAAAACTGGTGACACAGGAAACGCTCAAAATATAGACAGTAGGAAGACTCAGTCTTCCTGTACTTAAGTCGGCATTGTGTCTCTTATATTTAAATCAGATGCAATTTCTGTATTTCATCGTCAATGGGAAGGTCCAAGGGATACAGTAAACATGCAGAGGTGCATCGGAATGTAAACCTGGTGACACAGGAAACGCTCAATACATAGACAGCAGGAAGACACAGTCTTCCTGTACTTAAGTCGGCATTGTGTCTCCTATATTTAATTCCAAAACAATTTCTGTGTTTCATCGTCACTGTGAAGGTCCAGTGGATACCGTAAACCTGCATAGGTGCATCAGAATGTAAAACTGGTGACACAGGAAAAGCTCAAAACATAGACAGTAGGAAGACTCAGTCTTCCTGTACTTAAGTCGGCCTTGTGTCTCTTATATTTAATTCCGATGCAATTTCTGTGTTTCATCGTCAATGGGAAGGTCCAGTGTATACAGTAAACCTGCAGAGATGCATCGGAATGTAAAACTGGTGACACAGGAAACGCTCAAAATATAGACAGTAGGAAGACTCAGTCTTCCTGTACTTAAGTCGGCATTGTGTCTCTTATATTTAAATCAGATGCAATTTCTGTGTTTCATCGTCAATGGGAAGGTCCAATGGATACAGTAAACCTGCAGAGGTGCATCGGAATGTAAAACTGGTGACACAGGAAACGCTCAAAACATAGACAGTAGGAAGACTCAGTCTTCCTGTACTTAAGTCGACATTGTGTCTCTTAGATTTAATTCCGATGCAATTTCTGTGTTTCATCGTCAATGGGAAGGTCCAAGGGATACAGTAAACCAGCAGAGGTCCATCGGAATGTAAAACTGGTGACACAGGAAACGCTCAAAATATAGACCCTAAGAGGGCTCAGTTTTCTTGTACTTAAGTCGGCATTGTGTCTCTTATATTTAATTCCGATACAGTATCTGTTTTTCATCGTCACTGTCAAGGTCGAAGGGATACAGTAAACCTGCAGAGGTGTATCGGAATGTAAAACTGGTGACACCGGAAACGCTCAAAACATAGACAGTAGGAAGACTCAGTGTTCCTGTACTTAAGTCGGCATTGTGTCTCTTATATTTAAATCCGATGCAATTTCAGTGTTTCATCGTCAATGGAAGGTCCAATGCATACAGTAAACCTGCAGAGGTGCATCGGAATGTAAAACTGGTGACACAGGAAACGCTCAAAGCATAGACAGTAGGAAGACTCAGTCTTCCTGTACGTAAGTCGGCATTGTGTCTCTTATATTTAAATCCGATGCAATTTCTGTGTTTCATCGTAAATGGGAAGGTCCAATGGATACAGTAAACCTGCAGAGGTGCATCGGAATGTAAGACTGGTGACACAGGAAACGCTCAAAGCGTAGACAGTAGGACGACTTAGTCTTCCTGTACTTAAGTCGACATTGTGACTCTTAGTCTAATTCCGATGCAATTTCTGTGTTTCATCGTCGATGGGAATTTCCAAGGCATACAGAAAACCTGCAGAGGTCCATCGGAATGTAAAACTGGTGACACAGGAAACGCTCAAACCATAGACCCTAAGAGGACTCAGTTTTCTTGTACTTAAGTCGGCATTGTGTCACTTATATTTAATTCCGATGCAATTTCTGTGTTTCGTCGTCACTGGGAAGGTCCAATGGATACAGTAAACCTGCAGAGGTGCATCGGAATATAAATCTGGTGACACAGGAAACGCTCAAAATATAGACCCTAAGGAGACTCAGTTTTGTAGTACTTAGATCGGCATTGTGTCTCTTATATTTAATTCCGATGCAATTTCTGTGTTTCATCGTCACTGTGAAGGTCCAATGGATACAGTAAACCTGCAGAGGTGCATCGGAATTTAAAACTGGTGACACAGGAAACGCACAAAACATAGACCCTAAGAAGGCTCAGTCTTCCTGTACTTAAGTCGGCATTGTGTCTCTTATATTTAATTCCGATGCAATATCTGTGTTTCATCGTCACTGTGAAAGTCCAAGGGATACAGTAAACCTGCAGAGGTGCATCGGAATGTAAAACTGATGACACAGGACACGCTCAAAATATAGACAGTAGGAAGACTCAGTCTTCCTGTACTTAAGTCGGCATTGTGTCTCTTATATTTAAATCAGATGCAATTTCTGTATTTCATCGTCCATGGGAAGGTCCAAGGGATACAGTAAACATGCAGAGGTGCATCGCAATGTAAACCTGGTGACACAGGAAACGCTCAATACATAGACAGCAGGAAGACACAGTCTTCCTGTACTTAAGTCGGCATTGTGTCTCTTATATTTAATTCCAAAACAATTTCTGTGTTTCATCGTCACTGTGAAGGTCCAGTGGATACCGTAAACCTGCAGAGGTACATCAGAATGTAAATCTGGTAACACAGGAAAAGCTCATAACATAGACAGTAGGAAGACTCAGTCTTCCTGTACTTAAGTCGGCCTTGTGTCTCTTATATTTAATTCCGATGCAATTTCTGTGTTTCATCGTCACTGTGAAGGTCCAGTGGATACAGTAAACCTGCAGAGATGCATCGGAATGTAAAACTGAATACACAGGAAACGCTGAAAACATAGACAGTAGGAAGACTCAGTCTTCCTGTACTTAAACCGGCATTGTGTCTCTTATATTTAATTCCGATGCAATTTCTGTGTTTCATCGTCACTGTGAAGGTCCAAGGGATACAATAAACCTGCAGAGGTGCATCGGAATGTAAAACTGGTGACACAGGAAACGCTCAAATCGTAGACATTAGGAAGACTCAGTCTTCCTGTACTTAAGTCGACATTGTGTCTCTTAGATTTAATTCCGATGCAATTTCTGTGTATCATCGTCAATGGGAAGATCCAAGGGATACAGTAAACCTGCAGAGGTCCATCGGAATGTAAAACTGGTAACACAGGAAACGCTCAAATCATAGACCGTAAGAGGACTCAGTTTTCTTGTACTTAAGTCGGCATTGTTTCTCTTATATTTAATTCCGATGCAATATCTGTTATTCATCGTCACTGCGAATGTCGAAGAGATACAGTAAACCTGCATAAATGCATCGGAATGTAAAACTGGTGACACCGGAAACGCAAAAAACATAGACAGTAGGAAGACTCAGTCTTCCTGTACTTAAGTCGGCATTGTGTCTCTTATATTTAAATCCGATGCAATTTCTGTGTTTCATCGTCAGTGGATGGTCCAATGGATACAGTAAACCTGCAGAGGTGCATCGGAATGTAAAACTGGTGGCACAGGAAACGCTCAAAGCATAGACAGTAGGAAGACTCAGTCTTCCTGTACTTAAGTCGGCATTGTGTCTCTTATATTTAAATCCGATGCAATTTCTGTGTTTCATCGTCAATGGGAAGGTCCAATGGATCCAGTAAACCTGCAGAGGTGCATCGGAATGTAAAACTGGTGACACAGGAAACGCTCAAAACGTAGACAGTAGGACGACTCAGTCTTCCTGTACTTAAGTCGACATTGTGACTCTTAGATCTAATTCCGATGCAATTTCTGGGTTTCATCGTCGATGGGAAGGTCCAAGGCATACAGAAAACCTGCAGAGCTCCATCGGAATGTAAAACTGGCGACACAGGAATCGCTCAAACCATAGACCCTAAGAAGACTCAGTTTTCTTGTACTTAAGTCGGCATTGTGTCTCTTATATTTAATTCCGATGCAATTTCTGTGTTTCATGGTCACTGGGAAGGTCCGATGGATACAGTAAACCAGCAGAGGTGCATCGGAATGTAATACTGGTGACACAGGAAACGCTCAAAACATAGACAGTAGGAAGACTCAGTCTTCCTGTACTTAAGTCTGCATTTCGTCACTTATATTTAAATCCGATGCAATTTCTGTGTTTCATCGTCAATGGGAAGGTCCAATGGATACAGTAAACCTGCAGAGGTGCATCGGAATGTAAAACTGGTGACACAGGAAACGCTCAAAACATAGACAGTAGGAAGACTCAGTCTTCTTGTAGTTAAGTCGACATTGTGTCTCTTAGATTTAATTCTGATGCAATTTCTGTGTTTCATAGTCAATGGGAAGGTCCAAGGGATACAGTAAACCAGCAGAGGTCCATCGGAATGTAAAACTGGTGACACAAGAAACGCTCAAAGCATAGACAGTAGGAAGTCGGCATTGTGTCTCTTATATTAAAATCCGATGCAATTTCTGTGCTTCATCGTCAATGGGAAGGTCCAATGGATACAGTAATCCTGCAGAGGTGCATCGGAATGTAAATCTGGTGACACAGGAAACGCTCAAAACGTAGACAGTAGGAAGACTCAGTCTTCCTGTACTTAAGTCGACATTGTGACTCTTAGATCTAATTCCGATGCAATTTCTGTGTTTCATCGTCGATGGGAACGTCCAAGGGATACAGAAAACCTGCAGAGGTCCATCGGAATGTAAAACTGGTGACACAGGAAACGCTCAAACCATAGACCCTAAGAAGACTCAGTTTTCTTGTACTTAAGTCGGCATTGTGTCTCTTATATTTAATTCCGATGCAATTTCTGTTTCATCGTCACTGGGAAGGTCCAATGGATATAGTAAACCTGCAGAGGTGCATCGGAATGTAAATCTGGTGACACAGGATACGCTCAAAATATAGACCCTAGGGAGACTCAGTTTTGTAGTACTTAGATCGGCATTGTGTCTCTTATATTTAATTCCGATGCAATTTCTGTGTTTCATGGTCACTGGGAAGGTCCGATGGATACAGTAAACCAGCAGAGGTGCATCGGAATGTAATACTGGTGACACAGGAAACGCTCAAAACATAGACAGTAGGAAGACTCAGTCTTCCTGTACTTAAGTCTGCATTTCGTCACTTATATTTAAATCCGATGCAATTTCTGTGTTTCATCGTCAATGGGAAGGTCCAATGGATACAGTAAACCTGCAGAGGTGCATCGGAATGTAAAACTGGTGACACAGGAAACGCTCAAAACATAGACAGTAGGAAGACTCAGTCTTCCTGTAGTTAAGTCGACATTGTGTCTCTTAGATTTAATTCCGATGCAATTTCTGTGTTTCATAGTCAATGGGAAGGTCCAAGGGATACAGTAAACCAGCAGAGGTCCATCGGAATGTAAAACTGGTGACACAAGAAACGCTCAAAGCATAGACAGTAGGAAGTCGGCATTGTGTCTCTTATATTAAAATCCGATGCAATTTCTGTGCTTCATCGTCAATGGGAAGGTCCAATGGATACAGTAATCCTGCAGAGGTGCATCGGAATGTAAATCTGGTGACACAGGAAACGCTCAAAACGTAGACAGTAGGAAGACTCAGTCTTCCTGTACTTAAGTCGACATTGTGACTCTTAGATCTAATTCCGATGCAATTTCTGTGTTTCATCGTCGATGGGAACGTCCAAGGGATACAGAAAACCTGCAGAGGTCCATCGGAATGTAAAACTGGTGACACAGGAAACGCTCAAACCATAGACCCTAAGAAGACTCAGTTTTCTTGTACTTAAGTCGGCATTGTGTCTCTTATATTTAATTCCGATGCAATTTCTGTTTCATCGTCACTGGGAAGGTCCAATGGATATAGTAAACCTGCAGAGGTGCATCGGAATGTAAATCTGGTGACACAGGATACGCTCAAAATATAGACCCTAGGGAGACTCAGTTTTGTAGTACTTAGATCGGCATTGTGTCTCTTATATTTAATTCCGATGCAATTTCTGTGTTTCATCGTCACTGTGAAGGTCCAATGGATACAGTAAACCTGCAGAGGTGCATCGGAATGTAAAACTGGTGACACAGGAAACGCACAAAATATAGACCCTAAGAAGACTCAGTCTTCCTGTACTTAAATCGGCATTGTGTCTCTTATATTTAATTCCGATGCAATATCTGTGTTTCATCGTCACTGTGAAGGTCCAAGGGATACAGTAAACCTGCAGAGGTGCATCGGAATGTAAAACTGGTGACACAGGAAACGCTCAAAATATAGACAGTAGGAAGACTCAGTCTTCCTGTACTTAAGTCGGCATTGTGTCTCTTATTTTTAAATCAGATGCAATTTCTGTATTTCATCGTCAATGGGAAGGTCCAAGGGAAACAGTAAACATGCAGAGGTGCATCGGAATGTAAACCTGGTGACACAGGAAGCGCTCAATACATAGACAGCAGGAAGACACAGTCTTCCTGTACTTAAGTCGGCATTGTGTCTCTTATATTTAATTCCAAAACAATTTCTGTGTTTCATCGTCACTGTGAAGGTCCAGTGGATACCGTAAACCTGCAGAGGTGCCTCAGAATGTAAAACTGGTGACACAGGAAAAGCTCAAAACATAGACAGTAGGAAGACTCAGTCTTCCTGTACATAAGTCGGCCTTGTGTCTCTTATATTTAATTCCGATGCGATTTCTGTGTTTCATCGTCACTGTGAAGGTCCAAGGGACACAGTAAACCTGCAGAGGTGCATCGGAATGTAAAACTGGTGACACAGGAAACGCTCAAATTATAGACAGTAGATAGACTCAGTCTTCCTGTACTTAAGTCAGCATTGTGTCTCTTGTATTAAAATCAGATGCAATTTCTGTGTTTCATCGACAATGGGAAGGTCCAAGGGATACAGTAAACCTGCAGAGGTGCATCGGAATGTAAAACTGGTGACACAGGAAACGCTCAAAGCATAGACAGTAGGAAGTCCGCATTGTGTCTCTTATATTAATATCCGATGCAATTTCTGTGCTTCATCGTCAATGGGAAGGTCCAATGGATACAGTAATCCTGCAGAGGTGCATCGGAATGTAAATCTGGTGACACAGGAAACGCTCAAAACGTAGACAGTAGGAAGACTCAGTCTTCCTGTACTTAAGTCGACATTGTGACTCTTAGATCTAATTCCGATGCAATTTCTGTGTTTCATCGTCGATGGGAAGGTCCAAGGGATACAGTAAACCTGCAGAGGTACATCGGAATGTAAAACTGGTGACACAGGAAACGCACAAAACGTAGACAGTAGGAAGACTCAGTCTTCCTGTACTTAAGTCGGCATTGTGTCTCTTATATTTAATTCCTATGCAATTTCTGTGTTTCATTGTCAATGGGAAGGTCCAGTGGATACCGTAAACCTGCAGAGGAGCATCAGAATGTAAAACTGGTGACACAGGAAAAGCTCAAAACATAGACATTAGGAAGACTCAGTCTTCCTGTACTTAAGTCGGCCTTGTGTCTCTTATATTTAATTCCGATGCAATTTCTGTGTTTCATCGTCACTGTGAAGGTCCAGTGGATACAGTAAACCTGCAGAGGTGCATCGGAATGTAAAACTGAATACACAGGAAACGCTGAAAATATAGACAGTAGGAAGACTCAGTCTTCCTGTACTTAAATCGGCATTGTGTCTCTTATATTTAATTCCGATGCAATTTCTGTGGTTCATCGTCACTGTGAAGGTCCAAGGGATACAGTAAACCTGCAGAGGTGCATCGGAATGTAAAACTGGTGACACAGGAAACGCTCAAAACATAGACCCTAAGAAGACTCAGTTTTCTTGTACTTAAGTCGGCATTGTGTCTCTTATATTTAATTCCGATGCAATTTCTGTGTTTCATCGTGACTGTGAATGTCGAATGGATACAGTAAACCTGCAGAGGTACATCGGAATGTAAAACTGGTGACACAGGAAACGCTCAAAACGTAGACAGTACGAAGACTCAGTCTTCCTGTACTTAAGTCGGCATTGTGTCTCTTATATTTAATTCCTATGCAATTTCTGTGTTTCAATGTCAATGGGAAGGTCCAGTGGATACCGTAAACCTGCAGAGGTGCATCAGAATGTAAAACTGGTGACACAGGAAAAGCTCAAAATATAGACAGTAGGAAGACTCAGTCTTCCTGTACTTAAGTCGGCCTTGTGTCTCTTATATTTAATTCCGATGCAATTTCTGTGTTTCATCGTCACTGTGAAGGTCCAGTGGATACAGTAAACCTGCAGAGGTGCATCGGAATGTAAAACTGAATACACAGGAAACGCAGAAAACATAGACAGTAGGAAGACTCAGTCTTCCTGTATATAAATCGGCATTGTGTCTCTTATATTTAATTCCGATGCAATTTCTGTGTTTCATCGTCACTGTGAAGGTCCAAGGGATACAGTAAACCTGCAGAGGTGCATCGGAATGTAAAACTGGTGACACAGGAAACGCTCAAAACATAGACCCTAAGAAGACTCAGTTTTCTTGTACTTAAGTCGGCATTGTGTCTCTTATATTTAATTCCGATGCAATTTCTGTGTTTCATCGTCGATGGGAAGGTCCAAGGGATACAGTAAACCTGCGGAGGTGCATCGTAATGTAAAACTGGTGACACAGGAAACGCTGAAAACATAGACAGTAGGAAGACTCAGTCTTCCTGTACTTAAATCGGCATTGTGTCTCTTATATTTAATTCCGATGCAATTTCTGTGTTTCATCGTGACTGTGAATGTCGAATGGATACAGTAAACCTGCAGAGGTGCATCGGAATGTAAAACTGGTGACACAGGAAACGCTCAAAACATAGACCCTAAGAAGACTCAGTTTTCTTGTACTTAAGTCGGCATTGTGTCTCTTATATTTAATTCCGATGCAATTTCTGTGTTTCATCGTGACTGTGAATGTCGAATGGATACAGTAAACCTGCAGAGGTGCATCGGAATGTAAAACTGGTGACACAGGAAACGCTCAAAGTATAGACCCTAAGAGGACTCAGTTTACTTGTACTTAAGTCGGCATTGTGACTCTTAAATTTAATTTCGATGCAATAGCTGTTTTTCTTCGTCACTGTCAAGGTCGAAGGGATACAGTAAACCTGCAGAGGTGTATCGGAATGTAAAACTGGTGACACCGGAAACGCTCAAAACATAGACAGTAGGAAGACTCAGTCTTCCTGTACTTAAGTCGGCATTGTGTCTCTTATATTTAAATCCGATGCAATTTATGTGTTTCATCGTCAATGGAAGGTCCAATGATACAGTAAACCTGCAGAGGTGCATCGGAATGTAAAACTGGTGACACAGGAAATGCTCAAAGCATAGACAGTAGGAAGACTCAGTCTTCCTGTACTTAAGTCGGCATTGTGCCTCTTATATTTAAATCCGATGCAATTTCTGTGTTTTATCGTCAATGGGAAGGTCCAATGGATACAATAAACCTGCAGAGGTGCATCGGAATGTAAATGTGGTGACACAGGAAACGCTCAAAGCGTATACAGTAGGAAGACTCAGTCTTCCTGTACTTAAGTCGACATTGTGACTCTTAGATCTAATTCCGATGCAATTTCTGTGTTTCATCGTCGATGGGAAGGTCCAAGGGATACAGAAAACCTGCAGAGGTCCATCGGAATGTAAAACTGGTGACACAGGAAACGCTCAAGCCATAGACCCTAAGAAGACTCAGTTTTCTTGTACTAATGTCGGCATTGTGTCTCTTATATTTAATTCCGATGCAATTTCTGTGTTTCATCGTCACTGCGAAGGTCCAAGGGATACAGTAAACCTGCAGAGGTGCATCGGAATGTAAAACTGGTGACACAGGAAACGCTCAAAGTATAGACAGTAGGAAGACTCAGTCTTCCTGTACTTAAGTCGGCATTGTGTCTCTTATATTTAAATCAGATGCAATTTCTGTGTTTCATCGTCAATGGGAAGGTCCAATGGATACAGTAAACCTGCAGAGGTGCATCGGAATGTAAAACTGGTGACACAGGAAACGCTCAAAACGTAGACAGTAGGAAGACTCAGTCTTCCTGTACTTAAGTCGGCATTGTATCTCTTATATTTAATTCCGATGCAATTTCTGTGTTTCATCGTCAATGGGAAGGTCTAATCGATACACTAAACCTGCAGAGGTGCATCGGAACTTAAAACTAGTGACACAGGAAACGCTCAAAACATAGACAGTAGGAAGACTCAGTCTTCCTGTACTTAAGTCGGCATTGCGTCTCTTATATTTAAATCCGATGCAATTTCTGTGTTTCATCTTCAATGGGAAGGTCCAATGGATACTGTAAACCTGCAGAGGTGCATCGGAATGTAAAACTGGTGACACAGGAAACGCTCAAAACGTACACAGTAGGAAGACTCTGTGTTCCTGTACTTAAGTCGACATTGTGTCTCTTAGATTTAATTCCGATGAAATTTCTGTGTTTCATCGTCGATGGGAAGGTCCAATGTATACAGTAAACCTGCAGAGGTCCATGGGAATGTAAAACTGGTGACACAGGAAACGCTCAAAACATAGACCCTAAGAAGACTCAGTTTTCTTGTACTTAAGTCGGCATTGTGTCTCTCATATTTAATTCCAATGCGATTTCTGTGTTTCATCGTCAATGGGAAGGTCCAATGGATACAGTAAACCTGCAGAGGTGCATCGGAATGTAAAACTGGTGACACAGGAAACGCTCAAAACATAGACAGTAGGAAGACTCAGTCTTCCTGTACTTAAGTCGGCATTGTGTCTCATATATTTAAATCCGATGCAATTTCTGTGTTTCGTCGTCAATGGGAAGGTCCAATGGATACAGTAAACCTGCAGAGGTGCATCGGAATGTAAAACTGGTGACACAGGAAACGCCCAAAACGTAGACATTAGGAAGACTCAGTCTTCCTGTACTTAAGTCGACATTGTGTCTCTTAGATTTCATTCTGATGCAATTTTCTGTGTTTCATCGTCAATGGGAAGGTCCAAGGGATACAGTAAACCTGCAGAGGTCCATCGGAATGTAAAACTGGTGACACAGGAAACGCTCAAAACATAGACCCTAAGAGGACTCAGTTTTCTTGTACTTAAGTCGGCATTGTGTCTCTTATATTTAATTCCGATGCAATATCTGTTTTTCATCGTCACTGTGAAGGTCGAAGAGATACAGTAAACCTGCAGAGGTGCATCGGAATGTGAAACTTGTGACACTGGAAACGCAAAAAACATAGACAGTAGGAAGACTCAGTCTTCCTGTACTTAAGTCGGCATTGTGCCTCTTATATTTAAATCCGATGCAATTTCTGTGTTTCATCGTCAGTGGAAGGTACAATGGATACAGTAAACCTGCAGAGGTGCATCGGAATGTAAAACTGGTGACACAGGAAACGCTCAAAGCATAGACAGTAGGAAGACCCAGTCTTCCTGTACTTAAGTCGGCATTGTGTCTCTTATATTTAAATCCGATGCAATTTCTGTGTTTCATCGTCACTGTGAAGGTCCAATGGATACAGTAAACCTGCAGAGGTGCATCGGAATGTAAAACTGGTGACACAGGAAACGCACAAAACATAGACCCTAAGAAGACTCAGTCTTCCTGTACTTAAATCGTCATTGTGTCTCTTATATTTAATTCCGATGCAATATCTGTGTTTAATCGTCACTGTGAAGGTCCAAGGGATACAGTAAACCTGCAGAGGTGCATCGGAATGTAAAACTAATGACACAGGAAACGCTCAAAATATAGACAGTAGGAAGACTCAGTCTTCCTGTACTTAAGTCGGCATTGTGTCTCTTATATTTAAATCAAATGCAATTTCTGTATTTCATCGTCAATGGGAAGGTCCAAGGGATACAGTAAACAAGCAGAGGTGCATCGGAATGTAAACCTGGTGACACAGGAAACGCTCAATACATGGACAGCAGGAAGACACAGTCTTCCTGTACTTAAGTCGGCATTGTGTCTCTTATATTTAATTCCAAAACAATTTCTGTGTTTCATCGTCACTGTGAAGGTTTAGTGGATACCGTAAACCTGCAGAGGTGCATCAGAATGTAAAACTGGTGACACAGGAAAAGCTCAAAACATAGACAGTAGGAAGACTCAGTCTTCCTGTACTTAAGTCGGCCTTGTGTCTCTTATATTTAATTCCGATGCAATTTCTGTGTTTCATCGTCACTGTGAAGGTCCAGTGGATACAGTAAACCTGCAGAGGTGCATCGGAATGTAAAACTGAATACACAGGAAACGCTGAAAACATAGACAGTAGGAAGACTCAGTCTTCCTGTACTTAAGTCGGCATTGTGTCTCTTATATTTAAATCAGATGCAATTTCTGTGTTTCATCGTCAATGGGAAGGTCCAATGGATACAGTAAACCTGCAGAGGTGCATAGGAATGTAAAACTGGTGACACAGGAAGCGCTCAAAACGTACACAGTAGGAAGACTCAGTCTTCCTGTACTTAAGTCGACATTGTCTCTTAGATTTAATTCCGATGCAATTTCTGTGTTTCATCGTCGATGGGAAGGTCCAAGGGATACAGAAAACCTGCAGAGGTCCATCGGAATTTAAAACTGGTGACACAGGAAACGCTCAAAACATAGACCCTAAGAAGACTCAGTTTTCTTGTACTTAAGTCGGCATTGTGTGTCTTATATTTAATTCCGATGCAATTTCTGTGTTTCATCGTCAATGGGAAGGTCCAATGTATACAGTAAACCTGCAGAGGTGCATCAGAATGTAAAACTGGTGACACAGGAAACGCCCAAAATATAGACAGTAGGAAGACTCAGTCTTCCTGTACTTAAGTCGGCATTGTGTCTCTTATATTTAAATCAGATGCAATTTCTGTGTTTCATCGTCAATGGGAAGGTCCAAGGGATACAGTAAACCTGCAGAGGTGCATCGGAATGTAAACCTGGTGACACAGGAAACGCCCAAAAACATAGACAGTAGGAAGACTCAGTCTTCCTGTACTTAAGTCGGCATTGTGTCTCTTATATTTAAATCCGATGCAATTTCTGTGTCTCGTCGTCAATGGAAAGGACCAATGGATACAGTAAACCTGCAGAGGTGCATCGGAATGTAAAACTGGTGACACAGGAAACGCTCAAAACGTAGACATTAGGAAGACTCAGTCTTCCTGTACTTAAGTCGACATTGTGTCTCTTAGATTTAATTCCGATGCAATTTCTGTGTTTCATCGTCAATGGGAATGTCCAAGGGATACAGTAAACCTGCAGAGGTCCAGCGGAATGTAAAACTGGTGACACAGGAAACGCTCAAAACATAGACCATAGGTGGACTCAGTTTCCTTGTACTTAAGTCGGCATTGTGTCTCTTTTATTTAATTCCGATGCAATATCTGTATTTAATCGTCACTGTGAAGTTCGAAGAGATACAGTAAACCTGCAGAGGTGTATCGGAATGTGAAACTGGTGACACCGGAAACGCAAAAAACATAGACAGTAGGAAGACTCAGTCTTCCTGTACTTAAGTCGGCATTGTGTCTCTTATATTTAAATCAGATTGAATTTCTGAGTTTCATCGTCAATGGGAAGGTCCAATGGATACAGTATACGTGCAGAGGTGCATCGGAATGTAAAACTGGTGACACAGGAAACGCTCAAAACATAGACCCTAAGAAGACTCAGTTTCCTTGTACTTAAGTCGGCATTGTGTCTCTTATATTTAATTCCGATGCAATTTCTGTGTTTCATCGTCAATGGGAATGTCCAATGTATACAGTAAACCTGCAGATGCATCGGAATGTAAAACTGGTGACACAGGAGACGCTCAAAATATAGACAGTAGGAAGACTCAGTCTTCCTGTACTCAAGTCGGCATTGTGTCTCTTATATTTAAATCCGATGCAATTTCTGTGTTTCATCGTCGAAGGGACGGTCCAAGGGATACAAAAAACCTGCAGAGGTCCATGGGAATGTAAAACTGGTGACACAGGAAACGCTCAAAACATAGACCCTAAGAAGACTCAGTTTTCTTGTACTTAAGTCGGCATTGTGTCTCTTATATTTAATTCCGATGCAATATCTGTTTTTCATCGTCACTGTGAAGGTCGAAGAGATACAGTACACCTGCAGAGGTGCATCGGAATGTAAAACTGGTGACACAGGAAACGCACAAAACATAGACCCTAAGAAGACTCAGTCTTCCTGAACTTAAATCGTCATTGTGTCTCTTATATTTAATTCCGATGCAATATCTGTGTTTCATCGTCACTGTGAAGGTCCAAGGGATACAGTAAACCTGCAGAGGTGCATCGGAATGTAAAACTGGTGACACAGGAAACGCTCAAAATATAGACAGTAGGAAGACTCAGTCTTCCTGTACTTAAGTCGGCATTGTGTCTCTTATATTTAAATCACATGCAATTTCTGTATTTCATCGTCAATGGGAAGGTCCAAGGGATACAGTAAACAAGCAGAGGTGCATCGGAATGTAAACCTGGTGACACAGGAAACGCTCAATACATGGACAGCAGGAAGAAACAGTCTTCCTGTACTTAAGTCGGCATTGTGTCTCCTATATTTAATTCCAAAACAATTTCTGTGTTTCATCGTCACTGTGAAGGTCCAGTGGATACCGTAAACCTGCAGAGGTGCATCAGAATGTAAAACTGGTGACACAGGAAAAGCTCAAAACATAGACAGTAGGAAGACTCAGTCTTCCTGTACTTAAGTCGGCCTTGTGTCTCTTATATTTAATTCCGATGCAATTTCTGTGTTTCATCGTCACTGTGAAGGTCCAGTGGATACAGTAAACCTGCAGAGGTGCATCGGAATGTAAAACTGAATACACAGGAAACGCTGAAACATAGACAGTAGGAAGACTCAGTCTTCCTGTACTTAAGTCGGCATTGTGTCTCTTATATTTAAATCAGATGCAATTTCTGTGTTTCATCGTCAATGGGAAGGTCCAATGGATACAGTAAACCAGCAGAGGTGCATCGGAATGTAAAACTGGTGACACAGGAAGCGCTCAAAACGTACACAGTAGGAAGACTCAGTCTTCCTGTACTTAAGTCGACATTGTGTCTCTTAGATTTAATTCCGATGTAATTTCTGTGTTTCATCGTCGATGGGAAGGTCCAAGGGATACAGAAAACCTTCAGAGGTCCATCGGAATGTAAAACTGGTGACACAGGAAACGCTCAAACCATAGACCCTAAGAAGACTCAGTTTTCTTGTACTTAAGTCGGCATTGTGTCTCTTATATTTAATTCCGATGCAATTTCTGTGTTTCGTCGTCAATGGGAAGGTCCAATGGATACAGTAAACCTGCAGAGGTGCATCGGAATGTAAAACTGGTGACACAGGTAACGCTCAAATCGTAGACATTAGGAAGACTCAGTCTTCCTGTACTTAAGCCGACATTGTGTCTCTTAGATTTAATTCCGATGCAATTTCTGTGTTTCATCGTCAATGGGAAGGTCCAAGGGATACAGTAAACCTCAGAGGTCCAGCGGAATGTAAAACTGGTGACACAGGAAACGCTCAAAACATAGACCCTAGGAGGACTCAGTTTTCTTGTACTTAAGTCGGCATTGTGTCTCTTTTATTTAATTCCGATGCAATATCTGTATTTCATCGTCACTGTGAAGTTCGAAGAGATACAGTAAACCTGCAGAGGTGCATCGGAATGTAAAACTGGTGACACCGGAAACGCAAAAAACATAGACAGTAGGAAGACTCAGTCTTCCTGTACTTAAGTCGGCATTGTGCCTCTTATATTTAAATCCGATGCAATTTCTGTGTTTCATCGTCAGTGGAAGGTCCAATAGATACAGTAAACCTGCAGAGGTGCATCGGAATGTAAAACTGGTGACACAGGAAACGCTCAAAGCATAGACAGTAGGAAGACTCAGTCTTCCTGTACTTAAGTCAGCATTGTGTCTCTTATATTTAAATCCGATGCAATTTCTGTGTTTCAACGTCAATGGGAAGGTCCAAGGGATACAGTAAACCTGCAGAGGTGCATCGGAATGTAAAACTGAATACACAGGAAACGCTGAAAACATAGACAGTAGGAAGACTCAGTCTTCCTGTATTTAAATCGGCATTGTGTCTCTTATATTTAAATCAGATGCAATTTCTGTGTTTCATCGTCAATGGGAAGGTACAATGGATACAGTAAACCTGCAGAGGTGCATCGGAATGTAAAACTGGGGACACAGGAAGCGCTCAAACGTACACAGTAGGAAGACTCAGTCTTCCTGTACTTAAGTCGACATTGTGTCTCTTAGATTTAATTCCGATGCAATTTCTGTGTTTCATCGTCGATGGGAAGGTCGAAGGGATACAGAAAACCTGCAGAGGTCCATCGGAATGTAAAACTGGTGACACAGGAAACGCTAAAAACATAGACCCTAAGAAGACTCAGTTTTCTACTACTTAAGTCGGCATTGTGTCTCTTATATTTAATTCCGATGCAATTTCTGTGTTTCATCGTCAATGGGAAGGTCCAATGTATACAGTAAACCTGCAGAGGTGCATCGGAATGTAAAACTGGTGACACAGGAAACGCTCAAAATATAGACAGTAGGAAGACTCAGTCTTCCAGTACTTAAGTCGGCATTGTGTCTCTTATATTTAAATCAGATGCAATTTCTGTGTTTCATCGTCAATGGGAAGGTCCAAGGGATACAGTAAACCTTCAGAGGTGCATCGGAATGTAAAACTGGTGACACAGGAAACGCTCAAAACATAGACAGTAGGAAGACTCAGTCTTCCTGTACTTAAGTCGGCATTGTGTGTCTTATATTTAATTCCGATGCAATTTCTGTGTTTCATCGTCAATGGGAAGGTCCAATGTATACAGTAAACCTGCAGAGGTGCATCAGAATGTAAAACTGGTGACACAGGAAACGCCCAAAATATAGACAGTAGGAAGACTCAGTCTTCCTGTACTTAAGTCGGCATTGTGTCTCTTATATTTAAATCAGATGCAATTTCTGTGTTTCATCGTCAATGGGAAGGTCCAAGGGATACAGTAAACCTGCAGAGGTGCATCGGAATGTAAAACTGGTGACACAGGAAACGCTCAAAACATAGACAGTAGGAAGACTCCGTCTTCCTGTACTTAAGTCGGCATTGTGTCTCTTATATTTAAATCCGATGCAATTTCTGTGTTTCGTCGTCAATGGAAAGGACCAATGGATACAGTAAACCTGCAGAGGTGCATCGGAATGTAAAACTGGTGACACAGGAAACGCTCAAAACGTAGACATTAGGAAGACTCAGTCTTCCTGTACTTAAGTCGACATTGTGTCTCTTAGATTTAATTCCGATGCAATTTCTGTGTTTCATCGTCAATGGGAAGGTCCAAGGGATACAGTAAACCTGCAGAGGTCCAGCGGAATGTAAAACTGGTGACACAGGAAACGCTCAAAACATAGACCATAGGTGGACTCAGTTTCCTTGTACTTAAGTCGGCATTGTGTCTCTTTTATTTAATTCCGATGCAATATCTGTATTTCATCGTCACTGTGAAGTTCGAAGAGATACAGTAAACCTGCAGAGGTGCATCGGAATGTAAAACTGGTGACACCGGAAACGCAAAAAACATAGACAGTAGGAAGACTCAGTCTTCCTGTACTTAAGTCGGCATTGTGTCTCTTATATTTAAATCAGATTGAATTTCTGTGTTTCATCGTCAATGGGAAGGTCCAATGGATACAGTATACGTGCAGAGGTGCATCGGAATGTAAAACTGGTGACACAGGACACGCTCAAAACATAGACCCTAAGAAGACTCAGTTTCCTTGTACTTAAGTCGGCATTGTGTCTCTTATATTTAATTCCGATGCAATTTCTGTGTTTCATCGTCAATGGGAATGTCCAATGTATACAGTAAACCTGCAGAGGTGCATCGGAATGTAAAACTGGTGACACAGGAGACGCTCAAAATATAGACAGTAGGAAGACTCAGTCTTCCTGTACTCAAGTCGGCATTGTGTCTCTTATATTTAAATCCGATGCAATTTCTGTGTTTCATCGTCGAAGGGACGGTCCAAGGGATACAAAAAACCTGCAGAGGTCCATGGGAATGTAAAACTGGTGACACAGGAAACGCTCAAAACATAGACCCTAAGAAGACTCAGTTTTCTTGTACTTAAGTCGGCATTGTGTCTCTTATATTTAATTCCGATGCAATATCTGTTTTTCATCGTCACTGTGAAGGTCGAAGAGATACAGTAAACCTGCAGAGGTGCATCGGAATGTGAAACTGGTGACACTGGAAACGCAAAAAACATAGACAGTAGGAAGACTCAGTCTTCCTGTACTTAAGTCGGCCTTGTGTCTCTTATATTTAATTCCGATGCAATTTCTGTGTTTCATCGTCACTGTGAAGGTCCAGTGGATACAGTAAACCTGCAGAGGTGCATCGGAATGTAAAACTGAATACACAGGAAACGCTGAAAACATAGACAGTAGGAAGACTCAGTCTTCCTGTACTTAAGTCGGCATTTTGTCTCTTATATTTAAATCAGATGCAATTTCTGTGTTTCATCGTCAATGGGAAGGTCCAATGGATACAGTAAACCTGCAGAGGTGCATCGGAATGTAAAACTGGTGACACAGGAAACGCTCAAAACATAGACAGTAGGAAGACTCAGTCTTCCTGTACTTAAGTCGGCATTGTGTCTCATATATTTAAATCCGATGCAATTTCTGTGTTTCGTCGTCAATGGGAAGGTCCAATGGATACAGTAAACCTGCAGAGGTGCATCGGAATGTAAAACTGGTGACACAGGAAACGCCCAAAACGTAGACATTAGGAAGACTCAGTCTTCCTGTACTTAAGTCGACATTGTGTCTCTTAGATTTCATTCTGATGCAATTTTCTGTGTTTCATCGTCAATGGGAAGGTCCAAGGGATACAGTAAACCTGCAGAGGTCCATCGGAATGTAAAACTGGTGACACAGGAAACGCTCAAAACATAGACCCTAAGAGGACTCAGTTTTCTTGTACTTAAGTCGGCATTGTGTCTCTTATATTTAATTCCGATGCAATATCTGTTTTTCATCGTCACTGTGAAGGTCGAAGAGATACAGTAAACCTGCAGAGGTGCATCGGAATGTGAAACTTGTGACACTGGAAACGCAAAAAACATAGACAGTAGGAAGACTCAGTCTTCCTGTACTTAAGTCGGCATTGTGCCTCTTATATTTAAATCCGATGCAATTTCTGTGTTTCATCGTCAGTGGAAGGTACAATGGATACAGTAAACCTGCAGAGGTGCATCGGAATGTAAAACTGGTGACACAGGAAACGCTCAAAGCATAGACAGTAGGAAGACCCAGTCTTCCTGTACTTAAGTCGGCATTGTGTCTCTTATATTTAAATCCGATGCAATTTCTGTGTTTCATCGTCACTGTGAAGGTCCAATGGATACAGTAAACCTGCAGAGGTGCATCGGAATGTAAAACTGGTGACACAGGAAACGCACAAAACATAGACCCTAAGAAGACTCAGTCTTCCTGTACTTAAATCGTCATTGTGTCTCTTATATTTAATTCCGATGCAATATCTGTGTTTAATCGTCACTGTGAAGGTCCAAGGGATACAGTAAACCTGCAGAGGTGCATCGGAATGTAAAACTAATGACACAGGAAACGCTCAAAATATAGACAGTAGGAAGACTCAGTCTTCCTGTACTTAAGTCGGCATTGTGTCTCTTATATTTAAATCAAATGCAATTTCTGTATTTCATCGTCAATGGGAAGGTCCAAGGGATACAGTAAACAAGCAGAGGTGCATCGGAATGTAAACCTGGTGACACAGGAAACGCTCAATACATGGACAGCAGGAAGACACAGTCTTCCTGTACTTAAGTCGGCATTGTGTCTCTTATATTTAATTCCAAAACAATTTCTGTGTTTCATCGTCACTGTGAAGGTTTAGTGGATACCGTAAACCTGCAGAGGTGCATCAGAATGTAAAACTGGTGACACAGGAAAAGCTCAAAACATAGACAGTAGGAAGACTCAGTCTTCCTGTACTTAAGTCGGCCTTGTGTCTCTTATATTTAATTCCGATGCAATTTCTGTGTTTCATCGTCACTGTGAAGGTCCAGTGGATACAGTAAACCTGCAGAGGTGCATCGGAATGTAAAACTGAATACACAGGAAACGCTGAAAACATAGACAGTAGGAAGACTCAGTCTTCCTGTACTTAAGTCGGCATTGTGTCTCTTATATTTAAATCAGATGCAATTTCTGTGTTTCATCGTCAATGGGAAGGTCCAATGGATACAGTAAACCTGCAGAGGTGCATAGGAATGTAAAACTGGTGACACAGGAAGCGCTCAAAACGTACACAGTAGGAAGACTCAGTCTTCCTGTACTTAAGTCGACATTGTCTCTTAGATTTAATTCCGATGCAATTTCTGTGTTTCATCGTCGATGGGAAGGTCCAAGGGATACAGAAAACCTGCAGAGGTCCATCGGAATTTAAAACTGGTGACACAGGAAACGCTCAAAACATAGACCCTAAGAAGACTCAGTTTTCTTGTACTTAAGTCGGCATTGTGTGTCTTATATTTAATTCCGATGCAATATCTGTGTTTCATCGTCAATGGGAAGGTCCAATGTATACAGTAAACCTGCAGAGGTGCATCAGAATGTAAAACTGGTGACACAGGAAACGCCCAAAATATAGACAGTAGGAAGACTCAGTCTTCCTGTACTTAAGTCGGCATTGTGTCTCTTATATTTAAATCAGATGCAATTTCTGTGTTTCATCGTCAATGGGAAGGTCCAAGGGATACAGTAAACCTGCAGAGGTGCATCGGAATGTAAACCTGGTGACACAGGAAACGCCCAAAACATAGACAGTAGGAAGACTCAGTCTTCCTGTACTTAAGTCGGCATTGTGTCTCTTATATTTAAATCCGATGCAATTTCTGTGTCTCGTCGTCAATGGAAAGGACCAATGGATACAGTAAACCTGCAGAGGTGCATCGGAATGTAAAACTGGTGACACAGGAAACGCTCAAAACGTAGACATTAGGAAGACTCAGTCTTCCTGTACTTAAGTCGACATTGTGTCTCCTATATTTAATTCCAAAACAATTTCTGTGTTTCATCGTCACTGTGAAGGTCCAGTGGATACCGTAAACCTGCAGAGGTGCATCAGAATGTAAAACTGGTGACACAGGAAAAGCTCAAAACATAGACAGTAGGAAGACTCAGTCTTCCTGTACTTAAGTCGGCATTGTGTCTCTTATATTTAAATCAGATGCAATTTCTGTGTTTCATCGTCAATGGGAAGGTCCAATGGATACAGTAAACCAGCAGAGGTGCATCGGAATGTAAAACTGGTGACACAGGAAGCGCTCAAAACGTACACAGTAGGAAGACTCAGTCTTCCTGTACTTAAGTCGACATTGTGTCTCTTAGATTTAATTCCGATGTAATTTCTGTGTTTCATCGTCGATGGGAAGGTCCAAGGGATACAGAAAACCTTCAGAGGTCCATCGGAATGTAAAACTGGTGACACAGGAAACGCTCAAACCATAGACCCTAAGAAGACTCAGTTTTCTTGTACTTAAGTCGGCATTGTGTCTCTTATATTTAATTCCGATGCAATTTCTGTGTTTCGTCGTCAATGGGAAGGTCCAATGGATACAGTAAACCTGCAGAGGTGCATCGGAATGTAAAACTGGTGACACAGGTAACGCTCAAATCGTAGACATTAGGAAGACTCAGTCTTCCTGTACTTAAGCCGACATTGTGTCTCTTAGATTTAATTCCGATGCAATTTCTGTGTTTCATCGTCAATGGGAAGGTCCAAGGGATACAGTAAACCTCAGAGGTCCAGCGGAATGTAAAACTGGTGACACAGGAAACGCTCAAAACATAGACCCTAGGAGGACTCAGTTTTCTTGTACTTAAGTCGGCATTGTGTCTCTTTTATTTAATTCCGATGCAATATCTGTATTTCATCGTCACTGTGAAGTTCGAAGAGATACAGTAAACCTGCAGAGGTGCATCGGAATGTAAAACTGGTGACACCGGAAACGCAAAAAACATAGACAGTAGGAAGACTCAGTCTTCCTGTACTTAAGTCGGCATTGTGCCTCTTATATTTAAATCCGATGCAATTTCTGTGTTTCATCGTCAGTGGAAGGTCCAATAGATACCGTAAACCTGCAGAGGTGCATCGGAATGTAAAACTGGTGACACAGGAAACGCTCAAAGCATAGACAGTAGGAAGACTCAGTCTTCCTGTACTTAAGTCAGCATTGTGTCTCTTATATTTAAATCCGATGCAATTTCTGTGTTTCAACGTCAATGGGAAGGTCCAAGGGATACAGTAAACCTGCAGAGGTGCATCGGAATGTAAAACTGAATACACAGGAAACGCTGAAAACATAGACAGTAATAAGACTCAGTCTTCCTGTATTTAAATCGGCATTGTGTCTCTTATATTTAAATCAGATGCAATTTCTGTGTTTCATCGTCAATGGGAAGGTACAATGGATACAGTAAACCTGCAGAGGTGCATCGGAATGTAAAACTGGGGACACAGGAAGCGCTCAAACGTACACAGTAGGAAGACTCAGTCTTCCTGTACTTAAGTCGACATTGTGTCTCTTAGATTTAATTCCGATGCAATTTCTGTGTTTCATCGTCGATGGGAAGGTCGAAGGGATACAGAAAACCTGCAGAGGTCCATCGGAATGTAAAACTGGTGACACAGGAAACGCTAAAAACATAGACCCTAAGAAGACTCAGTTTTCTACTACTTAAGTCGGCATTGTGTCTCTTATATTTAATTCCGATGCAATTTCTGTGTTTCATCGTCAATGGGAAGGTCCAATGTATACAGTAAACCTGCAGAGGTGCATCGGAATGTAAAACTGGTGACACAGGAAACGCTCAAAATATAGACAGTAGGAAGACTCAGTCTTCCAGTACTTAAGTCGGCATTGTGTCTCTTATATTTAAATCAGATGCAATTTCTGTGTTTCATCGTCAATGGGAAGGTCCAAGGGATACAGTAAACCTTCAGAGGTGCATCGGAATGTAAAACTGGTGACACAGGAAACGCTCAAAACATAGACAGTAGGAAGACTCAGTCTTCCTGTACTTAAGTCGGCATTGTGTGTCTTATATTTAATTCCGATGCAATTTCTGTGTTTCATCGTCAATGGGAAGGTCCAATGTATACAGTAAACCTGCAGAGGTGCATCAGAATGTAAAACTGGTGACACAGGAAACGCCCAAAATATAGACAGTAGGAAGACTCAGTCTTCCTGTACTTAAGTCGGCATTGTGTCTCTTATATTTAAATCAGATGCAATTTCTGTGTTTCATCGTCAATGGGAAGGTCCAAGGGATACAGTAAACCTGCAGAGGTGCATCGGAATGTAAAACTGGTGACACAGGAAACGCTCAAAACATAGACAGTAGGAAGACTCCGTCTTCCTGTACTTAAGTCGGCATTGTGTCTCTTATATTTAAATCCGATGCAATTTCTGTGTTTCGTCGTCAATGGAAAGGACCAATGGATACAGTAAACCTGCAGAGGTGCATCGGAATGTAAAACTGGTGACACAGGAAACGCTCAAAACGTAGACATTAGGAAGACTCAGTCTTCCTGTACTTAAGTCGACATTGTGTCTCTTAGATTTAATTCCGATGCAATTTCTGTGTTTCATCGTCAATGGGAAGGTCCAAGGGATACAGTAAACCTGCAGAGGTCCAGCGGAATGTAAAACTGGTGACACAGGAAACGCTCAAAACATAGACCATAGGTGGACTCAGTTTCCTTGTACTTAAGTCGGCATTGTGTCTCTTTTATTTAATTCCGATGCAATATCTGTATTTCATCGTCACTGTGAAGTTCGAAGAGATACAGTAAACCTGCAGAGGTGCATCGGAATGTAAAACTGGTGACACCGGAAACGCAAAAAACATAGACAGTAGGAAGACTCAGTCTTCCTGTACTTAAGTCGGCATTGTGTCTCTTATATTTAAATCAGATTGAATTTCTGTGTTTCATCGTCAATGGGAAGGTCCAATGGATACAGTATACGTGCAGAGGTGCATCGGAATGTAAAACTGGTGACACAGGACACGCTCAAAACATAGACCCTAAGAAGACTCAGTTTCCTTGTACTTAAGTCGGCATTGTGTCTCTTATATTTAATTCCGATGCAATTTCTGTGTTTCATCGTCAATGGGAATGTCCAATGTATACAGTAAACCTGCAGAGGTGCATCGGAATGTAAAACTGGTGACACAGGAGACGCTCAAAATATAGACAGTAGGAAGACTCAGTCTTCCTGTACTCAAGTCGGCATTGTGTCTCTTATATTTAAATCCGATGCAATTTCTGTGTTTCATCGTCGAAGGGACGGTCCAAGGGATACAAAAAACCTGCAGAGGTCCATGGGAATGTAAAACTGGTGACACAGGAAACGCTCAAAACATAGACCCTAAGAAGACTCAGTTTTCTTGTACTTAAGTCGGCATTGTGTCTCTTATATTTAATTCCGATGCAATATCTGTTTTTCATCGTCACTGTGAAGGTCGAAGAGATACAGTAAACCTGCAGAGGTGCATCGGAATGTGAAACTGGTGACACTGGAAACGCAAAAAACATAGACAGTAGGAAGACTCAGTCTTCCTGTACTTAAGTCGGCCTTGTGTCTCTTATATTTAATTCCGATGCAATTTCTGTGTTTCATCGTCACTGTGAAGGTCCAGTGGATACAGTAAACCTGCAGAGGTGCATCGGAATGTAAAACTGAATACACAGGAAACGCTGAAAACATAGACAGTAGGAAGACTCAGTCTTCCTGTACTTAAGTCGGCATTGTGTCTCTTATATTTAAATCAGATGCAATTTCTGTGTTTCATCGTCAATGGGAAGGTCCAAGGGATACAATAAACCTGCAGAGGTGCATCGGAATGTAAAACTGGTGACACAGGAAACGCTCAAAACATAGACAGTAGGAAGACTCAGTCTTCCTGTACTTAAGTCGGCATTGTGTCTCTTATATTTAAATCCGATGCAATTTCTGTGTTTCGTCGTCAATGGGAAGGTCCAATGGATACAGTAAACCTGCAGAGGTGCATCGGAATGTAAAACTGGTGACACAGGAAACGCTCAAAACGTAGACATTAGGAAGACTCAGTCTTCCTGTACTTAAGTCGACATTGTGTCTCTTAGATTTAATTCCGATGCAATTTCTGTGTTTCATCGTCAATGGGAAGGTCCAAGGGATACAGTAAACCTGCAGAGGTCCAGCGGAATGTAAAACTGGTGACACAGGAAACGCTCAAAACATAGACCCTAGGAGGACTCAGTTTTCTTGCACTTAAGTCGGCATTGTGTCTCTTTTATTTAATTCCGATGCAATATCTGTATTTCATCGTCACTCTGAAGTTCGAATAGATACAGTAAACCTGCAGAGGTGCATCGGAATGTAAAACTGGTGACACCGGAAACGCAAAAAACATAGACAGTAGGAAGACTCAGTCTTCCTGTACTTAAGTCGGCATTGTGCCTCTTATATTTAAATCCGATGCAATTTCTGTGTTTCATCGTCAGTGGAAGGTCCAACGGATACAGTAAACCTGCAGAGGTGCATCGGAATGTAAAACTGGTGACACAGGAAACGCTCAAAGCATAGACAGTAGGAAGACTCAGTCTTCCTGTACTTAAGTCGGCATTGTGTCTCTTATATTTAAATCCGATGCAATTTCTGTGTTTCATCGACAATGGGAAGGTCCAGTGGATACAGTAAACCTGCAGAGTTGCATCGGAATGTAAAACTGGTGACACAGGAAACGCTCAAATCGTAGACAGTAGGACGACTCAATCTTCCTGTACTTAAGTCGACATTGTGACTCTTAGATCTAATTACGATGCAATTTCTGTGTTTCCTCGTCGATGGGAAGGTCCAAGGCATACAGAAAACCTGCAGAGGTCCATCGGAATGTAAAACTGGTGACACAGGAAACGCTCAAACCATAGACCCTAAGAAGACTCAGTTTTCTTGTACTTAAGTCGGCATTGTGTCTCTTATATTTAATTCCGATGCAATTTCTGTGTTTCATCGTCAATGGGAAGGTCCAATGGATACAGTAAACCTGCAGAGGTGCATCGGAATGTTAAACTGGTGACACAGGAAACGCTCAAATCGTAGACATTAGGAAGACTCAGTCTTCCTGTACTTAAGCCGACATTGTGTCTCTTAGATTTAATTCCGATGCAATTTCTGTGTTTCATCGTCAATGGGAAGGTCCAAGGGATACAGTAAACCTGCAGAGAACCAGCGGAATGTAAAACTGGTGACACAGGAAACGCTCAAAACATAGACCCTAGGAGGATTTAGTTTTCTTGTACTTAAGTCGGCATTGTGTCTCTTTTATTTAATTCCGATGCAATATCTGTATTTCATCGTCACTCTGAAGTTCGAAGAGATATAGTAAACCTGCAGAGGTGCATCGGAATGTAAAACTGGTGACACCGGAAACGCAAAAAACATAGACAGTAGGTAGACTCAATCTTCCTGTACTTAAGTCGGCATTGTGCCACTTATATTTAAATCCGATGCAATTTCTGTGTTTCATCGTCAGTGGAAGGTCCAATAGATACAGTAAACCTGCAGAGGTGCATCAGAATGTAAAACTGGTGACACAGGAAACGCTCAAAACATAGACAGTAGGAAGACTCAGTCTTCCTGTACTTAAGTCGGCATTGTGTCTCTTATATTTAAATCCGATGCAATTTTTGTGTTTCGTCGTCAATGGAAAGGACCAATGGATACAGTAAACCTGCAGAGGTGCATCGGAATGTAAAACTGGTGACACAGGAAACGCTCAAAACGTAGACATTAGGAAGACTCAGTCTTCCTGTACTTAAGTCGACATTGTGTCTCTTAGATTTAATTCCGATGCAATTTCTGTGTTTCATCGTCAATGGGAAGGTCCAAGGGATACAGTAAACCTGCAGAGGTCCAGCGGAATGTAAAACTGGTGACACAGGAAACGCTCAAAACATAGACCATAGGTGGACTCAGTTTCCTTGTACTTAAGTCGGCATTGTGTCTCTTTTATTTAATTCCGATGCAATATCTGTATTTCATCGTCACTGTGAAGTTCGAAGAGATACAGTAAACCTGCAGAGGTGCATCGGAATGTAAAACTGGTGACACCGGAAACGCAAAAAACATAGACAGTAGGAAGACTCAGTCTTCCTGTACTTAAGTCGGCATTGTCTCTCTTATATTTAAATCAGATTGAATTTCTGTGTTTCATCGTCAATGGGAAGGTCCAATGGATACAGTATACGTGCAGTTGTGCATCGGAATGTAAAACTGGTGACACAGGAAACGCTCAAAACATAGACCCTAAGAAGACTCAGTTTCCTTGTACTTAAGTCGGCATTGTGTCTCTTATATTTAATTCCGATGCAATTTCTGTGTTTCATCGTCAATGGGAATGTCCAATGTATACAGTAAACCTGCAGAGGTGCATCGGAATGTAAAACTGGTGACACAGGAGACGCTCAAAATATAGACAGTAGGAAGACTCAGTCTTCCTGTACTCAAGTCGGCATTGTGTCTCTTATATTTAAATCCGATGCAATTTCTGTGTTTCATCGTCGAAGGGACGGTCCAAGGGATACAAAAAACCTGCCAGAGGTCCATGGGAATGTAAAACTGGTGACACAGGAAACGCTCAAAACATAGACCCTAAGAAGACTCAGTTTTCTTGTACTTAAGTCGGCATTGTGTCTCTTATATTTAATTCCGATGCAATATCTGTTTTTCATCGACACTGTGAAGGTCGAAGAGATACAGTAAACCTGCAGAGGTGCATCGGAATGTGAAACTGGTGACACTGGAAACGCAAAAAACATAGACAGTAGGAAGACTCAGTCTTCCTGTACTTAAGTCGGCATTGTGCCTCTTATATTTAAATCCGATGCAATTTCTGTGTTTCATCGTCAGTGGAAGGTACAATGGATCCAGTAAACCTGCAGAGGTGCATCGGAATGTAAAACTGGTGACACAGGAAACGCTCAAAGCATAGACAGTAGGAAGACTCAGTCTTCCTGTACTTAAGTCGGCATTGTGTCTCTTATATTTAAATCCGATGCAATTTCTGTGTTTCATCGTCAATGGGAAGGTCCAATGGATACAGTAAACCTGCAGAGGTGCATCGGAATGTAAAACTGGTGACACAGGAAACGCACAAAACATAGACCCTAAGAAGACTCAGTCTTCCTGTACTTAAATCGTCATTGTGTCTCTTATATTTAATTCCGATGCAATATCTGTGTTTCATCGTCACTGTGAAGGTCCAAGGGATACAGTAAACCTGCAGAGGTGCATCGGAATGTAAAACTGGTGACACAGGAAACGCTCAAAATATAGTCAGTAGGAAGACTCAGTCTTCCTGTACTTAAGTCGACATTGTGTCTCTTATATTTAAATCAGATGCAATTTCTGTATTTCATCGTCAATGGGAAGGTCCAAGGGATACAGTAAACAAGCAGAGGTGCATCGGAATGTAAACCTGGTGACACAGGAAACGCTCAATACATGGACAGCAGGAAGACACAGCCTTCCTGTACTTAAGTCGGCATTGTGTCTCCTATATTTAATTCCAAAACAATTTCTGTGTTTCATCGTCACTGTGAAGGTCCAGTGGATACCGTAAACCTGCAGAGGTGCATCAGAATGTAAAACTGGTGACACAGGAAAAGCTCAAAACATAGACAGTAGGAAGACTCAGTCTTCCTGTACTTAAGTCGGCCTTGTGTCTCTTATATTTAATTCCGATGCAATTTCTGTGTTTCATCGTCACTGTGAAGGTCCAGTGGATACAGTAAACCTGCAGAGGTGCATCGGAATGTAAAACTGAATACACAGGAAACGCTGAAAACATAGACAGTAGGAAGACTCAGTCTTCCTGTACTTAAGTCGGCATTGTGTCTCTTATATTTAAATCAGATGCAATTTCTGTGTTTCATCGTCAATGGGAAGGTCCAATGTATACAGTAAACCTGCAGAGGTGCATCGGAATGTAAAACTGGTGTCACAGGAAGCGCTCAAAACGTACACAGTAGGAAGACTCAGTCTTCCTGTACTTAAGTCGACATTGTGTCTCTTAGATTTAATTCCGATGCAATTTCTGTGTTTCATCGTCGATGGGAAGGTCCAAGGGATACAGAAAACCTCCAGAGGTCCATCGGAATGTAAAACTGGTGACACAGGAAACGCTCAAAACATAGACCCTAAGAAGACTCAGTTTTCTACTACTTAAGTCGGCATTGTGTCTCTTATATTTAATTCCGATGCAATTTCTGTGTTTCATCGTCAATGGGAAGGTCCAATGTATACAGTAAACCTGCAGAGGTGCATCGGAATGTAAAACTGGTGACACAGGAAACGCTCAAAATATAGACAGTAGGAAGACTCAGTCTTCCTGTACTTAAGTCGGCATTGTGTCTCTTATATTTAAATCAGATGCAATTTCTGTGTTTCATCGTCAATGGGAAGGTCCAAGGGATACAGTAAACCTGCAGAGGTGCATCGGAATGTAAAACTGGTGACACAGGAAACGCTCAAAACATAGACAGTAGGAAGACTCAGTCTTCCTGTACTTAAGTCGGCATTGTGTCTCTTATATTTAAATCCGATGCAATTTCTGTGTTTCGTCGTCAATGGGAAGGTCCAATGGATACAGTAAACCTGCAGAGGTGCATCGAAATGTAAAACTGGTGACACAGGAAACGCTCAAAACGTAGACATTAGGAAGACTCAGTCTTCCTGTACTTAAGTCGACATTGTGTCTCTTAGATTTAATTCCGATGCAATTTCTGTGTTTCATCGTCAATGGGAAGGTCCAAGGGATACAGTAAACCTGTAGAGGTCCAGCGGAATGTAAAACTGGTGACACAGGAAACGCTCAAAACATAGACCCTAGGAGGACTCAGTTTTCTTGCACTTAAGTCGGCATTGTGTCTCTTTTATTTAATTCCGATGCAATATCTGTGTTTCGTCGTCAATGGGAAGGTCCAATGGATACAGTAAACCTGCAGAGGTGCATCGGAATGTAAAACTGGTGACACAGGAAACGCTCAAATCGTAGACATTAGGAAGACTCAGTCTTCCTGTACTTAAGCCGACATTGTGTCTCTTAGATTTAATTCCGATGCAATTTCTGTGTTTCATCGTCAATGGGAAGGTCCAAGGGATACAGTAAACCTGCAGAGGTCCAGCGGAATGTAAAACTGGTGACACACGAAACGCTCAAAACATAGACCCTATGAGGACTCAGTTTTCTTGTACTTAAGTCGGCATTGTGCCTCTTATATTTAAATCAGATGCAATTTCTGTGTTTCATCGTCAATGGGAAGGTCCAATGGATACAGTAAACCTGCAGAGGTGCATCGGAATGCAAAACTGGGGACACAGGAAGCGCTCAAAACGTACACAGTAGGAAGACTCAGTCTTCCTGTACTTAAGTCGACATTGTGTCTCTTAGATTTAATTCCGATGCAATTTCTGTGTTTCATCGTCGATGGGAAGGTCCAAGGGATACAGAAAACCTGCAGAGGTCCATCGGAATGTAAAACTGGTGACACAGGAAACGCTAAAAACATAGACCCTAAGAAGACTCAGTTTTCTACTACTTAAGTCGGCATTGTGTCTCTTATATTTAATTCCGATGCAATTTCTGTGTTTCATCGTCAATGGGAAGGTCCAATGTATACAGTAAACCTGCAGAGGTGCATCGGAATGTAAAACTGGTGACACAGGAAACGCTCAAAATATAGTCAGTAGGAAGACTCAGTCTTCCTGTACTTAAGTCGGCATTGTGTCTCTTATATTTAAATCAGATGCAATTTCTGTGTTTCATCGTCAATGGGAAGGTCCAAGGGATACAGTAAACCTTCAGAGGTGCATCGGAATGTAAAACTGGTGACACAGGAAACGCTCAAAACATAGACAGTAGGAAGACTCAGTCTTCCTGTACTTAAGTCGGCATTGTGTGTCTTATATTTAATTCCGATGCAATTTCTGTGTTTCATCGTCAATGGGAAGGTCCAATGTATACAGTAAACCTGCAGAGGTGCATCAGAATGTAAAACTGGTGACACAGGAAACGCTCAAAACATAGACAGTAGGAAGACTCAGTCTTCCTGTACTTCAGTCGGCATTGTGTCTCTTATATTTAAATCCGATGCAATTTTTGTGTTTCGTCGTCAATGGAAAGGACCAATGGATACAGTAAACCTGCAGAGGTGCATCGGAATGTAAAACTGGTGACACAGGAAACGCTCAAAACGTAGACATTAGGAAGACTCAGTCTTCCTGTACTTAAGTCGACATTGTGTCTCTAGGATTTAATTCCGATGCAATTTCTGTGTTTCATCGTCAATGGGAAGGTCCAAGGGATACAGTAAACCTGCAGAGGTCCAGCGGAATGTAAAACTGGTGACACAGGAAACGCTCAAAACATAGACCATAGGTGGACTCAGTTTCCTTGTACTTAAGTCGGCATTGTGTCTCTTTTATTTAATTCCGATGCAATATCTGTATTTCATCGTCACTGTGAAGTTCGAAGAGATACAGTAAACCTGCAGAGGTGCATCGGAATGTAAAACTGGTGACACCGGAAACGCAAAAAACATAGACAGTAGGAAGACTCAGTCTTCCTGTACTTAAGTCGGCATTGTGTCTCTTATATTTAAATCAGATTGAATTTCTGTGTTTCATCGTCAATGGGAAGGTCCAATGGATACAGTATACGTGCAGTTGTGCATCGGAATGTAAAACTGGTGACACAGGAAACGCTCAAAACATAGACCCTAAGAAGACTCAGTTTCCTTGTACTTAAGTCGGCATTGTGTCTCTTATATTTAATTCCGATGCAATTTCTGTGTTTCATCGTCAATGGGAATGTCCAATGTATACAGTAAACCTGCAGAGGTGCATCGGAATGTAAAACTGGTGACACAGGAGACGCTCAAAATATAGACAGTAGGAAGACTCAGTCTTCCTGTACTCAAGTCGGCATTGTGTCTCTTATATTTAAATCCGATGCAATTTCTGTGTTTCATCGTCGAAGGGACGGTCCAAGGGATACAAAAAACCTGCCAGAGGTCCATGGGAATGTAAAACTGGTGACACAGGAAACGCTCAAAACATAGACCCTAAAAGACTCAGTTTTCTTGTACTTAAGTCGGCATTGTGTCTCTTATATTTAATTCCGATGCAATATCTGTTTTTCATCGTCACTGTGAAGGTCGAAGAGATACAGTAAACCTGCAGAGGTGCATCGGAATGTGAAACTGGTGACACTGGAAACGCAAAAAACATAGACAGTAGGAAGACACAGCCTTCCTGTACTTAAGTCGGCATTGTGTCTCCTATATTTAATTCCAAAACAATATCTGTGTTTCATCGTCACTGTGAAGGTCCAGTGGATACCGTAAACCTGCAGAGGTGCATCAGAATGTAAAACTGGTGACACAGGAAAAGCTCAAAACATAGACAGTAGGAAGACTCAGTCTTCCTGTACTTAAGTCGGCCTTGTGTCTCTTATATTTAATTCCGATGCAATTTCTGTGTTTCATCGTCACTGTGAAGGTCCAGTGGATACAGTAAACCTGCAGAGGTGCATCGGAATGTAAAACTGAATACACAGGAAACGCTGAAAACATAGACAGTAGGAAGACTCAGTCTTCCTGTACTTAAGTCGGCATTGTGTCTCTTATATTTAAATCAGATGCAATTTCTGTGTTTCATCGTCAATGGGAAGGTCCAATGGATACAGTAAACCTGCAGAGGTGCATCGGAATGTAAAACTGGTGTCACAGGAAGCGCTCAAAACGTACACAGTAGGAAGACTCAGTCTTCCTGTACTTAAGTCGACATTGTGTCTCTTAGATTTAATTCCGATGCAATTTCTGTGTTTCATCGTCGATGGGAAGGTCCAAGGGATACAGAAAACCTCCAGAGGTCCATCGGAATGTAAAACTGGTGACACAGGAAACGCTCAAAACATAGACCCTAAGAAGACTCAGGTTCCTACTACTTAAGTCGGCATTGTGTCTCTTATATTTAATTCCGATGCAATTTCTGTGTTTCATCGTCAATGGGAAGGTCCAATGTATACAGTAAACCTGCAGAGGTGCATCGGAATGTAAAACTGGTGACACAGGAAACGCTCAAAATATAGACAGTAGGAAGACTCAGTCTTCCTGTACTTAAGTCGGCATTGTGTCTCTTATATTTAAATCAGATGCAATTTCTGTGTTTCATCGTCAATGGGAAGGTCCAAGGGATACAGTAAACCTGCAGATGTGCATCGGAATGTAAAACTGGTGACACAGGAAACGCTCAAAACATAGACAGTAGGAAGACTCAGTCTTCCTGTACTTAAGTCGGCATTGTGTCTCTTATATTTAAATCCGATGCAATTTCTGTGTTTCGTCGTCAATGGGAAGGTCCAATGGATACAGTAAACCTGCAGAGGTGCATCGGAATGTAAAACTGGTGACACAGGAAACGCTCAAAACGTAGACATTAGGAAGACTCAGTCTTCCTGTACTTAAGTCGACATTGTGTCTCTAAGATTTAATTCCGATGCAATTTCTGTGTTTCATCGTCAATGGGAAGGTCCAAGGGATACAGTAAACCTGTAGAGGTCCAGCGGAATGTAAAACTGGTGACACAGGAAACGCTCAAAACATAGACCCTAGGGGGACTCAGTTTTCTTGCACTTAAGTCGGCATTGTGTCTCTTTTATTTAATTCCGATGCAATATCTGTGTTTCGTCGTCAATGGGAAGGTCCAATGGATACAGTAAACCTGCAGAGGTGCATCGGAATGTAAAACTGGTGACACAGGAAACGCTCAAATCGTAGACATTAGGAAGACTCAGTCTTCCTGTACTTAAGCCGACATTGTGTCTCTTAGATTTAATTCCGATGCAATTTCTGTGTTTCATCGTCAATGGGAAGGTCCAAGGGATACAGTAAACCTGCAGAGGTCCAGCGGAATGTAAAACTGGTGACACACGAAACGCTCAAAACATAGACCCTAGGAGGACTCAGTTTTCTTGTACTTAAGTCGGCATTGTGTCTCTTATATTTCATTCCGATGCAATATCTGTATTTCATCGTCACTGTGAAGTTCGAAGAGATACAGTAAACCTGCAGAGGTGCATCGGAATGTAAAACTGGTGACACCGGAAACGCAAAAAACATAGACAGTAGGAAGACTCAGTCTTCCTGTACTTAAGTCGGCATTGTGCCTCTTATATTTAAATCCGATGCAATTTCTGTGTTTCATCGTCAGTGGAAGGTCCAATAGATACAGTAAACCTGCAGAGGTGCATCGGAATGTAAAACTGGTGACACAGGAAATGCTCAAAGCATAGACAGTAGGAAGACTCAGTCTTCCTGTACTTAAGTCGGCATTGTGTCTCTTATATTTAAATCCGATGCAATTTCTGTGTTTCATCGTCAATGGGAAGGTCCAAGGGATACAGTAAACCTGCAGAGGTGCATCGGAATGTAAAACTGAATACACAGGAAACGCTGAAAACATAGACAGTAGGAAGACTCAGTCTTCCTGTATTTAAGTCGGCATTGTGTCTCTTATATTTAAATCAGATGCAATTTCTGTGTTTCATCGTCAATGTGAAGGTCCAATGGATACAGTAAACCTGCAGAGGTGCATCGGAATGTAAAACTGGGGACACAGGAAGCGCTCAAAACGTACACAGTAGGAAGACTCAGTCTTCCTGTACTTAAGTCGACATTGTGTCTCTTAGATTTAATTCCGATGCAATTTCTGTATTTCATCGTCGATGGGAAGGTCCAAGGGATACAGAAAACCTGCAGAGGTCCATCGGAATGTAAAACTGGTGACACAGGAAACGCTAAAAACATAGACCCTAAGAAGACTCAGTTTTCTACTACTTAAGTCGGCATTGTGTCTCTTATATTTAATTCCGATGCAATTTCTGTGTTTCATCGTCAATGGGAAGGTCCAATGTATACAGTAAACCTGCAGAGGTGCATCGGAATGTAAAACTGGTGACACAGGAAACGCTCAAAATATAGACAGTAGGAAGACTCAGTCTTCCTGTACTTAAGTCGGCATTGTGTCTCTTATATTTAAATCAGATGCAATTTCTGTGTTTCATCGTCAATGGGAAGGTCCAAGGGATACAGTAAACCTTCAGAGGTGCATCGGAATGTAAAACTGGTGACACAGGAAACGCTCAAAGCATAGACAGCAGGAAGACTCAGTCTTCCTGTACTTAAGTCGGCATTGTGTCTCTTATATTTAAATCCGATGCAATTTCTGTGTTTCGTCGTCAATGGGAAGGTCCAATGGATACAGTAAACCTGCAGAGGTGCATCGGAATGTAAAACTGGTGACACAGGAAACGCTCAAAACGTAGACATTAGGAAGACTCAGTCTTCCTGTACTTAAGTCGACATTGTGTCTCTTAGATTTAAATTCCGATGCAATTTCTGTGTTTCATCGTCAATGGGAAGGTCCAAGGGATACAGTAAACCTGCAGAGGTCCAGCGGAATGTAAAACTGGTGACACAGGAAACGCTCAAAACATAGACCCTAGGAGGACTCAGTTTTCTTGTACTTAAGTCGGCATTGTGTCTCTTTTATTTAATTCCGATGCAATATCTGTATTTCATCGTCACTGTGAAGTTCGAAGAGATACAGTAAACCTGCAGAGGTGCATCGGAATGTAAAACTGGTGACACCGGAAACGCAAAAAACATAGACAGTAGGAAGACTCAGTCTTCCTGTACTTAAGTCGGCATTGTGCCTCTTATATTTAAATCCGATGCAATTTCTGTGTTTCATCGTCAGTGGAAGGTCCAACGGATACAGTAAACCTGCAGAGGTGCATCGGAATGTAAAACTGGTGACACAGGAAACGCTCAAAGCATAGACAGTAGGAAGACTCAGTCTTCCTGTACTTAAGTCGGCATTGTGTCTCTTATATTTAAATCCGATGCAATTTCTGTGTTTCATCGTCAATGGGAAGGTCCAGTGGATACAGTAAACCTGCAGAGGTGCATCGGAATGTAAAACTGGTGACACAGGAAACGCTCAAACCATAGACCCTAAGAAGACTCAGTTTTCTTGTACTTAAGTCGGCATTGTGTCTCTTATATTTAATTCCGATGCAATTTCTGTGTTCCATCGTCACTGGGAAGGTCCAATGGATACAGTAAACCTGCAGAGGTGCATCGGAATGTAAATCTGGTGACACAGGAAACGCTCAAAATATAGACCCTAAGGTGACTCAGTTTTGTAGTTCTTAGATCGGCATTGTGTCTCTTATATTTAATTCCGATGCAATTTCTGTGTTTCATCGTCACTGTGAAGGTCCAAGGGATACAGTAAACCTGCAGAGGTGCATCGGAATGTAAAACTGGTGACACAGGAAACGCTCAAAACATAGACCCTAAGAAGACTCAGTTTCCTTGTACTTAAGTCGGCATTGTGTCTCTTATATTTAATTCCGATGCAATTTCTGTGTTTCATCGTCAAAGGGAATGTCCAATGTATACAGTAAACCTGCAGAGGTGCATCGGAATGTAAAACTAATGACACAGGAGACGCTCAAAATATAGACAGTAGGAAGACTCAGTCTTCCTGTACTTAAGCCGACATTGTGTCTCTTAGATTTAATTCCGATGCAATTTCTGTGTTTCATCGTCAATGGGAAGGTCCAAGGGATACAGTAAACCTGCAGAGGTCCAGCGGAATGTAAAACTGGTGACACACGAAACGCTCAAAACATAGACCCTAGGAGGACTCAGTTTTTTTGTACTTAAGTCGGCATTGTGTCTCTTATATTTCATTCCGATGCAATATCTGTATTTCATCGTCACTGTGAAGTTCGAAGAGATACAGTAAACCTGCAGAGGTGCATCGGAATGTAAAACTGGTGACACCGGAAACGCAAAAAACATAGACAGTAGGAAGACTCAGTCTTCCTGTACTTAAGTCGGCATTGTGCCTCTTATATTTAAATCCGATGCAATTTCTGTGTTTCATCGTCAGTGGAAGGTCCAATAGATACAGTAAACCTGCAGAGGTGCATCGGAATGTAAAACTGGTGACACAGGAAATGCTCAAAGCATAGACAGTAGGAAGACTCAGTCTTCCTGTACTTAAGTCGGCATTGTGTCTCTTATATTTAAATCCGATGCAATTTCTGTGTTTCATCGTCAATGGGAAGGTCCAAGGGATACAGTAAACCTGCAGAGGTGCATCGGAATGTAAAACTGAATACACAGGAAACGCTGAAAACATAGACAGTAGGAAGACTCAGTCTTCCTGTATTTAAGTCGGCATTGTGTCTCTTATATTTAAATCAGATGCAATTTCTGTGTTTCATCGTCAATGGGAAGGTCCAATGGATACAGTAAACCTGCTGAGGTGCATCGGAATGTAAAACTGGGGACACAGGAAGCGCTCAAAACGTACACAGTAGGAAGACTCAGTCTTCCTGTACTTAAGTCGACATTGTGTCTCTTAGATTTAATTCCGATGCAATTTCTGTATTTCATCGTCGATGGGAAGGTCCAAGGGATACAGAAAACCTGCAGAGGTCCATCGGAATGTAAAACTGGTGACACAGGAAACGCTAAAAACATAGACCCTAAGAAGACTCAGTTTTCTACTACTTAAGTCGGCATTGTGTCTCTTATATTTAATTCCGATGCAATTTCTGTGTTTCATCGTCAATGGGAAGGTCCAATGTATACAGTAAACCTGCAGAGGTGCATCGGAATGTAAAACTGGTGACACAGGAAACGCTCAAAATATAGACAGTAGGAAGACTCAGTCTTCCTGTACTTAAGTCGGCATTGTGTCTCTTATATTTAAATCAGATGCAATTTCTGTGTTTCATCGTCAATGGGAAGGTCCAAGGGATACAGTAAACCTTCAGAGGTGCATCGGAATGTAAAACTGGTGACACAGGAAACGCTCAAAGCATAGACAGCAGGAAGACTCAGTCTTCCTGTACTTAAGTCGGCATTGTGTCTCTTATATTTAAATCCGATGCAATTTCTGTGTTTCGTCGTCAATGGGAAGGTCCAATGGATACAGTAAACCTGCAGAGGTGCATCGGAATGTAAAACTGGTGACACAGGAAACGCTCAAAACGTAGACATTAGGAAGACTCAGTCTTCCTGTACTTAAGTCGACATTGTGTCTCTTAGATTTAAATTCCGATGCAATTTCTGTGTTTCATCGTCAATGGGAAGGTCCAAGGGATACAGTAAACCTGCAGAGGTCCAGCGGAATGTAAAACTGGTGACACAGGAAACGCTCAAAACATAGACCCTAGGAGGACTCAGTTTTCTTGTACTTAAGTCGGCATTGTGTCTCTTTTATTTAATTCCGATGCAATATCTGTATTTCATCGTCACTGTGAAGTTCGAAGAGATACAGTAAACCTGCAGAGGTGCATCGGAATGTAAAACTGGTGACACCGGAAACGCAAAAAACATAGACAGTAGGAAGACTCAGTCTTCCTGTACTTAAGTCGGCATTGTGCCTCTTATATTTAAATCCGATGCAATTTCTGTGTTTCATCGTCAGTGGAAGGTCCAACGGATACAGTAAACCTGCAGAGGTGCATCGGAATGTAAAACTGGTGACACAGGAAACGCTCAAAGCATAGACAGTAGGAAGACTCAGTCTTCCTGTACTTAAGTCGGCATTGTGTCTCTTATATTTAAATCCGATGCAATTTCTGTGTTTCATCGTCAATGGGAAGGTCCAGTGGATACAGTAAACCTGCAGAGGTGCATCGGAATGTAAAACTGGTGACACAGGAAACGCTCAAACCATAGACCCTAAGAAGACTCAGTTTTCTTGTACTTAAGTCGGCATTGTGTCTCTTATATTTAATTCCGATGCAATTTCTGTGTTCCATCGTCACTGGGAAGGTCCAATGGATACAGTAAACCTGCAGAGGTGCATCGGAATGTAAATCTGGTGACACAGGAAACGCTCAAAATATAGACCCTAAGGTGACTCAGTTTTGTAGTTCTTAGATCGGCATTGTGTCTCTTATATTTAATTCCGATGCAATTTCTGTGTTTCATCGTCACTGTGAAGGTCCAAGGGATACAGTAAACCTGCAGAGGTGCATCGGAATGTAAAACTGGTGACACAGGAAACGCTCAAAACATAGACCCTAAGAAGACTCAGTTTCCTTGTACTTAAGTCGGCATTGTGTCTCTTATATTTAATTCCGATGCAATTTCTGTGTTTCATCGTCAAAGGGAATGTCCAATGTATACAGTAAACCTGCAGAGGTGCATCGGAATGTAAAACTAATGACACAGGAGACGCTCAAAATATAGACAGTAGGAAGACTCAGTCTTCCTGTACTTAAGCCGACATTGTGTCTCTTAGATTTAATTCCGATGCAATTTCTGTGTTTCATCGTCAATGGGAAGGTCCAAGGGATACAGTAAACCTGCAGAGGTCCAGCGGAATGTAAAACTGGTGACACACGAAACGCTCAAAACATAGACCCTAGGAGGACTCAGTTTTCTTGTACTTAAGTCGGCATTGTGTCTCTTATATTTCATTCCGATGCAATATCTGTATTTCATCGTCACTGTGAAGTTCGAAGAGATACAGTAAACCTGCAGAGGTGCATCGGAATGTAAAACTGGTGACACCGGAAACGCAAAAAACATAGACAGTAGGAAGACTCAGTCTTCCTGTACTTAAGTCGGCATTGTGCCTCTTATATTTAAATCCGATGCAATTTCTGTGTTTCATCGTCAGTGGAAGGTCCAATAGATACAGTAAACCTGCAGAGGTGCATCGGAATGTAAAACTGGTGACACAGGAAATGCTCAAAGCATAGACAGTAGGAAGACTCAGTCTTCCTGTACTTAAGTCGGCATTGTGTCTCTTATATTTAAATCCGATGCAATTTCTGTGTTTCATCGTCAATGGGAAGGTCCAAGGGATACAGTAAACCTGCAGAGGTGCATCGGAATGTAAAACTGAATACACAGGAAACGCTGAAAACATAGACAGTAGGAAGACTCAGTCTTCCTGTATTTAAGTCGGCATTGTGTCTCTTATATTTAAATCAGATGCAATTTCTGTGTTTCATCGTCAATGGGAAGGTCCAATGGATACAGTAAACCTGCTGAGGTGCATCGGAATGTAAAACTGGGGACACAGGAAGCGCTCAAAACGTACACAGTAGGAAGACTCAGTCTTCCTGTACTTAAGTCGACATTGTGTCTCTTAGATTTAATTCCGATGCAATTTCTGTATTTCATCGTCGATGGGAAGGTCCAAGGGATACAGAAAACCTGCAGAGGTCCATCGGAATGTAAAACTGGTGACACAGGAAACGCTAAAAACATAGACCCTAAGAAGACTCAGTTTTCTACTACTTAAGTCGGCATTGTGTCTCTTATATTTAATTCCGATGCAATTTCTGTGTTTCATCGTCAATGGGAAGGTCCAATGTATACAGTAAACCTGCAGAGGTGCATCGGAATGTAAAACTGGTGACACAGGAAACGCTCAAAATATAGACAGTAGGAAGACTCAGTCTTCCTGTACTTAAGTCGGCATTGTGTCTCTTATATTTAAATCAGATGCAATTTCTGTGTTTCATCGTCAATGGGAAGGTCCAAGGGATACAGTAAACCTTCAGAGGTGCATCGGAATGTAAAACTGGTGACACAGGAAACGCTCAAAGCATAGACAGCAGGAAGACTCAGTCTTCCTGTACTTAAGTCGGCATTGTGTCTCTTATATTTAAATCCGATGCAATTTCTGTGTTTCGTCGTCAATGGGAAGGTCCAATGGATACAGTAAACCTGCAGAGGTGCATCGGAATGTAAAACTGGTGACACAGGAAACGCTCAAAACGTAGACATTAGGAAGACTCAGTCTTCCTGTACTTAAGTCGACATTGTGTCTCTTAGATTTAAATTCCGATGCAATTTCTGTGTTTCATCGTCAATGGGAAGGTCCAAGGGATACAGTAAACCTGCAGAGGTCCAGCGGAATGTAAAACTGGTGACACAGGAAACGCTCAAAACATAGACCCTAGGAGGACTCAGTTTTCTTGTACTTAAGTCGGCATTGTGTCTCTTTTATTTAATTCCGATGCAATATCTGTATTTATCGTCACTGTGAAGTTCGAAGAGATACAGTAAACCTGCAGAGGTGCATCGGAATGTAAAACTGGTGACACCGGAAACGCAAAAAACATAGACAGTAGGAAGACTCAGTCTTCCTGTACTTAAGTCGGCATTGTGCCTCTTATATTTAAATCCGATGCAATTTCTGTGTTTCATCGTCAGTGGAAGGTCCAACGGATACAGTAAACCTGCAGAGGTGCATCGGAATGTAAAGCTGGTGACACAGGAAACGCTCAAAGCATAGACAGTAGGAAGACTCAGTCTTCCTGTACTTAAGTCGGCATTGTGTCTCTTATATTTAAATCCGATGCAATTTCTGTGTTTCATCGTCAATGGGAAGGTCCAGTGGATACAGTAAACCTGCAGAGTTGCATCGGAATGTAAAACTGGTGACACAGGAAACGCTCAAATCGTAGACAGTAGGACGACTCAATCTTCCTGTACTTAAATCGACATTGTGACTCTTAGATCTAATTACGATGCAATTTCTGTGTTTCATCGTCGATGGGAAGGTCCAAGGCATACAGAAAACCTGCAGAGGTCCATCGGAATGTAAAACTGGTGACACAGGAAACGCTCAAACCATAGACCCTAAGAAGACTCAGTTTTCTTGTACTTAAGTCGGCATTATGTCTCTTATATTTAATTCCGATGCAATTTCTGTGTTTCGTCGTCAATGGGAAGGTCCAATGGATACAGTAAACCTGCAGAGGTGAATCGGAATGTAAAACTGGTGACACAGGAAACGCTCAAAACGTAGACATTAGTAAGACTCAGTCTTCCTGTACGTAAGTCGACATTGTGTCTCTTAGATTTAATTCCGATGCAATTTCTGTGTTTCATCGTCAATGGGAAGGTCCAAGGGATACAGTAAACCTGCAGAGGTCCAGCGGAATGTAAAACTGGTGACACAGGAAACGCTCAAAACATAGACCCTAGGAGGACTCAGTTTTCTTGTACTTAAGTCGGCATTGTGTCTCTTTTATTTAATTCCGATGCAATATCTGCATTTCATCGTCACTGTGAAGTTCGAAGAGATACAGTAAACCTGCAGAGGTGCATCGGAATGTAAAACTGGTGACACCGGAAACGCAAAAATCATAGACAGTAGGAAGACTCAGTCTTCCTGTACTTAAGTCGGCATTGTGCCTCTTATATTTAAATCCGATGCAATTTCTGTGTTTCATCGTCAGTGGAAGGTCCAATGGATACAGTAAACCTGCAGAGGTGCATCGGAATGTAAAACTGGTGACACAGGAAACGCTCAAAGCATAGACAGTAGGAAGACTCAGTCTTCCTGTACTTAAGTCGGCATTGTGTCTCTTATATTTAAATCCGATGCAATTTCTGTGTTTCATCGTCAATGGGAAGGTCCAGTGGATACAGTAAACCTGCAGAGGTGCATCGGAATGTAAAACTGGTGACACAGGAAACGCTCAAACCATAGACCCTAAGAAGACTCAGTTTTCTTGTACTTAAGTCGGCATTGTGTCTCTTATATTTAATTCCGATGCAATTTCTGTGTTCCATCGTCACTGGGAAGGTCCAATGGATACAGTAAACCTGCAGAGGTGCATCGGAATGTAAATCTGGTGACACAGGAAACGCTCAAAATATAGACCCTAAGGTGACTCAGTTTTGTAGTTCTTAGATCGGCATTGTGTCTCTTATATTTAATTCCGATGCAATTTCTGTGTTTCATCGTCACTGTGAAGGTCCAAGGGATACAGTAAACCTGCAGAGGTGCATCGGAATGTAAAACTGGTGACACAGGAAACGCTCAAAACATAGACCCTAAGAAGACTCAGTTTCCTTGTACTTAAGTCGGCATTGTGTCTCTTATATTTAATTCCGATGCAATTTCTGTGTTTCATCGTCAAAGGGAATGTCCAATGTATACAGTAAACCTGCAGAGGTGCATCGGAATGTAAAACTAATGACACAGGAGACGCTCAAAATATAGACAGTAGGAAGACTCAGTCTTCCTGTACTCAATTCGGCATTGTGTCTCTTATATTTAAATCCGATGCAATTTCTGTGTTTCATCGTCGAAGGGACGGTCCAAGGGATACAGTAAACCTGCAGAGGTGCATCGGAATGTAAAACTGGCGACACAGGAAACGCTCAAAACATAGACAGTAGGAAGACTCAGTCATCCTGTACTTAAGTCTGCATTGTGTCACTTATATTTAAATGCGATGCAATTTCTGTGTTTCATCGTCAATGGGAAGGCCCAATGGATACAGTAAACCTGCAGAGGTGCATCGGAATGTAAAACTGGTGACACAGGAAACGCTCAAAACATAGACAGTAGGAAGACTCGGTCTTCCTGTACTTAAGTCGACATTGTGTCTCTAGGATTTAATTCCGATGCAATTTCTGTGTTTCATCGTCAATGGGAATGTCCAAGGGATACAGTAAACCAGCAGAGGTCCATCGGAATGTAAAACTGGTGACACAGGAATCGCTCAAAACGTAGACAGTAGGAAGACTCAGTCTTCCTGTGCTTAAGTAGGCATTGTGTCTCTTATATTTAATTCCGATGCAATTTCTGTGTTTCATCGTCAATGGGAAAGTCTAATCGATACACTAAACCTGCAGAGGTGCATCGGAACTTAAAACTGGTGACACAGGAAACGCTAAAACATAGACAGTAGGAAGACTCAGTCTTCCTGAACTTAAGTCGGCATTGTGTCTCTTATATTTAAATCCGATGCAATTTCTGTGTTTCATCGCTAATAGGAGGGTCCAATGGATACAGTAAACCTGCAGAGGTGCATCGGAATGTAAAACTGGTGACACAGGAGACGTTCAGAACGTACACAGTAGGAAGACTCAGTCTTCCTGTACTTAAGTCGACATTGTGTCTCTTAGATTTAATTCCGATGCAATTTCTGTGTTTCATCGTCGATGGGAAGGTCCAAGGAATACAGAAAACCTGCAGAGGTCCATCGGAATGTAAAACTGGTGACACAGGAAACGCTCAAAGCATAGACCCTAAGAAGACTCAGTTTTCTTGTACTTAAGTCGGCATTGTGTCTCTTATATTTAAATCCGATGCAATTTCTGTGTTTCGTCGTCAATGGGAAGGTCCAATGGATACAGTAAACCTGCAGAGGTGCATCGGAATGTAAAACTGGTGACACAGGAAACGCTCAAAACGTAGACAGTAGAAAGACTCAGTCTTCCTGTACTTAAGTCGGCATTGTGTCTCTTATATTTAATTCCGATGCAATATCTGTTTTTCATCGTTACTGTGAAGGTCGAAGGAATACAGTAAATCTGCAGAGGTGCATCGTAATGTAAACCTGGTGACACCGGAAACGCAAAAAAAATAGACAGTAGGAAGACTCAGTCTTCCTGTACTTAAGTCGGCATTGTGTCTCTTATATTTAAATCCGATGCAATTTCTGTGTTTCATCGTCAATGGGAATGTCCAATGTATACAGTAAACCTGCAGAGGTGCATCGGAATGTAAAACTAATGACACAGGAGACGCTCAAAATATAGACAGTAGGAAGACTCAGTCTTCCTGTACTCAATTCGGCATTGTGTCTCTTATATTTAAATCCGATGCAATTTCTGTGTTTCATCGTCGAAGGGACGGTCCAAGGGATACAGTAAACCTGCAGAGGTGCATCGGAATGTAAAACTGGCGACACAGGAAACGCTCAAAACATAGACAGTAGGAAGACTCAGTCATCCTGTACTTAAGTCTGCATTGTGTCACTTATATTTAAATGCGATGCAATTTCTGTGTTTCATCGTCAATGGGAAGGCCCAATGGATACAGTAAACCTGCAGACGTGCATCGGAATGTAAAACTGGCGACACAGGAATCGCTCAAAACGTAGACAGTAGGAAGACTCGGTCTTCCTGTACTTAAGTCGAAATTGTGCTCTTAGATCTAATTCCGATGCAATTTCTGTGTTTCGTCGTCAATGGGAAGGTCCAATGGATACAGTAAACCTGCAGAGGTGCATCGGAATGTAAATCTGGTGACACAGGAAATGCTCAAAACGTAGACAGTGGGAAGACTCAGTCTTCCTGTACTTAAGTAGGCATTGTGTCTCTTATATTTAATTCCGATGCAATTTCTGTGTTTCATCGTCAATGGGAAAGTCTAATCGATACACTAAACCTGCAGAGGTGCATCGGAACTTAAAACTGGTGACACAGGAAACGCTAAAACATAGACAGTAGGAAGACTCAGTCTTCCTGTACTTAAGTCGGCATTGTGTCTCTTATATTTAAATCCGATGCAATTTCTGTGTTTCATCGCTAATGGGAAGGTCCAATGGATACAGTAAACCTGCAGAGGTGCATCGGAATGTAAAACTGGTGACACAGGAAACGTTCAGAACGTACACAGTAGGAAGACTCAGTCTTCCTGTACTTAAGTCGACATTGTGTCTCTTAGATTTAATTCCGATGCAATTTCTGTGTTTCATCGTCGATGGGAAGGTCCAAGGAATACAGAAAACCTGCAGAGGTCCATCGGAATGTAAAACTGGTGACACAGGAAACGCTCAAAGCATAGACCCTAAGAAGACTCAGTTTTCTTGTACTGATGTCGGCATTGTGTCTCTTATATTTAAATCCGATGCAATTTCTGTGTTTCGTCGTCAATGGGAAGGTCCAATGGATACAGTAAACCTGCAGAGGTGCATCGGAATGTAAATCTGGTGACACAGGAAATGCTCAAAACGTAGACAGTGGGAAGACTCAGTCTTCCTGTACTTAAGTAGGCATTGTGTCTCTTATATTTAATTCCGATGCAATTTCTGTGTTTCATCGTCAATGGGAAAGTCTAATCGATACACTAAACCTGCAGAGGTGCATCGGAACTTAAAACTGGTGACACAGGAAACGCTAAAACATAGACAGTAGGAAGACTCAGTCTTCCTGTACTTAAGTCGGCATTGTGTCTCTTATATTTAAATCCGATGCAATTTCTGTGTTTCATCGCTAATGGGAAGGTCCAATGGATACAGTAAACCTGCAGAGGTGCATCGGAATGTAAAACTGGTGACACAGGAAACGTTCAGAACGTACACAGTAGGAAGACTCAGTCTTCCTGTACTTAAGTCGACATTGTGTCTCTTAGATTTAATTCCGATGCAATTTCTGTGTTTCATCGTCGATGGGAAGGTCCAAGGAATACAGAAAACCTGCAGAGGTCCATCGGAATGTAAAACTGGTGACACAGGAAACGCTCAAAGCATAGACCCTAAGAAGACTCAGTTTTCTTGTACTTAAGTCGGCATTGTGTCTCTTATATTTAAATCCGATGCAATTTCTGTGTTTCGTCGTCAATGGGAAGGTCCAATGGATACAGTAAACCTACAGAGGTGCATCGGAATGTAAAACTGGTGACACAGGAACCGCTCAAAATGTAGACAGTAGAAAGACTCAGTCTTCCTGTACTTAAGTCGGCATTGTGTCTCTTAGTTTTAATTCCGATGCAATTTCTGTGTCTCATCGTCAATGGGAAGGTCCAAGGGATACAGTAAACCTTCAGAGGTCCATCGGAATGTAAAACTGGTGACACAGGAAACACTGAAAGCATAGGCCCTAAGAGGACTCAGTTTTCTTGTACTTAAGTCGGCATTGTGTCTCTTATATTTAATTCCGATGCAATTTCTGTGTTTCATCGTCAATGGGAATGTCCAATGTATACAGTAAAGCTGCAGAGGTGCATCGGAATGTAAAACTAATGACACAGGAGACGCTCAAAATATAGACAGTAGGAAGACTCAGTCTTCCTGTACTCAATTCGGCATTGTGTCTCTTATATTTAAATCCGATGCAATTTCTGTGTTTCATCGTCGAAGGGACGGTCCAAGGGATACAGTAAACCTGCAGAGGTGCATCGGAATGTAAAACTGGCGACACAGGAAACGCTCAAAACATAGAGAGTAGGAAGACTCAGTCATCCTGTACTTAAGTCTGCATTGTGTCACTTATATTTAAATGCGATGCAATTTCTGTGTTTCATCGTCAATGGGAAGGCCCAATGGATACAGTAAACCTGCAGAGGTGCATCGGAATGTAAAACTGGTGACACAGGAAACGCTCAAAACATAGACAGTAGGAAGACTCAGTCTTCCTGTACTTAAGTCGACATTGTGTCTCTTAGTTTTAATTCCGATGCAATTTCTGTGTTTCATCGTCAATGGGAAGGTCCAAGGGATACAGTAAACCAGCAGAGGTCCATCGGAATGTAAAACTGGTGACACAGGAATCGCTCAAAACGTAGACAGTAGGAAGACTCAGGCCTTCCTGTACTTAAGTCGACATTGTGTCTCTTAGATCTAATTCCGATGCAATTTCTGTGTTTCGTCGTCAATGGGAAGGTCCAATGGATACAGTAAACCTGCAGAGGTGTATCGGAATGTAAAACTGGTGACACCGGAAACGCTCAAACCATAGACAGTAGGAACACTCAGTCTTCCTGTACTTAAGTCGGCATTGTGTCTCTTATATTTAAATCCGATGCAATTTCTGTGTTTCATCGTCAATGGAAGGTCCAATGGATACAGTAAACCTCCAGAGGTGCATCGGAATGTAAAACTGGTGCACAGGAAACGCTCAAAGCATAGACAGTAGGAAGACTCAGTCTTCCTGTACTTAAGTCGGCATTGTGTCTCTTATATTTAAATCCGATGCAATTTCTGTGTTCATCGTCAATGGGAAGGTCCAATGGATACAGTAAACCTGCAGAGGTGCATCGGAATGTAAATCTGGTGACACAGGAAACGCTCAAAACGTAGACAGTGGGAAGACTCAGTCTTCCTGTACTTAAGTCGACATTGTGACTCTTAGATCTAATTCCGATGCAATATCTGTGTTTCATCGTCGATGGGAAGGTCCAAGGGATACAGAAAACCTGCAGAGGTCCATCGGAATGTAAAACTGGTGACACAGTAAACGCTCAAACCATAGACCCTAAGAAGACTCAGTTTTGTAGTACTTAGGTCGGCATTGTGTCTCTTATATTTAAATCCGATGCAATTTCTGTGTTTCATCGTCACTGCGAAGGTCCAATGGATACAGTAAACCTGCAGAGGTGCATCGGAATGTAAAACTGATGACACAGGAAACGCTCAAAACATAGACCCTAAGAAGACTCAGTTTTCATGTACTTAAGTCGGCATTGTGTCTCTTATATTTAATTCCGATGCAATTTCTGTGTTTCATCGTGACTGTGAATGTCGAATGGATACAGTAAACCTGCAGAGGTGCATCGGAATGTAAAACTGGTGACACAGAAAGAGCGCAAAACATAGACAGTAGGAAGACTCAGTCTTCCTGTACTTAAGTAGGCATTGTGTCTCTTATATTTAATTCCGATGCAATTTCTGTGTTTCATCGTCAATGGGAAAGTCTAATCGATACACTAAACCTGCAGAGGTGCATCGGAACTTAAAACTGGTGACACAGGAAACGCTAAAACATAGACAGTAGGAAGACTCAGTCTTCCTGTACTTAAGTCGGCATTGTGTCTCATATATTTAAATCCGATGCAATTTCTGTGTTTCATCGCTAATGGGAAGGTCCAATGGATACAGTAAACCTGCAGAGGTGCATCGGAATGTAAAATTGGTGACACAGGAAACGATCACAACGTACACAGTAGGAAGACTCAGTCTTCCTGTACTTAAGTCGACATTGTGTCTCTTATATTTAAATCCGATGCAATTTCTGTGTTCATCGTCAATGGGAAGGTCCAATGGATACAGTAAACCTGCAGAGGTGCATCGGAATGTAAATCTGGTGACACAGGAAACGCTCAAAACGTAGACAGTGGGAAGACTCAGTCTTCCTGTACTTAAGTCGACATTGTGACTCTTAGATCTAATTCCGATGCAATATCTGTGTTTCATCGTCGATGGGAAGGTCCAAGGGATACAGAAAACCTGCAGAGGTCCATCGGAATGTAAAACTGGTGACACAGTAAACGCTCAAACCATAGACCCTAAGAAGACTCAGTTTTGTAGTACTTAGGTCGGCATTGTGTCTCTTATATTTAAATCCGATGCAATTTCTGTGTTTCATCGTCACTGCGAAGGTCCAATGGATACAGTAAACCTGCAGAGGTGCATCGGAATGTAAAACTGATGACACAGGAAACGCTCAAAACATAGACCCTAAGAAGACTCAGTTTTCATGTACTTAAGTCGGCATTGTGTCTCTTATATTTAATTCCGATGCAATTTCTGTGTTTCATCGTGACTGTGAATGTCGAATGGATACAGTAAACCTGCAGAGGTGCATCGGAATGTAAAACTGGTGACACAGAAAGAGCGCAAAACATAGACAGTAGGAAGACTCAGTCTTCCTGTACTTAAGTAGGCATTGTGTCTCTTATATTTAATTCCGATGCAATTTCTGTGTTTCATCGTCAATGGGAAAGTCTAATCGATACACTAAACCTGCAGAGGTGCATCGGAACTTAAAACTGGTGACACAGGAAACGCTAAAACATAGACAGTAGGAAGACTCAGTCTTCCTGTACTTAAGTCGGCATTGTGTCTCTTATATTTAAATCCGATGCAATTTCTGTGTTTCATCGCTAATGGGAAGGTCCAATGGATACAGTAAACCTGCAGAGGTGCATCGGAATGTAAAACTGGTGACACAGGAAACGTTCAGAACGTACACAGTAGGAAGACTCAGTCTTCCTGTACTTAAGTCGACATTGTGTCTCTTAGATTTAATTCCGATGCAATTTCTGTGTTTCATCGTCGATGGGAAGGTCCAAGGAATACAGAAAACCTGCAGAGGTCCATCGGAATGTAAAACTGGTGACACAGGAAACGCTCAAAGCATAGACCCTAAGAAGACTCAGTTTTCTTGTACTTAAGTCGGCATTGTGTCTCTTATATTTAAATCCGATGCAATTTCTGTGTTTCGTCGTCAATGGGAAGGTCCAATGGATACAGTAAACCTACAGAGGTGCATCGGAATGTAAAACTGGTGACACAGGAACCGCTCAAAATGTAGACAGTAGAAAGACTCAGTCTTCCTGTACTTAAGTCGGCATTGTGTCTCTTAGTTTTAATTCCGATGCAATTTCTGTGTCTCATCGTCAATGGGAAGGTCCAAGGGATACAGTAAACCTTCAGAGGTCCATCGGAATGTAAAACTGGTGACACAGGAAACACTGAAAGCATAGGCCCTAAGAGGACTCAGTTTTCTTGTACTTAAGTCGGCATTGTGTCTCTTATATTTAATTCCGATGCAATTTCTGTGTTTCATCGTCAATGGGAATGTCCAATGTATACAGTAAAGCTGCAGAGGTGCATCGGAATGTAAAACTAATGACACAGGAGACGCTCAAAATATAGACAGTAGGAAGACTCAGTCTTCCTGTACTCAATTCGGCATTGTGTCTCTTATATTTAAATCCGATGCAATTTCTGTGTTTCATCGTCGAAGGGACGGTCCAAGGGATACAGTAAACCTGCAGAGGTGCATCGGAATGTAAAACTGGCGACACAGGAAACGCTCAAAACATAGAGAGTAGGAAGACTCAGTCATCCTGTACTTAAGTCTGCATTGTGTCACTTATATTTAAATGCGATGCAATTTCTGTGTTTCATCGTCAATGGGAAGGCCCAATGGATACAGTAAACCTGCAGAGGTGCATCGGAATGTAAAACTGGTGACACAGGAAACGCTCAAAACATAGACAGTAGGAAGACTCAGTCTTCCTGTACTTAAGTCGACATTGTGTCTCTTAGTTTTAATTCCGATGCAATTTCTGTGTTTCATCGTCAATGGGAAGGTCCTAGGGATACAGTAAACCAGCAGAGGTCCATCGGAATGTAAAACTGGTGACACAGGAATCGCTCAAAACGTAGACAGTAGGAAGACTCAGGCCTTCCTGTACTTAAGTCGACATTGTGTCTCTTAGATCTAATTCCGATGCAATTTCTGTGTTTCGTCGTCAATGGGAAGGTCCAATGGATACAGTAAACCTGCAGAGGTGTATCGGAATGTAAAACTGGTGACACCGGAAACGCTCAAACCATAGACAGTAGGAACACTCAGTCTTCCTGTACTTAAGTCGGCATTGTGTCTCTTATATTTAAATCCGATGCAATTTCTGTGTTTCATCGTCAATGGAAGGTCCAATGGATACAGTAAACCTCCAGAGGTGCATCGGAATGTAAAACTGGTGCACAGGAAACGCTCAAAGCATAGACAGTAGGAAGACTCAGTCTTCCTGTACTTAAGTCGGCATTGTGTCTCTTATATTTAAATCCGATGCAATTTCTGTGTTCATCGTCAATGGGAAGGTCCAATGGATACAGTAAACCTGCAGAGGTGCATCGGAATGTAAATCTGGTGACACAGGAAACGCTCAAAACGTAGACAGTGGGAAGACTCAGTCTTCCTGTACTTAAGTCGACATTGTGACTCTTAGATCTAATTCCGATGCAATATCTGTGTTTCATCGTCGATGGGAAGGTCCAAGGGATACAGAAAACCTGCAGAGGTCCATCGGAATGTAAAACTGGTGACACAGTAAACGCTCAAACCATAGACCCTAAGAAGACTCAGTTTTGTAGTACTTAGGTCGGCATTGTGTCTCTTATATTTAAATCCGATGCAATTTCTGTGTTTCATCGTCACTGCGAAGGTCCAATGGATACAGTAAACCTGCAGAGGTGCATCGGAATGTAAAACTGATGACACAGGAAACGCTCAAAACATAGACCCTAAGAAGACTCAGTTTTCATGTACTTAAGTCGGCATTGTGTCTCTTATATTTAATTCCGATGCAATTTCTGTGTTTCATCGTGACTGTGAATGTCGAATGGATACAGTAAACCTGCAGAGGTGCATCGGAATGTAAAACTGGTGACACAGAAAGAGCGCAAAACATAGACAGTAGGAAGACTCAGTCTTCCTGTACTTAAGTAGGCATTGTGTCTCTTATATTTAATTCCGATGCAATTTCTGTGTTTCATCGTCAATGGGAAAGTCTAATCGATACACTAAACCTGCAGAGGTGCATCGGAACTTAAAACTGGTGACACAGGAAACGCTAAAACATAGACAGTAGGAAGACTCAGTCTTCCTGTACTTAAGTCGGCATTGTGTCTCATATATTTAAATCCGATGCAATTTCTGTGTTTCATCGCTAATGGGAAGGTCCAATGGATACAGTAAACCTGCAGAGGTGCATCGGAATGTAAAATTGGTGACACAGGAAACGATCACAACGTACACAGTAGGAAGACTCAGTCTTCCTGTACTTAAGTCGACATTGTGTCTCTTAGATTTAATTCCGATGCAATTTCTGTGTTTCATCGTCGATGGGAAGGTCCAAGGAATACAGAAAACCTGCAGAGGTCCATCGGAATGTAAAACTGGTGACACAGGAAACGCTCAAAGCATAGACCCTAAGAAGACTCAGTTTTCTTTTACTTAAGTCGGCATTGTGTCTCTTATATTTAAATCCGATGCAATTTCTGTGTTTCGTCGTCAATGGGAAGGTCCAATGAATACAGTAAACCTGCAGAGGTGCATCGGAATGTAAAACTGGTGACACAGGAAACGCTCAAAACGTAGACAGTAGAAAGACTCAGTCTTCCTGTACTTAAGTCGGCATTGTGTCTCTTATATTTAATTCCGATGCAATTTCTGTGTCTCATCGTCAATGGGAAGGTCCAAGGGATACAGTAAACCTTCAGAGGTCCATCGGAATGTAAAACTGGTGACACAGGAAACACTGAAAACATAGGCCCTAAGAGGACTCAGTTTTCTTGTACTTAAGTCGGCATTGTGTCTCTTATATTTAATTCCGATGCAATATCTGTTTTTCATCGTTACTGTGAAGGTCGAAGGAATACAGTAAATCTGCAGAGGTGCATCGGAATGTAAACCTGGTGACACCGGAAACGCAAAAAAAAATAGACAGTAGGAAGACTCAGTCTTCCTGTACTTAAGTCGGCATTGTGTCTTTTATATTTAAATCAGATGCAATTTCTGTGTTTCATCGTCAGTGGAAGGTCCAATGGATACAGTAAACTTGCAGAGGTGCATCGGAATGTAAAACTGGTGACACAGGAAACGGTCAAAACATAGACAGTAGGAAGACTCAGTCTTCCTGTACTTAAGTCTTCATTGTGTCTCTTATAGTTAAATCCGATGCAATTTCTGTGTTTCATCGTCAATGGGAAGGTCCAATGGATACAGTAAACCTGCAGAGGTGCATCAGAATGTAAAACTGGTGGCACAGGAAACACTCAAAATATAGACAGTAGGAAGACTCAGTCTTCCTGTACTTAAGTCGGCATTGTGTCTCTTATATTTAAATCAGATGCAATTTCTGTGTTTCATCGTCAATGGGAAGGTCCAATGGATACAGTAAACCTGCAGAGGTGCATTGGAATGTAAAACTGGTGACACAGGAAACGCTCAAAACGTAGACATCAGGAAGACTCAGTCTTCCTGTACTTAAGTCGGCATTGTGTCTCTTATATTTAATTCCGATGCAATTTCTGTGTTTCATCGTCAATGGGAAGGTTTATTCGATACACTAAAGCTGCAGAGGTGCATCGGAACTTAAAACTGGTGACACAGGAAACGCTCAAAACATAGACAGTAGGAAGACTCAGTCTTCCTGTACTTAAGTCGGCATTGTGTCTCTTATATTTAAATTCAATGCAATTTCTGTTTTTCATCGTCAATGGGAATGTCCAATGTATACAGTAAACCTGCAGAGGTGCATCGGAATGTAAAACTGGTGACACAGGAGACGCTCAAAATATAGACAGTAGGAAGACTCAGTCTTCCTGTACTCAAGTCGGCATTGTGTCTCTTATATTTAAATCAGATGCAATTTCTGTGTTTCATCGTCGAAGGGACGGTCCAAGGGATACAGTAAACCTGCAGAGGTGCATCGGAATGTAAAACTGGCGACACAGGAAACGCTCAAAACATAGACAGTAGGAAGACTCAATCATCCTGTACTTAAGTCTGCATTGTGTCACTTATATTTAAATGCGATGCAATTTCTGTGTTTCATCGTCAATGGGAAGGCCCAATGGATACAGTAAACCTGCAGAGGTGCATCGGAATGTAAAACTGGTGACACAGGAAACGCTCAAAACATAGACAGTAGGAAGACTCAGTCTTCCTGTACTTAAGTCGACATTGTGCCTCTTATATTTAATTCCGATGCAATTTCTGTGTTTCATCGTCAATGGGAAGGTCCAAGGGATACAGTAAACCAGCAGAGGTCCATCGGAATGTAAAACTGGTGACACAGGAATCGCTCAAAGCGTAGACAGTAGGAAGACTCAGTCTTCCTGTACTTAAGTCGGCATTGTGTCTCTTATATTTAAATCCGATGCAATTTCTGTTTTTCATCGTCAATGGGAATGTCCAAAGTATACAGTAAACCTGCAGAGGTGCATCGGAATGTAAAACTGGTGACACAGGAGACGCTCAAAATATAGACAGTAGGAAGACTCAGTCTTCCTGTACTCAAGTCGGCATTGTGTCCCTTATATTTAAATCCGATGCAATTTCTGTGTTTCATCGTCGAAGGGACGGTCCAAGGGATACAGTAAACCTGTAGAGGTGCATCGGAATGTGAAACTGGCGACACAGGAAACGCTCAAAACATAGACAGTAGGAAGACTCAGTCATCCTGTACTTAAGTCTGCATTGTGTCACTTATATTTAAATGCGATGCAATTTCTGTGTTTCATCGTCAATGGGAAGGCCCAATGGATACAGTAAACCTGCAGAGGTGCATCGGAATGTAAAACTGGTGACACAGGAAACGCTCAAAACATAGACAGTAGGAAGACTCAGTCTTCCTGTACTTAAGTCGACATTGTGTCTCTTAGATCTAATTCCGATGCAATTTCTGTGTTTCGTCGTCAATGGGAAGGTCCAATGGATACAGTAAACCTGCAGAGGGGTATCGGAATGTAAAACTGGTGACACCGGAAACGCTCAAAACATAGACAGTAGGAAGACTCAGTCTTCCTGTACTTAAGTCGGCATTGTGTCTCTTATATTTAAATCCGATATAATTTCTGTGTTTCATCGTCAATGGAAGGTCCAATGGATACAGTAAACCTGCAGAGGTGCATCGGAATGTAAATCTGGTGACACAGGAAACGCTCAAAACATAGACCCTAAGAAGACTCAGTTTTCTTGTACATAAGACGGCATTGTGTCTCTTATATTTAATTCCGATGCAATTTCTGTGTTTCATCGTGACTGTGAATGTCGAATGGATACAGTAAACCTGCAGATGTGCATCGGAATGTAAAACTGGTGACACAGGAAACGCTCAAACCATAGACCCTAAGAAGACTCAGTTTTGTAGTACTTAGGTCGGCATTGTGTCTCTTATATTTAATTCCGATGCAATTTCTGTGTTTCATCGTCACTGCGAAGGTCCAATGGATACAGTAAACCTGCAGAGGTGCATCGGAATGTAAAACTGGTGACACAGGAACCGCTCAAAATGTAGACAGTAGAAAGACTCAGTCTTCCTGTACTTAAGTCGGCATTGTGTCTCTTAGTTTTAATTCCGATGCAATTTCTGTGTCTCATCGTCAATGGGAAGGTCCAAGGGATACAGTAAACCTTCAGAGGTCCATCGGAATGTAAAACTGGTGACACAGGAAACACTGAAAACATAGGCCCTAAGAGGACTCAGTTTTCTTGTACTTAAGTCGGCATTGTGTCTCTTATATTTAATTCCGATGCAATTTCTGTGTTTCATCGTCAATGGGAATGTCCAATGTATACAGTAAAGCTGCAGAGGTGCATCGGAATGTAAAACTAATGACACAGGAGACGCTCAAAATATAGACAGTAGGAAGACTCAGTCTTCCTGTACTCAATTCGGCATTGTGTCTCTTATATTTAAATCCGATGCAATTTCTGTGTTTCATCGTCGAAGGGACGGTCCAAGGGATACAGTAAACCTGCAGAGGTGCATCGGAATGTAAAACTGGCGACACAGGAAACGCTCAAAACATAGAGAGTAGGAAGACTCAGTCATCCTGTACTTAAGTCTGCATTGTGTCACTTATATTTAAATGCGATGCAATTTCTGTGTTTCATCGTCAATGGGAAGGCCCAATGGATACAGTAAACCTGCAGAGGTGCATCGGAATGTAAAACTGGTGACACAGGAAACGCTCAAAACATAGACAGTAGGAAGACTCAGTCTTCCTGTACTTAAGTCGACATTGTGTCTCTTAGTTTTAATTCCGATGCAATTTCTGTGTTTCATCGTCAATGGGAAGGTCCAAGGGATACAGTAAACCAGCAGAGGTCCATCGGAATGTAAAACTGGTGACACAGGAATCGCTCAAAACGTAGACAGTAGGAAGACTCAGGCCTTCCTGTACTTAAGTCGACATTGTGTCTCTTAGATCTAATTCCGATGCAATTTCTGTGTTTCGTCGTCAATGGGAAGGTCCAATGGATACAGTAAACCTGCAGAGGTGTATCGGAATGTAAAACTGGTGACACCGGAAACGCTCAAACCATAGACAGTAGGAACACTCAGTCTTCCTGTACTTAAGTCGGCATTGTGTCTCTTATATTTAAATCCGATGCAATTTCTGTGCTTCATCGTCAATGGAAGGTCCAATGGATACAGTAAACCTCCAGAGGTGCATCGGAATGTAAAACTGGTGCACAGGAAACGCTCAAAGCATAGACAGTAGGAAGACTCAGTCTTCCTGTACTTAAGTCGGCATTGTGTCTCTTATATTTAAATCCGATGCAATTTCTGTGTTCATCGTCAATGGGAAGGTCCAATGGATACAGTAAACCTGCAGAGGTGCATCGGAATGTAAATCTGGTGACACAGGAAACGCTCAAAACGTAGACAGTGGGAAGACTCAGTCTTCCTGTACTTAAGTCGACATTGTGACTCTTAGATCTAATTCCGATGCAATATCTGTGTTTCATCGTCGATGGGAAGGTCCAAGGGATACAGAAAACCTGCAGAGGTCCATCGGAATGTAAAACTGGTGACACAGTAAACGCTCAAACCATAGACCCTAAGAAGACTCAGTTTTGTAGTACTTAGGTCGGCATTGTGTCTCTTATATTTAAATCCGATGCAATTTCTGTGTTTCATCGTCACTGCGAAGGTCCAATGGATACAGTAAACCTGCAGAGGTGCATCGGACTGTAAAACTGATGACACAGGAAACGCTCAAAACATAGACCCTAAGAAGACTCAGTTTTCATGTACTTAAGTCGGCATTGTGTCTCTTATATTTAATTCCGATGCAATTTCTGTGTTTCATCGTGACTGTGAATGTCGAATGGATACAGTAAACCTGCAGAGGTGCATCGGAATGTAAAACTGGTGACACAGAAAAAGCGCAAAACATAGACAGTAGGAAGACTCAGTCTTCCTGTACTTAAGTAGGCATTGTGTCTCTTATATTTAATTCCGATGCAATTTCTGTGTTTCATCGTCAATGGGAAAGTCTAATCGATACACTAAACCTGCAGAGGTGCATCGGAACTTAAAACTGGTGACACAGGAAACGCTAAAACATAGACAGTAGGAAGACTCAGTCTTCCTGTACTTAAGTCGGCATTGTGTCTCATATATTTAAATCCGATGCAATTTCTGTGTTTCATCGCTAATGGGAAGGTCCAATGGATACAGTAAACCTGCAGAGGTGCATCGGAATGTAAAATTGGTGACACAGGAAACGATCACAACGTACACAGTAGGAAGACTCAGTCTTCCTGTACTTAAGTCGACATTGTGTCTCTTAGATTTAATTCCGATGCAATTTCTGTGTTTCATCGTCGATGGGAAGGTCCAAGGAATACAGAAAACCTGCAGAGGTCCATCGGAATGTAAAACTGGTGACACAGGAAACGCTCAAAGCATAGACCCTAAGAAGACTCAGTTTTCTTTTACTTAAGTCGGCATTGTGTCTCTTATATTTAAATCCGATGCAATTTCTGTGTTTCGTCGTCAATGGGAAGGTCCAATGAATACAGTAAACCTGCAGAGGTGCATCGGAATGTAAAACTGGTGACACAGGAAACGCTCAAAACGTAGACAGTAGAAAGACTCAGTCTTCCTGTACTTAAGTCGGCATTGTGTCTCTTATATTTAATTCCGATGCAATTTCTGTGTCTCATCGTCAATGGGAAGGTCCAAGGGATACAGTAAACCTTCAGAGGTCCATCGGAATGTAAAACTGGTGACACAGGAAACACTGAAAACATAGGCCCTAAGAGGACTCAGTTTTCTTGTACTTAAGTCGGCATTGTGTCTCTTATATTTAATTCCGATGCAATATCTGTTTTTCATCGTTACTGTGAAGGTCGAAGGAATACAGTAAATCTGCAGAGGTGCATCGGAATGTAAACCTGGTGACACCGGAAACGCAAAAAAAAATAGACAGTAGGAAGACTCAGTCTTCCTGTACTTAAGTCGGCATTGTGTCTTTTATATTTAAATCAGATGCAATTTCTGTGTTTCATCGTCAGTGGAAGGTCCAATGGATACAGTAAACTTGCAGAGGTGCATCGGAATGTAAAACTGGTGACACAGGAAACGGTCAAAACATAGACAGTAGGAAGACTCAGTCTTCCTGTACTTAAGTCTTCATTGTGTCTCTTATAGTTAAATCCGATGCAATTTCTGTGTTTCATCGTCAATGGGAAGGTCCAATGGATACAGTAAACCTGCAGAGGTGCATCAGAATGTAAAACTGGTGGCACAGGAAACACTCAAAATATAGACAGTAGGAAGACTCAGTCTTCCTGTACTTAAGTCGGCATTGTGTCTCTTATATTTAAATCAGATGCAATTTCTGTGTTTCATCGTCAATGGGAAGGTCCAATGGATACAGTAAACCTGCAGAGGTGCATTGGAATGTAAAACTGGTGACACAGGAAACGCTCAAAACGTAGACATCAGGAAGACTCAGTCTTCCTGTACTTAAGTCGGCATTGTGTCTCTTATATTTAATTCCGATGCAATTTCTGTGTTTCATCGTCAATGGGAAGGTTTATTCGATACACTAAAGCTGCAGAGGTGCATCGGAACTTAAAACTGGTGACACAGGAAACGCTCAAAACATAGACAGTAGGAAGACTCAGTCTTCCTGTACTTAAGTCGGCATTGTGTCTCTTATATTTAAATTCAATGCAATTTCTGTTTTTCATCGTCAATGGGAATGTCCAATGTATACAGTAAACCTGCAGAGGTGCATCGGAATGTAAAACTGGTGACACAGGAGACGCTCAAAATATAGACAGTAGGAAGACTCAGTCTTCCTGTACTCAAGTCGGCATTGTGTCTCTTATATTTAAATCAGATGCAATTTCTGTGTTTCATCGTCGAAGGGACGGTCCAAGGGATACAGTAAACCTGCAGAGGTGCATCGGAATGTAAAACTGGCGACACAGGAAACGCTCAAAACATAGACAGTAGGAAGACTCAATCATCCTGTACTTAAGTCTGCATTGTGTCACTTATATTTAAATGCGATGCAATTTCTGTGTTTCATCGTCAATGGGAAGGCCCAATGGATACAGTAAACCTGCAGAGGTGCATCGGAATGTAAAACTGGTGACACAGGAAACGCTCAAAACATAGACAGTAGGAAGACTCAGTCTTCCTGTACTTAAGTCGACATTGTGCCTCTTATATTTAATTCCGATGCAATTTCTGTCTTTCATCGTCAATGGGAAGGTCCAAGGGATACAGTAAACCAGCAGAGGTCCATCGGAATGTAAAACTGGTGACACAGGAATCGCTCAAAGCGTAGACAGTAGGAAGACTCAGTCTTCCTGTACTTAAGTCGGCATTGTGTCTCTTATATTTAAATCCGATGCAATTTCTGTTTTTCATCGTCAATGGGAATGTCCAAAGTATACAGTAAACCTGCAGAGGTGCATCGGAATGTAAAACTGGTGACACAGGAGACGCTCAAAATATAGACAGTAGGAAGACTCAGTCTTCCTGTACTCAAGTCGGCATTGTGTCCCTTATATTTAAATCCGATGCAATTTCTGTGTTTCATCGTCGAAGGGACGGTCCAAGGGATACAGTAAACCTGTAGAGGTGCATCGGAATGTGAAACTGGCGACACAGGAAACGCTCAAAACATAGACAGTAGGAAGACTCAGTCATCCTGTACTTAAGTCTGCATTGTGTCACTTATATTTAAATGCGATGCAATTTCTGTGTTTCATCGTCAATGGGAAGGCCCAATGGATACAGTAAACCTGCAGAGGTGCATCGGAATGTAAAACTGGTGACACAGGAAACGCTCAAAACATAGACAGTAGGAAGACTCAGTCTTCCTGTACTTAAGTCGACATTGTGTCTCTTAGATCTAATTCCGATGCAATTTCTGTGTTTCGTCGTCAATGGGAAGGTCCAATGGATACAGTAAACCTGCAGAGGGGTATCGGAATGTAAAACTGGTGACACCGGAAACGCTCAAAACATAGACAGTAGGAAGACTCAGTCTTCCTGTACTTAAGTCGGCATTGTGTCTCTTATATTTAAATCCGATATAATTTCTGTGTTTCATCGTCAATGGAAGGTCCAATGGATACAGTAAACCTGCAGAGGTGCATCGGAATGTAAATCTGGTGACACAGGAAACGCTCAAAACATAGACCCTAAGAAGACTCAGTTTTCTTGTACATAAGTCGGCATTGTGTCTCTTATATTTAATTCCGATGCAATTTCTGTGTTTCATCGTGACTGTGAATGTCGAATGGATACAGTAAACCTGCAGATGTGCATCGGAATGTAAAACTGGTGACACAGGAAACGCTCAAACCATAGACCCTAAGAAGACTCAGTTTTGTAGTACTTAGGTCGGCATTGTGTCTCTTATATTTAATTCCGATGCAATTTCTGTGTTTCATCGTCACTGCGAAGGTCCAATGGATACAGTAAACCTGCAGAGGTGCATCGGAATGTAAAACTGGTGACACAGGAAACGCTCAAAACATAGACCCTAAGAAGACTCAGTTTTCTTGTACTTAAGTCGGCATTGTGTCTCTTATATTTAATTCCGATGCAATTTCTGTGTTTCATCGTGACTGTGAATGTCGAATGGATACAGTAAACCTGCAGAGGTGCATCGGAATGTAAAACTGGTGACACAGAAAAAGCGCAAATCATAGACAGTAGGAAGACTCAGTCTTCCTGTACTTAAGTAGGCATTGTGTCTCTTATATTTAGTTACGATGCAATTTCTGTGTTTCATCGTCAATGGGAAGGTCCAAGGAATACAGTAAACCTGCAGAGGTGCATCGGAATGTAAAACTGATTACACAGGAAACGCTGAAATCATAGACAGTATAAAGACTCAGTCTTCCTGTACTCAAATCGGCATTGTGTCTCTTATACCTAATTCCGATGCAATATCTGTGTTTCATCGTCACTGTGAAGGTCCAAGGGATACAGTAAACCTGCAGAGCTGCATCGGAATGTAAAACTGGTGACACAGGAAACGCTCAAAGCATAGACCGTAAGAATACTCAGTTTTCTTGTACTTAAGTCGGCATTGTGTCTCTTATATTTAATTCCGATGCAATTTCTGTGTTTCATCATCAATGGGAAGGTCCAATTTATACAGTAAACCTGCAGAGGTGCATCGGAATGTAAAACTGGTGACACAGGAAACGCTCAAAACATAGACAGTAGGAAGACTCAGCCTTCCTGTACTTAAGTCGGCATTCTGTCTCTTATATTAAATCCGATGCAATTTCTGTGTTTCATCGTCGATAGGAAGGTCCAAGGGATACAGTTAACCTGCAGAGGTGCATCGGAGTGAAAAACTGGTGACACAGGAAACGCTCAAAACATAGACAGTAGGAATACTCAGTCTTCCTGTACTTAAGTCGGCATTGTGTCTCTTATATTTAATTCCGATGCAATTTCTGTGTTTCATCGTCAATGGGAAGGTCTAATCGATACACTAAACCTGCAGAGGTGCATCGGAACTTAAAACTGGTGACACAGGAAACGCTCAAACATAGACAGTAGGAAGACTCAGTCTTCCTGTACTTAAGTCGGCATTGTGTCTCTTATATTTATATCCGATGCAATTTCTGTGTTTCATCGCTAATTAGAAGGTCCAATGGATACAGTAAACCTGCAGAGGTGCATCGGAATGTAAAACTGGTGACACAGGAAACGCTCAAAACGTAGACAGTAGGAAGACTCAGTCTTCCTGTACTTAAGTCGGCATTGTGTCTCTTAGATATAATTCCGATGCAATTTCTGTGTTTCATCGTCAATGGGAAGGTCCAAGGGATACAGTAAACCTTCAGAGGTCCATCGGAATGTAAAACTGTTGACACAGGAAACACTGAAAGCATAGGCCCTAAGAGGACTCAGTTTTCTTGTACTTAAGTCGGCATTGTGTCTCTTATATTTAATTCCGATGCAATTTCTGTGTTTCATCGTCAATGGGAAGGTCTAATCGATACACTAAACCTGCAGAGATGCATCGGAACTTAAAACTGGTGACACAGGAAACGCTCAAACATAGACAGTAGGAAGACTCAGTCTTCCTGTACTTACGTCGGCATTGTGTCTCTTATATTTAAATCCGATGCAATTTCTGTGTTTCATCGCTAATTAGAAGGTCCAATGGATACAGTTAACCTGCAAGAGGTGCATCGGAGTGAAAAACTGGTGACACAGGAAACGCTCAAAACATAGACAGTAGGAATACTCAGTCTTCCTGTACTTAAGTCGGCATTGTGTCTCTTATATTTAAATCCGATGCAATTTCTGTGTTTCATCGTCAGTGGAAAGTCCAATGGATACAGTAAACCTGCAGAGGTGCATCGGAATGTAAAACTGGTGACACAGGAAACGCTCAAAGCATAGACAGTAGGAAGACTCAGTCTTCCTGTGCTTAAGTCTTCATTGTGTCTCTTATAGTTAAATCCGATGCAATTTCTGTGTTTCATCGTCAATGGGAAGGTCCAATGGATACAGTAAACCTGCAGAGGTGCATCGGAATGTAAAACTGGTGACACAGGAAACACTCAAAATATAGACAGTAGGAAGACTCAGTCTTCCTGTACTTAAGTCGGCATTGTGTCTCTTATATTTAAATCACATGCAATTTCTGTGTTTCATCGTCAATGGGAAGGTCCAATGGATACAGTAAACCTGCAGAGGTGCATCGAAATGTAAAACTGGTGACACAGGAAACGCTCAAAACGTAGACATTAGGAAGGGTCAGTCTTCCTGCACTTAAGTCGGCATTGTGTCTCTTATATTTAAATTCGATGCAATTTCTGTTTTTCATCGTCAATGGGAATGTCCAATGTATACAGTAAACCTGCAGAGGTGCATCGGAATGTAAAACTGGTGACACAGGAGACGCTCAAAATATAGACAGTAGGAAGACTCAGTCTTCCTGTACTCAAGTCGGCATTGTGTCTCTTATATTTAAATCCGATGCAATTTCTGTGTTTCATCGTCGAAGGGACGGTCCAAGGGATACAGTAAACCTGCAGAGGTGCATCGGAATGTAAAACTGGCGACACAGGAAACGCTCAAAACATAGACAGTAGGAAGACTAAGTCATCCTGTACTTAAGTCTGCATTGTGTCACTTATATTTAAATGCGATGCAATTTCTGTGTTTCATCGTCAATGGGAAGGCCCAATGGATAAAGTAAACCTGCAGAGGTGCATCGGAATGTAAAACTGGTGACACAGGAAACGCTCAAAACATAGACAGTAGGAAGACTCAGTCTTCCTGTACTTAAGTCGACATTGTGTCTCTTATATTTAATTCCGATGCAATTTCTGTGTTTCATCGTCAATGGGAAGGTCCAATGGATACAGTAAACCTGCAGAGGTGTATCGGTATGTAAAACTGGTGACACTGGAAACGCTCAAAACATAGACAGTAGGAAGACTCAGTCTTCCTGTACTCAAGTCGGCATTGTGTCTCTTATATTTAAATCCGATGCAATTTCTGTGTTTCATCGTCGAAGGGACGGTCCAAGGGATACAGTAAACCTGTAGAGGTGCATCGGAATGTAAAACTGGTGACACAGGAAACGCTCAAAACATAGACAGTAGGAAGACTCAGTCTTCCTGTAGTTAAGTCGACATTGTGTCTCTTAGATCTAATTCCGATGCAAATTCTGTGTTTCGTCGTCAATGGGAAGGCCAATGGATACAGTAAACCTGCAGAGGGGTATCGGTATGTAAAACTGGTGACACTGGAAACGCTCAAAACATAGACAGTAGGAAGACTCAGTCTTCCTGTACTTAAGTCGGCATTGTGTCTCTTATATTTAAATCCGATGCAATTTCTGTGTTTCATCGTCAATGGAAGGTCCAATGGATACAGTAAACCTGCAGAGGTGCATCGGAATGTAAAAGTGGTGCACAGGAAACGCTCAAAGCATAGATAGTAGGAAGACTCAGTCTTCCTGTACTTAAGTCGGCATTGTGTCTCTTATATTTAAATCCGATGCAATTTCTGTGTTCATCGTCAATGGGAAGGTCCAATGGATACAGTAAAACTGCAGAGGTGCATCGGAATGTAAATCTGGTGACACAGGAAACGCTCAAAACGTAGACATTAGGAAGACTCAGTCTTCCTGTACTTAAGTCGACATTGTGAATCTTAGATCTAATTCCGATGCGATTTCTGTGTTTCATCGTCGATGGGAAGGTCCAAGGGATACAGAAAACCTGCAGAGGTCCATCGGAATGTAAAACTGGTGACACAGGAAACGCTCAAACCATAGACCCTAAGAAGAATCAGTTTTGTAGTACTTAGGTCGGCATTGTGTCTCTTATATTTAATTCCGATGCAATTTCTGTGTTTCATCGTCACTGCGAAGGTCCAATGGATACAGTAAACCTGCAGAGGTGCATCGGAATGTAAAACTGGTGACACAGGAAACGCTCAAAACATAGACCCTAAGAAGACTCAGTTTTCTTGTACTTCAGTCGGCATTGTGTCTCTTATATTTAATTCCGATGCAATTTCTGTGTTTCATCGTGACTGTGAATGTCGAATGGATACAGTAAAACTGCAGAGGTGCATCGGAATGTAAAACTGGTGACACAGAAAAAGCGCAAAACATAGAATGTAGGAAGACTCAGTCTTCCTGTACTTAAGTAGGCATTGTGTCTCTTATATTTAGTTCCGATGCAATTTCTGTGTTTCATCGTCAATGGGAAGGTCCAAGGAATACAGTAAACCTGCAGAGGTGCATCGGAATGTAAAACTGATTACACAGGAAACGCTGAAATCATAGACAGTATAAAGACTCAGTCTTCCTGTACTCAAATCGGCATTGTGTCTCTTATACCTAATTCCGATGCAATATCTGTGTTTCATCGTCACTGTGAAGGTCCAAGGGATACAGTAAACCTGCAGAGCTGCATCGGAATGTAAAACTGGTGACACAGGAAACGCTCAAAGCATAGACCGTAAGAAGACTCAGTTTTCTTGTACTTAAGTCGGCATTGTGTCTCTTATATTTAATTCCGATGCAATTTCTGTGTTTCATCATCAATGGGAAGGTCTAATCGATACACTAAACCTGCAGAGGTGCATCGGAAATTAAAACTGGTGACACAGGAAACGCTCAAACATAGACAGTAGGAAGACTCAGTCTTCCTGTACTTAAGTCGGCATTGTGTCTCTTATATTTGAATCCGATGCAATTTCTGTGTTTCATCGCTAATTAGAAGGTCCAATGGATACAGTAAACCTGCAGAGGTGCATCGGAATGTAAAACTGGTGACACAGGAAACGCTCAAAACGTAGACAGTAGGAAGACTCAGTCTTCCTGTACTTAAGTCGGCATTGTGTCTCTTAGATTTAATTCCGATGCAATTTCTGTGTTTCATCGTCAATGGGAATGTCCAAGGGATACAGTAAACCTTCAGAGGTCCATCGGAATGTAAAACTGTTGACACAGGAAACACTGAAAACATAGGCCCTAAGAGGACTCAGTTTTCTTGTACTTAAGTCGGCATTGTGTCTCTTATATTTAATTCCGATGCAATATCTGTTTTTCATCGTTACTGTGAAGGTCGAAGGGATACAGTAAATCTGCAGAGGTGCATCGGAATGTAAACCTGGTGACACTGGAAACGCAAAAAACATAGACAGTAGGAAGACTCAGTCTTCCTGTACTTAAGTCGGCATTGTGTCTCTTATATTTAAATCCGATGCAATTTCTGTGTTTCATCGTCAGTGGAAAGTCCAATGGATACAGTAAACTTGCAGAGGTGCATCGGAATGTAAAACTGGTGACACAGGAAACGCTCAAAGCATAGACAGTAGGAAGACTCAGTCTTCCTGTACTTAAGTCTTCATTGTGTCTCTTATAGTTAAATCCGATGCAATTTCTGTGTTTCATCGTCAATGGGAAGGTCCAATGGATACAGTAAACCTGCAGAGGTGCATCGGAATGTAAAACTGGTGACACAGGAAACACTCAAAATATAGACAGTAGGAAGACTCAATCTTCCTGTACTTAAGTCGGCATTGTGTCTCTTATATTTAAATCAGATGCAATTTCTGTGTTTCATCGTCAATGGGAAGGTCCAATGGATACAGTAAACCTGCAGAGGTGCATCGGAATGTAAAACTGGTGACACAGGAAACGCTCAAAACATAGACAGTAGGAAGACTCTGTCTTCCTGTACTTAAGTCGGCATTGTGTCTCTTATATTTAAATTCGATGCAATTTCTGTTTTTCATCGTCAATGGGAAGGTCCAATGGATACAGTAAACCTGCAGAGGTGCATCGGAATGTAAAACTGGTGACACAGGAAACGCTCAAAACATAGACAGTAGGAAGACTCAGTCTTCCCGTACTTAAGTCGGCATTGTGTCTGTTATATTTAAATCCGATGCAATTTCTGTGTTTCATCGTCAATGGGAAGGTCTAATCGATACACTATAGCTGCAGAGGTGCATCGGAACTTAAAACTGGTGACACAGGAAACGCTCAAAACATAGACAGTAGGAAGACTCTGTCTTCCTGTACTTAAGTCGGCATTGTGTCTCTTATATTTAAATTCGATGCAATTTCTGTTTTTCATCGTCAATGGGAAGGTCCAATGGATACAGTAAACCTGCAGAGGTGCATCGGAATGTAAAACTGGTGACACAGGAAACGCTCAAAACATAGACAGTAGGAAGACTCAGTCTTCCCGTACTTAAGTCGGCATTGTGTCTCTTATATTTAAATCCGATGCAATTTCTGTGTTTCGTCGTCAATGGGAAGGTCCAATGGATACAGTAAACCTGCAGAGGTCCATCGGAATGTAAAACTGGTGACACAGGAAACACTCAAAACATAGACCCTAAGAGGACTCAGTTTTCTTGTACTTAAGTCGGCATTGTGTCTCTTATATTTAATTCCGATGCAATACCTGTTTTTCATCGTTACTGTGAAGGTCGAAGGGATACAGTAAACCTGCAGAGGTGCATCGGAATGTAAAACTGGTGACACCGGAAACGCAAAAAACATAGACAGTAGGAAGAATCAGTCCTCCTGTAATTAAGTCGGCATTGTGTCTCTTATATTTAAATCCGATGCAATTTCTGTGTTTCATCGTCAGTGGAAGGTCCAATGGATACAGTAAACCTCCAGAGGTGCATCGGAATGTAAAACTTGTGACACAGGAAACGCTCAAATCATAGACAGTAGGAAGACTCAGTCTTCCTGTACCTAAGTCGGCATTGTGTCTCTTATATTTAAATCAGAAGCAATATCTGTGTTTCATCGTCAATGGGAAGGTCCACCTGCGGAGGTGCATCGGAATGTAAAACTGGTGACGCAGGAAACGCTCAAACCTTAGACCCTAAGAAGAATCAGTTTTCTTGTACTTAAGTCGGCATTGTGTCTCTTATATTTAATTCCGATGCAATTTCTGTGTTTCATCGTCACTGTGAAGGTCCAATGGATACAGTAAACCTGCAGAGGTGCATCGGAATGTAAAACTGGTGACACAGGAAACGCACAAAACATAGACCCTAAGAAGACTCAGTCTTGCTGTACTTAAGTCGGCATTGTGTCTCTTAGATTTAATTCCGATGCAATTTCTGTGTTTCATCGTCAATGGGAAGGTCCAAGGGATACAGTAAACCTTCAGATGTCCATCGGAATGTAAAACTGTTGACACAGGAAACACTGAAAACATAGGCCCTAAGAGGACTCAGTTTTCTTGTACTTAAGTCGGCATTGTGTCTCTTATATTTAATTCCGATGCAATATCTGTTTTTCATCGTTACTGTGAAGGTCGAAGGGATACAGTAAATCTGCAGAGGTGCATCGGAATGTAAACCTGGTGACACCGGAAACGCAAAAAACATAGACAGTAGGAAGACTCAGTCTTCCTGTACTTAAGTCGGCATTGTGTCTCTTATATTTAAATCCGATGCAATTTCTGTGTTTCATCGTCAGTGGAAAGTCCAATGGATACAGTAAACTTGCAGAGGTGCATCGGAACTTAACACTGGTGACACAGGAAACGCTCAAACATAGACAGTAGGAAGACTCAGTCTTCCTGTACTTAAGTCGGCATTGTGTCTCTTATATTTAAATCCGATGCAATTTCTGTGTTTCATCGCTAATTAGAAGGTCCAATGGATACAGTAAACCTGCAGAGGTGCATCGGAATGTAAAACTGGTGACACAGGAAACGCTCAAAGCATAGACAGTAGGAAGACTCAGTCTTCCTGTACTTAAGTCGACATTGTGTCTCTTAGATTTAATTCCGATGCAATTTCTGTGTTTCATCGTCGATGGGAAGGTCCAAGGCATACAGAAAACCTGCAGAGGTCCATCGGAATGTAAAACTGGTGACGCAGGAAACGCTCAAACCTTAGACCCTAAGAAGAATCAGTTTTCTTGTACTTAAGTCGGCATTGTGTCTCTTATATTTAATTCCGATGCAATTTCTGTGTTTCATCGTCACTGTGAAGGTCCAATGGATATAGTAAACCTGCAGAGGTGCATCGGAATGTAAAACTGGTGACACAGGAAACGCACAAAACATAGACCCTCTGAAGACTCAGTCTTGCTGTACTTAAATCGGCATTGTGTCTCTTATATTTAATTCCGATGCAATATCTGTGTTTCATCGTCACTGTGAAGGTCCAAGGGATACAGTAAACCTGCAGAGGTGCATCGGAATGTAAAACTGGTGACACCGGAAACGCAAAAAACATAGACAGTAGGAAGACTCAGTCTTCCTGTACTTAAGTCGGCATTGTGTCTCTTATATTTAAATCAGAAGCAATATCTGTGTTTCATCGTCAATGGGAAGGTCCACCTGCACAGGTGCATCGGAATGTAAAACTGGTGACACAGGAAACGCACAAAACATAGACCCTAAGAAGACTCAGTCTTGCTGTACTTAAATCGGCATTGTGTCTCTTATATTTAATTCCGATGCAATATCTGTGTTTCATCGTCACTGTGAAGGTCCAAGGGATACAGTAAACCTGCAGAGGTGCATCGGAATGTAAAACTGGTGACACAGGAAACGCTCAAAATATAGACAGTAGGAAGACTCAGTCTTCCTGTACTTAAGTCGGCATTGTGTCTCTTATATTTAAATCAGAAGCAATATCTGTGTTTCATCGTCAATGGGAAGGTCCAAGGGATACAGTAAACATGCAGAGGTTCATCGGAATTTAAACCTGGTGACACAGGAAACGCTCAATACATAGACAGTAGGAAGACTCAGTCTTCCTGTACTCAAATCGGCATTGTGTCTCTTATATTTAAATCCGATGCAATTTCTGTGTTTCATCGTCGATGGGAAGGTCCAATGGATACAGTAAACCTGCAGAGGTGCATCGGAATGTAAAACTGGTGACACAGGAAACTCTTAAAACATAGACAGTAGAAAGACTCAGTCTTCCTGACTTATGTCGGCATTGTGTCTCTTATATTTAATTCCGATGAAATTTCTGTGCTTCATCGTCAATGGGAAGGTCCAATGGATACAGTAATCATGCTGAGGTGCATTGGAATGTAAAACTGGTGACACAGGAAACGCTCAAAGCATAGACCCTAAGAAGACTCAGTTTTCTTGTACTTAAGTCGGCATTGTGCCTCTTATATTTAAATCCGATGCAATTTCTGTGTTTCATCGTCAATGGGAAGGTCCAATGGATACAGTAAACCTGCAGAGGTGCATCGGAATGTAAAACTGGTGACACAGGAAACGCTCAAAACGTAGACAATAGAAAGACTCAGTCTTCCTGTACTTAAGTCGGCATTGTGTCTCTTAGATTTAATTCCGATGCAATTTCTGTGTTTCATCGTCAATGGGAAGGTCCAAGGGATACAGTAAACCTTCAGAGGTCCATCGGAATGTAAAACTGGTGACACAGGAAACACTGAAAACATAGGCCCTAAGAGGACTCAGTTTTCTTGTACTTAAGTCGGCATTGTGTCTCTTATATTTAATTCCGATGCAATATCTGTTTTTCATCGTTACTGTGAAGGTCGAAGGGATACAGTAAATCTGCAGAGGTGCATCGGAATGTAACCTGGTGACACCGGTAACGCAAAAAACATAGACAGTAGGAAGACTCAGTCTTCCTGTACTTAAGTCGGCATTGTGTCTCTTATATTTAAATCCGATGCAATTTCTGTGTTTCATCGTCAGTGGAAGGTCCAATGGATACAGTAAACTTGCAGAGGTGCATCGGAATGTAAAACTGGTGACACAGGAAACGCTCAAAGCATAGACAGTAGGAAGACTCAGTCTTCCTGTACTTAAGTCTTCATTGTGTCTCTTATATTTAAATCCGATGCAATTTCTGTGTTTCATCGTCAATGGGAAGGTCCAATGGATACAGTAAACCTGCAGAGGTGCATCGGAATGTAAAACTGGTGACACAGGAAACACTCAAAATATAGACAGTAGGAAGACTCAGTCTTCCTGTACTTAAGTCGGCATTGTGTCTCTTATATTTAAATCAGATGCAAATTCTGTGTTTCATCGTCAATGGGAAGGTCCAATGGATACAGTAAACCTGCAGAGGTGCATCGGAATGTAAAACTGGTGACACAGGAAACGCTCAAAACGTAGACATTAGGAAGACTCAGTCTTCCTGTACTTAAGTCGGCATTGTGTCTCTTATATTTAAATCCGATGCAATTTCTGTTTTTCATCGTCAATGGGAAGGTCCAATGGATACAGTAAACCTGCAGAGGTGAATCGGAATGTAAAACTGGTGACACAGGAAACGCTCAAAACATAGACAGTAGGAAGACTCAGTCTTCCTGTACTTAAGTCGGCATTGTGTCTCTTATATTTAAATCCGATGCAATTTCTGTGTTTCGTCGTCATTGGGAAGGTCCAATGGATACAGTAAACCTGCAGAGGTCCATCGGAATGTAAAACTGGTGACACAGGAAACACTCAAAACATAGACCCTAAGAGGACTCAGTTTTCTTGTACTTAAGTCGGCATTGTGTCTCTTATATTTAATTCCGATGCAATTTCTGTGTTTCATCGTCAATGGGAAGGTCTAATCGATACACTAAACCTGCAGAGGTGCATCGGAACTTAAAACTGGTGACACAGGAAACGCTCAAAACATAGACAGTAGGAAGACTCAGTCTTCCTGTACTTAAGTCGGCATTGTGTCTCTTATATTTAAATCCGATGCAATTTCTGTTTTTCATCGTCAATGGGAAGGTCCAATGGATACAGTAAACCTGCAGAGGTGAATCGGAATGTAAAACTGGTGACACAGGAAACGCTCAAAACATAGACAGTAGGAAGACTCAGTCTTCCTGTACTTAAGTCGGCATTGTGTCTCTTATATTTAAATCCGATGCAATTTCTGTGTTTCGTCGTCATTGGGAAGGTCCAATGGATACAGTAAACCTGCAGAGGTCCATCGGAATGTAAAACTGGTGACACAGGAAACACTCAAAACATAGACCCTAAGAGGACTCAGTTTTCTTGTACTTAAGTCGGCATTGTGTCTCTTATATTTAATTCCGATGCAATATCTGTTTTTCATCGTTACTGTGAAGGTCGAAGGGATACAGTAAACCTGCAGAGGTGCATCGGAATGTAAAACTGGTGACACCGGAAACGCAAAAAACATAGCCAGTAGGAAGAATCATTCTTCCTGTACTTAAGTCGGCATTGTGTCTCTTATATTTAAATCCTATGCAATTTCTGTGTTTCATCGTCAGTGGAAGGTCCAATGGATACAGTAAACCTGCAGAGGTGCATCGGAATGTAAAACTGGTGACACAGGAAACGCTCAAAGCATAGACAGTAGGAAGACTCAGTCTTCCTGTACTTAAGTCGGCATTGTGTCTCTTATATTTAAATCGATGCAATTTCTGTGTTTCATCGTCAATGGGAAGGTCCACTGGATACAGCAAACCTGCAGAGGTGCATCGGAATGTAAAACTGGTGACACAGGAAACGCTCAAAACGTAGACCGTAGGACGACTCAGTCTTCCTGTACTTAAATCGGCATTGTGTCTCTTATATTTAATTCCGATGCAATATATGTGTTTCATCGTCACTGTGAAGGTCCAAGGGATACAGTAAACCTGCAGAGGTGCATCGGAATGTAAAACTGGTGACACAGGAAACGCTCAAAATATAGACAGTAGGAAGACTCAGTCTTCCTGTACTTAAGTCGGCATTGTGTCTCTTATATTTAATTCCGATGCAATTTCTGTGTTTCATCCTCACTGGGAAGGTCCAATGGATACAGTAAACCTGCAGAGGTGCATCAGAATGTAAATCTGGTGACACAGGAAACGCTCAAAATATAGACCCTAAGGAGACTCAGTCTTCCTGTACTTAGGTCGGCATTGTGTCTCTTATATTTAATTCCGATGCAATTTCTGTGTTTCATCGTCAATGGGAAGGTCCACTGGATACAGCAAACCTGCAGAGGTGCATCGGAATGTAAAACTGGTGACACAGGAAACGCTCAAAACGTAGACCGTACGACGACTCAGTCTTCCTGTACTTAAATCGGCATTGTGTCTCTTATATTTAATTCCGATGCAATATATGTGTTTCATCGTCACTGTGAAGGTCCAATGGATACAGTAAACCTGCAGAGGTGCATCGGAATGTAAAAGTGGTGACACAGGAAACTCTTAAAACATAGACAGTAGAAAGACTCAGTCTTCCTGACTTATGTCGGCATTGTGTCTCTTATATTTAATTCCGATGAAATTTCTGTGCTTCATCGTCAATGGGAAGGTCCAATGGATACAGTAATCATGCAGAGGTGCATTGGAATGTAAACCTGGTGACACAGGAAACGCTCAATACATAGACAGTAGGAAGACACAGTGTTCCTATACTTAAGTCGGCATTGTGTCTCTTATATTTAATTCCAAAGCAATTTCTGTGTTTCATCGTCACTGTGAAGGTCCAGTGGATACAGTAAACCTGCAGAGGTGCATCAGAATGTAAAACTGGTGACACAGGAAAAGCTCAAAACATAGACAGTAGGAAGACTCAGTCTTCCTGTACTTAAGTCGGCATTGTGTCTCTTATATTTAATACCGATGCAATTTCTGTGTTTGATCGTCCATGGGAAGGTCCAAGGAATACAGTAAACCTCCAGAGGTGCATCGGAATGTAAAACTGAATACACAGGAAACGCTGAAAACATAGACAGTAGGAAGACTCAGTCTTCCTGTACGTAAATCGGCATTGTGTCTCTTATATTTAATTCCGATGCAATTTCTGTGTTTCATCGTCAATGGGAAGGTCCAATGGATACAGTAAACCTGCAGAGGGGCATCGGAATGTAAAACTGGTGACACAGGAAACGCTCAAAACATAGACCCTTGGAGGACTCAGTTTTCTTGCACTTAAGTCGGCATTGTGTCTCTTTTATTTAATTCCGATGCAATATCTGTATTTCATCGTCACTGTGAAGTTCGAAGAGATACAGTAAACCTGCAGAGGTGCATCGGAATGTAAAACTGGTGACACAGGAAACGCTCAAATCATAGACAGTAGGAAGACTCAGTCTTCCCGTACGTAAGTCGGCATTGTGTCTCTTATATTTAATTCCGACGCAATTTCTGTGTTTCATCGTCAGTGGAAGGTCCAATGGATACAGTAAACCTGCAGAGGTGCATCGGAATGTAAAACTGGTGACACAGGAAACGCTCAAAGCATAGACAGTAGGAAGACTCGGTCTTCCTGTACTTAAGTCGGCACTGTGTCTCCTATATTTAATTCCGATGCAATTTGTGTGTTTCATCGTCACTGGGAAGGTCCAATGGATACAGTAATCCTGCAGAGGTTCATCGGAATGTAAAACTGGTGACACAGAAACGCTCAAAACATAGACCGTAAGAAGACTCAGTTTTGTAGTACTTAAGTCGGCATTGTGTGTCTTATATTTAATTCCGATGCAATTTCTGTGTTTCATCGTCACTGTAAAGGTCCAATGGATGCAGTAAACCTGCAGAGGTGCATCGGAATGTAAAACTGGTGACACAGGAAACGCTCAAAACATAGACCCAAGGAAGACTCAGTTTTCTTGTACTTAAGTCGGCATTGTGTCTCTTATATTTAATTCCGATGCAATATCTGTGTTTCATCGTCAATGGGAAGGTCCAATGGATACAGTAAACCTGCAGAGGTGCATCGGAATGTAAAACTGGTGACACAGGAAACGCTCAAAACATAGACAGTAGGAAGACTCAGTCTTCCTGTACTTAAGTCGGCATTGTGTCTCTTACATTTAAATCCGATGCAATTTCTGTGTTTCGTCGTCAATGGGAAGGTCCAATGGATACAGTAAACCTGCAGAGGTGCATCGGAATGTAAAACTGGTGACACAGGAAGCGCTCAAAGCATAGACAGTAGGAAGACTCAGTCTTCCTGTACTTAAGTCGGCATTGTGTCTCTTATATTTAAATCCGATGCAATTTCTGTGTTTCATCGTCAATGGGAAGGTCCAATGGATACAGTAAAGCTGCAGAGGTGCATCAGAATGTAAATCTGGTGACACAGGAAACGCTCAAAATATAGACCCTAAGGAGACTCAGTTTTGTAGTACTTAGGTCTGCATTGTGTCTCTTATATTTAATTCCGATGCAATTTCTGTGTTTCATCGTCACTGTGAAGGTCCAATGGATACAGTAAACCTGCAGAGGTGCATCGGAATGTAAAACTGGTGACACAGGAAACGCACAAAACATAGACCCTAAGAAGACTCAGTCTTGCTGTACTTAAATCGGCATTCTGTCCCTTATATTTAATTCCGATGCAATATCTGTGTTTCATCGTCACTGTGAAGGTGCAAGGGATACAGTAAACCTGCAGAGGTGCATCGTAATGTAAAACTGGTGACACAGGAAACGCTCAAAATATAGACAGTAGGAAGACTCAGTCTTCCTGTACTTAAGTCGGCATTGTGTCTCTTGTATTTAAATCAGAAGCAATATCTGTGTTTCATCTTCAATGGGAAGGTCCAAGGGATACAGTAAACATGCAGAGGTGCATCGGAATGTAAACCTGGTGACACAGGAAATGCTCAATACATAGACAGTAGGACGACTCAGTCTTCCTGTACTCAAGTCGGCATTGTGTCTCTTATATTTAAATCCGATGCAATTTCTGTGTTTCATCGTCGATGGGAAGGTCCAATGGATACAGTAAACCTGCAGAGGTGCATTGGAATGTAAAACTGGAGACACAGGAAACTCTTAAAACATAGACAGTAGAAAGACTCAGTCTTCCTGACTTAAGTCGGCATTTTGTCTCTTATATTCAATTCCGATGAAATCTCTGTGCTTCCTCGTCAATGGGAAGGTCCAATGGATACAGTAATCATGCAGAGGTGCATTGGAATGTAAATCTGGTGACACAGGAAACGCTCAATACATAGACAGTAGGAAGACACAGTCTTCCTGTACTTAAGTCGGCATTGTGTCTCTTATATTTAATTCCAAAGCAATTTCTGTGTTTCATCGTCGCTGTGAAGGTCCAGTGGATACAGTAAACCTTCAGAGGTGCATCAGAATGTAAAACTGGTGACACAGGAAAAGCTCAAAACATAGACAGCGGGAAGACTCAGTCTTCCTGTACTTAAGTCGGCATTGTGTCTCTTATATTTAATTCCGATGCGATTTCTGTGTTTCATCGTCAATGGGAAGGTCCAATGGATACAGTAAACCTGCAGAGGTGCATCGGAATGTAAAACTGAATACACAGGAAACGCTGAAAACATAGACAGTAGGAAGACTCAGTCTTCCTGTACTTAAATCGGCATTGTGTCTCTTATATTTAATTCCGATGCAATTTCTGTGTTTCATCGTCAATGGGAAGGTCCAATGGATACAGTAAACCTGCAGAGGGGCATCGGAATGTAAAACTGGTGACACAGGAAACGCTCAAAACGTAGACAGTAGGAAGACTCAGTCTTCCTGTACTTAAGTCGGCATTGTGTCTCTTATATTTAATTCCGATGCAATTTCTGTGTTTCATCGTCGATGGGAATGTCCAAGCGATACAGTAAACCTGCAGAGGTGCATCGGAATGTAAAACTGGTGACACAGGAAACGCTCAAATCATAGACAGTAGGAAGACTCAGTCTTCCCGTACTTAAGTCGGCATTGTGTCTCTTATATTTAATTCCGACGCAATTTCTGTGTTTCATCGTCAGTGGAAGGTCCAATGGATACAGTAAACCTGCAGAGGTGCATCGGAATGTAAAACTGGTGACACAGGAAACGCTCAAAGCATAGACAGTAGGAAGACTCAGTCTTCCTGTACTTAAGTCGGCACTGTGTCTCTTATATTTAATTCCGATGCAATTTGTGTGTTTCATCGTCACTGGGAAGGTCCAATGGATACAGTAATCCTGCAGAAGTTCATCGGAATGTAAAACTGGTGACACAGAAACGCTCAAAACATAGACCGTAGGAAGACTCAGTTTTGTAGTACTTAAGTCGGCATTGTGTGTTTTATATTTAATTCCGATGCAGTTTCTGTGTTTCATCGTCAATGGGAAGGTCTAATCGATACACTAAACCTGCAGAGGTGCATCGGAACTTAAAACTGGTGACACAGGAAACGCTCAATACATAGACAGTAGGAAGACACAGTGTTCCTGTACTTAAGTCGGCATTGTGTCTCTTATATTTAATTCCAAAGCAATTTCTGTGTTTCATCGTCACTGTGAAGGTCCATTGGATACAGTAAACCTGCAGATGTGCATCGGAATGTAAAACTGGTGACACAGGAAAAGCTCAAAACATAGACAGTAGGAAGACTCAGTCTTCCTGTACTTAAGTCGGCATTGTGTCTCTTATATTTAATTCCGATTCAATTTCTGTGTTTCATCATCCATGGGAAGGTCCAAGGAATACAGTAAACCTGCAGAGGTGCATCGGAATGTAAAACTGATTACACAGGAAACGCTGAAAACATAGACAGTAGGAAGACTCAGTCTTCCTGTACTTAAATCGGCATTGCGTCTCTTATATATTTAATTCTGATGCAATTTCTGTGTTTCATCATCACTGTGAAGGTCCAAGGGATACAGTAAACCCGCTGAGGTGCATCGGAATGTAAAACTGGTGACACAGGAAACGCTCAAAACATAGATAGTAGGAAGACTCAGTCTTCCCGTACTTAAATCGGCATTGTGTCCCTTATATTTAATTCCGATGCAATTTCTGTGTTTCATCGTCCATGGGAAGGTCCAAGGGATACAATAAACCTGCAGAGGCCAATCGGAATGTAAAACTGGTGACACAGGAAGCGCTCAAAACATAGACCCTAAAGAAGACTCAGTTTTCTTGTAGTTAAGTCGGCACTGTGTCTCTTATATTTAATTCCGATGAAATTTGTGTGTTTCATCCTCTTTGGGAAGGTCGAATGGATAGAGTAATCCTGCAGAGGTTCATCGGAATGTAAAACTACTGACACAGAAACGCTCATAACATAGACCCTAGGAAGACTCAGTTTTGTAGTACTTAAGTTGGCATTGTGTCTCTTATATTTAATTCCGATGCAATTTCTGTGTTTCATCGTCACTGGGAAAGTCCAATGGATACAGTAAACCTGCAGAGGTGCATCGGAATGTAAAACTGGTGACACAGGAAACGCTCAAAACATAGACAATAGGAAGACTCAGTCTTCCTGTACTTAAGTTTGCATTTTGTCTCTTATATTAAATCCCATGCAATTTCTGTGTTTCATCGTCAATGGGAAGGTCCAATGGATACAGTAAGCCTGCAGAGGTGCATCGGAATGTAAAACTGGTGACAAAGGAAACGCTCAAAACATAGACAGTAGGAAGACTCAGTCTTCCTGACTTAAGTCGGCATTGTGTCTCTTATACTTAATTCCGATGAAATTTCTGTGTTTCATCGTCAATGGGAAGGTCCAAGGGATACAGTAATTCTGCAAAGGTGCATCGGAATGTAAAACTGGTGACGCAGGAAACGCACAAAACATAGACAGTAGGAAGACACAGTCCTCCTGTACTTATGTCGGCATTCTGTCTCTTATATTTAATTCCAAAGCAATTTCTGTGTTTCATCGTCACTGTGAAGGTGCAATGGATACAGTAAACCTGCAGAGGTGCGTCGGAATGTAAAACTGGTGACACAGGAAACGCTCAAAACATAGACAGTAGGAAGACTCAGTCTTCCTGTACTTAAGTCGGCATTATGTGTCTCTTATATTTAATTCCGATGCAATTTCTGTGTTTCGTCTTCAATGGGAAGGTGCAATGGATACAGTAAACCTGCAAAGGTGCATCGGAACGTAAAACTTTTGACACAGGAAAAGCTCAAAGCATAGACAGTAGGAAGACTCAGCCTTCCTGTACTTAACTCGGCATTGTGCCTCTTATATTTAAATCCGATGCAATTTCTGTGTTTCATCGGCAATAGGAAGGTCCAATGGATACAGTAAACCTGCAAAAGTGCATCTAAATGTAAAACTGGTGACACAGGAAACGCTCAAAACATAGACAGTAGGAAGACTCAGTCTTCCTGTACTTATGTCTGCATTTTGTCTCTTATATTTAAATGCGATGCAATTTCTGTCTTTCATCGTCAATGGGAAGGTCGAATGGATGCAGTAAGCCTGCAGAGGTGCATCGGAATGTAAAACTGGTGACACAGGAAACGCTCAAAACATAGACAATAGGAAGACTCAGTCTTCCTGTACTTAAGTTTGCATTTTGTCTCTTATATTAAATCCCATGCAATTTCTGTCTTTCATCGTCAATGGGAAGGTCCAATGGATACAGTAAGCCTGCAGAGGTGCATCGGAATGTAAAACTGGTGACACAGGAAACGCTCAAAACATAGACAGTAGGAAGACTCAGTCTTCCTGACTTAAGTCGGCATTGTGTCTAATATACTTAATTCCGATGAAATTTCTGTGTTTCATCGTCAATGGGACGGTCCAAGGGATACAGTAAACCTGCAGATGTGCAGCGGAATGTAAAACTGGTGACACAGGAAACGCTCAAAACATAGACAGTAGGAAGACTCAGTCTTCCTGACTTAAGTCGGCATTGTGTCTCTTATACTTAATTCCGATGAAATTTCTGTGTTTCATCGTCAATGGGAAGGTCCAAGGGATACAGAAACCTGCAGAGGCCCATCGGAATGTGAAACTGGTGACACAGGAAACTCTCAAAGCATAGACCCTAAGGAAGACTCAGTTTTCTTATACTTAAGTCGGCACTGTGTGTCTTATATTTAATTCCGATGCAATTTGTGTGTTTCATCGTCACTGGGAAGGTCCAATGGATACAGAGGTTCATCCGAATGTAAAACTGGTGACACAGAAACGCTCAAAACATAGACCGTAAGAAGACTCAGTTTTGTAGTACTTAAGTCGACATTGTGTGTCTTATACTTAATTCCGATGCAATTTCTGTGTTTAATCGTCACTGTGAAGGTCCAATGGATACAGTAAACCTGCAGAGGTGCATCGGAATGTAAAACTGGTGACACAGGAAACGCTCAAAACATAGACCCAAGGAAGACTCAGTTTACTTGTACTTAAGTCGGCATTGTGTCTCTTATATTTAATTCCGATGCAATTTCTGTGTTTCATCGTCACTGTGAAGGTCGAATGGATGGAGTAAACCTGCAGAGATGCATTGGAATGTAAAACTGATGACACAGGAAATGCTCAAAGCATAGACAGTAGGAAGACTCAGCCTTCCTGTACTTAAGTCGGCATTGTGCCTCTTATATTTAAATCCGATGCAATATCTGCGTTTCATCGGCAATAGGAAGGTCCAATGGATACAGTAAACCTGCAAAGGTGCATCGGAATGCAAAACTGGTAACAGAGGAAACGCTCAAAACATAGACAGTAGGAAGACACAGTCTTCCTGTACTTAAGTCGGCATTATGTCTCTTATATTTAATTCCAAAGCAATTTCTGTGTTTCATCGTCACTGTGAAGGTGCAAAGGATACAGTAAACGTGCAGAGGTGCATCGGAATGTAAAACGGGTGACACAGGAAACGCTCAAAACGTAGACAGTAGAAAGACTCAGTCTTCCTGTACTTAAGTCGACATTGTGTCTCTTAGATTTAATTCCGATGCAATTTCTGTGATTCATCGTCGATCGGAAGGTCCAAGGGATACAGAAAACGTGCAGAGGTCCATCGGAATGTAAAACTGGTGACACAGGAAACGCTCAAACCATAGACCCCAAGAAGACACAGTTTTCTTGCACTTAGGTCGGCATTGTGTCTCTTATATTTAATTACGATGCAATTTCTGTGTTTCATCGTCACTGGGAAGTTCCAATGGATACAGTAAACCTGCAGAGGTGCATCGGAATGCAAAATTGGTGACACAGGAAGCGCTCAAAACATAGACCCTAAGAAGACTCAGTTTTCTTGTACTTATGTCGGCATTGTGTCTCTTATATTTAATTCCGATGCAATTTCTGTGTTTCATCGTCACTGTGAAAGTCGAATGAATACAGTAAACCTGCAGAGGTGCATCGGAATGTAAACCTGGTGACACAGGAAACGCTCAATACATAGACAGTAGGAAGACACAGTCTTCCTGTACTTAAGTCGGCATTGTATCTCTTATATTTAATTCCAAAGCAATTTCTGTGTTTCATCGTCACTGTGGAGGTCCAATGGATACAGTAAACCTGCGGAGGTCCATCGGAATGTAAAACTGGTGACACAGGAAACGCTCAAAACATAGACCCTAAGTGGACTCAGTTTTCTTGTACTTAAGTCGGCATTGTGTCTCTTATATTTAATTCCGATGAAATATCTGTTTGTCATAGTCACTGTGAAGGTCGAAGGGATACAGTAAACCTGCAGAGGTGCATCGGAATGTAAAACTGGTGACACCGGAAACGCTCAAAACATAGACAGTAGGAAGACTCAGTCTTCCTGTACTTAAGTCGACATTGTGTCTCTTAGATCTAATTCCGATGCAATTTCTGTGTTTCATCGTCACTGTGAAGGTCCAAGTGATACAGTAAACCTGCAGAGGTGCATCGGAATGTAAAACTAGTGACACAGGAAACGCTCAAAACATAGACCCTTAGATGACTCAGTTTTCTTGTACTTAAGTCGGCATTGTGTCTCTTATATTTTATTCCGATGCAATTTCTGTGTTTCATCGTCAATGGGAAGGTCCAATGTATACAGTAAACCTGCAGTGGTGCATAGGAATGTAAAACTGGTGACACAGGAAACGCTCAAAACATAGACAGTAGGAAGACTCAGTCTTCCTGTACTCAAGTCGGCATTGTGTCTCTTATATTTAAATCCGATGCAATTTCTGTCTTTCATCGTCGATGGAAGGTCCAAGGGATACAGTAAACCTGCAGAGGTGCATCGGAATGTAAAACTGGTGACACAGGAAACGCTCAAAACGTAGACAGTAGGAAGACTCAGTCTTCCTGTACTTAACTCGACATTGTGACTCTTAGATCTAATTCCGATGCAATTTCTGTGTTTCATCGTCGATGGGAAGGTCCAAGGAATATAGAAAACTTGCAGAGGTCCATCGGAATGTAAAACTGGTGACACAGGAAACGCTCAAACCATAGACCCCAAGAAGACTCAGTTTTCTTGCACTTAGGTCGGCTTTGTGTCTCTTATATTTAATTCTGATGCAATTTCTGTGTTTCATCGTCACTGGGAAGGTCCAATGGATACAGTAAACCTGCAGAGGTGCATCGGAATGCAAAATTGGTGACACAGGAAACGCTCAAAACATAGACAGTAGGAAGACTCAGTCTTCCCGTACTTAAGTCGGCATTGTGTCTCTTATATTTAATTCCGATGCAATTTCTGTGTTTCATCGTCCATGGGAAGGTCCAAGGGATACAGTAAACCCGCAGAGGCCCATCGGAATGTGAAACTAGTGACACAGAAAACGCTCAAAACATAGACCCTAAAGAAGACTCAGTTTTCTTATACTTAAGTCGGCACTGTGTCTCTTATATTTAATTCCGATGCAATTTGTTTGTTTCATCGTCACTGGGAAGGTCTAATGGATACAGTAATCCTGCAGAGGTTCATCGGAATGTAAAACTGGTGACACAGAAACGCTCAAAACATAGACCGTAAGAAGACTCAGTTTTGTAGTACTTAAGTCGGCATTGTGTGTCTTATATTTAATTCCGATGCAATTTCTGTGTTTCATCGTCTCTGTGAAGGTCCAATAGATACAGTAAACCTGCAGAGGTGCATCGGAATGTAAAACTGGTGACACAGGAAACGCTCAAAACATAGACCCAAGGAAGACTGAGTTTGCTTGTACTTAAGTCGGCATTGTGTCTCTTATATTTAAATCCGGTGCAATTTCTGTGTTTCATCGTCAGTGGAAGGTCCAATGGATACAGTAAACCTGCAGAGGTGAATCGGAATGTAAAACTGGTGACACAGGAAACGCTCAAAGCATAGACAGTAGGAAGACTCAGTCTTCCTGTACTTAAGTCGGCATTGTGTCTCATTTTCAATTCCGATGCAATTTCTGTGTTTCATCGTCAATGGGAAGGTCCAATGGATACAGTAAACCTGCAGAGTTGCATCGGAATGTAAAACAGGTGACACAGGAATCGCTCAAAACGTAGACAGTAGGAAGACTCAGTCTTCCTGTACTTAAGTCGACATTGTGACTCTTAGATCTAATTCCGGGGAATTTCTGTGTTTCATCGTCGATGGGAAGGTCCAAGGGATACAGAAAACATGCAGAGGTCCATTGGAATGAAAACTGGTGACACAGGAAACGCTCAAACCATAGACCCCAAGAAGACTCAGTTTTCTTGCACTTAGGTCGGCATTGTGTCTCTTATATTTAATTCCGATGCAATTTCAGTGTTTCATCGTCACTGGGAATGTCCAATGGATACAGTAAACCTGCAGAGGTGCATCGGAATGCAAAATTGGTGACACAGGAGACGCTCAAAACATAGACCCTAAGAAGACTCAGTTTTCTTGTACTTATGTCGGTATTGTGTCTCTTATATTTAATTCCGATGCAATTTCTGTGTTTCATCGTCACTGTGAAAGTCGAATGAATACAGTAAACCTGCAGAGGTGCATCGGAATGTAAACCTGGTGACACAGGAAACGTTCAATACATAGACAGTAGGAAGACACAGTCTTCCTGTACTTAAGTCGGCATTGTATCTCTTATGTTTAATTCCAAAGCAATTTCTGTGTTTCATCGTCACTGTGAAGGTCCAAGTGATACAGTAAACCTGCAGAGGTTCATCGGTATGTAAAACTGGTGACACAGGAAACGCTCAAAACATAGACCCTTAGAAGACTCAGTTTTCTTGTACTTAAGTCGGCATTGTGTCTCTTATATTTAATTCCGATGCAATTGCTGTGTTTCATCGTCAATGAGAAGGTCCAATGTATACAGTAAACCTGCAGATGTGCATCGGAATGTAAAACTGGTGACACAGGAAACGCTCAAAAATAGACAGTAGGAAGACTCTGTCTTCCTGTACTCAAGTCGGCATTGTGTCTCTTGTATTTAAATCCGGTGCAATTTCTGTGTTTCATCGTCGATGGAAGGTCCAAGGGATACAGTAAACCTGCAGAGATGCATCGGAATGTAAAACTGGTGACACAGGAAACGCTCAAAACATAGACAGTAGGAAGACTCAGTCTGCCTGTACTTAAGTCTGCATTTGTCTCTCTTATATTTAAATCCGATGCAATTTCTGTGTTTCATCGTCAATGGGAAGGTCCAATGGATACAGTAAACCTGCAGAAGCGCATCGGAATGTAAACCTGGTGACACAGGAAACGCTCAATACATAGACAGTAGGAAGACACAGTCTTCCTGAACTTAAGTCGGCATTGTGTCTATTGTATTTAATTCCAAAGCAATTTCTGTGTTTCATCGTCACTGTGAAGGTCCAGTGGATACAGTAAACCTGCAGAGGTGCATCGGAATGTAAAACTGGTGACACAGGAGAAGCTCAAAACATAGACAGTAGGAAGACTCAGTCTTCCTGTACTTAAGTCGGCATTGTGTCTCTTATATTTAATTCCGATGCAATTTCTGTGTTTCATCGTCCATGGGAAGGTCCAAGGGCTACAGTAAACCTGCAGAGGCCCATCGGAATGTAAAACTGGTGACACAGGAAACGCTCAAAACATAGACCCTAAAGAAGACTCAGTTTTCTTGTACTTAAGTCGGCACTGTGTCTCTTATATTTAGTTCCGATGCAATTTGTGTGTTTCATCCTCTTTGGGAAGGTCGAATGGATACAGTAATCCTGCAGAGGTTCATCGGAATGTAAAACTGGTGACACAGAAACGCTCAAAACATAGACCCTAGGAAGACTCAGCTTTGTAGTACTTAAGTCAGCATTGTGTCTCTTATATTTAGTTCCGATGCAATTTCTGTGTTTAATCGTCACTGGGAAGGTCCAATGGATACAGTAAACCTGCAGAGGTGCATCGGAATGTAAAACTGGTGACACAGGAAACGCTCAAAGCATAGACAGTAGGAAGACTCAGTCTTCCTGTACTTAAGTCTGCATTTTGTCTCTTATATTTAAATGCGATGCAATTTCTGTCTTTCATCGTCAATGGGAAGGTCCAATGGATACAGTAAGCCTGCAGAGGTGCATCGGAATGTAAAACTGGTGACACAGGAAACGCTCAAAACATAGACAGTAGGAAGACTCAGTCTTCCTGACTTAAGTCAACATTGTGTCTCTTATACTTAATTCCGATGAAATTTCTGTGTTTCATCGTCAATGGGAAGGTCCAAGGGATACAAACAGCCTGCAGAGGTGCATCGGAATGTAAAACTGGTGACACAGGAAACGCTCAAAGCATAGACAGTAGGAAGACTCAGTCTTCCTGTACTTAAGTCGGCATTGTGTCTCTTATATTTAATTCCGATGCAATTTCTGTGTTTCATCGTCAATGGGAAGGTCCAATGTATACAGTAAACCTGTAGAGGTGCATCGGAATGTAAAACTGGTGACACAGGAAACGCTCAAAACTTAGACAGTAGGAAGACTCAGTCTTCCTGTACTCAAGTCGGCATTGTGTCTCTTATATTTAAATCCGATGCAAGTTCTGTGTTTCATCGTCGATGGAAGGTCAAAGGGATACAGTAAACCTGCAGAGGTGCATCGGAATGTAAAACTATTGACACAGGAAACGCTCAAAACATAGACAGTAGGAAGACTCAGTCTTCCAGTACTTAAGTCTGCATTGTCTCTCTTATATTTAATTCCAAAGCAATTTCTGTGTTTCATCGTCACTGTGAAGGTCCAGTGGATACAGTAAACCTGCAGAGGGGCATCGGAATGTAAAACTGGTGACACAGGAAAAGCTCAAAACATAGACAGTAGGAAGGCTCAGTCTTCCTGTACATCAGTCGGCATTGTGTCTCTTATATTTAAATCCGATGCAATTTCTGTGTTTCATCGTCGATGGGAATGTCCAAGGGATACAGTAAACCTGCAGAGGTGCATCGGAATGTAAAACTGGTGACACAGGAAACGCTCAAAACATAGACAGTAGGAAGACTCAGTCTTCCCGTACTTAAGTCGGCATTGTGTCTCTTATATTTAATTCCGATGCAATTTCTGTGTTTCATCGTCCATGGGAAGGTCCAAGGGATACAGTAAACTTGTAGAGGCCCATCGGAATGTAAAACTGGTGACACATGAAACTCTCAAAACATAGACCCTAAAGAAGACTCAGTTTTCTTGTACTTAAGTCGGCACTGTGTCTCTTATATTTAATTTCGATATAATTTGAGTGTTTCATCGTCACTGGGAAGGTCCAATGGATACAGTAATCCTGCAGAGGTTCATCGGAATGTAAAACTGGTGACACAGAAACGCTCAAAACATTGACCCTAAGAAGACTCAGTTTTGTAGTACTTAAGTCTTCATTGTGTGTCTTATATTTAATTCCGACGTAATTTCTGTGTTTCATCGTCACTGTGAAGGTCCAATGGATACAGTAAACCTGCAGAGGTGCATCGGAATGTAAAACTGGTGACACAGGAAACGCTCAAATCATAGACCCTAAGAAGACTGAGTTTTGTTGTACTTAAGTCGGCATTGTGTCTCTTATATTTACTTCCGATGCAATTTCTGTGTCTCATCGTCACTGTGAAGGTCCAACGGATACAGTGAACCTGCAGAGGTGCATCGGAATGTAAAACTGGTGACACAGGAAACGCTCAAAACATAGACAGTAGTAAGACTCAGTCTTCCTGTACTTAAGTCGGCATTGTGTCTCTTATATTTAAGTCTGATCCAATTTCTGTGTTTCATCGTCGATGGGAAGGTGCAAGGGATACAGTAAACCTGCAGAAGCCCATCGGAATGTAAAACTGGTGACACAGGAAACGCTCAAGACATAGACCCTAAAGAAGACTCAGTTTTATGTACTTAAGTCGGCATTGTGTGTCTTATATTTCATTCCGAGGCAGTTTCTGTGTTTCATCGTCACTGTGAAGGTCCAATGGATACAGTAAACCTGCAGAGGTGCATCGGAATGTAAAACTGGTGACACAGGAAACGCTCAAAACATAGGCCCAAGGAAGACTCAGTTTTCTTGGACATAAGTCGGCATTGTGTCTCTTATATTTAATCCCGAAGCAATTTCTGTGTTTCATCGTCACTGTGAAGGTCGAATGGATGCAGTAAACCAGCAGAGATGCATCGGAATGTAAAACTGATGACACAGGAAACGCTCAAAGCATAGACAGTAGGAAGACTCAGCCTTCCTGTACTTAAGTCGGCATTGTGCCTCTTATATTTAAATCCGATGCAATTTCTGCGTTTTATCGGCAATAGGAATGTCCAATGGATACAGTAAACCTGCAAAGGTGCATCGGAATGCAAAACTGGTGACAGAGGAAACGCTCAAATCATAGACAGTAGGAAGACACAGTCTTCCTGTACTTAAGTCGGCATTGTGTATCTTATATTTAATTCCAAAGCAATTTCTGTGTTTCATCGTCACTGTGAAGGTATAATGGATACAGTAACCCTGAAGAGGTGCATCGGAATGTAAAACTGGTGACACAGGAAACGCTCAAAACGTAGACAGTAGGAAGACTCAGTCTTCCTGTACTTAAGTCGACATTGTGTCTCTTAGATTTAATTCCGATTCAATTTCTGTGTTTCATCATCAATGGGAAAGTCCAAGGGATACAGTAAAACTGCAGAGGTCCATCGGAATGTAAAACTGGTGACACAGGAAACGCTCAAAACATAGACCCTAAGAGGACTCAGTTTTCTTGTACTTAAGTAGGCATTGTGTCTCTTATATTTAATTCCGATGCAATATCTGTTTCTCATAGTCACTGTGAAGGTCGAAGGGATACCGTAATCCTGCAGAGCTGCATCGAGATGTAAAACTGGTGACACCGGAAACGCTCAAAACATAGACAGTAGGAAGACGCAGTCTTCCTGTACTTAAGTCGGCATTGTGTCTCTTATATTTAAATCCGATGCAGTTTCTGTGTTTCATCGTCAGTGGAAGGTCCAATGGATACAGTAAACCTGCAGAGGAGCATCGGAATGTAAAACTGGAGACACAGGAAACGCTCAAAGCATAGACAGTAGGAAGACTCAGTCTTCCTGTACATAAGACGGCATTGTGCCTCTTATATTTAATTCCGATGCAATTTCTGTGTTTCATCGTCAATGGGGAGGTCCAATGAATACAGTAAGCCTGCAGAGTTTCATCGGAATGAGAAACTGGTGACACAGGAAACGCTCAAAACGTAGACAGTAGGAAGACTCAGTCTTCCTGCACTTAAGTCGACATTGTGACTCTTAGATCTAATTCCGTTGCAATTTCTGTGTTTCATCGTCGATGGGAAGGTCCAAGGGACACAGAAAACGTGCAGAGGTCCATCGGAATGTAAAACTGGTGACACAGGAAACGCTCTAACCATAGACCCCAAGAAGACTCAGTTTTCTTGCACTTAAGTCGGCATTGTGTCTCTTGTACTTAATTCCGATGCAATTTCTGTGTTTCATCGTCACTGGGAAGGTCCAATGGATACAGTAAACCTGCAGAGGTGCATCGGAATGCAAAATTGGTGACACAGAAAACGCTCAAAACATGGACAGTAGGAACACTCAGTCTTCCTGTACTTAAGTGGGCATTGTGTCTCTTATATTTAATTCCGATGCAATATCTGTGTTTCATCGTCACTGTGAAAGTCGAATGAATACAGTAAACCTCCAGTGATGCATCGGAATGTAAACCTGGTGACACAGGAGACGCTCAATACATAGACAGTAGGAAGACACAGTCTTCCTGTACTTAAGTTGGCATTGTATCTCTTATATTTAATTCCAAAGCAATTTCTGTGTTTCATCGTCACTGTGAAGGTCCAATGGATACAGTAAACCTACAGGGGTGCATCGTAATGTAAAACTGGTGACACAGAAAACGCTCAAAACATGGACAGTAGGAACACTCAGTCTTCCTGTACTTAAGTAGGCATTGTGTCTCTTATATTTAATTCCGATGCAATTTCTGTGTTTCATCGTCAATGGGAATGTCAAAGGAAAACAGTAAACCTGCAGAGGTGCATCGGAATGTAAAATTGATTACACAGGAAACGCTGAAAACATAGACAGTATAAAGACTCAGTCTTCCTGTACTTACATCGGCATTGTGTCTCTTATATTTAATTCCGATGCAATATCTGTGTTTCATCGTCACTGTGAAGGTCCAAGTGATACAGTAAACCTGCAGAGGTGCATCGGTATGTAAAACTGGTGACACAGGAAACGCTCAAAACATAGACCCTTAGAAGACTCAGTTTTCTTGTACTTAAGTCGGCATTGTGTCTCTTATATTTAATTCCGATGCAATTTCTGTGTTTCATCGTCAATGGGAAGGTCCAATGGATACAGTAAACCTGCAGAGGTGCATCGGAATGTAAAAGTGGTGACACAGGATACGCTAAAAACATAGACAGTAGGAAGACTCAGTCTTCCTGTACTCCAGTCGGCAATTTGTCTCTTATATTTAAATCCGACGCAATTTCTGTGTTTCATCGTCGATGGAAGGTCCAAGGGATACAGTAAACCTGCAGAGGCCCATCGGAATGTAAAACTGCTGACAAAGGAAACGCTCAAAACATAGACCCTAAAGAAGACGCAGTTTTCTTGTACTTAAGTCGGCATTGTGTCTCTTATACGTAATTACGATTAAATTTCTGTGTTTCATCGTCAATGGGAAGGTCCAAGGGATACAGTAAACCTGCAAAAGTGCATCGGAATGTAAAACTGGTGACACAGGAAACGCTCAAAACATAGACAGTAGGAATACTCAGTCTTCCTGTACTTAAGTCGGCATTGTGTCTCTTATATTTAATTCCGATGCAATTTCTGTGTTTGATCGTCAATGGGAAGGTCCAAGGGATACAGTAACCCTGCAGAGGTGCATCGGAATGTATAACTGATGACACAGGAAACGCACAAAACACAGACAGTAGGAACACTCTGACTTCCTGTACTTAAGTAGGCATTGTGTCTCTTATATTTAAATCCGATGCAATTTTTTCGTTTCATCGTCAACGGGAAGGTCCAATGGATACAGTAAACCTGCGGAGGTGCATCGGAATGTAAAACTGGTGACACAGAAACGCTCAAAACATAGACCCTAGGAAGACTCAGTTTTGTAGTACTTAAGTCGGCATTGTGTCTCTTATATTTAATTCCGATGCAATTTCTGTGTTTCATCGTCAATGGGAAGGTCCAATGAATACAGTAAACCTGCAGAGGTGCATCGGAATGTAAATCTGGTGACACAGGAAACGCTCAAAACATAGACCCTAAGAAGACTGAGTTTTGTAGTACTTAAGTCGGCATTGTGTCTCTTATATTTAATTCCGTTGCAATTTCTGTGTTTCATCGTCACTGTGAGGGTCCTACAGATACAGTAAACCTGCAGAGGTGCATCGGAATGTAAAACTGGTGACACAGGAAACGCTCAAATACATAGACAGTAGAAAGACTCAGTCTTCCTGTACTTAAGTCGGCATTGTGTCTCTTATATTTAATTCAGATCCAATTTCTGTGTTTCATCGTCAATGGGAAGGTCCAAGGGATACAGTAACCCAGGAGAGGTGCATCGGAGTGTAAAACTGATGACACAGGAAACCCTCAAAACATAGACATTAGGAAGACTCAGACTTCCTATACTTAAGTAGGCATTGTGTCTCTTATATTTAAATCCAATGCAATTTCTGTGTTTCATCGTCACTGCGAAGGTCGAATGGATGCAGTAAACCTGCAGAGATGCATCGGAATGTAAAACTGATGACACAGGAAACGCTCAAAGCATGAGTAGGAAGACTCAGCCTTCCTGTACTTAAGTCGGCATTGTGCCTCTTATATTTAAATCCGATGCAAATTCTGCGTTTCATCGGCAATAGGAAGGTCCAATGGATACAGTAAACCTGCAAAAGTGCATCGGAATGTAAAACTGGTGACACAGGAAACGCTCAAAACATAGACCCTAAGGAGACTCAGTTTTCTTGTACTTAAGTCAGCATTGTGTCTCTTATATTTAATTCCGATGCAATTTCTGTGTTTCATCGTCACTGTGAAAGTCGCATGAATACAGTAAACCTGCAGAGGTGCATCGGAATGTAAACCTGGTGACACAGGAAACGCTCAATACATAGACAGTAGGAAGACACAGTCTTCCTGTTCTTAAGTCGGCATTGTATCTCTTATATTTATTTCCGATGCAATTTCTGTGTTTCATCGTCAATGGGAAGGTCCAATGTATACAGTAAACCTGCAGAGGTGCATCGGAATGTAAAACTGGTGACACAGGAAACGCTCAAAACATAGACAGTAGAAAGACTCAGTCTTCCTGTACTCAAGTCGGCATTGTGTCTCTTATATTTAAATCCGATGCAAGTTCTGTGTTTCATCGTCAATGGGAAGGTCCAATGGATACAGTAAACCTGCAGAGGTGCATCGGAATGTAAAACTGGTGACACAGGAAACGCTCAAAACATAGAAAGTAGGATGACTCAGTCTTCCTGACTTAAGGCGGCATTGTGTCTCTTACATTTAATTCCGATGCAATTTGTGTGTTTCATCGTCACTGGGAAGGTCCAATGGATACAGTAATCCTGCAGAGGTTCATCGGAATGTAAAACTGGTGACACAGAAACGCTCAAAACATAGACCCTAAGAAGACTCAGTTTTGTAGTACTTAAGTCTTCATTGTGTGTCTTATATTTAATTCCGATGTAATTTCTGTGTTTCATCGTCACTGTGAAGGTCCAATGGATACAGTAAACCTGCAGAGGTGCATCGGAATGTAAAACTGGTGACACAGGAAACGCTCAAAACATAGGCCCAAGGAAGACTCAGTGTTCTTGGACACAAGTCGGCATTGTGTCTCTTATATTTAATTCCGAAGCAATTTCTGTGTTTCATCGTCACTGTGAAGGTCGAATGGATGCAGTGAACCTGCAGAGATGCATCGGAATGTAAAACTGATGACACAGGAAACGCTCAAAGCATAGACAGTAGGAAGACTCAGCCTTCCTGTAGTTAAGTCGGCATTGTGCTTCTTATATTTAAATCCGATGCAATTTCTGCGTTTTATCGGCAATAGGAAAGTCCAATGGATACAGTAAACCTGCAAAGGTGCATCTTAATGCAAAACTGGTGACAGAGGAAACGCTCAAATCATAGACAGTAGGAAGACACAGTCTTCCTGTACTTAAGTCGGCATTGTGTATCTTATATTTAATTCCAAAGCAATTTCTGTGTTTCATCGTCACTGTGAAGGTGCAATGGATACAGTAACCCTGAAGAGGTGCATCGGAATGTAAAACTGGTGACACAGGAAACGCTCAAAACGTAGACAATAGGAAGACTCAGTCTTCCTGTACTTAAGTCGACATTGTGCCTCTTATATTTAATTCCGATGCAATTTCTGTGTTTCATCGTCAATGGGGAGGTCCAATGGATACAGTAAACCAGCAGAGTTGCATCGGAATGTAAAACTGGTGACACAGGAAACGCTCAAAACGTAGACAGTAGGAAGACTCAGTCTTCCTGTACTTAAGTCGACATTGTGACTCTTAGATCTAATTCCGATGCAATTTCTGTGTTTCATCGTCGATGGGAAGGTCCAAGGGATACAGAAATCGTGCAGAGGTCCATCGGAATGTAAAACTGGTGACACAGGAAACGCTCAAACCATAGACCACAAGAAGACTCAGTTTTCTTGCTCTTAAGTCGGCATTGTGTCTCTTGTATTTAATTCCGATGCAATTTCTGTGTTTCATCGTCCATGGGAAGGTCCAATGGATACAGTAAACCTGCAAAAGTGCATCGGAATGTAAAACTGGTGACACAGGAAACGCTCAAAACATAGACCCTAAGGAGACTCAGTTTTCTTGTACTTAAGTCAGCATTGTGTCTCTTATATTTAATTCCGATGCAATTTCTGTGTTTCATCGTCACTGTGAAAGTCGCATGAATACACTAAACCTGCAGAGGTGCATCGGAATGTAAACCTGGTGACACAGGAAACGCTCAATACATAGACAGTAGGAAGACACAGTCTTCCTGTTCTTAAGTCGGCATTGTATCTCTTATATTTAATTCCGATGCAATTTCTGTGTTTCATCGTCAATGGGAAGGTCCAATGTATACAGTAAACCTGCAGAGGTGCATCGGAATGTAAAACTGGTGACACAGGAAACGCTCAAAACATAGACAGTAGGAAGACTCAGTCTTCCTGTACTCAAGTCGGCATTGTGTCTCTTATATTTAAATCCGATGCAAGTTCTGTGTTTCATCGTCAATGGGAAGGTCCAATGGATACAGTAAACCTGCAGAGGTGCATCGGAATGTAAAACTGGTGACACAGGAAACGCTCAAAACATAGAAAGTAGGAAGACTCAGTCTTCCTGACTTAAGGCGGCATTGTGTCTCTTACATTTAATTCCGATGAAATTTCTGTGTTTCATCGTCAATGGGAAGGTCCAAGGGATACAGTAAACCTGCAGAGGTGCATCGGAATGTAAAACTGGTGACACAGGAACCGCTCAATACATAGACAGTAGGATGACACAGTCTTCCTGTACTTAGGTCGGCATTGTGTCTCTTATATTTAATTCCAAAGCAATATCTGTGTTTCATCGTCACTGTGAAGGTCCAGTGGATACAGAAACCTGCAGAGGTGCATCGTAATGTAAAACTGGTAACACAGGAAAAGCTCAAATCATAGACAGTAGGAAGGCTCAGTCTTCCTGTACATAAGTCGGCATTGTGTCTCTTATATTTAAATCCGATGCAATTTCTGTGTTTCTTCGTCGATGGGAATGTCCAAGGGATACAGTAAACCTGCAGAGGTGCATCGGAATGTAAAACTGGTGACACAGGAAACGCTCAAAACATAGACAGTAGGAAGACTCAGTCTTCCCGTACTTAAGTCGGCAGTGTGTCTCATATATTTAATTCCGATGCAATTTCTGTGTTTCATCGTCCATGGGAAGGTCCAAGGGATACAGTAAACCTGTAGAGGCCCATCGGAATGTAAAACTGGTGACACAGGAATCTCTCAAAACATAGACCCTAAAGAAGACTCAGTTTTCTTGTACTTAAGTCGGCACTGTGTCTCTTATATTTAATTCCGATATAATTTGTGTGTTTCATCGTCACTGGGAAGGTCCAATGGATACAGTAATCCTGCAGAGGTTCATCGGAATGTAAAACTGGTGACACAGAAACGCTCAAAACATAGACCCTAAGAAGACTCAGTTTTGTAGTACTTAAGTCTTCATTGTGTGTCTTATATTTAATTCCGATGTAATTTCTGTGTTTCATCGTCACTGTGAAGGTCCAATGGATACAGTAAACCTGCAGAGGTGCATCGGAATGTAAAACTGGTGACACAGGAAACGCTCAAAACATAGACCCTAAGAAGACTGAGTTTTGTTGTACTTAAGTCGGCATTGTGACTCTTATATTTACTTCTGATGCAATTTCTGTGTATCATCGTCACTGTGAAGGTCCAACGGATACAGTAAACCTGCAGAGGTGCATCGGAATGTAAAACTGGTGACACAGGAAACGCTCAAAACATAGACACTAGTAAGACTCAGTCTTCCTGTACTTAAGTCGGCATTGTGTCTCTTATATTTAATTCTGATCCAATTTCTGTGTTTCATCGTCAATGGGAAGGTCCAAGGGATACAGTAAACCTGCAGAAGCCCATCGGAATGTAAAACTGGTGACACAGGAAACGCTCAAGACCATGACCCTAAAGAAGACTCAGTTATATGTACTTAAGTCGGCATTGTGTGTCTTATATTTCATTCCGATGCAATTTCTGTGTTTCATCGTCACTGTGAAGGTCCAATGGATACAGTAAACCTGCAAAGGTGCATCTTAATGCAAAACTGGTGACAGAGGAAACGCTCAAATCATAGACAGTAGGAAGACACAGTCTTCCTGTACTTAAGTCGGCATTGTGTATCTTATATTTAATTCCAAAGCAATTTCTGTGTTTCATCGTCACTGTGAAGGTGCAATGGATACAGTAACCCTGAAGAGGTGCATCGGAATGTAAAACTGGTGACACAGGAAACGCTCAAAACGTAGACAGTAGGAAGACTCAGTCTTCCTGTACTTAAGTCGACATTGTGTCTCTTAGATTTAATTCCGATGCAATTTCTGTGTTTCATCGTCAATGGGAAAGTCCAAGGGATACAGTAAACCTGCAGAGGTCAATCGGAATGTAAAACTGGTGACACAGGAAACGCTCAAAACATAGACCCTAAGAGGACTCAGTTTTCTTGTACTTAAGTAGGCATTGTGTCTCTTATATTTAATTCCGATGCAATATCTGTTTCTCATAGTCACTGTGAAGGTCGAAGGGATACCGTAATCCTGCAGAGCTGCAGCGAGATGTAAAACTGGTGACACCGGAAACGCTCAAAACATAGACAGTATGAAGACGCAGTCTTCCTGTACTTAAGTCGGCATTGTGTCCCTGATATTTGAATCCGATGCAATTTCTGTGTTTCATCGTCAGTGGAAGGTCCAATGGATACAGTAAACCTGCAGAGGAGCATCGGAATGTAAAACTGGTGACACAGGAAACGCTCAAAGCATAGACAGTAGGAAGACTCAGTCTTCCTGTACTTAAGACGGCATTGTGCCTCTTATATTTAATTCCGATGCAATTTCTGTGTTTCATCGTCAATGGGGAGGTCCAATGGATACAGTAAACCTGCAGAGTTGCATCGGAATGTAAAACTGGTGACACAGGAAACGCTCAAAACGTAGACAGTAGGAAGACGCAATCTTCCTGTACTTAAGTCGACATTGTGACTCTTAGATCTAATTCCGATGCAATTTCTGTGTTTCATCGTCGATGGGAAGGTCCAAGGGATACAGAAATCGTGCAGAGGTCCATCGGAATGTAAAACTGGTGACAGGAAACGCTCAAACCATAGACCACAAGAAGACTCAGTTTTCTTGCTCTTAAGTCGGCATTGTGTCTCTTGTATTTAATTCCGATGCAATTTCTGTGTTTCATCGACCATGGGAAGGTCCAAGGGATACAGTAAACCTGTAGAGGCCCATCGGAATGTAAAACTGGTGACACAGGAATCTCTCAAAACATAGACCCTAAAGAAGACTCAGTTTTCTTGTACTTAAGTCGGCATTGTGTCTCTTATATTTAATTCCGATGCAATATCTGTGTTTCATCGTCACTGCGAAAGTCGAATGAATACAGTAAACCTGCAGAGGTGCATCGGAATGTAAACCTGGTGACACATGAAATGCTCAATACATAGACAGTAGGAAGACACAGTCTTCCTGTACTTAAGTTGGCATTGTATCTCTTATATTTAATTCCAAAGCAATTTCTGTGTTTCGTCGTCACTGTGAAGGTCCAATGGATACAGTAAACCTGCAGAGGTGCATCGTAATGTAAAACTGGTGACACAGAAAACGCTCAAAACATGGACAGTAGGAACACTCAGTCTTCCTGTACTTAAGTAGGCATTGTGTCTCTTATATTTAATTCCGATGCAATTTCTGTGTTTCATCGTCAATGGGAAGGTCAAAGGAAAACAGTAAACCTGCAGAGGTGCATCGGAATGTAAAATTGATTACACAGGAAACGCTGAAAACATAGACAGTATAAAGACTCAGTCTTCATGTACTTACATCGGCATTGTGTCTCTTATATTTAATTCCGATGCAATATCTGTGTTTCATCGTCACTGTGAAGGTCCAAGTGATACAGTAAACCTGCAGAGGTGGATCGGTATGTAAAACTGGTGACACAGGAAACGCTCAAAACATAGACCCTTAGAAGACTCAGTTTTCTTGTACTTAAGTCTGCATTTTGTCTCTTATATTTAAATGCGATGCAACTTCTGTCTTTCATCGTCAATGGGAAGGTCCAATGGATACAGTAAGCCTGCAGAGGTGCATCGGAATGTGAAACTGGTGACACAGTAAACGCTCAAAACATAGACAGTAGGAAGACTCAGTCTTCCCGTACTTATGTCGGCATTGTGTCTCTTATATTTAATTCCGACGCAATTTCTGTGTTTCATCGCCCATGGGAAGGTCCAAGGGATACAGTAAACCTGCAGAGGTGCATCGGAATGTATAACTGATGACACAGGAAACGCACAAAACACAGACAGTAGGAACACTCAGACTTCCTGTACTTAAGTAGGCATTGTGTCTCTTATATTTAAATCGGATGCAATTTCTTCGTTTCATCGTCAACGGGAAGGTCCAATGGATACAGTAAACCTGCAGAGGTGCATCGGAATGTAAAACTGGTGACACAGGAAACGCTCAAAACATAGACAGTAGGAAGACTCAGACTTCCTGCACTTAAGTAGGCATTGTGTCTCTTATATTTAGATCTGATGCAATTTTTGCGTTTCATCGTCAATGGGAAGGTCGAATGGATACATCAATCCTGCAGAAGTTCATCGGAATGTAAAACTGGTGACACAGAAACGCTCAAAACATAGACCCTAGGAAGACTCAGTTTTGTAGTACTTAAGTCGGCATTGTGTCTCTTATATTTAATTCCGATTCAATTTCTGTGTTTCATCGTCAATGGGAAGGTCCAATGAATACAGTAAACCTGCAGAGGTGCATCGGAATGTAAAACTGGTGACACAGGAAACGCTCAAATACATAGACAGTAGAAAGACTCAGTCTTCCTGTACTTAAGTCGGCATTGTGTCTCTTATATTTAACTCCGATCCAATTTCTGTGTTTCATCGTCAATGGGAAGGTCCAAGGGATACAGTAACCCAGGAGAGGTGCATCGGAGTGTAAAACTGATGACACAGGAAACCCTCAAAACATAGACAGTAGGAAGACTCAGACTTCCTGTACTTAAGTAGGCATTGTGTCTCTTATATTTAAATCCAATGCAATTTCTGTGTTTCATCGTCACTGCGAAGGTCGAATGTATGCAGTAAACCTGCAGAGTTGCATCGGAATGTGAAACTGATGACACAGGAAACGCTCAAAGCATAGGCAGTAGGAAGACTCAGCCTTCCTGTACTTAAGTCGGCATTGTGCCTCTTATATTTAAATCCGATGCAATTTCTGCGTTTCATCGGCAATAGGAAGGTCCAATGGATACAGTAAACCTGCAAAGGATCATCAGAATGTAAAACTGGTGATACAGGAAACGCTCAAAGCATAGACAGTAGGAAGACTCAGCCTTCCTGTACTTAAGTCGGCATTGTGCCTCTTATATTTAAATCCGATGCAAATTCTGCGTTTCATCGGCAATAGGAAGGTCCAATGGATACAGTAAACCTGCAAAAGTGCATCGGAATGTAAAACTGGTGACACAGGAAACGCTCAAAGCATAGACAGTAGGAAGACTCAGTCTTCCTGTACTTAAGTCGGCATTGTGTCTGTTATATTTAATTCCGATGCAATTTCTGTGTTTCATCGTCAATGGGAAGGTCCAAGGGCTACAGTAATCCTGCAGAGGTTCATCGGAATGTAAAACTCATGACACAGATATGCTCAAAACATAGACCCTAAGAAGACTCAGTTTTGTAGTACTGAAGTCGGCATTGTCTGTCTTATATTTAATTCCGATGCAATTTCTGTGTTTCATTGTCACTGTGAATGTCCAATGTATACAGTAACCTACAGAGGTGCATCGGAATGTAAAACTGGTGACACCGGAAACGCTCAAAACATAGACAGTAGGAAGACTCAGTCTTCCTGTACTTAAGTCGGCATTGTGTCTCTTATATTTAAATCCGGGGCAATTTCGGTGTTTCATCGTCGGTGGAAGGTCCAATGGATACAGTAAACCTGCAGAAGTGCATCGGAATGTAAAACTGGTGACACAGGAAACGCTCAAAGCATACACAGTAGGAAGACTCAGTCTTCCTGTACTTAAGTCGGCATTGTGTCTCTTATATTTAATTCCGATGCAATTTCTGTGTTTCATCGTCAATGGGAAGGTCCAATGGATACAGTAAACCTGCAGAGTTGCATCGGAATGTAAAACTGGTGACACAGGAAACGCTCAAAACGTAGACAGTAGGAAGACTCAGTCTTCCTGTACTTAAGTCGACATTGTGACTTTTAGATCTAATTCCGATGCAATTTCTGTGTTTCATCGTCGATGGGAAGGTACAAGGGATACAGAAAACGTGCAGAGGTCCATCGGAATGTAAAACTGGTGACACAGGAAACGCTCAAACCATAGATCCCAAGAAGACTCAGTTTTCTTGCACTTAAGTCGGCATTGGGACTCTTATATTTAATTCCGATGCAATTTCTGTGTTTCATCGTCACTGGGAAGGTCCAATGGATACAGTAAACCTGCAGAGGTGCATCGGATTGCAAAATTGGTGACACAGGAGACGCTCAAAACATAGACCCTAAGAAGACTCAGTTTTCTTGTACTTAAGTCGGCATTGTGTCTCTTATATTTAATTCCGATGCAATTTCTGTGTTTCATCGTCACTGTGAAAGTCGAATGAATACAGTAAACATGCAGAGGTGCATCGGAATGTAAAACTGGTGACACAGGAAACTCTCAAAACATAGACAGTAGGAAGACACAGTCTTCCTGTACTTATGTCGGCATTGTGTCTCATATATTTAATTCCAAAGCAATTTCTATGTTTCATCGTCACTGTGAAGGTCCAATGGATACAATAAACCTGCAGAGGTGCGTCGGAATGTAAAACTGGTGACACAGGAAACGCTCAAAACACAGACAGTAGGAAGACTCCGCCTTCCTGTACTTAAGTCGGCATTGTGCCTCTTATATTTAAATCCGCTGCAATTTCTGCCTTTCATCGGCAATAGGAAGGTCCAATGGATACAGTAAACCGGCAAAAGTGCATTTGAATGTAAAACTGGTGACACAGTAAACGCTCAAAACATAAACAGTAGGAAGACTCATTCTTCCTGTACTTAAGTCTGCATTTTGTCTCTTATATTTAAATGCGATGCAACTTCTGTCTTTCATCGTCAATGGGAAGGTCCAATGGATACAGTAAGCCTGCAGAGGTGCATCGGAATGTGAAACTGGTGACACAGTAAACGCTCAAAACATAGACAGTAGGAAGACACTGTCTTCCTGACTTAAGTCGGCATTGTGTCTCTTATACTTAATTCCGATGAAATTTCTGTGTTTCATCGTCAATGGGAAGGTCCAAGGGATACAGTAAACCTGCAGAGGTGCAGCGGAATGTAAAACCGAATACACAGGAAACGCTGAAAACATAGACAGTAGGAAGACTCAGTCTTCCTGTACTTAAGTCTGCATTTTGTCTCTTATATTTAAATCCGATGCAAATTCTGTCTTTCATCGGCAATAGGAAGGTCCAATGGATACAGTAAGCCTGCAGAGGTGCATCGGAATGTAAAACTGGTGACACAGGAAACGCTCAAAACATAGAAAGTAGGAAGGCTCAGTCTTCCTGACTTAAGTCGCCATTGTGTCTCTTATACTTAATTCCGATGAAATTTCTGTGTTTCATCGTCAATCGGAAGGTCCAAGGGATACAGTAAACCTGCAGAGGTGCATCGGAATGTAAAACTGGTGACACAGGAAACGTTCAAAGCATTGGCAGTAGGAAGACTCAGTCGTCCTGTACTTAAGTCGGCATTGTGTCTCTTATATTTAAATCCGATGCAATTTCTGTGTTTCATCGTCAATGGGAAGGTCCAATGGATACAGTAAGCCTGCAGAGGTGCATCGGAATGTGAAACTGGTGACACAGTAAACGCTGAAAACATAGACAGTAGGAAGACTCAGTCTTCCTGTACTTATGTCGGCATTGTGTCTCATGTATTTAATTCCAAAGCAATTTCTGTGTTTCATCGTCACTGTGAAGGTGCAATGGATACAATAAACCTGCAGAGGTGCGTCGGAATGTAAAACTGGTGACACAGGAAACGCTCAAAACATAGACAGTAGGAAGACTCAGCCTTCCTGTACTTAAGTCGGCATTGTGCCTCTTATATTTAAATCCGATGCAATTTCTGCCTTTCATCGGAAATAGGAAGGTCCAATGGATACAGTAAACCTGCAAAAGTGCATTTAAATGTAAAACTGGTGACACAGGAAACGCTCAAAACATAAACAGTAGGAAGACTCATTCTTCCTGTACTTAAGTCTGCATTTTGTCTCTTATATTTAAATGCGATGCAACTTCTGTCTTTCATCGTCAATGGGAAGGTCCAATGGATACAGTAAGCCTGCAGAGGTGCATCGGAATGTGAAACTGGTGACACAGTAAACGCTCAAAACATAGACAGTAGGAAGACTCAGTCTTCCTGTACTTAAGTCTGCATTTTGTCTCTTATATTTAAATCCGATGCAAATTCTGTCTTTCATCGGCAATAGGAAGGTCCAATGGATACAGTAAGCCTGCAGAGGTGCATCGGAATGTAAAACTGGTGACACAGGAAACGCTCAAAACATAGAAAGTAGGAAGGCTCAGTCTTCCTGACTTAAGTCGCCATTGTGTCTCTTATACTTAATTCCGATGCAATTTCTGTGTTTCATCGTCAATGGGAAGGTCCAAGGAAAACAGTAAACCTGCAGAGGTGCATCGGTATGTAAAACTGGTGACACAGGAAACGCTCAAATCATAGACCCTTAGAAGACTCAGTTTTCTTGTACTTAAGTCGGCATTTTGTCTCTTATATTTAAATCCGATGCAATTTCTGTGTTTCATCGTCAGTGGGAAGGTCCAATGTATACAGTAAACCTGCAGAGGTGCATCGGAATGTAAAACTGGTGACACAGGAAACGCTCAAAACATAGACAGTAGGAAGACTTAGTCTTCCTGTACTCAAGTCGGCATTGTGTCTCTTATATTTAAATCCGATGCAATTTCTGTGTTTCATCGTCGATGGAAGGTCCAAGGGATACAGTAAACCTGCAGAGGTGCATCGGAATGTAAAACTGGTGACACTGGAAACGCTCAAAACACAGACTGTAGGAAGACTCAGTCTTCCTGTACTTAAGTCTGCATTGTCTCTCTTATATTTAAATCCGATGCAATTTCTGTGTTTCATCGTTAATGGGAAGGTCCAAGGGATATAGTTAACCTGCAGAGGTTGCATCGGAATGTAAAACTGGTGACACAGGAATCGCTCAAAACATAGACAGTAGGAAGACTCAGTCTTCCTGACTTAAGGCGGCAATGTGTCTCTTACATTTAATTCGGATGAAATTTCTGTGTTTCATCGTCAATGGGAAGGTCCAAGGGATACAGTAAACCTGCAGAGGTGCTTCGGAATGTAAACCTGGTGACACAGGAAACGCTCAATACATAGACAGTAGGAAGACACAGTCTTCCTGTACTTAAGTCGGCATTGTGTCTCTTATATTTAATTCCAAAGCAATTTCTGTGTTTCATCGTCACTGTGAAGGTCCAGTGGATACAGTAAACCTGCAGAGGTGCATCGGAATGTAAAACTGGTGACACGGGAAAAGCTCATATCATAGACAGTAGGAAGACTCAGTCTTCCTGTACTTAAGTCGGCATTGTGTCTCTTATATTTAATTCCGATGCAATTTCTGTGTTTCATCGTCACTGTGAAAGTCGAATGGATACAGTAAACCTGCAGAGGTGCATCGGAATTTAAACCTGGTGACACAGGAAACTCTCAATACATAGACAGTAGGAAGACACAGTCTTCCTGTACTTAAGTCGGCTTTGTATCTCTTATATTTAATTCCAAAGCAATTTCTGCGTTTCATCGTCACTGTGAAGGTCCAATGGATACAGTAAACCTGCAGAGGTGCATCGGAATGTAAAACTGGTGACACAGAAAACGCTCAAAGCATAGACAATAGGAAGACTCAGTCTTCCTGTACTTAAGTAGGCATTGTGACTCTTATATTTAATTCCGATGCAATTTCTGTGTTTCATCGTCAATGGGAAGGTCCAAGGAAAATAGTAAACCTGCAGAGGTGCATCGGTATGTAAAACTGGTGACACAGGAAACGCTCAAATCATAGAACCTTAGAAGACTCAGTTTTCTTGTACTTAAGTCGGCATTTTGTCTCTTATATTTAATTCCGATGCAATTTCTGTGTTTCATCGTCAGTGAGATGGTCCAATGTATACAGTAAACCTGCAGAGGTGCATCGGAATGTAAAACTGGTGACACAGGAAACGCTCAAAACACAGACAGTAGGAAGACTCCGCCTTCCTGTACTTAAGTCGGCATTGTGCCTCTTATATTTAAATCCGCTGCAATTTCTGCCTTTCATCGGCAATAGGAAGGTCCAATGGATACAGTAAACCGGCAAAAGTGCATTTGAATGTAAAACTGGTGACACAGTAAACGCTCAAAACATAAACAGTAGGAAGACTCATTCTTCCTGTACTTAAGTCTGCATTTTGTCTCTTATATTTAAATGCGATGCAACTTCTGTCTTTCATCGTCAATGGGAAGGTCCAATGGATACAGTAAGCCTGCAGAGGTGCATCGGAATGTGAAACTGGTGACACAGTAAACGCTCAAAACATAGACAGTAGGAAGACACTGTCTTCCTGACTTAAGTCGGCATTGTGTCTCTTATACTTAATTCCGATGAAATTTCTGTGTTTCATCGTCAATGGGAAGGTCCAAGGGATACAGTAAACCTGCAGAGGTGCAGCGGAATGTAAAACCGAATACACAGGAAACGCTGAAAACATAGACAGTAGGAAGACTCAGTCTTCCTGTACTTAAGTCTGCATTTTGTCTCTTATATTTAAATCCGATGCAAATTCTGTCTTTCATCGGCAATAGGAAGGTCCAATGGATACAGTAAGCCTGCAGAGGTGCATCGGAATGTAAAACTGGTGACCCAGGAAACGCTCAAAACATAGAAAGTAGGAAGGCTCAGTCTTCCTGACTTAAGTCGCCATTGTGTCTCTTATACTTAATTCCGATGAAATTTCTGTGTTTCATCGTCAATCGGAAGGTCCAAGGGATACAGTAAACCTGCAGAGGTGCATCGGAATGTAAAACTGGTGACACAGGAAACGTTCAAAGCATTGGCAGTAGGAAGACTCAGTCGTCCTGTACTTAAGTCGGCATTGTGTCTCTTATATTTAAATCCGATGCAATTTCTGTGTTTCATCGTCAATGGGAAGGTCCAATGGATACAGTAAGCCTGCAGAGGTGCATCGGAATGTGAAACTGGTGACACAGTAAACGCTGAAAACATAGACAGTAGGAAGACTCAGTCTTCCTGTACTTATGTCGGCATTGTGTCTCATGTATTTAATTCCAAAGCAATTTCTGTGTTTCATCGTCACTGTGAAGGTGCAATGGATACAATAAACCTGCAGAGGTGCGTCGGAATGTAAAACTGGTGACACAGGAAACGCTCAAAACATAGACAGTAGGAAGACTCAGCCTTCCTGTACTTAAGTCGGCATTGTGCCTCTTATATTTAAATCCGATGCAATTTCTGCCTTTCATCGGAAATAGGAAGGTCCAATGGATACAGTAAACCTGCAAAAGTGCATTTAAATGTAAAACTGGTGACACAGGAAACGCTCAAAACATAAACAGTAGGAAGACTCATTCTTCCTGTACTTAAGTCTGCATTTTGTCTCTTATATTTAAATGCGATGCAACTTCTGTCTTTCATCGTCAATGGGAAGGTCCAATGGATACAGTAAGCCTGCAGAGGTGCATCGGAATGTGAAACTGGTGACACAGTAAACGCTCAAAACATAGACAGTAGGAAGACTCAGTCTTCCTGTACTTAAGTCTGCATTTTGTCTCTTATATTTAAATCCGATGCAAATTCTGTCTTTCATCGGCAATAGGAAGGTCCAATGGATACAGTAAGCCTGCAGAGGTGCATCGGAATGTAAAACTGGTGACACAGGAAACGCTCAAAACATAGAAAGTAGGAAGGCTCAGTCTTCCTGACTTAAGTCGCCATTGTGTCTCTTATACTTAATTCCGATGCAATTTCTGTGTTTCATCGTCAATGGGAAGGTCCAAGGAAAACAGTAAACCTGCAGAGGTGCATCGGTATGTAAAACTGGTGACACAGGAAACGCTCAAATCATAGACCCTTAGAAGACTCAGTTTTCTTGTACTTAAGTCGGCATTTTGTCTCTTATATTTAAATCCGATGCAATTTCTGTGTTTCATCGTCAGTGGGAAGGTCCAATGTATACAGTAAACCTGCAGAGGTGCATCGGAATGTAAAACTGGTGACACAGGAAACGCTCAAAACATAGACAGTAGGAAGACTTAGTCTTCCTGTACTCAAGTCGGCATTGTGTCTCTTATATTTAAATCCGATGCAATTTCTGTGTTTCATCGTCGATGGAAGGTCCAAGGGATACAGTAAACCTGCAGAGGTGCATCGGAATGTAAAACTGGTGACACTGGAAACGCTCAAAACACAGACTGTAGGAAGACTCAGTCTTCCTGTACTTAAGTCTGCATTGTCTCTCTTATATTTAAATCCGATGCAATTTCTGTGTTTCATCGTTAATGGGAAGGTCCAATGGATATAGTTAACCTGCAGAGGTTGCATCGGAATGTAAAACTGGTGACACAGGAATCGCTCAAAACATAGACAGTAGGAAGACTCAGTCTTCCTGACTTAAGGCGGCAATGTGTCTCTTACATTTAATTCGGATGAAATTTCTGTGTTTCATCGTCAATGGGAAGGTCCAAGGGATACAGTAAACCTGCAGAGGTGCTTCGGAATGTAAACCTGGTGACACAGGAAACGCTCAATACATAGACAGTAGGAAGACACAGTCTTCCTGTACTTAAGTGGGCATTGTGTCTCTTATATTTAATTCCAAAGCAATTTCTGTGTTTCATCGTCACTGTGAAGGTCCAGTGGATACAGTAAACCTGCAGAGGTGCATCGGAATGTAAAACTGGTGACACGGGAAAAGCTCATATCATAGACAGTAGGAAGACTCAGTCTTCCTGTACTTAAGTCGGCATTGTGTCTCTTATATTTAATTCCGATGCAATTTCTGTGTTTCATCGTCACTGTGAAGGTCCAATGGATACAGTAAACCTGCAGAGGTGCATCGGAATGTAAAACTGGTGACACAGAAAACGCTCAAAGCATAGACAATAGGAAGACTCAGTCTTCCTGTACTTAAGTAGGCATTGTGACTCTTATATTTAATTCCGATGCAATTTCTGTGTTTCATCGTCAATGGGAAGGTCCAAGGAAAACAGTAAACCTGCAGAGGTGCATCGGTATGTAAAACTGGTGACACAGGAATCGCTCAAAACATAGACAGTAGGAAGACTCAGTCTTCCTGTACTTAAGTCGGCATTGTGTCTCTTATATTTAATTCCGATGCAATTTCTGTGTTTCATCATCCATGGGAAGGTCCAAGGAATACAGTAAACCTGCAGAGGTGCATCGGAATGTAAAGCTGATTACACAGGAAACGCTGAAAACATAGACAGTAGGAAGACCCAGTCTTTCTGTACTTAAATCGGCATTCTGTCTCTTATATTTAATTCCGATGCAATTTCTGTGTTTCATCGTCACTGTGAAAGTCGAATGGATACAGTAAACCTGCAGAGGTGCATCGGAATTTAAACCTGGTGACACAGGAAACTCTCAATACATAGACAGTAGGAAGACACAGTCTTACTGTACTTAAGTCGGCTTTGTATCTCTTATATTTAATTCCAAAGCAATTTCTGCGTTTCATCGTCACTGTGAAGGTCCAATGGATACAGTAAACCTGCAGAGGTGCATCGGAATGTAAAACTGGTGACACAGAAAACGCTCAAAGCATAGACAATAGGAAGACTCAGTCTTCCTGTACTTAAGTAGGCATTGTGACTCTTATATTTAATTCCGATGCAATTTCTGTGTTTCATCGTCAATGGGAAGGTCCAAGGAAAACAGTAAACCTGCAGAGGTGCATCGGTATGTAAAACTGGTGACACAGGAAACGCTCAAATCATAGAACCTTAGAAGACTCAGTTTTCTTGTACTTAAGTCGGCATTTTGTCTCTTATATTTAATTCCGATGCAATTTCTGTGTTTCATCGTCAGTGAGATGGTCCAATGTATACAGTAAACCTGCAGAGGTGCATCGGAATGTAAAACTGGTGACACAGGAAACGCTCAAAACATAGACAGTAGGAAGACTTAGTCTTCCTGTACTCAAGTCGGCATTGTGTCTCTTATATTTAAATCCGATGCAATTTCTGTGTTTCATCGTCGATGGAAGGTCCAAGGGATACAGTAAACCTGCAGAGGTGCATCGGAATGTAAAACTGGTGACACTGGAAACGCTCAAAACATAGACTGTAGGAAGACTCAGTCTTCCTGTACTTAAGTCTGCATTGTCTCTCTTATATTTAAATCCGATGCAATTTCTGTGTTTCATCGTTAATGGGAAGGTCCAATGGATATAGTTAACCTGCAGAGGTTGCATCGGAATGTAAAACTGGTGACACAGGAATCGCTCAAAACATAGACAGTAGGAAGACTCAGTCTTCCTGTACTTAAGTCGGCATTGTGTCTCTTATATTTAATTCCGATGCAATTTCTGTGTTTCATCATCCATGGGAAGGTCCAAGGAATACAGTAAACCTGCAGAGGTGCATCGGAATGTAAAGCTGATTACACAGGAAACGCTGAAAACATAGACAGTAGGAAGACCCAGTCTTTCTGTACTTAAATCGGCATTCTGTCTCTTATATTTAATTCCGATGCAATTTCTGTGTTTCATCGTCACTGTGAAGGTCCAAGGGATACAGTAAACCTGCAGAGGTGCATCGGAATGTAAAACTGGTGACACAGGAGACGCTCAAAACATAGACAGTAGGAAAACTCAGTCTTCCTGTACTTAAGTCGGCATTGTGTCTCTTATCTTTAAATCCGATGCAATTTCTGTGTTTCATCTTCAATGGGAAGGTCCAATGGATACAGTCAACCTGCAGAGGTGCATCGGAATGTAAAACTGGTGACACAGGAAACGCTCAAAACGTAGACAGTAGGAAGACTCCGTTTTCCTGTACTTAAGTCGGCATTGTGTCTCTTATATTTAATTCCGATGCAATTTCTGTGTTTCATCGTCGATGGGAATGTCCAAGGGATACAGTAAACCTGCAGAGGTGCATCGGAATGTAAAACTGGTGACACAGGAAACGCTCAAAACATAGACAGTAGGAAGACTCAGTCTTCCCGTACTTAAGTCGGCATTGTGTCTCTTATATTTGATTCCGATGCAATTTCTGTGTTTCATCGTCACTGTGAAGGTCCAATGGATACAGTAAACCTGCAGAGGTCCATCGGAATGTAAAACTGGTGACACAGGAAACGCTCAAAGCATAGACCCTAAGAGGACTTAGTTTCCTTGTACTTAAGTCGGCATTGTGTCTCTTATATTTACTTCCGATGCAATATCTGTTTTTCATAGTCACTGTGAAGGTCGAAGGGATACAGTAAACCTGCAGAGGTGCATCGGAATGTAAAACTGGTGACACTGGAAACGCTCGAAACATAGACAGTAGGAAGACTCAGTCTTCCTGTACTTAAGTCGGCATTGTGTCTCTTATATTTAAATCCGATGCAATTTCTGTGTTTCATCGTCAGTGGAAGGTCCAATGGATACAGTAAACCTGCAGAGGTGCATCGGAATGCAAAACTGGTGACACAGGAAACGCTCAAAGCATAGACAGTAGGAAGACTCAGTCTTCCTGTACTTAAGTCGGCAATGTGTCTCTTATATTTAATTCCGATGCAATTTCTGTGTTTAATCGTCACTGGGAAGGTCCAAAGGATACAGTAAACCTGCAGAGTTGCATCGGAATGTAAAACTGGTGTCACAGGAAACGCTCAAAACGTAGACAGTAGGAAGACTCAGTCTTCCTGTACTTAAGTCGACATTGTGACTCTTAGATCTAATTCCGATGCAATTTCTTTGTTTCATCGTCGATGGGAAGGTCGAAGGGATACAGAAAACGTGCAGAGGTCCATCGGAATGTAAAACTGGTGACACAGGAAACGCTCAAACCATAGACCCCAAGAAGACTCAGTTTTCTTGCACTTAAGTCGGCATTGTGTCTCTTATATCTAATTCCGATGCAATTTCTGTGTTTCATCGTCACTGTGAAGGTCCAATGGATACAGTAAACCTGCAGAGGTGCATCGGAATGCAAAATTGGTGACACACGAGACGCTCAAAACATAGACCCTAAGAAGACACAGTTTTCTTGTACTTAAGTCGGCATTGTGTCTCTTATATTTAATTCCGATGCAATTTCTGTGTTTCATCGTCACTGTGAAAGTCGAATGGATACAGTAAACCTGCAAAGGTGCATCGGAATGTAAACCTGGTGATACAGGAAACGCTCAATACATAGACAGTAGGAAGACACAGTCTTCCTGTACTTAAGTCAGCATTGTATCTCTTATATTTAATTCCAAAGCAATTTCAGTGTTTCATCGTCACTGTGAAGGTCCAATGGATACAGTAAACCTGCAGAAATGCATCGGAATGTAATACTGGTGACACAGAAAACGCTCAAAACATAGACAGTAGGAAGACTCAGTCTTCCTGTACTTAAGTAAGCATTGTGTCTCGTATATTTAATTCCGATGCAATTTCTGTGTTCCATCGTCAGTGGGAAGGCCAAGGAAAACAGTAAACCTGCAGAGGTGCATCGGTATGTAAAACTGGTGACACAGGAATCGCTCAAATCATAGACCCTTAGAAGACTCAGTTTTCTTGTACTTAAGTCGGCATTGTGTCTCTTATTTTTAATTCCGATGCAATTTCTGTGTTTCATCGTCAATGGGAAGGTCCAATGTATACAGTAAACCTGCAGAGGTGCATCGGAATGTAAAACTGATGACACAGGAAACGCTCAAAACATAGAAAGTAGGAAGACTCAGTATTCCTGACTTAAGGCGGCATTGTGTCTCTTACATTTAATTCCGATGAAATTTCTGTGTTTCATCGTCAATGGGAAGGTCCAATGGATACAGTAAGCCTGCAGAGGTGCATCGGAATGTAAAACTGGTGACGCAGGAGACGCTCATAACATAGACAGTAGGAAGACTCAGTCTTCCTGACTTAAGTCGGCATTGTGTCTCTTATACTTAATTCCGATGAAATTTCTGTGTTTCATCGTCAATGGGAAGGTCCAAGGGATACAGTAAACCTGCAAAGGTGCATCGGAATGTAAAACTGGTGACACAGGAAACGCACAAAACATAGACAGTAGGAAGACACAGTCTTCCTGTACTTATGTCGGCATTGTGTCTCATATATTTAATTCCAAAGCAATTTCTGTGTTTCATCGTCACTGTGAAGGTGCAATGGATACAATAAACCTGCAGAGGTGCGTCGGAATGTAAAACTGGTGACACAGGAAACGCTCAAAACATAGACAGTAGGGAGACTCAGCCTTCCTGTACTTAAGTCGGCATTGTGCCTCTTATATTTAAATGCGATGCAATTTCTGCCTTTCATCGGCAATAGGAAGGTCCAATGGATACAGTAAACCTGCAAAAGTGCATTTGAATGTAAAACTGGTGACACAGGAAACGCTCAAAACATAAACAGTAGGAAGACTCATTCTTCCTGTACTTAAGTCTGCATTTTGTCTCTTATATTTAAATGTGATGCAACTTCTGTCTTTCATCGTCAATGGGAAGGTCCAATGGATACAGTAAGCCTGCAGAGGTGCATCGGAATGTAAAACTGGTGACACAGTAAACGCTCAAATCATAGACAGTAGGAAGACTCAGTCTTCCTGTACTTAAGTCGGCATTGTGTCTCTTATATTTAATTCCGATGCAATTTCTGTGTTTCATCGTCGATGGGAATGTCCAAGGGATACAGTAAACCTGCAGAGGTGCATCGGAATGTAAAACTGGTGACACAGGAAACGCTCAAAACATAGACAGTAGGAAGACTCAGTCTTCCCGTACTTAAGTCGGCATTGTGTCTCTTATATTTGATTCCGATGCAATTTCTGTGTTTCATCGTCACTGTGAAGGTCCAATGGATACAGTAAACCTGCAGAGGTCCATCGGAATGTAAAACTGGTGACACAGGAAACGCTCAAACCATAGACCCTAAGAGGACTTAGTTGTCTTGTACTTAAGTCGGCATTGTGTCTCTTATATTTACTTCCGATGCAATATCTGTTATTCATAGTCACTGTGAAGGTCGAATGGATACAGTAAACCTGCAGAGGTGCATCGGAATGTAAAACTGGTGACACTGGAAACGCTCAAAACATAGACAGTAGGAAGACTCAGTCTTCCTGTACTTATGTCGGCATTGTGTCTCTTATATTTAAATCCGATGCAAATTCTGTGTTTCATCGTCAGTGGAAGGTCCAATGGATACAGTAAACCTGCAGAGGTGCATCGGAATGCAAAACTGGTGACACAGGAAACGCTCAAAGCATAGACAGTAGTAAGACTCAGTCTTCCTGTACTTAAGTCGGCATTGTGTCTCTTATATTTAATTCCGATGCAATTTCTGTGTTTAATCGTCACTGGGAAGGTCCAAAGGATACAGTAAACCTGCAGAGTTGCATCGGAATGTAAAACTGGTGACACAGGAAACGCTCAAAACGTAGACAGTAGGAAGACTCAGTCTTCCTGTACTTAAGTCGACATTGTGACTCTTAGATCTAATTCCGATGAAATTTCTTTGTTTCATCGTCGATGGGAAGGTCCAAGGGATACAGAAAACGCGCAGAGGTCCATCGGAATGTAAAACTGGTGACACAGGAAACGCTCAAACCATAGACCCCAAGAAGACTCAGTTTTCTTGCACTTAAGTCGGCATTGTGTCTCTTATATTTAATTCCGATGCAATTTCTGTGTTTCATCGTCACTGTGAAAGTCGAATGGATACAGTAAACCTGCAGAGGTGCATCGGAATGTAAACCTGGTGACACAGGAAACGCTCAATACATAGACAGTAGGAAGACACAGTCTTCCTGTACTTAAGTCAGCATTGTATCTCTTATATTTAATTCCAAAGCAATTTCAGTGTTTCATCGTCACTGTGAAGGTCCAATGGATACAGTAAACCTGCAGAGGTGCATCGGAATGTAATACTGGTGACACAGAAAACGCTCAAAACATAGACAGTAGGAAGACTCAGTCTTCCTGTACTTAAGTAAGCATTGTGTCTCGTATATTTAATTCCGATGCAATTTCTGTGTTCCATCGTCAGTGGGAAGGTCCAAGGAAAACAGTAAACCTGCAGAGGTGCATCGGTATGTAAAACTGGTGACACAGGAAACGCTCAAATCATAGACCCTTAGAAGACTCAGTTTTCTTGTACTTAAGTCGGCATTGTGTCTCTTATTTTTAATTCCGATGCAATTTCTGTGTTTCATCGTCAATGGGAAGGTCCAATGTATACAGTAAACCTGCAGAGGTGCATCGGAATGTAAAACTGATGACACAGGAAACGCTCAAAACATAGAAAGTAGGAAGACTCAGTATTCCTGACTTAAGGCGGCATTGTGTCTCTTACATTTAATTCCGATGAAATTTCTGTGTTTCATCGTCAATGGGAAGGTCCAATGGATACAGTAAGCCTGCAGAGGTGCATCGGAATGTAAAACTGGTGACGCAGGAGACGCTCATAACATAGACAGTAGGAAGACTCAGTCTTCCTGACTTAAGTCGGCATTGTGTCTCTTATACTTAATTCCGATGAAATTTCTGTGTTTTATCGTCAATGGGAAGGTCCAAGGGATACAGTAAACCTGCAAAGGTGCATCGGAATGTAAAACTGGTGACACAGGAAACGCACAAAACATAGACAGTAGGAAGACACAGTCTTCCTGTACTTATGTCGGCATTGTGTCTCATATATTTAATTCCAAAGCAATTTCTGTGTTTCATCGTCACTGTGAAGGTGCAATGGATACAATAAACCTGCAGAGGTGCGTCGGAATGTAAAACTGGTGACACAGGAAACGCTCAAAACATAGACAGTAGGGAGACTCAGCCTTCCTGTACTTAAGTCGGCATTGTGCCTCTTATATTTAAATGCGATGCAATTTCTGCCTTTCATCGGCAATAGGAAGGTCCAATGGATACAGTAAACCTGCAAAAGTGCATTTGAATGTAAAACTGGTGACACAGGAAACGCTCAAAACATAAACAGTAGGAAGACTCATTCTTCCTGTACTTAAGTCTGCTTTTTGTCTCTTATATTTAAATGTGATGCAACTTCTGTCTTTCATCGTCAATGGGAAGGTCCAATGGATACAGTAAGCCGTCAGAGGTGCATCGGAATGTAAAACTGGTGACACAGTAAACGCTCAAAACATAGACAGTAGGAAGACTCAGTCTTCCTGACTTAAGTCGGCATTGTGTCTCTTATATTTAAATCCGATGCAATTTCTGTGTTTCATCGTCAATGGGAAGGTCCAATGGATACAGTAAACCTGCAGAGGTGCATCGGAATGTAAAACTGGTGACACAGGAAACGCTCAAAACGTAGACAGTAGGAAGACTCAGTTTTCCTGTACTTAAGTCGGCATTGTGTCTCTTATATTTAATTCCGATGCAATTTCTGTGTTTCATCGTCGATGGGAATGTCCAAGGGATACAGTAAACCTGCAGAGGTGCATCGGAATGTAAAACTGGTGACACAGGAAACGCTCAAAACATAGACAGTAGGAAGACTCAGTCTTCCAGTACTTAAGTCGGCATTGTGTCTCTTATATTTGATTCCGATGCAATATCTGTGTTTCATCGTCACTGTGAAGGTCCAATGGATACAGTAAACCTGCGGAGGTCCATCGGAATGTAAAACTGGTGACACAGGAAACGCTCAAAGCATAGACCCTAAGAGGACTTAGTTTTCTTGTACTTAAGTCGGCATTGTGTCTCTTATATTTACTTCCGATGCAATATCTGTTTTTCATAGTCACTGTGAAGGTCGAATGGATACAGTAAACCTGCAGAGGTGCATCGGAATGTAAAACTGGTGACACTGGAAAGGCTCAAAACATAGACAGTAGGAAGACTCAGTCTTCCTGTACTTATGTCGGCATTGTGTCTCTTATATTTAAATCCGATGCAAATTCTGTGTTTCATCGTCAGTGGGAAGGTCCAAAGGATACAGTAAACCTGCAGAGTTGCATCGGAATGTAAAACTGGTGACACAGGAAACGCTCAAAACGTAGACAGTAGGAAGACTCAGTCTTCCTGTACTTAAGTCGACATTGTGACTCTTAGATCTAATTCCGATGAAATTTCTTTGTTTCATCGTCGATGGGAAGGTCCAAGGGATACAGAAAACGTGCAGAGGTCCATCGGAATGTAAAACTGGTGACACAGGAAACGCTCAAACCATAGACCCCAAGAAGACTCAGTTTTCTTGCACTTAAGTCGGCATTGTGTCTCTTATATTTAATTCCGATGCAATTTCTGTGTTTCATCGTCACTGTGAAGGTCCAATGGATACAGTAAACCTGCAGAGGTGCATCGGAATGCAAAATTGGTGACACACGAGACGCTCAAAACATAGACCCTAAGAAGACTCAGTTTTCTTGTACTTAAGTCGGCATTGTGTCTCTTATATTTAATTCCGATGCAATTTCTGTGTTTCATCGTCACTGTGAAAGTCGAATGGATACAGTAAACCTGCAGAGGTGCATCGGAATGTAAACCTGGTGACACAGGAAACGCTCAATACATAGACAGTAGGAAGACACAGTCTTCCTGTACTTAAGTCAGCATTGTATCTCTTATATTTAATTCCAAAGCAATTTCAGTGTTTCATCGTCACTGTGAAGGTCCAATGGATACAGTAAACCTGCAGAGGTGCATCGGAATGTAATACTGGTGACACAGAAAACGCTCAAAACATAGACAGTAGGAAGGCTCAGTCTTCCTGTACTTAAGTAAGCATTGTGTCTCGTATATTTAATTCCGATGCAATTTCTGTGTTCCATCGTCAATGGGAAGGTCCAAGGAAAACAGTAAACCTGCAGAGGTGCATCGGTATGTAAAACTGGTGACACAGGAAACGCTCAAATCATAGACCCTTAGAAGACTCAGTTTTCTTGTACTTAAGTCGGCATTGTGTCTCTTATTTTTAATTCCGATGCAATTTCTGTGTTTCATCGTCAATGGGAAGGTGCAATGGATACAATAAACCTGCAGAGGTGCGTCGGAATGTAAAACTGGTGACACAGGAAACGCTCAAAACATAGACAGTAGGGAGACTCAGCCTTCCTGTACTTAAGTCTGCATTTTGTCTCTTATATTTAAATGCGATGCAACTTCTGTCTTTCATCGTCAATGGGAAGGTCCAATGGATACAGTAAGCCTGCAGAGGTGCATCGGAATGTAAAACTGGTGACACAGTAAACGCGCAAAACATAGACAGTAGGAAGACTCAGTCTTCCTGACTTAAGTCGGCATTGTGTCTCTTATACTTAAATGCGATGCAACTTCTGTCTTTCATCGTCAATGGGAAGGTCCAAGGGATACAGTAAACCTGCAGAAGTGCAGCGGAATGTAAAACCTAATACACAGGAAACGCTGAAAACATAGACAGTAGGAAGACTCAGTCTTCCTGTACTTAAGTCTGCATTTTGTCTCTTATATTTAAATCCGATGCAAATTCTGTCTTTCATCGTCAATGGGAAGGTCCAATGGATACAGTAAGCCTGCAGAGGTGCATCGGAATGTAAAACTAGTGACGCAGGAGACGCTCGAAACATAGGCAGTAGGAAGACTCAGTCTTCCTGACTTAAGTCGGCATTGTGTCTCTTATACTTAATTCCGATGAAATTTCTGTGTTTCATCGTCAATGGGAAGGTCCAAGGGATACAGCAAACCTGCAGAGGTGCATCGGAATGTAAAACTGGTGACACAGGAAACGTTCAAAGCGTAGGCAGTAGGAAGACTCAGTCTTCCTGTACTTAAGTCGGCATTGTGTGTCTTATATTTAAATCCGATGCAATTTCTGTGTTTCATCGTCAATGGGAAGGTCCAATGGATACAGTAAACCTGCAGAGGGGCATCGGAATGTAAAACTGGTGACACAGGAAACGCTCAAAACGTAGACAGTAGGAAGTCTCAGTCTTCCTGTACTTAAGTCGGCATTGTGTCTCTTATATTTAAATCCGATGCAAATTCTGTGTTTCATCGTCGCTGGGAATGTCCAAGGGATACAGTAAACCTGTAGAGGTGCATTGGAATGTAAAACTGGTGACACAGGAAACGCTCAAAACATAGACAGTAGGAAGACTCAGTCTTCCCGTACTTAAGTCGGCATTGTGTCTCTTATATTTAATTCCGATGCAATATCTGTGTTTCATCGTTCATGGGAAGGTCCAAGGGATACAGTAAACCTGCAGAGGCCCATTGGAATGTAAAACTGGTGACACAGGAAACGCTCAAATCATAGACCCTAAAGAAGACTCAGTTTTCTTGTACTTAAGTCGGCACTGTGTCTCTTATATTTAATTCCGATGCAATTTCTGTGTTTCATCGTCTTTGGGAAGGTACAATTGATACAGTAATCCTGCAGAGGTTCATCGGAATGTAAAACTGGTGACACAGAAACGCTCAAAATATAGAGCCTAAGAAGACTCAGTTTTGTAGTACTTAAGTCGGCATTGTGTGTCTTATATTTAATTCCGATGCAATTTCTGTGTTTCATCGTCACTGTGAAGGTCCAATGGATACAGTAAACATGCAGAGGCCCATCGGAATGTAAAACTGGTGACACAGGAAACGCTCAAATCATAGACCCTAAAGAAGACTCAGTTTTCTTGTACTTAAGTCGGCACTGTGTCTCTTAGATTTAATTCCGATGCAATTTCTGTGTTTCATCGTCAATGGTAAGGTCCAAGGGATACAGAAAAACCTGCAGAGGTCCATCGGAATGTAAAACTGGTGACACAGGAAACGCTCAAAACATAGACCCTAAAGAAGACTCAGTTTTCTTGTACTTAAGTCGGCAATGTGTCTCTTATATTTAATTCCGATGCAATTTGTGTGTTTCATCGTCACTGGGAAGGTCCAATGGATACTGTAATCCTGCAGAGATTCATCGGAATGTAAGACTGGTGACACAGAAACGCTCAAAACATAGACCCTGAGGAGACTCAGTTTTGTAGTACTTAAGTCGGCATTGTGTGTCTTATATTTAATTCCGATGCAATTTCTGAGTTTCATCGTCACTGTGAAGGTCCAATGGATACAGTAAACCTGCAGAGGTGCATCGGAATGTAAAACTGGTGACACAGGAAACGCTCGAAACGTAGACAGTAGGAAGACTCAGTCTTCTTGTATTTAAGTCGACATTGTGTCTCTTAGATTTAATTCCGATGCAATTTCTGTGTTTCATCGTCAATGGGAAGGTCCAAGGGATACAGTATATCTGCAGAGGTCCATCGGAATGTAAAACTGGTGACACAGGAAACGCTCAAAACATAGACCCTAAGAGGACTCAGTTTTTTGTACTTAAGTCGGCATTGTGTCTCTTATATTTACTTCCGATGCAATATCTTTTTTTCATATTCACTGTGACGGTCGAAGGGATACAGTAAACCTGCAGAGGTGCATCGGAATGTAAAACTGGTGACACCGGAAACGCTCAAAACATAGATAGTAGGAAGACTCAGTCTTCCTGTACTTAAGTCGGCATTGTGTCTCTTATATTTAAATCCGATGCAATTTCTGTGTTTCATCGTCAGTGGAAGGTCCAATGGATACAGTAAACCTGCAGAGGTGCATCGGAATGCAAAACTGGTGACACAGGAAACGCTCAAAGCATAGACAGTAGGAAGACTCAGTCTTCCTGTACTTAAGTCGGCATTGTGTCTCTTATATTTAATTCCGATGCAATTTCTGTGTTTAATCGTCACTGGGAAGGTCCAAAGGATACAGTAAACCTGCAGAGTTGCATCGGAATGTAAAACTGGTGACACAGGAAACGCTCAAATCGTAGACAGTAGGAAGACTCAGTCTTCCTGTACTTAAGTCGACATTGTGACTCTTAGATCTAATTCCGATGCAATTTCTGTGTTTCATCGTCGATGGGATGGTCCAAGGGATACAGAAAACGTGCAGAGGTCCATCGGATTGTAAAACTGGTGACACAGGAAACGCTCAAACCATAGACACAAAGAAGACTCAGTTTTCTTGCACTTAAGTCGGCATGTGACTCTTATATTTAATTCCGATGCAATTTCTGTGTTTCATCGTCACTGTGAAGGTCCAATGGATACAGTAAACCTGCAGAGGTGCATCGGAATGCAAAATTGGTGACACAGGAGACGCTCAAAACATAGACCCTAAGAAGACTCAGTTTTCTTGTACTTAAGTCGGCATTGTGTCTCTTATATTTAATTCCGATGCAATTTCTGTGTTTCATCGTCACTGTGAAAGTCGAATGGATACAGTAAACCTGCAGAGGTGCATCGGAATTTAAACCTGGTGACACAGGAAACGCTCAATACATAGACAGTAGAAAGACACAGACTTCCTGTACTTAAGTCGGCATTGTATCTCTTATATTTAATTCCAAAGCAATTTCTGCGTTTCATCGTCACTGTGAAGGTCCAATGGATACAGTAAACCTGCAGAGGTGCATCGGAATGTAAAACTGGTGACACCGGAAACGCTCAAATCATAGACAGTAGGAAGACTCAGTCTTCCTGTACTTAAGTCGGCATTGTGTCTCTTATATTTAAATCCGATGCAATTTCTGTGTTTCATCGTCAGTGGAAGGTCCAATGGATACAGTAAACCTGCAGAGGTGCATCGGAATGCAAAACTGGTGACACAGGAAACGCTCAAAGCATAGACAGTAGGAAGACTCAGTCTTCCTGTACTTAAGTCGGCATTGTGTCTCTTATATTTAATTCCGATGCAATTTCTGTGTTTAATCGTCACTGGGAAGGTCCAAAGGATACAGTAAACCTGCAGAGTTGCATCGGAATGCAAAATTGGTGACACAGGAGACGCTCAAAACATAGACCCAAAGAAGACTCAGTTTTCTTGTACTTAAGTCGGGATTGTGTCTCTTATATTTAATTCCGATGCAATTTCTGTGTTTCATCGTCACTGTGAAAGTCGAATGGATACAGTAAACCTGCAGAGGTGCATCGGAATTTAAACCTGGTGACACAGGAAACGCTCAATACATAGACAGTAGGAAGACACAGTCTTCCTGTACTTATGTCGGCATTGTATCTCTTATATTTAATTCCAAAGCAATTTCTGCGTTTCATCGTCACTGTGAATGTCCAATGGATACAGTAAACCTGCAGAGGTGCATCGGAATGTAAAACTGGTGACACAGAAAGCGCTCAAAACATAGACAGTAGGAAGACTCAGTCTTCCTGTACTTAAGTAGGCATTGTGTCTCTTATATTTAATTCCGATGCAATTTCTGTGTTTCATCGTCAATGGGAAGGTCAAAGGAAAACAGTAAACCTGCAGAGGTGCATCGGTATGTAAAACTGGTGACACAGGAAACGCTCAAATCATAGACCCTTAGAAGACTCAGTTTTCTTGTACTTAAGTCGGCATTGTGTCTCTTATATTTAATTCCGATGCAATTTCTGTGTTTCATCGTCAGTGGGAAGGTCCAATGTATACAGTAAACCTGCAGAGGTGCATCGGAATGTAAAACTGGTGACACAGGAAACGCTCAAAACATAGACAGTAGGAAGACTTAGTCTTCCTGTACTCAAGTCGGCATTGTGTCTCTTATATTTAAATCCGATGCAATTTCTGTGTTTCATCGTCGATGGAAGGTCCAAGGGATACAGTAAACCTGCAGAGGTGCATCGGAATGTAAAACTGGTGACACAGGAAACGCTCAAAACATAGACTGTAGGAAGACTCAGTCTTCCTGTACTTAAGTCTGCATTGTCTCTCTTATATTTAAATCCGATGCAATTTCTGTGTTTCATCGTTAATGGGAAGGTCCAATGGATATAGTTAACCTGCAGAGGTTGCATCGGAATGTAAAACTGGTGACACAGGAATCGCTCAAAACATAGACAGTAGGAAGACTCAGTCTTCCTGACTTAAGGCGGCAATGTGTCTCTTACATTTAATTCGGATGAAATTTCTGTGTTTCATCGTCAATGGGAAGGTTCAAGGGATACAGTAAACCTGCAGAGGTGCTTCGGAATGTAAACCTGGTGACACAGGAAACGCTCAATACATAGACAGTACGAAGACACAGTCTTCCTGTACTTAAGTCGGCATTGTGTCTCTTATATTTAATTCCAAAGCAATTTCTGTGTTTCATCGTCACTGTGAAGGTCCAGTGGATACAGTAAACCTGCAGAGGTGCATCGCAATGTAAAACTGGTGACACAGGAAAAGCTCATAACATAGACAGTAGGAAGACTCAGTCTTCCTGTACTTAAGTCGGCATTGTGTCTCTTATATTTAATTCCGATGCAATTTCTGTGTTTCATCATCCATGGGAAGGTCCAAGGAATACAGTAAACCTGCAGAGGTGCATCGGAATGTAAAACTGATTACACAGGAAACGCTGAAAACATAGACAGTAGGAAGACCCAGTCTTCCTGTACTTAAATCGGCATTCTGTCTCTTATATTTAATTCCGATGCAATTTCTGTGTTTCATCGTCACTGTGAAGGTCCAAGGGATACAGTAAACCTGCAAAGGTGCATCGGAATGTAAAACTGGTGACACGGGAGACGCTCAAAACATAGACAGTAGGAAAACTCAGTCTTCCTGTACTTAAGTCGGCATTGTGTCTCTTATATTTAAATCCGATGCAATTTCTGTGTTTCATCGTCAATGGGAAGGTCCAATGGATACAGTCAACCTGCAGAGGTGCATCGGAATGTAAAACTGGTGACACAGGAAACGCTCAAAACGTAGACAGTAGGAAGACTCAGTTTTCCTGTACTTAAGTCGGCATTGTGTCTCTTATATTTAATTCCGATGCAATTTCTGTGTTTCATCGTCGATGGGAATGTCCAAGGGATACAGTAAAGCTGCAGAGGTGCTTCGGAATGTAAAACTGGTGACACAGGAAAAGCTCATAACATAGACAGTAGGAAGACTCAATATTCCTGTACTTAAGTCGGCATTGTGTCTCTTATATTTAATTCCGATGCAATTTCTGTCTTTCATCGTCAATGGGAAGGTCCAATCGATACAGTAAGCCTGCAGAGGTGCATCGGAATGTAAAACTGGTGACACAGGAATCGCTCAAAACATAGACAGTAGGAAGACTCAGTCTTCATGACTTAAGTCGGCATTGTGTCTCTTATACTTAATTCCGATGAAATTTCTGTGTTTCATCGTCAATGGGATGGTCAAAGGGATACAGTAAACCTGCAAAGGTGCATCGGAATGTAAAACTGGTGACACAGGAAACGCTCAAAACATAGACATTAGGAAGACACAGTCTTCCTGTACTTAAGTCGGCATTGTGTCTCTTATATTTAATTCCAAAGCAATTTCTGTGTATCATCGTCACTGTGAAGGTGAAATGGATACAGTAAACCTGCAGAGGTGCATCGGAATGTAAAACTGGTGACACAGGAAAGGCTCAAAACATAGACAGTAGAAAGACTCAGTCTTCCTGTACTTAAGTCGGCATTATGTGTCTCATTAATTCCGATGCATTTTCTGTGTTTCATCGTCAATGGGAAGGTGCAATGGATACAGTAAACCTGCAAAGGTGCATCGGAACGTAAAACTGGTGACACAGGAAACGCTCAAAGCATAGACAGTAGGAAGACTCAGCATTCCTGTACTTAAGTCGGCATTGTGCCTCTTATATTTAAATCCGATGCAATTTCTGCGTGTCATCGGCCATAGGAAGGTCCAATGGATACAGTACACCTGCAAAAGTGCATCTGAATGTAAAACTGGTGACACAGGAAACGCTCAAAACATAGACAGTAGGTAGACTCAGTCTTCCTGTACCTAAGTCTGCATTTTGTCTCTTATATTTAAATCCGATGCAATTTCTGTCTTTCATCGTCAATGGGAAGGTCCAATGGATACAGTAAGCCTGCAGAGGTGCATCGGAATGTAAAACTGGTGACAAAGGAAACGCTCAAAACATAGACAGTAGGAAGACTCAGTCTTCCTGTACTTAAGTCAGCATTATGTGTCTCTTATATTTAATTCCGATGCAATTTCTGTGTTTCATCGTCAATGGGAAGGTCCAATGTATACAGTAAACCTGCAGAGGTGCATCGGAATGTAAAACTGATGACACAGGAAACGCTCAAATCATAGACAGTAGGAAGACTCAGACCTCCTGTACTTAAGTAGGCATTGTGTCTCTTATATTTAAATCCGATGCAATTTTTGCGTTTCATCGTCAATGGGAAAGTCCAATGGGTACAGTAAACCTGCAGAGGTGTATCGGAATGTAAAACTGGGGACACAGGAAATGCTCAAAACATAGACTTAAGGAAGACTCAGTTTTCTTGTACTTAAGTCGGTACTGCGTCTCTTATATTTAATTCCGATGCAATTTCTGTGTTTCATCGTCACTGTGAAGGTCCAAGGGATACAGTAAACCTGCAGAGGTGCATCGGAATGTAAAACTGGTGACACAGGAAACGTTCAAAGCATAGACAGTAGGAAGACTCAGTCTTCCTGTACTTAAGTCGGCATTGTGTCTCTTATATTTAAATCCGATGCAATTTCTGTGTTTCATCGTCAATGGGAAGGTCCAATGGATACAGTAAACCTGCAAAGGGGCATCAGAATGTAAAACTGGTGACACAGGAAACGCTCAAAACATAGACAGTAGGAAGACTCAGTCTTCCCGTACTTAAGTCGGCATTATGTGTCTCATTAATTCCGATGCATTTTCTGTGTTTCATCGTCAATGGGAAGGTGCAATGGATACAGTAAACCTGCAGAGGTGCATCGGAATGTAAAACTGGTGACACAGGAATCGCTCAAAACATAGACAGTAGGAAGACTCAGTCTTCATGACTTAAGTCGGCATTGTGTCTCTTATACTTAATTCCGATGAAATTTCTGTGTTTCATCGTCAATGGGATGGTCCAAGGGATACAGTAAACCTGCAAAGGTGCATTGGAATGTAAAACTGGTGACACAGGAAACGCTCAAAACATAGACAGTAGGAAGACTCAGTCTTCCCGTACTTAAGTCGGCATTGTGTCTCTTATATTTAATTCCGATGCAATTTCTGTGTTTCATCGTCCATGGGAAGGTCCATAGGGTTACAGTAAACCTGTAGAGGCCCATCGGAATGTAAAACTGGTGACACAGGAAACTCTCAAAACATAGACCCTAAAGAAGACTCAGTTTTCTTGTACTTAAGTCGGCACTGTGTCTCTTATATTTAATTCCGATATAATTTGTGTGTTTCATCGTCACTGGGAAGGTCCAATGGATACATTAATCCTGCAGAGGTTCATCGGAATGTAAAACTGGTGACACAGAAACGCTCAAAACAAGACCCTAAGAAGACTCAGTTTTGTAGTACTTAAGTCTTTATTGTGTGTCTTATATTTAATTCCGATGTAATTTCTGTGTTTCATCGACACTGTGAAGGTCAAATGGATACAGTAAACCTGCAGAGGTGCATCGGATTGTAAAACTAGTGACACAGGAAACGCTCAAAACATAGACCCTAAGAAGACTGAGTTTTGTTGTACTTGTGTCGGCATTGTGTCTCTTATATTTACTTCCGATGCAATTTCTGTGTTTCATCGTCACTGTGAAGGTCCAACGGATACAGTAAACCTGCAGAGGTGCATCGGAATGTAAAACTGGTGACACAGGAAACGCTCAAAACATAGACAGTAGAAAGACTCAGTCTTCCTGTACTTAAGTCGGCATTGTGTCTCTTATATTTAATTCTGATCCAATTTCTGTGTTTCATCGTCAATGGGAAGGTCCAAGGGATACAGTAAACCTGCAGAGGCCCATCGGAATGTAAAACTGGTGACACAGGAAACGCTCAAGACATAGACCCTAAAGAAGACTCAGTTTTATGTACTTAAGTCGGCATTGTGTGTCTTATATTTAATTCCGATGCAATTTCTGTGCTGCATCGTCACTGTGAAGGTCCAATGGATACAGTAAACCTGCAGAGGTGCATCGGAATGTAAAACTGGTGACACAGGAAACGCTCAAAACATAGGCCCAAGGAAGACTCAGTTTTCTTGTACATAAGTCGGCATTGTGCCTCTTATATTTAATTTCGAAGCAATTTCTGTGTTTCATCGTCACTGTGAAGGTCGAATGGATGCAGTAAACCTGCAGAGATGCATCGGAATGTAAAACTGATGACACAGGAACCGCTCAAAGCATAGACAGTAGGAAGACTCAGCCTTCCTGTACTTAAGTCGGCATTGTGCCTCTTATATTGAAATCCAATGCAATTTCTGCGTTTTATCGGCAATAGGAAGGTCCAATGGATACAGTAAACCTGCAAAGGTGCATCGGAATGCAAAACTGGTGACAGAGGAAACGCTCAAATCATAGACAGTAGGAAGACACAGTCTTCCTGTACTTAAGTCGGCATTGTGTATCTTATATTTTTATTATAAAGCAATTTCTGTGTTTCATCGTCACTGTGAAGGTGCAATGGATACAGTAACCCTGCAGAGGTGCATCGGAATGTAAAACTGGTGACACAGGAAACGCTCAAAACGTAGACAGTAGGAAGACTCAGTCTTCCTGTACTTAAGTCGACATTGTGTCTCTTAGATTTAATTCCGATGCAATTTCTGTGTTTCATCGTCAATGGGAAGGTCCAAGGGATACAGTAAACCTGCAGAACCATCGGAATGTAAAACTGGTGACACAGAAACGATCAAAACATAGACCCTAAGAGGACTCAGTTTTCTTGTACTTAAGTAGGCATTGTGTCTCTTATATTTAATTCCGATGCAATATCTGTTTCTCGTAGTCACTGTGAAGGTCGAAGGGATACAGTAATCCTGCAGAGCTGCATCGAGATGTAAGACTGGTTACACCGGAAACGCTCAAAACATAGACAGTAGGAAAACGCAGTCTTCCTGTTCTTAAGTCGGCATTGTTTCTCTTATATTTAAATCCGATGCAATTTCTGTGTTTCATCGTCGATGGAAGGTCCATGGGTACAATAAACCTGCAGAGGTGCATCGGAATGCAAAATTGGTGACACAGGAGACGCTCAAAACATGGACCCTAAGAAGACTCAGTTTTCTTGTACTTAAGTCGGCATTGTGTCTCTTATATTAAATTCCGATGCAATATCTGTGTTTCATCGTCACTGTGAAAGTTGAATGGATACAGTAAACCTGCAGAGGTGCATCGGAATGTAAACCTGGTGACACAGGAAACGCTCAATACATAGACAGTAGGAAGACACAGTCTTCCTGTACTTAAGTTGGCATTGTATCTCTTATATTTAATTCCAAAGCAATTTCTGTGTTTCATCGTCACTGTGAAGGTCCAATGGATACAGTAAACCTGAAGAGGTGCATCGGAATGTAAAACTGGTGACACAGAAAACGCTCAAAACATTGACAGTAGGAACACTCAGTCTACCTGTACATAAGTAGGCATTGTGTCTCTTATATTTAATTCCGATGCAATTTCTGTGTTTCATCGTCAATGGGAAGGTCAAAGGAAAACAGTAAACCTGCAGAGTGCATCGGAATGTAAAATTGATTACACAGGAAACGCTGAAAACATAGACAGTATAAAGACTTAGTCTTCCTGTACTTACATCGGCATTGTGTCTCTTATATTTAATTCCGATGCAATATTGTGTTTCATCGTCACTGTGAAGGTCCAAGTGATACAGTAAACCTGCAGAGGTGCATCGGTATGTAAAACTGGTGACACAGGAAACGCTCAAAACATAGACCCTTAGAAGACTCAGTTTTCTTGTACTTAAGTCGGCATTGTGTCTCTTATATTTAATTCAGATGCAATTTCTGTGTTTCATCGTCAATGGGAAGGTCCAATGGATACAGTAAACCTGCAGAGGTGCATCGGAATGTAAAACTGGTGACACAGGAAACGCTCAAAACATAGACAGTAGGAAGACTCAGTCTTCCTGTACTCCAGTCGGCATTGTGTCTCTTATATTTAAATCCGATGCAATTTCTGTGTTTCATCGTCGATGGAAGGTCCATGGGTACAATAAACCTGCAGAGGTGCATCGGAATGTAAAACTGGTGACACAGGAAACGCTCAAAACATAGACAGTAGGAAGACTCAGTCTTCCCGTACTTAAGTCGGCATTGTGTCTCTTATATTTAATTCCGATGCAATTTCTGTGTTTCATCGTCCATGGGAAGGTCCAAGGGATACAGTAAACCTGCAGAGGCCCATCGGAATGTAAAACTGCTGACACAGGAAACGCTCAAAACATAGACCCTAAAGAAGACTCAGTTTTCTTGTACTTAAGTCGGCATTGTGTCTCTTATACTTAATTCCGATGAAATTTCTGTGTTTCATCGTCAATGGGAAGGTCCAGGGGATACAGTAAACCTGCAAAAGTGCATCGGAATATAAAACTCGTGACACAGGAAACGCTCAAAACATAGACAGTAGGAATACTCAGTCTTCCTGTACTTAAGTCGGCATTGTGTCTCTCATATTTAATTCCGATGCAATTTCTGTGTTTGATCGTCAATGGGAAGGTCCAAGGGATACTGTAAACCTGCAGAGGTGCATCGGAATGTATAACTGATGACACAGGAAACGCACAAACATAGACAGTAGGAAGACTCAGACTTCCTGTACTTAAGTAGGCATTGTGTCTCTTATATTTAAATCCGATGCAATTTTTTCGTTTCATCGTCAACGGGAAGGTCCAATGGATACAGTAAACATGCAGAGGTGTATCGGAATGTAAATCTGGTGACACAGGAAACGCTCAAAACATAGACCCTAAGAAGACTGAGTTTTGTAGTACTTAAGTCGGCATTGTGTCTCTTATATTTAATTCCGATGCAATTTCTGTTTTTCATCGTCACTGTGAAGGTCCTACAGATACAGTAAACTTGCAGAGGTGCATCGGAATGTAAAACCGGTGACACAGGAAACGCTCAAATACATAGACAGTAGAAAGACTCATTCTTCCTGTACTTAAGTCGGCGTTGTGTCTCTTATATTTATTTCCGATCCAATTTCTGTGTTTCATCGTCAATGGGAAGGTCCAAGGGATACAGTAACCCAGGAGAGGTGCATCGGAGTGTAAAACTGATGACACAGGAAACCCTCAAAACATAGACAGTAGGAAGACTAAGACTTCCTGCACTTAAGTAATCATTGTGTCTCTTATATTTAGATCCGATGCAATTTTTGCGTTTCATCGTCAATGGGAATGTCGAATGGATACATCAATCCTGCAGAGGTTCATCGGAATGTAAAACTGGTGACACAGAAACGCTCAAAACATAGACCCTAGGAAGACTCAGTTTTGTAGTACTTAAGTCGGCATTGTGTCTCTTATATTTAATTCCGATGCAATTTCTGTGTTTCATCGTCAATGGGAAGGTCCAATGAATACAGTAAACCTGCAGAGGTGCATCGGAATGTAAATCTGGTGACACAGGAAACGCTCAAAACATAGCCCCTAAGAAGACTGAGTTTTGTAGTACTTAAGTCGGCATTGTGTCTCTTATATTTAATTCCGATGCAATTTCTGTGTTTCATCGTCACTGTGAAGGTCCTACAGATACAGTAAACCTGCAGAGGTGCATCGGAATGTAAAACTGGTGACACAGGAAACGCTCAAATACATAGACAGTCGAAAGACTCAGTCTTCCTGTACTTACATCGGCATTGTGCCTCTTATTTTTAAATCCGATGCAATTTCTGTGTTTCATCGTCACTGTCAAGGTCGAATGGATGCAGTAAACCTGCAGAGATGCATCGGAATGTAAAACTGATGACACAGGAAACGCACAAAGCATGGACAGTAGGAAGACTCAGGCTTCCTGTACTTAAGTCGGCATTGTGCCTCTTATTTTTAAATCCGATGCAATTTTTTCGTTTCATCGTCAACGGGAAGGTCCAATGGATACAGTAAACATGCAGAGGTGTATCGGAATGTAAATCTGGTGACACAGGAAACGCTCAAAACATAGACCCTAAGAAGACTGAGTTTTGTAGTACTTAAGTCGGCATTGTGTCTCTTATATTTAATTCCGATGCAATTTCTGTTTTTCATCGTCACTGTGAAGGTCCTACAGATACAGTAAACTTGCAGAGGTGCATCGGAATGTAAAACTGGTGACACAGGAAACGCTCAAATACATAGTCAGTAGAAAGACTCAGTCTTCCTGTACTTAAGTCGGCATTGTGTCTCTTATATTTAGATCCGATGCAATTTTTGCGTTTCATCGTCAATGGGAATGTCGAATGGATACATCAATCCTGCAGAGGTTCATCGGAATGTAAAACTGGTGACACAGAAACGCTCAAAACATAGACCCTAGGAAGACTCAGTTTTGTAGTACTTAAGTCGGCATTGTGTCTCTTATATTTAATTCCGATGCAATTTCTGTGTTTCATCGTCAATGGGAAGGTCCAATGAATACAGTAAACCTGCAGAGGTGCATCGGAATGTAAATCTGGTGACACAGGAAACGCTCAAATCATAGACCCAAAGAAGACTCAGTTTTCTTGTACTTACGTCGGCATTGTGTCTCTTACATATAATTCCGATGCAATTTCTGTGTTTCATCGTCACTGTGAAGGTCGAATGGATGCAGTAAACCTGCAGAGATGCATCGGAATGTAAAACTGATGACACAGGAAACGCACAAAGCATGGACAGTAGGAAGACTCAGGCTTCCTGTACTTAAGTCGGCATTGTGCCTCTTATTTTTAAATCCGATGCAATTTCTGCGTTCATCGGCAATAGGAAGGTCCAATGGATACAGTAAACCTGCAAAGGTGCATCGGAATCTAAAACTGGTGACACAGGAAACGCTCAAAATATAGACAGTAGGAAGACTCAGTCTTCCAGTACTTAAGTCGGCATTGTGTCTCTTATATTTAAATCCGATGCAATTTCGGTGTTTTATCGTCGGTGGAAGGTCCAATGGATACAGTAAACCTGCAGAGGTGCATCGGAATGTAAAACTGGTGACACAGGAAACGCTCAAAGCATAGACAGTAGGAATACTCGGTCTTCCTGTACTTAAGTAGGCATTGTGTCTCTTATATTTAAATCCGTTGCAATTTTTTCGTTTCATCGTCAACGGGAAGGTCCAATGGATACAGTAAACATGCAGAGGTGTATCGGAATGTAAATCTGGTGACACAGAAAACGCTCAAAACATAGACAGTAGGAAAACTCAGTCTTCCTGACTTAAGTCGGCATTGTGTCTCTTATATTTAATTCCGATGCAATTTCTGTGTTTCATCGTCAATGGGAAGGTCCAAGGGATACAGTAATCCTGCAGAGGTTCATCGGAATGTAAAACTGGTGACACAGAAACGCTCAAAACATAGACCCTAAGAAGACTCAGTTTTGTAGTACTGAAGTCGGCATTGTGTGTCTTATATTTAATTCCGATGCAATTTCTGTGTTTCATTGTCACTGTGAAGGTCCAATGTATACAGTAAACCTGCAGAGGTGCATCGGAATGTATAACTGGTGACACCGGAAACGCTCAAAACATAGACAGTAGGAAGACTCAGTCTTCCAGTACTTAAGTCGGCATTGTGTCTCTTATATTTAAATCCGATGCAATTTCGGTGTTTTATCGTCGGTGGAAGGTCCAATGGATACAGTAAACCTGCAGAGGTGCATCGGAATGTAAAACTGGTGACACAGGAAACGCTCAAAGCATAGACAGTAGGAATACTCAGTCTTCCTGTACTTAAGTAGGCATTGTGTCTCTTATATTTAAATCCGTTGCAATTTTTTCGTTTCATCGTCAACGGGAAGGTCCAATGGATACAGTAAACATGCAGAGGTGCATCGGAATGTAAATCTGGTGACACAGAAAACGCTCAAAACATAGACAGTAGGAAAACTCAGTCTTCCTGACTTAAGTCGGCATTGTGTCTCTTATATTTAATTCCGATGCAATTTCTGTGTTTCATCGTCAATGGGAAGGTCCAAGGGATACAGTAATCCTGCAGAGGTTCATCGGAATGTAAAACTGGTGACACAGAAACGCTCAAAACATAGACCCTAAGAAGACTCAGTTTTGTAGTACTGAAGTCGGCATTGTGTGTCTTATATTTAAATCCGATGCAATTTCTGTGTTTCATTGTCACTGTGAAGGTCCAATGTATACAGTAAACCTGCAGAGGTGCATCGGAATGTAAAACTGGTGACACAGGAAACGCTCAAAGCATAGACAGTAGGAAGACTCAGTCTTCCTGTACTTAAGTCAGCATTGTGTCTCTTATATTTAATTCCGATGCAATTTCTGTGTTTCATCGTCAATGGGAAAGTCCAGTGGATACAGTAAACCTGCAGAGTTGCATCGGAATGTAAAACTGGTGACACAGGAAACGCTCAAGACGTAGACAGTAGGAAGACTCAGTCTTCCTGTACTTAAGTCGACATTGTGACTCTTAGATCTAATTCCGATGCAATTTCTGTGTTTCATCGTCGATGGGAAGGTACAAGGGAAACAGAAAACGTGCAACGGTCCATCGGAATGTAAAACTGGTGACACAGGAAACGCTCAAACCATAGATCCCAAGAAGACTCAGTTTTCTTGCACTTAAGTCGGCATTGTGTCTCTTATATTTAATTCCGATGCAATTTCTGTGTTTCATCGTCACTGGGAAGGTCCAATGGATACAGTAAACCTGCAGAGGTGCATCGGAATGCAAAATTGGTGACACAGGAGACGCTCAAAGCATAGACCCTAAGAAGACTCAGTTTTCTTGTACTTAAGTCGGCATTGTGTCTCTTATATTTAATTCCGATGCAATTTCTGTGTTTCATCGTCACTGTGAAAGACGAATGAATACAGTAAACATGCAGAGGTGCATCGGAATGTAAAACTGGTGACACAGGATTCTCTCAAAACATAGACAATAGGAAGACTCAGTCATCCTGTACTCAAGTCGGCATTTTGTCTCTTATATTTAAATCCGATGCAATTTCTGTGTTTCATCAGCGATGGAAGGTCCAAGGGATACAGTAAACCTGCAGAGGTGCATCGGAATGTAAAACTGGTGACACAGGAAACGCTGAAAACATAGACAGTAGGAAGACTCAGTCTTCCTGTACTTAAGTCTGCATTGTTTGTCTTATATTTAAATCCGATGCAATTTCTGTGTTTCATCGTCAATGGGAAGGTCCAATGGATACAGTGAACCTGCAGAGGTGCATCGGAATGTAAAACTGATGACACAGGAAACGCTCAAAACATAGAAAGTAGGAAGACTCAGTCTTCCTGACTTAAGGCGGCATTGTGTCTCTTACATTTAATTCCGATGAAATTTCTGTGTTTCATCGTCAATGGGAAGGTCCAAGGGATACAGTAAACCTGCAGAGGTGCATCGGAATGTAAAACTGATGACACAGGAAACGCTCAAAACATAGACAGTAGGAAGACTCAGTCTTCCTGTACTTAAGTCGGCATTGTGTCTCTTATATTTAATTCCGATGCGATTTCTGTGTTTCATCATTCATGGGAAGGTCCAAGGAATACAGTAAACCTGCAGAGGTGCATCGGAATGTAAAACTGATTACACAGGAAACGCTGAAATCATAGACAGTATGAAGACTCAGTCTTCCTGTACTTAAATCGGCATTCTGTCTCTTATATTTAATTCCGATGCAATTTCTATGTTTCATCGTCACTGTGAAGGTCCAAGGGATACAGTAAACCTGCAGAGGTGCATCGGAATGTAAAACTGGTGACACAGGAGACGCTCAAAACATAGACAGTAGGAAGACTCAGTCTTCCTGTACTTAAGTCGGCATTGTGTCTCTTATATTTAAATCCGATGCAATTTCTGTGTTTCATCGTCGATGGGAATGTCCAAGGGATACAGTCAACCTGTAGAGGTGCATTGGAATGTAAAACTGGTGACACAGGAAACGCTCAAAACATAGACAGTAGGAAGACTCAGTCTTCCCGTACTTAAGTCGGCATTGTGTCTCTTATATTTAATTCCGATGCAATTTCTGTGTTTCATCGTCCATGGGAAGGTCCAAGGGATACAGTAAACCTGCAGAGTCCCATCGGAATGTAAAACTGGTGACACAGGAAACGCTCAAAACATAGACCCTAAAGAAGACTCAGTTTTCTTGTACTTAAGTCGGCACTGTGTCTCTTATATTTAATTCCGATGCTATTTGTGTGTTTCATCCTCTTTGGGAAGGTCGAATGGATACAGTAATCCTGCAGAGGTTCATTGGAATGTAAAACTGGTGACACAGAAACGCTCAAAACATAGACCCTACGAAGACTCTGGTTTGTAGTACTTAAGTCCGCATTGTGTCTCTTATATTTAATTCCGATGCAATTTCTGTGTTTCATCGTCACTGGGAAGGTCCAATGGATACAGTAAACCTGCAGAGGTGCATCGGAATGTAAAACTGGTGACACAGGAAACGCTCAAAACATAGACAGTAGGAAGACTCAGTCTTCCTGTACTTAAGTCTGCATTTTGTCTCTTATATTTAAATCCGATGCAAATTCTGTCTTTCATCGTCAAGGGGAAGGTCCAATGGATACAGTAAGCCTGCAGAGGTGCATCGGAATGTAAAACTGGTGACGTAGGAAACGCTCAAAACATAGACAGTAGGAAGACTCAGTCTTCCTGACTTAAGTCGGCATTGTGTCTCTTATACTTAATTCCGATGAAATTTCTGTGTTTCATCGTCAATGGGAAGGTCCAAGGGATACAGTAAACCTGCAAAGGTGCATCGGAATGTAAAACTGGTGACACAGGAAACGCACAAATCATAGACAGTAGGAAGACACAGTCTTCCTGTACTTATTTCGGCATTGTGTCTCTTATATTTAATTCCAAAGCAATTTCTGTGTTTCATCGTCACTGTGAAGGTGCAATGGATACAGTAAACCTGCAGAAGTGCGTCGGAATGTAAAACTGGTGACACAGGAAACGCTCAAAACATAGACAGTAGGAAGACTCAGCCTTCCTGTACTTAAGTCGGCATTGTGCCTCTTATATTTAAATCCGATGCAATTTCTGCGTTTCATCGGCAATAGGAAGGTCCAATGGATACATTAAACCTGCAAAAGTGCATCTGAATGTAAAACTGGTGACACAGGAAACGCTCAAAACATAGACAGTAGGAAGACTCATTCTTCCTGTACTTAAGTCTGCATTTTGTCTCTTATATTTAAATGCGATGCAACTTCTGTCTTTCATCGTCAATGGGAAGGTCCAATGGATACAGTAAGCCTGCAAAGGTGCATCGGAATGTAAAACTGGTGACACAGTAAACGCTCAAAACATAGACAGTAGGAAGACTCAGTCTTCCTGACTTATGTCGGCATTGTGACTCTTATACTTAATTCCGATGAAATTTCTGTGTTTCATCGTCAATGGGAAGGTCCAAGGGATACAGTAAACCTGCAGAGGTGCAGCGGAATGTAAAACCAAATACACAGGAAACGCTGAAAACATAGACAGTAGGAAGACTCAGTCTTCCTGTACTTAAATCGGCATTGTGTCTCTTATATTTAATTCCGATGCAATTTCTGTGTTTCATCGTCACTGTGAATGTCCAATGGATACAGTAAACCTGCAGAGGTGCATCGGAATGTAAAACTGGTGACACAGGAAACGCTCGAAACGTAGACAGTAGGAAGACTAAGTCTTCCTGTATTTAAGTCGACATTGTGTCTCTTTGATTTAATTCCGATGCAATTTCTGTGTTTCATCGTCAATGGGAAGGTCCAAGGGATTCAGTAAACCTGCAGAGGTCCATCGGAATGTAAAACTGGTGACACAGGAAACGCTCAAAACATAGACCCTAAGAGGACTCACTTTTCTTGTACTTAAGTCGGCAGTGTCTCTTATATTTACTTCCGATGCAATATCTGTTTTTCATAGTCACTGTGAAGGTCGAAGGAATACAGTATACCTGCAGAGGTGCATCGGAATGTAAAACTGGTGACCCCGGAAACGCTAAAAACATAGACAGTAGGAAGACTCAGTCTTCCTGTACTTAAGTCGGCATTGTGTCTCTTATATTTAAATCCGATGCAATTTCTGTGTTTCATCGTCAGTGGAAGGTCCAATGGATACAGTAAACCTGCAGAGGTGCATCGGAATGCAATCCTGGTGACACAGGAAACGCTCAAAGCATAGACAGTAGGAAGACTCAGTCTTCCTGTACCTAAGTCGGCATTGTGTCTCTTATATTTAATTCCGATGCAATTTCTGAGTTTAATCGTCACTGGAAAGGTCCAAAGGATACAGTAAACCTGCAGAGTTGCATCGGAATGTAAAACTGGTGACACAGGAAACGCTCAAAACGTAGACAGTAGGAAGACTCAGTCTTCCTGTACTTAAGTCGACATTGTGACTCTTAGATCTAATTCCGATGCAATTTCTGTGTTTCATCGTCGATGGGAAGGTCCAAGGGATACAGAAAACGTGCAGAGGTCCATCGGAATGAAAAACTGGTGACACAGGAAACGCTCAAACCATAGACCCCAAGAAGACTCAGTTTTCTTGCACTTAAGTCGGCATTGTGTCTCTTATATTTAATTCCGATGCAATTTCTGTGTTTCATCGTCACTGTGAAGGTCCAATGGATACAGTAAACCTGCAGAGGTGCATCGGAATGCAAAATTGGTGACACAGGAGACGCTCAAAACATAGACCCTAAGAAGACTCAGTTTTCTTGTACTTAAGTCGGCATTGTGTGTCTTATATTTAATTCCGATGCAATTTCTGTGTTTCATCGTCACTGTGAAAGTCGAATGGATACAGTAAACCTGCAGAGGTGCATCGGAATGTAAACCTGGTGACACAGGAAACGCTCAATACATAGACAGTAGGAACACACAGTCTTCCTGTACTTAAGTCGGCATTGTATCTCTTATATTTAATTCCAAAGCAATTTCTGTGTTTCATCGTCACTGTGAAGGTCCAATGGATACAGTAAACCTGCAGAGGTGCATCGGAATGTAAAACTGGTGACACAGAAAACGCTCAAAACATAGACAGTAGGAAGACTCAGTCTTCCTGTACTTAAGTAGGCATTGTGTCTCTTATATTTAATTCCGATGCAATTTCTGTGTTTCATCGTCAATGGGAAGGTCCAAGGAAAACAGTAAACCAGCAGAGGTGCTTCGGTATGTAAAACTGGTGACACAGGAAACGCTCAAATCATAGACCCTTAGAAGACTCAGTTTTCTTGTACTTAAGTCGGCATTGTGTCTCTTATATTTAATTCCGATGCAATTTCTGTGTTTCATCGTCAATGGGAAGGTCCAATGTATACAGTAAACCTGCAGAGGTGCATCAGAATGCAAAACTGGTGACACAGGAAACGCTCAAACATAGACAGTAGGAAGACTCAGTCTTCCTGTACTCAAGTCGGCATTGTGTCTCTTATATTTAAATCCGATGCAATTTCTGTGTTTCATCGTCGATGGAAGTTCCAAGGGATACAGTAAACCTGCAGAGGTGCATCGGAATGTAAAACTGGTGACACAGGAAACGCACAAATCATAGACAGTAGGAAGACACAGTCTTCCTGTACTTATTTCGGCATTGTGTCTCATATATTTAATTCCAAAGCAATTTCTGTGTTTCATCGTCACTGTGAAGGTGCAATGGATACAGTAAACCTGCAGAAGTTTGTCGGAATGTAAAACTGGTGACACAGGAAACGCTCAAAACATAGACAGTAGGAAGACTCAGCATTGCTGTACTTAAGTCGGCATTATGCCTCTTATATTTAAATCCGATGCAATTTCTGCGTTTCATCGGCAATAGGAAGGTCCGATGGATACAGTAAACCTGCAAAAGTGCATCTGAATGTAAAACTGGTGACACAGGAAACGCTCAAAACATAGACTGTAGGAAGACTCATTCTTCCTGTACTTAAGTCTGCATTTTGTCACTTATATTTAAATGCGATGCAACTTCTGTCTTTCATCGTCAATGGGAAGGTCCAATGGATACAGTAAGCCTGCAGAGGTGCATCGGAATGTAAAACTGGTGACACAGTAAACGCTCAAAACATAGACAGTAGGAGGACTCAGTCTTCCTGACTTAAGTCGTCATTGTGTCTCTTATACTTAATTCCGATGAAATTTCTGTGTTTCATCGTCAATGGGAAAGTCCAAGGGATACAGTAAACCTGCAGAGGTGCATCAGAATGTAAAACTGGTGACACAGGAAACGCTCAAAACATAGACAGTAGGAAGACTCAGTCTTCCTGTACTCAAGTCGGCATTGTGTCTCTAATATTTAAATCCGATGCAATTTCTGTGTTTCATCGTCGATGGAAGTTCCAAGGGATACAGTAAACCTGCAGAGGTGCATCGGAATGTAAAACTGGTGACACAGGAAACGCACAAATCATAGACAGTAGGAAGACACAGTCTTCCTGTACTTATTTCGGCATTGTGTCTCATATATTTAATTCCAAAGCAATTTCTGTGTTTCATCGTCACTGTGAAGGTGCAATGGATACAGTAAACCTGCAGAAGTTTGACGGAATGTAAAACTGGTGACACAGGAAACGCTCAAAACATAGACAGTAGGAAGACTCAGCCTTCCTGTACTTAAGTCGGCATTGTGCCTCTTATATTTAAATCCGATGCAATTTCTGCGTTTCATCGGCAATAGGAAGGTCCGATGGATACAGTAAACCTGCAAAAGTGCATCTGAATGTAAAACTGGTGTACAGGAAACGCTCAAAACATAGACAGTAGGAAGACTCATTCTTCCTGTACTTAAGTCTGCATTTTGTCTCTTATATTTAAATGCGATGCAACTTCTGTCTTTCATCGTCAATGGGAAGGTCCAATGGATACAGTAAGCCTGCAGAGGTGCATCGGAATGTAAAACTGGTGACACAGTAAACGCTCAAAACATAGACAGTAGGAAGACTCAGTCTTCCTGACTTAAGTCGGCATTGTGTCTCTTATACTTAATTCCGATGAAATTTCTGTGTTTCATCGTCAATGGGAAGGTCCAAGGGATACAGTAAACCTGCAGATGTGCAGCGGAATGTAAAACCAAATACACAGGAAACGCTGAAAACATACACAGTAGGAAGACTCAGTCTTCCTGTACTTAAATCGGCATTGTGTCTCTTATATTTAATTCCGATGCAACTTCTGTGTTTCATCGTCACTGTGAAGGTCCAAGGGATCCAGCAAACCTGCAGAGGTGCATCGGAATGTAAAACTGGTGACACAGGAAACGTTCAAAGCATAGGCAGTACGAAGACTCAGTCTTCCTGTACCTAAGTCGGCATTGTGTCTCTTATATTTATATCCGATGCAATTTCTGTGTTTCATCGTCGATGGGAATGTCCAAGGGATACAGTAAACCTGTAGAGGTGCATTGGAATGTAAAACTGGTGACACAGGAAACGCTCAAAACATAGACAGTAGGAAGACTCAGTCTTCCCGTACTTAAGTCGGCATTGTGTCTCTTATATTTGATTCCGATGCAATTTCTGTGTTTCATCGTCCATGGGAAGGTCCAAGGGATACAGTAAACCTGCAGAGGCCCATCGGAATGTAAAACTGGTGACACAGGAAACGCTCAAATCATAGACCCTAAAGAAGACTCAGTTTTCTTGTACTTAAGTTGGCACTGTGTCTCTTATATTTAATTCCGATGCAATTTGTGTGTTTCATCGTCTTTGCGAAGGTCCAAATGATACAGTAATCCTGCAGAGGTTCATCGGAATGTAAAAGTGATGACACAGAAACGCTCAAAATATAGACCCTAAGAAGACTGAGTTTTGTTGTACTTGTGTCGGCATTGTGTCTCTTATATTTAATTCCGATGCAATTTCTTTGTTTCATCGTCACTGTGAAGGTCCAACAGATACAGTAAACCTGCAGAAGTGCATCGGAATGTAAAACTGGTGACACAGGAAACGCTCAAAACATAGACAGTAGGAAGACTCAGTCTTCCTGTACCTAAGTCGGCATTGTGTCTCTTATATTTAATTCCGATGCAATTTCTGAGTTTAATCGTCACTGGAAAGGTCCAAAGTATACAGTAAACCTGCAGAGTTGCATCGGAATGTAAAACTGGTGACACAGGAAACGCTCAAAACGTAGACAGTAGGAAGACTCAGTCTTCCTGTACTTAAGTCGACATTGTGACTCTTAGATCTAATTCCGATGCAATTTCTGTGCTTCATCGTCGATGGGAAGGTCCAAGGGATACAGAAAACGTGAAGAGGTCCATCGGAATGAAAAACTGGTGACACAGGAAACGCTCAAACCATAGACCCCAAGAAGACTCAGTTTTCTTGCACTTAAGTCGGCATTGTGTCTCTTATATTTAATTCCGATGCAATTTCTGTGTTTCATCGTCACTGTGAAGGTCCAATGGATACAGTAAACCAGCAGAGGTGCATCGGAATGCAAAATTGGTGACACAGGAGACGCTCAAAACATAGACCCTAAGAAGACTCAGTTTTCTTGTACTTAAGTCGGCATTGTGTCTCTTATATTTAATTCCGATGCAATTTCTGTGTTTCATCGTCAATGTGAAAGTCGAATGGATACAGTAAACCTGCAGAGGTGCATCCGAATGTAAACCTGGTGACACAGGAAACGCTCAATACATAGACAGTAGGAAGACACAGTCTTCCTGTACTTAAGTCGGCATTGTATCCCTTATATTTAAATCCAAAGCAATTTCTGTGTTTCATCGTCACTGTGAAGGTCCAATGGATACAGTAAACCTGCAGAGGTGCATCGGAATGTAAAACTGGTGACACAGAAAACACTCAAAACATAGACAGTAGGAAGACTCAGTCTTCCTGTACTTAAGTAGGCATTGTGTCTCTTATATTTAATTCCGATGCAATTTCTGTGTTTCATCGTCAATGGGAAGGTCCAAGGAAAACAGTAAACCAGCAGAGGTGCATCGGTATGTAAAACTGGTGACACAGGAAACGCTCAAATCATAGACCCTTAGAAGACTCAGTTTTCTTGTACTTAAGTCGGCATTGTGTCTCTTATATTTAATTCCGATGCAATTTCTGTGTTTCATCGTCAATGGGAAGGTCCAATGTATACAGTAAACCTGCAGAGGTGCATCGGAATGTAAAACTGGTGACACAGGAAACGCACAAATCATAGACAGTAGGAAGACTCAGTCTTCCTGTACTCAAGTCGGCATTGTGTCTCTTATATTTAAATCCGATGCAATTTCTGTGTTTCATCGTCGATGGAAGTTCCAAGGGATACAGTAAACCTGCAGAGGTGCATCGGAATGTAAAACTGGTGACACAGGAAACGCACAAATCATAGACAGTAGGAAGACACAGTCTTCCTGTACTTATTTCGGCATTGTGTCTCATATATTTAATTCCAAAGCAATTTCTGTGTTTCATCGTCACTGTGAAGGTGCAATGGATACAGTAAACCTGCAGAAGTTTGTCGGAATGTAAAACTGGTGACACAGGAAACGCTCAAAACATAGACAGTAGGAAGACTCAGCCTTCCTGTACTTAAGTCGGCATTGTGCCTCTTATATTTAAATCCGATGCAATTTCTGCGTTTCATCGGCAATAGGAAGGTCCGATGGATACAGTAAACCTGCAAAAGTGCATCTGAATGTAAAACTGGTGACACAGTAAACGCTCAAAACATAGACAGTAGGAAGACTCAGTCCTCCTGACTTAAGTCGGCATTGTGTCTCTTATACTTAATTCCGATGAAATTTCTGTGTTTCATCGTCAATGGGAAGGTCCAAGGGATACAGTAAACCTGCAGAGGTGCAGCGGAATGTAAAACTGGTGACACAGTAAACGCTCAAAACATAGACAGTAGGAAGACTCAGTCCTCCTGACTTAAGTCGGCATTGTGTCTCTTATACTTAATTCCGATGAAATTTCTGTGTTTCATCGTCAATGGGAAGGTCCAAGGGATACAGTAAACCTGCAGAGGTGCAGCGGAATGTAAAACCAAATACACAGGAAACGCTGAAAACATACACAGTAGGAAGACTCAGTCTTCCTGTACTTAAATCGGCATTGTGTCTCTTATATTTGATTCCGATGCAATTTCTGTGTTTCATCGTCCATGGGAAGGTCCAAGGGATACAGTAAACCTGCAGAGGCCCATCGGAATGTAAAACCGGTGACACAGGAAACGCTCAAATCATAGACCCTAAAGAAGACTCAGTTTTCTTGTACTTAAGTTGGCACTGTGTCTCTTATATTTAATTCCGATGCAAATTGTGTGTTTCATCGTCTTTGGGAAGGTCCAATTGATACAGTAATCCTGCAGAGGTTCATCGGAATGTAAAAGTGGTGACACAGAAACGCTCAAAATATAGACCCTAAGAAGACTCAGTTTTGTAGTACTTAAGTCGGCATTGTGTGTCTTATATTTAATTCCGATGCAATTTCTGTGTTTCATCGTCACTGGGAAGGTCCAATGGATACAGTAAACCTGCAGAGGTGCATCGGAATGTAAAACTGGTGACACAGGAAACGCTCAAAACATAGACCCTAAGAAGACTGAGTTTTGTTGTACTTGTGTCGGCATTGTGTCTCTTATATTTAATTCCGATGCAATTTCTTTGTTTCATCGTCACTGTGAAGGTCCAACAGATACAGTAAACCTGCAGAGGTGCATCGGAATGTAAAACTGGTGACACAGGAAACGCTCAAAACATAGACAGTAGGAAGACTCAGTCTTCCTGTACTTAAGTCGGCATTGTGTCTCTTATATTTAATTCCGATCCAATTTCTGTGTTTCATCGTCAATGGGAAGGTCCAAGGGATACAGTAAACCTGCAGAGGCCCGTCGGAATGTAAAACTGGTGACACAGGAAACGCTCAAAACATAGACCCTAAAGAAGACTCAGTTTTCTTGTACTTAAGTCGGCAATGTGTCTCTTATATTTAATTCCAATGCAATTTGTGTGTTTCATCGTCACTGGGAAGGTCCAATGGATACAGTAATCCTGCAGAGGTTCATCGGAATGTAAGGCTGGTGACACAGAAACGCTCAAAACATAGACCCTAAGGAGACTCAGTTTTGTAGTACTTAAGTCGGCATTGTGTGTCTTATATTTAATTCCGATGGTATTTCTGTGTTTCATCGTCACTGTGAAGGTCTAATGGATACAGTAAACCTGCAGAGGTGCATCGGATTGTAAAACTGGTGACACAGGAAACGCTCGAATCGTAGACAGTAGGAAGACTCAGTCTTCCTGTATTTAAGTCGACATTGTGTCTCTTTGATTTAATTCCGATGCAATTTCTGTGTTTCATCGTCAATGGGAAGGTCCAAGGGATACAGTAAACCTGCAGAGGTCCATCGGAATGTAAAACTGGTGACACAGGAAACGCTCAAAACATAGACCCTAAGAGGACTCACTTTTCTTGTACTTAAATCGGCATTGTGTCTCTTATATTTACTTCCGATGCAATATCTGTTTTTCATAGTCACTGTGAAGGTCGAAGGGATACAGTAAACCTGCAGAGGTGCATCGGAATGTAAAACTGGTGACCCCGGAAACGCTCAAAACATAGACGGTAGGAAGACTCAGACTTCCTGTACTTAAGTCGGCATTGTGTCTCTTATATTTAAATCCGATGCAATTTCTGTGTTTCATCGTCAGTGGAAGGTCCAATGGATATAGTAAACTTGCAGAGGTGCATCGGAATGCAAACCTGGTGACACAGGAAACGCTCAAAGCATAGACAGTTGGAAGACTCAGTCTTCCTGTATCTAAGTCGGCATTGTGTCTCTTATATTTAATTCCGATGCAATTTCTGAGTTTAATCGTCACTGGAAAGGTCCAAAGGATACAGTAAACCTGCAGAGTTGCATCGGAATGTAAAACTGGTGACACTGGAAACGCTCAAAACGTAGACAGTAGGAAGACTCAGTCTTCCTGTACTTAAGTCGACATTGTGAATCTTAGATCTAATTCCGATGCAATTTCTGTGTTTCATCGTCGATGGGAAGGTCCAAGGGATACAGAAAACGTGCAGACGTCCATCGGAATGAAAAACTGGTGACACAGGAAACGCTCAAACCATAGACCCCAAGAAGACTCAGTTTTCTTGCACTTAAGTCGGCATTGTGTCTCTTACATTTAATTCCGATGCAATTTCTGTGTTTCATCGTCACTGTGAAGGTCCAATGGATACAGTAAACCTGCAGAGGTGCATCGGAATGCAAAATTGGTGACACAGGAGACGCTCAAAACATAGACCCTAAGAAGACTCAGTTTTCTTGTACTTAAGTCGGCATTGTGTCTCTTATATTTAATTCCGATGCAATTTCTGTGTTTCATCGTCACTGTGAAAGTCGAATGGATACAGTAAACCTGCAGAGGTGCATCGGAATGTAAACCTGGTGACGCAGGAAACGCTCAATACATAGACAGTAGGAAGACACAGTCTTCCTGTACTTAAGTGGGCATTGTATCTCTTATATTTAATTCCAAAGCAATTTCTGTGTTTCATCGTCACTGTGAAGGTCCAATGGATACAGTAAACCTGCAGAGATGCATCGGAATGTAAAACTGGTGACACAGAAAACGCTCAAAACATAGACAGTAGGAAGACTCAGTCTTCCTGTACTTAAGTAGGCATTGTGTCTCTTATATTTAATTCCGATGCAATTTCTGTGTTTCATCGTCAATGGGAAGGTCCAAGGAAAACAGTAAACCAGCAGAGGTGCATCGGTATGTAAAACTGGTGACACAGGAAACGCTCAAATCATAGACCCTTAGAAGACTCAGTTTTCTTGTACTTAAGTCGGCATTGTGTCTCTTATATTTAATTCCGATGCAATTTCTGTGTTTCATCGTCAATGGGAAGGTCCAATGTATATAGTAAACCTGCAGAGGTGCATCGGAATGTAAAACTGGTGACACAGGAAACGCTCAAAACATAGACAGTAGGAAGACTCAGTCTTCCTGTACTCAAGTCGGCATTGTGTCTCTTATATTTAAATCCGATGCAATTTCTGTGTTTCATCGTCGATGGAAGTTCCAAGGGATACAGTAAACCTGCAGAGGTGCATCGGAATGTAAAACTGGTGACACAGGAAACGCTCAAAACATAGACTGTAGGAAGACTCAGTCTTCCTGTACTTAAGTCTGCATTGTCTCTCTTATATTTAAATCCGATGCAATTTCTGTGTTTCATCGTCAATGGGAAGGTCCAATGGATACAGTTAACCTGCAGAGGATGCATCGGAATGTAAAACTGGTGACACAGGAATCGCTCAAATCATAGACAGTAGGAAGACTCAGTCTTCCTGACTTAAGGCGGCAATGTGTCTCTTACATTTAATTCGGATGAAATTTCTGTGTTTCATCGTCAATGGGAAGGTCCAAGGGATACAGTAAACCTGCAGAGGTGCATCGGAATGTAAACCTGGTGACACAGGAAACGCTCAATCCATAGACAGTAGGAAGACACAGTCTTCCTGTACTTAAGTCGGCATTGTGTCTCTTATATTTAATTCCAAAGCAATTTCTGTGTTTCATCGTCACTGTGATGGTCCAGTGGATACAGTAAACCTGCAGAGGTGCATCGGAATGTAAAACTGGTGACACAGGAAAAGCTCATAACATAGACAGTAGGAAGACTCAGTCTTCCTGTACTTAAGTCGGCATTGTGCCTCTTATATTTAATTCCGATGCAATTTCTGTATTTCATCGTCAATGGGAAGGTCCAATGTATACAGTAAACCTGCAGAGGTGCATCGGAATGTAAAACTGGTGACACAGGAAACGCTCAAAACATAGACAGTAGGAAGACTCAGTCTTCCTGTACTTATTTCGGCATTGTGTCTCATATATTTAATTCCAAAGCAATTTCTGTGTTTCATCGTCACTGTGAAGGTGCAATGGATACAGTAAACCTGCAGAAGTTTGTCGGAATGTAAAACTGGTGACACAGGAAACGCTCAAAACATAGACAGTAGGAAGACTCAGCCTTCCTGTACTTAAGTCGGCATTGTGCCTCTTATATTTAAATCCGATGCAATTTCTGCGTTTCATCGGCAATAGGAAGGTCCGATGGATACAGTAAACCTGCAAAAGTGCATCTGAATGTAAAACTGGTGACACAGGAAACGCTCAAAACATAGACAGTAGGAAGACTCACTCTTCCTGTACTTAAGTCTGCATTTTGCCTCTTATATTTAAATGCGATGCAACTTCTGTCTTTCATCGTCAATGGGAAGGTCCAATGGATACAGTAAGCCTGCAGAGGTGCATCGGAATGTAAAACTGGTGACACAGTAAACGCTCAAAACATAGACAGTAGGAAGACTCAGTCTCCCTGACTTAAGTCGGCATTGTGTCTCTTATACTTAATTCCGATGCAATTTCTGTGTTTCATCGTCACTGTGAAAGTCGAATGGATACAGTAAACCTGCAGAGGTGCATCGGAATGTAAACCTGGTGACGCAGGAAACGCTCAATACATAGACAGTAGGAAGACACAGTCTTCCTGTACATAAGTCGGCATTGTATCTCTTATATTTAATTCCAAAGCAATTTCTGTGTTTCATCGTCACTGTGAAGGTCCAATGGATACAGTAAACCTGCAGAGATGCATCGGAATGTAAAACTGGTGACACAGAAAACGCTCAAAACATAGACAGTAGGAAGACTCAGTCTTCCTGTACTTAAGTAGGCATTGTGTCTCTTATATTTAATTCCGATGCAATTTCTGTGTTTCATCGTCAATGGGAAGGTCCAAGGAAAACAGTAAACCAGCAGAGGTGCATCGGTATGTAAAACTGGTGACACAGGAAACGCTCAAATCATAGACCCTTAGAAGACTCAGTTTTCTTGTACTTAAGTCGGCATTGTGTCTCTTATATTTAATTCCGATGCAATTTCTGTGTTTCATCGTCAATGGGAAGGTCCAATGTATATAGTAAAGCTGCAGAGGTGCATCGGAATGTAAAACTGGTGACACAGGAAACGCTCAAAACATAGACAGTAGGAAGACTCAGTCTTCCTGTACTCAAGTCGGCATTGTGTCTCTTATATTTAAATCCGATGCAATTTCTGTGTTTCATCGTCGATGGAAGTTCCAAGGGATACAATAAACCTGCAGAGGTGCATCGGAATGTAAAACTGGTGACACAGGAAACGCTCAAAACATAGACTGTAGGAAGACTCAGTCTTCCTGTACTTAAGTCTGCATTGTCTCTCTTATATTTAAATCCGATGCAATTTCTGTGTTTCATCGTCAATGGGAAGGTCCAATGGATACAGTTAACCTGCAGAGGATGCATCGGAATGTAAAACTGGTGACACAGGAATCGCTCAAAACATAGACAGTAGGAAGACTCAGTCTTCCTGACTTAAGGCGGCAATGTGTCTCTTACATTTAATTCGGATGAAATTTCTGTGTTTCATCGTCAATGGGAAGGTCCAAGGGATACAGTAAACCTGCAGAGGTGCATCGGAATGTAAACCTGGTGACACAGGAAACGCTCAATCCATAGACAGTAGGAAGACACAGTCTTCCTGTACTTAAGTCGGCTATGTGTCTCTTATATTTAATTCCAAAGCAATTTCTGTGTTTCATCGTCACTGTGATGGTCCAGTGGATACAGTAAACCTGCAGAGGTGCATCGGAATGTAAAACTGGTGACACAGGAAAAGCTCATAACATAGACAGTAGGAAGACTCAGTCTTCCTGTACTTAAGTCGGCATTGTGTCTCTTATATTTAATTCCGAAGCAATTTCTGTGTTTCATCGTCAATGGGAAGGTCCAATGTATACAGTAAACCTGCAGAGGTGCATCGGAATGTAAAACTGGTGACACAGGAAACGCTCAAAACATAGACAGTAGGAAGACTCAGTCTTCCTGTACTCAAGTCGGCATTGTGTCTCTTATATTTAAATCCGATGCAATTTCTGTGTTTCATCGTCGATGGAAGTTCCAAGGGATACAGTAAACCTGCAGAGGTGCATCGGAATGTAAAACTGGTGACACAGGAAACGCACAAATCATAGACAGTAGGAAGACACAGTCTTCCTGTACTTATTTCATCATTGTGTCTCATATATTTAATTCCAAAGCAATTTCTGTGTTTCATCGTCACTGTGAAGGTGCAATGGATACAGTAAACCTGCAGAAGTTTGTCGGAATGTAAAACTGGTGACACAGGAAACGCTCAAAACATAGACAGTAGGAAGACTCAGCCTTCCTGTACTTAAGTCGGCATTGTGCCTCTTATATTTAAATCCGATGCAATTTCTGCGTTTCATCGGCAATAGGAAGGTCCGATGGATACAGTAAACCTGCAAAAGTGCATCTGAATGTAAAACTGGTGACACAGGAAACGCTCAAAACATAGACAGTAGGAAGACTCATTCTTCCTGTACTTAAGTCTGCATTTTGCCTCTTATATTTAAATGCGATGCAACTTCTGTCTTTCATCGTCAATGGGAAGGTCCAATGGATACAGTAAGCCTGCAGAGGTGCATCGGAATGTAAAACTGGTGACACAGTAAACGCTCAAAACATAGACAGTAGGAAGACTCAGTCTTCCTGACTTAAGTCGGCATTGTGTCTCTTATACTTAATTCCGATGAAATTTCTGTGTTTGATCGTCAATGGGAAGGTCCAAGGGATACAGTAAACCTGCAGAGGTGCAGCGGAATGTAAAACCAAATACACAGGAAACGCTGAAAACATACACAGTAGGAAGACTCAGTCTTCCTGTACTTAAATCGGCATTGTGTCTCTTATATTTAATTCCGATGCAACGTCTGTGTTTCATCGTCACTGTGAAGGTCCAAGGGATGCAGCAAACCTGCAGAGGTGCATCGGAATGTAAAACTGGTGACACAGGAAACGTTCAAAACATAGGCAGTACGAAGACTCAGTCTTCCTGTACTTAAGTCGGCATTGTGTCTCTTATATTTATATCCGATGCAATTTCTGTGTTTCATCGTCAATGGGAAGGTCCAATGGATACAGTAAACCTGCAGAGGGGCATCGGAATGTAAAACTGGTGACACAGGAAACGCTCAAAACATAGACAGTAGGAAGACTCAGTCGTCCTGTACTTAAGTTGGCATTGTGTCTCTTATATTTAATTCCGATGCAATTTCTGTGTTTCATCGTCGATGGGAATGTCCAAGGGATACAGTAAACCTGTAGAGGTGCATTGGAATGTAAAACTGGTGACACAGAAACGCTCAAAACATAGACAGTAGGAAGACTCAGTCTTCCCGTACTTAAGTCGGCATTGTGTCTCTTATATTTGATTCCGATGCAATTTCTGTGTTTCATCGTCCATGGGAAGGTCCAAAGGTTACAGTAAACCTGCAGAGGCCCATCGGAATGTAAAACTTGTGACACAGGAAACGCTCATATCATAGACCCTAAAGAAGACTCAGTTTTCTTGTACTTAAGTTGGCACTGTGTCTCTTATATTTAATTCCGATGCAATTTGTGTGTTTCATCATCTTTGGGAAGGTCCAATTGATACAGTAATCCTGCAGAGGTTCATCGGAATGTAAAAGTGGTGACACAGAAACGCTCAAAATATAGACCCTAAGAAGACTCAGTTTTGTAGTACTTAAGTCGGCATTGTGTGTCTTATATTTAATTCCGATGCAATTTCTGTGTTGCATTGTCACTGGGAAGGTCTAATGGATACAGTAAACCTGCAGAGGTGCATCGGAATGTAAAACTGGTGACACAGGAAACGCTCAAAACATAGACCCTAAGAAGACTGAGTTTTGTTGTACTTGTGTCGGCATTGTGTCTCTTATATTTAATTCCGATGCAATTTCTTTGTTTCATCGTCACTGTGAAGGTCCAACAGATACAGTAAACCTGCAGAGGTGCATCGGAATGTAAAACTGGTGACACAGGAAACGCTCAAATCATAGACAGTAGAAAGACTCAGTCTTCCTGTACTTAAGTCGGCATTGTGTCTCTTATATTTAATTCCGATCCAATTTCTGTGTTTCATCGTCAATGGGAAGGTCCAAGGGATACGGTAAACCTGCAGAGGCCCGTCGGAATGTAAAACTGGTGACACAGGAAACGCTCAAAACATAGACCCTAAAGAAGACTCAGTTTTCTTGTACTTAAGTCGGCAATGTGTCTCTTATATTTAATTCCAATGCAATTTGTGTGTTTCATCGTCACTGGGAAGGTCCAATGGATACAGTAATCCTGCAGAGGTTCATCGGAATGTAAGACTGGTGACACAGAAACGCTCAAAACATAGACCCTAGGAAGACTCAGTTTTGTAGTACTTAAGTCGGCATTGTGTGTCTTATATTTAATTCCGATGGTATTTCTGTGTTTCATCGTCACTGTGAAGGTCCAATGGATACAGTAAACCTGCAGAGGTGCATCGGAATGTAAAACTGGTGACACAGGAAACGCTCGAAACGTAGACAGTAGGAAGACTCAGTCTTCCTGTATTTAAGTCGACATTGTGTCTCTTAGATTTAATTCCGTTGCAATTTCTGTTTTTCATCGTCAATGGGAAGGTCCAAGGGATACAGTAAACCTGCAGAGGTCCATCGGATTGTAAAACTGGTGACACAGGAAACGCTCAAAACATAGACCCTAAGAGGACTCAGTTTTCTTGTACTTAAGTCGGCATTGTGTCTCTTATATTTACTTCCGATGCAATATCTGTTTTTCATAGTCACTGTGAAGGTCGAAGGGATACAGTAAACCTGCAGAGGTGCATCGGAATGTAAAACTGGTGACACCGGAAACGCTCAAAACATATACAGTAGGAAGACTCAGTCTTCCTGTACTTAAGTCGGCATTGTGTCTCTTATATTTAAATCCGATGCAATTTCTGTGTTTCATCGTCAGTGGAAGGTCAAATGGATACAGTAAACCTCCAGAGGTGCATCGGAATGCAAAACTGCTGACACAGGAGACGCTCAAAGCATAGACAGTAGGAAGACTCAGTCTTCCTGTACTTAAGTCGGCATTGTGTCTCTTATATTTAATTCCGATGCAATTTCTGAGTTTAATCGTCACTGGGAAGGTCCAAAGGATACAGTAAACCTGCAGAATTGCATCGGAATGTAAAACTGGTGACACAGGAAACGCTCAAAACGTAGACAGTAGGAAGACTCAGTCTTCCTGTACTTAAGTCGACATTGTGACTCTTAGATCTAATTCCGATGCAATTTCTGTGTTTCATCGTCGATGGGAAGGTCCAAGGGATACAGAAAACGTGCAGAGGTCCATCGGAATTAAAACTGGTGACACAGGAAACGCTCAAACCATAGACCCCATGAAGACTCAGTTTTCTTGCACTTAAGTCGGCATTGTGTCTCGTATATTTAATTGCGATGCAATTTCTGTGTTTCATCGTCACTGTGAAGGTCCAATGGATACAGTAAACCTGCAGAGGTGCATCGGAATGTAAACCTGGGGACACAGGAAACGCTCAATACATAGACAGTAGGAAGACACAGTCTTCCTGTACTTAAGTCGGCATTGTATCACTTATATTTAATTCCTAAGCAATTTCTGTGTTTCATCGTTACTGTGAAGGTCCAATGGATACAGTAAACCTGCAGAGGTGCATCGGAATGTAAAACTGGTGACACAGAAAACGCTCAAAACATAGACAGTAGGAAGACTCAGTCTTCCTGTACTTAAGTAGGCATTGTGTCTCTTATATTTAATTCCGATGCAATTTCGGTGTTTCATCGTCAATGGGAAGGTCCAATGTATACAGTAAACCTGCAGAGGTGCATCGGAATGTAAAACTGGTGACACAGGAATCGCTCAAAACATAGACAGTAGGAAGACTCAGTCTTCCTGACTTAAGGCGGCAATGTGTCTCTTACATTTAATTCGGATGAAATTTCTGTGTTTCATCGTCAATGGGAAGGTCCAAGGGATACAGTAAACCTGCAGAGTTGCATCGGAATGTAAACCTGGTGACACAGGAAACGCTCAATCCATAGACAGTAGGAAGACACAGTCTTCCTGTACTTAAGTCGGCATTGTGTCTCTTATATTTAATTCCAAAGCAATTTCTGTGTTTCATCGTCACTGTGAAGGTCCAGTGGATACAGTAAACCTGCAGAGGTGCATCGGAATGTAAAACTGGTGACACAGGAAAAGCTCATAACATAGACAGTAGGAAGACTCAGTCTTCCTGTACTTAAGTCGGCATTGTGTCTCTTATATTTAATTCCGATGCAATTTCTGTGTTTCATCATCCATGGGAAGGTCCAAGGAATACAGTAAACCTGCAGAGGTGCATCGGAATGTAAAACTGATTACACAGGAAACGCTGAAAACATAGACAGTAGGAAGACCCAGTCATCCTGTACTTAAATCGGCATTCTGTCTCTTATATTTAATTCCGATGCAATTTCTGTGTTTCATCGCCACTGTGAATGTCCAAGGGATACAGTAAACCTGCAGAGGTGCATCGGAATGTAAAACTGGTGACACAGGAGACGCTCAAAACATAGACAGTAGGAAAACTCAGTCTTCCTGTACTTAAGTCGGCATTGTGTCTCTTATATTTAAATCCGATGCAATTTCTGTGTTTCATCGTCAATGGGAAGGTCCAATGGATACAGTCAACCTGCAGAGGTGCATCGGAATGTAAAACTGGTGACACAGGAAACGCTCAAACCGTAGACAGTAGGAAGACTCAGTTTTCCTGTACTTAAGTCGGCATTGTGTCTCTTATATTTAATTCCAATGCAATTTCTGTGTTTCATCGTCGATGGGAATGTCCAAGGGATACAGTAAACCTGCAGAGGTGCATCGGAATGCAAAACTGCTGACACAGGAGACGCTCAAAGCATAGACAGTAGGAAGACTCAGTCTTCCTGTACTTAAGTCGGCATTGTGTCTCTTATATTTAATTCCGATGCAATTTCTGAGTTTAATCGTCACTGGGAATGTCCAAAGGATACAGTAAACCTGCAGAATTGCATCGGAATGTAAAACTGGTGACACAGGAAACGCTCAAAACGTAGACAGTAGGAAGACTCAGTCTTCCTGTACTTAAGTCGACATTGTGACTCTTAGATCTAATTCCGATGCAATTTCTGTGTTTCATCGTCGATGGGAAGGTCCAAGGGATACAGAAAACGTGCAGAGGTCCATCGGAATTAAAACTGGTGACACAGGAAACGCTCAAACCATAGACCCCATGAAGACTCAGTTTTCTTGCACTTAAGTCGGCATTGTGTCTCGTATATTTAATTGCGATGCAATTTCTGTGTTTCATCGTCACTGTGAAGGTCCAATGGATACAGTAAACCTGCAGAGGTGCATCGGAATGCAAAATTGGTGACACAGGAGACGCTCAAAACATAGTCCCTAAGAAGACTCAGTTTTCTTGTACTTAAGTCGGCATTGTGTCCCTTATATTTAATTCCGAGGCAATTTCTGTGTTTCATCGTCACTGTGAAAGTCGAATGGATACAGTAAACCTGCAGAGGTGCATCGGAATGTAAACCTGGTGACACAGGAAACGCTCAATACATAGACAGTAGGAAGACACAGTCTTCCTGTACTTAAGTCGGCATTGTATCACTTATATTTAATTCCTAAGCAATTTCTGTGTTTCATCGTTACTGTGAAGGTCCAATGGATACAGTAAACCTGCAGAGGTGCATCGGAATGTAAAACTGGTGACACAGAAAACGCTCAAAACATAGACAGTAGGAAGACTCAGTCTTCCTGTACATAAGTAGGCATTGTGTCTCTTATATTTAATTCCGATGCAATTTCTGTGTTTCATCGTCAATGGGAAGGTCCAATGTATACAGTAAACCTGCAGAGGTGCATCGGAATGTAAAACTGGTGACACAGGAAACGCTCAAAACATAGACAGTAGGAAAACTCAGTCTTCCTGTACTCAAGTCGGCATTGTGTCTCTTATATTTAAATCCGATGCAATTTCTGTGTTTCATCGTCGATGGAAGTTCCAAGGGATACAGTAAACCTGCAGAGGTGCATCGGAATGTAAAACTGGTGACACAGGAATCGCTCAAAACATAGACAGTAGGAAGACTCAGTCTTCCTGACTTAAGGCGGCAATGTGTCTCTTACATTTAATTCGGATGAAATTTCTGTGTTTCATCGTCAATGGGAAGTTCCAAGGGATACAGTAAACCTGCAGAGTTGCATCGGAATGTAAACCTGGTGACACAGGAAACGCTCAATCCATAGACAGTAGGAAGACACAGTCTTGCTGTACTTAAGTCGGCATTGTGTCTCTTATATTTAATTCCAAAGCAATTTCTGTGTTTCATCGTCACTGTGAAGGTCCAGTGGATACAGTAAACCTGCAGAGGTGCATCGGAATGTAAAACTGGTGACACAGGAAAAGCTCATAACATAGACAGTAGGAAGACTCAGTCTTCCTGTACTTAAGTCGGCATTGTGTCTCTTATATTTAATTCCGATGCAATTTCTGTGTTTCATCATCCATGGGAAGGTCCAAGGAATACAGTAAACCTGCAGAGGTGCATCGGAATGTAAAACTGATTACACAGGAAACGCTGAAAACATAGACAGTAGGAAGACCCAGTCATCCTGTACTTAAATCGGCATTCTGTCTCTTATATTTAATTCCGAGGCAATTTCTGTGTTTCATCGTCACTGTGAAAGTCGAATGGATACAGTAAACCTGCAGAGGTGCATCGGAATGTAAACCTGGTGACACAGGAAACGCTCAAAACATAGACATTAGGAAGACTCAGTCTTCCCGTACTTAAGTCGGCATTGTGTCTCTTATATTTAATTCCGATACAATTTCTGTGTTTCATCGTCACTGTGAAGGTGAAATGGATACAGTAAACCTGCAGAGGTGCATCGGAATGTAAAACTGGTGACACAGGAAACGCTCAAAGCATAGGCAGTAGGAAGACTCAGCCTTCCTGTACTTAAGTCGGCATTGTGCCTCTTATATTTAAATCCGATGCAATTTCTGCGTTTCATCGGCCATAGGAAGGTCCAATGGATACAGTAAACCTGCAAAAGGGCATCTGAATGTAAAACTGGTGACACAGGAAACGCTCAAAACATAGACAGTATGTAGACTTAGTCTTCCTGTACCTAAGTCTGCATTTTGTCTCTTATATTTAAATCCGATGCAATTTCTGTCTTTCATCGTCAATGGGAAGGTCCAATGGATACAGTAAGCCTGCAGAGGTGCATCGGAATGTAAAACTGGTGACACAGAAACGCTCAAAACATAGACAGTAGGGAGACTCAGTCTTCCTGTACTTAAGTCAGCATTATGTGTCTCTTATATTTAATTCCGATGCAATTTCTGTGTTTCATCGTCAATGGGAAGGTTTAAGGGATACAGTAAACCTGCAGAGGTGCATCGGAATGTAAAACTGATGACACAGGAAACGCTCAAATTATAGACAGTAGGAAGACTCAGACCTCCTGTACTTAAGTAGGCATTGTGTCTCTTATATTTAAATCCGATGCAATTTTTGCGTTTCATCGTCAATGGGAAAGTCCAGTGGGTACAGTAAACCTGCAGAGGTGTATCGGAATGTAAAACTGGTGACACAGGAAATGCTCAAAACATAGACTTAAAGAAGACTCAGTTTTCTTGTACTTAAGTCGGTACTGCGTCTCTTATATTTAATTCCGATGCAATTTCTGTGTTTCATCGTCACTGTGAAGGTCGAATAGATACAGTTAACCTGCAGAGGTGCATCGGAATGTAAAACTTGTGACACAGGAAACGCTCAAAACCTAGACAGTAGGAAGACTCAGACTTCCTGCACTTAAGTAGGCATTGTGTCTCTTATATTTAGATCCGATGCAATTTTTGCGTTTCATCGTCAATGGGAAAGTCCAATGGGTACAGTAAACCTGCAGAGGTGTATCGGAATGTAAAACTGGTGACACAGGAAACGCTCAAAACATAGACCCAAAGAAGACTCAGATTTCTTGTACTTAAGTCGGCACTGGGTCTCTTATATTTAATTCCGATGCAATTTGTGTGTTTCATCGTCTTTGGGAAGGTCGAATGGATACAGCAATCCTGCAGAGGTTCATCGGAATGTAAAACTGGTGACACAGAAACGCTCAAAACATAGACCCTAGGAAGACTCAGTTTTGTAGTACTTAAGGCGGCATTGTGTCTCTTATATTTAATTCCGATGCAATTTCTGAGTTTCATCGTCAATGTGAAGGTCCAATGGATACAGTAAACCTGCAGAGGTGCATCGGAATGTAAAACTGGTGACACAGGAAACGCTCAAAACATAGACCCTAAGAAGACTGAGTTTTGTTGTACTTAAGTCGGCATTGTGTCTCTTATATTTAATTCCGATGCAATTTCTGTGTTTATTCGTCACTGTGAAGATCCTACAGATACAGTAAACCTGCAGAGGTGCATCGGAATGTAAAACTGGTGACACAGGAAACGCTCAAAACATAGACAGTAGAAAGACTCAGTCTTCCTGTACTTAAGTCGGCATTCTGTCTCTTATATTTAAATCCGATGCAATTTCTGCGTTTCATCGGCAATAGGAAGGTCCAATGGATACAGTAAACCTGCAAAGGTGCATCGGAATCTAAAACTGGTGACACAGGAAACGCTGAAAACATAGACCCTAAGAAGACTCATTTTTCTTGTACTTTAGTCGGCATTGTGTCTCTTATATTTAATTCCGATGCAATTTCTGTGTTTCATCGTCACTGGGAAGGTCCAATGGATACAGTAAACCTGCAGAGGTGCATCGGAATGTAAAACTGGTGACACAGGAAACGCTCAAAACATAGAACCTAAGAAGTCTCAGTTTTCTTGTACTTAAGTCGGCATTGCGTCTCTTACATTTAATTCCGATGCAATTTCTGTGTTTCATCGTCACAGTGAAGGTCGAATGGAAACAGTCAACATACAGATGTGCATCGGAATGTAAAACTGGTGACACAGGAAACGCTCAATACATAGACAGTAGGACGACACAGTCTTCCTGTACTTAAGTCGGCATTGTGTCCCTTATATTTAATTCCGATGCAATTTCTGTGTTTCATCGTCCATGGGAAGGTCCAAGGAATACAGTAAACCTGCAGAGGTGCATCGGAATGTAAAACAGATTACACAGGAAACGCTGAAAGCATAGACAGCAGGAAGACTCAGTCTTCCTGTACTTAAATCGGCATTGTGTCTCTTATATTTAATTCCGATGCAATTTCTGTGTTTCATCGTCACTGTGACGGTCCAAGGGATACAGTAAAACTGCAGAGGTGCATCGTAATGTAAAACTGGTGACACAGGAAACGCTCAAAACATAGACAGTAGGAAGACTCAGTCTTCCTGTACTTAAGTCGGCATTGTGTCTCTTATATTTAAATCCGATGCAATTTCTGTGTTTCATCGTCAATGGGAAGGTCCAATGTATACCGTAAACCTGCAGAGGTGCATCAGAATGTAAAACTGGTGACACAGGAAACGCTCAAATCATAGACAGTAGGAAGACTCAGTCTTCCCATACTTAAGTCGGCATGTGTCTCTTATATTTAAATCCGATGCAATTTCTGTGTTTCATCGTCAATGAGAAGGTCCAATGGATACAGTGAACCTGCAGAGGTGCATCGGAATGTGAAACTGGTGACACAGGAAACGCTCAAAACGTAGACAGTAGGGAGCCTCAGTCTTCCTGTACATAAGTCGGCATTGTGTCTCTAATATTTAATTCCGATGCAATTTCTGTGTTTCATCGTCGACGGGAAGGTCCAAGGGATACAGTAAACCTGCAGAGGCCCATCGGAATGTAAAACTGGTGACACAGGAAACGCTCAAAGCATAGACCCTAGAGAGGACTCAGTTTTCTTGTACTTAAGTCGGCATTGTGTCTCTTATATTTAAATCCGATGCAATTTTTTCGTTTCATCGTCAATGGGAAGGTCCAATGGATACAGTAAACCTGCAGAGGTGTATCGGAATGTAAAACTGGTGACACAGGAAACGCTCAAAACATAGACCCAAAGAAGACTCAGTTTTCTTGTACTTAAGTCGGCATTGTGTCTCTTACATTTAATTCCGATGCAATTTGTGTGTTTCATCGTCTTTGGGAAGGTCGAATGGATACAGCAATCCTGCAGAGGTTCATCGGAATGTAAAACTGGTGACACAGAAACGCTCAAAACGTAGACAGTAGGAAGACTCAGTCTTCCTGTACTTAAGTCGACATTGTGTCTCTTATATTTAATTCCAAAGCAATTTCTGTGTTTCATCGTCACTGTGATGGTCCAGTGGATACAGTAAACCTGCAGAGGTGCATCGGAATGTAAAACTGGTGACACAGGAATCGCTCAAATCATAGACAGTAGGAAGACTCAGTCTTCCTGACTTAAGGCGGCAATGTGTCTCTTACATTTAATTCGGATGAAATTTCTGTGTTTCATCGTCAATGGGAAGGTCCAAGGGATACAGTAAACCTGCAGAGGTGCATCGGAATGTAAACCTGGTGACACAGGAAACGCTCAATCCATAGACAGTAGGAAGACACAGTCTTCCTGTACTTAAGTCGGCATTGTGTCTCTTATATTTAATTCCAAAGCAATTTCTGTGTTTCATCGTCACTGTGATGGTCCAGTGGATACAGTAAACCTGCAGAGGTGCATCGGAATGTAAAACTGGTGACACAGGAAAAGCTCATAACATAGACAGTAGGAAGACTCAGTCTTCCTGTACTTAAGTCGGCATTGTGCCTCTTATATTTAATTCCGATGCAATTTCTGTATTTCATCGTCAATGGGAAGGTCCAATGTATACAGTAAACCTGCAGAGGTGCATCGGAATGTAAAACTGGTGACACAGGAAACGCTCAAAACATAGACAGTAGGAAGACTCAGTCTTCCTGTACTCAAGTCGGCATTGTGTCTCTTATATTTAAATCCGATGCAATTTCTGTGTTTCATCGTCGATGGAAGTTCCAAGGGATACAGTAAACCTGCAGAGGTGCATCGGAATGTAAAACTGGTGACACAGGAAACGCACAAATCATAGACAGTAGGAAGACACAGTCTTCCTGTACTTATTTCGGCATTGTGTCTCTTATATTTAATTCCAAAGCAATTTCTGTGTTTCATCGTCACTGTGAAGGTCCAATGGATACAGTAAACCTGCAGAGATGCATCGGAATGTAAAACTGGTGACACAGAAAACGCTCAAAACATAGACAGTAGGAAGACTCAGTCTTCCTGTACTTAAGTAGGCATTGTGTCTCTTATATTTAATTCCGATGCAATTTCTGTGTTTCATCGTCAATGGGAAGGTCCAAGGAAAACAGTAAACCAGCAGAGGTGCATCGGTATGTAAAACTGGTGACACAGGAAACGCTCAAATCATAGACCCTTAGAAGACTCAGTTTTCTTGTACTTAAGTCGGCATTGTGTCTCTTATATTTAATTCCGATGCAATTTCTGTGTTTCATCGTCAATGGGAAGGTCCAATGTATATAGTAAAGCTGCAGAGGTGCATCGGAATGTAAAACTGGTGACACAGGAAACGCTCAAAACATAGACAGTAGGAAGACTCAGTCTTCCTGTACTCAAGTCGGCATTGTGTCTCTTATATTTAAATCCGATGCAATTTCTGTGTTTCATCGTCGATGGAAGTTCCAAGGGATACAATAAACCTGCAGAGGTGCATCGGAATGTAAAACTGGTGACACAGGAAACGCTCAAAACATAGACTGTAGGAAGACTCAGTCTTCCTGTACTTAAGTCAGCATTGTCTCTCTTATATTTAAATCCGATGCAATTTCTGTGTTTCATCGTCAATGGGAAGGTCCAATGGATACAGTTAACCTGCAGAGGATGCATCGGAATGTAAAACTGGTGACACAGGAATCGCTCAAAACATAGACAGTAGGAAGACTCAGTCTTCCTGACTTAAGGCGGCAATGTGTCTCTTACATTTAATTCGGATGAAATTTCTGTGTTTCATCGTCAATGGGAAGGTCCAAGGGATACAGTAAACCTGCAGAGGTGCATCGGAATGTAAAACTGGTGACACAGGAAAAGCTCATAACATAGACAGTAGGAAGACTCAGTCTTCCTGTACTTAAGTCGGCATTGTGCCTCTTATATTTAATTCCGATGCAATTTCTGTATTTCATCGTCAATGGGAAGGTCCAATGTATACAGTAAACCTGCAGAGGTGCATCGGAATGTAAAACTGGTGACACAGGAAACGCTCAAAACATAGACAGTAGGAAGACTCAGTCTTCCTGTACTCAAGTCGGCATTGTGTCTCTTATATTTAAATCCGATGCAATTTCTGTGTTTCATCGTCGATGGAAGTTCCAAGGGATACAGTAAACCTGCAGAGGTGCATCGGAATGTAAAACTGGTGACACAGGAAACGCACAAATCATAGACAGTAGGAAGACACAGTCTTCCTGTACTTATTTCGGCATTGTGTCTCATATATTTAATTCCAAAGCAATTTCTGTGTTTCATCGTCACTGTGAAGGTGCAATGGATACAGTAAACCTGCAGAAGTTTGTCGGAATGTAAAACTGGTGACACAGGAAACGCTCAAAACATAGACAGTAGGAAGACTCAGCCTTCCTGTACTTAAGTCGGCATTGTGCCTCTTATATTTAAATCCGATGCAATTTCTGCGTTTCATCGGCAATAGGAAGGTCCGATGGATACAGTAAACCTGCAAAAGTGCATCTGAATGTAAAACTGGTGACACAGGAAACGCTCAAAACATAGACAGTAGGAAGACTCAGTCTCCCTGACTTAAGTCGGCATTGTGTCTCTTATACTTAATTCCGATGCAATTTCTGTGTTTCATCGTCACTGTGAAAGTCGAATGGATACAGTAAACCTGCAGAGGTGCATCGGAATGTAAACCTGGTGACGCAGGAAACGCTCAATACATAGACAGTAGGAAGACACAGTCTTCCTGTACATAAGTCGGCATTGTATCTCTTATATTTAATTCCAAAGCAATTTCTGTGTTTCATCGTCACTGTGAAGGTCGAATGGATACAGTAAACCTGCAGAGATGCATCGGAATGTAAAACTGGTGACACAGAAAACGCTCAAAACATAGACAGTAGGAAGACTCAGTCTTCCTGTACTTAAGTAGGCATTGTGTCTCTTATATTTAATTCCGATGCAATTTCTGTGTTTCATCGTCAAGGGAAGGTCCAAGGAAAACAGTAAACCAGCAGAGGTGCATCGGTATGTAAAACTGGTGACACAGGAAACGCTCAAATCATAGACCCTTAGAAGACTCAGTTTTCTTGTACTTAAGTCGGCATTGTGTCTCTTATATTTAATTCCGATGCAATTTCTGTGTTTCATCGTCAATGGGAAGGTCCAATGTATACAGTAAACCTGCAGAGGTGCATCGGAATGTAAAACTGGTGACACAGGAAACGCTCAAAACATAGACAGTAGGAAGACTCAGTCTTCCTGTACTCAAGTCGGCATTGTGTCTCTTATATTTAAATCCGATGCAATTTCTGTGTTTCATCGTCGATGGAAGTTCCAAGGGATACAGTAAACCTGCAGAGGTGCATCGGAATGTAAAACTGGTGACACAGGAAACGCTCAAAACATAGACTGTAGGAAGACTCAGTCTTCCTGTACTTAAGTCTGCATTGTCTCTCTTATATTTAAATCCGATGCAATTTCTGTGTTTCATCGTCAATGGGAAGGTCCAATGGATACAGTTAACCTGCAGAGGTTGCATCGGAATGTAAAACTGGTGACACAGGAATCGCTCAAAACATAGACAGTAGGAAGACTCAGTCTTCCTGACTTAAGGCGGCAATGTGTCTCTTACATTTAATTCGGATGAAATTTCTGTGTTTCATCGTCAATGGGAAGGTCCAAGGGATACAGTAAACCTGCAGAGGTGCATCGGAATGTAAACCTGGTGACACAGGAAACGCTCAATCCATAGACAGTAGGAAGACACAGTCTTCATGTACTTAAGTCGGCATTGTGTCTCTTATATTTAATTCCGATGCAATTTCTGTGTTTCATCGTCAATGGGAAGGTCCAATGTATACAGTAAACCTGCAGAGGTGCATCGGAATGTAAAACTGGTGACACAGGAAACGCTCAAAACATAGACAGTAGGAAGACTCAGTCTTCCTGTACTCAAGTCGGCATTGTGTCTCTTATATTTAAATCCGATGCAATTTCTGTGTTTCATCGTCGATGGAAGTTCCAAGGGATACAGTAAACCTGCAGAGGTGCATCGGAATGTAAAACTGGTGACACAGGAAACGCACAAATCATAGACAGTAGGAAGACACAGTCTTCCTGTACTTATTTCGGCATTGTGTCTCATATATTTAATTCCAAAGCAATTTCTGTGTTTCATCGTCACTGTGAAGGTGCAATGGATACAGTAAACCTGCAGAAGTTTGTCGGAATGTAAAACTGGTGACACCGGAAACGCTCAAAACATAGACAGTAGGAAGACTCAGCCTTCCTGTACTTAAGTCGGCATTGTGCCTCTTATATTTAAAACCGATGCAATTTCTGCGTTTCATCGGCAATAGGAAGGTCCGATGGATACAGTAAACCTGCAAAAGTGCATCTGAATGTAAAACTGGTGACACAGGAAACGCTCAAAACATAGACAGTAGGAAGACTCATTCTTCCTGTACTTAAGTCTGCATTTTGCCTCTTATATTTAAATGCGATGCAACTTCTGTCTTTCATCGTCAATGGGAAGGTCCAATGGATACAGTAAGCCTGCAGAGGTGCATCGGAATGTAAAACTGGTGACACAGTAAACGCTCAAAACATAGACAGTAGGAAGACTCAGTCTTCCTGACTTAAGTCGGCATTGTGTCTCTTATACTTAATTCCGATGAAATTTCTGTGTTTCATCGTCAATGGGAAGGTCCAAGGGATACAGTAAACCTGCAGAGGTGCAGCGGAATGTAAAACCAAATACACAGGAAACGCTGAAAACATACACAGTAGGAAGACTCAGTCTTCCTGTACTTAAATCGGCATTGTGTCTCTTATATTTAATTCCGATGCAACGTCTGTGTTTCATCGTCACTGTGAAGGTCCAAGGGATGCAGCAAACCTGCAGAGGTGCATCGGAATGTAAAACTGGTGACACAGGAAACGTTCAAAGCATAGGCAGTACGAAGACTCAGTCTTCCTGTACTTAAGTCGGCATTGTGTCTCTTATATTTATATCCGATGCAATTTCTGTGTTTCATCGTCAATGGGAAGGTCCAATGGATACAGTAAACCTGCAGAGGGGCATCGGAATGTAAAACTGGTGACACAGGAAACGCTCAAAACATAGACAGTAGGAAGACTCAGTCGTCCTGTACTTAAGTTGGCATTGTGTCTCTTATATTTAATTCCGATGCAATTTCTGTGTTTCATCGTCGATGGGAATGTCCAAGGGATACAGTAAACCTGTAGAGGTGCATTGGAATGTAAAACTGGTGACACAGAAACGCTCAAAACATAGACAGTAGGAAGACTCAGTCTTCCCGTACTTAAGTCGGCATTGTGTCTCTTATATTTGATTCCGATGCAATTTCTGTGTTTCATCGTCCATGGGAAGGTCCAAAGGTTACAGTAAACCTGCAGAGGCCCATCGGAATGTAAAACTTGTGACACAGGAAACGCTCATATCATAGACCCTAAAGAAGACTCAGTTTTCTTGTACTTAAGTTGGCACTGTGTCTCTTATATTTAATTCCGATGCAATTTGTGTGTTTCATCGTCTTTGGGAAGGTCCAATTGATACAGTAATCCTGCAGAGGTTCATCGGAATGTAAAACTGGTGACACAGAAACGCTCAAAATATAGACCCTAAGAAGACTCAGTTTTGTAGTACTTAAGTCGGCATTGTGTGTCTTATATTTAATTCCGATGCAATTTCTGTGTTGCATCGTCACTGGGAAGGTCTAATGGATACAGTAAACCTGCAGAGGTGCATCGGAATGTAAAACTGGTGACACAGGAAACGCTCAAAACATAGACCCTAAGAAGACTGAGTTTTGTTGTACTTGTGTCGGCATTGTGTCTCTTATATTTAATTCCGATGCAATTTCTTTGTTTCATCGTCACTGTGAAGGTCCAACAGATACAGTAAACCTGCAGAGGTGCATCGGAATGTAAAACTGGTGACACAGGAAACGCTCAAATCATAGACAGTAGAAAGACTCAGTCTTCCTGTACTTAAGTCGGCATTGTGTCTCTTATATTTAATTCCGATCCAATTTCTGTGTTTCATCGTCAATGGGAAGGTCCAAGGGATACGGTAAACCTGCAGAGGCCCGTCGGAATGTAAAACTGGTGACACAGGAAACGCTCAAAACATAGACCCTAAAGAAGACTCAGTTTTCTTGTACTTAAGTCGGCAATGTGTCTCTTATATTTAATTCCATTGCAATTTGTGTGTTTCATCGTCACTGGGAAGGTCCAATGGATACAGTAATCCTGCAGAGGTTCATCGGAATGTAAGACTGGTGACACAGAAACGCTCAAAACATAGACCCTAGGAAGACTCAGTTTTGTAGTACTTAAGTCGGCATTGTGTGTCTTATATTTAATTCCGATGGTATTTCTGTGTTTCATCGTCACTGTGAAGGTCCAATGGATACAGTAAACCTGCAGAGGTGCATCGGAATGTAAAACTGGTGACACAGGAAACGCTCGAAACGTAGACAGTAGGAAGACTCAGTCTTCCTGTATTTAAGTCGACATTGTGTCTCTTAGATTTAATTCCGATGCAATTTCTGTTTTTCATCGTCAATGGGAAGGTCCAAGGGATACAGTAAACCTGCAGAGGTCCATCGGAAACTAAAACTGGTGACACAGGAAACGCTCAAAACATAGACCCTAAGAGGACTCAGTTTTCTTGTACTTAAGTCGGCATTGTGTCTCTTATATTTACTTCCGATGCAATATCTGTTTTTCATAGTCACTGTGAAGGTCGAAGGGATACAGTAAACCTGCAGAGGTGCATCGGAATGTAAAACTGGTGACACCGGAAACGCTCAAAACATATACAGTAGGAAGACTCAGTCTTCCTGTACTTAAGTCGGCATTGTGTCTCTTATATTTAAATCCGATGCAATTTCTGTGTTTCATCGTCAGTGGAAGGTCAAATGGATACAGTAAACCTCCAGAGGTGCATCGGAATGCAAAACTGGTGACACAGGAGACGCTCAAAGCATAGACAGTAGGAAGACTCAGTCTTCCTGTACTTAAGTCGGCATTGTGTCTCGTATATTTAATTGCGATGCAATTTCTGTGTTTCATCGTCACTGTGAAGGTCCAATGGATACAGTAAACCTGCAGAGGTGCATCGGAATGTAAACCTGGGGACACAGGAAACGCTCAATACATAGACAGTAGGAAGACACAGTCTTCCTGTACTTAAGTCGGCATTGTATCACTTATATTTAATTCCTAAGCAATTTCTGTGTTTCATCGTTACTGTGAAGGTCCAATGGATACAGTAAACCTGCAGAGGTGCATCGGAATGTAAAACTGGTGACACAGAAAACGCTCAAAACATAGACAGTAGGAAGACTCAGTCTTCCTGTACTTAAGTAGGCATTGTGTCTCTTATATTTAATTCCGATGCAATTTCTGTGTTTCATCGTCAATGGGAAGGTCCAATGTATACAGTAAACCTGCAGAGGTGCATCGGAATGTAAAACTGGTGACACAGGAAACGCTCAAAACATAGACAGTAGGAAAACTCAGTCTTCCTGTACTCAAGTCGGCATTGTGTCTCTTATATTTAAATCCGATGCAATTTCTGTGTTTCATCGTCGATGGAAGTTCCAAGGGATACAGTAAACCTGCAGAGGTGCATCGGAATGTAAAACTGGTGACACAGGAAACGCTCAAAACATAGACTGTAGGAAGACTCAGTCTTCCTGTACTTAAGTCTGCATTGTCTCTCTTATATTTAAATCCGATGCAATTTCTGTGTTTCATCGTCAATGGGAAAGTCCAATGGATACAGTTAACCTGCAGAGGTTGCATCGGAATGTAAAACTGGTGACACAGGAATCGCTCAAAACATAGACAGTAGGAAGACTCAGTCTTCCTGACTTAAGGCGGCAATGTGTCTCTTACATTTAATTCGGATGAAATTTCTGTGTTTCATCGTCATTGGGAAGGTCCAAGGGATACAGTAAACCTGCAGAGTTGCATCGGAATGTAAACCTGGTGACACAGGAAACGCTCAATCCATAGACAGTAGGAAGACACAGTCTTCCTGTACTTAAGTCGGCATTGTGTCTCTTATATTTAATTCCAAAGCAATTTCTGTGTTTCATCGTCACTGTGAAGGTCCAGTGGATACAGTAAACCTGCAGAGGTGCATCGGAATGTAAAACTGGTGACACAGGAAAAGCTCATAACATAGACAGTAGGAAGACTCAGTCTTCCTGTACTTAAGTCGGCATTGTGTCTCTTATATTTAATTCCGATGCAATTTCTGTGTTTCATCATCCATGGGAAGGTCCAAGGAATACAGTAAACCTGCAGAGGTGCATCGGAATGTAAAACTGATTACACAGGAAACGCTGAAAACATAGACAGTAGGAAGACCCAGTCATCCTGTACTTAAATCGGCATTCTGTCTCTTATATTTAATTCCGATGCAATTTCTGTGTTTCATCGCCACTGTGAATGTCCAAGGGATACAGTAAACCTGCAGAGGTGCATCGGAATGTAAAACTGGTGACACAGGAGACGCTCAAAACATAGACAGTAGGAAAACTCAGTCTTCCTGTACTTAAGTCGGCATTGTGTCTCTTATATTTAAATCCGATGCAATTTCTGTGTTTCATCGTCAATGGGAAGGTCCAATGGATACAGTCAACCTGCAGAGGTGCATCGGAATGTAAAACTGGTGACACAGGAAACGCTCAAACCGTAGACAGTAGGAAGACTCAGTTTTCCTGTACTTAAGTCGGCATTGTGTCTCTTATATTTAATTCCGATGCAATTTCTGTGTATCATCGTCGATGGGAATGTCCAAGGGATACAGTAAACCTGCAGAGGTGCATCGGAATGCAAAACTGCTGACACAGGAGACGCTCAAAGCATAGACAGTAGGAAGACTCAGTCTTCCTGTACTTAAGTCGGCATTGTGTCTCTTATATTTAATTCCGATGCAATTTCTGAGTTTAATCGTCACTGGGAATGTCCAAAGGATACAGTAAACCTGCAGAATTGCATCGGAATGTAAAACTGGTGACACAGGAAACGCTCAAAACGTAGACAGTAGGAAGACTCAGTCTTCCTGTACTTAAGTCGACATTGTGACTCTTAGATCTAATTCCGATGCAATTTCTGTGTTTCATCGTCGATGGGAAGGTCCAAGGGATACAGAAAACGTGCAGAGGTCCATCGGAATTAAAACTGGTGACACAGGAAACGCTCAAACCATAGACCCCATGAAGACTCAGTTTTCTTGCACTTAAGTCGGCATTGTGTCTCGTATATTTAATTGCGATGCAATTTCTGTGTTTCATCGTCACTGTGAAGGTCCAATGGATACAGTAAACCTGCAGAGGTGCATCGGAATGTAAAACTGGTGACACAGAAAACGCTCAAAACATAGACAGTAGGAAGACTCAGTCTTCCTGTACTTAAGTAGGCATTGTGTCTCTTATATTTAATTCCGATGCAATTTCTGTGTTTCATCGTCAATGGGAAGGTCCAATGTATACAGTAAACCTGCAGAGGTGCATCGGAATGTAAAACTGGTGACACAGGAAACGCTCAAAACATAGTCCCTAAGAAGACTCAGTTTTCTTGTACTTAAGTCGGCATTGTGTCCCTTATATTTAATTCCGAGGCAATTTCTGTGTTTCATCGTCACTGTGAAAGTCGAATGGATACAGTAAACCTGCAGAGGTGCATCGGAATGTAAACCTGGTGACACAGGAAACGCTCAATACATACACAGTAGGAAGACACAGTCTTCCTGTACTTAAGTCGGCATTGTATCACTTATATTTAATTCCTAAGCAATTTCTGTGTTTCATCGTTACTGTGAAGGTCCAATGGATACAGTAAACCTGCAGAGGTGCATCGGAATGTAAAACTGGTGACACAGAAAACGCTCAAAACATAGACAGTAGGAAGACTCAGTCTTCCTGTACTTAAGTAGGCATTGTGTCTCTTATATTTAATTCCGATGCAATTTCTGTGTTTCATCGTCAATGGGAAGGTCCAATGTATACAGTAAACCTGCAGAGGTGCATCGGAATGTAAAACTGGTGACACAGGAAACGCTCAAAACATAGACAGTAGGAAAACTCAGTCTTCCTGTACTCAAGTCGGCATTGTGTCTCTTATATTTAAATCCGATGTAATTTCTGTGTTTCATCGTCGATGGAAGTTCCAAGGGATACAGTAAACCTGCAGAGGTGCATCGGAATGTAAAACTGGTGACACAGGAATCGCTCAAAACATAGACAGTAGGAAGACTCAGTCTTCCTGACTTAAGGCGGCAATGTGTCTCTTACATTTAATTCGGATGAAATTTCTGTGTTTCATCGTCAATGGGAAGTTCCAAGGGATACAGTAAACCTGCAGAGTTGCATCGGAATGTAAACCTGGTGACACAGGAAACGCTCAATCCATAGACAGTAGGAAGACACAGTCTTGCTGTACTTAAGTCGGCATTGTGTCTCTTATATTTAATTCCAAAGCAATTTCTGTGTTTCATCGTCACTGTGAAGGTCCAGTGGATACAGTAAACCTGCAAGGTGCATCGGAATGTAAAACTGGTGACACAGGAAAAGCTCATAACATAGACAGTAGGAAGACTCAGTCTTCCTGTACTTAAGTCGGCATTGTGTCTCTTATATTTAATTCCGATGCAATTTCTGTGTTTCATCATCCATGGGAAGGTCCAAGGAATACAGTAAACCTGCAGAGGTGCATCGGAATGTAAAACTGATTACACAGGAAACGCTGAAAACATAGACAGTAGGAAGACCCAGTCATCCTGTACTTAAATCGGCATTCTGTCTCTTATATTTAATTCCGAGGCAATTTCTGTGTTTCATCGTCACTGTGAAAGTCGAATGGATACAGTAAACCTGCAGAGGTGCATCGGAATGTAAACCTGGTGACACAGGAAACGCTCAAAACATAGACATTAGGAAGACTCAGTCTTCCCGTACTTAAGTCGGCATTGTGTCTCTTATATTTAATTCCGATACAATTTCTGTGTTTCATCGTCACTGTGAAGGTGAAATGGATACAGTAAACCTGCAGAGGTGCATCGGAATGTAAAACTGGTGACACAGGAAACGCTCAAAGCATAGGCAGTAGGAAGACTCAGCCTTCCTGTACTTAAGTCGGCATTGTGCCTCTTATATTTAAATCCGATGCAATTTCTGCGTTTCATCGGCCATAGGAAGGTCCAATGGATACAGTAAACCTGCAAAAGGGCATCTGAATGTAAAACTGGTGACACAGGAAACGCTCAAAACATAGACAGTATGTAGACTTAGTCTTCCTGTACCTAAGTCTGCATTTTGTCTCTTATATTTAAATCCGATGCAATTTCTGTCTTTCATCGTCAATGGGAAGGTCCAATGGATACAGTAAGCCTGCAGAGGTGCATCGGAATGTAAAACTGGTGACACAGAAACGCTCAAAACATAGACAGTAGGAAGACTCAGTCTTCCTGTACTTAAGTCAGCATTATGTGTCTCTTATATTTAATTCCGATGCAATTTCTGTGTTTCATCGTCAATGGGAAGGTTTAAGGGATACAGTAAACCTGCAGAGGTGCATCGGAATGTAAAACTGATGACACAGGAAACGCTCAAATTATAGACAGTAGGAAGACTCAGACCTCCTGTACTTAAGTAGGCATTGTGTCTCTTATATTTAAATCCGATGCAATTTTTGCGTTTCATCGTCAATGGGAAAGTCCAGTGGGTACAGTAAACCTGCAGAGGTGTATCGGAATGTAAAACTGGTGACACAGGAAATGCTCAAAACATAGACTTAAAGAAGACTCAGTTTTCTTGTACTTAAGTCGGTACTGCGTCTCTTATATTTAATTCCGATGCAATTTCTGTGTTTCATCGTCACTGTGAAGGTCGAATAGATACAGTAAACCTGCAGAGGTGCATCGGAATGTAAAACTTGTGACACAGGAAACGCTCAAAACCTAGACAGTAGGAAGACTCAGACTTCCTGCACTTAAGTAGGCATTGTGTCTCTTATATTTAGATCCGATGCAATTTTTGCGTTTCATCGTCAATGGGAAAGTCCAATGGGTACAGTAAACCTGCAGAGGTGTATCGGAATGTAAAACTGGTGACACAGGAAACGCTCAAAACATAGACCCAAAGAAGACTCAGATTTCTTGTACTTAAGTCGGCACTGGGTCTCTTATATTTAATTCCGATGCAATTTGTGTGTTTCATCGTCTTTGGGAAGGTCGAATGGATACAGCAATCCTGCAGAGGTTCATCGGAATGTAAAACTGGTGACACAGAAACGCTCAAAACATAGACCCTAGGAAGACTCAGTTTTGTAGTACTTAAGGCGGCATTGTGTCTCTTATATTTAATTCCGATGCAATTTCTGAGTTTCATCGTCAATGTGAAGGTCCAATGGATACAGTAAACCTGCAGAGGTGCATCGGAATGTAAAACTGGTGACACAGGAAACGCTCAAAACATAGACCCTAAGAAGACTGAGTTTTGTTGTACTTAAGTCGGCATTGTGTCTCTTATATTTAATTCCGATGCAATTTCTGTGTTTATTCGTCACTGTGAAGATCCTACAGATACAGTAAACCTGCAGAGGTGCATCGGAATGTAAAACTGGTGACACAGGAAACGCTCAAAACATAGACAGTAGAAAGACTCAGTCTTCCTGTACTTAAGTCGGCATTCTGTCTCTTATATTTAAATCCGATGCAATTTCTGCGTTTCATCGGCAATAGGAAGGTCCAATGGATACAGTAAACCTGCAAAGGTGCATCGGAATCTAAAACTGGTGACACAGGAAACGCTGAAAACATAGACCCTAAGAAGACTCATTTTTCTTGTACTTTAGTCGGCATTGTGTCTCTTATATTTAATTCCGATGCAATTTCTGTGTTTCATCGTCACTGGGAAGGTCCAATGGATACAGTAAACCTGCAGAGGTGCATCGGAATGTAAAACTGGTGACACAGGAAACGCTCAAAACATAGAACCTAAGAAGTCTCAGTTTTCTTGTACTTAAGTCGGCATTGCGTCTCTTATATTTAATTCCGATGCAATTTCTGTGTTTCATCGTCACAGTGAAGGTCGAATGGAAACAGTCAACATACAGATGTGCATCGGAATGTAAAACTGGTGACACAGGAAACGCTCAATACATAGACAGTAGGACGACACAGTCTTCCTGTACTTAAGTCGGCATTGTGTCTCTTATATTTAATTCCAAAGCAATTTCTGTGTTTCATCGTCACTGTGAAGTTCCAATGGATACAGTATACCCGCAGAGGTGCATCGGAATTTAAAACTGGTGACACAGGGAAAGCTCAAAACATAGACAGTAGGAAGACTCAGTCTTCCTGTACTTAAGTCGGCATTGTGTCCCTTATATTTAATTCCGATGCAATTTCTGTGTTTCATCGTCCATGGGAAGGTCCAAGGAATACAGTAAACCTGCAGAGGTGCATCGGAATGTAAAACAGATTACACAGGAAACGCTGAAAGCATAGACAGCAGGAAGACTCAGTCTTCCTGTACTTAAATCGGCATTGTGTCTCTTATATTTAATTCCGATGCAATTTCTGTGTTTCATCGTCACTGTGACGGTCCAAGGGATACAGTAAAACTGCAGAGGTGCATCGTAATGTAAAACTGGTGACACAGGAAACGCTCAAAACATAGACAGTAGGAAGACTCAGTCTTCCTGTACTTAAGTCGGCATTGTGTCTCTTATATTTAAATCCGATGCAATTTCTGTGTTTCATCGTCAATGGGAAGGTCCAATGTATACCGTAAACCTGCAGAGGTGCATCAGAATGTAAAACTGGTGACACAGGAAACGCTCAAATCATAGACAGTAGGAAGACTCAGTCTTCCCATACTTAAGTCGGCATGTGTCTCTTATATTTAAATCCGATGCAATTTCTGTGTTTCATCGTCAATGAGAAGGTCCAATGGATACAGTGAACCTGCAGAGGTGCATCGGAATGTGAAACTGGTGACACAGGAAACGCTCAAAACGTAGACAGTAGGGAGCCTCAGTCTTCCTGTACATAAGTCGGCATTGTGTCTCTAATATTTAATTCCGATGCAATTTCTGTGTTTCATCGTCGACGGGAAGGTCCAAGGGATACAGTAAACCTGCAGAGGCCCATCGGAATGTAAAACTGGTGACACAGGAAACGCTCAAAGCATAGACCCTAGAGAGGACTCAGTTTTCTTGTACTTAAGTCGGCATTGTGTCTCTTATATTTAAATCCGATGCAATTTTTTCGTTTCATCGTCAATGGGAAGGTCCAATGGATACAGTAAACCTGCAGAGGTGTATCGGAATGTAAAACTGGTGACACAGGAAACGCTCAAAACATAGACCCAAAGAAGACTCAGTTTTCTTGTACTTAAGTCGGCATTGTGTCTCTTACATTTAATTCCGATGCAATTTGTGTGTTTCATCGTCTTTGGGAAGGTCGAATGGATACAGCAATCCTGCAGAGGTTCATCGGAATGTAAAACTGGTGACACAGAAACGCTCAAAACATAGACCCTAGGAAGACTCAATTTTGTAGTACTTAAGTCGGCATTGTGTCTCTTATATTTAATTACGATGCAATTTCTGAGTTTCATCGCCACTGTGAAGGTCCAATGGATACAGTAAACCTGCAGAGGTGCATCGGAATGTAAAACTGGTGACACAGGAAACGCTCAAAACATAGACCCTAATAAGACTGAGTTTTGTAGTACTTAAGTCGGCATTGTGCCTCTTATATTTAATTCCGATGCAATTTCTGTGTTTCATCGTCACTGTGAAGGTCCTACAGATACAGTAAACCTGCAGAGGTGCATCGGAATGTAAAACTGGTGACACAGGAAACGCTCAAAGCATAGACAGTAGAAAGACTCAGTCTCCCTGTACTTAAATCGGCATTGTGTCTCTTATATTTCATTCCGATCCAATTTCTGTGTTTCATCGTCAATGGGAAGGTCCAAGGGATACAGTAACCCTGCAGAGGTGCATCGGAGTGTAAAACTGATGACACAGGAAACCCTCAAAACATAGACAGTAGGAAGACTCAGACTTCCTGTACTTAAGTAGGCATTGTATCTCTTATATTTAAATCCGATGCAATTGCTGTGTTTCATCGTCACTGCGAAGGTCGAATGGATGCAGTAAACCTGCAGAGATGCATCGGAATGTAAAACTGATGACACAGTAAACGCTCAAAGCATAGACAGTAGGAAGACTCAGCCTTCCTGTACTTAAGTCGGCATTGTGCATCTTATATTGAAATCCGATGCAATTTCTGCGTTTCATCGGCAATAGGAAGGTCCAATGGATACAGTAAACTTGCAAAGGTGGGTCGGAATGTAAAACTGGTGACACAGGAAACGCTCAAAGCATAGACAGTAGGAAGACTCAGCCTTCCTGTACTTAAGTCGGCATTGTGCCTCTTATATTTAAATCCGATGCAAATTCTGCGTTTCATCGGCAATAGGAAGGTCCAATGGATACAGTAAACCTGCAAAAGTGCATCGGAATGTGAAACTGGTGACACAGGAAACGCTCAAAACATAGACCCTAAGAAGACTCAGTTTTCTTGTACTTATGTCGGCATTGTGCCTCTTATATTTAATTCCGATACAATTTCTGTGTTTCATCGTCACTGGGAAGGTCCAATGGATACAGTAAACCTGCAGAGGTGCATCGGAATGCAAAACTGGTGACACAGGAAATGCTCAAAACATAGACCCTAAGAAGACTCAGTTTCCTTGTACTTAAGTTGGCATTGTGTCTCTTATATTTAATTCCGATGCAGTTTCTGTGTTTCATCGTCACCGTGAAGGTCGAATGGATGCAGTAATCCTGCAGAGATGCATCGGAATGTAAAACTGATGACACAGGAAACGCTCAAAACATAGACAGTAGGAAGACTCAGTCTTCCTGTACTTAAGTCGGCCATGTGTCTCTTATATTTAATTCCGATGCAATTTCTGTCTTTCATCGTCAATGGGAAGGTCCAATGGATACAGTAAACCTGCAGAGGTGCATCGGAATGTAAAACTGGTGACACAGGAAACGCTCAAAACATAGAGAGTAGGATGACTCAGTCTTCCTGACTTAAGTCGGCATTGTGTCGCTTATATTTAATTCCGATGAAATTTCTGTGTTTCATCGTCAATGGGAAGGTCCAAGGGATACAATAAAACTGCAGAGGTGCATCGGAATGTAAACCTGGTGACACAGGAAACGCTCAATACATAGACAGTTGGACGACACAGTCTTCCTGTACTTAAGTCGGCATTGTGTCTCTTATATTTAATTCCAAAGCAATTTCTGTGTTTCATCGTCACAGTGAAGCTCCAATGGATACAGTAAACCCGCAGAGGTGTATCGGAATGTAAAACTGGTGACACAGGAAAAGCTCAAAACATAGACAGTAGGAAGACTCAGTCTTCCTGTACTTAAGTCGGCATTGTGTCCCTTATATTTAATTCCGATGCAATTTCTGTGTTTCATCGTCCATGGGAAGGTCCAAGGAATACAGTAAACCTGCAGAGGTGCATCGGAATGTAAAACAGATTACACAGGAAACGCTGAAAGCATAGACAGCAGGAAGACTCAGTCTTCCTGTACTTAAATCGGCATTGTGTCTCTTATATTTAATTCCAAAGCAATTTCTGTGTTTCATCGTCACAGTGAAGCTCCAATGGATACAGTAAACCCGCAGAGGTGTATCGGAATGTAAAACTGGTGACACAGAAAAAGCTCAAAACATAGACAGTAGGAAGACTCAGTCTTCCTGTACTTAAGTAGGCATTGTGTCTCTTATATTAAAATCCGATGCAATTTCTGTGTTTCATCGTCAATGGGAAGGTCCAATGGATACAGTAAACCTGCAGAGGTCAATCAGAATGTAAAACTGAAGACACAGGAAACGCTCAAATCATAGACAGTAGTAAGACTCAGTCTTCCTGTACTTAAGTCGGCATTGTGTCTCTTATATTTAATTCCGATGCAATTTCTGTGTCTCATCGTCGATGGGAATGTCCAAGGGATACAGTAAACCTGCAGAGGTGCATCGGAATATATAACTGACGACACAGGAAACGCACAAAACATAGACCCAAAGAAGACTCAGTTTTCTTGTACTTAATTCGGCACTGTGTCTCTTATATTTAATTCCGATGCAATTTGTGTGTTTCATCGTCTTTGGGAAGGTCGAATGGATACTTCAATGCTGCAGAGGTTCATCGGAATGTAAAACTGGTGACACAGAAACGCTCAAAACATAGACCCTAGGAAGACTCAGTTTTGTAGAACTTAAGTCGGCATTGTGTCTCTTATATTTAATTCCGATGCAATTTCTGAGTTTCATCGACACTGTGAAGGTCCAATGGATACAGTAAACCTGCAGAGGTGCATCGGAATGTAAAACTGGTGACACAGGAAACGCTCAAAACATAGACCCTAAGAAGACTGTGTTTTGTAGTACTTAAGTCGGCATTGTGTCTCTTATATTTAATTCCGATGCAATTTCTGTGTTTCATCGTCACTATGAAGGTCCTACAGATACAGTAAACTTGCAGAGGTGCATCGGAATGTAAAACTGGTGACACAGGAAACGCTCAAAAATAGGCAGTAGAAAGACTCAGTCTTCCTGTACTTAAGTCGGCATTGTGTCTCTTGTATTTAATTCCGATCCAATTTCTGTGTTTCATAGTCAATGGGAAGGTCCAAGGGATACAGTAACCCTGCAGAGGTCCATCAGAGTGTAAAACTGATGACACAGGAAACCCTCAAAACATAGACAGTAGGAAGACTCAGACCTCCTGTACTTAAGTAGGCATTGTGTCTCTTATATTTAAATCCGATGCAATTTCTGTGTTTCATCGTCACTGCGAAGGTCGAATGGATGCAGTAAACCTGCAGAGTTGCATCGGAATGTAAAAATGATGACACAGGAAACGCTCAAAGCATAGACAGTAGGAAGACTCAGCCTTCCTGTACTTAAGTCGGCATTGTGCCTCTTATATTTAAATCCGATGCAAATTCTGCGTTTCATCGGCAATAGGAAGGTCCAATGGATACAGTAAACCTGCAAACGTGCATCGGAATGTAAAACTGGTGACACAGGAAACGCTCAAAACATAGACCCTAAGAAGAATCAGTTTTCTTGTACTTAAGTCGGCATTGTGTCTCTTATATTTAATTCCGATACAATTTCTGTGTTTCATCGTCACTGGGAAGGTCCAATGGATACAGTAAACCTGCAGAGGTTAATCGGAATGTAAAACTGGTGATACAGGAAACGCTCAAAACATAGACCCTAAGAAGAATCAGTTTCCTTGTACTTAAGTCGGCATTGTGTCTCTTATATTTAATTCCGATGCAATTTCTGTGTTTCATCGTCACTGTGAAGGTCGAATGGATGCAGTAAACCTGCAGAGATGCATCGGAATGTAAAACTGATGACACAGGAAACGCTCAAAACATAGACAGTAGGAAGACTCAGTCTTCCTGTACTTAAGTCGGCATTGTGTCTCTTATATTTAATTCCGATGCAATTTCTGTGTTTCATCGTCAATGGGAAGGTCCAAGGGATACAGTAAACCTGCAGAGGTGCATCGGAATGTATAACTGATGACACAGGAAACGCACAAAGCATAGACAGTAGGAAGACTCAGACTTCCTGTTCTTATGTAGTCATTGTGTCTCTTATATTTAAATCCGATGCAATTTTTGCGTTTCATCGTCAATGGGAAGGTGCAATGGGTACAGTAAACCTGCAGAGGTGTATCGGAATGTAAAACTGGTGACACAGGAAACGCTCAAATCATAGACCCAAAGACGACTCAGTTTTCTTGTACTTACGTCGGCATTGTGTCTCTTACATATAATTCCGATGCAATTTCTGTGTTTCATCGTCACTGTGAAGGTCGAATGGATGCAGTAAACCTGCAGAGATGCATCGGAATGTAAACCTGATGACACAGGAAACGCACAAAGCATAGACAGTAGGAAGACTCAGCCTTGCTGTACTTAAGTCGGCATTGTGTCTCTTATATTTAAATCCGATGCAATTTCTGTGTCTCATCGTCAATGGGAAGGTCGAATGGATAGAGTAAACCTGCAGAGGTGCATCAGAATGTAAAACTGGTGACACAGGAAACGCTCAAATCATAGACCCTAAGAAGACTCATTTTTCTTGTAATTAAGTCGGCATTGTGTCTCTTATATTTAATTCCGATGCAATTTCTGTGTTTCATCGTCACTGGGAAAGTCAAGGGATACAGTAAAACTGCAGAGGTGCATCGGAATGTAAACCTGGTGACACAGGAAACGCTCAATACATAGACAGTAGGACGACACAGTCTTCCTGTACTCTAGTCGGCATTGTGTCTCTTATATTTAATTCCAAAGCAATTTCTGTGTTTCATCGTCACTGTGAAGTTTCAATGAATACAGTAAACCCGCAGAGGTGCATCGGAATGTAAAACTGGTGACACAGGAAAAGCTCAAAACATAGACAGTAGGAAGATTCAGTCTTCCTGTACTTAAGTCGGCATTGTGTCCCTTATATTTAATTCCGATGCAATTTCTGTGTCTCATCGTCCATGGGAAGGTCCAAGGAATACAGTAAACCTGCAGAATTGCATCGGAATGTAAAACAGATTACACAGGAAACGCTGAAAGCATAGACAGCAGGAAGACTCAGTCTTCCTGTACTCAAATCGGCATTGTGTCTCTTATATTTAATTCCGATGCAATTTCTGTGTTTCATCGTCACTGTGACGGTCCTAACCGGCAGAGGTGCATCGGAATGTAAAACTGGTGACACAGGAAACGCTCAAAACATAGACAGTAGGAAGACTCAGTCTTCATGTACTTAAGTCGGCATTGTGTCTCTTATATTTAAATCCGATGCAATATCTGTGTTTCATCGTCAATGGGAATGTCCAATGGATACAGTAAACTTGCAAAGGTGCATCGGAATGTAAAACTGGTGACACAGGAAACGCTCAAAGCTTAGACAGTAGGAAGACTCAGCCTTCCTGTACTTAAGTCGGCATAGTGCCTCTTATATTTAAATCCGATGCAAATTCTGCGTTTCATCGGCAGTAGGAAGGTCCAATGGGTACAGTAAACCTGCAAACGTGCATCGGAATGTAAAACTGGTGACACAGGAAACGCTCAAAACATAGACCCTAAGAAGACTCAGTTTTCTTGTACTTAAATCGGCATTGTGTCTCTTATATTTAATTCCGATACAATTTCTGTGTTTCATCGTCACTGGGAAGGTCCAATGGATACAGTAAACCTGCAGAGGTTAATCGGAATGTAAAACTGGTGATACAGGAAACGCTCAAAACATAGACCCTAAGAAGAATCAGATTCCTTGTACTTAAGTCGGCATTGTGTGTCTTATATTTAATTCCGATGCAATTTCTGTGTTTCATCGTCACTGTGAAGGTCGAATGGATGCAGTAAACCTGCAGAGATGCATCGGAATGTAAAACTGATGACACAGGAAACGCTCAAAACATAGACAGTAGGAAGACTCAGTCTTCCTGTACTTAAGTCGGCATTGTGTCTCTTATATTTAATTCCGATGCAATTTCTGTGTTTCATCGTCAATGGGAAGGTCCAAGGGATACAGTAAACCTGCAGAGGTGCATCGGAATGTATAACTGATGACACAGGAAACGCACAAAGCATAGACTGTAGGAAGACTCAGACTTCCTGTTCTTATGTAGGCATTGTGTCTCTTATATTTAAATCCGATGCAATTTTTGCGTTTCATCGTCAATGGGAAGGTCCAATGGGTACAGTAAACCTGCAGAGGTGTATCGGAATGTAAAACTGGTGACACAGGAAACGCTCAAATCATAGACCCAAAGACGACTCAGTTTTCTTGTACTTACGTCGGCATTGTGTCTCTTACATATAATTCCGATGCAATTTCTGTGTTTCATCGTCACTGTGAAGGTCGAATGGATGCAGTAAACCTGCAGAGATGCATCGGAATGTAAAACTGATGACACAGGAAACGCACAAAGCATAGACAGTAGGAAGACTCAGCCTTGCTGTACTTAAGTCTGCATTGTGTCTCTTATATTTAAATCCGATGCAATTTCTGCGTTTCATCGGCAATAGGAAGGTCCAAGGGATACAGTAAAACTGCAGAGGTGCATCGGAATGTAAACCTGGTGACACAGGAAACGCTCAAAACATAGACAGTAGGACGACACAGTCTTCCTGTACTTAAGTCGGCATTGTGTCTCTTATATTTAATTCCAAAGCAATTTCTGTGTTTCATCGTCACTGTGACGGTCCAAACCTGCAGAGGTGCATCGGAATGTAAAACTGGTGACACAGGAAACGCTCAAAACATAGACAGTAGGAAGACTCAGTCTTCCTGTACTTAAGTCGGCATTGTGTCTCTTATATTTAAATCCGATGCAATTTCTGTGTTTCATCGTCAATGGGAAGGTCGAATGGATACAGTAAACCTGCAGAGGTGCATCAGAATGTAAAACTGGTGACACAGGAAACGCTCAAATCATAGACCCTAAGAAGACTCATTTTTCTTGTAATTAAGTCGGCATTGTGTCTCTTATATTTAATTCCGATGCAATTTCTGTGTTTCATCGTCCATGGGAAGGTCCAAGGAATACAGTAAACCTGCAGAGGTGCATCGGAATGTAAAACAGATTACACAGGAAACGCTGAAAGCATAGACAGCAGGAAGACTCAGTCTTCCTGTACTGAAATCGGCATTGTGTCTCTTATATTTAATTCTGATGCAATTTCTGTGTTTCATCGTCACTGTGACGGTCCTAACCGGCAGAGGTGCATCGGAATGTAAAACTGGTGACACAGGAAACGCTCAAAACATAGACCCTAAGAAGACTCAGTTTTCTTGTACTTAAGTCGGCATTGTGTCTCTTATATTTAATTCCGATACAATTTCTGTGTTTCATCGTCACTGGCAAGGTCGAATGGATACAGTAAACCTGCAGAGGTTAATCGGAATGTAAAACTGGTGATACAGGAAACGCTCAAAACATAGACCCTAAGAAGAATCAGTTTCCTTCTACTTAAGTCGGCATTGTGTGTCTTATATTTAATTCCGATGCAATTTCTGTGTTTCATCGTCACTGTGAAGGTCGAATGGATGCAGTAAACCTGCAGAGATGCATCGGAATGTAAAACTGATGACACAGGAAACGCTCAAAACATAGACAGTAGGAAGACTCAGTCTTCCTGTACTTAAGTCGGCATTGTGTCTCTTATATTTAATTCCGATGCAATTTCTGTGTTTCATCGTCAATGGGAAGGTCCAAGGGATACAGTAAACCTGCAGAGGTGCATCGGAATGTATAACTGATGACACAGGAAACGCACAAAGCATAGACAGTAGGAAGACTCAGACTTCCTGTTCTTATGTAGGCATTGTGTCTCTTATATTTAAATCCGATGCAATTTTTGCGTTTCATCGTCAATGGGAAGGTCCAATGGGTACAGTAAACCTGCAGAGGTGTATCGGAATGTAAAACTGGTGACACAGGAAACGCTCAAATCATAGACCCAAAGACGACTCAGTTTTCTTGTACTTACGTCGGCATTGTGTCTCTTACATATAATTCCGATGCAATTTCTGTGTTTCATCGTCACTGTGAAGGTCGAATGGATGCAGTAAACCTGCAGAGATGCATCGGAATGTAAAACTGATGACACAGGAAACGCACAAAGCATAGACAGTAGGAAGACTCAGCCTTGCTGTACTTAAGTCTGCATTGTGTCTCTTATATTTAAATCCGATGCAATTTCTGCGTTTCATCGGCAATAGGAAGGTCCAAGGGATACAGTAAAACTGCAGAGGTGCATCGGAATGTAAACCTGGTGACACAGGAAACGCTCAAAACATAGACAGTAGGACGACACAGTCTTCCTGTACTTAAGTCGGCATTGTGTCTCTTATATTTAATTCCAAAGCAATTTCTGTGTTTCATCGTCACTGTGACGGTCCAAACCTGCAGAGGTGCATCGGAATGTAAAACTGGTGACACAGGAAACGCTCAAAACATAGACAGTAGGAAGACTCAGTCTTCCTGTACTTAAGTCGGCATTGTGTCTCTTATATTTAAATCCGATGCAATTTCTGTGTTTCATCGTCAATGGGAAGGTCGAATGGATACAGTAAACCTGCAGAGGTGCATCAGAATGTAAAACTGGTGACACAGTAAACGCTCAAATCATAGACCCTAAGAAGACTCATTTTTCTTGTAATTAAATCGGCATTGTGTCTCTTATATTTAATTCCGATGCAATTTCTGTGTTTCATCGTCCATGGGAAGGTCCAAGGAATACAGTAAACCTGCAGAGGTGCATCGGAATGTAAAACAGATTACACAGGAAACGCTGAAAGCATAGACAGCAGGAAGACTCAGTCTTCCTGTACTGAAATCGGCATTGTGTCTCTTATATTTAATTCCGATGCAATTTCTGTGTTTCATCGTCACTGTGACGGTCCTAACCGGCAGAGGTGCATCGGAATGTAAAACTGGTGACACAGGAAACGCTCAAAACATAGACAGTAAGAAGACTCAGTCTTCCTGTACTTAAGTCGGCATTGTGTCTCTTATATTTAAATCCGATGCAATTTCTGTGTTTCATCGTCAATGGGAATGTCCAATGGATACAGTAAACTTGCAAAGGTGCATCGGAATGTAAAACTGGTGACACAGGAAACGCTCAAAGCTTAGACAGTAGGAAGACTCAGCCTTCCTGTACTTAAGTCGGCATTGTGCCTCTTATATTTAAATCCGATGCAAATTCTGCGTTTCATCGGCAATAGGATGGTCCAATGGGTACAGTAAACCTGCAAACGTGCATCGGAATGTAAAACTGGTGACACAGGAAACGCTCAAAACATAGACCCTAAGAAGACTCAGTTTTCTTGTACTTAAGTCGGCATTGTGTCTCTTATATTTAATTCCGATACAATTTCTGTGTTTCATCGTCACTGGGAAGGTCCAATGGATACAGTAAACCTGCAGAGGTTAATCGGAATGTCCGATTTCACAGCATTTTTGCTAAAGCTAGAGGAGGTTCTTGGTTCACTTTATAGGAAATACAAAAAGTTAGTTATATGTGGTGACTTCAATATTAATTGTATAAGTGATTGTGCAAGGAAGAGGATGCTGGTAGACCTCTTTAATTCATATAATCTTATGCAAACCGTTTTCTTTCCAACGAGAGTGCAAGGGAACAGTAGAACAACCATAGACAACATTTTTGTTCATTCCTCATTACTAGAAGGGCATTCTGTTAGAAAAAAGGTGAATGGCCTTTCAGATCATGATGCGCAAATTTTAACTTTAAAAGATTTTTATGCTGCAACTCGTGTTAAATATAGTCATCAGCTGTTCAGGAAAGCTGATCCGGTTGCTGTAGAGACCTTTGTAAACCTTATAAAGGAACAAGAGTGGCAAGATGTTTATAGCGCTGAGACAGTAAACGATAAATATAATGCTTTTCTAAAGACCTTTCTCATGCTCTTTGAAAGTTGCTTTCCGTTACAACGTTTAAAACAGGGTACTAGCACAAACAGGCAGCCTGGGTGGCTGACTAGAGGGATAAGAATATCTTGTAGAACAAAGTGGCAATTATATCAAAACGTTAGAAACAGTCAAAATCTAAATGCAGCAGCCCATTACAAACAGTATTGTAAGGTGCTTAAAAATGTTATTAGGAAGGCAAAAAGTATGTGGTATGCAGATAGAATAGCTAAGTCTCAGGATAAAATTAAAACCATATGGTCAGTCGTAAAGGAAGTTGCTGGTCTGCAGAGACAGGTCGAGGATATAGAATCAGTGCGTAGTGGGAATGTCCGTGTTACTGATAAGTCGCATATATGTACAGTACTTAATAATCACTTTCTGAATATAGCAGGTGAACTAAATAGAAACCTAATTCCAACAGGGAATCATATAGCGCTCTTAGAAAAAAGTGTTCCGAGACTGTTACCTGAAATGCTCCTCCATGATACTGACAAGAGGGAGATTGAGTTAATAATTAAATCACTAAAGACCAAGAACTCTCATGGATGTGACGGGGTATCTAGCAGAATACTGAAGTATTGTTCTATGTATGTTAGCCCAGTACTTAGCCATATCTGTAACTTTTCCTTTAGGAGTGGTCGGTTTCCTGATCGATTAAAATACTCGGTAGTGAAGCCACTTTATAAAAAGGGAGACATTGATAATGTTGACAATTTTAGACCTATTTCTATGCCATCGGTGTTTGCTAAAGTTATCGAGAAGGTTGTATATACGAGGTTACTGGAGCATTTAAATTCACATAATTTGCTGTCAAATGTTCAGTTTGGTTTTAGAAATGGTTTAACAACTGAAAATGCTATATTCTCTTTTCTCTGTGAGGTTTTCGACGGATTAAATAAAAGGTTGCGAACGCTAGGTGTTTTCTTTGATTTAACGAAGGCTTTTGACTGTGTTGACCACAAAATATTACTGCAGAAGTTGGACCATTATGGAGTAAGGGGAGTAACTTACAATTGGTTCGCCTCTTACTTTAAGAACAGAAAGCAGAGGGTAATTCTCCGCAATATTGAGAGTGGTAGTGATGTTCAGTCCCAATGGGGCACTGTTAAGTGGGGCGTTCCCCAAGGGTCGGTGCTGGGGCCACTGCTGTTTCTTATTTATATAAATGATATGCCTTCTAGTATTACAGGTGATTCAAAAATATTTCTGTTTGCTGATGACACCAGCTTGATAGTGAAGGATCTTGTGTGTAATATTGAAACAGTAACAAATAATTTAGTTCATGAAATAAGTTCGTGGCTTGTGGAAAATAATTTGATGCTAAATCACAGTAAGACTCAGTTTTTACAGTTTCTAACTCACAATTCAACAAGAACTGACATTTTAATCAGACAGAATGGGCATGTTATAAGCGAGACGGAACAGTTCAAGTTCCTAGGCGTACGGATAGATAGTAAGCTGTTGTGGAAAGCCCATGTTCAGGATCTTGTTCAGAAACTAAATGCTGCTTTATTTACCATTAGAACAGTATCTGAAATAAGTGACACTTCAACACGAAAAGTAGTCTACTTCGCATATTTTCATACGCTTATGTCGTATGGTATTATTTTTTGGGGTAATTCTTCTGATTCAAAAAGGGTATTTTTGGCTCAAAAACGGGCTGTTCGAGCTATATGTGGTATAAGTTCGAGAACCTCTTGTCGACCCCTATTCAAAAATCTTGGAATTCTGACATTGCCCTCACAGTATATATTTTCTTTAATGTCGTTTGTTGTTAGCAATATTAGCCTATTCCCAAGAGTTAGCAGCTTTCACTCAGTTAATACTAGGCAGAAATCAAATCTGCATGTGGAATGCACTTCCTTGACTCTTGTGCAGAAAGGAGTGCAGTATTCTGCTGCGTCCATTTTCAATAAGCTACCACAAGAACTCAAAAATCTTAGCAGTAGCCCAAACTCTTTTAAGTCTAAACTGAAGAGTTTCCTCATGGCTCACTCCTTCTATTCTGTCGAGGAGCTCCTGGAAGAGCTAAAAAATTAAGCAAATTCCAGTGTTACATTGTTGATTGTCTTCATTTAAACTTATGACTTGTCACCTGAATATGTTTTTTTTTTCTATATTTCATTTTATCTGTTTCTAATATCGTGTTATAATTTCATGTATTGACTCGTTCCATGACCATGGAGATTTCTCCTTAATTTGGTCCCACGGAACAATAAATAAATAAATAAATAAATAAAAAAACTGGTGATACAGGAAACGCTCAAAACATAGACCCTAAGAAGAATCAGTTTCCTTGTACTTAAGTCGGCATTGTGTGTCTTATATTTAATTCCGATGCAATTTCTGTGTATCATCGTCACTGTGAAGGTCGAATGGATGCAGTAAACCTGCAGAGATGCATCGGAATGTAAAACTGATGACACAGGAAACGCTCAAAACATAGACAGTAGGAAGACTCAGTCTTCCTGTACTTAAGTCGGCATTGTGTCTCTTATATTTAATTCCGATGCAATTTCTGTGTTTCATCGTCAATGGGAAGGTCCAAGGGATACAGTAAACCTGCAGAGGTGCATCGGAATGTATAACTGATGACACAGGAAACGCACAAAGCATAGACAGTAGGAAGACTCAGACTTCCTGTTCTTATGTAGGCATTGTGTCTCTTATATTTAAATCCGATGCAATTTTTGCGTTTTATCGTCAATGGGAAGGTCCAATGGGTACAGTAAACCTGCAGAGGTGTATCGGAATGTAAAACTGGTGACACAGGAAACGCTCAAATCATAGACCCAAAGACGACTCAGTTTTCTTGTACTTACGTCGGCATTGTGTCTCTTACATATAATTCCGATGCAATTTCTGTGTTTCATCGTCACTGTGAAGGTCGAATGGATGCAGTAAACCTGCAGAGATGCATCGGAATGTAAAACTGATGACACAGGAAACGCACAAAGCATAGACAGTAGGAAGACTCAGCCTTGCTGTACTTAAGTCGGCATTGTGCCTCTTATATTTAAATCCGATGCAATTTCTGCGTTTCATCGGCAATAGGAAGGTCCAAGGGATACAGTAAAACTGCAGAGGTGCATCGGAATATAAACCTGGTGACACAGGAAACGCTCAAAACATAGACAGTAGGACGACACAGTCTTCCTGTACTTAAGTCGGCATTGTGTCTCTTATATTTAATTCCAAAGCAATTTCTGTGTTTCATCGTCACTGTGACGGTCCAAACCTGCAGAGGTGCATCGGAATGTAAAACTGGTGACACAGGAAACGCTCAAAACATAGACAGTAGGAAGACTCAGTCTTCCTGTACTTAAGTCGGCATTGTGTCTCTTATATTTAAATCCGATGCAATTTCTGTGTTTCATCGTCAATGGGAAGGTCGAATGGATACAGTAAACCTGCAGAGGTGCATCAGAATGTAAAACTGGTGACACAGGAAACGCTCAAATCATAGACCTTAAGAAGACTCATTTTTCTTGTAATTAAGTCGGCATTGTGTCTCTTATATTTAATTCCGATGCAATTTCTGTGTTTCATCGTCACTGGGAAAGTCCAAGGGATACAGTAAAACTGCAGAGGTGCATCGGAATGTAAACCTGGTGACACAGGAAACGCTCAATACATAGACAGTAGGACGACACAGTCTTCCTGTACTTAAGTCGGCATTGTGTCTCTTATATTTAATTCCAAAGCAATTTCTGTGTTTCATCGTCACTGTGAAGTTTCAATGAATACAGTAAACCCGCAGAGGTGCATCGGAATGTAAAACTGGTGATTCAGGAAAAGCTCAAAACATAGACAGTAGGAAGATTCAGTCTTCCTGTACTTAAGTCGGCATTGTGTCCCTTATATTTAATTCCGATGCAATTTCTGTGTTTCATCGTCCATGGGAAGGTCCAAGGGATACAGTAAAACTGCAGAGGTGCATCGGAATGTAAACCTGGTGACACAGGAAACGCTCAAAACATAGACAGTAGGAAGACTCAGTCTTCCTGTACTTAAGTCGGCATTGTGTCTCTTATATTTAAATCCGATGCAATTTCTGTGTTTCATCGTCAATGGGAATGTCCAATGGATACAGTAAACTTGCAAAGGTGCATCGGAATGTAAAACTGGTGACACAGGAAACGCTCAAAGCTTAGACAGTAGGAAGACTCAGCCTTCCTGTACTTAAGTCGGCATTGTGCCTCTTATATTTAAATCCGATGCAAATTCTGCGTTTCATCGGCAATAGGAAGGTCCAATGGGTACAGTAAACCTGCAAACGTGCATCGGAATGTAAAACTGGTGACACAGGAAACGCTCAAAACATAGACCCTAAGAAGACTCAGTTTTCTTGTACTTAAGTCGGCATTGTGTCTCTTATATTTAATTCCGATACAATTTCTGTGTTTCATCGTCACTGGGAAGGTCCAATGGATACAGTAAACCTGCAGAGGTTAATCGGAATGTAAAACTGGTGATACAGGAAACGCTCAAAACATAGACCCTAAGAAGAATCAGTTTCCTTGTACTTAAGTCGGCATTGTGTGTCTTATATTTAATTCCGATGCAATTTCTGTGTTTCATCGTCACTGTGAAGGTCGAATGGATGCAGTAAACCTGCAGAGATGCATCGGAATGTAAAACTGATGACACAGGAAACGCTCAAAACATAGACAGTAGGAAGACTCAGTCTTCCTGTACTTAAGACGGCATTGTGACTCTTATATTTAATTCCGATGCAATTTCTGTGTTTCATCGTCAATGGGAAGTTCCAAGGGATACAGTAAACCTGCAGAGGTGCATCGGAATGTATAACTGATGACACAGGAAACGCACAAAGCATAGACAGTAGGAAGACTCAGAATTCCTGTTCTTATGTAGGCATTGTGTCTCTTATATTTAAATCCGATGCAATTTTTGCGTTTCATCGTCAATGGGAAGGTCCAATGGGTACAGTAAACCTGCAGAGGTGTATCGGAATGTAAAACTGGTGACACAGGAAACGCTCAAATCATAGACCCAAAGATGACTCAGTTTTCTTGTACTTACGTCGGCATGGTGTCTCTTACATATAATTCCGATGCAATTTCTGTGTTTCATCGACACTGTGAATGTCGAATGGATGCAGTAAACCTGCAGAGATGCATCGGAATGTAAAACTGATGACACAGGAAACGCACAAAGCATAGACTGTAGGAAGACTCAGTCTTCCTGTACTTAAGTCGGCATTGTGTCTCTTATATTTAAATCCGATACAATTTCTGCGTTTCATCGGCAATAGGAAGGTCCAAGGGATACAGTAAAACTGCAGAGTTGCATCGGAATGTAAACCTGGTGACACAGGAAACGTTCAATACATAGACAGTAGGACGACACAGTCTTTCTGTACTTAAGTCGGCATTGTGTCTCTTATATTTAATTCCAAAGCAATGTCTGTGTTTCATCGTCACTGTGACGGTCCAAACCTGCATAGGTGCATCGGAATGTAAAACTGGTGACACAGGAAACGCTCAAAACATAGACAGAAGAAGACTCAGTCTTCCTGTACATAAGTCGGCATTGTGTCTCGTATATTTAAATCCGATGCAATTTCTGTGTTTCATCGTCAATGGGAAGGTCGAATGGATACAGTAAACCTGCAGAGGTGCATCAGAATGTAAAACTGGTGACACAGGAAACGCTCAAATCATAGACCCTAAGAAGACTCATTTTTCTTGTAATTAAGTCGGCATTGTGTCTCTTATATTTAATTCCGATGCAATTTCTGTGTTTCATCGTCACTGGGAAGGTCCAAGGGATACAGTAAAACTGCAGAGGTGCATCGGAATGTAAACCTGGTGACACAGGAAACGCTCAATACATAGACAGTAGGACGACACAGTCTTCCTGTACTTAAGTCAGCATTGTGTCTCTTATATTTAATTCCAAAGCAATTTCTGTGTTTCATCGTCACTGTGAAGTTCCAATGAGTACAGTAAACCCCCAGAGGTGCATCGGAATGTAAAACTGGTGACACAGGAAAAGCTCAAAACATAGACAGTAGGAAGATTCAGTCTTCCTGTACTTAAGTCGGCATTGTGTCCCTTATATTTAATTCCGAAGCAATTTCTGTGTTTCATCGTCCATGGGAAGGTCCAAGGAATACAGTAAACCTGCAGAGGTGCATCGGAATGTAAAACAGATTACACAGGAATCGCTGAAAGCATAGACAGCAGGAAGACTCAGTCTTCCTGTACTTAAATCGGCATTGTGTCTCTTATATTTAATTCCGATGCAATTTCTGTGTTTCATCGTCACTGTGACGGTCCCAACCGGCAGAGGTGCATCGGAATGTAAAACTGGTGACACAGGAAACGCTCAAAACATAGACAGTAGGAAGACTCAGTCTTCCTGTACTTAAGTCGGCATTGTGTCTCTTATATTTAAATCCGATGCAATTTCTGTGTTGCATCGTCAATGGGAAGGTCCAATGGATACAGTAAACTTGCAAAGGTGCATCGGAATGTAAAACTGGTGACACAGGAAACGCTCAAAGCTTAGACAGTAGGAAGACTCAGCCTTCCTGTACTTAAGTCGGCATTGTGCCTCTTATATTTAAATCCGATGCAAATTCTGCGTTTCATCGGCAATAGGAAGGTCCAATGGATACAGTAAACCTGCAGACGTGCATCGGAATGTAAAACTGGTGACACAGGAAACGCTCAAAACATAGACCCTAAGAAGACTCAGTTTTCTTGTACTTAAGTCGGCATTGTGTCTCTTATATTTAATTCCGATACAATTTCTGTGTTTCATCGTCACTGGGAAGGTCCAATGGATACAGTAAACCTGCAGAGGTTAATCGGAATGTAAAACTGGTGATACAGGAAACGCTCAAAACATAGACCCTAAGAAGAATCAGTTTCCATGTACTTAAGTCGGCATTGTGTCTCTTATATTTAATTCCGATGCAACTTCTGTGTTTCATCGTCACTGTGAAGGTCGAATGGATGCAGTAAACCTGCAGAGATGCATCGGAATGTAAAACTGATGACACAGGAAACGCTCAAAACATAGACAGTAGGAAGACTCAGTCTTCCTGTACTTAAGTCGGCATTATGTCTCTTATATTTAATTCCGATGCAATTTCTGTGTTTCATCGTCAATGGGAAGGTCCAAGGGATACAGTAAACCTGCAGAGGTGCATCGGAATGTATAACTGATGACACAGGAAACGCACAAATCATAGACAGTAGGAAGACTCAGACTTCCTGTTCTTAAGTAGGCATTGTGTCTCTTATGTTTAAATCCGATGCAATTTTTGCGTTTCATCGTCAATGGGAAGGTCCAATGGGTACAGTAAACCTGCAGAGGTGTATCGGAATGTAAAACTGGTGACACAGGAAACGCTCAAATCATAGACCCAAAGACGACTCAGTTTTCTTGTAGTTACGTCGGCATTGTGTCTCTTACATATAATTCCAATGCAATTTCTGTGTTTCATCGTCACTGTGAAGGTCGAATGGATGCAGTAAACCTGCAGAGATGCATCGGAATGTAAAACTGATGACACAGGAAACGCACAAAGCATAGACAGTAGGAAGACTCAGCCTTCCTGTACTTAAGTCGGCATTTTGCCTCTTATATTTAAATCCGATGCAATTTCTGCGTTTCATCGGCAATAGGAAGGTAGAAGGGATACAGTAAAACTGCAGAGGTGCATCGGAATGTAAAACTGGTGACACAGGAAACGCTCAAATGATAGACCCTAAGAAGACTCATTTTTCTTGTAATTAAGTCGGCATTGTGTCTCTTATATTTAATTCCGATGCAATTTCTGTGTTTCATCGTCACTGGGAAGGTCCAAGGGATACAGTAAAACTGCTGAGGTGCATCGGAATGTAAACCTGGTGACACAGGAAACGCTCTATACATAGACAGTAGGACGACACAGTCTTCCTGTACTTAAGTCGGCATTGTGTCTCTTATATTTAATTCCAAAGCAATTTCTGTGTTTCATCGTCACTGTGAAGTTCCAATGAATACAGTAAACCTGCAGAGGTGCATCGGAATGTAAAACTGGTGACACAGGAAACGCTCAAAACATAGACAGTAGGAAGATTCAGTCTTCCTGTACTTAAGTCGGCATTGTGTCCCTTATATTTAATTCCGATGCAATTTCTGTGTTTCATCGTCCATGGGAAGGTCCAAGGAATACAGTAAACCTGCAGAGGTGCATCGGAATGTAAAACAGATTACACAGGAAACGCTGAAAGCATAGACAGCAGGAAGACTCAGTCTTCCTGTACTTAAATCGGCATTGTGTCTCTTATATTTAATTCCGATGCAATTTCTGTGTTTCATCGTCACTGTGACGGTCCTAACCGGCAGAGGTGCATCGGAATGTAAAACTGGTGACACAGGAAACGGTCAAAACATAGACAGTAGGAAGATTCAGTCTCCCTGTACATAAGTCGGCATTGTGTCTCTTATATTTAAATCCGATGCAATTTCTGTGTTTCATCGTCAATGGGAAGGTCCAATGGATACAGTTAACCTGCATAGGTGCATCAGAATGTAAAACTGGTGACACAGGAAACGCTCAAATCATAGACAGTAGGAAGACTCAGTCTTCCTGTACTAAAGTCGGCATTGTGTCTCTTATATTTAATTCCGATGCAATTTCTGTGTTTCATCGTCGATGGGAATGTCCAAGGTATACAGTAAATCTGCAGAGGTGCTTCGGAATGTAAAACTGGTGACACAGTAGACGCTCAAAACATAGACAGTAGGAAGACTCAGTCTTCCCGTACTTAAGACGGCATGTGTCTCTTATATTTAAATCCGATGCAGTTTCTGTGTTTCATCGTCAATGGGAAGGTCCAATGGATACAGTAAACCTGCAGAGGTGCATCGGAATGTAAAACTGGTGACACAGGAAACGCTCAAAACGTAGACAGTAGGGAGCCTCAGTCTTCCTGTACATAAGTCGGCATTGTGTCTCTAATATTTAATTCCGATGCAATTTCTGTGTTTCATCGTCGACGGGAAGGTCCAAGGGATACAGTAAACCTGCAGAGGCCCATCGGAATGTAAAACTGGTGACACAGGAAACGCTCAAAACATAGACCCTAAAGAAGACTCAGTTTTCTTGTACTTAAGTCGGCACTGTGTCTCTTATATTTAATTCCGATGCAATTTGTGTGTTTCATCGTTTTTGGGAAGGTCGAATGGATACAGTAATCCTGCAGAGGTTCATCGGAATGTAAAACTGGTGACACAGAAACGCACAAAACATAGACCCTAGGAAGACTCAGTTTTGTAGCACTTAAGTCGGCATTGTGTCTCTTATATTTAATTCCGATGCAATTTCTGTGTTTCATCGTCACTGTGTAGGTCGAATGGATACAGTAAACCTGCAGAGGTACATTGGAATGTAAAACTGGTCACACAGGAAACGCTCAAAACATAGACAGTAGGAAGACTCAGTCTTCCTGTACTTAAGTCTGCATTTTGTGTTTTATATTTAAATCCGATGCAATTTCTGTCTTTCATCGTCAATGGGAAGGTCCAATGGATACAGTAAGCCTGCAGAGGTGCATCGGAATGTAAAAGTGTTGACACAGGAAACGCTCAAAACATAGACCCTAAAGAAGACTCAGTTTCCTCGTACTTAAGTCGGCACTGTGTCTCTTATATTTAATTCCGATGCAATTTGTGTGTTTCATCGTCTTTGGGAAGGTCGAATGGATACAGTAATCCTGCAGAGGTTCATCGGAATGTAAAACTGGTGACACAGAAACGCTCAAAACATAGACCCTAGGAAGACTCAGTTTTGTAGTACTTAAGTCGGCATTGTGTCTCTTATATTTAATTCCGATGCAATTTCTGTGTTTCATCGTCACTGTGAAAGTCGAATGGATACAGTAAACCTGCAAAGGTGCATCGGAATGTAAAACTGGTGACACAGGAAACGCACAAATCATAGACAGTAGGAAGACACAGTCTTCCTGTTCTTAAGTCGGTATTGTGTCTCTTATATTTAATTCCTAAGCAATTTCTGTGTTTCATCGTCACTGGGAAGGTCCAAGGGATACAGTAAAACTGCAGAGGTGCATCGGAATGTAAACCTGGTGACACAGGAAACGCTCAATACATAGACAGTAGGACGACACAGTCTTCCTGTACTTAAGTCAGCATTGTGTCTCTTATATTTAATTCCAAAGCAATTTCTGTGTTTCATCGTCACTGTGAAGTTCCAATGAATACAGTAAACCCCCAGAGGTGCATCGGAATGTAAAACTGGTGACACAGGAAAAGCTCAAAACATAGACAGTAGGAAGATTCAGTCTTCCTGTACTTAAGTCGGCATTGTGTCCCTTATATTTAATTCCGAAGCAATTTCTGTGTTTCATCGTCCATGGGAAGGTCCAAGGAATACAGTAAACCTGCAGAGGTGCATCGGAATGTAAAACAGATTACACAGGAATCGCTGAAAGCATAGACAGCAGGAAGACTCAGTCTTCCTGTACTTAAATCGGCATTGTGTCTCTTATATTTAATTCCGATGCAATTTCTGTGTTTCATCGTCACTGTGACGGTCCCAACCGGCAGAGGTGCATCGGAATGTAAAACTGGTGACACAGGAAACGCTCAAAACATAGACAGTAGGAAGACTCAGTCTTCCTGTACTTAAGTCGGCATTGTGTCTCTTATATTTAAATCCGATGCAATTTCTGTGTTGCATCGTCAATGGGAAGGTCCAATGGATACAGTAAACTTGCAAAGGTGCATCGGAATGTAAAACTGGTGACACAGGAAACGCTCAAAGCTTAGACAGTAGGAAGACTCAGCCTTCCTGTACTTAAGTCGGCATTGTGCCTCTTATATTTAAATCCGATGCAAATTCTGCGTTTCATCGGCAATAGGAAGGTCCAATGGATACAGTAAACCTGCAGACGTGCATCGGAATGTAAAACTGGTGACACAGGAAACGCTCAAAACATAGACCCTAAGAAGACTCAGTTTTCTTGTACTTAAGTCGGCATTGTGTCTCTTATATTTAATTCCGATACAATTTCTGTGTTTCATCGTCACTGGGAAGGTCCAATGGATACAGTAAACCTGCAGAGGTTAATCGGAATGTAAAACTGGTGATACAGGAAACGCTCAAAACATAGACCCTAAGAAGAATCAGTTTCCATGTACTTAAGTCGGCATTGTGTCTCTTATATTTAATTCCGATGCAACTTCTGTGTTTCATCGTCACTGTGAAGGTCGAATGGATGCAGTAAACCTGCAGAGATGCATCGGAATGTAAAACTGATGACACAGGAAACGCTCAAAACATAGACAGTAGGAAGACTCAGTCTTCCTGTACTTAAGTCGGCATTATGTCTCTTATATTTAATTCCGATGCAATTTCTGTGTTTCATCGTCAATGGGAAGGTCCAAGGGATACAGTAAACCTGCAGAGGTGCATCGGAATGTATAACTGATGACACAGGAAACGCACAAATCATAGACAGTAGGAAGACTCAGACTTCCTGTTCTTAAGTAGGCATTGTGTCTCTTATGTTTAAATCCGATGCAATTTTTGCGTTTCATCGTCAATGGGAAGGTCCAATGGGTACAGTAAACCTGCAGAGGTGTATCGGAATGTAAAACTGGTGACACAGGAAACGCTCAAATCATAGACCCAAAGACGACTCAGTTTTCTTGTAGTTACGTCGGCATTGTGTCTCTTACATATAATTCCAATGCAATTTCTGTGTTTCATCGTCACTGTGAAGGTCGAATGGATGCAGTAAACCTGCAGAGATGCATCGGAATGTAAAACTGATGACACAGGAAACGCACAAAGCATAGACAGTAGGAAGACTCAGCCTTCCTGTACTTAAGTCGGCATTTTGCCTCTTATATTTAAATCCGATGCAATTTCTGCGTTTCATCGGCAATAGGAAGGTAGAAGGGATACAGTAAAACTGCAGAGGTGCATCGGAATGTAAAACTGGTGACACAGGAAACGCTCAAATGATAGACCCTAAGAAGACTCATTTTTCTTGTAATTAAGTCGGCATTGTGTCTCTTATATTTAATTCCGATGCAATTTCTGTGTTTCATCGTCACTGGGAAGGTCCAAGGGATACAGTAAAACTGCTGAGGTGCATCGGAATGTAAACCTGGTGACACAGGAAACGCTCTATACATAGACAGTAGGACGACACAGTCTTCCTGTACTTAAGTCGGCATTGTGTCTCTTATATTTAATTCCAAAGCAATTTCTGTGTTTCATCGTCACTGTGAAGTTCCAATGAATACAGTAAACCTGCAGAGGTGCATCGGAATGTAAAACTGGTGACACAGGAAACGCTCAAAACATAGACAGTAGGAAGATTCAGTCTTCCTGTACTTAAGTCGGCATTGTGTCCCTTATATTTAATTCCGATGCAATTTCTGTGTTTCATCGTCCATGGGAAGGTCCAAGGAATACAGTAAACCTGCAGAGGTGCATCGGAATGTAAAACAGATTACACAGGAAACGCTGAAAGCATAGACAGCAGGAAGACTCAGTCTTCCTGTACTTAAATCGGCATTGTGTCTCTTATATTTAATTCCGATGCAATTTCTGTGTTTCATCGTCACTGTGACGGTCCTAACCGGCAGAGGTGCATCGGAATGTAAAACTGGTGACACAGGAAACGGTCAAAACATAGACAGTAGGAAGATTCAGTCTCCCTGTACTTAAGTCGGCATTGTGTCTCTTATATTTAAATCCGATGCAATTTCTGTGTTTCATCGTCAATGGGAAGGTCCAATGGATACAGTTAACCTGCATAGGTGCATCAGAATGTAAAACTGGTGACACAGGAAACGCTCAAATCATAGACAGTAGGAAGACTCAGTCTTCCTGTACTAAAGTCGGCATTGTGTCTCTTATATTTAATTCCGATGCAATTTCTGTGTTTCATCGTCGATGGGAATGTCCAAGGTATACAGTAAATCTGCAGAGGTGCTTCGGAATGTAAAACTGGTGACACAGTAGACGCTCAAAACATAGACAGTAGGAAGACTCAGTCTTCCCGTACTTAAGACGGCATGTGTCTCTTATATTTAAATCCGATGCAGTTTCTGTGTTTCATCGTCAATGGGAAGGTCCAATGGATACAGTAAACCTGCAGAGGTGCATCGGAATGTAAAACTGGTGACACAGGAAACGCTCAAAACGTAGACAGTAGGGAGCCTCAGTCTTCCTGTACATAAGTCGGCATTGTGTCTCTAATATTTAATTCCGATGCAATTTCTGTGTTTCATCGTCGACGGGAAGGTCCAAGGGATACAGTAAACCTGCAGAGGCCCATCGGAATGTAAAACTGGTGACACAGGAAACGCTCAAAACATAGACCCTAAAGAAGACTCAGTTTTCTTGTACTTAAGTCGGCACTGTGTCTCTTATATTTAATTCCGATGCAATTTGTGTGTTTCATCGTTTTTGGGAAGGTCGAATGGATACAGTAATCCTGCAGAGGTTCATCGGAATGTAAAACTGGTGACACAGAAACGCACAAAACATAGACCCTAGGAAGACTCAGTTTTGTAGCACTTAAGTCGGCATTGTGTCTCTTATATTTAATTCCGATGCAATTTCTGTGTTTCATCGTCACTGTGTAGGTCGAATGGATACAGTAAACCTGCAGAGGTACATTGGAATGTAAAACTGGTCACACAGGAAACGCTCAAAACATAGACAGTAGGAAGACTCAGTCTTCCTGTACTTAAGTCTGCATTTTGTGTTTTATATTTAAATCCGATGCAATTTCTGTCTTTCATCGTCAATGGGAAGGTCCAATGGATACAGTAAGCCTGCAGAGGTGCATCGGAATGTAAAAGTGTTGACACAGGAAACGCTCAAAACATAGACCCTAAAGAAGACTCAGTTTCCTCGTACTTAAGTCGGCACTGTGTCTCTTATATTTAATTCCGATGCAATTTGTGTGTTTCATCGTCTTTGGGAAGGTCGAATGGATACAGTAATCCTGCAGAGGTTCATCGGAATGTAAAACTGGTGACACAGAAACGCTCAAAACATAGACCCTAGGAAGACTCAGTTTTGTAGTACTTAAGTCGGCATTGTGTCTCTTATATTTAATTCCGATGCAATTTCTGTGTTTCATCGTCACTGGGAAGGTCCAATGGATACAGTAAACCTGCAGAGGTGCATCGGAATGTAAAACTGGTGACACAGGAAACGATCAAAACATAGACAGTAGGAAGACTCAGTCTTCCTGTACTTATGTCTGCAGTTTGTCTCTTATATTTAAATCCGATGCAATTTCTGTCTTTCATCGTCAATGGGAAGGTCCAATGGATACAGTAAGCCTGCAGAGGTGCATCGGAATGTAAAAGTGGTGACACAGGAAACGCTCAAAACATAGACCCTAAAGAAGACTCAGTTTCCTTGTACTTAAGTCGGCACTGTGTCTCTTATATTTAATTCCGATGCAATTTGTGTGTTTCATCGTCTTTGGGAAGGTCGAATGGATACAGTAATCCTGCAGAGGTTCATCGGAATGTAAAACAGATTACACAGGAAACGCTGAAAGCATAGACAGCAGGAAGACTCAGTCTTCCTGTACTTAAATCGGCATTGTGTCTCTTATATTTAATTCCGATGCAATTTCTGTGTTTCATCGTCACTGTGACGGTCCTAACCGGCAGAGGTGCATCGGAATGTAAAACTGGTGACACAGGAAACGGTCAAAACATAGACAGTAGGAAGACTCAGTCTTCCTGTACTTAAGTCGGCATTGTGTCTCTTATATTTAAATCCGATGCAATTTCTGTGTTTCATCGTCAATGGGAAGGTCCAATGGATACAGTAAACCTGCATAGGTGCATCAGAATGTAAAACTGGTGACACAGGAAACGCTCAAATCATAGACAGTAGGAAGACTCAGTCTTCCTGTACTTAAGTCGGCATTGTGTCTCTTATAGTTAATTCCGATGCAATTTCTGTGTTTCATCGTCGATGGGAATGTCCAAGGTATACAGTAAATCTGCAGACGTGCTTCGGAATGTAAAACTGGTGACACAGTAGACGCTCAAAACATAGACAGTAGGAAGACTCAGTCTTCCCGTACTTAAGACGGCATGTGTCTCTTATATTTAAATCCGATGCAATTTCTGTGTTTCATCGTCAATGGGAAGGTCCAATGGATACAGTAAACCTGCAGAGGTGCATCGGAATGTAAAACTCGTGACACAGGAAACGCTCAAAACGTAGACAGTAGGGAGCCTCAGTCTTCCTGTACATAAGTCGGCATTGTGTCTCTAATATTTAATTCCGATGCAATTTCTGTGTTTCATCGTCGACGGGAAGGTCCAAGGGATACAGTAAACCTGCAGAGGCCCATCGGAATGTAAAACTGGTGACACAGGAAACGCTCAAAACATAGACCCTAAAGAAGACTCAGTTTTCTTGTACTTAAGTCGGCACTGTGTCTCTTATATTTAATTCCGATGCAATTTGTGTGTTTCATCGTTTTTGGGAAGGTCGAATGGATACAGTAATCCTGCAGAGGTTCATCAGAATGTAAAACTGGTGACACAGAAACGCACAAAACATAGACCCTAGGAAGACTCAGTTTTGTAGCACTTAAGTCGGCATTGTGTCTCTTATATTTAATTCCAATGCAATTTCTGTGTTTCATCGTCACTGTGTAGGTCGAATGGATACAGTAAACCTGCAGAGGTACATTGGAATGTAAAACTGGTCACACAGGAAACGCTCAAAACATAGACAGTAGGAAGACTCAGTCTTCCTGTACTTAAGTCTGCATTTTGTGTCTTATATTTAAATCCGATGCAATGTCTGTCTTTCATCGTCAATGGGAAGGTCCAATGGATACAGTAAGCCTGCAGAGGTGCATCGGAATGTAAAACTGGTGACACAGGAAACGCTCAAAACATAGACCCTAAAGAAGACTCAGTTTCCTTGTACTTAAGTCGGCACTGTGTCTCTTATATTTAATTCCGATGCAATTTGTGTGTTTCATCGTCTTTGGGAAGGTCGAATGGATACAGTAATCCTGCAGAGGTTCATCGGAATGTAAAACTGGTGACACAGAAACGCTCAAAACATAGACCCTAGGAAGACTCAGTTTTGTAGTACTTAAGTCGGCATTGTGTCTCTTATATTTAATTCCGATGCAATTTCTGTGTTTCATCGTCACTGTGAAAGTCGAATGGATACAGTAAACCTGCAAAGGTGCATCGGAATGTAAAACTGGTGACACAGGAAACGCTCAAATCATAGACAGTAGGAAGACACAGTCTTCCTGTACTTAAGTCGGTATTGTGTCTCTTATATTTAATTCCTAAGCAATTTCTGTGTTTCATCGTCACTGTGAAGGTGCAATGGATACAGTAAACCTGCAGAGGTGCATCGGAATGTAAAACTGGTGACACAGGAGACGCTCAAAACTTATACAGTAGGAAGACTCAGTGTTCCTGTACTTAAGTCGGCATTATGTGTCTCTTATATTTCATTCCGATGCAATTTCTGTGTTTCATCGTCAATGGGAAGGTGCAATGGATACAGTAAACCTGCAAAGGTGCATCGGAACGTGAAACTGATGACACAGGAAACGCTCAAAGCATAGACAGTAGGAAGACTCAGCCTTCCTGTACTTAAGTCGGCATTGTGCCTCTTATATTCAAATCCGATGCAATTTCTGCGTTTCAACGGCAATAGGAAGGTCCAATGGATACAGTAAACCTGCAAAAGTGCATCTGAATGTAAAACTGGTGACACAGGAAACGCTCAAAACATAGACGCTAAAGAAGACTCAGTTTCGTTGTACTTAAGTCGGCATTGTGTCTCTTATATTTAATCCCGATGCAATTTCTGTGTTTCATCGTCACTGGGAAGGTCCGAAGCATACAGTAAACCTGCAGAGGTTCATCGGAATGTAAAACTGGTGACACAGAAACGCTCAAAACATAGACCCTAAGAAGGCTCAGTTTTGTAGTACTTAATTCGGCATTGTGTCTCTTATATTTAATTCCGATTCAATTTCTGTTTCTCATCGTCACTGTGAAGGTCCAATGGATACAGTAAACCTGCAGAGGTGCATCGGAATGTAAAACTGGTGACACAGGAAACGCTCAAAACATAGACCCTAAGAAGACTGAGTTTTGTAGTACTTAAGTCGGCATTGTGTCTCTTATATTTAATTCCGATGCAATTTCTGTGTTTCGTCGTCAATGGGAAGCCCCAAGGGATACAATAAACCTGCAGAGGTGAATCAGAATGTAAAACTGGTGACACAGGAAACGCTAAAAAACATAGACAGTAGGAAGACTCAGTCTTCCTGTTCTTAAGTCGGCATTGTGCCTCTTATATTTAAATCCGATGCAATTTCTGTGTTTCGTCGTCAATGGGAAGGTCCAATGGATACAGTAAACCTGCAGAGGTGCCTCGGAATGTAAATCTGGTGACACAGGAAACGCTCAAAGCATAGACAGTAGGAAGACTCAGTCTTCCCGTACTTAAGTCGGCATTGTGTCTCTTATATTTAATTCCGATGCAATTTGTGTGTTTCATCGTCTTTGGGAAGGTCGAATGGATACAGTAATCCTGCAGAGGTTCATAGGAATGTAAAACTGGTGACACAGAAACGCACAAAACATAGACCCTATGAAAACTCAGTTATGTAGTACTTAAGTCAGCATTATCTTATATTTAATTCCGATGCAATTTCTGTGTTTCATCGTCACTGTGAAGGTCGAATGGATACAGTAAACCTGCAGAGGTACATTGGAATGTAAAACTGGTGACACAGGAAACGCTCTAAACATAGACAGTAGGAAGACTCAGTCTTCCTGTACTTAAGTCTGCATTTTGTGTCTTATATTTAAATCCGATGCAATTTCTGTCTTTCATCGTCAATGGGAAGGTCCAATGGATACAGTAAGACTGCAGAGGTGCATCGGAATGTAAAAGTGGTGACACAGGAAACGCTCAAAACATAGACCCAAAAGAATTCTCAGTTTCCTTGTACTTAAGTCGGCACTGTGTCACTTATGTTTAATTCCGATGCAATTTGTGTGTTTCATCGTCACTGTGAAAGTCGAATGGATACAGTAAACCTGCAAAGGTGCATCGGAATGTAATACTGGTGACACAGGAAACGCTCAAATCATAGACAGTAGGAAGACACAGTCTTCCTGTACTTAAGTCGGTATTGTGTCTCTTATATTTAATTCCTAAGCAATTTCTGTGTTTCATCGTCAATGGGAAGGTACAATGGATACAGTAAACCTGCAAAGGTGCATCGGAACGTGAAACTGATGACACAGGAAACGCTCAAAGCATAGACAGTAGGAAGACTCAGCCTTCCTGTACTTAAGTCGGCATTGTGCCTCTTATATTCAAATCCGATGCAATTTCTGCGTTTCATCGGCAATAGGAAGGTCCAATGGATACAGTAAACCTGCAAAAGTGCATCTGAATGTAAAACTGGTGACACAGGAAACGCTCAAAACATAGACGCTAAAGAAGACTCAGTTTCGTTGTACTTAAGTCGACATTGTGTCTCTTATATTTAATCCCGATGCAATTTCTGTGTTTCATCGTCACTGGGAAGGTCCAATGCATACAGTAAACCTGCAGAGGTTCATCGGAATGTAAAACTGGTGACACAGAAACGCTCAAAACATAGACCCTAAGAAGGCTCAGTTTTGTAGTACTTAATTCGGCATTGTGTCTCTTATATTTAATTCCGATGCAATTTCTGTTTTTCATCGTCACTGTGAAGGTCCAATGGATACAGTAAACCTGCAGAGGTGCATCGGAATGTAAAACTGGTGACACAGGAAACGCTCAAAACATAGACCCTAAGAAGACTGAGTTTTGTAGTACTTAAGTCGGCATTGTGCCCCTTATATTTAAATCCGATGCAATTTCTGTGTTTCGTCGTCAATGGGAAGGTCCAATGGATACAGTAAACCTGCAGAGGTGCCTCGGAATGTAAATCTGGTGACACAGGAAACGCTCAAAACATAGACAGTAGGAAGACTCAGTCTTCCCGTACTTAAGTCGGCATTGTGTCTCTTATATTTAATTCCGATGCAATTTGTGTGTTTCATCGTCTTTGGGAAGGTCGAATGGATACAGTAATCCTGCAGAGGTTCATCGGAATGTAAAACTGGTGACACAGAAACGCTCAAAACATAGACCCTAGGAAGACTCATTTTTGTAGTACTTAAGTCGGCATTGTGTCTCTTACATTTAATTTCGATGCAATTTCTGTGTTTCATCGTCACTGTGAAGGTCGAATGGATACAGTAAACCTGCAAAGATGCATCGGAATGTAAAACTGGTGATATAGGAAACGCTCAAAACATAGACAGTAGGAAGACACAGTCTTCCTGTACTTAAGGGTGTATTGTGTCTCTTATATTTAATTCCTAAGCAATTTCTGTGTTTCATCGTCACTGTGAAGGTGCAATGGATACAGTAAACCTGCAGAGGTGCATCGGAATGTAAAACTGGTGACACAGGAGACGCTCAAAACATAGACAGTAGGAAGAGTCAGTGTTCCTGTACTTAAGTCGGCATTATGTGTCTCTTATATTTAATTCCGATGCAATTTCTGTGGTTCATCGGCAATAGGAACGTCCAATGGATACAGTAAACCTGCAAAAGTGCATCTGAACGTAAAACTGGTGACACAGGAAACGCTAAAAACATAGACCCTAAAGAAGACTCAGTTTTCTTGTACTTAAGTCGGCATTGTGTCTCTTATATTTAATTCCGATGCAATTTCTGTGTTTCATCGTCACTGGGAAGGTCCAATTGATACAGTAAACCTGCAGAGGTTCATCGGAATGTAAAACTGGTGACACAGAAACGCTCAAAACATAGACCCTAAGAAGGCTCAGTTTTGTAGTACTTAATTCGGCATTGTGTCTCTTATATTTAATTCCGATGCAATTTCTGTTTTTCATCGTCACTGTGAAGGTTCAATGGATACAGTAAACCTGCAGAGGTGCCTCGGAATGTAAAACTGGTGACACAGGAAACGCTCAAAACATAGACAGTAGGGAGACTCTGTCGACCCGTACTTAAGTCGGCATTGTGTCTCTTATATTTAATTCCGATGCAATTTCTGTGTTTCATCGTCCATGGGAAGGTCCAAGGGATACAGTAAACCTGCAGAGGCCCATCGGAATGTAAAACGGGTGACACAGGAAACGCTCAAAACATAGACCATAAAGAAGACTCAGTTTTCTTTTACTTAACTCGGCACTGTGTCTCTTACATTTAATTCCGATGCAATTTGTGTGTTTCATCGTCTTTGGGAATGTCGAATGGATACAGTAATCCTGCAGAGGTTCATCGGAATGTAAAACTGGTGACACAGAAACGCTCAAAACATAGACCCTAGGAAGACTCAGTTTTGTAGTACTTAAGTCGGCATTGTGTCTCTTATATTTAATTCCGATGCAATTTCTGTGTTTCATCGTCACTGGGAAGGTCCAATGGATACAGTAAACCTGCAGAGGTGCATCGGAATGTAAAACTGGTGACACAGGAAACGATCAAAACATAGACAATAGGAAGACTCAGTCTTCCTGTACTTATGTCTGCATTTTGTCTCTTATATTTAAATCCGATGCAATTTCTGTCTTTCATCGTCAATGGGAAGGTCCAATGGATACAGTAAGCCTGCAGAGGTGCATCGGAATGTAAAAGTGGTGACACAGGAAACGCTCAAAACATAGACCCTAAAGAAGACTCAGTTTCCTTGTACTTAAGTCGGCACTGTGTCTCTTATATTTAATTCCGATGCAATTTGTGTGTTTCATCGTCTTTGGGAAGGTCGAATGGATACAGTAATCCTGCAGAGGTTCATCGGAATGTGAAACACATTACACAGGAAACGCTGAAAGCATAGACAGCAGGAAGACTCAGTCTTCCTGTACTTAAATCGGCATTGTGTCTCTTATATTTAATTCCGATGCAATTTCTGTGTTTCATCGTCACTGTGACGGTCCTAACCGGCAGAGGTGCATCGGAATGTAAAACTGGTGACACAAGAAACGGTCAAAACATAGACAGTAGGAAGACTCAGTCTTCCTGTACTTAAGTCGGCATTGTGTCTCTTATATTTAAATCCGATGCAATTTCTGTGTTTCATCGTCAATGGGAAGGTCCAATGGATACAGTAAACCTGCATAAGTGCATCAGAATGTAAAACTGGTGACACAGGAAACGCTCAAATCATAGACAGTAGGAAGACTCAGTCTTCCTGTACTTAAGTCGGCATTGTGTCTCTTATAATTAATTCCGATGCAATTTCTGTGTTTCATCGTCGATGGGAATGTCCAAGGTATACAGTAAATCTGCAGAGGTGCTTCGGAATGTAAAACTGGTGACACAGTAGACGCTCAAAACATAGACAGTAGAAGACTCAGTCTTCCCGTACTTAAGACGGCATGTGTCTCTTATATTTAAATCCGATGCAATTTCTGTGTTTCATCGTCAATGGGAAGGTCCAATGGATACAGTAAACCTGCAGAGGTGCATCGGAATGTAAAACTCGTGACACAGGAAACGCTCAAAACGTAGACAGTAGGGAGCCTCAGTCTTCCTGTACATAAGTCGGCATTGTGTCTCTAATATTTATTTCCGATGCAATTTCTGTGTTACATCGTCGACGGGAAGGTCCAAGGGATACAGTAAACCTGCAGAGGCCCATCGGAATGTAAAACTGGTGACACAGGAAACGCTCAAAACATAGACCCTAAAGAAGACTCAGTTTTCTTGTACTTAAGTCGGCACTGTGTCTCTTATATTTAATTCCGATGCAATTTGTGTGTTTCATCGTTTTTGGGAAGGTCGAATGGATACAGTAATCCTGCAGAGGTTCATCAGAATGTAAAACTGGTGACACAGAAACGCACAAAACATAGACCCTAGGAAGACTCAGTTTTGTAGCACTTAAGTCCGCATTGTGTCTCTTATATTTAATTCCGATGCAATTTCTGTGTTTCATCGTCACTGTGTAGGTCGAATGGATACAGTAAACCTGCAGAGGTACATTGGAATGTAAAACTGGTCACACAGGAAACGCTCAAATTATAGACAGTAGGAAGACTCAGTCTTCCTGTACTTAAGTCTGCATTTTGTGTCTTATATTTAAATCCGATGCAATTTCTGTCTTTCATCGTCAATGGGAAGGTCCAATGGATACAGTAAGCCTGCAGAGGTGCATCGGAATGTAAAAGTGGTGACACAGGAAACGCTCAAAACATAGACCCTAAAGAAGACTCAGTTTCCTTGTACTTAAGTCGACACTGTGTCTCTTATATTTAATTCCGATGCAATTTGTGGGTTTCATCGTCTTTGGGAAGGTCGAATGGATACAGTAATCCTGCAGAGGTTCATCGGAATGTAAAACTGGTGACACAGAAACGCTCAAAACATAGACCCTAGGAAGACTCAGTTTTGTAGTACTTAAGTCGGCATTGTGTCTCTTATATTTAATTCCGATGCAATTTCTGTGTTTCATCGTCACTGTGAAAGTCGAATGGATACAGTAAACCTGCAAAGGTGCATCGGAATGTAAAACTGGTGACACAGGAAACGCTCAAATCATAGACAGTAGGAAGACACAGTCTTCCTGTACTTAAGTCGGTATTGTGTCTCTTATATTTAATTCCTAAGCAATTTCTGTGTTTCATCGTCACTGCGAAGGTGCAATGGATACAGTAAACCTGCAGAGGTGCATCGGAATGTAAAACTGGTGACACAGGAGACGCTCAAAACTTATACAGTAGGAAGACTCAGTGTTCCTGTACTTAAGTCGGCATTATGTGTCTCTTATATTTCATTCCGATGCAATTTCTGTGTTTCATCGTCAATGGGAAGGTGCAATGGATACAGTAAACCTGCAAAGGTGCATCGGAACGTGAAACTGATGACACAGGAAACGCTCAAAGCATAGACAGTAGGAAGACTCAGTCTTCCTGTACTTAAGTCGGCATTGTGTCTCTTATATTTAAATCCGATGCAATTTCTGTGTTTCATCGTCAATGGGAAGGTCCAATGGATACAGTAAACCTGCATAGGTGCATCAGAATGTAAAACTGGTGACACAGGAAACGCTCAAATCATAGACAGTAGGAAGACTCAGTCTTCCTGTACTTAAGTCGGCATTGTGTCTCTTATAGTTAATTCCGATGCAATTTCTGTGTTTCATCGTCGATGGGAATGTCCAAGGTATACCGTAAATCTGCAGAGGTGCTTCGGAATGTAAAACTGGTGACACAGTAGACGCTCAAAACATAGACTTAGAAGACTCAGTCTTCCCGTACTTAAGACGGCATGTGTCTCTTATATTTAAATCCGATGCAATTTCTGTGTTTCATCGTCAATGGGAAGGTCCAATGGATACAGTAAAGCTGCAGAGGTGCATCGGAATGTAAAACTCGTGACACAGGAAACGCTCAAAACGTAGACAGTAGGGAGCCTCAGTCTTCCTGTACATAAGTCGGCATTGTGTCTCTAATATTTATTTCCGATGCAATTTCTGTGTTTCATCGTCGACGGGAAGGTCCAAGGGATACAGTAAACCTGCAGAGGCCCATCGGAATGTAAAACTGGTGACACAGGAAACGCTCAAAACATAGACCCTAAAGAAGACTCAGTTTTCTTGTACTTAAGTCGGCACTGTGTCTCTTATATTTAATTCCGATGCAATTTGTGTGTTTCATCGTTTTTGGGAAGGTCGATTGGATACAGTAATCCTGCAGAGGTTCATCAGAATGTAAAACTGGTGACACAGAAACGCACAAAACATAGACCCTAGGAAGACTCAGTTTTGTAGCACTTAAGTCCGCATTGTGTCTCTTATATTTAATTCCGATGCAATTTCTGTGTTTCATCGTCACTGTGTAGGTCGAATGGATACAGTAAACCTGCAGAGGTACATTGGAATGTAAAACTGGTCACACAGGAAACGCTCAAATTATAGACAGTAGGAAGACTCAGTCTTCCTGTACTTAAGTCTGCATTTTGTGTCTTATATTTAAATCCGATGCAATTTCTGTGTTTCATCGTCAATGGGAAGGTCCAATGGATACAGTAAGCCTGCAGAGGTGCATCGGAATGTAAAAGTGGTGACACAGGAAACGCTCAAAACATAGACCCTAAAGAAGACTCAGTTTCCTTGTACTTAAGTCGGCACTGTGTCTCTTATATTTAATTCCGATGCAATTTGTGTGTTTCATCGTCTTTGGGAAGGTCGAATGGATACAGTAATCCTGCAGAGGTTCATCGGAATGTAAAACTGGTGACACAGAAACGCTCAAAACATAGACCCTAGGAAGACTCAGTTTTGTAGTACTTAAGTCGGCATTGTGTCTCTTATATTTAATTCCGATGCAATTTCTGTGTTTCATCGTCACTGTGAAAGTCGAATGGATACAGTAAACCTGCAAAGGTGCATCGGAATGTAAAACTGGTGACACAGGAAACGCTCAAATCATAGACAGTAGGAAGACACAGTCTTCCTGTACTTAAGTCGGTATTGTGTCTCTTATATTTAATTCCTAAGCAATTTCTGTGTTTCATCGTCACTGTGAAGGTGCAATGGATACAGTAAACCTGCAGAGGTGCATCGGAATGTAAAACTGGTGACACAGGAGACGCTCAAAACTTATACAGTAGGAAGACTCAGTGTTCCTGTACTTAAGTCGGCATTATGTGTCTCTTATATTTCATTCCGATGCAATTTCTGTGTTTCATCGTCAATAGGAAGGTGCAATGGATACAGTAAACCTGCAAAGGTGCATCGGAACGTGAAACTGATGACACAGGAAACGCTCAAAGCATAGACAGTAGGAAGACTCAGCCTTCCTGTACTTAAGTCGGCATTGTGCCTCTTATATTCAAATCCGATGCAATTTCTGCGTTTCATCGGCAATAGGAAGGTCCAATGGATACAGTAAACCTGCAAAAGTGCATCTGAATGTAAAACTGGTGACACAGGAAACGCTCAAAACATAGACGCTAAAGAAGACTCAGTTTCGTTGTACTTAAGTCGGCATTGTGTCTCTTATATTTAATCCCGATGCAATTTCTGTGTTTCATCGTCACTGGGAAGGTCCGAAGCATACAGTAAACCTGCAGAGGTTCATCGGAATGTAAAACTGGTGACACAGAAACGCTAAAAACATAGACCCTAAGAAGGCTAAGTTTTGTAGTACTTAATTCGGCATTGTGTCTCTTATATTTAATTCCGATTCAATTTCTGTTTCTCATCGTCACTGTGAAGGTCCAATGGATACAGTAAACCTGCAGAGGTGCATCGGAATGTAAAACTGGTGACACAGGAAACGCTCAAAGCATAGACCCTAAGATGACTGAGTTTTGTAGTACTTAAGTCGGCATTGTGTCTCTTATATTTAATTCCGATGCAATTTCTGTGTTTCGTCGTCAATGGGATGCCCCAAGGGATACAATAAACCTGCAGAGGTGAATCAGAATGTAAAACTGGTGACACAGGAAACGCTAAAAAACATAGACAGTAGGAAGACTCAGTCTTCCTGTTCTTAAGTCGGCATTGTGCCTCTTATATTTAAATCCGATGCAATTTCTGTGTTTCGTCGTCAATGGGAAGGTCCAATGGATACAGTAAACCTGCAGAGGTGCCTCGGAATGTAAATCTGGTGACACAGGAAACGCTCAAAGCATAGACAGTAGGAAGACTCAGTCTTCCCGTACTTAAGTCGGCATTGTGTCTCTTATATTTAATTCCGATGCAATTTGTGTGTTTCATCGTCTTTGGGAAGGTCGAATGGATACAGTAATCCTGCAGAGGTTCATAGGAATGTAAAACTGGTGACACAGAAACGCACAAAACATAGACCCTATGAAAACTCAGTTATGTAGTACTTAAGTCAGCATTATCTTATATTTAATTCCGATGCAATTTCTGTGTTTCATCGTCACTGTGAAGGTCGAATGGATACAGTAAACCTGCAGAGGTACATTGGAATGTAAAACTGGTGACACAGGAAACGCTCTAAACATAGACAGTAGGAAGACTCAGTCTTCCTGTACTTAAGTCTGCATTTTGTGTCTTATATTTAAATCCGATGCAATTTCTGTCTTTCATCGTCAATGGGAAGGTCCAATGGATACAGTAAGACTGCAGAGGTGCATCGGAATGTAAAAGTGGTGACACAGGAAACGCTCAAAACATAGACCCAAAAGAATTCTCAGTTTCCTTGTACTTAAGTCGGCACTGTGTCTCTTATGTTTAATTCCGATGCAATTTGTGTGTTTCATCGTCTTTGGGAAGGTCGAATGGATACAGTAATCCTGCAGAGGTTCATCGGAATGTAAAACTGGTGACACAGAAACGCTCAAAACACAGACCCTAGGAAGACTCAGTTTTGTAGTACTTAAGTCGGCATTGTGTCTCTTATATTATTTCCGATGCAATTTCTGTGTTTCATCGTCACTGTGAAAGTCGAATGGATACAGTAAACCTGCAAAGGTGCATCGGAATGTAATACTGGTGACACAGGAAACGCTCAAATCATAGACAGTAGGAAGACACAGTCTTCCTGTACTTAAGTCGGTATTGTGTCTCTTATATTTAATTCCTAAGCAATTTCTGTGTTTCATCGTCAATGGGAAGGTGCAATGGATACAGTAAACCTGCAAAGGTGCATCGGAACGTGAAACTGATGACACAGGAACCGCTCAAAGCATAGACAGTAGGAAGACTCAGCCTTCCTGTACTTAAGTCGGCATTGTGCCTCTTATATTCAAATCCGATGCAATTTCTGCGTTTCATCGGCAATAGGAAGGTCCAATGGATACAGTAAACCTGCAAAAGTGCATCTGAATGTAAAACTGGTGACACAGGAAACGCTCAAAACATAGACGCTAAAGAAGACTCAGTTTCGTTGTACTTAAGTCGACATTGTGTCTCTTATATTTAATCCCGTTGCAATTTCTGTGTTTCATCGTCACTGGGAAGGTCCAATGCATACAGTAAACCTGCAGAGGTTCATCGGAATGTAAAACTGGTGACACAGAAACGCTCAAAACATAGACCCTAAGAAGGCTCAGTTTTGTAGTACTTAATTCGGCATTGTGTCTCTTATATTTAATTCCGATGCAATTTCTGTTTTTCATCGTCACTGTGAAGGTCCAATGGATACAGTAAACCTGCAGAGGTGCATCGGAATGTAAAACTGGTGACACAGGAAACGCTCAAAACATAGACCCTAAGAAGACTGAGTTTTGTAGTACTTAAGTCGGCATTGTGTCTCTTATATTTAATTCCGATGCAATTTCTGTGTTTCGTCGTCAATGGGAAGCCCCAAGGGATACAGTAAACCTGCAGAGGTGAATCAGAATGTAAAACTGGTGACACAGGAAACGCTAAAAAACATAGACAGTAGGAAGACTCAGTCTTCCTGTTCTTAAGTCGGCATTGTGCCCCTTATATTTAAATCCGATGCAATTTCTGTGTTTCGTCGTCAATGGGAAGGTCCAATGGATACAGTAAACCTGCAGAGGTGCCTCGGAATGTAAATCTGGTGGCACAGGAAACGCTCAAAACATAGACAGTAGGAAGACTCAGTCTTCCCGTACTTAAGTCGGCATTGTGTCTCTTATATTTAATTCCGATGCAATTTGTGTGTTTCATCGTCTTTGGGAAGGTCGAATGGATACAGTAATCCTGCAGAGGTTCATCGGAATGTAAAACTGGTGACACAGAAATGCTCAAAACATAGACCCTAGGAAGACTCATTTTTGTAGTACTTAAGTCGGCATTGTGTCTCTTACATTTAATTTCGATGCAATTTCTGTGTTTCATCGTCACTGTGAAGGTCGAATGGATACAGTAAACCTGCAAAGGTGCATCGGAATGTAAAACTGGTGATATAGGAAACGCTCAAAACATAGACAGTAGGAAGACACAGTCTTCCTGTACTTAAGGGTGTATTGTGTCTCTTATATTTAATTCCTAAGCAATTTCTGTGTTTCATCGTCACTGTGAAGGTGCAATGGATACAGTAAACCTGCAGAGGTGCATCGGAATGTAAAACTGGTGACACAGGAGACGCTCAAAACATAGACAGTAGGAAGACTCAGTGTTCCTGTACTTAAGTCGGCATTATGTGTCTCTTATATTTAATTCCGATGCAATTTCTGTGGTTCATCGGCAATAGGAACGTCCAATGGATACAGTAAACCTGCAAAAGTGCATCTGAACGTAAAACTGGTGACACAGGAAACGCTAAAAACATAGACCCTAAAGAAGACTCAGTTTTCTTGTACTTAAGTCTACATTGTGTCTCTTATATTTAATTCCGATGCAATTTCTGTGTTTCATCGTCACTGGGAAGGTCCAATTGATACAGTAAACCTGCAGAGGTTCATCGGAATGTAAAACTGGTGACACAGAAACGCTCAAAACATAGACCCTAAGAAGGCTCAGTTTTGTAGTACTTAATTCGGCATTGTGTCTCTTATATTTAATTCCGATGCAATTTCTGTTTTTCATCGTCACTGTGAAGGTTCAATGGATACAGTAAACTTGCAGAGGTGCCTCGGAATGTAAAACTGGTGACACAGGAAACGCTCAAAACATAGACAGTAGGGAGACTCTGTCGACCCGTACTTAAGTCGGCATTGTGTCTCTTATATTTAATTCCGATGCAATTTCTGTGTTTCATCGTCCATGGGAAGGTCCAAGGGATACAGTAAACCTGCAGAGGCCCATCGGAATGTAAAACGGGTGACACAGGAAACGCTCAAAACATAGACCATAAAGAAGACTCAGTTTTCTTTTACTTAACTCGGCACTGTGTCTCTTACATTTAATTCCGATGCAATTTGTGTGTTTCATCGTCTTTGGGAATGTCGAATGGATACAGTAATCCTGCAGAGGTTCATCGGAATGTAAAACTGGTGACACAGAAACGCTCAAAACATAGACGCTAGGAAGACTCAGTTTTGTAGTACTTAAGTCGGCATTGTGTCTCTTATATTTAATTCCGATGCAATTTCTGTGTTTCATCGTCACTGGGAAGGTCCAATGGATACAGTAAACCTGCAGAGGTGCATCGGAATGTAAAACTGGTGACACAGGAAACGATCAAAACATAGACAATAGGAAGACTCAGTCTTCCTGTACTTATGTCTGCATTTTGTCTCTTATATTTAAATCCGATGCAATTTCTGTCTTTCATCGTCAATGGGAAGGTCCAATGGATACAGTAAGCCTGCAGAGGTGCATCGGAATGTAAAAGTGGTGACACAGGAAACGCTCAAAACATAGACCCTAAAGAAGACTCAGTTTCCTTGTACTTAAGTCGGCACTGTGTCTCTTATATTTAATTCCGATGCAATTTGTGTGTTTCATCGTCTTTGGGAAGGTCGAATGGATACAGTAATCCTGCAGAGGTTCATCGGAATGTAAAACAGATTACACAGGAAACGCTGAAAGCATAGACAGCAGGAAGACTCAGTCTTCCTGTACTTAAATCGGCATTGTGTCTCTTATATTTAATTCCGATGCAATTTCTGTGTTTCATCGTCACTGTGACGGTCCTAACCGGCAGAGGTGCATCGGAATGTAAAACTGGTGACACAGGAAACGGTCAAAACATAGACAGTAGGAAGACTCAGTCTTCCTGTACTTAAGTCGGCATTGTGTCTCTTATATTTAAATCCGATGCAATTTCTGTGTTTCATCGTCAATGGGAAGGTCCAATGGATACAGTATACCTGCATAGGTGCATCAGAATGTAAAACTGGTGACACAGGAAACGCTCAAATCATAGACAGTAGGAAGACTCAGTCTTCCTGTACTTAAGTCGGCATTGTGTCTCTTATAGTTAATTCCGATGCAATTTCTGTGTTTCATCGTCGATGGGAATGTCCAAGGTATATAGTAAATCTGCAGAGGTGCTTCGGAATGTAAAACTGGTGACACAGTAGACGCTCAAAACATAGACAGTAGAAGACTCAGTCTTCCCGTACTTAAGACGGCATGTGTCTCTTATATTTAAATCCGATGCAATTTCTGTGTTTCATCGTCAATGGGAAGGTCCAATGGATACAGTAAACCTGCAGAGGTGCATCGGAATGTAAAACTCGTGACACAGGAAACGCTCAAAACGTAGACAGTAGGGAGCCTCAGTCTTCCTGTACATAAGTCGGCACTGTGTCTCTAATATTTATTTCCCATGCAATTTCTGTGTTTCATCGTCGACGGGAAGGTCCAAGGGATACAGTAAACCTGCAGAGGCCCATCGGAATGTAAAACTGGTGACACAGGAAACGCTCAAAACATAGACCCTAAAGAAGACTCAGTTTTCTTGTACTTAAGTCGGCACTGTGTCTCTTATATTTAATTCCGATGCAATTTGTGTGTTTCATCGTTTTTGGGAAGGTCGAATGGATACAGTAATCCTGCAGAGGTTCATCAGAATGTAAAACTGGTGACACAGAAACGCACAAAACATAGACCCTAGGAAGACTCAGTTTTGTAGCACTTAAGTCCGCATTGTGTCTCTTATATTTAATTCCGATGCAATTTCTGTGTTTCATCGTCACTGTGTAGGTCGAATGGATACAGTAAACCTGCAGAGGTACATTGGAATGTAAAACTGGTCACACAGGAAACGCTCAAATTATAGACAGTAGGAAGACTCAGTCTTCCTGTACTTAAGTCTGCATTTTGTGTCTTATATTTAAATCCGATGCAATTTCTGTCTTTCATCGTCAATGGGAAGGTCCAATGGATACAGTAAGCCTGCAGAGGTGCATCGGAATGTAAAAGTGGTGACACAGGAAACGCTCAAAACATAGACCCTAAAGAAGACTCAGTTTCCTTGTACTTAAGTCGGCACTGTGTCTCTTATATTTAATTCCGATGCAATTTGTGTGTTTCATCGTCTTTGGGAAGGTCGAATGGATACAGTAATCCTGCAGAGGTTCATCGGAATATAAAACTGGTGACACAGAAACGCTCAAAACATAGACCCTAGGAAGACTCAGTTTTGTAGTACTTAAGTCGGCATTGTGTCTCTTATATTTAATTCCGATGCAATTTCTGTGTTTCATCGTCACTGTGAAAGTCGAATGGATACAGTAAACCTGCAAAGGTGCATCGGAATGTAAAACTGGTGACACAGGAAACGCTCAAATCATAGACAGTAGGAAGACACAGTCTTCCTGTACTTAAGTCGGTATTGTGTCTCTTATATTTAATTCCTAAGCAATTTCTGTGTTTCATCGTCACTGTGAAGGTGCAATGGATACAGTAAACCTGCAGAGGTGCATTGGAATGTAAAACTGGTGACACAGGAGACGCTCAAAACTTATACAGTAGGAAGACTCAGTGTTCCTGTACTTAAGTCGGCATTATGTGTCTCTTATATTTCATTCCGATGCAATTTCTGTGTTTCATCGTCAATGGGAAGGTGCAATGGATACAGTAAACCTGCAAAGGTGCATCGGAACGTGAAACTGATGGCACAGGAAACGCTCAAAGCATAGACAGTAGGAAGACTCAGCCTTCCTGTACTTAAGTCGGCATTGTGCCTCTTATATTCAAATCCGATGCAATTTCTGCGTTTCATCGGCAATAGGAAGGTCCAATGGATACAGTAAACCTGCAAAAGTGCATCTGAATGTAAAACTGGTGACACAGGAAACGCTCAAACCATAGACGCTAAAGAAGACTCAGTTTCGTTGTACTTAAGTCGGCATTGTGTCTCTTATATTTAATCCCGATGCAATTTCTGTGTTTCATCGTCACTGGGAAGGTCCAAAGCATACAGTAAACCTGCAGAGGTTCATCGGAATGTAAAACTGGTGACACAGAAACGCTCAAAACATAGACCATAAGAAGGCTCAGTTTTGTAGTACTTAATTCGGCATTGTGTCTCTTATATTTAATTCCGATGCAATTTCTGTTTTTCATCGTCACTGTGAAGGTCCAATGGATACAGTAAACCTGCAGAGGTGCATCGGAATGTAAAACTGGTGACACAGGAAACGCTCAAAACATAGACCCTAAGAAGACTGAGTTTTGTAGTACTTAAGTCGGCATTGTGTCTCTCATATTTAATTCCGATGCAATTTCTGTGTTTCGTCGTCAATGGGAAGCCCCAAGGGATACAGTAAACCTGCAGAGGTGAATCAGAATGTAAAACTGGTGACACAGGAAACGCTAAAAGACATAGACAGTAGGAAGACTCAGTCTTCCTGTTCTTAAGTCGGCATTGTGCCTCTTATATTTAAATCCGATGCAATTTCTGTGTTTCGTCGTCAATGGGAAGGTCCAATGGATACAGTAAACCTGCAGAGGTGCCTCGGAATGTAAATCTGGTGACACAGGAAACGTTCAAAGCATAGACAGTAGGAAGACTCAGTCTTCCCGTACTTAAGTCGGCATTGTGTCTCTTATATTTAATTCCGATGCAATTTGTGTGTTTCATCGTCTTTGGGAAGGTCGAATGGATACAGTAATCCTGCAGAGGTTCATAGGAATGTAAAACTGGTGACACAGAAACGCACAAAACATAGACCCTAGGAAAACTCAGTTATGTAGTACTTAAGTCAGCATTGTATATCTTATATTTAATTCCGATGCAATTTCTGTGTTTCATCGTCACTGTGAAGGTCGAATGGATACAGTAAACCGGCAGAGGTACATTGGAATGTAAAACTGGTGACACAGGAAACGCTCTACACATAGACAGTAGGAAGACTCAGTCTTCCTGTACTTAAGTCTGCATTTTGTGTCTTATATTTAAATCCGATGCAATTTCTGTCTTTCATCGTCAATGGGAAGGTCCAATGGATACAGTAAGACTGCAGAGGTGCATCGGAATGTAAAAGTGGTGACACAGGAAACGCTCAAAACACAGACCCTAAAGAAGACTCAGTTTCCTTGTACTTAAGTCGGCACTGTGTCTCTTATGTTTAATTCCGATGCAATTTGTGTGTTTCATCGTCTTTGGGAAGGTCGAATGGATACAGTAATCCTGCAGAGGTTCATCGGAATGTAAAACTGGTCACACAGAAACGCTCAAAACACAGACCCTAGGAAGACTCAGTTTTGTAGTACTTAAGTCGGCATTGTGTCTCTTACATTTAATTTCGATGCAATTTCTGTGTTTCATCGTCACTGTGAAGGTCGAATGGATACAGTAAACCTGCAAAGGTGCATCGGAATGTAAAACTGGTGATATAGGAAACGCTCAAAACCTAGACAGTAGGAAGACACAGTCTTCCTGTACTTAAGTCGGTATTGTGTCTCTTATATTTAATTCCTAAGCAATTTCTGTGTTTCATCGTCACTGTGAAGGTGCAATGGATACAGTAAACCTGCAGAGGTGCATCGGAATGTAAAACTGGTGACACAGGAGACGCTCAAAACATAGACAGTAGGAAGACTCAGTGTTCCTGTACTTAAGTCGGTATTATGTGTCTCTTATATTTAATTCCGATGCAATTTCTGTGTTTCATCGGCAATAGGAAGGTCCAATGGATACAGTAAACCTGCAAAAGTGCATCTGAATGTAAAACTGGTGACACAGGAAACGCCAAAAACATAGACCCTAAAGAAGACTCAGTTTTGTTGTACTTAAGTCGGCATTGTGTCTCTTATATTTAATTCCGATGCAATTTCTGTGTTTCATCGTCACTGGGAAGGTCCAAGGGATACAGTAAACCTGCAGAGGCCCATCGGAATGTAAAACGGGTGACACAGGAAACGCTCAAAACATAGACCATAAAGAAGACTCAGTTTTCTTTTACTTAACTCGGCACTGTGTCTCTTACATTTAATTCCGATGCAATTTGTGTGTTTCATCATCTTTGGGAAGGTCGAATGGATACAGTAATCCTGCAGAGGTTCATCGGAATGTAAAACTGGTGACACAGAAACGCTCAAAACATAGACCCTAGGAAGACTCAGTTTTGTAATACTTAAGTCGGCATTGTGTCTCTTATATTTAATTCCGATGCAATTTCTGTGTTTCATCGTCACTGGGAAGGTCCAATGGATACAGTAAACCTGCTGAGGTGCATCGGAATGTAAAACTGGTGACACAGGAAACGATCAAAACATAGACAGTAGGAAGACTCAGTCTTCCTGTACTTATGTCTGCATTTTGTCTCTTATATTTAAATCCGATGCAATTTCTGTCTTTCATCGTCAATGGGAAGGTCCAATGGATACAGTAAGCCTGCAGAGGTGCATCGGAATGTAAAAGTGGTGACACAGGAAACGCTCAAAACATAGACCCTAAAGAAGACTCAGTTTCCTTGTACTTAAGTCGGCACTGTGTCTCTTATATTTAATTCCGATGCAATTTGTGTGTTTCATCGTCTTTGGGAAGGTCGAATGGATACAGTAATCCTGCAGAGGTTCATCGGAATATAAAACTGGTGACACAGAAACGCTCAAAACATAGACCCTAGAAGACTCAGTTTTGTAGTTCTTAAGTCGGCATTGTGTCTCTTATATTTAATTTCGATGCAATTTCTGTGTTTCATCGTCACTGTGAAGGTCGAATGGATACAGTAAACCTGCAAAGGTGCATCGGAATGTAAAACTGGTGATACAGGAAACGCTCAAAACATAGACAGTAGGAAGACTCAGTGTTCCTGTACTTAAGTCGGCATTATGTGTCTCTTATATTTAATTCCGATGCAATTTCTGTGTTTCATCGTCAATGGGAAGGTGCAATGGATACAGTAAACCTGCAAAGGTGCATCGGAACGTGAAACTAGTGACACAGGAAACGCTCAAAGCATAGACAGTAGGAAGACTCAGTCTTCCTGTACTTATGTCTGCATTTTGTCTCTTATATTTAAATCCGATGCAATTTCTGTCTTTCATCGTCAATGGGAAGGTCCAATGGATACAGTAAGCCTGCAGAGGTGCATCGGAATGTAAAAGTGGTGACACAGGAAACGCTCAAAACATAGACCCTAAAGAAGACTCAGTTTCCTTGTACTTAAGTCGGCACTGTGTCTCTTATATTTAATTCCTATGCAATTTGTGTGTTTCATCGTCTTTGGGAAGGTCGAATGGATACAGTAAACCTGCAGAGGTGCATCGGAATGTAAAACTGGTGACACAGGAAACGCTCAAAACATAGACCCTAAGAAGACTGAGTTTTGTAGTACTTAAGTCGACATTGTGTCTCTTATATTTAATTCCGATGCAATTTGTGTGTTTCATCGTCTTTGGGAAGGTCGAATGGATACAGTAATCCTGCAGAGGTTCATCGGAATGTAAAACTGGTGACACAGAAACGCTCAAAACATAGACCCTAGGAAGACTCAGTTTTGTAGTACTTAAGTCGGCATTGTGTCTCTTATATTTAATTCCGATGCAATTTCTGTGTTTCATCGTCACTGGGAAGGTCCAATGGATACAGTAAACCTGCAGAGGTGCATCGGAATGTAAAACTGGTGACACAGGAAACGATCAAAACATAGACAGTAGGAAGACTCAGTCTTCCTGTACTTATGTCTGCATTTTGTCTCTTATATTTAAATCCGATGCAATTTCTGTCTTTCACCGTCAATGGGAAGGTCCAATGGATACAGTAAGCCTGCAGAGGTGCATCGGAATGTAAAACTGGTGACACAGGAAACGCTCAAAACATAGAAAGTAGGAAGGCTAAGTCTTCCTGACTTAAGTCGCCATTGTGTCTCTTATACTTAATTCCGATGAAATTTCTGTGTTTCATCGTCAATGGGAAGGTCCAAGGGATACAGTACACCTGCAAAGGTGCATCGGAATGTGAAACTGGTGACACCGGAAACGCTCAAAACATAGACAGTAGGAAGACACAGTCTTCCTGTACTTAAGTCGGCATTGTGTCTCTTATATTTAATTCCAAAGCAATTTCTGTGTTTCATCGTCACTGTGAAGGTGCAATGGATACTGTAAACCTGCAGAGGTGCATCGGAATGTAAAACTGGTGACACAGGAAACGCTCAAAACATAGACAGTAGGAAGAATCAGTCCTCCTGTACTTAAGTCGGCATTATGTGTCTCTTATATTTAATTCCGATGCAATTTCTGTGTTTCATCGTCACTGTGAAGGTCCAATGGATACAGTAAACCTGCAGAGGTGCATCGGAACGTAAAACTGGAGCCACAGGAAACGCTCAAAGCATAGACAGTAGGAAGACTCAGCCTTCCTGTACTTAAGTCGGCATTGTGCCTCTTATATTTAAATCCGATGCAATTTCTGCGTTTCATCGGCAATAGGAAGGTCCAAAGATACAGTAAACCTGCAAAAGTGCATCTGAATGTATAACTGGTGACACAGGAAACGCTCAAAACATAGACAGTAAGAAGACTCAGTCTTCCTGTACTTAAGTCTGCATTGTGTCTCTTATACTTCAGTCCGATGCAATTTCTGTCTTTCATCGTCAATGGGAAGGTCCAATGGATACAGTAAGCCTGCAGAGGTGCATCGGAATGTAAAACTGGTGACACAGGAAACGCTCAAAACATAGACAGTAGGAAGACTCAGTCTTCCTGACTTAAGTCGGCATTGTGTCTCTTATACTTAATTCCGATGAAATGTCTGTGTTTCATCGTCAATGGGAAGGTCCAAGGGATACAGTAAACCTGCAAAGGTGCATCGGAATGTAAAACTGGTGACACAGGAATCGCTCAAAACATAGACAGTAGGAAGACACAGTCTTCCTGTACTTAAGTCGGCTTTGTGTCTCTTATATTTAATTCCAAAGCAATTTCTGTGTTCCTTCGTCACTGTGAAGGTCCAATGGGTACAGTAAACCTGCAGAGGTGTATCGGAATGTAAAACTGGTGACACAGGAAACGCTCAAAACACAGACTTAAAGAAGACTCAGTTTTCTTGTACTTAAGTTGGCACTGTGTCTCTTATATTTAATTCCGATGCAATTTCTCTGTTTCAACGTCACTGTGAAGGTCGAATGGATGCAGTAAGCCTGCAGAGACGCATCGGAATGTAAAACTGATGACACAGGAAACGCTCAAAGCATAGACAGTAGGAAGACTCAGTCTTCCTGTACTTAAGTCGGCATTGTGCCTCTTATATTTAAATCCGATGCAATTTCTGCGTTTCATCGGCTATAGGAAGGTCCAATGGATACAGTAAACCTGCAAAGGTGGATCGGAATGTAAAACTGGTGACACAGGAATCGCTCAAAACATAGACAGTAGGAAGACACAGTCTTCCTTTACTTAAGTCGGCTTTGTGTCTCTTATATTTAATTCCAAAGCAATTTCTGTGTTCCTTCGTCACTGTGAAGGTGCAATGGATACAGTAAACCTGCAGAGGTGCAACGGAATGTAAAACTGGTGACACAGGAAACGCTCAAAACATAGACAGAAGGAAGATTCAGTCTTCCTGTACTTATGTCGGCATTATGTGTCTCTTATATTTAATTCCGATGCAATTTCTGTGTTTCATCGGTAATGGGAAGGTCCAAGGGATACAGTAAACCTGCAGAGGTGCATCGGAATGTAAAACTGATGACACAGGAAACGCTCAAATCATAGACAGTAGGAAGACTCAGACTTCCTGTACTTAAGTAGGCATTGTGTCTCTTATATTTAAATCCGATGCAATTTTTGCGTTTCATCGTCAATGGGAAGGTCCAATGGGTACAGTAAACCTGCAGAGGTGTATCGGAATGTAAAACTGGTGACACAGGAAACGCTCAAAACATAGACTTAAAGAAGACTCAGTTTTCTTGTACTTAAGTCGGCACTGTGTCTCTTATTTTTAATTCCGATGCAATTTCTGTGTTTCATCGTCACTGTGAAGGTCGAATGGATGCATTAAACCTGCAGAGATGCATCGGAATGTAAAACTGATGACACAGGAAACGCTCAAAGCATAGACAGAAGGAAGACTCAGCCTTCCTGTACTTAAGTCGGCATTGTGCCTCTTATATTTAAATCCGATGCAATTTCTGCGTTTCATCGGCTATAGGAGGGTCCAATGGATACAGTAAACCTGCAAAAGTGGATCGGAATGTAAAACTGGTGACACAGGAAATGCTCAAAACATAGACAGTAGGAATACTCAGTCTTCCTGTACTTACGTAGGCATTGTGTCTCTTATATTTAAGTCCGATGCAATTTTTGCGTTTCATCGTCAATGGGAAGGTCCAATGGGTACAGTAAACCTGCAGAGGTGTATCGGAATGTAAAACTGGTGACACAGGAAACGCTCAAAACATAGAAAGTAGGGAGACTCAGTCATCCCGTACTTAAGTCGGCATTGTGCCTCTTATATTTAATTCCGATGCAATTTCTGTGTTTCATCGTCCATGGGAAGGTCCAAGGGATACAGTAAACATGAAGAGGCCCATCGGAATGTAAAACTGGTGACACAGGAAACGCAAAAAACATAGACCATAAAGAAGACTCAGTTTTCTTGTACTTAAGTCGGCACTGTGTCTCTTATATTTAATTCCGATGCAATTTGTGTGTTTCATCGTCTTTGGGAAGGTCGAATGGATACAGTAATCCTGCAGAGGTTCATCGGAATGTAAACTGGTGACACAGAAACGCACAAAACATAGACCCTAGGAAAACTCAGTTTTGTAGTACTTAAGTCGGCATTGTATATCTTATATTTAATTCCGATGCAATTTCTGTGTTTCATCGTCACTGTGAAGGTCGAATGGATACAGTATACCTGCAGAGGTGCATCGGAATGTAAAAGTGGTGACACAGGAAACGCTCAAAACATAGACCCTAAAGAAGACTCAGTTTCCTTGTACTTAAGTCGGCACTGTGTCTCTTATGTTTAATTCCGATGCAATTTGTGTGTTTCATCGTCTTTGGGAAGGTCGAATGGATACAGTAATCCTGCAGAGGTTCATCGGAATGTAAAACTGGTGACACAGAAACGCTCAAAACATAGACCCTAAGAAGGCTCAGTTTTGTAGTACTTAATTCGGCATTGTGTCTCTTATATTTAATTACGATGCTATTTCTGTTTTTCGTCGTCACTGTGAAGGTCCAATGGATACAGTAAACCTGCAGAGTTGCATCGGAATGTAAAACTGGTGACACAGGAAACGCTCAAAACATAGACCCTAAGAAGACTGAGTTTTGTAGTACTTAAGTCGGCATTGTGTCTCTTATATTTAATTCCGATGCAATTTCTGTGATTCGTCGTCAATGGGAAGCCCCAAGGGATACAGTAAACCTGCAGAGGCCCATCGGAATGTAAAACTGGTGACACAGGAAACGCTCAAAACATAGACAGTAGGAAGACTCAGTCTTCCCGTACTTAAGTCGGCATTGTGTCTCTTATATTTAATTCCGATGCAATTTGTGTGTTTCATCGTCTTTGGGAAGGTCGAATGGATACAGTAATCCTGCAGAGGTTCATCGGAATGTAAAAGTGGTGACACAGAAACGCACAAAACATAGACCCTAGGAAAACTCAGTTTTGTAGTACTTAAGTCGGCATTGTATATCTTATATTTAATTCCGATGCAATTTCTGTGTTTCATCGTCACTGTGAAGGTCGAATGGATACAGTAAACCTGCAGAGGTACATTGGAATGTAAAACTGGTGACACAGGAAACGCTCTAAACATAGACAGTAGGAAGACTCAGTCTTCCTGTACTTAAGTCTGCATTTTGTGTCTTATATTTAAATCCGATGCAATTTCTGTCTTTCATCGTCAATGGGAAGGTCCAATGGATACAGTAAGCCTGCAGAGGTGCATCGGAATGTAAAAGTGGTGACACAGGAAACGCTCAAAACATAGACCCTAAAGAAGACTCAGTTTCCTTGTACTTAAGTCGGCACTGGGTCTCTTATGTTTAATTCCGATGCAATTTGTGTGTTTCATCGTCTTTGGGAAGGTCGATTGGATACAGTAATCCTGCAGAGGTTCATCGGAATGTAAAACTGGTGACACAGAAACGCTCAAAACATAGACCCTAGGAAGACTCAGTTTTGTAGTACTTAAGTCGGCATTGTGTCTCTTACATTTAATTTCGATGCAATTTCTGTGTTTCATCGTCACTGTGAAGGTCGAATGGATACAGTAAACCTGCAAAGGTGCATCGGAATGTAAAACTGGTGATATAGGAAACGCTCAAAACATAGACAGCAGGAAGACACAGTCTTCCTGTACTTAAGTCGGTATTGTGTCTCTTATATTTAATTCCTAAGCAATTTCTGTGTTTCATCGTCACTGTGAAGGTGCAATGGATTCAGTAAACCTGCAGATGTGCATCGGAATGTAAAACTGGTGACTCAGGAGACGCTCAAAACATAGACAGTAGGAAGACTCAGTGTTCCTGTACTTAAGTCGGCATTATGTGTCTCTTATATTTAATTCCGATGCAATTTCTGTGATTCATCGTCAATGGGAAGGTGCAATGGATACAGTAAACCTGCAAAGGTGCATCGGAACGTGAAACTGGTGACACAGGAAACGCTCAAACATAGACAGTAGGAAGACTCAGCCTTCCTGTACTTAAGTCGGCATTGTGCCTCTTATATTTAAATCCGATGCAATTTCTGCGTTTCATCGGCAATAGGAAGGTCCAATGGATACAGTAAACCTGCAGAGGTGCATCTGAATGTAAAACTGGTGACACAGGAAACGCTCAAAACATAGACCCTAAAGAAGACTCAGTTTTCTTGTACTTAAGTCGGCATTGTGTCTCTTATATTTAATTCCGATGCAATTTCTGTGTTTCATCGTCACTGGGAAGGTCCAATTGATACAGTAAACCTGCAGAGGTTCATCGGAATGTAAAACTGGTGACACAGAAACGCTCAAAACATAGAACCTAAGAAGGCTCAGTTTTGTAGTACTTAATTCGGCATTGTGTCTCTTATCTTTAATTCCGATGCAATTTCTGTTTTTCATCGTCACTGTGAAGGTTCAATGGATACAGTAAACCTGCAGAGGTGCATCGGAATGTAAAACTGGTGACACAGGAAACGCTAAAAAACATAAACAGTAGGAAGGCTCAGTCTTCCTGTTCTTAAGTCGGCATTGTGTCTCTCATATTTAAATCCGATGCAATTTCTGTGTTTCGTCGTCAATGGGAAGGTCCAATGGATACAGTAAACCTGCAGGGGTGCCTCGGAATGTAAAACTGGTGACACAGGAAACGCTCAAAACATAGACAGTAGGGAGACTCAGTCGTCCCGTACTTAAGTCGGCATTGTGTCTCTTATATTTAATTCCGATGCAATTTCTGTGTTTCATCGTCCATGGGAAGGTCCAAGGGATACAGTAAACCTGCAGAGGCCCATCGGAATGTAAAACTGGTGACACAGGAAACGCTCAAAACATAGACCATAAAGAAGACTCAGTTTTCTTTTACTTAATTCGGCACTGTGTCTCTTATATTTAATTCCGATGCAATTTGTGTGTTTCATCGTCTTTGGGAAGGTCGAATGGATACAGTAATCCTGCAGAGGTTCATCGGAATGTAAAACTGGTGACACAGAAACGCTCAAAACATAGACCCTAGGAAGACTCAGTTTTGTAGTACTTAAGTCGGCATTGTGTCTCTTATATTTAATTCCGATGCAATTTCTGTGTTTCATCGTCACTGGGAAGGTCCAATGGATACAGTAAACCTGCAGAGGTGCATCGGAACGTAAAACTGGAGACACAGGAAACGCTCAAAGCATAGACAGTAAGAAGACTCAGTCTTCCTGTACTTAAGTCTGCATTTTGTCTCTTATATTTAAATCCGATGCAATTTCTGTCTTTCATCGTCAATGGGAAGGTCCAATGGATACAGTAAGCCTGCAGAGGTGCATCGGAATGTAAAACTGGTGACACAGGAAACGCTCAAAACATAGACAGTAGGAAGACTCAGTCTTCCTGACTTAAGTCGGCATTGTGTCTCTTATACTTAATTCCGATGAAATGTCTGTGTTTCATCGTCAATGGGAAGGTCCAAGGGATACAGTAAACCTGCAAAGGTGCATCGGAATGTAAAACTGGTGACACAGGAAACGCGCAAAACATAGATAGTAGGAAGACTCAGACTTCCTGTACTTAAGTAGGCATTGTGTCTCTTATATTTAAATCCGATGCAATTTTTGCGTTTCGTCGTCAATGGGATGGTCCAATGGGTACAGTAAACCTGCAGAGGTGTATCGGAATGTAAAACTGGTGACACAGGAAACGCTCAAAACATAGACTTAAAGAAGACTCAGTTTTCTTGTACTTAAGTCGGCACTGTGTCTCTTATATTTAATTCCGATGCAATTTCTCTGTTTCATCGTCACTGTGAAGGTCGAATGGATGCAGTAAACCTGCAGAGACGCATCGGAATGTAAAACTGATGACACAGGAAACTCTCAAAGCATAGACAGTAGGAAGACTCAGTCTTCCTGTACTTAAGTCGGCATTGTGCCTCTTATATTTAAATCCGATGCAATTTCTGCGTTTCATCGGCTATAGGAAGGTCCAATGGATACAGTAAACCTGCAAAGGTGGATCGGAATGTAAAACTGGTGACACAGGAATCGCTCAAAACATAGACAGTAGGAAGACACAGTCTTCCTTTACTTAAGTCGGCTTTGTGTCTCTTATATTTAATTCCAAAGCAATTTCTGTGTTCCTTCGTCACTGTGAAGGTGCAATGGATACAGTAAACCTGCAGAGGTGCATCGGAATGTAAAACTGGTGACACAGGAAACGCTCAAAACATAGACAGTAGGAAGATTCAGTCTTCCTGTACTTATGTCGGCATTATGTGTCTCTTATATTTAATTCCGATGCAATTTCCGTGTTTCATCGGTAATGGGAAGGTCCAAGGGATACAGTAAACCTGCAGAGGTGCATCGGAATGTAAAACTGATGACACAGGAACCGCTCAAATCATAGACAGTAGGAAGACTCAGACTTCCTGTACTTAAGTAGGCATTGTGTCTCTTATATTTAAATCCGATGCAATTTTTGCGTTTCATCGTCAATGGGAAGGTCCAATGGGTACAGTAAACCTGCAGAGGTGTATCGGAATGTAAAACTGGTGACACAGGAAACGCTCAAAACATAGACTTAAAGAAGACTCAGTTTTCTTGTACTTAAGTCGGCACTGTGTCTCTTATATTTAATTCCGATGCAATTTCTGTGTTTCATCGTCACTGTGAAGGTCGAATGGATGCATTAAACCTGCAGAGATGCATCGGAATGTAAAACTGATGACACAGGAAACGCTCAAAACATAGACAGTAGGAACACACAGTCTTCCTGTACTTAAGTCGGCTTTGTGTCTCTTATATTTAATTCCAAAGCAATTTCTGTGTTCCTTCGTCACTGTGAAGGTGCAATGGATACAGTAAACCTGCAGCGGTGCATCGGAATGTAAAACTGGTGACACAGGAAATGCTCAAAACATAGACAGTAGGAATACTCAGTCTTCCTGTACTTACGTAGGCATTGTGTCTCTTATATTTAAGTCCGATGCAATTTTTGCGTTTCATCGTCAATGGGAATGTCCAATGGGTACAGTAAACCTGCAGAGGTGTATCGGAATGTAAAACTGGTGACACAGGAAACGCTCAAAACATAGACAGTAGGAAGACTCAGTCTTCCTGTACTTATGTCGGCATTATGTGTCTCTTATATTTAATTCCGATGCAATTTCTGTGTTTCATCGGTAATGGGAAGGTCCAAGGGATACAGTAAACCTGCAGAGGTGCATCGGAATGTAAAACTGATGACACAGCAAACGCTCAAATCATAGACAGTAGGAAGACTCAGACTTCCTGTACTTAAGTGGGCATTGTGTCTCTTATTTTTAAATCCGATGCAATTTTTGCGTTTGATCGTCAATGGGAAGGTCCAATGGGTACAGTAAACCTGCAGAGGTGTATCGGAATGTAAAACTGGTGACACAGGAAACGCTCAAAACATAGACTTAAAGCAGACTCAGTTTTCTTCCACTTAAGTCGGCACTGTGTCTCTTATATTTAATTCCGATGGAATTTCTGTGTTTCATCGTCACTGTGAATGTCGAATGGATGCAGTAAACCTGCAGAGGTGTATCGGAATGTAAAACTGGTGACACAGGAAACGCTCAAAACATAGAAAGTAGGGAGACTCAGTCATCCCGTACTTAAGTCGGCATTGTGTCTCTTATATTTAATTCCGATGCAATTTCTGTGTTTCATCGTCCATGGGAAGGTCCAAGGGATACAGTAAACCTGCAGAGGCCCATCGGAATGTAAAACTGGTGACACAGGAAACGCTCAAAACATAGACCATAAAGAAGACTCAGTTTTCTTGTACTTAAGTCGGCACTGAGTCTCTTATATTTAATTCCGATGCAATTTGTGTGTTTCATCGTCTTTGGGAAGGTCGAATGGATACAGTAATCCTGCAGAGGTTCATCGGAATGTAAAACTGGTGACACAGAAACGCTCAAAACATAGACCCTAGGAAGACTCAGTTTTGTAGTACTTAAGTCGGCATTGTGTCTCTTATATTTAATTCCGATGCAATTTCTGTGTTTCTTCGTCACTGGGAAGGTCCAATGGATACAGTAAACCTGCAGAGGTGCATTGGAATGTAAAACTGGTAACACAGGAAGCGATCAAAACATAGACTGTAGGAAGACTCAGTCTTCCTGTACTTATGTCTGCATTTTGTCTCTTATATTTAAATCCGATGCAATTTCTGTCTTTCATAGTCAATGGGAGCGTCCAATGGATACAGTAAGCCTGCAGAGGTGCATCGGAATGTAAAACTAGTGACACAGGAAACGCTCAAAACATAGAAAGTAGGAAGACACAGTCTTGCTGTACTTAAGTCGGCATTGTGTCTCTTATATTTAATTCCAAAGCAATTTCTGTGTTTCATCGTCACTGTGAAGGTTCAATGGATACTGAAAACCTGCAGAGGTGTATCGGAATGTAAAACTGGTGACACAGGAAACGCTCAAAACATAGCCTTAAAGAAGACTCAGTTTTCTTGTACTTAAGTCGGCACTGTGTCTCTTATATTTTATTCCGATGCAATATCTGTGTTTCATCGTCACTGTGAAGGTCCAATGGATACAGTAAACCTGCAGAGGTGCATCGGAATGTAAAACTGGTGACACAGGAAACGATCAAAACATAGACCCTAAGAAGACTGAGTTTTCTAGTACTTAAGTCGGCATTGTGTCTCTTATATTTAATTCCGATGCAATTTCTGTGTTTCATCGTCACCGTGAAGGTCCTACAGATACAGTAAACCTGCAGAGGTGCATCGGAATGTAAAACTGGTGACACAGGAAACGCTCAAAACATAGACAGTAGAAAGTTTCAGTCTTCCTGTACTTAAGTCGGCATTATGTCTCTGATATTTAAATCCGATGCAATTTCTGTGTTTCGTCGTCAATGGGAAGGTCCAACGGGTACAGTAAACCTGCAGAGGTGTATCGGAATGTAAAACTGGTGACACAGGAAACGCTCAAAACATAGCCTTAAAGAAGACTCAGTTTCCTTGTACTTAAGTCGGCACTGGGTCTCTTATATTTAATTCCGATGCAATTTCTGTGTTTCATCGTCACTGTGAAGGTGTAATGGATACAGTAAACCTGCAGAGGTGCCTCGGAATGTAAAACTTGTGACACAGGAAACGCTCAAAACATAGACAGTAGGAAGACTCAGTCTTCCCGTACTTAAGTCGGCATTGTGTATCATATATTTAATTCCGATGCAATTTCTGTGTTTCATCGTCCATGGGAAGGTCCAAGGGATTTAGTACACCTGCAAAGGTGCATCGGAATGTAAAACTGGTGACACAGGAAACGCTCAAAACATAGACAGTAGGATGACACAGTCTTCCTGTACTTAAGTCGGCATTGTGTCTCTTATATTTAATTCCAAATCAATTTCTGTGTTTCATCGTCACTGTGAAGGTTCAATGGATACTGTAAACCTGCAGAGGTTCATCGGAATGTAAAACTGGTGACACAGGAAACGCTCAAAACATAGACAGTAGGAAGACTCATTCTTCCTGTACTTAAGTCGGCATTATGTGTCTCTTATATTTAATTCCGATGCAATTTCTGTGTTTCATCATCACTGTGAAGGTCCAATGGATACAGTAAACCTGCAGAGGTGCATCTGAACGTAAAACTGGAGACACAGGAAACGCTCAAAGCATAGACAGTAGGAAGACTCAGCCTTCCTGTACTTAAGTCGGCATTGTGCCTCTTATATTTAAATCCGATGCAATTTCTGCGTTTCATCGTCAATGGGAAGGTCCAACGGGTACAGTAAACCTGCAGAGGTGTATCGGAATGTAAAACTGGTGACACAGGAAACGCTCAAAACATAGCCTTAAAGAAGACTCAGTTTCCTTGTACTTAAGTCGGCACTGGGTCTCTTATATTTAATTCCGATGCAATTTCTGTGTTTCATCGTCACTGTGAAGGTGTAATGGATACAGTAAACCTGCAGAGGTGCATCGGAATGTAAAACTGGTGACACAGGAAACGCTCAAAACATAGACAGTAGGAAGACTCAGACTTCCTGCACTTAAGTAGACATTGTGTCTCTTAAATTTAAATCCGATGCAATTTTTGTGTTTCATAGTCAATGGGAAGGTGCAATGGATACAGTAAACCTTCAGAGGTGCATCGGAATGTAAAACTGGTGACACAGGAAACGCTCAAAACATAGACAGTAGGAAGATTCAGTCTTCCTGTACTTAAGTCGGCATTATGTGTCTCTTATATTTAATTCCGATGCAATTTCTGTGTTTCATCGGTAATGGGAAGGTCCAAGAGATACAGTAAACCAGCAGAGGTGCATCGGAATGTAAAACTGATGACACAGCAAACGCTCAAATCATAGACAGTAGGAAGACTCAGACTTCCTGTACTTAAGTGGGCATTGTGTCTCTTATTTTTAAATCCGATGCAATTTTTGCGTTTGATCGTCAATGGGAAGGTCCAATGGGTACAGTAAACCTGCAGAGGTGTATCGGAATGTAAAACTGGTGACACAGGAAACGCTCAAAACATAGACTTAAAGAAGACTCAGTTTTCTTGTACTTAAGTCGGCACTGTGTCTCTTATATTTAATTCCGATGCAATTTCTGTGTTTCATCGTCACTGTGAATGTCGAATGGATGCAGTAAACCTGCAGAGATGCATCGGAATGTAAAACTGATGACACAGGAAACGCTCAAAGCATAGACAGTAGGAAGACTCAGCCTTCCTGTACTTAAGTCGGCATTGTGCCTCTTATATTTAAATCCGATGCAATTTCTGCGTTTCATCGGCTATAGGAAGGTCCAATGGATACAGTAAACCTGCAAAAGTGGATCGGAATGTAAAACTGGTGACACAGGAATCGCTCAAAACATAGACAGTAGGAAGACACAGTCTTCCTGTACTTAAGTCGGCTTTGTGTCTCTTATATTTAATTCCAAAGCAATTTCTGTGTTCCTTCGTCACTGTGAAGGTGCAATGGATACAGTAAACCTGCAGAGGTGCATCGGAATGTAAAACTGGTGACACAGGAAATGCTCAAAACATAGACAGTAGGAATACTCAGTCTTCCTGTACTTACGTAGGCATTGTGTCTCTTATATTTAAGTCCGATGCAATTTTTGCGTTTCATCGTCAATGGGAAGGTCCAACGGGTACAGTAAACCTGCAGAGGTGTATCGGAATGTAAAACTGGTGACACAGGAAACGCTCAAAACATAGCCTTAAAGAAGACTCAGTTTCCTTGTACTTAAGTCGGCACTGGGTCTCTTATATTTAATTCCGATGCAATTTCTGTGTTTCATCGTCACTGTGAAGGTGTAATGGATACAGTAAACCTGCAGAGGTGCATCGGAATGTAAAACTGGTGACACAGGAAACGCTCAAAACATAGACAGTAGGAAGACTCAGACTTCCTGCACTTAAGTAGACATTGTGTCTCTTAAATTTAAATCCGATGCAATTTTTGTGTTTCATAGTCAATGGGAAGGTCCAATGGATACAGTAAACCTGCAGACGTGTATCGGAATGTAAAACTGGTGACACAGGAAACGCTCAAAACATAGACCCAAAGAAGACTCAGTTTTCTTGTACTTAAGTCGGCACTGTGTCTCTTATATTTTATTCCGATGCAATATCAGTGTTTCATCGTCACTGTGAAGGTCCAATGGATACAGTAAACCTGCAGAGGTGCATCGGAATGTAAAACTGGTGACACAGGAAACGATCAAAACATAGACCCTAAGAAGACTGAGTTTTCTAGTACTTAAGTCGGCATTGTGTCTCTTATATTTAATTCCGATGCAATTTCTGTGTTTCATCGTCACCGTGAAGGTCCTACAGATACAGTAAACCTGCAGAGGTACATCGGAATGTAAAACTGGTGACACAGGAAACGCTCAAAACATAGACAGTAGAAAGTTTCAGTCTTCCTGTACTTAAGTCGGCATTATGTCTCTTATATTTAAATCCGATGCAATTTCTGTGTTTCGTCGTCAATGGGAAGGTCCAATGGATACAGTAAACCTGCAGAGGTGCCTCGGAATGTAAAACTTGTGACACAGGAAACGCTCAAAACATAGACAGTAGGAAGACTCAGTCTTCCCGTACTTAAGTCGGCATTGTGTATCATATATTTAATTCCGATGCAATTTCTGTGTTTCATCGTCCATGGGAAGGTCCAAGGGATTTAGTACACCTGCAAAGGTGCATCGGAATGTAAAACTGGTGACACAGGAAACGCTCAAAACATAGACAGTAGGATGACACAGTCTTCCTGTACTTAAGTCGGCATTGTGTCTCTTATATTTAATTCCAAATCAATTTCTGTGTTTCATCGTCACTGTGAAGGTTCAATGGATACTGTAAACCTGCAGAGGTGCATCGGAATGTAAAACTGGTGACACAGGAAACGCTCAAAACATAGACAGTAGGAAGACTCAGTCTTCCTGTACTTAAGTCGGCATTATGTGTCTCTTATATTTAATTCCGATGCAATTTCTGTGTTTCATCATCACTGTGAAGGTCCAATGGATACAGTAAACCTGCAGAGGTGCATCTGAACGTAAAACTGGAGACACAGGAAACGCTCAAAGCATAGACAGTAGGAAGACTCAGCCTTCCTGTACTTAAGTCGGCATTGTGCCTCTTATATTTAAATCCGATGCAATTTCTGCGTTTCATCGGCAATAGGAAGGTCCAAAGGATACAGTAAACCTGCAAAAGTGCATCTGAATGTAAAACTGGTGACACAGGAAACGCTCAAAACATAGACAGTAAGAAGACTCAGTCTTCCTGTACTTAAGTCTGCATTATGTCTCTTATATTTAAATCCGATGCAATTTCTGTCTTTCATCGTCAATGGGAAGGTCCAATGGATACAGTAAGCCTGCAGAGGTGCATCGGAATGTAAAACTGGTGACACAGGAAACGCTCAAAACACAGACAGTAGGAAGACTCAGTCTTCCTGACTTAAGTCGGCATTGTGTCTCTTATACTTAATTCCGATGAAATGTCTGTGTTTCAACGTCAATGGGAAGGTCCAAGGGATACAGTAAACCTGCAAAGGTGCATCGGAATGTAAAACTGGTGACACCGGAAACGCTAAAAACATAGACAGTAGGAAGACACAGTCTTCCTGTACTTAAGTCGGCATTGTGTCTCTTATATTTAATTCCAAAGCAATTTCTGTGTTTCATCGTCACTGTGAAGGTTCAATGGATACTGAAAACCTGCAGAGGTGCATCGGAATGTAAAACTGGTGACACAGGAAACGCTCAAAACATAGACAGTAGGAAGACTCAGTCTTCCTGTACTTATGTCGGCATTATGTTTCTCTTATATTTAATTCCGATGCAATTTCTGTGTTTCATCGTCACTGTGAAGGTCCAATGGATACAGAAAACCTGCAGAGGTGCGTCGGAACGTAAAACTGGAGACACAGGAAACGCTCAAAGCATAGACAGTAGGAAGACTCAGCCTTCCTGTACTTAAGTCGGCATTGTGCCTCTTATATTTAAATCCGATGCAATTTCTGCGTTTCATCGGCAATAGGAAGGTCCAAAGGATACAGTAAACCTGCAAAAGTGCATCTGAATGTAAAACTGGTGACACAGGAAACGCTCAAAACATAGACAGTAGGAAGACACAGTCTTCCTTTACTTAAGTCGGCTTTGTGTCTCTTATATTTAATTCCAAAGCAATTTCTGTGTTCCTTCGTCACTGTGAAGGTGCAATGGATACAGTAAACCTGCAGAGGTGCATCGGAATGTAAAACTGGTGACACAGGAAACGCTCAAAACATAGACAGTAGGAAGATTCAGTCTTCCTGTACTTAAGTCGGCATTATGTGTCTCTTATATTTAATTCCGATGCAATTTCTGTGTTTCATCGGTAATGGGAAGGTCCAAGGGATACAGTAAACCAGCAGAGGTGCATCGGAATGTAAAACTTATGACACAGCAAACGCTCAAATCATAGACAGTAGGAAGACTCAGACTTCCTGTACTTAAGTGGGCATTGTGTCTCTTATTTTTAAATCCGATGCAATTTTTGCGTTTGATCGTCAATGGGAAGGTCCAATGGGTACAGTAAACCTGCAGAGGTGTATCGGAATGTAAAACTGGTGACACAGGAAACGCTCAAAACATAGACTTAAAGAAGACTCAGTTTTCTTGTACTTAAGTCGGCACTGTGTCTCTTATATTTAATTCCGATGCAATTTCTGTGTTTCATCGTCACTGTGAATGTCGAATGGATGCAGTAAACCTGCAGAGATGCATCGGAATGTAAAACTGATGACACAGGAAACGCTCAAAGCATAGACAGTAGGAAGACTCAGCCTTCCTGTACTTAAGTCGGCATTGTGCCTCTTATATTTAAATCCGATGCAATTTCTGCGTTTCATCGGCTATAGGAAGGTCCAATGGATACAGTAAACCTGCAAAAGTGGATCGGAATGTAAAACTGGTGACACAGGAATCGCTCAAAACATAGACAGTAGGAAGACACAGTCTTCCTGTACTTAAGTCGGCTTTGTGTCTCTTATATTTAATTCCAAAGCAATTTCTGTGTTCCTTCGTCACTGTGAAGGTGCAATGGATACAGTAAACCTGCAGAGGTGCATCGGAATGTAAAACTGGTGACACAGGAAATGCTCAAAACATAGACAGTAGGAATACTCAGTCTTCCTGTACTTACGTAGGCATTGTGTCTCTTATATTTAAGTCCGATGCAATTTTTGCGTTTCATCGTCAATGGGAAGGTCCAACGGGTACAGTAAACCTGCAGAGGTGTATCGGAATATAAAACTGGTGACACAGGAAACGCTCAAAACATAGCCTTAAAGAAGACTCAGTTTCCTTGTACTTAAGTCGGCACTGGGTCTCTTATATTTAATTCCGATGCAATTTCTGTGTTTCATCGTCACTGTGAAGGTGAAATGGATACAGTAAACCTGCAGAGGTGCATCGGAATGTAAAACTGGTGACACAGGAAACGCTCAAAACATAGACAGTAGGAAGACTCAGACTTCCTGCACTTAAGTAGACATTGTGTCTCTTAAATTTAAATCCGATGCAATTTTTGTGTTTCATAGTCAATGGGAAGGTCCAATGGATACAGTAAACCTGCAGACGTGTATCGGAATGTAAAACTGGTGACACAGGAAACGCTCAAATCATAGACCCAAAGAAGACTCAGTTTTCTTGTACTTAAGTCGGCACTGTGTCTCTTATATTTTATTCCGATGCAATATCTGTGTTTCATCGTCACTGTGAAGGTCCAATGGATACAGTAAACCTGCAGAGGTGCATCGGAATGTAAAACTGGTGACACAGGAAACGATCAAAACATAGACCCTAAGAAGACTGAGTTTTCTAGTACTTAAGTCGGCATTGTGTCTCTTATATTTAATTCCGATGCAATTTCTGTGTTTCATCGTCACCGTGAAGGTCCTACAGATACAGTAAACCTGCAGAGGTGCATCGGAATGTAAAACTGGTGACACAGGAAACGCTCAAAACATAGACAGTAGAAAGTTTCAGTCTTCCTGTACTTAAGTCGGCATTATGTCTCTTATATTTAAATCCGATGCAATTTCTGTGTTTCGTCGTCAATGGGAAGGTCCAATGGATACAGTAAACCTGCAGAGGTGCCTCGGAATGTAAAACTTGTGACACAGGAAACGCTCAAAACATAGACAGTAGGAAGACTCAGTCTTCCCGTACTTAAGTCGGCATTGTGTATCATATATTTAATTCCGATGCAATTTCTGTGTTTCATCATCACTGTGAAGGTCCAATGGATACAGTAAACCTGCAGAGGTGCATCTGAACGTAAAACTGGAGACACAGGAAACGCTCAAAGCATAGACAGTAGGAAGACTCAGCCTTCCTGTACTTAAGTCGGCGTTGTGCCTCTTATATTTAAATCCGATGCAGTTTCTGCGTTTCATCGGCAATAGGAAGGTCCAAAGGATACAGTAAACCTGCAAAAGTGCATCTGAATGTAAAACTGGTGACACAGGAAACGCTCAAAACATAGACAGTAAGAAGACTCAGTCTTCCTGTACTTAAGTCTGCATTATGTCTCTTATATTTAAATCCGATGCAATTTCTGTCTTTCATCGTCAATGGGACGGTCCAATGGATACAGTAAGCCTGCAGAGGTGCATCGGAATGTAAAACTGGTGACACAGGAAACGCTCAAAACACAGACAGTAGGAAGACTCAGTCTTCCTGACTTAAGTCGGCATTGTGTCTCTTATACTTAATTCCGATGAAATGTCTGTGTTGCAACGTCAATGGGAATGTCCAAGGGATACAGTAAACCTGCAAAGGTGCATCGGAATGTAAAACGGGTGACACAGGAAACGCTCAAAACATAGACAGTAGGAAGATTCAGACTTCCTGTACTTAAGTAGGCATTGTGTCTCTTGTATTTAAATCCGATGCAATTTTTGCGTTTCGTCGTCAATGGGAAGGTCCAATGGGTACAGTAAACCTGCAGAGGTGTATCGGAATGTAAAACTGGTGACACAGGAATCGCTCAAAACATAGACAGTAGGAAGACACAGTCTTCCTGTACTTAAGTCGGCTTTGTGTCTCTTATATTTAATTCCAAAGCAATTTCTGTGTTCCTTCGTCACTGTGAAGGTGCAATGGATACAGTAAACCTGCAGAGGTGCATCGGGATGTAAAACTGGTGACACAGGAAATGCTCAAAACATAGACAGTAGGAATACTCAGTCTTCCTGTACTTACGTAGGCATTGTGTCTCTTATATTTAAGTCATATGCAATTTTTGCGTTTCATCGTCAATGGGAAGGTCCAATGGGTACAGTAAACCTGCAGAGGTGTATCGGAATGTAAAACTGGTGACACAGGAAACGCTCAAAACATAGCCTTAAAGAAGACTCAGTTTTCTTGTACTTAAGTCGGCACTGTGTCTCTTATATTTAATTCCGATGCAATTTCTGTGTTTCATCGTCACTGTGAAGGTCCAATGGATACAGTAAACCTGCAGAGGTGCATCGGAATGTAAAACTGGTGACACAGGAAACGATCAAAACATAGACCCTAAGAAGACTGAGTTTTCTAGTACTTAAGTCGGCATTGTGTCTCTTATATTTAATTCCGATGCAATTTCTGTGTTTCATCGTCACTGTGAAGGTCCTACAGATACAGTAAACCTGCAGAGGTGCATCGGAATGTAAAACTGGTGACACAGGAAACGCTCAAAACATAGACAGTAGAAAGTTTCAGTCTTCCTGTACTTAAGTCGGCATTGTGTCTCTTATATTGAAATCCGATGCAATTTCTGTGATTCGTCGTCAATGGGAAGGTCCAATGGATACAGTAAACCTGCAGAGGTGCCTCGGAATGTAAAACTGGTGACACAGGAAACGCTCAAAACATAGACAGTAGGATGACTCAGTCTTCCCGTACTTAAGTCGGCATTGTGTATCATATATTTAATTCCGATGCAATTTCTGTGTTTCATCGTCCATGGGAAGGTCCAAGGGATACAGTACACCTGCAAAGGTGCATCGGAATGTAAAACTGGTGACACAGGAAACGCTCAAAACATAGACAGTAGGATGACACAGTCTTCCTGTACTTAAGTCGGCATTGTGTCTCTTATATTTAATTCCAAAGCAATTTCTGTGTTTCATCGTCACTGTGAAGGTGCAATGGATACTGTAAACCTGCAGAGGTGCATCGGAATGTAAAACTGGTGACACAGGAAACGCTCAAAACATAGACAGTAGGAAGACTCAGTCTTCCTGTACTTAAGTCGGCATTATGTGTCTCTTATATTTAATTCCGTTGCAATTTCTGTGTTTCATCGTCACTGTGAAGGTCCAATGGATACAGTAAACCTGCAGAGGTGCATCGGAACGTAAAACTGGAGACACAGGAAACGCTCAAAGCATAGACAGTAGGAAGACTCAGCCTTCCTGTACTTAAGTCGGCATTGTGCCTCTTATATTTAAATCCGATGTAATTTCTGCGTTTCATCGGCAATAGGAAGGTCCAAAGGATACAGTAAACCTGCAAAAGTGCATGTGAATGTAAAACTGGTGACACAGGAAACGCTCAAAACATAGACAGTAAGAAGACTCAGTCTTCCTGTACTTAAGTCTGCATTTTGTCTCTTATATTTAAATCCGATGCAATTTCTGTCTTTCATCGTCAATGGGAAGGTCCAATGGATACAGTAAGCCTGCAGAGGTGCATCGGAATGTAAAACTGGTGACACAGGAAACTCTCAAAACATAGACAGTAGGAAGACTCAGTCTTCCTAAGTCGGCATTGTGTCTCTTATACTTAATTCCGATGAAATGTCTGTGTTTCAACGTCAATGGGAAGGTCCAAGGGATACAGTAAACCTGCAAAGGTGCATCGGAATGTAAAACTGGTGACACAGGAAACGCTCAAAACATAGACAGTAGGAAGATTCAGACTTCCTGTACTTAAGTAGGCATTGTGTCTCTTATATTTAAATCCGATGCAATTTTTGCGTTTCGTCGTCAATGGGAAGGTCCAATGGGTACAGTAAACCTGCAGAGGTGTATCGGAATGTAAAACTGGTGACACATGAAACGCTCAAAACATAGACTTAAGGGGATACGGAATCACCTATCCCCGCAATGTTAATATATGCCTACTATAGGGAACATTTTCTCACAAACTACTGGAGACAGAGAGGTAAAAATTTTACTGTATGTGCATTCATATGTTACAACAATACTGAAACAACAGTTTATTGTCAAAGTATTTTCTTACAGAGATATTGTACATTTATTTTTAAGTAAATTTTTTCCATCGCTTTTTACTAGACTATCACCCCTAAGTCTTTTGTAAATCAAGTAATTAAAAAATCGTTGTTTCAGTATGTAATAGGGACCTATGTCACTACGTCAGAAAAATTTCAGACTTCTTGGTTGACCAGTACCTGAGATAATGTTCCTAGATGAAGTAAAAAGTAAACTTACGGGAAACGGAGAAAGAAGATTAAAACATTCCTGATCCGTAGCTAATACCCCCTTCACAGTCTTCATAATCATCTTCAAGTCTTCTTTTGGCACCCCTCTGCACCTGTCTTGCTTTTTTCACTAATGTCTTGATTATATTATCAGCATGCCTTAGTCTGTGCTGATCTAAAAAGAACATAGCACGTACCGTACGGGAACCAACACACATACCCAACTTTTGAAGGACCTGGCATTTAGTTATATTTCCAAGATTGAAGGTTGCCACAGCATCATACACACCAAAATGTAGTGTATTAATTCCGACAAACACTGTTTTTGGGAGACGATGCCATATCACACTATTCAAGCACTCGTTGGGGTTCTGCGTTTTTCCATGAAGACATTTCATCAGAAGACTTCTGTCAGCCAGATCTCTGAAAATGGGCTTTATTTCTGCCATGATGGCTGATGGTAGACTGTGGTGGTGAATGTATTTCTCTCCTGTTGTTAGTCCCCTATTGTATTTACACCAGCTGTTTTCACCTTTGGGGCACAAACCATGTTGTGGATGCTCATCCGTGGATGCGGTGTGGAAATATAAAGCCCATATAGCTCTCCTCATTTCTTCAAGATTGCCTGTATTTTGCCTGATTGCAAGGCCATAGCAGTTCTGAATGTGGTCTATTATGGAATCAGTCAATCTTCCTCTGCCATCCAAGGTTTTCCCATCATCTAGTTTTATCCCTTTCATAACTGATTTTAACCTTCTCAGCCTGGCACCCATTCTCTTCTGCACATGTCCTATACATTCAAGTTTGCTTATATTTACACTGTTCCCATATGGTTTGCTTTCCAAAACTTCTTTGAATGCTTTAGAGTCACCATCTCCCAGATATTTGACATAGCGAACATTATACCACTGTGAAGAGCGCAATACCCGATCTCACAAATATATAAAAATAAAATAGTTATAATTGTAGTAGAGCTATTTATGATACGTCATTTTAAAGAGGAAACATGTCAGAATATAATACGCCAATAAAAAAAATTCGATTTTTTAACCCAAAATCCGATTCCGTATCCCCTTAAAGAAGACTCAGTTTTCTTGTACTTAAGTCGGCACTGTGTCTCTTATATTTAATTCCGATGCAATTTCTCTGTTTCATCGTCACTGTGAAGGTCGAATGGATGCAGTAAACCTGCAGAGATGAATCGGAATGTAAAACTGATGACACAGGAAACGCTCAAAGCATAGACAGTAGGAAGACTCAGCCTTCCTGTACTTAAATCGGCATTGTGCCTCTTATATTTAAATCCGATGCAATTTCTGCGTTTCATCGGCTATAGGAAGGTAGAATGGATACAGTAAACCTGCAAAGGTGGATCGGAATGTAAAACTGGTGACACAGGAATCGCTCAAAACATAGACAGTAGGAAGACACAGTCTTCCTTTACTTAAGTCGGCTTTGTGTCTCTTATATTTAATTCCAAAGCAATTTCTGTGTTCCTTCGTCACTGTGAAGGTGCAATGGATACAGTAAACCTCCAGAGGTGCATCGGAATGTAAAACTGGAGACACAGGAAACGCTCAAAACATAGACAGTAGGAAGATTCAGTCTTCCTGTACTTAAGTCGGCATTATGTGTCTCTTATATTTAATTCCGATGCAATTTCTGTGTTTCATCGGTAATGGAAAGGTCCAAGGGATACAGTAAACCTGCAGAGGTGCATCGGAATGTAAAACTGGTGACACAGGAAATGCTCAAAACATAGACAGTAGGAATACTCAGTCTTCCTGTACTTACGTAGGCATTGTGTCTCTTATATTTAAGTCCTATGCAATTTTTGCGTTTCATCGTCAATGGGAAGGTCCAATGGGTACAGTAAACCTGCAGAGGTGTATCGGAATGTAAAACTGGTGACACAGGAGACGCTCAAAACATAGCCTTAAAGAAGACTCAGTTTCCTTGTACTTAAGTCGGCACTGTGTCTATTATATTTAATTCCGATGCAATTTCTGTGTTTCATCGTCACTGTGAAGGTGCAATGGATACAGTAAACCTGCAGAGGTGCATCGGAATGTAAAACTGGTGACACAGGAAACGCTCAAAACATAGACAGTAGGAAGACTCAGACTTCCTGCACTTAAGTAGACATTGTGTCTCCTTTATTTAAATCCGATGCAATTTTTGCGTTTCATCGTCAATGGGAAGGTCCAATGGCTACAGTAAACATGCAGAGGTGTATCGGAATGTAAAACTGGTGACACAGGAAACACTCAAAACATAGACCCAAAGAAGACTCAGTTTTCTTGTACTTAAGTCGGGACAGTGTCTCTTATATTTAATTCCGATGCAACTTCTGTGTTTCATCGTCACTGTGAAGGTCCAATGGATACAGTAAACCTGCAGAGGTGCATCGGAATGTGAAACTGGTGACACAGGAAACGATCAAAACATAGACCCTAAGAAGACTGAGTTTTCTAGTACTTAAGTCGGCATTGTGTCTCTTATATTTAATTCCGATGCAATTTCTGTGTTTCATCGTCACTGTGAAGGTCCTACAGATACAGTAAACCTCCAGAGGTGCATCGGAATGTAAAACTGGTGACACAGGAAACGCTAAAAACATAGACAGTAGAAAGACTCAGTCTTCCTGTACTTAAGTCGGCATTGTGTCTCTTATATTTAATTCCGATCCAATTTCTGTGTTTCATCGTCAATGGGAAGGTCCAAGGGATACAGTAACCCTGCAGAGGTGCATCGGAGTGTAAAACTGATGACACAGGAAACCCTCAAAACATAGACAGTAGGAAGACTCAGCCTTCCTGTACTTAAGTCGGCATTGTGCGTCTTATATTTAAATCCGATACAATTTCTGCGTTTCATCGGCAATAGGAAGGTCCAATGGATACAGTAAACCTGCGAAGGTGCATCGGAATATAAAACTGGTGACACAGGAAACGCTCAAAGCATAGACAGTAGGAAGACTCAGCCTTCCTGTACTTAAGTCGGCATTGTGCCACTTATATTTAAATCCGATGCAAACTCTGCGTTTCATCGTCAATAGGAAGGTCCAATGGATACAGTAAACCTGCAAAAGTGCATCGGAATGTAAAACTGGTGACACAGGAAACGCTCAAAACATAGACCCTAAGAAGACTCAGATTTCTTGTACTTAAGTCGGCATTGTGTTTCTTATATTTAATTCCGATGCAATTTCTGTGTTTCATCATCAATGGGAAGGTCCAATGGATACAGTAAACCTGCAGAGGTGCATCGGAATGTAAAACTGGTGACACAGGAAACGCTCAAAACATAGACAGTAGGAAAACTCAGACTTCCTGTACTTAAGAAGGCATTGTGTCTCTTATATTTAAATCCGATGCAAATTCTGTGTTTCATCGTCACTGTGAAGGTCGAATGGATGCAGTAAACCTGCAGAGATGCATCGGAATGTAAAACTGATGACACAGGAAACGCTCAAAACATAGACAGTAGGAAGACTCAGTCTTCCTGTACTTAAGTCAGCATTATGTGTCTCTTATATTTAATTCCGATGCAATTTCTGTGTTTCATCGTCAATGGGAAGGTCCAAGGGATACAGTAAACCTGCAGAGGTGCATCGGAATGTAAAACTGATGACACAGGAAACGCTCAAATCATAGACAGTAGGAAGACTGAGACTTCCTGTACTTAAGTAGGCATTGTGTCTCTTATATTTAAATCCGATGCAATTGTTGCGTTTCATCGTCAATGGGAAGGACCAATGGGTACAGCAAACCTGCAGAGGTGTATCGGAATGTAAAACTGGTGACACAGGAAACGCTTAAAACATAGACTTAAAGAAGACTCAGTTTTATTGTACTTAAGTTGGCACTGTGTCTCTTATATTTAATTCCGATGCAATTTCTCTGTTTCATCGTCACTGTGAAGGTCGAATGGATGCAGTAAACCTGCAGAGATGCATCGGAATGTAAAACTGATGACACAGGAAACGCTCAAAGCATAGACAGTAGGAAGACTCAGCCTTCATGTACTTAAGTCGGCATTGTGCCTCTTATATTTAAATCCGATGCAATTTCTGCGTTTCATCGGCAATAGGAAGGTCCAATGGATACAGTAAACCTGCAAAGGTGCATCGGAATGTAAAACTGGTGACGCAGGAATCGCTCAAAACATAGACAGTAGGGAGACACAGTATTCCTGTACCTATGTCGGCTTTGTGTCTCTTATATTAAAATCCAAAGCAATTTCTGTGTTTCATCGTCACTGTGAAGGTGCAATGGATACAGTAAACCTGCAGACATGCATCGGAATGTAAAACTGGTGACACAGGGAACGCTCAAAACATAGACAGTAGGAAGACTCAGTCTTCCTGTACTTAAGTCGGCATTGTGTCTCTTATATTTAATTCCGATGCAATTTCTGTGTTTCATCGTCAATGGGAAGGCCCAAGGGATACAGTAAACCTGCAGAGGTGCATCGGAATGTATAACTGATGTCACAGGAAACGCACAAAGCATAGACAGTAGGAAGACTCAGACTTCCTGTTCTTAAGTAGGCATTGTGTCTCTTATATTTAAATCCGATGCAATTTTTGCGTTTCATCGTCAATGGGAAGGTCCAATGGGTACAGTAAACCTGCAGAGTTGTATCGGAATGTAAAACTGGTGACACAGGTAACGCTCAAAACATAGACCCAAAGAAGACTCAGTTTTCTTGTACTTACGTCGAAATTGTGTCTCTTACATTTAATTCCGATGCAATTTCTGTGTTTCATCGTATCTGTGAAGGTCGAATGGTTGCAGTAAACCTGCAGAGATGCATCGGAATGTAAAACTGATGACACAGGAAACGCACAAAGTATAGACAGTAGGAAGACTCAGCCTTCCTGTACTTAAGTCGGCATTGTGCCTCTTATATTTAAATCCGATGCAATTTCTGCGTTTCATCGGCAATAGGAAGGTCCAATGGATACAGTAAACCTGCAAAGGTGCATCGGAATCTAAAACTGGTGACACAGGTAACGCTGAAAACATAGACCCTAAGAAGACTCATTTTTCTTGTACTTATGTCGGCATTGTGTCTCTTATATTTAATTCCGATGCAATTTCTGTGTTTCATCGTCACTGGGAAGGTCCAATGGATACAATAAACCTGCAGAGGTGCATCAGGTGTAAAACTGGTGACACAGGAAACGCTCAAAGAATAGACAGTAGGAAGACTCAGTCTTCCTGTACTTAAGTCGGCATTGTGTCTCTTATATTTAAATCCGATGCAATTTCTGTGTTTCATCGTCAATGGGAAGGTCCAATGGATACAGTAAACCTGCAGATGTGCATCGGAATGTAAAACTGGTGACACAGGAAACGCTCAAAACGTAGACAGTAGGAAGACTCAGTCTTCCTGTACTTAAGTCGACATTGTGACTCTTAGATCTAATTCCGATGAAATTTCTGTGTTTCATCGTCAATGGGAATGTCCAATGGATGCAGTAAACCTGCAGTTGTGCATCGGAATCTAAAACTGGTTACACAGGATAGGCTTATAACATAGACACTCAGAAAAGTCAGTCTTCTTGTACTTAAGTCGGCATTGTGCCATTTGTATCTAATTACGATGCTATTTCCTTGTTTCATCGTGAATGTGAATGTCCAAGGGGTGCAGTATACCAACAGTTGTGCATCGGAATCTAAAACTGGTTACACAGGGTAGGCTCAAAACATAGACACTGAGAAAAGTCCGTCTTCTTGAACTTAAGCGGCATTGTGCCATTTGTATTTAATTACGATGCAATTTCCGTGTTTCATCGTCAATGTGAAGGTCCAAGGGATGCAGTAAACCTGTAGTTGTGCATCGGAATCTAAAACTGGTGACACAGGATAGGCTCAAAACATAGACACGCACAAAAATCAGTTTTCTTGTACTTAAGTCGGCATTGTGCCATTTGTATTTAATTCCGATGCAATTTCCGTGTTTCATCGTCAATGTGAAGGCCCAAGGGATGCAGTAAACCTGCAGTTGTGCATCTGAATCTAAAACTGGTTACACAGGATAGGCTCAAAACATAGACACTCAGAAAAGTCAGTCTTCTTGTACTTAAGTGGGCATTGTGCCACTTGTATTTAATTCCGATGCAATATCCGTGCTTCATCGTCAATGTGAAGGCCGAGGGATGCAGTAAACCTGCAGTTGTGCATCGGAATCTAAAACTGGTTACACAGGATAGGCTCAAAATATAGACACTCAGAAAAGTCAATCTTCTTGTACTTAAGTCGGCATTGTGCCATTTATATTTAATTCCGATGCAATTTACGTGTTTCATCGTCGATGTAAAGGTGCAAGGGATGCAGTAAACCTGCAGTTGTGCATCGGAATCCAAAACTGGTTACATAGATTAGGCTGAAAGCATAGACACTCAGAAAAGTCAGTCTTCTTGCACTTATGTCGGCTTTGCCCATTTGTATTTAATTCCGATGCAATTTCCGTGTTTCATCGTCAATGAGAAGGTCCATGGGATGCAGAAAATCTGCAGTTGCGTATCGGAATTTAAAACTGGTTACACAGGATAGGCTCCAAACAGAGACACTCAGAAAAGTCTGTCTTCTTGTACTTAAGTCGGCATTGTGCTTTTTGAATTTAATTACAATGCAAGTTGCGTGTTTCATCGTCAATATGAAGGTCCAAGGGATGCAGTAAACTTGCAGTTGTGCATCGGAATCTAAAACTCGTTACACAGGATAGGCTCAAAACATAGACACTCAGAAAAGTCAGTCTTCTTGTACTTAAGTCGGCATTGTGCCATTTGTATTTAATTCCGATGAAATTTCCGTGTTTCATCGTCAATGTGAAATTCCAAGGGATGCAGTAAACCTGCAGTTGTGCATCGGGATCTAAAACTGGTTACACAGGATAGGCTCAAAACATAGACAGTAGGAATACTCAGTCTTCCTGTACTTACGTAGGCATTGTGTCTCTTATATTTAAGTCCTATGCAATTTTTGCGTTTCATCGTCAATGGGTACAGTAAACCTGCAGAGGTGTATCGGAATGTAAAACTGGTGACACAGGAAACGCTCAAAACATAGCCTTAAAGAAGACTCAGTTTCCTTGTACTTAAGTCGGCACTGTGTCTATTATATTTAATTCCGATGCAATTTCTGTGTTTCATCGTCACTGTGAAGGTGCAATGGATACAGTAAACCTGCAGAGGTGCATCGGAATGTAAAACTGGTGACACAGGAAACGCTCAAAACATAGACAGTAGGAAGACTCAGACTTCCTGCACTTAAGTAGACATTGTGTCTCCTTTATTTAAATCCGATGCAATTTTTGCGTTTCATCGTCAATGGGAAGGTCCAATGGCTACAGTAAACATGCAGAGGTGTATCGGAATGTAAAACTGGTGACACAGGAAACACTCAAAACATAGACCCAAAGAAGACTCAGTTTTCTTGTACTTAAGTCGGGACAGTGTCTCTTATATTTAATTCCGATGCAACTTCTTTGTTTCATCGTCACTGTGAAGGTCCAATGGATACAGTAAACCTGCAGAGGTGCATCGGAATGTAAAACTGGTGACACAGGAAACGATCAAAACATAGACCCTAAGAAGACTGAGTTTTCTAGTACTTAAGTCGGCATTGTGTCTCTTATATTTAATTCCGATGCAATTTCTGTGTTTCATCGTCACTGTGAAGGTCCTACAGATACAGTAAACGTCCAGAGGTGCATCGGAATGTAAAACTGGTGACACAGGAAACGCTAAAAACATAGACAGTAGAAAGACTCAGTCTTCCTGTACTTAAGTCGGCATTGTGTCTCTTATATTTAATTCCGATCCAATTTCTGTGTTTCATCGTCAATGGGAAGGTCCAAGGGATATAGTAACCCTGCAGAGGTGCATCGGAGTGTAAAACTGATGACACAGGAAACCCTCAAAACATAGACAGTAGGAAGACTCAGCCTTCCTGTACTTAAGTCGGCATTGTGCCTCTTATATTTAAATCCGATACAATTTCTGCGTTTCATCGGCAATAGGAAGGTCCAATGGATACAGTAAACCTGCGAAGGTGCATCGGAATATAAAACTGGTGACACAGGAAACGCTCAAAGCATAGACAGTAGGAAGACTCAGCCTTCCTGTACTTAAGTCGGCATTGTGCCACTTATATTTAAATCCGATGCAAACTCTGCGTTTCATCGTCAATAGGAAGGTCCAATGGATACAGTAAACCTGCAAAGGTGCATCGGAATGTAAAACTGGTGACACAGGAAACGCTCAAAACATAGACCCTAAGAAGACTCAGTTTTCTTGTACTTAAGTCGGCATTGTGTTTCTTATATTTAATTCCGATGCAATTTCTGTGTTTCATCATCAATGGGAAGGTCCAATGGATACAGTAAACCTGCAGAGGTGCATCGGAATGTAAAACTGGTGACACAGGAAACGCTCAAAACATAGACAGTAGGAAAACTCAGACTTCCTGTACTTAAGAAGGCATTGTGTCTCTTATATTTAAATCCGATGCAAATTCTGTGTTTCATCGTCACTGTGAAGGTCGAATGGATGCAGTAAACCTGCAGAGATGCATCGGAATGTAAAACTGATGACACAGGAAACGCTCAAAGCATAGACAGTAGCAAGACTCAGCCTTCATGTACTTAAGTCGGCATTGTGCCTCTTATATTTAAATCCGATGCAATTTCTGCGTTTCATCGGCAATAGGAAGGTCCAATGGATACAGTAAACCTGCAAAGGTGCATCGGAATGTAAAACTGGTGACACAGGAATCGCTCAAAACATAGACAGTAGGGAGACACAGTCTTCCTGTACCTATGTCGGCTTTGTGTCTCTTATATTTAAATCCAAAGCAATTTCTGTGTTTCATCGTCACTGTGAAGGTGCAATGGATACAGTAAACCTGCAGACATGCATCGGAATGTAAAACTGGTGACACAGGAAACGCTCAAAACATAGACAGTAGGAAGACTCAGTCTTCCTGTACTTAAGTCGGCATTGTGTCTCTTATATTTAATTCCGATGCAATTTCTGTGTTTCATCGTCAATGGGAAGGCCCAAGGGATACAGTAAACCTGCAGAGGTGCATCGGAATGTATAACTGATGTCACAGGAAACGCACAAAGCATAGACAGTAGGAAGACTCAGACTTCCTGTTCTTAAGTAGGCATTGTGTCTCTTATATTTAAATCCGATGCAATTTTTGCGTTTCATCGTCAATGGGAAGGTCCAATGGGTACAGTAAACCTGCAGAGTTGTATCGGAATGTAAAACTGGTGACACAGGTAACGCTCAAAACATAGACCCAAAGAAGACTCAGTTTTCTTGTACTTACGTCGGCATTGTGTCTCTTACATTTAATTCCGATGCAATTTCTGTGTTTCATCGTATCTGTGAAGGTCGAATGGTTGCAGTAAACCTGCAGAGATGCATCGGAATGTAAAACTGATGACACAGGAAACGCACAAAGTATAGACAGTAGGAAGACTCAGCCTTCCTGTACTTAAGTCGGCATTGTGCCTCTTATATTTAAATCCGATGCAATTTCAGCGTTTCATCGGCAATAGGAAGGTCCAATGGATACAGTAAACCTGCAAAGGTGCATCGGAATCTAAAACTGGTGACACAGGTAACGCTGAAAACATAGACCCTAAGAAGACTCATTTTTCTTGTACTTATGTCGGCATTGTGTCTCTTATATTTAATTCCGATGCAATTTCTGTGTTTCATCGTCACTGGGAAGGTCCAATGGATACAATAAAACTGCAGAGGTTCATCGGAATGTAAAACTGGTGACACAGGAAACGCTCAAAGAATAGACAGTAGGAAGACTCAGTCTTCCTGTACTTAAGTCGGCATTGTGTCTCTTATATTTAAATCCGATGCAATTTCTGTGTTTCATCGTCAATGGGAAGGTCCAATGGATACAGTAAACCTGCAGATGTGCATCGGAATGTAAAACTGGTGACACAGGAAACGCTCAAAACGTAGACAGTAGGAAGACTCAGTCTTCCTGTACTTAAGTCGACATTGTGACTCTTAGATCTAATTCCGATGAAATGTCTGTGTTTCATCGTCGATGGGAAGGTCCAAGGGATACAGAAAACCTGCAGAGGTCCATCGGAATGTAAAACTGGTGACACAGGAAACGGTCAAAACATAGAACCTAAGAAGTCTCAGTTTTCTTGTACTTAAGTCGGCATTGTGTCTCTTATATTTAATTCCGATGCAATTTCTGTGTTTCATCGTCACTGTGAAGGTCGAATGTATAAAGAAAACCTGCAGAGGTGCATCGGAATGTAAAACTGGTGACTCAGGAAACGCTCAAAACATAGACAGTAGGATGACTCAGTCTTCCTGTACTTAAGTCTGCATTGTGTATCTTATCTTTAAATCCGATGCAATTTCTGTCTTTCATCGTTAATGGGAAGGTCCAATGGATACAATAAACCTGCAGAGGTGCATCGGAATGTAAAACTGGTTACACAGGAAACGCTCAAAGCATAGACAGTAGGAAGACTCAGTCTTCCTGTACTTAAGTCGGCATTGTGTCTCTTATATTTAATTCCGATGCAATTTCTGTGTTTCATCGTCAATGGGATGGTCCAATGGATGCAGTAAACCTGCAGTTGTGCATCGGAATCTAAAACTGGTTACACAGGATAGGCTTATAACATAGACACTCAGAAATGTCAGTCTTCTTGCACTTAAGTCGGCATTGTGCCATTTGTATCTAATTACGATGCTATTTCCTTGTTTCATCGTCAATGTGAATGTCCAAGAGGTGCAGTATACCAACAGTTGTGCATCGGAATCTAAAACTGGTTACACAGGGTAGGCACAAAACATAGACACTGAGAAAAGTCAGTCTTCTTGAACTTAAGCGGCATTGTGCCATTTGTATTTAATTACGATGCAATTTCCGTGTTTCATCGTCAATGTGAAGGTCCAAGGGATGCAGTAAACCTGTAGTTGTGCATCGGAATCTAAAACTGGTGACACAGGATAGGCTCAAAACATAGACACGCACAAAAATCAGTTTTCTTGTACTTAAGTCGGCATTGTGCCATTTGTATTTAATTCCGATGCAATTTCCGTGTTTCATCGTCAATGTGAAGGCCCAAGGGATGCAGTAAACCTGCAGTTGTGCATCTGAATCTAAAACTGGTTTCACAGGATAGGCTCAAAACATAGACACTCAGAAAAGTCAGTCTTCTTGTACTTAAGTGGGCATTGTGCCACTTGTATTTAATTCCGATGCAATATCCGTGCTTCATCGTCAATGTGAAGGCCGAGGGATGCAGTAAACCTGCAGTTGTGCATCGGAATCTAAAACTGGTTACACAGGATAGGCTCAAAATATAGACACTCAGAAAAGTCAATCTTCTTGTACTTAAGTCGGCATTGTGCCATTTATATTTAATTCCGATGCAATTTACGTGTTTCATCGTCGATGTAAAGGTGCAAGGGATGCAGTAAACCTGCAGTTGTGCATCGGAATCCAAAACTGGTTACATAGATTAGGCTGAAAGCATAGACACTCAGAAAAGTCAGTCTTCTTGCACTTATGTCGGCTTTGCCCATTTGTATTTAATTCCGATGCAATTTCCGTGTTTCATCGTCAATGAGAAGGTCCATGGGAAGCAGAAAACCTGCAGTTGCGTATCGGAATTTAAAACTGGTTACACAGGATAGGCTCCAAACAGAGACACTCAGAAAAGTCAGTCTTCTTGTACTTAAGTCGGCATTGTGCCATTTGTATTTAATTCCGATGAAATTTCCGTGTTTCATCGTCAATGTGAAGGTCCAAGGGATGCAGTAAACCTGCAGTTGTGCATCGGGATCTAAAACTGGTTACACAGGATAGGCTCAAAACATAGACACTCAGAAAAGTCAGACTTCTTGTACTTAAGTCGGCATTGTGCTTTTTGAATTTAATTCCGATGCAAGTTGCGTGTTTCATCGTCAATATGAAGGTCCAAGGGATGCAGTAAACTTGCAGTTGTGCATCGGAATCTAAAACTCGTTACACAGGATAGGCTCAAAACATAGACACTCAGAAAAGTCAGTCTTCTTGTACTTAAGTCGGCATTGTGCCATTTGTATTTAATTCCGATGAAATTTCCGTGTTTCATCGTCAATGTGAAGGTCCAAGGGATGCAGTAAACCTGCAGTTGTGCATCGGGATCTAAAACTGGTTACACAGGATAGGCTCAAAACATAGACACTCAGAAAAGTCAGACTTCTTGTACTTAAGTCGGCATTGTGCCATTTGTATTTAATTCCCATGCTATTTCTGTGTTTTATCGTCACTGTGAAAGTCGAATGGATACAGTAAACCTGCATCGGTGCATCGGAATGTAAAACTGGTGACACAGGAAACGCTCAAAACGTAGACAGTAGGAAGACTCAGTCTTCCTGTACTTAAGTCGACATTGTGTCTCTTAGATTTAATTCCGATGCAATTTCTGTGTTTCATCGTCAATGGGAAGGTCCAAGGGATACAGTAAACCTGCAGAGGTCCATCGGAATGTAAAACTGGTGACAGCGGAAACGCTCAAAACATAGACAGTAGGAAGACTCAGTCTTCCTGTACTTAAGTCGGCATTGTGTCTCTTATATTTAAATCTGATGCAATTTCTGTGTTTCATCGTCAGTGGAAGGTCCAATGGATACAGAAAACCTGCAGAGGTGCATCTGAATGTAAAACTGGTGACACAGGAAACGCTCAAAACATAGACCCTAAATAGACTCAGTTTTGTAGTACTTAGATCGGCATTGTGTCTCTTATATTTAATTCCGACGCAATTTCTGTGTTTCATCGTCACTGTGAAGGTCCAATGGATACAGTAAACCTGCAGAAGTGCATCGGAATGTAAAACTGGTGACACAGGAATCGCTCAAAACATAGACCCTAACAAGACTCAGTTTTCTTGTACTTAAGTCGGCATTGTCTCTTATATTTAATTCCGATGCAATTTCTGTGTTTCATCGTCACTGTGAAAGTCGAATGGATACAGTAAACCTGCAGAGGTGCATCGGAATGTAAACCTGGTGACACAGGAAACGCTCAATACATAGACAGTAGGAAGACACCGACTTCCTGTACTTAAGTCGGCATTGTATCTCTTATATTTAATTCCAAAGCAATTTCTGTGTTTCATCGTCAATGGGAAGGTCTAATGGATACAGTAAACCTGCAGAGGTGCATCGGAATGTAAAACTGGCGACACAGGAAACGCTCAAATCATAGACCCTAAGGAGACTCAGTTTTGTAGTACTTAGGTCGGCATTGTGTCTCTTATATTTAATTCCAAAGCAATTTCTGTGTTTCATCGTCACTGTGAAGATCCAGTGAATACAGTAAACATGCAGAGGTGCATCAGAATGTAAAACTGGTGACACAGGAAAAGCTCAAAACATAGACAGTAGGAAGACTCAGTCTTCCTGTACTTAAGTCGGCATTGTGTCTCTTATATTTAATTAAGTTGCTATTTCTGTGTTTCATCGTCCATGGGAAGGTCCAAGGGATACAGTAAACCTGCAGAGTTGCAACGGAATCTAAAACTGGTGACACAGGAAACGCTCAAAACGTAGACAGTAGGAAGACTCAGTCTTATTGTACTTAAGTCGGCATTGTGCCTCTTATATTTAATTCCGATGCAATTTCTGTGTTTCATCGTCGATGGGAATGTCCAAGGGATACGGTAAACCTGCAGAGGTGCATTGGAATGTAAAACTGGTGACACAGGAAACGCTCAAAACGTAGACAGTAGGAAGTCTCAGTCTTCCCGTACTTAAGTCGGCATTGTGTCTCTTATATTTAATTCCGATGCAATATCTGTGTTTCATCGTCACTGTGAAGGTCGAATGGATGCAGTAAACCTGCAGAGATGCATCGGAATGTAAAACTGATGACACAGGAAACGCTCAAAACATAGACAGTAGGAAGACTCAGTCTTCCTGTACTTAAGTCAGCATTATGTGTCTCTTATATTTAATTCCGATGCAATTTCTGTGTTTCATCGTCAATGGGAAGGTCCAAGGGATACAGTAAACCTGCAGAGGTGCATCGGAATGTAAAACTGATGACACAGGAAACGCTCAAATCATAGACAGTAGGAAGACTGAGACTTCCTGTACTTAAGTAGGCATTGTGTCTCTTATATTTAAATCCGATGCAATTGTTGCGTTTCATCGTCAATGGGAAGGACCAATGGGTACAGCAAACCTGCAGAGGTGTATCGGAATGTAAAACTGGTGACACAGGAAACGCTTAAAACATAGACTTAAAGAAGACTCAGTTTTATTGTACTTAAGTTGGCACTGTGTCTCTTATATTTAATTCCGATGCAATTTCGCTGTTTCATCGTCACTGTGAAGGTCGAATGGATGCAGTAAACCTGCAGAGATGCATCGGAATGTAAAACTGATGACACAGGAAACGCTCAAAGCATAGACAGTAGGAAGACTCAGCCTTCATGTACTTAAGTCGGCATTGTGCCTCTTACATTTAAATCCGATGCAATTTCTGCGTTTCATCGGCAATAGGAAGGTCCAATGGATACAGTAAACCTGCAAAGGTGCATCGGAATGTAAAACTGGTGACACAGGAATCGCTCAAAACATAGACAGTAGGGAGACACAGTCTTCCTGTACTTATGTCGGCTTTGTGTCTCTTATATTTAAATCCAAAGCAATTTCTGTGTTTCATCGTCACTGTGAAGGTGCAATGGATACAGTAAACCCTCAGACATGCATCGGAATGTAAAACTGGTGACACAGGAAACGCTCAAAACATAGACAGTAGGAAGACTCAGTCTTCCTGTACTTAAGTCGGCATTGTGTCTCTTATATTTAATTCCGATGCAATTTCTGTGTTTCATCGTCAATGGGAAGGCCCAAGGGATACAGTAAACCTGCAGAGGTGCATCGGAATGTATAACTGATGTCACAGGAAACGCACAATGCATAGACAGTAGGAAGACTCAGACTTCCTGTTCTTAAGTAGGCATTGTGTCTCTTATATTTAAATCCGATGCAATTTTTGCGTTTCATCGTCAATGGGAAGGTCCAATGGGTACAGTAAACCTGCAGAGTTGTATCGGAATGTAAAACTGGTGACACAGGTAACGCTCAAAACATAGACCCAAAGAAGACTCAGTTTTCTTGTACTTACGTCGGCATTGTGTCTCTTACATTTAATTCCGATGCAATTTCTGTGTTTCATCGTATCTGTGAAGGTCGAATGGTTGCAGTAAACCTGCAGAAATGCATCGGAATGTAAAACTGATGACACTGGAAACGCACAAAGTATAGACAGTAGGAAGACTCAGCCTTCCTGTACTTAAGTCGGCATTGTGCCTCTTATATTTAAATCCGATGCAATTTCTGCGTTTCATCGGCAATAGGAAGGTCCAATGGATACAGTAAACCTGCAAAGGTGCATCGGAATCTAAAACTGGTGACACAGGTAACGCTGAAAACATAGACCCTAAGAAGACTCAGTCTTCCTGTACTTAAGTCGGCATTGTGTCTCTTAAATTTAATTCCGATGCAATTTCTGTGTTTCATCGTCAATGGGAATGTCCAATGGATGCAGTAAACCTGCAGTTGTGCATCGGAATCTAAAACTGGTTACACAGGATAGGCTTATAACATAGACACTCAGAAAAGTCAGTCTTCTTGTACTTAAGTCGGCATTGTGCCATTTGTATCTAATTACGATGCAATTTCCGTGTTTCATCGTCAATGTGAAGGTCCAAGGGATGCAGTAAACCTGCAGTTGTGCATCGGAATCTAAAACTGGTGACACAGGATAGGCTCAAAACATAGACACTCAGAAAAGTCAGTCTTCTTGTACTTAAGTGGGCATTGTGCCACTTGTATTTAATTCCGATGCAATATCCGTGCTTCATCGTCAATGTGAAGGCCGAGGGATGCAGTAAACCTGCAGTTGTGCATCGGAATCTAAAACTGGTTACACAGGATAGGCTCAAAATATAGACACTCAGAAAAGTCAATCTTCTTGTACTTAAGTCGGCATTGTGCCATTTATATTTAATTCCGATGCAATTTACGTGTTTCATCGTCGATGTAAAGGTGCAAGGGATGCAGTAAACCTGCAGTTGTGCATCGGAATCCAAAACTGGTTACATAGATTAGGCTGAAAGCGTAGACACTCAGAAAAGTCAGTCTTCTTGCACTTATGTCGGCTTTGCCCATTTGTATTTAATTCCGATGCAATTTCCGTGTTTCATCGTCAATGAGAAGGTCCATGGGATGCAGAAAACCTGCAGTTGCGTATCGGAATTTAAAACTGGTTACACAGGATGGGCTCAAAACAGAGACACTCAGAAAAGTCTGTCTTCTTGTACTTAAGTCGGCATTGTGCTTTTTGAATTTAATTACAATGCAAGTTGCGTGTTTCATCGTCAATATGAAGGTCCAAGGGATGCAGTAAACTTGCAGTTGTGCATCGGAATCTAAAACTCGTTACACAGGATAGGCTCAAAACATAGACACTCAGAAAAGTCAGTCTTCTTGTACTTAAGTCGGCATTGTGCCATTTGTATTTATTTCCGATGAAATTTCCGTGTTTCATCGTCTTTGTGAAGGTCCAAGGGATGCAGTAAACCTGCAGTTGTGCATCGGGATCTAAAACTGGTTACACAGGATAGGCTCAAAACATAGACACTCAGAAAAGTCAGACTTCTTGTACTTAAGTCGGCATTGTGCCATTTGTATTTAATTCCGATGCTATTTCTGTGTTTCATCGTCACTGTGAAAGTCGAATGGATACAGTAAACCTGCATAGGTGCATCGGAATGTAAAACTGGTGACACAGGAAACGCTCAAAACTTAGACAGTAGGAAGACTCAGTCTTCCTGTACTTAAGTCGACATTGTGTCTCTTAGATTTAATTCCGATGCAATTTCTGTGTTTCATCGTCAATGGGAAGGTCCAAGGGATACAGTAAACCTGCAGAGGTCCATCGGAATGTAAAACTGGTGACACAGGAAACGCTCAAAACATAGACCCTAAGAGGACTCAATTTTCTTGTACTGAAGTCGGCATTGTGTCTCTTATATTTAATTCCGATGCAATATCTGTTTCTCATCGTCACTGTGAAGGTCGAAGGGATACAGTAAACCTGCAGAGGTGCATCGGAATGTAAAACTGGTGACAGCGGAAACGCTCAAAACATAGACAGTAGGAAGACTCAGTCTTCCTGTACTTAAGTCGGCATTGTGTCTCTTATATTTAAATCTGATGCAATTTCTGTGTTTCATCGTCAGTGGAAGGTCCAATGGATACAGAAAACCTGCAGAGGTGCATCGGAATGTAAAACTGGTGACACAGGAATCGCTCAAAACATAGACCCTAACAAGACTCAGTTTTCTTGTACTTAAGTCGGCATTGTCTCTTATATTTAATTCCGATGCAATTTCTGTGTTTCATCGTCACTGTGAAAGTCGAATGGATACAGTAAACCTGCAGAGGTGCATCGGAATGTAAACCTGGTGACACAGGAAACGCTCAATACATAGACAGTAGGAAGACTCAGTCTTCCTGTACTTAAGTCGGCATTGTATCTCTTATATTTAATTCCAAAGCAATTTCTGTGTTTCATCGTCAATGGGAAGGTCTAATGGATACAGTAAACCTGCAGAGGTGCATCGGAATGTAAAACTGGCGACACAGGAAACGCTCAAAACATAGACCCTAAGGAGACTCAGTTTTGTAGTACTTAGGTCGGCATTGTGTCTCTTATATTTAATTCCAAAGCAATTTCTGTGTTTCATCGTCACTGTGAAGATCCAGTGAATACAGTAAACCTGCAGAGGTGCATCAGAATGTAAAACTGGTGACACAGGAAAAGCTCAAAACATAGACAGTAGGAAGACTCAGTCTTCCTGTACTTAAGTCGGCATTGTGTCTCTTATATTTAATTAAGTTGCTATTTCTGTGTTTCATCGTCCATGGGAAGGTCCAAGGGATACAGTAAACCTGCAGAGGTGCATCGGAATGTAAAACTGGTGACACAGGAAACGTTCAAAGCATTGACAGTAGGAAGACTCAGTCTTCCTGTACTTAAGTCGGCATTGTGTCTCTTATATTAAAATTCGATGCAATTTCTGTGTTTCATCGTCAATGGGAAGGTCCAATGGATACAGTAAACCTGCAGAGTTGCAACGGAATGTAAAACTGGTGACACAGGAAACGCTCAAAACGTAGACAGTAGGAAGACTCAGTCTTCCTGTACTTAAGTCGGCATTGTGTCTCTTATATTTAATTCCGATGCAATATCTGTGTTTCATCGTCACTGTGAAGGTCCAAGGGATACAGTAAACCTGCAGAGGTGCATCGGAATGTAAAACCGGTGACACAGGAAACGCTCAAAGCATAGACCCTAAGAAGACTCAGTTTTCTTGTACTTAAGTCGGCATTGTGTCTCTTGTATTTCATTCCGATGCAATCTCTGTGTTTCATCGTCAATGGGAAGGTCCAATGTATACAGTAAACTTGCAGAGGTGCATCGGAATGTAAAACCGGTGACACAGGAAACGCTCAAAACATAGACAGTAGGAAGACTCAGTCTTCCTGTACTCAAGTCGGCATTGTGTCTCTTACATTTAAATCCGATGCAATTTCTGTGTTTCATCGTCGATGGGAAGGTCCAAGGGATACAGTAAACCTGCAGAGGTGCATCGGAATGTAAAACTGGTGACACAGGAAACGCTCAAAACATAGACAGTAGGAAGACTCAGTCTTCCTGTACTTTAGTCTGCATTGTGTCACTTATATTTAAATCCGATGCAATTTCTGTGTTGTATCGTCAATGGGAATGTCCAATGGATACAGTAAACCTGCAGAGGTGCATCGGAATGTAAAACTGGTGACACAGGAAACGCTCAAAACATAGACAGTAGGAAGACTCAGTCTTCCTGACTTAAGTCGGCATTGTGTCTCTTATATTTAATTCCGATGAAATTTCTGTGTTTCATCGTCAATGGGAAGGTCCAAGGGATACAGTAAACATGCAGAGGTGCATCGGAATGTAAACCTGGTGACACAGGAAACGCTCAATACATAGACAGTAGGAAGACACAGTCTTCCCGAACTTAAGTCGGCATTGTGTCCCTTATATTTAATTCCAAAGCAATTTCTGTGTTTCATCGTCACTGTGAAGGTCCAGTGGATACCGTTAACCTGCAGAGGTGCATCAGAATGTAAAACTGGTGACACAGGAAAAGCTCAAAACATAGACAGTAGGAAGACTCAGCCTTCCTGTACTTAAGTCGGCATTGTGTCTCTTATATTTAATTCCGATGCAATTTCTGTGTTTCATCGTCCATGGGAAGGTCCAAGGAATACAGTAAACCTGCAGAGGTGCATCGGAATGTAAAACTGAATACACAGGAAACGCTGAAAACATAGACATTAGGAAGACTCAGTCTTCCTGTACTTAAATCGGCATTGTGTCTCTTATATTTAATCCCGATGCAATTTCTGTGTTTCATCGTCACTGTGAAGGTCCAAGTGATACAGTAAACGTGCAGAGGTGCATCGGAATGTAAAACTGGTGACACAGGAAACGTTCAAAGCATAGACAGTAGGAAGACTCAGTCTTACTGTACTTAAGTCGGCATTGTGTCTCTTATATTTAAATCCGATGCAATTCCTGTGTTTCATCGTCAATGGGAAGGTCCAATGGATACAGTAAACCTGCAGAGGTGCATCGGACGTAAAACTGGTGACACAGGAAACGCTTAAAACGTAGACAGTAGGAAGACTCAGTCTTCCTGTACTTAAGTCGGCATTGTGTGTCTTATATTTAATTCCGATGAAATTTCTGTGTTTCATCGTCGATGGGAATGTCCAAGGGATACAGTAAACCTGCAGAGGTGCATCGGAATGTAAAACTGGTGACACAGGAAACGCTCAAAACATAGACCCTAAGGAGACTCAGTTTTGTAGTACTTAGGTCGGCATTGTGTCTCTTATATTTAATTCCGATGCAATTTCTTTGTTTCATCGTCACTGGGAAGGTCCAAGGGATACAGTAAACCTGCAGAGGTGCATCGGAAAGTAAAACTGGTGACACAGGAAACGCTCAAAACATAGACCCTAAGGAGACTCAGTTTTGTAGTACTTAGGTCGGCATTGTGTCTCTTATATTTCATTCCGATGCAATTTCTGTGTTTAATCGTCACTGTGAAAGTCGAATGGATACAGTAAACCTGCAGAGGTGCATCGGAATGTAAACCTGGTGACACAGGAAACGCTCAATACATAGACAGTAGGAAGACACAGTCTTCCTGTACTTCAGTCGGCATTGTATCTCTTATATATAATTCCAAAGCAATTTCTGTGTTTCATCGTCACTGTGAAAGTCCAATGGATACAGTAAACCTGCAGAGGTGCATCGGAATGTAAAACTGGTGTCACAGGAAACGTTCAAAGCATAGACAGTAAGAAGACTCAGTCTTCCTGTACTTAAGTCGGCATTGTGTCTCTTATATTTAAATCCGATGCAATTTCTGTGTTTCATCGTCAATGGGAAGGTCCAATGGATACAGTAAACCTGCAGAGGTGCATCGGAATGTAAAATTGATTACACAGGAAACGCTCAAACCGTAGACAGTAGGAAGACTCAGTCTTCCTGTACTTAAGTCGGCATTGTGTCTCTTATAATTAATTCCGATGAAATTTCTGTGTTTCATCGTCGATGGGAATGTCCAAGGGATACAGTAAACCTGCAAAGGTGCATCGGAATGTAAAACTGGTGACACAGGAAACGCTCAAAACATAGACAGTAGGAAGACTCAGTCTTCCTGTACTTAAATCGGCATTGTGTCTCTTATATTTAATTCCGATGCAATTTCTGTGTTTCATCGTCATTGGGAAGGTCCAATGTATACAGTAAGCATGCAGAGGTGCATCGGAATGTAAAACTGGTGACACAGGAAGCGCTCAAAACATAGACAGTAGGAAGACTCGGTCTTCCTGTACTCAAGTCGGCATTGTGTCTCTTATATATAAATCCGATGCAATTTCTGTGTTTCATCGTCGATGGGAAGGTCCAAGGGATACAGTAAACCTGCAGAGGTGCATCGGAATGTAAAACTGGTGACACAGGAATGCTCAAAACATAGACAGTTGGAAGACTCAGTCTTCCCGTACTTAAGTCTGCATTGTGTCACTTATATTTAAATCCGATGCAATTTCTGTGTTTCATCGTCAATGGGAAGGTCCAATGGATACAGTAAACTTGCAGCGGTAAATCGGAATGTAAAACTGGTGACACAGGAAACGCTCAAAACATAGACAGTAGGAAGACTCAGTCTTCCTGACTTAAGTCGGCATTGTGTCTCTTATATATAATTCCGATGAAATTTCTGTGCTTCATCGTCAATGGGAAGGTCCAAGGGATACAGTAAACATGCAGAGGTGCATCGGAATGTAAACCTGGTGACACAGGAAACACTCAGAAACATAGACAGTAGGAAGACACAGTCTTCCTGTACTTAAGTCGGCATTGTGTCTCTTATATTTAATTCCAAAGCTATTTCTGTGTTTCATCGTCACTGTGAAGGTCCAGTGGATACAGTAAACCTGCAGAGGTGTATCAGAATGTAAAACTGGTGACATAGGAAAAGCTCAAAACATTGACAGTAGGAAGACTCAGTCTTCCTGTACTTAAATCGGCATTGTGTCCCTTATATTAAAATGCGATGCAATTTCTGTGTTTCATCGTCAATGGGAAGGTCCAATGGATACAGTAAACCTGCTGAGGTGCATCGGAATGTAAAACTGGTGACACAGGAAATGCTCAAAACGTAGACAGTAGGAAGACTCAGTCTTCCTGTACTTAAGTCGGCATTGTGCCTCTTATATTTAATTCCGATGCAATTTCTGTGTTTCATCGTCGATGGGAATGTCCAAGGGATACGGTAAACATGAAGAGGTGCATCGGAATGTAAAACTGGTGACACAGGAAACGCTCCAAACATAGACAGTAGGAAGACTCAGTCTTCCCGTACTTAAGTCGGCATTGTGTCTCTTATATTTAATTCCGATGCAATTTCTGTGTTTCATCGTCCATGGGAAGGTCCAAGGGATACAGTAAACCTGCAGAGGCCCATCGGAATGTAAAACTGGTGACACAGGAAACGCTCAAAACATAGACCCTAAAGAAGACTCAGTTTTCTTGCACTTAAGTCGGCACTGTGTCTCTTATATTTAATTCCGATGCAATTTGTGTGTTTCATCGTCACTGGGAAGGTCCAATGGATACAGTAATCCTGCAGAGGTTCATCGGAATGTAAAACTGGTGACACAGAAACGCTCAAAACATAGACCCTAAGAAGACTCAGTTTCGTAGTACTTAAGTCGGCATTGTGTGTCTTATATTTAATTCCGATGCTATTTCTGTGTTTCATCGTCACTGTGAAGGTCAAATGGATACAGTAAACCTGCAGAGGTGCGTCGGAATGTAAAACTGGTGACACAGGAATTGCTCAATACATAGACAATAAGAAGACTGAGTTTTGTAGTACTTATATCGGCATTGTGTCTCTTATATTTAATTCCGATGCAATTTCTGTGTTTCATCGTCACTGTGAAGGTCCAACGGATACAGTAAACCTGCAGAGGTGCATCGGAATGTAAAACTGGTGACACAGAAACGCTCAAAACATAGACCCTAAGAAGACTCAGTTTCGTAGTACTTAAGTCGGCATTGTGTGTCTTATATTTAATTCCGATGCTATTTCTGTGTTTCATCGTCACTGTGAAGGTCAAATGGATACAGTAAACCTGCAGAGGTGCGTCGGAATGTAAAACTGGTGACACAGGAATTGCTCAATACATAGACAATAAGAAGACTGAGTTTTGTAGTACTTATATCGGCATTGTGTCTCTTATATTTAATTCCGATACAATTTCTGTGTTTCATCGTCACTGTGAAGGTCCAACGGATACAGTAAACCTGCAGAGGTGCATCGGAATGTAAAACTGGTGACACAGGAGACGCTCAAAACATAGACAGTAGAAAGACTCAGTCTTCCTGTACTTAAGTCGGCATTGTGTCTCTTATATTTAATTCCGATGCAATTTCTGTGTTTCATCGTCCATGGGAAGGTCCAAGGAATACAATAAACCTGCAGAGGTGCATCGGAATGTAAAACTGAATACACAGGAAACGCTGAAAACATAGACAGTAGGAAGACTCAGTCTTCCTGTACTTAAATCGGCATTGTGTCTCTTATATTTAATCCCGATGCAATTTCTGTGTTTCATCGTCACTGTGAAGGTCCAAGTGATACAGTAAACCTGCAGAGGTGCATCGGAATGTAAAACTGGTGACACAGGAAACGTTCAAAGCATAGACAGTAGGAAGACTCAGTCTTCCTGTACTTAAGTCGGCATTGTGTCTCTTATATTTAAATCCGATGCAATTTCTGTGTTTCATCGTCAATGGGAAGGTCCAATGGATACAGTAAACCTGCAGAGGTGCATCGGAATGTAAAACTGATTACACAGGAAACGCTACAAACGTAGACAGTAGGAAGACTCAGTCTTCCTGTACTTAAGACGGCATTGTGTTTCTTATAATTAATTCCGATGAAATTTCTGTGTTTCATCGTCGATGGGAATGTCCAAGGGATGCAGTAAACCTGAAAGGTGCATCGGAATGTAAAACTGGTGACACAGGAAACGCTCAAAACATAGACAGTAGGAAGACTCAGTCTTCCTGTACTTAAATCGGCAATGTGTCTCTTATATTTAATTCCGATGCAATTTCTGTGTTTCATCGTCAATGGGAAGGTCCAATGTATACAGTAAACCTGCAGAGGTGCATCGGAATGTAAAACTGGTGACACAGGAAACGCTCAAAACATAGACAGTAGGAAGACTCGGTCTTCCTGTACTCAAGTCGGCATTGTGTCTCTTATATTTAAATCCGATGCAAATTCTGTGTTTCATCGTCGATGGGAAGGTCCAAGGGATACAGTAAACCTGCAGAGGTGCATCGGAATGTAAAACTGGTGACACAGGAATGCTCAAAACATAGACAGTTGGAAGACTCAGTCTTCCCGTACTTAAGTCTGCATTGTGTCACTTATATTTAAATCCGATGCAATTTCTGTGTTTCATCGTCAATGGGAAGGTCCAATGGATACAGTAAACCTGCAGAGCTGCATCGGAATGTAAAACTGGTGACACAGGAAACGCTCAAAACATAGACAGTAGGAAGACTCAGTCTTCCTGACTTAAGTCGGCATTGTGTCTCTTATATTTAATTCCGATGAAATTTCTGTGCTTCATCGTCAATGGGAAGGTCCAAGGGATACAGTAAACATGCAGAGGTGCATCGGAATGTAAACCTGGTGACACAAGAAACGCTCAGAAACATAGACAGTAGGAAGACACAGTCTTCCTTTACTTAAGTCGGCATTGTGTCTCTTATATTTAATTCCGATGCAATTTCTGTGTTTCATCGTCACTGGGAAGGTCCAATGGATACAGTACACCTGCAGAGCTGCATCGGAATGTAAAACTGGTGACACAGGAAACGCTCAAAACATAGACAGTAGGAAGACTCAGTCTTCCTGACTTAAGTCGGCATTGTGTCTCTTATATTTAATTCCGATGAAATTTCTGTGCTTCATCGTCAATGGGAAGGTCCAAGGGATACAGTGAACATGCAGAGGTGCATCGGAATGTAAACCTGGTGACACAAGAAACGCTCAGAAACATAGACAGTAGGAAGACACAGTCTTCCTGTACTTAAGTCGGCATTGTGTCTCTTATATTTAATTCCAAAGCTATTTCTGTGATTCATTGTCACTGTGAAGGTCCAGTGGATACAGTAAACCTGCAGAGGTGCATCCGAATGTAAAACTGGTGACATAGGAAAAGCTCAAAGCATAGACAGTAGGAGGACTCAGTCTTCCTGTACTTAAATCGGCATTGTGTCCCTCATATTAAAATGCGATGCAATTTCTGTGTTTCATCGTCAATGGGAAGGTCCAATGGATACAGTAAACCTGCAGAGCTGCATCGGAATGTAAAACTGGTGACACAGGAAACGCTCAAAACGTAGACAGTAGGAAGACTCAGTCTTCCTGTTCTTAAGTCGGCATTGTGCCTCTTATATTTAATTCCGATGCAATTTCTGTGTTTCATCGTCGATGGGAATGTCCAAGGGATACGGTAAACCTGCAGAGGTGCATCGGAATGTAAAACTGGTGACACAGGAAACGCTCAAAACATAGACAGTAGGAAGACTCAGTCTTCCCGTACTTAAGTCGGCATTGTGTCTCTTATATTTAATTCCAATGCAATTTCTGTGTTTCATCGTCACTGTGAAGGTCGAGTGGATGCAGTAAACCTGCAGAGATGCATCGGAATGTAAAACTGATGACACAGGAAACGCTCAAAGCATAGACAGTAGGAAGACTCAGCCTTATTGTACTTAAGTCGGCATTGTGCCTCTTATATTTAAATCCGATGCAATTTCTGCGTTTCATCGGCAATAGGAAGGTCCAATGGATACAGTAAACCTGCAAAGGTGCATCGGAATGTAAAACTGGTGACAGAGGAAACGCTCAGAAACATAGACAGTAGGAAGACACAGTCTTCCTGTACTTAAGTCGGCATTGTGTCTCTTATATTTAATTCCAATGCAATTTCTGTGTTTCATCGTCACTGTGAAGGTGCAATGGATACAGTAAACCTGCAGAGGTGCATCGGAATGTAAAACTGGTGACACAGGAAACGCTCAAAACGTAGACAGTAGGAAGACTCAGTCTTCCTGTACTTACGTCGACATTGTGTCTCTTAGATTTAATTCCGATGCAATTTCTGTGTTTCATCGTCAATGGGAAGGTCCAATGGATACAGTAAACCTGCAGTTGTGCATCGGGTTCTAATACTGGTTACACAGGATCGGCTCAAACATAGACACTCAGAAAAGTCAGTCTTCTTGTACTTAAGTCGTCATTGTGCCATTTGTATTTAATTACGATGCAATTTTCGTGTTTCATCGTCAATGTGAAGGTACAAGGGATGCAGTAAACCTGCAGCTGTGCATCGGAATCTAAAACTGGTGACACAGGATAGGCTCATATCATAGACACTCAGAAAAGTCAGTCTTCTTGTACTTAAGTCGGCATTGTGCCACTTGTATTTAATTCCGAATCAATTTCCGTGCTTCATCGTCAATGTGAAGGCCGAGGGTAGCAGTAAACCTGCAGTTGTGCATCGGAATCTAAAACTGGTTACACAGGATAGGATCAAAACATAGACACTCAGAAAAGTCAATCTTCTTGTACTTAAGTCAGCATTGTGCCATTTGTATTTAATTCCGATGCTATTTCTGTGTTTCATCGTCACTGCGAAGGTGCAATGGATACAGTAAACCTGCAGAGGTGCATCGGAATGTAAAACTGGTGACACAGGATACGCTCAAAACATAGACAGTAGGAAGACTCAGTCTTCCTGTACTTAAGTCGGCATTGTGTCTCTTATATTTAAATCCGATGCAATTTCTGTGTTTCATCGTCAATGGGAAGGTCCAATGGATACAGTAAACCCGCAGATGTGCATCGGAATGTAAAACTGGTGACACAGGAAACGCTCAAAACGTAGACAGTAGGAAGACTCAGTCTTCCTGTACTTAAGTTGACATTGTGACTCTTAGATCTAATTCCGATGCAATTTCTGTGTTTCATCGTCGATGGGAAGGTCCAACGGATACAGAAAACCTGCAGAGGTCCATCGGAATGTAAAACTGGTGGCACAGGAAACGCTCAAACCATAGACACTAAGAAGACTCAGTTATCTTGTACTTAAGTCGGCATTGTGTCTCTTATATTTAAGTCCGATGCAATTTCTGTGTTTCATCGTCACTGGGAAGGTCCAATGGATACAGTAAACCTGCAGAGGTGCATCGGAATGTAAAACTGGTGACACGGGAATCGCTCAAAACATAGACCCTAAGAAGACTCAGTTTTCTTGTACTTAAGTCGGCATTGTGTCTCTTATATTTAATTCCGATGCAATTTCTGTGTTTCATCGTCCATGGGAAGGTCCAAGGAATACAGTAAACCTGCAGAGGTGCATCGGAATGTAAAACTGAATACACAGGATACGCTGAAAACATAGACAGTAGGAAGACTCAGTCTTCCTGTACTTAAATCGGCATTGTGTCTCTTATATTTAATCCCGATGCAATTTCTGTGTTTCATCGTCACTGTGAAGGTCCAAGTGATACAGTAAACCTGCAGAGGTGCATCGGAATGTAAAACTGGTGACACAGGAAACGTTCAAAGCATAGACAGTAGGAAGACTCAGTCTTACTGTACTTAAATCGGCATTGTGTCTCTTATATTTAAATCCGATGCAATTTCTGTGTTTCATCGTCAATGGGAAGGTCCAATGGATACAGTAAACCTGCAGAGGTGCATCGGAACGTAAAACTGGTGACAGAGGAAACGATCAAAACGTAGACAGTAGGAAGACTCAGTCTTCCTGTACTTAAGTCGGCATTGTGTCTCTTATATTTAATTCCGATGAAATTTCTGTGTTTCATCGTCGATGGGAATGTCCAAGGGATACAGTAAACCTGCAGAGGTGCATCGGAATGTAAAACTGGTGACACAGGAAACGCTCAAACATAGACCCTAAGGAGACTCAGTTTTGTAGTACTTAGGTCGGCATTGTGTCTCTTATATTTCATTCCGATGCAATTTCTGTGTTTCATCGTCACTGTGAAAGTCGAACGGATACAGTAAACCTGCAGAGGTGCATCGGAATGTAAACCTGGTGACACAGGAAACGCTCAATACATAGACAGTATGAAGACACAGTCTTCCTGTACTTAAGTCGGCATTGTATCTCTTATATTTAATTCCAAAGCAATTTCTGTGTTTCATCGTCACTGTGAAAGTCCAATGGATACAGTAAACCTGCAGAGGTGCATCGGAATGTAAAACTGATTACACAGGAAACGCTACAAACGTAGACAGTAGGAAGACTCAGTCTTCCTGTACTTAAGTCGGCATTGTGTCTCTTATAATTAATTCCGATGAAATTTCTGTGTTTCATCGTCGATGGGAATGTCCAAGGGATACAGTAAACCTGCAAAGGTGCATCGGAATGTAAAACTGGTGACACAGGAAACGCTCAAAACATAGACAGTAGGAAGACTCAGGCTTCCTGTACTTAAATCGGCATTGTGTCTCTTATATTTAATTCCGATGCAATTTCTGTGTTTCATCGTCAATGGGAAGGTCCAATGTATACAGTAAACCTGCAGAGGTGAATCGGAATGTAAAACTGGTGACACAGGAAACGCTCAAAACATAGACAGTAGGAAGCCTCGGTCTTCCTGTACTCAAGTCGGCATTGTGTCTCTTATATTTAAATCCGATGCAAATTCTGTGTTTCATCGTCGATGGGAAGGTCCAAAGGATACAGTAAACCTGCAGAGGTGCATCGGAATGTAAAACTGGTGACACAGGAATGCTCTAAACATAGACAGTTGTAAGACACAGTCTTCCCGTACTTAAGTCTGCATTGTGTCACTTATATTTAAATCCGATGCAATTTCTGTGTTTCATCGTCAATGGGAAGGTCCAATGGATACAGTAAACCTGCAGCGGTGGATCGGAATGTAAAACTAGTGACACAGGAAACGCTCAAACATAGACAGTAGGAAGACTCAGTCTTCCTGACTTAAGTCGGCATTGTGTCTCTTATATTTAATTCCAAAGCTATTTATGTGTTTCATTGTCACTGTGAAGGTCCAGTGGATACAGTAAACCTGCAGAGCTGCATCGGAATGTAAAACTGGTGACACAGGAAACGCTCAAAACGTAGACAGTTGGAAGACTCAGTCTTCCTGTACTTAAGTCGGCATTGTGCCTCTTATATTTAATTCCAATGCAATTTCTGTGTTTCATCGTCGATGGGAATGTCCAAGGGATACGGTAAACCTGCAGAGGTGCATCGGAATGTAAAACTGGTGACACAGGAAACGCTCAAAACATAGACAGTAGGAAGACTCAGTCTTCCCGTACTTAAGTCGGCATTGTGTCTCTTATATTTAATTCCGATGCAATTTCTGTGTTTCATCGTCAATGTAAAGGTACAAGGGATGCAGTAAACCTGCAGTTGTGCATCGGAATCTAAAACTGGTGACCCAGGATAGGCTCATATCATAGACACTCAGAAAAGTCAGCCTTCTTGTACTTATGTCGGCATTGTGCCACTTGTATTTAATTCCGAATCAATTTCCGTGCTTCATCGTCAATGTGAAGGCCGAGGGTAGCAGTAAACCTGCAGTTGTGCATCGGAATCTAAAACTGGTTACACAGGATTGGATCAAAACATAGACACTCAGAAAAGTCAATCTTCTTGTACTTAAGTCGGCATTGTGTTATTTATATTTAATTCCGATGCAATTTACGTGTTTCATCGTCAATGTAAAGGTGCAAGGGATGCAGTAAACCTGCAGTTGTGCATCGGAATCCAAAACTGGTTACATAGGATAGGCTGAAAGCATAGACACTCAGAAAAGTCAGTCTTCTTGCACTTATGTCGGCTTTGCCCATTTGTATTTAATTCCGATGCAATTTCCGTGTTTCATCGTCAATGAGAAGGTCCATGGGATGCAGAAAATCTGCAGTTGCGTATCGGAATTTAAAACTGGTTACACAGGATAGGCTCCAAACAGAGACACTCAGAAAAGTCTGTCTTCTTGTACTTAAGTCGGCATTGTGCTTTTTGAATTTAATTACAATGCAAGTTGCGTGTTTCATCGTCAATATGAAGGTCCAAGGGATGCAGTAAACTTGCAGTTGTGCATCGGAATCTAAAACTCGTTACACAGGATAGGCTCAAAACATAGACACTCAGAAAAGTCAGTCTGCCATTGCCATTTGTATTTAATTCCGATGAAATTTCCGTGTTTCATCGTCAATGTGAAGGTCCAAGGGATGCAGTAAACCTGCAGTTGTGCATCGGGATCTAAAACTGGTTACACCGGATAGGCTCAAAACATAGACACTCAGAAAAGACAGACTTCTTGTACTTAAGTCGGCATTGTGCCATTTGTATTTAATTCCGATGTTATTTCTGTGTTTCATCGTCACTGTGAAGGACCAATGGATACAATAAACCTGCAGAGGTGCATCGGAATGTAAAACTGGTGACACAGGAATCGCTCAAAACATAGACCCTAAGAAGACTCAGTTTTCTTGTACTTAAGTCGGCATTGTGTCTCTTATATTTAATTCCGATGCAATTTCTGTTTTTCATCGAAACTGTGAAAGTCGAATGGATACAGTAAACCTGCAGAGGTGCATCGGAATGTAAACCTGGAGACACAGGAAACGCTCAATACATAGACAGTAGGAAGACACAGTCTTCCTGTACTTAACTCGGCATTGTATCTCTTATATTTAATTCCAAAGCAATTTCTGTGTTTCATCGTCACTGTGAAGGTCCAATGGATACAGTAAACCTGCAGAGGCCCATCGGAATGTAAAACTGGTGACACAGTAAACGCTCAAAACATAGACCCTAAAGAAGACTCAGTTTTCTTGTACTTAAGTCGGCACTGTGTCTCTTATATTTAATTCCGATGCAATTTGTGTGTTTCATCGTCACTGGGAAGGTCCAATGGATACAGTAATCCTGCAGAGGTTCATCGGAATGTAAAACTGGTGACACAGAAACGCTCAAAACATAGACCCTAAGAAGACTCAGTTTTGTAGTACTTCAGTCGGCATTGTGTGTCTTATATTTAATTCCGATGCAATTTCTGTGTTTCATCGTCACTGTGAAGGTCCAACGGATACAGTAAACCTGCAGAGGTGCATCGGAATGTAAAACTGGTGACACAGGAAACGCTCAAAACATAGACAGTAGGATGACTCAGACTTCCTGTACTTACGTAGGCATTGTGTCTCTTATATTTAAATCCGATGCAATTTTTGCGTTTCATCGTCAATGGGAAGGTCCAATGGATACAGTAAACCTGCAGAGGTGCATCGGAATGTAAAACTAGTGACACAGGAAACGCTCAAAACATAGACCCAAGGAAGACTCAGTTTTCTTGTACTTAAGTCGGCATTGTGTCTCTTATATTTAATTCCGATGCAATTTCTGTGTTTCATCGTCACTGTGAATGTCGAATGGATGCAGTAAACCTGCAGAGATGCAACGGAATGTAAAACTGATGACACAGGAAACGCTCAAAGCATAGACAGTAGGAAGACTCAGCCTTCCTGTACTTAAGTCGGCATTGTGCCTCTTATATTTAAATCCGATGCAATTTCTGCGTTTCATCGGCAATAGGAATGTCCAATGGATACAGTAAACCTGCAAAGGTGCATCGGAATGTAAAACTGGTGACAGAGGAAACGCTCAGAAACATAGACAGTAGGAAGTAACAGTCTTCCTGTACTTAAGTCGGCATTGTGCCTCTTATATTTAATTCCAAAGCAATTTCTGTTTTTCATCGTCACTGTGAAGGTGCAATGGATACAGTAAACCTGCAGAGGTGCATCGGAATGTAAAACTGGTGACACAGGAAACGCTCAAAACGTAGACTGTAGGAAGACTCAGTCTTCCTGTACTTAAGTCGACATTGTGTCTCTTAGATTTAATTCCGATGCAATTTCTGTGTTTCATCGTCAATGGGAAGGTCCAATGGATACAGTAAACCTGCAGTTGTGCATCGGGTTCTAAAACTGGTTACACAGGATCGGCTCAAACATAGACACTCAGAAAAGTCAGTCTTCTTGTACTTAAGTCGCCATTGTGCCATTAGTATTTAATTACGATGCAATTTTCGTGTTTCATCGTCAATGTGAAGGTACAAGGGATGCAGTAAACCTGCAGTTGTGCATCGGAATCTAAAACTGGTGACACAGGATAGGCTCATATCATAGATACTCAGAAAAGTCAGTTTTCTTGTACTTAAGTCGGCATTGTGCCACTTGTATTTAATTCCGATGCAATTTCCGTGCTTCATCGTCAATGTGAAGGCCGAGGGTAGCAGTAAACCTGCAGTTGTGCATCGGAATCTAAAACTGGTTACACAGGATAGGATCAAAACATAGACACTCAGAAAAGTCAGTCTTCTTGTACTTAAGTCGGCATTGTGCCATTTGTATTTAATTCCGACGAAATTTCCGTGTTTCATCGTCAATGTGAAGGTCCAAGGGATGCAGTAAACCTGAAGTTGTGCATCGGGATCTAAAACTGGTTACACAGGATAGGCTCAAAACATAGACACTCAGAAAAGTCAGACTTCTTGTACTTAAGTCGGCATTGTGCCATTTGTATTTAATTCCGATGCTATTTCTGTGTTTCATCGTCACTGTGAAAGTCGAATGGATACAGTAAACCTGCTGAGGTGCATCGGAATGTAAAACTGGTGACACAGGAAACGCTCAAAACATAGACAGTAGGAAGACTCAGTCTTCCTGTACTTAAGTCGGCATTGTGACTCTTAGATCTAATTCCGATGCAATTTCTGTGTTTCATCGTCGATGGGAAGGTCCAACGGATACAGAAAACCTGCAGAGGTCCATCGGAATGTAAAACTGGTGGCACAGGAAACGCTCAAACCATAGACACTAAGAACACTCAGTTATCTTGTACTTAAGTCGGCATTGTGTCTCTTATATTTAATTCCGATGCAATTTCTGTGTTTCATCGTCACTGGGAAGGTCCAATGTATACAGTAAACCTGCAGAGGTGCATCGGAATGTAAAACTGGTGACACAGGAATCGCTCAAAACATAGACCCTAAGAAGACTCAGTTTTCTTGTACTTAAGTCGGCATTGTGTCTCTTATATTTAATTCCGATGCAATTTCTGTGTTTCATCGTCACTGTGAAAGTCGAATGGATATAGTAAACCTGCAGAGGTGCATCAGAATGTAAAACTGGTGACACAGGAAAAGCTCAAAACATAGACAGTAGGAAGACTCAGTCTTCCTGTACTTAAGTCGGCATTGTGTCTCTTATATTTAATTCCGATGCAATTTCTGTGTTTCATCGTCCATGGGAAGGTCCAAGGAATACAGTAAACCTGCAGAGGTGCATCGGAATGTAAAACTGAATACACAGGAAACGCTGAAATCATAGACAGTAGGAAGACTCAGTCTTCCTGTACTTAAATCGGCATTGGGTCTCTTATATTTAATCCCGATGCAATTTCTGTGTTTCAACGTCACTGTGAAGGTCCAAGTGATACAGTAAACCTGCAGAGGTGCATCGGAATGTAAAACTGGTGACACAGGAAACGTTCAAAGCATAGAGAGTAGGAATACTCAGTCTTACTGTACTTAAGTCGGCATTGTGTCACTTATATCTAAATCCGATGCATTTTCTGTATTTCATCGTCAATGGGAAGGTCCAATGGATACAGTAAACCTGCAGAGGTGCATCGGAACGTAAAACTGGTGACACAGGAAACGCTCAAAACGTAGACAGTAGGAAGACTCAGTCTTCCTGTACTTAAGTCGGCATTGTGTCTCTTATATTTAATTCCGATGAAATTTCTGTGTTTCATCGTCGATGGGAATGTCCAAGGGATACAGTAAACCTGCAGAGGTGCATCGGAATGTAAAACTGGTGACACAGGAAACGCTCAAAACATAGACCCTAAGGAGACTCAGTTTTGTAGTACTTAGGTCGGCATTGTGTCTCTTATATTTCATTCCGATGCAATTTCTGTGTTTCATCGTCACTGTGAAAGTCGAATGGATACAGTAAACCTGCAGAGGTGCAACGGAATGTAAACCTGGTGACACAGGAAACGCTCAATACATAGACAGTAGGAAGACACAGTCTTCCTGTACTTAAGTCGGCATTATATCTCTTATATTTAATTCCAAAGCAATTTCTGTGTTTCATCGTCACTGTGAAAGTCCAATGGATACAGTAAACCTGCAGAGGTGCATCGGAATGTAAAACTGGTGACACAGGAAACGTTCAAAGCATAGACAGTAGGAAGACTCAGTCTTCCTGTACTTAAGTCGGCATTGTGTCTCTTATATTTAAATCCGATGCAATTTCTGTGTTTCATCGTCAATGGGAAGGTCCAATGGATACAGTAAACCTGCAGAGGTGCATCGGAATGTAAAACTGATTACACAGGAAACGCTCAAAACGTAGACAGTAGGAAGACTCAGTCTTCCTGTACTTAAGTCGGCATTGTGTCAATTATAATTAATTCCGATGAAATTTCTGTGTTTCATCGTCGATGGGAATGTCCAAGGGATACAGTAAACCTGCAAAGGTGCATCGGAATGTAAAACTGGTGACACAGGAAACGCTCAAAACATAGACAGTAGGAAGACTCAGTCTTCCTGTACTTAAATCGGCATTGTGTCTCTTATATTTAATTCCGATGCAATTTCTGTGTTTCATCGTCAATGGGAAGGTCCAATGTATACAGTAAACCTGCAGAGGTGCATCGGAATGTAAAACTGGTGACACAGGAAACGCTCAAAACATAGACAGTAGGAAGACTCGGTCTTCCTGTACTCAAGTCGGCATTGTGTCTCTTATATTTAATTCCGATGCAAATTCTGTGTTTCATCGTCGATGGGAAGGTCCAAGGGATACAGTTAACCTGCAGAGGTGCATCGGAATGTAAAACTGGTGACACAGGAATGCTCAAAACATAGACAGTTGGAAGACTCAGTCGTCCCGTACTTAAGTCTGCATTGTGTCACTTATATTTAAATCCGATGCAATTTCTGTGTTTCATCGTCAATGGGAAGGTCCAATGGATACAGTAAACCTGCAGCGGTGGATCGGAATGTAAAACTGGTGACACAGGAAACGCTCAAAACATAGACAGTAGGAAGACTCAGTCTTCCTGACTTAAGTCGGCATTGTGTCTCTTATATTTAATTCCGATGAAATTTCTGTGCTTCATCGTCAATGGGAAGGTCCAAGGGATACAGTAAACATGCAGAGGTGCATCGGAATGTAAACCTGGTGACACAAGAAACGCTCAGAAACATAGACACTAGGAAGACACAGTCTTCCTGTACTTAAGTCGGCATTGTGTCTCTTATATTTAATTCCAAAGCTATTTCTGTGTTTCATTGTCACTGTGAAGGTCCAGTGGATACAGTAAACCTGCAGAGGTGCATCAGAATGTAAAACTGGTGACACTGGAAAAGCTCAAAACATAGACAGTAGGAAGACTCAGTCTTCCTGTACTTAAATCGGCATTGTGTCCCTTATATTAAAATGCGATGCGATTTCTGTGTTTCATCGTCAATGGGAAGGTCCAATGGATACAGTAAACCTGCAGAGCTGCATCGGAATGTAAAACTGGTGACACAGGAAACGCTCAAAACGTAGACAGTAGGAAGACTCAGTCTTCCTGTACTTAAGTCGGCATTGTGCCTCTTATATTTAATTCCGATGCAATTTCTGTGTTTCATCGTCGATGGGAATGTCCAAGGGATACGGTAAACCTAAAGAGGTGCATCGGAATGTAAAACTGGTGACACAGGAAACGCTCAAAACATAGACAGTAGGAAGACTCAGTCTTCCCGTACTTAAGTCGGCATTGTGTCTCTTATATTTAATTCCGATGCAATTTCTGTGTTTCATCGTCCATGGGAAGGTCCAAGGGATACAGTAAACCTGCAGAGGCCCATCGGAATGTAAAACTGGTGACACAGGAAACGCTCAAAACATAGACCCTAAAGAAGACTCAGTTTTCTTGTACTTAAGTCGGCACTGTGTCTCTTATATTTAATTCCGATGCAATTTGTGTGTTTCATCGTCACTGTGATGGTCCAATGGATACAGTAATCCTGCAGAGGTTCATCGGAATGTAAAACTGGTGACACAGAAACGCTCAAAACATAGACCCTAAGAAGACTCAGTTTTGTAGTACTTAAGTCGGCATTGTGTGTCTTATATTTAATTCCGATGCAATTTCTGTGTTTCATCGTCACTGTGAAGGTCCAATTGATACAGTAAACCTGCAGAGGTGCATCGGGATGTAAAACTGGTGACACAGGAATTGCTCAATACATAGACCCTAAGAAGACTGAGTTTTTTGTACTTATGTCGGCATTATGTCTCTTATATTTAATTCCGATGCAATTTCTGTGTTTCATCGTCACTGTGAAGGTCCAACGGATACAGTAAACCTGCAGAGGTGCATCGGAATGTAAAACTGGTGACACAGGAAACGCTCAAAACATAGACAGTAGGATGACTCAGACTTCCTGTACTTAAGTAGGCATTGTGTCTCTTATATTTAAATCCGATGCAATTTTTGCGTTTCATCGTCAATGGGAAGGTCCAATGGATACAGTAAACCTGCAGAGGTGCATCGGAATGTAAAACTGGTGACACAGGAAACGCTCAAAACATAGACCCAAGGAAGACTCAGTTTTCTTGTACTTAAGTCGGCATTGTGTCTCTTATATTTAATTCCGATGTGATTTCTGTGTTTCATCGTCACTGTGAAGGTCGAATGGATGCAGTAAACCTGCAGAGATGCATCGGAATGTAAAACTGATGACACAGGAAACGCTCAAAGCATAGAAAGTAGGAAGACTCAGCCTTCCTGTACTTAAGTCGGCATTGTGCCTCTTATATTTAAATCCGATGCAATTTCTGCGTTTCATCGGCAATAGGAAGGTCCAATGGATATAGTAAACCTGCAAAGGTGCATCGGAATGTAAAACTGGTGACAGAGGAAACGCTCAGAAACATAGACAGTAGGAAGACACAGTCTTCCTGTACTTAACTCGGCATTGTGTCTCTTATATTTAATTCCAAAGCAATTTCTGTGTTTCATCGTCACTGTGAAGGTGCAATGGATACAGTAAACCTGCAGAGGTGCATCGGAATGTAAAACTGGTGACACAGGAAACGCTCAAAACGTAGACAGTAGGAAGACTCAGTCTTCCTGTACTTAAGTCGACATTGTGTCTCTTAGATTTAATTCCGATGCAATTTCTGTGTTTCATCGTCAATGGGAAGGTCCAATGGATACAGTAAACCTGCAGTTGTGCATCGGGTTCTAAAACTGGTTACACAGGATCGGCTCAAACATAGACACTCAGAAAAGTCAGTTTTCTTGTACTTAAGTCGGCATTGTGCCACTTGTATTTAATTCCGATGCAATTTCCGTGCTTCATCGTCAATGTGAAGGCCGAGGGTAGCAGTAAACCTGCAGTTGTGCATCGGAATCTAAAACTGGTTACACAGGATAGGATCAAAACATAGACACTCAGAAAAGTCAATCTTCTTGTACTTAAGTCGGTATTGTGCTTTATGTATTTAATTACAATGCAAGTTGCGTGTTTCATCGTCAATATGAAAGCCCAAGGGATGCAGTAAACTTGCAGTTGTGCATCGGAATCTAAAACTCGTTACACAGGATAGGCTCAAAACATAGACACTCAGAAAAGTCAGTCTGCCATTGCCATTTGTATTTAATTCCGATGAAATTTCCGTGTTTCATCGTCAATGTGAAGGTCCAAGGGATGCAGTAAACCTGCAGTTGTGCATCGGGATCTAAAACTGGTTACACCGGATAGGCTCAAAACATAGACACTCAGAAAAGACAGACTTCTTGTACTTAAGTCGGCATTGTGCCATTTGTATTTAATTCCGATGTTATTTCTGTGTTTCATCGTCACTGTGAAGGACCAATGGATACAATAAACCTGCAGAGGTGCATCGGAATGTAAAACTGGTGACACAGGAATCGCTCAAAACATAGACCCTAAGAAGACTCAGTTTTCTTGTACTTAAGTCGGCATTGTGTCTCTTATATTTAATTCCGATGCAATTTCTGTTTTTCATCGAAACTGTGAAAGTCGAATGGATACAGTAAACCTGCAGAGGTGCATCGGAATGTAAACCTGGAGACACAGGAAACGCTCAATACATAGACAGTAGGAAGACACAGTCTTCCTGTACTTAACTCGGCATTGTATCTCTTATATTTAATTCCAAAGCAATTTCTGTGTTTCATCGTCACTGTGAAGGTCCAATGGATACAGTAAACCTGCAGAGGCCCATCGGAATGTAAAACTGGTGACACAGTAAACGCTCAAAACATAGACCCTAAAGAAGACTCAGTTTTCTTGTACTTAAGTCGGCACTGTGTCTCTTATATTTAATTCCGATGCAATTTGTGTGTTTCATCGTCACTGGGAAGGTCCAATGGATACAGTAATCCTGCAGAGGTTCATCGGAATGTAAAACTGGTGACACAGAAACGCTCAAAACATAGACCCTAAGAAGACTCAGTTTTGTAGTACTTCAGTCGGCATTGTGTGTCTTATATTTAATTCCGATGCAATTTCTGTGTTTCATCGTCACTGTGAAGGTCCAACGGATACAGTAAACCTGCAGAGGTGCATCGGAATGTAAAACTGGTGACACAGGAAACGCTCAAAACATAGACAGTAGGATGACTCAGACTTCCTGTACTTACGTAGGCATTGTGTCTCTTATATTTAAATCCGATGCAATTTTTGCGTTTCATCGTCAATGGGAAGGTCCAATGGATACAGTAAACCTGCAGAGGTGCATCGGAATGTAAAACTAGTGACACAGGAAACGCTCAAAACATAGACCCAAGGAAGACTCAGTTTTCTTGTACTTAAGTCGGCATTGTGTCTCTTATATTTAATTCCGATGCAATTTCTGTGTTTCATCGTCACTGTGAATGTCGAATGGATGCAGTAAACCTGCAGAGATGCAACGGAATGTAAAACTGATGACACAGGAAACGCTCAAAGCATAGACAGTAGGAAGACTCAGCCTTCCTGTACTTAAGTCGGCATTGTGCCTCTTATATTTAAATCCGATGCAATTTCTGCGTTTCATCGGCAATAGGAATGTCCAATGGATACAGTAAACCTGCAAAGGTGCATCGGAATGTAAAACTGGTGACAGAGGAAACGCTCAGAAACATAGACAGTAGGAAGTAACAGTCTTCCTGTACTTAAGTCGGCATTGTGCCTCTTATATTTAATTCCAAAGCAATTTCTGTTTTTCATCGTCACTGTGAAGGTGCAATGGATACAGTAAACCTGCAGAGGTGCATCGGAATGTAAAACTGGTGACACAGGAAACGCTCAAAACGTAGACTGTAGGAAGACTCAGTCTTCCTGTACTTAAGTCGACATTGTGTCTCTTAGATTTAATTCCGATGCAATTTCTGTGTTTCATCGTCAATGGGAAGGTCCAATGGATACAGTAAACCTGCAGTTGTGCATCGGGTTCTAAAACTGGTTACACAGGATCGGCTCAAACATAGACACTCAGAAAAGTCAGTCTTCTTGTACTTAAGTCGCCATTGTGCCATTAGTATTTAATTACGATGCAATTTTCGTGTTTCATCGTCAATGTGAAGGTACAAGGGATGCAGTAAACCTGCAGTTGTGCATCGGAATCTAAAACTGGTGACACAGGATAGGCTCATATCATAGACACTCAGAAAAGTCAGTTTTCTTGTACTTAAGTCGGCATTGTGCCACTTGTATTTAATTCCGATGCAATTTCCGTGCTTCATCGTCAATGTGAAGGCCGAGGGTAGCAGTAAACCTGCAGTTGTGCATCGGAATCAAAAACTGGTTACACAGGATAGGATCAAAACATAGACACTCAGAAAAGTCAGACTTCTTGTACTTAAGTCGGCATTGTGCCATTTGTATTTAATTCCGATGCTATTTCTGTGTTTCATCGTCACTGTGAAAGTCGAATGGATACAGTAAACCTGCAGAGGTGCATCGGAATGTAAAACTGGTGACACAGGAAACGCTCAAAACATAGACAGTAGGAAGACTCAGTCTTCCTGTACTTAAGTCGGCATTGTGTCTCTTATATTTAAATCCGATGCAATTTCTGTGTTTCATCGTCAATGGGAAGGTCCAATGGATACAGTAAACCTGCAGATGTGCATCGGAATGTAAAACTGGTGGCACAGGAAACGCTCAAACCATAGACACTAAGAAGACTCAGTTATCTTGTACTTAAGTCGGCATTGTGTCTCTTATATTTAATTCCGATGCAATTTCTGTGTTTCATCGTCACTGGGAAGGACCAATGGATACAGTAAACCTGCAGAGGTGCATCGGAATGTAAAACTGGTGACACAGGAATCGCTCAAAACATAGACCCTAAGAAGACTCAGTTTTCTTGTACTTAAGTCGGCATTGTGTCTCTTATATTTAATTCCGATGCAATTTCTGTGTTTCATCGTCACTGTGAAAGTCGAATGGATACAGTAAACCTGCAGAGGTGCATCAGAATGTAAAACTGGTGACACAGGAAAAGCTCAAAACATAGACAGTAGGAAGACTCAGTCTTCCTGTACTTAAGTCGGCATTGTGTCTCTTATATTTAATTCCGATGCAATTTCTGTGTTTCATCGTCCATGGGAAGGTCCAAGGAATACAGTAAACCTGCAGAGGTGCATCGGAATGTAAAACTGAATACACAGGAAACGCTGAAATCATAGACAGTAGGAAGACTCAGTCTTCCTGTACTTAAATGGGCATTGGGTCTCTTATATTTAATCCCGATGCAATTTCTGTGTTTCATCGTCACTGTGAAGGTCCAAGTGATACAGTAAACCTGCAGAGGTGCATCGGAATGTAAAACTGGTGACACAGGAAACGTTCAAAGCATAGAGAGTAGGAAGACTCAGTCTTACTGTACTTAAGTCGGCATTGTGTCTCTTATATTTAAATCCGATGCATTTTCTGTATTTCATCGTCAATGGGAAGGTCCAATGGATACAGTAAACCTGCAGAGGTGCATCGGAACGTAAAACTGGTGACACAGGAAACGCTCAAAACGTAGACAGTAGGAAGACTCAGTCTTCCTGTACTTAAGTCGGCATTGTGTCTCTTATATTTAATTCCGATGAAATTTCTGTGTTTCATCGTCGATGGGAATGTCCAAGGGATACAGTAAACCTGCAGAGGTGCATCGGAATGTAAAACTGGTGACACAGGAAACGCTCAAAACATAGACCCTAAGGAGACTCAGTTTTGTAGTACTTAGGTCGGCATTGTGTCTCTTATATTTCATTCCGATGCAATTTCTGTGTTTCATCGTCACTGTGAAAGTCGAATGGATACAGTAAACCTGCAGAGGTGCAACGGAATGTAAACCTGGTGACACAGGAAACGCTCAATACATAGACAGTAGGAAGACACAGTCTTCCTGTACTTAAGTCGGCATTATATCTCTTATATTTAATTCCAAAGCAATTTCTGTGTTTCATCGTCACTGTGAAAGTCCAATGGATACAGTAAACCTGCAGAGGTGCATCGGAATGTAAAACTGGTGACACAGGAAACGTTCAAAGCATAGACAGTAGGAAGACTCAGTCTTCCTGTACTTAAGTCGACATTGTGTCTCTTATATTTAAATCCGATGCAATTTCTGTGTTTCATCGTCAATGGGAAGGTGAAATGGATACAGTAAACCTGCAGAGGTGCATCGGAATGTAAAACTGATTACACAGGAAACGCTCAAAACGTAGACAGTAGGAAGACTCAGTCTTCCTGTACTTAAGTCGGCATTGTGTCAAATATAATTAATTCCGATGAAATTTCTGTGTTTCATCGTCGATGGGAATGTCCAAGGGATACAGTAAACCTGCAAAGGTGCATCGGAATGTAAAACTGGTGACACAGGAAACGCTCAAAACATAGACAGTAGGAAGACTCAGTCTTCCTGTACTTAAATCGGCATTGTGTCTCTTATATTTAATTCCGATGCAATTTCTGTGTTTCATCGTCAATGGGAAGGTCCAATGTATACAGTAAACCTTTAGAGGTGCATCGGAATGTAAAACTGGTGACACAGGAAACGCTCAAAACATAGACAGTAGGAAGACTCGGTCTTCCTGTACTCAAGTCGGCATTGTGTCTCTTATATTTAATTCCGATGCAAATTCTGTGTTTCATCGTCGATGGGAAGGTCCAAGGGATACAGTTAACCTGCAGAGGTGCATCGGAATGTAAAACTGGTGACACAGGAATGCTCAAAACATAGACAGTTGGAAGACTCAGTCGTCCCGTACTTAAGTCTGCATTGAGTCACTTATATTTAAATCCGATGCAATTTCTGTGTTTCATCGTCAATGGGAAGGTCCAATGGATACAGTAAACCTGCAGCGGTGGATCGGAATGTAAAACTGGTGACACAGGAAACGCTCAAAACATAGACAGTAGGAAGACTCAGTCTTCCTGACTTAAGTCGGCATTGTGTCTCTTATATTTAATTCCGATGAAATTTCTGTGCTTCATCGTCAATGGGAAGGTCCAAGGGATACAGTAAACATGCAGAGGTGCATCGGAATGTAAACCTGGTGACACAAGAAACGCTCAGAAACATAGACACTAGGAAGACACAGTCTTCCTGTACTTAAGTCGGCATTGTGTCTCTTATATTTAATTCCAAAGCTATTTCTGTGTTTCATTGTCACTGTGAAGGTCCAGTGGATACAGTAAACCTGCAGAGGTGCATCAGAATGTAAAACTGGTGACACTGGAAAAGCTCAAAACATAGACAGTAGGAAGACTCAGTCTTCCTGTACTTAAATCGGCATTGTGTCCCTTATATTAAAATTCGATGCAATTTCTGTGTTTCATCGTCAATGGGAAGGTCCAATGGATACAGTAAACCTGCAGAGCTGCATCGGAATGTAAAACTGGTGACACAGGAAACGCTCAAAACGTAGACAGTAGGAAGACTCAGTCTTCCTGTACTTAAGTCGGCATTGTGTCTCTTATATTTAATTCCGATGCAATTTGTGTGTTTCATCGTCACTGTGATGGTCCAATGGATACAGTAATCCTGCAGAGGTTCATCGGAATGTAAAACTGGTGACACAGAAACGTTCAAAACATAGACCCTAAGAAGACTCAGTTTTGTAGTACTTAAGTCGGCATAGTGTGTCTTATATTTAATTCCGATGCAATTTCTGTGTTTCATCGTCACTGTGAAGGTCCAATGGATACAGTAAACCTGCAGAGGTGCATCGGGATGTAAAACTGGTGACACAGGAATTGCTCAATACATAGACCCTAAGAAGACTGAGTTTTGTAGTACTTATGTCGGCATTATGTCTCTTATATTTAATTCCGATGCAATTTCTGTGTTTCATCGCCACTGTGAAGGTCCAACGGATACAGTAAACCTGCAGAGGTGCATCGGAATGTAAAACTGGTGACACAGGAAACGCTCAAATCATAGACAGTAGGATGACTCAGACTTCCTGTACTTAAGTAGGCATTGTGTCTCTTATATTTAAATCCGATGCAATTTTTGCGTTTCATCGTCAATGGGAAGGTCCAATGGATACAGTAAACCTGCAGAGGTGCATCGGAATGTAAAACTGGTGACACAGGAAACGCTCAAAACATAGACCCAAGGAAGACTCAGTTTTCTTGTACTTAAGTCGGCATTGTGTCTCTTATATTTAATTCCGATGCGATTTCTGTGTTTCATCGTCACTGTGAAGGTCGAATGGATGCAGTAAACCTGCAGAGATGCATCGGAATGTAAAACTGATGACACAGGAAACGCTCAAAGCATAGAAAGTAGGAAGACTCAGCCTTCCTGTACTTAAGTCGGCATTGTGCCTCTTATATTTAAATCCGATGCAATTTCTGCGTTTCATCGGCAATAGGAAGGTCCAATGGATACAGTAAACCTGCAAAGGTGCATCGGAATGTAAAACTGGTGACAGAGGAAACGCTCAGAAACATAGACAGTAGGAAGACACAGTCTTCCTGTACTTAAGTCGGCATTGTGTCTCTTATATTTAATTCCAAAGCAATTTCTGTGTTTCATCGTCACTGTGAAGGTGCAATGGATACAGTAAACCTGCAGAGGTGCATCGGAATGTAAAACTGGTGACACAGGAAACGCTCAAAACGTAGACAGTAGGAAGACTCAGTCTTCCTGTACTTAAGTCGACATTGTGTCTCTTAGATTTAATTCCGATGCAATTTCTGTGTTTCATCGTCAATGGGAAGGTCCAATGGATACAGTAAACCTGCAGTTGTGCATCGGGTTCTAAAACTGGTTACACAGGATCGGCTCAAACATAGACACTCAGAAAAGTCAGTCTTCTTGTACTTAAGTCGCCATTGTGCCATTTGTATTTAATTACGATGCAATTTTCGTGTTTCATCGTCAATGTGAAGGTACAAGGGATGCAGTAAACCTGCAGTTGTGCATCGGAATCTAAAACTGGTGACACAGGATAGGCTCATATCATAGACACTCAGAAAAGTCAGTTTTCTTGTACTTAAGTCGGCATTGTGCCACTTGCATTTAATTCCGATGCAATTTCCGTGCTTCATCGTCAATGTGAAGGCCGAGGGTAGCAGTAAACCTGCAGTTGTGCATCGGAATCAAAAACTGGTTACACAGGATAGGATCAAAACATAGACACTCAGAAAAGTCAATCTTCTTGTACTTATGTCGGCATTGTGGCATTTATATTTAATTCCGATGCAATTTACGTGTTTCATCGTCAATGTAAAGGTGCAAGGGATGCAGTAAACCTGCAGTTGTGCATCGGAATCCAAAACTGGTTACATAGGATAGGCTGAAAGCATAGACACTCAGAAAAGTCAGTCTTCTTGCACTTATGTCGGCTTTGCCCATTTGTATTTAATTCCGATGCAATTTCCGTGTTTCATCGTCAATGAGAAGGTCCATGGGATGCAGAAAACCTGCAGTTGTGTATCGGAATTTAAAACTGGTTACACAGGATAGGCTCAAAACATAGACACTAAGAAAAGTCAATCTTCTTGTACTTAAGTCGGCATTGTGCCATTTATATTTAATTCCGAGGCAATTTACGTGTTTCATCGTCAATGTAAAGGTGCAAGGGATGCAGTAAACCTGCAGTTGTGCATCGGAATCCAAAACTGGTTACATAGGATAGGCTGAAAGCATAGACACTCAGAAAAGTCAGTCTTCTTGCACTTATGTCGGCTTTGCCCATTTGTATTTAATTCCGATGCAATTTCCGTGTTTCATCGTCAATGAGAATGTCCATGGGATGCAGAAAACCTGCAGAGGTGCATCGAAATGTAAAACTGGTGACACAGGAAACGCTCTAAACATAGACAGTAGGAATACTCAGTCTTCCTGTACTCAAGTCGGCATTGTGTCTCTTCCATTTAAATCCAATGCAATTTATGTGTTTCATCGTCGATGGGAATGTCCAAGGGATACAGTAAACCTGCAGAGGTGCATCGGAATGTAAAACTGGTGACACAGGAAACGCTCAAAACATAGACAGTAGGAAGACTCAGTCTTCCTGACTTAAGTCGGCATTGTGTCTCTTATATTTCATTCCGATGAAATTTCTGTGTTTCATCGTCAATGGGAAGGTCCAAGGGATAGAGTAAACATGCAGAGCTGCATCGGAATGTAAACCTCGTGACACAGGAAACGCTCAATACATAGACAGTAGGAAGACACAGTCTTCCTGTACTTAAGTCGGCATTGTGTCTCTTATACTTAATTCCAAAGAAATTTCTGTGTTTCATCGTCACTGTGAAGGTCCAGTGGATACCGTAAACCTGCAGAGGTGCATCAGAATGTAAAACTGGTGACACAGCAAAAGCTCAAAACATAGACAGTAGGAAGACTCAGTCTTCCTGTACATAAGTCGGCATTGTGTCCCTTATATTTAATTCCGATGCAATTTCTGTGTTTCATCGTCCATGAGAAGGTCCAAGGAATACAGTAAACCTGCAGAGGCCCATCGGAATGTAAAACTGGTGACACAGGAAACGCTGAAACCATGGACCTTAAGAAGACTCAGTTTTCTTGTACTTAAGTCGGCATTGTGTCTCTTATATTTAATTCCGATGCAATTTCTGTGTTTCATCGTCACTGGGAAGGTCCAATGGATACAGTAAACCTGCAGAGGTGCATCGGAATGTAAAACTGGTGACACAGGAACCGCTCAAAACATAGACCCTAAGAAGACTCAGTTTTCTTGTACTTAAGTCGGCATTGTGTCTCTTATATTTAATTCCGATGCAATTCCTGTGTTTCATCGACACTGTGAAAGTCGAATGGATACAGTAAACCTGCAGAGGTGCATCGGAATGTAAACCTGGAGACACAGGAAACGCTCAATACATAGACAGTAGGAAGACACAGTCTTCCTGTACTTAAGTCGGCATTGTATCTCTTATATTTAATTCCGATGCAATATCTGTGTTTCATCGTCACTGTGAAGGTCCAAGGGATACAGTAAACCTGCAGAGGTGCATCGGAATGTAAAACTGGTGACACAGGAAACGCTCAAAGCATAGACCCTAAGAAGACTCAGTTTTCTTGTACTTAAGTCGGCATTGTGTCTCTTATATTTAATTCCGATGCAATTTCTGTGTTTCATCGTCAATGGGGAGGTCCAATGTATACAGTAAACCTGCAGAGGTGCATCGGAATGTAAAACTGGTGACACAGGAAACGCTCTAAACATAGACAGTAGGAAGACTCAGTCTTCCTGTACTCAAGTCGGCATTGTGTCTCTTACATTTAAATCCGATGCAATTTCTGTTTCATCGTCGATGGGAAGGTCCAAGGGATACAGTAAACCCGCAGAGGTGCATCGGAATGTAAAACTGGTGACACAGGAAACGCTCAAAACATAGACCCTAAGAAGACTGAGTTTTGTAGTACTTATGTCGGCATTGTGTCTCTTATATTTAATTCCGATGCAATTTCTGTGCTTCATCGTCACTGTGAAGGTCCAACGGATACAGTAAACCTGCAGAGGTGCATCGGAATGTAAAACTGGTGACACAGGAAACGCTCAAAACATAGACAGTAGGAAGACTCAGAATTCCTGTATTTGAGTAGGCATTGTGTCTCTTATATTTAATTCCGATGCAATTTCTGTGTTTCATCGTCACTGTGAAGGTCGAATGGATGCAGTAAACCTGCAGAGATGCATCGGAATGTAAAACTGATGACACAGGAAACGCTCAAAGCATAGACAGTAGGAAGACTCAGCCTTCCTGTACTTAAGTCGGCATTGTGCCTCTTATATTTAAATCCGATGCAATTTCTGGGTTTCATCGGCAATAGGAACGTCCAATGGATACAGTAAACCTGCAGAGGTCCATCGGAATGTAAAACTGGTGACACAGGAAACGCTCAAAGCATAGACCCTAAGAAGACTCAGTTTTCTTGTACTTAAGTCGGCATTGTGTCTCTTATATTTAATTCCGATGAAATTTCTGTGTTTCATCGTCGATGGGAATGTCCAAGGGATACTGTAAACCTGCAGAGGTGCATCGGAATGTAAAACTGGTGACACAGGAAACGCTCAAACCATAGACCCTAAGGAGACTCAGTTTGTACAACTTAGGTCGGCATTGTGTCTCTTATATTTAATTCCGATGCAATTTCTTTGTTTCATCGTCCATTGGAAGGTCCAAGGAATACAGTAAACCTGCAGAGGCCCATCGGAATGTAAAACTGGTGACACAGGAAACGCTGAAACCATAGACCATAATGAAGACTCAGTTTTCTTGGACTTCAGTCGGCATTGTGTCTCTTATATTTAATTCCGATGCAATTTCTGTGTTTCATAGTCACTGGGAAGGTCCAATGGATACAGTAAACCTGCAGAGGTGCATCGGAATGTAAAACTGGTGACACAGGAAACGCTCAAAACATAGACCCTAAGGAGACTCAGTTTTGTAGTACTTAGGTCGGCATTGTGTCTCTTATATTTAATTCCGATGCAATTTCTGTGTTTCATCGTCACTGTGAAAGTCGAATGGATACAGTAAACCTGCAGAGGTGCATCGGAATGTAAACCTGGTGACACAGGAAACGCTCAATACATACAGAGTGGGAAGACACAGTCTTCCTGTACTTAAGTCGGCATTGTATCTCTTATATTTAATTCCAAAGCAATTTCTGTGTTTCATCGTCACTGTGAAGGTCCAATGGATACAGTAAACCTGCAGAGGTGCATCGGAATGTAAAACTGGTGACACAGAAAAAGCTCAAAACATAGACAGTAGTAAGACTCAGTCTTCCTGTACTCAAGTCCGCATTGTGTCCCTTATATTTAATTCCGATGCAATATCTGTGTTTCATCGTCACTGTGAAGGTCCAAGGGATACAGTAAACCTGCAGAGGTGCATCGGAATGTAAAACTGGTGATACAGGAAACGCTCAAAGCATAGAACCTAAGAAGACTCAGTTTTCTTGTACTTAAGTCGGCATTGTGTCTCTTATATTTAATTCCGATGCAAATTCTGTGTTTCATCGTCAATGGGAAGGTCCAATGTATACAGTAAACCTGCAGAGGTGCATCGGAATGTAAAACTGGTGACACAGGAAACATTCAAAACATAGTCAGTAGGAAGACTCAGTCTTCCTGTACTCAAGTCGGCATTGTGTCTCTTACATTTAAATCCGATGCAATTTCTGTGTTTCATCGACGATGGGAAGGTCCAAGGGATACAGTTAACCTGCAGAGGAGCATCGGAATGTAAAACTGGTGACACAGGAAACGCTCAAAGCATAGACAGTAGGAAGACTCAGTCTTCCTGTACTTAAGTCTGCATTGTGTCACTTATATTTAAATCCGATGCAATTTCTGTGTTTCATCGTCAATGGGAAGGTCCAATGGATACAGTAAAACTGCAGAGGTGCATCGGAATGTAAAACTGGTGACACAGGAAACGCTCAAAACATAGACAGTAGGAAGACTCAGTCTTCCTGACTTAAGTCGGCATTGTGTCTCTTATATTTAATTCCGAAGAAATTTCTGTGTTTCATCGTCAATGGGAAGGTCCAAGAGATACAGTAAACATGCAGAAGTGCATCGGAATGTAAACCTCGTGACACAGGAAACGCTCAATACATAGACTGTAGGAAGACACAGTCTTCCTGTACTTAAGTCGGCATTGTGTCTCTTATATTTAATTGCAAAGCAATTTCTGTGTTTCATCGTCACTGTGAAGGTCCAGTGGATACCGTAATCCTGCAGAGGTGCATCAGAACGTAAAACTGGTGACACAGGCAAAGCTCAAAACATAGACAGTAGGAAGACTCAGTCTTCCTGTACTTAAGTCAGCATTGTGTCTCTTATATTTAATTCCGATGCAATTTCTGTGTTTCAACGTCCATGGGAAGGTCCAAGGAATACAGGAAACCTGCAGAGGTGCATCGGAATGTAAAACTGAATACACAGGAAACGCTGAAAACATAGACAGTAGGAAGACTCAGTCTTCCTGTACTTAAATCGGCATTGTGTCTTTTAAATTTAATTCCGATGCTATTTCTGTGTTTCATCGTCACTGAGAAGGTCCAAGGGATACAGTAAACCTGCAGAGGTGCATCGGAATGTAAAACTGGCGACACAGGAAACGTTCAAAGCATAGACAGTAGGAAGACTCAGTCTTCCTGTACTTAAGTCGGCATTGTGTATCTTATTTTTAAATCCGACGCAATTTCTGTGTTTCATCGTCAATGGGAAGGTCCAATGGATACAGTAAACCAGCAGAGTAGCATCGGAATGTAAAACTGGTGACACAGGAAACGTTAAAAGCATAGACAGTAGGAAGACTCAGTCTTCCTGTACTTATGTCGGCATTTTGTATCTTATATTTAAATCCGATGCAATATCTGTGTTTCATCGTCAATGGGAAGGTCCAATGGATACAGTAAACCTGCAGAGGTGCATCGGAATGTAAAACTGGTGACACAGGAAACGCTCAAAACATAGACCCTAAGGAGACTCAGTTTTGTAGTACTTAGGTCGGCATTGTGTCTCTTATATTTAATTCCGATGCAATTTCTGTGTTTCATCGTCACTGTGAAAGTCGAATGGATACAGTAAACCTGCAGAGGTGCATCGGAATGTAAACCTGGTGACACAGGGAACGCTCAATACATACACAGTAGGAAGACACAGTCGTCCTGTACTTAAGTCGGCATTGTGTATCTTATATTTAATTCCGATGCAATATCTGTGTTTCATCGGCACTGTGAAGGTCCAAGGGATACAGTAAACCTGCAGAGGTGCATCGGAATGTAAAACTGGTGACACAGGAAACGCTCAAAGCTTAGACCATAAGAAGACTCAGTTTTCTTGTACTTAAGTCGGCACTGTGTCTCTTATATTTAATTCCGATGCAATTTGTGAGTTTCATCGTCACTGGGAAGGTCAAATGGATACAGTATTCCTGCAGAGGTTCATCGGAATGTAAAACTGGTGACACAGAAACGCTCAAAACATAGACCCTAAGGAGACTCAGTTTTGTAGTACTTAAGTCGGCATTGTGTGTCTTATATTTAATTCCGATGCAATATCTGTGTTTCATCGTCACTGTGAAGCTCCAATGGATACAGTAAACCTGCAGAGGTGCATCGGAATGTAAAACCGGTGACACAGGAAACGCTCAATACATAGACCCTAAGAAGACTGAGTTTTGTAGTACTAAAGTCGGCATTGTGTGTCTTATATTTAATTCCGATGCAATTTCTGTGCTTCATCGTCAATGTGTAGGCCGAGGGTAGCAGTAAACCTGCAGTTGTGCATCGGAATCCAAAACTGGTTACATACGATAGGCTAGAAGCATAGACACTCCGAAAAGTCAGTCTTCTTGCAGTTATGTCGGCTTTGCCCATTTGTATTTAATTCCGATGCAATTTCCGTGTTTCATCGTCAATGAGAACGTCCATGGGATGCAGAAAACCTGCAGTTGTGTATCGGAATTTAAAACTGGTTACACAGGATAGGCTCAAAACATAGACACTCAGAAAAGTCTGTCTTCTTGTACTTAAGTCGGCATTGTGCTTTATGTATTTAATTACAATGCAAGTTGCGTGTTTCATCGTCAATATGACGGTCCAAGGGTTGCAGTAAACCTGCAGTTGTGCATCGGAATCTAAAACTCGTTACACAGGATAGGCTCAAAACATAGACACTCAGAAAAGTCAGTCTTCTTGTACTTAAGTCGGCATTGTGCCATTTGTATTTAATTCCGATGCAATTTCTGTGTTTCATCGTCACTGTGAAGGTCCAAGAGATACAGTAAACCTGCAGAGGTGCATCGGAATGTAAAACTGGTGACACAGGAAACGTTCAAAGCATAGTCAGTAGGAAGACTCAGTCTTCCTGTACTTAAGTCGGCATTGTGTCTCTTATATTTAAATCCGATGAAATTTCTGTGTTTCATCGTCAATGGGAAGGTCCAATGGATACAGTAAACCTGCAGAGGTCCATCGGAATGTAAAACTGGTGACACAGGAAACGCTCAAAACGTAGACAGTAGGAAGACTCAGTCTTCCTGTACCTAAGTCGGCATTGTGTCTCTTATATTTAATTCTGATGAAATTTCTGTGTTTCATCGTCGATGGGAATGTCTAAGGGATAAAGTAAACCTGCAGAGGTGCATCGGAATGTAAAACTGGTGACACAGGAAACGCTTAAACCATAGACCCTAAGGAGACTCAGTTTTGTAGTACTTAGGTCGGCATTGTGTCTCTTATATTTAATTCCTATGCAATTTCTTTGTTTCATCGTCCATGGGAAGGTCCAAGGAATACAGTAAACCTGCAGAGACCCATCGGAATGTAAAACTGGTGACACAGGAAACGCTGAAACCATAGACCTTAAGAAGACTCAGTTTTCTTGTACTTAAGTCGGCATTGTGTCTCTTATATTTAATTCCGATGCAATTTCTGTGTTTCATCGTCACTGTGAAGGTCCAATGGATACAGTATACCTGCAGAGGTGCATCGGAATGTAAAACTGGTGACACAGGAATCGCTCAAAACATAGACCCTAAGAAGAATCAGTTTTCTTGTACTTAAGTCGGCATTGTGTCTCTTATATTTAATTCCGATGCAATTTCTGTGTTTCATCGTCACTGTGAAGGTCCAAGGGATACAGTAAACCTGCAGAGGTGCATCGGAATGTAAACCTGGTGACACAGGAAACGCTCAATACATAGACAGTAGGAAGACACAGTCTTCCTGTACTTAAGTCGGCATTGTATCTCTTACATTTAATTATAAAGCAATTTCTGTGTTTCATCGTCACTGTGAAGGTCCAATGGATACAGTAAACCTGCAGAGGTGCATCGGAATGTAAAACTGGTGACACAGAAAAAGCTCAAAACATAGACAGTAGGAAGACTCAGTCTTCCTGTACTCAAGTCGGCATTGTGTCTCTTATATTTAGTTCCGATGCAATATCTGTGTTTCATCGTCACTGTGAAGGTCCAAGGGATACAGTAAACCTGCAGAGGTGCATCGGAATGTAAAACTGGTGACACAGGAAACGCTCAAAGCATAGACCCTAAGAAGACTCAGTTTTCTTGTACTTAAGTCGGCATTGTGTCTCTTATATTTAATTCCGATGCAATTTCTGTGTTTCATCGTCAATGGGAAGGTCCAATGTATACAGTAAACCTGAAGAGGTGCATCGGAATGTAAAACTGGTGACACAGGAAACGTTCAATACATAGACAGTAGGAAGACTCAGTCTTCCTGTACTCAAGTCGGCATTGTGTCTCTTACATTTAAATCCGATGCAATTTCTGTGTTTCATCGTCGATGGGAAGGTCCAAGGGGTACAGTAAACCTGTGAGGTGCATCGGAATGTAAAACTGGTGACACAGGAAACGCTCAAAACATAGACAGTAGGAATACTCAGTCTTCCTGTACTTAAGTCTGAATTGTGTCACTTATATTTCAATCCGATGAAATTTCTGTGTTTCATCGTCAATGGGAAGGTCCAATGGATACAGTAAACCTGCAGAGGTGCAACGGAATGTAAAACTTGTGACACAGGAAACGCTCAAAACATAGACAGTAGGAAGACTCAGTCTTCCTTACTTAAGTCGGCATTGTGTCTCTTATATTTAATTCCGATGAAATTTCTGTGTTTCATCGTCAATGGGATGGTCCAAGGGATACAGTAAACATGCAGAGGTGCATCGGAATGTAAACCTCGTGACACAGGAAACGCTCAATACATAGAGAGTAGGAAGACACAGTCTTCCTGTACTTAAGTCGGCATTGTGTCTCTTATATTTAATTCCAAAGCAATTTCTGTGTTTCATCGTCACTGTGAAGGTCCAGTGGATACCGTAAACCTGCAGAGGTGCATCAGAATGTAAAACTGGTGACACAGGAAAAGCTCAAAACATAGAGAGTAGGAAGACTCAGTCTTCCTGTACTTAAGTCGGCATTGTGTCTCTTATATTTAATTCCGATGTAATTTCTGTGTTTCAACGTCCATGGGAAGGTCCAAGGAATACGGTAAACATGCAGAGGTGCATCGGAATTTAAAACTGAATACACAGGAAACGCTGAAAACATAGACAGTAGGAAGACACAGTCTTCCTGTACTTAAATCGGCATTGTGTCTTTTATATTTAATTCCGATGCAATTTCTGTGTTTCATCGTCACTGTGAAGGTCCAAGGGTTACAGTAAACCTGCAGAGGTGCATCGGAATGTAAAACTGGTGACACAGGAAACGTTCAAAGCATAGACAGTAGGATGACTCAGTCTTCCTGTACTCAAGTCGGCATTGTGTCTCTTATATTTAAATCCGATGCAATTTCTGTGTTTCATCGTCAATGGGAAGGTCCAATGGATACAGTAAACCTGCAGAGGTGCATCGGAATGTAAAACTGGTGACACAGGAAACGCTCAAAACGTAGACATTAGGAAGACTCAGTCTTCCTGTACCTAAGTCGGCATTGTGTCTCTTATATTTAATTCCGATGAAACTTCTGTGTTTCATCGTCGATGGGAATGTCCAAGGGATACAGGAAACCTGCAGAGGTGCATCGGAATGTAAAATTGATGACACAGGAAACGCTCAAACCATAGACCCTAAGGAGACTCAGTTTTGTAGTACTTAGGTCGGCATTGTGTCTCTTATATTTAATTCCGATGCACTTTCTTTGTTTCATCGTCCATGGGAAGATCCAAGGAATACAGTAAACCTGCAGAGGCCCATCGGAATGTAAAACTGGTGACACAGGAAACGCTGAAACCATAGACCTTAAGAAGACTCAGTTTTCTTGTACTTAAGTCGGCATTGTGTCTCTTACATTTAATTCCGATGCAATTTCTGTGTTTCATCGTCACTGTGAAGGTCCAATGTGTACAGTAAACCTGCAGAGGTGCATCAGAATGTAAAACTGGTGACACAGGAAAATCTCAAAACATAGACAGTAGGAAGACTCAGTCTTCCTGTACTTAAGTCGGCATTGTGTCTCTTATATTTAATACCGATGTAATTTCTGTGTTTCAACGTCCATGGGAAGGTCCAAGGAATACAGTAAACATGCAGAGGTGCATCGGAATTTAAAACTGAATACACAGGAAACGCTGAAAACATAGACAGTAGGAAGACTCAGTCTTCCTGTACTTAAATCGGCATTGTGTCTCTTATATTTAATTCCCATGCAATTTCTGTGTTTCATCGTCACTGTGAAAGTCGAATGGATACAGTACACCTGCAGAGGTGCATCGGAATGTAAACCTGGTGACACAGGAAACGCTCAATACATACACAGTAGGAAGACACAGTCTTCCTGTACTTAAGTCGGCATTGTATCTCTTATATTTAATTCCAAAGCAATTTCTGTGTTTCATCGTCACTGTGAAGGTCCAATGTATACAGTAAACCCCTCAGAGGTGCATCGGAATGTCAAACTGGTGACACAGAAAAAGCTCAAAACATAGACAGTAGGAAGACTCAGTCTTCCTGTACTCAAGTCGGCATTGTGTCCCTTATATTTAATTCCGATGCAATATCTGTGTTTCATCGTCACTGTGAAGGTCCAAGGGATACAGTCTTCCTGCAGAGGTGCATCGGAATGTAAAACTGGTGACACAGGAAACGCTCAAAGCATAGACCGTATGAAGACTCAGTTTTCTTGTACTTAAGTCGGCATTGTGTCTCTTATATTTAATTCCGATGCAATTTCTGTGTTTCATCGTCAATGGGAAGGTCCAATGTATACAGTAAACCTGCAGAGGTGCATCGGAATGTAAAACTGGTGACACAGGAAACGCTCAAAACATAGACAGTAGGAAGACCCAGTCTTCCTGACTTAAGTCGGCATTGTGTCTCTTATATTTATATCCGATGCAATTTCTGTGTTTCATCGTCAATGGGAAGGTCCAATGGGTACAGTAAACCTGCAGAGGTGCATCGAAATGTAAAACTGGTGACACAGGAAACGCTCAAAACGTAGACAGTAGGAAGACTCAGTCTTCCTGTACCTAAGTCGGCATTGTGTCTCTTATATTTAATTCCGATGAAATTTCTGTGTTTCATCGTCGATGGGAATGTCCAAGGGATACAGTAAACCTGCAGAGGTGCATCGGAATGTAAAACTGGTGACACAGGAAACGCTCAAACCATAGACCCTAAGGAGACTTAGTTTTGTAGTACTTAGGTCGGCATTGTGTCTCTTATATATAATTGCGATGCAATCTCTTTGTTTAAACGTCCATGGGAAGGTCCAAGGAATACAGTAAACCTGCAGAGGCCCATCGGAATGTAAAACTGGTGACACAGGAAACGCTGAAACCATAGACCTTAAGAAGACTCAGTTTTCTTGTACTTAAGTCGGCATTGTGTCTCTTATATTTAATTCCGATGCAATTTTGTGTTTGATCGTCACTGGGAAGGTCCAATGGATACAGTAAACCTGCAGAGGTGCATCGGAATGTAAAACTGGTGACACAGGAAACGCTCAAACATAGACCCTAAGGAGACTCAGTTTTGTAGTACTTAAGTCGGCATTGTGTCTCTTATATTTAATTCCGATGCAATTTCTGTGTTTCATCGTCAATGGGAAGGTCCAATGGATACAGTAAACCTGCAGAGGTGCATCGGAATGTAAAACTGGTGACACACGAAACGCTCAAAGCACAGACAGTAGGAAGACTCAGTCTTCCCGTACTTAAGTCTGCATTGTGTCACTTGTATTTAAATCCGATGCAATTTCTGTGTTTCATCGTCAATGGGAAGGTCCAATGGATACAGTAAACCTGCAGAGGTGCATCGGAATGTAAAACTGGTGACACAGGAAACGCTCAAATCATAGACAGTAGGAAGACTCAGTCTTCCTGACTTAAGTCGGCATTGTGTCTCTTATATTTAATTCCGATGAAATTTCTGTGTTTCATCGTCAATGGGAAGGTCCAAGGGATACAGTAAACCTACAGAGGTGCATCGGAATGTAAAACTGGTGACACAGGAAAAGCTCAAAACATAGACAGTAGGAAGACTCAGTCTTCCTGTACTTAAGTCGGCATTGTGTCTCTTATATTTAATTCCGATGCAATTTCTGTGTTTCAACGTCAATGGGAAGGTCCTAGGAATACAGTAAACCTGCAGAGGTGCATCGGAATGTAAAAATGAATACACAGGAAACGCTGAAAACATAGACAGTAGGAAGACTCAGTCTTCCTGTACTTAAATCGGCATTGTGTCTTTTATATTTAATTCCGATGCAATTTCTGTGTTTCATCGTCACTGGGAAGGTGCAATGGATACAGTAAACCTGCAGAGGTGCATCGGAATGTAAAACTGGTGACACAGGAAACGCTCAAAACATAGACCCTAAAGAGACTCAGTTTTGTAGTACTTAGGTCGGCATTGTGTCTCTTATATTTAATTCCGATGCAATTTCTGTGTTTCATCGTCACTGTGAAAGTCGAATGGATACAGTAAACCTGCAGAGGTGCATCGGAATGTAAACCTGGTGACACAGGAAACGCTCAATACATACACAGTAGGAAGACACAGTCTTCCTGTACTTAAGTCGGCATTGTGTCTCTTATATTCAATTCCGATGCAATATCTGTGTTTCATCGTCACTGTGAAGGTCCAATGTATACAGTAAACCTGCAAAGGTGCATCGGAATGTAAAACTGGTGACACAGGAAACGCTCAAACCGTAGACAATAGGAAGACTCAGTCTTCCTGTACCTAAGTTGGCATTGTGTCGCTTATATTTAATTCCGATGAAATTTCTGTGTTTCATCGTCGATGGGAATGTCCAAGGGATACAGTAAACCTGCAGAGGTGCATCGGAATGTAAAACTGAATACACAGGAAACGCTGAAAACATAGACAGTAGGAAGACTCAGTCTTCCTGTACTTAAATCGGCATTGTGTCTTTTATATTTAATTCCGATGCAATTTCTGTGTTTCATCGTCACTGTGAAGGTCCAAGGGATACAGTAAACCTGCAGAGGTGCATCGGAATGTAAAACTGGTGACACAGGAAACGTTCAAAACATAGACAGTAGGAAGACTCAGTCTTCCTGTACTTAAGTCGGCATTGTGTCTCTTATATTTAAATCCGATGCAATTTCTGTGTTTCTACGTCAATGGGAAGGTCCAATGGATACAGTAAACCTACAGAGGTGCAGCCGAATGTAAAACTGGTGACACAGGAAACGCTCAAAACGTAGACAGTAGGAAGACTCAGTCTTCCTGTACCTAAGTCGGCATTGTGTCTCTTATATTTAATTCCGATGAAATTTCTGTGTTTCATCGTCGATGGGAATGTCCAAGGGATACAGTAATCCTGCAGAGGTGCATCGGAATGAAAAACTGGTGACACAGGAAACGCTCAAACCTTAGACCCTAAGGAGACTTAGCTTTGTAGTACTTAGGTCGGCATTGTGTCTCTTATATTTAATTGCGATGCAATTTCTCTGTTTCAACGTCCATGGGAAGGTCCAAGGAATACAGTAAACCTGCAGAGGCCCATCGGAATGTAAAACTGGTGACACAGGAAACGCTGAAACCATAGACCTTAAGAAGACTCAGTTTTCTTGTACTTAAGTCGGCATTGTGTCTCTTATATTTAATTCCGATGCAATTTCTGTGTTTCATCGTCAATGGGAAGGTCCAATGTATACAGTAAACCTGCAGAGGTGCATCGGAATGTAAAACTGGTGACACAGGAACCGCTCAAAACATAGCCAGGTGGAAGACTCAGTCTTCCTGTACTCAAGTCGGCATTGTGTCTCTTATATTTAAATCCGATGCAAATTCTGTGTTTCATCGTCGATGGGAAGGTCCAAGGGATACAGTAAACCTGCAGAAGTGCATCGGAATGTAAAACTGGTGACACACGAAACGCTCAAAGCACAGACAGTAGGAAGACTCAGTCTTCCCGTATTTAAGTCTGCATTGTGTCACTTATATTTAAATCCGATGCAATTTCTGTGTTTCATCGTCAATGGGAACGTCCAATGGATACAGTAAACCTGCAGAGGTGCATCGGAATGTAAAACTGGTGACACAGGAAACGCTCAAAACATAGACAGTAGGAAGACTCAGTCTTCCTGACTTGAGTCGGCATTGTGTCTCTTATATTGAATTCCGATGAAATTTCTGTGTTTCATCGTCAATGGGAAGGTCCAAGGGATACAGTAAACATGCAGAGGTGCATCGGAATGTAAACCTCGTGACACAGGAAACGCTCAATACATAGACTGTAGGAAGACACAGTCTTCCTGTACTTAAGTCGGCATTGTGTCTCTTATATTTAATTCCAAAGCAATTTCTGTGTTTCATCGTCACTGTGAAGGTCCAGTGGATACCGTAAACCTGCAGAGGTGCATCAGAAAGTAAAACTGGTGACACAGGAAAAGCTCAAAACATAGACAGTAGGAAGACTCAGTCTTCCTGTACTTTAGTCGGCATTGTGTCTCTTATATTTAATTACGATGAAATTTCTGTGTTTCAACGTCCATGGGAAGGTCCAAGGAATACAGTAAACCTGCAGCGGTGCATCGGAATGTGAAACTGAATACACAGGAAACGCTGAAAACATAGACAGTAGGAAGACTCAGTCTTCCTGTACTTAAATCGGCATTGTCTCTCTTAGATTTAATTCCGATGTAATTTCTGTGTTTCATCGTCACTGTGAAGGTCCAAGGGATACAGTAAACCTGCAGAGGTGCATCGGAATGTAAAACTGGTGACACAGGAAACGTTCAAAGCATAGACAGTAGGAAGTCTCAGTCTTCCTGTACTTAAGTCGGCATTGTATCTCTTATATTTAATTCCAAAGCAATTTCTGTGTTTCATCGTCACTGTGAAGGTCCAATGTATACAGTAAACCCGTCAGAGGTGCATCGGAATGTCAAACTGGTGACACAGAAAAAGCTCAAAACATAGACAGTAGGAAGACTCAGTCTTCCTGTACTCAAGTCGGCATTGTGTCCCTTATATTTAATTCCGATGCAATATCTGTGTTTCATCGTCACTGTGAAGGTCCAAGGGATACAGTCTTCCTGCAGAGGTGCATCGGAATGTAAAACTGGTGACACAGGAAACGCTCAAAGCATAGACCGTACGAAGACTCAGTTTTCTTGTACTTAAGTCGGCATTGTGCCTCTTATATTTAATTCCGATGCAATTTCTGTGTTTCATCGTCAATGGGAAGGTCCAATGTATACAGTAAACCTGCAGAGGTGCATCGGAATGTAAAACTGGTGACACAGGAAACGCTCAAAACATAGACAGTAGGAAGACCCAGTCTTCCTGACTTAAGTCGGCATTGTGTCTCTTATATTTATATCCGATGCAATTTCTGTGTTTCATCGTCAATGGGAAGGTCCAATGGGTACAGTAAACCTGCAGAGGTGCATCGGAATGTAAAACTGGTGACACAGGAAACGCTCAAAACGTAGACAGTAGGAAGACTCAGTCTTCCTGTACCTAAGTCGGCATTGTGTCTCTTATATTTAATTCCGATGAAATTTCTGTGTTTCATCGTCGATGGGAATGTCCAAGGGATACAGTAAACCTGCAGAGGTGCATCGGAATGTAAAACTGGTGACACAGGAAACGCTCAAACCATAGACCCTAAGGAGACTTAGTTTTGTAGTACTTAGGTCGGCATTGTGTCTCTTATATATAATTGCGATGCAATCTCTTTGTTTAAACGTCCATGGGAAGGTCCAAGGAATACAGTAAACCTGCAGAGGCCCATCGGAATGTAAAACTGGTGACACAGGAAACGCTGAAACCATAGACCCTAAGAAGACTCAGTTTTCTTGTACTTAAGTCGGCATTGTGTCTCTTATATTTAATTCCGATGCAATTTCTGTGTTTGATCGTCACTGGGAAGGTCCAATGGATACAGTAAACCTGCAGAGGTGCATCGGAATGTAAAACTGGTGACACAGGAAACGCTCAAAACATAGACCCTAAGGAGACTCAGTTTTGTAGTACTTAGGTCGGCATTGTGTCTCTTATATTTAATTCCGATGCAATTTCTGTGTTTCATCGTCACTGTGAAAGTCGAATGGATACAGTAAACCTGCAGAGGTGCATCGGAATGTAAAACTGGTGACACAGGAAACGTTCAAAGCATAGACAGTAGGAAGACTCAGTCTTCCTGTACTTAAGTCGGCATTGTGTCTCTTATATTTAAATCCGATGCAATTTCTGTGTTTCATCGTCAATGGGAAGGTCCAATGGATACAGTAAACCTGCAGAGGTGCATCGGAATTTAAAACTGATTACACAGGAAAGGCTCAAAAGGTAGGCAGTAGGAAGACTCAGTCTTCCTGTACTTAACTCGGCATTGTGTCTCTTATATTTAATTCCGACGAACTTTCTGTGTTTCATCGTCGATCGGAATGTCCAAGGGATACAGTAAACCTGCAGAGGTGCATCGGAATGTAAAACTGGTGACACAGGAAACGCTCAAACATAGACCCTAAGGAGACTCAGTTTTGTAGTACTTAAGTCGGCATTGTGTCTCTTATATTTAATTCCGATGCAATTTCTGTGTATCATCGTCAATGGGAAGGTCCAATGTATACAGTAAACCTGCAGAGGTGCATCGGAATGTAAAACTGGTGACACACGAAACGCTCAAAGCACAGACAGTAGGAAGACTCAGTCTTCCCGTACTTAAGTCTGCATTGTGTCACTTGTATTTAAATCCGATGCAATTTCTGTGTTTCATCGTCAATGGGAAGGTCCAATGGATACAGTAAACCTGCAGAGGTGCATCGGAATGTAAAACTGGTGACACAGGAAACGCTCAAATCATAGACAGTAGGAAGACTCAGTCTTCCTGACTTAAGTCGGCATTGTGTCTCTTATATTTAATTCCGATGAAATTTCTGTGTTTCATCGTCAATGGGAAGGTCCAAGGGATACAGTAAACCTACAGAGGTGCATCGGAATGTAAAACTGGTGACACAGGAAAAGCTCAAAACATAGACAGTAGGAAGACTCAGTCTTCCTGTACTTAAGTCGGCACTGTGTCTCTTATATTTAATTCCGATGCAATTTCTGTGTTTCAACGTCAATGGGAAGGTCCTAGGAATACAGTAAACCTGCAGAGGTGCATCGGAATGTAAAAATGAATACACAGGAAACGCTGAAAACATAGACAGTAGGAAGACACAGTCTTCCTGTACTTAAAGCGGCATTGTGTCTTTTATATTTAATTCCGATGCCATTTCTGTGTTTCATCGTCACTGTGAAGGTCCAAGGGATACAGTAAACCTGCAGAGGTGCATCGGAATGTAAAACTGGTGACACAGGAAACGTTCAAAGCATAGACAGTAGGAAGACTCAGTCTTCCTGTACTTAAGTCGGCATTGTGTCTCTTACATTTAATTCCGATGAAATTTCTGTTTCATCGTCGATGGGAATGTCCAAGGGATACAGTAAACCTGCAGAGGTGCATCGGAATGTAAAATTGGTGACACAGGAAACGCTCAAACCATAGACCCTAAGGAGACTCAGTTTTGTAGTACTTATGTCGGCATTGTGTCTCTTATATTTAATTCCGATGCAATTTCTTTGTTTCATCGTCCATGGGAAGGTCCAAGGAATACAGTAAACCTGCAGAGGCCCATCGGAATGTAAAACTGGTGACACAGGAAACGCTGAAACCATAGACCTTAAGAAGACTCCGTTTTCTTGTACTTAATTCGGCATTGTGTCTCTTATATTTAATTCCGATGCAATTTCTGTGTTTCATCGTCACTGGGAAGGTGCAATGGATACAGTAAACTTGCAGAGGTGCATCGGAATGTAAAACTGGTGACACAGGAAACGCTCAAATCATAGACCCTAAGGAGACTCAGTTTTGTAGTACTTAGGTCGGCATTGTGTCTCTTATATTTAATTCCGATGCAATTTCTGTGTTTCATCGTCACTGTGAAAGTCGAATGGATACAGTAAACCTGCAGAGGTGCATCGGAATGTAAAACTGGTGACACAGGAAACGTTCAAAGCATAGACAGTAGGAAGACTCAGTCTTCCTGTACTTAAGTCGGCATTGTGTCTCTTATATTTAAATCCGATGCAATTTCTGTGTTTCATCGTCAATGGGAAGGTCCAATGGATACAGTAAACCTGCAGAGGTGCATCGGAATTTAAAACTGATTACACAGGAAAGGCTCAAAAGGTAGGCAGTAGGAAGACTCAGTCTTCCTGTACTTAACTCGGCATTGTGTCTCTTATATTTAATTCCGACGAACTTTCTGTGTTTCATCGTCGATCGGAATGTCCAAGGGATACAGTAAACCTGCAGAGGTGCATCGGAATGTAAAACTGAATACACAGGAAACGCTGAAAACATAGACAGTAGGAAGACTCAGTCTTCCTGTACTTAAATCGGCATTGTGTCTTTTATATTTAATTCCGATGCAATTTCTGTGTTTCATCGTCACTGTGAAGGTCCAAGGGATACAGTAAACCTGCAGAGGTGCATCGGAATGTAAATCTGGTGACACAGGAAACGTTCAAAACATAGACAGTAGGAAGACTCAGTCTTCCTGTACTTAAGTCGGCATTGTGTCTCTTATATTTAAATCCGATGCAATTTCTGTGTTTCTACGTCAATGGGAAGGTCCAATGGATACAGTAAACCTACAGAGGTGCAGCGGAATGTAAAACTGGTGACACAGGAAACGCTCAAGACGTAGACAGTAGGAAGACTCAGTCTTCCTGTACCTAAGTCGGCATTGTGTCTCTTATATTTAATTCCGATGAAATTTCTGTGTTTCATCGTCGATGGGAATGTCCAAGGGATACAGTAAACCTGCAGAGGTGCATCGGAATGTAAAACTGGTGACACAGGAACCGCTCAAAACATAGACAGGTGGAAGACTCAGTCTTCCTGTACTCAAGTCGGCATTGTGTCTCTTATATTTAAATCCGATGCAAATTCTGTGTTTCATCGTCGATGGGAAGGTCCAAGGGATACAGTAAACCTGCAGAAGTGCATCGGAATGTAAAACTGGTGACACACGAAACGCTCAAAGCACAGACAGTAGGAAGACTCAGTCTTCCCGTATTTAAGTCTGCATTGTGTCACTTATATTTAAATCCGATGCAATTTCTGTGTTTCATCGTCAATGGGAACGTCCAATGGATACAGTAAACCTGCAGAGGTGCATCGGAATGTAAAACTGGTGACACAGGAAACGCTCTAAACATAGACAGTAGGAAGACTCAGTCTTCCTGACTTGAGTCGGCATTGTGTCTCTTATATTGAATTCCGATGAAATTTCTGTGTTTCATCGTCAATGGGAAGGTCCAAGGGATACAGTAAACATGCAGAGGTGCATCGGAATGTAAACCTCGTGACACAGGAAACGCTCAATACATAGACTGTAGGAAGACACAGTCATCCTGTACTTAAGTCGGCATTGTGTCTCTTATATTTAATTCCAAAGCAATTTCTGTGTTTCATCGTCACTGTGAAGGTCCAGTGGATACCGTAAACCTGCAGAGGTGCATCAGAAAGTAAAACTGGTGACACAGGAAAAGCTCAAAACATAGACAGTAGGAAGACTCAGTCTTCCTGTACTTTAGTCGGCATTGTGTCTCTTATATTTAATTACGATGAAATTTCTGTGTTTCAACGTCCATGGGAAGGTCCAAGGAATACAGTAAACCTGCAGAGGTGCATCGGAATGTGAAACTGAATACACAGGAAACGCTGAAAACATAGACAGTAGGAAGACTCAGTCTTCCTGTACTTAAAGCGGCATTGTCTCTCTTAGATTTAATTCCGATGCAATTTCTGTGTTTCATCGTCACTGTGAAGGTCCAAGGGATACAGTAAACCTGCAGAGGTGCATCGGAATGTAAAACTGGTGACACAGGAAACGTTCAAAGCATAGACAGTAGGAAGTCTCAGTCTTCCTGTACTTAAGTCGGCATTGTGTCTCTTATATTTAAATCCGATGCAATTTCTGTGTTTCATCGTCAATGGGAAAGTCCAATGGATACAGTAAACCTGCAGAGGTGCATCGGAATGTAAAACTGGTGACACAGGAAACGCTCAAAACGTAGACAGTAGGAAGACTCAGTCTTCCTGTACCTAAGTCGGCATTGTGTCTCCTATATTTAATTCCGATGAAATTTCTGTGTTTCATCGTGGATGGGAATGTCCAAGGGATACAGTAAACCTGCAGAGGTGTATCGGAATGTAAAACTGGTGACACAGGAAACGCTCAAATGATAGACCCTAAGGAGACTCAGTTTTGTAGTACTTACGTCGGCATTGTGTCTCTTAATTTAATTCCCATGCAATTTCTTTGTTTCATCGTCCATGGGAAGGTCCAAGGAATACAGTAAACCTGCATAGGCCCATCGGAATTTAAAACTGGTGACACAGGAAACGCTGTAACCATAGACCTTCAGAAGACTCAGTTTTCTTGTACTTAAGTCGGCATTCTGTCTCTCATATTTAATTCCGATGCAATTTCTGTGTTTCATCGTCACTGGGAAGGTCCAATGGATACAGTAAACCTGCAGAGGTGCATCGTAATGTAAAACTGGTGACACAGGAAACGCTCAAAACATAGACCCTAAGGAGACTCAGTTTTGTAGTACTTAGGTCGGCATTGTGTCTCTTATATTTAATTCCGATGCAATTACTGTGTTTCATCGTCACTGTGAAAGTCGAATGGATACAGTAAACCTGCGGAGGTGCATCGGAATGTAAACCTGGTGACACAGGAAACGCTCAATACATACACAGTAGGAAGACACAGTCTTCCTGTACTTAAGACGGCATTGTATGTCTTATATTTAATTCCAAACCAATTTCTGTGTTTCATCGTCACTGTGAATGTGCAATGGATACACTAAACCTGCAGAGGTGCATCGTAATGTAAAACTGGTGACACAGGAAACGCTCAAAACATAGACCCTAAGGAGACTCAGTTTTGTAGTACTTAGGTCGGCATTGAGTCTCTTATATTTAATTCCGATGCAATTACTGTGTTTCATCGTCACTGTGAAAGTCGAATGGATACAGTAAACCTGCAGAGGTGCATCGGAATGTAAAACTGGTGACACAGGAAACGCTCAAAGCATAGACCCTAAGAAGACTCAGTTTTCTTGTACTTAGGTCGGCACTGTGTCTCTTATATTTAATTCCGATGCAATTTGTGTGTTTCATCGTCACTGGGAAGGTCCAATGGATACAGTAATCCTGCAGAGGTTCATCGGAATGTAAAACTGGTGACACAGAAACGCTCAAAACATAGACCCTAAGAAGACTCAGTTTTGTAGTACTTAAGTCGGCATTGTGTGTCTTATATTTAATTCCGTTGCAATTTCTGTGTTTCATCGTCACTGTGAAGGTCCAATGGATACAGTAAACCTGCAGAGGTGCATCGGAATGTAAAACTGGTGACACAGGAAACGCTGAATACATAGACCCTAAGAAGACTCAGTTTTGTAGTACTTATGTCGGCATTGTGTCTCTTATATTCAATTCCGATGCAATTTCTGTGTTTCATCGTCACTGTGAAAGTCGAATGGATACAGTAAACCTGCAGAGGTGCATCGGAATGTAAACCTGGTGACACAGGAAACGCTCAATACATACACAGTAGGAAGACACAGTCTTCCTGTACTTAAGTCGGCATTGTGTCTCTTATATTCAATTCCGATGCAATATCTGTGTTTCATCGTCACTGTGAAGGTCCAATGTATACAGTAAACCTGCAAAGGTGCATCGGAATGTAAAACTGGTGACACAGGAAACGCTCAAACCGTAGACAATAGGAAGACTCAGTCTTTCTGTACCTAAGTCGGCATTGTGTCTCTTATATTTAATTCCGATGAAATTTCTGTGTTTCATCGTCGATGGGAATGTCCAAGGGATACAGTAAACCTGTAAAACTGAATACACAGGAAACGCTGAAAACATAGACAGTAGGAAGACTCAGTCTTCCTGTACTTAAGTCGGCATTGTGTCTCTTATATTTAAATCCGATGCAATTTCTGTGTTTCTACGTCAATGGGAAGGTCTAATGGATACAGTAAACCTACAGAGGTGCAGCGGAATGTAAAACTGGTGACACAGGAAACGCTCAAAACATAGACAGGTGGGAGACTCAGTCTTCCTGTACTCAAGTCGGCATTGTGTCTCTTATATTTAAATCCGATGCAAATTCTGTGTTTCATCGTCGATGGGAAGGTCCAAGGGATATAGTAAACCTGCAGAAGTGCATCGGAATGTCAAACTGGTGACACACGAAACGCTCAAAGCACAGACAGTAGGAAGACTCAGTCTTCCCGTATTTAAGTCTGCATTGTGTCACTTATATTTAAATCCGATGCAATTTCTGTGTTTCATCGTCAATGGGAACGTCCAATGGATACAGTAAACCTGCAGAGGTGCATCGGAATGTAAAACTGGTGACACAGGAAACGCTCAAAACATAGACAGTAGGAAGACTCAGTCTTCCTGACTTGAGTCGGCATTGTGTCTCTTATATTGAATTCCGATGAAATTTCTGTGTTTCATCGTCAATGGGAAGGTCCAAGGGATACAGTAAACATGCAGAGGTGCATCGGAATGTAAACCTCGTGACACAGGAAACGCTCAATACATAGACTGTAGGAAGACACAGTCTTCCTGTACTTAAGTCGGCATTGTGTCTCTTATATTTAATTCCAAAGCAATTTCTGTGTTTCATCGTCACTGTGAAGGTCCAGTGGATACCGTAAACCTGCAGAGGTGCATCAGAACGTAAATCTGGTGACACAGGAAAAGCTCAAAACATAGACAGTAGGAAGACTCAGTCTTCCTGTACTTTAGTCGGCATTGTGTCTCTTATATTTAATTACGATGAAATTTCTGTGTTTCAACGTACATGGGGAGGTCCAAGGAATACAGTAAACCTGCAGAGGTGCATCGGAATGTAAAACTGAATACACAGGAAACGCTGAAAACATAGACAGTAGGAAGACTCAGTCTTCCTGTACTTAAATCGGCATTGTCTCTCTTAGATTTAATTCCGATGCAATTTCTGTGTTTCATCGTCACTGTGAAGGTCCAAGGGATACAGTAAACCTGCAGAGGTGCATCGGAATGTAAAACTGGTGACACAGGAAACGTTCAAAGCATAGACAGTAGGAAGACTCAGTCTTCCTGTACTTAAGTCGGCATTGTGTCTCTTATATTTAAATCCGATGCAATTTCTGTGTTTCATCGTCAATGGGAAAGTCCAATGGATACAGTAAACCTGCAGAGGTGCATCAGAATGTAAAACTGGTGACACAGGAAACGCTCAAAACGTAGACAGTAGGAAGACTCAGTCTTCCTGTACCTAAGTCGGCATTGTGTCTCTTATATTTAATTCCGATGAAATTTCTGTGTTTCATCGTCGATGGGAATGTCCAAGGGATACAGTAAACCTGCAGAGGTGTATCGGAATGTAAAACTGGTGACACAGGAAACGCTCAAACCATAGACCCTAAGGAGACTCAGTTTTGTAGTACTTAGGTCGGCATTGTGTCTCTTATATTAATTCCGATGCAATTTCTTTGTTTCATCGTCCATGGGAAGGGCCAAGGAATACAGTAAACCTGCATAGGCCCATCGGAATGTAAAACTGGTGACACAGGAAACGCTGTAACCATAGACCTTCAGAAGACTCAGTTTTCTTGTACTTAAGTCGGCATTGTGTCTCTCATATTTAATTCCGATGCAATTTCTGTGTTTCATCGTCACTGGGAAGGTCCAATGGATACAGTAAACCTGCAGAGGTGCATCGTAATGTAAAACTGGTGACACAGGAAACGCTCAAAACATAGACCCTAAGGAGACTCAGTTTTGTAGTACTTAGGTCGGCATTGTGTCTCTTATATTTAATTCCGATGCAATTACTGTGTTTCATCGTCACTGTGAAAGTCGAATGGATACAGTAAACCTGCGGAGGTGCATCGGAATGTAAACCTGGTGACACAGGAAACGCTCAATACATACACAGTAGGAAGACACAGTCTTCCTGTACTTAAGTCGGCATTGTATGTCTTATATTTAATTCCAAACCAATTTCTGTGATTCATCGTCACTGCGAATGTGCAATGGATACAGTAAACCTGCAGAGGTGCATCGGAAAGTAAAACTGGTGACACAGAAAAAGCTCAAAACATAGACAGTAGGAAGACTCAGTCTTCCTGTACTCAAGTCGGCATTGTGTCTCTTATATTTAATTCCGATGCAATATCTATGTTTCATCGTCACTGTGAATGTCCAAGGGATACAGTAAACCTGCAGAGGTGCATCGGAATGTAAAACTGGTGACACAGGAAACGCTCAAAGCATAGACCCTAAGAAGACTCAGTTTTCTTGTACTTAGGTCGGCACTGTGTCTCTTATATTTAATTCCGATGCAATTTGTGTGTTTCATCGTCACTGGGAAGGTCCAATGGATACAGTAATCCTGCAGAGGTTCATCGGAATGTAAAACTGGTGACACAGAAACGCTCAAAACATAGACCCTAAGAGGACTCAGTTTTGTAGTACTTAAGTAGGCATTGTGTGTCTTATATTTAATTCCGATGCAATTTGTGTGTTTCATCGTCACTGGGAAGGTCCAATGGATACAGTAATCCTGCAGAGGTTCATCGGAATGTAAAACTGGTGACACAGGAAACGCTGAATACATAGACCCTAAGAAGACTCAGTTTTGTAGTACTTATGTCGGCATTGTGTCTCTTATATTTAATTCCGATGCAATATCTATGTTTCATCGTCACTGTGAATGTCCAAGGGATACAGTAAACCTGCAGAGGTGCATCGGAATGTAAAACTGGTGACACAGGAAACGCTCAAAGCATAGACCCTAAGAAGACTCAGTTTTCTTGTACTTAGGTCGGCACTGTGTCTCTTATATTTAATTCCGATGCAATTTCTGTGTTTCATCGTCACTGTGAAGGTCGAATGGATGCAGTAAACCTGCAGAGATGCATCGGAATGTAAAACTGATGACACAGGAAACGCTTAAAGCATAGACAGTAGGAAGACTCAGCCTTCCTGTACTTAAGTAGGCATTGTGTCTCTTATATTTAATTCCAAAGCAATTTCTGTGTTTCATCGTCACTGTGAAGGTGCAATGGATACAGTAAACCTGCAGAGGTGCATCGGAATGTAAAACTGGTGTCACATGAAACGCTCAAAACGTAGACAGTAGGAAGACTCAGTCTTCCTGTACTTAAGTCGACATTGTGTCTCTTAGATTTAATTCCGATGCAATTTCTGTGTTTCATCGTCAATGGGAAGGTCCAAGGGATACAGTAAACCTGCAGAGGTCCATCGGAATGTAAAACTGGTGACACAGAAAACGCTAAAGACATAGACAGTAGGAAGACTCAGTCTTCCTGTACTTAAGTCGGAATTGTGTCTCTTATATTTAAATCCGATGCAATTACTGTGTATCGTCGTCAATGGGAAGGTCCAATGGATACAGTAAACCTGCAGTTGTGCATCGGGATCTAAAATTGGTTACACAGGATAGGCTCAAAACATAGACACTCAGAAAAGTCAGTCTTCTTGTACTTAAGTCGCCATTGTGCAATTTGTATTTAATTACGATGCAATTTTCGTCTTTCATCGTCAATGTGAAGGTACAAGGGATGCAGTAAACCTGCAGTTGTGCATCGGAATCTAAAACTGGTGACACAGGATAGGCTCATTACATAGACACTCAGAAAAGTCAGTCTCCTTGTACTTAAGTCGGCATTGTGCCACTTGTATTTAATTCCGATGCAATTTCCGTGCTTCATCGTCAATGTGAAGGCCGAGGGTAGCAGTAAACCTGCAGTTGTGCATCGGAATCTAAAACTGGTTACACAGGATAGGCTCAAAACATAGACACTCAGAAAAGTCAATCTTCTTGTACTTAAGTCGGCATTGTGCCATTTATATTTAATTCCGATGCAATTTACGTGTTTCATCGTCAATGTAAAGGTGCAAGGGATGCAGAAAACCTGCAGTTGTGCATCGGAATCCAATACTGGTTACATAGGATAGGCTGAAAGCATAGACACTCAGAAAAGTCAGTCTTCTTGCACTTATGTCGGCTTTGCCCGTTTGTATTTAATTCCGATGCAATTTCCGTGTTTCATCTTCAATGAGTAGGTCCATGGGATGCAGAAAACCTGCATTTGTGTATCGGAATTTAAAACTGGTTACACAGGATAGGCTCAAAACATAGACACTCAGAAAAGTCTGTCTTCTTGTACTTAAGTCGGCATTGTGCCATTTGTATTTAATTCCGATGAAAATTCCGTGTTTCATCGTCAATGTGAAGGTCCAAGGGATGCAGTAAACCTGCAGTTGTGCATCGGGATCTAAAACTGGTTACACAGGATAGGCTCAAAACATAGACACTCAGAAAAATCAGACTTCTTGTACTTAAGTCGGCATTGTGACATTTGTATTTAATTCCGATGCTATTTCTGTGTTTCATCGTCACTGTGAAAGTCGAATGGACACAGTAAACCTGCAGAGGTGCATCGGAATGTAAAACTGGTGACACAGGAAACGCTCAAAACATAGACAGTAGGAAGACTCAGTCTTCCTGTACTTAAGTCGACATTGTGTCTCTTAGATTTAATTCCGATGCAATTACTGTGTTTCATCGTCGATGGGAAGGTCCAAGGCATACAGAAAACCTGCAGAGGTCCATCGGAATCTAAAACTGGTGACGCAGGAAACGCTCAAAACATAGACCCTAAGAAGACTCAGTTTTCTTGTACTTAAGTCGGCATTGTGTCTCTTATATTTAATTCCGATGCAATTTCTGTGTTTCATCGTCGATGGGAAGGTCCAGTGGATACAGTAAACCTGCAGAGGTGCATCGGAATGTAAAACTGGTGACACAGGAAACGCTCAAAACATAGACAGTAGGAAGACTCAGTCTTCCTGTACTCAAGTCGGCATTGTGTCTCTTATATTTAATTCCGATGCAATATCTATGTTTCATCGTCACTGTGAATGTCCAAGGGATACAGTAAACCTGCAGAGGTGCATCGGAATGTAAAACTGGTGACACAGGAAACGCTCAAAGCATAGACCCTAAGAAGACTCAGTTTTCTTGTACTTAAGTCGACATTGTGTCTCTTAGATTTAATTCCGATGCAATTACTGTGTTTCATCGTCGATGGGAAGGTCCAAGGCATACAGAAAACCTGCAGAGGTCCATCGGAATCTAAAACTGGTGACGCAGGAAACGCTCAAAACATAGACCCTAAGAAGACTCAGTTTTCTTGTACTTAAGTCGGCATTGTGTCTCTTATATTTAATTCCGATGCAATTTCTGTGTTTCATCGTCGATGGGAAGGTCCAGTGGATACAGTAAACCTGCAGAGGTGCATCGGAATGTAAAACTGGTGACACAGGAAACGCTCAAAGCATAGACAGTAGGAAGACTCAGCCTTCCTGTACTTAAGTCGGCATTGTGCCTCTTATATTTAAATCCGATGCAATTTCTGCGTTTCATCGGCAATAGGAAGGTCCAATGGATACAGTAAACCTGCAAAGGTGCATCGGAATGTAAAACTGGTGACAGAGGAAACGCTCAGAGACATAGACAGTAGGAAGACACAGTCTTCCTGTCCTTAAGTAGGCATTGTGTCTCTTATATTTAATCCCAAAGCAATTTCTGTGTTTCATCGTCACTGTGAAGGTGCAATGGATACAGTAAACCTGCAGAGGTGCATCGGAATGTAAAACTGGTGACACATGAAACGCTCAAAACGTAGACAGTAGGAAGACTCAGTCTTCCTGTACTTAAGTCGACATTGTGTCTCTTAGATTTAATTCCGATGCATTTTCTGTGTTTCATCGTCAATGGGAAGGTCCAAGGGATACAGTAAACCTGCAGTGGTCCATCGGAATGTAAAACTGGTGACACAGAAAATGCTAAAAACATAGACAGTAGGAAGACTCAGTCTTCCTGTACTTAAGTCGGAATTATGTCTCTTATATTTAAATCCGATGCAATTACTGTGTATCGTCGTCAATGGGAAGGTCCAATGGATACAGTAAACCTGCAGTTGTGCATCGGGATCTAAAATTGGTTACACAGGATAGGCTCAAAACATAGACACTCAGAAAAGTCAGTCTTCTTGTACTTAAGTCGCCATTGTGCCATTTGTATTTAATTACGATGCAATTTTCGTGTTTCATCGTCAATGTGAAGGTACAAGGGATGCAGTAAACCTGCAGTTGTGCATCGGAATCTAAAACTGGTGACACAGGATAGGCTCATATCATAGACACTCAGAAAAGTCAGTCTTCTTGTACTTATGTCGGCATTGTGCCTCTTGTATTTAATTCCGATGCAATTTCCGAGCTTCATCGTCAATGTGAAGGCCGAGGGTAGCAGTAAACCTGCAATTGTGCATCGGAATCTAAAACTGGTTACACAGGATAGGCTCAAAACATAGACACTCAGAAAAGTCAATCTTCTTGTACTTAAGTCGGCATTGTGCCATTTATATTTAATTCCGATGCAATTTACGTGTTTCATCGTCAATGTAAAGGTGCAAGGGATGCAGTAAACCTGCAGTTGTGCATCGGAATCCAATACTGGTTACATAGGATAGGCTGAAAGCATAGACGCTCAGAAAAGTCAGTCTTCTTGCACTTATGTCGGCTTTGCCCATTTGAATTTAATTCCGATGCAATTTCCGTGTTTCATCGTCAATGAGAAGGTCCATGGGATGCAGAAAACCTGCAGTTGTGTATCGGAATTTAAAACTCGTTACACAGGATAGGCTCAAAACATAGACACTCAGAAAAGTCTGTCTTCTTGTACTTAAGTCGGCATTGTGCTTTATGTATTTAATTACAATGCAAGTTGCGTGTTTCATCGTCAATATGAAGGTCCAAGGGATGCAGTAAATCTGCAGTTGTGCATCGGAATCTAAAACTCGTTACACAGGATAGGCTCAAAACATAGACATTCAGAAAAGTCAGTCTTCTTGTACTTAAGTCGGCATTGTGCCATTTGTATTTAATTCCGATGACATTTCCGTGTTTCATCGTCAATGTGAAGGTCCAAGGGATGCAGTAAACCTGCAGTTGTGCATCGGGATCTAAAACTGGTTACACAGGATAGGCTCAAAACAAAGACACTCAGAAAAGTCAGACTTCTTGTACTTAAGTCGGCATTGTGGCATTTGTATTTAATTCCGATGCTATTTCTGTCTTTCATCGTCACTGTGAAGGTCCAGTGGATACAGTAAACCTGTAGAGGTGCATCGGAATGTAAAACTGGTGACACAGGAATCGGTCAAAACATAGACCCTAAGAAGACTCAGTTTTCTTGTACTTAAGTCGGCATTGTGTCTCTTATATTTAATTCCGATGCAATTTCTGTGTTTCATCGTCACTGTGAAAGTCGAATGGATACAGTAAACCTGCAGAGGTGCATCGGAATGTAAACCTGGTGACACAGGAAACGCTCAATACATAGACGGTAGGAAGACACAGTCTTCCTGTACTTAAGTCGGCATTGTATCTCTTATATTTAATACCAAAGCAATTTCTGTGTTTCATCATCACAGTGAAGGTCCAATGGATACAGTAAACCTGCAGAGCTGCATCGGAATGTAAAACTGGTGACACAGGAAACGCCCAAAGCATAGACCCTAAGAAGACTCAGTTTTCTTGTACTTAAGTCGGCATTGTGTCTCTTATATTTAATTCCGATGAAATTTCTGTGTTTCATCGTCAATGGGAAGGTCCAATGTATACAGTAAACCTGCAGTGGTGCATCGGAATGTAAAACTGGTGACACAGGAAACGCTCAAAACATAGACAGTAGGAAGACTCAGTCTTCCAGTACTCAAGTCGGCATTGTGTCTCTTACATTTCAATCCGATGAAATTTCTGTGTTTCATTGTCAATGGGAAGGTCCAAGGGATACAGTGAACCTGCAGAGGCGCATCGGAATGTAAAACTGGTGACACAGGAAACGCTCAAAACATAGACAGTAGGAAGACTCAGTCTTCCTGTACTTAAGTCTGCATTGTGTCACTTATATTTAAATCCGATGAAATTTCTGTGTTTCATCGTCAATGGGAAGGTCCAATGGATACAGTAAACCTGCAGAGGTGCAACGGAATGTAAAACTGGTGACACAGGAAACGCTCAAAACATAGACAGTAGGAAGACTCAGTCTTCCTGACTTAAGTCGGCATTGTGTCTCTTATATTTAATTCCGATGAAATTTCTGTGTTTCATCGTCAATGGGAAGGTCCAAGGGGTACAGTAAACATGCAGAGGTGCATCGGAATGTAAACCTCGTGACACAGGAAACGCTCAATACATAGACAGTAGGAAGACACAGTCTTCCTGTACTTAAGTCGGCATTTTGTCTCTTATATTTAATTCCAAAGCAATTTCTGTGTTTCATCGTCACTGTGAAGGTCCAGAGGATACCGTAAACCTGCAGAGGTGCATCACAATGTAAAACAGGTGACACAGGAAAAGCTCAAAACATAGACAGTAGGAAGACTCAGTCTTCCTGTACTTAAGTCGGCATTGTGTCTCTTATATTTAATTCCGATGCAATTTCTGTGTTTCAACGTCCATGGGAAGGTCCAAGGAATACAGTAAACATGCAGAGGTGCATCGGAATGTAAAACTGAATACACAGGAAACGCTGAAAACATAGACAGTAGGAAGACTCAGTCTTCCTGTACTTATATCGGCATTGTGTCTTTTATATTTAATTCCGATGCAATTTCTGTGTTTCATCGTCACTGTGAAGGTCCAAGGGATACAGTAAACCTGCAGAGGTGCATCGGAATGTAAAACTGGTGACACAGAAACGCTCAAAACATAGACCCTAAGAAGACTCAGTTTTGTAGTACTTAAGTCGGCATTGTGTGTCTTATATTTAATTCCGATGCAATTTCTGTGTTTCATTGTCACTGTGAAGGTCCAACGGATACAGTAAACCTGCAGAGGTGCATCGGAATGTAAAACTGGTGACACAGGAAACGCTCAAAACATAGACAGTAGGAAGACTCAGACTTCCTGTACTTAAGTAGGCATTGTGTCTCTTATATTTAAATCCGATGCAATTTTTGCGTTTCATCGTTAATGGGAAGGTCCAAGTGATACAGTAAACCTGCAGAGGTGCATCGGAATGTAAAACTGGTGACACAGGAAACGCTCAAAACATAGACCCAAGGAAGGCTCAGTTTTCTTGTACTTAAGTCGGCATTGTGTCTCTTATATTTAATTCCGATGCAATTTCTGTGTTTCATCGTCACTGTGAAGGTCGAATGGATGCAGTAAACCTGCAGAGATGCATCGGAATGTAAAACTGATGAATCAGGAAACGCTCAAAACATAGACAGTAGGAAGTCTCAGCCTTCCTGTACTTAAGTCGGCATTGTGCCTCTTATATTTAAATCCGATGCAATTTCTGCGTTTCATCGGCAATAGGAAGGTCCAATGGATACAGTAAACATGCAAAGGTGCATCGGAATGTAAAACTGGTGACAGAGGAAACGCTCAGAAAAATAGACAGTAGGAAGACAAAGTCTTCCTGTACTTAAGTCGGCATTGTGTCTCTTATATTTAATTCCAAAGCAATTTCTGTGTTTCGTCGTCACTGTGAAGGTGCAATGGATACAGTTAACCTGCAGAGGTGCATCGGAATGTAAAACTGGTGACACATGAAACGCTCAAAAAGTAGACAGTAGGAAGACTCAGTCTTCCTGTACTTAAGTCGACATTGTGTCTCTTGGATTTAATTCCGATGCAATTTCTGTGTTTCATCGTCAATGGGAAGGTCCAAGGGATACAGTAAACCTGCAGAGGTTCATCGGAATGTAAAACTGGTGACACAGAAAACGCTAAAAACATAGACAGAAGGAAGACTCAGTCTTCCTGTACTTAAGTCGGAATTGTGTCTCTTATATTTAAATCCGATGCAATTACTGTGTATCGTCGTCAATGGGAAGGTCCAATGGATACAGTAAACCTGCAGTTGTGCATCGGGATCTAAAATTTGTTACACAGGATAGGCTCAAAACATAGACACTCAGAAAAGTCAGTCTTCTTGTACTTAAGTCGCCATTGTGCCATTTGTATTTAATTACGATGCAATTTTCGTGTTTCATCGTCAATGTGAAGGTACAAGGGATGCAGTAAACCTGCAGTTGTGCATCGGAATCTAAAACTGGTGACACAGGATAGGCTCATATCATAGACACTCAGAAAAGTCAGTCTTCTTGTACTTAAGTCGGCATTGTGCCTCTTGTATTTAATTCCGATGCAATTTCCGTGCTTCATCGTCAATGTGAAGGCCGAGGGTAGCAGTAAACCTGCAGTTGTGCATCGGAATCTAAAACTGGTTACACAGGATAGGCTCAAAACATAGACACTCAGAAAAGTCAATCTTCTTGTACTTAAGTCGGCATTGTGCCATTTATATTTAATTCCGATGCAATTTACGTGTTTCATCGTCAATGTAAATGTGCAAGGGATGCAGTAAACCTGCAGTTGTGCATCGGAATCCAATACTGGTTACATAGGATAGGCTGAAAGCATAGACACTCAGAAAAGTCAGTCTTCTTGCACTTATGTCGGCTTTGCCCATTTGTATTTAATTCCGATGCAATTTCCGTGTTTCATCGTCAATGAGAAGGTCAATGGGATGCAGAAAACCTGCAGTTGTGTATCGATTTTAAAACTCGTTACACAGGATAGGCTCAAAACATAGACACTCAGAAAAGTCAGACTTCTTGTACTTAAGTCGGCATTGTGCCATTTGTATTTAATTCCGATGCTATTTCTGTCTTTCATCGTCACTGTGAAAGTCGAATGGATACAGTAAACCTGCAGAGGTGCATCGGAATGTAAAACTGGTGACACTGGAAACGCTCAAAACATAGACAGTAGGAAGACTCAGACTTCCTGTACTTAAGTCGACATTGTGTCTCTTAGATTTAATTCCGATGTAATTTCTGTGTTTCATCGTCGATGGGAAGGTCCAAGGGATACAGAAAACCTGCAGAGGTCCATCGGAATGTAAAACTGGTGACGTAGGAAACACTCAAATCATAGACCCTAAGAAGACTCAGTTTTCTTGTACTTAAGTCGGCATTGTGTCTCTTATATTTAATTCCGATGCAATTTCTGTGTTTCATCGTCAATGGGAAGGTCCAATGGATACAGTAAACCTGCAGAGGTGCATCGGAATGTAAAACTGGTGACACAGAAAACGCTCAAAACATAGACCCTAAGGAGACTCAGTTTTGTAGTACTTAGGTCGGCATTGTGTCTCTTATATTTAATTCCGAAGCAATTTCTGTGTTTCATCGTCACTGTGAAGGTCCAATGGATACAGTAAACCTGCCGAGGTGCATCGGAATGTAAAACTGGTGACACAGAAAAAGCTCAAAACATAGACAGTAGGAAGACTCTGTCTTCCTGTACTCAAGTCGGCATTGTGTCTCTTATATTTAATTCCGATGCAATATCTGTGTTTCATCGTCACTGTGAAGGTCCAATGTATACAGTAAACCTGCAGAGGTGCATCGGAATGTAAAACTGGTGACACAGGAAACGCTCAAAACATAGACAGTAGGAAGACTCAGTCTTCCTGTACTCAAGTCGGCATTGTGTCTCTTACATTTCAATCCGATGCAATTTCTGTGTTTCATTGTCGATGGGAAGGTCCAAGGGATACAGTGAACCTGCAGAGGTGCATCGGAATGTAAAACTGGTGACACAGGAAACGCTCAAAACATAGACAGTAGGAAGACTCCGTCTTCCTGTACTTAAGTCTGCATTGTGTCACTTATATTTAAATCCGATGAAATTTCTGTGTTTCATCGTCAATGGGAAGGTCCAATGGATACAGTAAACCTGCAGAGGTGCAACGGAATGTGAACCTCGTGACACAGGAAACGCTCAATTCATAGACAGTAGGAAGACACAGTCTTCCTGTACTTAAGTCGGCATTGTGTCTCTTATATTTAATTCCAAAGCAATTTCTGTGTTTCATCGTCACTGTGAAGGTCCAGAGGATACCGTAAACCTGCAGAGGTGCATCACAATGTAAAACTGGTGACACAGGAAAAGCTCAAAACATAGACAGTAGGAAGACTCAGTCTTCCTGTACTTAAGTCGGCATTGTGTCTCTTATATTTAATTCCGATGCAATTTCTGTGTTTCAACGTCCATGGGAAGGTCCAAGGAATACAGTAAACCTGCAGAGGTGCATCGGAATGTAAAACTGAATACACAGGAAACGCTGAAAACATAGACAGTAGGAAGACTCAGTCTTCCTGTACTTAAATCGGCATTGTGTCTTTTATATTTAATTCCGATGCAATTTCTGTGTTTCATCGTCACTGTGAAGGTCCAAGGGATACAGTAAACCTGCAGAGGTGCATCGGAATGTAAAACTGGTGACACAGAAACGCTCAAAACATAGACCCTAAGAAGACTCAGTTTTGTAGTACTTAAGTCGGCATTGTGTCTCTTATATTTAATTCCGATGCAATTTCTGAGTTTCATCGTCACTGTGAAGGTCGAATGGATGCAGTAAACCTGCAGAGATGCATCGGAATGTAAAACTGATGACACAGGAAACGCTCAAAGCATAGACAGTAGGAAGTCTCTGCCTTCCTGTACTTAAGTCGGCATTGTGCCTCTTATATTTAAATCCGATGCAATATCTGCGTTTCATCGGCAATAGGAAGGTCCAATGGATACAGTAAACATGCAAAGGTGCATCGGAATGTAAAACTGGTGACAGAGGAATCGCTCAGAAACATAGACAGTAGGAAGACAAAGTCTTCCTGTACTTAAGTCGGCATTGTGTCTCTTATATTTAATTCCAAAGCAATTTCTGTGTTTCGTCGTCACTGTGAAGATGCAATGGATACAGTAAACCTGCAGAGGTGCATCGGAATGTAAAACTGGTGACACATGAAACGCTCAAAACGTAGACAGTAGGAAGACTCAGTCTTCCTGTACTTAAGTCGACATTGTGTCTCTTAGATTTAATTCCGATGCAATTTCTGTGTTTCATCGTCAATGGGAAGGTCCAAGGGATACAGTAAACCTGCAGAGGTTTATCGGAATGTAAAACTGGTGACATAGAAAACGCTAAAACATAGACAGAAGGAAGACTCAGTCTTCCTGTACTTAAGTCGGAATTGTGTCTCTTATATTTAAATCCGATGCAATTACTGTGTATCGTCGTCAATGGGAAGGTCCAATGGATACAGTAAACCTGCAGTAGTGCATCGGGATCTAAAATTTGTTACACAGGATAGGCTCAAAACATAGACACTCAGAAAAGTCAGTCTTCTTGTACTTAAGTCGCCATTGTGCCATTTGTATTTAATTACGATGCAATTTTCGTGTTTCATCGTCAATGTGAAGGTACAAGGGATGCAGTAAACCTGCAGTTGTGCATCGGAATCTAAAACTGGTGACACAGGATAGGCTCATATCATAGACACTCAGAAAAGTCAGTCTTCTTGTACTTAAGTCGGCATTGTGCCTCTTGTATTTAATTCCGATGCAATTTCCGTGCTTCATCGTCAATGTGAAGGCCGAGGGTAGCAGTAAACCTGCAGTTGTGCATCGGAATCTAAAACTGGTTACACAGGATAGGCTCAAAACATAGACACTCAGAAAAGTCAATCTTCTTGTACTTAAGTCGGCATTGTGCCATTTATATTTAATTCCGATGCAATTTACGTGTTTCATCGTCAATGTAAATGTGCAAGGGATGCAGTAAACCTGCAGTTGTGCATCGGAATCCAATACTGGTTACATAGGATAGGCTGAAAGCATAGACACTCAGAAAAGTCAGTCTTCTTGCACTTATGTCGGCTTTGCCCATTTGTATTTAATTCCGATGCAATTTCCGTGTTTCATCGTCAATGAGAAGGTCAATGGGATGCAGAAAACCTGCAGTTGTGTATCGGAATTTAAAACTCGTTACACAGGATAGGCTCAAAACATAGACACTCAGAAAAGTCAGACTTCTTGTACTTAAGTCGGCATTGTGCCATTTGTATTTAATTCCGATGCTATTTCTGTCTTTCATCGTCACTGTGAAAGTCGAATGGATACAGTAAACCTGCAGAGGTGCATCGGAATGTAAAACTGGTGACACTGGAAACGCTCAAAACATAGACAGTAGGAAGACTCAGACTTCCTGTACTTAAGTCGACATTGTGTCTCTTAGATTTAATTCCGATGTAATTTCTGTGTTTCATCGTCGATGGGAAGGTCCAAGGGATACAGAAAACCTGCAGAGGTCCATCGGAATGTAAAACTGGTGACGTAGGAAACACTCAAATCATAGACCCTAAGAAGACTCAGTTTTCTTGTACTTAAGTCGGCATTGTGTCTCTTATATTTAATTCCGATGCAATTTCTGTGTTTCATCGTCAATGGGAAGGTCCAATGGATACAGTAAACCTGCAGAGGTGCATCGGAATGTAAAACTGGTGACACAGAAAACGCTCAAAACATAGACCCTAAGGAGACTCAGTTTTGTAGTACTTAGGTCGGCATTGTGTCTCTTATATTTAATTCCGAAGCAATTTCTGTGTTTCATCGTCACTGTGAAGGTCCAATGGATACAGTAAACCTGCCGAGGTGCATCGGAATGTAAAACTGGTGACACAGAAAAAGCTCAAAACATAGACAGTAGGAAGACTCTGTCTTCCTGTACTCAAGTCGGCATTGTGTCTCTTATATTTAATTCCGATGCAATATCTGTGTTTCATCGTCACTGTGAAGGTCCAATGTATACAGTAAACCTGCAGAGGTGCATCGGAATGTAAAACTGGTGACACAGGAAACGCTCAAAACATAGACAGTAGGAAGACTCAGTCTTCCTGTACTCAAGTCGGCATTGTGTCTCTTACATTTCAATCCGATGCAATTTCTGTGTTTCATTGTCGATGGGAAGGTCCAAGGGATACAGTGAACCTGCAGAGGTGCATCGGAATGTAAAACTGGTGACACAGGAAACGCTCAAAACATAGACAGTAGGAAGACTCCGTCTTCCTGTACTTAAGTCTGCATTGTGTCACTTATATTTAAATCCGATGAAATTTCTGTGTTTCATCGTCAATGGGAAGGTCCAATGGATACAGTAAACCTGCAGAGGTGCAACGGAATGTGAACCTCGTGACACAGGAAACGCTCAATTCATAGACAGTAGGAAGACACAGTCTTCCTGTACTTAAGTCGGCATTGTGTCTCTTATATTTAATTCCAAAGCAATTTCTGTGTTTCATCGTCACTGTGAAGGTCCAGAGGATACCGTAAACCTGCAGAGGTGCATCACAATGTAAAACTGGTGACACAGGAAAAGCTCAAAACATAGACAGTAGGAAGACTCAGTCTTCCTGTACTTAAGTCGGCATTGTGTCTCTTATATTTAATTCCGATGCAATTTCTGTGTTTCAACGTCCATGGGAAGGTCCAAGGAATACAGTAAACCTGCAGAGGTGCATCGGAATGTAAAACTGAATACACAGGAAACGCTGAAAACATAGACAGTAGGAAGACTCAGTCTTCCTGTACTTAAATCGGCATTGTGTCTTTTATATTTAATTCCGATGCAATTTCTGTGTTTCATCGTCACTGTGAAGGTCCAAGGGATACAGTAAACCTGCAGAGGTGCATCGGAATGTAAAACTGGTGACACAGAAACGCTCAAAACATAGACCCTAAGAAGACTCAGTTTTGTAGTACTTAAGTCGGCATTGTGTCTCTTATATTTAATTCCGATGCAATTTCTGAGTTTCATCGTCACTGTGAAGGTCGAATGGATGCAGTAAACCTGCAGAGATGCATCGGAATGTAAAACTGATGACACAGGAAACGCTCAAAGCATAGACAGTAGGAAGTCTCTGCCTTCCTGTACTTAAGTCGGCATTGTGCCTCTTATATTTAAATCCGATGCAATATCTGCGTTTCATCGGCAATAGGAAGGTCCAATGGATACAGTAAACATGCAAAGGTGCATCGGAATGTAAAACTGGTGACAGAGGAATCGCTCAGAAACATAGACAGTAGGAAGACAAAGTCTTCCTGTACTTAAGTCGGCATTGTGTCTCTTATATTTAATTCCAAAGCAATTTCTGTGTTTCGTCGTCACTGTGAAGATGCAATGGATACAGTAAACCTGCAGAGGTGCATCGGAATGTAAAACTGGTGACACATGAAACGCTCAAAACGTAGACAGTAGGAAGACTCAGTCTTCCTGTACTTAAGTCGACATTGTGTCTCTTAGATTTAATTCCGATGCAATTTCTGTGTTTCATCGTCAATGGGAAGGTCCAAGGGATACAGTAAACCTGCAGAGGTTTATCGGAATGTAAAACTGGTGACATAGAAAACGCTAAAACATAGACAGAAGGAAGACTCAGTCTTCCTGTACTTAAGTCGGAATTGTGTCTCTTATATTTAAATCCGATGCAATTACTGTGTATCGTCGTCAATGGGAAGGTCCAATGGATACAGTAAACCTGCAGTAGTGCATCGGGATCTAAAATTTGTTACACAGGATAGGCTCAAAACATAGACACTCAGAAAAGTCAGTCTTCTTGTACTTAAGTCGCCATTGTGCCATTTGTATTTAATTACGATGCAATTTTCGTGTTTCATCGTCAATGTGAAGGTACAAGGGATGCAGTAAACCTGCAGTTGTGCATCGGAATCTAAAACTGGTGGCACAGGATAGGCTCATATCATAGACACTCAGAAAAGTCAGTCTTCTTGTACTTAAGTCGGCATTGTGCCACTTGTATTTAATTCCGATGCAATTTCCGTGCTTCATCGTCAATGTGAAGGCCGAGGGTAGCAGTAAACCTGCAGTTGTGCATCGGAATCTAAAACTCGTTACACAGGATAGGCTCAAATCATAGACACTCAGAAAAGTCAGTCTTCTTGTACTTAAGTCGGCATTGTGCTTTATGTATTTAATTACAATGCAAGTTGCGTGTTTCATCGTCAATATGAAGGTCCAAGGGATGCAGTAAACCTGCAGTTGTGCATCGGAATCTAAAACTCGTTACACAGGATAGGCTCAAAACATAGACACTCAGAAAAGTCAGTCTTCTTGTACTTATGTCGGCATTTTGCCATTTGTATTTAATACCGATGAAATTTCCGTGTTTCATCGTCAATGTGAAGGTCCAAGGGATGCAGTAAACCTGCAGTTGTGCATCGGGATCTAAAACTGGTTACACAGGATAGGCTCAAAAACATAGACACTCAGAAAAGTCAGACTTCTTGTACTTAAGTCGGCATTGTGCCATTTGTATTTAATTCCGATGCTATTTCTGTTTCATCGTCACTGTGAAAGTCGAATGGATACAGTAAACCTGCAGAGGTGCATCGGAATGTAAAACTGGTGACACAGGAATCGGTCAAAACATAGACCCTAAGAAGACTCAGTTTTCTTGTACTTAAGTCGGCATTGTGTCTCTTATATTTAATTCCGATGCAATTTCTGTGTTTCATCGTCACTGGGAAGGTCCAATGGATACAGTAAACCTGCAGAGGTGCATCGGAATGTAAAACTGGTGACACAGAAAACGCTCAAAACATAGACTCTAAGGAGACTCAGTTTTGTAGTACTTAGGTCGTCATTGTGTCTCTTGTATTTAATTCCGAAGCAATTTCTGTGTTTCATCGTCACTGTGAAGGTCCAATGAATACAGTAAACCCGTAGAGGTGCATCGGAATGTAAAACTGGGGACACAGGAATCGGTCAAAACATAGACCCTAAGAAGACTCAGTTTTCTTGTACTTAAGTCGGCATTGTGTCTCTTATATTTAATTCCGAAGCAATTTCTGTGTTTCATCGTCACTGTGAAGGTCCAATGAATACAGTAAACCCGTAGAGGTGCATCGGAATGTAAACCTGGTGACACAGGAAACGCTCAATAAATAGACGGTAGGAAGACACAGTCTTCCTGTACTTAATTCGGCATTGTATCTCTTATATTTAATACCAAAGCAATTTCTGTGTTTCATCATCACTGTGAAGGTCCAATGGATACAGTAAACCTGCAGAGGTGCATCGGAATGTAAAACTGGTGACACAGAAAAAGCTCAAAACATAGACAGTAGGAAGACTCAGTCTTCCTGTACTCAAGTCAGCATTGTGTCTCTTATATTTAATTCCGATGCAATATCTGTGTTTCATCGTCATTGTGAAGGTCCAAATGATACAGTAAACCTGCAGAGGTGCATCGGAATGTAAAACTGGTGACACAGGAAACGCCCAAAGCATAGACCCTAAGAAGACTAAGTTTTCTTCTACTTAAGTCGGCATTGTGTCTCTTATATTTAATTCCGATGCAATTTCTGTGTTTCATCGTCAATGGGAAGGTCCAATGTATAACGTAAACCTGCAGAGGTGCATCGGAATGTAAAACTGTTGACACAGGAAACGCTCAAAACATAGACAGTAGGAAGACTCAGTCTTCCTGTACTCAAGTCGGCATTGTGTCTCTTACATTTCAATCCGATGCAATTTCTGTGTTTCATTGTCGATGGGAAGGTCCAAGGGATACAGTGAACCTGCAGAGGTGCATCGGAATGTAAAACTGGTGACACAGGAAACGCTCAAAAACATAGACAGTAGGAAGACTCAGTCTTCCTGTACTTAAGTCTGCATTGTGTCACTTATATTTAAATCCGATGAAATTTCTGTGTTTCATCGTCAATGGGAAGGTCCAAGGGGTACAGTAAACATGCAGAGGTGCATCGGAATGTAAACCTCGTGACACAGGAAACGCTCAATACATAGACAGTAGGAAGACACAGTCTTCCTGTACTTAAGTCGGCATTGTGTCTCTTATATTTAATTCCAAAGCAATTTCTGTGTTTCATCGTCACTGTGAAGGTCCAGAGGATACCGTAAACCTGCAGAGGTGCATCACAATGTAAAACTGGTGACACAGGAAACGCTGAAAACATAGACAGTAGGAAGACTCAGTCTTCCTGTACTTAAATCGGCATTGTGTCTTTTATATTTAATTCCGATGCAATTTCTGTGTTTCATCGTCACTGTGAAGGTCCAAGGGATACAGTAAACCTGCAGAGGTGCATCGGAATGTAAAACTGGTGACACAGAAACGCTCAAAACATAGACCCTAAGAAGACTCAGTTTTGTAGTACTTAAGTCGGCATTGTGTGTCTTATATTTAATTCCGATGCAATTTCTGTGTTTCATCGTTTATACAAGGGCGATGTACTTGAGGACAGTATTATGGAAATGGAAGAGGATGTAGATGAAGATGAAATGGGAGATAAGATACTGCGTGAAGAGTTTGACAGAGCACTGAAAGACCTGAGTCGAAACAAGGCCCCGGGAGTAGACAACATTCCATTAGAACTACTGATGGCCTTGGGAGAGCCAGTCATAACAAAACTCTACCATCTGGTGAGCAAGATGTATGAGACAGGCGAAATACCCACAGACTTCAAGAAGAATATAATAATTCCAATCCCAAAGAAAGCAGGTGTTGACAGATGTGAAAATTACCGAACTATCAGTTTAATAAGTCACAGCTGCAAAATACTAACGCGAATTCTTTACAGACGAATGGAAAAACTGGTAGAAGCGGACCTCGGGGAAGATCAGTTTGGATTCCGTAGAAATGTTGGAACACGTGAGGCAATACTAACCTTACGACTTATCTTAGAAGAAAGATTAAGAAAAGGCAAACCTACGTTTCTAGCATTTGTAGACTTAGAGAAAGCTTTTGACAACGTTAAGTGGAATACTCTCTTTCAAATTCTGAAGGTGGCAGGGGTAAAATACAGGGAGCGAAAGGCTATTTACAATTTGTACAGAAACCAGATGGCAGTTATAAGAGTCGAGGGGCATGAAAGGGAAGCAGTGGTTGGGAAAGGAGTGAGACAGGGTTGTAGCCTCTCCCCGATGTTATTCAATCTGTATATTGAGCAAGCAGTAAAGGAAACAAAAGAAAAATTCGGAGTAGGTATTAAAATTCATGGAGAAGAAGTAAAAACTTTGAGGTTCGCCGATGACATTGTAATTCTGTCACAGACAGCAAAGGACTTGGAAGAGCAGTTGAACGGAATGGACAGTGTCTTGAAAGGAGGATATAAGATGAACATCAACAAAAGCAAAACGAGGATAATGGAATGTAGTCAAATTAAATCGGGTGATGCTGAGGGGATTAGATTAGGAAATGAGACACTTAAAGTAGTAAAGGAGTTTTGCTATTTAGGGAGTAAAATAACTGATGATGGTCGAAGTAGAGAGGATATAAAATGTAGACTGGCAATGGCAAGGAAATCGTTTCTGAAGAAGAGAAATTTGTTAACATCGAGTATAGATTTAAGTGTCAGGAAGTCGTTTCTGAAAGTATTTGTATGGAGTGTAGCCATGTATGGAAGTGAAACATGGACGATAACCAGTTTGGACAAGAAGAGAATAGAAGCTTTCGAAATGTGGTGCTACAGAAGAATGCTGAGGATAAGGTGGGTAGATCACGTAACTAATGAGGAGGTATTGAATAGGATTGGGGAGAAGAGAAGTTTGTGGCACAACTTGACTAGAAGAAGGGATCGGTTGGTAGGACATGTTTTGAGGCATCAAGGGATCACAAATTTAGCATTGGAGGGCAGCGTGGAGGGTAAAAATCGTAGAGGGAGACCAAGAGATGAATACACTAAGCAGATTCAGAAGGATGTAGGTTGCAGTAGGTACTGGGAGATGAAGAAGCTTGCACAGGATAGAGTAGCATGGAGAGCTGCATCAAACCAGTCTCAGGACTGAAGACCACAACAACAACAACATCGTCACTGTGAAGGACTATGGATACAGTAAACCTGCAGAGGTGCATCGGAATGTAAAACTGGTGACACAGGAAACGCTCAAAACATAGACAGTAGGAAGACTCAGTCTTCCTGTACTCAAGTCGGCATTGTGTCTCTTATATTTAAATCCGATGCAAATTCTGTGTTTCATCGTCGATGGGAAGGTCCAAGGGATACAGTAAACCTGCAGAGGTGCATCGGAATGTAAAACTGGTGACACAGGAAACGATCAAATCATAGACAGTAGGAAGACTCAGTCTTCCCGTACTTAAGTCTGCATTGTGTCACTTATATTTAAATCCGATGCAATTTCTGTGTTTCATCCTCAATGGTAAGGTTCAATGGATACAGTAAACCAGCAGAGGTGCATCGGAATGTAAACCTGGTGACACAGGAAACGCTCAAAACATAGACCCTAAGAAGACTCAGTTTTCTTTTACTTAAGTCGGCATTGTGTCTCTTATATTTAATTCCGATGCAATTTCTGTGTTTCATCGTCAGTGGGAAGGTCCAATGGATACAGTAAACCTGCAGAGGTGCATCGCAATGTAAAACTGGTGACACAGGAAACGCTCAAAACATAGACAGTAGGAAGACTCAGTCTTCCTGTACATATGTCGGCATTGTGTCTCTTATATTTAATTCCGATGCAATTTCTGTGTTTCATCGTCACTGGGAAGGTCCAATGGATACAGTAAACCTGCAGAGGTGCATCGGAATGTAAAACTGGTGACACAGGAAACGCTCAAAACATAGACCCTAAGGAGACTCAGTTTTGTAATACTTAGGTCGGCATTGTGTCTCTTATATTTAATTCCGATGCAATTTCTGTGTTTCATCGTCACTGTGAAGGTCCAATGGATACAGTAAACCTGCAGAGGTGCATCGGAATGTAAAACTGGTGACACAGGAAACGCTCAAAACATAGACAGTAGGAAGTCTCAGTCTTCCTGTACTCAAGTCGGCATTGTGTCTCTTACATTTAAATCCGATGCAATTTCTGTGTTTCATTGTCGATGGGAAGGTCCAAGGGATACAGTGAACCTGCAGAGGTGCATCGGAATGTAAAACTGGTGACACAGGAAACGCTCAAATCATAGACAGTAGGAAGACTCAGTCTTCCTGTACTCAAGTCGGCATTGTGTCTCTTACATTTAAATCCGATGCAATTTCTGTGTTTCATTGTCGATGGGAAGGTCCAAGGGATACAGTGAACCTGCAGAGGTGCATCGGAATGTAAAACTGGTGACACAGGAAACGCTCAAAACATAGACAGTAGGAAGACTCAGTCTTCCTGTACTTAAGTCGGCATTGTGTCTCTTATATTTAATTCCAAAGCAATTTCTGTGTTTCATCGTCACTGTGAAGGTCCAGTGGATACCGTAAACCTGCAGAGGTGCTTCACAATGTAAAACTGGTGACACAGGAAAAGCTCAAAACATAGACAGTAGGAAGACTCAGTCTTCCTGTACTTAAGTCGGCATTGTGTCTCTTATATTTAATTCCGATGCAATTTCTGTGTTTCATCGTCACTGTGAAGGTCCAAGGGATACAGTAAACCTGCAGAGGTGCATCGGAATGTAAAACTGGTGACACAGGAAACGTTCAAAGCATAGACAGTAGGAAGACTCAGTCTTCCTGTACCTAAGTCGGCATTGTGTCGCTTATATTTAAATCCGATGCAATTTCTGTGTTTCATCGTCAATGGGAAGGTCCAATGGATACAGTAAACCTGCAGAGGTGCATCGGAATGTAAAACTGGTGACACAGGAAACGCTCAAAACGTAGACAGTAGGAAGACTCAGTCTTCCTGTACCTACGTCGGCATTGTGTCTCTTATATTTAATTCCGATGAAATTTCTGTGTTTCATCGTCGATGGGAACGTCCAAGGGATACAGTAAACCTGCAGAGGTGCATCGGAATGTAAAACTGGTGACACAGGAAACGCTCAAAATATAGACCCTAAGGAGACTCAGTTTTGTAGTACTTAGGTCGGCATTGTGTCTCTTATATTTAATTCCGATGCAATTTCTTTGTTTCATCGTCCATGGAAAGGTCCAAGGAATACAGTAAACCTGCAGAGGCCCATCGGAATGTAAAACTGGTGACACAGGAAACGCTGAAACCATAGACCTTAAGAAGACTCAGTTTTCTTGTACTTAAGTCGGCATTGTGCCTCTTATATTTAATTCCGATTCAATTTCTGTGTTTCATCCTCACTGGGAAGGTCAAATGGATACAGTAAACCTGCAGAGGTGCATCGGAATGTAAAACTGGTAACACAGGAAACGCTCAAAACATAGACCCTAAGGAGACTCAGTTTTGTAGTATTTAAGTCGGCATTGTGTCTCTTATATTTAATTCCGATGCAATTTCTGTGTTTCATCGTCACTGTGAAAGTCGAATGGATACAGTAAACCTGCAGGTGTGCATCGGAATGTAAACCTGGTGACACAGGAAACGCTCAATACATAGACAGTAGGAAGACACAGTCTTCCGGTACTTAAGTCGGCATTGTATCTCTTATATTTAATACCAAAGCAATTTCTGTGTTTCATCGTCACTGTGAAGGTCCAATGGATACAGTAAACCTGCAGAGGTGCATCGGAATGTAAAACTGGTGACACAGGAAACGCTCAAAACATAGACAGTAGGAAGTCTCAGTCTTCCTGTACTCAAGTCGGCATTGTGTCTCTTACATTTAAATCCGATGCAATTTCTGTGTTTCATTGTCGATGGGAAGGTCCAAGGGATACAGTGAACCTGCAGAGGTGCATCGGAATGTAAAACTGGTGACACAGGAAACGCTCAAATCATAGACAGTAGGAAGACTCAGTCTTCCTGTACTCAAGTCGGCATTGTGTCTCTTACATTTAAATCCGATGCAATTTCTGTGTTTCATTGTCGATGGGAAGGTCCAAGGGATACAGTGAACCTGCAGAGGTGCATCGGAATGTAAAACTGGTGACACAGGAAACGCTCAAAACATAGACAGTAGGAAGACTCAGTCTTCCTGTACTTAAGTCGGCATTGTGTCTCTTATATTTTATTCCAAAGCAATTTCTGTGTTTCATCGTCACTGTGAAGGTCCAGTGGATACCGTAAACCTGCAGAGGTGCTTCACAATGTAAAACTGGTGACACAGGAAAAGCTCAAAACATAGACAGTAGGAAGACTCAGTCTTCCTGTACTTAAGTCGGCATTGTGTCTCTTATATTTAATTCCGATGCAATTTCTGTGTTTCATCGTCACTGTGAAGGTCCAAGGGATACAGTAAACCTGCAGAGGTGCATCGGAATGTAAAACTGGTGACACAGGAAACGTTCAAAGCATAGACAGTAGGAAGACTCAGTCTTCCTGTACTTAAGTCGGCATTGTGTCGCTTATATTTAAATCCGATACAATTTCTGTGTTTCATCGTCAATGGGAAGGTCCAATGGATACAGTAAACCTGCAGAGGTGCATCGGAATGTAAAACTGGTGACACAGGAAACGCTCAAAACGTTGACAGTAGGAAGACTCAGTCTTCCTGTACCTAAGTCGGCATTGTGTCTCTTATATTTAATTCCAATGAAATTTCTGTGTTTCATCGTCGATGGGAACGTCCAAGGGATACAGTAAACCTGCAGAGGTGCATCGGAATGTAAAACTGGTGACACAGGAAACGCTCAAACCATAGACCATAAGGAGACTCAGTTTTGTAGTACTTAGGTCGGCATTGTGTCTCTTATATTTAATTCCGATGCAATTTCTTTGTTTCATCGTCCATGGAAAGGTCCAAGGAATACAGTAAACCTGCAGAGGCCCATCGGAATGTAAAACTGGTGACACAGGAAACGCTGAAACCATAGACCTTAAGAAGACTCAGTTTTCTTGTACTTAAGTCGGCATTGTGCCTCTTATATTTAATTCCGATTCAATTTCTGTGTTTCATCCTCACTGGGAAGGTCAAATGGATACAGTAAACCTGCAGAGGTGCATCGGAATGTAAAACTGGTGACACAGGAAACGCTCAAAACATAGACCCTAAGGAGACTCAGTTTTGTAGTACTTAAGTCGGCATTGTGTCTCTTATATTTAATTCCGATGCAATTTCTGTGTTTCATCGTCACTGTGAAAGTCGAATGGATACAGTAAACCTACAGAGGTGCATCGGAATGTAAACCTGGTGACACAGGAAACGCTCAATACATACACAGTAGGAAGACACAGTCTTCCTGTACTTAAGTCGGCATTGAATCTCTTATATTTAATTCCAAAGCAATATCTGTGTTTCATCGTCACTGTGAAGGTCCAATGGATACAGTAAACCTGCAGAGGTGCATCGGAATGTAAAACTGGTGACACAGAAAAAGCTCAAAACATAGACAGTAGGAAGACTCAGTCTTCCTGTACTCAAGTCGGCATTGTGTCCCTTATATTTAATTCCGATGCAATTTCTGTGTTTCATCGTCAATGGGAAGGTCCAATGTATACAGTAAACCTGCAGAGGTGCATCGGAATGTAAAACTGGTGACACAGGAAACGCTCAAAACATAGTCAGTAGGAAGACTCAGTCTTCCTGTACTCAAGTCGGCATTGTGTCTCTTACATTTAAATCCGATGCAATTTCTGTGTTTCATCGTCGATGGGAAGGTCCAAGGGATACAGTAAACCTGCAGAGGTGCATCGGAATATAAAACTGGTGACACAGGAAACGCTCAAAAAATAGACAGTAGGAAGACTCAGTCTTCCTGTACTTAAGTCTGCATTGCGTCACTTATATTTAAATCCGATGCAATTTCAGTGTTTCATCGTCAATGGGAAGGTCCAATGGATACAGTTAACCTGCAGAGGTGCATCGGAATGTAAAACTGGTGACACAGGAAACGCTCAAAACATAGACAGTAGGAAGACTCAGTCTTCCTGACTTAAGTCGGCATTGTGTCTCTTATATTTAATTCCGATGAAATTTCTGTGTTTCATCGTCGATGGGAATGTCCAAGGGATACAGTAAACCTGCAGAGGTGCATCGGAATGTAAAACTGGTGACACAGGAAACGCTCAAACCATAGACCCTAAGGAGACTCAGTTTTGTAGTACTTAGGTCGGGATTGTGTCTCTTATATTTAATTCCGATGCAATTTCTTTGTTTCATCGTCGATGGGAAGGTCCAATGGATACAGTAAACCTGCAGAGGTGCATCGGAATATAAAACTGGTGACACAGGAAACCCTCAAAGCATAGTCAGCAGGAAGACTCAGTCTTCCTGTACTCAAGTCGGCATTGTGTCTCTTACATTTAAATCCGATGTAATTTCTGTGTTTCATCGTCGATGGGAAGTTCCAAGGGATACAGTTAACCTGCAGAGGTGCATCGGAATGTAAAACTGGTGACACAGGAAACGCTCAAAACATAGACAGTAGGAAGACTCAGTCTGCCTGTACTTAAGTCTGCATTGTGTCACTTATATTTAAATCCGATGCAATTTCTGTGTTTCATCGTCAATAGGAAGGTCCAATGGATACAGTAAACCTGCAGAGGTGCATCGGAATGTAAAACTGGTGACACAGGAAACGCTCAAAGCATAGACAGTAGGAAGACTCAGTCTTCCTGACTTAAGTCGGCATTGAGTCTCTTATATTTAATTCCGATGAAATTTCTGTGTTTCATCGTCAATGGGAAGGTCCAAGGGATACAGTAAACATGCAGAGGTGCATCGGAATGTAAAACAGAATACACAGGAAACGCTCAATACATAGACAGTAGGAAGACACAGTCTTCCTGTACTTAAGTCGGCATTGTGTCTCTTATATTTAATTCCAAAGCAATTTCTGTGTTTCATCGTCACTGTGAAGGTCCAGTGGATGCCGTAAACCTGCAGAGGTGCATCAGAATGTAAAACTGGTGACACAGGAAAAGCTCAAAACATAGACAGTAGGAAGACTCAGTCTTCCTGTACTTAAGTCGGCATTGTGTCTCTTATATTTAATTCCGATGCAATTTCTGTGTTTCAACGACCATGGGAAGGTCCAAGGAATACAGTAAACCTGCAGAGGTGCATCGGAATGTAAAACTGAATACACAGGAAACGCTGAAAACATAGACAGTAGGAAGACTCAGTCTTCCTGTACTTAAATCGGCATTGTGTCTTTTATATTTAATTCCGATGCAATTTCTGTGTTTCATCGTCACTGTGACGGTCCAAGGGATACAGTAAACCTGCAGAGGTGCATCGGAATGTAAAACTGGTGACACATGAAACGTTCAAAGCATAGACAGTAGGAAGACTCAGTCTTCCTGTACTTAAGTCGGCATTGTGTCGCTTATATTTAAATCCGATGCAATTTCTGTGTTTCATCGTCAATTGGAAGGTCCAATGGATACAGTAAACCTGCAGAGGTGCATCGGAATGTAAAACTGGTGACACAGGAAACGCTCAAAACGTAGACAGTAGGAAGACTCAGTCTTCCTGTACCTAAGTCGGCATTGTGTCTCTTATGTTTAATTCGGATGAAATTTTTGTGTTTCATCGTCGATGGGAATGTCCAAGGGATACAGTAAACCTGCGGAGGTGCATCGGAATGTAAAACTGGTGACACAGGAAACGCTCAAACCATAGACCCTAAGGAGACTTAGTTTTGTAGTACTTTGGTCGGCATTGTGACTCTTATATTTAATTCCGATGCAATTTCTTTGTTTCAACGTCCATGGGAAGGTCCAAGGAATACAGTAAACCTGCAGAGGCCCATCGGAATGTAAAACTGGTGACACAGGAAACGCTGAAACCATATACCTTAAGAAGACTCAGTTTTCTTGTACTTAAGTTGGCATTGTGTCTCTTATATTTAATTCCGATGCAATTTCTGTGTTTCATCGTCACTGGGAAGGTCCAATGGATACAGTGAACCTGCAGAGTTGCATCGGAATGTAAAACTGGTGACACAGGAAACGCTCAAAACATAGACCCTAAGGAGACTCAGTTTTGTAGTACTTAGGTCGGCATTGTGTCTTTTATATTTAATTCCGATGTAATTTCTGTGTTTCATCGTCACTGTGAAAGTCGAATGGATACAGTAAACCTGCAGAGGTGCATCGGAATGTAAACCTGGTGACACAGGAAACGCTCAATACATACACAGTAGGAAGACACAGTCTTCCTGTACTTAAGTCGGCATTGTATCTCTTATTTTCAATTCCAAAGCAATTTCTGTGTTTCATCGTCACAATGAAAGTCCAATGGATACAGTAAACCTGCAGAGGTGCATCGGAATGTAAAACTGGTGACACAGGAAACGTTCAAAGCATAGACAGTAGGAAGACTCAGTCTTCCTGTACTTAAGTCGGCATTGTGTCTCTTATATTTAAATCCGATGCAATTTCTGTGTTTCATCGTCAGTGGGAAGGTCCAATGGATACAGTGAACCTGCAGAGGTGCATCGGAATGTAAAACTGATTACACAGGAAACGCTCAAAACGTAGACAGTAGGATGACTCAGTCTTCCTGTACTTAAGTCGGCATTGTGTCTCTTATATTTAATTCCGATGAAATTTCTGTGTTTTATCGTCGATGGGAATGTCCAAGGGATACAGTAAACCTGCAGAGGTGCATCGGAATGTAAAACTGGTGACACAGGAAACGCTCAAAACGTAGACAGTAGGAAGACTCAGTCTTCCTGTACCCAAGTCGGCATTGTGTGTCTTATATTTAATTCCGATGAAATTTCTGTGTTTCATCGTCGATGGGAATGTCCAAGGGATACAGTAAACCTACAGAGGTGCATCGGAATGTAAAACTGGTGACACATGAAACGTTCAAAGCATAGACAGTAGGAAGACTCAGTCTTCCTGTACTTAAGTCGGCATTGTGTCGCTTATATTTAAATCCGATGCAATTTCTGTGTTTCATCGTCAATTGGAAGGTCCAATGGATACAGTAAACCTGCAGAGGTGCATCGGAATGTAAAACTGGTGACACAGGAAACGCTCAAAACGTAGACAGTAGGAAGACTCAGTCTTCCTGTACCTAAGTCGGCATTGTGTCTCTTATGTTTAATTCGGATGAAATTTTTGTGTTTCATCGTCGATGGGAATGTCCAAGGGATACAGTAAACCTGCGGAGGTGCATCGGAATGTAAAACTGGTGACACAGGAAACGCTCAAACCATAGACCCTAAGGAGACTTAGTTTTGTAGTACTTTGGTCGGCATTGTGACTCTTATATTTAATTCCGATGCAATTTCTTTGTTTCAACGTCCATGGGAAGGTCCAAGGAATACAGTAAACCTGCAGAGGCCCATCGGAATGTAAAACTGGTGACACAGGAAACGCTGAAACCATATACCTTAAGAAGACTCAGTTTTCTTGTACTTAAGTTGGCATTGTGTCTCTTATATTTAATTCCGATGCAATTTCTGTGTTTCATCGTCACTGGGAAGGTCCAATGGATACAGTGAACCTGCAGAGTTGCATCGGAATGTAAAACTGGTGACACAGGAAACGCTCAAAACATAGACCCTAAGGAGACTCAGTTTTGTAGTACTTAGGTCGGCATTGTGTCTTTTATATTTAATTCCGATGTAATTTCTGTGTTTCATCGTCACTGTGAAAGTCGAATGGATACAGTAAACCTGCAGAGGTGCATCGGAATGTAAACCTGGTGACACAGGAAACGCTCAATACATACACAGTAGGAAGACACAGTCTTCCTGTACTTAAGTCGGCATTGTATCTCTTATTTTCAATTCCAAAGCAATTTCTGTGTTTCATCGTCACAATGAAAGTCCAATGGATACAGTAAACCTGCAGAGGTGCATCGGAATGTAAAACTGGTGACACAGGAAACGTTCAAAGCATAGACAGTAGGAAGACTCAGTCTTCCTGTACTTAAGTCGGCATTGTGTCTCTTATATTTAAATCCGATGCAATTTCTGTGTTTCATCGTCAGTGGGAAGGTCCAATGGATACAGTGAACCTGCAGAGGTGCATCGGAATGTAAAACTGATTACACAGGAAACGCTCAAAACGTAGACAGTAGGATGACTCAGTCTTCCTGTACTTAAGTCGGCATTGTGTCTCTTATATTTAATTCCGATGAAATTTCTGTGTTTTATCGTCGATGGGAATGTCCAAGGGATACAGTAAACCTGCAGAGGTGCATCGGAATGTAAAACTGGTGACACAGGAAACGCTCAAAACGTAGACAGTAGGAAGACTCAGTCTTCCTGTACCCAAGTCGGCATTGTGTGTCTTATATTTAATTCCGATGAAATTTCTGTGTTTCATCGTCGATGGGAATGTCCAAGGGATACAGTAAACCTACAGAGGTGCATCGGAATGTAAAACTGGTGACACAGGAAACGCTCAAACCATAGACCATAAGGAGACTCAGTTTTGTAGTACTTAGGTCGGCATTGTGTCTCTTATATTTAATTCCGATGCAATTTCTTTGTTGCAACTTCCATCGGAAGGTCCAAGGAATACAGTAAACCTGCAGAGGCCCATCGGAATGTAAAACTGGTGACACAGGAAACGCTGAAACCATAGACCTTAAGAAGACTCAGTTTTCTTGTACTTAAGTCGGCATTGTGTCTCTTATATTTTATTCCGATGCAATTTCTGTGTTTCATCGTCACTGGGAAGGTCCAATGGATACAGTTAACCTGCAGAGGTGCATCGGAATGTAAAACTGGTGACACAGGAAACGCTCAAAACATAGCCCCTAAGGAGACTCAGTTTTGTAGTACTTAGGTCGGCATTGTGTCTCTTTTATTTAATTCCGACGCAATTTCTGTGTTTCATCGTCACCGTGAAAGTCGAATGGATACAGTAAACCTGCAGAGGTGCATCGGAATGTAAACCTGGTAACACAGGAAATGCTCAATACATACACAGTAGGAAGACACAGTCTTCCTGTACTTAAGTCGGCATTGTAACTCTTACATTTAATTCCAAAGCAATTTCTGTGTTTCATCGTCCCTGTGAAAGTCCAATGGATACAGTAAACCTGCAGAGGTGCATCGGAATGTAAAACTGGTGACACAGGAAATGTTCAAAGCATAGACAGTAGGATTACTCAGTCTTCCTGTACTTAAGTCGGCATTGTGTCTCTTATATTTAAATCCGATGCAATTTCTTTGTTTCATCGTCAATGGGAAGGTGCAATGGATACAGTAAACCTGCAGAGGTGCATCGGAATGTAAAACTGATTACACAGGAAACGCTGAAAACATAGACAGTAGGAAGACTCAGTCTTCCTGTATTTAAATCGGCATTTTTTCTTTTATATTTAATTCCGATGGAATTTCTGTGTTTCATCGTCACTGTGAAGGTCCAAGGGATACAGTAAACCTGCAGAGGTGCATCGGAATGTAAAACTGGTGACACAGGAAACGTTCAAAGCATAGACAGTAGGAAGTCTCAGTCTTCCTGTATTTAAGTCGGCATTGTGTCTCTTATATTTAAATCCGATGCAATTTCTGTGTTTCATCGTCAATGGGAAGGTCCAATGGATACAGTAAACCTGCAGAGGTGCATCGGAATGTAAAACTGGTGACACAGGAAACGCTCAAAACGAAGACAGTACGAAGACTCAGTCTTCCTGTACCTAAGTCGGCATTGTGTCTCTTATATTTAATTCCGATGAAATTTCTGTGTTTCATCGTCGATGGGAATGTCCAAGAGATACAGTAAACCTGCAGAGGTGCATCGGAATGTAAAACTGGTGACACAGGAAACGCTCAAACCATAGACCCTAAGAAGACTCAGTTTTGTAGTACTTAGGTCGGCATTGTGTCTCTTATATTTAATTCCGATGCAATTTCTTTGTTTCATCGTCCATGGGAAGGTCCAAGGAATACAGTAAACCTACAGAGGAACATCGGAATGTAAAACTGGTGTCACAGGAAACGCTGAAACCATAGGCCTTAAGAAGACTCAATTTCTTGTACTTAAGTCGGCATTGTGTCTCTTATATTTATTTCCGATGCAATTTCTGTGTTTCATCGTCACTGGGAAGGTCCAATGGATACAGTAAACCTGCAGAGGTGCATCGGAATGTAAAACTGGTGACACAGGAAACGCTCAAAACATAGACGCTAAGGAGACTCAGTTTTGTAGTACTTAGGTCGGCTTTGTGTCTCTTATATTTAATTCCGATGCAATTTCTGTGTTTCATCGTCACTGTGAAAGTCGAATGGATACAGTAAACCTGCAGAGGTGCATCGGAATGTAAACCTGGTAACACAGGAAACGCTCAATACATACACAGTAGGAAGACACAGTCTTCCTGTACTTAAGTCGGCATTGTATCTCTTATATTTAATTCCAAAGCAATTTCTGTGTTTCATCGTCACTGTGAAGGTCCAATGGATACAGTAAACCTGCAGAGGTGCATCGGAATGTAAAACTGGTGACACAGAAAAAGCTCAAGACATAGACAGTAGGAAGACACAGTCCTCCTGTACTCAAGTCGGCATTGTGTCTCTTATATTTAATTCCGATTCAATATCTGTGTTTCATCGTCACTGTGAAGGTTTAAGGGATACAGTAAACCTGCAGAGGTGCATCGGAATGTAAAACTGGTGACACAGGAAACGCTCAAAGCATAGACCCTAAGAAGACTCAGTTTTCTTGTACTTAGGTCGGCATTGTGTCTCTTATATTTACTTCCGATGCAATTTCTGTGTTTCATCGTCAATGGGAAGGTACAATGTATACAGTAAACCTGCAGAGGTGCATCGCAATGTAAAACTGGTGACACAGGAAACGCTCAAAACATAGTCAGTAGGAAGACTCAGTCTTCCTGTACTCAAGTCGTCATTGTGTCTCTTACATTTAAATCCGATGCAATTTCTGTGTTTCATCGTCGATGGGAAGGTCCAAGGGATACAGTAAACCTGCAGAGGTGCATCGGAATGTAAAACTGGTGACACAGGAAACGCTCAAAACATAGACACTAGGAAGACTCAGTCTTCCTGTATTTAAGTCTGCATTGTGTCACTTATATTTAAATCCGATGCAATTTCTGTGTTTCATCGTCAATGGGAAGGTCCAATGGATACAGTAAACCTGCAGAGGTGCATCGGAATGTAAAACTGGTGACACAGGAAACGCTCAAAACATAGACAGTAGGAAGACTCAGTCTTCCTGACTTAAGTCGGCATTGTGTCTCTTATATTTAATTCCGATGAAATTTCTGTGTTTCATCGTCAATGGGAAGGTCCAAGGGATACAGTAAACATGCAGAGGTGCATCGGAATGTAAACCTCGTGACACGGGAAACGCTCAATACATAGACAGTAGGAAGACACAGTCTTCCTGTACTTAAGTCGGCATTGTGTCTCTTATATTTAATTCCAAAGCAATTTCTGTGTTTCATCGTCACTGTGAAGGTCCAGTGGATACCGTAAACCTGCAGAGGTGCATCAGAATGTAAAACTGGTGACACAGGAAAAGCTCAAAACATAGACATTAGGAAGACTCAGTCTTCCTGTACTTAAGTCGGCATTGTGTCTCTTATATTTAATTCCGATGCAATTTCTGTGTTTCAACGTCCATGGGAAGGTCCAAGGAATACAGTAAACCTGCAGAGGTGCATCGGAATGTAAAACTGAATACACAGGAAACATTGAAAACATAGACAGTAGGAAGACTGAGTCTTCCTGAACTTAAATCGGCATTGTGTCTTTTATATTTAAGTCCGATGCAATTTCTGTGTTTCATCGTCACTGTGAAGGTCCAAGGGATACAGTAAACCTGCAGAGGTGCATCGGAATGTAAAACTGGTGACACAGGAAACGTTCAAAGCATAGACAGTAGGAAGACTCAGTCTTCCTGTACTTAAGTCGGCATTGTGACTCTGATATTTAAATCCGATGCAATTTCTGTGTTTCATCGTCAATGGGAAGGTCCAATGGATACAGTAAACCGGCAGAGGTGCATCGGAATGTAAAACTGGTGACACAGGAAACGCTCAAAACATAGACGCTAAGGAGACTCAGTTTTGTAGTACTTAGGTCGGCATTGTGTCTCTTATATTTAATTCCGATGCAATATCTGTGTTTCATCGTCACTGTGAAAGTCGAATGGATACAGTAAACCTGCAGAGGTGCATCGGAATGTAAACCTGGTAACACAGGAAATGCTCAATACATACACAGTAGGAAGACACAGTCTTCCTGTACTTAAGTCGGCATTGTATCTCTTACATTTAATTCCAAAGCAATTTCTGTGTTTCATCGTCCCTGTGAAAGTCCAATGGATACAGTAAACCTGCAGAGGTACATCGGAATGTAAAACTGGTGACACAGGAAACGTTCAAAGCATAGACAGTAGGATTACTCAGTCTTCCTGTACTTAAGTCGGCATTGTGTCTCTTATATTTAAATCCGATGCATTTTCTGTGTTTCATCGTCAATGGGAAGGTCCAATGGATAAAGTAAACCTGCAGAGGTGCATCGGAATGTAAAACTGGTGACACAGGAAACGCTCAAACCATAGACCCTAAGGAGACTCAGTTTTGTAGTACTTAGGTCGGCATTGTGCCTCTTATATTTAATTCCGATGCAATTTCTGTGTTTCATCGTCACTGTGAAAGTCGAATGGATACAGTAAACCTGCAGAGGTTCATCGGAATGTAAACTTGGTGACACAGGAAACGCTCAATACATACACAGTAGAAGACACAGTCTTCCTGTATTTAAGTCGGCATTGTATCTCTTATATTCAATTCCAAAGCAATTTCTGTGTTTCATCGTCACTGTGAAAGTCCAATGGATACAGTAAACCTGCAGAGGTGCATCGGAATGTAAAACTGGTGACACAGGAAACGTTCAAAGCATAGACAGTAGGAAGACTCAGTCTTCCTGTACTTAAGTCGGCATTGTGTCTCTTATATTTAAATCCGATGCAATTACTTTGTTTCATCGTCAATGGGAAGGTCCAATGGATACAGTAAACCTGCAGAGTTGCATCGGAATGTAAAACTGATTACACAGGAAACGCTGAAAACATAGACAGTAGGAAGACTCAGTCTCCCTGTACTTAAGTCGGCATTGTGTCTCTTATATTTAAATCCGATGCAATTTCTGTGTTTCATCGTCAATGGGAAGGTCCAATGGATACAGTAAACCTGCAGAGGTGCATCGGAATGTAAAACTGGTGACACAGGAAACGCTCAAAACGAAGACAGTACGGAGACTCAGTCTTCCTGTACCTAAGTCGGCATTGTGTCTCTTATATTTAATTCCGATGAAATTTCTGTGTTTCATCGTCGATGGGAATGTCCAAGAGATACAGTAAACCTGCAGAGGTGCATCGGAATGTAAAACTGGTGACACAGGAAACGCTCAAACCATAGACCCTAAGAAGACTCAGTTTTGTAGTACTTAGGTCGGCATTGTGTCTCTTATATTTAATTCCGATGCAATTTCTTTGATTCATCGTCCATGGGAAGGTCCAAGGAATACAGTAAACCTACAGAGGCCCATCGGAATGTAAAACTGGTGTCACAGGAAACGCTGAAACCATAGGCCTTAAGAAGACTCAATTTCTTGTACTTAAGTCGGCATTGTGTCTCTTATATTTATTTCCGATGCAATTTCTGTGTTTCATCGTCACTGGGAAGGTCCAATGGATACAGTAAACCTGCAGAGGTGCATCGGAATGTAAAACTGGTGACACAGGAAACGCTCAAAACATAGACAGTAGGAAGACTCAGTCTTCCTGACTTAAGTCGGCATTGTGTCTCTTATATTTAATTCCGATGAAATTTCTGTGTTTCATCGTCAATGGGAAGGTCCAAGGGATACAGTAAACATGCAGAGGTGCATCGGAATGTAAACCTCGTGACACGGGAAACGCTCAATACATAGACAGTAGGAAGACACAGTCTTCCTGTACTTAAGTCGGCATTGTGTCTCTTATATTTAATTCCAAAGCAATTTCTGTGTTTCATCGTCACTGTGAAGGTCCAGTGGATACCGTAAACCTGCAGAGGTGCATCAGAATGTAAAACTGGTGACACAGGAAAAGCTCAAAACATAGACATTAGGAAGACTCAGTCTTCCTGTACTTAAGTCGGCATTGTGTCTCTTATATTTAATTCCGATGCAATTTCTGTGTTTCAACGTCCATGGGAAGGTCCTAGGAATACAGTAAACCTGCAGAGGTGCATCGGAATGTAAAACTGAATACACAGGAAACATTGAAAACATAGACAGTAGGAAGACTGAGTCTTCCTGAACTTAAATCGGCATTGTGTCTTTTATATTTAATTCCGATGAAATTTCTGTGTTTCATCGTCACTGTGAAGGTCCAAGGGATACAGTAAACCTGCAGAGGTGCATCGGAATGTAAAACTGGTGACACAGGAAACGTTCAAAGCATAGACAGTAGGAAGACTCAGTCTTCCTGTACTTAAGTCGGCATTGTGACTCTCATATATAAATCCGATGCAATTTCTGTGTTTCATCGTCAATGGGAAGGTCCAATGGATACAGTAAACCGGCAGAGGTGCATCGGAATGTAAAACTGGTGACACAGGAAACGCTCAAAACATAGACGCTAAGGAGACTCAGTTTTGTAGTACTTAGGTCGGCATTGTGTCTCTTATATTTAATTCCGATGCAATATCTGTGTTTCATCGTCACTGTGAAAGTCGAATGGATACAGTAAACCTGCAGAGGTGCATCGGAATGTAAACCTGGTAACACAGGAAATGCTCAAAACATACACAGTAGGAAGACACAGTCTTCCTGTACTTAAGTCGGCATTGTATCTCTTACATTTAATTCCAAAGCAATTTCTGTGTTTCATCGTCCCTGTGAAAGTCCAATGGATACAGTAAACCTGCAGAGGTACATCGGAATGTAAAACTGGTGACACAGGAAACGTTCAAAGCATAGACAGTAGGATTACTCAGTCTTCCTGTACTTAAGTCGGCATTGTGTCTCTTATATTTATATCCGATGCATTTTCTGTGTTTCATCGTCAATGGGAAGGTCCAATGGATAAAGTAAACCTGCAGAGGTGCATCGGAATGTAAAACTGGTGACACAGGAAACGCTCAAAACGTAGACAGTAGGAAGACTCAGTCTTCCTGTACCTAAGTCGGCATTGTGACTCTTATATTTAATTCCGATGAAATTTCTGTGTTTCATCGTCGATGGGAATGTCCAAGGGATACAGTAAACCTGCAGAGGTGCATCGGAATGTAAAACTGGTGACACAGGAAACGCTCAAACCATAGACCCTAAGGAGACTCAGTTTTGTAGTACTTAGGTCGGCATTGTGCCTCTTATATTTAATTCCGATGCAATTTCTGTGTTTCATCGTCACTGTGAAAGTCGAATGGATACAGTAAACCTGCAGAGGTTCATCGGAATGTAAACTTGGTGACACAGGAAACGCTCAATACATACACAGTAGGAAGACACAGTCTTCCTGCATTTAAGTCGGCATTGTATCTCTTATATTCAATTCCAAAGCAATTTCTGTGTTTCATCGTCACTGTGAAAGTCCAATGGATACAGTAAACCTGCTGAGGTGCATCGGAATGTAAAACTGGTGACACAGGAAACGCTCAAAACGAAGACAGTACGAAGACTCAGTCCTCCTGTACCTAAGTCGGCATTGTGTCTCTTATATTTAATTCCGATGAAATTTCTGTGTTTCATCGTCGATGGGAATGTCCAAGAGATACAGTAAACCTGCAGAGGTGCATCGGAATGTAAAACTGGTGACACAGGAAACGCTCAAACCATAGACCCTAAGAAGACTCAGTTTTGTAGTACTTAGGTCGGCATTGTGTCTCTTATATTTAATTCCGATGCAATTTCTTTGATTCATCGTCCATGGGAAGGTCCAAGGAATACAGTAAACCTACAGAGGCCCATCGGAATGTAAAACTGGTGTCACAGGAAACGCTGAAACCATAGGCCTTAAGAAGACTCAATTTCTTGTACTTAAGTCGGCATTGTGTCTCTTATATTTATTTCCGATGCAATTTCTGTGTTTCATCGTCACTGGGAAGGTCCAATGGATACAGTAAACCTGCAGAGGTGCATCGGAATGTAAAACTGGTGACACAGGAAACGCTCAAAACATAGACGCTAAGGAGACTCAGTTTTGTAGTACTTAGGTCGGCATTGTGTCTCTTATATTTAATTCCGATGCAATTTCTGTGTTTCATCGTCACTGTGAAAGTCGAATGGATACAGTAAACCTGCAGAGGTGCATCGGAATGTAAACCTGGTGACACAGGAAACGCTCAATACATACACAGTAGGAAGACACAGTCTTCCTGTACTTAAGTCGGCATTGTATCTCTTATATTTAATTCCAAAGCAATTTCTGTGTTTCATCGTCACTGTTAAGGTCCAATGGATACAGTAAACCTGCAGAGGTGCATCGGAATGTAAAACTGGTGACACAGAAAAAGCTCAAGACATAGACAGTAGGAAGACACAGTCCTCCTGTACTCAAGTCGGCATTGTGTCTCTTATATTTAATTCCGATTCAATATCTGTGTTTCATCGTCACTGTGAAGGTTTAAGGGATACAGTAAACCTGCAGAGGTGCATCGGAATGTAAAACTGGTGACACAGGAAACGCTCAAAGCATAGACCCTAAGAAGACTCAGTTTTCTTGTACTTAAGTCGGCATTGTGTCTCTTATATTTAATTCCGATGCAATTTCTTTGTTTCATCGTCAATGGGAAGGTACAATGTATACAGTAAACCTGCAGAGGTGCATCGCAATGTAAAACTGGTGACACAGGAAACGCTCAAAACATAGTCAGTAGGAAGACTCAGTCTTCCTGTACTCAAGTCGTCATTGTGTCTCTTACATTTAAATCCGATGCAATTTCTGTGTTTCATCGTCGATGGGAAGGTCCAAGGGATACAGTAAACCTGCAGAGGTGCATCGGAATGTAAAACTGGTGACACAGGAAACGCTCAAAACATAGACACTAGGAAGACTCAGTCTTCCTGTATTTAAGTCTGCATTGTGTCACTTATATTTAAATCCGATGCAATTTCTGTGTTTCATCGTCAATGGGAAGGTCCAATGGATACAGTAAACCTGCAGAGGTGCATCGGAATGTAAAACTGGTGACACAGGAAACGCTCAAAACATAGACAGTAGGAAGACTCAGTCTTCCTGACTTAAGTCGGCATTGTGTCTCTTATATTTAATTCCGATGAAATTTCTGTGTTTCATCGTCAATGGGAAGGTCCAAGGGATACAGTAAACATGCAGAGGTGCATCGGAATGTAAACCTCGTGACACGGGAAACGCTCAATACATAGACAGTAGGAAGACACAGTCTTCCTGTACTTAAGTCGGCATTGTGTCTCTTATATTTAATTCCAAAGCAATTTCTGTGTTTCATCGTCACTGTGAAGGTCCAGTGGATACCGTAAACCTGCAGAGGTGCATCAGAATGTAAAACTGGTGACACAGGAAAAGCTCAAAACATAGACAGTAGGAAGACTCAGTCTTCCTGTACTTAAGTCGGCATTGTGTCTCTTATATTTAATTCCGATGCAATTTCTGTGTTTCAACGTCCATGGGAAGGTCCTAGGAATACAGTAAACCTGCAGAGGTGCATCGGAATGTAAAACTGATTACACAGGAAACGTTGAAAACATAGACAGTAGGAAGACTGAGTCTTCCTGAACTTAAATCGGCATTGTGTCTTTTATATTTAATTCCGATGCAATTTCTGTGTTTCATCGTCACTGTGAAGGTCCAAGGGATACAGTAAACCTGCAGAGGTGCATCTGAATGTAAAACTGGTGACACAGGAAACGTTCAAAGCATAGACAGTAGGAAGACTCAGTCTTCCTGTACTTAAGTCGGCATTGTGACTCTGATATTTAAATCCGATGCAATTTCTGTGTTTCATCGTCAATGGGAAGGTCCAATGGATACAGTAAACCGGCAGAGGTGCATCGGAATGTAAAACTGGTGACACAGGAAACGCTCAAAACATAGACGCTAAGGAGACTCAGTTTTGTAGTACTTAGGTCGGCATTGTGTCTCTTATATTTAATTCCGATGCAATATCTGTGTTTCATCGTCACTGTGAAAGTCGAATGGATACAGTAAACCTGCAGAGGTGCATCGGAATGTAAACCTGGTAACACAGGAAATGCTCAATACATACACAGTAGGAAGACACAGTCTTCCTGTACTTAAGTCGGCATTGTATCTCTTACATTTAATTCCAAAGCAATTTCTGTGTTTCATCGTCCCTGTGAAAGTCCAATGGATACAGTAAACCTGCAGAGGTACATCGGAATGTAAAACTGGTGACACAGGAAACGTACAAAGCATAGACAGTAGGATTACTCAGTCTTCCTGTACTTAAGTCGGCATTGTGTCTCTTATATTTAAATCCGATGCAATTTCTGTGTTTCATCGTCAATGGGAAGGTCCAATGGATAAAGTAAACCTGCAGAGGTGCATCGGAATGTAAAACTGGTGACACAGGAAACGCTCAAAACGTAGACAGTAGGAAGACTCAGTCTTCCTGTACCTAAGTCGGCATTGTGTCTCTTATATTTAATTCCGATGAAATTTCTGTGTTTCATCGTCGATGGGAATGTCCAAGGGATACAGTAAACCTGCAGAGGTGCATCGGAATGTAAAACTGGTGACACAGGAAACGCTCAAACCATAGACCCTAAGGAGACTCAGTTTTGTAGTACTTAGGTCGGCATTGTGCCTCTTATATTTAATTCCGATGCAATTTCTGTGTTTCATCGTCACTGTGAAAGTCGAATGGATACAGTAAACCTGCAGAGGTTCATCGGAATGTAAACTTGGTGACACAGGAAACGCTCAATACATACACAGTAGGAAGACACAGTCTTCCTGTATTTAAGTCGGCATTGTATCTCTTATATTCAATTCCAAAGCAATTTCTGTGTTTCATCGTCACTGTGAAAGTCCAATGGATACAGTAAACCTGCAGAGGTGCATCGGAATGTAAAACTGGTGACACAGGAAACGTTCAAAGCATAGACAGTAGGAAGACTCAGTCTTCCTGTACTTAAGTCGGCATTGTGTCTCTTATATTTAAATCCGATGCAATTTCTTTGTTTCATCGTCAATGGGAAGGTCCAATGGATACAGTAAACCTGCAGAGGTGCATCGGAATGTAAAACTGATTACACAGGAAACGCTGAAAACATAGACAGTAGGAAGACTCAGTCTTCCTGTATTTAAATCGGCATTGTGTCTTTTATATTTAATTCCGATGGAATTTCTGTGTTTCATCGTCACTGTGAAGGTCCAAGGGATACAGTAAACCTGCAGAGGTGCATCGGAATGTAAAACTGGTGACACAGAAAAAGCTCAAGACATAGACAGTAGGAAGACACAGTCCTCCTGTACTCAAGTCGGCATTGTGTCTCTTATATTTAATTCCGATTCAATATCTGTGTTTCATCGTCACTGTGAAGGTTTAAGGGATACAGTAAACCTGCAGAGGTGCATGGGAATGTAAAACTGGTGACACAGGAAACGCTCAAAGCATAGACCCTAAGAAGACTCAGTTTTCTTGTACTTAAGTCGGCATTGTGTCTCTTATATTTAATTCCGATGCAATTTCTTTGTTTCATCGTCAATGGGAAGGTACAATGTATACAGTAAACCTGCAGAGGTGCATCGCAATGTAAAACTGGTGACACAGGAAACGCTCAAAACATAGTCAGTAGGAAGACTCAGTCTTCCTGTACTCAAGTCGTCATTGTGTCTCTTACATTTAAATCCGATGCAATTTCTGTGTTTCATCGTCGATGGGAAGGTCCAAGGGATACAGTAAACCTGCAGAGGTGCATCGGAATGTAAAACTGGTGACACAGGAAACGCTCAAAACATAGACACTAGGAAGACTCAGTCTTCCTGTATTTAAGTCTGCATTGTGTCACTTATATTTAAATCCGATGCAATTTCTGTGTTTCATCGTCAATGGGAAGGTCCAATGGATACAGTAAACCTGCAGAGGTGCATCGGAATGTAAAACTGGTGACACAGGAAACGCTCAAAACATAGACAGTAGGAAGACTCAGTCTTCCTGACTTAAGTCGGCATTGTGTCTCTTATATTTAATTCCGATGAAATTTCTGTGTTTCATCGTCAATGGGAAGGTCCAAGGGATACAGTAAACATGCAGAGGTGCATCGGAATGTAAACCTCGTGACACGGGAAACGCTCAATACATAGACAGTAGGAAGACACAGTCTTCCTGTACTTAAGTCGGCATTGTGTCTCTTATATTTAATTCCAAAGCAATTTCTGTGTTTCATCGTCACTGTGAAGGTCCAGTGGATACCGTAAACCTGCAGAGGTGCATCAGAATGTAAAACTGGTGACACAGGAAAAGCTCAAAACATAGACAGTAGGAAGACTCAGTCTTCCTGTACTTAAGTCGGCATTGTGTCTCTTATATTTAATTCCGATGCAATTTCTGTGTTTCAACGTCCATGGGAAGGTCCTAGGAATACAGTAAACCTGCAGAGGTGCATCGGAATGTAAAACTGATTACACAGGAAACGTTGAAAACATAGACAGTAGGAAGACTGAGTCTTCCTGAACTTAAATCGGCATTGTGTCTTTTATATTTAATTCCGATGCAATTTCTGTGTTTCATCGTCGATGGGAAGGTCCAAGGGATACAGTAAACCTGCAGAGGTGCATCTGAATGTAAAACTGGTGACACAGGAAACGTTCAAAGCATAGACAGTAGGAAGACTCAGTCTTCCTGTACTTAAGTCGGCATTGTGACTCTGATATTTAAATCCGATGCAATTTCTGTGTTTCATCGTCAATGGGAAGGTCCAATGGATACAGTAAACCGGCAGAGGTGCATCGGAATGTAAAACTGGTGACACAGGAAACGCTCAAAACATAGACGCTAAGGAGACTCAGTTTTGTAGTACTTAGGTCGGCATTGTGTCTCTTATATTTAATTCCGATGCAATATCTGTGTTTCATCGTCACTGTGAAAGTCGAATGGATACAGTAAACCTGCAGAGGTGCATCGGAATGTAAACCTGGTAACACAGGAAATGCTCAATACATACACAGTAGGAAGACACAGTCTTCCTGTACTTAAGTCGGCATTGTATCTCTTACATTTAATTCCAAAGCAATTTCTGTGTTTCATCGTCCCTGTGAAAGTCCAATGGATACAGTAAACCTGCAGAGGTACATCGGAATGTAAAACTGGTGACACAGGAAACGTTCAAAGCATAGACAGTAGGATTACTCAGTCTTCCTGTACTTAAGTCGGCATTGTGTCTCTTATATTTAAATCCGATGCAATTTGTGTGTTTCATCGTCAATGGGAAGGTCCAATGGATAAAGTAAACCTGCAGAGGTGCATCGGAATGTAAAACTGGTGACACAGGAAACGCTCAAAACGTAGACAGTAGGAAGACTCAGTCTTCCTGTACCTAAGTCGGCATTGTGTCTCTTATATTTAATTCCGATGAAATTTCTGTGTTTCATCGTCGATGGGAATGTCCAAGGGATACAGTAAACCTGCAGAGGTGCATCGGAATGTAAAACTGGTGACACAGGAAACGCTCAAACCATAGACCCTAAGGAGACTCAGTTTTGTAGTACTTAGGTCGGCATTGTGCCTCTTATATTTAATTCCGATGCAATTTCTGTGTTTCATCGTCAATGGGAAGGTCCAATGGATACAGTAAACCTGCAGAGGTGCATCGGAATGTAAAACTGATTACACAGGAAACGCTGAAAACATAGACAGTAGGAAGACTGAGTCTTCCTGTATTTAAATCGGCATTGTGTCTTTTATATTTAATTCCGATGGAATTTCTGTGTTTCATCGTCACTGTGAAGGTCCAAGGGATACAGTAAACCTGCAGAGGTGCATCGGAATGTAAAACTGGTGACACAGGAAACGTTCAAAGCATAGACAGTAGGAAGACTCAGTCTTCCTGTACTTAAGTCGGCATTGTGTCTCTTATATTTAAATCCGATGCAATTTCTGTGTTTCATCGTCAATGGGAAGGTCCAATGGATACAGTAAACCTGCAGAGGTGCATCGGAATGTAAAACTGGTGACACAGGAAACGCTCAAAACGTAGACAGTAGGAAGACTCAGTCTTCCTGTACCTAAGTCGGCATTGTGTCTCTTATATTTAATTCCGATGAAATTTCTGTGTTTCATCGTCGATGGGAATGTCCCAGGGATACAGTAAACCTGCAAAGGTGCATCGGAATGTAAAACTGGTGACACAGGAAACGCTCAAACCATAGACCCTAAGGAGACTCAGTTTTGTAGTACTTAGGTCGGCATTGTGTCTCTTATATTTAATTCCGATGCAATTTCTTTGTTTCATCGTCCATGGGAAGGTCCAAGGAATACAGTAAACCTGCAGAGGCCCATCGGAATGTAAAACTGGTGTCACAGGAAACGCTAAAACCATAGACCTTAAGAAGACTCAATTTCTTGTACTTAAGTCGGCATTGTGTCTCTTATATTTAATTCCGATGCAATTTCTGTGTTTCATCGTCACTGGGAAGGTCCAATGGATACAGTAAACCTGCAGAGGTGCATCGGAATGTAAAACTGGTGACACAGGAAACGCTCAAAACATAGACGCTAAGGAGACTCAGTTTTGTAGTACTTAGGTCGGCATTGTGTCTCTTATATATAATTCCGATGCAATTTCTGTGTTTCATCGTCACTGTGAAAGTCGAATGGATACAGTAAACCTGCAGAGGTGCATCGGAATGTAAACCTGGTAACACAGGAAACGCTCAATACATACACAGTAGAAAGACACAGTCTTCCTGTACTCAAGTCGGCATTGAGTCTCTTATATTTAATTCCGACGCAATATCTGTGTTTCATCGTCACTGTGAAGGTTTAAGGTTATACAGTAAACCTGCAGAGGTGCATCGGAATGTAAAACTGGTGACACAGGAAACGCTCAAAGCGTAGACCCTAAGAAGACTCAGTTTTCTTGTACTTAAGTCGGCATTGTGTCTCTTATATTTAATTCCGATGCAATTTCTTTGTTTCATCGTCAATGGGAAGGTACAATGTATACAGTAAACCTGCAGAGGTGCATCGCAATGTAAAACTGGTGACACAGGAAACGCTCAAAACATAGTCAGTAGGAAGACTCAGTCTTCCTGTACTCAAGTCGTCATTGTGTCTCTTACATTTAAATCCGATGCAATTTCTGTGTTTCATCGTCGATGGGAAGGTCCAAGGGATACAGTAAACCTGCAGAGGTGCATCGGAATGTAAAACTGGTGACACAGGAAACGCTCAAAACATAGACACTAGGAAGACTCAGTCTTCCTGTATTTAAGTCTGCATTGTGTCACTTATATTTAAATCCGATGCAATTTCTGTGTTTCATCGTCAATGGGAAGGTCCAATGGATACAGTAAACCTGCAGAGGTGCATCGGAATGTAAAACTGGTGACACAGGAAACGCTCAAAACATAGACAGTAGGAAGACTCAGTCTTCCTGACTTAAGTCGGCATTGTGTCTCTTATATTTAATTCCGATGAAATTTCTGTGTTTCATCGTCAATGGGAAGGTCCAAGGGATACAGTAAACATGCAGAGGTGCATCGGAATGTAAACCTCGTGACACGGGAAACGCTCAATACATAGACAGTAGGAAGACACAGTCTTCCTGTACTTAAGTCGGCATTGTGTCTCTTATATTTAATTCCAAAGCAATTTCTGTGTTTCATCGTCACTGTGAAGGTCCAGTGGATACCGTAAACCTGCAGAGGTGCATCAGAATGTAAAACTGGTGACACAGGAAAAGCTCAAAACATAGACAGTAGGAAGACTCAGTCTTCCTGTACTTAAGTCGGCATTGTGTCTCTTATATTTAATTCCGATGCAATTTCTGTGTTTCAACGTCCATGGGAAGGTCCTAGGAATACAGTAAACCTGCAGAGGTGCATCGGAATGTAAAACTGAATACACAGGAAACGTTGAAAACATAGACAGTAGGAAGACTGAGTCTTCCTGAACTTAAATCGGCATTGTGTCTTTTATATTTAATTCCGATGCAATTTCTGTGTTTCATCGTCACTGTGAAGGTCCAAGGGATACAGTAAACCTGCAGAGGTGCATCTGAATGTAAAACTGGTGACACAGGAAACGCTCAAAACATAGACGCTAAGGAGACTCAGTTTTGTAGTACTTAGGTCGGCATTGTGTCTCTTATATTTAATTCCGATGCAATATCTGTGTTTCATCGTCACTGTGAAAGTCGAATGGATACAGTAAACCTGCAGAGGTGCATCGGAATGTAAACCTGGTAACACAGGAAATGCTCAATACATACACAGTAGGAAGACACAGTCTTCCTGTACTTAAGTCGGCATTGTATCTCTTACATTTAATTCCAAAGCAATTTCTGTGTTTCATCGTCCCTGTGAAAGTCCAATGGATACAGTAAACCTGCAGAGGTACATCGGAATGTAAAACTGGTGACACAGGAAACGTTCAAAGCATAGACAGTAGGATTACTCAGTCTTCCTGTACTTAAGTCGGCATTGTGTCTCTTATATTTAAATCCGATGCAATTTCTGTGTTTCATCGTCAATGGGAAGGTCCAATGGATAAAGTAAACCTGCAGAGGTGCATCGGAATGTAAAACTGGTGACACAGGAAACGCTCAAAACGTAGACAGTAGGAAGACTCAGTCTTCCTGTACCTAAGTCGGCATTGTGTCTCTTATATTTAATTCCGATGAAATTTCTGTGTTTCATCGTCGATGGGAATGTCCAAGGGATACAGTAAACCTGCAGAGGTGCATCGGAATGTAAAACTGGTGACACAGGAAACGCTCAAACCATAGACCCTAAGGAGACTCAGTTTTGTAGTACTTAGGTCGGCATTGTGCCTCTTATATTTAATTCCGATGCAATTTCTGTGTTTCATCGTCACTGTGAAAGTCGAATGGATACAGTAAACCTGCAGAGGTTCATCGGAATGTAAACTTGGTGACACAGGAAACGCTCAATACATACACAGTAGGAAGACACAGTCTTCCTGTATTTAAGTCGGCATTGTATCTCTTATATTCAATTCCAAAGCAATTTCTGTGTTTCATCGTCACTGTGAAAGTCCAATGGATACAGTAAACCTGCAGAGGTGCATCGGAATGTAAAACTGGTGACACAGGAAACGTTCAAAGCATAGACAGTAGGAAGACTCAGTCTTCCTGTACTTAAGTCGGCATTGTGTCTCTTATATTTAAATCCGATGCAATTTCTTTGTTTCATCGTCAATGGGAAGGTCCAATGGATACAGTAAACCTGCAGAGGTGCATCGGAATGTAAAACTGATTACACAGGAAACGCTGAAAACATAGACAGTAGGAAGACTCAGTCTTCCTGTATTTAAATCGGCATTGTGTCTTTTATATTTAATTCCGATGGAATTTCTGTGTTTCATCGTCACTGTGAAGGTCCAAGGTATACAGTAAACCTGCAGAGGTGCATCGGAATGTAAAACTGGTGACACAGGAAACGTTCAAAGCATAGACAGTAGGAAGACTCAGTCTTCCTGTACTTAAGTCGGCATTGTGTCTCTTATATTTAAATCCGATGCAATTTCTGTGTTTCATCGTCAATGGGAAGGTCCAATGGATACAGTAAACCTGCAGAGGTGCATCGGAATGTAAAACTGGTGACACAGGAAACGCTCAAAACGTAGACAGTAGGAAGACTCAGTCTTCCTGTACCTAAGTCGGCATTGTGTCTCTTATATTTAATTCCGATGAAATTTCTGTGTTTCATCGTCGATGGGAATGTCCAAGGGATACAGTAAACCTGCAAAGGTGCATCGGAATGTAAAACCGGTGACACAGGAAACGCTCAAACCATAGACCCTAAGGAGACTCAGTTTTGTAGTACTTAGGTCGGCATTGTGTCTCTTATATTTAATTCCGATGCAATTTCTTTGTTTCATCGTCCATGGGAAGGTCCAAGGAATACAGTAAACCTGCAGAGGCCCATCGGAATGTAAAACTGGTGTCACAGGAAACGCTGAAACCATAGACCTTAAGAAGACTCAATTTCTTGTACTTAAGTCGGCATTGTGTCTCTTATATTTAATTCCGATGCAATTTCTGTGTTTCATCGTCACTGGGAAGGTCCAATGGATACAGTAAACCTGCAGAGGTGCATCGGAATGTAAAACTGGTGACACAGGAAACGCTCAAAACATAGACGCTAAGGAGACTCAGTTTTGTAGTACTTAGGTCGGCATTGTGTCTCTTATATATAATTCCGATGCAATTTCTGTGTTTCATCGTCACTGTGAAAGTCGAATGGATACAGTAAACCTGCAGAGGTGCATCGGAATGTAAACCTGGTAACACAGGAAACGCTCAATACATACACAGTAGAAAGACACAGTCTTCCTGTACTCAAGTCGGCATTGTGTCTCTTATATTTAATTCCGACGCAATATCTGTGTTTCATCGTCACTGTGAAGGTTTAAGGGATACAGTAAACCTGCAGAGGTGCATCGGAATGTAAAACTGGTGACACAGGAAACGCTCAAAGCATAGACCCTAAGAAGACTCAGTTTTCTTGTACTTAAGTCGGCATTGTGTCTCTTATATTTAATTCCGATGCAATTTCTTTGTTTCATCGTCAATGGGAAGGTACAATGTAAACAGTAAACCTGCAGAGGTGCATCGCAATGTAAAACTGGTGACACAGGAAACGCTCAAAACATAGTCAGTAGGAAGACTCAGTCTTCCTGTACTCAAGTCGTCATTGTGTCTCTTACATTTAAATCCGATGCAATTTCTGTGTTTCATCGTCGATGGGAAGGTCCAAGGGATACAGTAAACCTGCAGAGGTGCATCGGAATGTAAAACTGGTGACACAGGAAACGCTCAAAACATAGACACTAGGAAGACTCAGTCTTCCTGTATTTAAGTCTGCATTGTGTCACTTATATTTAAATCCGATGCAATTTCTGTGTTTCATCGTCAATGGGAAGGTCCAATGGATACAGTAAACCTGCAGAGGTGCATCGGAATGTAAAACTGGTGACACAGGAAACGCTCAAAACATAGACAGTAGGAAGACTCAGTCTTCCTGACTTAAGTCGGCATTGTGTCTCTTATATTTAATTCCGATGAAATTTCTGTGTTTCATCGTCAATGGGAAGGTCCAAGGGATACAGTAAACATGCAGAGGTGCATCGGAATGTAAACCTCGTGACACGGGAAACGCTCAATACATAGACAGTAGGAAGACACAGTCTTCCTGTACTTAAGTCGGCATTGTGTCTCTTATATTTAATTCCAAAGCAATTTCTGTGTTTCATCGTCACTGTGAAGGTCCAGTGGATACCGTAAACCTGCAGAGGTGCATCAGAATGTAAAACTGGTGACACAGGAAAAGCTCAAAACATAGACAGTAGGAAGACTCAATCTTCCTGTACTTAAGTCGGCATTGTGTCTCTTATATTTAATTCCGATGCAATTTCTGTGTTTCAACGTCCATGGGAAGGTCCTAGGAATACAGTAAACCTGCAGAGGTGCATCGGAATGTAAAACTGAATACACAGGAAACGTTGAAAACATAGACAGTAGGAAGACTGAGTCTTCCTGAACTTAAATCGGCATTGTGTCTTTTATATTTAATTCCGATGCAATTTCTGTGTTTCATCGTCACTGTGAATGTCCAAGGGATACAGTAAACCTGCAGAGGTGCATCTGAATGTAAAACTGGTGACACAGGAAACGTTCAAAGCATAGACAGTAGGAAGACTCAGTCTTCCTGTACTTAAGTCGGCATTGTGACTCTGATATTTAAATCCGATGCAATTTCTGTGTTTCATCGTCAATGGGAAGGTCCAATGGATACAGTAAACCGGCAGAGGTGCATCGGAATGTAAAACTGGTGACACAGGAAACGCTCAAAACATAGACGCTAAGGAGACTCAGTTTTGTAGTACTTAGGTCGGCATTGTGTCTCTTATATTTAATTCCGATGCAATATCTGTGTTTCATCGTCACTGTGAAAGTCGAATGGATACAGTAAACCTGCAGAGGTGCATCGGAATGTAAACCTGGTAACACAGGAAATGCTCAATACATACACAGTAGGAAGACACAGTCTTCCTGTACTTAAGTCGGCATTGTATCTCTTACATTTAATTCCAAAGCAATTTCTGTGTTTCATCGTCCCTGTGAAAGTCCAATGGATACAGTAAACCTGCAGAGGTACATCGGAATGTAAAACTGGTGACACAGGAAACGTTCAAAGCATAGACAGTAGGATTACTCAGTCTTCCTGTACTTAAGTCGGCATTGTGTCTCTTATATTTAAATCCGATGCAATTTCTGTGTTTCATCGTCAATGGGAAGGTCCAATGGATAAAGTAAACCTGCAGAGGTGCATCGGAATGTAAAACTGGTGACACAGGAAACGCTCAAAACGTAGACAGTAGGAAGACTCAGTCTTCCTGTACCTAAGTCGGCATTGTGTCTCTTATATTTAATTCCGATGAAATTTCTGTGTTTCATCGTCGATGGGAATGTCCAAGGGATACAGTAAACCTGCAGAGGTGCATCGGAATGTAAAACTGGTGACACAGGAAACGCTCAAACCATAGACCCTAAGGAGACTCAGTTTTGTAGTACTTAGGTCGGCATTGTGCCTCTTATATTTAATTCCGATGCAATTTCTGTGTTTCATCGTCACTGTGAAAGTCGAATGGATACAGTAAACCTGCAGAGGTTCATCGGAATGTAAACTTGGTGACACAGGAAACGCTCAATACATACACAGTAGGAAGACACAGTCTTCCTGTATTTAAGTCGGCATTGTATCTCTTATATTCAATTCCAAAGCAATTTCTGTGTTTCATCGTCACTGTGAAAGTCCAATGGATACAGTAAACCTGCAGAGGTGCATCGGAATGTAAAACTGGTGACACAGGAAACGTTCAAAGCATAGACAGTAGGAAGACTCAGTCTTCCTGTACTTAAGTCGGCATTGTGTCTCTTATATTTAAATCCGATGCAATTTCTTTGTTTCATCGTCAATGGGAAGGTCCAATGGATACAGGAAACCTGCAGAGGTGCATCGGAATGTAAAACTGATTACACAGGAAACGCTGAAAACATAGACAGTAGGAAGACTCAGTCTTCCTGTATTTAAATCGGCATTGTGTCTTTTATATTTAATTCCGATGGAATTTCTGTGTTTCATCGTCACTGTGAAGGTCCAAGGGATACAGTAAACCTGCAGAGGTGCATCGGAATGTAAAACTGGTGACACAGGAAACGTTCAAAGCATAGACAGTAGGAAGACTCTGTCTTCCTGTACTTAAGTCGGCATTGTGTCTCTTATATTTAAATCCGATGCAATTTCTGTGTTTCATCGTCAATGGGAAGGTCCAATGGATACAGTAAACCTGCAGAGGTGCATCGGAATGTAAAACTGGTGACACAGGAAACGCTCAAAACGTAGACATTAGGAAGACTCAGTCTTCCTGTACCTAAGTCGGCATTGTGTCTCTTATATTTAATTCCGATGAAATTTCTGTGTTTCATCGTCGATGGGAATGTCCAAGGGATACAGTAAACCTGCAGAGGTGCATCGGAATGTAAAACTGGTGACACAGGAAACGCTCAAACCATAGACCCTAAGGAGACTCAGTTTTGTAGTACTTAGGTCGGCATTGTGTCTCTTATATTTAATTCCGATGCAATTTCTTTGTTTCATCGTCCATGGGAAGGTCCAAGGAATACAGTAAACCTGCAGAGGCCCATCGGAATGTAAAACTGGTGTCACAGGAAACGCTGAAACCATAGACCTTAAGAAGACTCAATTTCTTGTACTTAAGTCGGCATTGTGTCACTTATATTTAATTCCGATGCAATTTCTGTGTTTCATCGTCACTGGGAAGGTCCAATGGATACAGTAAACCTGCAGAGGTGCATCGGAATGTAAAACTGGTGACACAGGAAACGCTCAAAACATAGACGCTAAGGAGACTCAGTTTTGTAGTACTTAGGTCGGCATTGTGTCTCTTATATATAATTCCGATGCAATTTCTGTGTTTCATCGTCACTGTGAAAGTCGAATGGATACAGTAAACCTGCAGAGGTGCATCGGAATGTAAACCTGGTAACACAGGAAACGCTCAATACATACACAGTAGAAAGACACAGTCTTCCTGTACTCAAGTCGGCATTGTGTCTCTTATATTTAATTCCGACGCAATATCTGTGTTTCATCGTCACTGTGAAGGTTTAAGGGATACAGTAAACCTGCAGAGGTGCAGCGTAATGTAAAACTGGTGACACAGGAAACGCTCAGAACATAGTCAGTAGGAAGACTCAGTCTTCCTGTACTCAAGTCGGCATTGTGTCTCTTACATTTAAATCCGATGCAATTTCTGTGTTTCATCGTCGATGGGAAGGTCCAAGGGATACAGTAAACCTGCAGAGGTGCATCGGAATGTAAAACTGGTGACACAGGAAACGCTCAAAACATAGACAGTAGGAAGACTCAGTCTTCCTGTATTTAAGTCTGCATTGTGTCACTTATATTTAAATCCGATGCAATTTCTGTGTTTCATCGTCAATGGGAAGGTCCAATGGATACAGTAAACCTGCAGAGGTGCATCGGAATGTAAAACTGGTGACACAGGAAACGCTCAAAACATAGACAGTAGGAAGACTCAGTCTTCCTGACTTAAGTCGGCATTGTGTCTGTTATATTTAATTCCGATGCAATTTCTGTGTTTCATCGTCAATGGGAAGGTCCAAGGGATACAGTAAACATGCAGAGGTGCATCGGAATGTAAACCTCGTGACACGGGAAACGCTCAATACATAGACAGTAGGAAGACACAGTCTTCCCGTACTTAAGTCGGCATTGTGTTTCTTATATTTAATTCCAAAGCAATTTCTGTGTTTCATCGTCACTGTGAAGGTCCAGTGGATACCGTAAACCTGCAGAGGTGCATCAGAATGTAAAACTGGTGACACAGGAAAAGCTCAAAACATAGACAGTAGGAAGACTCAGCATTCCTATACTTAAGTCGGCATTGTGTCTCTTATATTTAATTCCGATGCAATTTCTGTGTTTCAACGTCCATGGGAAGGTCCTAGGAATACAGTAGACCTGCAGAGGTGCATCGGAATGTAAAACTGAATACACAGGAAACGTTGAAAACATGGACAGTAGGAAGACTCAGTCTTCCTGAACTTAAATCGGCATTGTGCCTTTTATATTTAATTCCGATGCAATTTCTGTATTTCATCGTCACTGTGAAGGTCCAAGAGATACAGTAAACCTGCAGAGGTGCATCGGAATGTAAAACTGGTGACACAGGAAACGTTCGAAGCATAGGCAGTAGGCAGACTCAGTCTTCCTGTACTTAAGTCGGCATTGTGACTCTGATATTTAAATCCGATGCAATTTCTGTGTTTCATCGACAATGGGAAGGTCTAATGGATACAGTAAACCTGCAGAGGTGCATCGGAATGTAAAACTGGTGACACAGGAATCGCTCAAAACATAGACGCTAAGGAGACTCAGTTTTGTAGTACTTAGGTCGGCATTGTGTCTCTTATATTTAATTCCGATGCAATTTCTGTGTTTCATCGTCACTGTGAAAGTCGAATGGATACAGTAAACCTGCAGAGGTGCATCGGAATGTAAACCTGGTGACACAGGAAACGCTCAATACATACACAGTAGGAAGACACAGTCTTCCTGTACTTAAGTCGGCATTGTATCTCTTATATTCAATTCCAAAGCAATTTCTGTGTTTCATCGTCACTGTGAAAGTCCAATGGATACAGTAAACCTGCAGAGGTGCATCGGAATGTAAAACTGGTGACACAGGAAACGTTCAAAGCATAGACAGTAGGAAGACTCAGTCTTCCTGTACTTAAGTCGGCATTGTGTCTCTTATATTTAAATCCGATGCAATTTCTGTGTTTCATCGTCACTGTGAAGGTTCAAGGGATACAGTAAACCTGCAGAGGTGCATCGGAATGTAAAACTGGTGACACAGGAAACGCTCAAACCATAGACCATAAGGAGACTCAGTTTTGTAGTACTTAGGTCGGCATTGTGTCTCTTATATTTAATTCCGATGCAATTTCTTTGTTTCAACGTCCATGGGAAGGTCCAAGGAATACAGTAAACCTGCAGAGGCCCATCGGAATGTAAAACTGGTGACACAGGAAACGCTGAAATCATAGACCTTAAGAAGACTCAGTTTTCTTGTACTTAAGTCGACATTGTGTCTCTTATATTTAATTCCGATGCAATTTCTGTGTTTCATCGTCACTGGGAAGGTCCAATGGATGCAGTTAACCTGCAGAGGTGCATAGGAATGTAAAACTGGTGACACAGGAAACGCTGAAAACATAGACCCTAAGGAGACTCAGTTTTGTAGTACTTAGGTCGGCATTGTGTCTCTTGTATTTAATTCCGATGCAATTTCTGTGTTTCATCGTCACTGTGAAAGTCGAATGGATACAGTAAACTTGCAGAGGTGCATCGGAATGTAAACCTGGTGACACAGGAAACGCTCAATACATACACAGTAGGAAGACACAGTCTTCCTGTACTTAAGTCGGCATTGTATCTCTTATATTTAATTCCAAAGCAATTTCTGTGTTTCATCGTCCCTGTGAAAGTCCAATGGATACAGTAAACCTGCAGAGGTGCATCGGAATGTAAAACTGGTGACACAGGAAAAGTTCAAAGCATAGACAGTAGGATTACTCAGTCTTCCTGTACTTAAGTCGGCATTGTGTCTCTTATATTTAAATCCGATGCAATTTCTGTGTTTCGTCGTCAATGGAAAGGTCCAATGGATACAGTAAACCTGCAGAGGTGCATCGGAATGTAAAACTGATTACACAGGAAACGCTGAAAACATAGACAGTAGGAAGACTCAGTCTTCCTGTATTTAAATCGGCATTGTGTCTTTTATATTTAATTCCGATGCAATTTCTGTGTTTCATCGTCACTGTGAAGGTCCAAGGGATACAGTAAACCTGCAGAGGTGCATCGGAATGTAAAACTGGTGACACAGGAAACGTTCAAAGCATAGACAGTAGGAAGACTCAGTCTTCCTGTACTTAAGTCGGCATTGTGTCTCTTATATTTAAATCCGATGCAATATCTGTGTTTCATCGTCAATTGGAAGGTCCAATGGATACAGTAAACCTGCAGAGGTGCATCGGAATGTAAAACTGGTGACACAGGAAACGCTCAAATCGTAGACAGTAGGAAGACTCAGTCTTCCTGTACCTAAGTCGGCATTGTGTCTCTTATATTTAATTCCGATGCAATTTCTGTGTTTCATCGTCAATGGGAATGTCCAAGGGATACAGTAAACCTGCAGAGGTGCACCGGAATGTAAAACTGGTGACACAGGAAACGCTCAAACCATAGACCCTAAGGAGACTCAGTTTTGTAGTACTTAGGTCGGCATTGTGTCTCTTATATTTAATTCCGATGCAATTTCTGTGTTTCATCGTCACTGTGAAAGTCGAATGGATACAGTAAACCTGCAGAGGTGCATCGGAATGTAAACCTGGTAACACATGAAACGCTCAATACATACACAGTAGGAAGACACAGTCTTCCTGTAGTTAAGTCGGCATTGTATCTCTTATATTTAATTCCAAAGCAATTTCTGTGTTTCATCGTCACTGTGAATGTCGAAGCGATACAGTAAAGCTGCAGAGGTGCATCGGAATGTAAAACTGGTGACACAGTATAAGCTGAAGACATAGACAGTAGGAAGACTCAGTCTTCCTGTACTCAAGTCGGCATTGTGTCTCTTATATTAAATTGCGATGCAATATCTGTGTTTCATCGTCACTGTGAAGGTCCAAGGGATACAGTAAACCTGCAGAGGTGCATCGGAATGTAAAACTGGTGACACAGGAAACGCTCAAAGCATAGACCCTAAGAAGACTCAGTTTTCTTGTACTTAAGTCGGCATTGTGTCTCTTATATTTAATTCCGATGCAATTTCTGTGTTTCATCGTCAATGGGTAGGTACAATGTATACAGTAAACCTGCAGAGGTGCATCGGAATGTAAAACTGGTGACACAGGAAACGCTCAAACCATAGACCCTAAGGAGACTCAGTTTTGTAGTACTTAGGTCGGCATTGTGTCTCTTATATTTAATTCCGATGCAATTTCTGTGTTTCATCGTCACTGTGAAAGTCGAATGGATACAGTAAACCTGCAGAGGTGCATCGGAATGTAAACCTGGTAACACAGGAAACGCTCAATACATACACAGTAGGAAGACACAGTCTTCCTGTACTTAAGTCAGCATTGTATCTCTTATATTTAATTCCAAAGCAATTACTGTGTTTCATCGTCACTGTGAAGGTCCAATGGATACAGTAAACCTGCAGAGGTGCATCGGAATGTAAAACTGGTGACACAGAAAAAGCTCAAGACATAGACAGTAGGAAGACTCAGTCTTCCTGTACTCAAGTCGGCATTGTGTCTCTTATATTAAATTGCGATGCAATATCTGTGTTTCATCGTCACTGTGAAGGTCCAAGGGATACAGTAAACCTGCAGAGGTGCATCGGAATGTAAAACTGGTGACACAGGAAACGCTCAAAACATAGGCAGTAGGAAGACTCAGTCTTCCTGTACTCAAGTCGGCATTGTGTCTCTTACATTTAAATCCGATGCAATTTCTGTGTTTCATCGTCGATGGGAAGGTCCAAGGGATACAGTAAACCTGCAGAGGTGCATGGGAATGTAAAACTGGTGACACAGGAAACGCTCAAAACATAGACAGTAGGAAGACTCAGTCTTCCTGTACTTAAGTCTGCATTGTGTCACTTATATTTAAATCCGATGCAATTTCTGTGTTTCATCGTCAATGGGAAGGTCCAATGGATACAGTAAACCTGCAGAGGTGCATCGAAATGTAAAACTGGTGACACAGGAAACGCTCAAAACATAGACAGTAGGAAGACTCAGTCTTCCTGACTTAAGTCGGCATTGTTTCTCTTATATTTAATTCCGATGAAATTTCTGTGTTTCATCGTCAATGGGAAGGTCCAAGGGATACCGTAAACACGCAGAGGTGCATCGGAATGTAAACCTCGTGACACGGGAAACGCTCAATACATAGACAGTAGGAAGACACAGTCTTCCTGTACTTAAGTCGGCATTGTGTCTCTTATATTTAATTCCAAAGCAATTTCTGTGTTTCATCGTCATTGTGAAGGTCCAGTGGATACCGTAAACCTGCAGAGGTGCATCAGAATGTAAAACTGGTGACACAGGAAAAGCTCAAAACATAGACAGTAGGAAGACTCAGTCTTCCTGTACTTAAGTCGGCATTGTGTCTCTTATATTTAATTCCGTTGCAATTTCTGTGTTTCAACGTCCATGGGAAGTCCTAGGAAGAGAGTAAACCTGCAGAGGTGCATCGGAATGTAAAACTGAATACACAGGACACGTTGAAAACATAGACAGTAGGAAGACTCAGTCTTCCTGAACTTAAATCGGATTTGTGTCTTTTATATTTAATTCCGATGCAATTTCTGTGTTTCATCGCCACTGTGAAGGTCCAAGGGATACAGTAAACCTGCAGAGGTGCATCGGAATGTAAAACTGGTGACACAGGAAACGTTCAAAGCATAGACAGTAGGAAGACTCAGTCTTCCTGTACTTAAGTCGGCATTGTGACTCTTATATTTAAATCCGATGCAATTTCTGTGTTTCATCGTCAATGGGAAGGTCCAATGGATACAGTAAACCTGCAGAGGTGCATCGGAATGTAAAACTGGTGACACAGGAAACGCTCAAAACATAGACGCTAAGGAGACTCAGTTTTGTAGTACTTAGGTCGGCATTGTGTCTCTTATATTTAATTCCGATGCAATTTCTGTGTTTCATCGTCACTGTGAAAGTCGAATGGATACAGTAAACCTGCAGAGGTGCATCGGAATGTAAACCTGGTAACACAGGAATCGCTCAATACATACACAGTAGGAAGACACAGTCTTCCTGTACTTAAGTCGGCATTGTATCTCTTATATTTAATTCCAAAGCAATTTCTGTGTTTCATCGTCACTGTGAAGGTCCAATGGATACAGTAAACCTGCAGAGGTGCATCGGAATGTAAAACTGGTGACACAGAAAAAGCTCTAGACATAGACAGTAGGAAGACTCAGTCTTCCTGTACTCAAGTCGGCATTGTGTCTCTTATATTTAATTCCGATGCAATATCTGTGTTTCATCGTCACTGTGAAGGTCCAAGGGATACAGTAAACCTGCAGAGGTGCATCGGAATGTAAAACTGGTGACACAGGAAACGCTCAAAGCATAGACCCTAAGAAGACTCAGTTTTCTTGTACTTAAGTCGGCATTGTGTCTCTTATATTTAATTCCGATGCAATTTCTGTGTTTCATCGTCAATGGGAAGGTACAATGTATACAGTAAACCTGCAGAGGTGCATCGGAATGTAAAACTGGTGACACAGGAAACGCTCCAAACATAGTCAGTAGGAAGACTCAGTCTTCCTGTACTCAAGTCGGCATTGTGTCTCTTACATTTAAATCCGATGCAATTTCTGTGTTTCATCGTCGATGGGAAGGTCCAAGGGATACAGTAAACCTGCAGAGGTGCATCGGAATGTAAAACTGGTGACACAGGAAACGCTCAAAACATAGACAGTAGGAAGACTCAGTCTTCCTGTACTTAAGTCTGCATTGTGTCACTTATATTTTAATCCGATGCAATTTCTGTGTTTCATCGTCAATGGGAAGGTCCAATGGATACAGTAAACCTTCAGAGGTGCATCGGAATGTAAAACTGGTGACACATGAAACGTTCAAAGCATAGACAGTAGGAAGACTCAGTCTTCCTGTACTTAAGTCGGCATTGTGACTCTTATATTTAAATCCGATGCAATTTCTGTGTTTCATCGTCAATGGGAAGGTCCAATGGATAAGGTAAACCTGCAGAGGTGCATCGGAATGTAAACCTGGTGACACAGGAAACGCTCAATATATACACAGTAGGAAGACACAGTCTTCCTGTACTTAAGTCGGCATTGTATCTCTTATATTTAATTCCAAAGCAATTTCTGTGTTTCATCGTCCCTGTGAAAGTCCAATGGATACAGTAATCCTGCAGAGGTGCATCGGAATGTAAAACTGGCGACATAGGAAACGTTCAAAGCATAGACAGTAGGATTACTCAGTCTTCCTGTACTTAAGTCGGTATTGTGTCTCTTATATTTAAATCCGATGCAATTTCTGTGTTTCATCGTCAATGGGAAGGTCCAATGGATACAGTAAACCTGCAGAGGTGCATCGGAATGTAAAACTGATTACACAGGAAACGCTGAAAACATAGACAGTAGGAAGACTCATTCTTCCTGTACTTAAATCGGCATTGTGTCTTTTATATTTAATTCCGATGCAATTTCTGTGTTTCATCTACACTGTGAAGGTCCTGGGGATACAGTAAACCTGCAGAGGTGCATCGGAATGTAAAACTGGTGACACAGGAAACGTTCAAAGCATAGACAGTAGGAAGACTCAGTCTTCCTGTACTTAAGTCGGCATTGTGTCTCTTATATTTAAATCCGATGCAATTTCTGTGTTTCATCGTCAATGGGAAGGTCCAATGGATACAGTAAACCTGCAGAGGTGCATCGGAATGTAAAACTGGTGACACAGGAAACGCTCAAAACGTAGACAGTAGGAAGACTCAGTCTTCCTGTACCTATGTCGGCATTGTGTCTCTTATATTTAATTCCGATGAAATTTCTGTGTTTCATCGTCGATGGGAATGTCCAAGGGATACAGTAAACCTGCAGAGGTGCATCGGAATGTAAAACTGGTGACACAGGAAACGCTCAAACCATAGACCCTAAGGAGACTCAGTTTTGTAGTACTTAGGTCGGCATTGTGTCTCTTATATTTAATTCCGATGCAATTTCATTGTTTCATCGTCCATGGGAAGGTCCAAGGAATACAGTAAACCTGCAGAGGCCCATCGGAATGTAAAACTGGTGACACAGGAAACGCTGAAACCATAGACCTTAAGAAGACTCAGTTTTCTTGTACTTAAGTCGGCATTGTGTCTCTTATATTTAATTCCGACGCAATTTCTGTGTTTCATCGTCACTGGGAAGGTCCAATGGATACAGTAAACCTGCAGAGGTGCATCGGAATGTAAAACTGGTGACACAGGAAACGCTCAAAACATAGACGCTAAGGAGACTCAGTTTGGTAGTACTTAGGTCAGCATTGTGTCTCTTATATTTAATTCCGATGTAATTTCTGTGTTTCATCGTCACTGTGAAAGTCGAATGGATACAGTAAACCTGCAGAGGTGCATCGGAATGTAAACCTGGTAACACAGGAAACGCTCAATACATACACAGTAGGAAGACACACTCTTCCTGTACTTAAGTCGGCATTGTATCTCTTATATTTAATTCCAAAGCAATTTCTGTGTTTCATCGTCACTGTGAAGGTCCAATGGATACAGTAAACCTGCAGAGGTGCATCGGAATGTAAAACTGGTGACACAGAAAAAGCTCTAGACATAGACAGTAGGAAGAATCAGTCTTCCTGTACTCAAGTCGGCATTGTGTCTCTTATATTTAATTCCGATGCAATATCTGTGTTTCATCGTCACTGTGAAGGTCCAAGGGATACAGTAAACCTGCAGAGGTGCATCGGAATGTAAAACTGGTGACACAGGAAACGCTCAAAGCATAGACCCTAAGAAGACTCAGTTTTCTTGTACTTAAGTCGGCATTGTGTCTCTTACATTTAAATCCGATGCAATTTCTGTGTTTCATCGTCGATGGGAAGGTCCAAGGGATACAGTAAACCTGCAGAGGTGCATCGGAATGTAAAACTGGTGACACAGGAAACGCTCAAAACATAGACAGTAGGAAGACTCAGTCTTCCTGTACTTAGGTCTGCATTGTGTCACTTATATTTAAATCCGATGCAATTTCTGTGTTTCATCGTCAATGGGAAGGTCCAATGGATACAGTAAACCTTCAGAGGTGCATCGGAATGTAAAACTGGTGACACATGAAACGTTCAAAGCATAGACAGTAGGAAGACTCAGTCTTCCTGTACTTAAGTCGGCATTGTGACTCTTATATTTAAATCCGATGCAATTTCTGTGTTTCATCGTCAATGGGAAGGTCCAATGGATAAGGTAAACCTGCAGAGGTGCATCGGAATGTAAAACTGGTGACACAGGAAACGCTCAAAACATAGACCCTAAGGAGACTCAATTTTGTAGTACTTAGGTCGGCATTGTGTCTCTTATATTTAATTCCGATGCAATTTCTGTGTTTCATCGTCACTGTGAAAGTCGAAAGGATACAGTAAACCTGCAGAGGTGCATCGGAATGTAAACCTGGTGACACAGGAAACGCTCAATACATACACAGTAGGAAGACACAGCCTTCCTGCACTTAAGTCGGCATTGTATCTCTTATATTTAATTCCAAAGCAATTTCTGTGTTTCATCGTCCCTGTGAAAGTCCAATGGATACAGTAAACCTGCAGAAGTGCATCGGAATGTAAAACTGGTAACACAGGAAACATTCAAAGCATAGACAGTAGGATTACTCAGTCTTCCTGTACTTAAGTCGGTATTGTGTCTCTTATATTTAAATCCGATGCAATTTCTGTGTTTCATCGTCAATGGGAAGGTCCAATGGATACAGTATACCTGCAGAGGTGCATCGGAATGTAAAACTGATTACATAGGAGACGCTGAAAACAAAGACAGTAGGAAGACTCAGTTTTCCTGTACTTAAATCGGCATTGTGTCTTTTATATTTAATTCCGATGCAATTTCTGTGTTTCATCTACACTGTGAAGGTCCAGGGGATACAGTAAACCTGCAGAGGTGCATCGGAATGTAAAACTGGTGACACAGGAAACGTTCAAAGCATAGACAGTAGGAAGACTCAGTCTTCCTGTACTTAAGTCGGCATTGTGTCTCTTATATTTAAATCCGATGCAATTTCTGTGTTTTATCGTCAATGGGAAGGTCCAGTGGATACAGTAAACCTGCAGAGGTGCATCGGAATGTAAAACTGGTGACACAGGAAACGCTCAAATCGTAGACAGTAGGAAGACTCAGTCTTCCTGTACCTATGTCGGCATTGTGTCTGTTATATTTAATTCCGATGAAATTTCTGTGTTTCATCGTCGATGGGAATGTCCAAGGGATACAGTAAACCTGCAGAGGTGCATCGGAATGTAAAACTGGTGACACAGGAAACGCTCAAACCATAGACCCTAAGGAGACTCAGTTTTGTAGTACTTAGGTCGGCATTGTGTCTCTTATATTTAATTCTGATGCAATTTCATTGTTTCATCGTCCATGGGAAGGTCCAAGGAATACAGTAAACCTGCAGAGGCCCATCGGAATGTAAAACTGGTGACACAGGACACGCTGAAACCATAGACCTTAAGAAGACTCAGTTTTCTTGTACTTAAGTCGGCATTGTGTCTCTTATATTTAATTCCGACGCAATTTCTGTGTTTCATCGTCACTGGGAAGGTCCAATGGATACAGTAAACCTGCAGAGGTGCATCGGAATGTAAAACTGGTGACACAGGAAACGCTCAAAACATAGACGCTAAGGAGACTCAGTTTGGTAGTACTTAGGTCAGCATTGTGTCTCTTATATTTAATTCCGATGTAATTTCTGTGTTTCATCGTCACTGTGAAAGTCGAATGGATACAGTAAACCTGCAGAGGTGCATCGGAATGTAAACCTGGTAACACAGGAAACGCTCAATACATACACAGTAGGAAGACACAGTCTTCCTGTACTTAAGTCGGCATTGTATCTCTAATATTTAATTCCAAAGCAATTTCTGTGTTTCATCGTCACTGTGAAGGTCCAATGGATACAGTAAACCTGCAGAGGTGCTTCGGAATGTAAAACTGGTGACACAGAAAAAGCTCAAGACATAGACAGTAGGAAGACTGAGTCTTCCTGTACTCAAGTCGGCATTGTGTCTCTCATATTTAATTCCGATGCAATATCTGTGTTTCATCGTCACCGTGAAGGTCCAAGGGATACAGTAAACCTGCAGAGGTGCATCGGAATGTAAAACTGGTGACACATTAAACGCTCAAAGCATAGACCCTAAGAAGACTCAGTTTTCTTGTACTTAAGTCGGCATTGTGTCTCTTATATTTAATTCCGACGCAATTTCTGTGTTTCATCGTCACTGGGAAGGTCCAATGGATACAGTAAACCTGCAGAGGTGCATCGGAATGTAAAACTGGTGACACAGGAAACGCTCAAAACATAGACGCTAAGGAGACTCAGTTTTGTAGTACTTAGGTCAGCATTGTGTCTCTTATATTTAATTCCGATGTAATTTCTGTGTTTCATCGTCACTGTGAAAGTCGAATGGATACAGTAAATCTGCAGAGGTGCATCGGAATGTAAAACTGGTGACACAGGAAACGTTCAAAGCATAGACAGTAGGAAGACTCAGTCTTCCTGTACTTAAGTCGGCATTGTGACTCTTATATTTAAATCCGATGCAATTTCTGTGTTTCAACGTCCATGGGAAGGTCCTAGGAATACAGTAAACCTGCAGAGGTGCATCGGAATGTAAAACTGAATACACAGGAAACGCTGAAAACATAGATAGTAGGAAGACTCAGTCGTCCTGTACTTAAGTCGGCATTGTGTCTCTTATATTTAATTCCAAAGCAATTTCTGTGTTTCATCGTCACTGTGAAGGTCCAGTGGATACCGTAAACCTGCAGAGGTGCATCAGAATGTAAAACTGGTGACACAGGAAAAGCTCAAAACATAGACAGTAGGAAGACTCAGTCTTCCTGTACTCAAGTCGGCATTGTGTCTCTTATATTTAATTCCGATGCAATTTCTGTGTTTCAACGTCCATGGGAAGGTCCTAGGAATACAGTAAACCTGCAGAGGTGCATCGGAATGTAAAACTGAATACACAGGAAACGCTGAAAACATAGACAGTAGGAAGACTCAGTCTTCCTGTACTTAAATCGGCATTGTGTCTTTTATATTTAATTACGATACAATTTCTGTGTTTCATCGTCACTGTGAAGGTCCAAGGGATACAGTAAACCTGCAGAGGTGCATTGGAATGTAAAACTGGTGACACATGAAACGTTCAAAGCATAGACAGTAGGAAGACTCAGTCTTCCTGTACTTAAGTCGGCATTGTGACTCTTATATTTAAATCCGATGCAATTTCTGTGTTTCATCGTCAATGGGAAGGTCCAATGGATAAGGTAAACCTGCAGAGGTGCATCGGAATGTAAAACTGGTGACACAGGAAACGCTCAAAACATAGACCCTAAGGAGACACAGTTTTGTAGTACTTAGGTCGGCATTGTGTCTCTTATATTTCATTCCGATGCAATTTCTGTGTTTCATCGTCACTGTGAAAGTCGAATGGATACAGTAAACCTGCAGAGGTGCATCGGAATGTAAACCTGGTGACACAGGAAACGCTCAATATATACACAGTAGGAAGACACAGTCTTCCTGTACTTAAGTCGGCATTGTATCTCTTATATTTAATTCCAAAGCAATTTCTGTGTTTCATCGTCCCTGTGAAAGTCCAATGGATACAGTAATCCTGCAGAGGTGCATCGGAATGTAAAACTGGCGACATAGGAAACGTTCAAAGCATAGACAGTAGGATTACTCAGTCTTCCTGTACTTAAGTCGGTATTGTGTCTCTTATATTTAAATCCGATGCAATTTCTGTGTTTCATCGTCAATGGGAAGGTCCAATGGATACAGTAAACCTGCAGAGGTGCATCGGAATGTAAAACTGATTACACAGGAAACGCTGAAAACATAGACAGTAGGAAGACTCATTCTTCCTGTACTTAAATCGGCATTGTGTCTTTTATATTTAATTCCGATGCAATTTCTGTGTTTCATCTACACTGTGAAGGTCCTGGGGATACAGTAAACCTGCAGAGGTGCATCGGAATGTAAAACTGGTGACACAGGAAACGTTCAAAGCATAGACAGTAGGAAGACTCAGTCTTCCTGTACTTAAGTCGGCATTGTGTCTCTTATATTTAAATCCGATGCAATTTCTGTGTTTCATCGTCAATGGGAAGGTCCAATGGATACAGTAAACCTGCAGAGGTGCATCGGAATGTAAAACTGGTGACACAGGAAACGCTCAAAACGTAGACAGTAGGAAGACTCAGTCTTCCTGTACCTATGTCGGCATTGTGTCTCTTATATTTAATTCCGATGAAATTTCTGTGTTTCATCGTCGATGGGAATGTCCAAGGGATACAGTAAACCTGCAGAGGTGCATCGGAATGTAAAACTGGTGACACAGGAAACGCTCAAACCATAGACCCTAAGGAGACTCAGTTTTGTAGTACTTAGGTCGGCATTGTGTCTCTTATATTTAATTCCGATGCAATTTCATTGTTTCATCGTCCATGGGAAGGTCCAAGGAATACAGTAAACCTGCAGAGGCCCATCGGAATGTAAAACTGGTGACACAGGAAACGCTGAAACCATAGACCTTAAGAAGACTCAGTTTTCTTGTACTTAAGTCGGCATTGTGTCTCTTATATTTAATTCCGACGCAATTTCTGTGTTTCATCGTCACTGGGAAGGTCCAATGGATACAGTAAACCTGCAGAGGTGCATCGGAATGTAAAACTGGTGACACAGGAAACGCTCAAAACATAGACGCTAAGGAGACTCAGTTTGGTAGTACTTAGGTCAGCATTGTGTCTCTTATATTTAATTCCGATGTAATTTCTGTGTTTCATCGTCACTGTGAAAGTCGAATGGATACAGTAAACCTGCAGAGGTGCATCGGAATGTAAACCTGGTAACACAGGAAACGCTCAATACATACACAGTAGGAAGACACACTCTTCCTGTACTTAAGTCGGCATTGTATCTCTTATATTTAATTCCAAAGCAATTTCTGTGTTTCATCGTCACTGTGAAGGTCCAATGGATACAGTAAACCTGCAGAGGTGCATCGGAATGTAAAACTGGTGACACAGAAAAAGCTCTAGACATTGACAGTAGGAAGAATCAGTCTTCCTGTACTCAAGTCGGCATTGTGTCTCTTATATTTAATTCCGATGCAATATCTGTGTTTCATCGTCACTGTGAAGGTCCAAGGGATACAGTAAACCTGCAGAGGTGCATCGGAATGTAAAACTGGTGACACAGGAAACGCTCAAAGCATAGACCCTAAGAAGACTCAGTTTTCTTGTACTTAAGTCGGCATTGTGTCTCTTACATTTAAATCCGATGCAATTTCTGTGTTTCATCGTCGATGGGAAGGTCCAAGGGATACAGTAAACCTGCAGAGGTGCATCGGAATGTAAAACTGGTGACACAGGAAACGCTCAAAACATAGACAGTAGGAAGACTCAGTCTTCCTGTACTTAGGACTGCATTGTGTCACTTATATTTAAATCCGATGCAATTTCTGTGTTTCATCGTCAATGGGAAGGTCCAATGGATACAGTAAACCTTCAGAGGTGCATCGGAATGTAAAACTGGTGACACATGAAACGTTCAAAGCATAGACAGTAGGAAGACTCAGTCTTCCTGTACTTAAGTCGGCATTGTGACTCTTATATTTAAATCCGATGCAATTTCTGTGTTTCATCGTCAATGGGAAGGTCCAATGGATAAGGTAAACCTGCAGAGGTGCATCGGAATGTAAAACTGGTGACACAGGAAACGCTCAAAACATAGACCCTAAGGAGACTCAATTTTGTAGTACTTAGGTCGGCATTGTGTCTCTTATATTTAATTCAGATGCAATTTCTGTGTTTCATCGTCACTGTGAAAGTCGAAAGGATACAGTAAACCTGCAGAGGTGCATCGGAATGTAAACCTGGTGACACAGGAAACGCTCAATACATACACAGTAGGAAGACACAGCCTTCCTGCACTTAAGTCGGCATTGTATCTCTTATATTTAATTCCAAAGCAATTTCTGTGTTTCATCGTCCCTGTGAAAGTCCAATGGATACAGTAAACCTGCAGAAGTGCATCGGAATGTAAAACTGGTGACACAGGAAACATTCAAAGCATAGACAGTAGGATTACTCAGTCTTCCTGTACTTAAGTCGGTATTGTGTCTCTTATATTTAAATCCGATGCAATTTCTGTGTTTCATCGTCAATGGGAAGGTCCAATGGATACAGTATACCTGCAGAGGTGCATCGGAATGTAAAACTGATTACATAGGAGACGCTGAAAACAAAGACAGTAGGAAGACTCAGTTTTCCTGTACTTAAATCGGCATTGTGTCTTTTATATTTAATTCCGATGCAATTTCTGTGTTTCATCTACACTGTGAAGGTCCAGGGGATACAGTAAACCTGCAGAGGTGCATCGGAATGTAAAACTGGTGACACAGGAAACGTTCAAAGCATAGACAGTAGGAAGACTCAGTCTTCCTGTACTTAAGTCGGCATTGTGTCTCTTATATTTAAATCCGATGCAATTTCTGTGTTTTATCGTCAATGGGAAGGTCCAGTGGATACAGTAAACCTGCAGAGGTGCATCGGAATGTAAAACTGGTGACACAGGAAACGCTCAAATCGTAGACAGTAGGAAGACTCAGTCTTCCTGTACCTATGTCGGCATTGTGTCTGTTATATTTAATTCCGATGAAATTTTTGTGTTTCATCGTCGATGGGAATGTCCAAGGGATACAGTAAACCTGCAGAGGTGCATCGGAATGTAAAACTGGTGACACAGGAAACGCTCAAACCATAGACCCTAAGGAGACTCAGTTTTGTAGTACTTAGGTCGGCATTGTGTCTCTTATATTTAATTCCGATGCAATTTCATTGTTTCATCGTCCATGGGAAGGTCCAAGGAATACAGTAAACCTGCAGAGGCCCATCGGAATGTAAAACTGGTGACACAGGAAACGCTGAAACCATAGACCTTAAGAAGACTCAGTTTTCTTGTACTTAAGTCGGCATTGTGTCTCTTATATTTAATTCCGACGCAATTTCTGTGTTTCATCGTCACTGGGAAGGTCCAATGGATACAGTAAACCTGCAGAGGTGCATCGGAATGTAAAACTGGTGACACAGGAAACGCTCAAAACATAGACGCTAAGGAGACTCAGTTTGGTAGTACTTAGGTCAGCATTGTGTCTCTTATATTTAATTCCGATGTAATTTCTGTGTTTCATCGTCACTGTGAAAGTCGAATGGATACAGTAAACCTGCAGAGGTGCATCGGAATGTAAACCTGGTAACACAGGAAACGCTCAATACATACACAGTAGGAAGACACAGTCTTCCTGTACTTAAGTCGGCATTGTATCTCTAATATTTAATTCCAAAGCAATTTCTGTGTTTCATCGTCACTGTGAAGGTCCAATGGATACAGTAAACCTGCAGAGGTGCTTCGGAATGTAAAACTGGTGACACAGAAAAAGCTCAAGACATAGACAGTAGGAAGACTGAGTCTTCCTGTACTCAAGTCGGCATTGTGTCTCTCATATTTAATTCCGATGCAATATCTGTGTTTCATCGTCACCGTGAAGGTCCAAGGGATACAGTAAACCTGCAGAGGTGCATCGGAATGTAAAACTGGTGACACATTAAACGCTCAAAGCATAGACCCTAAGAAGACTCAGTTTTCTTGTACTTAAGTCGGCATTGTGTCTCTTATATTTAATTCCGACGCAATTTCTGTGTTTCATCGTCACTGGGAAGGTCCAATGGATACAGTAAACCTGCAGAGGTGCATCGGAATGTAAAACTGGTGACACAGGAAACGCTCAAAACATAGACGCTAAGGAGACTCAGTTTTGTAGTACTTAGGTCAGCATTGTGTCTCTTATATTTAATTCCGAAGTAATTTCTGTGTTTCATCGTCACTGTGAAAGTCGAATGGATACAGTAAATCTGCAGAGGTGCATCGGAATGTAAAACTGGTGACACAGGAAACGTTCAAAGCATAGACAGTAGGAAGACTCAGTCTTCCTGTACTTAAGTCGGCATTGTGACTCTTATATTTAAATCCGATGCAATTTCTGTGTTTCAACGTCCATGGGAAGGTCCTAGGAATACAGTAAACCTGCAGAGGTGCATCGGAATGTAAAACTGAATACACAGGAAACGCTGAAAACATAGATAGTAGGAAGACTCAGTCTTCCTGTACTTAAGTCGGCATTGTGTCTCTTATATTTAATTCCAAAGCAATTTCTGTGTTTCATCGTCACTGTGAAGGTCCAGTGGATACCGTAAACCTGCAGAGGTGCATCAGAATGTAAAACTGGTGACACAGGAAAAGCTCAAAACATAGACAGTAGGAAGACTCAGTCTTCCTGTACTCAAGTCGGCATTGTGTCTCTTATATTTAATTCCGATGCAATTTCTGTGTTTCAACGTCCATGGGAAGGTCCTAGGAATACAGTAAACCTGCAGAGGTGCATCGGAATGTAAAACTGAATACACAGGAAACGCTGAAAACATAGACAGTAGGAAGACTCAGTCTTCCTGTACTTAAATCGGCATTGTGTCTTTTATATTTAATTACGATACAATTTCTGTGTTTCATCGTCACTGTGAAGGTCCAAGGGATACAGTAAACCTGCAGAGGTGCATTGGAATGTAAAACTGGTGACACAGGAAACGTTCAAAGCATAGACAGTAGGAAGACTCAGTCTTCCTGTACTTAAGTCGGCATTGTGACTCTTATATTTAAATCCGATGCAATTTCTGTGTTTCATCGTCAATGGGAAGGTCCAATGGATACAGTAAACCTGCAGAGGTGCATCGGAATGTAAAACTGGTGACACAGGAAACGCTCAAATCGTAGACAGTAGGAAGACTCAGTCTTCCTGTACCTAAGTCGGCATTGTGTCTCTTATATTTAATTCCGATGAAATTTCTGTGTTTCATCGTCGATGGGAATGTCCAAGGGATACAGTAAACCTGCAGAGGTGCATCGGAATGTAAAACTGGTGACACAGGAAACGCTCAAAACATAGACCCTAAGGAGACTCAGTTTTGTAGTACTTAGGTCGGCATTGTGTCTCTTATATTTAATTCCGATGCAATTTCTTTGTTTCAACGTCCATGGGAAGGTCCAAGGAATACAGTAAACCTGCAGACGCCCAACGGAATGTAAAACTGGTGACACAGGAAACGCTGAAACCATAGACCTTAAGAAGACTCAGTTTTCTTGTACTTAAGTCGGCATTGTGTCTCTTATATTTAAATCCGATGCAATTTCTGTGTTTCATCGTCACTGTGAAAGTCGAATGGATACAGCAAACCTGCAGAGGTGCATCGGAATGTAAACCTGGTCACACAGGAAACGCTCAATACATACACAGTAGGAAGACACAGTCTTCCTGTACTTAAGTCGGCATTGTATCTCTTATATTTAATTCCGATGCAATTTCTGTGTTTCATCGTCAATGGGAAGGTCCAATGGACACAGTAAACCTGCAGAGGTGCATCGGAATGTAAAACTGATTACACAGGAAACGCTCAAAACGTAGACAGTAGGAAGACTCAGTCTTCCTGTACTTAAGTCGGCATTGTGTCTCTTATATTTAATTCCGATGAAATTTCTGTGATTCATCGTCGATGGGAATGTCCAAGGGATACAGTAAACCTGCAGAGGTGCATCGGAATGTAAAACTGGTGACACAGGAAACGCTCAAATATAGACCCTAAGGAAGCTCAGTTTTGTAGTACTTAAGTCGGCATTGTGTCTCTTATATTTAATTCCGATGCAATTTCTGTGTTTCATCGTCAATGGGAAGGTCCAATGTATACAGTAAACCTGCAGAGGTGCATCGGAATGTAAAACTGGTGACACAGGAAACGCTCAAAACATAGACAGTAGGAAGTCTCAGTCTTCCCGTACTTAAGTCTGCATTGTGTCACTTATATTTAAATCCGATGCAATTTCTGTGTTTCATCGTCAATGGGAAGGTCCAATGGATACAGTTAACTTGCAGAGGTGCATCGGAATGTAAAACTGGTGACACAGGAAACGCTCAAAGCATAGACAGTAGGAAGACTCAGTCTTCCTGACTTAAGTCGGCATTGTGTCTCTTATATTTAATTCCGATGATATTTCTGTGTTTCATCGTCAATGGGAAGGTCCAAGGGATACAGTAAACATGCAGAGTTGCATCGGAATGTAAACCTGGTGACACAGGAAACGCTCAGAAACATAGACAGTAGGAAGACACAGTCTTCCTGTACTTATGTCGGCATTGTGTCTCTTATATTTAATTCCAAAGCTATTTCTGTGTTTCATCGTCACTGTGAAGGTCCAGTGGATACAGTAAACCTGTAGAGGTGCGTCAGAATGTAAAACTGGTGACACAGGAAAAGCTCAAAACATAGGCAGTAGGAAGACTCAGTCTTCCAGTACTTAAGTCGGCATTGTGTCTCTTATATTTAATTCCGATGCAATTTCTGTGTTTCATCGTCCATGGGAAGGTCCAAGGGATACAGTAAACCTGCAGAGGTTCATCGGAATGTAAAACTGGTGACACAGATAACGTTCAAAGCATAGACAGTAGGAAGACTCAGTCTTCCTGTACTTAAGTCGGCATTGTGTCTCTTATATTAAAATCCGATGCAATTTCTGTGTTTCATCGTCAATGGGAATATCCAATTGATACAGTAAACCTGCAGAGTTGCATCGGAATGTAAAACTGCTGACACAGGAAACGCTCAAAACGTAGACAGTAGGAAAACTCAGACTTCCTGTACTTAAGAAGGCATTGTGTCTCTTATATTTAAATCCGATGCAAATTTTGCGTTTCATCGTCAATGGGAAGGTCCAATGGATACAGTAAACCTGCAGAGGTGCATCGGAATGTAAAACTGGTGACACAGGAAACGCTCAAAACATAAACCCTAGAGAAGACTCAGTTTTCTTGTACTTAAGTCGGCACTGTGTCTCTTATATTTAATTCCGATGCAATTTGTGTGTTTCATCGTCACTGGGAAGGTCCAATGGATACAGTAATCCTGCAGAGGTTCATCGGAATGTAAAACTGGTGACACAGAAACGCTCAAAACATAGACCCTAAGAAGACTCAGTTTTGTAGTACTTAAGTCGGCATTGTGTGTCTTATATTTAATTCCGATGCAATTTCTGTGTTTCATCGTCACTGTGAAGGTCCAATGGATACAGTAAACCTGCAGAGGTGCATCGGAATGTAAAACTGGTGACACAGGAAACGCTCAATACATAGACCCTAAGAAGACTGAGTTTTGTAGTACTTATGTCGGCATTGTGTCTCTTATATTTAATTCCGATGCAATTTCTGTGTTTCATCGTCACTGTGAAGGTCCAACGGATACAGTAAACCTGCAGAGGTGCATCGGAATGTAAAACTGGTGACACAGGAAACGCTCAAAACATAGACAGTAGGAAAACTCAGACTTCCTGTACTTAAGTAGGCATTGTGTCTCTTATATTTAAATCCGATGCAAATTTTGCGTTTCATCGTCAATGGGAAGGTCCAATGGATACAGTAAACCTGCAGAGGTGCATCGGAATGTAAAACTGGTGACACAGGAAACGCTCAAATCATAGACCGTAAGGAGACTCAGTTTTGTAGTACTTAGGTCGGCATTGTGTCTCTTATATTTAATTCCGATGCAATTTCTTTGTTTCAACGTCCATGGGAAGGTCCAAGGAATACAGTAAACCTGCAGAGGCCCATCGGAATGTAAAATTGGTGACACAGGAAACGTTTAAAACATAGACCCTAAGGAGACTCAGTTTTGTAGTACTTAGGTCGGCATTGTGTCTCTTATATTTAATTCCGATGCAATTTCTTTGTTTCATCGTCACTGTGAAAGTCGAATGGATACAGTAAACCTGCAGAGGCCCATCGGAATGTAAAACTGGTGACACAGGAAACGCTGAAACCATAGACCTTAAGAAGACTCAGTTTTCTTGTACTTAAGTCGGCATTGTGTCTCTTACATTTAATTCCGATGCAATTTCTGTGTTTCATCGTCACTGGGAAGGTCCAATGGATACAGTAAACCTGCAGAGGTGCATCGGAATGTAAAACTGGTGACACAGGAAACGCTCAAAACATAGACGCTAAGGAGACTCAGTTTTGTAGTACTTAGGTCGGCATTGTGTCTCTTATATTTAATTCCGATGCAATTTCTGTCTTTCATCGTCACTGTGAAAGTCGAATGGATGCAGTAAACCCGCAGAGGTGCACCGGAATGTAAACCTGGTAACACAGGAAACGCTCAATACATACACAGTAGGAAGACACAGTCTTCCTGTACTTAAGTCGGCATTGTATCTCTTATATTTAATTCCAAAGCAATTACTGTGTTTCATCGTCACTGTGAAGGTCCAATGGATACAGTAAACCTGCAGAGGTGCATCGGAATGTAAAACTGGTGACACAGAAAAAGCTCAAGACATAGACAGTAGGAAGACTCAGTCTTCCTGTACTCAAGTCGGCATTGTGTCTCCTATATTTAATTCCGATGCAATATCTGTGTTTCATCGTCACTGTGAAGGTCCAAGGGATACAGTAAACCTGCAGAGGTGCATCGGAATGTAAAACTGGAGACACAGGAAACGCTCAAAACATAGACAGTAGGAAGACTCAGTCTTCCTGTACTTAAGTCTGCATTGTGTCACTTATATTTAGATCCGATGCAATTTCTGTGTTTCATCGTCAATGGGAAGGTCCAATGGATACAGTAAACCTGCAGAGGTGCATCGGAATGTAAAACTGGTGACACAGGAAACGCTCAAAACGTAGACAGTAGGAAGACTCAGTCTTCCTGACTTAAGTCGGCATTGTGTCTCTTATATTTAATTCCGATGAAATTTCTGTGTTTCATCGTCAATGGGAAGGTCCAAGGGATACCGTAAACACGCAGAGGTGCATCGGAATGTAAACCTCGTGACACGGGAAACGCTCAATACATAGACAGTAGGAAGACACAGTCTTCCTGTACTTAAGTCGGCATTGTGTCTCTTATATTTAATTCCAAAGCAATTTCTGTGTTTCATCGTCACTGTGAAGGTCCAGTGGATACCGTAAACCTGCAGAGGTGCATCAGAATGTAAAACTGGTGACACAGGAAAAGCTCAAAACATAGACAGTAGGAAGACTCAGTCTTCCTGTACTTAAGTCGGCATTGTGTCTCATATATTTAATTCCGATGCAATTTCTGTGTTTCAACGTCCATGGGAAGTCCTAGGAAGACAGAAAACCAGCAGAGGTGCATCGGAATGTAAAACTGAATACACAGGAAACATTGAAAACATAGACAGTAGGAAGACTCAGTCTTCCTGAACTTAAATCGGAATTGTGTCTTTTATATTTAATTCCGATGCAATTTCTGTGTTTCATCGCCACTGTGAAGGTCCAAGGGATACAGTAAACCTGCAGAGGTGCATCGGAATGTAAAACTGGTGACACAGGAAACGTTCAAAGCATAGAAAGTAGGAAGACTCAGTCTTCCTGTACTTAAGTCGGCATTGTGACTCTTATATTTAAATCCGATGCAATTTCTGTGTTTCATCGTCAATGGGAAGGTCCAATGGATACAGCAAACCTGCAGAGGTGCATCGGAATGTAAAACTGGTGACACAGGATACGCTCAAAACATAGACGCTAAGGAGACTCAGTTTTGTAGTACTTAGGTCGGCATTGTGTCTCTTATATTTAATTCCGATGCAATTTCTGTGTTTCATCGTCACTGTGAAAGTCGAATGGATACAGTAAACCTGCAGAGGTGCATCGGAATGTAAACCTGGTAACACAGGAATCGCTCAATACATACACTGTAGGAAGACACAGTCTTCCTGTACTTAAGTCGGCATTGTATCTCTTATATTTAATTCCAAAGCAATTTCTGTGTTTCATCGTCACTGTGAAGGTCCAATGGATACAGTAAACCTGCAGAGGTGCATCGGAATGTAAAACTGGTGACACAGAAAAAGCTCTAGACATAGACAGTAGGAAGACTCAGTCTTCCTGTACTCAAGTCGGCATTGTGTCTCTTATATTTAATTCCGATGCAATATCTGTGTTTCATCGTCACTGTGAAGGTCCAAGTGATACAGTAAACCTGCAGAGGTGCATCGGAATGTAAAACTGGTGACACAGGAAACGCTCAAAGCATAGACCCTAAGAAGACTCAGTTTTCTTGTACTTAAGTCGGCATTGTGTCTCTTATATTTAATTCCGATGCAATTTCTGTGTTTCATCGTCAATGGGAAGGTACAATGTATACAGTAAACCTGCAGAGGTGCATCGGAATGTAAAACTGGTGACACAGGAAACGCTCAAAACATAGTCAGTAGGAAGACTCAGTCTTCCTGTACTCAAGTCGGCATTGTGTCTCTTACATTTAAATCCGATGCAATTTCTGTGTTTCATCGTCGATGGGAAGGTCCAAGGGATACAGTAAACCTGCAGAGGTGCATCGGAATGTAAAACTGGTGACACAGGAAACGCTCAAAACATAGACAGTAGGAAGACTCAGTCTTCCTGTACTTAAGTCTGCATTGTGTCACTTATATTTAAATCCGATGCAATTTCTGTGTTTCATCGTCAATGGGAAGGTCCAATGGATACAGTAAACCTTCAGAGGTGCATCGGAATGTAAAACTGGTGACACATGAAACGTTCAAAGCATAGACAGTAGGAAGACTCAGTCTTCCTGTACTTAAGTCGGCATTGTGACTCTTATATTTAAATCCGATGCAATATCTGTGTTTCATCGTCAATGGGAAGGTCCAATGGATAAGGTAAACCTGCAGAGGTGCATCGGAATGTAAAACTGGTGACACAGGAAACGCTCAAAACATAGACCCTAAGGAGACTCAGTTTTGTAGTACTTAGGTCGGCATTGTGTCTCTTATATTTAATTCCGATGCAATTTCTGTGTTTCATCGTCACTGTGAAAGTCGAATGGATACAGTAAACCTGCAGAGGTGCATCGGAATGTAAACCTGGTGACACAGGAAACGCTCAATACATACACAGTAGGAAGACACAGTCTTCCTGTACTTAAGTCGGCATTGTATCTCTTATATTTAATTCCAAAGCAATTTCTGTGTTTCATCGTCCCTGTGAAAGTCCAATGGATACAGTAAACCAGCAGAGGTGCATCGGAATGTAAAACTGGTGACACAGGAAACGTTCAAAGCATAGACAGTAGGATTACTCAGTCTTCCTGTACTTAAGTCGGTATTGTGTCTCTTATATTTAAATCCGATGCAATTTCTGTGTTTCATCGTCAATGGGAAGGTCCAATGGATACAGTAAACCTGCAGAGGTGCATCGGAATGTAAAACTGATTACACAGGAAACGCTGAAAACATAGACAGTAGGAAGACTCAGTCTTCCTGTACTTAAATCGGCATTGTGTCTTTTATATTTAATTCCGACGCAAATTCTGTGTTTCATCTACTCTGTGAAGGTCCAGGGGATACAGTAAACCTGCAGAGGTGCATCGGAATGTAAAACTGGTGACACAGGAAACGTTCAAAGCATAGACAGTAGGAAGACTCAGTCTTCCTGTACTTAAGTCGGCATTGTGTCTCTTATATTTAAATCCGATGCAATTTCTGTGTTTCATCGTCAATAGGAAGGTCCAATGGATACAGTAAACCTGCAGAGGTGCATCGGAATGTAAAACTGGTGACACAGGAAACGCTCAAAGCATAGACCCTAAGAAGACTCAGTTTTCTTGTACTTAAGTCGGCATTGTGTCTCTTATATTTAATTCCCATGCAATTTCTGTGTTTCATCGTCAATGGCAAGGTACAATGTATACAGTATACCTGCAGAAGTGCATCGGAATGTAAAACTGGTGACACAGGAAACGCTCAAAACATAGTCAGTAGGAAGACTCAGTCTTCCTGTACTCAAGTCGGCATTGTGTCTCTTACATTTAAATCCGATGCAATTTCTGTGTTTCATCGTCACTGTGAAGGTCAAGTGGGTACCGTAAACCTGCAGAGGTGCATCAGAATGTAAAACTGGTGACACAGGAAAAGCTCAAAACATAGACAGTAGGAAGACTCAGTCTTCCTGTACTTAAGTCGGCATTGTGTCTCTTATATTTAATTACGATGCAATTTCTGTGTTTCATCGTCAATGGGAAGGTCCAATGGATACAGTAAACCTGCGGAGGTGCATCGGAATGTAAAACTGGTGACACAGGAAACGCTCAAATCGTAGACAGTAGGAACACTCAGTCTTCCTGTACCTAAGTCGGCATTGTGTCTCTTATATTTAATTCCGATGAAATTTCTGTGTTTCATCGTCGATGGAAATGTCCAAGGGATACAGTAAACCTGCAGAGGTGCATCGGAATGTAAAACTGGTGACACAGGAAACGCTCAAATATAGACCCTAAGGAGGCTCAGTTTTGTAGTACTTAAGTCGGCATTGTGTCTCTTATATTTAATTCCGATGCAATTTCTGTGTTTCATCGTCAATGGGAAGGTCCAATGTATACAGTAAACCTGCAGAGGTGCATCGGAATGTAAAACTGGTGACACAGGAAACGCTCAAAACATAGACAGTAGGAAGACTCAGTCTTCCTGTACTCAAGTCGGCATTGTGTCTCTTATATTTGAATCCGATGCAAATTCTGTGTTTCATCGTCGATGGGAAGGTCTAAGGGATACAGTAAACCTGCAGAGGTGCATCGGAATGTAAAACTGGTGACACAGGAAACGCTCAAAGCATAGACAGTAGGAAGTCTCAGTCTTCCCGTACTTAAGTCTGCATTGTGTCACTTATATTTAAATCCGATGCAATTTCTGTGTTTCATCGTCAATGGGAAGGTCCAATGGATACAGTTAACCTGCAGAGGTGCATCGGAATGTAAAACTGGTGACACAGGAAACGCTCAAAACATAGACAGTAGGAAGACTCAGTCTTCCTGACTTAAGTCGGCATTGTGTCTCTTATATTTAATTCCGATGATATTTCTGTGTTTCATCGTCAATGGGAAGGTCCAAGGGATACAGTAAACATGCAGAGTTGCATCGGAATGTAAACCTGGTGACACAGGAAACGCTCAGAAACATAGACAGTAGGAAGACACAGTCTTCCTGTACTTATGTCGGCATTGTGTCTCTTATATTTAATTCCAAAGCTATTTCTGTGTTTCATCGTCACTGTGAAGTTCCAGTGGATACAGTAAACCTGTAGAGGTGCATCGGAATGTAAAACTGGTGACACAGGAAACGCTCAAACCATAGACCCTAAGAAGACTCAGTTTTCTTGTACTTAAGTCGGCATTGTGTCTCTTATATTTAATTCCGATGCAATTTCTGTGTTTCATCGTCAATGGGAAGGTACAATGTATACAGTAAACCTGCAGAGGATCATCGGAATGTAAAACTGGTGACACAGGAAACGCTCAAACCATAGACCCTAAGGAGACTCAGTTTTGTAGTACTTAGGTCGGCATTGTGTCTCTTATATTTAATTCCGATGCAATTTCTGTGTTTCATCGTCACTGTGAAAGTCGAATGGATACAGTAAACCTGCAGAGGTGCATCGGAATGTAAAACTGGTGACACAGTATAAGCTGAAGGCATAGACAGTAGGAAGACTCAGTCTTCCTGTACTCAAGTCGGCATTGTGTCTCTTATATTAAATTGCGATGCAATATCTGTGTTTCATCGTCACTGTGAAGGTCCAAGGGATACAGTAAACCTGCAGAGGTGCATCGGAATGTAAAACTGGTGACACAGGAAACGCTCAAAGCATAGACCCTAAGAAGACTCAGTTTTCTTGTACTTAAGTCGGCATTGTGTCTCTTATATTTAATTCCGATGCAATTTCTGTGTTTCATCGTCAATGGGAAGGTACAATGTATACAGTAAACCTGCAGAGGTGCATCGGAATGTAAAACTGGTGACACAGGAAACGCTCAAACCATAGACCCTAAGGAGACTCAGTTTTGTAGTACTTAGGTCGGCATTGTGTCTCTTATATTTAATTCCGATGCAATTTCTGTGTTTCATCGTCACTGTGAAAGTCGAGTGGATACAGTAAACCTGCAGAGGTGCATCGGAATGTAAACCTGGTGACACAGGATACGCTCAATACATACACAGTAGGAAGACACTGTCTTCCTGTACTTAAGTCGGCATTGTATCTCTTATATTCAATTCCAAAGCAATTTCTGTGTTTCATCGTCACTGTGAAAGTCCAATGGATACAGTAAACCTGCAGAGGTGCATCGGTATGTAAAACTGGTGACACAGGAAACGCTCAAAACGTAGACAGTAGGAAGACTCAGTCTTCCTGTACCTAAGTCGGCATTGTGTCTCTTATATTTAATTCCGATGAAATTTCTGTGTTTCATCGTCGATCGGAATGTCCAAGGGATACAGTAAACCTGCAGAAGTGCATCTGAATGTAAAACTGGTGACACAGGTAATGCTCAAACCATAGACACTAAGGAGACTCAGTTTTGTAGTACTTAGGTCGGCAATGTGTCTCTTATATTTAATTCCGATGCAATTTCTTCGTTTCATCGTTCATGGGAAGGTCCAAGGAATACAGTAAACCTGCAGAGGCCCATCGGAATGTAAAACTGGTGACACAAGAAACGCTGAAACCATAGACCTTAAGAAGACTCAGTTTTCTTGTACTTAAGTCGGCATTGTGTCTCTTACATTTAATTCCGATGCAATTTCTGTGTTTCATCGTCACTGGGAAGGTCCAATGGATACAATAAACCTGCAGAGGTGCATCGGAATGTAAAACTGGTGACACAGGAAACGCTCAAAACATAGACGCTAAGGAGACTCAGTTTTGTAGTACTTAGGTCGGCATTGTGTCTCTTATATTTAATTCCGATGCAATTTCTGTGTTTCATCGTCACTGTGAAAGTCGAATGGATACAGTAAACCTGCAGAGGTGTATCGGAATGTAAACCTGGTAACACAGGAAACGCTCAATACATACACAGTAGGAAGACACAGTCTTCCTGTACTTAAGTCGGCATTGTATCTCTTATATTTAATTCCAAAGCAATTACTGTGTTTCATCGTCACTGTGAAGGTCCAATGGATACAGTAAACCTGCAGAGGTGCATCGGAATGTAAAACTGGTGACACAGAAAAAGCTCAAGACATAGACAGTAGGAAGACTCAGTCTTCCTGTACTCAAGTCGGCATTGTGTCTCTTATATTTAATTCCGATGCAATATCTGTGTTTCATCGTCACTGTGAAGGTCCAAGGGATACAGTAAACCTGCAGAGGTGCATCGGAATGTAAAACTGGTGACACAGGAAACGCTCAAAACATAGGCAGTAGGAAGACTCAGTCTTCCTGTACTCAAGTCGGCATTGTGTCTCTTACATTTAAATCCGATGCAATTTCTGTGTTTCATCGTCGATGGGAAGGTCCAAGGGATACAGTAAACCTGCAGAGGTGCATCGGAATGTAAAACTGGTGACACAGGAAACGCTCAAAACATAGACAGTAGGAAGACTCAGTCTTCCTGTACTTAAGTCTGCATTGTGTCACTTATATTTAAATCCGATGCAATTTCTGTGTTTCATCGTCAATGGGAAGGTCCAATGGATACAGTAAACCTGCAGAGGTGCATCGAAATGTAAAACTGGTGACACAGGAAACGCTCAAAACTTAGACAGTAGGAAGACTCAGTCTTCCTGACTTAAGTCGACATTGTGTCTCTTATATTTAATTCCGATGAAATTTCTGTGTTTCATCGTCAATGGGAAGGTCCAAGGGATACCGTAAACACGCAGAGGTGCATCGGAATATAAACCTCGTGACACGGGAAACGCTCAATACATAGACAGTAGGAAGACACAGTCTTCCTGTACTTAAGTCGGCATTGTGTCTCTTATATTTAATTCCAAAGCAATTTCTGTGTTTCATCGTCACTGTGAAGGTCCAGTGGATACCGTAAACCTGCAGAGGTGCATCAGAATGTAAAACTGGTGACACAGGAAAAGCTCAAAACATAGACAGTAGGAAGACTCAGTCTTCCTGTACTTAAGTCGGCATTGTGTCTCTTATATTTAATTCCGATGCAATTTCTGTGTTTCAACGTCCATGGGAAGTCCTAGGAAGACAGTAAACCTGCAGAGGTGCATCGGAATGTAAAACTGAATACACAGGAAACGTTGAAAACATAGACAGTAGGAAGACTCAGTCTTCCTGAACTTAATCGGAATTGTGTCTTTTATATTTAATTCCGATGCAATTTCTGTGTTTCATCGCCACTGTGAAGGTCCAAGGGATACAGTAAACCTGCAGAGGTGCATCGGAATGTAAAACTGGTGACACAGGAAACGCTCAAAACATAGACGCTAAGGAGACTCAGTTTTGTAGTACTTAGGTCGGCATTGTGTCTCTTATATTTAATTCCGATGCAATTTCTGTGTTTCATCGTCACTGTGAAAGTCGAATGGATACAGTAAACCTGCAGAGGTGCATCGGAATGTAAACCTGGTAACACAGGAATCGCTCAATACATACACAGTAGGAAGACACAGTCTTCCTGTACTTAAGTCGGCATTGTATCTCTTATATTTAATTCCAAAGCAATTTCTGTGTTTCATCGTCACTGTGAAGGTCCAATGGATACAGTAAACCTGCAGAGGTGCATCGGAATGTAAAACTGGTGACACAGAAAAAGCTCTAGACATAGACAATAGGAAGACTCAGTCTTCCTGTACTCAAGTCGGCATTGTGTCTCTTATATTTAATTCCGATGCAATATCTGTGTTCCATCGTCACTGTGAAGGTCCAAGGGATACAGTAAACCTGCAGAGGTGCATCGGAATGTAAAACTGGTGACACAGGAAACGCTCAAAGCATAGACCCTAAGAAGACTCAGTTTTCTTGTACTTAAGTCGGCATTGTGTCTCTTATATTTAATTCCGATGCAATTTCTGTGTTTCATCGTCAATGGGAAGGTACAATGTATACAGTAAACCTGCAGAGGTGCATCGGAATGTAAAACTGGTGACACAGGAAACGCTCCAAACATAGTCAGTAGGAAGACTCAGTCTTCCTGTACTCAAGTCGGCATTGTGTCTCTTACATTTAAATCCGATGCAATTTCTGTGTTTCATCGTCGATGGGAAGGTCCAAGGGATACAGTAAACCTGCAGAGGTGCATCGGAATGTAAAACTGGTGACACAGGAAACGCTCAAACATAGACAGTAGGAAGACTCAGTCTTCCTGTACTTAAGTCTGCATTGTGTCACTTATATTTTAATCCGATGCAATTTCTGTGTTTCATCGTCAATGGGAAGATCCAATGGATACAGTAAACCTTCAGAGGTGCATCGGAATGTAAAACTGGTGACACATGAAACGTTCAAAGCATAGAGAGTAGGAAGACTCAGTCTTCCTGTACTTAAGTCGGCATTGTGACTCTTATATTTAAATCCGATGCAATTTCTGTGTTTCATCGTCAATGGGAAGGTCCAATGGATAAGGTAAACGTGCAGAGGTGCATCGGAATGTAAAACTGGTGACACAGGAAACGCTCAAAACATAGACCCTAAGGAGACACAGTTTTGTAGTACTTAGGTCGGCATTGTGTCTCTTACATTTAATTCCGATGCAATTTATGTGTTTCATCGTCACTGTGAAAGTCGAATGGATACAGTAAACCTGCAGAGGTGCATCGGAATGTAAACCTGGTGACACAGGAAACGCTCAATATATACACAGTAGGAAGACACAGTCTTCCTGTACTTAAGTCGGCATTGTATCTCTTATATTTAATTCCAAAGCAATTTCTGTGTTTCATCGTCCCTGTGGAAGTCCAATGGATACAGTAAGCTTGCAGAGGTGCATCGGAATGTAAAACTGGTGACACAGGAAACGTTCAAAGCATAGACAGTAGGATTACTCAGTCTTCCTGTACTTAAGTCGGTATTGTGTCTCTTATATTTAAATCCGATGCAATTTCTGTGTTTCATCGTCAATGGGAAGGTCCAATGGATACAGTAAACCTGCAGAGGTGCATCGGAATGTAAAACTGATTACACAGGAAACGCTGAAAACATAGACAGTAGGAAGACTCAGTCTTCCTGTACTTAAATCGGCATTGTGTCTTTTATATTTAATTCCGATGCAATTTCTGTGTTTCATCTACACTGTGAAGGTCCAGGGGATACAGTAAACCTGCAGAGGTGCATCGGAATATAAAACTGGTGACACAGGAAACGTTCAAAGCATAGACAGTAGGAAGACTCAGTCTTACTGTACTTAAGTCGGCATTGTGTCTCTTATATTTAAATACGATGCAATTTCTGTGTTTCATCGTCAATGGGAAGGTCCAATGGATACAGTAAACCTGCAGAGGTGCATCGGAATGTAAAACTGGCGACACAGGAAACGCTCAAAACGTAGACAGTAGGAAGACTCAGTCTTCCTGTACCTATGTCGGCATTGTGTCTCTTAAATTTAATTCCGATGAAATTTCTGTGTTTCATCGTCGATGGGAATGTCCAAGGGATACAGTAAACCTGCAGAGGTGCATCGGAATGTAAATCTGGTGACACAGGAAACGCTCAAACCATAGACCCTAAGGAGACTCAGTTTTGTAGTACTTAGGTCGGCATTGTGTCTCTAATATTTAATTCCGATGCAATTTCATTGTTTCATCGTCCATGGGAAGGTCCAAGGAATACAGTAAACCTGCAGAGGCCCATCGGAATGTAAAACTGGTGACACAGGAAACGCTGAAACCATAGACCTTAAGAAGACTCAGTTTTCTTGTACTTAAGTCGGCATTGTGTCTCTTATATTTAATTCCGACGCAATTTCTGTGTTTCATCGTCACTGGGAAGGTCCAATGGATACAGTATACCTGCAGAGGTGCATCGGAATGTAAAACTGGTGACACAGGAAACGCTCAAAACATAGACGCTAAGGAGACTCAGTTTGGTAGTACTTAGGTCAGCATTGTGTCTCTTATATTTAATTCCGATGTAATTTCTGTGTTTCATCGTCACTGTGAAAGTCGAATGGATACAGTAAACCTGCAGAGGTGCATCGGAATGTAAACCTGGTAACACAGGAAACGCTCAATACATACACAGTAGGAAGACACAGTCTTCCTGTACTTAAGTCGGCATTGTATCTCTTATATTTAATTCCAAAGCAATTTCTGTGTTTCATCGTCACTGTGAAGGTCCAATGGATACAGTAAACCTGCAGAGGTGCATCGGAATGTAAAACTGGTGACACAGAAAAAGCTCTAGACATAGACAGTAGGAAGACTCAGTCTTCCTGTACTCAAGTCGGCATTGTGTCTCTTATATTTAATTCCGATGCAATATCTGTGTTTCATCGTCACTGTGAAGGTCCAAGGGATACAGTAAACCTGCAGAGGTGCATCGGAATTTAAAACTGGTGACACAGGAAACGCTCAAAGCATAGACCCTAAGAAGACTCAGTTTTCTTGTACTTAAGTCGGCATTGTGTCTCTTATATTTAATTCCGATGCAATTTCTGTGTTTCATCGTCAATGGGAAGGTACAATGTATACAGTAAACCTGCAGAGGTGCATCGGAATGTAAAACTGGTGACACAGGAAACGCTCAAAGCATAGTCAGTAGGAAGACTCAGTCTTCCTGTACTCAAGTCGGCATTGTGTCTCTTACATTTAGATCCGATGCAATTTCTGTGTTTCATCGTCGATGGGAAGGTCCAAGGGATACAGTAAACCTGCAGAGGTGCATCGGAATGTAAAACTGGTGACACAGGAAACGCTCAAAACATAGACAGTAGGAAGACTCAGTCTTCCTGTACTTAGGTCTGCATTGTGTCACTTATATTTAAATCCGATGCAATTTCTGTGTTTCATCGTCAATGGGAAGGTCCAATGGATACAGTAAACCTTCAGAGGTGCATCGGAATGTAAAACTGGTGACACATGAAACGTTCAAAGCATAGACAGTAGGAAGACTCAGTCTTCCTGTACTTAAGTCGGCATTGTGACTCTTATATTTAAATCCGATGCAATATCTGTGTTTCATCGTCAATGGGAAGGTCCAATGGATAAGGTAAACCTGCAGAGGTGCATCGGAATGTAAAACTGGTGACACAGGAAACGCTCAAAACATAGACCCTAAGGAGACTCAGTTTTGTAGTACTTAGGTCGGCATTGTGTCTCTTATATTTAATTCCGATCCAATTTCTGTGTTTCATCGTCACTGTGAAAGTCGAATGGATACAGTAAACCTGCAGAGGTGCATCGGAATGTAAACCTGGTGACACAGGAAACGCTCAATACATACACAGTAGGAAGACACAGTCTTCCTGTACTTAAGTCGGCATTGTATCTCTTATATTTAATTCCAAAGCAATTTCTGTGTTTCATCGTCCCTGTGAAAGTCCAATGGATACAGTAAACCTGCAGAGGTGCATCGGAATGTAAAACTGGTGACACAGGAAACGTTCAAAGCATAGACAGTAGGATTACTCAGTCTTCCTCTACTTAAGTCGGTATTGTGTCTCTTATATTTAAATCCGATGCAATTTCTGTGTTTCATCGTCAATGGGAAGGTCCAATGGATACAGTAAACCTGCAGAGGTGCATCGGAATGTAAAACTGATTACACAGGAAACGCTGAAAACATAGACAGTAGGAAGACTCAGTCTTCCTGTACTTAAATCGGCATTGTGTCTTTTATATTTAATTCCGATGCAATTTCTGTGTTTCATCTACACTGTGAAGGTCCAGGGGATACAGTAAACCTGCAGAGGTGCATCGGAATGTAAAACTGGTGACACAGGAAACGTTCAAAGCATAGACAGTAGGAAGACTCAGTCTTCCTGTACTTAAGTCGGCATTGTGTCTCTTATATTTAAATCCGATGCAATTTCTGTGTTTCATCGTCAATGGGAAGGTCCAATGGATACAGTAAACCTGCAGAGGTGCATCGGAATGTAAAACTGGTGACACAGGAAACGCTCAAAACGTAGACAGTAGGAAGACTCAGTCTTCCTGTACCTATGTCGGCATTGTGTCTCTTATATTTAATTCCGATGAAATTTCTGTGTTTCATCGTCGATGGGAATGTCCAAGGGATACAGTAAACCTGCAGAGGTGCATCGGAATGTAAAACTGGTGACACAGGAAACGCTCAAGCCATAGACCCTAAGGAGACTCAGTTTTGTAGTACTTAGGTCGGCATTGTGTCTCTTATATTTAATTCCGATGCAATTTCATTGTTTCATCGTCCATGGGAAGGTCCAAGGAATACAGTAAACCTGCAGAGGCCCATCGGAATGTAAAACTGGTGACACAGGAAACGCTGAAACCATAGACCTTAAGAAGACTCAGTTTTCTTGTACTTAAGTCGGCATTGTGTCTCTTATATTTAATTCCGACGCAATTTCTGTGTTTCATCGTCACTGTGAAGGTCCAATGGATACAGTAAACCTGCAGAGGTGCTTCGGAATGTAAAACTGGTGACACAGAAAAAGCTCAAGACATAGACAGTAGGAAGACTGAGTCTTCCTGTACTCAAGTCGGCATTGTGTCTCTCATATTTAATTCCGATGCAATATCTGTGTTTCATCGTCACCGTGAAGGTCCCAGGGATACAGTAAACCTGCAGAGGTGCATCGGAATGTAAAACTGGTGACACAGGAAACGCTCAAAGCATAGACCCTAAGAAGACTCAGTTTTCTTGTACTTAAGTCGGCATTGTGTCTCTTTTATTTAATTCCGACGCAATTTCTGTGTTTCATCGTCACTGGGAAGGTCCAATGGATACAGTAAACCTGCAGAGGTGCATCGGAATGTAAAACTGGTGACACAGGAAACGCTCAAAACATAGACGCTAAGGAGACTCAGTTTTGTAGTACTTAGGTCAGCATTGTGTCTCTTATATTTAATTCCGATGTAATTTCTGTGTTTCATCGTCACTGTGAAAGTCGAATGGATACAGTAAACCTGCAGAGGTGCATCGGAATGTAAAACTGGTGACACAGGAAACGTTCAAAGCATAGACAGTAGGAAGACTCAGTCTTCCTGTACTTAAGTCGGCTTTGTGACTCTTATATTTAAATGCGATGCAATTTCTGTGTTTCAACGTCCATGGGAAAGTCCTGGGAATACAGTAAACCTGCAGAGGTGCATCGGAATGTAAAACTGAATACACAGGAAACGCTGAAAACATAGATAGTAGGAAGACTCAGTCTTCCTGTACTTAAGTCGGCATTGTGTCTCTTATATTTAATTCCAAAGCAATTTCTGTGTTACATCGTCACTGTGAAGGTCCAGTGGATACCGTAAACCTGCAGAGGTGCATTGGAATGTAAAACTGGTGACACAGGAAACGTTCAAAGCATAGACAGTAGGAAGACTCAGTCTTCCTGTACTTAAGTCGGCATTGTGACTCTTATATTTAAATCCGATGCAATTTCTGTGTTTCATCGTCAATGGGAAGGTCCAATGGATACAGTAAACCTGCAGAGGTGCATCGGAATGTAAAACTGGTGACACAGGAAACGCTCAAATCGTAGACAGTAGGAAGACTCAGTCTTCCTGTACCTAAGTCGCCATTGTGTCTCTCATATTTAATTCCGATGAAATTTCTGTGTTTCATCGTCGATGGGAATGTCCAAGGGATACAGTAAACCTGCAGAGGTGCATCGGAATGTAAAACTGGTGACACAGGAAACGCTCAAAACATAGACCCTAAGGAGACTCAGTTTTGTAGTACTTAGGTCGGCATTGTGTCTCTTATATTTAATTCCGATGCAATTTCTTTGTTTCAACGTCCATGGGAAGGTCCAAGGAATACAGTAAACCTGCAGACGCCCAACGGAATGTAAAACTGGTGACACAGGAAACGCTGAAACCATAGACCTTAAGAAGACTCAGTTTTCTTGTACTTAAGTCGGCATTGTGTCTCTTATATTTAAATCCGATGCAATTTCTGTGTTTCATCGTCACTGTGAATGTCGAATGGATACAGCAAACCTGCAGAGGTGCATCGGAATGTAAACCTGGTCACACAGGAAACGCTCAATACATACACAGTAGGAAGACACAGTCTTCCTGTACTTAAGTCGGCATTGTATCTCTTATATTTAATTCCGATGCAATTTCTGTGTTTCATCGTCAATGGGAAGGTCCAATGGACACAGTAAACCTGCAGAGGTGCATCGGAATGTAAAACTGATTACACAGGAAACGCTCAAAACGTAGACAGTAGGAAGACTCAGTCTTCCTGTACGTAAGTCGGCATTGTGTCTCTTATATTTAATTCCGATGAAATTTCTGTGATTCATCGTCGATGGGAATGCCAAGGGATACAGTAAACCTGCAGAGGTGCATCGGAATGTAAAACTGGTGACACAGGAAACGCTCAAATATAGACCCTAAGGAGGCTCAGTGTTGTAGTACTTAAGTCGGCATTGTGTCTCTTATATTTAATTCCGATGCAATTTCTGTGTTTCATCGTCAATGGGAAGGTCCAATGTATACAGTAAACCTGCAGAGGTGCATCGGAATGTAAAACTGGTGACACAGGAAACGCTCAAAACATAGACAGTAGGAAGACTCAGTCTTCCTGTACTCAAGTCGGCATTGTGTCTCTTATATTTAAATCCGATGCAAATTCTGTGTTTCAACGTCCATGGGAAGGTCTAAGGGATACAGTAAACCTGCAGAGGTGCATCGGAATGTAAAACTGGTGACACAGGAAACGCTCAAAACATAGACAGTAGGAAGTCTCAGTCTTCCCGTACTTAAGTCTGCATTGTGTCACTTATATTTAAATCCGATGCAATTTCTGTGTTTCATCGTCAATGGGAAGGTCCAATGGATACAGTTAACCTGCAGAGGTGCATCGGAATGTAAAACTGGTGACACAGGAAACGCTCAAAACATAGACAGTAGGAAGACTCAGTCTTCCTGACTTAAGTCGGCATTGTGTCTCTTATATTTAATTCCGATGATATTTCTGTGTTTCATCGTCAATGGGAAGGTCCAAGGGATACAGTAAACATGCAGAGTTGCATCGGAATGTAAACCTGGTGACACAGGAAACGCTCAGAAACATAGACAGTAGGAAGACACTGTCTTCCTGTACTTATGTCGGCACTGTGTTTCTTATATTTAATTCCAAAGCTATTTCTGTGTTTCATCGTCACTGTGAAGGTCCAGTGGATACAGTAAACCTGTAGAGGTGCATCAGAATGTAAAACTGGTGACACAGGAAAAGCTCAAAACATAGGCAGTAGGAAGACTCAGTCTTCCAGTACTTAAGTCGGCATAGTGTCTCTTATATTTAATTCCGATGCAATTTCTGTGTTTCATCGTCCATGGGAAGGTCCAAGGGATACAGTAAACCTGCAGAGGTGCATCGGAATGTAAAACTGGTGGCACAGATAACGTTCAAAGCATAGACAGTAGGAAGACTCAGTCTTCCTGTACTTAAGTCGGCATTGTGTCTCTTATATTAAAATCCGATGCAATTTCTGTGTGTCATCGTCAATGGGAATATCCAATTGATACAGTAAACCTGCAGAGTTGCATCGGAATGTAGAACCGCTGACACAGGAAACGCTCAAAACGTAGACAGTAGGAAAACTCAGACTTCCTGTACTTAAGAAGGCATTGTGTCTCTTATATTTAAATCCGATGCAAATTTTGCGTTTCATCGTCAATGGGAAGGTCCAATGGATACAGTAAACCTGCAGAGGTGCATCGGAATGTAAAACTGGTGACACAGGAAACGCTCAAAACATAAACCCTAGAGAAGACGCAGTTTTCTTGTACTTAAGTCGGCACTGTGTCTCTTATATTTAATTCCGATGCAATTTGTGTGTTTCATCGTCACTGGGAAGGTCCAATGGATACAGTAATCCTGCAGAGGTTCATCGGAATGTAAAACTGGTGACACAGAAACGCTCAAAACATAGACCCTAAGAAGACTCAGTTTTGTAGTACTTAAGTCGGCATTGTGTGTCTTATATTTAATTCCGATGCAATTTCTGTGTTTCATCGTCACTGTGAAGGTCCAATGGATACAGTAAACCTGCAGAGGTGCATCGGAATGTAAAACTGGTGACACAGGAAACGCTCAATACATAGACCCTAAGAAGACTGAGTTTTGTAGTACTTATGTCGGCATTGTGTCTCTTATATTTAATTCCGATGCAATTTCTGTGTTTCATCGTCACTGTGAAGGTCCAACGGATACAGTAAACCTGCAGAGGTGCATCGGAATGTAAAACTGGTGACACAGGAAACGCTCAAAACATAGACAGTAGGAAAACTCAGACTTCCTGTACTTAAGAAGGCATTGTGTCTCTTATATTTAAATCCGATGCAAATTTTGCGTTTCATCGTCAGTGGGAAGGTCCAATGGATACAGTAAACCTGCAGAGGTGCATCGGAATGTAAAACTGGTGACACAGGAAACGCTCAAACCATAGACCGTAAGGAGACTCAGTTTTGTAGTACTTAGGTCGGCATTGCGTCTCTTATATTTAATTCCGATGCAATTTCTTTGTTTCAACGTCCATGGGAAGGTCCAAGGAATACAGTAAACCTGCAGAGGCCCATCGGAATGTAAAACTGGTGACACAGGAAACGCTCAAAACATAGACCCTAAGGAGACTCAGTTTTGTAGTACTTAGGTCGGCATTGTGTCTCTTATATTTAATTCCGATGCAATTTCTTTGTTTCATCGTCACTGTGAAAGTCGAATGGATACAGTAAACCTGCAGAGGCCCATCGGAATGTAAAACTGGTGACACAGGAAACGCTGAAACCATAGACCTTAAGAAGACTCAGTTTTCTTGTACTTATGTCGGCATTGTGTCTCTTACATTTAATTCCGATGCAATGTCTGTGTTTCATCGTCACTGGGCAGGTCCAATGGATACAGTAAACCTGCAGAGGTGCATCGGAATGTAAAACTGGTGACACAGAAAAAGCTCAAGACATAGACAGTAGGAAGACTCAGTCTTCCTGTACTCAATTCGGCATTGTGTCTTTTATATTTAATTCCGATGCAATATCTGTGTTTCAACGTCACTGTGAAGGTCCAAGGGATACAGTAAACCTGCAGAGGTGCATCGGAATGTAAAACTGGTGACACAGGAAACGCTCAAAACATAGGCAGTAGGAAGACTCAGTCTTCCTGTACTCAAGTCGGCATTGTGTCTCTTACATTTAAATCCGATGCAATTTCTGTGTTTCATCGTCGATGGGAAGGTCCAAGGGATACAGTAAACCTGCAGAGGTGCATCGGAATGTAAAACTAGTGACACAGGAAACGCTCAAAACATAGACAGTAGGAAGACTCAGTCTTCCTGTACTTAAGTCTGCATTGTGTCACTTATATATAAATCCGATGCAATTTCTGTGTTTCATCGTCAATGGGAAGGTCCAATGGATACAGTAAACCTGCAGAGGTGCATCGGAATGTAAAACTGGTGACACAGGAAACTCTCAAAACATAGACAGTAGGAAGACTCAGTCTTCCTGACTTAAGTCGGCATTGTGTCTCTTATATTTAATTCCGATGAAATTTCTGTTTTTCATCGTCAATGGGAAGGTCCAAGGGATACCGTAAACACGCAGAGGTGCATTGGAATGTAAACCTCGTGACACGGGAAACGCTCAATACATAGACAGTAGGAAGACACAGTCTTCCTGTACTTAAGTCGGCATTGTGTCTCTTATATTTAATTCCAAAGCAATTTCTGTGTTTCATCGTCACTGTGAAGGTCCAGTGGATACCGTAAACCTGAAGAGGTGCATCAGAATGTAAAACTGGTGACACAGGAAAAGCTCAAAACATAGACAGTAGGAAGACTCAGGCTTCCTGTACTTAAGTCGGCATTGTGTCTCTTATATTTAATTCCGATGCAATTTCTGTGTTTCAACGTCCATGGCAAGTCCTAGGAAGACAGTAAACCTGCAGAGGTGCATCGGAATGTAAAACTGAATACACAGGAAACATTGAAAACATAGACAGTAGGAAGACTCAGTCTTCCTGAACTTAAATCGGAATTGTGTCTTTTATATTTAATTCTGATGCAATTTCTGTGTTTCATCGCCACTGTGAAGGTCCAAGGGATACAGTAAACCTGCAGAGGTGCATCGGAATGTAAAACTGGTGACACAGGAAACGTTCAAAGCATAGACAGTAGGAAGACTCAGTCTTCCTATACTTAAGTCGGCATTGTGACTCTTATATTTAAATCCGATGCAATTTCTGTGTTTCATCGTCAATGGGAAGGTCCAATGGATACAGTAAAACTGCAGAGGTGCATCGGAATGTAAAACTGGTGACACAGGAAACGCTCAAAACATAGACGCTAAGGAGACCCAGTTTTGTAGTACTTAGGTCGGCATTGTGTCTCTTATATTTAATTCCGATGCAATTTCTGTGTTTCATCGTCACTGTGAAAGTCGAATGGATACAGTAAACCTGCAGAGGTGCATCGGAATGTAAACCTGGTAACACAGGAATCGCTCAATACATACACAGTAGGAAGACACAGTCTTCCTGTACTTAAGTCGGCATTGTATCTCTTATATTTAATTCCAAAGCAATTTCTGTGTTTCATCGTCACTGTGAAGGTCCAGTGGATACAGTAAACCTGCAGAGGTGCATCGGAATGTAAAACTGGTGACACAGGAAACGTTCAAAGCATAGACAGTAGGATTACTCAGTCTTCCTGTACTTAAGTCGGTATTGTGTCTCTTATATTTAAATCCGATGCAATTTCTGTGTTTCATCGTCAATGGGAAGGTCCAATGGATACAGTAAACCTGCAGAGGTGCATCGGAATGTAAAACTGATTACACAGGAAACGCTGAAATCATAGACAGTAGGAAGACTCAGTCTTCCTGTACTTAAATCGGCATTGTGTCTTTTATATTTAATTCCGATGCAATTTCTTTGTTTCATCTACACTGTGAAGGTCCAGGGGATACAGTAAACCTGCAGAGGTGCATCGGAATGTAAAACTGGTGACACAGGAAACGTTCAAAGCATAGACAGTAGGAAGACTCAGTCTTCCTGTACTTAAGTCGGCATTGTGTCTCTTATATTTAAATCCGATGCAATTTCTGTGTTTCATCATCAATAGGAAGGTCCAATGGATACAGTAAACCTGCAGAGGTGCATCGGAATGTAAAACTGGTGACACAGGAAACGCTCAAAACGTAGACAGTAGGAAGACTCAGTCTTCCTGTACCTATGTCGGCATTGTGTCTCTTATATTTAATTCCGATGAAATTTCTGTGTTTCATCGTCGATGGGAATATCCAAGGGATACAGTAAACCTGCAGAGGTGCATCGGAATGTAAAACTGGTGACACAGGAAACGCTCAAACCATAGACCCTAAGGAGACTCAGTTTTGTAGTACTTAGGTCGGCATTGTGTCTCTTATATTTAATTCCGATGCAATTTCATTGTTTCATCGTCCATGGGAAGGTCCAAGGAATACAGTAAACCTGCAGAGCTCCATCGGAATGTAAAACTGGTGACACAGGAAACGCTGAAACCATAGACCTTAAGAAGACTCAGTTTTCTTGTACTTAAGTCGGCATTGTGTCTCTTATATTTAATCCCGACGCAATTTCTGTGTTTCATCGTCACTGGGAAGGTCCAATGGATACAGTAAACCTGCAGAGGTGCATCGGAATGTAAAACTGGTGACACAGGAAACGCTCAAAACATAGACGCTAAGGAGACTCAGTTTTGTAGTACTTAGGTCAGCATTGTGTCTCTTATATTTAATTCCGATGTAATTTCTGTGTTTCATCGTCACTGTGAAAGTTGAATGGATACAGTAAACCTGCAGAGGTGCATCGGAATGTAAACCTGGTAACACAGGAAACGCTCAATACATACACAGTAGGAAGACACAGTCTTCCTGTACTTGAGTCGGCATTGTATCTCTTATATTTAATTCCAAAGCAATTTCTGTGTTTCATCGTCACTGTGAAGGTCCAATGGATACAGTAAACCTGCAGAGGTGCTTCGGAAAGTAAAACTGGTGACACAGAAAAAGCTCAAGACATAGACAGTAGGAAGACTGAGTCTTCCTGTACTCAAGTCGGCATGTTGTCTCTTATATTTAATTCCAAAGCAATTTCTGTGTTTCATCGTCACTGTGAAGGTCCAGTGGGTACCGTAAACCTGCAGAGGTGCATCAGAATGTAAAACTGGTGACACAGGAAAAGCTCAAAACATAGACAGTAGGAAGACTCAGTCTTCCTGTACTTAAGTCGGCATTGTGTCTCTTATATTTAATTACGATGCAATTTCTGTGTTTCAACGTCAATGGGAAGGTCCTAGGAATACAGTAAACCTGCAGAGGTGCATCGGAATGTAAAACTGGTGACACAGGAAACGTTCAAAGCATAGACAGTAGGAAGACTCAGTCTTCCTGTACTTAAGTCGGCATTGTGACTCTTATATTTAAATCCGATGCAATTTCTGTGTTTCAACGTCCATGGGAAGGTCCTAGGAATACAGTAAACCTGCAGAGGTGCATCGGAATGTAAAACTGAATACACAGGAAACGCTGAAAACATAGATAGTAGGAGGACTCAGTCTTCCTGTACTTAAGTCGGCATTGTGTCTCTTATATTTAATTCCAAAGCAATTTCTGTGTTTCATCGTCACTGTGAAGGTCCAAGGGATACAGTAAACCTGCAGAGGTGCATTGGAATGTAAAACTGGTGACACAGGAAACGTTCAAAGCATAGACAGTAGGAAGACTCAGTCTTCCTGTATTTAAGTCGGCATTGTGACTCTTATATTTAAATCCGATGCAATTTCTGTGTTTCATCGTCAATGGGAAGGTCCAATGGATACAGTAAACCTGCAGAGGTGCATCGGAATGTAAAACTGGTGACACAGGAAACGCTCAAAACATAGACCTTAAGAAGACTCAGTTTTGTAGTACTTAGGTCGGCATTGTGTCTCTTATATTTAATTCCGATGCAATTTCTGTGTTTCATCGTCACTGTGAAAGTCGAATGGATACAGTAAACCTGCAGAGGTGCATCGGAATGTAAACCTGGTAACACAGGAATCGCTCAATACATACACAGTAGGAAGACACAGTCTTCCTGTACTTAAGTCGGCATTGTATCTCTTATATTTAATTCCAAAGCAATTTCTGTGTTTCATCGTCACTGTGAAGGTCCAGTGGATACAGTAAACCTGCAGAGGTGCATCGGAATGTAAAACTGGTGACACAGGAAACGTTCAAAGCATAGACAGTAGGATTACTCAGTCTTCCTGTACTTAAGTCGGTATTGTGTCTCTTATATTTAAATCCGATGCAATTTCTGTGTTTCATCGTCAATGGGAAGGTCCAATGGATACAGTAAACCTGCAGAGGTGCATCGGAATGTAAAACTGATTACACAGGAAACGCTGAAATCATAGACAGTAGGAAGACTCAGTCTTCCTGTACTTAAATCGGCATTGTGTCTTTTATATTTAATTCCGATGCAATTTCTTTGTTTCATCTACACTGTGAAGGTCCAGGGGATACAGTAAACCTGCAGAGGTGCATCGGAATGTAAAACTGGTGACACAGGAAACGTTCAAAGCATAGACAGTAGGAAGACTCAGTCTTCCTGTACTTAAGTCGGCATTGTGTCTCTTATATTTAAATCCGATGCAATTTCTGTGTTTCATCATCAATAGGAAGGTCCAATGGATACAGTAAACCTGCAGAGGTGCATCGGAATGTAAAACTGGTGACACAGGAAACGCTCAAAACGTAGACAGTAGGAAGACTCAGTCTTCCTGTACCTATGTCGGCATTGTGTCTCTTATATTTAATTCCGATGAAATTTCTGTGTTTCATCGTCGATGGGAATATCCAAGGGATACAGTAAACCTGCAGAGGTGCATCGGAATGTAAAACTGGTGACACAGGAAACGCTCAAACCATAGACCCTAAGGAGACTCAGTTTTGTAGTACTTAGGTCGGCATTGTGTCTCTTATATTTAATTCCGATGCAATTTCATTGTTTCATCGTCCATGGGAAGGTCCAAGGAATACAGTAAACCTGCAGAGGCCCATCGGAATGTAAAACTGGTGACACAGGAAACGCTGAAACCATAGACCTTAAGAAGACTCAGTTTTCTTGTACTTAAGTCGGCATTGTGTCTCTTATATTTAATCCCGACGCAATTTCTGTGTTTCATCGTCACTGGGAAGGTCCAATGGATACAGTAAACCTGCAGAGGTGCATCGGAATGTAAAACTGGTGACACAGGAAACGCTCAAAACATAGACGCTAAGGAGACTCAGTTTTGTAGTACTTAGGTCAGCATTGTGTCTCTTATATTTAATTCCGATGTAATTTCTGTGTTTCATCGTCACTGTGAAAGTTGAATGGATACAGTAAACCTGCAGAGGTGCATCGGAATGTAAACCTGGTAACACAGGAAACGCTCAATACATACACAGTAGGAAGACACAGTCTTCCTGTACTTGAGTCGGCATTGTATCTCTTATATTTAATTCCAAAGCAATTTCTGTGTTTCATCGTCACTGTGAAGGTCCAATGGATACAGTAAACCTGCAGAGGTGCTTCGGAAAGTAAAACTGGTGACACAGAAAAAGCTCAAGACATAGACAGTAGGAAGACTGAGTCTTCCTGTACTCAAGTCGGCATGTTGTCTCTTATATTTAATTCCAAAGCAATTTCTGTGTTTCATCGTCACTGTGAAGGTCCAGTGGGTACCGTAAACCTGCAGAGGTGCATCAGAATGTAAAACTGGTGACACAGGAAAAGCTCAAAACATAGACAGTAGGAAGACTCAGTCTTCCTGTACTTAAGTCGGCATTGTGTCTCTTATATTTAATTACGATGCAATTTCTGTGTTTCAACGTCAATGGGAAGGTCCTAGGAATACAGTAAACCTGCAGAGGTGCATCGGAATGTAAAACTGGTGACACAGGAAACGTTCAAAGCATAGACAGTAGGAAGACTCAGTCTTCCTGTACTTAAGTCGGCATTGTGACTCTTATATTTAAATCCGATGCAATTTCTGTGTTTCATCGTCAATGGGAAGGTCCAATGGATACAGTAAACCTGCAGAGGTGCATCGGAATGTAAAACTGGTGACACAGGAAACGCTCAAATCGTAGACAGTAGGAAGACTCAGTCTTCCTGTACCTAAGTCGCCATTGTGTCTCTTATATTTAATTCCGATGAAATTTCTGTGTTTCATCGTCGATGGGAATGTCCAAGGGATACAGTAAACCTGCAGAGGTGCATCGGAATGTAAAACTGGTGACACAGGAAACGCTCAAAACATAGACCCTAAGGAGACTCAGTTTTGTAGTACTTAGGTCGGCATTGTGTCTCTTATACTTAATTCCGATGCAATTTCTTTGTTTCAACGTCCATGGGAAGGTCCAAGGTATACAGTAAACCTGCAGACGCCCAACGGAATGTAAAACTGGTGTCACAGGAAACGCTGAAACCATAGACCTTAAGAAGACTCAGTTTTCTTGTACTTAAGTCGGCATTGTGTCTCTTATATTTAAATCCGATGCAATTTCTGTGTTTCATCGTCACTGTAAAAGTCGAATGGAAACAGCAAACCTGCAGAGGTGCATCGGAATGTAAACCTGGTCACACATGAAACGCTCAATACATACACAGTAGGAAGACACAGTCTTCCTGTACTTAAGTCGGCATTGTATCTCTTATATTTAATTCCGATGCAATTTCTGTGTTTCATCGTCAATGGGAAGGTCCAATGGACACAGTAAACCTGCAGAGGTGCATCGGAATGTAAAACTGATTACACAGGAAACGCTCAAAACATAGACAGTAGGAAGACTCAGTCTTCCTGTACTTAAGTCGGCATTGTGTCTCTTATATTTAATTCCGATGAAATTTCTGTGATTCATCGTCAATGGGAATGTCCAAGGGATACAGTAAACCTGCAGAGGTGCATCGGAATGTAAAACTGGTGACACAGGAAACGCTCAAATATAGACCCTAAGGAGGCTCAGTTTTGTAGTACTTAAGTCGGCATTGTGTCTCTTATATTTAATTCCGATGCAATTTCTGTGTCTCATCGTCAATGGGAAGGTCCAATGTATACAGTAAACCTGCAGAGGTGCATCGGAATGTAAAACTGGTGACACAGGAAACGCTCAAAACATAGACAGTAGGAAGACTCAGTCTTCCTGTACTCAAGTCGTCATTGTGTCTCTTATATTTAAATCCGATGCAAATTCTGTGTTTCATCGTCGATGGGAAGGTCTAAGGGATACAGTAAACCTGCAGAGGTGCATCGGAATGTAAAACTGGTGACACAGGAAACGCTCAAAGCATAGACAGTAGGAAGTCTCAGTCTTCCCGTACTTAAGTCTGCATTGTGTCACTTATATTTTAATCCGATGCAATTTCTGTGTTTCATCGTCAATGGGAAGGTCCAATGGATACAGTTAACCTGCAGAGGTGCATCGGAATGTAAAACTGGTGACACAGGAAACGCTCAAAACATAGACAGTAGGAAGACTCAGTCTTCCTGACTTAAGTCGGCATTGTGTCTCTTATATTTAATTCCGATGTTATTTCTGTGTTTCATCGTCAATGGGAAGGTCCAAGGGATACAGTAAACATGCAGAGTTGCATCGGAATGTAAACCTGGTGACACAGGAAACGCTCAGAAACATAGACAGTAGGAAGACACAGTCTTCCTGTACTTATGTCGGCATTGTGTCTCTTATATTTAATTCCAAAGCTATTTCTGTGTTTCATCGTCACTGTGAAGTTCCAGTGGATACAGTAAACCTGTAGAGGTGCATCAGAATGTAAAACTGGTGACACAGGAAAAACTCAAAACATAGGCAGTAGGAAGACTCAGTCTTCCAGTACTTAAGTCGGCATTGTGTCTCTTATATTTAATTCCGATGCAATTTCTGTGTTTCATCGTCCATGGGAAGGTCCAAGGGATACAGTAAACCTGCAGAGGTGCATCGGAATGTAAAACTGGTGACACAGATAACGTTCAAAGCATAGACAGTAGGAAGACTCAGTCTTCCTGTACTTAAGTCGGCATTGTGTCTCTTATATTAAAATCCGATGCAATTTCTGTGTTTCATCGTCAATGGGAATATCCAATTGATACAGGAAACCTGCAGAGTTGCATCGGAATGTAAAACTGCTGACACAGGAAACGCTCAAAACGTAGACAGTAGGAAAACTCAGACTTCCTGTACTTAAGAAGGCATTGTGTCTCTTATATTTAAATCCGATGCAAATGTTGCGTTTCATCGTCAATGGGAAGGTCCAATGGATACAGTAAAGCTGCTGAGGTGCATCGGAATGTAAAACTGGTGACACAGGAAACGCTCAAAACATAAACCCTAGAGAAGACTCAGTTTTCTTGTACTTAAGTCGGCACTGTGTCTCTTATATTTAATTCCGATGCAATTTGTGTGTTTCATCGTCACTGGGAAGGTCCAATGGATACAGTAATCCTGCAGAGGTTCATCGGAATGTAAAACTGGTGACACAGAAACGCTCAATACATAGACCCTAAGAAGACTGAGTTTTGTAGTACTTATGTCGGCATTGTGTCTCTTATATTTAATTCCGATGCAATTTCTGTGTTTCATCGTCACTGTGAAGGTCCAACGGATACAGTAAACCTGCAGAGGTGCATCGGAATGTAAAACTGATTACACAGGAAACGCTGAAATCATAGACAGTAGGAAGACTCAGTCTTCCTGTACTTAAATCGGCATTGTGTCTTTTATATTTAATTCCGATGCAATTTCTTTGTTTCATCTACACTGTGAAGGTCCAGGGGATACAGTAAACCTGCAGAGGTGCATCGGAATGTAAAACTGGTGACACAGGAAACGTTCAAAGCATAGACAGTAGGAAGACTCAGTCTTCCTGTACTTAAGTCGGCATTGTGTCTCTTATATTTAAATCCGATGCAATTTCTGTGTTTCATCATCAATAGGAAGGTCCAATGGATACAGTAAACCTGCAGAGGTGCATCGGAATGTAAAACTGGTGACACAGGAAACGCTCAAAACGTAGACAGTAGGAAGACTCAGTCTTCCTGTACCTATGTCGGCATTGTGTCTCTTATATTTAATTCCGATGAAATTTCTGTGTTTCATCGTCGATGGGAATATCCAAGGGATACAGTAAACCTGCAGAGGTGCATCGGAATGTAAAACTGGTGACACAGGAAACGCTCAAACCATAGACCCTAAGGAGACTCAGTTTTGTAGTACTTAGGTCGGCATTGTGTCTCTTATATTTAATTCCGATGCAATTTCATTGTTTCATCGTCCATGGGAAGGTCCAAGGAATACAGTAAACCTGCAGAGGCCCATCGGAATGTAAAACTGGTGACACAGGAAACGCTGAAACCATAGACCTTAAGAAGACTCAGTTTTCTTGTACTTAAGTCGGCATTGTGTCTCTTATATTTAATCCCGACGCAATTTCTGTGTTTCATCGTCACTGGGAAGGTCCAATGGATACAGTAAACCTGCAGAGGTGCATCGGAATGTAAAACTGGTGACACAGGAAACGCTCAAAATATAGACGCTAAGGAGACTCAGTTTTGTAGTACTTAGGTCAGCATTGTGTCTCTTATATTTAATTCCGATGTAATTTCTGTGTTTCATCGTCACTGTGAAAGTTGAATGGATACAGTAAACCTGCAGAGGTGCATCGGAATGTAAACCTGGTAACACAGGAAACGCTCAATACATACACAGTAGGAAGACACAGTCTTCCTGTACTTGAGTCGGCATTGTATCTCTTATATTTAATTCCAAAGCAATTTCTGTGTTTCATCGTCACTGTGAAGGTCCAATGGATACAGTAAACCTGCAGAGGTGCTTCGGAAAGTAAAACTGGTGACACAGAAAAAGCTCAAGACATAGACAGTAGGAAGACTGAGTCTTCCTGTACTCAAGTCGGCATGTTGTCTCTTATATTTAATTCCAAAGCAATTTCTGTGTTTCATCGTCACTGTGAAGGTCCAGTGGGTACCGTAAACCTGCAGAGGTGCATCAGAATGTAAAACTGGTGACACAGGAAAAGCTCAAAACATAGACAGTAGGAAGACTCAGTCTTCCTGTACTTAAGTCGGCATTGTGTCTCTTATATTTAATTACGATGCAATTTCTGTGTTTCAACGTCAATGGGAAGGTCCTAGGAATACAGTAAACCTGCAGAGGTGCATCGGAATGTAAAACTGGTGACACAGGAAACGTTCAAAGCATAGACAGTAGGAAGACTCAGTCTTCCTGTACTTAAGTCGGCATTGTGTCTCTTATATTTAATTACGATGCAATTTCTGTGTTTCAACGTCAATGGGAAGGTCCTAGGAATACAGTAAACCTGCAGAGGTGCATCGGAATGTAAAACTGGTGACACAGGAAACGTTCAAAGCATAGACAGTAGGAAGACTCAGTCTTCCTGTACTTAAGTCGGCATTGTGACTCTTATATTTAAATCCGATGCAATTTCTGTGTTTCATCGTCAATGGGAAGGTCCAATGGATACAGTAAACCTGCAGAGGTGCATCGGAATGTAAAACTGGTGACACAGGAAACGCTCAAATCGTAGACAGTAGGAAGACTCAGTCTTCCTGTACCTAAGTCGCCATTGTGTCTCTTATATTTAATTCCGATGAAATTTCTGTGTTTCATCGTCGATGGGAATGTCCAAGGGATACAGTAAACCTGCAGAGGTGCATCGGAATGTAAAACTGGTGACACAGGAAACGCTCAAAACATAGACCCTAAGGAGACTCAGTTTTGTAGTACTTAGGTCGGCATTGTGTCTCTTATACTTAATTCCGATGCAATTTCTTTGTTTCAACGTCCATGGGAAGGTCCAAGGTATACAGTAAACCTGCAGACGCCCAACGGAATGTAAAACTGGTGTCACAGGAAACGCTGAAACCATAGACCTTAAGAAGACTCAGTTTTCTTGTACTTAAGTCGGCATTGTGTCTCTTATATTTAAATCCGATGCAATTTCTGTGTTTCATCGTCACTGTAAAAGTCGAATGGAAACAGCAAACCTGCAGAGGTGCATCGGAATGTAAACCTGGTCACACATGAAACGCTCAATACATACACAGTAGGAAGACACAGTCTTCCTGTACTTAAGTCGGCATTGTATCTCTTATATTTAATTCCGATGCAATTTCTGTGTTTCATCGTCAATGGGAAGGTCCAATGGACACAGTAAACCTGCAGAGGTGCATCGGAATGTAAAACTGATTACACAGGAAACGCTCAAAACATAGACAGTAGGAAGACTCAGTCTTCCTGTACTTAAGTCGGCATTGTGTCTCTTATATTTAATTCCGATGAAATTTCTGTGATTCATCGTCAATGGGAATGTCCAAGGGATACAGTAAACCTGCAGAGGTGCATCGGAATGTAAAACTGGTGACACAGGAAACGCTCAAATATAGACCCTAAGGAGGCTCAGTTTTGTAGTACTTAAGTCGGCATTGTGTCTCTTATATTTAATTCCGATGCAATTTCTGTGTCTCATCGTCAATGGGAAGGTCCAATGTATACAGTAAACCTGCAGAGGTGCATCGGAATGAAAAACTGGTGACACAGGAAACGCTCAAAACATAGACAGTAGGAAGACTCAGTCTTCCTGTACTCAAGTCGTCATTGTGTCTCTTATATTTAAATCCGATGCAAATTCTGTGTTTCATCGTCGATGGGAAGGTCTAAGGGATACAGTAAACCTGCAGAGGTGCATCGGAATGTAAAACTGGTGACACAGGAAACGCTCAAAGCATAGACAGTAGGAAGTCTCAGTCTTCCCGTACTTAAGTCTGCATTGTGTCACTTATATTTTAATCCGATGCAATTTCTGTGTTTCATCGTCAATGGGAAGGTCCAATGGATACAGTTAACCTGCAGAGGTGCATCGGAATGTAAAACTGGTGACACAGGAAACGCTCAAAACATAGACAGTAGGAAGACTCAGTCTTCCTGACTTAAGTCGGCATTGTGTCTCTTATATTTAATTCCGATGTTATTTCTGTGTTTCATCGTCAATGGGAAGGTCCAAGGGATACAGTAAACATGCAGAGTTGCATCGGAATGTAAACCTGGTGACACAGGAAACGCTCAGAAACATAGACAGTAGGAAGACACAGTCTTCCTGTACTTATGTCGGCATTGTGTCTCTTATATTTAATTCCAAAGCTATTTCTGTGTTTCATCGTCACTGTGAAGTTCCAGTGGATACAGTAAACCTGTAGAGGTGCATCAGAATGTAAAACTGGTGACACAGGAAAAACTCAAAACATAGGCAGTAGGAAGACTCAGTCTTCCAGTACTTAAGTCGGCATTGTGTCTCTTATATTTAATTCCGATGCAATTTCTGTGTTTCATCGTCCATGGGAAGGTCCAAGGGATACAGTAAACCTGCAGAGGTGCATCGGAATGTAAAACTGGTGACACAGATAACGTTCAAAGCATAGACAGTAGGAAGACTCAGTCTTCCTGTACTTAAGTCGGCATTGTGTCTCTTATATTAAAATCCGATGCAATTTCTGTGTTTCATCGTCAATGGGAATATCCAATTGATACAGGAAACCTGCAGAGTTGCATCGGAATGTAAAACTGCTGACACAGGAAACGCTCAAAACGTAGACAGTAGGAAAACTCAGACTTCCTGTACTTAAGAAGGCATTGTGTCTCTTATATTTAAATCCGATGCAAATGTTGCGTTTCATCGTCAATGGGAAGGTCCAATGGATACAGTAAAGCTGCTGAGGTGCATCGGAATGTAAAACTGGTGACACAGGAAACGCTCAAAACATAAACCCTAGAGAAGACTCAGTTTTCTTGTACTTAAGTCGGCACTGTGTCTCTTATATTTAATTCCGATGCAATTTGTGTGTTTCATCGTCACTGGGAAGGTCCAATGGATACAGTAATCCTGCAGAGGTTCATCGGAATGTAAAACTGGTGACACAGAAACGCTCAATACATAGACCCTAAGAAGACTGAGTTTTGTAGTACTTAGGTCAGCATTGTGTCTCTTATATTTAATTCCGATGTAATTTCTGTGTTTCATCGTCACTGTGAAAGTTGAATGGATACAGTAAACCTGCAGAGGTGCATCGGAATGTAAACCTGGTAACACAGGAAACGCTCAATACATACACAGTAGGAAGACACAGTCTTCCTGTACTTGAGTCGGCATTGTATCTCTTATATTTAATTCCAAAGCAATTTCTGTGTTTCATCGTCACTGTGAAGGTCCAATGGATACAGTAAACCTGCAGAGGTGCTTCGGAAAGTAAAACTGGTGACACAGAAAAAGCTCAAGACATAGACAGTAGGAAGACTGAGTCTTCCTGTACTCAAGTCGGCATGTTGTCTCTTATATTTAATTCCAAAGCAATTTCTGTGTTTCATCGTCACTGTGAAGGTCCAGTGGGTACCGTAAACCTGCAGAGGTGCATCAGAATGTAAAACTGGTGACACAGGAAAAGCTCAAAACATAGACAGTAGGAAGACTCAGTCTTCCTGTACTTAAGTCGGCATTGTGTCTCTTATATTTAATTACGATGCAATTTCTGTGTTTCAACGTCAATGGGAAGGTCCTAGGAATACAGTAAACCTGCAGAGGTGCATCGGAATGTAAAACTGGTGACACAGGAAACGTTCAAAGCATAGACAGTAGGAAGACTCAGTCTTCCTGTACTTAAGTCGGCATTGTGACTCTTATATTTAAATCCGATGCAATTTCTGTGTTTCAACGTCCATGGGAAGGTCCTAGGAATACAGTAAACCTGCAGAGGTGCATCGGAATGTAAAACTGAATACACAGGAAACGCTGAAAACATAGATAGTAGGAGGACTCAGTCTTCCTGTACTTAAGTCGGCATTGTGTCTCTTATATTTAATTCCAAAGCAATTTCTGTGTTTCATCGTCACTGTGAAGGTCCAAGGGATACAGTAAACCTGCAGAGGTGCATTGGAATGTAAAACTGGTGACACAGGAAACGTTCAAAGCATAGACAGTAGGAAGACTCAGTCTTCCTGTATTTAAGTCGGCATTGTGACTCTTATATTTAAATCCGATGCAATTTCTGTGTTTCATCGTCAATGGGAAGGTCCAATGGATACAGTAAACCTGCAGAGGTGCATCGGAATGTAAAACTGGTGACACAGGAAACGCTCAAAACATAGACCTTAAGAAGACTCAGTTTTGTAGTACTTAGGTCGGCATTGTGTCTCTTATATTTAATTCCGATGCAATTTCTGTGTTTCATCGTCACTGTGAAAGTCGAATGGATACAGTAAACCTGCAGAGGTGCATCGGAATGTAAACCTGGTAACACAGGAATCGCTCAATACATACACAGTAGGAAGACACAGTCTTCCTGTACTTAAGTCGGCATTGTATCTCTTATATTTAATTCCAAAGCAATTTCTGTGTTTCATCGTCACTGTGAAGGTCCAGTGGATACAGTAAACCTGCAGAGGTGCATCGGAATGTAAAACTGGTGACACAGGAAACGTTCAAAGCATAGACAGTAGGATTACTCAGTCTTCCTGTACTTAAGTCGGTATTGTGTCTCTTATATTTAAATCCGATGCAATTTCTGTGTTTCATCGTCAATGGGAAGGTCCAATGGATACAGTAAACCTGCAGAGGTGCATCGGAATGTAAAACTGATTACACAGGAAACGCTGAAATCATAGACAGTAGGAAGACTCAGTCTTCCTGTACTTAAATCGGCATTGTGTCTTTTATATTTAATTCCGATGCAATTTCTTTGTTTCATCTACACTGTGAAGGTCCAGGGGATACAGTAAACCTGCAGAGGTGCATCGGAATGTAAAACTGGTGACACAGGAAACGTTCAAAGCATAGACAGTAGGAAGACTCAGTCTTCCTGTACTTAAGTCGGCATTGTGTCTCTTATATTTAAATCCGATGCAATTTCTGTGTTTCATCATCAATAGGAAGGTCCAATGGATACAGTAAACCTGCAGAGGTGCATCGGAATGTAAAACTGGTGACACAGGAAACGCTCAAAACGTAGACAGTAGGAAGACTCAGTCTTCCTGTACCTATGTCGGCATTGTGTCTCTTATATTTAATTCCGATGAAATTTCTGTGTTTCATCGTCGATGGGAATATCCAAGGGATACAGTAAACCTGCAGAGGTGCATCGGAATGTAAAACTGGTGACACAGGAAACGCTCAAACCATAGACCCTAAGGAGACTCAGTTTTGTAGTACTTAGGTCGGCATTGTGTCTCTTATATTTAATTCCGATGCAATTTCATTGTTTCATCGTCCATGGGAAGGTCCAAGGAATACAGTAAACCTGCAGAGGCCCATCGGAATGTAAAACTGGTGACACAGGAAACGCTGAAACCATAGACCTTAAGAAGACTCAGTTTTCTTGTACTTAAGTCGGCATTGTGTCTCTTATATTTAATCCCGACGCAATTTCTGTGTTTCATCGTCACTGGGAAGGTCCAATGGATACAGTAAACCTGCAGAGGTGCATCGGAATGTAAAACTGGTGACACAGGAAACGCTCAAAACATAGACGCTAAGGAGACTCAGTTTTGTAGTACTTAGGTCAGCATTGTGTCTCTTATATTTAATTCCGATGTAATTTCTGTGTTTCATCGTCACTGTGAAAGTTGAATGGATACAGTAAACCTGCAGAGGTGCATCGGAATGTAAACCTGGTAACACAGGAAACGCTCAATACATACACAGTAGGAAGACACAGTCTTCCTGTACTTGAGTCGGCATTGTATCTCTTATATTTAATTCCAAAGCAATTTCTGTGTTTCATCGTCACTGTGAAGGTCCAATGGATACAGTAAACCTGCAGAGGTGCTTCGGAAAGTAAAACTGGTGACACAGAAAAAGCTCAAGACATAGACAGTAGGAAGACTGAGTCTTCCTGTACTCAAGTCGGCATGTTGTCTCTTATATTTAATTCCAAAGCAATTTCTGTGTTTCATCGTCACTGTGAAGGTCCAGTGGGTACCGTAAACCTGCAGAGGTGCATCAGAATGTAAAACTGGTGACACAGGAAAAGCTCAAAACATAGACAGTAGGAAGACTCAGTCTTCCTGTACTTAAGTCGGCATTGTGTCTCTTATATTTAATTACGATGCAATTTCTGTGTTTCAACGTCAATGGGAAGGTCCTAGGAATACAGTAAACCTGCAGAGGTGCATCGGAATGTAAAACTGGTGACACAGGAAACGTTCAAAGCATAGACAGTAGGAAGACTCAGTCTTCCTGTACTTAAGTCGGCATTGTGACTCTTATATTTAAATCCGATGCAATTTCTGTGTTTCATCGTCAATGGGAAGGTCCAATGGATACAGTAAACCTGCAGAGGTGCATCGGAATGTAAAACTGGTGACACAGGAAACGCTCAAATCGTAGACAGTAGGAAGACTCAGTCTTCCTGTACCTAAGTCGCCATTGTGTCTCTTATATTTAATTCCGATGAAATTTCTGTGTTTCATCGTCGATGGGAATGTCCAAGGGATACAGTAAACCTGCAGAGGTGCATCGGAATGTAAAACTGGTGACACAGGAAACGCTCAAAACATAGACCCTAAGGAGACTCAGTTTTGTAGTACTTAGGTCGGCATTGTGTCTCTTATACTTAATTCCGATGCAATTTCTTTGTTTCAACGTCCATGGGAAGGTCCAAGGTATACAGTAAACCTGCAGACGCCCAACGGAATGTAAAACTGGTGTCACAGGAAACGCTGAAACCATAGACCTTAAGAAGACTCAGTTTTCTTGTACTTAAGTCGGCATTGTGTCTCTTATATTTAAATCCGATGCAATTTCTGTGTTTCATCGTCACTGTAAAAGTCGAATGGAAACAGCAAACCTGCAGAGGTGCATCGGAATGTAAACCTGGTCACACATGAAACGCTCAATACATACACAGTAGGAAGACACAGTCTTCCTGTACTTAAGTCGGCATTGTATCTCTTATATTTAATTCCGATGCAATTTCTGTGTTTCATCGTCAATGGGAAGGTCCAATGGACACAGTAAACCTGCAGAGGTGCATCGGAATGTAAAACTGATTACACAGGAAACGCTCAAAACATAGACAGTAGGAAGACTCAGTCTTCCTGTACTTAAGTCGGCATTGTGTCTCTTATATTTAATTCCGATGAAATTTCTGTGATTCATCGTCAATGGGAATGTCCAAGGGATACAGTAAACCTGCAGAGGTGCATCGGAATGTAAAACTGGTGACACAGGAAACGCTCAAATATAGACCCTAAGGAGGCTCAGTTTTGTAGTACTTAAGTCGGCATTGTGTCTCTTATATTTAATTCCGATGCAATTTCTGTGTCTCATCGTCAATGGGAAGGTCCAATGTATACAGTAAACCTGCAGAGGTGCATCGGAATGTAAAACTGGTGACACAGGAAACGCTCAAAACATAGACAGTAGGAAGACTCAGTCTTCCTGTACTCAAGTCGTCATTGTGTCTCTTATATTTAAATCCGATGCAAATTCTGTGTTTCATCGTCGATGGGAAGGTCTAAGGGATACAGTAAACCTGCAGAGGTGCATCGGAATGTAAAACTGGTGACACAGGAAACGCTCAAAGCATAGACAGTAGGAAGTCTCAGTCTTCCCGTACTTAAGTCTGCATTGTGTCACTTATATTTTAATCCGATGCAATTTCTGTGTTTCATCGTCAATGGGAAGGTCCAATGGATACAGTTAACCTGCAGAGGTGCATCGGAATGTAAAACTGGTGACACAGGAAACGCTCAAAACATAGACAGTAGGAAGACTCAGTCTTCCTGACTTAAGTCGGCATTGTGTCTCTTATATTTAATTCCGATGTTATTTCTGTGTTTCATCGTCAATGGGAAGGTCCAAGGGATACAGTAAACATGCAGAGTTGCATCGGAATGTAAACCTGGTGACACAGGAAACGCTCAGAAACATAGACAGTAGGAAGACACAGTCTTCCTGTACTTATGTCGGCATTGTGTCTCTTATATTTAATTCCAAAGCTATTTCTGTGTTTCATCGTCACTGTGAAGTTCCAGTGGATACAGTAAACCTGTAGAGGTGCATCAGAATGTAAAACTGGTGACACAGGAAAAACTCAAAACATAGGCAGTAGGAAGACTCAGTCTTCCAGTACTTAAGTCGGCATTGTGTCTCTTATATTTAATTCCGATGCAATTTCTGTGTTTCATCGTCCATGGGAAGGTCCAAGGGATACAGTAAACCTGCAGAGGTGCATCGGAATGTAAAACTGGTGACACAGATAACGTTCAAAGCATAGACAGTAGGAAGACTCAGTCTTCCTGTACTTAAGTCGGCATTGTGTCTCTTATATTAAAATCCGATGCAATTTCTGTGTTTCATCGTCAATGGGAATATCCAATTGATACAGGAAACCTGCAGAGTTGCATCGGAATGTAAAACTGCTGACACAGGAAACGCTCAAAACGTAGACAGTAGGAAAACTCAGACTTCCTGTACTTAAGAAGGCATTGTGTCTCTTATATTTAAATCCGATGCAAATGTTGCGTTTCATCGTCAATGGGAAGGTCCAATGGATACAGTAAAGCTGCTGAGGTGCATCGGAATGTAAAACTGGTGACACAGGAAACGCTCAAAACATAAACCCTAGAGAAGACTCAGTTTTCTTGTACTTAAGTCGGCACTGTGTCTCTTATATTTAATTCCGATGCAATTTGTGTGTTTCATCGTCACTGGGAAGGTCCAATGGATACAGTAATCCTGCAGAGGTTCATCGGAATGTAAAACTGGTGACACAGAAACGCTCAATACATAGACCCTAAGAAGACTGAGTTTTGTAGTACTTATGTCGGCATTGTGTCTCTTATATTTAATTCCGATGCAATTTCTGTGTTTCATCGTCACTGTGAAGGTCCAACGGATACAGTAAACCTGCAGAGGTGCATCGGAATGTAAAACTGGTGACACAGGAAACGCTCAAAACATAGACAGTAGGAAAACTCAGACTTCCTGTACTTAAGAAGGCATTGTGTCTCTTATATTTAAATCCGATGCAAATTTTGCGTTTCATCGTCAATGCGAAGGTCCAATGGATACAGTAAACCTTCAGAGGTGCATCGGAATGTAAAACTGGTGACACAGGAAACGCTCAAACCATAGACCGTAAGGAGACTCAGTTTTGTAGTACTTAGGTCGGCATTGTGTCTCTTATATTTAATTCCGATGCAATTTCTTTGTTTCAACGTCCATGGGAAGGTCCAAGGAATACAGTAAACCTGCAGAGGCCCATCGGAATGTAAAACTGGTGACACAGGAAACGCTCAAAACATAGACCCTAAGGAGACTCAGTTTTGTAGTACTTAGGTCGGCATTGTGTCTCTTATATTTAATTCCGATGCAATTTCTTTGTTTCATCGTCACTGTGAAAGTCGAATGGATACAGTAAACCTGCAGAGGTGCATCGGAATGTAAACCTGGTGACACAGGAAACGCTCAATACATACACAGTAGGAAGACACAGTCTTCCTGTACTTAATTCGGCATTGTATCTCTTATATTTAATTCCAAAGCAATTTCTGTGTTTCATCGTCATTGTGAAGGTCCAATGGATACAGTAAACCTGCAGAGGTGCATCGGAATATAAAACGGGTGACACAGAAAAAAAGCTCAAGACATAGACAGTAGGAAGACTCAGTCTTCCTGTACTTAAGTCGGCATTGTGTCTCTTACATTTAATTCCGATGCAATATCTGTGTTTCATCGTCACTGTGAATGTCCAAGGGATACAGTAAACCTGCAGAGGTGCATTGGAATGTAAAACTGGTGACACAGGAAACGCTCAAAGCATAGACCCTAAGAAGACTCAGTTTTCTTGTACTTAAGTCGGCATTGTGTCTCTTATATTTAATTCCGATGCAATTTCTGTGTTTCATCGTCAATGGGAAGGTACAATGTATACAGCAAACCTGCAGAGGTGCATCGGAATGTAAAACTGGTGACACAGGAAACGCTCAAAACATTGTCAGTAGGAAGACTCAGTCTTCCTGTACTCAAATCGGCTTTGTGTCTCTTACATTTAAATCCGATGCAATTTCTTTTTTTCATCGTCGATGGGAATGTCCAAGGGATACAGTAAACCTGCAGAGGTGCATCGGAATGTAAAACTGGTGCCACAGGAAACGCTCAAATCATAGACAGTAGGAAGACTCAGTCTTCCTGTACTTAAGTCTGCATTGTGTCACTTATATATCAATCCGATGCAATTTCTGTGTTTCATCGTCAATGGGAAGCTCCAATGGATGCAGTAAACCTGCAGAGGTGCATCGGAATGTAAAACTGGTGACACAGGAAACGCTCAAAACATAGACAGTAGGAAGACTCAGTCTTCCTGACTTAAGTCGGCATTGTGTCTCTTATATTTAATTCCGATGAAATTTCTGTGTTTCATCGTCAATGGGAGGGTCCAAGGGATACAGTAAACATGCAGAGGTGCATCGGAATGTAAACCTCGTGACACGGGAAACGCTCAATACATAGACAGTAGGAAGACACAGTCTTCCTGTACTTAAGTCGGCATTGTGTCTCTTGTATTTAATTCCGATGCAATTTCTGTGTTTCAACGTCCATGGGAAGGTCCTAGGAATACAGTAAACCTGCAGAGGTGCATCGGAATGTAAAACTGAATACACAGGAAACGCTGAAAACATAGACAGTAGGAAGACTCAGTCTTCCTGTACTTAAATCGGCATTGTGTCTCTTATATTTAATTCCGATGCAATTTCTGTGTTTCATCGTCTTTGTGAAGGTCCAAGGGATACAGTAAACCTTCAGAGGTGTATCGGAATGTAAAACTGGTGACACAGGAAACGTTCAAAGCATAGACAGTAGGAAGACTCAGTCTTCCTGTATTTAAGTCGGCATTGTGACTCTTATATTTAAATCCGATGCAATTTCTGTGTTTCATCGTCAATGGGAAGGTCCAATGGATACAGTAAAACTGCAGAGGTGCATCGGAATGTAAAACTGGTGACACAGGAAACGCTCAAATCGTAGACAGTAGGAAGACTCAGTCTTCCTGTACCTAAGTCGCCATTGTGTCTCTTATATTTAATTCCGATGAAATTTCTGTTTTTCATCGTCGATGGGAATGTCCAAGGGATACAGTAAACCTGCAGAGGTGCATCGGAATGTAAAACTGGTGACACAGGAAACGCTCAAAACATAGACCCTAAGGAGACTCAGTTTTGTAGTACTTAGGTCGGCATTGTGTCTCTTATACTTAATTCCGATGCAATTTCTTTGTTTCAACGTCCATGGGAAGGTCCAAGGTATACAGTAAACCTGCAGACGCCCAACGGAATGTAAAACTGGTGTCACAGGAAACGCTGAAACCATAGACCTTAAGAAGACTCAGTTTTCTTGTACTTAAGTCGGCATTGTGTCTCTTATATTTAAATCCGATGCAATTTCTGTGTTTCATCGTCACTGTGAAAGTCGAATGGATACAGCAAACCTGCAGAGGTGCATCGGAATGTAAACCTGGTCACACATGAAACGCTCAATACATACACAGTAGGAAGACACAGTCTTCCTGTACTTAAGTCGGCATTGTATCTCTTATATTTAATTCCGATGCAATTTCTGTGTTTCATCGTCAATGGGAAGGTCCAATGGACACAGTAAACCTGCAGAGGTGCATCGGAATGTAAAACTGATTACACAGGAAACGCTCAAAACATAGACAGTAGGAAGACTCAGTCTTCCTGTACTTAAGTCGGCATTGTGTCTCTTATATTTAATTCCGATGAAATTTCTGTGATTCATCGTCGATGGGAATGTCCAAGGGATACAGTAAACCTGCAGAGGTGCATCGGAATGTAAAACTGGTGACACAGGAAACGCTCAAATATAGACCCTAAGGAGGCTCAGTTTTGTAGTACTTAAGTCGGCATTGTGTCTCTTATATTTAATTCCGATGCAATTTCTGTGTCTCATCGTCAATGGGAAGGTCCAATGTATACAGTAATCCTGCAGAGGTGCATCGGAATGTAAAACTGGTGACACAGGAAACGCTCCAAACATAGACAGTAGGAAGACTCAGTCTTCCTGTACTCAAGTCGGCATTGTGTCTCTTATATTTAAATCCGATGCAAATTCTGTGTTTCATCGTCGATGGGAAGGTCTAAGGGATACAGTAAACCTGCAGAGGTGCATCGGAATGTAAAACTGGTGACACAGGAAACGCTCAAAGCATAGACAGTAGGAAGTCTCAGTCTTCCCGTACTTAAGTCTGCATTGTGTCACTTATATTTTAATCCGATGCAATTTCTGTGTTTCATCGTCAATGGGAAGGTCCAATGGATACAGTTAACCTGCAGAGGTGCATCGGAATGTAAAACTGGTGACACAGGAAACGCTCAAAACATAGACAGTAGGAAGACTCAGTCTTCCTGACTTAAGTCGGCATTGTGTCTCTTATATTTAATTCCGATGTTATTGCTGTGTTTCATCGTCAATGGGAAGGTCCAAGGGATACAGTAAACATGCAGAGTTGCATCGGAATGTAAACCTGGTGACACAGGAAACGCTCAGAAACATAGACAGTAGGAAGACACAGTCTTCCTGTACTTATGTCGGCATTGTGTCTCTTATATTTAATTCCAAAGCTATTTCTGTGTTTCATCGTCACTGTGAAGTTCCAGTGGATACAGTAAACCTGTAGAGGTGCATCAGCATGTAAAACTGGTGACACAGGAAAAGCTCAAAACATAGGCAGTAGGAAGACTCAGTCTTCCAGTACTTAAGTCGGCATTGTGTCTCTTATATTTAATTCCGATGCAATTTCTGTGTTTCATCGTCCATGGGAAGGTCCAAGGGATACAGTAAACCTGCAGAGGTGCATCGGAATGTAAAACTGGTGACACAGATAACGTTCAAAGCATAGACAGTAGGAAGACTCAGTCTTCCAGTACTTAAGTCGGCATTGTGTCTCTTATATTAAAATCCGATGCAATTTGTGTGTTTCATCGTCACTGGGAAGGTCCAATGGATACAGTAATCCTGCAGAGGTTCATCGGAATGTAAAACTGGTGACACAGAAACGCTCAATACATAGACCCTAAGAAGACTGAGTTTTGTAGTACTTATGTCGGCATTGTGTCTCTTATATTTAATTCCGATGCAATTTCTGTGTTTCATCGTCACTGTTAAGGTCCAACGGATACAGTAAACCTGCAGAGGTGCATCGGAATGTAAAACTGGTGACACAGGAAACGCTCAAAACATAGACAGTAGGAAAACTCAGACTTCCTGTACTTAAGAAGGCATTGTGTCTCTTATATTTAAATCCGATGCAAATTTTGCGTTTCATCGTCAATGCGAAGGTCCAATGGATACAGTAAACCTGCAGAGGTGCATCGGAATGTAAAACTGGTGACACAGGAAACGATCAAACCATAGACCGTAAGGAGACTCAGTTTTGTAGTACTTAGGTCGGCATTGTGTCTCTTATATTTAATTCCGATGCAATTTCTTTGTTTCAACGTCCATGGGAAGGTCCAAGGAATACAGTAAACCTGCAGAGGCCCATCGGAATGTAAAACTGGTGACACAGGAAACGCTCAAAACATAGACCCTAAGGAGACTCAGTTTTGTAGTACTTAGGTCGGCATTGTGTCTCTTATATTTAATTCCGATGCAATTTCTTTGTTTCATCGTCACTGTGAAAGTCGAATGGATACAGTAAACCTGCAGAGGTGCATCGGAATGTAAACCTGGTGACACAGGAAACGCTCAATACATACACAGTAGGAAGACACAGTCTTCCTGTACTTAATTCGGCATTGTATCTCTTATGTTTAATTCCAAAGCAATTTCTGTGTTTCATCGTCATTGTGAAGGTCCAATGGATACAGTAAACCTGCAGAGGTGCATCGGAATGTAAAACGGGTGACACAGAAAAAAAGCTCAAGACATAGACAGTAGGAAGACTCAGTCTTCCTGTACTCAAGTCGGCATTGTGTCTCTTATATTTAATTCCGATGCAATATCTGTGTTTCATCGTCACTGTGAATGTCCAAGGGATACAGTAAACCTGCAGAGGTGCATTGGAATGTAAAACTGGTGACACAGGAAACGCTCAAAGCATAGACCCTAAGAAGACTCAGTTTTCTTGTACTTAAGTCGGCATTGTGTCTCTTATATTTAATTCCGATGCAATTTCTGTGTTTCATCGTCAATGGGAAGGTACAATGTATACAGCAAACCTGCAGAGGTGCATCGGAATGTAAAACTGGTGACACAGGAAACGCTCAAAACATTGTCAGTAGGAAGACTCAGTCTTCCTGTACTCAAGTCGGCTTTGTGTCTCTTACATTTAAATCCGATGCAATTTCTGTGTTTCATCGTCGATGGGAATGTCCAAGGGATACAGTAAACCTGCAGAGGTGCATCGGAATGTAAAACTGGTGCCACAGGAAACGCTCAAATCATAGACAGTAGGAAGACTCAGTCTTCCTGTACTTAAGTCTGCATTGTGTCACTTATATATCAATCCGATGCAATTTCTGTGTTTCATCGTCAATGGGAAGCTCCAATGGATGCAGTAAACCTGCAGAGGTGCATCGGAATGTAAAACTGGTGACACAGGAAACGCTCAAAACATAGACAGTAGGAAGACTCAGTCTTCCTGACTTAAGTCGGCATTGTGTCTCTTATATTTAATTCCGATGAAATTTCTGTGTTTCATCGTCAATGGGAGGGTCCAAGGGATACAGTAAACATGCAGAGGTGCATCGGAATGTAAACCTCGTGACACGGGAAACGCTCAATACATAGACAGTAGGAAGACACAGTCTTCCTGTACTTAAGTCGGCATTGTGTCTCTTGTATTTAATTCCAAAGCAATTTCTGTGTTTCATCGTCACTGTGAAGGTCCAGTGGATACCGTAAACCTGCAGATGTGCATTAGAATGTAAAACTGGTGGCACAGGAAAAGCTCAAAACATAGACAGTAGGAAGACTCAGTCTTCCTGTACTTAAGTCGGCATTGTGTCTCTTATATTTAATTCCGATGCAATTTCTGTGTTTCAACGTCCATGGGAAGGTCCTAGGAATACAGTAAACCTGCAGAGGTGCATCGGAATGTAAAACTGAATACACAGGAAACGCTGAAAACATAGACAGTAGGAAGACTCAGTCTTCCTGTACTTAAATCGGCATTGTGTCTCTTATATTTAATTCCGATGCAATTTCTGTGTTTCATCGTCTTTGTGAAGGTCCAAGGGATACAGTAAACCTGCAGAGGTGCATCGGAATGCAAAACTGGTGACACAGGAAACGCTCAAAACATAGACCCTAAGGAGACTCAGTTTTGTAGTACTTAGGTCGGCATTGTGTCTCTTATATTTAATTCCGATGCAATTTCTTTGTTTCAACGTCCATGGGAAGGTCCAAGAAATACAGTAAACCTGCAGAGGCCCTTCGGAATGTAAAACTGGTGACACTGGAAACGCTGAAACCATAGACCTTAAGAAGACTCAGTTTTCTTGTACTTATGTCGGCATTGTGTCTCTTATATTTAATTCCGATGCAATTTCTGTGTTTCATCGTCACTGGGAAGGTCCAATGGATACAGTTAACCTGCAGAGGTGCATCGGAATGTAAAACTGGTGACACAGGAAACGCTCAAAACATAGACAGTAGGAAGACTCAGTCTTCCTGACTTAAGTCGGCATTGTGTCTCTTATATTTAATTCCGATGAAATTTCTGTGTTTCATCGTCAATGGGAAGGTCCAAGGGATACAGTAAACATGCAGAGTTGCATCGGAATGTAAACCTGGTGACACAGGAAACGCTCAGAAACATAGACAGTAGGAAGACACAGTCTTCCTGTACTTAAGTCGGCATTGTGTCTCTTATATTTAATTCCAAAGCTATTTCTGTGTTTCATCGTCGCTGTGAAGGTCCAGTGGAAACAGTAAACCTGCAGATGTGCATCGGAATGTAAAACTGGTGACACAGGAAACGCTCAAAACGTAGACAGTAGGAAGACTCAGTCTTCCTGTACCTAAGTCGGCATTGTGTCTCTTATATTTAATTCCGATGAAATTTCTGTGTTTCATCGCCGATGGGAATGTCCAAGGGATACAGTAAACCTGCAGAGGTGTTTCGGAATGCAAAACTGGTGACACAGCAAACGCTCAAAACATAGACCCTAAGGAGACTCAGTTTTGTAGTTCTTAGGTCGGCATTGTGTCTCTTATATTTAATTCCGATGCAATTTCTTTGTTTCAACGTCCATGGGAAGGTCCAAGAAATACAGTAAACCTGCAGAGGCCCTTCGGAATGTAAAACTGGTGACACAAGAAACGCTGAAACCATAGACCTTAAGAAGACTCAGTTTTCTTGTACTTAAGTCGGCATTGTGTCTCTTATATTTAATTCCGATGCAATTTCTGTGTTTCATCGTCACTGGGAAGGTCCAATGGATACAGTTAACCTGCAGAGGTGCATCGGAATGTAAAACTGGTGACACAGGAAACGCTCAAAACATAGACCCTAAGGAGACTCAGTTTTGTAGTACTTAGGTCGGCATTGTGTCTCTTATATTTAATTCCGATTCAATTTCTGTGTTTCATCGTCACTGTGAAAGTCGAAGGGATACAGTAAACCTGCAGAGGTGCATCGGAATGTAAACCTGGTGACACAGGAAACGCTCAATACATACACAGTAGGAAGACACAGTCTTCCTGTACTTAAGTCGGCATTGTATCTCTTATATTTAATTCCAAAGCAATTTCTGTGTTTCATCGTCCCTGTGAAAGTCCAATGGATACAGTAAACCTGCAGAGGTGCATCGGAATGTAAAACTGGTGACTCAGGAAACGTTCAAAGCATAGACAGTAGGATTACTCAGTCTTCCTGTACTTAAGTCGGCATTGTGTCTCTTATATTTCAATCCGATGCAATTTCTGTGTTTCATCGTCAATGGGAAGGTCCAATGGATACAGTAAACCTGCAGAGGTGCATCGGTATGTAAAACAGGTGACACAGGAAACGCTCAAACATAGACCCTAAGGAGGCTCAGTTTTGTAGTACTTAAGTCGGCATTGTGTCTCTTATATTTAATTCCGATGCAATTTCTGTGTTTCATCGTCAATGGGAAGGTCCAATGTATACAGTAAACCTGCAGAGGTGCATCGGAATGTAAAACTGGTGACACAGGAAACGCTCAAAACATAGACAGTAGGAAGACTCAGTCTTCCTGTACTCAAGTCGGCATTGTGTCTCTTATATTTAAATCCGATGCAAATTCTGTGTTTCATCGTCGATGGGAAGGTCTAAGGGATACAGTATAACTGCAGAGGTGCATCGGAATGTAAAACTGGTGACACAGGAAACGCTCAAAACATAGACAGTAGGAAGACTCAGTCTTCCTGTACTCAAGTCGGCATTGTGTCTCTTATATTTAATTCCGATGAAATTTCTGTGTTTCATCGTCAATGGGAAGGTCCAAGGGATACAGTAAACATGCAGAGTTGCATCGGAATGTAAACCTGGTGACACAGGAAACGCTCAGAAACATAGACAGTAGGAAGACACAGTCTTCCTGTACTTAAGTCGGCATTGTGTCTCTTATATTTAATTCCAAAGCTATTTCTGTGTTTCATCGTCGCTGTGAAGGTCCAGTGGAAACCGTAAACCTGTAGAGGTGCATCAGAATGTAAAACTGGTGACACAGGAAAAGCTCAAAACATAGGCAGTAGGAAGACTCAGTCTTCCCGTACTTAAGTCTGCATTGTGTCATATTTAATTCCGAAGCAATGTCTGTGTTTCATCGTCAATGGGAAGGTCCAATGGATACAGTAAACCTGCAGAGTTGCATCGGAATGTAAAACTGGTGACACAGGAAACGCTCAAAACATAGACAGTAGGAAGACTCAGTCTTCCTGACTTAAGTCGGCATTGTGTCTCTTATATTTAATTCCGATGAAATTTCTGTGTTTCATCGTCAATGGGAAGGTCCAACGGATACAGTAAACATGCAGAGTTGCATCGGAATGTAAACCTGGTGACACAGGAAACGCTCAGAAACATAGACAGTAGGAAGACACAGTCTTCCTGTACTTAAGTCGGCATTGTGTCTCTTATATTTAATTCCAAAGCTATTTCTGTGTTTCATCGTCGCTGTGAAGGTCCAGTGGAAACAGTAAACCTGCAGAGGTGCATCGGAATGTAAAACTGGTGACACAGGAAACGCTCAAAACGTAGACAGTAGGAAGACTCAGTCTTCCTGTACCTAAGTCGGCATTGTGTCTCTTATATTTAATTCCGATGAAATTTCTGTGTTTCATCGTCGATGGGAATGTCCAAGGGATACAGTAAACCTGCAGAGGTGCATCGGAATGCAAAACTGGTGACACAGGAAACGCTCAAAACATAGACCCTAAGGAGACTCAGTTTTGTAGTACTTAGGTCGGCATTGTGTCTCTTATATTTAATTCCGATGCAATTTCTTTGTTTCAACGTCCATGGGAAGGTCCAAGAAATACAGTAAACCTGCAGAGGCCCTTCGGAATGTAAAACTGGTGACACAGGAAACGCTGAAACCATAGACCTTAAGAAGACTCAGTTTTCTTGTACTTAAGTCGGCATTGTGTCTCTTATATTTAATTCCGATGCAATTTCTGTGTTTCATCGTCACTGGGAAGGTCCAATGGATACAGTTAACCTGCAGAGGTGCATCGGAATGTAAAACTGGTGACACAGGAAACGCTCAAAACATAGACCCTAAGGAGACTCAGTTTTGTAGTACTTAGGTCGGCATTGTGTCTCTTATATTTAATTCCGATGCAATTTCTGTGTTTCATCGTCACTGTGAAAGTCGAAGGGATACAGTAAACCTGCAGAGGTGCATCGGAATGTAAACCTGGTGACACAGGAAACGCTCAATACATACACAGTAGGAAGACACAGTCTTCCTGTACTTAAGTCGGCATTGTATCTCTTATATTTAATTCCAAAGCAATTTCTGTGTTTCATCGTCCCTGTGAAAGTCCAATGGATACAGTAAACCTGCAGAGGTGCATCGGAATGTAAAACTGGTGACTCAGGAAACGTTCAGAGCATAGAGAGTAGGATTACTCAGTCTTCCTGTACTTAAGTCGGCATTGTGTCTCTTATATTTCAATCCGATGCAATTTCTGTGTTTCATCGTCAATGGGAAGGTCCAATGGATACAGTAAACCTGCAGAGGTGCATCGGAATGTAAAACTGGTGACACAGGAAACGCTCAAACATAGACCCTAAGGAGGCTCAGTTTTGTAGTACTTAGGTCGGCATTGTGTCTCTTATATTTAGTTCCGATGCAATTTCTGTGTTTCATCGTCAATGGGAAGGTCCAATGTATACAGTAAACCTGCAGAGGTGCATCGGAATGTAAAACTGGTGACACAGGAAACGCTCAAAACATAGACAGTAGGAAGACTCAGTCTTCCTGTACTCAAGTCGGCATTGTGTCTCTTATATTTAAATCCGATGCAAATTCTGTGTTTCATCGTCGATGGGAAGGTCTAAGGGATACAGTATACCTGCAGAGGTGCATCGGAATGTAAAACTGGTGACACAGGAAACGCTCAAAACATAGACAGTAGGAAGACTCAGTCTTCCCGTACTTAAGTCTGCATTGTGTCATATTTAATTCCGAAGCAATGTCTGTGTTTCATCGTCAATGGGAAGGTCCAATGGATACAGTAAACCTGCAGGGTTGCATCGGAATGTAAAACTGGTGACACAGGAAACGCTCAAAACATTGACAGTAGGAAGACTCAGTCTTCCTGACTTAAGTCGGCATTGTGTCTCTTATATTTAATTCCGATGAAATTTCTGTGTTTCATCGTCAATGGGAAGGTCCAAGGGATACAGTAAACATGCAGAGTTGCATCGGAATGTAAACCTGGTGACACAGGAAACGCTCAGAAACATAGACAGTAGGAAGACACAGTCTTCCTGTACTTAAGTCGGCATTGTGTCTCTTATATTTAATTCCAAAGCTATTTCTGTGTTTCATCGTCGCTGTGAAGGTCCAGTGGAAACAGTAAACCTGTAGAGGTGCATCAGAATGTAAAACTGGTGACACAGGAAAAGCTCGAAACATAGGCAGTAGGAAGACTCAGTCTTCCTGTACTTAAGTCGGCATTGTGTCTCTTATATTAAAATCCGATGCAATATCTGTGTTTCATCGTCAATGGGAATATCCAATGGATAGAGTAAACCTGCAGAGTTGCATCAGAATGTAAAACTGGTGACACAGGAAACGCTCAAAACGTAGACAGTAGGAAGACTCAGACTTCCTGTACTTAAGTTCGCATTGTGCCTCTTATATTTAATTCCGATGCAATTTCTGTGTTTCATCGTCGATGGGAATGTCCAAGGGATACGGTAAACCTGCAGAGGTGCATCGGAATGTAAAACTGGTGACACAGGAGACGCTCAAAGCATAGACCCTAAAGAAGACTCAGTTTTCTTGTACTTAAGTCGGCACTGTGTCTCTTATATTTAATTCCGATGCAATTTGTGTGTTTCATCGTCACTGGGAAGGTCCAATGGATACAGTAATCCTGCAGAGGTTCATCGGAATGTAAAACTGGTGACACAGAAACGCTCAAAACATAGACCCTAAGAAGACTCAGTTTTGTAGTACTTAAGTCGTCATTGTGTGTCTTATATTTAATTCCGATGCAATTTCTGTGTTTCATCGTCACTGTGAAGGTCCAATGGATACAGTAAACCTGCAGAGGTGCATCGGAATGTAAAACTGGTGACACAGGAAACGCTCAATACATAGACCCTAAGAAGACTGAGTTTTGTAGTACTTATGTCGGCATTGTGTCTCTTATATTTAATTCCGATGCAATTTCTGTGTTTCATCGTCACTGTGAAGGTCCAACGGATACAGTAAACCTGCAGAGGTGCATCGGAATGTAAAACTGGTGACACAGGAAACGCTCAAACCATAGACAGTAGGAAAACTCAGACTTCCTGTACTTAAGAATGCATAGTGTCTCTTATATTTAAATCCGATGCAATTTTTGCGTTTCATCGTCAATGGGAAAGTCCAATGGATACAGTAAACCTGCAGAGGTGCATCGGAATGTAAAACTGGTGACACAGGAAACGCTCAAAGCATAGAAACAAGGAAGACTCAGTTTTCTTGTACTTAAGTCGGCATTGTGTCTCTTATGTTTAATTCCAAAGCAATTTCTGTGTTTCATCGTCACTATGAAGGTGCAATGGATACAGTAAACCTGCAGAGGTGCATCGGAATGTAAAACTGGTGACACAGGAAACGCTCAAAACGTAGACAGTAGGAAGACTCAGTCTTCCTGTACTTAAGTCGACATTGTGTCTCTTTGTTTTAATTCCGATGCAATTTCTGTGTTTCATCGTCAATGTGAAGGTCCAAGGGATACAGTAAACCTGCAGAGGTCCATCGGAATGTAAAACTGGTGACACAGGAAACGCTCAAAACATAGACCCTAAGAGGACTCAGTTTTCTTGTACTTAAGTCGGCATTGTTTCTCTTATATTTAATTCCGATGCAATATCTGTTTTTCATAGTCACTGTGAAGGTCGAAGCAATACAGTAAACCTGCAGAAATGCATCGGAATGTAAAACTGGTCACACCGGAAACGTTCAAAACATAGACAGTAGGAAGACTCAGTCTTCCTGTACTTAAGTCGGCATTGTGTCTCTTATATTTAAATCCGATGAAATTTCTGTGTTTCATCGTCAGTGGAAGGTCCAATGGATACAGTAATCCTGCAGAGGTGCATCGGAATGTAAAACTGGTGACACAGGAAACGCACAAAACGTAGACAGTAGGAAGACTCAGTCTTCCTGTACTTAAGTCGGCATTGTGTCTCTTATAGTTAATTCCGAAGCAATGTCTGTGTTTCATCGTCAATGGGAAGGTCCAATGGATACAGTAAACCTGCAGAGTTGCATCGGAATGTAAAACTTGTGACACAGGAAACGCTCAAATCGTAGACAGTAGGAAGCCTCAGTCTTCCTGTACTTAAGTCGACAATGTGACTCTTAGATCTAATTCCGATGCAATTTCTGTGTTTCATCGTCGATGGGAAGGTCCAAGGGATACAGAAAACGTGCAGAGGTATATCGGAAGTAAAACTGGTGACACAGGAAACGCTCAAACCATAGACCCCAAGAAGACTCAGTTTTCTTGCACTTAAGTCGGCATTGTGTCTCTTATATTTAATTCCGATGCAATTTCTGTGTTTCATCGTCAATGGGAAGGTCCAAGGGATACAGTAAACCTGCAGAGGTGCATCGGAATGTAAACCTGGTGACACAGGAAACGCTCAATACATAGACAGTAGGAAGACACAGTCTTCCTGCACTTAAGTCGGCATTGTGTCTCTTATATTTAATTCCAAAGCAATTTATGTGTTTCATCGTCACTTTGATGGTCCAGTGGATACAGTAAACCTGCAGAGGTGCATCGGAATGTAAAACTGGTGACACAGGAAACGCTGAAAACATATACAGTAGGAAGACTCAGTCTTCCTGTAATTAAATCGGCATTGTGTCTCTTATATTTAATTCCGATGCAATTTCTGTGTTTCATCGTCACTGTGAAGGTCCAAGGGATACAGTAAACCTGCAGAGGTGCATGGTAATGTAAAACTGGTGACACAGGAAACGCTCAAAACGTAGACAGTAGGAAGACTCAGGCTTCCTGTACTTAAGTCAGCATTGTGCTCTTATATTTAATTCCGATGCAATTTCTGTGTTTCATCGTCCATGGGAAGATCCAAGGGATACAGTAAACCTGCAGAGGCCCATCGGAATGTAAAACTGGTGACACAGGAAACGCTCAAAACATAGACCCTAAAGAAGACTCAGTTTTCTTGTACTTAAGTCGGCACTGTGTCTCTTATATTTAATTCCGATGCAATTTGTGTGTTTCATCGTCACTCGGAAGGTCTAATGGATACAGTAATCCTGCAGAGGTTCATCGGAATGTAAAACTGGTGACACAGAAACGCTCAAAACATAGACCCTAAGAAGACTCAGTTTTTTAGTACTTAAGTCGGCATTGTGTGTCTTATATTTAATTCCGATGTAATTTCTGTGTTTCATCGTCACTGTGAAGGTCCAATGCATACAGTAAACCTGCAGTGGTGCATCGGAATGTAAAACTGGTGACACAGGAAACGCTCAATACATAGACCCTAAGTAGACTGAGTTTTGTAGTACTTATGTCGGCACTGTGTCTCTTATATTTAATTCCGATGTAATTTCTGTGTTTCATCGTCACTGTGAAGGTCCAATGCATACAGTAAACCTGCAGTGGTGCATCGGAATGTAAAACTGGTGACACAGGAAACGCTCAATACATAGACCCTAAGTAGACTGAGTTTTGTAGTACTTATGTCGGCATTGTGTCTCTTATATTTAATTCCGATGCAAATTCTGTGTTTCATCGTCACTGTGAAGGTCGAATGGATGCAGTAAACCTGCAGAGATGCATCGGAATGTAAAACTGATGACACAGGAAACGCTCAAAGCATAGACAGTAGGAAGACTCAGCGTTCCTGTACTTAAGTCGGCATTGTGCCTCTTATATTTCAATCCGATGCAATTTCTGCGTTTCATCGGCAATAGGAAGGCCCAATGGATACAGTAAACCTGCAAAGGTGCATCGGAATGTAAAACTGGTGACCGAGGAAACGCACAGAAACATAGACAGTAGGAAGACACAGTCTTCCTGTACTTAAGTCGGCATTGTGGCTCTTATATTTAATTCCAAAGCAATTTCTGTGTTTCATCGTCACTGTGAAGGTGCAATGGATACAGTAAACCTGCAGAGGTGCATCGGAATGTAAAATTGGTGACACAGGAAACGCTCAAAACGTAGACAGTAGGAAGACTCAGTCTTCCTGTACTTAAGTCGACATTGTGACTCTTAGATCTAATTCCGATGCAATTTCTGCGTTTCATCGTCGATGGGAAGGTCCAAGGGATACAGAAAACGTGCAGAGGTCCATCGGAATGTAAAACTGGTGACACAGGAAACGCTAAAACCATAGACCCCAAGAAGACTCAGTTTTCTTGCACTTAAGTCGGCATTGTGTCTCTTATATTTAATTCCGATGCAATTTCTGTGTTTCATCGTCAATGGGAAGGTCCAATGGATACTGTAAACCTGCAGAGGTGCATCGGAATGTAAAACTGGTGACACAGGAAACGCTCAAAACATAGACAGTAGGAAGACTCAGTCTTCCTGTACTCAAGTCGGCATTGTGTCTCTTATATTTAAATCCGATGCAATTTCTGTGTTTCATCGTCGCTGGAAGGTCCAAGGGATACAGTAAACCTGCAGAGGTGCATCGGAATGTAAAACTGGTGACACAGGAAACGCTCAAAACATAGACAGTAGGAAGACTATGTCTTCCTGTACTTAAGTCTGCATTGTGTCTCTTATATTTAAATCCGATGCAATTTCTGTGTTTCATCGTCAATGGGAAGGTCCAATGGATACACTAAACATGCGGAGGTGCATCGGAATGTAAAACTGGTGACACAAGAAACGCTCAAAGCATAGACAGTAGGAAGACTCAGTCTTCCTGACTTAAGACGGCATTGTGTCTCTTACATTTAATTCTGATGAAATTTCTGTGTTTCATCGTCAATGGGAAGGTCCAAGGGATACAGTAAACCTGCAGAGGTGCATCGGAATGTAAACCTGGTGACACAGGAAACGCTCAATACATAGACAGTAGGAAGACACAGTCTTCCTGTACTTAAGTCGGCATTGTGTCTCTTATATTTAATTCCAAAGCAATTTCTGTGTTTCATCGTCACTGTGAATGTCGAGTGGATACAGTAAACCTGCAGAGGTGCATCGGAATGTAAAACTGGTGACACAGGAAACGCTGAAAACATAGACAGTGGGAAGACTCAGTCTTCCTGTACTTAAATCGGCATTGTGTCTCTTATATTTAATTCCGATGCAATTTCTGTGCTTCATCGTCACTGTGAAGGTCCAAGGGATACAGTAAACCTGCAGAGGTGCATGGGAATGTACAACTGGTGACACAGGAGACGCTCAAATCATAGACAGTAGGAAGACTCAGTATTCCTTTACTTTAGTCGGCATTGTGTCTCTTATATTTAAATCCGATGCAATTTATGTGTTTCATCGTCAATGGGAAGTCCAATGGATCAAGTAAACCTGCAGAGGTGCATCGGAATGTAAAACTGGTGACACAGGAAACGCTCAAATCGTAGACAGTAGGAAGACTCAGTTTTCCTGTACTTAAGTCGGCATTGTGTCTCTTATATTTAATTCCGATGCAATTTCTATGTTTCATCATCGATGGGAATGTCCAAGGGATACAGTCAACCTGCAGAGGTGCATCGGAATGTAAAACTGGTGTCACAGGTAACGCTCAAAACATAGACAGTAGGAAGACTCAGTCTTTCTGTACTGAAGTCGGCATTGTGTCTCTTATATTTAATTCCGATGCAATTTCTGTGTTTCATCGTCCATGGGAAGGTTCAAGGGATACAGTAAACCTGCAAAGGCCCATCGGAATGTAAATCTGGTGACACAGGAAACGCTCAAAACATAGACCCTAAAGAAGACTCAGTTTCCTTGTACTTAAGTCGGCACTGTGTCTCTTAAATTTAATTCCGATGCAATTTCTGTGTTTCATCGTCTTTGGGAAGGTCGAATGGATACAGTAATCCTGCAGAGGTTCATCGGAATGTAAAACTGGTGACACAGAAACGCTCAAAACATAGACCCCAGGAAGACTCAGTTTTGTAGTACTTAAATCGACATTGTGTCTCTTATATTTAATTCCGATGCAATTTCTGTGTTTCATCGTCACTGTGAAGGTCCAAGGGATACAGTAAACCTGCAGAGGTGCATGGGAATGTAAAACTGGTGACACAGGAGACGCTCAAAACATAGACAGTAGGAAGACTCAGTCTTCCTTTACTTTAGTCGGCATTGTGTCTCTTATATTTAAATCCGATGCAATTTCTGTGTTTCATCGTCCATGGGAAGGTCCAATGGATCCTGTAAACCTGCAGAGGTGCATCGGAATGTAAAACTGGTGACACAGGAAACGCTCAATACATAGAGCCTAAGAAGACTGAGTTTTGTAGTACTTATGTCGGCATTGTGTCTCTTATATTTAATTCCGATGCAATTTCTGTGTTTCATCGTCACTGTGAAGGTCCAACGGATACAGTAAACCTGCAGAGGTGCATCGGAATGTCAAACTGGTGACACAGGAAACGCTCAAACCATAGACAGTAGGAAAACTCAGACTTCCTGTACTTAAGAATGCATTGTGTCTCTTATATTTAAATCCGATGCAAATTTTGCGTTTCATTGTCAATGGGAAGGTCCAATGGATACAGTAAACCTGCAGAGGTGCATCGGAATGTAAAACTGGTGACACAGTAAACGCTCAAAACATAGAAACAGGGAAGACTCAGTTTTCTTGTACTTAAGTCGTCATTGTGTCTCTTATATTTAATTCCAAAGCAATTTCTGTTTTTCATCGTCACTATGAAGGTGCAATGGATACAGTAAACCTGCAGAGGTGCATCGGAATGTAAAACTGGTGACACAGGAAACGCTCAAAACGTAGACAGTAGGAAGACTCAGTCTTCCTGTACTTAAGTCGACATTGTGTCTCTTTGATTTAATTCCGATGCAATTTCTGTGTTTCATCGTCGATGGAGGTCCAAGGGATACAGAAAACGTGCAGAGGTCCATCGGAATGTGAAACTGGTGACACAGGAAACGCTCAAACCATAGACCCTAAGAGGACTCAGTTTTCTTGTACTTAAGTCGGCATTGTGTCTCTTCTATTTAATTCCGATGCAATATCTGTTTTTCATAGTCACTGTGAAGGTCGAAGCGATACAGTAAACCTGCAGAGGTGCATCGGAATGTAAAACTGGTGACACAGGAAACGCTCAAATCGTAGACAGTAGGAAGCCTCAGTCTTCCTGTACTTAAGTCGGCATTGTGTCTCTTATATTTAAATCCGATGCAATTTCTGTGTTTCATCGTCAGTGGAAGGTCCGATGGATACAGTAATCCTGCAGAGGTGCATCGGAATGTAAAACTGGTGACACAGGAAACGCTCAAAACGTAGACAGTAGGAAGACTCAGTCTTCCTGTACTTAAGTCGGCATTGTGTCTCTTATATTTAATTCCGAAGCAATGTCTGTGTTTCATCGTCAATGGGAAGGTCCAATGGATACAGTAAACCTGCAGAGTTGCATCGGAATGTAAAACTGGTGACACAGGAAACGCTCAAATCGTAGACAGTAGGAAGCCTTAGTCTTCCTGTACTTAAGTCGACAATGTGACTCTTAGATCTAATTCCGATGCAATTTCTGTGTTTCATCGTCGATGGGAGGGTCCAAGGGATACAGAATACGTGCAGAGGTCCATCGGAATGTAAAACTGGTGACACAGGAAACGCTCAAACCATAGACCCCAAGAAGACTCAGTTTTCTTGCACTTAAGTCGGCATTGTGTCTCTTATATTTAATTCCGATGCAATTTCTGTGTTTCATCGTCAATGGGAAGGTCCAAGGGATACAGTAAACCTGCAGAGGTGCATCGGAATGTAAACCTGGTGACACAGGAAACGCTCAATACATAGACAGTAGGAAGACACAGTCTTCCTGTACTTAAGTCGGCATTGTGTCTCTTATATTTAATTCCAAAGCAATTTCTGTGTTTCATCGTCACTTTGAAGGTCCAGTGGATACAGTAAACCTGCAGAGGTGCATCGGAATGTAAAACTGGTGACACAGGAAACGCTGAAAACATAGACAGTAGGATGACTCAGTCTTCCTGTACTTAAATCGGCATTGTGTCTCTTATATGTAATTCCGATGCAATTTCTGTGTTTCATCGTCACTGTGAAGGTCCAAGGAATACAGTAAACCTGCAGAGGTGCATGGGAATGTAAAACTGGTGACACAGGAAACGCTCAAAACGTAGACAGTAGGAAGACTCAGGCTTCCTGTACTTAAGTCGGCATTGTGCTCTTATATTTAATTCCGATGCAATTTCTGTGTTTCATCGTCCATGGGAAGGACCAAGGGATACAGTAAACCTGCAGAGGCCCATCGGAATGTAAAACTGGTGACACAGGAAGCGCTCAAAACATAGACCCTAAAGAAGACTCAGTTTTCTTGTACTTAAGTCGGCACTGTGTCTCTTATATTTAATTCCGATGCAATTTGTGTGTTTCATCGTCACTCGGAAGGTCCAATGGATACAGTAATCCTGCAGAGGTTCATCGGAATGTAAAACTGGTGACACAGAACCGCTCAAAACATAGACCCTAAGAAGACTCAGTTTTTTAGTACTTAAGTCGGCATTGTGTGCCTTATATATAATTCCGATGTAATTTCTGTGTTTCATCGTCACTGTGAAGGTCCAATGGATACAGTAAACCTGCAGAGGTGCATCGGAATGTAAAACTGGTGACACAGGAAAAGCTCAATACATAGACCCTAAGAAGACTGAATTTTGTAGTACTTATGTCGGCATTGTGTCTCTTATATTTAATTCCGATGCAATTTCTGTGTTTCATCGTCACTGTGAAGGTCCAACGGATATAGTAAACCTACAGAGGTGCATCGGAATGTAAAACTGGTGACACAGGAAAAGCTCAAAGCATAGACAGTAGGAAGACTCAGCCTTCCTGTACTTAAGTCGGCATTGTGCGTCTTATATTTCAATCCGATGCAATTTCTGCGTTTCATCGGCAATAGGAAGGCGCAATGGATACAGTAAACCTGCAAAGGTGCATCGGAATGTAAAACTGGTGACAGAGGAAACGCACAGAAACATAGACAGTAGGAAGACACAATCTTCCTGTACTTAAGTCGGCATTGTGGCTCTTATATTTAATTCCAAAGCAATTTCTGTGTTTCATCGTCACTGTGAAGGTGCAATGGATACAGCAAACCTGCAGAGGTGCATCGGAATGTAAAACTGGTGACACAGGAAACGCTCAAAACGTAGACAGTAGGAAGACTCAGTCTTCCTGTACTTAAGTCGACATTGTGACTCTTAGATCTAATTCCGATGCAATTTCTGCGTTTCATCGTCGATGGGAAGGTCCAAGGGATACAGAAAACGTGCAGAGGTCCATCGGAATGTAAAACTGGTGACACAGGAAACGCTAAAACCATAGACCCCAAGAAGACTCAGTTTTCTTGCACTTAAGTCGAAATTGTGTCTCTTATCTTTAATTCCGATGCAATTTCTGTGTTTCGTCGTCAATGGGAAGGTCCAGTGGATACTGTAAACCTGCAGAGGTGCATCGGAATGTAAAACTGGTGACACAGGAAACGCTCAAAACATAGAAAGTAGTAAGACTCAGTCTTCCTGTACTCAAGTCGGCATTGTGTCTCTTATATTTAAATCCGATGCAATTTCTGTGTTTCATCGTCGATGGAAGGTCCACGGGATACAGTAAACCTGCAGAGGTGCATCGGAATGTAAAACTGGTGACACAGGAAACGCTCAAAACATAGACAGTAGGAAGACTCAGTCTTCCTGACTTAAGTCGGCATTGTGTCTCTTATATTTAAATCCGATGCAATTTCTGTGTTTCATCGTCAATGGGAAGGTCCAATGGATACAGTAAACATGCGGAGGTGCATCGGAATGTAAAACTGGTGACACAGGAAACGCTCAAAGCATAGACAGTAGGAAGACTCAGTCTTCCTGACTTAAGACGGCATTGTGTCTCTTACATTTAATTCCGATGAAATTTCTGTGTTTCATCGACAATGGGAAGGTCCAAGGGATACACTAAACCTGCAGAGGTGCATCGGAATGTAAACCTGGTGACACAGGAAACGCTCAATACATAGACAGTAGGAAGACACAGTCTTCCTGTACTTAAGTCGGCATTGTGTCTCTTATATTTAATTCCAAAGCAATTTCTGTGTTTCATCGTCACTGTGAAGGTCCAGTGGATACAGTAAACCTGCAGAGGTGCATCGGAATGTAAAACTGGTGACACAGGAAACGCTGAAAACATAGACAGTAGGAAGACTCAGTCTTCCTGTACTTAAATCGGCATTGTGTCTCTTATATTTAATTCCGATGCAATTTCTGTGTTTCATCGTCACTGTGAAGGTCCAAGGGATACAGTAAACCTGCAGAGGTGCATGGGAATGTAAAACTGGTGACACAGGAGACGCTCAAAACATAGACAGTAGGAAGACTCAGTCTTCCTTTACTTTAGTCGGCATTGTGTCTCTTATATTTAAATCCGATGCAATTTATGTGTTTCATCGTCAATGGGAAGTCCAATGGATCCAGTAAACCTGCAGAGGTGCATCGGAATGTAAAACTGGTGACACAGGAAACGCTGAAAACGTAGACAGTAGGAAGACTCAGTTTTCCTGTACTTAAGTCTGCATTGTGTCTCTTATATTTAATTCCGATGCAATTTCTATGTTTCATCGTCGATGGGAATGTCCAAGGGATACAGTAAACCTGCAGAGGTGCATCGGAATGTAAAACTGGTGTCACAGGAAACGCTCAAAACATAGACAGTAGGAAGACTCAGTCTTCCTGTACTTAAGTCGGCACTGTGTTTCTTAGATTTAATTCCGATGCAATTTCTGTGTTTCATCGTCTTTGGGAAGGTCGAATGGATACAGTAATCCTGCAGAGGTTCATCGGAATGTAAAACTGGTGACAATGAAACGCTCAAAACATAGACCCCAGGAAGACTCAGTTTTGTAGTACTTAAATCGACATTGTGTCTCCTATATTTAATTCCGATGCAATTTCTGTGTTTCATCGTCACTGTGAAGGTCCAAGGGATACAGTAAACCTGCAGAGGTGCATGGGAATGTAAAACTGGTGACACAGGAGACGCTCAAAACATAGACAGTAGGAAGACTCAGTCTTCCTTTACTTTAGTCGGCATTGTGTCTCTTATATTTAAATCCGATGCAATTTCTGTGTTTCATCGTCAATGGGAAGGTCCAATGGATCCAGTAAACCTGCAGAGGTGCATCGGAATGTAAAACTGGTGACACAGGAAACGCTCAAAACGTAGACAGTAGGAGGACTCAGTTTTCCTGTACTTAAGTCGGCATTGTGTCTCTTATATTTAATTCCGATGCAATTTCTGTGTTTCATCGTCCATGGGAAGGTCCAAGGGATACAGTAAACCTGCAGAGGCCCATCGGAATGTAAAACTGGTGACACAGGAAACGCTCAAAACATAGACCCCAAGGAAGACTCAGCTTTCTTGTACTTAAGTCGGCACTGTGTCTCTTATATTTAATTCAGATGCAATTTGTGTGTTTCATCGTCACTCGGAAGGTCCAATGGATACAGTAATCCTGCAGAGGTTCATCGGAATGTAAAACTGGTGACACAGAAACGCTCAAAACATAGACCCTAAGAAGACTCAGTTTTGTAGTACTTAAGTCGGCATTGTGTGTCTTATATTTAATTCCGATGTAATTTCTGTGTTTCATCGTCACTGTGAAGGTCCAATGGATACAGTAAACCTGCAGAGGTGCATCGGAATGTAAAACTGGTGACACAGGAAACGCTCAATACATAGACCCTAAGAAGACTGAGTTTTGTAGTACTTATGTCGGCATTGTGTCTCTTATATTTAATTCCGATGCAATTTCTGTGTTTCATCGTCACTGTGAAGGTCCAACGGATACAGTAAACCTGCAGAGGTGCATCGGAATGTAAAACTGGTGACACAGGAAACGCTCAAAACATAGACAGTAGGAAGACTCAGACTTCCTGTACTTAAGTAGGCATTGTGTCTCTTATATTTATATCCGATGCAATTTTAGCGTTTCATCGTCAATGGGAAGGTCCAATGGATACAGTAAACCTGCAGAAGTGCATCGGAATGTAAAACTGGTGACACAGGAAACGCTCAAAACATAGACCCAAGGAAGACTAAGTTTTCTTGTACTTAAGTCGGCATTGTGTCTCTTATATTTAATTCCGATGCAAATTCTGTGTTTCATCGTCACTGTGAAGGTCGAATGGATCTAGTTAACCTGCAGAGATGCATCGGAATGTAAAACTGATGACACAGGAAACGCTCAAAGCATAGACAGTAGGAAGACTCAGCCTTCCTGTACTTAAGTCGGCATTGTGCCTCTTATATTTAAATCCGATGCAATTTCTGTGTTTCATCGTCAGTGGAAGGTCCAATGGATACAGAAAACGTGCAGAGGTCCATCGGAATGTTAAACTGGTGACACAGGAAACGCTCAAACCATAGACCCCAAGAAGACTCAGTTTTCTTGCACTTAAGTCGGCATTGTGTCTCTTATATTTAATTCCGATGCAATTTCTGTGTTTCATCGTCAATGGGAGGGTCCAATGGATACTGTAAACCTGCAGAGGTGCATCGGAATGTAAAACTGTTGATACAGGAAACGCTCAAAACATAGACAGTAGGAAGACTCAGTCTTCCTGTACTCAAGTCGGCATTGTGTCTCTTGTATTTAAATCCGATGCAATTTCTGTGTTTCATCATCGATGGAAGGTCCAAGGGATACAGTAAACCTGCAGAGGTGCATCGGAATGTAAAACTGGTGAAACAGGAAAAGCTCAAACATAGACAGTAGGAAGACTCAGTCTTCCTGTACTTAAGTCTGCATTGTGTCTCTTATATTTAAATCCGATGCCATATCTGTGTTTCATCGTCAGTGGGAAGGTCCAATGGATACAGTAAACATGCGGAGGTGCATCGGAATGTAAAACTGGTGACACAGGAAACGCTCAAAACATAGACAGTAGGAAGACTCAGTCTTCCTGACTTAAGACGGCATTGTGTCTCTTACATTTAATTCCGATGAAATTTCTGTGTTTCATCGTCAATGGGAAGGTCCAAGGGATACAGTAAACCTGCAGAGGTGCATCGAAATGTAAACCTGGTGACACAGGAAACGCTCAATACATAGACAGTAGGAACACACAGTCTTCCTGTAGTTAAGTCGGCATTGTGTCTCTTATATTTAATTCCAAAGCAATTTCTGTGTTTCATCGTCACTGTGAAGGTCCAGTGGATACAGTAAACCTGCAGAGGTGCATCGGAATGTAAAACTGGTGACACAGGAAACGCTGAAAACATAGACAGTAGGAAGACTCAGTCTTCCTGTACTTAAATCGGCATTGTGTCTCTTATATTTAATTCCGATGCAATTTCTGTGTTTCGTCGTCACTGTGAAGGTCCAAGGGATACAGTAAACCTGCAGAGGTGCATCGGAATGTAAAACTGGTGACACAGGAAACGCTCAGAAACATAGACAGTAGGAAGACACAGTCTTCCTGTACTTAAGTCGGCATTGTGTCTCTTATATTTAATTCCGATGCAATTTCTGTGTTTCATCGTCGATGGGAATGTCCAAAGGATACAGTAAACCTGCAGAGGTGCATCGGAATGTAAAACTGGTGACAGAGGAAACGCTCAGAGACATAGACAGTAGGAAGACACAGTCTTCCTGTACTTAAGTCGGCATTGTGTCTCTTATATTAAATTCCGATGCAATATCTGTTTTTCATAGTCACTGTGAAGGTCGAAGCGATATAGTAAACCTGCAGAGGTGCATCGGAATGTAAAACTGGTGAGACCGGAAACGCTCAAAACATAGACAGTAGGAAGACTCAGTCTTCCTGTACCTAAGTCGGCATTGCGTCTCTTATATTTAAATCCGATGCAATTTCTGTGTTTCATCGACAGTGGAAGGTCCAATGGATACAGTAAACCTGCAGAGGTGCATCGGAATGTAAAACTGGTGGAACAGGAAACGCTCAAAACATAGACAGTAGGAAGACTCAGTCTTCCTGTACTTAAGTCGGCATTGTGTCTCTTATATTTAATTCCGATGCAATTTCTGTGTTTCATCGTCAATGGGAAGGTCCAATGGATACAGTAAACCTGCAGAGTTGCATCGGAATGTAAAACTGGTGACACAGGAAACGCTCAAAACGTAGACAGTAGGAAGACTCAGTCTTCCTGTACTTAAGTCGACATTGTGACTCTTAGATCTAATTCCGATGCAATATCTGTGTTTCATCGTCGATGGGAAGGCCCAAGGGATACAGAAAACGTGCAGAGGTCCATCGGAATGTAAAACTGGTGACACAGGAAACGCTAAAACCATAGACCCCAAGAAGATTCAGTTTTCTTGCACTTAAGTCGACATTGTGTCTCTTATATTTAATTCCGATGCAATTTCTGTGTTTCATCGTCAATGGGAAGGTCCAATGGATACTGTAAACCTGCAGAGGTGCATCGGAATGTAAAACTGGTGACACAGGAAACGCTCAAAACATAGACAGTAGGAAGACTCAGTCTTCCTGTACTCAAGTCGGCATTGTGTCTCTTATATTTAAATCCGATGCAATTTCTGTGTTTCATCGTCGATGGAAGGTCCAAGGGATACAGTAAACCTGCTGAGGTGCATCGCAATGTAAAACTGGTGACACAGTAAACGCTCAAAACATAGACAGTAGGAAGACTATGTCTTCCTGTACTTAAGTCTGCATTGTGTCTTTTATATTTAAATCCGATGCAATTGCTGTGTTTCATCGTCAATGGGAAGGTCCAATGGATACAGCAAACATGCGGAGGTGCATCGGAATGTAAAACTGGTGACACAGGAAACGCTCAAAGCATAGACGGTAGGAAGACTCAGTCTTCCTGACTTAAGACGGCATTGTGTCTCTTACATTTAATTCCGATGAAATTTCTGAGTTTCATCGTCAATGGGAAGGTCCAAGTGATACAGTAAACCTGCAGAGGTGCATCGGAATGTAAACCTGGTGACACAGGAAACGCTCAATACATAGACAGTAGGAAGACTATGTCTTCCTGTACTTAAGTCGGCATTGTGTCTCTTATATTTAATTCCAAAGCAATTTCTGTGTTTCATCGTCACTGTGAAGGTCCAGTGGATACAGTAAACCTGCAGAGGTGCATCGGAATGTAAAACTGGTGACACAGGAAACGCTGAAAACATAGACAGTAGGAAGACTCAGTCTTCCTGTACTTAAATCGGCATTGTGTCTCTTATATTTAATTCCGATGCAATTTCTGTGTTTCATCGTCACTGTGAAGGTCCAAGGGATACAGTAAACCTGCAGAGGTGCATGGGAATGTAAAACTGGTGACACAGGAGACGCTCAAAACATAGACAGTAGGAAGACTCAGTCTTCCTTTACTTTAGTCGGCATTGTGTCTCTTATATTTAGATCCGATGCAATTTATGTGTTTCATCGTCAATGGGAAGTCCAATGGATCCAGTAAACCTGCAGAGGTGCATCGGAATGTAAAACTGGTGACACAGGAAACGCTGAAAACGTAGACAGTAGGAAGACTCAGTTTTCCTGTTCTTAAGTCGGCATTGTGTCTCTTATATTTAATTCCGATGCAATTTCTGTGTTTCATCGTCCATGGGAAGGTCTAAGGGATACAGTAAACCTGCAAAGGCCCATCGGAATGTAAAACTGGTGACACAGGAAACGCTCAAAACATAGACCCTAAGGAAGACTCAGCTTTCTTGTACTTAAGTCGGCACTGTGTCTCTTATATTTAAGTCAGATGCAATTTGTGTGTTTCATCGTCACTCGGAAGGTCCAATGGATACAGTAATCCTGCAGAGGTTCATCGGAATGTAAAACTGGTGACACAGAAACGCTCAAAACATAGACCCTAAGAAGACTCAGTTTTGTAGTACTTAAGTCGGCATTGTGTCTCTTATATTTAATTCCAAAGCAATTTCTGTGTTTCATCGTCACTGTGAAGGTCCAATGGATACAGTAAACCTGCAGAGGTGCATCGGAATGTAAAACTGGTGACACAGGAAACGCTCAATACATAGACCCTAAGAAGACTGAGTTTTGTAGTACTTATGTCTGCATAGTGTCTCTTATATTTAATTCCGATGCAATTTCTGTGTTTCATCGTCACTGTGAAGGTCCAACGGATACAGTAAACCTGCAGAGGTGCATCGGAATGTAAAACTGGTGACACAGGAAACGCTCAAAACATAGACAGTAGGAAGACTCAGACTTCCTGTACTTAAGTAGGCATTGTGTCTCTTATATTTATATCCGATGCAATTTTAGCGTTTCATCGTCAATGGGAAGGTCCAATGGATACAGTAAACCTGCAGAAGTGCATCGGAATGTAAAACTGGTGACACAGGAAACGCTCAAAACATAGACCCAAGGAAGACTAAGTTTTCTTGTACTTAAGTCGGCATTGTGTCTCTTATATTTAATTCCGATGCAAATTCTGTGTTTCATCGTCACTGTGAAGGTCGAATGGATGCAGTTAACCTGCAGAGATGCATCGGAATGTAAAACTGATGACACAGGAAACGCTCAAAGCATAGACAGTAGGAAGACTCAGCCTTCCTGTACTTAAGTCGGCATTGTGCCTCTTATATTTAAATCCGATGCAATTTCTGTGTTTCATCGTCAGTGGAAGGTCCAATGGATACAGAAAACGTGCAGAGGTCCATCGGAATGTTAAACTGGTGACACAGGAAACGCTCAAACCATAGACCCCAAGAAGACTCAGTTTTCTTGCACTTAAGTCGGCATTGTGTCTCTTATATTTAATTCCGATGCAATTTCTGTGTTTCATCGTCAATGGGACGGTCCAATGGATACTGTAAACCTGCAGAGGTGCATCGGAATGTAAAACTGTTGACACAGGAAACGCTCAAAACATAGACAGTAGGAAGACTCAGTCTTCCTGTACTCAAGTCGGCATTGTGTCTCTTATATTTAAATCCGATGCAATTTCTGTGTTTCATCATCGATGGAAGGTCCAAGGGATACAGTAAACCTGCAGAGGTGCATCGGAATGTAAAACTGGTGAAACAGGAAAAGCTCAAACATAGACAGTAGGAAGACTCAGTCTTCCTGTACTTAAGTCTGCATTGTGTCTCTTATATTTAAATCCGATGCCATATCTGTGTTTCATCGTCAGTGGGAAGGTCCAATGGATACAGTAAACATGCGGAGGTGCATCGGAATGTAAAACTGGTGACACAGGAAACGCTCAAAACATAGACAGTAGGAAGACTCAGACTTCCTTACTTAAGACGGCATTGTGTCTCTTACATTTAATTCCGATGAAATTTCTGTGTTTCATCGTCAATGGGAAGGTCCAAGGGATACAGTAAACCTGCAGAGGTGCATCGAAATGTAAACCTGGTGACACAGGAAACGCTCAATACATAGACAGTAGGAACACACAGTCTTCCTGTAGTTAAGTCGGCATTGTGTCTCTTATATTTAATTCCAAAGCAATTTCTGTGTTTCATCGTCACTGTGAAGGTCCAGTGGATACAGTAAACCTGCAGAGGTGCATCGGAATGTAAAACTGGTGACACAGGAAACGCTGAAAACATAGACAGTAGGAAGACTCAGTCTTCCTGTACTTAAATCGGCATTGTGTCTCTTTTATTAAATTCCGATGCAATTTCTGTGTTTCGTCGTCACTGTGAAGGTCCAAGGGACACAGTAAACCTGCAGAGGTGCATCGGAATGTAAAACTGGTGACACAGGAAACGCTCAGAAACATAGACAGTAGGAAGACACAGTCTTCCTGTACTTAAGTCGGCATTGTGTCTCTTATATTTAATTCCGATGCAATTTCTGTGTTTCATCGTCGATGGGAATGTCCAAAGGATACAGTAAACCTGCAGAGGTGCATCGGAATGTAAAACTGGTGACAGAGGAAACGCTCAGAGACATAGACAGTAGGAAGACACAGTCTTCCTGTACTTAAGTCGGCATTGTGTCTCTTATATTAAATTCCGATGCAATATCTGTTTTTCATAGTCACTGTGAAGGTCGAAGCGATATAGTAAACCTGCAGAGGTGCATCGGAATGTAAAACTGGTGAGACCGGAAACGCTCAAAACATAAACAGTAGGAAGACTCAGTCTTCCTGTACCTATGTCGGCATTGCGTCTCTTATATTTAAATCCGATGCAATTTCTGTGTTTCATCGTCAGTGGAAGGTCCAATGGATACAGTAAACCTGCAGAGGTGCATCGGAATGTAAAACTGGTGGCACAGGAAACGCTCAAAACATAGACAGTAGGAAGACTCAGTCTTCCTGTACTTAAGTCGGCATTGTGTCTCTTATATTTAATTCCGATGCAATTTCTGTGTTTCATCGTCAATGGGAAGGTCCAATGGATACAGTAAACCTGCAGAGTTGCATCGGAATGTAAAACTGGTGACACAGGAAACGCTCAAAACGTAGACAGTAGGAAGACTCAGTCTTCCTGTACTTAAGTCGACATTGTGACTCTTAGATCTAATTCCGATGCAATATCTGTGTTTCATCGTCGATGGGAAGGCCCAAGGGATACAGAAAACGTGCAGAGGTCCATCGGAATGTAAAACTGGTGACACAGGAAACGCTAAAACCATAGACCCCAAGAAGACTCAGTTTTCTTGCACTTAAGTCGACATTGTGTCTCTTATATTTAATTCCGATGCAATTTCTGTGTTTCATCGTCAATGGGAAGGTCCAATGGATACTGTGAACCTGCAGAGGTGCATCGGAATGTAAAACTGGTGACACAGGAAACGCTCAAAACATAGACAGTAGGAAGACTCAGTCTTCCTGTACTCAAGTCGGCATTGTGTCTCTTATATTTAAATCCGATGCAATTTCTGTGTTTCATCGTCGATGGAAGGTCCAAGGGATACAGTAAACCTGCAGAGGTGCATCGCAATGTAAAACTGGTGACACAGTAAACGCTCAAAACATAGACAGTAGGAAGACTATGTCTTCCTGTACTTAAGTCTGCATTGTGTCTCTTATATTTAAATCCGATGCAATTTCTGTGTTTCATCGTCACTGTGAAGGTCCAAGGGATACAGTAAACCTGCAGAGGTGCATGGAAATGTAAAACTGGTGACACAGGAGACGCTCAAAACATAGACAGTAGGAAGACTCAGTCTTCCTTTACTTTAGTCGGCATTGTGTCTCTTATATTTAAATCCGATGCAATTTATGTGTTTCATCGTCAATGGGAAGTCCAATGGATCCAGTAAACCTGCAGAGGTGCATCGGAATGTAAAACTGGTGACACAGGAAACGCTGAAAACGTAGACAGTAGGAAGACTCAGTTTTCCTGTTCTTAAGTCGGCATTGTGTCTCTTATATTTAATTCCGATGCAATTTCTATGTTTCATCGTCGATGGGAATGTCCAAGGGATACAGTAAACCTGCAGAGGTGCATCGGAATGTAAAACTGGTGTCACAGGAAACGCTCAAAACATAGACAGTAGGAAGACTCAGTCTTCCTGTACTTAAGTCGGCATTGCGTCTCTTATATTTAATTCCGATGCAATTTCTGTGTTTCATCGTCCATGGGAAGGTCCAAGGGATACAGTAAACCTGCAAAGGCCCATCGGAATGTAAAACTGGTGACACAGGAAACGCTCAAAACATAGACCCTAAAGAAGACTCAGTTTCCTTGTACTTAAGTCGGCACTGTGTCTCTTAGATTTAATTCCGATGCAATTTCTGTGTTTCATCGTCTTTGGGAAGGTCGAATGGATACAGTAATCCTGCAGAGGTTCATCGGAATGTAAAACTGGTGACACTGAAACGCTCAAAACATAGACCCCCAGGAAGACTCAGTTTTGTAGTACTTAAATCGACATTGTGTCTCTTATATTTAATTCCGATGCAATTTCTGTGTTTCATCGTCACTGTGAAGGTCCAAGGGATACAGTAAACCTGCAGAGGTGCATGGGAATGTAAAACTGGTGACACAGGAGACGCTCAAAACATAGACAGTAGGAAGACTCAGTCTTCCTTTACTTTAGTCGGCATTGTGTCTCTTATATTTAAATCCGATGCAATTTCTGTGTTTCATCGTCAATGGGAAGGTCCAATGGATCCAGTAAACCTGCAGAGGTGCATCGGAATGTAAAACTGGTGACACAGGAAACGCTCAAAACGTAGACAGTAGGAGGACTCAGTTTTCCTGTACTTAAGTCGGCATTGTGTCTCTTATATTTAATTCCGATGCAATTTCTGTGTTTCATCGTCAATGGGAAGGTCCAATGGATACAGTAATGCTGCAGAGTTGCATCGGAATGTAAAACTGGTGGCACAGGAAACGCTCAAAACGTAGACAGTAGGAAGACTCAGACTTCCTGTACTTAAGTCGACATTGTGACTCTTAGATCTAATTCCGATGCAATATCTGTGTTTCATCGTCGATGGGAAGGTCCAAGGGATACAGAAAACGTGCAGAGGTCCATCGGAATGTTAAACTGGTGATACAGGAAACGCTCATACCATAGACCCCAAGAAGACTCAGTTTTCTTGCACTTAAGTCGGCATTGTGTCTCTTATATTTAATTCCGATGCAATTTCTGTGTTTCATCGTCAATGGGAAGGTCCAATGGATACTGTAAACCTGCAGAGGTGCATCGGAATGTAAAACTGTTGACACAGGAAACGCTCAAAACATAGACAGTAGGAAGACTCAGTCTTCCTGTACTCAAGTCGGCATTGTGTCTCTTATATTTAAATCCGATGCAATTTCTGTGTTTCATCATCGATGGAAGGTCCAAGGGATACAGTAAACCTGCAGAGGTGCATCGGAATGTAAAACTGGTGAAACAGGAAAAGCTCAAACATAGACAGTAGGAAGACTCAGTCTTCCTGTACTTAAGTCTGCATTGTGTCTCTTATATTTAAATCCGATGCCATATCTGTGTTTCATCGTCAGTGGGAAGGTCCAATGGATACAGTAAACATGCGGAGGTGCATCGGAATGTAAAACTGGTGACACAGGAAACGCTCAAAACATAGACAGTAGGAAGACTCAGTCTTCCTGACTTAAGACGGCATTGTGTCTCTTACATTTAATTCCGATGAAATTTCTGTGTTTCATCGTCAATGGGAAGGTCCAAGGGATACAGTAAACCTGCAGAAGTGCATCGAAAAGTAAACCTGGTGACACAGGAAACGCTCAATACATAGACAGTAGGAAGACACAGTCTTCCTGTACTTAAGTCGGCATTGTGTCTCTTATATTTAATTCCAAAGCAATTTCTGTGTTTCACCGTCACTGTGAAGGTCCAGTGGATAAAGTAAACCTGCAGAGGTGCATCGGAATGTAAAACTGGTGACACAGGAAACGCTGAAAACATAGACAGTAGGAAGACTCAGTCTTCCTGTACTTAAATCGGCATTGTGTCTCTTATATTTAATTCCGATGCAATTTCTATGTTTCGTCGTCACTGTGAAGGTCCAAGGGATACAGTAAACCTGCAGAGGTGCATCGGAATGTAAAACTGGTGACACAGGAAACGCTCAGAAACATAGACAGTAGGAAGACACAGTCTTCCTGTACTTAAGTCGGCATTGTGTCTCTTATATTTAATTCCGATGCAATTTCTGTGTTTCATCGTCGGATGGAATGTCCAAAGGATACAGTAAACCTGCAGAGGTGCATCGGAATGTATAACTGGTGACAGAGGAAAAGCTCAGAAACATAGACAGTAGGAAGACACAGCCTTCCTGTACTTAAGTCGGCATTGTGTCTCTTATATTTAATTCCAAAGCAATTTCTGTGTTTCATCGTCACTGTGAAGGTGCAATGGATACAGTAAACCTGCAGAGGTGCATCGGAATGTAAAACTGGTGACACAGGAAACGCTCAAAACATAGACCCAAGGAATACTCAGTTTTCTTGTACTTAAGTCGGCATTGTGTCTCTTATATTAAATTCCGATGCAATATCTGTTTTTCATAGTCACTGTGAAGGTCGAAGCGATACAGTAAACCTGCAGAGGTGCATCGGAATGTAAAACTGGTGAGACCGGAAACGCTCAAAACATAGACAGTAGGAAGACTCAGTCTTCCTGAACCTAAGTCGGCATTGTGTCTCTTATATTTAAATCCGATGCAATTTCTGTGTTTCATCGTCAGTGGAAGGTCCAATTGATACAGTAAACCTGCAGAGGTGCATCGGAATGTAAAACTGGTGACACAGGAAACGCTTAAAACATAGACAGTAGGAAGACTATGTCTTCCTGTACTTAAATCGGCATTGTGTCTCTTATATTTAATTCCGATGCAATTTCTGTGTTTCATCGTCACTGTGAAGGTCCAAGGGATACAGTAAACCTGCAGAGGTGCATGGGAATGTAAAACTGGTGACACAGGAGACGCTCAAAACATAGACAGTAGGAAGACTCAGTCTTCCTTTACTTTAGTCGGCATTGTGTCTCTTATATTTAAATCCGATGCAATTTATGTGTTTCATCGTCAATGGGAAGTCCAATGGATCCAGTAAACCTGCAGAGGTGCATCGGAATGTAAAACTGGTGACACAGGAAACGCTGAAAACGTAGACAGTAGGAAGACTCAGTTTTCCTGTACTTAAGCCGGCATTGTGTCTCTTATATTTAATTCCGATGCAATTTCTATGTTTCATCGTCGATGGGAATGTCCAAGGGATACAGTAAACCTGCAGAGGTGCATCGGAATGTAAAACTGGTGTCACAGGAAACGCTCAAAACATAGACAGTAGGAAGACTCAGTCTTCCTGTACTTAAGTCGGCTTTGCGTCTCTTATATTTAATTCCGATGCAATTTCTGTGTTTCATCGTCCATGGGAAGGTCCAAGGGATACAGTAAACCTGCAAAGGCCCATCGGAATGTAAAACTGGTGACACAGGAAACGCTCAAAACATAGACCCTAAAGAAGACTCAGTTTCCTTGTATTTAAGTCGGCACTGTGTCTCTTAGATTTAATTCCGATGCAATTTCTGTGTTTCATCGTCTTTGGGAAGGTCGAATGGATACAGTAATCCTGCAGAGGTTCATCGGAATGTAAAACTGGTGACACTGAAACGCTCAAAACATAGACCCCAGGAAGACTCAGTTTTGTAGTACTTAAATCGACATTGTGTCTCTTATATTTAATTCCGATGCAATTTCTGTGTTTCATCGTCACTGTGAAGGTCCAAGGGATACAGTAAACCTGCAGAGGTGCATGGGAATGTAAAACTGGTGACACAGGAGACGCTCAAAACATAGACAGTAGGAAGACTCAGTCTTCCTTTACTTTAGTCGGCATTGTGTCTCTTATATTTAAATCCGATGCAATTTCTGTGTGTCATCGTCAATGGGAAGGTCCAATGGATCCAGTAAACCTGCAGAGGTGCATCGGAATGTAAAACTGGTGACACAGGAAACGCTCAAAACGTAGACAGTAGGAGGACTCAGTTTTCCTGTACTTAAGTCGGCATTGTGTCTCTTATATTTAATTCCGATGCAATTTCTGTGTTTCATCGTCCATGGGAAGGTCCAAGGGATACAGTAAACCTGCAGAGGCCCATCGGAATGTAAAACTGGTGAAACAGTAAACGCTCAAAACATAGACCCTAAGGAAGACTCAGTTTTCTTGTACTTAAGTCGGCACTGTGTCTCTTATATTTAATTCCGATGCAATTTGTGTGTTTCATCGTCACTCGGAAGGTCCAATGGATACAGTAATCCTGCAGAGGTTCATCGGAATGTAAAACTGGTGACACAGAAACGCTCAAAACATAGACCCTAAGAAGACTCAGTTTTGTAGTACTTAAGTCGGCATTGTGTGTCTTATATTTAATTCCGATTTAATTTCTGTGTTTCTTCGTCACTGTGAAGGTCCAATGGATACAGTAAACCTGCAGAGGTGCATCGGAATGTAAAACTGGTGACACAGGAAACGCTCAATACAAAGACCCTAAGAAGACTGAGTTTTGTAGTACTTAAGTCGGCATTGTGTGTCTTATATTTAATTCCGATGTAATTTCTGTGTTTCATCGTCACTGTGAAGGTCCAATGGATGCAGTAAACCTGCAGAGATGCATCGGAATGTAAAACTGATTACACAGGAAACGCTCAAAGCATAGACAGTAGGAAGACTCAGCCTTCCTGTACTTAAGTCGGCATTGTGCATCTTATATTTGAATCCGATGCAATTTCTGTGTCTCATCGTCAGTGGAAGGTCCAATGGATACAGTAAACCTGCAGAGGTGCATCGGAATGTAAAACTGGTGGCACAGGAAACGCTCAAAACGTAGACAGTAGGAAGACTCAGACATCCTGTACTTAAGTCGACATTGTGACTCTTAGATCTAATTCCGATGCAATATCTGTGTTTCATCGTCGATGGGAAGGCCCAAGGGATACAGAAAACGTGCAGAAGTCCATCGGAATGTAAAACTGGTGACACAGGAAACGCTAAAACCATAGACCCCAAGAAGACTCAGTTTTCTTGCACTTAAGTCGACATTGTGTCTCTTATATTTAATTCCGATGCAATTTCTGTGTTTCATCGTCAATGGGAAGGTCCAATGGATACTGTAAACCTGCAGAGGTGCATCGGAATGTAAAACTGGTGACACAGGAAACGCTCAAAACATAGACAGTAGGAAGACTCAGTCTCCCTGTACTCAAGTCGGCATTGTGTCTCTTATATTTAAATCCGATGCAATTTCTGTGTTTCATCGTCTATGGAAGGTCCAAGGGATACAGTAAACCTGCAGAGGTGCATCGGAATGTAAAACTGGTGACACAGGAAACGCTCAAAGCATAGACAGTAGGAAGACTTCCTGTACTTAAGTCTGCATTGTGTCTCTTATATTTAAATCCGATGCAATTTCTGTGTTTCATCGTCAATGGGAAGGTCCAATGGATACAGTAAACATGCGGAGGTGCATCGGAATCTAAAACTGGTGACACAGGAAACGCTCAATACATAGACAGTAGGAACACACAGTCTTCCTGTAGTTAAGTCGGCATTGTGTCTCTTATATTTAATTCCAAAGCAATTTCTGTGTTTCATCGTCACTGTGAAGGTCCAGTGGATACAGTAAACCTGCAGAGGTGCATCGGAATGTAAAACTGGTGACACAGGAAACGCTGAAAACATAGACAGTAGGAAGACTCAGTCTTCCTGTACTTAAATCGGCATTGTGTCTCTTTTATTAAATTCCGATGCAATTTCTGTGTTTCGTCGTCACTGTGAAGGTCCAAGGGACACAGTAAACCTGCAGAGGTGCATCGGAATGTAAAACTGGTGACACAGGAAACGCTCAGAAACATAGACAGTAGGAAGACACAGTCTTCCTGTACTTAAGTCGGCATTGTGTCTCTTATATTTAATTCCGATGCAATTTCTGTGTTTCATCGTCGATGGGAATGTCCAAAGGATACAGTAAACCTGCAGAGGTGCATCGGAATGTAAAACTGGTGACAGAGGAAACGCTCAGAGACATAGACAGTAGGAAGACACAGTCTTCCTGTACTTAAGTCGGCATTGTGTCTCTTATATTAAATTCCGATGCAATATCTGTTTTTCATAGTCACTGTGAAGGTCGAAGCGATATAGTAAACCTGCAGAGGTGCATCGGAATGTAAAACTGGTGAGACCGGAAACGCTCAAAACATAAACAGTAGGAAGACTCAGTCTTCCTGTACCTATGTCGGCATTGCGTCTCTTATATTTAAATCCGATGCAATTTCTGTGTTTCATCGTCAGTGGAAGGTCCAATGGATACAGTAAACCTGCAGAGGTGCATCGGAATGTAAAACTGGTGGCACAGGAATCGCTCAAAACATAGACAGTAGGAAGACTCAGTCTTCCTGTACTTAAGTCGGCATTGTGTCTCTTATATTTAATTCCGATGCAATTTCTGTGTTTCATCGTCAATGGGAAGGTCCAATGGATACAGTAAACCTGCAGAGTTGCATCGGAATGTAAAACTGGTGACACAGGAAACGCTCAAAACGTAGACAGTAGGAAGACTCAGTCTTCCTGTACTTAAGTCGACATTGTGACTCTTAGATCTAATTCCGATGCAATATCTGTGTTTCATCGTCGATGGGAAGGCCCAAGGGATACAGAAAACGTGCAGAGGTCCATCGGAATGTAAAACTGGTGACACAGGAAACGCTAAAACCATAGACCCCAAGAAGACTCAGTTTTCTTGCACTTAAGTCGACATTGTGTCTCTTATATTTAATTCCGATGCAATTTCTGTGTTTCATCGTCAATGGGAAGGTCCAATGGATACTGTGAACCTGCAGAGGTGCATCGGAATGTAAAACTGGTGACACAGGAAACGCTCAAAACATAGACAGTAGGAAGACTCAGTCTTCCTGTACTCAAGTCGGCATTGTGTCTCTTATATTTAAATCCGATGCAATTTCTGTGTTTCATCGTCGATGGAAGGTCCAAGGGATACAGTAAACCTGCAGAGGTGCATCGCAATGTAAAACTGGTGACACAGTAAACGCTCAAAACATAGACAGTAGGAAGACTATGTCTTCCTGTACTTAAGTCTGCATTGTGTCTCTTATATTTAAATCCGATGCAATTTCTGTGTTTCATCGTCAATGGGAAGGTCCAATGGATACAGTAAACATGCGGAGGTGCATCGGAATGTAAAACTGGTGACACAGGAAACGCTCAAAGCATAGACGGTAGGAAGACTCAGTCTTCCTGACTTAAGACGGCATTGTGTCTCTTACATTTAATTCCGATGAAATTTCTGAGTTTCATCGTCAATGGGAAGGTCCAAGGGATACAGTAAACCTGCAGAGGTGCATCGGAATGTAAACCTGGTGACACAGGAAACGCTCAATACATAGACAGTAGGAAGACTATGTCTTCCTGTACTTAAGTCGGCATTGTGTCTCTTATATTTAATTCCAAAGCAATTTCTGTGTTTCGTCGTCACTGTGAAGGTCCAGTGGATACAGTAAACCTGCAGAGGTGCATCGGAATGTAAAACTGGTGACACAGGAAACGCTGAAAACATAGACAGTAGGAAGACTCAGTCTTCCTGTACTTAAATCGGCATTGTGTCTCTTATATTTAATTCCGATGCAATTTCTGTGTTTCATCGTCACTGTGAAGGTCCAAGGGATACAGTAAACCTGCAGAGGTGCATGGGAATGTAAAACTGGTGACACAGGAGACGCTCAAAACATAGACAGTAGGAAGACTCAGTCTTCCTTTACTTTAGTCGGCATTGTGTCTCTTATATTTAAATCCGATGCAATTTATGTGTTTCATCGTCAATGGGAAGTCCAATGGATCCAGTAAACCTGCAGAGGTGCATCGGAATGTAAAACTGGTAACACAGGAAACGCTGAAAACGTAGACAGTAGGAAGACTCAGTTTTCCTGTTCTTAAGTCGGCATTGTGTCTCTTATATTTAATTCCGATGCAATTTCTATGTTTCATCGTCGATGGGAATGTCCAAGGGATACAGTAAACCTGCAGAGGTGCATCGGAATGTAAAACTGGTGTCACAGGAAACGCTCAAAACATAGACAGTAGGAAGACTCAGTCTTCCTGTACTTAAGTCGGCATTGCGTCTCTTATATTTAATTCCGATGCAATTTCTGTGTTTCATCGTCCATGGGAAGGTCCAAGGGATACAGTAAACCTGCAAAGGCCCATCGGAATGTAAAACTGGTGACACAGGAAACGCTCAAAACATAGACCCTAAAGAAGACTCAGTTTCCTTGTACTTAAGTCGGCACTGTGTCTCTTAGATTTAATTCCGATGCAATTTCTGTGTTTCATCGTCTTTGGGAAGGTCGAATGGATACAGTAATCCTGCAGAGGTTCATCGGAATGTAAAACTGGTGACACTGAAACGCTCAAAACATAGACCCCCAGGAAGACTCAGTTTTGTAGTACTTAAATCGACATTGTGTCTCTTATATTTAATTCCGATGCAATTTCTGTGTTTCATCGTCACTGTGAAGGTCCAAGGGATACAGTAAACCTGCAGAGGTGCATGGGAATGTAAAACTGGTGACACAGGAGACGCTCAAAACATAGACAGTAGGAAGACTCAGTCTTCCTTTACTTTAGTCGGCATTGTGTCTCTTATATTTAAATCCGATGCAATTTCTGTGTTTCATCGTCAATGGGAAGGTCCAATGGATCCAGTAAACCTGCAGAGGTGCATCGGAATGTAAAACTGGTGACACAGGAAACGCTCAAAACGTAGACAGTAGGAGGACTCAGTTTTCCTGTACTTAAGTCGGCATTGTGTCTCTTATATTTAATTCCGATGCAATTTCTGTGTTTCATCGTCAATGGGAAGGTCCAATGGATACAGTAAACCTGCAGAGTTGCATCGGAATGTAAAACTGGTGGCACAGGAAACGCTCAAAACGTAGACAGTAGGAAGACTCAGACTTCCTGTACTTAAGTCGACATTGTGACTCTTAGATCTAATTCCGATGCAATATCTGTGTTTCATCGTCGATGGGAAGGTCCAAGGGATACAGAAAACGTGCAGAGGTCCATCGGAATGTTAAACTGGTGATACAGGAAACGCTCATACCATAGACCCCAAGAAGACTCAGTTTTCTTGCACTTAAGTCGGCATTGTGTCTCTTATATTTAATTCCGATGCAATTTCTGTGTTTCATCGTCAATGGGAAGGTCCAATGGATACTGTAAACCTGCAGAGGTGCATCGGAATGTAAAACTGGTGACACAGGAAACGCTCAAAGCATAGACAGTAGGAAGACTTCCTGTACTTAAGTCTGCATTGTGTCTCTTATATTTAAATCCGATGCAATTTCTGTGTTTCATCGTCAATGGGAAGGTCCAATGGATACAGTAAACATGCGGAGGTGCATCGGAATGTAAAACTGGTGACACAGGAAACGCTCAATACATAGACAGTAGGAACACACAGTCTTCCTGTAGTTAAGTCGGCATTGTGTCTCTTATATTTAATTCCAAAGCAATTTCTGTGTTTCATCGTCACTGTGAAGGTCCAGTGGATACAGTAAACCTGCAGAGGTGCATCGGAATGTAAAACTGGTGACACAGGAAACGCTGAAAACATAGACAGTAGGAAGACTCAGTCTTCCTGTACTTAAATCGGCATTGTGTCTCTTTTATTAAATTCCGATGCAATTTCTGTGTTTCGTCGTCACTGTGAAGGTCCAAGGGACACAGTAAACCTGCAGAGGTGCATCGGAATGTAAAACTGGTGACACAGGAAACGCTCAGAAACATAGACAGTAGGAAGACACAGTCTTCCTGTACTTAAGTCGGCATTGTGTCTCTTATATTTAATTCCGATGCAATTTCTGTGTTTCATCGTCGATGGGAATGTCCAAAGGATACAGTAAACCTGCAGAGGTGCATCGGAATGTAAAACTGGTGACAGAGGAAACGCTCAGAGACATAGACAGTAGGAAGACACAGTCTTCCTGTACTTAAGTCGGCATTGTGTCTCTTATATTAAATTCCGATGCAATATCTGTTTTTCATAGTCACTGTGAAGGTCGAAGCGATATAGTAAACCTGCAGAGGTGCATCGGAATGTAAAACTGGTGAGACCGGAAACGCTCAAAACATAAACAGTAGGAAGACTCAGTCTTCCTGTACCTATGTCGGCATTGCGTCTCTTATATTTAAATCCGATGCAATTTCTGTGTTTCATCGTCAGTGGAAGGTCCAATGGATACAGTAAACCTGCAGAGGTGCATCGGAATGTAAAACTGGTGGCACAGGAAACGCTCAAAACATAGACAGTAGGAAGACTCAGTCTTCCTGTACTTAAGTCGGCATTGTGTCTCTTATATTTAATTCCGATGCAATTTCTGTGTTTCATCGTCAATGGGAAGGTCCAATGGATACAGTAAACCTGCAGAGTTGCATCGGAATGTAAAACTGGTGACACAGGAAACGCTCAAAACGTAGACAGTAGGAAGACTCAGTCTTCCTGTACTTAAGTCGACATTGTGACTCTTAGATCTAATTCCGATGCAATATCTGTGTTTCATCGTCGATGGGAAGGCCCAAGGGATACAGAAAACGTGCAGAGGTCCATCGGAATGTAAAACTGGTGACACAGGAAACGCTAAAACCATAGACCCCAAGAAGACTCAGTTTTCTTGCACTTAAGTCGACATTGTGTCTCTTATATTTAATTCCGATGCAATTTCTGTGTTTCATCGTCAATGGGAAGGTCCAATGGATACTGTGAACCTGCAGAGGTGCATCGGAATGTAAAACTGGTGACACAGGAAACGCTCAAAACATAGACAGTAGGAAGACTCAGTCTTCCTGTCCTCAAGTCGGCATTGTGTCTCTTATATTTAAATCCGATGCAATTTCTGTGTTTCATCGTCGATGGAAGGTCCAAGGGATACAGTAAACCTGCAGAGGTGCATCGCAATGTAAAACTGGTGACACAGTAAACGCTCAAAACATAGACAGTAGGAAGACTATGTCTTCCTGTACTTAAGTCTGCATTGTGTCTCTTATATTTAAATCCGATGCAATTTCTGTGTTTCATCGTCAATGGGAAGGTCCAATGGATACAGTAAACATGCGGAGGTGCATCGGAATGTAAAACTGGTGACACAGGAAACGCTCAAAGCATAGACGGTAGGAAGACTCAGTCTTCCTGACTTAAGACGGCATTGTGTCTCTTACATTTAATTCCGATGAAATTTCTGAGTTTCATCGTCAATGGGAAGGTCCAAGGGATACAGTAAACCTGCAGAGGTGCATCGGAATGTAAACCTGGTGACACAGGAAACGCTCAATACATAGACAGTAGGAAGACTATGTCTTCCTGTACTTAAGTCGGCATTGTGTCTCTTATATTTAATTCCAAAGCAATTTCTGTGTTTCGTCGTCACTGTGAAGGTCCAGTGGATACAGTAAACCTGCAGAGGTGCATCGGAATGTAAAACTGGTGACACAGGAAACGCTGAAAACATAGACAGTAGGAAGACTCAGTCTTCCTGTACTTAAATCGGCATTGTGTCTCTTATATTTAATTCCGATGCAATTTCTGTGTTTCATCGTCACTGTGAAGGTCCAAGGGATACAGTAAACCTGCAGAGGTGCATGGGAATGTAAAACTGGTGACACAGGAGACGCTCAAAACATAGACAGTAGGAAGACTCAGTCTTCCTTTACTTTAGTCGGCATTGTGTCTCTTATATTTAAATCCGATGCAATTTATGTGTTTCATCGTCAATGGGAAGTCCAATGGATCCAGTAAACCTGCAGAGGTGCATCGGAATGTAAAACTGGTGACACAGGAAACGCTGAAAACGTAGACAGTAGGAAGACTCAGTTTTCCTGTTCTTAAGTCGGCATTGTGTCTCTTATATTTAATTCCGATGCAATTTCTATGTTTCATCGTCGATGGGAATGTCCAAGGGATACAGTAAACCTGCAGAGGTGCATCGGAATGTAAAACTGGTGTCACAGGAAACGCTCAAAACATAGACAGTAGGAAGACTCAGTCTTCCTGTACTTAAGTCGGCATTGCGTCTCTTATATTTAATTCCGATGCAATTTCTGTGTTTCATCGTCCATGGGAAGGTCCAAGGGATACAGTAAACCTGCAAAGGCCCATCGGAATGTAAAACTGGTGACACAGGAAACGCTCAAAACATAGACCCTAAAGAAGACTCTGTTTCCTTGTACTTAAGTCGGCACTGTGTCTCTTAGATTTAATTCCGATGCAATTTCTGTGTTTCATCGTCTTTGGGAAGGTCGAATGGATACAGTAATCCTGCAGAGGTTCATCGGAATGTAAAACTGGTGACACTGAAACGCTCAAAACATAGACCCCCAGGAAGACTCAGTTTTGTAGTACTTAAATCGACATTGTGTCTCTTATATTTAATTCCGATGCAATTTCTGTGTTTCATCGTCACTGTGAAGGTCCAAGGGATACAGTAAACCTGCAGAGGTGCATGGGAATGTAAAACTGGTGACACAGGAGACGCTCAAAACATAGACAGTAGGAAGACTCAGTCTTCCTTTACTTTAGTCGGCATTGTGTCTCTTATATTTAAATCCGATGCAATTTCTGTGTTTCATCGTCAATGGGAAGGTCCAATGGATCCAGTAAACCTGCAGAGGTGCATCGGAATGTAAAACTGGTGACACAGGAAACGCTCAAAACGTAGACAGTAGGAGGACTCAGTTTTCCTGTACTTAAGTCGGCATTGTGTCTCTTATATTTAATTCCGATGCAATTTCTGTGTTTCATCGTCAATGGGAAGGTCCAATGGATACAGTAAACCTGCAGAGTTGCATCGGAATGTAAAACTGGTGGCACAGGAAACGCTCAAAACGTAGACAGTAGGAAGACTCAGACTTCCTGTACTTAAGTCGACATTGTGACTCTTAGATCTAATTCCGATGCAATATCTGTGTTTCATCGTCGATGGGAAGGTCCAAGGGATACAGAAAACGTGCAGAGGTCCATCGGAATGTTAAACTGGTGATACAGGAAACGCTCATACCATAGACCCCAAGAAGACTCAGTTTTCTTGCACTTAAGTCGGCATTGTGTCTCTTATATTTAATTCCGATGCAATTTCTGTGTTTCATCGTCAATGGGAAGGTCCAATGGATACTGTAAACCTGCAGAGGTGCATCGGAATGTAAAACTGTTGACACAGGAAACGCTCAAAACATAGACAGTAGGAAGACTCAGTCTTCCTGTACTCAAGTCGGCATTGTGTCTCTTATATTTAAATCCGATGCAATTTCTGTGTTTCATCATCGATGGAAGGTCCAAGGGATACAGTAAACCTGCAGAGGTGCATCGGAATGTAAAACTGGTGAAACAGGAAAAGCTCAAACATAGACAGTAGGAAGACTCAGTCTTCCTGTACTTAAGTCTGCATTGTGTCTCTTATATTTAAATCCGATGCCATATCTGTGTTTCATCGTCAGTGGGAAGGTCCAATGGATACAGTAAACATGCGGAGGTGCATCGGAATGTAAAACTGGTGACACAGGAAACGCTCAAAACATAGACAGTAGGAAGACTCAGTCTTCCTGACTTAAGACGGCATTGTGTCTCTTACATTTAATTCCGATGAAATTTCTGTGTTTCATCGTCAATGGGAAGGTCCAAGGGATACAGTAAACCTGCAGAAGTGCATCGAAAAGTAAACCTGGTGACACAGGAAACGCTCAACACATAGACAGTAGGAAGACACAGTCTTCCTGTACTTAAGTCGGCATTGTGTCTCTTATATTTAATTCCAAAGCAATTTCTGTGTTTCACCGTCACTGTGAAGGTCCAGTGGATAAAGTAAACCTGCAGAGGTGCATCGGAATGTAAAACTGGTGACACAGGAAACGCTGAAAACATAGACAGTAGGAAGACTCAGTCTTCCTGTACTTAAATCGGCATTGTGTCTCTTATATTTAATTCCGATGCAATTTCTATGTTTCGTCGTCACTGTGAAGGTCCAAGGGATACAGTAAACCTGCAGAGGTGCATCGGAATGTAAAACTGGTGACACAGGAAACGCTCAGAAACATAGACAGTAGGAAGACACAGTCTTCCTGTACTTAAGTCGGCATTGTGTCTCTTATATTTAATTCCGATGCAATTTCTGTGTTTCATCGTCGGATGGAATGTCCAAAGGATACAGTAAACCTGCAGAGGTGCATCGGAATGTAAAACTGGTGACAGAGGAAAAGCTCAGAAACATAGACAGTAGGAAGACACAGCCTTCCTGTACTTAAGTCGGCATTGTGTCTCTTATATTTAATTCCAAAGCAATTTCTGTGTTTCATCGTCACTGTGAAGGTGCAATGGATACAGTAAACCTGCAGAGGTGCATTGGAATGTAAAACTGGTGACACAGGAAACGCTCAAAACATAGACCCAAGGAATACTCAGTTTTCTTGTACTTAAGTCGGCATTGTGTCTCTTATATTAAATTCCGATGCAATATCTGTTTTTCATAGTCACTGTGAAGGTCGAAGCGATACAGTAAACCTGCAGAGGTGCATCGGAATGTAAAACTGGTGAGACCGGAAACGCTCAAAACATAGACAGTAGGAAGACTCAGTCTTCCTGAACCTAAGTCGGCATTGTGTCTCTTATATTTAAATCCGATGCAATTTCTGTGTTTCATCGTCAGTGGAAGGTCCAATTGATACAGTAAACCTGCAGAGGTGCATCGGAATGTAAAACTGGTGACACAGGAAACGCTTAAAACATAGACAGTAGGAAGACTATGTCTTCCTGTACTTAAATCGGCATTGTGTCTCTTATATTTAATTCCGATGCAATTTCTGTGTTTCATCGTCACTGTGAAGGTCCAAGGGATACAGTAAACCTGCAGAGGTGCATGGGAATGTAAAACTGGTGACACAGGAGACGCTCAAAACATAGACAGTAGGAAGACTCAGTCTTCCTTTACTTTAGTCGGCATTGTGTCTCTTATATTTAAATCCGATGCAATTTATGTGTTTCATCGTCAATGGGAAGTCCAATGGATCCAGTAAACCTGCAGAGGTGCATCGGAATGTAAAACTGGTGACACAGGAAACGCTGAAAACGTAGACAGTAGGAAGACTCAGTTTTCCTGTACTTAAGCCGGCATTGTGTCTCTTATATTTAATTCCGATGCAATTTCTATGTTTCATCGTCGATGGGAATGTCCAAGGGATACAGTAAACCTGCAGAGGTGCATCGGAATGTAAAACTGGTGTCACAGGAAACGCTCAAAACATAGACAGTAGGAAGACTCAGTCTTCCTGTACTTAAGTCGGCTTTGCGTCTCTTATATTTAATTCCGATGCAATTTCTGTGTTTCATCGTCCATGGGAAGGTCCAAGGGATACAGTAAACCTGCAAAGGCCCATCGGAATGTAAAACTGGTGACACAGGAAACGCTCAAAACATAGACCCTAAAGAAGACTCAGTTTCCTTGTACTTAAGTCGGCACTGTGTCTCTTAGATTTAATTCCGATGCAATTTCTGTGTTTCATCGTCTTTGGGAAGGTCGAATGGATACAGTAATCCTGCAGAGGTTCATCGGAATGTAAAACTGGTGACACTGAAACGCTCAAAACATAGACCCCAGGAAGACTCAGTTTTGTAGTACTTAAATCGACATTGTGTCTCTTATATTTAATTCCGATGCAATTTCTGTGTTTCATCGTCACTGTGAAGGTCCAAGGGATACAGTAAACCTGCAGAGGTGCATGGGAATGTAAAACTGGTGACACAGGAGACGCTCAAAACATAGACAGTAGGAAGACTCAGTCTTCCTTTACTTTAGTCGGCATTGTGTCTCTTATATTTAAATCCGATGCAATTTCTGTGTGTCATCGTCAATGGGAAGGTCCAATGGATCCAGTAAACCTGCAGAGGTGCATCGGAATGTAAAACTGGTGACACAGGAAACGCTCAAAACGTAGACAGTAGGAGGACTCAGTTTTCCTGTACTTAAGTCGGCATTGTGTCTCTTATATTTAATTCCGATGCAATTTCTGTGTTTCATCGTCCATGGGAAGGTCCAAGGGATACAGTAAACCTGCAGAGGCCCATCGGAATGTAAAACTGGTGAAACAGTAAACGCTCAAAACATAGACCCTAAGGAAGACTCAGTTTTCTTGTACTTAAGTCGGCACTGTGTCTCTTATATTTAATTCCGATGCAATTTGTGTGTTTCATCGTCACTCGGAAGGTCCAATGGATACAGTAATCCTGCAGAGGTTCATCGGAATGTAAAACTGGTGACACAGAAACGCTCAAAACATAGACCCTAAGAAGACTCAGTTTTGTAGTACTTAAGTCGGCATTGTGTGTCTTATATTTAATTCCGATTTAATTTCTGTGTTTCTTCGTCACTGTGAAGGTCCAATGGATACAGTAAACCTGCAGAGGTGCATCGGAATGTAAAACTGGTGACACAGGAAACGCTCAATACAAAGACCCTAAGAAGACTGAGTTTTGTAGTACTTAAGTCGGCATTGTGTGTCTTATATTTAATTCCGATGTAATTTCTGTGTTTCATCGTCACTGTGAAGGTCCAATGGATGCAGTAAACCTGCAGAGATGCATCGGAATGTAAAACTGATTACACAGGAAACGCTCAAAGCATAGACAGTAGGAAGACTCAGCCTTCCTGTACTTAAGTCGGCATTGTGCATCTTATATTTGAATCCGATGCAATTTCTGTGTCTCATCGTCAGTGGAAGGTCCAATGGATACAGTAAACCTGCAGAGGTGCATCGGAATGTAAAACTGGTGGCACAGGAAACGCTCAAAACGTAGACAGTAGGAAGACTCAGACATCCTGTACTTAAGTCGACATTGTGACTCTTAGATCTAATTCCGATGCAATATCTGTGTTTCATCGTCGATGGGAAGGCCCAAGGGATACAGAAAACGTGCAGAAGTCCATCGGAATGTAAAACTGGTGACACAGGAAACGCTAAAACCATAGACCCCAAGAAGACTCAGTTTTCTTGCACTTAAGTCGACATTGTGTCTCTTATATTTAATTCCGATGCAATTTCTGTGTTTCATCGTCAATGGGAAGGTCCAATGGATACTGTAAACCTGCAGAGGTGCATCGGAATGTAAAACTGGTGACACAGGAAACGCTCAAAACATAGACAGTAGGAAGACTCAGTCTCCCTGTACTCAAGTCGGCATTGTGTCTCTTATATTTAAATCCGATGCAATTTCTGTGTTTCATCGTCTATGGAAGGTCCAAGGGATACAGTAAACCTGCAGAGGTGCATCGGAATGTAAAACTGGTGACACAGGAAACGCTCAAAGCATAGACAGTAGGAAGACTTCCTGTACTTAAGTCTGCATTGTGTCTCTTATATTTAAATCCGATGCAATTTCTGTGTTTCATCGTCAATGGGAAGGTCCAATGGATACAGTAAACATGCGGAGGTGCATCGGAATGTAAAACTGGTGACACAGGAAACGCTCAAAGCATAGACAGTAGGAAGAGTCAGTCTTCCTGACTTAAGACGGCATTGTGTCTCTTACATTTAATTCCGATGCAATTTCTGTGTTTCATCGTCAATGGGAAGGTCGAAGGGATACAGTAAACCTGCAGAGGTGCATCGGAATGTAAACCTGGTGACACAGGAAACGCTCAATACATAGACAGTAGGAAGACACAGTCTTCCTGTACTTAAGTGGGCATTGTGTCTCTTATATTTAATTCCAAAGCAATTTCTGTGTTTCATCGTCACTGTGAAGGTCCAGTGGATACAGTAAACCTGCAGAGGTGCATCGGAATGTAAAACTGGTGACACAGGAAACGCTGAAAACATAGACAGTAGGAAGACTCAGTCTTCCTGTACTTAAATCGGCATTGTGTCTCTTATATTTAATTCCGATGCAATTTCTGTGTTTCATCGTCACTGTGAAGGTCCAAGGGATACAGTAAACCTGCAGAGGTGCATGGGAATGTAAAACTGGTGACACAGGAGACGCTCAAAACATAGACAGTAGGAAGACTCAGTCTTCCTTTACTTTAGTCGGCATTGTGTCTCTTATATTTAAATCCGATGCAATTTATGTGTTTCATCGTCAATGGGAAGTCCAATGGATCCAGTAAACCTGCAGAGGTGCATCGGAATGTAAAACTGGTGACACAGGAAACGCTGAAAACGTAGACAGTAGGAAGACTCAGTTTTCCTGTACTTAAGTCGGCATTGTGTCTCTTATATTTAATTCCGATGCAATTTCTATGTTTCATCGTCGATGGGAATGTCCAAGGGATACAGTAAACCTGCAGAGGTGCATCGGAATGTAAAACTGGTGTCACAGGAAACGCTCAAAACATAGACAGTAGGAAGACTCAGTCTTCCTGTACTTAAGTCGGCATTGCGTCTCTTATATTTAATTCCGATGCAATTTCTGTGTTTCATCGTCCATGGGAAGGTCCAAGGGATACAGTAAACCTGCAAAGGCCCATCGGAATGTAAAACTGGTGACACAGGAAACGCTCAAAACATAGACCCTAAAGAAGACACAGTTTCCTTGTACTTAAGTCGGCACTGTGTCTCTTAGATTTAATTCCGATGTAATTTCTGTGTTTCATCGTCTTTGGGAAGGTCGAATGGATACAGTAATCCTGCAGAGGTTCATCGGAATGTAAAACTGGTGACACTGAAACGCTCAAAACATAGACCCCAGGAAGATTCAGTTTTGTAGTACTTAAATCGACATTGTGTCTCTTATATTTAATTCCGATGCAATTTCTGTGTTTCATCGTCACTGTGAAGGTCCAAGGGATACAGTAAACCTGCAGAGGTGCATGGGAATGTAAAACTGGTGACACAGGAGACGCTCAAAACATAGACAGTAGGAAGACTCAGTCTTCCTTTACTTTAGTCGGCATTGTGTCTCTTATATTTAAATCCGATGCAATTTCTGTGTGTCATCGTCAATGGGAAGGTCCAATGGATCCAGTAAACCTGCAGAGGTGCATCGGAATGTAAAACTGGTGACACAAGAAACGCTCAAAACGTAGACAGTAGGAGGACTCAGTTTTCCTGTACTTAAGTCGGCATTGTGTCTCTTATATTTAATTCCGATGCAATTTCTGTGTTTCATCGTCCATGGGAAGGTCCAAGGGATACAGTAAACCTGCAGAGGCCCATCGGAATGTAAAACTGGTGAAACAGGAAACGCTCAAAACATAGACCCTAAGGAAGACTCAGTTTTCTTGTACTTAAGTCGGCACTGTGTCTCTTATATTTATTTCCGATGCAATTTGTGTGTTTCATCGTCACTCGGAAGGTCCAATGGATACAGTAATCCTGCAGAGGTTCATCGGAATGTAAAACTGGTGACACAGAATCGCTCAAAACATAGACCCTAAGAAGACTCAGTTTTGTAGTACTTAAGTCGGCATTGTGTGTCTTATATTTAATTCCGATTTAATTTCTGTGTTTCATCGTCACTGTGAAGGTCCAATGGATACAGTAAACCTGCAGAGGTGCATCGGAATGTAAAACTGGTGACACAGGAAACGCTCAATACAAAGACCCTAAGAAGACTGAGTTTTGTAGTACTTAAGTCGGCATTGTGTGTCTTATATTTAATTCCGATGTAATTTCTGTGTTTCATCGTCACTGTGAAGGTCCAATGGATGCAGTAAACCTGCAGAGATGCATCGGAATGTAAAACTGATTACACAGGAAACGCTCAAAGCATAGACAGTAGGAAGACTCAGCCTTCCTGTACTTAAGTCGGCATTGTGCATCTTATATTTAAATCCGATGCAATTTCTGTGTCTCATCGTCAGTGGAAGGTCCAATGGATACAGTAAACCTGCAAAGGTGCATCGGAATGTAAAACTGGTGACACAGGAAACGCTCAAAACATAGACAGTAGGAAGACTCAGTCTTCCTGTACTTAAGTCGGCATTATGTCTCTTATATTTAATTCCGATGCAATTTCTGTGTTTCATCGTCAATGGGACGGTCCAATGGATACTGTAAACCTGCAGAGGTGCATCGGAATGTAAAACTGTTGACACAGGAAACGCTCAAAACATAGACAGTAGGAAGACTCAGTCTTCCTGTACTCAAGTCGGCATTGTGTCTCTTATATTTAAATCCGATGCAATTTCTGTGTTTCATCATCGATGGAAGGTTTAAGGGATACAGTAAACCTGCAGAGGTGCATCGGAATGTAAAACTGGTGAAACAGGAAAAGCTCAAACATAGACAGTAGGAAGACACAGTCTTCCTGTACTTAAGACTGCATTGTGTCTCTTATATTTAAATCCGATGCCATATCTGTGTTTCATCGTCAGTGGGAAGGTCCAATGGATACAGTAAACATGCGGAGGTGCATCGGAATGTAAAACTGGTGACACAGGAAACGCTCAAAACATAGACAGTAGGAAGACTCAGTCTTCCTGACTTAAGACGGCTTTGTGTCTCTTACATTTAATTCCGATGAAATTTCTGTGTTTCATCGTCAATGGGAAGGTCCAAGGGATACAGTAAACCTGCAGAGGTGCATCGAAATATAAACCTGGTGACACAGGAAACGCTCAATACATAGACAGTAGGAAGACACAGTCTTCCTGTACTTAAGTCGGCATTGTGTCTCTTATATTTAATTCCAAAGCAATTTCTGTGTTTCATCGTCACTGTGAAGGTCCAGTGGATACAGTAAACCTGCAGAGGTGCATCGGAATGTAAAACTGGTGACACAGGAAACGCTGAAAACATAGACAGTAGGAAGACTCAGTCTTCCTGTACTTAAATCGGCATTGTGTCTCTTATATTTAATTCCGATGCAATTTCTGTGTTTCGTCGTCACTGTGAAGGTCCAAGGGATACAGTAAACCTGCAGAGGTGCATCGGAATGTAAAACTGGTGACACAGGAAACGCTCAGAAACATAGACAGTAGGAAGACACAGTCTTCCTGTACTTAAGTCGGCATTGTGTCTCTTATATTTAATTCCGATGCAATTTCTGTGTTTCATCGTCGATGGGAATGTCCAAAGGATACAGTAAACCTGCAGAGGTGCATCGGAATGTAAAACTGGTGACAGAGGAAACGCTCAGAAACATAGACAGTAGGAAGACACAGTCTTCCTGTACTTAAGTCGGCATTGTGTCTCTTATATTTAATTCCAAAGCAATTTCTGTGTTTCATCGTCACTGTGAAGGTGCAATGGATACAGTAAACCTGCAGAGGTGCATCGGAATGTAAAACTGGTGACACAGGAAACGCTCAAAACATAGACCCAAGGAAGACTCAGTTTTCTTGTACTTAAGTCGGCATTGTGTCTCTTATATTAAATTCCGATGCAATATCTGTTTTTCATAGTCACTGTGAAGGTCGAAGCGATGCAGTAAACCTGCAGAGGTGCATCGGAATGTAAAACTGGTGAGACCGGAAACGCTCAAATCATAGACAGTAGGAAGACTCAGTCTTCCTGTACCTAAGTCGGCATTGTGTCTCTTATATTTAAATCCGATGCAATTTCTGTGTTTCATCGTCAGTGGAAGGTCCAATGGATACAGTAAACCTGCAGAGGTGCATCGGAATGTAAAACTGGTGACACAGGAAACGCTCAAAGCATAGACAGTAGGAAGACTCAGTCTTCCTGTACTTAAGTCGGCATTGTGTCTCTTATATTTAATTCCGATGCAATTTCTGTGTTTCATCGTCAATGGGAAGGTCCAATGGATACAGTAAACCTGCAGAGTTGCATCGGAATGTAAAACTGGTGACACAGGAAACGCTCAAAACGTAGACAGTAGGAAGACTCAGTCTTCCTGTACTTAAGTCGACATTGTGACTCTTGGATCTAATTCCGATGCAATATCTGTGTTTCATCGTCGATGGGAAGGTCCAAGGGATACTGAAAACGTGCAGAGGTCCATCGGAATGTAAAACTGGTGACACAGGAAACGCTCAAACCATAGGCCCCAAGAAGACTCAGTTTTCTTGCACTTAAGTCGGCATTGTGTCTCTTATATTTAATTCCGATGCAATTTCTGTGTTTCATCGTCAATGGGAAGGTCCAATGGATACTGTAAACCAGCAGAGGTGCATCGGAATGTAAAACTGTTGACACAGGAAACGCTCAAAACATAGACAGTAGGAAGACTCAGTCTTCCTGACTTAAGACGGCATTGTGTCTCTTACATTTAATTCCGATGAAATTTCTGTGTTTCATCGTCAATGGGAAGGTCCAAGGGATACAGTAAACCTGCAGAGGTGCATCGAAATGTAAACCTGGTGACACAGGAAACGCTCAATACATAGACAGTAGGAAGACACAGTCTTCCTGTGCTTAAGTCGGCATTGTGTCTCTTATATTTAATTCCGATGCAATTTCTTTGTTTCATCGTCCATAGGAAGGTTCAAGGGATACAGTAAACCTGCAAAGGCCCATCGGAATGTAAAACTGGTGACACAGGAAACGCTCATAACATAGACCCTAAAGAAGACTCAGTTTCCTTTTACTTAAGTCGGCACTGTGTCTCTTAGATTTAATTCCGATGCAATTTCTGTGTTTCATCGTCTTTGGGAAGGTCGAATGGATACAGTAATCCTGCAGAGGTTCATCGGAATGTAAAACTGGTGACACAGAAACGCTCAAAACATAGACCCTAGGAAGACTCAGTTTTGTAGTACTTAAGTCGGCATTGTGTCTCTTATATTTAATTCCGTTGCAATTACTGTGCTTCATCGTGACTGTGAAGGTCCTACGGATACAGTAAACCTGCAGAGGTGCATCGGAATGTAAAACTGGTGACACAGGAAACGCTCAAAACAAAGACAGTAGAAAGTCTCAGTCTTCCTGTACTTAAGTCGGCATTGTGTCTCTTATATTTAATTCCAAAGCAATTTCTGTGTTTCATCGTCACTGTGAAGGGCCAGTGGATACAGTAAACCTGCAGAGGTGCATCAGAATGTAAAACTGGTGACACAGGAAAAGCTCAAAACATAGACAGTAGGAAGACTCAGTCTTCCTGTACTTAAGTCGGCATTGTGTCTCTTATATTTAATTCCGATGCAATTTCTGTGTTTCATCGTCGATGGGAAGGTCCAAGGATACAGAAAACGTGCAGAGGTCCATCGGAATGTAAAACTGGTGACACAGGAAACGCTCAAACCATAGACCCCAAGAAGACTCAGTTTTCGTGCACTTAAGTCGGCATTGTGTCTCTTATATTTAATTCCGATGCAATTTCAGTGTTTCATCGTCAATGGGAAGGTCCAATGGATACTGTAAACCTGCAGAGGTGCATCAGGATGTAAAACTGGTGACACAGGAATCGCTCAAAACATAGACAGTAGGAAGACTCAGTCTTCCTGTACTCAAGTCGGCATTGTGTCTCTTATATTTAAATCCGATGCAATTTCTGTGTTTCATCGTCAGTGGGAAGGTCCAATGGATACAGTAAACATGCGGAGGTGCATCGGAATGTAAAACTGGTGACACAGGAAACGCTCAAAACATAGACAGTAGGAAGACTCAGTCTTCCTGACTTAAGACGGCATTGTGTCTCTTACATTTAATTCCGATGAAATTTCTGTGTTTCATCGTCAATGGGAAGGTCCAAGGGATACAGTAAACCTGCAGAGGTGCATGGGAATGTAAAACTGGTGACACAGGACTCGCTCAAAACATAGACAGTAGGAAGACTCAGTCTTCCTTTACTTTAGTCGGCATTGTGTCTCTTATATTTAATTCCGATGCAATTTCTTTGTTTCATCGTCCATGGGAAGGTTCAAGGGATACAGTTAACCTGCAAAGGCCCATCGGAATGTAAAACTGGTGACACAGGAAACGCTCAAAACATAGACCCTATAGAAGACTCAGTTTCCTTGTACTGAAGTCGGCACTGTGTCTCTTAGGTTTAATTCCGATGCAATTTCTGTGTTTCATCGTCTTTGGGAAGGTCGAATGGATACAGTAATCCTGCAGAGGTTCATCGGAATGTAAAACTGGTGACACAGAAACGCTCAAAACATAGACCCTAGGAAGACTCAGTTTTGTAGTACTTAAGTCGGCATTGTGTCTCATATTTAATTCCGATGCAATTACTGTGTTTCATCGTGACTGCGAAGGTCCTACGGATACAGTAAACCTGCAGAGGTGCATCGGAATGTAAAACTGGTGACACAGGAAACGCTCAAAACATAGACAGTAGAAAGACTCAGTCTTCCTGTACTTAAGTCGGCATTGTGTCTCTTATATTTAATTCCAAAGCAATTTCTGTGTTTCATCATCACTGTGAAGGGCCAGTGGATACAGTAAACCTGCAGAGGTGCATCAGAATGTAAAACTGGTGACACAGGAAAAGCTCAAAACATAGACAGTAGGAAGACTCAGTCTTCCTGTACTTAAGTCGGCATTGTGTCTCTTATATTTAATTCCGATGCAATTTCTGTGTTTCATCGTCCATGGGAAGGTCCAAGGAATACAGTAATCCTGCAGAGGTGCATCGCAATGTAAAACTGAATACACAGGAAACGCTGAAAACATAGACAGTACGAAGACTCAGTCTTCCTGTACTTAAAGCGGCATTGTGTCTCTTATATTTAATTCCGATGCAATTTCTGTGTTTCATCGTCTTTGTGAAGGTCCAAGGGATACAGTAAACCTGCAGAGGTGCATCGGAATGTAAAACTGGTGACACAGAAACGTTCAAAGCATAGACAGTAGGAAGATTCAGTATTCCTGTACTTAAGTCGGCATTGTGTCTCTTATATTTAAATCCGATGCAATTTCTGTGTTTCATCGGCAATGCGAAGGTCCAATGGATACAGTAAACCTGCAGACGTGCATCGGAATGTAAAATTGGTGACACAGGAAAAGCTCAAAACATAGACAGTAGGAAGACTCAGTCTTCCTGTACTTAAGTCGGCATTGTGTCTCTTATATTTAATTCCGATGCAATTTCTGTGTTTCATCGTCCATGGGAAGGTCCACGGAATACAGTAATCCTGCAGAGGTGTATCGGAATGTAAAACTGAATACACAGGAAACGCTGAAAACATAGACAGTAGAAAGACTCAGTCTTCCTGTACTTAAGTCGGCATTGTGTCTCTTACATTTAATTCCGATCCAATTTCTGTATTTCATCGTCAATGGGAAGGTCCAAGGGATACAGTAAACCTGCAGAGGTGCATCGGAGTGTAAAACTGATGACACAGGAAACCCTCAAAACATAGACAGTAGGAAGACTCAGACTTCCTGTACTTAAGTAGGCATTGTGTCTCTTATATTTAAATTTGATGCAATTTCTGTGTTTCATCGTCACTGTCAAGGTCGAATGGATGCAGTAAACCTGCAGAGATGCATCGGAATGTAAAACTAATGACACAGGAAACGCTCAAATCATAGACAGTAGGAAGACTCAGACTTCCTGTACTTAAGTCGGCATTGTGCCTCTTATATTTAAATCCGATGCAATTTCTGCGTTTCATCGTCAATGGGAAGGTCCAATGGGTACAGTAAACCTGCAGAGGTGTATCGGAATGTAAAACTGGTGACACAGGAAACGCTCAAAGCATAGACAGTAGGAAGACTCAGTCTTCCTGTACTTAAGTCGGCATTGTGTCTCTTATATTTAATTCCGATGCAATTTCTGTGTTTCATCGTCGATGGGAAGGTCCAATGGATACAGTAAACCTGCAGAGTTGCATCGGAATGTAAAACTGGTGACACAGGAAACGCTCAAAACGTAGACAGTAGGAAGACTCAGTCTTCCTGTACTTAAGTCGACATTGTGACTCTTAGATCTAATTCCGATGCAATATCTGTGTTTCATCGTCGATGGGAAGGTCCAAGGGATACTGAAAACGTGCAGAGGTCCATCGGAATGTAAAACTGGTGACACAGGAAACGCTCAAACCATAGGCCCCAAGAAGACTCAGTTTTCTTGCACTTAAGTCGGCATTGTGTCTCTTATATTTAATTCCGATGCAATTTCTGTGTTTCATCGTCAATGGGAAGGTCCAATGGATACTGTAAACCTGCAGAGGTGCATCGGAATGTAAAACTGTTGACACAGGAAACGCTCAAAACATAGACAGTAGGAAGACTCAGTCTTCCTGACTTAAGACGGCATTGTGTCTCTTACATTTAATTCCGATGAAATTTCTGTGTTTCATCGTCAATGGGAAGGTCCAAGGGATACAGTAAACCTGCAGAGGTGCATCGAAATGTAAACCTGGTGACACAGGAAACGCTCAATACATAGAAAGTAGGAAGACACAGTCTTCCTGTACTTAAGTCGGCATTGTGTCTCTTATATTTAATTCCGATGCAATTTCTTTGTTTCATCGTCCATAGGAAGGTTCAAGGGATACAGTAAACCTGCAAAGGCCCATCGGAATGTAAAACTGGTGACACAGGAAACGCTCAAAACATAGACCCTAAAGAAGACTCAGTTTCCTTTTACTTAGTCGGCACTGTGTCTCTTAGATTTAATTCCGATGCAATTTCTGTGTTTCATCGTCTTTGGGAAGGTCGAATAGATACAGTAATCCTGCAGAGGTTCATCGGAATGTAAAACTGGTGACACAGAAACGCTCAAAACATAGACCCTAGGAAGACTGAGTTTTGTAGTACTTAAGTCGGCATTGTGTCTCTTATATTTAATTCCGATGCAATTACTGTGCTTCATCGTGACTGTGAAGGTCCTACGGATACAGTAAACCAGCAGAGGTGCATCGGAATGTAAAACTGGTGACACAGGAAACGCTCAAAACAAAGACAGTAGAAAGTCTCAGTCTTCCTGTACTTAAGTCGGCATTGTGTCTCTTATATTTAATTCCAAAGCAATTTCTGTGTTTCATCGTCACTGTGAAGGGCCAGTGGATACAGTAAACCTGCAGAGGTGCATCAGAATGTAAAACTGGTGACACAGGAAAAGCTCAAAACATAGACAGTAGGAAGACTCAGTCTTCCTGTACTTAAGTCGGCATTGTGTCTCTTATATTTAATTCCGTTGCAATATCTGTGTTTCATCGTCGATGGGAAGGTCCAAGGATACAGAAAACGTGCAGAGGTCCATCGGAATGTAAAACTGGTGACACAGGAAACGCTCAAACCATAGACCCCAAGAAGACTCAGTTTTCGTGCACTTAAGTCGGCATTGTGTCTCTTATATTTAATTCCGATGCAATTTCAGTGTTTCATCGTCAATGGGAAGGTCCAATGGATACTGTAAACCTGCAGAGGTGCATCAGGATGTAAAACTGGTGACACAGGAATCGCACAAAACATAGACAGTAGGAAGACTCAGTCTTCCTGACTTAAGACGGCTTTGTGTCTCTTACATTTAATTCCGATGAAATTTCTGTGTTTCATCGTCAATGGGAAGGTCCAAGGGATACAGTAAACCTGCAGAGGTGCATGGGAATGTAAAACTGGTGACACAGGAGTCGCTCAAAACATAGACAGTAGGAAGACTCAGTCTTCCTTTACTTTAGTCGGCATTGTGTCTCTTATATTTAATTCCGATGCAATTTCTTTGTTTCATCGTCCATGGGAAGGTTCAAGGGATACAGTAAACCTGCAAAGGCCCATCGGAATGTAAAACTGGTGACACAGGAAACGCTCAAAACATAGACCCTATAGAAGACTCAGTTTCCTTGTACTTAAGTCGGCACTGTGTCTCTTAGGTTTAATTCCGATGCAATTTCTGTGTTTCATCGTCTTTGGGAAGGTCGAATGGATACAGTAATCCTGCAGAGGTTCATCGGAATGTAAAACTGGTGACACAGAAACGCTCAAAACATAGACCCTAGGAAGACTCAGTTTTGTAGTACTTAAGTCGGCATTGTGTCTCATATTTAATTCCGATGCAATTACTGTGTTTTATCGTGACTGCGAAGGTCCTACGGATACAGTAAACCTGCAGAGGTGCATCGGAATGTAAAACTGGTGACACAGGAAACGCTCAAAACATAGACAGTAGAAAGACTCAGTCTTCCTGTACTTAAGTCGGCATTGTGTCTCTTATATTTAATTCCAAAGCAATTTCTGTGTTTCATCATCACTGTGAAGGGCCAGTGGATACAGTAAACCTGCAGAGGTGCATCAGAATGTAAAACTGGTGACACAGGAAAAGCTCAAAACATAGACAGTAGGAAGACTCAGTCTTCCTGTACTTAAGTCGGCATTGTGTCTCTTATATTTAATTCCGATGCAATTTCTGTGTTTCATCGTCCATGGGAAGGTCCAAGGAATACAGTAATCCTGCAGAGGTGCATCGCAATGTAAAACTGAATACACAGGAAACGCTGAAAACATAGACAGTACGAAGACTCAGTCTTCCTGTACTTAAATCGGCATTGTGTCTCTTATATTTAATTCCGATGCAATTTCTGTGTTTCATCGTCTTTGTGAAGGTCCAAGGGATAAAGTAAACCTGCAGAGGTGCATCGGAATGTAAAACTGGTGACACAGAAACGTTCAAAGCATAGACAGTAGGAAGACTCAGTATTCCTGTACTTAAGACGGCATTGTGTCTCTTATATTTAAATCCGATGCAATTTCTGTGTTTCATCGTCCATGGGAAGGTCCACGGAATACAGTAATCCTGCAGAGGTGTATCGGAATGTAAAACTGAATACACAGGAAACGCTGAAAACATAGACAGTAGAAAGACTCAGTCTTCCTGTACTTAAGTCGGCATTGTGTCTCTTACATTTAATTCCGATCCAATTTCTGTATTTCATCGTCAATGGGAAGGTCCAAGGGATACAGTAAACCTGCAGAGGTGCATCGGAGTGTAAAACTGATGACACAGGAAACCCTCAAAACATAGACAGTAGGAAGACTCAGACTTCCTGTACTTAAGTAGGCATTGTGTCTCTTATATTTAAATTTGATGCAATTTCTGTGTTTCATCGTCACTGTCAAGGTCGAATGGATGCAGTAAACCTGCAGAGATGCATCGGAATGTAAAACTAATGACACAGGAAACGCTCAAATCATAGACAGTAGGAAGACTCAGCCTTCCTGTACTTAAGTCGGCATTGTGCCTCTTATATTTAAATCCGATGCAATTTCTGCGTTTCATCGTCAATGGGAAGGTCCAATGGGTACAGTAAACCTGCAGAGGTGTAATGGAATGTAAAACTGGTGACACAGGAAACGCTCAAAACATAGACTTAAAGAAGACTCAGTTTTCTTGTACTTAAGTCGGCATTGTGTCTCTTATATTTAATTCCGATGCAATTTCTGTGTTTCATCGTCGATGGGAAGGTCCAAGGGATACAGAAAACCTGCAGAGGTCCATCGGAATGTCAAACTGGTGACACAGGAAACGCTCTAACCATAGACCCTATGAAGACTCAGTTTTCTTGTACTTAAGTCGGCATTGTGCCTCTTATATTTAAATCCGATGCAATTTCTGTGTTTCATCGTCAATGGGAAGGTCCAATGGATACAGTAAAACCTGCAGACGTGCATCGGAATGTAAAGCTGGTGACACAGGCAACGCTCAAAACGTAGACAGTAGGAAGACTCAGTCTTCCTGTACTTTAGTCGGCATTGTGTCTCTTATATTTAATTCCGATGCAATTTCTGTGTTTCATCGTCGATGGGAATATCCAAGGGATACAGTAAACCTGCAGAGGTGCATCGGAATGTAAAACTGGTGACACAGGAAACGCTCAAAACATAGACAGTAGGAAGACTCAGTCTTCCCGTAGTTAAGTCGGCATTGTGTCTCTTATATTTAATTCCGATGCAATTTCTGTGTTTCATCGTCCATGGGAAGGTCCAACAGATACAGTAAACCTGCAGAGGCCCATCGGAATGTAAAACTGGTGACACAGGCAACGCTCAAACCATAGACCCTAAGAAGAGTCAGTTTTCTTGTACTTAAGTCGGCATTGTGTCTCTTATATTTAATTCCGATGCAATTTCTGTGTTTCATCGTCAATGGGAAGATCCAAGGGATACAGTAAACATGCAGAGGTGCATCAGAATGTAAACCTGGAGACACCGGAGACGCTCAGAGACATAGACAGTAGGAAGACACAGTCTTCCTGTACTTAAGTCGGCATTGTGTCTCTTATATTTAATTCCAAAGGAATTTCTGTGTTTCATCGTCACTGTGAAGGGCCAGTCGATACACTAAACCTGCAGAGGTGCATCAGAATGTAAAACTGGTGACACAGGAAAAGCTCAAAACATAGACAGTAGGAAGACTCAGTCTTCCTGTACTTAAGTCGGCATTGTGTCTCTTATATTTAATTCCGATGCAATTTCTGTGTTTCATCGTCCATGGGAAGGTCCAAGGAATACAGTAATCCTGCAGAGGTGTATCGGAATGTAAAACTGAATACACAGGAAACGCTGAAAACATAGACAGTAGGAAGACTCAGTCTTCCTGTACTTAAATCGTCATTGTGTCTCTTATATTTAATTCCGATGCAATTTCTGTGTTTCATCGTCTTTGTGAAGGTCCAAGGGATTCAGTAAACCTGCAGAGGTGCATCGGAATGTAAAACTGGTGACATAGGAAACGTTCAAAGCATAGACAGTAGGAAGACACAGTATTCCTGTACTTATGTCGGCATTGTGTCTCTTATATTTAAATCCGATTCAATTTCTGTGTTTCATCGTCAATGGGAAGGTTCAATGGATACAGTAAACCTGCAGACGTGCATCGGAATGTAAAACTGATGACACAGGAAACGCTCAAATCGTAGACAGTAGGAAGACTCAGTCTTCCTGTACTTTAGTCGGCATTGTGCCTCCTATATTTAATTCCGATGCAATTTCTGTGTTTCATCGTTGATGGGAATGTACAAGGTATACAGTAAACCTGCAGAGGTGCATCGGAATGTAAAACTGGTGACACAGGAAACGCTCAAAACATAGACAGTAGGAAGACTCAGCCTTCCAGTATTTAAGTCGGCATTGTGTCTCTTATATTTCATTCCGATGCAATTTCTGTGCTTCATCGTCCATGGGAAGGTCCAAGGGATACAGAAAACCTGCAGAGGCCCATCGGAATGTAGAACTGTTGACACAGGAAACGCTCAAAACATAAACCCTAAAGAAGACTCAGTTTTCTTGTACTTAAGTCGGCAATGTGTCTCTTATATTTAATTCCGATGCAATTCGTGTGTTTCATCGTCACTGGGAAGGTCCAATGGATACAGTAATCCTGCAGAGGTTCATCGGAATGTAAAACTGGTGACACAGAAACGCTCAAAACATAGACCCTAAGAAGACTCAGTTATGTAGTACTTAAGTCGGCATTGTGTGGCTTATATTTAATTCCGATGCAATTTCTGTGTTTCATCGTCACTGTGAAGGTCCAATGGATACAGTATACCTGCAGAGGTGCATCGGAATGTAAAACTGGTGACACAGGAAACGCTCAATACATAGACCCTAAGAAGACTGAGTTTTGTAGTACTTATGTCGGCATCGTGTCCCCTATATTTAATTCCGATGCAATTTGTGTGTTTCAACGTCACTGTGAAGGTCCAACGGATACAGTGAACCTGCAGAGGTGCATCGGAATGTAAAACTGGTGACACAGGAAACGCTCAAAACATAGACAGTAGAAAGATTCAGTCTTCCTGTACTTAAGTCGGCATTGTGCCTCTTATATTTAAATCCGATGCAATTCCTGCGTTTCATCGGCAATAGGAAGGTCCAATGGATACAGTAAACCTGCAAAGGTGCATCGGAATGTAAAACTGGTGACAGAGGAAACGCTCAGAAACATAGACAGTAGGAAGACACAGTCTTCCTGTACTTAAGTCGGCATTGTGTCTCTTATATTTAATTCCAAAGCAATTTCTGTGTTTCATCGTCACTGTGAAGGTGCAATGGATACAGTAAACCTGCAGAGGTGCATCGGAATGTAAAACTGGTGACACAGGAAACGCTCAAAACGTAGACAGTAGGAAGACTCAGTCTTCCTGTACTTCAGTCGGCATTGTGTCTCTTATATTTAATTCCGATCCAATTTCTGTGTTTCATCGTCAATGGGAAGGTCCAAGGGATACAGTAAACCTGCAGAGGTGCATCGGAGTGTAAAACTGTTGACACAGGAAACCCTCAAAACATAGACAGTAGGAAGACTCAGACTTCCTGTACTTAAGTAGGCATTGTGTCTCTTATATTTAAATCCGATGCAATTTCTGTGTTTCATCGTCACTGTGAAGGTCGAATGGATGCAGTAAACCTGCAGAGATGCATCGGAATATAAAACTGATGACACAGGAAACGCTCAAAGCATAGACCCTAAGAAGACTCAGTTTTCTTGTACTTATGTCGGGATTGTGTCTCTTATATTTAATTCCGATGCAATTTCTGTGTTTCATCGTCACTGTGAATGTCGAATGGATACAGTAAACCTGCAGAGGTGCATCGGAATGTAAAACTGGTGACACAGGAAACGTTCAAAGCATAGACAGTAGGAAGACTCAGTCTTCCTGTACTTAAGTCTGCATTGTGTCACTTATATTTAAATGCGATGCAATTTCTGTGTTTCATCGTCAATGGGAAGGTCCAATGGATACAGTAAACCTGCAGAGGTGCATCGGAATGTAATACTGGTGACACAGGAAACGCTCAAAACATAGACAGTAGGAAGACTCAGTCTTCCTGACTTAAGTCGGCATTGTGTCTCTTATATTTAATTCCGATGAAATTTCTGTGTTTAATCGTCAATGGGAAGGTCCAAGGGATACAGCAAACATGCAGAGGTGCATCGGAATGTAAACCTGGTGACACAGGAAACGTTCAGAAACATAGACAGTAGGAAGACACAGTCTTCCTGTACTTAAGTCGGCATTGTGTCTCTTATATTTAATTCCAAAGCAATTTCTGTGTTTCATCGTCACTGTGAAGGTCCAGTGGATACAGTAAACCTGCAGAGGTGCATCAGAATGTAAAACTGGTGACACAGGAAAAGCTCAAAACATACACAGTAGGAAGACTCAGTCTTCCTGTACTTAAGTCGGCATTGTGTCTCTTATATTTAATTCCGATGCAATTTCTGTGTTTCATCGTCTTTGTGAAGGTCCAAGGGATACAGTAAACCTGCAGAGGTGCATCGGAATGTAAAACTGGTGACACAGGAAACGTTCAAAGCATAGACAGTAGGAAGACTCAGTCTTCCTGTACTTAAGTCGGCATTGTGTCTCTTATATTTAATTCCGATGCAATTTCTGTGTTTCATCGTCACTGTGAAGGTCCAACAGATACAGTAAACCTGCAGAGGTGCATCGGAATGTAAACCTGGTGACAGAGGAAACGCTCAGAAACATAGACAGTAGGAAGACACAGTCTTCCTGTACTTAAGTCGGCATTGTGTCTCTTATATTTAATTCCAAAGCAATTTCTGTGTTTCATCGTCACTGTGAAGGTGCAATGGATACAGTAAACCTGCAGAGGTGCATCGGAATGTAAAACTGGTGACATTGGAAACGCTCAAAACGTAGACAGTAGGAAGACTAAGTCTTCCAGTACTTAAGTCGACATTGTGTCTCTTAGATTTAATTCCGATGCAAGTTCTGTGTTTCATCGTCCATGGGAAGGTCCTACGGATACAGTAAACCTGCAGAATTGCATAGGAATGTAAAACTGATTACACAGGAAACGCTGAAAACATATACAGTATAAAGACTCAGTCTTCCTGTACTTACATCGGCATTGTGTCTCTTATATTTAATTCCGAAGCAATATCTGTGTTTCATCTTCACTGTGAAGGTCCAAGTGATACAGTAAACCTGCAGAGGTGCATCGGTATGTAAAACTGGTGACACAGGAAACGCTCAAATCATAGACCCTTAGAAGACTGAGTTTTCTTGTACTTAAGTCGGCATTGTGTCTCCTATATTTAATTCCGATGCAATTTCTGTGTTTCATCGTCAACGGGAAGGTCCAATGTATACATTAAACCTGCAGAGGTGCATAGGAATGTAAAACTGGTGACACAGGAAACGCTCAAAACATAGACAGTAGGAAGACTCAGTCTTCCTGTACTCAAGTCGGCATTGTGTCTCTTATATCTGAATCCGATGCAATTTCTGTGTTTCACCGTCGATGGAAGGTCCAAGGGATACAGTAAACCTGCAGAGGTGCATCGGAATGCAAAACTGGTGACACAGGAAACGCTCAAAACATAGACCCTTAGAAGACTCAGTTTTCTTGTACTTAAGTCGGCATTGTGTCTCCTATATTTAATTCCGATGCAATTTCTGTGTTTCATCGTCAATGGGAAGGTCCAAGGGATACAGTAAACCTGCAGAGGTGCATCGGAATGTAAACCTTGTGACACAGGAAACGCTCAATACATAGACAGTAGGAAGACTCAGTCTTCCTGTACTTAAGTCGGCATTGTGTCTCTTATATTTAATTCCGATGCAATTTCTGTGTTTCATCGTCCATGGGAAGGTCCAAGGAATACAGTAAACGTGCAGAGGTGCATCGGAATGTAAAACTGATTACACAGGAAACGCTGAAAACATAGACAGTAGGAAGACTCAGTCTTCCTGTAGTTAAATATGCATTGTGTCACTTATATTTAATTCCGATGCAATTTCTGTGTTTCATCGTCACTGTGAAGGTCCAAGGGATACAGTAAACCTGCAGAGGTGCATCGGAATGTAAAACTGGTGACACAGGAGACGCTCAAAACATAGACAGTAGGAAGACTCAGTCTTCCTTTACTTAAGTCGGCATTGTGTCTCTTATATTTAAATCCGATGCAATTTCTGTCTTTCATCGTCAATGGGAAGGTCCAATGGAACAGTAAACCTGCAGAGGTGCATCGAAATGTAATACTGGTGACACAGGAAACGCTCAAAACGTAGACAGTAGGTAGACTCAGTTTTCCTGTACTTATGTCGGCATTGTGCCTCTTATATTTAATTCCGATGCAATTTCTGTGTTTCATCGTCGATGGGAATATCCAAGGGATACAGGAAACCTGCAGAGGTGCATCGGAATATTAAACTGGTGTCACAGGAAACGCTCAAAATATAGACAATAGGAAGACTCAGTCTTCCCGTACTTAAGTCGACATTGCGTCTCTTATATTTAATTCCGATGCAATTTGTGTGTTTCATCGTCTTTGGGAAGGTCGAATGGATACAGTAATCCTGCAGAGGTTCATCGGAATGTAAAACTGGTGACACAGAAACGCTCAAAACATAGACCCTAGGAAGACTCAGTTTTGTAGTACTTAAGTCGGCATTGTGTCTCTTATATTTAAATCCGATGGAATTTCTGTGTTTCATCGTTACTGTGAAGGTCCAATGGATACAGTAAACCTCCAGACGTGCATCGGAATGTAAAACTGGTGACACAGGAAACGCTCAAAACGTAGACAGTAGAAATACTCAGTCTTCCTGTACTTGAGTCGGCATTGGGTCTCTTAAATTAATTCCGATGCAATTTCTGTGTTTCATCGTCTTTGTGAGGGTCCAAGGGATACAGTAAAGCTGCACAGGTGCATCGGAATGTAAAACTGGTGACACAGGAAACGTTCAAGGCATAGACAGTAGGAAGACTCAGTCTTCCTGTACTTAAGTCGGCATTGTGTCTCTTATATTTAGATCCGATGCAATTTCTGTGTTTCATCGTCAATGGGAAGGTCCAATGTATACAGTAAACCTGCAGACGTGCATCGGAATGTAAAACTGATTACACAGGAAACGCTGAAAACATAGACAGTATAAAGACTCAGTCATCCTGTACTTACATCGGCATTGTGTCACTTATATTTAATTCCGATGCAATTTCTGTGTTTCATCGTCACTGTGAAGGTCCAAGGGATACAGTAAACCTGCAGAGGTGCATCGGAATGTAAAACTGGTGAAACAGGAAACGCTCAAAACATAGACCCTAAGAAGACTGAGTTTTGTAGTACTTAAGTCGGCATTGTGTCACTTATATTTAATTCCGATGCAATTTCTGTGTTTCGTCGTCCTGTGAAGGTCCTACGGATACAGTAAACCTGCAGAGGTGCATCGGAATGTAAAACTGGTGACACAGGAAACGCTCAAAACGTAGACAGTAGAAATACTCAGTCTTCCTGTACTTAAGTCGGCATTGTGTCTCTTAAATTAATTCCGATCCAATTTCTGTGTTTCATTGTCAATGGGAAGGTCCAAGGGATACAGTAAACCTGCAGAGGTGCATCGGAGTGTAAAACTGATGACACAGGAAACCCTCAAAACATAGACAGTAGGAAGACACAGTCTTCCTGTACTTAAGTCGGCATTGTGTCTCTTATATTTAATTCCGATGCAATTTCTGTGTTTGATCGTCACTGTGAAGGTCGAATGGATGCAGTAAACCTGCAGAGACGCATCGGAATGTAAAACTGATGACACAGGAAACGCTCAAAGCATAGACCCTATGAAGACTCAGTTTTCTTGTACTTATGTCGGCATTGTGTCTCTTATATTTAATTCCGATGCAATATCTGTGTTTCAACGTCAATGGGAAGGTCCAAGGGATACAGTAAACCTGCAAAGGTGCATCGGAATGTAAAACCGGTGACACAGGAAACGCTCAAAACATAGACATTAGGAAGACACAGTCTTCCTGTACTTAAGTCGGCATTGTGTCTCTTATATTTAATTCCGATGCAATTTCTGTGTTTCATCGTCCATGGGAAGGTCCAAGGAATACAGTAATCCTGCAGAGGTGCATCGGAATGTAAAACTGAATACACAGGAAACGCTGAAAACATAGACAGTACGAAGACTCAGTCTTCCTGTACTTAAATCGGCATTGTGTCTCTTATATTTAATTCCAATGCAATTTCTGTGTTTCATCGTGTTTGTGAAGGTCCAAGGGATACAGTAAACCCGCAGAGGTGCATCGGAATGTAAAACTGGTGACACAGGAAATGTTCAAAGCATAGACAGTAGGAAGACTCAGTCTTCCTGTACTTAAGTCGGCATTGTGTCTCCTATATTTAAATCCGATGCAATTTCTGTGTTTCATCGTCAATGGGAAGGTCCAATGGATACAGTAAACCTGCAGACGTGCATCGGAATGTAAAACTGATTACACAGGAAACGCTGAAAACATAGACAGTATAAAGACTCAGTCATCCTGTACTTACAACGGCATTGTGTCTCTTATATTTAATTCCGATGCAATTTCTGTGTTTCATCGTCTTTGTGAAGGTCCAAGGGATACAGTAAACCTGCAGAGGTGCATCGGAATGTAAAACTGGTGACACAGGAAACGTTCAAAGCATAGACAGTAGGAAGACTCAGTCTTCCTGTACTGAAGTCGGCATTGTGTCTCTTATATTTAATTCCGATGCAATTTGTGTGTTTCATCGTCACTGTGAAGGTCCAACGGATACAGTAAACCTGCAGAGGTGCATCGGAATGTAAAACTGGTGACACAGGAAACGCTCAAATCATAGACCCAAGGAAGACTCAGTTTTCTTGTACTTAAGTCGGCATTGTGTCTCTTATATTTAATTCCGATGCAATTTCTGTGTTTCATCGTCACTGTGAAGGTCGAATGGATGCAGTAAACCTGCAGAGATGCATCGGAATGTAAAACTGATGACACAGGAAACGCTCATAGCATAGACAGTAGGAAGACTCAGCCTTCCTGTACTTAAGTCGGCATTGTGCCTCTTATATTTAAATCCGATGCAATTTTTGCGCTTCATCCGCAATAGGAAGGTCCAATGGATACAGTAAACCTGCAAAGGTGCATCGGAATGTAAAACTGGTGACACAGGAAACGCACAAAACGTAGACAGTAGGAAGACTCAGTCTTCCTGTACTTAAGTCGACATTGTAACTCTTAGATTTAATTCTGATGCAAGTTCTGTGTTTCATCGTCCATGGGAAGGTCCTACGGATACAGTAAACCTGCAGAGGTGCATCGGAATGTAAAACTGGTGACACAGGAAACGCTCAAAACATAGACTGTAGAAAGACTCAGTCTTCCTGTACTTCAGTCGGCATTGTGTCTCTTATATTTAATTCCGATCCAATTTCTGTGTTTCATCGTCAATGGGAAGGTCCAAGGGATACAGTAAACCTGCAGAGGTGCATCGGAGTGTAAAACTGTTGACACAGGAAACCCTCAAAACATAGACAGTAGGAAGACTCAGACTTCTTGTACTTAAGTAGGCATTGTGTCTCTTATATTTAAATCCGATGCAATTTCTGTGTTTCATCGTCACTGTGAAGGTGGAATGGATGCAGTAAACCTGCAGAGATGCATCGGAATATAAAACTGATGACACAGGAAACGCTCAAAGCATAGACCCTAAGAAGACTCAGTTTTCTTTTACTTATGTCGGGATTGTGTCTCTTATATTTAATTCCGATGCAATTTCTGTGTTTCATCGTCACTGTGAATGTCGAATGGATACAGTAAACCTGCAGAGATGCATCGGAATGTAAAACTGGTGACACAGGAAACGTTCAAAGCATAGACAGTAGGAAGACTCAGTCTTCCTGTACTTAAGTCGGCATTGTGTCTCTTATATTTATATCCGATGCAATTTCTGTGTTTCATCGTCACTGTGAAGGTCCAATGGATACAGTAAACCTGCAGAGGTGCATCGGAATGTAAAACTGGTGACACAGGAAACGCTCAATACATAGACCCTAAGAAGACTGAGTTTTGTAGTACTTATGTCGGCATTGTGTCTCTTATATTTAATTCCGATGCAATTTATGTGTTTTATCGTCACTGTGAAGGTCCAACGGATACAGTAAACCTGCAGAGGTGCATCGGAATGTAAAACTGGTGACACAGGAAACTCTCAAAACATAGACAGTAGAAAGACTCAGTCTTCCTGTACTTAAGTCGGCATTGTGTCTCTTATATTTAATTCCGATCCAATTTCTGTGTTTCATCGTCGATGGGAATGTCCAAGGGATACAGTAAACCTGCAGAGGTGCATCGGAATGTAATACTGGTGACACAGGAAACGCTCAAAACATAGACAGTAGGAAGACTCAGTTTTCCTGTACTTAAGTCTGCATTCTGTCACTTATATTTAAATGCGATGCAATTTCTGTGTTTCATCGTCAATGGGAAGGTCCAATGGATACAGTAAACCTGCAGAGGTGCATCGGAATGTAATACTGGTGACACAGGAAACGCTCAAAACATAGACAGTAGGAAGACTCAGTCTTCCTGACTTAAGTCGGCATTGTGTCTCTTATATTTAATTCCGATGAAATTTCTGTGTTTCATCGTCAATGGGAAGGTCCAAGGGATACAGTAAACATGCAGAGGTGCATCGGAATGTAAACCTGGTGACACAGGAAACGTTCAGAAACATAGACAGTAGGAAGACACAGTCTTCCTGTACTTATGTCGGCATTGTGTCTCTTATATTTAATTCCAAAGCAATTTCTGTGTTTCATCGTCACTGTGAAGGTCCAGTGGATACAGTAAACCTGCAGAGGTGCATCAGAATGTAAAACTGGTAACACAGGAAAAGCTCAAAACATAGACAGTAGGAAGACTCAGTCTTCCAGTACTTAAGTCGGCATTGTGTCTCTTATATTTAATTCCGATGCAATTTGTGTGTTTCATCGTCCATGGGAAGGTCCAACGAATACAGTAATCCTGCAGAGGTGCATCGGAATGTAAAACTGAATACACAGGAAACGCTGAAAACATAGACAGTAGGAAGACTCAGTCTTCCTGTACTCAAGTCGGCATTGTGTCTCTTATATTTGAATCCGATGCAATTTCTGTGTTTCATCGTCGATGGAAGGTCCAAGGGATACAGTAAACCTGCAGAGGTGCATCGGAATGCAAAACTGGTGACACAGGAAACGCTCAAAACATAGACCCTTAGAAGACTCAGTTTTCTTGTACTTAAGTCGGCATTGTGTCTCCTATATTTAATTCCGATGCAATTTCTGTGTTTCATCGTCAATGGGAAGGTCCAAGGGATACAGTAAACCTGCAGAGGTGCATCGGAATGTAAACCTTGTGACACAGGAAACGCTCAATACATAGACAGTAGGAAGACTCAGTCTTCCTGTACTTAAGTCGGCATTGTGTCTCTTATATTTGATTCCGATGCAATTTCTGTGTTTCATCGTCCATGGGAAGGTCCAAGGAATTCTGTAAACGTGCAGAGGTGCATCGGAATGTAAAACTGATTACACAGGAAACGCTGAAAACATAGACGGTAGGAAGACTCAGTCTTCCTGTAGTTAAATATGCATTGTGTCACTTATATTTAATTCCGATGCAATTTCTGTGTTTCATCGTCACTGTGAAGGTCCAAGGGATACAGTAAACCTGCAGACGTGCATCGGAATGTAAAACTGATTACACAGGAAACGCTGAAAACATAGACAGTATAAAGACTCAGTCATCCTGTACTTACATCGGCATTGTGTCTCTTATATTTAATTCCGATGCAATTTCTGTGTTTCATCGTCTTTGTGACGGTCCAAGGAATACAGTAAACCTGCACAGGTGCATCGGAATGTAAAACTGGTGACACAGGAAACGTTCAAAGCATAGACAGTAGGAAGACTCAGTCTTCCTGTACTTAAGTCGGCATTGTGTCTCTTATATTTAAATCCGATGCAATTTCTGTGTTTCATCGTCAATGGGAAGGTCCAATGGATACAGTAAACCTGCAGACGTGCATCGGAATGTAAAACTGATTACACAGGAAGCACTGAAAACATAGACAGTATAAAGACTCAGTCATCCTGTACTTACATCGGCATTGTGTCACTTATATTTAATTCCGATGCAATTTCTGTGTTTTATCGTGTTTGTGAAGGTCTAAGGGATACAGTAAACCTGCAGAGGTGCATCGGAATGTAAAACTGGTGAAACAGGAAACGCTCAAAACATAGACCCTAAGAAGACTGAGTTTTGTTGTACTTAAGTCGGCATTGTGTCTCTTATATTTAATTCCGATGCAATTTCTGTGTTTCGTCGTCCCTGTGAAGGTCCTACGGATACAGTAAACCCGCAGATGTGCATCGGAATGTAAAACTGGTGACACAGGAAACGCTCAAAACATAGACAGTAGAAAGACTCAGTCTTCCTGTACTTAAGTCGGCATTGTGTCTCTTAAATTAATTCCGATCCAATTTCTGTGTTTTATCGTCAATGGGAAGGTCCAAAGGATACAGTAAACCTGCAGAGGTGCATCGGAGTGTGAAACTGATGACACAGGAAACCCTCAAAACATAGACAGTAGGAAGACTCAGACTTCCTGTACTTAAGTAGGCATTGTGTCTCTTATATTTAAAACCGATGCAATTTCTGTGTTTCATCGTCACTGTGAAGGTCGAATGGATGCAGTAAACCTGCAGAGATGCATCGGAATGTAAAACTGATGACACAGGAAACGCTCAAAGCATAGACCCTATGAAGACTCAGTTTTCTTGTACTTATGTCGGCATTGTGTCTCTTATATTTATTTCCGATGCAATTTCTGTGTTTCAACGTCAATGGGAAGGTCCAAGGGATACAGTAAACCTGCAAAGGTGCATCGGAATGTAAAACTGGTGACACAGGAAACGCTCAAAACATAGACAGTAGGAAGACACAGTCTTCCTGTACTTATGTCGGCATTGTGTCTCTTATATTTAATTCCGATGCAATTTCTGTGTTTCATCGTCCATGGGAAGGTCCAAGGAATACAGTAATCCTGCAGAGGTGCATCGGAATGTAAAACTGAATACACAGGAAACGCTGAAAACATAGACAGTACGAAGACTCAGTCTTCCTGTACTTAAATCGGCATTGTGTCTCTTATATTTAATTCCAATGCAATTTCTGTGTTTCATCGTGTTTGTGAAGGTCCAAGGGATACAGTAAACCCGCAGAGGTGCATCGGAATGTAAAACTGGTGACACAGGAAACGTTCAAAGCATAGACAGTAGGAAGACTCAGTCTTCCTGTACTTAGGTCGGCATTGTGTCTCTTATATTTAAATCCGATGCAATTTCTGTGTTTCATCGTCAATGGGAAGGTCCAATGGATACAGTAAACCTGCAGACGTGCATCGGAATGTAAAACTGATTACACAGGAAACGCTGAAAACATAGACAGTATAAAGACTCAGTCATCCTGTACTTACGTCGGCATTGTGTCTCTCATATTTAATTCCGATGCAATTTCTGTGTTTCATCGTCTTTGTGAAGGTCCAAGGGATACAGTAAACCTGCAGAGGTGCATTGGAATGTAAAACTGGTGACACAGGAAACGTTCAAAGCATAGACAGTAGGAAGACTCAGTCTTCCTGTACTGAAGTCGGCATTGTGTCTCTTATATTTAATTCCGATGCAATTTGTGTGTTTCATCGTCACTGTGAAGGTCCGAGGGATACAGTAAACCTGCAGAGGTGCATCGGAATGTAAAACTGATGACACAGGAAACGCTCAAAACATAGACAGTAGGAAAACTCAGACTTCCTGTGCTTAAGTAGGCATTGTGTCTCTTATATTTAAATCCGATGCAATTTTTGCGTTTCATCGTCAATTGGAAGGTCCAATGGGTACAGTAAACCTGCAGAGGTGTATCGGAATGTAAGACTGGTGACACAGGAAACGCTCAAAACATAGACTTAAATAAGACTCAGTTTTCTTGTACTTAAGTCTGCACTGTGTCTCTTATATTTAATTCCGATGCAATTTCTGTATTTCATCGTCACTGTGAAGGTCGAATGGATGCAGTTAACCTGCAGAGATGCATAGGAATGTAAAACTGATGACACAGGAAACGCTCAAAGCATAGACAGTAGGAAGATTCAGCCTTCCTGTACTTAAGTCGGCATTGTGCCTCTTATATTTAAATCCGATGCAATTTCTGCGTTTCATCGGCAAAAGGAAGGTCCAATGGATACAGTAAACCTGCAAAGGTGCATCGGAATGTAAAACTGGTGACACAGGAATCGCTCAAAACATAGACAGTAGGAAGACACAGTCTTCCTGTACTTAAGTCGGCTTTGTGTCTCTTACATTTAACTCCAAAGCAATTTCTGTGTTTCATCGTCACTGTGAAGGTGCAATGGATACAGTAAACCTGCAGAGGTGCATCGGAATGTAAAACTGGTGACACAGGAAACGCTCAATACATAGACCCTAAGAAGACTGAGTTTTGTAGTACTTATGTCGGCATTGTGTCTCTTATATTTAATTCCGATGCAATTTCTGTGTTTCATCGTCACTGTGAAGGTCCAACGGATACAGTAAACCTGCAGAGGTGCATCGGAATGTGAAACTGGTGACACAGGAAACGCTCATAACATAGACAGTAGAAAGACTCAGTCTTCCTGTGCTTAAGTCGGCATTGTGTCTCTTATATTTAATTCCGATCCAATTTCTGTGTTTCATCGTCGATGGGAATGTCCAAGGGATACAGTAAACCTGCAGAGGCCCAACGGAATGTAAAACTGGAGACACAGGAAACGCTCAAAACATAGAGAGTAGGAAGACTCAGTCTTCCTGTACTTAAGTCTGCATTGTGTCACTTATATTTAAATCCGATGCAATTTCTGTGTTTCATCGTCAATGGGAAGGTCCAATGGATACAGTAAAACTGCAGAGGTGCATCGGAATGTAAAACTGGTGACACAGGAAACACTCAAAACATAGACAGTAGGAAGACTCAGTCTTCCTGACTTATGTCGGCATTGTGTCTCATATATTTAATTTCGATGAAATTTCTGTGTTTGATCGTCAATGGGAAGGTCCAAAGGATACAGTAAACATGAAGAGGTGCATCGGAAAGCAAACCTGGTGACACAGGAAACGTTCAGAAACATAGACAGTAGGAAGACACTGTCTTACTGTACTTAAGTCGGCATTGTGTCTCTTATATTTAATTCCAAAGCAATTTCTGTGTTTCATCGTCACTGTGAAGGTCCAGTGGATACAGTAAACCTGCAGAGGTGCATCAGAATGTAAAACTGGTGACACAGGAAACGTTCAAATCATAGACAGTAGGAAGACGCAGTCTTCCTGTACTTAAGTCGGCATTGTGTCTCTTATATTTAAATCCGATGCAATTTCTGTGTCTCATCGTCAATAGGAAGGTCCAATGGATACAGTAAACCTGCAGACGTGCATCGGAATGTAAAACTGATTACACAGGAAAAGCTGAAAACATAGACAGTACAAAGACTCAGTCATCCTGTACTTACATCGGCATTGTGTCTCTAATATTTAATTCCGATGCAATTTCTGTGTTTCATCGTCTTTGTGAAGATCCAAGGGATACAGTAAACCTGCAGAGGTGCATCGGAATGTAAAACTGTCGACACAGGAAACGTTCAAAGCATAGACAGTAGAAAGACGCAGTCTTCCTGTACTTAAGTCGGCATTGTGTCTCTTATATTTAAATCCGATGCAATATCTGTGTCTCATCGTCAATGGGAAGGTCCAATGGATACAGTAAACCTGCAGACGTGCATCGGAATGTAAAACTGATTACACAGGAAAAGCTGAAAACATAGACAGTATAAAGACTCAGTCATCCTGTACTTACATAGGCATTGTGTCTCTAATATTTAATTCCGATGCAATTTCTGTGTTTCATCGCCTTTGTGAAGATCCAAGGGATACAGTAAACCTGCAGAGGTGCATCGGAATGTAAAACTGGTGACACAGGAAACGCTCAAAACATAGACAGTAGAAAGATTCAGTCTTCCTGTACTTAAGTCGGCATTGTGTCTCTTATATTTAATTCCGATCCAATTTCTGTGTTTCATCGTCAATGGGAAGGTCCAAGGGATACAGTAAACCTGCAGAGGTGCATCGGAATGTAAAACTGATGACACAGGAAACGTTCAAAACATAGACAGTAGGAAGACTCAGTCTTCCTGTACTTAAGTCGGCATTGTGTCTCTTATATTTAATTCCGATGCAATTTCTGTGTTTCATCGTCACTGTGAAGGTCCAACGGATACAGTAAACCTGCAGAGGTGTATCGGAATGTAAAACTGGTGACACAGGAAACGCTCAAAACATAGACAGTAGAAAGATTCAGTCTTCCTGTACTTAAGTCGGCATTGTGTCTCTTATATTTAATTCCGATCCAATTTCTGTGTTTCATCGTCAATGGGAAGGTCCAAGGGATACAGTAAACCTGCAGAGGTGCATCGGAATGTAAAACTGATGACACAGGAAACGTTCAAAACATAGACAGTCAGAAGACTCAGACTTCCTGTACTTAAGTAGGCATTGTGTCTCTTATATTTAAATCCGATGCAATTTTTGCGTTTCATCGTCAATGGGAAGGTCCAATGGATACAGTAAACCTGCAGAGGTGCATCGGAATGTAAAACTGGTGACACAGGAAACGCTCAAATCATAGACCCAAGGAAGACTCAGTTTTCTTGTACTTAAGTCGGCATTGTGTCTCCTATATTTAATTCCGATGCAATTTCTGTGTTTCATCGTCAACGGGAAGGTCCAATGTATACAGTAAACCTGCAGAGGTGCATCGGAATGTAAAACTGGTGACACAGGAAACGCTCAAAACATAGACAGTAGGAAGACTCAGTCTTCCTGTACTCAAGTCGGCATTACGTCTCTTATATTTAAATCCGATGCAATTTCAGTGTTTCATCGTCGATGGAAGGTCCAAGGGATACAGTAAACCTGCAGAGGTGCATCGGAAAGTAAAACTGGTGACACAGGAAACGCTCAAAACATAGACAGTAGGAAGACTCAGTCTTCCTGACTTAAGGCGGCATTTTGTCTCTTACATTTAATTTTGATGAAATTTCTGTGTTTCATCGTCAATGGGAAGGTCCAAGGGATACAGTAAACCTGCAGAGGTGCATCGGAATGTAAACCTTGTGACACAGGAAACGCTCAATACATAGACAGTAGAAAGACTCAGTCTTCCTGTACTTAAGTCGGCATTGTGTCTCTTATATTTAATTCCGATGCAATTTCTGTGTTTCATCGTCCATGGGAAGGTCCGAGGAATACAGTAAACCTGCAGAGGTGCATCGGAATGTAAAACTGATTACACAGGAAACGCTGAAAACATAGACAGTAGGAAGACTCAGTCTTCCTGTACTTAAATCGGCATTGTGTCACTTATATTTAATTCCGATGCAATTTCTGTGTTTCATCGTCACTGTGAAGGTACAAGGGATACAGTAAACCTGCAGAGGTGCATCGGAATGTAAAACTGGTGACACAGGAGACGCTCAAAACATAGACAGTTGGAAGACTCAGTCTTCCTTTACTTAAGTCGGCATTTTGTCTCTTATATTTAAATCCGATGCAATTTCTATGTTTCATCGTCAATGGGAAGGTCCAATGGATACAGTAAACCTGCTGAGGTGCATCGAAATGTAAAACTGGTGACACAGGAAACGCTCAAAACGTAGACAGTAGGAAGACTCAGTTTTCCTGTACTTAAGTCGGCATTGTGCCTCTTATATTTAATTCCGATGCAATTTCTGTGTTTCATCGTCGATGGGTATGTCCAAGGGATACAGTAAACCTGCAGAGGTGCATCGGAAAGTTAAACTGGTGTCACAGGAAACGCTCAAAACATAGACAGTAGGAAGACTCAGTCTTCCCGTACTTAAGTCTGCATTGTGTCTCTTATATTTAATTCCGATGCAATTTGTGTGTTTCATCGTCACTGTGAAGGTCCAATGGATACAGTAAACCTGCAGAGGTGCATCGGAATGTAAAACTGGTGACACAGGAAACGCTCAAAACATAGACCCTAAGAAGACTGAGTTTTGTAGTACTTAAGTCGGCATTGTGTCTCTTATATTTAATTGCGATGCAATTTCTGTGTTTCGTCGTCACTGTGAAGGTCCTACGGATACAGTAAACCTGCAGAGGTGCATCGGAATGTAAAACTGGTGACACAGGAAACGCTCAAAACATAGACAGTAGAAAGACTCAGTCTTCATGTACTTAAGTCGGCATTGTGTCTCTTATATTTAATTCCGATCCAATTTCTGTGTTTCATCGTCAATGGGAAGGTCCAAGGGATACAGTAAACCTGCAGAGGTGCATCGGAGTGTAAAACTGAATACACAGTAAACCCTCAAAACATAGACAGTAGGAAAACTCAGACTTCCTGTACTTAAGTAGGCATTGTGTCTCTTATATTTAAATCCGATGCAATTTCTGCGTTTCATCGTCAATGGGAAGGTCCAATGGATACAGTAAACCTGCAGAGGTGCATCGGAATGTAAAACTGGTGACACAGGAAACGCTCAAATCATAGACCCAAGGAAGACTCTGTTTTCTTGTACATAAGTCGGCATTGTGTCTCTATTATTTAATTCCGATGCAATTTCTGTGTTTCATCGTCACTGTGAAGGTCGAATGGATGCAGTAAACCTGCAGAGATGCATCGGAATGTAAAACTGATGACACAGGAAACGCTCAAAGCATAGACAGTAGGAACACTCAGCCTTCCTGTACTTAAGTCGGCATTGTGCCTCTTATATTTAAATCCGATGCAATTTCTGCGTTTCATCGGCAATAGGAAGGTCCAATGGATACAGTAAACCTGCAAAGGTGCATCGTAAAGTAAAACTGGTGACAGAGGAAACGCTCAGAAACATAGACAGTAGGAAGACACAGTCTTCCTGTACTTAAGTCGGCATTGTGTCTCTTATATTTAATTCCAAAGCAATTTCTGTGTTTCATCGTCACTGTGAAGGTGCAATGGATACAGTAAACCTGCAGAGGTGCATCGGAATGTAAAACTAGTGACACAGGAAACGCTCAAAACGTAGACAGTAGGAAGACTCAGTCTTCCTGTACTTAAGTCGGCATTGTGTCTCTTATATTTAATTCCGATCCAATTTCTGTGTTTCATCGTCGATGGGAATGTCCAAGGGATACAGTAAACCTGCAGAGGCCCAACGGAATGTAAAACTGGTGACACAGGAAAAGCTCAAAACATAGACAGTAGGAAGACTCAGTCTTCCTGTACTTAAGTCGGCATTGTGTCTCTTATATTTAATTCCGATGCAATTTCTGTGTTTCATCGCCTTTGTGAAGATCCAAGGGATACAGTAAACCTGCAGAGGTGCATCGGAATGTAAAACTGGTGACACAGGAAACGCTCAAAACATAGACAGTAGAAAGATTCAGTCTTCCTGTACTTAAGTCGGCATTGTGTCTCTTATATTTAATTCCGATCCAATTTCTGTGTTTCATCGTCAATGGGAAGGTCCAAGGGATACAGTAAACCTGCAGAGGTGCATCGGAATGTAAAACTGATGACACAGGAAACGTTCAAAACATAGACAGTAGGAAGACTCAGTCTTCCTGTACTTAAGTCGGCATTGTGTCTCTTATATTTAATTCCGATGCAATTTCTGTGTTTCATCGTCACTGTGAAGGTCCAACGGATACAGTAAACCTGCAGAGGTGTATCGGAATGTAAAACTGGTGACACAGGAAACGCTCAAAACATAGACAGTAGAAAGATTCAGTCTTCCTGTACTTAAGTCGGCATTGTGTCTCTTATATTTAATTCCGATCCAATTTCTGTGTTTCATCGTCAATGGGAAGGTCCAAGGGATACAGTAAACCTGCAGAGGTGCATCGGAATGTAAAACTGATGACACAGGAAACGTTCAAAACATAGACAGTAAGAAGACTCAGACTTCCTGTACTTAAGTAGGCATTGTGCCTCTTATATTTAAATCCGATGCAATTTTTGCGTTTCATCGTCAATGGGAAGGTCCAATGGATACAGTAAACCTGCAGAGGTGCATCGGAATGTAAAACTGGTGACACAGGAAACGCTCAAAACATAGACAGTAGGAAGACTCAGTCTTCCTGACTTAAGGCGGCATTGTGTCTCTTACATTTAATTTTGATGAAATTTCTGTGTTTCATCGTCAATGGGAAGGTCCAAGGGATACAGTAAACCTGCAGAGGTGCATCGGAATGTAAACCTTGTGACACAGGAAACGCTCAATACATAGACAGTAGAAAGACTCAGTCTTCCTGTACTTAAGTCGGCATTGTGTCTCTTATATTTAATTCCGATGCAATTTCTGTGTTTCATCGTCCATGGGAAGGTCCGAGGAATACAGTAAACCTGCAGAGGTGCATCGGAATGTAAAACTGATTACACAGGAAACGCTGAAAACATAGACAGTAGGAAGACTCAGTCTTCCTGTACTTAAATCGGCATTGTGTCACTTATATTTAATTCCGATGCAATTTCTGTGTTTCATCGTCACTGTGAAGGTACAAGGGATACAGTAAACCTGCAGAGGTGCATCGGAATGTAAAACTGGTGACACAGGAGACGCTCAAAACATAGACAGTTGGAAGACTCAGTCTTCCTTTACTTAAGTCGGCATTGTGTCTCTTATATTTAAATCCGATGCAATTTCTGTGTTTCATCGTCAATGGGAAGGTCCAATGGATACAGTAAACCTGCTGAGGTGCATCGAAATGTAAAACTGGTGACACAGGAAACGCTCAAAACGTAGACAGTAGGAAGACTCAGTTTTCCTGTACTTAAGTCGGCATTGTGTCTCTTATATTTAATTCCGATGCAATTTCTGTGTTGCATCGTCGATGGGAATGTCCAAGGAATATAGTAAACCTGCAGAGGTGCATCGGAATGTAAAACTGGTGTCACAGGAAACGCTCAAAACATAGACAGTAGGAAGACCCAGTCTTCCCGTACTTAAGTAGGAAATGTGTCTCTTATATTTAAATCCGATGCAATTTCTGCGTTTCATCGTCACTGTGAAGGTCGAATGGATGCAGTAAACCTTCAGAGATGCATCGGAATGTAAAACTGATGACACAGGAAACGCTCAAAGCATAGACAGTAGGAAGACTCAGCCTACCTGTACTTAAGTCGGCATTGTGCCTCTTATATTTAAATCCAATGCAATTTCTGCATTTCATCGGCAATAGGAAGGCCCATTGGATACAGTAAACCTGCAAAGGTGCATCGGAATGTAAAAGTGGTGACACAGGAAACGCTGAAAACATACACCCTAAGAAGACTCATTTTTCTTGTACTTAAGTCTGCATTGTGTCTCTTATATTTAATTCCGATGCAATTTCTGTGTTTCATCGTGACTGGGAAGGTCCAATGGATACAGTAAACCTGCAGAGGTGCATCGGAATGTAAAACTGGTGACACAGGATACGCTCAAAACATAGACAGTAGGAAGACTCAGTCTTCCTTTACTTAAGTCGGCATTGTGTCTCTTATATTTAAATCCGATGCAATTTCTGTGTTTCATCGTCAATGGGAAGGTCCAATGGATACAGTAAACCTGCAGAGGTGCATCGAAATGTTAAACTGGTGACACAGGAAACGCTCAAAACGTAGACAGTAGGAAGACTCAGTTTTCCTGTACTTAAGTCGGCATTGTGTCTCTTATAGTTAATTCCGATGGAATTTCTGTGTTGCATCGTCGATGGGAATGTCCAAGGGATATAGTAAACCTGCAGAGTTGCATCGGAATGTAAAACTGGTGTCACAGGAAACGCTCAAAACATAGACAGTAGGAAGACTCAATCTTCCCGTTCTTAAGTCGGCATTGTGTCTCTTATATTAAATTCCGATGCAATTTGTGTGTTTCATCGTCTTTGGGAAGGTCGAATGGATACAGTAATCCTGCAGAGGTTCATCGGAATGTAAAACTGGTGACACAGAAACGCTCAAAACATAGACCCTTGGAAGACTCAGTTTTGTAGTACTTATGTCGGCATTGTGTCTCTTATATTTAAATCCGATGCAATTTCTGTGTTTCATCGTCACTGTGAAGGTCCAATGGATACAGTAAACCTGCAGAGGTGCATCGGAATGTAAAACTGGTGACACAGGAGACGCTCAAAACATAGACAGTAGGAAGACTCAGTCTTCCTTTACTTAAGTCGGCATTGTGTCTCTTATATTTAAATCCGATGCAATTTCTGTGTTTCATCGTCACTGTGAAGGTCGAATGGATGCAGTAAACCTGCAGAGATGCATCTGAATGTAAAACTGATGACACAGGAAACGCTCAAAGCATAGACCCTAAGAAGACTCAGTTTTCTTGTACTTATGTCGGCATTGTGTCTCTTATATTTAATTCCGTTGCAATTAATGTGTTTCAACGTCAATGGGAAGGTCCAAGGGATACAGTAAACCTGCAAAGGTGCATCGGAATGTAAAACTGGTGACACACGAAACGCTCAAAACATAGACAGTAGGAAGACACAGTCTTCCTGTACTTAAGTCGGCATTGTGTCTCTTATATTTAATTCCAAAGCAATTTCTGTGTTTCATCGACACTGTGAAGGTGCAATGGATACAGTAAACCTGCAGAGGTGCATCGGAATGTAAAACTGGTGACACAGGAAACGCTCAAAACATAGACAGTAGGAAGACTCAGTCTTCCTGTACTTAATTCGGCATTGTGTCTCTTATATTTAATTCCGATGCAATTTCTGTGTTTCATCGTCAGTGGGAAAGCCCAAGGGATACAGTAAACCTGCAGAGGTGCATCGGAATGTAAAACTGATGACACATGAAACGCTCAAATCATAGACAGTAGGAAAACTCAGAATTCCTGTACTTAAGTAGGCATTGTGTCTCTTATATTTAAATCCGATGCAATTTTTGCGTTTCATCGTCAATGGGAAGGTCCAATAGGTACAGTAAACCTGCAGAGGTGTCCGGAATGTAAAACTGGTGACACCGGAAACGCTCAAAACATAGACTTAAAGAAGACTCATTTTTCTTGTACTTAAGTCGGCACTGTGTCTCTTATATTTAATTCCGATGCAATTTCTGTATTTCATTGTCACTGTGAAGGTCGAATGGATGCAGTAAACCTGCAGAGATGCATCGGAATGTAAAACTGATGACACAGGAAACGCTCAAAGCATAGACAGTAGGAAGATTCAGCCTTCCTGTACTTAAGTCCGCATTGTGCCTCTTATATTTAAATCCGATGCAATTTCTGCGTTTCATCGGCAAAAGGAAGGTCCAATGGATACAGTAAACCTGCAAAGGTGCATCGGAATGTAAAACTGGTGACACAGGAATCGCTCAAAACATAGACAGTAGGAAGACACAGTCATCCTGTACTTAAGTCGGCATTGTGTCTCTTATATTTAATTCCGATGCAATTTCTGTGTTTCATCGTCAATGGGAAGGTCGAATGGATGCAGTAAACCTGCAGAGATGCATCGGAATGTAAAACTGATGACACAGGAAACGCCCAAAGCATAGACAGTAGGAAGACACAGTCATCCTGTACTTAAGTCGGCATTGTGTCTCTTATATTTAATTCCAAAGCAATTTCTGCATTTCATCGGCAATAGGAAGGTCCATTGGATACAGTAAACCTGCAAAGGTGCATCGGAATGTAAAACTGGTGACACAGGAAACGCTGAAAACATACACCCTAAGAACACTCATTTTTCTTGTACTTAAGTCGGCATTGTGTCTCTTATATTTAATTCCGTTGCAATTTCTGTGTTTCATCGCCACTGGGAAGGTCCAATGGATACAGTAAACCTGCAGAGGTCCATCGGAATGTTAAACTGGTGACAGAGGAAACGCTCAAAACATAGAACCTAAGAAGACTCAGTTTTCTTGTACTTAAGTCGGCATTGTGTCTCTTATATTTAATTCCGATGCAATTTCTGTGTTTCATCGTCACTGTGAAGGTCAAATGGATACAGGAAACCTGCAGAGGTGCATCGGAATGTAAAACTGGTGACACAGGAAACGCTCAAAACATAGACAGTAGGAAGACTCAGTCTTCCTGTACTTAAGTCTGCATTGTGTCTTATATGTACATCCGATGCAATTTCTGTCTTTCATCGTCAATGGGAAGGTCCAATGGATACAGTAATCCTGCAGAGGTTCATCGGAATGTAAAACTGGTGACACAGAAACGCTCAAAACATAGACCCTAAAGAAGACTCAGTTTTCTTGTACTTAAGTCGGCACTCTCTCTCTTATATTTAATTTCGATGCAATTTGTGTGTTTCATCGTCACTATGAAGGTCCAGTGGATACAGTAATCCTGCAGAGTTTCATCGGAATGTAAAACTGGTGACACAGAAACGCTCAAAACATAGACCCTAAGGAGACTCAGTTTTGTAGTACTTAAGTCGGCATTGTGTGTCTTATATTTAATTCCGATGCAATTTCTGTGTTTCATCGTCACTGTGAAGGTCCAATGGATACAGTAAATGTAGAGGTGCATCGGAATGTAAAACTGGTGACACAGGAGACGCTCAAAACATAGACAGTAGGAAGACTCAGTCTTCCTTTACTTAAGTCGGCATTGTGTCTCTTATATTTAAATCCGATGCAATTTCTGTGTTTCATCGTCAATGGGAAGGTCCAATGGATACAGTAAACCTGCAGAGGTGCATCGAAATGTAAAACTGGTGACACAGGAAACGCTCAAAACGTAGACAGTAGAAAGACTCAGTTTTCCTGTACTTAAGTCGGCATTGTGTCTCTTATATTTAATTCCGATGCAATTTCTGTGTTGCATCGTCGATGGGAATGTCCAAGGTATATAGTAAACCTGCAGAGGTGCATCGGAATGTAAAACTGGTGTCACAGGAAACGCTCAAAACATAGACAGTAGGAAGACTCAGTCTTCCCGTACTTAAGTAGGAAATGTGTCTCTTATATTTAAATCCGATGCAATTTCTGTGTTTCATCGTCACTGTGAAGGTCGAATGGATGCAGTAAACCTGCAGAGATGCATCGGAATGTAAAACTGATGACACAGGAAACGCTCAAAGCATAGACCCTAAGAAGACTCAGTTTTCTTGTACTTATGTCGGCATTGTGTCTCTTATATTTAATTCCGATGCAATTAATGTGTTTCAACGTCAATGGGAAGGTCCAAGGGATAGAGTAAACCTGCAAAGGTGCATCGGAATGTAAAACTGGTGACACAATAAACGCTCAAAACATAGACAGTAGGAAGACACAGTCTTCTTGTACTTAAGTCGGCATTGTGTCTCTTATATTTAATTCCAAAGCAATTTCTGTGTTTCATCGTCACTGTGAAGGTGCAATGGATACAGTAAACCTGCAGAGGTGCATCGGAATGTAAAACTGGTGACACAGGAAACGCTCAAAACATAGACAGTAGGAAGACTCAGTCTTCCTGTACTTAAGTCGGCATTGTGTCTCTTATATTTAATTCCGATGCAATTTCTGTGTTTCATCGTCAGTGGGAAGGTCCAAGGGATACAGTAAACCTGCAGAGGTGCATCGGAATGTAAAACTGATGACACAGGAAACGCTCAAATCATAGACAGTAGGAAAACTCAGACTTCCTGTACTTAAGTAGGCATTGTGTCTCTTATATTTAATTCCTATGCAATTTCTGTGTTTCATCGTCAATGGGAAGGTCCAAGGGATACAGTAAACCTGCAGAGGTGTATCGGAATGTAAAACTGATGACACAGGAAACGCACAAAGCATAGACAGTAGGAAGACTCAGCCTTCCTGTACTTAAGTCGGCATTGTGCCTCTTATATTTAAATCCGATGCAATTTCGGCATTTCATCGGCAATAGGAAGGTCCATTGGATACAGTAAACCTGCAAAGGTGCATCGGAATGTAAAACTGGTGACACAGGAAACGCTGAAAACATACACCCTAAGAAGACTCATTTTTCTTGTACTTAAGTCGGCATTGTGTCTCATATATTTTATTCCGATGCAATTTCTGTCTTTCATCGTCACTGTGAAGGTCAAATGGATACAGTAAACTTGCAGAGGTGCATCGGAATGTAAAACTGGTGACACAGGAAACGCTCAAAACATAGACAGTAGGAAGACTCAGTCTTCCTGTACTTAAGTCTGCATTGTGTCTTATATTTAAATCCGATTGAATTTCTGTCTTTCATCGTCAATGGGAAGGTCCAATGGATACAGTAATCCTGCAGAGGTTCATCGGAATGTAAAACTGGTGACGGAGAAGCGCTCAAAACATAGACCCTAAAGAAGACTCAGTTTTCTTGTACTTAAGTCGGCACTCTGTCTCTTATATTTAATTCCGAGCAATTTGTGTGTTTCATCGTCACTATGAAGGTCCAATGGATACAGTAATCCTGCAGAGGTTCATCGGAATGTAAAACTGGTGACACAGAAACGCTCAAAACATAGACCCTAAGGAGACTCAGTTTTGTAGTACTTAATTCGGCATTGTGTGTCTTATATTTATTTCCGATGCAATTTTTGTGTTTCATCGTCACTGTGAAGGTCCAATGGATACAGTAAATCTGCAGAGGTGCATCGGAATGTAAAACTGGTGACACAGGAAACGCTCAATACATAGACCCTAAGAAGACTGAGTTTTGTAGTACTTATGTCGGCATTGTGTCTCTTATATTTAATTCCGATGCAATTTCTGTGTTTCATCGTCACTGTGAAGGTCCAACGGATACAGTAAACCTGCAGAGGTGCATCGGAATGTAAAACTGGTGACACAGGAAACGCTCAAAACATAGACAGTAGAAAGACTCAGTCTTCCTGTACTTAAGTCGGCATTGTGTCTCTTATATTTAATTCCGATCCAATTTCTGTGTTTCATCGTCGATGGGAATGTCCAAGGGATACAGTAAACCTGCAGAGCTGCATCGGAATGTAAAACTGATGACACAGGAAACGCTCAAAGCATAGACAGTAGGAAGACTCAGCCTTCCTGTACTTAAGTCGGCATTGTGCCTCTTATATTTAAATCCGATGCAATTTCTGCGTTTCATCGGCAATAGGAAGGGCCAATGGATACAGTAAACCTGCAAAGGTGCATCGGAATGTAAAACTGGTGACAGAGGAAACGCTCAGAAACATAGACATTAGGAAGACACAGTCTTCCTGTACTTAAGTCGGCATTGTGTCTCTTATATTTAATTCCGATGCAATTTCTGTGTTTCATCGTCACTGTGAAGGTCCAACGGATACAGTAAACCTGCAGAGGTGCATCGGAATGTAAAACTGGTGACACAGGAAACGCTCAAAACATTGACAGTAGAAAGACTCAGTCTTCCTGTACTTAAGTCGGCATTGTGTCTCTTATATTTAATTCCGATCCAACTTCTGTGTTTCATCGTCGATGGGAATGTCCAAGGGATACAGTAAACCTGCAGAGGTGCATCGGAATGTAAAACTGGTGACACAGGAAACGCTCAAAACATAGACAGTAGGAAGACTCAGTATTCCGTACATAAGTCTGCATTGTGTCACTTATATTTAAACCCGATGCAATTTCTGTGTTTCATCGTCAATGGAAACGTAGAATGGATACAGTAAACCTGCAGAGGTGCATCGGAATTTAAAACTGGTGACACAGGAAACGCACAAAGCATAGACAGTAGGAAGACTCAGCCTTCCTGTACTTAAGTCGGCATTGTGCCTCTTATATTTAAATCCGATGCAATTTCTGTGTTTCATCGTCACTGTGAAGGTCAAATGGATACAGGAAACCTGCAGAGGTGCATCGGAATGTAAAACTGGTGACACAGGAAACGCTCAAAACATAGACAGTAGGAAGACTCAGTCTTCCTGTACTTAAGTCTGCATTGTGTCTTATATGTACATCCGATGCAATTTCTGTCTTTCATCGTCAATGGGAAGGTCCAATGGATACAGTAATCCTGCAGAGGTTCATCGGAATGTAAAACTGGTGACACAGAAACGCTCAAAACATAGACCCTAAGGAAGACTCAGTTTTCTTGTACTTAAGTCGGCACTCTCTCTCTTATATTTAATTCCGATGCAATTTGTGTGTTTCATCGTCACTATGAAGGTCCAATGGATACAGTAATCCTGCAGAGTTTCATCGGAATGTAAAACTGGTGACACAGAAACGCTCAAAACATAGACCCTAAGGAGACTCAGTTTTGTAGTACTTAGGTCGGCATTGTGTGTCTTATATTAAATTCCGATGCAATTTCTGTGTTTCATCGTCACTGTGAAGGTCCAATGGATACAGTAAATGTAGAGGTGCATCGGAATGTAAAACTGGTGACACAGGAAACGCTCAAATCATAGACCCAAGGAAGACTCAGTTTGCTTGTACATAAGTCGGCATTGTGTCTCTTATATTTATTTCCGATGCAATTTCTGTGTTTCATCGTCACTGTGAAGGTCCAAGGGATACAGTAAAACTGCAGAGGTGCATCGGAATGTAAAACTGGTGACACAGGAGACGCTCAAAACATAGACAATAGGAAGACTCAGTCTTCCTTTACTTAAGTCGGCATTGTGTCTCTTATATTTAAATCCGATTCAATTTCTGTGTTTCATCGTCAATGGGAAGGTCCAATGGATACAGTAAACCTGCAGAGGTGCATCGAAATGTAAAACTGGTGACACAGGAAACGCTCAAAACGTAGACAGTAGAAAGACTCAGTTTTCCTGTACTTAAGTCGGCATTGTGTCTCTTATATTTAATTCCGATGCAATTTCTGTGTTGCATCGTCGATGGGAATGTCCAAGGGATATAGTAAACCTGCAGAGGTGCATCGGAATGTAAAACTGGTGTCACAGGAAACGCTCAAAACATAGACAGTAGTAAGACTCAGTCTTCCCGTACTTAAGTAGGAAATGTGTCTCTTATATTTAAATCCGATGCAATTTCTGTGTTTCATCGTCACTGTGAAGGTCGAATGGATGCAGTAAACCTGCAGAGATGCATCGGAATGTAAAACTGATGACACAGGAAACGCTCAAAGCATAGACCCTAAGAAGACTCAGTTTTCTTGTACTTATGTCGGCATTGTCTCTCTTATATTTAATTCCGATGCAATTAATGTGTTTCAACGTCAATGGGAAGGTCCAAGGGATAGAGTAAACCTGCAAAGGTGCATCGGAATGTAAAACTGGTGACACAATAAACGCTCAAAACATAGACAGTAGGAAGACACAGTCTTCTTGTACTTAAGTCGGCATTGTGTCTCTTATATTTAATTCCAAAGCAATTTCTGTGTTTCATCGTCACTGTGAAGGTGCAATGGATACAGTAAACCTGCAGAGGTGCATCGGAATGTAAAACTGGTGACACAGGAAACGCTCAAAACATAGACAGTAGGAAGACACAGTCTTCCTGTACTTAAGTCGGCATTGTGTCTCTTATATTTAATTCCGATGCAATTTCTGTGTTTCATCGTCAGTGGGAAGGTCCAAGGGATACAGTAAACCTGCAGAGGTGCATCGGAATGTAAAACTGATGACACAGGAAACGCTCAAATCATAGACAGTAGGAAAACTCAGACTTCCTGTACTTAAGTAGGCATTGTGTCTCTTATATTTAAATCCGATGCAATTTTTGCGTTTCATCGACAATGGGAAGGTCCAATGGGTACAGTAAACCTGCAGAGGTGTATCGGAATGTAAAACTGGTGACACAGGAAACGCTCAAAACATAGACTTAAAGAAGAATCAGTTTTCTTGTACTTAAGTCGGCACTGTGTCTCTTATATTTAATTCCGATGCAATTTCTGTATTTCATCGTCACTGTGAAGGTCGAATGGATGCAGTAAACCTGCAGAGATGCATCGGAATGTAAAACTGATGACACAGGAAACGCTCAAAGCTAAGACAGTAGGAAGATTCAGCCTTCCTGTACTTAAGTCGGCATTGTGCCTCTTATATTTAAATCCGATGCAATTTCTGCGTTTCATCGGCAAAAGGAAGGTCCAATGGATACAGTAAACCTGCAAAGGTGCATCGGAATGTAAAACTGGTGACACAGGAATCGCTCAAAACATAGACAGTAGGAAGACACAGTCTTCCTGTACTTAAGTCGGCTTTGTGTCTCTTACATTTAATTCCAAAGCAATTTTTGTGTTTCATCGTCACTGTGAAGGTGCAATGGATACATTAAACCTGCAGAGGTGCATCGCAATGTAAAACTGGTGACACAGGAAACGCTCAAAACATAGACAGTTGGAAGACTCAGTCTTCCTGTACTTATGTCGGCATTGTGTCTCTTATATTTAATTCCGATGCAATTTCTGTGTTTCATCGTCAATGGGAAGGTCCAAGGGATACAGTAAACCTGCAGAGGTGTATCGGAATGTAAAACTGATGACACAGGAAACGCACAAAGCATAGACAGTAGGAAGACTCAGCCTTCCTGTACTTAAGTCGGCATTGTGCCTCTTATATTTAAATCCGATGCAATTTCGGCATTTCATCGGCAATAGGAAGGTCCATTGGATACAGTAAACCTGCAAAGGTGCATCGGAATGTAAAACTGGTGACACAGGAAACGCTGAAAACATACACCCTAAGAAGACTCATTTTTCTTGTACTTAAGTCGGCATTGTGTCTCTTATATTTAATTCCGATGCAATTTCTGTGTTTCATCGTCACTGGGAAGGTCCAATGGATACAGTAAACCTGCAGAAGTGCATCGGAATGTAAAACTGGTGACACAGGAAACGCTCAAAACATAGACAGTAGGAAGACTCAGTCTTCCTGTACTTAAGTCTGCATTGTGTCTTATATTTAAATCCGATGCAATTTCTGTCTTTCATCGTCAATGGGAAGGTCCAATGGATACAGTAATCCTGCAGAGGTTCATCGGACTGTAAAACTGGTGACACAGGAACGCTCAAAACATAGACCCTAAAGAAGACTCAGTTTTCTTGTACTTAAGTCGGCACTCTGTCTCTTATATTTAATTCCGAGCAATTTGTGTGTTTCATCGTCACTATGAAGGTCCAATGGATACAGTAATCCTGCAGAGGTTCATCGGAATGTAAAACTGGTGACACAGAAACGCTCAAAACATAGACCCTAAGGAGACTCAGTTTTGTAGTACTTAAGTCGGCATTGTGTGTCTTATATTTAATTCCGATGCAATTTTTGTGTTTCATCGTCACTGTGAAGGTCCAATGGATACAGTAAATCTGCAGAGGTGCATCGGAATGTAAAACTGGTGACACAGGAAACGCTCAAAACATAGACAGTAGAAAGACTCAGTCTTCCTGTACTTAAGTCGGCATTGTGTCTCTTATATTTAATTCCGATCCAATTTCTGTGTTTCATCGTCGATGGGAATGACCAAGGGATACAGTAAACCTGCAGAGGTGCATCGGAATGTAAAACTGATGACACAGGAAACGCTCAAAGCATAGACAGTAGGAAGACTCAGCCTTCCTGTACTTAAGTCGGCGTTGTGCCTCTTATATTTAAATCCGATGCAATTTCTGCGTTTCATCGGCAATAGGAAGGTCCAATGGATACAGTAAACCTGCAAAGGTGCATCGGAATGTAAAACTGGTGACAGAGGAAACGCTCAGAAACATAGACATTAGGAAGACACAGTCTTCCTGTACTTAAGTCGGCATTGTGTCTCTTATATTTAATTCCGATGCAATTTCTGTGTTTCATCGTCACTGTGAAGGTCCAACGGATACAGTAAACCTGCAGAGGTGCATCGGAATGTAAAACTGGTGACACAGGAAACGCTCAAAACATAGACAGTAGAAAGACTCAGTCTTCCTGTACTTAAATCGGCATTGTGTCTCTTATATTTAATTCCGATCCAACTTCTGTGTTTCATCGTCGATGGGAATGTCCAAGGGATACAGTAAACCTGCAGAGGTGCATCGGAATGTAAAACTGGTGACACAGGAAACGCTCAAAACATAGACAGTAGGAAGACTCAGTCTTCCGTACATAAGTCTGCATTGTGTCACTTATATTTAAACCCGATGCAATTTCTGTGTTTCATCGTCAATGGAAACGTCCAATGGATACAGTAAACCTGCAGAGGTGCATCGGAATTTAAAACTGGTGACACAGGAAACGCACAAAGCATAGACAGTAGGAAGACTCAGCCTTCCTGTACTTAAGTCGGCATTGTGACTCTTATATTTAAATCCGATGCAATTTCTGTGTTTCATCGTCACTGTGAAGGTCAAATGGATACAGGAAACCTGCAGAGGTGCATCGGAATGTAAAACTGGTGACACAGGAAACGCTCAAAACATAGACAGTAGGAAGACTCAGTCTTCCTGTACTTAAGTCTGCATTGTGTCTTATATGTACATCCGATGCAATTTCTGTCTTTCATCGTCAATGGGAAGGTCCAATGGATACAGTAATCCTGCAGAGGTTCATCGGAATGTAAAACTGGTGACACAGAAACGCTCAAAACATAGACCCTAAAGAAGACTCAGTTTTCTTGTACTTAAGTCGGCACTCTCTCTCTTATATTTAATTCCGATGCAATTTGTGTGTTTCATCGTCACTATGAAGGTCCAATAAATACAGTAATCCTGCAGAGTTTCATCGGAATGTAAAACTGGTGACACAGAAACGCTCAAAACATAGACCCTAAGGAGACTCAGTTTTGTAGTACTTAAGTCGGCATTGTGTGTCTTATATTTAATTCCGATGCAATTTCTGTGTTTCATCGTCACTGTGAAGGTCCAATGGATACAGTAAATGTAGACGTGCATCGGAATGTAAAACTGGTGACACAGGAAACGCTCAAATCATAGACCCAAGGAAGACTCAGTTTTCTTGTACTTAAGTCGGCATTGTGTCTCTTATTTTTATTTCCGATGCAATTTCTGTGTTTCATCGTCACTGTGAAGGTCCAAGGGATACAGTAAAACTGCAGAGGTGCATCGGAATGTAAAACTGGTGACACAGGAGACGCTCAAAACATAGACAGTAGGAAGACTCAGTCTTCCTTTACTTAAGTCGGCATTGTGTCTCTTATATTTAAATCCGATGCAATTTCTGTGTTTCATCGTCAATGGGAAGGTCCAATGGATACAGTAAACCTGCAGAGGTGCATCGAAATGTAAAACTGGTGACACAGGAAACGCTCAAAACGTAGACAGTAGAAAGACTCAGTTTTCCTGTACTTAAGTCGGCATTGTGTCTCTTATATTTAATTCCGATGCAATTTCTGTGTTGCATCGTCGATGGGAATGTCCAAGGGATATAGTAAACCTGCAGAGGTGCATCGGAATGTAAAACTGGTGTCACAGGAAACGCTCAAAACATAGACAGTAGGAAGACTCAGTCTTCCCGTACTTAAGTAGGAAATGTGTCTCTTATATTTAAATCCGATGCAATTTCTGTGTTTCGTCGTCACTGTGAAGGTCGAATGGATGCAGTAAACCTGCAGAGATGCATCGGAATGTAAAACTGATGACACAGGAAACGCTCAAAGCATAGACCCTAAGAAGACTCAGTTTTCTTGTACTTATGTCGGCATTGTCTCTCTTATATTTAATTCCGATGCAATTAATGTGTTTCAACGTCAATGGGAAGGTCCAATGGATACAGTAAACCTGCAAAGGTGCATCGGAATGTAAAACTGGTGACAGAGGAAACGCTCAGAAACATAGACATTAGGAAGACACAGTCTTCCTGTACTTAAGTCGGCATTGTGTCTCTTATATTTAATTCCGATGCAATTTCTGTGTTTCATCGTCACTGTGAAGGTTCCACGGATACAGTAAACCTGCAGAGGTGCATCGGAATGTAAAACTGGTGACACAGGAAACGCTCAAAACATAGACAGTAGAAAGACTCAGTCTTCCTGTACTTAAGTCGGCATTGTGTCTCTTATATTTAATTCCGATCCAACTTCTGTGTTTCATCGTCGATGGGAATGTCCAAGGGATACAGTAAACCTGCAGAGGTGCATCGGAATGTAAAACTGGTGACACAGGAAACGCTCAAAACATAGACAGTAGGAAGACTCAGTCTTCCGTACATAAGTCTGCATTGTGTCACTTATATTTAAACCCGATGCAATTTCTGTGTTTCATCGTCAATGGAAACGTCCAATGGATACAGTAAGCCTGCAGAGGTGCATCGGAATTTAAAACTGGTGACACAGGAAACGCACAAAGCATAGACAGTAGGAAGACTCAGCCTCCCTGTACTTAAGTCGGCATTGTGACTCTTATATTTAAATCCGATGCAATTTCTGTTTTTCATCGTCACTGTGAAGGTCAAATGGATACAGGAAACCTGCAGAGGTGCATCGGAATGTAAAACTGGTGACACAGGAAACGCTCAAAACATAGACAGTAGGAAGACTCAGTCTTCCTGTACTTAAGTCTGCATTGTGTCTTATATGTACATCCGATGCAATTTCTGTCTTTCATCGTCAATGGGAAGGTCCAATGGATACAGTAATCCTGCAGAGGTTCATCGGAATGTAGAACTGGTGACATAGAAACGCTCAAAACATAGACCCTAAAGAAGACTCAGTTTTCTTGTACTTAAGTCGGCACTCTCTCTCTTATATTTAATTCCGATGCAATTTGTGTGTTTCATCGTCACTATGAAGGTCCAATGGATACAGTAATCCTGCAGAGTTTCATCGGAATGTAAAACTGGTGACACAGAAACGCTCAAAACATAGACCCTAAGGAGACTCAGTTTTGTAGTACTTAAGTCGGCATTGTGTGTCTTATATTTAATTCCGATGCAATTTCTGTGTTTCATCGTCACTGTGAAGGTCCAATGGATCCAGTAAATGTAGAGGTGCATCGGAATGTAAAACTGGTGACACAGGAAACGCTCAAATCATAGACCCAAGGAAGACTCAGTTTTCTTGTACTTAAGTCGGCATTGTGTCTCTTATATTTATTTCCGATGCAATTTCTGTGTTTCATCGTCACTGTGAAGGTCCAAGGGATACAGTAAAACTGCAGAGGTGCATCGGAATGTAAAACTGGTGACACAGGAGACGCTCAAAACATAGACAGTAGGAAGACTCAGTCTTCCTTTACTTAAGTCGGCATTGTGTCTCTTATATTTAAATCCGATGCAATTTCTGTGTTTCATCGTCAATGGGAAGGTCGAATGAATGCAGTAAACCTGCAGAGATGAATCGGAATGTAAAACTGATGACACAGGAAACGCTCAAAGCATAGACCCTAAGAAGACTCAGTTTTCTTGTACTTATGTCGGCATTGTCTCTCTTATATTTAATTCCGATGCAATTAATGTGTTTCAACGTCAATGGGAAGGTCCAAGGGATAGAGTAAACCTGCAAAGGTGCATCGGAATGTAAAACTGGTGACACAATAAACGCTCAAAACATAGACAGTAGGAAGACACAGTCTTCTTGTACTTAAGTCGGCATTGTGTCTCTTATATTTAATTCCAAAGCAATTTCTGTGTTTCATCGTCACTGTGAAGGTGCAATGGATACAGTAAACCTGCAGAGGTGCATCGGAATGTAAAACTGGTGACACAGGAAACGCTCAAAACATAGACAGTAGGAAGACTCAGTCTTCCTGTACTTAAGTCGGCATTGTGTCTCTTATATTTAATTCCGATGCAATTTCTGTGTTTCATCGTCAGTGGGAAGGTCCAAGGGATACAGTAAACCTGCAGAGGTGCATCGGAATGTAAAACTGATGACACAGGAAACGCTCAAATCATAGACAGTAGGAAAACTCAGACTTCCTGTACTTAAGTAGGCATTGTGTCTCTTATATTTAAATCCGATGCAATTTAGGCGTTTCATCGTCAATGGGAAGGTCCAATGGGTACAGTAAACCTGCAGAGGTGTATCGGAATGTAAAACTGGTGACACAGGAAACGCTCAAAACATAGACTTAAAGAAGAATCAGTTTTCTTGTACTTAAGTCGGCACTGTGTCTCTTATATTTAATTCCGATGCAATTTCTGTATTTCATCGTCACTGTGAAGGTCGAATGGATGCAGTAAACCTGCAGAGATGCATCGGAATGTAAAACTGATGACACAGGAAACGCTCAAAGCTAAGACAGTAGGAAGATTCAGCCTTCCTGTACTTAAGTCGGCATTGTGCCTCTTATATTTAAATCCGATGCAATTTCTGCGTTTCATCGGCAAAAGGAAGGTCCAATGGATACAGTAAACCTGCAAAGGTGCATCGGAATGTAAAACTGGTGACACAGGAATCGCTCAAAACATAGACAGTAGGAAGACACAGTCTTCCTGTACTTAAGTCGGCTTTGTGTCTCTTACATTTAATTCCAAAGCAATTTTTGTGTTTCATCGTCACTGTGAAGGTGCAATGGATACAGTAAACCTGCAGAGGTGCATCGCAATGTAAAACTGGTGACACAGGAAACGCTCAAAACATAGACAGTATGAAGACTCAGTCTTCCTGTACTTATGTCGGCATTGTGTCTCTTATATTTAATTCCGATGCAATTTCTGTGTTTCATCGTCAATGGGAAGGTCCAAGGGATACAGTAAACCTGCAGAGGTGTATCGGAATGTAAAACTGATGACACAGGAAACGCACAAAGCATAGACAGTAGGAAGACTCAGCCTTCCTGTACTTAAGTCGGCATTGTGCCTCTTATATTTAAATCCGATGCAATTTCGGCATTTCATCGGCAATAGGAAGGTCCATTGGATACAGTAAACCTGCAAAGGTGCATCGGAATGTAAAACTGGTGACACAGGAAACGCTGAAAACATACACCCTAAGAAGACTCATTTTTCTTGTACTTAAGTCGGCATTGTGTCTCTTATATTTAATTCCGATGCAATTTCTGTGTTTCATCGTCACTGGGAAGGTCCAATGGATACAGTAAACCTGCAGAGGTGCATCGGAATGTTAAACTGGTGACACAGGAAACGCACAAAACATAGAACCTAAGAAGACTCACTTTTCTTGTACTTAAGTCGGCATTGTGTCTCTTATATTTAATTCCGATGCAATTTCTGTGTTTCATCGTCACTGTGAAGGTCAAATGGATACAGTAAACCTGCAGAGGTGCATCGGAATGTAAAACTGGTGACACAGGAAACGCTCAAAACATAGACAGTAGGAAGACTCAGTCTTCCTGTACTTAAGTCTGCATTGTGTCTTATATTTAAATCCGATGCAATTTCTGTCTTTCATCGTCAATGGGAAGGTCCAATGGATACAGTAATCCTTCAGAGCTTCATCGGACTGTAAAACTGGTGACACAGGAACGCTCAAAACATAGACCCTAAAGAAGACTCAGTTTTCTTGTACTTAAGTCGGCACTCTGTCTCTTATATTTAATTCCGATGCAATTTGTGTGTTACATCGTCACTATGAAGGTCCAATGGATACAGTAATCCTGCAGAGGTTCATCGGAATGTAAAACTGGTGACACAGAAACGCTCAAAACATAGACCCTAAGGAGACTCAGTTTTGTAGTACTTAAGTCGGCATTGTGTGTCTTATATTTAATTCCGATGCAATTTCTGTATTTCATCGTCACTGTGAAGGTCCAATGGATACAGTAAACCTGCAGAGGTGCATCGGAATGTAAAACTGGTGACACAGGAAACGCTCAATACATAGACCCTAAGAAGACTGAGTTTTGTAGTACTTATGTCGGCATTGTGTCTCTTATATTTAATTCCGATGCAATTTCTGTGTTTCATCGTCACTGTGAAGGTCCAACGGATACAGTAAACCTGCAGAGGTGCATCGGAATGTAAAACTGGTGACACAGGAAACGCTCAAAACATAGACAGTAGAAAGACTCAGTCTTCCTGTACTTAAGTCGGCATTGTGTCTCTTATATTTAATTCCGATCCAACTTCTGTGTTTCATCGTCGATGGGAATGTCCAAGGGATACAGTAAACCTGCAGAGGTGCATCGGAATGTAAAACTGGTGACACAGGAAACGCTCAAACCATAGACAGTAGGAAGACTCAGTCTTCCTGCACTTAGGTCTGCATTGTGTCACTTATATTTAAACCCGACGCAATTTCTTTGTTTCATCGTCAATGGAAACGTCCAATGGATACAGTAAACCTGCAGAGGTGCATCGGAATGTAAAACTGGTGACACAGGAAACGCACAAAGCATAGACAGTAGGAAGACTCAGCCTTCCTGTACTTAAGTCGGCATTGTGCCTCTTATATTTAAATCCGATGCAATTTCGGCATTTCATCGGCAATAGGAAGGTCCATTGGATACAGTAAACCTGCAAAGGTGCAACGGAATGTAAAACAGGTGACACAGGAAACGCTGAAAACATACACCCTAAGAAGACTTATTTTTCTTGTACTTAAGTCGGCATTGTGTCTCTTATATTTATTTCCGATGCAGTTTCTGTGTTTCATCGTCACTGGGAAGGTCCAATGGATACAGTAAACCTGCAGAGTAGCATCGGAATGTTAAACTGGTGACACAGGAAACGCTCAAAACATAGAACCTAAGAAGACTCAGTTTTCTTGTACTTAAGTCGGCATTGTGTCTCATATATTTTATTCCGATGCAATTTCTGTCTTTCATCGTCACTGTGAAGGTCAAATGGATACAGTAAACCTGCAGAGGTGCATCGGAATGTAAAACTGGTGACACAGGAAACGCACAAAGCATAGACAGTAGGAAGACTCAGCCTTCCTGTACTTAAGTCGGCATTGTGTCTCTTATATTTATTTCCGATGCAATTTCTGTGTTTCATCGTCACTGGGAAGGTCCAATGGATACAGTAAACCTGCAGAGGTGCATCGGAATGTTAAACTGGTGACACAGGAAACGCTCAAAACATAGAACCTAAGAAGACTCAGTTTTCTTGTACTTAAGTCGGCATTGTGTCTCATATATTTTATTCCGATGCAATTTCTGTCTTTCATCGTCACTGTGAAGGTCAAATGGATACAGTAAACTTGCAGAGGTGCATCGGAATGTAAAACTGGTGACACAGGAAACGCTCAAAACATAGACAGTAGGAAGACTCAGTCTTCCTGTACTTAAGTCTGCATTGTGTCTTATATTTAAATCCGATGCAATTTCTGTCTTTCATCGTCAATGGGAAGGTCCAATGGATACAGTAATCCTGCAGAGGTTCATCGGAATGTAAAACTGGTGACACAGAAACGCTCAAAACATAGACCCTAAGGAGACTCAGTTTTGTAGTACTTAAGTCGGCATTGTTTGTCTTATATTTAATTCCGATGCAATTTTTGTGTTTCATCGTCACTGTGAAGGTCCAATGGATACAGTAAACCTGCAGAGGTGCATCGGAATGTAAAACTGGTGACACAGGAAACGCTCAATACATAGACCCTAAGAAGACTGAGTTTTGTAGTACTTATGTCGGCATTGTGTCTCTTATATTTAATTCCGATGCAATTTCTGTGTTTCATCGTCACTGTGAAGGTCCAATGGATACAGTAAACCTGCAGAGGTGCATCGGAATGTAAAACTGGTGACACAGGAAACGCTCAAAACATAGACAGTAGAAAGACTCAGTCTTCCTGTACTTAAGTCGGCATTGTGTCTCTTATATTTAATTCCGATCCAATTTCTGTGTTTCATCGTCGATGGGAATGTCCAAGGGATACAGTAAACCTGCAGAGGTGCATCGGAATGTAAAACTGATGACACAGGAAACGCTCAAAGCATAGACAGTAGGAAGTCTCAGCCGTCCTGTACTTAAGTCGGCATTGTGCCTCTTATATTTAAATCCGATGCAATTTCTGCGTTTCATCGGCAATAGGAAGGTCCAATGGATACAGTAAACCTGCAAAGGTGCATCGGAATGTAAAACTGGTGACAGAGGAAACGCTCAGAAACATAGACATTAGGAAGACACAGTCTTCCTGTACTTAAGTCGGCATTGTGTCTCTTATATTTAATTCCAAAGCAATTTCTGTGTTTCATCGTCACTGTGAAGGTGCAATGGATACAGTAAACCTGCAGAGGTGCATCGGAATGTAAAACTGGTGACACAGGAAACGCTCAAAACATAGACAGTAGGAAGACACAGTCTTCCTGTACTTAAGTCGGCATTGTGTCTCTTATATTTAATTCCAAAGCAATTTCTGTGTTTCATCGTCACTGTGAAGGTGCAATGGATACAGTAAACCTGCAGAGGTGCATCGGAATGTAAAACTGGTGACACAGGAAACGCTCAAAACATAGACAGTAGGAAGACTCAGTCTTCCTGTACTTAAGTCGGCATTGTGTCTCTTATATTTAATTCCGATGCAATTTCTGTGTTTCATCGTCAGTGGGAAGGTCCAAGGGATACAGTAAACCTGCAGAGGTGCATCGGAATGTAAAACTGATGACACAGGAAACGCTCAAATCATAGACAGTAGGAAAACTCAGACTTCCTGTACTTAAGTAGGCATTGTGTCTCTTATATTTAAATCCGATGCAATTTTTGCGTTTCATCGTCAATGGGAAGGTCCAATGGGTACAGTAAAACTGCAGAGGTGTATCGGAATGTAAAACTGGTGACACAGGAAACGCTCAAACATAGACTTAAAGAAGACTCAGTTTTCTTGTACTTAAGTCGGCACTGTGTCTCTTATATTTAATTCCGATGCAGTTTCTGTATTTCATCGTCACTGTAAAGGTCAAATGGATGCAGTAAACCTGCAAAGGTGCATCGGAATGTAAAACTGGTGACACAGGAATCGCTCAAAACATAGACAGTAGGAAGAAACAATCTTCCTGTACTTAAGTCGGCTTTGTGTCTCTTACATTTAATTCCAAAGCAATTTTTGTGTTTCATCGTCACTGTGAAGGTGCAATGGATACAGTAAACCTGCAGAGGTGCATCGCAATGTAAAACTGGTGACACAGGAAACGCTCAAAACATAGACAGTAGGAAGACTCAGTCTTCCTGTACTTATGTCGGCATTGTGTCTCTTATATATAATTCCGATGCAATTTCTGTGTTTCATCGTCAATGGGAAGGTCCAATGGATACAGTAAACCTGCAGAGGTGTATCGGAATGCAAAACTGATGACACAGGAAACGCACAAAGCATAGACAGTAGGAAGACACAGCCTTCCTGTACTTAAGTCGGCATTGTGCCTTTTATATTTAAATCCGCTGCAATTTCGGCATTTCATCGGCAATAGGAAGGTCCATTGGATACAGTAAACCTGCAAAGGTGCATCGGAATGTAAAACTGGTGACACAGGAAACGCTGAAAACATACACCCTAAGAAGACTCATTTTTCTTTTACTTAAGTCGGCATTGTGTCTCTTATATTTAATTCCGATGCAATTTCTGTGTTTCATCGTCACTGGGAAGGTCCAATGGATACAGTAAACCTGCAGAGGTGCATCGGAATGTTAAACTGGTGACACAGGAAACGCTCAAAACATAGAACCTAGGAAGACTCAGTTTTCTTGTACTTAAGTCGGCATTGTGTCTCTTATATTTAATTCCGATGCAATATCTGTGTTTCATCGTCACTGTGAAGGTCAAATGGATAGAGTAAACCTGCAGAGGTGCATCGGAATGTAAAACTGGTGACACAGGAAACGCTCAAAACATAGACAGTAGGAAGACTCAGTCTTCCTGTACTTAAGTCTGCATTGTGTCTTATATTTAAATCCGATGCAATTTCTGTCTTTCATCGTCAATGGGAAGGTCCAATGGATACAGTAATCCTGCAGAGGTTCATCGGAATGTAAAACTGGTGACACAGGAACGCTCAAAACATAGACCCTAAAGAAGACTCAGTTTTCTTGTACTTAAGTCGGCACTCTGTCTCTTATATTTAATTCCGATGCAATTTGTGTGCTACATCGTCACTATGAAGGTCCAATGGATACAGTAATCCTGCAGAGGTTCATCGGAATGTAAAACTGGTGACACAGAAACGCTCAAAACATAGACCCTAAGGAGACTCAGTTTTGTAGTACTTGAGTCGGCATTGTGTGTCTTATATTAAATTCCGATGCAATTTCTGTGTTTCATCGTCACTGTGAAGGTCGAATGGATGCAGTAAACCTGCAGAGATGCATCGGAATGTAAAACTGATGACACAGGAAACGCTCAAAGCATAGACCCTAAGAAGACTCAGTTTTCTTGTACTTATGTCGGCTTTGTGTCTCTTATATTTAATTCCGATGCAATTAATGTGTTTCAACGTCAATGGGAAGGTCCAAGGGATACAGTAAACCTGCAAAGGTGCATCGGAATGTAAAACTGGTGACACAATAAACGCTCAAAACATAGACAGTAGGAAGACACAGTCTTCTTGTACTTAAGTCGGCATTGTGTCTCTTATATTTAATTCCAAAGCAATTTCTGTGTTTCATCGTCACTGTGAAGGTGCAATGGATACAGTAAACCTGCAGAGGTGCATCGGAATGTAAAACTGGTGACACAGGAAACGCTCAAAACATAGACAGTAGGTAGACTCAGTCTTCCTGTACTTAAGTCGGCATTGTGTCTCATATATTTTATTCCGATGCAATTTCTGTCTTTCATCGTCACTGTGAAGGTCCAAGGGATACAGTAAACCTGCAGATGTGCATCGGAATGTAAAACTGATGACACAGGAAACGCTCAAATCATAGACAGTAGGAAAACTCAGACTTCCTGTACTTAAGTAGGCATTGTGTCTCTTATGTTTAAATCCGATGCAATTTTTGCGTTTCATCGTCAATGGGAAGGTCCAATGGGTACAGTAAACCTGCAGAGGTGTATCGGAATGTAAAACTGGTGACACAGGAAACGCTCAAAACATAGACTTAAAGAAGAATCAGTTTTCTTGTACTTAAGTCGGCACTGTGTCTCTTATATTTAATTCCGATGCAATTTCTGTATTTCATCGTCACTGTGAAGGTCGAATGGATGCAGTAAACCTGCAGAGATGCATCGGAATGTAAAACTGATGACACAGGAAACGCTCAAAGCTAAGACAGTAGGAAGATTCAGCCTTCCTGTACTTAAGTCGGCATTGTGCCTCTTATATTTAAATCCGATGCAATTTCTGTGTTTCATCGTCACTGGGAAGGTCCAATGGATACAGTAAACCTGCAGAGGTGCATCGGAATGTAAAACTGGTCACACAGGAATCGCTCAAAACATAGACAGTAGGAAGACACAGTCTTCCTGTACTTAAGTCGGCTTTGTGTCTCTTACATTTAATTCCAAAGCAATTTTTGTGTTTCATCGTCACTGTGAAGGTGCAATGGATACAGTAAACCTGCAGAGGTGCATCGCAATGTAAAACTGGTGACACAGGAAACGCTCAAAACATAGACAGTTGGAAGACTCAGTCTTCCTGTACTTATGTCGGCATTGTGTCTCTCATATTTAATTCCGATGCAATTTCTGTGTTTCATCGTCAATGGGAAGGTCCAAGGGATACAGTAAACGTGCAGAGCTGTATCGGAATGTAAAACTGATGACACAGGAAACGCACAAAGCATAGACAGTAGGAAGACTCAGCCTTCCTGTACTTAAGTCGGCATTGTGCGTCTTATATTTAAATCCGATGCAATTTCGGCATTTCATCGGCAATAGGAAGGTCCATTGGATACAGTAAACCTGCAAAGGTGCATCGGAATGTAAAACTGGTGACACAGCGAACGCTGAAAACATACACCCTAAGAAGACTCATTTTTCTTGTACTTAAGTCGGCATTGTGTCTCTTATATTTAATTCCGATGCAATTTCTGTGTTTCATCGTCACTGGGAAGGTCCAATGGATACAGTAAACCTGCAGAGGTGCATCGGAACGTTAAACTGGTGACACAGGAAACGCACAAAACATAGGACCTAAGAAGACTCAGTTTTCTTGTACTTAAGTCGGCATTGTGTCTCTTATATTTAATTCCGATGCTATTTCTGTGTTTCATCGTCACTGTGAAGGTCAAATGGATACAGTAAACCTGCAGAGGTGCATCGGAATGTAAAACTGGTGACACAGGAAACGCTGAAAACATAGACAGTAGGAAGACTCAGTCTTCCTGTACTTAAGTCTGCATTGTGTCTTATATTTAAATCCGATGCAATTTCTGTCTTTCATCGTCAATGGGAAGGTCCAATGGATACAGTAATCCTGCAGAGGTTCATCGGACTGTGACACAGGAACGCTCAAAACATAGACCCTAAAGAAGACTCAGTTTTCTTGAACTTAAGTCGGCACTCTGTCTCTTATATTTAATTCCGATGCAATTTGTGTGTTACATCGTCACTATGAAGGTCCAATGGATACAGTAATCCTGCAGAGGTTCATCGGAATGTAAAACTGGTGACACAGAAACGCTCAAAACATAGACCCTAAGGAGACTCAGTTTTGTAGTACTTAAGTCGGCATTGTGTGTCTTATATTTAATTCCGATGCAATTTCTGTATTTCATCGTCACTGTGAAGGTCCAATGGATACAGTAAACCTGCAGAGGTGCATCGGAATGTAAAACTGGTGACACAGGAAACGCTCAATACATAGACCCTAAGAAGACTGAGTTTTGTAGTACTTATGTCGGCATTGTGTCTCTTATATTTAATTCCGATGCAATTTCTGTGTTTCATCGTCACTGTGAAGGTCCAATGGATACAGTAATCCTGCAGAGGTTCATCGGAATGTAAAACCGATGACACAGGAAACGCTCAAAGCATAGACAGTAGGAAGACTCAGCCTTCCTGTACTTAAGTCGGCATTGTGCCTCTTTTATTTAAATCCGATGCAATTTCTGCGTTTCATCGGCATTAGGAAGGACCAATGGATACAGTAAACCTGCAAAGGTGCATCGGAATGTAAAACTGGTGACAGAGGAAACGCTCAGAAACATAGACATTAGGAAGACACAGTCTTCCTGTACTTAAGTCGGCATTGTGTCTCTTATATTTAATTCCGATGCAATTTCTGTGTTTCATCGTCACTGTGAAGGTCCAACGGATACAGTAAACCTGCAGAGGTGCATCGGAATGTAAAACTGGTGACACAGGAAACGCTCAAAACATACACAGTAGAAAGACTCAGTCTTCCTGTACTTAAGTCGGCATTGTGTCTCTTATATTTAATTCCGATCCAACTTCTGTGTTTCATCGTCGATGGGAATGTCCAAGGGATACAGTAAACCTGCAGAGGTGCATCGGAATGTAAAACTGGTGACACAGGAAACGCTCAAAACATAGACAGTAGGAAGACTCAGTCTTCCTGTACATAAGTCTGCATTGTGTCACTTATATTTAAACCCATTGAAATTTCTGTGTTTCATCGTCAATGGAAACGTCCAATGGATACAGTAAACCTGCAGAGGTGCATCGGAATGTAAAACTGGTGACACAGGAAACGCACAAAGCATAGACAGTAGGAAGACTCAGCCTTCATGTACTTAAGTCGGCATTGTGCCTCTTATATTTAAATCCGATGCAATTTCGGCATTTCATCGGCAATAGGAAGGTCCATTGGATACAGTAAACCTGCAAAGGTGCATCGGAATGTAAAACTGGTGACACAGGAAACGCTGAAAACATACACCCTAAGAAGACTCATTTTTCTTGTACTTAAGTCGGCATTGTGTCTCTTATATTTATTTCCAATGCAATTTCTGTGTTTCATCTTCACTGGGAAGGTCCAATGGATACAGTAAACCTGCAGAGGTGCATCGGAATGTTAAACTGGTGACACAGGAAACGCTCAAAACATAGAACCTAAGAAGACTCAGTTTTCTTGTACTTAAGTCGGCATTGTGTCTCATATATTTTATTCCGATGCAATTTCTGTCTTTCATCGTCACTGTGAAGGTCAAATGGATACAGTAAACCTGCAGAGGTGCATCGGAATGTAATACTGGTGACACAGGAAACGCTCAAAACATAGACAGTAGGAAGACTCAGTCTTCCTGTACTTAAGTCTGCATTGTGTCTTATATTTAAATCCGATGCAATTTCTGTCTTTCATCGTCAATGGGAAGGTCCAATGGATACAGTAATCCTGCAGAGGTTCATCGGAATGTAAAACTGGTGACACAGAAACGCTCAAAACATAGACCCTAAAGAAGACTCAGTTTTCTTGTACTTAAGTCGGCACTCTGTCTCTTATATTTAATTCCGAGCAATTTGAGTGTTTCATCGGCACTATGAAGGTCCAATGGATACAGTAATCCTGCAGAGGTTCATCGGAATGTAAAACTGGTGACACAAAAACGCTCAAAACATAGACCCTAAGGAGACTCAGTTTTGTAGTACTTAAGTCGGCATTGTGTGTCTTATATTTAATTCCGATGCAATTTTTGTGTTTCATCGACACTGTGAAGCTCCAATGGATACAGTAAACCTGCAGAGGTGCATCGGAATGTAAAACTGGTGACACAGGAAACGCTCAAAACATAGACAGTAGAAAGACTCAGTCTTCCTGTACTTAAGTCGGCATTGTGTCTCTTATATTTAATTCCGATCCAATTTCTGTGTTTCATCGTCGATGGGAATGTCCAAGGGATACAGTAAACCTGCAGAGGTGCATCGGAATGTAAAACTGATGACACAGGAAACGCTCAAAGCATAGACAGTAGGAAGACTCAGCCTTCCTGTACTTAAGTCGGCATTGTGCCTCTTATATTTAAATCCGATGCAATTTCTGCGTTTCATCGGCAATAGGAAGGTCCAATGGATACAGTAAACCTGCAAAGGTGCATCGGAATGTAAAACTGGTGACAGAGGAAACGCTCAGAAAGATAGGCATTAGGAAGACACAGTCTTCCTGTACTTAAGTCGGCATTGTGTCTCTTATATTTAATTCCAAAGCAATTTCTGTGTTTCATCGTCACTGTGAAGGTGCAATGGATACAGTAAAACTGCAGAGGTGCATCGGAATGTAAAACTGGTGACACAGGAAACGCTCAAAACATAGACAGTATAAAGACTCAGTCTTCCTGTACTTACATCGGCATTGTGTCTCTTATATTTAATTGCGATGCAATATCTGTGTTTCATCGTCACTGTGAAGGTCCAAGTGATACAGCAAACCTGCAGAGGTGCATCGGTATGTAAAACTGATGACACAGGAAACGCTCAAAACATAGACCATCAGAAGACTCAGTTTTCTTGTACTTAAGTCGTCATTGTGTCTCCTATATTTAATTCCGATGCAATTTCTGTGTTTCATCGTCCATGGGAAGGTCCAAGGAATACAGTAAAGCTGCAGAGGTGCATCGGAATGTAAAACTGATTACACAGGAAACGCTGAAAACATAGACAGTAGGAAGACTCAGTCTTCCTGTACTTAAATCGGCATTGTGTCACTTATATTTAATTCCGATGCTATTTCTGTGTTTCATCGTCACTGTGAAGGTCCAAGGGATACAGAAAAAACGCAGAGGTGCATCGGAATGTAAAACTGGTGACACAGGAGACGCTCAAAACATAGACAGTAGGAAGACTCAGTCTTCCTTTACTTAAGTCGGCATTGTGTCTCTTATATTTAAATCCGATGCAATTTCTGTGTTTCATCGTCAATGGGAAGGTCCAATGGATACAGTAAACCTGCAGAGGTGCATCGAAATGTAAAACTGGTGACACAGGAAACGCTCAAAACGTAGACAGTAGAAATACTCAGTTTTCCTGTACTTAAGTCTATATTGTGTCTCTTATATTTAATTCCGATGCAATTTCTGTGTTGCATCGTCGATGGGAATGTCCAAGGGATATAGTAAACCTGCAGAGGTGAATCGGAATGTAAAACTGGTGTCACAGGAAACGCTCAAAACATAGACAGTAGGAAGACTCAGTCTTCCCGTACTTAAGAGGGAAATGTGTCTCTTATATTTAAATCCGATGCAATTTCTGTGTTTCATCGTCACTGTGAAGGTCGAATGGATGCAGTAAACCTGCAGAGATGCATCGGAATGTAAAACTGATGACACAGGAAACGCTCAAAGCATAGACCCTAAGAAGACTCAGTTTTCTTGTACTTATGTCGGCATTGTGTCTCTTATATTTAATTCCGATGCAATTAATGTGTTTCAACGTCAATTGGAAGGTCCAAGGGATACATTACTGCAAAGGTGCATCGGAATGTAAAACTGGTGACACAGGAAACGCTCAAAACATAGACAGTAGGAAGACACAGTCTTCCTGTACTTAAGTCGGCATTGTGTCTCTTATATTTAATTCCAAAGCAATTTCTGTGTTTCATCGTTACTGTGAAGGTGCAATGGATACAGTAAACCTGCAGAGGTGCATCGGAATGTAAAACTGGTGACACAGGAAACGCTCAAAACATAGACAGTAGGAAGACTCAGTCTTCCTGTACTTAAGTCGGCATTGTGTCTCTTATATTTAATTCCGATGCAATTTCTGTGTTTCATCGTCAGTGGGAAGGTCCAAGGGATACAGTAAACCTGCAGAGGTGCATCGGAATGTAAAACTGATGACACAGGAAACGCTCAAATCATAGACAGTAGGAAAACTCAGACTTCCTGTACTTAAGTAGGCATTGTGTCTCTTATATTTAAATCCGATGCAATTTTTGCGTTTCATCGTCAATGGGAAGGTCCAATTGGTACAGTAAACCTGCAGAGGTGTATCGGAATGTAAAACTGGTGACACAGGAAACGCTCAAACATAGACTTAAAGAAGACTCAGTTTTCTTGTACTTAAGTTGGCACTGTGTCTCTTATATTTAATTCCGATGCAGTTTCTGTATTTCATCGTCACTGTGAAGGTCAAATGGATGCAGTAAACCTGCAGAGATGCATCGGAATGTAAAACTGATGACACAGGAAACGCTCAAAACATAGACAGTAGGAAGACTCAGTCTTCCTGTACTTAGGTCGGCATTGTGCCTCTTATATTTAAATCCGATGCAATTTCTGCGTTTCATCGGCAAAAGGAAGGTCCAATGGATACAGTAAACCTGCAAAGGTGCATCGGAATGTAAAACTGGTGACACAGGAATCGCTCAAAACATAGACAGTAGGAAGAAACAGTCTTCCTGCACTTAAGTCGGCTTTGTGTCTCTTACATTTAATTCCAAAGCAATTTTTGTGTTTCATCGTCACTGTGAAGGTGCAATGGATACAGTAAACCTGCAGAGGTGCATCGCAATGTAAAACTGGTGACACAGGAAACGCTCAAAACATAGACAGTAGGAAGACTCAGTCTTCCTGTACTTATGTCGGCATTGTGTCTTTTATATTTAATTCCGATGCAATTTCTGTGTTTCATCGTCAATGGGAAGGTCCAATGGATACAGTAAACCTGCAGAGGTGTATCGGAATGTAAAACTGATGACACAGGAAACGCACAAACCATAGACAGTAGGAAGACACAGCCTTCCTGTACTTAAGTCTGCATTGTGTCTTATATTTAAATCCGATGCAATTTCTGTCTTTCATCGTCAATGGGAAGGTCCAATGGATACAGTAACCCTGCAGAGGTTCATCGGAATGTAAAACTGGTGACACAGGAACGCTCAAAACATAGACCCTAAAGAAGACTCAGTTTTCTTGTACTTAAGTCGGCACTCTGTCTCTTATATTTAATTCCGATGCAATTTGTGTGCAACATCGTCACTATGAAGGTCCAATGGATACAGTAATCCTGCAGAGGTTCATCGGAATGTAAAACTGGTGACACAGAAACGCTCAAAACATAGACCCTAAGGAGACTCAGTTTTGTAGTACTTGAGTCGGCATTGTGTGTCTTATATTAAATTCCGATGCAATTTCTGTGTTTCATCGTCACTGTGAAGGTCCAATGGATACAGTAAACCTGCAGAGGTGCATCGGAATGTAAAACTGGAGACACAGGAAACGCTCAATACATAGATCCTAAGAAGACTGAGTTTTGTAGTACTTATGTCGGCATTGTGTCTCTTATATTTAATTCCGATGCAATTTCTGTGTTTCATCGTCACTGTGAAGGTCCAACGGATACAGTAAACCTGCAGAGGTGCATCGGAATGTAAAACTGGTGACACAGGAAACGCTCAAAACATAGACAGTAGAAAGACTCAGTCTTCCTGTACTTAAGTCGGCATTGTGTCTCTTACATTTAATTCCGATCCAATTTCTGTGTTTCATCGTCGATGGGAATGTCCAAGGGATACAGTAAACCTGCAGAGGTGCATTGGAATGTAAAACTGGTGACACAGGAAACGCTCAAAACATAGACAGTAGGAAGACTCAGTCTTCCTGTACTTAAGTCTGCATTGTGTCACTTATATTTAAATCCGATGCAATTTCTGTGTTTCATCGTCAATGGGAACGTCCAATGGATACAGTAAACCTGCAGAGGTGCATCGGAATGTAAAACTGGTGACACAGGAAACGCACAAAGCATAGACAGTAGGAAGACTCAGCCTTCCTGTACTTAAGTCGGCATTGTGCCTCTTATATTTAAATCCGATGCAATTTCTGCATTTCATCGGCAATAGGAAGGTCCATTGGATACAGTAAACCTGCAAAGGTGGATCGGAATGTAAATCTGGTGACACAGGAAACGCTGAAAACATACACCCTAAGAAGACTCATTTTTCTTGTACTTAAGTCGGCATTGTGCCTCTTATATTTAATTCCGATGCAATTTCTGTGTTTCATCGTCACTGGGAAGGTCCAATGGATACAGTAAACCTGCAGAGGTGCATCGGAATGTAAAACTGGTGACACAGGAAACGCTCAAAACATAGACAGTAGGAAGACACAGTCTTCCTGTACTTAAGTCGGCATTGTGTCTCTTATATTTAATTCCAAAGCAATTTCTGTGTTTCATCGTTACTGTGAAGGTGCAATGGATACAGTAAACCTGCAGAGGTGCATCGGAATGTAAAACTGGTGACACAGGAAACGCTCAAAACATAGACAGTAGGAAGACTCAGTCTTCCTGTACTTAAGTCGGCATTGTGTCTCTTATATTTAATTCCGATGCAATTTCTGTGTTTCATCGTCAGTGGGAAGGTCCAAGGGATACAGTAAACCTGCAGAGGTGCATCGGAATGTAAAACTGATGACACAGGAAACGCTCAAATCATAGACAGTAGGAAAACTCAGACTTCCTGTACTTAAGTAGGCATTGTGTCTCTTATATTTAAATCCGATGCAATTTTTGCGTTTCATCGTCAATGGGAAGGTCCAATTGGTACAGTAAACCTGCAGAGGTGTATCGGAATGTAAAACTGGTGACACAGGAAACGCTCAAACATAGACTTAAAGAAGACTCAGTTTTCTTGTACTTAAGTTGGCACTGTGTCTCTTATATTTAATTCCGATGCAGTTTCTGTATTTCATCGTCACTGTGAAGGTCAAATGGATGCAGTAAACCTGCAGAGATGCATCGGAATGTAAAACTGATGACACAGGAAACGCTCAAAGCATAGACAGTAGGAAGATTCAGCCTTCCTGTACTTAGGTCGGCATTGTGCCTCTTATATTTAAATCCGATGCAATTTCTGCGTTTCATCGGCAAAAGGAAGGTCCAATGGATACAGTAAACCTGCAAAGGTGCATCGGAATGTAAAACTGGTGACACAGGAATCGCTCAAAACATAGACAGTAGGAAGAAACAGTCTTCCTGCACTTAAGTCGGCTTTGTGTCTCTTACATTTAATTCCAAAGCAATTTTTGTGTTTCATCGTCACTGTGAAGGTGCAATGGATACAGTAAACCTGCAGAGGTGCATCGCAATGTAAAACTGGTGACACAGGAAACGCTCAAAACATAGACAGTAGGAAGACTCAGTCTTCCTGTACTTATGTCGGCATTGTGTCTTTTATATTTAATTCCGATGCAATTTCTGTGTTTCATCGTCAATGGGAAGGTCCAATGGATACAGTAAACCTGCAGAGGTGTATCGGAATGTAAAACTGATGACACAGGAAACGCACAAAGCATAGACAGTAGGAAGACACAGCCTTCCTGTACTTAAGTCGGCATTGTGCCTTTTATATTTAAATCCGCTGCAATTTCGGCATTTCATCGGCAATAGGAAGGTCCATTGGATACAGTAAACCTGCAAAGGTGCATCGGAATGTAAAACTGGTGACACAGGAAACGCTGAAAACATAGACCCTAAAGAAGACTCAGTTTTCTTTTACTTAAGTCGGCATTGTGTCTCTTATATTTAATTCCGATGCAATTTCTGTGTTTCATCGTCACTGGGAAGGTCCAATGGATACAGTAAACCTGCAGAGGTGCATCGGAATGTTAAACTGGTGACACAGGAAACGCTCAAAACATAGAACCTAAGAAGACTCAGTTTTCTTGTACTTAAGTCGGCATTGTGTCTCTTATATTTAATTCCGATGCAATTTCTGTGTTTCATCGTCACTGTGAAGGTCAAATGGATACAGTAAACCTGCAGAGGTGCATCGGAATGTAAAACTGGTGACACAGGAAACGCTCGAAACATAGACAGTAGGAAGACTCAGTCTTCCTGTACTTAAGTCTGCATTGTGTCTTATATTTAAATCCGATGCAATTTCTGTCTTTCATCGTCAATGGGAAGGTCCAATGGATACAGTAACCCTGCAGAGGTTCATCGGAATGTAAAACTGGTGACACAGGAACGCTCAAAACATAGACCCTAAAGAAGACTCAGTTTTCTTGTACTTAAGTCGGCACTCTGTCTCTTATATTTAATTCCGATGCAATTTGTGTGCAACATCGTCACTATGAAGGTCCAATGGATACAGTAATCCTGCAGAGGTTCATCGGAATGTAAAACTGGTGACACAGAAACGCTCAAAACATAGACCCTAAGGAGACTCAGTTTTGTAGTACTTGAGTCGGCATTGTGTGTCTTATATTAAATTCCGATGCAATTTCTGTGTTTCATCGTCACTGTGAAGGTCCAATGGATACAGTAAACCTGCAGAGGTGCATCGGAATGTAAAACTGGAGACACAGGAAACGCTCAATACATAGATCCTAAGAAGACTGAGTTTTGTAGTACTTATGTCGGCATTGTGTCTCTTATATTTAATTCCGATGCAATTTCTGTGTTTCATCGTCACTGTGAAGGTCCAACGGATACAGTAAACCTGCAGAGGTGCATCGGAATGTAAAACTGGTGACACAGGAAACGCTCAAAACATAGACAGTAGAAAGACTCAGTCTTCCTGTACTTAAGTCGGCATTGTGTCTCTTACATTTAATTCCGATCCAATTTCTGTGTTTCATCGTCGATGGGAATGTCCAAGGGATACAGTAAACCTGCAGAGGTGCATTGGAATGTAAAACTGGTGACACAGGAAACGCTCAAAACATAGACAGTAGGAAGACTCAGTCTTCCTGTACTTAAGTCTGCATTGTGTCACTTATATTAAAATCCGATGCAATTTCTGTGTTTCATCGTCAATGGGAACGTCCAATGGATACAGTAAACCTGCAGAGGTGCATCGGAATGTAAAACTGGTGACACAGGAAACGCACAAAGCATAGACAGTAGGAAGACTCAGCCTTCCTGTACTTAAGTCGGCATTGTGCCTCTTATATTTAAATCCGATGCAATTTCTGCATTTCATCGGCAATAGGAAGGTCCATTGGATACAGTAAACCTGCAAAGGTGGATCTGAATGTAAATCTGGTGACACAGGAAACGCTGAAAACATACACCCTAAGAAGACTCATTTTTCTTGTACTTAAGTCGGCATTGTGCCTCTTATATTTAATTCCGATGCAATTTCTGTGTTTCATCGTCACTGGGAAGGTCCAATGGATACAGTAAACCTGCAGAGGTGCATCGGAATGTTAAACTGGTGACACAGGAAACGCTCAAAACATAGAACCTAAGAAGACTCAGTTTTCTTGTACTTAAGTCGGCATTGTGTCTCATATATTTTATTCCGATCCAATTTCTGTGTTTCATCGTCGATGGGAATGTCCAAGGGATACAGTAAACCTGCAGAGGTGCATCGGAATGTAAAACTGGCGACACAGGAAACGCTCAAAACATAGACAGTAGGAAGACTCAGTCTTCCTGTACTTAAGTCTGCATTGTGTCACTTATATTTAAATCCGATGCAATTTCTGTGTTTCATCGTCAAAGGGGAAGGTCCAATGGATACAGTAACCTGCAGAGGTGCATCGGAATGTAAAACTGGTGACACAGGAAACGCTCAAAACATAGACAGTAGGAAGACTCAGTCTTCCTGACTTAAGTCGGAATTGTGTCTCTTATATTTAATTCCGATGAAATTTCTGTGTTTCATCGGCAATGGGAAGGTCCAAGGGATACAGTAAACATGCAGAGGTGCATCGGAATGTAAACCTGGTGACACAGGAAACGTTCAGAAACATAGACAGTAGGAAGACACAGTCTTCCTGTACTTAAGTCGGCATTGTGTCTCTTACATTTAATTCCGATGCAATTTCTGTGTTTCATCGTCTTTGTGAAGCTGCAAGGGATACAGTAAACCTGCAGAGGTGCATCGGAATGTAAAACTGGTGACACAGGAAAGGTTCAAAGCATAGACAGTAGGAAGACTCAGTCGTCCTGTACTTAAGTCGGCATTCTGTCTCTTACATTTAATTCCGATGCAATTTCTGTGTTTCATCGTCACTGTGAAGGTCCAACGGATACAGTAAACCTGCAGAGGTGCATCGGAATGTAAAACTGGTGACACAGGAAACGCTCAAAACATAGACAGTAGAAAGACTCAGTCTTCCTGTACTTAAGTCGGCATTGTGTCTCTTACATTTAATTCCGATCCAACTTCTGTGTTTCATCGTCGATGGGAATGTCCAAGGGATACAGTAAACCTGCAGAGGTGCATCGGAATGTAAAACTGGTGACACAGGAAACGCTCAAAACATAGACAGTAGGAAGAATCTGTCTTCCTATACTTAAGTCTGCATTGTGTCACTTATATTTAAACCCGATGCAATTTCTGTGTTTCATCGTCAATGGAAACGTCCAATGGATACAGTAAACCTGCAGAGGTGCATCGGAATGTAAAACTGGTGACACAGGAAACGCACAAAGCATTAACAGTAGGAAGACTCAGCCTTCCTGTACTTAAGTCGGCATTGTGCCTCTTATATTTAAACCCGATGCAATTTCGGCATTTCATCGGCAATAGGAAGGTCCATTGGATACAGTAAACCTGCAAAGGTGCATCGGAATGTAAAACTGGTGACACAGGAAACGCTGAAAACATACACCCTAAGAAGACTCATTTTTCTTGTACTTAAGACGGCATTGTGTCTCTTATATTTAATTCCGATGCAATTTCTGTGTCTCATCGTCACTGGGAAGGTCCAATGGATACAGTAAACCTGCAGAAGTGCATCGGAATCTTAAACTGGTGACACAGGAAACGCTCAAAACATAGAACCTAAGAAGACTCAGTTTTCTTGTACTTAAGTCGGCATTGTGTCTCATATATTTTATTCCGATGCAATTTCTGTCTTTCATCGTCACTGTGAAGGTCAAATGGATACAGTAAACCTGCAGAGGTGCATCGGAATGTAAAACTGGTGACACAGGAAACGCTCAAAACATAGACAGTAGGAAGACTCAGTCTTCCTGTACTTAAGTCTGCATTGTGTCTTATATTTAAATCCGATGCAATTTCTGTCTTTCATCGTCAATGGCAAGGTCCAATGGATACAGTAATCCTGCAGAGGTTCATCGGAATGTAAAACTGGTGACACAGAAACGCTCAAAACATAGACCCTAAAGAAGACTCAGTTTTCTTGTACTTAAGTCGGCACTCTGTCTCTTATATTTAATTCCGATGCAATTTGTGTGTTTCATCGTCACTATGAAGGTCCAATGGATACAGTAATCCTGCAGAGGTTCATCGGAATGTAAAACTGGTGACACAGAAACGCTCAAAACATAGACATTAAGGAGACTCAGTTTTGTAGTACTTAAGTCGGCATTGTGTGTCTTATATTTAATTCCGATGCAATTTTTGTGTTTCATCGTCACTGTGAAGGTCCAATGGATACAGTAAACCTGCAGAGGTGCATCGGAATGTAAAACTGGTGACACAGGAAACGCTCAATACATAGACCCTAAGAAGACTGAGTTTTGTAGTACTTATGTCGGCATTGTCTCTCTTATATTTAATTCCGATGCAATTTCTGTGTTTCATCGTCACTGTGAAGGTCCAACGGATACAGTAAACCTGCAGAGGTGCATCGGAATGTAAAACTGGTGACACAGGAAACGCTCAAAACATAGACAGTAGAAAGACTCAGTCTTCCTGTACTTAAGTCGGCATTGTGTCTCTTATATTTAATTCCGATCCAATTTCTGTGTTTCATCGTCGATGGGAATGTCCAAGGGATACAGTAAACCTGCAGAGGTGCATCGGAATGTAAAACTGATGACACAGGAAACGCTCAAAGCATAGACAGTAGGAAGACTCAGCCTTCCTGTACTTAAGTCTGCATTGTGCCTCTTATATTTAAATCCGATGCAATTTCTGCGTTTCATCGGCAATAGGAAGGTCCAATGGATACAGTAAACCTGCAAAGGTGCATCGGAATGTAAAACTGGTGACAGCGGAAACGCTCAGAAACATAGACATTAGGAAGACACAGTCTTCCTGTACTTAAGTCGGCATTGTGTCTCTTATATTTAATTCCAAAGCAATTTCTGTGTTTCATCGTCACTGTGATGGTGCAATGGATACAGTAAAACTGCAGAGGTGCATCGGAATGTAAAACTGGTGACACAGGAAACGCTCAAAACATAGACAGTATAAAGACTCAGTCTTCCTGTACTTACATCGGCATTGTGTCTCTTATATTTAATTGCGATGCAATATCTGTGTTTCATCGTCACTGTGAAGGTCCAAGTGATACAGTAAACCTGCAGAGGTGCATCGGTATGTAAAACTGATGACACAGGAAACGCTCAAAACATAGACCATTAGAAGACTCAGTTTTCTTGTACTTAAGTCGTCATTGTGTCTCCTATATTTAATTCCGATGCAATTTCTGTGTTTCATCGTCAACGGGAAGGTCCAATGTATACAGTAAACCTGCAGAGGTGCATCGGAATGTAAAACTGGAGACACAGGAAACGCTCAAAACATAGACAGTAGGAAGACTCAGTCTTCCTGACTTAAGGCGGCATTGTGTCTCTTACATTTAATTTTGATGAAATTTCTGTGTTTCATCGTCAATGGGAAGGTCGAAGGAATACAGTAAACCTGCAGAGGTGCATCGGAATGTAAACCTTGTGACACAGGAAACGCTCAATACATAGACGGTAGGAAGACTCAGTCTTCCTGTACTTAAGTCGGCATTGTTTCTCTTATATTTAATTCCGATGCAATTTCTGTGTTTCATCGTCACTGTGAAGGTCCAAGGGATACAGTAAAACTGCAGAGGTGCATCGGAATGTAAAACTGGTGACACAGGAGACGCTCAAAACATAGACAGTAGGAAGACTCAGTCTTCCTTTACTTAAGTCGGCATTGTGTCTCTTATATTTAAATCCGATGCAATTTCTGTGTTTCATTCTCAATGGGAAGGTCCAATGGATGCAGTAAACCTGCAGAGATGCATCGGAATGTAAAACTGATGACACAGGAAACGCTCAAAGCATAGACCCTAAGAAGACTCAGTTTTCTTGTACTTATGTCGGCATTGTGTCTCTTATATTTAATTCCGATGCAATTAATGTGTTTCAACGTCAATGGGAAGGTCCAAGGGATACAGTAAACCTGCAAAGGTGCATCGGAATGTAAAACTGGTGACACAGGAAACGCTCAAAACATAGACAGTAGGAAGACACAGTCTTCCTGTACTTAAGTCGCCATTGTGTCTCTTATATTTAATTCCAAAGCAATTTCTGTGTTTCATCGTCACTGTGAAGGTGCAATGGATACAGTAAACCTGCAGAGGTGCATCGGAATGTAAAACTGGTGACACAGGAAACGCTCAAAACATAGACAGTAGGAAGACTCAGTCTTCCTGTACTTAAGTCGGCATTGTGTCTCTTATATTTAATTCCGATGCAATTTCTGTGTTTCATCGTCAGTGGGAAGGTCCAAGGGATACAGTAAACCTGCAGATGTGCATCGGAATGTAAAACTGATGACACAGGAAACGCTCAAATCATAGACAGTAGGAAAACTCAGACTTCCTGTACTTAAGTAGGCATTGTGTCTCTTATATTTAAATCCGATGCAATTTCTGTGTTTCATCGTCAGTGGGAAGGTCCAAGGGATACAGTAAACCTGCAGAGGTGCATCGGAATGTAAAACTGATGACACAGGAAACGCTCAAATCATAGACAGTAGGAAAACTCAGACTTCCTGTACTTAAGTAGGCATTGTGTCTCTTATATTTAAATCCGATGCAATTTTTGCGTTTCATCGTCAATGGGAAGGTCCAATGAGTACAGTAAACCTGCAGAGGTGTATCGGAATGTAAAACTGGTGACACAGGAAACGCTCAAAACATAGACTTAAAGAAGACTCAGTTTTCTTGTACTTAAGTCGGCACTGTGTCTCTTATATTTAATTCCGATGCAATTTCTGTATTTCATCGTCACTGTGAAGGTCAAATGGATTCAGTAAACCTGCAGAGATGCATCGGAATGTAAAACTGATGACACAGGAAACGCTCAAAGCATAGACAGTAGGAAGATTCAGCCTTCCTGTACTTAAGTCGGCATTGTGCCTCTTATATTTAAATCCGATGCAATTTCTGCGTTTCATCGGCAAAAGGAAGGTCCAATGGATACAGTAAACCTGCAAAGGTGCATCGGAATGTAAAACTGGTGACACAGGAATCGCTCAAAACATAGACAGTAGGAAGACACAGTCTTCCTGTACTTAAGTCGGCTTTGTGTCTCTTACATTTAATCCCAAAGCAATTTTTGTGTTTCATCGTCACTGTGAAGGTGCAATGGATACAGTAAACCTGCAGAGGTGCATCGGAATGTAAAACTGGTGACACAGGAAACGCTCAAAACATAGACAGTAGGAAGACTCAGTCTTCCTGTACTTAAGTCGGCATTGTGTCTCTTATATTTAATTCCGATGCAATTTCTGTGTTTCATCGTCAGTGGGAAGGTCCAAGGGATACAGTAAACCTGCAGATGTGCATCGGAATGTAAAACTGATGACACAGGAAACGCTCAAATCATAGACAGTAGGAAAACTCAGACTTCCTGTACTTAAGTAGGCATTGTGTCTCTTATATTTAAATCCGATGCAATTTTTGCGTTTCATCGTCAATGGGAAGGTCCAATGAGTACAGTAAACCTGCAGAGGTGTATCGGAATGTAAAACTGGTGACACAGGAAACGCTCAAAACATAGACTTAAAGAAGACTCAGTTTTCTTGTACTTAAGTCGGCACTGTGTCTCTTATATTTAATTCCGATGCAATTTCTGTATTTCATCGTCACTGTGAAGGTCAAATGGATTCAGTAAACCTGCAGAGATGCATCGGAATGTAAAACTGATGACACAGGAAACGCTCAAAGCATAGACAGTAGGAAGATTCAGCCTTCCTGTACTTAAGTCGGCATTGTGCCTCTTATATTTAAATCCGATGCAATTTCTGCGTTTCATCGGCAAAAGGAAGGTCCAATGGATACAGTAAACCTACAAAGGTGCATCGGAATGTAAAACTGGTGACACAGGAATCGCTCAAAACATAGACAGTAGGAAGACACAGTCTTCCTGTACTTAAGTCGGCTTTGTGTCTCTTACATTTAATTCCAAAGCAATTTTTGTGTTTCATCGTCACTGTGAAGGTGCAATGGATACAGTAAACCTGCAGAGGTGCATCGCAATGTAAAACTGGTGACACAGGAAACGCTCAAAACATAGACAGTAGGAAGACTCAGTCTTCCTGTACTTATGTCGGCATTCTGTCTCTTATATTTAATTCCGATGCAATTTCTGTGTTTCATCGTCAATGGGAAGGTCCAATGGATACAGTAAACCTGCAGAGGTGTATCGGAATGTAAAACTGATGACACAGGAAACGCACAAAGCATAGACAGTAGGAAGACACAGCCTTCCTGTACTTAAGTCGGCATTGTGCCTTTTATATTTAAATCCGATGCAATTTCGGCATTTCATCGGCAATAGGAAGGTCCATTGGATACAGTAAACCTGCAAAGGTGCATCGGAATGTAAAACTGGTAACACAGGAAACGCTGAAAACATACACCCTAAGAAGACTCATTTTTCTTTTACTTAAGTCGGCATTGTGTCTCTTATATTTAATTCCGATGCAATTTCTGTGTTTCATCGTCACTGGGAAGGTCCAATGGATACAGTAAACCTGCAGAGGTGCATCGGAATGTTAAACTGGTGACACAGGAAACGCTCAAAACATAGAACCTAAGAAGACTCAGTTTTCTTGTACTTAAGTCGGCATTGTGTCTCTTATATTTAATTCCGATGCAATTTCTGTGTTTCATCGTCACTGTGAAGGTCAAATGGATACAGTAAACCTGCAGAGGTGCATCGGAATGTAAAACTGGTGACACAGGAAACGCTCAAAACATAGACAGTAGGAAGACTCAGCCTTCCTGTACTTAAGTCGGCATTGTGCCTCTTATATTTAAATCCGATGCAATTTCTGCGTTTCATCGGCAATAGGAAGGTCCAATGGATACATTAAACCTGCAAAGGTGCATCGGAATGTAAAACTGGTGACAGCGGAAACGCTCAGAAACATAGACATTAGGAAGACACAGTCTTCCTGTACTTAAGTCGGCATTGTGTCTCTTATATTTAATTCCAAAGCAATTTCTGTGTTTCATCGTCACTGTGAAGGTGCAATGGATACAGTAAACCTGCAGAGGTGCATCGGAATGTAAAACTGGTGACACAGGAAACGCTCAAAACATAGACAGTAGGAAGACTCAGTCTTCCTGTACTTAAGTCGGCATTGTGTCTCTTATATTTAATTCCGATGCAATTTCTGTGTTTCATCGTCAGTGGGAAGGTCCAAGGGATACAGTAAACCTGCAGAGGTGCATCGGAATGTAAAACTGATGACACAGGAAACGCTCAAATCATAGACAGTAGGAAAACTCAGACTTCCTGTACTTAAGTAGGCATTGTGTCTCTTATATTTAAATCCGATGCAATTTTTGCGTTTCATCGTCAATGGGAAGGTCCAATGGATACAGTAAACCTGCAGAGGTGCATCGGAATGTTAAACTGGTGACACAGGAAACGCTCAAAACATAGAACCTAAGAAGACTCAGTTTTCTTGTACTTAAGTCGGCATTGTGTCTCTTATATTTAATTCCGATGCAATTTCTGTGTTTCATCGTCACTGTGAAGGTCAAATGGATACAGTAAACCTGCAGAGGTGCATCGGAATGTAAAACTGGTGACACAGGAAACGCTCAAAACATAGACAGTAGGAAGACTCAGTCTTCCTGTAATTATGTCGGCATTCTGTCTCTTATATTTAATTCCGATGCAATTTCTGTGTTTCATCGTCAATGGGAAGGTCCAGTGGATACAGTAAACCTGCAGAGGTGTATCGGAATGTAAAACTGATGACACAGGAAACGCACAAAGCATAGACAGTAGGAAGACACAGCCTTCCTGTACTTAAGTCGGCATTGTGCCTTTTATATTTAAATCCGATGCAATTTCGGCATTTCATCGGCAATAGGAAGGTCCATTGGATACAGTAAACCTGCAAAGGTGCATCGGAATGTAAAACTGGTAACACAGGAAACGCTGAAAACATACACCCTAAGAAGACTCATTTTTCTTTTACTTAAGTCGGCATTGTGTCTCTTATATTTAATTCCGATGCAATTTCTGTGTTTCATCGTCACTGGGAAGGTCCAATGGATACAGTAAACCTGCAGAGGTGCATCGGAATGTTAAACTGGTGACACAGGAAACGCTCAAAACATAGAACCTAAGAAGACTCAGTTTTCTTGTACTTAAGTCGGCATTGTGTCTCTTATATTTAATTCCGATGCAATTTCTGTGTTTCATCGTCACTGTGAAGGTCAAATGGATACAGTAAACCTGCAGAGGTGCATCGGAATGTAAAACTGGTGACACAGGAAACGCTCAAAACATAGACAGTAGGAAGACTCAGCCTTCCTGTACTTAAGTCGGCATTGTGCCTCTTATATTTAAATCCGATGCAATTTCTGCGTTTCATCGGCAATAGGAAGGTCCAATGGATACAGTAAACCTGCAAAGGTGCATCGGAATGTAAAACTGGTGACAGCGGAAACGCTCAGAAACATAGACATTAGGAAGACACAGTCTTCCTGTACTTAAGTCGGCATTGTGTCTCTTATATTTAATTCCAAAGCAATTTCTGTGTTTCATCGTCACTGTGAAGGTGCAATGGATACAGTAAAACTGCAGAGGTGCATCGGAATGTAAAACTGGTGACACAGGAAACGCTCAAAACATAGACAGTATAAAGACTCAGTCTTCCTGTACTTACATCGGCATTGTGTCTCTTATATTTAATTGCGATGCAATATCTGTGTTTCATCGTCACTGTGAAGGTCCAAGTGATACAGTAAACCTGCAGAGGTGCATCGGTATGTAAAACTGATGACACAGGAAACGCTCAAAACATAGACCATTAGAAGACTCAGTTTTCTTGTACTTAAGTCGTCATTGTGTCTCCTATATTTAATTCCGATGCAATTTCTGTGTTTCATCGTCAACGGGAAGGTCCAATGTATACAGTAAACCTGCAGAGGTGCATCGGAATGTAAAACTGGAGACACAGGAAACGCTCAAAACATAGACAGTAGGAAGACTCAGTCTTCCTGTACTCAAATCGGCATTGTGTCTCTTATATTTAAATCCGATGCAATGTCTGTGTTTCATCGTCGATGGAAGGTCCAAGGGATACAGTAAACCTGCAGAGGTGCATCGGAATGTAAAACTGGTGACACAGGAAACGCTCAAAACATAGACAGTAGGAAGACTCAGTCTTCCTGACTTAAGGCGGCATTGTGTCTCTTACATTTAATTTTGATGAAATTTCTGTGTTTCATCGTCAATGGGAAGGTCGAAGGAATACAGTAAACCTGCAGAGGTGCATCGGAATGTAAACCTTGTGACACAGGAAACGCTCAATACATAGACGGTAGGAAGACTCAGTCTTCCTGTACTTAAGTCGGCATTGTTTCTCTTATATTTAATTCCGATGCAATTTCTGTGTTTCATCGTCACTGTGAAGGTCCAAGGGATACAGTAAAACTGCAGAGGTGCATCGGAATGTAAAACTGGTGACACAGGAGACGCTCAAAACATAGACAGTAGGAAGACTCAGTCTTCCTTTACTTAAGTCGGCATTGTGTCTCTTATATTTAAATCCGATGCAATTTCTGTGTTTCATCGTCAATGGGAAGGTCCAATGGATGCAGTAAACCTGCAGAGATGCATCGGAATGTAAAACTGATGACACAGGAAACGCTCAAAGCATAGACCCTAAGAAGACTCAGTTTTCTTGTACTTATGTCGGCATTGTGTCTCTTATATTTAATTCCGATGCAATTAATGTGTTTCAACGTCAATGGGAAGGTCCAAGGGATACAGTAAACCTGCAAAGGTGCATCGGAATGTAAAACTGGTGACACAGGAAACGCTCAAAACATAGACAGTAGGAAGACACAGTCTTCCTGTACTTAAGTCGCCATTGTGTCTCTTATATTTAATTCCAAAGCAATTTCTGTGTTTCATCGTCACTGTGAAGGTGCAATGGATACAGTAAACCTGCAGAGGTGCATCGGAATGTAAAACTGGTGACACAGGAAACGCTCAAAACATAGACAGTAGGAAGACTCAGTCTTCCTGTACTTAAGTCGGCATTGTGTCTCTTATATTTAATTCCGATGCAATTTCTGTGTTTCATCGTCAGTGGGAAGGTCCAAGGGATACAGTAAACCTGCAGAGGTGCATCGGAATGTAAAACTGATGACACAGGAAACGCTCAAATCATAGACAGTAGGAAAACTCAGACTTCCTGTACTTAAGTAGGCATTGTGTCTCTTATATTTAAATCCGATGCAATTTTTGCGTTTCATCGTCAATGGGAAGGTCCAATGAGTACAGTAAACCTGCAGAGGTGTATCGGAATGTAAAACTGGTGACACAGGAAACGCTCAAAACATAGACTTAAAGAAGACTCAGTTTTCTTGTACTTAAGTCGGCACTGTGTCTCTTATATTTAATTCCGATGCAATTTCTGTATTTCATCGTCACTGTGAAGGTCAAATGGATTCAGTAAACCTGCAGAGATGCATCGGAATGTAAAACTGATGACACAGGAAACGCTCAAAGCATAGACAGTAGGAAGATTCAGCCTTCCTGTACTTAAGTCGGCATTGTGCCTCTTATATTTAAATCCGATGCAATTTCTGCGTTTCATCGGCAAAAGGAAGGTCCAATGGATACAGTAAACCTGCAAAGGTGCATCGGAATGTAAAACTGGTGACACAGGAAACGCTCAAAACATAGACAGTATAAAGACTCAGTCTTCCTGTACTTACATCGGCATTGTGTCTCTTATATTTAATTGCGATGCAATATCTGTGTTTCATCGTCACTGTGAAGGTCCAAGTGATACAGTAAACCTGCAGAGGTGCATCGGTATGTAAAACTGATGACACAGGAAACGCTCAAAACATAGACCATTAGAAGACTCAGTTTTCTTGTACTTAAGTCGTCATTGTGTCTCCTATATTTAATTCCGATGCAATTTCTGTGTTTCATCGTCAACGGGAAGGTCCAATGTATACAGTAAACCTGCAGAGGTGCATCGGAATGTAAAACTGGAGACACAGGAAACGCTCAAAACATAGACAGTAGGAAGACTCAGTCTTCCTGTACTCAAATCGGCATTGTGTCTCTTATATTTAAATCCGATGCAATGTCTGTGTTTCATCGTCGATGGAAGGTCCAAGGGATACAGTAAACCTGCAGAGGTGCATCGGAATGTAAAACTGGTGACACAGGAAACGCTCAAAACATAGACAGTAGGAAGACTCAGTCTTCCTGACTTAAGGCGGCATTGTGTCTCTTACATTTAATTTTGATGAAATTTCTGTGTTTCATCGTCAATGGGAAGGTCGAAGGAATACAGTAAACCTGCAGAGGTGCATCGGAATGTAAACCTTGTGACACAGGAAACGCTCAATACATAGACGGTAGGAAGACTCAGTCTTCCTGTACTTAAGTCGGCATTGTTTCTCTTATATTTAATTCCGATGCAATTTCTGTGTTTCATCGTCACTGTGAAGGTCCAAGGGATACAGTAAAACTGCAGAGGTGCATCGGAATGTAAAACTGGTGACACAGGAGACGCTCAAAACATAGACAGTAGGAAGACTCAGTCTTCCTTTACTTAAGTCGGCATTGTGTCTCTTATATTTAAATCCGATGCAATTTCTGTGTTTCATCGTCAATGGGAAGGTCCAATGGATGCAGTAAACCTGCAGAGATGCATCGGAATGTAAAACTGATGACACAGGAAACGCTCAAAGCATAGACCCTAAGAAGACTCAGTTTTCTTGTACTTATGTCGGCATTGTGTCTCTTATATTTAATTCCGATGCAATTAATGTGTTTCAACGTCAATGGGAAGGTCCAAGGGATACAGTAAACCTGCAAAGGTGCATCGGAATGTAAAACTGGTGACACAGGAAACGCTCAAAACATAGACAGTAGGAAGACACAGTCTTCCTGTACTTAAGTCGCCATTGTGTCTCTTATATTTAATTCCAAAGCAATTTCTGTGTTTCATCGTCACTGTGAAGGTGCAATGGATACAGTAAACCTGCAGAGGTGCATCGGAATGTAAAACTGGTGACACAGGAAACGCTCAAAACATAGACAGTAGGAAGACTCAGTCTTCCTGTACTTAAGTCGGCATTGTGTCTCTTATATTTAATTCCGATGCAATTTCTGTGTTTCATCGTCAGTGGGAAGGTCCAAGGGATACAGTAAACCTGCAGAGGTGCATCGGAATGTAAAACTGATGACACAGGAAACGCTCAAATCATAGACAGTAGGAAAACTCAGACTTCCTGTACTTAAGTAGGCATTGTGTCTCTTATATTTAAATCCGATGCAATTTTTGCGTTTCATCGTCAATGGGAAGGTCCAATGAGTACAGTAAACCTGCAGAGGTGTATCGGAATGTAAAACTGGTGACACAGGAAACGCTCAAAACATAGACTTAAAGAAGACTCAGTTTTCTTGTACTTAAGTCGGCACTGTGTCTCTTATATTTAATTCCGATGCAATTTCTGTATTTCATCGTCACTGTGAAGGTCAAATGGATTCAGTAAACCTGCAGAGATGCATCGGAATGTAAAACTGATGACACAGGAAACGCTCAAAGCATAGACAGTAGGAAGATTCAGCCTTCCTGTACTTAAGTCGGCATTGTGCCTCTTATATTTAAATCCGATGCAATTTCTGCGTTTCATCGGCAAAAGGAAGGTCCAATGGATACAGTAAACCTGCAAAGGTGCATCGGAATGTAAAACTGGTGACACAGGAATCGCTCAAAACATAGACAGTAGGAAGACACAGTCTTCCTGTACTTAAGTCGGCTTTGTGTCCCTTACATTTAATTCCAAAGCAATTTTTGTGTTTCATCGTCACTGTGAAGGTGCAATGGATACAGTAAACCTGCAGAGGTGCATCGCAATGTAAAACTGGTGACACAGGAAACGCTCAAAAGATAGACAGTAGGAAGACTCAGTCTTCCTGTACTTATGTCGGCATTCTGTCTCTTATATTTAATTCCGATGCAATTTCTGTGTTTCATCGTCAATGGGAAGGTCCAATGGATACAGTAAACCTGCAGAGGTGTATCGGAATGTAAAACTGATGACACAGGAAACGCACAAAGCATAGACAGTAGGAAGACACAGCCTTCCTGTACTTAAGTCGGCATTGTGCCTTTTATATTTAAATCCGATGCAATTTCGGCATTTCATCGGCAATAGGAAGGTCCATTGGATACAGTAAACCTGCAAAGGTGCATCGGAATGTAAAACTGGTAACACAGGAAACGCTGAAAACATACACCCTAAGAAGACTCATTTTTCTTTTACTTAAGTCGGCATTGTGTCTCTTATATTTAATTCCGATGCAATTTCTGTGTTTCATCGTCACTGGGAAGGTCCAATGGATACAGTAAACCTGCAGAGGTGCATCGGAATGTTAAACTGGTGACACAGGAAACGCTCAAAACATAGAACCTAAGAAGACTCAGTTTTCTTGTACTTAAGTCGGCATTGTGTCTCTTATATTTAATTCCGATGCAATTTCTGTGTTTCATCGTCACTGTGAAGGTCAAATGGATACAGTAAACCTGCAGAGGTGCATCGGAATGTAAAACTGGTGACACAGGAAACGCTCAAAACATAGACATTAAGGAGACTCAGTTTTGTAGTACTTAAGTCGGCATTGTGTGTCTTATATTTAATTCCGATGCAATTTTTGTGTTTCATCGTCACTGTGAAGGTCCAATGGATACAGTAAACCTGCAGAGGTGCATCGGAATGTAAAACTGGTGACACAGGAAACGCTCAATACATAGACCCTAAGAAGACTGAGTTTTGTAGTACTTATGTCGGCATTGTCTCTCTTATATTTAATTCCGATGCAATTTCTGTGTTTCATCGTCACTGTGAAGGTCCAACGGATACAGTAAACCTGCAGAGGTGCATCGGAATGTAAAACTGGTGACACAGGAAACGCTCAAAACATAGACAGTAGAAAGACTCAGTCTTCCTGTACTTAAGTCGGCATTGTGTCTCTTATATTTAATTCCGATCCAATTTCTGTGTTTCATCGTCGATGGGAATGTCCAAGGGATACAGTAAACCTGCAGAGGTGCATCGGAATGTAAAACTGATGACACAGGAAACGCTCAAAGCATAGACAGTAGGAAGACTCAGCCTTCCTGTACTTAAGTCGGCATTGTGCCTCTTATATATAAATCCGATGCAATTTCTGCGTTTCATCGGCAATAGGAAGGTCCAATGGATACAGTAAACCTGCAAAGGTGCATCGGAAAGTAAAACTGGTGACAGCGGAAACGCTCAGAAACATAGACATTAGGAAGACACAGTCTTCCTGTACTTAAGTCGGCATTGTGTCTCTTATATTTAATTCCAAAGCAATTTCTGTGTTTCATCGTCACTGTGATGGTGCAATGGATACAGTAAAACTGCAGAGGTGCATCGGAATGTAAAACTGGTGACACAGGAAACGCTCAAAACATAGACAGTATAAAGACTCAGTCTTCCTGTACTTACATCGGCATTGTGTCTCTTATATTTAATTGCGATGCAATATCTGTGTTTCATCGTCACTGTGAAGGTCCAAGTGATACAGTAAACCTGCAGAGGTGCATCGGTATGTAAAACTGATGACACAGGAAACGCTCAAAACATAGACCATTAGAAGACTCAGTTTTCTTGTACTTAAGTCGTCATTGTGTCTCCTATATTTAATTCCGATGCAATTTCTGTGTTTCATCGTCAACGGGAAGGTCCAATGTATACAGTAAACCTGCAGAGGTGCATCGGAATGTAAAACTGGAGACACAGGAAACGCTCAAAACATAGACAGTAGGAAGACTCAGTCTTCCTGTACTCAAATCGGCATTGTGTCTCTTATATTTAAATCCGATGCAATGTCTGTGTTTCATCGTCGATGGAAGGTCCAAGGGATACAGTAAACCTGCAGAGGTGCATCGGAATGTAAAACTGGTGACACAGGAAACGCTCAAAACATAGACAGTAGGAAGACTCAGTCTTCCTGACTTAAGGCGGCATTGTGTCTCTTACATTTAATTTTGATGAAATTTCTGTGTTTCATCGTCAATGGGAAGGTCGAAGGAATACAGTAAACCTGCAGAGGTGCATCGGAATGTAAACCTTGTGACACAGGAAACGCTCAATACATAGACGGTAGGAAGACTCAGTCTTCCTGTACTTAAGTCGGCATTGTTTCTCTTATATTTAATTCCGATGCAATTTCTGTGTTTCATCGTCACTGTGAAGGTCCAAGGGATACAGTAAAACTGCAGAGGTGCATCGGAATGTAAAACTGGTGACACAGGAGACGCTCAAAACATAGACAGTAGGAAGACTCAGTCTTCCTTTACTTAAGTCGGCATTGTGTCTCTTATATTTAAATCCGATGCAATTTCTGTGTTTCATCGTCAATGGGAAGGTCCAATGGATGCAGTAAACCTGCAGAGATGCATCGGAATGTAAAACTGATGACACAGGAAACGCTCAAAGCATAGACCCTAAGAAGACTCAGTTTTCTTGTACTTATGTCGGCATTGTGTCTCTTATATTTAATTCCGATGCAATTAATGTGTTTCAACGTCAATGGGAAGGTCCAAGGGATACAGTAAACCTGCAAAGGTGCATCGGAATGTAAAACTGGTGACACAGGAATCGCTCAAAACATAGACAGTAGGAAGACACAGTCTTCCTGTACTTAAGTCGGCTTTGTGTCCCTTACATTTAATTCCAAAGCAATTTTTGTGTTTCATCGTCACTGTGAAGGTGCAATGGATACAGTAAACCTGCAGAGGTGCATCGCAATGTAAAACTGGTGACACAGGAAACGCTCAAAACATAGACAGTAGGAAGACTCAGTCTTCCTGTACTTATGTCGGCATTCTGTCTCTTATATTTAATTCCGATGCAATTTCTGTGTTTCATCGTCAATGGGAAGGTCCAATGGATACAGTAAACCTGCAGAGGTGTATCGGAATGTAAAACTGATGACACAGGAAACGCACAAAGCATAGACAGTAGGAAGACACAGCCTTCCTGTACTTAAGTCGGCATTGTGCATTTTATATTTAAATCCGATGCAATTTCGGCATTTCATCGGCAATAAGAAGGTCCATTGGATACAGTAAACCTGCAAAGGTGCATCGGAATGTAAAACTGGTAACACAGGAAACGCTGAAAACATACACCCTAAGAAGACTCATTTTTCTTTTACTTAAGTCGGCATTGTGTCTCTTATATTTAATTCCGATGCAATTTCTGTGTTTCATCGTCACTGGGAAGGTCCAATGGATACAGTAAGCCTGCAGAGGTGCATCGGAATGTTAAACTGGTGACACAGGAAACGCTCAAAACATAGAACCTAAGAAGACTCAGTTTTCTTGTACTTAAGTCGGCATTGTGTCTCTTATATTTAATTCCGATGCAATTTCTGTGTTTCATCGTCACTGTGAAGGTCAAATGGATACAGTAAACCTGCAGAGGTGCATCGGAATGTAAAACTGGTGACACAGGAAACGCTCAAAACATAGACATTAAGGAGACTCAGTTTTGTAGTACTTAAGTCGGCATTGTGTGTCTTATATTTAATTCCGATGCAATTTTTGTGTTTCATCGTCACTGTGAAGGTCCAATGGATACAGTAAACCTGCAGAGGTGCATCGGAATGTAAAACTGGTGACACAGGAAACGCTCAATACATAGACCCTAAGAAGACTGAGTTTTGTAGTACTTATGTCGGCATTGTCTCTCTTATATTTAATTCCGATGCAATTTCTGTGTTTCATCGTCACTGTGAAGGTCCAACGGATACAGTAAACCTGCAGAGGTGCATCGGAATGTAAAACTGGTGACACAGGAAACGCTCAAAACATAGACAGTAGAAAGACTCAGTCTTCCTGTACTTAAGTCGGCATTGTGTCTCTTATATTTAATTCCGATCCAATTTCTGTGTTTCATCGTCGATGGGAATGTCCAAGGGATACAGTAAACCTGCAGAGGTGCATCGGAATGTAAAACTGATGACACAGGAAACGCTCAAAACATAGACAGTAGGAAGACTCAGCCTTCCTGTACTTAAGTCGGCATTGTGCCTCTTATATATAAATCCGATGCAATTTCTGCGTTTCATCGGCAATAGGAAGGTCCAATGGATACAGTAAACCTGCAAAGGTGCATCGGAAAGTAAAACTGGTGACAGCGGAAACGCTCAGAAACATAGACATTAGGAAGACACAGTCTTCCTGTACTTAAGTCGGCATTGTGTCTCTTATATTTAATTCCAAAGCAATTTCTGTGTTTCATCGTCACTGTGATGGTGCAATGGATACAGTAAAACTGCAGAGGTGCATCGGAATGTAAAACTGGTGACACAGGAAACGCTCAAAACATAGACAGTATAAAGACTCAGTCTTCCTGTACTTACATCGGCATTGTGTCTCTTATATTTAATTGCGATGCAATATCTGTGTTTCATCGTCACTGTGAAGGTCCAAGTGATACAGTAAACCTGCAGAGGTGCATCGGTATGTAAAACTGATGACACAGGAAACGCTCAAAACATAGACCATTAGAAGACTCAGTTTTCTTGTACTTAAGTCGTCATTGTGTCTCCTATATTTAATTCCGATGCAATTTCTGTGTTTCATCGTCAACGGGAAGGTCCAATGTATACAGTAAACCTGCAGAGGTGCATCGGAATGTAAAACTGGAGACACAGGAAACGCTCAAGACATAGACAGTAGGAAGACTCAGTCTTCCTGTACTCAAATCGGCATTGTGTCTCTTATATTTAAATCCGATGCAATGTCTGTGTTTCATCGTCGATGGAAGGTCCAAGGGATACAGTAAACCTGCAGAGGTGCATCGGAATGTAAAACTGGTGACACAGGAAACGCTCAAAACATAGACAGTAGGAAGACTCAGTCTTCCTGACTTAAGGCGGCATTGTGTCTCTTACATTTAATTTTGATGAAATTTCTGTGTTTCATCGTCAATGGGAAGGTCGAAGGAATACAGTAAACCTGCAGAGGTGCATCGGAATGTAAACCTTGTGACACAGGAAACGCTCAATACATAGACGGTAGGAAGACTCAGTCTTCCTGTACTTAAGTCGGCATTGTTTCTCTTATATTTAATTCCGATGCAATTTCTGTGTTTCATCGTCACTGTGAAGGTCCAAGGGATACAGTAAAACTGCAGAGGTGCATCGGAATGTAAAACTGGTGACACAGGAGACGCTCAAAACATAGACAGTAGGAAGACTCAGTCTTCCTTTACTTAAGTCGGCATTGTGTCTCTTATATTTAAATCCGATGCAATTTCTGTGTTTCATCGTCAATGGGAAGGTCCAATGGATGCAGTAAACCTGCAGAGATGCATCGGAATGTAAAACTGATGACACAGGAAACGCTCAAAGCATAGACCCTAAGAAGACTCAGTTTTCTTGTACTTATGTCGGCATTGTGTCTCTTATATTTAATTCCGATGCAATTAATGTGTTTCAACGTCAATGGGAAGGTCCAAGGGATACAGTAAACCTGCAAAGGTGCATCGGAATGTAAAACTGGTGACACAGGAAACGCTCAAAACATAGACAGTAGGAAGACACAGTCTTCCTGTACTTATGTCGCCATTGTGTCTCTTATATTTAATTCCAAAGCAATTTCTGTGTTTCATCGTCACTGTGAAGGTGCAATGGATACAGTAAACCTGCAGAGGTGCATCGGAATGTAAAACTGGTGACACAGGAAACGCTCAAAACATAGACAGTAGGAAGACTCAGTCTTCCTGTACTTAAGTCGGCATTGTGTCTCTTATATTTAATTCCGATGCAATTTCTGTGTTTCATCGTCAGTGGGAAGGTCCAAGGGATACAGTAAACCTGCAGAGGTGCATCGGAATGTAAAACTGATGACACAGGAAACGCTCAAATCATAGACAGTAGGAAAACTCAGACTTCCTGTACTTAAGTAGGCATTGTGTCTCTTATATTTAAATCCGATGCAATTTTTGCGTTTCATCGTCAATGGGAAGGTCCAATGAGTACAGCAAACCTGCAGAGGTGTATCGGAATGTAAAACTGGTGACACAGGAAACGCTCAAAACATAGACTTAAAGAAGACTCAGTTTTCTTGTACTTAAGTCGGCACTGTGTCTCTTATATTTAATTCCGATGCAATTTCTGTATTTCATCGTCACTGTGAAGGTCAAATGGATTCAGTAAACCTGCAGAGATGCATCGGAATGTAAAACTGATGACACAGGAAACGCTCAAAGCATAGACAGTAACAAGATTCAGCCTTCCTGTACTTAAGTCGGCATTGTGCCTCTTATATTTAAATCCGATGCAATTTCTGCGTTTCATCGGCAAAAGGAAGGTCCAATGGATACAGTAAACCTGCAAAGGTGCATCGGAATGTAAAACTGGTGACACAGGAATCGCTCAAAACATAGACAGTAGGAAGACACAGTCTTCCTGTACTTAAGTCGGCTTTGTGTCACTTACATTTAATTCCAAAGCAATTTTTGTGTTTCATCGTCACTGTGAAGGTGCAATGGATACAGTAAACCTGCAGAGGTGCATCGCAATGTAAAACTGGTGACACAGGAAACGCTCAAAACATAGACAGTAGGAAGACTCAGTCTTCCTGTACTTATGTCGGCATTCTGTCTCTTATATTTAATTCCGATGCAATTTCTGTGTTTCATCGTCAATGGGAAGGTCCAATGGATACAGTAAACCTGCAGAGGTGTATCGGAATGTAAAACTGATGACACAGGAAACGCACAAAGCATAGACAGTAGGAAGACACAGCCTTCCTGTACTTAAGTCGGCATTGTGCCTTTTATATTTAAATCCGATGCAATTTCGGCATTTCATCGGCAATAGGAAGGTCCATTGGATACAGTAAACCTGCAAAGGTGCATCGGAATGTAAAACTGGTAACACAGGAAACGCTGAAAACATACACCCTAAGAAGACTCATTTTTCTTTTACTTAAGTCGGCATTGTGTCTCTTATATTTAATTCCGATGCAATTTCTGTGTTTCATCGTCACTGGGAAGGTCCAATGGATACAGTAAACCTGCAGAGGTGCATCGGAATGTTAAACTGGTGACACAGGAAACGCTCAAAACATAGAACCTAAGAAGACTCAGTTTTCTTGTACTTAAGTCGGCATTGTGTCTCTTATATTTAATTCCGATGCAATTTCTGTGTTTCATCGTCACTGTGAAGGTCAAATGGATACAGTAAACCTGCAGAGGTGCATCGGAATGTAAAACTGGTGACACAGGAAACGCTCAAAACATAGACAGTAGGAAGACTCAGCCTTCCTGTACTTAAGTCGGCATTGTGCCTCTTATATTTAAATCCGATGCAATTTCTGCGTTTCATCGGCAATAGGAAGGTCCAATGGATACAGTAAACCTGCAAAGGTGCATCGGAATGTAAAACTGGTGACAGCGGAAACGCTCAGAAACATAGACATTAGGAAGACACAGTCTTCCTGTACTTAAGTCGGCATTGTGTCTCTTATATTTAATTCCAAAGCAATTTCTGTGTTTCATCGTCACTGTGAAGGTGCAATGGATAAAGTAAAACTGCAGAGGTGCATCGGAATGTAAAACTGGTGACACAGGAAACGCTCAAAACATAGACAGTATAAAGACTCAGTCTTCCTGTACTTACATCGGCATTGTGTCTCTTATATTTAATTGCGATGCAATATCTGTGTTTCATCGTCACTGTGAAGGTCCAAGTGATACAGTAAACCTGCAGAGGTGCATCGGTATGTAAAACTAATGACACAGGAAACGCTCAAAACATAGACCATTAGAAGACTCAGTTTTCTTGTACTTAAGTCGTCATTGTGTCTCCTATATTTAATTCCGATGCAATTTCTGTGTTTCATCGTCAACGGGAAGGTCCAATGTATACAGTAAACCTGCAGAGGTGCATCGGAATGTAAAACTGGAGACACAGGAAACGCTCAAAACATAGACAGTAGGAAGACTCAGTCTTCCTGTACTCAAATCGGCATTGTGTCTCTTATATTTAAATCCGATGCAATGTCTGTGTTTCATCGTCGATGGAAGGTCCAAGGGATACAGTAAACCTGCAGAGGTGCATCGGAATGTAAAACTGGTGACACAGGAAACGCTCAAAACATAGACAGTAGGAAGACTCAGTCTTCCTGACTTAAGGCGGCATTGTGTCTCTTACATTTAATTTTGATGAAATTTCTGTGTTTCATCGTCAATGGGAAGGTCGAAGGAATACAGTAAACCTGCAGAGGTGCATCGGAATGTAAACCTTGTGACACAGGAAACGCTCAATACATAGACGGTAGGAAGACTCAGTCTTCCTGTACTTAAGTCGGCATTGTTTCTCTTATATTTAATTCCGATGCAATTTCTGTGTTTCATCGTCACTGTGAAGGTCCAAGGGATACAGTAAAACTGCAGAGGTGCATCGGAATGTAAAACTGGTGACACAGGAGACGCTCAAAACATAGACAGTAGGAAGACTCAGTCTTCCTTTACTTAAGTCGGCATTGTGTCTCTTATATTTAAATCCGATGCAATTTCTGTGTTTCATCGTCAATGGGAAGGTCCAATGGATGCAGTAAACCTGCAGAGATGCATCGGAATGTAAAACTGATGACACAGGAAACGCTCAAAGCATAGACCCTAAGAAGACTCAGTTTTCTTGTACTTATGTCGGCATTGTGTCTCTTATATTTAATTCCGATGCAATTAATGTGTTTCAACGTCAATGGGAAGGTCCAAGGGATACAGTAAACCTGCAAAGGTGCATCGGAATGTAAAACTGGTGACACAGGAAACGCTCAAAACATAGACAGTAGGAAGACACAGTCTTCCTGTACTTAAGTCGCCATTGTGTCTCTTATATTTAATTCCAAAGCAATTTCTGTGTTTCATCGTAACTGTGAAGGTGCAATGGATACAGTAAACCTGCAGAGGTGCATCGGAATGTAAAACTGGTGACACAGGAAACGCTCAAAACATAGACAGTAGGAAGACTCAGTCTTCCTGTACTTAAGTCGGCATTGTGTCTCTTATATTTAATTCCGATGCAATTTCTGTGTTTCATCGTCAGTGGGAAGGTCCAAGGGATACAGTAAACCTGCAGAGGTGCATCGGAATGTAAAACTGATGACACAGGAAACGCTCAAATCATAGACAGTAGGAAAACTCAGACTTCCTGTACTTAAGTAGGCATTGTGTCTCTTATATTTAAATCCGATGCAATTTTTGCGTTTCATCGTCAATGGGAAGGTCCAATGAGTACAGTAAACCTGCAGAGGTGTATCGGAATGTAAAACTGGTGACACAGGAAACGCTCAAAACATAGACTTAAAGAAGACTCAGTTTTCTTGTACTTAAGTCGGCACTGTGTCTCTTATATTTAATTCCGATGCAATTTCTGTATTTCATCGTCACTGTGAAGGTCAAATGGATTCAGTAAACCTGCAGAGATGCATCGGAATGTAAAACTGATGACACAGGAAACGCTCAAAGCATAGACAGTAGGAAGATTCAGCCTTCCTGTACTTAAGTCGGCATTGTGCCTCTTATTTTTAAATCCGATGCAATTTCTGCGTTTCATCGGCAAAAGGAAGGTCCAATGGATACAGTAAACCTGCAAAGGTGCATCGGAATGTAAAACTGGTGACACAGGAATCGCTCAAAACATAGACAGTAGGAAGACACAGTCTTCCTGTACTTAAGTCGGCTTTGTGTCTCTTACATTTAATTCCAAAGCAATTTTTGTGTTTCATCGTCACTGTGAAGGTCCAACGGATACAGTTAACCTGCAGAGGTGCATCGGAATGTAAAACTGATGACACAGGAAACGCTCAAAACATAGACAGTAGAAAGACTCAGTCTTCCTGTACTTAAGTCGGCATTGTGTCTCTTATATTTAATTCCGATCCAATTTCTGTGTTTCATCGTCGATGGGAATGTCCAAGGGATATAGTAAACCTGCAGAGGTGCATCGGCATGTAAAACTGGTGACACAGGAAACCCTCAAAACATAGACAGTAGGAAGACTCAGTCTTCCTGTACTTAAGTCTGCATTGTGTCACTTATATTTAAATCCGATGCAATTTCTGTGTTTCATCGTCAATGGGAACGTCCAATGGATACAGTAAACCTGCAGAGGTGCATCGGAATGTAAAACTGGTGACACAGGAAACGCACAAAGCGTAGACAGTAGGAAGACTCAGACATCCTGTACTTAAGTAGGCATTGTGTCTCTTATATTTAAATCCGATGCAATTAATGTGTTTCATCGTCAATGGGAAGGTCCAAGGGATACAGTAAACCTGCAAAGGTGCATCGGAATGTAAAACTGGTGACACAGGAAACGCTCAAAACATAGACAGTAGGAAGACACAGTCTTCCTGTACTTAAGTCGGCATTGTGTCTCTTATATTTAATTCCAAAGGAATTTCTGTGTTTCATCGTCACTGTGAAGGTGCAATGGATACAGTAAACCTGCAGAGGTGCATCGGAATGTAAAACTGGTGACACAGGAAACGCTCAAAACATAGACAGTAGGAAGACTCAGTCTTCCTGTACTTAAGTCGGCATTGTGTCTCTTATATTTAATTCCGATGCAATTTCTGTGTTTCATCGTCAGTGGGAAGGTCCTAGGGATACAGTAAACCTGCAGAGGTGCATCGGAATGTAAAACTGATGACACAGGAAACGCTCAAATCATAGACAGTAGGAAAACTCAGACTTCCTGTACTTAAGTAGGCATTGTGTCTCTTATATTTAAATCCGATGCAATTTTTGCGTTTCATCGTCAATGGGAAGGTCCAATGGGTACAGTAAACCTGCAGAGGTGTATCGGAATGTAAAACTGGTGACACAGGAAACGCTCAAAACATAGACAGTAGAAAGACTCAGTCTTCCTGACTTAAGTCGGCTTTGTGTCTCTTATATTTAATTCCGATCCAATTTCTGTGTTTCATCGTCGATGGGAATGTCCAAGGGATACAGTAAACCTGCAGAGGTGCATCGGCATGTAAAACTGGTGACACAGGAAACGCTCAAAACATAGACAGTAGGAAGACTCAGTCTTCCTGTACTTAAGTCTGCATTGTGTCACTTATATTTAAATCCGATGCAATTTCTGTGTTTCATCGTCAATGGGAACGTCCAATGGATACAGTAAACCTGAAGAGGTGCATCGGAATGTAAAACTGGTGACACAGGAAACGCACAAAGCGTAGACAGTAGGAAGACTCAGCCTTCCTGTACTTAAGTCGGAATTGTGTCTCTTATATTTAATTCCGATGAAATTTCTGTGTTTCATCGTCAATGGGAAGGTCCAAGGGATACAGTAAACATGCAGAGGTGCATCGGAATGTAAACCTGGTGACACAGGAAACGTTCAGAAACATAGACAGTAGGAAGACACAGTCTTCCTGTACTTAAGTCGGCATTGTGTCTCTTACATTTAATTCCGATGCAATTTCTGTGTTTCATCGTCTTTGTGAAGCTCCAAGGGATACAGTAAACCTGCAGAGGTGCATCGGAATGTAAAACTGGTGACACAGGAAAGGTTCAAAGCATAGGCAGTAGGAAGACTCAGTCTTCCTGTACTTAAGTCGGCATTCTGTCTCTTATATTTAATTCCGATGCAATTTCTGTGTTTCATCGTCACTGTGAAGGTCCAAGGGATACAGTAAAACTGCAGAGGTGCATCGGAATGTAAAACTGGTGACACAGGAGACGCTCAAAACATAGACAGTAGGAAGACTCAGTCTTCCTTTACTTAAGTCGGCATTGTGTCTCTTATATTTAAATCCGATGCAATTTCTGTGTTTCATCGTCAATGGGAAGGTCCAATGGATGCAGTAAACCTGCAGAGATGCATCGGAATGTAAAACTGATGACACAGGAAACGCTCAAAGCATAGACCCTAAGAAGACTCAGTTTTCTTGTACTTATGTCGGCATTGTGTCTCTTATATTTAATTCCCATGCAATTAATGTGTTTCATCGTCAATGGGAAGGTCCAAGGGATACAGTAAACCTGCAAAGGTGCATCGGAATGTAAAACTGGTGACACAGGAAACGCTCAAAACATAGACTTAAAGAAGACTCAGTTTTCTTGTACTTAAGTCGGCACTGTGTCTCTTATATTTAATTCCGATGCAATTTCTGTATTTCATCGTCACTGTGAAGGTCAAATGGATTCAGTAAACCTGCAGAGATGCATCGGAATGTAAAACTGATGACACAGGAAACGCTAAAAGCATAGACAGTAGGAAGATTCAGCCTTCCTGTACTTAAGTCGGCATTGTGCCTCTTATATTTAAATCCGATGCAATTTCTGCGTTTCATCGGCAAAAGGAAGGTCCAATGGATACAGTAAACCTGCAAAGGTGCATCGGAATGTAAAACTGGTGACACAGGAATCGCTCAAAACATAGACAGTAGGAAGACACAGTCTTCCTGTACTTAAGTCGGCTTTGTGTCTCTTACATTTAATTCCAAAGCAATTTTTGTGTTTCATCGTCACTGTGAAGGTGCAATGGATACAGTAATCCTGGAGAGGTGCATCGCAATGTAAAACTGGTGACACAGGAAACGCTCAAAACATAGACAGTAGGAAGACTCAGTCTTCCTGTACTTATGTCGGCATTGTGTCTCTTATATTTAATTCCGATGCAATTTCTGTGTTTCATCGTCAATGGGAAGGTCCAATGGATACAGTAAACCTGCAGAGGTGTATCGGAATGTAAAACTGATGACACAGGAAACGCACAAAGCATAGACAGTAGGAAGACACAGCCTTCCTGTACTTAAGTCGGCATTGTGCCTTTTATATTTAAATCCGATGCAATTTCGGCATTTCATCGGCAATAGGAAGGTCCATTGGATACAGTAAACCTGCAAAGGTGCATCGGAATGTAAAACTGGTGACACAGGAAACGCTGAAAACATACACCCTAAGAAGACTCATTTTTCTTTTACTTAAGTCGGCATTGTGTCTCTTATATTTAATTCCGATGCAATTTCTGTGTTTCATCGTCACTGGGAAGGTCCAATGGATACAGTAAACCTGCAGAGGTGCATCGGAATGTTAAACTGGTGACACAGGAAACGCTCAAAACATAGAACCTAAGAAGACTCAGTTTTCTTGTACTTAAGTCGGCATTGTGTCTCTTATATTTAATTCCGATGCAATTTCTGTGTTTCATCGTCACTGTGAAGGTCAAATGGATACAGTAAACCTGCAGAGGTGCATCGGAATGTAAAACTGGTGACACAGGAAACGCTCAAAACATAGACAGTAGGAAGACTCAGTCTTCCTGTACTTAAGTCTGCATTGTGTCTTATATTTAAATCCGATGCAATTTCTGTCTTTCATCGTCAATGGGAAGGTCCAATGGATACAGTTATCCTGCAGAGGTTCATCGGAATGTAAAACTGGTGACACAGGAACGCTCAAAACATAGACCCTAAAGAAGACTCAGTTTTCTAGTACTTAAGTCGGCACTCTGTCTCTTATATTTAATTCCGATGCAATTTGTGTGCTACATCGTCACTATGAAGGTCCAATGGATACAGTAATTCTGCAGAGGTTCATCGGAATGTAAAACTGGTGACACAGAAACGCTCAAAACATAGACCCTAAGGAGACTCAGATTTGTAGTACTTGAGTCGGCATTGTGTGTCTTATATTAAATTCCGATGCAATTTCTGTATTTCATCGTCACTGTGAAGGTCAAATGGATGCAGTAAACCTGCAGAGATGCATCGGAATGTAAAACTGATGACACAGGAAACGCTCAAAGCATTGACAGTAGGAAGATTCAGCCTTCCTGTACTTAAGTCGGCATTGTGCCTCTTATATTTAAATCCGATGCAATTTCTGCGTTTGATCGGCAAAAGGAAGGTCCAATGGATACAGTAAACCTGCAAAGGTGCATCGGAATGTAAAACTGGTGACACAGGAATCGCTCAAAACATAGACAGTAGGAAGACACAGTCTTCCTGTACTTAAGTCGGCTTTGTGTCTCTTACATTTAATTCCAAAGCAATTTTTGTGTTTCATCGTCACTGTGAAGGTGCAATGGATACAGTAAACCTGCAGAGGAGCATCGCAATGTAAAACTGGTGACACAGGAAACGCTCAAAACATAGACAGTAGGAAGACTCAGTCTTCCTGTACTTATGTCGGCATTGTGTCTCTTATATTTAATTCCGATGCAATTTCTGTGTTTCATCGTCAATGGGAAGGTCCAATGGATACAGTAAACCTGCAGAGGTGTATCGGAATGTAAAACTGATGACACAGGAAACGCACAAAGCATAGACAGTAGGAAGACACAGCCTTCCTGTACTTAAGTCGGCATTGTGCCTTTTATATTTAAATCCGATGCAATTTCGGCATTTCATCGGCAATAGGAAGGTCCATTGGATACAGTAAACCTGCAAAGGTGCATCGGAATGTAAAACTGGTGACACAGGAAACGCTGAAAACATACACCCTAAGAAGACTCATTTTTCTTTTACTTAAGTCGGCATTGTGTCTCTTATATTTAATTCCGATGCAATTTCTGTGTTTCATCGTCACTGGGAAGGTCCAATGGATACAGTAAACCTGCAGAGGTGCATCGGAATGTTAAACTGGTGACACAGGAAACGCTCAAAACATAGAACCTAAGAAGACTCAGTTTTCTTGTACTTAAGTCGGCATTGTGTCTCTTATATTTAATTCCGATGCAATTTCTGTGTTTCATCGTCACTGTGAAGGTCAAATGGATACAGTAAACCTGCAGAGGTGCATCGGAATGTAAAACTGGTGACACAGGAAACGCTCAAAACATAGACAGTAGGAAGACTCAGTCTTCCTGTACTTAAGTCTGCATTGTGTCTTATATTTAAATCCGATGCAATTTCTGTCTTTCATCGTCAATGGGAAGGTCCAATGGATACAGTTATCCTGCAGAGGTTCATCGGAATGTAAAACTGGTGACACAGGAACGCTCAAAACATAGACCCTAAAGAAGACTCAGTTTTCTAGTACTTAAGTCGGCACTCTGTCTCTTATATTTAATTCCGATGCAATTTGTGTGCTACATCGTCACTATGAAGGTCCAATGGATACAGTAATCCTGCAGAGGTTCATCGGAATGTAAAACTGGTGACACAGAAACGCTCAAAACATAGACCCTAAGGAGACTCAGATTTGTAGTACTTGAGTCGGCATTGTGTGTCTTATATTAAATTCCGATGCAATTTCTGTATTTCATCGTCACTGTGAAGGTCAAATGGATGCAGTAAACCTGCAGAGATGCATCGGAATGTAAAACTGATGACACAGGAAACGCTCAAAGCATTGACAGTAGGAAGATTCAGCCTTCCTGTACTTAAGTCGGCATTGTGCCTCTTATATTTAAATCCGATGCAATTTCTGCGTTTGATCGGCAAAAGGAAGGTCCAATGGATACAGTAAACCTGCAAAGGTGCATCGGAATGTAAAACTGGTGACACAGGAATCGCTAAAAACATAGACAGTAGGAAGACACAGTCTTCCTGTACTTAAGTCGGCTTTGTGTCTCTTACATTTAATTCCAAAGCAATTTTTGTGTTTCATCGTCACTGTGAAGGTGCAATGGATACAGTAAACCTGCAGAGGTGCATCGCAATGTAAAACTGGTGACACAGGAAACGCTCAAAACATAGACAGTAGGAAGACTCAGTCTTCCTGTACTTATGTCGGCATTGTGTCTCTTATATTTAATTCCGATGCTATTTCTGTGTTTCATCGTCAATGGGAAGGTCCAATGGATACAGTAAACCTGCAGAGGTGTATCGGAATGTAAAACTGATGACACAGGAAACGCACAAAGCATAGACAGTAGGAAGACACAGCCTTCCTGTACTTAAGTCGGCATTGTGCCTTTTATATTTAAATCCGATGCAATTTCGGCATTTCATCGGCAATAGGAAGGTCCATTGGATACAGTAAACCTGCAAAGGTGCATCGGAATGTAAAACTGGTGACACAGGAAACGCTGAAAACATACACCCTAAGAAGACTCATTTTTCTTTTACTTAAGTCGGCATCGTGTCTCTTATATTTAATTCCGATGCAATTTCTGTGTTTCATCGTCACTGGGAAGGTCCAATGGATACAGTAAACCTGCAGAGGTGCATCGGAATGTTAAACTGGTGACACAGGAAACGCTCAAAACATAGAACCTAAGAAGACTCAGTTTTCTTGTACTTAAGTCGGCATTGTGTCTCTTATATTTAATTCCGATGCAATTTCTGTGTTTCATCGTCACTGTGAAGGTCAAATGGATACAGTAAACCTGCAGAGGTGCATCGGAATGTAAAACTGGTGACACAGGAAACGCTCAAAACATAGACAGTAGGAAGACTCAGTCTTCCTGTACTTAAGTCTGCATTGTGTCTTATATTTAAATCCGATGCAATTTCTGTCTTTCATCGTCAATGGGAAGGTCCAATGGATACAGTTATCCTGCAGAGGTTCATCGGAATGTAAAACTGGTGACACAGGAACGCTCAAAACATAGACCCTAAAGAAGACTCAGTTTTCTAGTACTTAAGTCGGCACTCTGTCTCTTATATTTAATTCCGATGCAATTTGTGTGCTACATCGTCACTATGAAGGTCCAATGGATACAGTAATCCTGCAGAGGTTCATCGGAATGTAAAACTGGTGACACAGAAACGCTCAAAACATAGACCCTAAGGAGACTCAGATTTGTAGTACTTGAGTCGGCATTGTGTGTCTTATATTAAATTCCGATGCAATTTCTGTGTTTCATCGTCACTGTGAAGGTCCAATGGATACAGTAAACCTGCAGAGGTGCATCGGAATGTAATACTGGTGACACAGGAAACGCTCAAAACATAGACAGTAGAAAGACTCAGTCTTCCTGTACTTAAGTCGGCATTGTGTCTCTTATATTTAATTCCGATCCAATTTCTGTGTTTCATCGTCGATGGGAATGTCCAAGGGATACAGTAAACCTGCAGAGGTGCATCGGCATGTAAAACTGGTGACACAGGAAACGCTCAAAACATAGACAGTAGGAAGACTCAGTCTTCCTGTACTTAAGTCTGCATTGTGTCACTTATATTTAAATCCGATGCAATTTCTGTGTTTCATCGTCAATGGGAACGTCCAATGGATACAGTAAACCTGCAGAGGTGCATCGGAATGTAAAACTGGTGACACAGGAAACGCACAAAGCGTAGACAGTAGGAAGACTCAGCCTTCCTGTACTTAAGTCGGAATTGTGTCTCTTATATTTAATTCCGATGAAATTTCTGTGTTTCATCGTCAATGGGAAGGTCCAAGGGATACAGTAAACATGCAGAGGTGCATCGGAATGTAAACCTGGTGACACAGGAAACGTTCAGAAACATAGACAGTAGGAAGACACAGTCTTCCTGTACTTAAGTCGGCATTGTGTCTCTTACATTTAATTCCGATGCAATTTCTGTATTTCATCGTCTTTGTGAAGCTCCAAGGGATACAGTAAACCTGCGGAGGTGCATCGGAATGTAAAACTGGTGACACAGGAAAGGTTCAAAGCATAGACAGTAGGAAGACTCAGTCTTCCTGTACTTAAGTCGGCATTCTGTCTCTTATATTTAATTCCGATGCAATTTCTGTGTTTCATCGTCACTGTGAAGGTCCAACGGATACAGTAAACCTGCAGAGGTGCATCGGAATGTCAAACTGGTGACACAGGAAACGCTCAAAACATAGACAGTAGAAAGATTCAGTCTTCCTGTACTTAAGTTGACATTGTGTCTCTTAAATTACATTCCGATCCTATCTCTGTGTTTCATCGTCAATGGGAAGGTCCAAGGGATACAGTAAACCTGCAGAGGTGCATCGGAATTTAAACTGATGACACAGGAAACGCTCAAAACATAGACAGTAGGAAGACTCAGACTTCCTGTACTTAAGTAGGCATTGTGTCTCTTATATTTAAATCCGATGCAATTTTTGGGTTTCATCGTCAATGGGAAGGTCCAATGGATACAGTAAACCTGCAGAGGTGCATCGGAATGTAAAACTGGTGACACAGGAAACGCTCAAATCATAGACCCAAGGAAGAATCAGTTTTCTTGTACTTAAGTCGGCATTGTGTCTCTTATAATTAATTCCGATGCAATTTATGTGTTTCATCGTCACTGTGAAGGTCGAATGAATGCAGTAAACCTGCAGAGATGCATCGGAATGTAAAACTGATGACACAGGAAACGCTCAAAGCATAGACAGTAGGAAGACTCAGCCGTCCTGTACTTAAGTCGGCATTGTGCCTCTTATATTTAAATCCGATGCAATTTCTGAGTTTCATCGGCAATAGGAAGGTCCAATGGATACAGTAAAAGTGCAAAGGTGCATCGGAATGTAAAACTGGTGACAGAGGAAACGCTCAGAAACATAGACAGTAAGAAGACACAGTCTTCCTGTACTTAAGTCGGCATTGTGTCTCTTATATTTAATTCCAAAGCAATTTCTATGTTTCATCGTCACTGTGAAGGTGCAATGGATACAGTAAACCTGCAGAGGTGCATCGGAAAGTAAAACTGGTGACACAGGAAACGCTCAAAACGTAGACATTAGGAAGACTCAGTCTACCTGTACTTAAGTCGACATTGTGTCTCTTAGATTTAATTCCGATGCAAGTTCTGTGTTTCATCGTCAATGGGAAGGTCCAAGGAATACAGTAAACCTGCAGAGGTGCATAGGAATGTAAAACTGATTACACAGGAAACGCTGAAAACATAGACAGTATTAAGACTCAGTCTTCCTGTACTTACATCGGCATTGTGTCTCTTATATTTAATTCCGATGCAATATCTGTGTTTCATCGTCACTGTGAAGGTCCAAGTGATACAGTAAACCTGTAGAGGTGCATCGGTATGTAAAACTGGTTACACAGGAAAGGCTCAAAACATAGACCCTTAGAAGACTCAGTTTTCTTGTACTTAAGTCGGCATTGTGTCACCTATATGTGATTCCGATGCAATTTCTGTGTTTCATCGTCAACAGGAAGGTCCAATGTATACAGTAAACCTGCTGTGGTGCATCGGAAAGTAAAACTGGTGACACAGGAAACGCTCAAAACATAGACAGTAGGTAGACTCAGTCTTCCTGTACTCAAGTCGGCATTGTGTCTCTTATATTTAAATCCGATGCATTTTCTGTGTTTCATCAACGATGGAAGGTCCAAGGGATACAGTAAACCTACAGAGGTGCATCGGAATGTAAAACTGGTGACACAGGAAACGCTCAAAACATAGACAGTAGGAAGACTCAGTCTTCCTGACTTAAGGCGGCATTGTGTCTCTTACTTTTAATTCCGATGAAATTTCTGTGTTTCATCGTCAATAGGAAGGTCCAAGGGATACAGTAAACCTGCAGAGGTGCATCGGAATGTAAACCTGGTGACACAGGAAACGCTCAATACATAGACAGTAGGAAGACTCAGTCTTCCTGTACTTAAGTCGGCATTGTGTCTCTTATATTTAATTCCAATGCAATTTCTGTGTTTCATCGTCTATGGGAAGGTCCAAGGAATACAGTAAACCTGCAGAGGTGCATCGGAATGTAAAACTGATTACAAAGGAAACGCTGAAAACATAGACAGTAGGAAGACTCAGTCTTCCTGTACTTAAATCGGCATTGTGTCACTTATATTTAATTCCGATGCAATTTCTGTGTTTCATCGTCACTGTGAAGGTCCAAGGGATACAGTAAACCTGCAGAGGTGCATCGGAATGTAAAACTGCTGACACAAGAGACGCTCAAATCATAGACAGTAGGAAGACTCAGTCTTCCTTTACTTAAGTCGGCATTGTTTCACTTATATTTAAATCCGATGCAATCTCTGTGTTTCATCGTCAGTGGGAAGGTCCAATGGATACAGTAAACCTGCAGAGGTGCATCGAAATGTAAAACTGGTGACACAGGAAACGCTCAAAACGTAGACAGTAGGAAGACTCAGTTTTCCTGTATTTAAGTCGGCATTGTGTCTCTTATATTTAATTCCGATGCAATTTCTGTGTTGCATTGTCGATGGGAATGTCCAAGGGATACAGTAAACCTGCAGAGGTGCATCGGAATGTAAAACTGGTGTCACACGAAACGCTCAAAACATAGACAGTAGGAAGACTCAGTCTTCCCGTACTTAAGTCGGCATTGTGTCTCTTATATTTAATTCCGATGCAATTTCTGTGTTTCATCGTCCATGGGAAGGTTCAAGGGATACAGTAAACCTGCAGAGGCCCATCGGAATGTAAAACTGGTGACACAGGATACGCTCAAAACATAGACCCTAAAGAAAACTCAGTTTTCTTGTACTTAAGTCGGCACTGTGTCTCTTATATTTAATTCCGATGCAATTTGTGTGTTTCATCGTCCATGGGAACGTCCAATGGATACAGTAAACCTGCAGAGGTGCATCGGAATGTAAAACTGGTGACACAGGAAACGCTCAAATCATAGACCCAAGGAAGACTCAGTTTTCTTGTACTTAAGTCGGCATTGTGTCTCTTATAATTAATTCCGATGCAATTTATGTGTTTCATCGTCACTGTGAAGGTCGAATGAATGCAGTAAACCTGCAGAGATGCATCGGAATGTAAAACTGATGACACAGGAAACGCTCAAAGCATAGACAGTAGGAAGACTCAGCCTTCCTGTACTTAAGTCGGCATTGTGCCTCTTATATTTAAATCCGATGCAATTTCTGAGTTTCATCGGCAATAGGAAGGTCCAATGGATACAGTAAACCTGCAAAGGTGCATCGGAATGTAAAACTGGTGACAGAGGAAACGCTCAGAAACATAGACAGTAAGAAGACACAGTCTTCCTGTACTTAAGTCGGCATTGTGTCTCTTATATTTAATTCCAAAGCAATTTCTGTGTTTCATCGTCACTGTGAAGGTGCAATGGATACAGTAAACCTGCAGAGGTGCATCGGAAAGTAAAACTGGTGACACAGGAAACGCTCAAAACGTAGACAGTAGGAAGACTCAGTCTACCTGTACTTAAGTCGACATTGTGTCTCTTAGATTTAATTCCGATGCAAGTTCTGTGTTTCATCGTCAATGGGAAGGTCCAAGGAATACAGTAAACCTGCAGAGGTGCATAGGAATGTAAAACTGATTACACTGGAAACGCTGAAAACATAGACAGTATAAAGACTCAGTCTTCCTGTACTTACATCGGCATTGTGTCTCTTATATTTAATTCCGATGCAATATCTGTGTTTCATCGTCACTGTGAAGGTCCAAGTGATACAGTAAACCTGTAGAGGAGCATCGGTATGTAAAACTGGTTACACAGGAAAGGCTCAAAACATAGACCCTTAGAAGACTCAGTTTTCTTGTACTTAAGTCGGCATTGTGTCACCTATATGTAATTCCGATGCAATTTCTGTGTTTCATCGTCAACAGGAAGGTCCAATGTATACAGTAAACCTGCTGTGGTGCATCGGAATGTAAAACTGGTGACACAGGAAAGGCTCAAAACATAGACCCTTAGAAGACTCAGTTTTCTTGTACTTAAGTCGGCATTGTGTCACCTATATGTAATTCCGATGCAATTTCTGTGTTTCATCGTCAACAGGAAAGTCCAATGTATACAGTAAACCTGCTGTGGTGCATCGGAATGTAAAACTGGTGACACAGGAAACGCTCAAAACATAGACAGTAGATATACTCAGTCTTCCTGTACTCAAGTCGGCATTGTGTCTCTTATATTTAAATCCGATGCATTTTCTGTGTTTCATCAACGATGGAAGGTCCAAGGGATACAGTAAACCTACAGAGGTGCATCGGAATGTAAAACTGGTGACACAGGAAACGCTCAAAACATAGACAGTAGGAAGACTCAGTCTTCCTGACTTAAGGCGGCATTGTGTCTCTTACTTTTAATTCCGATGAAATTTCTGTGTTTCATCGTCAATAGGAAGGTCCAAGGGATACAGTAAACCTGCAGAGGTGCATCGGAATGTAAACCTGGTGACACAGGAAACGCTCAATACATAGACAGTAGGAAGACTCAGTCTTCCTGTACTTAAGTCGGCATTGTGTCTGTTATATTTAATTCCAATGCAATTTCTGTGTTTCATCGTCTATGGGAAGGTCCAAGGGATACAGTAAACCTGCAGAGGTGCATCGGAATGTAAAACTGCTGACACAAGAGACGCTCAAATCATAGACAGTAGGAAGACTCAGTCTTCCTTTACTTAAGTCGGCATTGTTTCACTTATATTTAAATCCGATGCAATTTCTGTGTTTCATCGTCAGTGGGAAGGTCCAATGGATACAGTAAACCTGCAGAGGTGCATCGAAATGTAAAACTGGTGACACAGGAAACGCTCAAAACGTAGACAGTAGGAAGACTTAGTTTTCCTGTACTTAAGTCGGCATTGTGTCTCTTGTATTTAATTCCGATGCAATTTCTGTGTTGCATCGTCGATGGGAATGTCCAAGGGATACAGTAAACCTGCAGAGGTGCATCGGAATGTAAAACTGGTGTCACACGAAACGCTCCAAACATAGACAGTAGAAAGACTCAGTCTTCCCGTACTTAAGTCGGCATTGTGTCTCTTATATTTAATTCCGATGCAATTTCTGTGTTTCATCGTCCATGGGAAGGTCCAAGGGATACAGTAAACCTGCAGAGGCCCATCGGAATGTAAAACTGGTGACACAGGAAACGCTCAAAACATAGACCCTAAAGAAAACTCAGTTTTCTTGTACTTAAGTCGGCACTGTGTCTCTTATATTTAATTCCGATGCAATTTGTGTGTTTCATCGTCTTTGGGAAGGTCGAATGGATACAGTAATCCTGCAGAGGTTCATCGGAATGTAAAACTGGTGACACAGAAACGCTCAAAACATAGACCCTAGGAAGACTCAGTCTTGTAGTACTTAAGTCGGCATTGTGTCTCTTATATTTAAATCCGATCCAATTTCTGTGTTTCATCGTCACTGTGAAGGTCCAATGGATACAGTAAACCTGCAGAGGTGCATCGGAATGTAAACCTGGTGACACAGGAAACGCTCAAAACAGAGACACTAAGAAGACTGAGTTTTGCAGTACTTAAGTCGGCATTGTGTCTCTTATATTAAAATCCGATGCAATTTCTGTGTTTCATCGTCACTGTGAAGGTCGAATGGATGCAGAAAACCTGCAGAGATGCATCGGAATGTAAAACTGATGACACAGGAAACGCTCAAAGCATAGACAGTAGGAAGATTCAGCCTTCCTGTACTTAATTCGGCATTTTGCCTCTTATATTTAAATCCGATGCAATTTCTGCGTTTCATCGGCAAAAGGAAGGTCCAATGGATACAGTAAACCTGCAAAGGTGCATCGGAATGTAAAACTGGTGACACAGGAATCGCTCAAAACATAGACTGTAGGAAGGCACAGTCTTCCTGTACTTAAGTCGGCTTTGTGTCTCTTACATTTAATTCCAAAGCAATTTCTGTGTTTCATCGTCAATGGGAAGGTCCAAGGGATACAGTAAACCTGCAGAGGTGAATCAGAATGTAAAACTGATGACACAGGAAACGCACAAAGCATAGACAGTAGGAAGACTCATCCTTCCTGTACTTAAGTCGGCATTGTGCCTCTTATATTTAAATCCGATGCAATTTCTGCATTTCATCGGTAATAGGAAGGTCCATTGGATACAGTAAACCGGCAAAGGTGCATCGGAATGTAAAACTGGTGACACAGGAAACGCTGAAAACATACACCCTAAGAAGACTCATTTTTCTTGTACTTAAGTCGGCATTGTGTCTCTTATATTTAATTTCGATGCAATTTCTGTGTTTCATCGTCACTGGGAAGGTCCAATGGATACAGTAAACCTGCAGAGGTGCATCGGAATGTTAAACTGGTGACACAGGAAACGCTCAAAACATAGAACCTAAGAAGACTCAGTTTTCTTGTACTTAAGTCGGCATTGTGTCTCTTATATTTAATTCCGAAGCAATTTCTGTGTTTCATCGTCACTGTGAAGGTCAAATGGATACAGTAAACCTGCAGAGGTGCATCGGAATGTAAAACTGCTGACACAGGAAACGCTCAAAACATAGAGAGTAGGAAGACTCAGTCTTCCTGTACATAAGTCTGCATTGTGTCTTATATTTAAATCCGATGCAATTTCTGTCTCTCAATGTCAATGGGAAGGTACAATGGATACAGTAATCCTGCAGAGGTTCATCGGAATTTAAAACTGGTGACACAGAAACGCTCAAAACAGTGACCCTAAAGAAGACTCAGTTTTCTTGTACTTAAGTCGGCACTGTGTTTCTTATATTTAATTCCGATGCAATTTGTGTGTTTCATCGTCACTGGGAAGGTCCAATGGATACAGTAATCCTGCAGAGGTTCATCGGAATGTAAAACTGGTGACACAGAAACGCTCAAAACATAGACCCTAAGGAGACTCAGATTTGTAGTACTTGAGTCGGCATTGTGTGTCTTATATTAAATTCCGATGCAATTTCTGTGTTTCATCGTCACTGTGAAGGTCCAATGGATACAGTAAACCTGCAGAGGTGCATCGGAATGTAAAACTGGAGACACAGGAAACGCTCAATACATAGACCCTAAGAAGACTGAGTTTTGTAGTACTTATGTCGGCATTGTGTCTCTTATATTTAATTCCGATGCAATTTCTGTGTTTCATCGTCACTGTGAAGGTCCAACGGATACAGTTAACCTGCAGAGGTGCATCGGAATGTAAAACTGATGACACAGGAAACGCTCAAAACATAGACAGTAGAAAGACTCAGTCTTCCTGTACTTAAGTCGGCATTGTGTCTCTTATATTTAATTCCGATCCAATTTCTGTGTTTCATCGTCGATGGGAATGTCCAAGGGATACAGTAAACCTGCAGAGGTGCATCGGAATGTAAAACTGGTGACACAGGAAACGCTCATAACATAGACAGTAGGAAGACTCAGTCTTCCTGTACTTAAGTCTGCATTGTGTCACTTATATTTAAATCCGATGCAATTTCTGTGTTTCATCGTCAATGGGAACGTCCAATGGATACAGTAAAGTTGCAGAGGTGCATCGGAATGTAAAACTGGTGACACAGGAAACGCACAAAGCGTAGACAGTAGGAAGACTCAGCCTTCCTGTACTTAAGTCGGAATTGTGTCTCTTATATTTAATTCCGATGAAATTTCTGTGTTTCATCGTCAATGGGAAGGTCCAAGGGATACAGTAAACATGCAGAGGTGCATCGGAATGTAAACCTGGTGACACAGGAAACGTTCAGAAACATAGACAGTAGGAAGACACAGTCTTCCTGTACTTAAGTCGGCATTGTGTCTCTGACATTTAATTCCGATGCAATTTCTGTGTTTCATCGTCTTTGTGAAGCTCCAAGGGATACAGTAAACCTGCAGAGGTGCATCGGAATGTAAAACTGGTGACACAGGAAAGGTTCAAAGCATAGACAGTAGGAAGACTCAGTCTTCCTGTACTTAAGTCGGCATTCTGCTCTTATATTTAATTCCGATGCAATTTCTGTGTTTCATCGTCACTGTGAAGGTCCAACGGATACAGTAAACCTGCAGAGGTGCATCGGAATGTCAAACTGGGGACACAGGAAACGCTCAAAACATAGACAGTAGAAAGATTCAGTCTTCCTGTACTTAAGTCGGCATTGTGTCTCTTATATTTAATTCCAATGCAATTTCTGTGTTTCATCGTCTATGGGAAGGTCCAAGGAATACAGTAAACCTGCAGAGGTGCATCGGAATGTAAAACTGATTACAAACGAAACGCTGAAAACATAGACAGTAGGAAGACTCAGTCTTCCTGTACTTAAATCGGCATTGTGTCACTTATATTTAGTTCCGATGCTATTTCTGTGCTTCATCGTCACTGTGAAGGTCCAAGGGATACAGTAAACCTGCAGAGGTGCATCGGAATGTAAAACTGGTGACACAAGAGACGCTCAAAACATAGACAGTAGGAAGACTCAGTCTTCCTTTACTTAAGTCGGCATTGTGTCACTTATATTTAAATCCGATGCAATTTCTGTGTTTCATCGTCAATGGGAAGGTCCAATGGATACAGTAAACCTGCAGAGGTGCATCGAAATGTAAAACTGGTGACACAGGAAACGCTCAAAACGTAGACAGTAGGAAGACTCAGTTTTCCTGTACTTAAGTCGGCATTGTGTCTCTTATATTTAATTCCGATGCAATTTCTGTGTTGCATCGTCGATGGGAATGTCCAAGGGATACAGTAAACCTGCAGAGGTGCATCGGAATGTAAAACTGGTGTCACAGGAAACGCTCAAAACATAGACAGTAGGAAGACTCAGTCTTCCCGTACTTAAGTCGGCATTGTGTCTCTTATATTTAATTGCGATGCAATTTCTGTGTTTCATCGTCCATGGGAAGGTCCAAGGGATACAGTAAACCTGCAGAGGCCCATCGGAATGTAAAACTGGTGACACAGGAAACGCTCAAAACATAGACCCTAAAGAAAACTCAGTTTTCTTGTACTTAAGTCGGCACTGTGTCTCTTATATTTAATTCCGATGCAATTTGTGTGTTTCATCGTCTTTGGGAAGGTCGAATGGATACAGTAATCCTGCAGAGGTTCATCGGAATGTAAAACTGGTGACACAGAAACGCTCTAAACATAGACCCTAGGAAGACTTAGTCTTGTAGTACTTAAGTCGGCATTGTGTCTCTTATATTTAAATCCGATGCAATTTCTGTATTTCATCGTCACTGTGAAGGTCCAATGGATACAGTAAACCTGCAGAGGTGCATCGGAATGTAAAACTGGTGACACAGGAAACGCTCAAAACATAGACACTAAGAAGACTGAGTTTTGCAGTACTTAAGTCGGCATTGTGTCTCTTATATTTAATACCGATGCAATTTTTGTGTTTCGTCGTCACTGTGAAGGTCCTACGGATACAGTAAACCTGCAGAGGTGCATCGGAATGTAAAACTGGTGTCACAGGAAACGCTCAAAACATAGACAGTAGAAAGACTGTCTTCCTGTACTTAAGTCGGCATTGTGTCTCTTATATTTAATTCCGATCCAATTTCTGTGTTTCATCGTCAATGGGAAGGTCAAAGGGATACAGTAAACCTGCAGAGGTGCATCGGAGTGTAAAACTGATGACACAGGAAACCCTCAAAACATAGACAGTAGGAAGACTCAGACTTCCTGTACTTAAGTAAGCATTGTGTCTCTTATATTTAAATCCGATGCAATATCTGTGTTTCATCGTCACTGTGAAGATCGGATGGATGCAGAAAACCTGGAGAGATGCATCGGAATGTAAAACTGATGACACAGGAAACGCTCAAGGCATAGACAGTAGGAAGATTCAGCCTTCCTGTACTTAATTCGGCATTTTGCCTCTTATATTTAAATCCGATGCAATTTCTGCGTTTCATCGGCAAAAGGAAGGTCCAATGGATACAGTAAACCTGCAAAGGTGCATCGGAATGTAAAACTGGTGACACCGGAATCGCTCAAAACATAGACTGTAGGAAGGCACAGTCTTCCTGTACTTAAGTCGGCTTTGTGTCTCTTACATTTAATTCCAAAGCAATTTCTGTGTTTCATCGTCAATGGGAAGGTCCAAGGGATACAGTAAACCTGCAGAGGTGAATCAGAATGTAAAACTGATGACACAGGAAACGCACAAAGCATAGACAGTAGGAAGACTCAGCCTTCCTGTACTTAAGTCGGCATTGTGCCTCTTATATTTAAATCCGATGCAATTTCTGCATTTCATCGGTAATAGGAAGGTCCATTGGATACAGTAAACCGGCAAAAGTGCATCGGAATGTAAAACTGGTGACACAGGAAACGCTGAAAACATACACCCTAAGAAGACTCATTTTTCTTGTACTTAAGTCGGCATTGTGTCTCTTATATTTAATTCCGATGCAAATTCTGTGTTTCATCGTCACTGGGAAGGTCCAATGGATACAGTAAACCTGCAGAGGTGCATCGGAATGTTAAACTGGTGACACAGGAAACGCTCAAAACATAGAACCTAAGAAGACTCAGTTTTCTTGTACTTAAGTCGGCATTGTGTCCCTTATATTTAATTCCGAAGCAATTTCTGTGTTTCATCGTCACTGTGAAGGTCAAATGGATACAGTAAACCTGCAGAGGTGCATCGGAATGTAAAACTGCTGACACAGGAAACGCTCAAAACATAGAGAGTAGGAAGACTCAGTCTTCCTGTACTTAAGTCTGCATTGTGTCTTATATTTAAATCCGATGCAATTTCTGTCTTTCATCGTCAATGGGAAGGTACAATGGATACAGTAATCCTGCAGAGGTTCATCGGAATGTAAAACTGGTGACACAGAAATGCTCAAAACATAGACCCTAAAGAAGACTCAGTTTTCTTGTACTTAAGTCGGCACTGTGTTTCTTATATTTAATTCCGATGCAATTTGTGTGTTTCATCGTCACTGGGAAGGTCCAATGGATACAGTAAACCTGCAGAGGTGCATCGGAATGTAAAACTGGTGACACAGGAAACGCTCAATTCATAGACCCTAGGAAGACTGAGTTTTTTAGTACTTATGTCGGCATTGTGTCTCTTATATTTAATTCCGATGCAATTTCTGTGTTTCATCGTCACTGTGAAGGTCCAACGGATACAGTAAACCTGCAGAGGTGCATCGGAATGTAAAACTGGTGACACAGGAAACGCTCAAAACATAGACAGTAGAAAGACTCAGTCTTCCTGTACTTAAGTCGGCATTGTGTCTCTTATATTTAATTCCGATCCAATTTCTGTGTTTCATCGTCGATGGGAATGTCCAAGGGATACAGTAAACCTGCAGAGGTGCATCGGAATGTAAAACTGGTGACACAGGAAACGCTCAAATCATAGACAGTAGGAAGACTCTGTCTTCCTGTACTTAAGTCTGCATTGTGTCACTTATATTTAAGTCCGATGCAATTATTGTGTTTCATCGTCAATGGGAAGGTCCAATGGATACAGTAAACCTGCAGAGGTGCATCGGAATGTAAAACTGGTGACACAGGAAACGCTCAAAACATAGACCCTAAGAAGACTGAGTTTTGTAGTACTTAAGTCGGCATTGTGTCTCTTATATTTAATTCCGATGCAATTTCTGTGTTTCGTCGTCACTGTGAAGGTCCTACGGATACAGTAAACCTGCAGAGGTGCATCGGAATGTAAAACTGGTGACACAGGAAACGCTCCAAACATAGACAGTAGGAAGACTCAGTCTTCCCGTACTTAAGTCGGCATTGTGTCTCTTATATTTAATTCCGATGCAATTTCTGTGTTTCATCGTCCATGGGAAGGTCCAAGGGATACAGTAAACCTGCAGAGGCCCATCGGAATGTAAAACTGGTGACACAGGAAACGCTCAAAACATAGACCCTAAAGAAAACTCAGTTTTCTTGTACTTAAGTCGGCACTGTGTCTCTTATATTTAATTCCGATGCAATTTGTGTGTTTCGTCGTCACTGTGAAGGTCCTACGGATACAGTAAACCTGCAGAGGTGCATCGGAATGTAAAACTGGTGACAAAGGAACGCTCAAAACATAGACACTAAGAAGACTGAGTTTTGCAGTACTTAAGTCGGCATTGTGTCTCTTATATTTAATACCGATGCAATTTCTGTGTTTCGTCGTCACTGTGAAGGTCCTACGGATACAGTAAACCTGCAGAGGTGCATCGGAATGTAAAACTGGTGTCACAGGAAACGCTCAAAACATAGACAGTAGAAAGACTGTCTTCCTGTACTTAAGTCGGCATTGTATCTCTTATATTTAATTCCGATCCAATTTCTGTGTTTCATCGTCAATGGGAAGGTCAAAGGGATACAGTAAACCTGCAGAGGTGCATCGGAGTGTAAAACTGATGACACAGGAAACCCTCAAAACATAGACAGTAGGAAGACTCAGACTTCCTGTACTTAAGTAGGCATTGTTTATCTTATATTTAAATCCGATGCAATTTCTGTGTTTCATCGTCACTGTGAAGGTCGAATGGATGCAGAAAACCTGCAGAGATGCATCGGAATGTAAAACTGATGACACAGGAAACGCTCAAAGCATAGACAGTAGGAAGATTCAGCCTTCCTGTACTTAATTCGGCATTTTGCCTCTTATATTTAATTCCGATCCAATTTCTGTGTTTCATCGTCGATGGGAATGTCCAAGGGATACAGTAAACCTGCAGAGGTGCATCGGAATGTAAAACTGGTGACACAGGAAACGCTCATAACATAGACAGTAGGAAGACTCAGTCTTCCTGTACTTAAGTCTGCATTGTGTCACTTATATTTAAATCCGATGCAATTTCTGTGTTTCATCGTCAATGGGAACGTCCAATGGATACAGTAAACCTGCAGAGGTGCATCGGAATGTCAAACTGGTGACACAGGAAACGCACAAAGCGTAGACAGTAGGAAGACTCAGCCTTCCTGTACTTAAGTCGGAATTGTGTCTCTTATATTTAATTCCGATGAAATTTCTGTGTTTCATCGTCAATGGGAAGGTCCAAGGGATACAGTAAACATGCAGAGGTGCATCGGAATGTAAACCTGGTGACACAGGAAACGTTCAGAAACATAGACAGTAGGAAGACACAGTCTTCCTGTACTTAAGTCGGCATTGTGTCTCTTACATTTAATTCCGATGCAATTTCTGTGTTTCATCGTCTTTGTGAAGCTCCAAGGGATACAGTAAACCTGCAGAGGTGCATCGGAATGTAAAACTGGTGACACAGGAAAGGTTCAAAGCATAGACAGTAGGAAGACTCAGTCTTCCTGCACTTAAGTCGGCATTCTGTCTCATATATTTAATTCCGATGCAATTTCTGTGTTTCATCGTCACTGTGAAGGTCCAACGGATACAGTAAACCTGCAGAGGTGCATCGGAATGTCAAACTGGTGACACAGGAAACGCTCAAAACATAGACAGTAGAAAGATTCAGTCTTCCTGTACTTAAGTCGGCATTGTGTCTCTTATATTTAATTCCAATGCAATTTCTGTGTTTCATCGTCTATGGGAAGGTCCAAGGAATACAGTAAACCTGCAGAGGTGCATCGGAATGTAAAACTGATTACAAACGAAACGCTGAAAACTTAGACAGTAGGAAGACTCAGTCTTCCTGTACTTAAATCGGCATTGTGTCACTTATATTTAGTTCCGATGCTATTTCTGTGTTTCATCGTCACTGTGAAGGTCCAAGGGATACAGTAAAGCTGCAGAGGTGCATCGGAATGTAAAACTGGTGACACAAGAGACGCTCAAAACATAGACAGTAGGAAGACTCAGTCTTCCTTTACTTAAGTCGGCATTGTGTCACTTATATTTAAATCCGATGCAATTTCTGTGTTTCATCGTCAATGGGAAGGTCCAATGGATACAGTAAACCTGCAGAGGTGCATCGAAATGTAAAACTGGTGACACAGGAAACGCTCAAAACGTAGACAGTAGGAAGACTCAGTTTTCCTGTACTTAAGTCGGCATTGTGTCTCTTATATTTAATTCCGATGCAATTTCTGTGTTGCATCGTCGATGGGAATGTCCAAGGGATACAGTAAACCTGCAGAGGTGCATCGGAATGTAAAACTGGTGTCACAGGAAACGCTCAAAACATAGACAGTAGGAAGACTCAGTCTTCCCGTACTTAAGTCGGCATTGTGTCTCTTATATTTAATTGCGATGCAATTTCTGTGTTTCATCGTCCATGGGAAGGTCCAAGGGATACAGTAAACCTGCAGAGGCCCATCGGAATGTAAAACTGGTGACACAGGAAACGCTCAAAACATAGACCCTAAAGAAAACTCAGTTTTCTTGTACTTAAGTCGGCACTGTGTCTCTTATATTTAATTCCGATCCAATTTCTGTGTTTCATCGTCAATGGGAAGGTCAAAGGGATACAGTAAACCTGCAGAGGTGCATCGGAGTGTAAAACTGATGACACAGGAAACCCTCAAAACATAGACAGTAGGAAGACTCAGACTTCCTGTACTTAAGTAGGCATTGTGTCTCTTATATTTAAATCCGATGCAATATCTGTGTTTCATCGTCACTGTGAAGATCGAATGGATGCAGAAAACCTGGAGAGATGCATCGGAATGTAAAACTGATGACACAGGAAACGCTCAAAGCATAGACAGTAGGAAGATTCAGCCTTCCTGTACTTAATTCGGCATTTTGCCTCTTATATTTAAATCCGATGCAATTTCTGCGTTTCATCGGCAAAAGGAAGGTCCAATGGATACAGTAAACCTGCAAAGGTGCATCGGAATGTAAAACTGGTGACACCGGAATCGCTCAAAACATAGACTGTAGGAAGGCACAGTCTTCCTGTACTTAAGTCGGCTTTGTGTCTCTTACATTTAATTCCAAAGCAATTTCTGTGTTTCATCGTCAATGGGAAGGTCCAAGGGATACAGTAAACCTGCAGAGGTGAATCAGAATGTAAAACCGATGACACAGGAAACGCACAAAGCATAGACAGTAGGAAGACTCAGCTTTCCTGTACTTAAGTCGGCATTGTGCCTCTTATATTTAAATCCGATGCAATTTCTGCATTTCATCGGTAATAGGAAGGTCCATTGGATACAGTAAACCGGCAAAGGTGCATCGGAATGTAAAACTGGTGACACAGGAAACGCTGAAAACATACACCCTAAGAAGACTCATTTTTCTTGTACTTAAGTCAGCATTGTGTCTCTTATATTTAATTCCGATGCAATTTCTGTGTTTCATCGTCACTGGGAAGGTCCAATGGATACAGTAAACCTGCAGAGGTGCATCGGAATGTTAAACTGGTGACACAGGAAACGCTCAAAACATAGAACCTAAGAAGACTCAGTTTTCTTGTACTTAAGTCGGCATTGTGTCCCTTATATTTAATTCCGAAGCAATTTCTGTGTTTCATCTTCACTGTGAAGGTCAAATGGATACAGTAAACCTGCAGAGGTGCATCGGAATGTAAAACTGGTGACACAGGAAACGCTCAAAACATAGAGAGTAGGAAGACTCAGTCTTCCTGTACTTAAGTCTGCATTGTGTCTTATATTTAAATCCGATGCAATTTCTGTCTTTCATCGTCAATGGGAAGGTACAATGGATACAGTAATCCTGCAGAGGTTCATCGGAATGTAAAACTGGTGACACAGAAATGCTCAAAACATAGACCCTAAAGAAGACTCAGTTTTCTTGTACTTAAGTCGGCACTGTGTTTCTTATATTTAATTCCGATGCAATTTGTGTGTTTCATCGTCACTGGGAAGGTCCAATGGATACAGTAAACCTGCAGAGGTGCATCGGAATGTAAAACTGGTGACACAGGAAACGCTCAATTCATAGACCCTAAGAAGACTGAGTTTTTTAGTACTTATGTCGGCATTGTGTCTCTTATATTTAATTCCGATGCAATTTCTGTGTTTCATCGTCACTGTGAAGGTCCAACGGATACAGTAAACCTGCAGAGGTGCATCGGAATGTAAAACTGGTGACACAGGAAACGCTCAAAACATAGACAGTAGAAAGACTCAGTCTTCCTGTACTTAAGTCGGCATTGTGTCTCTTATATTTAATTCCGATCCAATTTCTGTGTTTCATCGTCGATGGGAATGTCCAAGGGATACAGTAAACCTGCAGAGGTGCATCGGAATGTAAAACTGGTGACACAGGAAACGCTCAAATCATAGACAGTAGGAAGACTCTGTCTTCCTGTACTTAAGTCTGCATTGTGTCACTTATATTTAAGTCCGATGCAATTTCTGTGTTTCATCGTCAATGGGAAGGTCCAATGGATACAGTAAACCTGCAGAGGTGCATCGGAATGTAAAACTGGTGACACAGGAAACGCTCAAAACATAGACCCTAAGAAGACTGAGTTTTGTAGTACTTAAGTCGGCATTGTGTCTCTTATATTTAATTCCGATGCAATTTCTGTGTTTCGTCGTCACTGTGAAGGTCCTACGGATACAGTAAACCTGCAGAGGTGCATCGGAATGTAAAACTGGTGACACAGGAAACGCTCAAAACATAGACAGTAGAAAGACTCAGTCTTCCTGTACTTAAGTCGGCATTGTGCCTCTTATATTTAATTCCGATGCAATTTCTGTTTTTCATCGTCAATGGGAAGGTCCAAGGGATACAGTAAACCTGCAGAGGTGAATCGGAATGTAAAACTGGTGACACAGAAACGCTCAAAACATAGACCCTAAAGAAGACTCAGTTTTCTTGTACTTAAGTCGGCACTGTGTCTCTTATATTTAAATCCGATGCAATTTCTGTCTTTCATTGTCAATGGGAAGGTCAAATGGATACAGTAATCCTGAAGAGGTTCATCGGAATGTAAAACTGGTGACACAGAAACGCTCAAAACATAGACCCTAAAGAAGACTCAGTTTTCTTGTACTTAAGTCGGCACTGTGTCTCTTATATTTAATTCCGATGCAATTTGTGTGTTTCATCGTCACTGGGAAGGTCCAATGGATACAGTAATCCTGCAGAGGTTCATCGGAATGTAAAACTGGTGACACAGAAACGCTCAAAACATAGACCCTAAGAAGACTCAGTTTTGTAGTACTTAAGTCGGCATTGTGTGTCTTATATTTAATTCCGATGCAATTTCTGTGTTTCATCGTCACTGTGAAGGTCCAATGGATACAGTAAACCTGCAGAGGTGCATCGGAATGTAAAACTGGTGACACAGGAAACGCTCAAAACATAGACACTAAGAAGACTGAGTTTTGCAGTACTTAAGTCGGCATTGTGTCTCTTACATTTAATACCGATGCAATTTCTGTGTTTCGTCGTCACTGTGAAGGTCCTACGGATACAGTAAACCTGCAGAAGTGCATCGGAATGTAAAACTGGTGTCACAGGAAACGCTCAAAACATAGACAGTAGAAAGACTCAGTCTTCCTGTACTTAAGTCGGCATTGTGTCTCTTATATTTAATTCCGATCCAATTTCTGTGTTTCATCGTCAATGGGAAGGTCAAAGGGATACAGTAAACCTGCAGAGGTGCATCGGAATGTAAAACTGGTGACACAGGAAACGCTCAAAACATAGACAGTAGAAAGACTCAGTCTTCCTGTACTTAAGTCGGCATTGTGTCTCTTACATTTAATTCCCAAGCAATTTCTGTGTTTCATCGTCAATGGGAAGGTCCAAGGGATACAGTAAACCTGCAGAGGTGAATCGGAATGTAAAACTGATGACACAGGAAACGCACAAAGCATAGACAGTAGGAAGACTCAGCCTTCCTGTACTTAAGTCGGCATTGTGCCTCTTATATTTAAATCCGATGCAATTTCTGCATTTCATCGGTAATAGGAAGGTCCATTGGATACAGTAAACCGGCAAAGGTGCATCGGAATGTAAAACTGGTGACACAGGAATCGCTCAAAACATAGGCGGTAGGAAGGCACAGTCTTCCTGTACTTAAGTCTGCTTTGTGTCTCTTACATTTAATTCCAAAGCAATTTCTGTGTTTCATCGTCAATGGGAAGGTCCAAGGGATACAGTAAACCTGCAGAGGTGCATCGGAATGTAAAACTGGTGACACAGGAAACGCTCAAAACATAGACAGTAGAAAGACTCAGTCTTCCTGTACTTAAGTCGGCATTGTGTCTCTTATATTTAATTCCGATCCAATTTCTGTGTTTCATCGTCGATGGGAATGTCCAAGGGATACCGTAAACCTGCAGATGTGCATCGGAATGTAAAACTGGTGGCACAGGAAACGCTCAAATCATAGACAGTAGGAAGACTCTGTATTCCTGTACTTAAGTCTGCATTGTGTCACTTATATTTAAGTCCGATGCAATTTCTGTGTTTCATCGTCAATGGGAAGGTCCAATGGATACAGTAAACCTGCAGAGGTGCATCGGAATGTAAAACTGGTGACACAGGAAACGCTCAAAACATAGACCCTAAGAAGACTGAGTTTTGTAGTACTTAAGTCGGCATTGTGTCTCTTATATTTAATTCCGATGCAATTTCTGTGTTTCGTCGTCTTTGTGAAGGTCCTACGGATACAGTAAACCTGCAGAGGTGCATCGGAATGTAAAACTGGCGACACAGGAAACGCTCCAAACATAGACAGTAGAAAGACTCAGTCTTCCTGTACTTAAGTCGGCATTGTGCCTGTTATATTTAATTCCGATGCAATTTCTGTGTTTCATCGTCAATGGGAAGGTCCAAGGAATACAGTAAACCTGCAGAGGTGAATCGGAATGTAAAACTGATGACACAGGAAACGCACAAAGCATAGACAGTAGGAAGACTCAGCCTTCCTGTACTTAAGTCGGCACTGTGCCTCTTATATTTAAATCCGATGCAATTTCTGCATTTCATCGGTAATAGGAAGGTCCATTGGATACAGTAAACCTGCAAAGGTGCATCGGAATGTAAAACTGGTGACACAGGAAACGCGGAAAACATACACCCTCAGAAGACTCATTTTTCTTGTACTTAAGTCGGCATTGTGTCTCTTATATTTAATTCCGATGCAATTTCTGTGTTTCTTCGTCACTGGGAAGGTCCAATGGATACAGTAAACCTGCAGAGGTGCATCGGATTGTTAAACTTGTCACACAGGAAACGCTCAAAACATAGAACCTAAGAAGACTCAGTTTTCTTGTACTTAAGTCGGCATTGTGTCTCTTATATTTAATTCCGATGCAATTTCTGTGTTTCATCGTCACTGTGAAGGTCAAATGGATACAGTAAACTTGCAGAGGTGCATCGGAATGTAAAACTGCTGACACAGGAAACGCTCAAAACATAGACAGTAGGAAGACTCAGTCTTCCTGTACTTAAGTCTGCATTGTGTCTTATATTTAAATCCGATGCAATTTCTGTCTTTCATCGTCAATGGGAAGGTCCAATGGATACAGTAATCCTGCAGAGGTTCATCGGAATGTAAAACTGGTGACACAGAAACGCTCAAAACATAGACCCTAAAGAAGACTCAGTTTTCTTGTACTTAAGTCGGCACTGTGTCTCTTATATTTAATTCCGATGCAATTTGTGTGCTTCATCGTCACTGGGAAGGTCCAATGGATACAGTAATCCTGCAGAGGTTCATCGGAATGTAAAACTTGTGACACAGAAACGCTCAAAACATAGACCCTAAGAAGACTCAGTTTTGTAGTACTTAAGTCGGCATTGTGTGTCTTATATTTAATTCCGATGCAATTTCTGTGTTTCATCGTCACTGTGAAGGTCCAATGGATACAGTAAACCTGCAGAGGTGCATCGGAATGTAAAACTGGTGACACAGGAAACGCTCAATTCATAGACCCTAAGAATACTGAGTTTTGTAGTACTTAAGTCGGCATTGTGTCTCTTATATTTAATTGCGATGCAATTTCTGTGTTTCGTCGTCACTGTGAAGGTCCTACGGATACAGTAAACCTGCAGAGGTGCATCGGAATGTAAAACTGGTGACACAGGAAACGCTCAAAACATAGACAGTAGAAAGACTCAGTCTTCCTGTACTTAAGTCGGCATTGTGTGTCTTATATTTAATTCCGATGCAATTTCTGTGTTTCATCGTCAATGGGAAGGTCCAAGGGATACAGTAAACCTGCAGAGGTGCATCGGAGTGTAAAACTGATGACACAGGAAACCCTCAAAACATAGACAGTAGGAAAACTCAGACTTCCTGTACTTAAGTAGGCATTGTGTCTCTTATATTTAAATCCGATGCAATTTTTGCGTTTCATCGTCAATGGGAAGGTCCAATGGATACAGTAAACCTGCAGAGGTGCATCGGAATGTAAAACTGGTGACACAGGAAACGCTCAAATCATAGACCCTAGGAAGACTCAGTTTTCTTGTACTTAAGTCGGCATTGTGTCTCTATTATTTAATTCCGATGCAATTTCTGTGTTTCATCGTCACTGTGAAGGTCGAATGGATGCAGTAAACCTGCAGAGATGCATCGGAATGTAAAACTGATGACACAGGAAACGCTCAAAGCATAGACAGTAGGAAGATTCAGCCTTCCTGTACTTAAGTCGGCATTGTGCCTCTTATATTTAAATCCGATGCAATTTCTGCGTTTCATCGGCAATAGGAAGGTCCAATGGATACAGTAAACCTGCAAAGGTGCATCGTAATGTAAAACTGGTGACAGAGGAAACGCTCAGAAACATAGACAGTAGGAAGACACAGTCTTCCTGTACTTAAGTCGGCATTGTGTCTCTTATATTTAATTTCAAAGCAATTTCTGTGTTTCATCGTCACTGTGAAGGTGCAATGGATACAGTAAACCTGCAGAGGTGCATCGGAATGTAAAACTGGTGACACAGGAAACGCTCAAAACGTAGACAGTAGGAAGACTCAGTCTTCCTGTACTTAAGTCGACATTGTGTCTCTTACATTTAATTCCGAGGCAAGTTCTGTGTTTCATCGTCAATGGGAAGGTCCTAGGGATACAGTAAACCTGCAGAGGTGCATAGGAATGTAAAACTGATTACACAGGAAACGCTGAAAACATAGGCAGTATAAAGACTCAGTCTTCCTGTACTTACATCGGCATTGTGTCTCTTATATTAAATTCCGATGCAATATCTGTGTTTCATCGTCACTGTGAAGGTCCAAGTGATACAGTAAACCTGCAGAGGTGCATCGGTATGTAAAACTGGTGACACAGGAAACGATCAAAACATAGACCATTAGAAGACTCAGTTTTCTTGTACTTAAGTCGGCATTGTGTCTCCAATTTTTAATTCCGATGCAATTTCTGTGTTTCATCGTCAACGGGAAGGTCCAATGTATACAGTAAACCTGCAGAGGTGCATCGGAATGTAAAACTGGTGACACAGGAAACGCTCAAAACATAGACAGTAGGAAGACTCAGTCTTCCTGTACTCAAGTCGGCATTGTGTCTCTTATATTTAAATCCGATGCAATTTCTGTGTTTCATCGTCGATGGAAGGTCCAAGGGATACAGTAAACCTGCAGAGGTGCATCGGAATGTAAAACTAGTGACACAGGAAACGCTCAAAACATAGACAGTAGGAAGACTCAGTCTTCCTGACTTAAGGCGGCATTGTGTCTCTTACATTTAATTTTGATGAAATTTCTGTGTTTCATCGTCAATGGGAAGGTCGAAGGGATACAGTAAACCTGCAGAGGTGCATCGGAATGTAAACCTTGTGACACAGGAAACGCTCAATACATAGACAGTAGGAAGACTCAGTCTTCCTGTACTTAAGTCGGCATTGTTTCTCTTATATTTAATTCCGATGCAATTTCTGTGTTTCATCGTCCATGGGAAGGTCCAAGGAATACAGTAAACCTGCAGAGGTGCATCGGAATGTAAAACTGATTACACAGGAAACGCTAAAAACATAGACAGTAGGAAGACTCAGTCTTCCTGTACTTACATCGGCATTGTGTCACTTATATTTAATTCCGATGCAATTTCTGTGTTTCATTGTCAGTGTGAAGGTCCAAGGGATACAGTAAACCTGCAGAGGTGCATCGGAATGTAAAACTAGTGACACAGGAGACGCTCAAAACATAGACAGTAGGAAGACTCAGTCTTCCTTTACTTAAGTCGGCATTGTGTCTCTTATATTTAAATCCGATGCAATTTCTGTGTTTCATCGTCACTGTGAAGGTCCAATGGATACAGTAAACCTGCAGAGGTGCATCGAAATGTAAAACTGGTGACACGGGAAACGCTCAAAACGTAGACAGTAGGAAGACTCAGTTTTCCTGTACTTAAGTCGGCATTGTGTCTCTTATATTTAATTCCGATGCAATTTGTGTGTTTCATCGTCACTATGAAGGTCCAATGGATACAGTAATCCTGCAGAGTTTCATCGGAATGTAAAACTGGTGACACAGAAACGCTCAAAACATAGACCCTAAGGAGACTCAGTTTTGTAGTACTTAAGTCGGCATTGTGTGTCTTATATTTAATTCCGATGCAATTTCTGTGTTTCATCGTCACTGTGAAGGTCCAATGGATACAGTAAATCTGCAGAGGTGCATCGGAATGTAAAACTGGTGACACAGGAAACGCTCAAATCATAGACAGTAGGAAGACTCAGTTTTCTTGTACTTAAGTCGGCATTGTGTCTCTTATATTTATTTCCGATGCAATTTCTGTGGTTCATCGTCACTGTGAAGGTCCAAGGGATACAGTAAACCTGCAGAGGTGCATCGAAATGTAAAACTGGTGACACAGGAAACGCTCAAAACGTAGACAGTAGGAAGACTCAGTTTTCCTGTACTTAAGTCGGCATTGTGTCTCTTATATTTAATTCCGATGCAATTTCTGTGTTGCATCGTCGATGGGAATGTCCAAGGGATATAGTAAACCTGCAGAGGTGCATCGGAATGTAAAACTGGTGTCACAGGAAACGCTCAAAACATAGACAGTAGGAAGACCCAGTCTTCCCGTACTTAAGTAGGAAATGTGTCTCTTATATTTAAATCCGATGCAATTTCTGCGTTTCATCGTCACTGTGAAGGTCGAATGGATGCAGTAAACCTTCAGAGATGCATCGGAATGTAAAACTGATGACACAGGAAACGCTCAAAGCATAGACAGTAGGAAGACTCAGTCTTCCTGTACTTAATTCGGCATTGTGTCTCTTATATTTAATTCCGATGCAATTTCTGTGTTTCATTGTCAGTGGGAAGGTCCAAGGGATACAGTAAACCTGCAGAGGTGCATCGGAATGTAAAAATGATGACACAGGAAACGCTCAAATCATAGACAGTAGGAAAACTCAGAATTCCTGTACTTAAGTAGGAATTGTGTCTCTTATATTTAAATCCGATGCAATTTTTGCGTTTCATCGTCAATGGGAAGGTCCAATAGGTACAGTAAACCTGCAGAGGTGTCCGGAATGTAAAACTGGTGACACAGGAAACGCTCAAAACATAGACTTAAAGAAGACTCATTTTTCTTGTACTTAAGTCGGCACTGTGTCTCTTATATTTAATTCCGATGCAATTTCTGTATTTCATTGTCACTGTGAAGGTCGAATGGATGCAGTAAACCTGCAGAGATGCATCGGTATGTAAAACTGATGACACAGGAAACGCTCAAAGCATAGACAGTAGGAAGATTCAGCCTTCCTGTACTTAAGTCGGCATTGTGCCTCTTATATTTAAATCCGATGCGATTTCTGTGGTTCATCGTCACTGTGAAGGTCCAAGGGATACAGTAAACCTGCAGAGGTGCATCGAAATGTAAAACTGGTGACACAGGAAACGCTCAAAACGTAGACAGTAGGAAGACTCAGTTTTCCTGTACTTAAGTCGGCATTGTGTCTCTTATATTTAATTCCGATGCAATTTCTGTGTTGCATCGTCGATGGGAATGTCCAAGGGATATAGTAAACCTGCAGAGGTGCATCGGAATGTAAAACTGGTGTCACAGGAAACGCTCAACGCATAGACAGTAGGAAGACTCAGCCTACCTGTACTTAAGTCGGCATTGTGCCTCTTATAATTAAATCCAATGCAATTTCTGCATTTCATCGGCAATAGGAAGGTCCATTGGATACAGTAAACATGCAAAGGTGCATCGGAATGTAAAAGTGGTGACACAGGAAACGCTGAAAACATACACCCTAAGAAGACTCATTTTTCTTGTACTTAAGTCGGCATTGTATCTCTTACATTTAATTCCGATGCAATTTCTGTGTTTCATCGTGACTGGGAAGGTCCAGTGGATACAGTAAACCTGCAGGGGTGCATCGGAATGTAAAACTGGTGACACAGGAGACGCTCAAAACATAGACAGTAGGAAGACTCAGTCTTCCTTTACTTAAGTCGGCATTGTGTCTCTTATATTTAAATCCGATGCAATTTCTGTGTTTCATCGTCAATGGGAAGGTCCAATGGATACAGTAAACCTGCAGAGGTGCATCGAAATGTAAAACTGGTGACACAGGAAACGCTCAAAACGTAGACAGTAGGAAGACTCAGTTTTCCTGTACTTAAGTCGGCATTGTGTCTCTTATATTTAATTCCGATGGAATTTCTGTGTTGCATCGTCGATGGGAATGTCCAAGGGATATAGTAAACCTGCAGAGTTGCATCGGAATGTAAAACTGGTGTCACAGGAAACGCTCAAAACATAGACAGTAGGAAGACTCAATCTTCCCGTACTTAAGTCGGCATTGTGTCTCTTATATTAAATTCCGATGCAATTTGTGTGTTTCATCGTCTTTGGGAAGGTCGAATGGATACAGTAATCCTGCAGAGGTTCATCGGAATGTAAAACTGGTGACACAGAAACGCTCAAAACATAGACCCTAGGAAGACTCAGTTTTGTAGTACTTATGTCGGCATTGTGTCTCTTATATTTAAATCCGATGCAATTTCTGTGTTTCATCGTCACTGTGAAGGTCCAATGGATACAGTAAACCTGCAGAGGTGCATCGGAATGTAAAACTGGTGACACAGGAGACGCTCAAAATATAGACAGTAGGAAGACTCAGTCTTCCTTTACTTAAGTCGGCATTGTGTCTCTTATATTTAAATCCGATGCAATTTCTGTGTTTCATCGTCACTGTGAAGGTCGAATGGATGCAGTAAACCTGCAGAGATGCATCTGAATGTAAAACTGATGACACAGGAAACGCTCAAAGCATAGACCCTAAGAAGACTCAGTTTTCTTGTACTTATGTCGGCATTGTGTCTCTTATATTTAATTCCGATGCAATTAATGTGTTTCAACGTCAATGGGAAGGTCCAAGGGATACAGTAAACCTGCAAAGGTGCATCGGAATGTAAAACTGGTGACACAGGAAACGCTCAAAACATAGACAGTAGGAAGACACAGTCTTCCTGTACTTAAGTCGGCATTGTGTCTCTTATATTTAATTCCAAAGCAATTTCTGTGTTTCATCGACACTGTGAAGGTGCAATGGATACAGTAAACCTGCAGAGGTGCATCGGAATGTAAAACTGGTGACACAGGAAACGCTCAAAGCATAGACAGTAGGAAGACTCAGTCTTCCTGTACTTAATTCGGCATTGTGTCTCTTATATTTAATTCCGATGCAATTTCTGTGTTTCATTGTCAGTGGGAAGGTCCAAGGGATACAGTAAACCTGCAGAGGTGCATCGGAATGTAAAACTGATGACACAGGAAACGCTCAAATCATAGACAGTAGGAAAACTCAGAATTCCTGTACTTAAGTAGGCATTGTGTCTCTTATATTTAAATCCGATGCAATTTTTGCGTTTCATCGTCAATGGGAAGGTCCAATAGGTACAGTAAACCTGCAGAGGTGTCCGGAATGTAAAACTGGTGACACAGGAAACGCTCAAAACATAGACTTAAAGAAGACTCATTTTTCTTGTACTTAAGTCGGCACTGTGTCTCTTATATTTAATTCCGATGCAATTTCTGTATTTCATTGTCACTGTGAAGGTCGAATGGATGCAGTAAACCTGCAGAGATGCATCGGTATGTAAAACTGATGACACAGGAAACGCTCAAAGCATAGACAGTAGGAAGATTCAGCCTTCCTGTACTTAAGTCGGCATTGTGCCTCTTATATTTAAATCCGATGCGATTTCTGCGTTTCATCGGCAAAAGGAAGGTCCAATGGATACAGTAAACCTGCAAAGGTGCATCGGAATGTAAAACTGGTGACACAGGAATCGCTCAAAACATAGACAGTAGGAAGACACAGTCATCCTGTACTTAAGTCGGCATTGTGTCTCTTATATTTAATTCCGATGCAATTTCTGTGTTTCATCGTCAATGGGAAGGTCGAATGGATGCAGTAAACCTGCAGAGATGCATCGGAATGTAAAACTGATGACACAGGAAACGCTCAAAGCATAGACAGTAGGAAGATTCAGCCTTCCTGTACTTAAGTCGGCATTGTGCCTCTTATATTTAAATCCAATGCAATTTCTGCATTTCATCGGCAATAGGAAGGTCCATTGGATACAGTAAACCTGCAAAGGTGCATCGGAATGTAAAACTGGTGACACAGGAAACGCTGAAAACATACACCCTAAGAACACTCATTTTTCTTGTACTTAAGTCGGCATTGTGTCTCTTATATTTAATTCCGATGCAATTTCTGTGTTTCATCGCCACTGGGAAGGTCCAATGGATACAGTAAACCTGCAGAGGTCCATCGGAATGTTAAACTGGTGACACAGGAAACGCTCAAAACATAGAACCTAAGAAGACTCAGTTTTCTTGTACTTAAGTCGGCATTGTGTCTCTTATATTTAATTCGGAAGCAATTTCTGTGTTTCATCGTCACTGTGAAGGTCAAATGGATACAGGAAACCTGCAGAGGTGCATCGGAATGTAAAACTGGTGACACAGGAAACGCTCAAAACATAGACAGTAGGAAGACTCAGTCTTCCTGTACTAAAGTCTGCATTGTGTCTTATATGTACATCCGATGCAATTTCTGTCTTTCATCGTCAATGGGAAGGTCCAATGGATACAGTAATCCTGCAGAGGTTCATCGGAATGTAAAACTGGTGACACAGAAACGCTCAAAACATAGACCCTAAAGAAGACTCAGTTTTCTTGTACTTAAGTCGGCACTCTCTCTCTTATATTTAATTCCGATGCAATTTGTGTGTTTCATCGTCACTATGAAGGTCCAATGGATACAGTAATCCTGCAGAGTTTCATCGGAATGTAAAACTGGTGACACAGAAACGCTCAAAACATAGACCCTAAGGAGACTCAGTTTTGTAGTACTTAAGTCGGCATTGTGTGTCTTATATTTAATTCCGATGCAATTTCTGTGTTTCATCGTCACTGTGAAGGTCCAATGGATACAGTAAACCTGCAGAGGTGCATCGGAATGTAAAACTGGTGACACAGGAAACGCTCAAATCATAGACCCAAGGAAGACTCAGTTTTCTTGTACTTAAGTCGGCATTGTGTCTCTTATATTTATCTCCGATGCAATTTCTGTGTTTCATCGTCACTGTGAAGGTCCAAGGGATACAGTAAACCTGCAGAGGTGCATCGAAATGTAAAACTGGTGACACAGGAAACGCTCAAAACGTAGACAGTAGGAAGACTCAGTTTTCCTGTACTTAAGTCGGCATTGTGTCTCTTATATTTAATTCCGATGCAATTTCTGTGTTGCATCGTCGATGGGAATGTCCAAGGGATATAGTAAACCTGCAGAGGTGCATCGGAATGTAAAACTGGTGTCACAGGAAACGCTCAAAACATAGACAGTAGGAAGACCCAGTCTTCCCGTACTTAAGTAGGAAATGTGTCTCTTATATTTAAATCCGATGCAATTTCTGCGTTTCATCGTCACTGTGAAGGTCGAATGGATGCAGTAAACCTTCAGAGATGCATCGGAATGTAAAACTGATGACACAGGAAACGCTCAACGCATAGACAGTAGGAAGACTCAGCCTACCTGTACTTAAGTCGGCATTGTGCCTCTTATATTTAAATCCAATGCAATTTCTGCATTTCATCGGCAATAGGAAGGTCCATTGGATACAGTAAACCTGCAAAGGTGCATCGGAATGTAAAAGTGGTGACACAGGAAACGCTGAAAACATACACCCTAAGAAGACTCATTTTTCTTGTACTTAAGTCGGCATTGTATCTCTTACATTTAATTCCGATGCAATTTCTGTGTTTCATCGTGACTGGGAAGGTCCAATGGATACAGTAAACCTGCAGAGGTGCATCGGAATGTAAAACTGGTGACACAGGAGACGCTCAAAACATAGACAGTAGGAAGACTCAGTCTTCCTTTACTTAAGTCGGCATTGTGTCTCTTATATTTAAATCCGATGCAATTTCTGTGTTTCATCGTCAATGGGAAGGTCCAATGGATACAGTAAACCTGCAGAGGTGCATCGAAATGTAAAACTGGTGACACAGGAAACGCTCAAAACGTAGACAGTAGGAAGACTCAGTTTTCCTGTACTTAAGTCGGCATTGTGTCTCTTATATTTAATTCCGATGGAATTTCTGTGTTGCATCGTCGATGGGAATGTCCAAGGGATATAGTAAACCTGCAGAGTTGCATCGGAATGTAAAACTGGTGTCACAGGAAACGCTCAAAACATAGACAGTAGGAAGACTCAATCTTCCCGTACTTAAGTCGGCATTGTGTCTCTTATATTAAATTCCGATGCAATTTCTGTGTTTCATCGTCAGTGGGAAGGTCCAAGGGATACAGTAAACCTGCAGAGGTGCATCGGAATGTAAAACTGATGACACAGGAAACGCTCAAATCATAGACAGTAGGAAAACTCAGAATTCCTGTACTTAAGTAGGCATTGTGTCTCTTATATTTAAATCCGATGCAATTTTTGCGTTTCATCGTCAATGGGAAGGTCCAATAGGTACAGTAAACCTGCAGAGGTGTCCGGAATGTAAAACTGGTGACACAGGAAACACTCAAAACATAGACTTAAAGAAGACTCATTTTTCTTGTACTTAAGTCGGCACTGTGTCTCTTATATTTAATTCCGATGCAATTTCTGTATTTCATTGTCACTGTGAAGGTCGAATGGATGCAGTAAACCTGCAGAGATGCATCGGAATGTAAAACTGATGACACAGGAAACGCTCAAAGCATAGACAGTAGGAAGATTCAGCCTTCCTGTACTTAAGTCGGCATTGTGCCTCTTATATTTAAATCCGATGCGATTTCTGCGTTTCATCGGCAAAAGGAAGGTCCAATGGATACAGTAAACCTGCAAAGGTGCATCGGAATGTAAAACTGGTGACACAGGAATCGCTCAAAACATAGACAGTAGGAAGACACAGTCATCCTGTACTTAAGTCGGCATTGTGTCTCTTATATTTAATTCCGATGCAATTTCTGTGTTTCATCGTCAATGGGAAGGTCGAATGGATGCAGTAAACCTGCAGAGATGCATCGGAATGTAAAACTGATGACACAGGAAACGCTCAAAGCATAGACAGTAGGAAGATTCAGCCTTCCTGTACTTAAGTCGGCATTATGCCTCTTATATTTAAATCCAATGCAATTTCTGCATTTCATCGGCAATAGGAAGGTCCATTGGATACAGTAAACCTGCAAAGGTGCATCGGAATGTAAAACCGGTGACACAGGAAACGCTGAAAACATACACCCTAAGAACACTCATTTTTCTTGTACTTAAGTCGGCATTGTGTCTCTTATATTTAATTCCGATGCAATTTCTGTGTTTCATCGCCACTGGGAAGGTCCAATGGATACAGTAAACCTGCAGAGGTCCATCGGAATGTTAAACTGGTGACACAGGAAACGCTCAAAACATAGAACCTAAGAAGACTCAGTTTTCTTGTACTTAAGTCGGCATTGTGTCTCTTATATTTAATTCCGATGCAATTTCTGTGTTTCATCGTCACTGTGAAGGTCAAATGGATACAGGAAACCTGCAGAGGTGCATCGGAATGTAAAACTGGTGACACAGGAAACGCTCAAAACATAGACAGTAGGAAGACTCAGTCTTCCTGTACTTAAGTCTGCATTGTGTCTTATATGTACATCCGATGCAATTTCTGTCTTTCATCGTCAATGGGAAGGTCCAATGGATGCAGTAATCCTGCAGAGGTTCATCGGAATGTAAAACTGGTGACACAGAAACGCTCAAAACATAGACCCTAAAGAAGACTCAGTTTTCTTGTACTTAAGTCGGCACTCTCTCTCTTATATTTAATTCCGATGCAATTTGTGTGTTTCATCGTCACTATGAAGGTCCAATGTATACAGTAATCCTGCAGAGTTTCATCGGAATGTAAAACTGGTGACACAGAAACGCCCAAAACATAGACCCTAAGGAGACTCAGTTTTGTAGTACTTAAGTCGGCATTGTGTGTCTTATATTTAATTCCGATGCAATTTCTGTGTTTCATCGTCACTGTGAAGGTCCAATGGATACAGTAAACCTGCAGAGGTGCATCGGAATGTAAAACTGGTGACACAGGAAACGCTCAAATCATAGACCCAAGGAAGACTCAGTTTTCTTGTACTTAAGTCGGCATTGTGTCTCTTATATTTATCTCCGATGCAATTTCTGTGTTTCATCGTCACTGTGAAGGTCCAAGGGATACAGTAAACCTGCAGAGGTGCATCGAAATGTAAAACTGGTGACACAGGAAACGCTCAAAACGTAGACAGTAGGAAGACTCAGTTTTCCTGTACTTAAGTCGGCATTGTGTCTCTTATATTTAATTCCGATGCAATTTCTGTGTTGCATCGTCGATGGGAATGTCCAAGGGATATAGTAAACCTGCAGAGGTGCATCGGAATGTAAAACTGGTGTCACAGGAAACGCTCAAAACATAGACAGTAGGAAGACCCAGTCTTCCCGTACTTAAGTAGGAAATGTGTCTCTTATATTTAAATCCGATGCAATTTCTGCGTTTCATCGTCACTGTGAAGGTCGAATGGATGCAGTAAACCTTCAGAGATGCATCGGAATGTAAAACTGATGACACAGGAAACGCTCAACGTATAGACAGTAGGAAGACTCAGCCTACCTGTACTTAAGTCGGCATTGTGTCTCTTATATTTAAATCCAATGCAATTTCTGCATTTCATCGGCAATAGGAAGGTCCATTGGATACAGTAAACCTGCAAAGGTGCATCGGAATGTAAAAGTGGTGACACAGGAAACGCTGAAAACATACACCCTAAGAAGACTCATTTTTCTTGTACTTAAGTCGGCATTGTATCTCTTACATTTAATTCCGATGCAATTTCTGTGTTTCATCGTGACTGGGAAGGTCCAATGGATACAGTAAACCTGCAGAGGTGCATCGGAATGTAAAACTGGTGTCACAGGAAACGCTCAAAACATAGACAGTAGGAAGACTCAGTCTTCCTTTACTTAAGTCGGCATTGTGTCTCTTATATTTAAATCCGATGCAATTTCTGTGTTTCATCGTCAATGGGAAGGTCCTATGGATACAGTAAACCTGCAGAGGTGCATCGAAATGTAAAACTGGTGACACAGGAAACGCTCAAAACGTAGACAGTAGGAAGACTCAGTTTTCCTGTACTTAAGTCGGCATTGTGTCTCTTATATTTAATTCCGATGGAATTTCTGTGTTGCATCGTCGATGGGAATGTCCAAGGGATATAGTAAACCTGCAGAGTTGCATCGGAATGTAAAACTGGTGTCACAGGAAACGCTCAAAACATAGACAGTAGGAAGACTCAATCTTCCCGTACTTAAGTCGGCATTGTGTCTCTTATATTAAATTCCGATGCAATTTGTGTGTTTCATCGTCTTTGGGAAGGTCGAATGGATACAGTAATCCTGCAGAGGTTCATCGGAATGTAAAACTGGTGACACAGAAACGCTCAAAACATAGACCCTAGGAAGACTCAGTTTTGTAGTACTTATGTCGGCATTGTGTCTCTTATATTTAAATCCGATGCAATTTCTGTGTTTCATCGTCACTGTGAAGGTCCAATGGATACAGTAAACCTGCAGAGGTGCATCGGAATGTAAAACTGGTGACACAGGAGACGCTCAAAACATAGACAGTAGGAAGACTCAGTCTTCCTTTACTTAAGTCGGCATTGTGTCTCTTATATTTAAATCCGATGCAATTTCTGTGTTTCATCGTCACTGTGAAGGTCGAATGGATGCAGTAAACCTGCAGAGATGCATCTGAATGTAAAACTGATGACACAGGAAACGCTCAAAGCATAGACCCTAAGAAGACTCAGTTTTCTTGTACTTATGTCGGCATTGTGTCTCTTATATTTAATTCCGATGCAATTAATGTGTTTCAACGTCAATGGGAAGGTCCAAGGGATACAGTAAACCTGCAAAGGTTCTTCGGAATGTAAAACTGGTGACACAGGAAACGCTCAAAGCATAGACAGTAGGAAGACACAGTCTTCCTGTACTTAAGTCGGCATTGTGTCTCTTATATTTAATTCCAAAGCAATTTCTGTGTTTCATCGACACTGTGAAGGTGCAATGGATACAGTAAACCTGCAGAGGTGCATCGGAATGTAAAACTGGTGACACAGGAAACGCTCAAAGCATAGACAGAAGGAAGACTCAGTCTTCCTGTACTTAATTCGGCATTGTGTCTCTTATATTTAATTCCGATGCAATTTCTGTGTTTCATCGTCAGTGGGAAGGTCCAAGGGATACAGTAAACCTGCAGAGGTGCATCGGAATGTAAAACTGATGACACAGGAAACGCTCAAATCATAGACAGTAGGAAAACTCAGAATTCCTGTACTTAAGTAGGCATTGTGTCTCTTATATTTAAATCCGATGCAATTTTTGCGTTTCATCGTCAATGGGAAGGTCCAATAGGTACAGTAAACCTGCAGAGGTGTCCGGAATGTAAAACTGGTGACACAGGAAACGCTCAAAACATAGTCTTAAAGAAGACTCATTTTTCTTGTACTTAAGTCGGCACTGTGTCTCTTATATTTAATTCCGATGCAATTTCTGTATTTCATTGTCACTGTGAAGGTCGAATGGATGCAGTAAACCTGCAGAGATGCATCGGAATGTAAAACTGATGACACAGGAAACGCTCAAAGCATAGACAGTAGGAAGATTCAGCCTTCCTGTACTTAAGTCGGCATTGTGCCTCTTATATTTAAATCCGATGCGATTTCTGCGTTTCATCGGCAAAAGGAAGGTTCAATGGATCCAGTAAACCTGCAAAGGTGCATCGGAATGTAAAACTGGTGACACAGGAATCGCTCAAAACATAGACAGTAGGAAGACACAGTCATCCTGTACTTAAGTCGGCATTGTGTCTCTTATATTTAATTCCGATGCAATTTCTGTGTTTCATCGTCAATGGGAAGGTCGAATGGATGCAGTAAACCTGCAGAGATGCATCGGAATGTAAAACTGATGACACAGGAAACGCTCAAAGCATAGACAGTAGGAAGATTCAGCCTTCCTGTACTTAAGTCGGCATTGTGCCTCTTATATTTAAATCCAATGCAATTTCTGCATTTCATCGGCAATAGGAAGGTCCATTGGATACAGTAAACCTGCAAAGGTGCATCGGAATGTAAAACTGGTGACACAGGAAACGCTGAAAACATACACCCTAAGAACACTCATTTTTCTTGTACTTAAGTCGGCATTGTGTCTCTTATATTTAATTCCGATGCAATTTCTGTGTTTCATCGCCACTGGGAAAGTCCAATGGATACAGTAAACCTGCAGAGGTCCATCGGAATGTTAAACTGGTGACACAGGAAACGCTCAAAACATAGAACCTAAGAAGACTCAGTTTTCTTGTACTTAAGTCGGCATTGTGTCTCTTATATTTAATTCCGATGCAATTTCTGTGTTTCATCGTCACTGTGAAGGTCAAATGGATACAGGAAACCTGCAGAGGTGCATCGGAATGTAAAACTGGTGACACAGGAAACGCTCAAAACATAGACAGTAGGAAGACTCAGTCTTCCTGTACTTAAGTCTGCATTGTGTCTTATATGTACATCCGATGCAATTTCTGTCTTTCATCGTCAATGGGAAGGTCCAATGGATACAGTAATCCTGCAGAGGTTCATCGGAATGTAAAACTGGTGACACAGAAACGCTCAAAACATAGACCCTAAAGAAGACTCAGTTTTCTTGTACTTAAGTCGGCACTCTCTCTCTTATATTTAATTCCGATGCAATTTGTGTGTTTCATCGTCACTATGAAGGTCCAATGGATACAGTAATCCTGCAGAGTTTCATCGGAATGTAAAACTGGTGACACAGAAACGCTCAAAACATAGACCCTAAGGAGACTCAGTTTTGTAGTACTTAAGTCGGCATTGTGTGTCTTATATTTAATTCCGATGCAATTTCTGTGTTTCATCGTCACTGTGAAGGTCCAATGGATACAGTAAACCTGCAGAGGTGCATCGGAATGTAAAACTGGTGACACAGGAAACGCTCAAATCATAAACCCAAGGAAGACTCAGTTTTCTTGTACTTAAGTCGGCATTGTGTCTCTTATATTTATCTCCGATGCAATTTCTGTGTTTCATCGTCACTGTGAAGGTCCAAGGGATACAGTAAAACTGCAGAGGTGCATCGGAATGTAAAACTGGTGACACAGGAGACGCTCAAAACATAGACAGTAGGAAGACTCAGTCTTCCTTATCTTAAGTCGGCATTGTGTCTCTTATATTTAAATCCGATGCAATTTCTGTGTTTCATCGTCAATGGGAAGGTCCAATGGATACAGTAAACCTGCAGAGGTGCATCGAAATGTAAAACTGGTGACACAGGAAACGCTCAAAACGTAGACAGTAGAAAGACTCAGTTTTCTTGTACTTAAGTCGGCATTGTGTCTCTTATATTTAATTCCGATGCAATTTCTGTGTTGCATCGTCGATGGGAATGTCCAAGGGATATAGTAAACCTGCAGAGGTGCATCGGAATGTAAAACTGGTGTCACAGGAAACGCTCAAAACATAGACAGTAGGAAGACTCAGTCTTCCCGTACTTAAGTAGGAAATGTGTCTCTTATATTTAAATCCGATGCAATTTTTGCGTTTCATCGTCAATGGGAAGGTCCAATGGGTACAGTAAACCTGCAGAGGTGTATCGGAATGTAAAACTGGTGACACAGGAAACGCTCAAAACATAGACTTATAGAAGAATCAGTTTTCTTGTACTTAAGTCGGCACTGTGTCTCTTATATTTAATTCCGATGCAATTTCTGTATTTCATCGTCACTGTGAAGGTCGAATGGATGCAGTAAACCTGCAGAGATGCATTGGAATGTAAAACTGATGACACAGGAAACGCTCAAAGCTAAGACAGTAGGAAGATTCAGCCTTCCTGTACTTAAGTCGGCATTGTGCCTCTTATATTTAAATCCGATGCAATTTCTGCGTTTCATCGGCAAAAGGAACGTCCAATGGATACAGTAAACCTGCAAATGTGCATCGGAATGTAAAACTGGTGACACAGGAATCGCTCAAAACATAGACAGTAGGAAGACACAGTCTTCCTGTACTTAAGTCGGCTTTATGTCTCTTACATTTAATTCCAAAGCAATTTTTGTGTTTCATCGTCACTGTGAAGGTGCAATGGATACAGTAAACCTGCAGAGGTGCATCGCAATGTAAAACTGGTGACACAGGAAACGCTCAAAATATAGACAGTTGGAAGACTCAGTCTTCCTGTACTTATGTCGGCATTGTGTCTCTTATATTTAATTCCGATGCAATTTCTGTGTTTCATCGTCAATGGGAAGGTCCAAGGGATACAGTAAACCTGCAGAGGTGTATCGGAATGTAAAACTGATAACACAGGAAACGCACAAAGCATAGACAGTAGGAAGACTCAGCCTTCCTGTACTTAAGTCGGCATTGTGCCTCTTATATTTAAATCCGATGCAATTTCGGCATTTCATCGGCAATAGGAAGGTCCATTGGATACAGTAAACCTGCAAAGGTGCATCGGAATGTAAAACTGGTGACACAGGAAACGCTGAAAACATACACCCTAAGAAGACTCATTTTTCTTGTACTTAAGTCGGCATTGTGTCTCTTATATTTAATTCCGATGCAATTTCTGTGTTTCATCGTCACTGGGAAGGTCCAATGGATACAGTAAACCTGCAGAGGTGCATCGGAATGTTAAACTGGTGACACAGGAAACGCACAAAACATAGAACCTAAGAAGACTCAGTTTTCTTGTATTTAAGTCGGCATTGTGTCTCTTATATTTAATTCCGATGCAATTTCTGTGTTTCATCGTCACTGTGAAGGTCAAATGGATACAGTAAACCTGCAGAGGTGCATTGGAATGTAAAACTGGTGACACAGGAAACGCTCAGAACATAGACAGTAGGAAGACTCAGTCTTCCTGTACTTAAGTCTGCATTGTCTCTTATATTTCAATCCGATGCAATTTCTGTGTTTCATCGTCAATGGGAAGGTCCAATGGAAACAGTAATCCTGCAGAGGTTCATCGGACTGTAAAACTGGTGACACAGGAACGCTCAAAACATAGACCCTAAAGAAGACTCAGTTTTCTTGTACTTAAGTCGGCACTCTGTCTCTTATATTTAATTCCGATGCAATTTGTGTGTTACATCGTCACTATGAAGGTCCAATGGATACAGTAATCCTGCAGAGGTTCATCGGAATGTAAACCTGGTGACACAGAAACGCTCAAAACATAGACCCTAAGGAGACTCAGTTTTGTAGTACTTAAGTCGGCATTGTGTGTCTTATATTTAATTCCGATGCAATTTCTGTATTTCATCGTCACTGTGAAGGTCCAATGGATACAGTAAACCTGCAGAGGTGCATCGGAATGTAAAACTGGTGACACAGGAAACGCTCAATACGTAGACCCTAAGAAGACTGAGTTTTGTAGTACTTATGTCGGCATTGTGTATCTTATATTTAATTCCGATGCAATTTCTGTGTTTCATCGTCACTGTGAAGGTCCAACGGATACAGTAAACCTGCAGAGGTGCATCGGAATGTAAAACTGGTGACACAGGAAACGCTCAAAACATAGACAGTAGAAAGACTCAGTCTTCCTGTACTTAAGTCGGCATTGTGTCTCTTATATTTAATTCCGATCCAACTTCTGTGTTTCATCGTCGATGGGAATGTCCAAGGGATACAGTAAACCTGCAGAGGTGCATCGGAATGTAAAACTGGTGACACAGGAAACGCTCAAACCATAGACAGTAGGAAGACTCAGTCTTCCTGTACTTAAGTCTGCATTGTGTCACTTATATTTAAACCCGATGCAATTTCTGTGTTTCATCGTCAATGGAAACGTCCAATGGATACAGTAAACCTGCAGAGGTGCATCGGAATGTAAAACTGGTGACACAGGAAACGCACAAAGCATAGACAGTAGGAAGACTCAGCCTTCCTGTACGTAAGTCGGCATTGTGCCTCTTATATTTAAATCCGATGCAATTTCGGCATTTCATCGGCAATAGGAAGGTCCATTGGATACAGTAAACCTGCAAAGGTGCATCGGAATGTAAAACTGGTGACACAGGAAACGCTGAAAACATACACCCTAAGAAGACTCATTTTTCTTGTACTTAAGTCGGCATTGTGTCTCATATATTTTATTCCGATGCAATTTCTGTCTTTCATCGTCACTGTGAAGGTCAAATGGATACAGTAAACCTGCAGAGGTGCATCGGAATGTAAAACTGGTGACACAGGAAACGCTCAAAACATAGACAGTAGGAAGACTCAGTCTTCCTGTACTTAAGTCTGCATTGTGTCTTATATTTAAACCCGATGCAATTTCTGTGTTTCATCGTCAATGGAAACGTCCAATGGATACAGTAAACCTGCAGAGGTGCATCGGAACGTAAAACTGGTGACACAGGAAACGCACAAAGCATAGACAGTAGGAAGACTCAGCCTTCCTGTACTTAAGTCGGCATTGTGCCTCTTATATTTAAATCCGATGCAATTTCGGCATTTCATCGGCAATAGGAAGGTCCATTGGATACAGTAAACCTGCAAAGGTGCATCGGAATGTAAAACTGGTGACACAGGAAACGCTGAAAACATACACCCTAAGAAGACTCATTTTTCTTGTACTTAAGTCGGCATTGTGTCTCTTATATTTATTTCCGATGCAATTTCTGTGTTTCATCGTCACTGGGAAGGTCCAATGGATACAGTAAACCTGCAGAGGTGCATCGGAATGTTAAACTGGTGACACAGGAAACGCTCAAAACATAGAACCTAAGAAGACTCAGTTTTCTTGTACTTAAGTCGGCATTGTGTCTCATATATTTTATTCCGATGCAATTTCTGTCTTTCATCGTCACTGTGAAGGTCAAATGGATACAGTAAACCTGCAGAGGTGCATCGGAATGTAAAACTGGTGACACAGGAAACGCTCAAAACATAGACAGTAGGAAGACTCAGTCTTCCTGTACTTAAGTCTGCATTGTGTCTTATATTTAAATCCGATGCAATTTCTGTCTTTCATCGTCAATGGGAAGGTCCAATGGATACAGTAATCCTGCAGAGGTTCATCGGAATGTAAAACTGGTGACACAGAAACGCTCAAAACATAGACCCTAAAGAAGACTCAGTTTTCTTGTTCTTAAGTCGGCACTCTGTCTCTTATATTTAATTCCGAGCAATTTGTGTGTTTCATCGTCACTATGAAGGTCCAATGGATACAGTAATCCTGCAGAGGTTCATCGGAATGTAAAACTGGTGACACAGAAACGCTCAAAACATAGACCCTAAGGAGACTCAGTTTTGTAGTACTTAAGTCGGCATTGTGTGTCTTATATTTAATTCCGATGCAATTTTTGTGTTTCATCGTCACTGTGAAGGTCCAATGGATACAGTAAACCTGCAGAGGTGCATCGGAATGTAAAACTGGTGACACAGGAAACGCTCAATACATAGACCCTAAGAAGACTGAGTTTTGTAGTACTTATGTCGGCATTGTGTCTCTTATATTTAATTCCGATGCAATTTCTGTGTTTCATCGTCACTGTGAAGGTCCAATGGATACAGTAAACCTGCAGAGGTGCATCGGAATGTAAAACTGGTGACACAGGAAACGCTCAAAACATAGACAGTAGAAAGACTCAGTCTTCCTGTACTTAAGTCGTCATTGTGTCTCTTATATTTAATTCCGATCCAATTTCTGTGTTTCATCGTCGATGGGAATGACCAAGGGATACAGTAAACCTGCAGAGGTGCATCGGAATGTAAAACTGATGACACAGGAAACGCTCAAAGCATAGACAGTAGGAAGACTCAGCCTTCCTGTACTTAAGTCGGCATTGTGCCTCTTATATTTAAATCCGATGCAATTTCTGCGTTTCATCGGCAATAGGAAGGTCCAATGGATACAGTAAACCTGCAAAGGTGCATCGGAATGTAAAACTGGTGACAGAGGAAACGCTCAGAAACATAGACATTAGGAAGACACAGTCTTCCTGTACTTAAGTCGGCATTGTGTCTCTTATATTTAATTCCAAAGCAATTTCTGTGTTTCATCGTCACTGTGAAGGTGCAATGGATACAGTAAAACTGCAGAGGTGCATCGGAATGTAAAACTGGTGACACAGGAAACGCTCAAAACATAGACAGTATAAAGACTCAGTCTTCCTGTACTTACATCGGCATTGTGTCTCTTATATTTAATTGCGATGCAATATCTGTGTTTCATCGTCACTGTGAAGGTCCAAGTGATACAGTAAACCTGCAGAGGTGCATCGGTATGTAAAACTGATGACACAGGAAACGCTCAAAACATAGACCATTAGAAGACTCAGTTTTCTTGTACTTAAGTCGGCATTGTGTCTGACTATATTTAATTCCGATGCAATTTCTGTGTTTCATCGTCCATGGGAAGGTCCAAGGAATACAGTAAACCTGCAGAGGTGCATCGGAATGTAAAACTGATTACACAGGAAACGCTGAAAACATAGACAGTAGGAAGACTCAGTCTTCCTGTACTTAAATCGGCATTGTGTCACTTATATTTAATTCCGATGCAATTTCTGTGTTTCATCGTCACCCGGAAGGTCCAAGGGATACAGTAAAACTGCAGAGGTGCATCGGAATGTAAAACTGTTGACACAGGAGACGCTCAAAACATAGACAGTAGGAAGACTCAGTCTTCCTTTACTTAAGTCGGCATTGTGTCTCTTATATTTAAATCCGATGCAATTTCTGTGTTTCATCGTCAATGGGAAGGTCCAATGGATACAGTAAACCTGCAGAGGTGCATCGAAATGTAAAACTGGTGTCACAGGAAACGCTCAAAACATAGACAGTAGGAAGACTCAGTCTTCCCGTACTTAAGAGGGAAATGTGTCTCTTATATTTAAATCCGATGCAATTTCTGTGTTTCATCGTCACTGTGAAGGTCGAATGGATGCAGTAAACCTGCAGAGATGCATCGGAATGTAAAACTGATGACACAGGAGATGCTCAAAGCTTAGACCCTAAGAAGACTCAGTTTTCTTGTACTTATGTCGGCATTGTGTCTCTTATATTTAATTCCGATGCAATTAATGTGTTTCAACGTCAATTGGAAGGTCCAAGGGATACATTACTGCAAAGGTGCATCGGAATGTAAATTTGGTGACACAGGAAACGCTCAAAACAAAGACAGTAGGAAGACTCAGTCTTCCTGTACTTAAGTCGGCATTGTGTCTCTTATATTTAATTCCGATGCAATTTCTGTGTTTCATCGTCAGTGGGAAGGTCCAAGGGATACAGTAAACCTGCAGAGGTGCATCGGAATGTAAAACTGATGACACAGGAAACGCTCAAATCATAGACAGTAGGAAAACTCAGACTTCCTGTACTTAAGTAGGCATTGTGTCTCTTATATTTAAATCCGATGCAATTTTTGCGTTTCATCGTCAATGGGAAGGTCCAATGGGTACAGTAAACCTGCAGAGGTGTATCGGAATGTAAAACTGGTGACACAGGAAACGCTCAAACATAGACTTAAAGAAGACTCAGTTTTCTTGTACTTAAGTCGGCACTGTGTCTCTTATATTTAATTCCGATGCAGTTTCTGTATTTCATCGTCACTGTGAAGGTCAAATGGATGCAGTAAACCTGCAGAGATGCATCGGAATGTAAAACTGATGACACAGGAAACGCTCAAAGCATAGACAGTAGGAAGATTCAGCCTTCCTGTACTTAGGTCGGCATTGTGCCTCTTATATTTAAATCCGATGCAATTTCTGCGTTTCATCGGCAAAAGGAAGGTCCAATGGATACAGTAAACCTGCAAAGGTGCATCGGAATGTAAAACTGGTGACACAGGAATCTCTCAAAACATAGACAGTAGGAAGACACAGTGTTCCTGTACTTAAGTCGGCTTTGTGTCTCTTACATTTAATTCCAAAGCAATTTTTGTGTTTCATCGTCACTGCGAAGGTGCAATGGATACAGTAAACCTGCAGAGGTGCATCGGAATGTAAAACTGGTGACACACGAAACGCTCAAAACATAGACAGTAGGAAGACTCAGTCTTCCTGTACTTATGTCGGCATTGTGTCTCTTATATTTAATTCCGATGCAATTTCTGTGTTTCATCGTCAATGGGAAGGTCCAATGGATACAGTAAACCTGCAGAGGTGTATCGGAATGTAAAACTGATGACACAGGAAACGCACAAAGCATAGACAGTAGGAAGACACAGCCTTCCTGTACTTAAGTCGGCATTGTGCCTTTTATATTTAAATCCGCTGCAATTTCGGCATTTCATCGGCAATAGGAAGGTCCATTGGATACAGTAAACCTGCAAAGGTGCATCGGAATGTAAAACTGGTGACACAGGAAACGCTGAAAACATACACCCTAAGAAGACTCATTTTTCTTTTACTTAAGTCGGCATTGTGTCTCTTATATTTAATTCCGATGCAATTTCTGTGTTTCATCGTCACTGGGAAGGTCCAATGGATACAGTAAACCTGCAGAGGTGCATCGGAATGTAAAACTGGAGACACAGGAAACGCTCAATACATAGATCCTAAGAAGACTGAGTTTTGTAGTACTTAAGTCGGCATTGTGTCTCTTATATTTAATTCCGATGAAATTTCTGTGTTTCATCGTCACTGTGAGGGTCAAATGGATACAGTAAACCTGCAGAGGTGCATCGGAATGTAAAACTGGCGACACAGGAAACGCTCAAAACATAGACAGTAGGAAGACTCAGTCTTCCTGTACTTAAGTCTGCATTGTGTCACTTATATTTAAATCCGATGCAATTTCTGTGTTTCATCGTCACTGGGAAGGTCCAATGGATACAGTAAACCTGCAGAGGTGCATCGGAATGTAAAACTGGAGACACAGGAAACGCTCAATACATAGATCCTAAGAAGACTGAGTTTTGTAGTACTTAAGTCGGCATTGTGTCTCTTATATTTAATTCCGATGAAATTTCTGTGTTTCATCGTCACTGTGAGGGTCAAATGGATACAGTAAACCTGCAGAGGTGCATCGGAATGCAAAACTGGTGACACAGGAAACGTTCAGAAACATAGACAGTAGGAAGACACAGTCTTCCTGTACTTAAGTCGGCATTGTGTCTCTTACATTTAATTCCGATGCAATTTCTGTGTTTCATCGTCTTTGTGAAGCTCCAAGGGATACAGTAAACCTGCAGAGGTGCATCGGAATGTAAAACTGGTGACACAGGAAAGGTTCAAAGCATAGACAGTAGGAAGACTCAGTCTTCCTGTACTTAAGTCGGCATTCTGTCTCTTATATTTAATTCCGATGCAATTTCTGTGTTTCATCGTCTTTGTGAAGCTCCAAGGGATACAGTAAACCTGCAAAGGTGCATCGGAATGTAAATCTGGTGACACAGGAAACGCTGAAATCATACACCCTAAGAAGACTCATTTTTCTTGTACTTAAGTCGGCATTGTGCCTCTTATATTTAATTCCGATGCAATTTCTGTGTTTCATCGTCACTGGGAAGGTCCAATGGATACAGTAAACCTGCAGAGGTGCATCGGAATGTTAAACTGGTGACACAGGAAACGCTCAAAACATAGAACCTAAGAAGACTCAGTTTTCTTGTACTTAAGTCGGCATTGTGTCTCATATATTTTATTCCGATGCAATTTCTGTCTTTCATCGTCACTGTGAAGGTCAAATGGATACAGTAAACCTGCAGAGGTGCATCGGAATGTAAAACTGGTGACACAGGAAACGCTCAAAACATAGACAGTAGGAAGACTCAGTCTTCCTGTACTTAAGTATGCATTGTGTCTTATATTTAAATCCGATGCAATTTCTGTCTTTCATCGTCAATGGGAAGGTCCAATGGATACAGTAATCCTGCAGAGGTTCATCGGAATGTAAAACTGGTGACACAGAAACGCTCAAAACATAGACCCTAAAGAAGACTCAGTTTTCTTAAACTTAAGTCGGCACTCTGTCTCTTATATTTAATTCCGATGCAATTTGTGTGTTTCATCGTCACTATGAAGGTCCAATGGATACAGTGCTCCTGCAGAGGTTCATCGGAATGTAAAACTGGTGACACAGAAACGCTCAAAACATAGACCCTAAGGAGACTCAGTTTTGTAGTACTTAAGTCGGCATTGTGTGTCTTATATTTAATTCCGATGCAATTTTTGTGTTTCATCGTCACTGTGAAGGTCCAATGGATACGGTAAACCTGCAGAGGTGCATCGGAATGTAAAACTGGTGACACAGGAAACGCTCAATACATAGACCCTAAGAAGACTGAGTTTTGTAGTACTTATGTCGGCATTGTCTCTCTTATATTTAATTCCGATGCAATTTCTGTGTTTCATCGTCACTGTGAAGGTCCAACAGATACAGTAAACCTGCAGAGGTGCATCGGAATGTAAAACTGGTGACACAGGAAACGCTCAAAACATAGACAGTAGAAAGACTCAGTCTTCCTGTACTTAAGTCGGCATTGTGTCTCTTATATTTAATTCCGATCCAATTTCTGTGTTTCATCGTCGATGGGAATGTCCAAGGGATACAGTAAACCTGCAGAGGTGCATCGGAATGTAAAACTGATGACACAGGAAACGCTCAAAGCATAGACAGTAGGAAGACTCAGCCTTCCTGTACTTAAGTCGGCATTGTGCCTCTTATATTTAAATCCGATGCAATTTCTGCATTTCATCGGCAATAGGAAGGTCCATTGGATACAGTAAACCTGCAAAGGTGCATCGGAATGTAAATCTGGTGACACAGGAAACGCTGAAAACACACACCCTAAGAAGACTCATTTTTCTTGTACTTAAGTCGGCATTGTGCCTCTTATATTTAATTCCGATGCAATTTCTGTGTTTCATCGTCACTGGGAAGGTCCAATGGATACAGTAAACCTGCAGAGGTGCATCGGAATGTTAAACTGGTGACACAGGAAACGCTCAAAACATAGAACCTAAGAAGACTCAGTTTTCTTGTACTTAAGTCGGCATTGTGTCTCATATATTTTATTCCGATCCAATTTCTGTGTTTCATCGTCGATGGGAATGTCCAAGGGATACAGTAAACCTGCAGAGGTGCATCGGAATGTAAAACTGGCGACACAGGAAACGCTCAAAACATAGACAGTAGGAAGACTCAGTCTTCCTGTACTTAAGTCTGCATTGTGTCACTTATATTTAAATCCGATGCAATTTCTGTGTTTCATCGTCAATGGGAAGGTCCAATGGATACACTAACCTGCAGAGGTGCATCGGAATGTAAAACTGGTGACACAGGAAACGCTCAAAACATAGACAGTAGGAAGACTCAGTCTTCCTGACTTAAGTCGGAATTCTGTCTCTTATATTTAATTCCGATGAAATTTCTGTGTTTCATCGTCAATGGGAAGGTCCAAGGGATACAGTAAACATGCAGAGGTGCATCGGAATGTAAACCTGGTGACACAGGAAACGTTCAGAAACATAGACAGTAGGAAGACACAGTCTTCCTGTACTTAAGTCGGCATTGTGTCTCTTACATTTAATTCCGATGCAATTTCTGTGTTTCATCGTCTTTGTGAAGCTCCAAGGGATACAGTAAACCTGCAGAGGTGCATCGGAATGTAAAACTGGTGACACAGGAAAGGTTCAAAGCATAGACAGTAGGAAGACTCAGTCTTCCTGTACTTAAGTCGGCATTCTGTCTCTTATATTTAATTCCGATGCAATTTCTGTGTTTCATCGTCTTTGTGAAGCTCCAAGGGATACAGTAAACCTGCAAAGGTGCATCGGAATGTAAATCTGGTGACACAGGAAACGCTGAAATCATACACCCTAAGAAGACTCATTTTTCTTGTACTTAAGTCGGCATTGTGCCTCTTATATTTAATTCCGATGCAATTTCTGTGTTTCATCGTCACTGGGAAGGTCCAATGGATACAGTAAACCTGCAGAGGTGCATCGGAATGTTAAACTGGTGACACAGGAAACGCTCAAAACATAGAACCTAAGAAGACTCAGTTTTCTTGTACTTAAGTCGGCATTGTGTCTCATATATTTTATTCCGATGCAATTTCTGTCTTTCATCGTCACTGTGAAGGTAAAATGGATACAGTAAACCTGCAGAGGTGCATCGGAATGTAAAACTGGTGACACAGGAAACGCTCAAAACATAGACAGTAGGAGGACTCAGTCTTCCTGTACTTAAGTCTGCGTTGTGTCTTATATTTAAATCCGATGCAATTTCTGTCTTTCATCGTCAATGGGAAGGTCCAATGGATACAGTAATCCTGCAGAGGTTCATCGGAATGTAAAACTGGTGACACAGAAACGCTCAAAACATAGACCCTAAAGAAGACTCAGTTTTCTTAAACTTAAGTCGGCACTCTGTCTCTTATATTTAATTCCGATGCAATTTGTGTGTTTCATCGTCACTATGAAGGTCCAATGGATACAGTGCTCCTGCAGAGGTTCATCGGAATGTAAAACTGGTGACACAGAAACGCTCAAAACATAGACCCTAAGGAGACTCAGTTTTGTAGTACTTAAGTCGGCATTGTGTGTCTTATATTTAATTCCGATGCAATTTTTGTGTTTCATCGTCACTGTGAAGGTCCAATGGATACGGTAAACCTGCAGAGGTGCATCGGAATGTAAAACTGGTGACACAGGAAACGCTCAATACATAGACCCTAAGAAGACTGAGTTTTGTAGTACTTATGTCGGCATTGTCTCTCTTATATTTAATTCCGATGCAATTTCTGTGTTTCATCGTCACTGTGAAGGTCCAACAGATACAGTAAACCTGCAGAGGTGCATCGGAATGTAAAACTGGTGACACAGGAAACGCTCAAAACATAGACAGTAGAAAGACTCAGTCTTCCTGTACTTAAGTCGGCATTGTGTCTCTTATATTTAATTCCGATCCAATTTCTGTGTTTCATCGTCGATGGGAATGTCCAAGGGATACAGTAAACCTGCAGAGGTGCATCGGAATGTAAAACTGATGACACAGGAAACGCTCAAAGCATAGACAGTAGGAAGACTCAGCCTTCCTGTACTTAAGTCGGCATTGTGCCTCTTATATTTAAATCCGATGCAATTTCTGCATTTCATCGGCAATAGGAAGGTCCATTGGATACAGTAAACCTGCAAAGGTGCATCGGAATGTAAATCTGGTGACACAGGAAACGCTGAAAACATACACCCTAAGAAGACTCATTTTTCTTGTACTTAAGTCGGCATTGTGCCTCTTATATTTAATTCCGATGCAATTTCTGTGTTTCATCGTCACTGGGAAGGTCCAATGGATACAGTAAACCTGCAGAGGTGCATCGGAATGTTAAACTGGTGACACAGGAAACGCTCAAAACATAGAACCTAAGAAGACTCAGTTTTCTTGTACTTAAGTCGGCATTGTGTCTCATATATTTTATTCCGATCCAATTTCTGTGTTTCATCGTCGATGGGAATGTCCAAGGGATACAGTAAACCTGCAGAGGTGCATCGGAATGTAAAACTGGCGACACAGGAAACGCTCAAAACATAGACAGTAGGAAGACTCAGTCTTCCTGTACTTAAGTCTGCATTGTGTCACTTATATTTAAATCCGATGCAATTTCTGTGTTTCATCGTCAATGGGAAGGTCCAATGGATACACTAACCTGCAGAGGTGCATCGGAATGTAAAACTGGTGACACAGGAAACGCTCAAAACATAGACAGTAGGAAGACTCAGTCTTCCTGACTTAAGTCGGAATTCTGTCTCTTATATTTAATTCCGATGAAATTTCTGTGTTTCATCGTCAATGGGAAGGTCCAAGGGATACAGTAAACATGCAGAGGTGCATCGGAATGTAAACCTGGTGACACAGGAAACGTTCAGAAACATAGACAGTAGGAAGACACAGTCTTCCTGTACTTAAGTCGGCATTGTGTCTCTTACATTTAATTCCGATGCAATTTCTGTGTTTCATCGTCTTTGTGAAGCTCCAAGGGATACAGTAAACCTGCAGAGGTGCATCGGAATGTAAAACTGGTGACACAGGAAAGGTTCAAAGCATAGACAGTAGGAAGACTCAGTCTTCCTGTACTTAAGTCGGCATTCTGTCTCTTATATTTAATTCCGATGCAATTTCTGTGTTTCATCGTCACTGTGAAGGTCCAACGGATACAGTAAACCTGCAGAGGTGCATCGGAATGTAAAACTGGTGACACAGGATACGCTCAAAACATAGACAGTAGAAAGACTCAGTCTTCCTGTACTTAAGTCGGCATTGTGTCTCTTATATTTAATTCCGATCCAACTTCTGTGTTTCATCGTCGATGGGAATGTCCAAGGGATACAGTAAACCTGCAGAGGTGCATCGGAATGTAAAACTGGTGACACAGGAAACGCTCAAAACATAGACAGTAGGAAGACTCAGTCTTCCTGTACTTAAGTCTGCATTGTGTCACTTATATTTAAACCCGATGCAATTTCTGTGTTTCATCGTCAATGGAAACGTCCAATGGATACAGTAAACCTGCAGAGGTGCATCGGAATGTAAAACTGGTGACACAGGAAACGCACAAAGCATAGACAGTAGGAAGACTCAGCCTTCCTGTACTTAAGTCGGCATTGTGCCTCTTATATTTAAATCCGATGCAATTTCGGCATTTCATCGGCAATAGGAAGGTCCATTGGATACAGTAAACCTGCAAAGGTGCATCGGAATGTAAAACTGGTGACACAGGAAACGCTGAAAACATACACCCTAAGAAGACTCATTTTTCTTGTACTTAAGTCGGCATTGTGTCTCTTATATTTAATTCCGATGCAATTTCTGTGTTTCATCGTCACTGGGAAGGTCCAATGGATACAGTAAACCTGCAGAGGTGCATCGGAATGTTAAACTGGTGACACAGGAAACGCTCAAAACATAGAACCTAAGAAGACTCAGTTTTCTTGTACTTAAGTCGGCATTGTGTCTCATATATTTTATTCCGATGCAATTTCTGTCTTTCATCGTCACTGTGAAGGTCAAATGGATACAGTAAACCTGCAGAGGTGCATCGGAATGTAAAACTGGTGACACAGGAAACGGTCAAAACATAGACAGTAGGAAGACTCAGTCTTCCTGTACTTAAGTCTGCATTGTGTCTTATATTTAAATCCGATGCAATTTCTGTCTTTCATCGTCAATGGGAAGGTCCAATGGATACAGTAATCCTGCAGAGGTTCATCGGAATGTAAAACTGGTGACACAGAAACGCTCAAAACATAGACCCTAAAGAAGACTCAGTTTTCTTAAACTTAAGTCGGCACTCTGTCTCTTATATTTAATTCCGATGCAATTTGTGTGTTTCATCGTCACTATGAAGGTCCAATGGATACAGTGCTCCTGCAGAGGTTCATCGGAATGTAAAACTGGTGACACAGAAACGCTCAAAACATAGACCCTAAGGAGACTCAGTTTTGTAGTACTTAAGTCGGCATTGTGTGTCTTATATTTAATTCCGATGCAATTTTTGAGTTTCATCGTCACTGTGAAGGTCCAATGGATACGGTAAACCTGCAGAGGTGCATCGGAATGTAAAACTGGTGACACAGGAAACGCTCAATACATAGACCCTAAGAAGACTGAGTTTTGTAGTACTTATGTCGGCATTGTCTCTCTTATATTTAATTCCGATGCAATTTCTGTGTTTCATCGTCACTGTGAAGGTCCAACAGATACAGTAAACCTGCAGAGGTGCATCGGAATGTAAAACTGGTGACACAGGAAACGCTCAAAACATAGACAGTAGAAAGACTCAGTCTTCCTGTACTTAAGTCGGTATTGTGTCTCTTATATTTAATTCCGATCCAATTTCTGTGTTTCATCGTCGATGGGAATGTCCAAGGGATACAGTAAACCTGCAGAGGTGCATCGGAATGTAAAACTGATGACACAGGAAACGCTCAAAACATAGACAGTAGGAAGACTCAGCCTTCCTGTACTTAAGTCGGCATTGTGCCTCTTATATTTAAATCCGATGCAATTTCTGCGTTTCATCGGCAATAGGAAGGTCCAATGGGTACAGTAAAGCTGCAAAGGTGCATCGGAATGTAAAACTGGTGACAGAGGAAACGCTCAGAAACATAGACATTAGGAAGACACAGTCTTCCTGTACTTAAGTCGGCATTGTGTCTCTTATATTTAATTCCAAAGCAATTTCTGTGTTTCATCGTCACTGTGAAGGTCCAAGGGATACAGTAAACCTGCAGAGGTGCATCGGAATGTAAAACTGGTGACACAGGAGACGCTCAAAACATAGACAGTAGGAAGACTCAGTCTTCCATTACTTAAGTCGGCATTGTGTCTCTTATATTTAAATCCGATGCAATTTCTGTGTTTCATCGTCAATGGGAAGGTCCAATGGATACAGTAAACCTGCAGAGGTGCATCGAAATGTAAAACTGGTGACACAGGAAACGCTCAAAACGTAGACAGTAGAAAGACTCAGTTTTCCTGTAGTTAAGTCTGCATTGTGTCTCTTATATTTAATTCCGATGCAATTTCTGTGTTGCATCGTCGATGGGAATGTCCAAGTGATATAGTAAACCTGCAGAGGTGCATCGGAATGTAAAACTGGTGTCACAGGAAACGCTCAAAACATAGTCAGTAGGAAGACTCAGTCTTCCCGTACTTAAGAGGGAAATGTGTCTCTTATATTTAAATCCGATGCAATTTCTGTGTTTCATCGTCACTGTGAATGTCGAATGGATGCAGTAAACCTGCAGAGATGCATCGGAATGTAAAACTGATGACACAGGAAACGCTCAAAGCATAGACCCTAAGAAGACTCAGTTTTCTTGTACTTATGTCGGCATTGTGTCTCCTATATTTAATTCCGATGCAATTAATGTGTTTCAACGTCAATGGGAAGGTCCAATGGATACAGTAAACCTGCAAAGGTGCATCGGAATGTAAAACTGGTGACACAGGAAACGCTCAAAACATAGACAGTAGGAAGACACAGTCTTCCTGTACTTAAGTCGGCATTGTGTCTCTTATATTTAATTCCAAAGCAATTTCTGTGTTTCATCGTCACTGTGAGGGTCAAATGGATACAGTAAACCTGCAGAGGTGCATCGGAATGTAAAACTGGTGACACAGGAAACGCTCAAAACATAGACAGTAGGAAGACTCAGTCTGCCTGTACTTAAGTCTGCATTGTGTCTTATATTTAAATCCGATGCAATTTCTGTCTTTCATCGTCAATGGGAAGGTCCAATGGATACAGTAATCCTGCAGAGGTTCATCGGAATGTAAAACTGGTGACACAGGAACGCTCAAAACATAGACCCTAAACAAGACTCAGTTTTCTTGTACTTAAGTCGGCACTCTGTCTCTTATATTTAATTCCGATGCAATCTGTGTGCTACATCGTCACTATGAAGGTCCAATGGATACAGTAATCCTGCAGAGGTTCATCGGAATGTAAAACTGGTGACACAGAAACGCTCAAAACATAGACCCTAAGGAGACTCGGTTTTGTAGTACTTGAGTCGGCATTGTGTGTCTTATATTAAATTCCGATGAAATTTCTGTGTTTCATCGTCACTGTGAAGGTCCAATGGATACAGTAAACCTGCAGAGGTGCATCGGAATGTAAAACTGGAGACACAGGAAACGCTCAATACATAGATCCTAAGAAGACTGAGTTTTGTAGTACTTATGTCGGCATTGTGTCTCTTATATTTAATTCCGATGCAATTTCTGTGTTTCATCGACACTGTGAAGGTCCAACGGATACAGAAAACCTGCAGAGGTGCATCGGAATGTAAAACTGGTGACACAGGAAACGCTCAAAACATAGACAGTAGAAAGACTCAGTCTTCCTGTACTTAAGTCTGCATTGTGTCACTTATATTTAAATCCGATGCAATTTCTGTGTTTCATCGTCAATGGGAACGTCCAATGGATACAGTAAACCTGCAGAGGTGCATCGGAATGTAAAACTGGTGACACAGGAAACGCACAAAGCATAGACAGTAGGAAGACTCAGCCTTCCTGTACTTAAGTCGGCATTGTGCCTCTTATATTTAAATCCGATGCAATTTCTGCATTTCATCGGCAATAGGAAGGTCCATTGGATACAGTAAACCTGCAAAGGTGCATCGGAATGTAAATCTGGTGACACAGGAAACGCTGAAAACATACACCCTAAGAAGACTCATTTTTCTTGTACTTAAGTCGGCATTGTGCCTCTTATATTTAATTCCGATGCAATTTCTGTGTTTCATCGTCACTGGGAAGGTCCAATGGACACAGTAAACCTGCAGAGGTGCATCGGAATCTTAAACTGGTGACACAGGAAACGCTCAAAACATAGAACCTAAGAAGACTCAGTTTTCTTGTACTTAAGTCGGCATTGTGTCTCATATATTTTATTCCGATCCAATTTCTGTGTTTCATCGTCGATGGGAATGTCCAAGGGATACAGTAAACCTGCAGAGGTGCATCGGAATGTAAAACTGGCGACACAGGAAACGCTCAAAACATAGACAGTAGGAAGACTCAGTCTTCCTGTACTTAAGTCTGCATTGTGTCACTTATATTTAAATCCGATGCAATTTCTGTGTTTCATCTTCAATGGGAAGGTCCAATGGATACAGTAACCTGCAGAGGTGCATCGGAATGTAAAACTGGCGACACAGGAAACGCTCAAAACATAGACAGTAGGAAGACTCAGTCTTCCTGTACTTAAGTCTGCATTGTGTGTCTTATATTTAATTCCGATGCAATTTTTGTGTTTCATCGTCACTGTGAAGGTCCAATGGATACGGTAAACCTGCAGAGGTGCATCGGAATGTAAAACTGGTGACACAGGAAACGCTCAATACATAGACCCTAAGAAGACTGAGTTTTGTAGTACTTATGTCGGCATTGTCTCTCTTATATTTAATTCCGATGCAATTTCTGTGTTTCATCGTCACTGTGAAGGTCCAACAGATACAGTAAACCTGCAGAGGTGCATCGGAATGTAAATCTGGTGACACAGGAAACGCTCAAAACATAGACAGTAGAAAGACTCAGTCTTCCTGTACTTAAGTCGGCATTGTGTCTCTTATATTTAATTCCGATCCAATTTCTGTGTTTCATCGTCGATGGCAATGTCCAAGGGATACAGTAAACCTGCAGAGGTGCATCGGAATGTAAAACTGATGACACAGGAAACGCTCAAAGCATAGACAGTAGGAAGACTCAGCCTTCCTGTACTTAAGTCGGCATTGTGCCTCTTATATTTAAATCCGATGTAATTTCTGCGTTTCATCGGCAATAGGAAGGTCCAATGGGTACAGTAAAGCTGCAAAGGTGCATCGGAATGTAAAACTGGTGACAGAGGAAACGCTCAGAAACATAGACATTAGGAAGACACAGTCTTCCTGTACTTAAGTCGGCATTGTGTCTCTTATATTTAATTCCAAAGCAATTTCTGTGTTTCATCGTCACTGTGAAGGTCCAAGGGATACAGTAAAACTGCAGAGGTGCATCGGAATGTAAAACTGGTGACACAGGAGACGCTCAAAACATAGACAGTAGGAAGACTCAGTCTTCCTTTACTTAAGTCGGCATTGTGTCTCTTATATTTAAATCCGATGCAATTTCTGTGTTTCATCGTCAATGGGAAGATCCAATGGATACAGTAAACCTGCAGAGGTGCATCGAAATGTAAAACTGGTGACACAGGAAACGCTCAAAACGTAGACAGTAGAAAGACTCAGTTTTCCTGTAGTTAAGTCTGCATTGTGTCTCTTATATTTAATTCCGATGCAATTTCTGTGTTGCATCGTCGATGGGAATGTCCAAGGGATATAGTAAACCTGCAGAGGTGCATCGGAATGTAAAACTGGTGTCACAGGAAACGCTCAAAACATAGACAGTAGGAAGACTCAGTCTTCCCGTACTTAAGAGGGAAATGTGTCTCTTATATTTAAATCCGATGCAATTTCTGTGTTTCATCGTCACTGTGAATGTCGAATGGATGCAGTAAACCTGCAGAGATGCATCGGAATGTAAAACTGATGAAACAGGAAACGCTCAAAGCATAGACCCTAAGAAGACACAGTTTTCGTGTACTTATGTCGGCATTGTGTCTCTTATATTTAATTCCGATGCAATTAATGTGTTTCAACGTCAATGGGAAGGTCCAAGGGATACAGTAAACCTGCAAAGGTGCATCGGAATGTAAAACTGGTGACACAGGAAACGCTCAAAACATAGACAGTAGGAAGACACAGTCTTCCTGTACTTAAGTCGGCATTGTGTCTCTTATATTTAATTCCGATGCAATTTCTGTGTTTCATCGTCAGTGGGAAGGTCCAAGGGATACAGTAAACCTGCAGAGGTGCATCGGAATGTAAAACTGATGACACAGGAAACGCTCAAATCATAGACAGTAGGAAAACTCAGACTTCCTGTACTTAAGTAAGCTTTGTGTCTCTTATATTTAAATCCGATGCAATTTTTGCGTTTCATCGTCAATGGGAATGTCCAATGGGTACAGTAAACCTACAGAGGTGTATCGGAATGTAAAACTGGTGACACAGGAAACGCTCAAAACATAGACTTAAAGAATACTCAGTTTTCTTGTACTTAGGTCGGCACTGTGTCTCTTATATTTAATTCCGATGCAATTTCTGTATTTCATCGTCACTGTGAAGGTCAAATGGATGCAGTAAACCTGCAGAGATGCATCGGAATGTAAAACTGATGACACAGGAAACGCTCAAAGCATAGACAGTAGGAAGATTCAGCCTTCCCGTACTTAAGTCGGCATTGTGCCTCTTATATTTAAATCCGATGCAATTTCTGCGTTTCATCGGCAAAAGGAAGGTCCAATGGATACAGTAAACCTGCAAAGGTGCATCGGAATGTAAAACTTGTGACACAGGAATCGCTCAAAACATAGACAGTAGGAAGACACAGTCTTCCTGTACTTAAGTCGGCTTTGTGTCTCTTACATTTAATTCCAAAGCAATTTTTGTGTTTCATCGTCACTGTGAAGGTGCAATGGATACAGTAAACCTGCAGAGGTGCATCGCAATGTAAAACTGGTGACACAGGAAACGCTCAATCCATAGACAGTAGGAAGACTCAGTCTTCCTGTACTTATGTCGGCATTGTGTCTCTTATATTTAATTCCGATGCAATTTCTGTGTTTCATCGTCAATGGGAAGGTCCAATGGATACAGTAAACCTGCAGAGGTGTATCGGAATGTAAAACTGATGACACAGGAAACGCACAAAGCATAGACAGTAGGAAGACACAGCCTTCCTGTACTTAAGTCGGCATTGTGCCTTTTATATTTAAATCCGATGCAATTTCGGCATTTCATCGGCAATAGGAAGGTCCATTGGATACAGTAAACCTGCAAAGGTGCATCGGAATGTAAAACTGGTGACACAGGAAACGCTGAAAACATACACCCTAAGAAGACTCATTTTTCTTTTACTTAAGTCGGCATTGTGTCTCTTATATTTAATTCCGATGCAATTTCTGTGTTTCAACGTCACTGGGAAGGTCCAATGGATACAGTAAACCTGCAGAGGTGCATCGGAATGTTAAACTGGTGACACAGGAAACGCTCAAAACATAGAACCTAAGAAGACTCAGTTTTCTTGTACTTAAGTCGGCATTGTGTCTCTTATATTTAATTCCGATGCAATTTCTGTGTTTCATCGTCACTGTGAAGGTCAAATGGATACAGTAAACCTGCAGAGGTGCATCGGAATGTAAAACTGGTGACACAGGAAACGCTCAAAACATAGACAGTAGGAAGACTCAGTCTTCCTGTACTTAAGTCTGCATTGTGTCTTATATTGAAATCCGATGCAATTTCTGTCTTTCATCGTAAATGGGAAGGTCCAATGGATACAGTTATCCTGCAGAGGTTCATCGGAATGTAAAACTGGTGACACAGGAACGCTCAAAACATAGACCCTAAAGAAGACTCAGTTTTCTAGAACTTAAGTCGGCACTCTGTCTCTTATATTTAATTCCGATGCAATTTGTGTGCTACATCGTCACTATGAAGGTCCAATGGATACAGTAATCCTGCAGAGGTTCATCGGAATGTAAAACTGGTGACACAGAAACGCTCAAAACATAGACCCTAAGGAGACTCAGATTTGTAGTACTTGAGTCGGCATTGTGTGTCTTATATTAAATTCCGATGCAATTTCTGTGTTTCATCGTCACTGTGAAGGTCCAATGGACACAGTAAACCTGCAGAGGTGCATCGGAATGTAAAACTGGAGACACAGGAAACGCTCAATACATAGACCCTAAGAAGACTGAGTTTTGTAGTACTTATGTCGGCATTGTGTCTCTTATATTTAATTCCGATGTAATTTCTGTGTTTCATCGTCACTGTGAAGGTCCAACGGATACAGTTAACCTGCAGAGGTGCATCGGAATGTAAAACTGATGACACAGGAAACGCTCAAAACATAGACAGTAGAAAGACTCAGTCTTCCTGTACTTAAGTCGGCATTGTGTCTCTTATATTTAATTCCGATCCAATTTCTGTGTTTCATCGTCGATGGGAATGTCCAAGGGATACAGTAAACCTTCAGAGGTGCATCGGCATGTAAAACTGGTGACACAGGAAACGCTCAAAACATAGACAGTAGGAAGACTCAGTCTTCCTGTACTTAAGTCTGCATTGTGTCACTTATATTTAAATCCGATGCAATTTCTGTGTTTCATCGTCAATGGGAACGTCCAATGGATACAGTAAACCTGCAGAGGTGCATCGGAATGTAAAACTGGTGACACAGGAAACGCACAAAGCGTAGACAGTAGGAAGACTCAGCCTTCCTGTACTTAAGTCGGAATTGTGTCTCTTATATTTAATTCCGATGAAATTTCTGTGTTTCATCGTCAATGGGAATGTCCAAGGGATACAGTAAACATGCAGAGGTGCATCGGAATGTAAACCTGGTGACACAGGAAACGTTCAGAAACATAGACAGTAGGAAGACACACTCTTCCTGTACTTAAGTCGGCATTGTGTCTCTTACATTTAATTCCGATGCAATTTCTGTGTTTCATCGTCTTTGTGAAGCTCCAAGGGATACAGTAAACCTGCAGAGGTGCATCGGAATGTAAAACTGGTGACACAGGAAAGGTTCAAAGCATAGACAGTAGGAAGACTCAGTCTTCCTGTACTTAAGTCGGCATTCTGTCTCTTATATTTAATTCCGATGCAATTTCTGTGTTTCATCGTCACTGTGAAGGTCCAACGGATACAGTAAACCTGCAGAGGTGCATCGGAATGTCAAACTGGTGACACAGGAAACGCTCAAAACATAGACAGTAGAAAGATTCAGTCTTCCTGTACTTAAGTCGACATTGTGTCTCTTAAATTACATTCCGATCCTATCTCTGTGTTTCATCGTCAATGGGAAGGTCCAAGGGATACAGTAAACCTGCAGAGGTGCATCGGAATTTAAACTGATGACACAGGAAACGCTCAAAACATAGACAGTAGGAAGACTCAGACTTCCTGTACTTAAGTAGGCATTGTGTCTCTTATATTTAAATCCGATGCAATTTTTGGGTTTCATCGTCAATGGGAAGGTCCAATGGATACAGTAAACCTGCAGAGGTGCATCGGAATGTAAAACTGGTGACACAGCAAACGCTCAAATCATAGACCCAAGGAAGACTCAGTTTTCTTGTACTTAAGTCGGCATTGTGTCTCTTATATTTAATTCCGATGCAATTTATGTGTTTCATCGTCACTGTGAAGGTCGAATGAATGCAGTAAACCTGCAGAGATGCATCGGAATGTAAAACTGATGACACAGGAAACGCTCAAAGCATAGACAGTAGGAAGACTCAGCCTTCCTGTACTTAAGTCGGCATTGTGCCTCTTATATTTAAATCCGATGCAATTTCTGAGTTTCATCGGCAATAGGAAGGTCCAATGGATACAGTAAACCTGCAAAGGTGCATCGGAATGTAAAACTGGTGACAGAGGAAACGCTCAGAAACATAGACAGTAAGAAGACACAGTCTTCCTGTACTTAAGTCGGCATTGTGTCTCTTATATTTAATTCCAAAGCAATTTCTGTGTTTCATCGTCACTGTGAAGGTGCAATGGATACAGTAAACCTGCAGAGGTGCATCGGAAAGTAAAACTGGTGACACAGGAAACGCTCAAAACGTAGACAGTAGGAAGACTCAGTCTACCTGTACTTAAGTCGACATTGTGTCTCTTAGATTGAATTCCGATGCAAGTTCTGTGTTTCATCGTCAATGGGAAGGTCCAAGGAATACAGTAAACCTGCAGAGGTGCATAGGAATGTAAAACTGATTACACAGGAAACGCTGAAAACATAGACAGTATAAAGACTCAGTCTTCCTGTACTTACATCGGCATTGTGTCTCTTATATTTAATTCCGATGCAATATCTGTGTTTCATCGTCACTGTGAAGGTCCAAGTGATACAGTAAACCTGTAGAGGAGCATCGGTATGTAAAACTGGTGACACAGGAAAGGCTCAAAACATAGACCCTTAGAAGACTCAGTTTTCTTGTACTTAAGTCGGCATTGTGTCTCCTATATGTAATTCCGATGCAATTTCTGTGTTTCATCGTCAACAGGAAGGTCCAATGTATACAGTAAACCTGCTGTGGTGCATCGGAATGTAAAACTGGTGACACAGGAAACGCTCAAAACATAGACAGTAGGTAGACTCAGTCTTCCTGTACTCAAGTCGGCATTGTGTCTCTTATATTTAAATCCGATGCATTTTCTGTGTTTCATCGTCGATGGAAGGTCCAAGGGATACAGTAAACCTACAGAGGTGCATCGGAATGTAAATTTGGTGATACAGGAAACGCTCAAAACATAGACAGTAGGAAGACTCAGTCTTCCTGACTTAAGGCGGCATTGTGTCTCTTACTTTTAATTCCGATGAAATTTCTATGTTTCATCGTCAATAGGAAGGTCCAAGGGATACAGTAAACCTGCAGATATGCATCGGAATGTAAACCTGGTGACACAGGAAACGCTCAATACATAGACAGTAGGAAGACTCAGTCTTCCTGTACTTAAGTCGGCATTGTGTCTCATATATTTAATTCCAATGCAATTTCTGTGTTTCATCGTCTATGGGAAGGTCCAAGGAATACAGTAAACCTGCAGAGGTGCATCGGAATGTAAAACTGATTACAAAGGAAACGCTGAAAACATAGACAGTAGGAAGACTCAGTCTTCCTGTACTTAAATCGGCATTGTGTCACTTATATTTAATTCCGATGCAATTTCTGTGTTTCATCGTCACTGTGAAGGTCCAAGGGATACAGTAAACCTGCAGAGGTGCATCGGAATGTAAAACTGCTGACACAAGAGACGCTCAAAACATAGACAGTAGGAAGACTCAGTCTTCCTTTACTTAAGTCGGCATTGTGTCACTTATATTTAAATCCGATGCAATTTCTGTGTTTCATCGTCAATGGGAAGGTCCAATGGATACAGTAAACATTGCAGATGTGCATCGAAATGTAAAACTGGTGACACAGGAAACGCTCAAAACGTAGACAGTAGGAAGACTCAGTTTTCCTGTACTTAAGTCGGCATTGTGTCTCTTATATTTAATTCCGATGCAATTTCTGTGTTGCATCGTCGATGGGAATGTCCAAGGGATACAGTAAACCTGCAGAGGTGCATCGGAATGTAAAACTGGTGTCACACGAAACGCTCAAAACATAGACAGTAGGAAGACTCAGTCTTCCCGTACTTAAGTCGGCATTGTGTCTCTTATATTTAATTCCGATGCAATTTCTGTGTTTCATCGTCCATGGGAAGATCCAAGGGATACAGTAAACCTGCAGAGGCCCATCGGAATGTAAAACTGGTGACACAGGAAACGCTCAAAACATAGACCCTAAAGAAAACTCAGTTTTCTTGTACTTAAGTCGGCACTGTGTCTCTTATATTTAATTCCGATGCAATTTGTGTGTTTCATCGTCTTTGGGAAGGTCGAATGGATACAGTAATCCTGCAGAGGTTCATCGGAATGTAAAACTGGTGACACAGAAACGCTCAAAACATAGACCCTAGGAAGACTCAGTCTTGTAGTACTTAAGTCGGCATTGTGTCTCTTATATTTAAATCCGATCCAATTTCTGTGTTTCATCGTCACTGTGAAGGTCCAATGGATACAGTAAACCTGCAGAGGTGCATCGGAATGTAAAACTGGTGACACAGGAAACGCTCAAAACATAGACACTAAGAAGACTGAGTTTTGCAGTACTTAAGTCGGCATTGTGTCTCTTATATTTAATACCGATGCAATTTCTGTGTTTCGTCGTCACTGTGAAGGTCCTACGGATACAGTAAACCTGCAGAGGTGCATTGGAATGTAAAACTGGTGTCACAGGAAACGCCCAAAACATAGACAGTAGAAAGACTGTCTTCCTGTACTTAAGTCGGCATTGTGTCTCTTATATTTAATTCCGATCCAATTTCTGTGTTTCATCGTCAATGGGAAGGTCAAAGGGATACAGTAAACCTGCAGAGGTGCATCGGAGTGTAAAACTGATGACACAGGAAACCCTCCAAACATAGACAGTAGGAAGACTCAGACTTCCTGTACTTAAGTAGGCATTGTGTCTCTTATATTTAAATCCGATGCAATTTCTGTGTTTCATCGTCACTGTGAAGGTCGAATGGATGCAGAAAACCTGCAGAGATGCATCGGAATGTAAAACTGATGACACAGGAAACGCTCAAAGCATAGACAGTAGGAAGATTCAGCCTTCCTGTACTTAATTCGGCATTTTGCCTCTTATATTTAAATCCGATGCAATTTCTGCGTTTCATCGGCAAAAGGAAGGTCCAATGGATACAGTAAACCTGCAAAGGTGCATCGGAATGTAAAACTGGTGACACAGGAATCGCTCAAACATAGACTGTAGGAAGGCACAGTCTTCCTGTACTTAAGTCGGCTTTGTGTCTCTTACATTTAATTCCAAAGCAATTTCTGTGTTTCATCGTCACTGTGAAGGTCCATTGGATACAGTAAACCGGCAAAGGTGCATCGGAATGTAAAACTGGTGACACAGGAAACGCTGAAAACATACACCCTAAGAAGACTCATTTTTCTTGTACTTAAGTCGGCATTGTGTCTCTTATATTTAATTCCGATGCAATTTCTGTGTTTCATCGTCACTGGGAAGGTCCAATGGATACAGTAAACCTGCAGAGGTGCATCGGAATGTTAAACTGGTGACACAGGAAACGCTCAAAACATAGAACCTAAGAAGACTCAGTTTTCTTGTACTTAAGTCGGCATTGTGTCTCTTATATTTAATTCCGAAGCAATTTCTGTGTTTCATCGTCACTCTGAAGGTCAAATGGATACAGTAAACCTGCAGAGGTGCATCGGAATGTAAAACTGCTGACACAGGAAACGCTCAAAACATAGAGAGTAGCCGGCCGAAGTGGCCGTGCGGTTAAAGGCGCTGCAGTCTGGAACCGCAGGACCGCTACGGTCGCAGGTTCGAATCCTGCCTCGGGCATGGATGTTTGTGATGTCCTTAGGTTAGTTAGGTTTAACTAGTTCTAAGTTCTAGGGGACTAATGACCTCAGCAGTTGAGTCCCATAGTGCTCAGAGCCTTTTGAACCATTTGAACCACAGAGAGTAGGAAGACTCAGTCTTCCTGTACTTAAGTCTGCATTGTGTCTTATATTTAAATCCGATGCAATTTCTGTCTTTCATCGTCAATGGGAAGGTACAATGGATACAGTAATCCTGCAGAGGTTCATCGGAATATAAAACTGGTGACACAGAAACGCTCAAAACATAGACGCTTAAGAAGGCTCAGTTTTCTTGTACTTAAGTCGGCACTGTGTTTCTTATATTTAATTCCGATGCAATTTGTGTGTTTCATCGTCACTGGGAAGGTCCAATGGATACAGTAATCCTGCAGAGGTTCATCGGAATGTAAAACTGGTGACACAGAAACGCTCAAAACATAGACCCTAAGGAGACTCAGATTTGTAGTACTTGAGTCGGCATTGTGTGTCTTATATTAAATTCCGATGCAATTTCTGTCTTTCATCGTCACTGTGTAGGTCCAATGGATACAGTAAACCTGCAGAGGTGCATCGGAATGTAAAACTGGAGACACAGGAAACGCTCAATACATAGACCCTAAGAAGACTGAGTTTTGTAGTACTTATGTCGGCATTGTGTCTCTTATATTTAATTCCGATGCAATTTCTGTGTTTCATCGTCACTGTGAAGGTCCAACGGATACAGTTAACCTGCAGAGGTGCATCGGAATGTAAAACTGATGACACAGGAAGCGCTCAAAACATAGACAGTAGAAAGACTCAGTCTTCCTGTACTTAAGTCGGCATTGTGTCTCTTATATTTAATTCCGATCCAATTTCTGTGTTTCATCGTCGATGGGAATGTCCAAGGGATACAGTAAACCTGCAGAGGTGCATCGGAATGTAAAACTGGTGACACAGGAAACGCTCAAAACATAGACAGTAGGAAGACTCAGTCTTTCTGTACTTAAGTCTGCATTGTGTCACTTATATTTAAATCCGATGCAATTTCTGTGTTTAATCGTCAAGGGGAACGTCCAATGGATACAGTAAACCGGCAGAGGTGCATCGGAATGTAAAACTGGTGACACAGGAAACGCACAAAGCGTAGACAGTAGGAAGACTCAGCCTTCCTGTACTTAAGTCGGAATTGTGTCTCTTATATTTAATTCCGATGAAATTTCTGTGTTTCATCGTCAATGGGAAGGTCCAAGGGATACAGTAAACATGCAGAGGTGCATCGGAATGTAAACCTGGTGACACAGGAAACGTTCAGAAACATAGACAGTAGGAAGACACAGTCTTCCTGTACTTAAGTCGGCATTGTGTCTCTTACATTTAATTCCGATGCAATTTCTGTGTTTCATCGTCACTGTGAAGGTCCAACGGATACAGTAAACCTGCAGAGGTGCATCGGAATGTCAAACTGGTGACACAGGAAACGCTCAAAACATAGACAGTAGAAAGATTCAGTCTTCCTGTACTTAAGTCGGCATTGTGTCTCTTATATTTAATTCCAATGCAATTTCTGTGTTTCATCGTCTATGGGAAGGTCCAAGGAATACAGTAAACCTGCAGAGGTGCATCGGAATGTAAAACTGATTACAAAGGAAACGCTGAAAACATAGACAGCAGGAAGACTCAGTCTTCCTGTACTTAAATCGGCATTGTGTCACTTATATTTAATTCCGATGCTATTTCTGTGTTTCATCGTCACTGTGAAGGTCCAAGGAATACAGTAAACCTGCAGAGGTGAATCAGAATGTAAAACTGATGACACAGGAAACGCACAAAGCATAGACAGTAGGAAGACTCAGCCTTCCTGTACTTAAGTCGGCATTGTGCCTCTTATATTTAAATCCGATGCAATTTCTGCATTTCATCGGTAATAGGAAGGTCCATTGGATACAGTAAACCGGCAAAGGTGCATCGGAATGTAAAACTGGTGACACAGGAAACACTGAAAACATACACCCTAAGAAGACTCATTTTTCTTGTACTTAAATCGGCATTGTGTCTCTTATATTTAATTCCGATGCAATTTCTGTGTTTCATCGTCACTGGGAAGGTCCAATGGATACAGTAAACCTGCAGAGGTGCATCGGAATGTTAAACTGGTGACACAGGAAACGCTCAAAGCATAGAACCTAAGAAGACTCAGTTTTCTTGTACTTAAGTCGGCATTGTGTCTCTTATATTTAATTCCGAAGCAATTTCTGTGTTTCATCGTCACTGTGAAGGTCAAATGGATACAGTAAACCTGCAGAGGTGCATCGGAATGTAAAACTGCTGTCACAGGAAACGCTCAAAACATAGAGAGTAGGAAGACTCAGTCTTCCTGTACTTAAGTCTGCATTGTGTCTTATATTTAAATCCGATGCAATTTCTGTCTTTCATCGTCAATGGGAAGGTACAATGGATACAGTAATCCTGCAGAGGTTCATCGGAATTTAAAACTGGTGACACAGAAACGCTCAAAACATAGACCCTAAAGAAGACTCAGTTTTCTTGTACTTAAGTCGGCACTGTGTTTCTTATATTTAATTCCGATGCAATTTGTGTGTTTCATCGTCACTGGGAAGGTCCAATGGATACAGTAAACCTGCAGAGGTGCATCGTAATGTAAAACTGGTGACACAGGAAACGCTCAATTCATAGACCCTAAGAAGACTGAGTTTTTTAGTACTTATGTCGGCATTGTGTCTCTTATATTTAATTCCGATGCAATTTCTGTGTTTCATCGTCACTGTGAAGGTCCAACGGATACAGTAAACCTGCAGAGGTGCATCGGAATGTAAAACTGGTGACACAGGAAACGCTCAAAACATAGACAGTAGAAAGACTCAGTCTTCCTGTACTTAAGTCGGCATTGTGTCTCTTATATTTAATTCCGATCCAATTTCTGTGTTTTATCGTCGATGGGAATGTCCAAGGGATACAGTAAACCTGCAGAGGTGCATCGGAATGTAAAACTGGTGACACAGGAAACGCTCAAATCATAGACAGTAGGAAGACTCTGTCTTCCTGTACTTAAGTCTGCATTGTGTCACTTATATTTAAATCCGATGCAATTTCTGTGTTTAATCGTCAAGGGGAACGTCCAATGGATACAGTAAACCTGCAGAGGTGCATTGGAATGTAAAACTGGTGACACAGGAAACGCACAAAGCGTAGACAGTAGGAAGACTCAGCCTTCCTGTACTTAAGTCGGAATTGTGTCTCTTATATTTAATTCCGATGAAATTTCTGTGTTTCATCGTCAATGGGAAGGTCCAAGGGATACAGTAAACCTGCAGAGGTGCATCGGAATGTAAAACTGGTGACACAGGAAAGGTTCAAAGCATAGACAGTAGGAAGACTCAGTCTTCCTGTACTTAAGTCGGCATTCTGTCTCTTATATTTAATTCCGATGCAATTTCTGTGTTTCATCGTCACTGTGAAGGTCCAACGGATACAGTAAACCTGCAGAGGTGCATCGGAATGTCAAACTGGTGACACAGGAAACGCTCAAAACATAGACAGTAGAAAGACTCAGTCTTCCTGTACTTAAATCGGCATTGTGTCACTTATATTTAATTCCGATGCTATTTCTGTGTTTCATCGTCACTGTGAAGGTCCAAGAGATACAGTAAACCTGCAGAGGTGCATCGGAATGTAAAACTGGTGACACAAGAGACGCTCAAAACATAGACAGTAGGAAGACTCAGTCTTCCTTTACTTAAGTCGGCATTGTGTCACTTATATTTAAATCCGATGCAATTTCTGTGTTTCATCGTCAATGGGAAGGTCCAATGGATACAGTAAACCTGCAGAGGTGCATCGAAATGTAAAACTGGTGACACAGGAAACGCTCAAAACGTAGACAGTAGGAAGACTCAGTTTTCCTGTACTTATGTCGGCATTGTGTCTCTTATATTTAATTCCGATGCAATTTCTGTGTTGCATCGTCGATGGGAATGTCCAAGGGATACAGTAAACCTGCAGAGGTGCATCGGAATGTAAAACTGGTGTCACAGGAAACGCTCAAAACATAGACAGTAGGAAGACTCAGTCTTCCCGTACTTAAGTCGCCATTGTGTCTCTTATATTTAATTCCGATGCAATTTCTGTGTTTCATCGTCCATGGGAAGGTCCAAGGGATACAGTAAACCTGCAGAGGCCCATCGGAATGTAAAACTGGTGACACAGGAAACGCTCAAAACATAGACCCTAAAGAAAACTCAGTTTTCTTGTACTTAAGTCGGCACTGTGTCTCTTATATTTAAATCCGATCCAATTTCTGTGTTTCATCGTCACTGTGAAGGTCCAATGGATACAGTAAACCTGCAGAGGTGCATCGGAATGTAAAACTGGTGACACAGGAAACGTTCAAAACATAGACACTAAGAAGACTGAGTTTTGCAGTACTTAAGTCGGCATTGTGTCTCTTATATTTAATACCGATGCAATTTCTGTGTTTCGTCGTCACTGTGAAGGTCCTACGGATACAGTAAACCTGCAGAAGTGCATCGGAATGTAAAACTGGTGTAACAGGAAACGCTCAAAACATAGACAGTAGAAAGACTGTCTTCCTGTACTTAAGTCGGCATTGTGTCTCTTATATTTAATTCCGATCCAATTTCTGTGTTTCATCGTCAATGGGAAGGTCAAAGGGATACAGTAAACCTGCAGAGGTGCATCGGAGTGTAAAACTGATGACACAGGAAACCCTCAAAACATAGGCAGTAGGAAGACTCAGACTTCCTGTACTTAAGTAGGCATTGTGTCTCTTATATTTAAATCCGATGCAATATCTGTGTTTCATCGTCACTGTGAAGGTCGAATGGATGCAGAAAACCTGGAGAGATGCATCGGAATGTAAAACTGATGACACAGGAAACGCTCAAAGCATAGACAGTAGGAAGATTCAGCCTACCTGTACTTAATTCGGCATTTTGCCTCTTATATTTAAATCCGATGCAATTTCTGCGTTTCATCGGCAAAAGGAAGGTCCAATGGATACAGTAAACCTGAAAAGGTGCATCGGAATGTAAAACTGGTGACACAGGAATCGCTCAAAACATAGACTGTAGGAAGGCACAGTCTTCCTGTACTTAAGTCGGCTTTGTGTCTCTTACATTTAATTCCAAAGCAATTTCTGTGTTTCATCGTCAATGGGAAGGTCCAAGGGATACAGTAAACCTGCAGAGGTGAATCAGAATGTAAAACTGATGACACAGGAAACGCACAAAGCATAGACAGTAGGAAGACTCAGCCTTCCTGAACTTAAGTCGGCATTGTGCCTCTTATATTTAAATCCGATGCAATTTCTGCATTTCATCGGTAATAGGAAGGTCCATTGGATTTAGTAAACCGGCAAAGGTGCATCGGAATGTAAAACTGGTGACACAGGAAACGCTGAAAACATACACCCTAAGAAGACTCATTTTTCTTGTACTTAGGTCTGCATTGTGTCTCTTATATTTAATTCCGATGCAATTTCTGTGTTTCATCGTCACTGGGAAGGTCCAATGGATACAGTAAACCTGCAGAGGTGCATCGGAATGTTAAACTGGTGACACAGGAAACGCTCAAAACATAGAACCTAAGAAGACTCAGTTTTCTTGTACTTAAGTCGGCATTGTGTCTCTTATATTTAATTCCGAAGCAATTTCTGTGTTTCATCGTCACTGTGAAGGTCAAATGGATACAGTAAACCTGCAGAGGTGCATCGGAATGTAAAACTGCTGACACAGGAAACGCTCAAAACATAGAGAGTAGGAAGACTCAGTCTTCCTGTACTTAAGTCTGCATTGTGTCTTATATTTAAATCCGATGCAATTTCTGTCTTTCATCGTCAATGGGAAGGTACAATGGATACAGTAATCCTGCAGAGGTTCATCGGAATTTAAAACTGGTGACACAGAAACGCTCAAAACATAGACCCTAAAGAAGACTCAGTTTTCTTGTACTTAAGTCGGCACTGTGTTTCTTATATTTAATTCCGATGCAATTTGTGTGTTTCATCGTCACTGGGAAGGTCCAATGGATACAGTAAACCTGCAGAGGTGCATCGGAATGTAAAACTGGTGACACAGGAAACGCTCAATTCATAGACCCTAAGAAGACTGAGTTTTTTAGTACTTATGTCGGCATTGTGTCTCTTATATTTAATTCCGATGCAATTTCTGTGTTTCATCGTCACTGTGAAGGTCCAACGGATACAGTAAACCGGCAGAGGTGCATCGGAATGTAAAACTGATGACACAGGAAACGCTCAAAACATAGACAGTAGAAAGACTCAGTCTTCCTGTACTTAAGTCGGCATTGTGTCTCTTATATTTAATTCCGATCCAATTTCTGTGTTTTATCGTCGATGGGAATGTCCAAGGGATACAGTAAACCTGCAGAGGTGCATCGGAATGTAAAACTGGTGACACAGGAAACGCTCAAATCATAGACAGTAGGAAGACTCTGTCTTCCTGTACTTAAGTCTGCATTGTGTCACTTATATTTAAGTCCGATGCAATTTCTGTGTTTCATCGTCAATGGGAAGGTCCAATGGATACAGTAAACCTGCAGAGGTGCATCGGAATGTAAAACTGGTGACACAGGAAACGCTCAAAACATAGACCCTAAGAAGACTGAGTTTTGTAGTACTTAAGTCGGCATTGTGTCTCTTATATTTAATTCCGATGCAATTTCTGTGTTTCGTCGTCACTGTGAAGGTCCTACGGATACAGTAAACCTGCAGAGGTGCATCGGAATGTAAAACTGGTGACACAGGAAACGCTCAAAACATAGACAGTAGAAAGACTCAGTCTTCCTGTACTTAAGTAGGCATTGTGCCTCTTATATTTAATTCCGATGCAATTTCTGTTTTTCATCGTCAATGGGAAGGTCCAAGGGATACAGTAAACCTGCAGAGGTGAATCGGAATGTAAAACTGGTGACACAGAAACGCTCAAAATATTGACCCTAAAGAAGACTCAGTTTTCTTGTACTTAAGTCGGCACTGTCTCTCTTATATTTAAATCCGATGCAATTTCTGTCTTTCATCGTCAATGGGAAGGTCCAATGGATACAGTAATCCTGCAGAGGTTCATCGGAATGTAAAACTGGTGACACAGAAACGCTCAAAACATAGACCCTAAAGAAGACTCAGTTTTCTTGTACTTAAGTCGTCACTGTGTCTCTTATATTTAATTCCGATGCAATTTGTGTGTTTCATCGTCACTGGGAAGGTCCGATGGATACAGTAATCCTGCAGAGGTTCATCGGAATGTAAAACTGGTGACACAGAAACGCTCAAAACATAGACCCTAAGAAGACTCAGTTTTGTAGTACTTAAGTCGGCATTGTGTGTCTTATATTTAATTCCGATGCAATTTCTGTGTTTCAACGTCACTGTGAAGGTCCAATGGATACAGTAAACCTGCAGAGGTGCATCGGAATGTAAAACTGGTGACACAGGAAACGCTCAAAACATAGACACTAAGAAGACTGAGTTTTGCAGTACTTAAGTCGGCATTGTGTCTCTTATATTTAATACCGATGCAATTTCTGTGTTTCGTCGTCACTGTGAAGGTCCTACGGATACAGTAAACCTGCAGAGGTGCATCGGAATGTAAAACTGATGACACAGGAAACCCTCAAAACATAGACAGTAGAAAGACTGAGACTTCCTGTACTTAAGTAGGCACTGTGTCTCTTATATTTAAATCCGATGCAATTTCTGTGTTTCATCGTCACTGTGAAGGTCGAATGGATGCAGAAAACCTGCAGAGATGCATCGGAATGTAAAACTGATGACACAGGAAACGCTCAAAGCATAGACAGTAGGAAGATTCAGCCTTCCTGTACTTAATTCGGCATTTTGCCTCTTATATTTAAATCCGATGCAATTTCTGCGTTTCATCGGCAAAAGGAAGGTCCAATCGATACAGTAAACCTGCAAAGGTGCATCGGAATGTAAAACTGGTGACACAGGAATCGCTCAAAACATAGACGGTAGGAAGGCACAGTCTTCCTGTACTTAAGTCTGCTTTGTGTCTCTTACATTTAATTCCAAAGCAATTTCTGTGTTTCATCGTCAATGGGAAGGTCCATGGGATACAGTAAACCTGCAGAGGTGAATCGGAATGTAAAACTGATAACACAGGAAACGCACAAAGCATAGACAGTAGGAAGACTCAGCCTTCCTGTACTTAAGTCGGCATTGTGCCTCTTATATTTAAATCCGATGCAATTTCTGCATTTCATCGGTAATAGGAAGGTCCATTGGATACAGTAAACCGGCAAAGGTGCATCGGAATGTAAAACTGGTGACACAGGAAACGCTGAAAGCATACACCCTAAGAAGACTCATTTTTCTTGTACTTAAGTCGGCATTATGTCTCTTATATTTAATTCCGATGCAATTTCTGTGTTTCATCGTCACTGGGAAGGTCCAATGGATACAGTAAACCTGCAGAGGTGCATCGGAATGTTAAACTGGTGACACAGGAAACGCTCAAAACATAGAACCTAAGAAGACTCAGTTTTCTTGTACTTAAGTCGGCATTGTGTCTCTTATATTTAATTCGGAAGCAATTTCTGTGTTTCATCGTCACTGTGAAGGTCAAATGGATACAGTAAACCTGCAGAGGTGCATCGGAATGTAAAACTGCTGACACAGGAAACGCTCAAAACATAGAGAGTAGGAAGACTCAGTCTTCCTGTACTTAAGTCTGCATTGTGTCTTATATTTAAATCCGATGCAATTTCTGTCTTTCATCGTCAATGGGAAGGTACAATGGATACAGTAATCCTGCAGAGGTTCATCGGAATTTAAAACTGGATGACACAGAAACGCTCAAAACATAGACCCTAAAGAAGACTCAGTTTTTTGTACTTAAGTCGGCACTGTGTTTCTTATATTTAATTCCGATGCAATTTGTGTGTTTCATCGTCACTGGGAAGGTCCAATGGATACAGTAATCCTGCAGAAGTTCATCGGAATGTAAAACTGGTGACACAGAAACGCTCAAAACATAGACCCTAAGAAGACACAGTTTTGTAGTACTTAAGTCAGCATTGTGTGTCTTACATTTAATTCCGATGCAATTTCTGTGATCATCGTCACTGTGAAGGTCCAATGGATACAGTAAACCTGCAGAGGTGCATCGGAATGTAAAACTGGTGACACAGGAAACGCTCAATTCATAGACTCTAAGAAGACTGAGTTTTTTAGTACTTATGTCGGCATTGTGTCTCTTATATTTAATTCCGATGCAATTTCTGTGTTTCATCGTCACTGTGAAGGTCCAACGGATACAGTAAACCTGCAGAGGTGCATCGGAATGTAAAACTGGTGACACAGGAAACGCTCAAAACATAGACAGTAGAAAGACTCAGTCTTCCTGTACTTAAGTCGGCATTGTGTCTCTTATATTTAATTCCGATCCAATTTCTGTGTTTCATCGTCGATGGGAATGTCCAAGGGATACAGTAAACCTGCAGAGGTGCATCGGAATGTAAAACTGGTGACACAGGAAACGCTCAAATCATAGACAGTAGGAAGACTCTGTCTTCCTGTACTTAAGTCTGCATTGTGTCACTTATATTTAAGTCCGATGCAATTTCTGTGTTTCATCGTCAATGGGAAGGTCCAATGGATACAGTAAACCTGCAGAGGTGCATCGGAATGTAAAACTGGTGACACAGGAAACGCTCAAAACATAGACCCTAAGAAGACTGAGTTTTGTAGTACTTAAGTCGGCATTGTGTCTCTTATATTTAATTCCGATGCAATTTCTGTGTTTCTTCGTCACTAGGAAGGTCCAATGGATACAGTAAACCTGCAGAGCTGCATCGGAATGTTAAACTTGTGACACAGGAAACGCTCAAAACATAGAACCTAAGAAGACTCAGTTTTCTTGTACTTAAGTCGGCATTGTGTCTCTTATATTTAATTCCGATGCAATTTCTGTGTTTCATCGTCACTGTGAAGGTCAAATGGATACAGTAAACCTGCAGAGGTGCATCGGAATGTAAAACTGCTGACACAGGAAACGCTCAAAACATAGACAGTAGGAAGACTCAGTCTTCCTGTACTTAAGTCTGCATTGTGTCTTATATTTAAATCCGATGCAATTTCTGTCTTTCATCGTCAATGGGAAGGTCCAATGGATACAGTAATCCTGCAGAGGTTCATCGGAATGTAAAACTCGTGACACAGAAACGCTCAAAACATAGACCCTAAAGAAGACTCAGTTTTCTTGTACTTAAGTCGGCACTGTGTCTCTTATATTTAATTCCGATGCAATTTGTGTGTTTCATCGTCACTGGGAAGGTCCAATGGATACAGTAATCCTGCAGAGGTTCATCGGAATGTAAAACTGGTGACACAGAAACGCTCAAAACATAGACCCTAAGAAGACTCAGTTTTGTAGTACTTAAGTCGGCATTGTGTGTCTTATATTTAATTCCGATGCAATTTCTGTGTTTCATCGTCACTGTGAAGGTCCAATGGATACAGTAAACCTGCAGAGGTGCATCGGAATGTAAAACTGGTGACACAGGAAACGCTCAATTCATAGACCCTAAGAAGACTGAGTTTTGTAGTACTTATTTCGGCATTGTGTCTCTTATATTTAATTCCGATGGAATTTCTGTGTTTCATCGTCACTGTGAAGGTCCAACGGATACAGTAAACCTGCAGAGGTGCATCGGAATGTAAAACTGGTGACACAGGAAACGCTCAAAACATAGACAGTAGAAAGACTCAGTCTTCCTGTACTTAAGTCGGCATTGTGTCTCTTATATTTAATTCCGATCCAATTTCTGTGTTTCATCGTCGATGGGAATGTCCAAGGGATACAGTAAACCTGCAGAGGTGCATCGGAGTGTAAAACTGGTGACACAGGAAACGCTCAACACATAGACAGTAGGAAGACTCTCTCTTCCTGTACTTAAGTCTGCATTGTGTCACTTATATTTTAGTCCGATGCAATTTCTGTGTTTCATGGTCAATGGGAAGGTCCAATGGATACAGTAAACCTGCAGAGGTGCATCGGAATGTAAAACTGGTGACACAGGAAACGCTCAAAACATAGACCCTAAGAAGACTGAGTTTTGTAGTACTTAAGTCGGCATTGTGTCTCTTATATTTAATTCCGATGCAATTTCTGTGTTTCGTCGTCACTGTGAAGGTCCTACGGATACAGTAAACCTGCAGAGGTGCATCGGAATGTAAAACTGGTGACACAGGAAACGCTCAAAGCATAGACAGTAGAAAGACTCAGTCTTCCTGTACTTAAGTCGGCATTGTGTCTCTTATATTTAATTCCGATCCAATTTCTGTGTTTCATCGTCAATGGGAAGGTCCAAGGGATACAGTAAACCTGCAGAGGTGCATCGGAGTGTAAAACTGATGACACAGGAAACCCTCAAAACATAGACAGTAGGAAGACTCAGACTTCCTGTACTTAAGTATGCATTGTGTCTCTTATATTTAAATCCGATGCAATTTCTGTGTTTCATCGTCACTGTGAAGGTCGAATGGATGCAGTAAACCTGCAGAGATTCATCGGAATGTAAAACTGATGACACAGGAAACGCTCAAAGCATAGACCCTAAGAAGACTCAGTTTTCTTGTACTTATGTCGGCATTGTGTCTCTTATATTTAATTCCGATGCAATTTCTGTGTTTCAACGTCAATGGGAAGGTCCAAGGGATACAGTAAACTTGCAAAGGTGCATCGGAATGTAAAACTGGTGACACAGGAAACGCTCAAAACATAGACAGTAGGAAGACACAGTCTTCCTGTACCTAAGTCAACAGTGTGTCTCTTATATTTAATTCCAAAGCAATTTCTGTGTTTCATCGTCACTGTGAAGGTGCAATGGATACAGTGAACCTGCAGAGGTGCATCGGAATGTAAAACTGGTGACACAGGAAACGGCAAAACATAGACAGTAGGAAGACTCAGTCTTCCTGTACTTAAGTCGGCATTGTGTCTCTTATATTTAATTCCGATGCAATTTCTGTGTTTCATCGTCGGTGGGAAGGTCCAAGGGATACAGTAAACCTGCAGAAGTGCATCGGAATGTAAAACTGATGACACAGGAAACGCTCAAGTCATAGACAGTAGGAAAACTCAGACTTCCAGTACTTAAGTAGGCATTATGTCTCTTATATTTAAATCCGATGCAATTTCTGCATTTCATCGGCAATAGGAAGGTCCATTGGATACAGTAAACCTGCAAAGGTGCATCGGAATGTAAAAGTGGTGACACAGGAAACGTTGAAAACATACACCCTAAGAAGACTCATTTTTCTTGTACTTAAGTAGGCATTGTGTCTCTTATATTTAATTCCGATGCAATTTCTGTGTTTCATCGTCACTGGGAAGTTCCAATGGATACAGTAAACCTGCAGAGGTGCATCGGAATGTTAAACTGGTGTCACAGGAAACGCTCAAAACATAGAACCTAAGAAGACTCAGTTTTCTTGTACTTAAGTCGACATTGTGTCTATTATATTTAATTCCGATGCAATTTCTGTGTTTCATCGTCACTGTGAAGGTCAAATGGATACAGTAAACCTGCAGAGGTGCATCGGAATGTAAAACTGGTGACACAGGAAACGCTCAAAACATAGACAGTAGGAAGACTCAGTCTTCCTGTACTTAAGTCTGCATTGTGTCTTATATTTAAATCCGATGCAATTTCTGTCTTTCATCGTCAATGGGAAGGTCCAATGGATACAGTAATCCTGCAGAGATTCATCGGAATGTAAAACTGGTGACACAGAAACGCTCAAAACATAGACCCTAAAGAAGACTCAGTTTTCTTGTACTTAAGTCGGCATTGTGTCTCTTATATTTAATTCCGATGCAATTTCTGTGTTTCATCGTCACTATGAAGGTCCAATGGATACAGTAAACTTGCAGAGGTGCATCGGAATGTAAAACTGGTGACACAGGAAACGCTCAATACATAGACCCTAAGAAGACTGAGTTTTGTAGTACTTATGTCGGCATTGTGTCTCTTATATTTAATTCCGATGCAATTTCTGTGTTTCATCGTCTCTGTGAAGGCCCAACGGATACAGTAAACCTGCAGAGGTGCATCGGAATGTAAAACTGGTGACACAGGAAACGCTCAAAACATAGACAGTAGAAAGACTCAGTCTTCCTGTACTTAAGTCGGCATTGTGTCTCTTATATTTAATTCCGATCCAATTTTGTGTTTCATCGTCAATGGGAAGGTACAAGGGATACAGTAAACCTGCAGAGGTGCATCGGAATGTAAAACTGGTGACACAGGAAACGCTCAAAACATAGACCCTAAGAAGACTGAGTTTTGTAGTACTTAAGTCGGCATTGTGTCTCTTATATTTAATTCCGATGCAATTTCTGTGTTTCTTCGTCACTAGGAAGGTCCAATGGATACAGTAAACCTGCAGAGCTGCATCGGAATGTTAAACTTGTGACACAGGAAACGCTCAAAACATAGAACCTAAGAAGACTCAGTTTTCTTGTACTTAAGTCGGCATTGTGTCTCTTATATTTAATTCCGATGCAATTTCTGTGTTTCATCGTCACTGTGAAGGTCAAATGGATACAGTAAACCTGCAGAGGTGCATCGGAATGTAAAACTGCTGACACAGGAAACGCTCAAAACATAGACAGTAGGAAGACTCAGTCTTCCTGTACTTAAGTCTGCATTGTGTCTTATATTTAAATCCGATGCAATTTCTGTCTTTCATCGTCAATGGGAAGGTCCAATGGATACAGTAATCCTGCAGAGGTTCATCGGAATGTAAAACTCGTGACACAGAAACGCTCAAAACATAGACCCTAAAGAAGACTCAGTTTTCTTGTACTTAAGTCGGCACTGTGTCTCTTATATTTAATTCCGATGCAATTTGTGTGTTTCATCGTCACTGGGAAGGTCCAATGGATACAGTAATCCTGCAGAGGTTCATCGGAATGTAAAACTGGTGACACAGAAACGCTCAAAACATAGACCCTAAGAAGACTCAGTTTTGTAGTACTTAAGTCGGCATTGTGTGTCTTATATTTAATTCCGATGCAATTTCTGTGTTTCATCGTCACTGTGAAGGTCCAATGGATACAGTAAACCTGCAGAGGTGCATCGGAATGTAAAACTGGTGACACAGGAAACGCTCAATTCATAGACCCTAAGAAGACTGAGTTTTGTAGTACTTATTTCGGCATTGTGTCTCTTATATTTAATTCCGATGGAATTTCTGTGTTTCATCGTCACTGTGAAGGTCCAACGGATACAGTAAACCTGCAGAGGTGCATCGGAATGTAAAACTGGTGACACAGGAAACGCTCAAAACATAGACAGTAGAAAGACTCAGTCTTCCTGTACTTAAGTCGGCATTGTGTCTCTTATATTTAATTCCGATCCAATTTCTGTGTTTCATCGTCGATGGGAATGTCCAAGGGATACAGTAAACCTGCAGAGGTGCATCGGAGTGTAAAACTGGTGACACAGGAAACGCTCAACACATAGACAGTAGGAAGACTCTCTCTTCCTGTACTTAAGTCTGCATTGTGTCACTTATATTTTAGTCCGATGCAATTTCTGTGTTTCATGGTCAATGGGAAGGTCCAATGGATACAGTAAACCTGCAGAGGTGCATCGGAATGTAAAACTGGTGACACAGGAAACGCTCAAAACATAGACCCTAAGAAGACTGAGTTTTGTAGTACTTAAGTCGGCATTGTGTCTCTTATATTTAATTCCGATGCAATTTCTGTGTTTCGTCGTCACTGTGAAGGTCCTACGGATACAGTAAACCTGCAGAGGTGCATCGGAATGTAAAACTGGTGACACAGGAAACGCTCAAAGCATAGACAGTAGAAAGACTCATTCTTCCTGTACTTAAGTCGGCATTGTGTCTCTTATATTTAATTCCGATCCAATTTCTGTGTTTCATCGTCAATGGGATGGTCCAAGGGATACAGTAAACCTGCAGAGGTGCATCGGAGTGTAAAACTGATGACACAGGAAACCCTCAAAACATAGACAGTAGGAAGACTCAGACTTCCTGTACTTAAGTATGCATTGTGTCTCTTATATTTAAATCCGATGCAATTTCTGTGTTTCATCGTCACTGTGAAGGTCGAATGGATGCAGTAAACCTGCAGAGATTCATCGGAATGTAAAACTGATGACACAGGAAACGCTCAAAGCATAGACCCTAAGAAGACTCAGTTTTCTTGTACTTATGTCGGCATTGTGTCTCTTATATTTAATTCCGATGCAATTTCTGTGTTTCAACGTCAATGGGAAGGTCCAAGGGATACAGTAAACTTGCAAAGGTGCATCGGAATGTAAAACTGGTGACACAGGAAACGCTCAAAACATAGACAGTAGGAAGACACAGTCTTCCTGTACCTAAGTCAACAGTGTGTCTCTTATATTTAATTCCAAAGCAATTTCTGTGTTTCATCGTCACTGTGAAGGTGCAATGGATACAGTGAACCTGCAGAGGTGCATCGGAATGTAAAACTGGTGACACAGGAAACGGCAAAACATAGACAGTAGGAAGACTCAGTCTTCCTGTACTTAAGTCGGCATTGTGTCTCTTATATTTAATTCCGATGCAATTTCTGTGTTTCATCGTCGGTGGGAAGGTCCAAGGGATACAGTAAACCTGCAGAAGTGCATCGGAATGTAAAACTGATGACACAGGAAACGCTCAAGTCATAGACAGTAGGAAAACTCAGACTTCCAGTACTTAAGTAGGCATTATGTCTCTTATATTTAAATCCGATGCAATTTCTGCATTTCATCGGCAATAGGAAGGTCCATTGGATACAGTAAACCTGCAAAGGTGCATCGGAATGTAAAAGTGGTGACACAGGAAACGTTGAAAACATACACCCTAAGAAGACTCATTTTTCTTGTACTTAAGTAGGCATTGTGTCTCTTATATTTAATTCCGATGCAATTTCTGTGTTTCATCGTCACTGGGAAGTTCCAATGGATACAGTAAACCTGCAGAGGTGCATCGGAATGTTAAACTGGTGTCACAGGAAACGCTCAAAACATAGAACCTAAGAAGACTCAGTTTTCTTGTACTTAAGTCGACATTGTGTCTATTATATTTAATTCCGATGCAATTTCTGTGTTTCATCGTCACTGTGAAGGTCAAATGGATACAGTAAACCTGCAGAGGTGCATCGGAATGTAAAACTGGTGACACAGGAAACGCTCAAAACATAGACAGTAGGAAGACTCAGTCTTCCTGTACTTAAGTCTGCATTGTGTCTTATATTTAAATCCGATGCAATTTCTGTCTTTCATCGTCAATGGGAAGGTCCAATGGATACAGTAATCCTGCAGAGATTCATCGGAATGTAAAACTGGTGACACAGAAACGCTCAAAACATAGACCCTAAAGAAGACTCAGTTTTCTTGTACTTAAGTCGGCATTGTGTCTCTTATATTTAATTCCGATGCAATTTCTGTGTTTCATCGTCACTATGAAGGTCCAATGGATACAGTAAACTTGCAGAGGTGCATCGGAATGTAAAACTGGTGACACAGGAAACGCTCAATACATAGACCCTAAGAAGACTGAGTTTTGTAGTACTTATGTCGGCATTGTGTCTCTTATATTTAATTCCGATGCAATTTCTGTGTTTCATCGTCTCTGTGAAGGCCCAACGGATACAGTAAACCTGCAGAGGTGCATCGGAATGTAAAACTGGTGACACAGGAAACGCTCAAAACATAGACAGTAGAAAGACTCAGTCTTCCTGTACTTAAGTCGGCATTGTGTCTCTTATATTTAATTCCGATCCAATTTTGTGTTTCATCGTCAATGGGAAGGTACAAGGGATACAGTAAACCTGCAGAGGTGCATAGGAGTGTAAAACTGATGAGACAGGAAACCCTCAAAACATAGACAGTAGGAAGACTCAGACTTCCTGTACTTATGTAGGCATTGTGTATCTTATATTTAAATCCGATGCAATTTCTGTGTTTCATCGTCACTGTGAAGGTCGAATGAATGCAGTAAAACTTGCAGAGATGCATCGGAATTTAAAACTGATGACACAGGAAACGCTCAAAGCATAGACCCTAAGAAGACTCAGTTTTCTTGTACTTATGTCGGCATTGTGTCTCTTATATTTAATTCCGATGCAATTTCTGTGTTTCAACGTCAATGGGAAGGTCCAAGGGATACAGTAAACCTGCAAAGGTGCATCGGAATGTAAAACTGGTGACACAGGAAACGCTCAAAACATAGACAGTAGGAAGACACAGTCTTCCTGTACTTAAGTCGGCATTGTGTCTCTTATATTCAATTCCAAAGCAATTTCTGTGTTTCATCGTCACTGTGAAGGTGCAATGGATACAGTAAACCTGCAGAGGTGCATCGGAATGTAAAACTGGTGACACAGGAAACGGCAAAACATAGACTGTAGGAAGACTCAGTCTTCCTGTACTTAAGTCGGCATTGTGTCTCTTATATTTAATTCCGATGCAATTTCTGTGTTTCATCGTCAGTGGGAAGGTCCAAGGGACACAGTAAACCTGCAAAGGTGCATCGGAATGTAAAACTGGTGACACAGGAAACGCTCAAAACATAGACAGTAGGAAGACACAGTCTTCCTGTACTTAAGTCGGCATTGTGTCTCTTATATTTAATTCCAAAGCAATTTATGTGTTTCATCGTCACTGTGAAGGTGCAATGGATACAGTAAACCTGCAGAGGTGCATCGGAACGTAAAATTTGTGACACAGGAAACGCTCAAAACATAGACAGTAGGAAGACTCAGTCTTCCTGTACTTAAGTCTGCATTGTGTCTTATATTTAAATCCGATGCAATTTCTGTCTTTCATCGTCAATGGGAAGGTCCAATGGATACAGTAATCCTGCAGATGTTCATCGGAATGTAAAACTGGTGACACAGAAACGCTCAAAACATAGACCCTAAAGAAGACTCAGTTTTCTTGTACTTAAGTCGGCACTCTGTCTCTTATATTTAATTCCGATGCAATTTGTGTGTTTCATCGTCACTGGGAAGGTCCAATGGATACAGTAATCCTGCAGAGGTTCATCGGAATGTAAAACTGGTGACACAGAAACGCTCAAAACATAGACCCTAAGAAGACTCAGTTTTGTAGTACTTAAGTCGGCATTGTGTGTCTTATATTTAATTCCGATGCAATTTCTGTGTTTCATTGTCACTGTGAAGGTCCAATGGATACAGTAAACCTGCAGAGGTGCATCGGAATGTAAAACTGGTGTCACAGGAAACGCTCAATTCATAGACCCTAAGAAGACTGAGTTTTGTAGTACTTATGTCGGCATTGTGTCTCTTATATTTAATTCCGATGCAATTTCTGTGTTTCATCGTCGCTGTGAAGGTCCAACGGATACAGTAATCCTGCAGAGGTGCATCGGAATGTAAAACTGGTGACACAGGAAACGCTCAAAACATAGACAGTAGAAAGACTCAGTCTTCCTGTACTTAAGTCGGCATTGTGTCTCTTATATTTAATTCAGATCCAATTTCTGTGTTTCATCGTCGATGGGAATGTCCAAGGGATACAGTAAACCTGCAGAGGTGCATCGGAATGTAAAACTGGTGACACAGGAAACGCTCAAAACATAGACAGTAGAAAGACTCAGTCTTCCTGTACTTAAGTCGGCATTGTGTCTCTTATATTTAATTCCGATCCAATTTCTGTGTTTCATCGTCAATGGGAAGGTCCAAGGGATACAGTAAACCTGCAGAGGTGCATCGGAGAGTAAAACTGATGACACAGGAAACCCTCCAAACATAGACAGTAGGAAGACTCAGACTTCCTGTACTTAAGTAGGCATTGTGTATCTTATATTTAAATCCGATGCAATTTCTGTGTTTCATCGTCACTGTGAAGGTCGAATGGATGCAGTAAACCTGCAGAGATGCATCGGAATGTAAAACTGATGACACAGGAAACGCTCAAAGCATAGACCCTAAGAAGACTCAGTTTTCTTGTACTGATGTCGGCATTGTGTCTCTTATATTTAATTCCGATGCAATTTCTGTGTTTCAACGTCAATGGGAAGGTCCAAGGGATACAGTAAACCTTCAAAGGTGCATCGGAATGTAAAACTGGTGACACAGGAAACGCTCAAAACATAGACAGTAGGAAGACACAGTCTTCCTGTACTTAAGTCGGCATTGTGTCTCTTATATTTAATTCCAAAGCAATTTCTGTGTTTCATCGTCACTGAGAAGGTGCAATGGATACATTAAACCTGCAGAGGTGCATCGGAATGTAAAACTGGTGACACAGGAAACGGCAAAACATAGACAGTAGGAAGACTCAGTCTTCCTGTACTTAAGTCGGCATTGTGTCTCTTATATTTAATTCCGATGCAATTTCTGTGTTTCATCGTCAGTGGGAAGGTCCAAGGGATACAGTAAACCTGCAAAGGTGCATCGGAATGTTAAATTGGTGACACAGGAAACGCTCAAAGCATAGACAGTAGGAAGACACAGTCTTCCTGTACTTAAGTCGGCATTGTGTCTCTTATATTTAATTCCAAAGCAATTTCTTTGTTTCATCGTCAGTGGGAAGGTCCAAGGGATACAGTAATCCTGCAGAGGTGCATCGGAATGTAAAACTGATGACACAGGAAACGCTCAAGTCATAGACAGTAGGAAAACTCAGACTTCCTGTACTTAAGTAGGCATTGTGTCTCTTATATTTAAATCCGATGCAATTTCTGTATTTCATCGTCACTGTGAAGGTCGAATGGATGCAGTAAACCTGCAGAGATGCATCGGAATGCAAAACTGATGACACAGGAAACGCTCAAAGCATAGACCCTAAGAAGACTCAGTTTTCTTGTACTTATGTCGGCATTGTGTCTCTTATATTTAATTCCGATGCAATTTCTGTGTTTCAACGTCAATGGGAAGGTGCAAGGGATACAGTAAACCTGCAAAGGTGCATCGGAATGTAAAACTGGTGACACAGGAATCGCTCAAAACATAGACATTAGGAAGACACAGTCTTCCTGTACTTAAGTCGGCTTTGTGTCTCTTACATTTAATTCCAAAGCAATTTCTGTGTTTCATCGTCACTGTGAAGGTTCAATGGATACAGTAAACCTGCAGAGGTGCATCGGAATGTAAAACTGGTGACACAGGAAACGCTCAAAACATAGACAGTAGGAAGACTCAGTCTTCCTGTACTTATGTCGGCATTGTGTCTCTTATATTTAATTCCGATGCAATTTCTGTGTTTCATCGTCAATGGGAAGGTCCAAGGGATACAGTAAACCTGCAGAGGTGTATCGGAATGTAAAACTGATGACACAGGAAACGCACAAAGCAGAGACAGTAGGAAGACTCAGCCTTCCTGTACTTAAAACGGCATTGTGCCTCTTATATTTAAATCCGATGCAATTTCTGCATTTCATCGGCAATAGGAAGGTCCATTGGATACAGTAAACCTGCAAAGGTGCATCGGAATGTAAAAGTGGTGACACAGGAAACGGTGAAAACATTCACCCTAAGAAGACTCATTTTTCTTGTACTTAAGTAGGCATTGTGTCTCTTATATTTAATTCCGATGCAATTTCTGTGTTTCATCGTCACTGGGAAGGTCCAATGGATACAGTAAACCTGCAGAGGTGCATCGGAATGTTAAACTGGTGACACAGGAAACGCTCAAAACATAGAACCTAAGAACACTCAGTTTTCTTGTACTTAAGTCGGCATTGTGTCTCTTATATTTAATTCCGATGCAATTTCTGTGTTTCATCGTCACTGTGAAGGTCAAATGGATACAGTAAACCTGCAGAGGTGCATCGGAATGTAAAACTGGTGACACAGGAAACGCTCAAAACATAGACAGTAGGAAGACTCAGTCTTCCTGTACTTAAGTCTGCATTGTGTCTTATATTTAAATCCGATGCAATTTCTGTCTTTCATCGTCAATGGGAAGGTCCAATGGATACAGTAATCCTGCAGAGATTCATCGGAATGTAAAACTGGTGACACAGAAACGCTCAAAACATAGACCCTAAAGAAGACTCAGTTTTCTTGTACTTAAGTCGGCACTGTGTCTCTTATATTTAATTCCGATGCAATTTGTGTGTTTCATCGTCACTGGGAAGGTCCAATGGATACAGTAACCCTGCAGAGGTTCATCGGAATGTAAAACTGGTGACACAGAAACGCTCAAAACATAGACCCTAAGAAGACTCAGTTTTGTAGTACTTATGTCGGCATTGTGTCTCTTGTATTTAATTCCGATCCAATATCTGTGTTTCATCGTCAATGGGAAGGTCCAAGGGATACAGTAAACCTGCAGAGGTGCATCGGAGTGTAAAACTGATGAGACAGGAAACCCTCAAAACATAGACAGTAGGAAGACTCAGACTTCCTGTACTTTAGTAGGCATTGTGTATCTTATATTTAAATCCGATGCAATTTCTGTGTTTCATCGTCACTGTGAAGGTCGAATGGATGCAGTAAACCTGCAGAGATGCATCGGAATGTAAAACTGATGACACAGGAAACGCTCAAAGCATAGACCCTAAGAAGACTCAGTTTTCTTGTTCTTATGTCGGCATTGTGTCTCTTATATTTAATTCCGATGCAATTTCTGTGTTTCAACGTCAATGGGAAGGTCCAAGGGATACAGTAAACCTGCAAAGGTGCATCTGAATGTAAAACTGGTGACACAGGAAACGCTCAAAACATAGACAGTAGGAAGACACAGTCTTCCTGTACTTAAGTCGGCATTGTGTCTCTTATATTTAATTCCAAAGCAATTTCTGTGTTTCATCGTCACTGTGAAGGTGCAATGGATACAGTAAACCTGCAGAGGTGCATCGGAATGTAAAACTGGTGACACAGGAAACGGCAAAACATAGACAGTAGGAAGACTCAGTCTTCCTGTACTTAAGTCGGCATTGTGTCTCTTATATTTAATTCCGATGCAATTTCTGTGTTTCATCGTCAGTGGGAAGGTCCAAGGGATACAGTAAACCTGCAAAGGTGCATCGGAATGTAAAACTGGTGACACAGGAAACGCTCAAAACATAGACAGTAGGAAGACACAGTCTTCCTGTACTGAAGTCGGCATTGTGTCTCTTATATTTAATTCCAAAGCAATTTCTGTGTTTCATCGTCACTGTGAAGGTGCAATGGATACAGTAAACATGCAGAGGTGCATCGGAATGTAAAACAGGGACACAGGAAACGCTCAAAACATAGACAGTAGGAAGACTCAGTCTTCCTGTACTTAAGTCTGCATTGTGTCTTATATTTAAATCCGATGCAATTTCTGTCTTTCATCGACAATGGGAAGGTCCAATGGATACAGTAATCCTGCAGAGGTTCATCGGAATGTAAAACTCGTGACACAGAAACGCTCAAAACATAGACCCTAAAGAAGACTCAGTTTTCTTGTACTTAAGTCGGCACTGTGTCTCTTATATTTAATTCTGATGCAATTTGGGTGTTTCATCGTCACTGGGAAGGTCCAAGGGATACAGTAAACCTGCAGAGGTGCATCGGAATGTAAAACTGGTGACACAGGAAACGCTCAAAAGATAGACAGTAGGAAGACTCAGTCTTCCTGTACTTAAGTCTGCATTGTGTCTTATATTTAAATCTGATGCAATTTCTGTCTTTCATCGTCAATGGGAAGGTCCAATGGATACAGTAATCCTACAGAGGTTCATCGGAATGTAAGACTGGTGACACAGAAACGCTCAAAACATAGACCCTAAAGAAGACTCAGTTTTCTTGTACTTAAGTCGGCACTCTGTCTCTTATATTTAATTCCGATGCAATTTGTGTGTTTCATCGTCACTGGGAAGGTCCAATGGATACAGTAATCCTGCAGAGGTTCATCGGAATGTAAAACTGGTGACACAGAAACGCTCAAAACATAGACCCTAAGAAGACTGAGTTTTGTAGTACTTAAGTCGGCATTGTGTGTCTTATATTTAATTCCGATGCAATTTCTATGTTTCTTCGTCACTGTGAAGGTCCAATGGATACAGTAAACCTGCAGAGGTGCATCGGAATGTAAAAGTGGTGACACAGGAAACGCTCAATTCATAGACCCTAAGAAGACTGAGTTTTGTAGTACTTATGTCGGCATTGTGTCTCTTATATTTAATTCCGATGCAATTTCTGTGTTTCATCGTCACTGTGAAGGTCCAACGGATACAGTAAACCTGCAGAGGTGCATCGGAATGTAAAACTGGTGACACAGGAAACGCTCAAAACATAGACAGTAGGAAGACTCAGTCTTCCTGTACTTAAGTCGGCATTGTGTCCCTTATATTTAATTCCGATCCAATTTCTGTGTTTCATCGTCGATGAGAATGTCCAAGGGATACAGTAAACCTGCAGAGGTGCATTGGAATGTAAAACTGGTGACACAGGAAACTTTCAAAACATAGACAGTAGGAAGACTCCTGTCTTCCTGTACTTAAGTCTGCATTGTGTCACTTATATTTAAGTCCGATGCAATTTCTGTGTTTCATCGTCAATGGGAAGGTCCAATGGATACAGTAAACCTGCAGAGGTGCATCGGAATGTAGAACTGGTGACACAGGAAACGCTCAATTCATAGACCCTAAGAAGACTGAGTTTTGTAGTACTTATGTCGGCATTGTGTCTCTTATATTTAATTCCGATGCAATTTCTGTGTTTCATCGTCACTGTGAAGGTCCAACGGATACAGTAAACCTGCAGAGGTGCATCGGAATGTAAAACTGGTGACACAGGAAACGCTCAAAACATAGACAGTAGAAAGACTCAGTCTTCCTGTACTGAAGTCGGGATTGTGTCTCTTATATTTAATTCCGATCCAATTTCTGTGTTTCATCGTCGATGGGAATGTCCAAGGGATACAGTAAACCTGCAGAGGTGCATCAGAATGTAAGACTGGTGACACAGGAAACGCTCAAAACATAGACAGTAGAAAGTCTCAGTCTTCCTGTACTTAAGTCGGCATTGTGTCTCTTATATATAATTCCGATCCAATTTCTGTGTTTCATCGTCAATGGGAAGGTCCAAGGGATACAGTAAACCTGCAGAGGTGCATCGGAGTGTAAAACTGATGACACAGGAAACCCTCCAAACATAGACAGTAGGAAGACTCAGACTTCCTGTACTTAAGTAGGCATTGTGTATCTTATATTTAATTCCGATGCAATTTCTGTGTTTTATCGTCACTGTGAAGGTCGAATGGATGCAGTAAACCTGCAGAGATGCATCGGAATGTAAAACTGATGACACAGGAAACGCTCAAAGCATAGACCCTAAGAAGACTCAGTTTTCTTGTACTTATGTCGGCTTTCTGTCTCTTATTTTTAATTCCGATGCAATTTCTGTGTTTCAACGTCAATGGGAAGGTCCAAGGGATACAGTAAACCTGCAAAGGTGTATCGGAATGTAAAACTGGTGACACAGGAAACGCTCAAAACATAGACAGTAGGAAGACACAGTCTTCCTGTACTTATGTCGGCATTGTGTCTCTTATATTTAATTCCAAAGCAATTTCTGTGTTTCATCGTCACTGTGAAGGTGCAATGGATACAGTAAACCTGCAGAGGTGCATCGGAATGTAAAACTGGTGACACAGGAAACGGCAAAACATAGACAGTAGGAAGACTCAGTCTTCCTGTACTTAAGTCGGCATTGTGTCTCTTATATTTAATTCCGATGCAATTTCTGTGTTTCATCGTCAGTGGGAAGGTCCAAGGGATACAGTAAACCTGCAAAGGTGTATCGGAATGTAAAACTGGTGACACAGGAAACGCTCAAAACATAGACAGTAGGAAGACACAGTCTTCCTGTACTTATGTCGGCATTGTGTCTCTTATACTTAATTCCAAAGCAATTTCTGTGTTTCATCGTCACTGTGAAGGTGCAATGGATACAGTAAACCTGCAGAGGTGCATCGGAATGTAAAACTGGTGACACAGGAGACGCTCAAAACATAGACAGTAGGAAGACTCAGTCTTCCTGTACTTAAGTCTGCATTGTGTCTTATATTTAAATCCGATGCAGTTTCTGTCTTTCATCGTCAATGGGAAGGTCCAATGGATACAGTAATCCTACAGAGGTTCATCGGAATGTAAACCTGGTGACACAGAAACGCTCAAAACATAGACCCTAAAGAAGACTCAGTTTTCTTGTACTTAAGTCGGCATTGTGTGTCTTATATTTAATTCCGATGCAATTTCTGTGTTTCATCGTCACTGTGAAGGTCCAATGGATACAGTAAACCTGCAGAGGTGCATCCGAATGTAAAACTGGTGACACAGGAAACGCTCAATTCATAGACCCTAAGAAGACTGAGTTTTGTAGTACTTAAGTCGGCATTGTGTCTCTTATATTTAATTCCAAAGCAATTTCTGTGTTTCATCGTCACTGTGAAGGTGCAATGGATACAGTAAACCTGCAGAGGTGCATCGGAATGTAAAACTGGTGACACAGGAAACGGCAAAACATAGACAGTAGGAAGACTCAGTCTTCCTGTACTTAAACCGGCATTGTGTCTCTTATATTTAATTCCGATGCAATTTCTGTGTTTCAACGTCAATGGGAAGGTCCAAGGGATACAGTAAACCTTCAAAGGTGCATCGGAATGTAAAACTGGTGACACAGGAAACGCTCAAAACATAGACAGTAGGAAGACACAGTCTTCCTGTACTTAAGTCGGCATTGTGTCTCTTATATTTAATTCCAAAGCAATTTCTGTGTTTCATCGTCACTGTGAAGGTGCAATGGATACATTAAACCTGCAGAGGTGCATCGGAATGTAAAACTGGTGACACAGGAAACGGCAAAACATAGACAGTAGGAAGACTCAGTCTTCCTGTACTTAAGTCGGCATTGTGTCTCTTATATTTAATTCCGATGCAATTTCTGTGTTTCATCGTCAGTGGGAAGGTCCAAGGGATACAGTAAACCTGCAAAGGTGCATCGGAATGTAAAACTGGTGACACAGGAAACGCTCAAAGCATAGACAGTATGAAGACACAGTCTTCCTGTACTTAAGTCGGCATTGTGTCTCTTATATTTAATTCCAAAGCAATTTCTTTGTTTCATCGTCAGTGGGAAGGTCCAAGGGATACAGTAATCCTGCAGAGGTGCATCGGAATGTAAAACTGATGACACAGGAAACGCTCAAGTCATAGACAGTAGGAAAACTCAGACTTCCTGTACTTAAGTAGGCATTGTGTCTCTTATATTTAAATCCGATGCAATTTCTGTATTTCATCGTCACTGTGAAGGTCGAATGGATGCAGTAAACCTGCAGAGATGCATCGGAATGCAAAACTGATGACACAGGAAACGCTCAAAGCATAGACCCTAAGAAGACTCAGTTTCCTTGTACTTATGTCGGCATTGTGTCTCTTATATTTAATTCCGATGCAATTTCTGTGTTTCAACGTCAATGGGAAGGTGCAAGGGATACAGTAAACCTGCAAAGGTGCATCGGAATGTAAAACTGGTGACACAGGAGACGCTCAAAACATAGACATTAGGAAGACACAGTCTTCCTGTACTTAAGTCGGCTTTGTGTCTCTTACATTTAATTCCAAAGCAATTTCTGTGTTTCATCGTCACTGTGAAGGTTCAATGGATACAGTAAACCTGCAGAGGTGCATCGGAATGTAAAACTGGTGACACAGGAGCGCTCAAAACATAGACAGTAGGAAGACTCAGTCTTCCTGTACTTATGTCGGCATTGTGTCTCTTATATTTAATTCCGATGCAATTTCTGTGTTTCATCGTCAATGGGAAGGTCCAAGGGATACAGTAAACCTGCAGAGGTGTATCGGAATGTAAAACTGATGACACAGGAAACGCACAAAGCAGAGACAGTAGGAAGACTCAGCCTTCCTGTACTTAAAACGGCATTGTGCCTCTTATATTTAAATCCGATGCAATTTCTGCATTTCATCGGCAATAGGAAGGTCCATTGGATACAGTAAACCTGCAAAGGTGCATCGGAATGTAAAAGTGGTGACACAGGAAACGGTGAAAACATTCACCCTAAGAAGACTCATTTTTCTTGTACTTAAGTAGGCATTGTGTCTCTTATATTTAATTCCGATGCAATTTCTGTGTTTCATCGTCACTGGGAAGGTCCAATGGATACAGTAAACCTGCAGAGGTGCATCGGAATGTTAAACTGGTGACACAGGAAACGCTCAAAACATAGAACCTAAGAACACTCAGTTTTCTTGTACTTAAGTCGGCATTGTGTCTCTTATATTTAGTTCCGATGCAATTTCTGTGTTTCATCGTCACTGTGAAGGTCAAATGGATACAGTAAACCTGCAGAGGTGCATCGGAATGTAAAACTGGTGACACAGGAAACGCTCAAAACATAGACAGTAGGAAGACTCAGTCTTCCTGTACTTAAGTCTGCATTGTGTCTTATATTTAAATCCGATGCAATTTCTGTCTTTCATCGTCAATTGGAAGGTTTAATGGATACAGTAATCCTGCAGAGATTCATCGGAATGTAAAACTGGTGACACAGAAACGCTCAAAACATAGACCCTAAAGAAGACTCAGTTTTCTTGTACTTAAGTCGGCACTGTGTCTCTTATATTTAATTCCGATGCAATTTGTGTGTTTCATCGTCACTGGGAAGGTCCAATGGATACAGTAACCCTGCAGAGGTTCATCGGAATGTAAAACTGGTGACACAGAAACGCTCAAAACATAGACCCTAAGAAGACTCAGTTTTGTAGTACTTATGTCGGCATTGTGTCTCTTGTATTTAATTCCGATCCAATATCTGTGTTTCATCGTCAATGGGAAGGTCCAAGGGATACAGTAAACCTGCAGAGGTGCATCGGAGTGTAAAACTGATGAGACAGGAAACCCTCAAAACATAGACAGTAGGAAGACTCAGACTTCCTGTACTTTAGTAGGCATTGTGTATCTTATATTTAAATCCGATGCAATTTCTGTGTTTCATCGTCACTGTGAAGGTCGAATGGATGCAGTAAACCTGCAGAGATGCATCGGAATGTAAAACTGATGACACAGGAAACGCTCAAAGCATAGACCCTAAGAAGACTCAGTTTTCTTGTTCTTATGTCGGCATTGTGTCTCTTATATTTAATTCCGATGCAATTTCTGTGTTTCAACGTCAATGGGAAGGTCCAAGGGATACAGTAAACCTGCAAAGGTGCATCTGAATGTAAAACTGGTGACACAGGAAACGCTCAAAACATAGACAGTAGGAAGACACAGTCTTCCTGTACTTGAGTCGGCATTGTGTCTCTTATATTTAATTCCAAAGCAATTTCTGTGTTTCATCGTCACTGTGAAGGTGCAATGGATACAGTAAACCTGCAGAGGTGCATCGGAATGTAAAACTGGTGACACAGGAAACGGCAAAACATAGACAGTAGGAAGACTCAGTCTTCCTGTACTTAAGTCGGCATTGTGTCTCTTATATTTAATTCCGATGCAATTTCTGTGTTTCATCGTCAGTGGGAAGGTCCAAGGGATACAGTAAACCTGCAAAGGTGCATCGGAATGTAAAACTGGTGACACAGGAAACGCTCAAAACATAGACAGTAGGAAGACACAGTCTTCCTGTACTGAAGTCGGCATTGTGTCTCTTATATTTAATTCCAAAGCAATTTCTGTGTTTCATCGTCACTGTGAAGGTGCAATGGATACAGTAAACATGCAGAGGTGCATCGGAATGTAAAACAGGGACACAGGAAACGCTCAAAACATAGACAGTAGGAAGACTCAGTCTTCCTGTACTTAAGTCTGCATTGTGTCTTATATTTAAATCCGATGCAATTTCTGTCTTTCATCGTCAATGGGAAGGTCCAATGGATACAGTAATCCTGCAGAGGTTCATCGGAATGTAAAACTCGTGACACAGAAACGCTCAAAACATAGACCCTAAAGAAGACTCAGTTTTCTTGTACTTAAGTCGGCACTGTGTCTCTTATATTTAATTCCGATGCAATTTGGGTGTTTCATCGTCACTGGGAAGGTCCAAGGGATACAGTAAACCTGCAGAGGTGCATCGGAATGTAAAACTGGTGACACAGGAAACGCTCAAAAGATAGACAGTAGGAAGACTCAGTCTTCCTGTACTTAAGTCTGCATTGTGTCTTATATTTAAATCTGATGCAATTTCTGTCTTTCATCGTCAATGGGAAGGTCCAATGGATACAGTAATCCTACAGAGGTTCATCGGAATGTAAGACTGGTGACACAGAAACGCTCAAAACATAGACCCTAAAGAAGACTCAGTTTTCTTGTACTTAAGTCGGCACTCTGTCTCTTATATTTAATTCCGATGCAATTTGTGTGTTTCATCGTCACTGGGAAGGTCCAATGGATACAGTAATCCTGCAGAGGTTCATCGGAATGTAAAACTGGTGACACAGAAACGCTCATAACATAGACCCTAAGAAGACTCAGTTTTGTAGTTCTTAAGTCGGCATTGTGTGTCTTATATTTAATTCCGATGCAATTTCTATGTTTCTTCGTCACTGTGAAGGTCCAATGGATACAGTAAACCTGCAGAGGTGCATCGGAATGTAAAAGTGGTGACACAGGAAACGCTCAATTCATAGACCCTAAGAAGACTGAGTTTTGTAGTACTTATGTCGGCATTGTGTCTCTTATATTTAATTCCGATGCAATTTCTGTGTTTCATCGTCACTGTGAAGGTCCAACGGATACAGTAAACCTGCAGAGGTGCATCGGAATGTAAAACTGGTGACACAGGAAACGCTCAAAACATAGACAGTAGGAAGACTCAGTCTTCCTGTACTTAAGTCGGCATTGTGTCCCTTATATTTAATTCCGATCCAATTTCTGTGTTTCATCGTCGATGAGAATGTCCAAGGGATACAGTAAACCTGCAGAGGTGCATTGGAATGTAAAACTGGTGACACAGGAAACTTTCAAAACATAGACAGTAGGAAGACTCCTGTCTTCCTGTACTTAAGTCTGCATTGTGTCACTTATATTTAAGTCCGATGCAATTTCTGTGTTTCATCGTCAATGGGAAGGTCCAATGGATACAGTAAACCTGCAGAGGTGCATCGGATTGTAGAACTGGTGACACAGGAAACGCTCAATTCATAGACCCTAAGAAGACTGAGTTTTGTAGTACTTATGTCGGCATTGTGTCTCTTATATTTAATTCCGATGCAATTTCTGTGTTTCATCGTCACTGTGAAGGTCCAACGGATACAGTAAACCTGCAGAGGTGCATCGGAATGTAAAACTGGTGACACAGGAAACGCTCAAAACATAGACAGTAGAAAGACTCAGTCTTCCTGTACTGAAGTCGGGATTGTGTCTCTTATATTTAATTCCGATCCAATTTCTGTGTTTCATCGTCGATGGGAATGTCCAAGGGATACAGTAAACCTGCAGAGGTGCATCAGAATGCAAGACTGGTGACACAGGAAACGCTCAAAACATAGACAGTAGAAAGACTCAGTCTTCCTGTACTTAAGTCGGCATTGTGTCTCTTATATATAATTCCGATCCAATTTCTGTGTTTCATCGTCAATGGGAAGGTCCAAGGGATACAGTAAACCTGCAGAGGTGCATCGGAGTGTAAAACTGATGACACAGGAAACCCTCCAAACATAGACAGTAGGAAGACTCAGACTTCCTGTACTTAAGTAGGCATTGTGTATCTTATATTTAATTCCGATGCAATTTCTGTGTTTTATCGTCACTGTGAAGGTCGAATGGATGCAGTAAACCTGCAGAGATGCATCGGAATGTAAAACTGATGACACAGGAAACGCTCAAAGCATAGACCCTAAGAAGACTCAGTTTTCTTGTACTTATGTCGGCATTGTGTCTCTTACATTTAATTCCGATGCAATTTCTGTGTTTCAACGTCAATGGGAAGGTCCAAGGGATACAGTAAACCTGCAAAGGTGTATCGGAATGTAAAACTGGTGACACAGGAAACGCTCAATACATAGACAGTAGGAAGACACAGTCTTCCTGTACTTATGTCGGCATTGTGTCTCTTATATTTAATTCCAAAGCAATTTCTGTGTTTCATCGTCACTGTGAAGGTGCAATGGATACAGTAAACCTGCAGAGGTGCATCGGAATGTAAAACTGGTGACACAGGAAACGGCAAAACATAGACAGTAGGAAGACTCAGTCTTCCTGTACTTAAGTCGGCATTGTGTCTCTTATATTTAATTCCGATGCAATTTCTGTGTTTCATCGTCAGTGGGAAGGTCCAAGGGATACAGTAAACCTGCAAAGGTGTATCGGAATGTAAAACTGGTGACACAGGAAACGCTCAAAACATAGACAGTAGGAAGACACAGTCTTCCTGTATTTATGTCGGCATTGTGTCTCTTATACTTAATTCCAAAGTAATTTCTGTGTTTCATCGTCACTGTGAAGGTGCAATGGATACAGTAAACCTGCAGAGGTGCATCGGAATGTAAAACTGGTGACACAGGAGACGCTCAAAACATAGACAGTAGGAAGACTCAGTCTTCCTGTACTTAAGTCTGCATTGTGTCTTATATTTAAATCCGATGCAGTTTCTGTCTTTCATCGTCAATGGGAAGGTCCAATGGATACAGTAATCCTACAGAGGTTCATCGGAATGTAAACCTGGTGACACAGAAACGCTCAAAACATAGACCCTAAAGAAGACTCAGTTTTCTTGTACTTAAGTCGGCATTGTGTGTCTTATATTTAATTCCGATGCAATTTCTGTGTTTCATCGTCACTGTGAAGGTCCAATGGATACAGTAAACCTGCAGAGGTGCATCGGAATGTAAAACTGGTGACACAGGAAACGCTCAATTCATAGACCCTAAGAAGACTGAGTTTTGTAGTACTTAAGTCGGCATTGTGTCTCTTATATTTAATTCCAAAGCAATTTCTGTGTTTCATCGTCACTGTGAAGGTGCAATGGATACAGTAAACCTGCAGAGGTGCATCGGAATGTAAAACTGGTGACACAGGAAACGGCAAAACATAGACAGTAGGAAGACTCAGTCTTCCTGTACTTAAACCGGCATTGTGTCTCTTATATTTAATTCCGATGCAATTTCTGTGTTTCATCGTCAGTGGGAAGGTCCAAGGGATACAGTAAACCTGCAAAGGTGCATCGGAATGTAAAACTGGTGACACAGGAAACGCTCAAAACATAGACAGTAGGAAGACACAGTCTTCCTGTACTTAAGTAGGCATTGTGTCTCTTATATTTAATTCCAAAGCAATTTCTGTGTTTCATCGTCACTGTGAAGGTGCAATGGATACAGTAAACCTGCAGAGGTGCATTGGAATGTAAAACTGGTGACACAGGAAACGCTCAAAACATAGACAGTAGGAAGACTCTGTCTTCCTGTACTTAAGTCTGCATTGTGTCACTTATATTTAAGTCCGATGCAATTTCTGTGTTTCATCGTCAATGGGAAGGTCCAATGGATACAGTAAACCTGCAGAGGTGCATCGGAATGTAAAACTGGTGACACAGGAAACGCTCAATTCATAGACCGTAAGAACCGAGTTTTGTAGTACTTATGTCGGCATTGTGTCTCTTATATTTACTTCCGATGCAATTTCTGTGTTTCATCGTCACTGTGAAGGTCCAACGGATACAGTAAACCTGCAGAGGTGCATCGGAAAGTAAAACTGGTGACACAGGAAACGCTCAAAACATAGACAGTAGAAAGACTCAGTCTTCCTGTACTGAAGTCGGCATTGTGTCTCTTATATTTAATTCCGATCCAATTTCTGTGTTTCATCGTCGATGGGAATGTCCAAGGGATACAGTAAACCTGCAGAGGTGCATCAGAATGTAAAACTGGTGACACAGGAAACGCTCAAAACATAGACAGTAGAAAGACTCAGTCTTCCTGTACTTAAGTCGGCATTGTGTCTCTTACATTTAATTCCGATCCAATTTCTGTGTTTCATCGTCAATGGGAAGGTCCAAGGGATACAGTAAACCTGCAGAGGTGCATCGGAGTGTAAAACTGATGACACAGGAAACCCTCCAAACATAGACAGTAGGAAGACTCAGACTTCCTGTACTTAAGTAGGCATTGTGTATCTTATATTTAAATCCGATGCAATTTCTGAGTTTCATCGTCACTGTGAAGGTCGAATGGATGCAGTAAACCTGCAGAGATGCATCGGAATGTAAAACTGATGACACAGGAAACGCTCAAAGCATAGACCCTAAGAAGACTCAGTTTTCTTGTACTTATGTCGGCATTGTGTCTCTTATATTTAATTCCGATGCAATTTCTGTGTTTCAACGTCAATGGGAAGGTCCAAGGGATACAGTAAACCTGCAAAGGTGTATCGGAATGTAAAACTGGTGACACAGGAAACGCTCAAAACATAGACAGTAGGAAGACACAGTCTTCCTTTACTTATGTCGGCATTGTGTCTCTTTAATTTAATTCCAAAGCAATTTCTGTGTTTCATCGTCACTGTGAAGGTGCAATGGATACAGTAAACCTGCAGAGGTGCATCGGAATGTAAAACTGGTGACACAGGAAACGGCAAAACATAGACAGTAGGAAGACTCAGTCTTCCTGTACGTAAGTCGGCATTGTGTCTCTTATATTTAATTCCGATGCAATTTCTGTGTTTCATCGTCAGTGGGAAGGTCCAAGGGATACAGTAAACCTGCAAAGGTGTATCGGAATGTAAAACTGGTGACACAGGAAACGCTCAAAACATAGACAGTAGGAGGACACAGTCTTCCTGTACTTATGTCGGCATTGTGTCTCTTATATTTAATTCCAAAGCAATTTCTGTGTTTCATCGTCACTGTGAAGGTGCAATGGATACAGTAAACCTGCAGAGGTGCATCGGAATGTAAAACTGGTGACACAGGAGACGCTCAAAACATAGACAGTAGGAAGACTCAGTCTTCCTGTACTTAAGTCTGCATTGTGTCTTATATTTAAATCCGATGCAGTTTCTGTCTTTCATCGTCAATGGGAAGGTCCAATGGATACAGTAATCCTACAGAGGTTCATCGGAATGTAAACCTGGTGACACAGAAACGCTCAAAATAGACCCTAAAGAAGACTCAGTTTTCTTGTACTTAAGTCGGCACTGTGTCTCTTATATTTAATTCCGATGCAATTTGTGTGTTTCATCGTCACTGGGAAGGTCCAATGGATACAGTAATCCTGCAGAGGTTCATCGGAATGTAAAACTGGTGACACAGAAACGCTCAAAACATAGACCCTAAGAAGACTCAGTTTTGTAGTACTTAAGTCGGCATTGTGTGTCTTATATTTAATTCCGATGCAATTTCTGTGTTTCATCGTCACTGTGAAGGTCCAATGGATACAGTAAACCTGCAGAGGTGCATCGGAATGTAAAACTGGTGGCACAGGAAACGCTCAATTCATAGACCCTAAGAAGACTGAGTTTTGTAGTACTTATGTCGGCATTGTGTCTCTTATATTTAATTCCGATGCAATTTCTGTGTTTCATCGTCACTGTGAAGGTCCAACGGAAACAGTAAACCTGCAGAGGTGCATCGGAATGTAAAACTGGTGACACAGGAAACGCTCAAAACATAGACAGTAGAAAGACTCAGTCTTCCTGTACTTAAGTCGGCATTGTGTCTCTTATATTTAATTCCGATCCAATTTCTGTGTTTCATCGTCGATGGGAATGTCCAAGGGATACAGTAAACCTGCAGAGGTGCATCGGAATGTAAAACTGGTGACACAGGAAACGCTCAAAACATAGACAGTAGGAAGACTCTGTCTTCCTGTACTTAAGTCTGCATTGTGTCACTTATATTTAAGTCCGATGCAATTTCTGTGTTTCATCGTCAATCGGAAGGTCCAATGGATACAGTAAACCTGCAGAGGTGCATCGGAATGTAAAACTGGTGACACAGGAAACGCTCAAAACATAGACCCTAAGAAGACTGAGTTTTGTAGTACTTAAGTCGGCATTGTGTCTCTTATATTTAATTCCGATGCAATTTCTGTGTTTCGTCGTCACTGTGAAGATCCAACGGATACAGTAAACCTGCAGAGGTGCATCGGAAAGTAAAACTGGTGACACAGGAAACGCTCAAAACATAGACAGTAGAAAGACTCAGTCTTCCTGTACTGAAGTCGGCATTGTGTCTCTTATATTTAATTCCGATCCAATTTCTGTGTTTCATCGTCAATGGGAAGGTCCAAGGGATACAGTAAACCTGCAGAGGTGCATCGGAGTGTAAAACTGATGACACAGGAAACCCTCCAAACATAGACAGTAGGAAGACTCAGACTTCCTGTACTTAAGTAGGCATTGTGTATCTTATATTTAAATCCGATGCAATTTCTGAGTTTCATCGTCACTGTGAAGGTCGAATGGATGCAGTAAACCTGCAGAGATGCATCGGAATGTAAAACTGATGACACAGGAAACGCTCAAAGCATAGACCCTAAGAAGACTCAGTTTTCTTGTACTTATGTCGGCATTGTGTCTCTTATATTTAATTCCGATGCAATTTCTGTGTTTCAACGTCAATGGGAAGGTCCAAGGGATACAGTAAACCTGCAAAGGTGTATCGGAATGTAAAACTGGTGACACAGGAAACGCTCAAAACATAGACAGTAGGAGGACACAGTCTTCCTGTACTTATGTCGGCATTGTGTCTCTTATATTTAATTCCAAAGCAATTTCTGTGTTTCATCGTCACTGTGAAGGTGCAATGGATAAAGTAAACCTGCAGAGGTGCATCGGAATGTAAAACTGGTGACACAGGAGACGCTCAAAACATAGACAGTAGGAACACTCAGTCTTCCTGTACTTAAGTCTGCATTGTGTCTTATATTTAAATCCGATGCAGTTTCTGTCTTTCATCGTCAATGGGAAGGTCCAATGGATACAGTAATCCTACAGAGGTTCATCGGAATGTAAACCTGGTGTCACAGAAACGCTCAAAATAGACCCTAAAGAAGACTCAGTTTTCTTGTACTTAAGTCGGCACTGTGTCTCTTATATTTAATTCCGATGCAATTTGTGTGTTTCATCGTCACTGGGAAGGTCCAATGGATACAGTAATCCTGCAGAGGTTCATCGGAATGTAAAACTGGTGACACAGAAACGCTCAAAACATAGACCCTAAGAAGACTCAGTTTTGTAGTACTTAAGTCGGCATTGTGTGTCTTATATTTAATTCCGATGCAATTTCTGTGTTTCATCGTCACTGTGAAGGTCCAATGGATACAGTAAACCTGCAGAGGTGCATCGGAATGTAAAACTGGTGGCACAGGAAACGCTCAATTCATAGACCCTAAGAAGACTGAGTTTTGTAGTACTTATGTCGGCATTGTGTCTCTTATATTTAATTCCGATGCAATTTCTGTGTTTCATCGTCACTGTGAAGGTCCAACGGAAACAGTAAACCTGCAGAGGTGCATCGGAATGTAAAACTGGTGACACAGGAAACGCTCAAAACATAGACAGTAGAAAGACTCTGTCTTCCTGTACTTAAGTCTGCATTGTGTCACTTATATTTAAGTCCGATGCAATTTCTGTGTTTCATCGTCAATGGGAAGGTCCAATGGATACAGTAAACCTGCAAAGGTGCATCGGAATGTAAAACTGGTGACACAGGAAACGCTCAAAACATAGACAGTAGGAAGACACAGTCTTCCTGTACTTAAGTAGGCATTGTGTCTCTTATATTTAATTCCAAAGCAATTTCTGTGTTTCATCGTCACTGTGAAGGTGCAATGGATACAGTAAACCTGCAGAGGTGCATTGGAATGTAAAACTGGTGACACAGGAAACGCTCAAAACATAGACAGTAGGAAGACTCTGTATTCCTGTACTTAAGTCTGCATAGTGTCACTTATATTTAAGTCCGATGCAATTTCTGTGTTTCATCGTCAATGGGAAGGTCCAATGGATACAGTAAACCTGCAGAGGTGCATCGGAATGTAAAACTGGTGACACAGGAAACGCTCAATTCATAGACCGTAAGAACCGAGTTTTGTAGTACTTATGTCGGCATTGTGTCTCTTATATTTACTTCCGATGCAATTTCTGTGTTTCATCGTCACTGTGAAGGTCCAACGGATACAGTAAACCTGCAGAGGTGCATCGGAAAGTAAAACTGGTGACACAGGAAACGCTCAAAACATAGACAGTAGAAAGACTCAGTCTTCCTGTACTGAAGTCGGCATTGTGTCTCTTATATTTAATTCCGATCCAATTTCTGTGTTTCATCGTCGATGGGAATGTCCAAGGGATACAGTAAACCTGCAGAGGTGCATCAGAATGTAAAACTGGTGACACAGGAAACGCTCAAAACATAGTCAGTAGAAAGACTCAGTCTTCCTGTACTTAAGTCGGCATTGTGTCTCTTATATTTAATTCCGATCCAATTTCTGTGTTTCATCGTCAATGGGAAGGTCCAAGGGATACAGTAAACCTGCAGAGGTGCATCGGAGTGTAAAACTGATGACACAGGAAACCCTCCAAACATAGACAGTAGGAAGACTCAGACTTCCTGTACTTAAGTAGGCATTGTGTATCTTATATTTAAATCCGATGCAATTTCTGAGTTTCATCGTCACTGTGAAGGTCGAATGGATGCAGTAAACCTGCAGAGATGCATCGGAATGTAAAACTGGTGACACAGGAAACGCTCAAAACATAGACAGTAGGAGGACACAGTCTTCCTGTACTTATGTCGGCATTGTGTCTCTTATATTTAATTCCAAAGCAATTTCTGTGTTTCATCGTCACTGTGAAGGTGCAATGGATACAGTAAACCTGCAGAGGTGCATCGGAATGTAAAACTGGTGACACAGGAGACGCTCAAAACATAGACAGTAGGAAGACTCAGTCTTCCTGTACTTAAGTCTGCATTGTGTCTTATATTTAAATCCGATGCAGTTTCTGTCTTTCATCGTCAATGGGAAGGTCCAATGGATACAGTAATCCTACAGAGGTTCATCGGAATGTAAACCTGGTGACACAGAAACGCTCAAAATAGACCCTAAAGAAGACTCAGTTTTCTTGTACTTAAGTCGGCACTGTGTCTCTTATATTTAATTCCGATGCAATTTGTGTGTTTCATCGTCACTGGGAAGGTCCAATGGATACAGTAATCCTGCAGAGGTTCATCGGAATGTAAAACTGGTGACACAGAAACGCTCAAAACATAGACCCTAAGAAGACTCAGTTTTGTAGTACTTAAGTCGGCATTGTGTGTCTTATATTTAATTCCGATGCAATTTCTGTGTTTCATCGTCACTGTGAAGGTCCAATGGATACAGTAAACCTGCAGAGGTGCATCGGAATGTAAAACTGGTGGCACAGGAAACGCTCAATTCATAGACCCTAAGAAGACTGAGTTTTGTAGTACTTTTGTCGGCATTGTGTCTCTTATATTTAATTCCGATGCAATTTCTGTGTTTCATCGTCACTGTGAAGGTCCAACGGAAACAGTAAACCTGCAGAGGTGCATCGGAATGTAAAACTGGTGACACAGGAAACGCTCAAAACATAGACAGTAGAAAGACTCAGTCTTCCTGTACTTAAGTCGGCATTGTGTCTCTTATATTTAATTCCGATCCAATTTCTGTGTTTCATCGTCGATGGGAATGTCCAAGGGATACAGTAAACCTGCAGAGGTGCATCGGAATGTAAAACTGGTGACACAGGAAACGCTCAAAACATAGACAGTAGGAAGACTCTGTCTTCCTGTACTTAAGTCTGCATTGTGTCACTTATATTTAAGTCCGATGCAATTTCTGTGTTTCATCGTCAATGGGAAGGTCCAATGGATACAGTAAACCTGCAGAGGTGCATCGGAATGTAAAACTGGTGACACAGGAAACGCTCAAAACATAGACCCTAAGAAGACTGAGTTTTGTAGTACTTAAGTCGGCATTGTGTCTCTTATATTTAATTCCGATGCAATTTCTGTGTTTCGTCGTCACTGTGAAGGTCCAACGGATACAGTAAACCTGCAGAGGTGCATCGGAAAGTAAAACTGGTGACACAGGAAACGCTCAAAACATAGACAGTAGAAAGACTCAGTCTTCCTGTACTGAAGTCGGCATTGTGTCTCTTATATTTAATTCCGATCCAATTTCTGTGTTTCATCGTCAATGGGAAGGTCCAAGGGATACAGTAAACCTGCAGAGGTGCATCGGAGTGTAAAACTGATGACACAGGAAACCCTCCAAACATAGACAGTAGGAAGACTCAGACTTCCTGTACTTAAGTAGGCATTGTGTATCTTATATTTAAATCCGATGCTATTTCTGAGTTTCATCGTCACTGTGAAGGTCGAATGGATGCAGTAAACCTGCAGAGATGCATCGGAATGTAAAACTGATGACACAGGAAACGCTCAAAGCATAGACCCTAAGAAGACTCAGTTTTCTTGTACTTATGTCGGCATTGTGTCTCTTATATTTAATTCCGATGCAATTTCTGTGTTTCAACGTCAATGGGAAGGTCCAAGGGATACAGTAAACCTGCAAAGGTGTATCGGAACGTAAAACTGGTGACACAGGAAACGCTCAAAACATAGACAGTAGGAGGACACAGTCTTCCTGTACTTATGTCGGCATTGTGTCTCTTATATTTAATTCCAAAGCAATTTCTGTGTTTCATCGTCACTGTGAAGGTGCAATGGATAAAGTAAACCTGCAGAGGTGCATCGGAATGTAAAACTGGTGACTCAGGAGACGCTCAAAACATAGACAGTAGGAACACTCAGTCTTCCTGTACTTAAGTCTGCATTGTGTCTTATATTTAAATCCGATGCAGTTTCTGTCTTTCATCGTCAATGGGAAGGTCCAATGGATACAGTAATCCTACAGAGGTTCATCGGAATGTAAACCTGGTGACACAGAAACGCTCAAAATAGACCCTAAAGAAGACTCAGTTTTCTTGTACTTAAGTCGGCACTGTGTCTCTTATATTTAATTCCGATGCAATTTGTGTGTTTCATCGTCACTGGGAAGGTCCAATGGATACAGTAATCCTGCAGAGGTTCATCGGAATGTAAAACTGGTGACACAGAAACGCTCAAAACATAGACCCTAAGAAGACTCAGTTTTGTAGTACTTAAGTCGGCATTGTGTGTCTTATATTTAATTCCGATGCAATTTCTGTGTTTCATCGTCACTGTGAAGGTCCAATGGATACAGTAAACCTGCAGAGGTGCATCGGAATGTAAAACTGGTGGCACAGGAAACGCTCAATTCATAGACCCTAAGAAGACTGAGTTTTGTAGTACTTATGTCGGCATTGTGTCTCTTATATTTAATTCCGATGCAATTTCTGTGTTTCATCGTCACTGTGAAGGTCCAACGGAAACAGTAAACCTGCAGAGGTGCATCGGAATGTAAAACTGGTGACACAGGAAACGCTCAAAACATAGACAGTAGAAAGACTCTGTCTTCCTGTACTTAAGTCTGCATTGTGTCACTTATATTTAAGTCCGATGCAATTTCTGTGTTTCATCGTCAATGGGAAGGTCCAATGGATACAGTAAACCTGCAAAGGTGCATCGGAATGTAAAACTGGTGACACAGGAAACGCTCAAAACATAGACAGTAGGAAGACACAGTCTTCCTGTACTTAAGTAGGCATTGTGTCTCTTATATTTAATTCCAAAGCAATTTCTGTGTTTCATCGTCACTGTGAAGGTGCAATGGATACAGTAAACCTGCAGAGGTGCATTGGAATGTAAAACTGGTGACACAGGAAACGCTCAAAACATAGACAGTAGGAAGACTCTGTCTTCCTGTACTTAAGTCTGCATTGTGTCACTTATATTTAAGTCCGATGCAATTTCTGTGTTTCATCGTCAATGGGAAGGTCCAATGGATACAGTAAACCTGCAGAGGTGCATCGGAATGTAAAACTGGTGACACAGGAAACGCTCAATTCATAGACCGTAAGAACCGAGTTTTGTAGTACTTATGTCGGCATTGTGTCTCTTATATTTACTTCCGATGCAATTTCTGTGTTTCATCGTCACTGTGAAGGTCCAACGGATACAGTAAACCTGCAGAGGTGCATCGGAAAGTAAAACTGGTGACACAGGAAACGCTCAAAACATAGACAGTAGAAAGACTCAGTCTTCCTGTACTGAAGTCGGCATTGTGTCTCTTATATTTAATTCCGATCCGATTTCTGTGTTTCATCGTCGATGGGAATGTCCAAGGGATACAGTAAACCTGCAGAGGTGCATCAGAATGTAAAACTGGTGACACAGGAAACGCTCAAATCATAGACAGTAGAAAGACTCAGTCTTCCTGTACTTAAGTCGGCATTGTGTCTCTTATATTTAATTCCGATCCAATTTCTGTGTTTCATCGTCAATGGGAAGGTCCAAGGGATACAGTAAACCTGCAGAGGTGCATCGGAGTGTAAAACTGATGACACAGGAAACCCTCCAAACATAGACAGTAGGAAGACTCAGACTTCCTGTACTTAAGTAGGCATTGTGTATCTTATATTTAAATCCGATGCAATTTCTGAGTTTCATCGTCACTGTGAAGTTCGAATGGATGCAGTAAACCTGCAGAGATGCATCGGAATGTAAAACTGATGACACAGGAAACGCTCAAAGCATAGACCCTAAGAAGACTCAGTTTTATTGTACTTATGTCGGCATTGTGTCTCTTATATTTAATTCCGATGCAATTTCTGTGTTTCATCGTCACTGTGAAGGTCCAATGGATACAGTAAACCTGCAGAGGTGCATCGGAGTGTAAAACTGATGACACAGGAAACCCTCCAAACATAGACAGTAGGAAGACTCAGACTTCCTGTACTTAAGTAGGCATTGTGTATCTTATATTTTAATCCGATGCAATTTCTGAGTTTCATCGTCACTGTGAAGGTGCAATGGATACAGTAAACCTGCAGAGGTGCATCGGAATGTAAAACTGGTGACACAGGAGACGCTCAAAACATAGACAGTAGGAAGACTCAGTCTTCCTGTACTTAAGTCTGCATTGTGTCTTATATTTAAATCCGATGCAGTTTCTGTCTTTCATCGTCAATGGGAAGGTCCAATGGATACAGTAATCCTACAGAGGTTCATCGGAATGTAAACCTGGTGACACAGAAACGCTCAAAATAGACCCTAAAGAAGACTCAGTTTTCTTGTACTTAAGTCGGCACTGTGTCTCTTATATTTAATTCCGATGCAATTTGTGTGTTTCATCGTCACTGGGAAGGTCCAATGGATACAGTAATCCTGCAGAGGTTCATCGGAATGTAAAACTGGTGACACAGAAACGCTCAAAACATAGACCCTAAGAAGACTCAGTTTTGTAGTACTTAAGTCGGCATTGTGTGTCTTATATTTAATTCCGATGCAATTTCTGTGTTTCATCGTCACTGTGAAGGTCCAATGGATACAGTAAACCTGCAGAGGTGCATCGGAATGTAAAACTGGTGGCACAGGAAACGCTCAATTTATAGACCCTAAGAAGACTGAGTTTTGTAGTACTTTTGTCGGCATTGTGTCTCTTATATTTAATTCCGATGCAATTTCTGTGTTTCATCGTCACTGTGAAGGTCCAACGGAAACAGTAAACCTGCAGAGGTGCATCGGAATGTAAAACTGGTGACACAGGAAACGCTCAAAACATAGACAGTAGAAAGACTCAGTCTTCCTGTACTTAAGTCGGCATTGTGTCTCTTATATTTAATTCCGATCCAATTTCTGTGTTTCATCGTCGATGGGAATGTCCAAGGGATACAGTAAACCTGCAGAGGTGCATCGGAATGTAAAACTGGTGACACAGGAAACGCTCAAAACATAGACAGTAGGAAGACTCTGTCTTCCTGTACTTAAGTCTGCATTGTGTCACTTATATTTAAGTCCGATGCAATTTCTGTGTTTCATCGTCAATGGGAAGGTCCAATGGATACAGTAAACCTGCAGAGGTGCATCGGAATGTAAAACTGGTGACACAGGAAACGCTCAAAACATAGACCCTAAGAAGACTGAGTTTTGTAGTACTTAAGTCGGCATTGTGTCTCTTATATTTAATTCCGATGCAATTTCTGTGTTTCGTCGTCACTGTGAAGGTCCTACGGATACAGTAAACCTGCAGAGGTGCATCGGAATGTAAAACTGATGGCACAGGAAACGCTCAAAGCATAGACCCTAAGAAGACTGAGTTTTGTAGTACTTTTGTCGGCATTGTGTCTCTTATATTTAATTCCGATGCAATTTCTGTGTTTCATCGTCACTGTGAAGGTCCAACGGAAACAGTAAACCTGCAGAGGTGCATCGGAATGTAAAACTGGTGACACAGGAAACGCTCAAAACATAGACAGTAGAAAGACTCAGTCTTCCTGTACTTAAGTCGGCATTGTGTCTCTTATATTTAATTCCGATCCAATTTCTGTGTTTCATCGTCGATGGGAATGTCCAAGGGATACAGTAAACCTGCAGAGGTGCATCGGAATGTAAAACTGGTGACACAGGAAACGCTCAATACATAGACAGTAGGAAGACACAGTCTTCCTGTACTTAAGTAGGCATTGTGTCTCTTATATTTAATTCCAAAGCAATTTCTGTGTTTCATCGTCACTGTGAAGGTGCAATGGATACAGTAAACCTGCAGAGGTGCATCGGAATGTAAAACTGGTGACACAGGAGACGCTCAAAACATAGACAGTAGGAAGACTCAGTCTTCCTGTACTTAAGTCTGCATTGTGTCTTATATTTAAATCCGATGCAGTTTCTGTCTTTCATCGTCAATGGGATGGTCCAATGGATACAGTAATCCTACAGAGGTTCATCGGAATGTAAACCTGGTGACACAGAAACGCTCAAAATAGACCCTAAAGAAGACTCAGTTTTCTTGTACTTAAGTCGGCACTGTGTCTCTTATATTTAATTCCGATGCAATTTGTGTGTTTCATCGTCACTGGGAAGGTCCAATGGATACAGTAATCCTGCAGAGGTTCATCGGAATGTAAAACTGGTGACACAGAAACGCTCAAAACATAGACCCTAAGAAGACTCAGTTTTGTAGTACTTAAGTCGGCATTGTGTGTCTTATATTTAATTCCGATGCAATTTCTGTGTTTCATCGTCACTGTGAAGGTCCAATGGATACAGTAAACCTGCAGAGGTGCATCGGAATGTAAAACTGGTGGCACAGGAAACGCTCAATTCATAGACCCTAAGAAGACTGAGTTTTGTAGTACTTTTGTCGGCATTGTGTCTCTTATATTTAATTCCGATGCAATTTCTGTGTTTCATCGTCACTGTGAAGGTCCAACGGAAACAGTAAACCTGCAGAGGTGCATCGGAATGTAAAACTGGTGACACAGGAAACGCTCAAAACATAGACAGTAGAAAGACTCAGTCTTCCTGTACTTAAGTCGGCATTGTGTCTCTTATATTTAATTCCGATCCAATTTCTGTGTTTCATCGTCGATGGGAATGTCCAAGGGATACAGTAAACCTGCAGAGGTGCATCGGAATGTAAAACTGGTGACACAGGAAACGCTCAAAACATAGACAGTAGGAAGACTCTGTCTTCCTGTACTTAAGTCTGCATTGTGTCACTTATATTTAAGTCCGATGCAATTTCTGTGTTTCATCGTCAATGGGAAGGTCCAATGGATACAGTAAACCTGCAGAGGTGCATCGGAATGTAAAACTGGTGACACAGGAAACGCTCAAAACATAGACCCTAAGAAGACTGAGTTTTGTAGTACTTAAGTCGGCATTGTGTCTCTTATATTTAATTCCGATGCAATTTCTGTGTTTCGTCGTCACTGTGAAGGTCCTACGGATACAGTAAACCTGCAGAGGTGCATCGGAATGTAAAACTGATGGCACAGGAAACGCTCAAAGCATAGACCCTAAGAAGACTCAGTTTTCTTGTACTTATGTCGGCATTGTGTCTCTTATATTTAATTCCGATGCAATTTCTGTGTTTCAACGTCAATGGGAAGGTCCAAGGGATACAGTAAACCTGCAAAGGTGTATCGGAATGTAAAACTGGTGACACAGGAAACGCTCAAAACATAGACAGTAGGAAGACACAGTCTTCCTGTACTTATGTCGGCATTGTGTCTCTTTAATTTAATTCCAAATCAATTTCTGTGTTTCATCGTCACTGTGAAGGTGCAATGGATACAGTAAACCTGCAGAGGTGCATCGGAATGTAAAACTGGTGACACAGGAAACGGCAAAACATAGACAGTAGGAAGACTCAGTCTTCCTGTACTTAAGTCGGCATTGTGTCTCTTATATTTAATTCCGATGCAATTTCTGTGTTTCATCGTCAGTGGGAAGGTCCAAGGGATACAGTAAACCTGCAAAGGTGTATCGGAATGTAAAACTGGTGACACAGGAAACGCTCAAAACATAGACAGTAGGAAGACACAGTCTTCCTGTACTTATGTCGGCATTGTGTCTCTTATATTTAATTCCAAAGCAATTTCTGTGTTTCATCGTCACTGTGAAGGTGCAATGGATACAGTAAACCTGCAGAGGTGCATCGGAATGTAAAACTGGTGACACAGGAGACGCTCAAAACATAGACAGTAGGAAGACTCAGTCTTCCTGTATTTAAGTCTGCATTGTGTCTTATATTTAAATCCGATGCAGTTTCTGTCTTTCATCGTCAATGGGAAGGTCCAATGGATACAGTAATCCTACAGAGGTTCATCGGAATGTAAACCTGGTGTCACAGAAACGCTCAAAATAGACCCTAAAGAAGACTCAGTTTTCTAGTACTTAAGTCGGCACTGTGTCTCTTATATTTAATTCCGATGCAATTTGTGTGTTTCATCGTCACTGGGAAGGTCCAATGGATACAGTAATCCTGCAGAGGTTCATCGGAATGTAAAACTGGTGACAGAGAAACGCTCAAAACATAGACCCTAAGAAGACTCAGTTTTGTAGTACTTATGTCGGCATTGTGTCTCTTATATTTAATTCCGATGCAATTTCTGTGTTTCATCGTAACTGTGAAGGTCCAACGGAAACAGTAAACCTGCAGAGGTGCATCGGAATGTAAAACTGGTGACACAGGAAACGCACAAAACATAGACAGTAGAAAGACTCAGTCTTCCTGTACTTAAGTCGGCATTGTGTCTCTTATATTTAATTCCGATCCAATTTCTGTGTTTCATCGTCGATGGGAATGTCCAAGGGATACAGTAAACCTGCAGAGGTGCATCGGAATGCAAAACTGGTGACACAGGAAACGCTCAAAACATAGACAGTAGGAAGACTCTGTCTTCCTGTACTTAAGTCTGCATTGTGTCACTTATATTTAAGTCCGATGCAATTTCTGTGTTTCATCGTCAATGGGAAGGTCCAATGGATACAGTAAACCTGCAGAGGTGCATCGGAATGTAAAACTGGTGACACAGGAAACGCTCAAAACATAGACCCTAAGAAGACTGAGTTTTGTAGTACTTAAGTCGGCATTGTGTCTCTTATATTTAATTCCGATGCAATTTCTGTGTTTCGTCGTCACTGTGAAGGTCCTACGGATACAGTAAACCTGCAGAGGTGCATCGGAATGTAAAACTGGTGACACAGGAAACGCTCAAAACATACACAGTAGAAAGACTCAGTCTTCCTGTACTTAAGTCAGCATTGTGTCTCTTATATTTAATTCCGATCCAATTTCTGTGTTTCATCGTCAATGGGAAGGTCCAAGGGATACAGTAAACCTGCAGAGGTGCATCGGAGTGTAAAACTGATGACACAGGAAACCCTCAAAACATAGACAGTAGGAAGACTCAGACTTCCTGTACTTAAGTAGGCATTGTGTCTCTTATATTTAAATCCGATGCAATTTCTGTGTTTCATCGTCACTGTGAAGGTCGAATGGATGCAGTAAACTTGCAGAGATGCATCGGAATGTAAAACTGATGACACAGGAAACGCTCAAAGCATAGACCCTATGAAGACTCAGTTTTCTTGTACTTATGTCGGCATTGTGTCTCTTATATTTAATTCCGATGCAATTTCTGTGTTTCAACGTCAATGGGAAGGTCCAAGGGATACAGTAAACCTGCAAAGGTGCATCGGAATGTAAAACTGGTGACACAGGAAACGCTCAAAACATAGACAGTAGGAAGACACAGTCTTCCTGTACTTAAGTCGGCATTGTGTCTCTTATATTTAATTCCAAAGCAATTTCTGTGTTTCATCGTCACTGTGAAGGTGCAATGTATACAGTATACCTGCAGAGCTGCATCGGAATGTAAAACTGGTGACACAGGAAACGGCAAAACATAGACAGTAGGAAGACTCAGTCTTCCTGTACTTAAGTCGGCATTGTGTCTCTTATATTTAATTCCGATGCAATTTCTTTGTTTCATCGTCAGTGGGAAGGTCCAAGGGATACAGTAAACCTGCAGAGGTGCATCGGAATGTAAAACCGATGACACATGAAACGCTCAAGTCATAGACAGTAGGAAAACTCAGACTTCCTGTACTTAAGTAGGCATTGTGTCTCTTATATTTAAATCCGATGCAATTTCTGTATTTCATCGTCACTGTGAAGGTCGAATGGATGCAGTAAACCTGCAGAGATGCATCGGAATGTAAAACTGATGACACAGGAAACGCTCAAAGCATAGACCCTAAGAAGACTCAGTTTTCTTGTACTTATGTCGGCATTGTGTCTCTTATATTTAATTCCGATGCAATTTCTGTGTTTCAACGTCAATGGGAAGGTCCAAGGGATACAGTAAACCTGCAAAGGTGCATCGGAATGTAAAACTGGTGACACAGGAAACGCTCAAAACATAGACAGTAGGAAGACACAGTCTTCCTGTACTTAAGTCGGCATTGTGTCTCTTACATTTAATTCCAAAGCAATTTCTGTGTTTCATCGTCACTGTGAAGGTGCAATGGATACAGTACACCTGTAGAGGTGCATCGGAATGTAAAACTAGTGACACAGGAAACGCATACAACATAGACAGTAGGAAGACTCAGTCTTCCTGTACTTATGTCGGCATTGTGCCTCTTATATTTAATTCCGATGCAATTTCTGTGTTTCATCGTCAATGGGAAGGTCCAAGGGATACAGTAAACCTGCAGAGGTGTATCGGAATGTAAAACTGATGACACAGGAAACGCACGAAGCATAGACAGTAGGAAGACTCAGCCTTCCTGTACTTAAAACGGCATTGTGCCTCTTATATTTAAATCCGATGCAATTTCTGCATTTCATCGGCAATAGGAAGGTCCATTGGATACAGTAAACCTGCAAAGGTGCATCGGAATGTAAAAGTGGTGACACAGGAAACGCTGAAAACATACACCCTAAGAAGACTCATTTTTCTTGTACTTAAGTAGGCATTGTGTCTCTTATATTTAATTCCGATGCAATTTCTGTGTTTCATCGTCACTAGGAAGGTCCAATGGATACAGTAAACCTGCAGAGGTGCATCGGAATGTTAATCTAATGACACAGGAAACGCTCAAAACATAGAACCCAAGAAGACTCAGTTTTCTTGTACTTAAGTCGGCATTGTGTCTCTTTTATTTAATTCCGATGCAATTTCTGTGTTTCATCGTCACTGTGAAGGTCAAATGGATACAGTAAACCTGCAGAGGTGCATCGGAATGTAAAACTGGTGACACAGGAAACGCTCAAAACATAGACAGTAGGAAGACTCAGTCTTCCTGTACTTAAGTCTGCATTGTGTCTTATATTTAAATCCGATGCAATTTCTGTCTTTCATCGTCAATGGGAAGGTACAATGGATACAGTAATCCTGCAGAGATTCATCGGAATGTAAAACTGTTGACACAGAAACGCTCAAAACATAGACCCTAAAGAAGACTCAGTTTTCTTGTACTTAAGTCGGCACTGTGTCTCTTATATTTAATTCCGATGCAATTTCTGTGTTTCATCGTCAATGGGAAGGTCCAATGGATACAGTAAACCTGCAGAGGTGCATCGGAATGTAAAACTGGTGACACAGGAAACGCTCAAAACATAGACAGTAGGAAGACACAGTCTTCCTGTACTTAAGTCGGCATTGTGTCTCTTATATTTAATTCCAAAGCAATTTCTGTGTTTCATCGTCACTGTGAAGGTGCAATGGATACAGTAAACCTGCAGGGCTGCATCGGAATGTAAAACTGGTGACACAGGAAACGGCAAAACATAGACAGTAGGAAGACTCAGTCTTCCTGTACTTAAGTCGGCATTGTGTCTCTTATATTTAATTCCGATGCAATTTCTCTTTTTCATCGTCAGTGGGAAGGTCCAAGGGATACAGTAAACCTGCAGAGGTGCATCGGAATGTAAAACCGATGACACAGGAAACGCTCAAGTCATAGACAGTAGGAAAACTCAGACTTCCTGTACTTAAGTAGGCATTGTGTCTCTTATATTTAAATCCGATGCAATTTCTGTATTTCATCGTCACTGTGAAGGTCGAATGGATGCAGTAAACCTGCAGAGATGCATCGGAATGTAAAACTGATGACACAGGAAACGCTCAAAGCATAGACCCTAAGAAGACTCAGTTTTCTTGTACTTATGTCGGCATTGTGTCTCTTATATTTAATTCCGATGCAATTTCTGTGTTTCAACGTCAATGGGAAGGTCCAAGGGATACAGTAAACCTGCAAAGGTGCATCGGAATGTAAAACTGGTGACACAGGAATCGCTCAAAACATAGACAGTAGGAAGACACAGTCTTCCTGTACTTAAGTCGGCATTGTGTCTCTTACATTTAATTCCAAAGCAATTTCTGTGTTTCATCGTCACTGTGAAGGTGCAATGGATACAGTAAACCTGTAGAGGTGCATCGGAATGTAAAACTGGTGACACAGGAAACACATACAACATAGACAGTAGGAAGACTCAGTCTTCCTGTACTTATGTCGGCATTGTGTCTCTTATATTTAATTCCGATCCAATTTCTGTGTTTCATCGTCAATGGGAAGGTCCAAGGGATACAGTAAACCTGCAGAGGTGTATCGGAATGTAAAACTGATGACACAGGAAACGCACAAAGCATAGACAGTAGGAAGACTCAGCCTTCCTGTACTTAAAACGGCATTGTGCCTCTTATATTTAAATCCGATGCAATTTCTGCATTTCATCGGCAATAGGAAGGTCCATTGGATACAGTAAACCTGCAAAGGTGCATCGGAATGTAAAAGTGGTGACACAGGAAACGCTGAAAACATACACCCTAAGAAGACTCATTTTTCTTGTACTTAAGTAGGCATTGTGTCTCTTATATTTAATTCCGATGCAATTTCTGTGTTTCATCGTCACTGGGAAGGTCCAGTGGATACAGTAAACCTGCAGAGGTGCATCGGAATGTTAAACTGGTGACACAGGAAACGCTCAAAACATAGAACCTAAGAACACTCAGTTTTCTTGTACTTAAGTCGGCATTGTGTCTCTTATATTTAATTCCGATGCAATTTCTGTGTTTCATCGTCACTGTGAAGGTCAAATGGATACAGTAAACCTGCAGAGGTGCATCGGAATGTAAAACTGGTGACACAGGAAACGCTCAAAACATAGACAGTAGGAAGACTCAGTCTTCCTGTACTTAAGTCTGCATTGTGTCTTATATTTAAATCCGATGCAATTTCTGTCTTTCATCGTCAATGGGAAGGTACAATGGATACAGTAATCCTGCAGAGATTCATCGGAATGTAAAACTGGTGACACAGAAACGCTCAAAACATAGACCCTAAAGAAGACTCAGTTTTCTTGTACTTAAGTCGGCACTGTGTCTCTTATATTTAATTCCGATGCAATTTGTGTGTTTCATCGTCACTGGGAAGGTCCAATGGATACAGTTATCCTGCAGAGGTTCATCGGAATGTAAAACTGGTGACACAGAAACGCTCAAAACATAGACCCTAAGAAGACTCAGTTTTGTAGTACTTAAGTCGGCATTGTGTGTCTTATATTTAATTCCGATGCAATTTCTGTGTTTCATCGTCAATGTGAAGGTCCAATGGATACAGTAAACCTGCAGAGGTACATCGGAATATAAAACTGGTGACACAGGAAACGCTCAATACATAGAACCTCAGAAGACTGAGTTTTGTAGTACTTATGTCGGCATTGTGTCTCTTATATTTAATTCCGATGCAATTTCTGTGTTTCATCGTCACAGTGAAGGTCCAACGGATACAGTAAACCTGCAGAGGTGCATCGGAATGTAAAACTGGTGACACAGGAAACGCTCAAAACATAGACAGTAGAAAGACTCAGTCTTCCTGTACTTAAGTCGGCATTGTGTCTCTTATATTTAATTCCGATCCAATGTCTGTGTTTCATCGTCGATGGGAATGTCCAAGGGATACAGTAAACCTGCAGAGGTGCATCGGAATGTAAAACTGGTGACACAGGAAACGCTCAAAACATACACAGTAGGGAGACTCTGTCTTCCTGTACTTAAGTCTGCATTGTGTCACTTATATTTAAGTCCGATGCAATTTATGTGTTTCATCGTCAATGGGAAGGTCCAATGGATACAGTAAACCTGCAGAGGTGCATCGGAATGTAAAACTGGTGACACAGGAAACGCTCAAAACATAGACAGTAGGAAGACTCAGTCTTCCTGACTTAAGTCTGCATTGTGTCTCTTATATTTAATTCCGATGAAATTTCTGTGTTTCATCGTCAATGGGAAGGTCCAAGGGATACAGTAAACATGCAGAGGTGCATCGGAATGTAAACCTGGTGACACAGGAAACGTTCAGAAACATAGACAGTAGGAAGACACAGTCTTCCTGTACTTAAGTCGGCATTGTGTCTCTTATATTTAATTCCAAAGCAATTTCTGTGTTTCATCGTCACTGTGAAGGTCCAGTGGATACAGTAAACCTGCAGAGGTGCATCAGAATGTAAAACTGGTGACACAGGAAAAGCTCAAAACATAGACCCTAAAGAAGACTCAGTTTTCTTGTACTTAAGTCGGCACTGTGTCTCTTATATTTAATTCCGATGCAATTTCTGTGTTTCATCGTCAATGGGAAGGTCCAATGGATACAGTAAACCTGCAGAGGTGCATCGGAATGTAAAACTGGTGACACAGGAAACGCTCAAAACATAGACCCTAAGAAGACTGAGTTTTGTAGTACTTAAGTCGGCATTGTGTCTCTTATATTTAATTCCGATGCAATTTCTGTGTTTCGTCGTCACTGTGAAGGTCCTACGGATACAGTAAACCTGCAGAGGTGCATCGGAATGTAAAACTGGTGACACAGGAAACGCTCAAAACATAGACAGAAGAAAGACTCAGTCTTCCTGTACTTAAGTCGGCATTGTGTCTCTTATATTTAATTCCGATCCAATTTCTGTGTTTCATCGTCAATGGGAAGGTCCAAGGGATACAGTAAACCTGCAGAGGTGCATCGGAGTGTAAAACTGATGACACAGGAAACCCTCAAAACATAGACAGTAGGAAGACTCAGACCTCCTGTACTTAAGTAGGCATTGTGTCTCTTATATTTAATTCCAAAGCAATTTCTGTGTTTCATCGTCACTGTGAAGGTCCAGTGGATACAATAAACCTGCAGAGGTGCATCAGAATGTAAAACTGGTGACACAGGAAAAGCTCAAAACATAGACCCTAAAGAAGACTCAGTTTTCTTGTACTTAAGTCGGCACTGTGTCTCTTATATTTAATTCCGATGCAATTTCTGTGTTTCATCGTCAATGGGAAGGTCCAATGGATACAGTAAACCTGCAGAGGTGCATCGGAATGTAAAACTGGTGACACAGGAAACGCTCAAAACATAGACCCTAAGAAGACTGAGTTTTGTAGTACTTAAGTCGGCATTGTGTCTCTTATATTTAATTCCGATGCAATTTCTGTGTTTCGTCGTCACTGTGAAGGTCCTACGGATACAGTAAACCTGCAGAGGTGCATCGGAATGTAAAACTGGTGACACAGGAAACGCTCAAAACATACACAGTAGAAAGACTCAGTCTTCCTGTACTTAAGTCAGCATTGTGTCTCTTATATTTAATTCCGATCCAATTTCTGTGTTTCATCGTCAATGGGAAGGTCCAAGGGATACAGTAAACCTGCAGAGGTGCATCGGAGTGTAAAACTGATGACACAGGAAACCCTCAAAACATAGACAGTAGGAAGACTCAGACTTCCTGTACTTAAGTAGGCATTGTGTCTCTTATATTTAAATCCGATGCAATTTCTGTGTTTCATCGTCACTGTGAAGGTCGAATGGATGCAGTAAACTTGCAGAGATGCATCGGAATGTAAAACTGATGACACAGGAAACGCTCAAAGCATAGACCCTATGAAGACTCAGTTTTCTTGTACTTATGTCGGCATTGTGTCTCTTATATTTAATTCCGATGCAATTTCTGTGTTTCAACGTCAATGGGAAGGTCCAAGGGATACAGTAAACCTGCAAAGGTGCATCGGAATGTAAAACTGGTGACACAGGAAACGCTCAAAACATAGACAGTAGGAAGACACAGTCTTCCTGTACTTAAGTCGGCATTGTGTCTCTTATATTTAATTCCAAAGCAATTTCTGTGTTTCATCGTCACTGTGAAGGTGCAATGTATACAGTATACCTGCAGAGCTGCATCGGAATGTAAAACTGGTGACACAGGAAACGGCAAAACATAGACAGTAGGAAGACTCAGTCTTCCTGTACTTAAGTCGGCATTGTGTCTCTTATATTTAATTCCGATGCAATTTCTTTGTTTCATCGTCAGTGGGAAGGTCCAAGGGATACAGTAAACCTGCAGAGGTGCATCGGAATGTAAAACCGATGACACATGAAACGCTCAAGTCATAGACAGTAGGAAAACTCAGACTTCCTGTACTTAAGTAGGCATTGTGTCTCTTATATTTAAATCCGATGCAATTTCTGTATTTCATCGTCACTGTGAAGGTCGAATGGATGCAGTAAACCTGCAGAGATGCATCGGAATGTAAAACTGATGACACAGGAAACGCTCAAAGCATAGACCCTAAGAAGACTCAGTTTTCTTGTACTTATGTCGGCATTGTGTCTCTTATATTTAATTCCGATGCAATTTCTGTGTTTCAACGTCAATGGGAAGGTCCAAGGGATACAGTAAACCTGCAAAGGTGCATCGGAATGTAAAACTGGTGACACAGGAAACGCTCAAAACATAGACAGTAGGAAGACACAGTCTTCCTGTACTTAAGTCGGCATTGTGTCTCTTACATTTAATTCCAAAGCAATTTCTGTGTTTCATCGTCACTGTGAAGGTGCAATGGATACAGTACACCTGTAGAGGTGCATCGGAATGTAAAACTAGTGACACAGGAAACGCATACAACATAGACAGTAGGAAGACTCAGTCTTCCTGTACTTATGTCGGCATTGTGCCTCTTATATTTAATTCCGATGCAATTTCTGTGTTTCATCGTCAATGGGAAGGTCCAAGGGATACAGTAAACCTGCAGAGGTGTATCGGAATGTAAAACTGATGACACAGGAAACGCACGAAGCATAGACAGTAGGAAGACTCAGCCTTCCTGTACTTAAAACGGCATTGTGCCTCTTATATTTAAATCCGATGCAATTTCTGCATTTCATCGGCAATAGGAAGGTCCATTGGATACAGTAAACCTGCAAAGGTGCATCGGAATGTAAAAGTGGTGACACAGGAAACGCTGAAAACATACACCCTAAGAAGACTCATTTTTCTTGTACTTAAGTAGGCATTGTGTCTCTTATATTTAATTCCGATGCAATTTCTGTGTTTCATCGTCACTAGGAAGGTCCAATGGATACAGTAAACCTGCAGAGGTGCATCGGAATGTTAATCTGGTGACACAGGAAATGCTCAAAACATAGAACCCAAGAAGACTCAGTTTTCTTGTACTTAAGTCGGCATTGTGTCTCTTTTATTTAATTCCGATGCAATTTCTGTGTTTCATCGTCACTGTGAAGGTCAAATGGATACAGTAAACCTGCAGAGGTGCATCGGAATGTAAAACTGGTGACACAGGAAACGCTCAAAACATAGACAGTAGGAAGACTCAGTCTTCCTGTACTTAAGTCTGCATTGTGTCTTATATTTAAATCCGATGCAATTTCTGTCTTTCATCGTCAATGGGAAGGTACAATGGATACAGTAATCCTGCAGAGATTCATCGGAATGTAAAACTGTTGACACAGAAACGCTCAAAACATAGACCCTAAAGAAGACTCAGTTTTCTTGTACTTAAGTCGGCACTGTGTCTCTTATATTTAATTCCGATGCAATTTCTGTGTTTCATCGTCAATGGGAAGGTCCAATGGATACAGTAAACCTGCAGAGGTGCATCGGAATGTAAAACTGGTGACACAGGAAACGCTCAAAACATAGACCCTAAGAAGACTGAGTTTTGTAGTACTTAAGTCGGCATTGTGTCTCTTATATTTAATTCCGATGCAATTTCTGTGTTTCGTCGTCACTGTGAAAGTCCTACGGATACAGTAAACCTGCAGAGGTGCATCGGAATGTAAAACTGGTGACACAGGAAACGCTCAAAACATAGACAGAAGAAAGACTCAGTCTTCCTGTACTTAAGTCGGCATTGTGTCTCTTATATTTAATTCCGATCCAATTTCTGTGTTTCATCGTCAATGGGAAGGTCCAAGGGATACAGTAAACCTGCAGAGGTGCATCGGAGTGTAAAACTGATGACACAGGAAACCCTCAAAACATAGACAGTAGGAAGACTCAGACTTCCTGTACTTAAGTAGGCATTGTGTCTCTTATATTTAAATCCGATGCAATTTCTGTGTTTCATCGTCACTGTGAAGGTCGAATGGATGCAGTAAACCTGCAGAGATGCATCGGAATGTAAAACTGATGACACAGGAAACGCTCAAAGCATAGACCCTAAAAAGACTCAGTTTTCTTGTACTTATGTCGGCATTGTGTCTCTTATATTTAATTCCGATGCAATTTCTGTGTTTCAACGTCAATGGGAAGGTCCAAGGGATACAGTAAACCTGCAAAGGTGCATCGGAATGTAAAACTGGTGACACAGGAAACGCTCAAAACATAGACAGTAGGAAGACACAGTCTTCCTGTACTTAAGTCGGCATTGTGTCTCTTATATTTAATTCCAAAGCAATTTCTGTGTTTCATCGTCACTGTGAAGGTGCAATGGATACAGTAAACCTGCAGGGCTGCATCGGAATGTAAAACTGGTGACACAGGAAACGGCAAAACATAGACAGTAGGAAGACTCAGTCTTCCTGTACTTAAGTCGGCATTGTGTCTCTTATATTTAATTCCGATGCAATTTCTCTTTTTCATCGTCAGTGGGAAGGTCCAAGGGATACAGTAAACCTGCAGAGGTGCATCGGAATGTAAAACCGATGACACAGGAAACGCTCAAGTCATAGACAGTAGGAAAACTCAGACTTCCTGTACTTAAGTAGGCATTGTGTCTCTTATATTTAAATCCGATGCAATTTCTGTATTTCATCGTCACTGTGAAGGTCGAATGGATGCAGTAAACCTGCAGAGATGCATCGGAATGTAAAACTGATGACACAGGAAACGCTCAAAGCATAGACCCTAAGAAGACTCAGTTTTCTTGTACTTATGTCGGCATTGTGTCTCTTATATTTAATTCCGATGCAATTTCTGTGTTTCAACGTCAATGGGAAGGTCCAAGGGATACAGTAAACCTGCAAAGGTGCATCGGAATGTAAAACTGGTGACACAGGAATCGCTCAAAACATAGACAGTAGGAAGACACAGTCTTCCTGTACTTAAGTCGGCATTGTGTCTCTTACATTTAATTCCAAAGCAATTTCTGTGTTTCATCGTCACTGTGAAGGTGCAATGGATACAGTAAACCTGTAGAGGTGCATCGGAATGTAAAACTGGTGACACAGGAAACACATACAACATAGACAGTAGGAAGACTCAGTCTTCCTGTACTTATGTCGGCATTGTGTCTCTTATATTTAATTCCGATCCAATTTCTGTGTTTCATCGTCAATGGGAAGGTCCAAGGGATACAGTAAACCTGCAGAGGTGTATCGGAATGTAAAACTGATGACACAGGAAACGCACAAAGCATAGACAGTAGGAAGACTCAGCCTTCCTGTACTTAAAACGGCATTGTGCCTCTTATATTTAAATCCGATGCAATTTCTGCATTTCATCGGCAATAGGAAGGTCCATTGGATACAGTAAACCTGCAAAGGTGCATCGGAATGTAAAAGTGGTGACACAGGAAACGCTGAAAACATACACCCTAAGAAGACTCATTTTTCTTGTACTTAAGTAGGCATTGTGTCTCTTATATTTAATTCCGATGCAATTTCTGTGTTTCATCGTCACTGGGAAGGTCCAGTGGATACAGTAAACCTGCAGAGGTGCATCGGAATGTTAAACTGGTGACACAGGAAACGCTCAAAACATAGAACCTAAGAACACTCAGTTTTCTTGTACTTAAGTCGGCATTGTGTCTCTTATATTTAATTCCGATGCAATTTCTGTGTTTCATCGTCACTGTGAAGGTCAAATGGATACAGTAAACCTGCAGAGGTGCATCGGAATGTAAAACTGGTGACACAGGAAACGCTCAAAACATAGACAGTAGGAAGACTCAGTCTTCCTGTACTTAAGTCTGCATTGTGTCTTATATTTAAATCCGATGCAATTTCTGTCTTTCATCGTCAATGGGAAGGTACAATGGATACAGTAATCCTGCAGAGATTCATCGGAATGTAAAACTGGTGACACAGAAACGCTCAAAACATAGACCCTAAAGAAGACTCAGTTTTCTTGTACTTAAGTCGGCACTGTGTCTCTTATATTTAATTCCGATGCAATTTGTGTGTTTCATCGTCACTGGGAAGGTCCAATGGATACAGTTATCCTGCAGAGGTTCATCGGAATGTAAAACTGGTGACACAGAAACGCTCAAAACATAGACCCTAAGAAGACTCAGTTTTGTAGTACTTAAGTCGGCATTGTGTGTCTTATATTTAATTCCGATGCAATTTCTGTGTTTCATCGTCAATGTGAAGGTCCAATGGATACAGTAAACCTGCAGAGGTACATCGGAATATAAAACTGGTGACACAGGAAACGCTCAATACATAGACCCTCAGAAGACTGAGTTTTGTAGTACTTATGTCGGCATTGTGTCTCTTATATTTAATTCCGATGCAATTTCTGTGTTTCATCGTCACAGTGAAGGTCCAACGGATACAGTAAACCTGCAGAGGTGCATCGGAATGTAAAACTGGTGACACAGGAAACGCTCAAAACATAGACAGTAGAAAGACTCAGTCTTCCTGTACTTAAGTCGGCATTGTGTCTCTTATATTTAATTCCGATCCAATGTCTGTGTTTCATCGTCGATGGGAATGTCCAAGGGATACAGTAAACCTGCAGAGGTGCATCGGAATGTAAAACTGGTGACACAGGAAACGCTCAAAACATACACAGTAGGGAGACTCTGTCTTCCTGTACTTAAGTCTGCATTGTGTCACTTATATTTAAGTCCGATGCAATTTATGTGTTTCATCGTCAATGGGAAGGTCCAATGGATACAGTAAACCTGCAGAGGTGCATCGGAATGTAAAACTGGTGACACAGGAAACGCTCAAAACATAGACAGTAGGAAGACTCAGTCTTCCTGACTTAAGTCTGCATTGTGTCTCTTATATTTAATTCCGATGAAATTTCTGTGTTTCATCGTCAATGGGAAGGTCCAAGGGATACAGTAAACATGCAGAGGTGCATCGGAATGTAAACCTGGTGACACAGGAAACGTTCAGAAACATAGACAGTAGGAAGACACAGTCTTCCTGTACTTAAGTCGGCATTGTGTCTCTTATATTTAATTCCAAAGCAATTTCTGTGTTTCATCGTCACTGTGAAGGTCCAGTGGATACAGTAAACCTGCAGAGGTGCATCAGAATGTAAAACTGGTGACACAGGAAAAGCTCAAAACATAGACCCTAAAGAAGACTCAGTTTTCTTGTACTTAAGTCGGCACTGTGTCTCTTATATTTAATTCCGATGCAATTTCTGTGTTTCATCGTCAATGGGAAGGTCCAATGGATACAGTAAACCTGCAGAGGTGCATCGGAATGTAAAACTGGTGACACAGGAAACGCTCAAAACATAGACCCTAAGAAGACTGAGTTTTGTAGTACTTAAGTCGGCATTGTGTCTCTTATATTTAATTCCGATGCAATTTCTGTGTTTCGTCGTCACTGTGAAGGTCCTACGGATACAGTAAACCTGCAGAGGTGCATCGGAATGTAAAACTGGTGACACAGGAAACGCTCAAAACATAGACAGAAGAAAGACTCAGTCTTCCTGTACTTAAGTCGGCATTGTGTCTCTTAGATTTAATTCCGATCCAATTTCTGTGTTTCATCGTCAATGGGAAGGTCCAAGGGATACAGTAAACCTGCAGAGGTGCATCGGAGTGTAAAACTGATGACACAGGAAACCCTCAAAACATAGACAGTAGGAAGACTCAGACCTCCTGTACTTAAGTAGGCATTGTGTCTCTTATATTTAAATCCGATTCAATTTCTGTGTTTCATCGTCACTGTGAAGGTCGAATGGATGCAGTAAACCTGCAGAGATGCATCGGAATGTAAAACTGATGACACAGGAAACGCTCAAAGCATAGACCCTAAAAAGACTCAGTTTTCTTGTACTTATGTCGGCATTGTGTCTCTTATATTTAATTCCGATGCAATTTCTGTGTTTCAACGTCAATGGGAAGGTCCAAGGGATACAGTAAACCTGCAAAGGTGCATCGGAATGTAAAACTGGTGACACAGGAAACGCTCAAAACATAGACAGTAGGGAGACACAGTCTTCCTGTACTTAAGTCGGCATTGTGTCTCTTATATTTAATTCCAAAGCAATTTCTGTGTTTCATCGTCACTGTGAAGGTGCAATGGATACAGTAAACCTGCAGAGCTGCATCGGAATGTAAAACTGGTGACACAGGAAACGGCAAAACATAGACAGTAGGAAGACTCAGTCTTCCTGTACTTAGGTCGGCATTGTGTCTCTTATATTTAATTCCGATGCAATTTCTCTTTTTCATCGTCAGTGGGAAGGTCCAAGGGATACAGTAAACCTGCAGAGGTGCATCGGAATGTAAAACCGATGACACAGGAAACGCTCAAGTCATAGACAGTAGGAAAACTCAGACTTCCTGTACTTAAGTAGGCATTGTGTCTCTTATATTTAAATCCGATGCAATTTCTGTATTTCATCGTCACTGTGAAGGTCGAATGGATGCAGTAAACCTGCAGAGATGCATCGGAATGTAAAACTGATGACACAGGAAACGCTCAAAACATAGACAGTAGGAAGACTCAGTCTTCCTGTACTTATGTCGGCATTGTGTCTCTTATATTTAATTCCGATCCAATTTCTGTGTTTCATCGTCAATGGGAAGGTCCAAGGGATACAGTAAACCTGCAGAGGTGTATCGGAATGTAAAACTGATGACACAGGAAACGCACAAAGCATAGACAGTAGGAAGACTCAGCCTTCCTGTACTTAAAACGGCATTGTGCCTCTTATATTTAAATCCGATGCAATTTCTGCATTTCATCGGCAATAGGAAGGTCCATTGGATACAGTAAACCTGCAAAGGTGCATCGGAATGTAAAAGTGGTGACACAGGAAACGCTGAAAACATACACCCTAAGAAGACTCATTTTTCTTGTACTTAAGTAGGCATTGTGTCTCTTATATTTAATTCCGATGCAATTTCTGTGTTTCATCGTCACTGGGAAGGTCCAATGGATACAGTAAACCTGCAGAGGTGCATCGGAATGTTAAACTGGTGACACAGGAAACGCTCAAAACATAGAACCTAAGAACACTCAGTTTTCTTGTACTTAAGTCGGCATTGTGTCTCTTATATTTAATTCCGATGCAATTTCTGTGTTTCATCGTCACTGTGAAGGTCAAATGGATACAGTAAACCTGCAGAGGTGCATCGGAATGTAAAACTGGTGACACAGGAAACGCTCAAAACATAGACAGTAGGAAGACTCAGTCTTCCTGTACTTAAGTCTGCATTGTGTCTTATATTTAAATCCGATGCAATTTCTGTCTTTCATCGTCAATGGGAAGGTCCAATGGATACAGTAATCATGCAGAAATTCATCGGAATGTAAAACTGGTGACACAGAAACGCTCAAAACATAGACCCTAAAGAAGACTCAGTTTTCTTGTACTTAAGTCGGCACTGTGTCTCTTATATTTAATTCCGATGCAATTTGTGTGTTTCATCGTCACTGGGAAGGTCCAATGGATACAGTTATCCTGCAGAGGTTCATCGGAATGTAAAACTGGTGACACAGAAACGCTCAAAACATAGACCCTAAGAAGACTCAGTTTTGTAGTACTTAAGGCGGCATTGTGTGTCTTATATTTAATTCCGATGCAATTTCTGTGTTTCATCGTGAATGTGAAGGTCCAATGGATACAGTAAACCTGCAGAGGTGCATCGGAATATAAAACTGGTGACACAGGAAACGCTCAATACATAGACCCTAAGAAGACTGAGTTTTGTAGTACTTATGTCGGCATTGTGTCTCTTATATTTAATTCCGATGCAATTTCTGTGTTTCATCGTCACTGTAAAGGTCCAGCGGATACAGTAAACCTGCAGAGGTGCATCGGAATGTAAAACTGGTGACACAGGAAACGCTCAAAACATAGACAGTAGAAAGACTCAGTCTTCCTGTACTTAAGTCGGCATTGTGTCTCTTATATTTAATTCCGATCCAATGTCTGTGTTTCATCGTCGATGGGAATGTCCAAGGGATACAGTAAACCTGCAGAGGTGCATCGGAATGTAAAACTGGTGACACAGGAAACGCTCAAAACATACACAGTAGGGAGACTCTGTCTTCCTGTACTTAAGTCTGCATTGTGTCACTTATATTTAAGTCCGATGCAATTTCTGTGTTTCATCGTCAATGGGAAGGTCCAATGGATACAGTAAACCTGCAGAGGTGCATCGGAATGTAAAACTGGTGACACAGGAAAAGCTCAAAACATAGACAGTAGGAAGACTCAGTCTTCCTGACTTAAGTCGGCATTGTGTCTCTTATATTTAATTCCGATGAAATTTCTGTGTTTCATCGTCAATGGGAAGGTCCAAGGGATACAGTAAACATGCAAAGGTGCATCGGAATGTAAACCTGGTGACACAGGAAACGTTCAGAAACATAGACAGTAGGAAGACACAGTCTTCCTGTACTTAAGTCGGCATTGTGTCTCTTATATTTAATTCCAAAGCAATTTCTGTGTTTCATCGTCACTGTGAAGGTCCAGTGGATACAGTAAACCTGCAGAGGTGCATCAGAATGTAAAACTGGTGACACAGGAAAAGCTCAAAACATAGACAGTAGGAAGACTCAGTCTTCCTGTACTTAAGTCTGCATTGTGTCTCTTATATTTAATTCCGATGCAATTTCTGTGTTTCATCGTCCATGGGAAGGTCCAAGGAATACAGTAATCCTGCAGAGGTGCATCGGAATGTAAAACTGAATACACAGGAAACGCTGAAAACATAGACAGTAGGAAGACTCAGTCTTCCTGTACTTAAATCGGCATTGTGTCTCTTATATTTAATTCCGATGCAATTTCTGTGTTTCATCGTCAATTGGAAGGTCCAAGGGATACAGTGAACCTGCAGAGGTGCATCGGAATTTGAACTGATGACACAGGAAACGCTCAAAACATAGACCCTAAGAAGACTCAGTTTTCTTGTACTTATGTCGGCATTGTGTCTCTTATATTTCATTCCGATGCAATTTCTGTGTTTCAACGTCAATGGGAAGGTCCATGGGATACAGTAAACCTGCAAAGGTGCATCGGAATGTAAAACTGGTGACACAGGAATTGCTCAAAACATAGACAGTAGGAAGACACAGTCTTCCTGTACTTAAGTCGACTTTGTGTCTCTTACATTTAATTCCAAAGCAATTTCTGTGTTTCATCGTCACTGTGAAGGTGCAATGGATACAGTAAACCTGCAGAGGTGCATCGGAATGTAAAACTGGTGACACAGGAAACGCTCAAAACATAGACAGTAGGAAGACTTACTCTTCCTGTACTTTTGTCGGCTTTGTGTCTCTTATATTTAATTCCGATGCAATTTCTGTGTTTCGTCGTCACTGTGAAGGTCCAACGGATACAGTAAACCTGCAGAGGTGCATCGGAATGTAAAACTGGTGACACAGGAAACGCTCAAAACATAGACAGTACAAAGATTCAGTCTTCCTGTACTTAAGTCGGCATTGTGTCTCTTATATTTAATTCCGATCCTATTTCTGTGTTTCATCGTCACTGTGAAGGTCGAATGGATGCAGTGAACCTGCAGAGGTGCATCGGAATTAAAACTGATGACACAGGAAACGCTCAAAACATAGACCCTAAGAAGACTCAGTTTTCTTGTACTTATGTCGGCATTGTGTCTCTTATATTTAATTCCGATGCAATTTCTGTGTTTCAACGTCAATGGGAAGGTCCAAGGGATACAGTAAACCTGCAAAGGTGCATCGGAATGTAAAACTGGTGACACAGGAATCGCTCAAAACATAGACAGTAGGAAGACAAAGTCTTCCTGTACTTAAGTCGGCTTTGTGTCTCTTACATTTAATTCCAAAGCAATTTCTGTGTTTCATCGTCACTGTGAAGGTGCAATGGATACAGTAAACCTGCAGAGGTGCATCGGAATGTAAAACTGGTGACACAGGAAACGCTCAAAACATAGACAGTAGGAAGACTCACTCTTCCTGTACTTATGTCGGCATTGTGTCTCTCATATTTAATTCCGATGCAATTTCTGTGTTTCATCGTCAATGGGAAGGTCCAAGGGATACAGTAAACCTGCAGAGGTGTATCGGAATGTAAAACTGATGACACAGGAAACGCACAAAGCATAGACAGTAGGAACACTCAGCCTTCCTGTACACAAAACGGCATTGTGCCTCTTATATTTAAATCCGATGCAATTTCTGCATTTCATCGGCAATAGGAAGGTCCATTGGATACAGTAAACCTGCAAAGATGCATCGGAATGTAAAACTGCTGACACAGGAAACGCTGAAAACATACACCCTAAGAAGACTCATTTTTCTTGTACTTAAGTAGGCATTGTGTCTCTTATATTTAATTCCGATGCAATTTCTGTGTTTCATCGTCACTGGGAAGGTCCAATGGATACAGTAAACCTGCAGAGGTGCATCGGAATGTTAAACTGGTGACACAGGAAACGCTCAAAAGATAGAACCTAAGAAGACTTAGTTTTCTTGTACTTAAGTCGGCATTGTGTCTCTTATATTTAATTCCGATGCAATTTCTGTGTTTCATCGTCACTGTGAAGGTCAAATGGATACAGTAAACCTGCAGAGGAGCATCGGAATGTAAAACTGGTCACACAGGAAACGCTCAAAACATAGACAGTAGGAAGACTCAGTCTTCCTGTACTTAAGTCTGCATTTTGTCTTATATTTAAATCCGATGCAATTTCTGTCTTTCATCGTCAATGTGAAGGTCTAATGGATACAGTAATCCTGCAGAGATTCATCGGAATGTAAAACTGGTGACACAGAAACGCTCAAAACATAGACCCTAAAGAAGACTCAGTTTTCTTGTACTTAAGTCGGCACTGTGTCTCTTATATTTAATTCCGATCCAATGTCTGTGTTTCATCGTCGATGGGAATGTCCAAGGGATACAGTAAACCTGCAGAGGTGCATCGGAATGTAAAACTGGTGACACAGAAACGCTCAAAACATAGACCCTAAGAAGACTGAGTTTTGTAGTACTTATGTCGGCATTGTGTCTCTTATATTTAATTCCGATGCAATTTCTTTGTTTCATCGTCACTGTGAAGGTCCAACGGATACAGTAAACCTGCAGAGGTGCATCGGAATGTAAAACTGGTGACACAGGAAACGCTCAAAACATAGACAGTAGAAAGACTCAGTCTTCCTGTACTTAAGTCGGCATTGTGTCTCTTATGTTTAATTCCGATGCAATTTCTGTGTTTCATCGTCGATGGGAATGTCCAAGGGATACAGTAAACCTGCAGAGGTCCATCGGAATGTAAACCTCGTGACACGGGAAACGCTCAATACATAGACAGTAGGAAGACACAGTCTTCCTGTACTTAAGTCGGCATTGTGTCTCTTATATTTAAGTCCGATGCAATTTCTGTGTTTCATCGTCAATGGGAAGGTCCAATGGATACAGTAAACCTGCAGAGGTGCATCGGAATGTAAAACTGGTGACACAGGAAACGCTCAAAACATAGACAGTAGGAAGACTCAGTCTTCCTGACTTAAGTCGGCATTGTGTCTCCTATATTTAATTGCGATGCTATTTCTGTGTTTCATCGTCAACGGGAAGGTCCAATGTATACAGTAAACCTGCAGAGGTGCATCGGAATGTAAAACTGGTGACACAGGAAACGCTCAAAACATAGACAGTAGGAAGACTCAGTCTTCCTGTACTCAAGTCGGCATTATGTCTCTTATATTTAAATCCGATACAATTTCTATGTTTTATCGTCGATGGAAGGTCCAAGGGATACAGTAAACCTGCAGAGGTGCATCGGAATGTAAAACTGGTGACACAGGAAACGCTCAAAACATAGACAGTAGGAAGACTCAGTCTTCCTGACTTAAGGCGGCATTGTGTCTCTTACATTTAATTCCGATGAAATTTCTGTGTTTCATCGTCAATGGGAAGGTCCAAGGGATACAGTAAACCTGCAGAGGTGCATCGGAATGTAAACCTGGTGACACAAGAAACGCTCAATACATAGACAGTAGGAAGACTCAGTCTTCCTGTACTTAAGTCGGCATTTTGTCTCTTATATTTAATCCCGATGCAATTTCTGTGTTTCATCGTCAATGGGAAGGTCCAAGGGATACAGTAAACCTGCAGAGGTGCATCGGAATGTAAAACTGATTACACAGGAAACGCTGAAAACATAGACAGTAGGAAGAATCAGTCTTCCTGTATTTAAATCGGCATTGTGTCACTTATATTTAATTCCGATGCAATTTCTGTGTTTCATCGTCACTGTGAAGGTCCAAGGGATACAGTAAACCTGCAGAGGTGCATCGGAATGTAAAACTGGTGACACAGGAGACGCCCAAAACATAGACAGTCGGAAGACTCAGTCTTCCTTTACTTAAGTCGGCATTGTGTCTCGTATATTTAAATCCGATGCAATTTCTGTGTTTCATCGTCAATGGGAAGGTCCAATGGATACAGTAAACCTGCAGAGGTTCATCGATATGTAAAACTGGTGACACAGGAAACGCTCAAAACGTAGACAGTAGGAAGACTCAGTTTTCCTGTACTTAAGTCGGCATTGTGTCTCTTATATTTAATTCCGATGCAATTTCTGTGTTTCATCGTCGATGGGAATGTCCAAGGGTTACAGTAAACCTGCAGAGGGGCATCGGAATGTAAAACTGGTGTCACAGGAAACGCTCAAAACATAGACTGTAGGAAGACTCAGTCTTCCTGTACTTAAGTCGGCACTGTGTCTCTTATATTTAATTCCGATGCAATTTCTGTGGTTCATCGTCACTGTGAAGGTCGAATGGATGCAGTAAACCTGCAGAGACGCATCGGAATGTAAAACTGATGACACAGGAAACGCTCAAAGCATAGACAGTAGGAAGACTCAGCCTTCCTGTACTTAAGTCGGCATTGTGCCTCTTATATTTAAATCCGATGCAATTTCTGCGTTTCATCGGCAATAGGAAGGTCCAATGGATACAGTAAACCTGCAAAGGTGCATCGGAATGTAAAACTGGTGACAGAGGAAACGCTCAGAAATATAGACAGTAGGAAGACACAGTCTTCCTGTACTTAAGTTGGCATTGTGTCTATTATATTTAATTCCAAAGCAATTTCTGTGTTTCATCGTCACTGTGAAGGTGCAATGGATACAGTAAACCTGCATAGGTGCATCGGAATGTAAAACTGGTGACACAGGAAACGCTCAAAACGTAGACAGTAGGAAGACTCAGTCTTCCTGTACATAAGTCGACATTGTGTCTCTTAGATTTAATTCCGATGCAAGTTCTGTGTTTCATCGTGAATGGGAGGGTCCAAGGGAAACAGTAAACCTGCAGAGGTGCATAGGAATGTAAAACTGATTACACAGGAAACGCTGAAAACATAGACAGTATAAAGACTCAGTCTTCCTGTACTTACATCGGCATTGTGTCTCTTGTATTTAATTCCGATGCAATATCTGTGTTTCATCGTCACTGGGAAGGTCCAAGTGATACAGTAAACCTGCAGAGGTGCATCGGTATGTAAAACTGGTGACACAGGAAACGCTCAAAACATAGACCCTTAGAAGACTCAGTTTTCTTGTACTTAAGTCGGCATTGTGTCTCCTATATTTCATTCCGATGCAATTTCTGTGTTTCATCGTCACTGTGAAGGTCCAATGGATACAGAAAACCTGCAGAGGTGCATCGGAATGTAAAACTGGTGACACAGGAAACGCTGAAAACATAGACAGTAGGAAGACTCAGTTTTCCTGTACTTAAGTCGGCATTGTGTCTCTTATATTTAATTCCGATGCAATTTCTGTGTTTCATCGTCGATGGTAATGTCCAAGGGATACAGTAAACCTGCAGAGGTGCATCGGAATGTAAAACTGGTGTCACAGGAAACGCTCAAAACATAGACAGTAGGAAGACTCAGTCTTCCTGTACTTAAGTCGGCACTGTGTCTCTTATATTTAATTCCGATGCAATTTGTGTGTTTCATCGTCTTTGGGAAGGTCGAATGGATACAGTAATCCTGCAGAGGTTCATCGGAATGTAAAACTGGTGACACAGAAACGCTCAAAACATAGACCCTAGGAAGACTCAGTTTTGTAGTACTTAAGTCGGCATTGTGTCTCTTATATTTACTTCCGATGCATTTACTGTGTTTCGTCGTCACTGTGAAGGTCCTACGGATACTGTAAACCTGCAGAGGTGCATCGGAATGTAAAACTGGTGACACAGGAAACGCTCAAAACATAGACAGTAGAAAGACTCAGTCTTCCTGTACTTAAGTCGGCATTGTGTCTCTTATATTTAATTCCGATCCAATTTCTGTGTTTCATCGTCAATGGGAAGGTCCAAGGGATACAGTAAACCTGCAGAGGTGCATCGGAGTGTAAAACTGATGACACAGGAAACCGTCAAAACATAGACAGTAGGAAGACTCACACTTCCTGTACTTAAGTAGGCATTGTGTCTCTTATATTTAAATCCGATGCAATTTCTGTGTTTCGTCGTCACTGTGAAGGTCGAATGGATGCAGTAAACCTGCAGGGATGCATCGGAATGTAAAACTGATGACACAGGAAACGCACAAGGAATAGACCCTAAGAAGACTCAGTTTTATGTACTTATGTCGGCATTGTGTCTCTTATATTTAATTCCGATGCAATTTCTGTGTTTCAACGTCAATGGGAAGGCCCAAGGGATACAGTAAAACTGCAAAGGTGCATCGGAATGTAAAACTGGTGACACAGGAAACGCTCAAAACATAGACAGTAGGAAGACACAGACTTCCTGTACTTAAGTCGTCATTGTGTTTCTTATATTTAATTCCGATGCAATTTCTGTGTCTCATCGTCAGTGGGAAGGTCCAAGGGATACAGTAAACCTGCAGAGGTGCATCGTAATGTAAAACTGATGACACAGGAAACGCTCAAATCAGAGACAGTAGGAAAACTCAGACTTCCTGTACTTAAGTAGGCATTGTGTCTCTTATATTTAAATCCGATGCAATTTTTGCGTTTCATCGTGAATGGGAAGGTCCAATGGGTACAGTAAAAATGCAGAGGTGAATCGGAATGTAAAACTGGTGACACAGGAAACGCTCAAAACATAGACTGAAAGATGACTCATTTTTCTTGTACTTAAATCGGCATTGTGCCTGTTATATTTAAATCCGATGCAATTTCTGCGTTTCATCGGCAATAGGAAGGTCCAATGGATACAGTAAACCTGCAAAGGTGCATCGGAATGTAAAACTGGAGACACAGAAATCGCTCAAAGCATAGACAGTAGGAAGACACAGTCTTCCTGTACTTAAGTCTGCTTTGTGTCTCTTACATTTAATTCCAAAGCAATTTCTGTGTTTCATCGTCACTGTGAAGGTGCAATGGATACAGTAAACCTGCAGAGGTGCATCGGAATGTAAAACTGGTGACACAGGAAACGCTCAAAACATAGACAGTAGGAAGACTCAGTCTTCCTGTACTTATGTCGGCATTGTGTCTCTTATATTTAATTCCGATGCAATTTCTGTGTTTCATCGTCAATGAGAAGGTCCAAGGGATACAGTAAACCTGCAGAGGTGTATCGGAATGTCAAACTGATGACACAGGAAACGCACAAAACATAGACAGTAGGAAGACTCAGCCTTCCTGTACTTAAGTCGGCATCGTGCCTCTTATATTTCAATCCGATGCAATTTTTGCATTTCATCGGCAATAGGAAGGTCCATTGGATACAGTAAACCTGCAAAGGTGAATCGGAATGTAAAACTGGTGACACAGGAAACGCTGAAACATACACCCTAAGAAGACTCATCTTTCTTGTACTTAAGTCGGCATTGTGTCTCTTATATTTAATTCCGATGCAATTTCTGTGATTCATCGTCACTGGGAAGCTCCAATGGATACAGTAAACCTGCAGAGGTGCATCGGAATGTTAAACTGGTGACACAGGAGACGCTCAAAACATAGACAGTAGGAAGACTCTGTCTTCCTATACTTAAGTCTGCATTGTGTCTCTTATATTTAATTCCGATGCAATTTCCGTGTTTCATCGTCCATGGGAAGGTCCAAGGAATACAGTAAACCTGCAGAGGTGCATCGGAATGTAAAACTGATTACACAGGAAACGCTGAAAACATAGACAGTAGGAAGACTCAGTCTTCCTGTACTTAAATCGGCATTGTGTCACTTATATTTAATTCCGATGCAATCTCTATGTTTCATCGTCACTGTGAAGGTCCAAGGGATACAGTAAACCTGCAGAGGTGCATCGGAATGTAAACCTGGTGACACAGGAAACGCTCAAAACATAGACTGAAAGAAGACTCATTTTTCTTGTACTTAAGTCGGCACTGTGTCTCTTATATTTAATTCCGATGAAATTTCTGTGTTTCATCGTCACTGTGAAGGTCGAATGGATGCAGTAAACCTGCAGAGGTGCATCGGAATGTAAAACTGGTGACACAGGAGACGCTCAAAACATAGACAGTAGGAAGACTCAGTCTTCCTGTACTTAAGTCTGCATTGTGTCTTATATTTAAATCCGATGCAATTTCTGTCTTTCATCGTCACTGTGAAGGTCCTACGGATACTGTAAACCTGCAGAGATACATCGGAATGTAAAACTGATGACACAGGAAACGCTGAAGGCATAGACAGTAGGAAGACTCAGCCTTCCTGTACTTAAGTCAGCATTGTGCCTCTTATATTTAAAACCGATGCAATTTCTGCGTTTCATCGGCAATAGGAAGGTCCAATGGATACAGTAAACCTGCAAAGGTGCATCGCAATGTAAAACTGGTGACAGAGGAAACGCTCAGAAACATAGACAGTAGGAAGACACAGTCTTCCAGTACTTAAGTCGGCATTGTGTCTCTTATATTTAATTCCAAAGCTATTTCTGTGTTTCATCGTCACTGTGAAGGTGCAATGGATACAGTAAACATGCAGAGGTGCATCGGAATGTAAAACTGGTGACACAGGAAAAGCTCAAAACATTGACAGTAGGAAGACTCAGTCTTCCTGTACTTAAGTCGGCATTGTGTCTCTTATATTTAATTCCGATGCAATTTCTGTGTTTCATCGTCCATGGGAAGGTCCAAGGAATACAGTTAACCTGCAGAGGTGCATCGGAATGTAAAACTGATTACACAGGAAACGCTGAAAACATAGACAGTAGGAAGACTCAGTCTTCCTGTACTTAAATCGGCATTGTGTCACTTATATTTAATTCCGATGCAATTTCTATGTTTCATCGTCACTGTGAAGGTCCAAGGGATACAGTAAACCTGCAGAGGTGTATCGGAATGTAAAACTGGTGACACAGGAGACGCTCAAAACATAGACAGTTGGAAGACTCAGTCTTCCTTTACTTAAGTCGGCATTGTGTCTCTTATATTTAAATCCGATGCAATTTCTGTGTTTCATCGTCAATGGGAAGGTCCAATGGATACAGTAAACCTGCAGAGGTGAATCGAAATGTAAAGCTGGTGACACAGGAAACGCTCAAAACGTAGACATTAGGAAGACTCAGTTTTCCTGTACTTATGTCGGCATTGTGTCTCTTATATTTAATTCCGATGCAATTTCTTTGTTTCATCGTCTATGGGAATGTCAAAGGGATACAGTAAACCTGCAGAGGTGCATCGGAATGTAAAACTGGCGTCACAGGAAACGCTCAAAACATAGACAGTAGGAAGACTCAGTCTTCCCGTACTTAAGTCGGCATTGTGTCTCTTATACTTAATTCCGATGCAATTTCTGTGTTTCATCGTCCATGGGAAGGTCCAAGGGATACAGTAAACCTGCAGAGGCCCATCGGAATGTAAAACTGGTGACACAGGAAACGCTCAAAACATAGACCCTAAAGAAGACTCAGTTTTCTTGTACTTAAGTCGGCACTGTGTCTCTTATATTTAATTCCGATGCAATTTGTGTGTTTCAAGGTCTTTGGGAAGGTCGAATGGATACAGTAATCCTGCAGAGGTTCATCGGAATGTAAAACTGGTGACACAGAAACGCTCAAAACATAGACCCTAGGAAGACTCACTTTTGTAGTACTTAAGTCGGCATTGTGTCTCTTATATTTAATTCCGATGCAATTTCTGTGTTTCATCGTCACTGTGAAGGTCCAATGGATACAGTAAACCTGCAGAGGTGCATCGGAATGTAAAACTGGTGACACAGGAAACGCTCAAAACATAGACCCTAAGAAGACTGAGTTTTGTAGTACTTAAGACGGCATTGTGTCTCTTATATTTACTTCCGATGCAATTTCTGTGTTTCGTCGTCACTGTGAAGGTCCTACGGATACAGTAAACCTGCAGAGGTGCATCGGAATGTAAAACTGGTGACACAGGAAACGCTCAAAACATAGACAGTACAAAGACTCAGTCTTCCTGTACTTAAGTCGGCATTGTGTCTCTTATATTTAATTCCGATCCAATTTCTGTGTTTCATCGTCAATGGGAAGGTCAAAGGGATACAGTAAACCTGCAGAGGTGCATCGGAGTGTAAAACTGGTGACACAGGAAACCCTCAAAACATAGACAGTAGGAAGATTCAGACTTCCTGTACTTAAGTAGGCATTGTGTCTCTTATATTTAAATCCGATGCAATTTCTGTGTTTCATCGTCACTGTGAAGATCGAATGGATGCAGTAAACCTGCAGAGATGCATCGGAATGTAAAACTGATGACACAGGAAACGCTCAAAGCATAGACCCTAAGAAGACTCAGTTTTCTTGTACTTATGTCGGCATTGTGTCTCTTATATTTAATTCCAAAGCTATTTCTGTGTTTCATCGTCACTGTGAAGGTCGATTGGATACAGTACACCTGCAGAGGTGCATAGGTATGTAAAACTGGTGACACAGGAAAAGCTCAAAACATAGACAGTAGGAAGACTCAGTCTTCCTGTACTTAAGTCGGCATTGTGTCTGTTATAATTTAATTCCGATGCAATTTCTGTGTTTCATCGTCCATGGGAAGGTCCAAGGAATACTGTAAACCTGCAGAGGTGCATCGGAATGTAAAACTGATTACACAGGAAACGCTGAAAACATAGACAGTAGGAAGACTCAGTCTTCCTGTACTTAAATCGGCATTGTGTCACTTATATTTAATTCCGATGCAATTTCTGTGTTTCATCGTCACTGTGAAGGTCCAAGGGATACAGTAAACCTGCAGAGGTGCATCGGAATGTAAAACTGGTGACACAGGAGACGCTCAAAACATAGACAGTAGGAAGACTCAGTCTTCCATTACTTAAGTCGGCATTGTGTCTCTTATATTTAAATCCGATGCAATTTCTGTGTTTCATCGTCAATGGGAAGGTCCAATGGATACAGTAAACCTGCAGAGGTGAATCGAAATGTAAAGCTGGTGACACAGGAAACGCTCAAAACGTAGACAGAAGGAAGACTCAGTTTTCCTGTACTTAAGTCGGCATTGTGTCTCTTATATTTAATTCCGATGCAATTTCTTTGTTTCATCGTCGATGGGAATGTCCAAGGGATACAGTAAACCTGCAGAGGTGCATCGGAATGTAAAACTGGTGTCACAGGAAACGCTCAAAACATAGACAGTAGGAAGACTCAGTCTTCCCGTACTTATGTCGGCATTGTGTCTCTTATACTTAATTCCGATGCAATTTCTGTGTTTCATTGTCCATGGGAAGGTCCAAGGGATACAGTAAACCTGCAGAGGCCCATCGGAATGTAAAACTGGTGACACAGGAAACGCTCAAAACATAGACCCTAAAGAAGACTCAGTTTTCTTGTACTTAAGTCGGCACTGTGTCTCTTATATTTAATTCCGATGCAATTTGTGTGTTTCATAGTCTTTGGGAAGGTCGAATGGATACAGTAATCCTGCAGAGGTTCATCGGAATGTAAAACTGGTGACACAGAAACGCTCAAAACATAGACCCTAGGAAGACTCAGTTTTGTAGTACTTAAGTCGGCATTGTGTCTCTCATATTTAATTCCGATGCAATTTCTGTGTTTCATCGTCACTGTGAAGGTCCAATGGATACAGTAAACCTGCAGAGGTGCATCGGAATGTAAAACTGGTGACACACGAAACGCTCAAAACATAGACCCTGAGAAGACTGAGTTTTGTAGTACTTAAGTCGGCATTGTGTCTCTTATACTTACTTCCGATGCAATTTCTGTGTTTCGTCGTCACTGTGAAGGTCCTACGGATACAGTAAACCTGCAGAGGTGCATCGGAATGTAAAACTGGTGACACAGGAAACGCTCAAAACATAGACAGTACAAAGACTCAGTCTTCCTGTACTTAAGTCGGCATTGTGTCTCTTATATTTAATTCCGATCCAATTTCTGTGTTTCATCGTCAATGGGAAGGTCCAAGGGATACAGTAAACCTGCAGAGGTGCATCGGAGTGTAAAACTGATGACACAGGAAACCCTCAAAACATAGACAGTAGGAAGATTCAGACTTCCTATACTCAAGTAGGCATTGTGTCTCTTATATTTAAATCCGATGCAATGTCTGTGTTTCATCGTCACAGTGAAGGTCGAATGGATGCAGTTAACCTGCAGAGATGCATCGGAATGTAAAACTGATGACACAGGATACGCTCAAAACATAGACCCTAAGAAGACTCAGTTTTCTTGTACTTATGTCGGCATTGTGTCTTTTATATTTAATTCCGATGCAATTTATGTGTTTCATCGTCCATGGGAAGGTCCAAGGAATACAGTAGACCTGCAGAGGTGCATGGGAATGTAAAACTGATTACACAGGAAACGCTGAAAACATAGACAGTAGGAAGACTCAGTCTTCCTGTACTTAGGTCGGCATTGTGTCTCTTATATTTAATTCCAAAGCTATTTCTGTGTTTCATCGTCACTGTGAAGGTCGATTGGATACAGTACACCTGCAGAGGTGCATCGGAATGTGAAACTGGTGACACAGGAAAAGCTCAAAACATAGACAGTAGGAAGACTCAGTCTTCCTGTACTTAAGTCGGCATTGTGTCTCTTATATTTAATTCCGATGCAATTTCTGTGTTTCATCGTCCATGGGAAGGTCCAAGGAATACAGTAGACCTGCAGAGGTGCATCGGAATGTAAAACTGATTACACAGGAAACGCTGAAAACATAGACAGTAGGAAGACTCAGTCTTCCTGTACTTAAATCGGCATTGTGTCACTTATATTTAATTCCGATGCAATTTCTGTGTTTCATCGTCACTGTAAAGGTCCAAGGGATACAGTAAACCTGCAGAGGTGCATCGGAATGTAAAACTGGTGACACAGGAGACGCTCAAAGCATAGACAGTAGGAAGACTCAGTCTTCCTTTACTTAAGTCGGCATTGTGTCTCTTATATTTAAATCCGATGCAATTTCTGTGTTTCATCGTCAATGGGAAGGTCCAATGGATACAGTAAACCTGCAGAGGTGAATGGAAATGTAAAGCTGGTGACACAGGAAACGCTCAAAACGTAGACAGTAGAAAGACTCAGTTTTCCTGTACTTAAGTCGGCATTGTGTCTCTTATATTTAATTCCGATGCAATTTCTTTGTTTCATCGTCGATGGGAATGTCCAAGGGATACAGTAAACCTGCAGAGGTGCATCGGAATGTAAAACTGGTGTCACAGGAAACGCTCAAAACATAGACAGTAGGAAGATTCAGTCTTCCCGTACTTAAGTCGGCATTGTGTCTCTTATGCTTAATTCCGATGCAATTTCTGTGTTTCATCGTCCATGGGAAGGTCCAATGGATACAGTAAACCTGCAGAGGTGAATGGAAATGTAAAACTGGTGACACAGGAAACGCTCAAAACATAGACCCTAAAGAAGTCTCAGTTTTCTTGTACTTAAGTCGGCACTGTGTCTCTTATATTTAATTCCGATGCAATTTGTGTGTTTCATAGTCTTTTGGGAAGGTCGAATGGATACAGTAATCCTGCAGAGGTTCATCGGAATGTAAAACTGGTGACACAGAAACGCTCAAAACATAGACCCTAGGAAGACTCAGTTTTGTAGTACTTAAGTCGGCATTGTGTCTCTTATATTTAATTCCGATGCAATTTCTGTGTTTCATCGTCACTGTGAAGGTCCAATGGATACAGTAAACCTGCAGAGGTGCATCGGAATGTAAAACTGGTGACGCAGGAAACGCTCAAAACATAGACCCTAAGAAGACTGAGTTTTGTAGTACTTATGTCGGCATTGTGTCTCTTATATTTACTTCCGATGCATTTTCTGTGTTTCGTCGTCACTGTGAAGGTCCTACGGATACAGTAAACCTGCAGAGGTGCATCGGAATGTAAAACTGTAGACACAGGAAACGCTCAAAACATAGACAATACAAAGACTCAGTCTTCCTGTACTTAAGTCGGCATTGTGTCTCTTATATTTAATTCCGATGCAATTTCTTTGTTTCATCGTCGATGGGAAGGTCCAAGGGATACAGTAAACCTGCAGAGGCCCATCGGAATGTAAAACTGGTGACACAGGAAACGCTCAAAACATAGACCCTAAAGAAGACTCAGTTTTCTTGTACTTAAGTCGGCACTGTCTTTCTTATATTTAATTCCGATGCAATTTGTGTGTTTCATAGTCTTTGGGAAGGTCGAATGGATACAGTAATCCTGCAGAGGTTCATCAGAATGTAAAACTGGTGACACAGAAACGCTCAAAACATAGACCCTAGGAAGACTCAGTTTTGTAGTACTTAAGTCGGCATTGTGTCTCTCATATTTAATTCCGATGCAATTTCTGTGTTTCATCGTCACAGTGAAGGTCCAATGGATACAGTAAACCTGCAGAGGTGCATCGGAATGTAGAACTGGTGACACAGGAAACGCTCAAAACATAGACCTTAGAAGACTGAGTTTTGTAGTACTTAAGTCGGCAATGTGTCTCTTATATTTACTTCCGATGCAATTTCTGTGTTTCGTCGTCACTGTGAAGGTCCTACGGATACATTAAACCTGCAGAGGTGCATCGGAATGTAAAACTGGTGACACAGGAAACGCTCAAAACATAGACATTACAAAGACTCAGTCTTCCTGTACTTAAGTCGGCATTGTGTCTCTTATATTTAATTCCGATCCAATTTCTGTGTTTCATCGTCAATGGGAAGGTCCAAGGGATACAGTAAACCTGCAGAGGTGCATCGGAGTGTAAAACTGATGACACAGGAAACCCTCAAAACATAGACAGTACTAAGATTCAGACTTCCTATACTTAAGTAGGCATTGTGTCTCTTATATTTAAATCCGATGCAATTTCTGTGTTTCATCGTCACAGTGAAGGTCGAATGGATGCAGTTAACCTGCAGAGATGCATCGGAATGTAAAACTGATGACACAGGAAACGCTCAAAGCATAGACCCTAAGAAGACTCAGTTTTCTTGTACTTATGTCGGTATTGTGTCTCTTATATCTAATTCCGATGCAATTTATGTGTTTCAACGTCACTGTGAATGTCGAATGGACGCAGTAAACCGGCAGAGGTCTATCAGGAATGTAAAACTGGTGACACAGGAAACGCTCAAAACATAGACAGTAGGAAGACACAGTCTTCCTGTACTTAAGTCGGCATTGAGTCTCTTATATTTAATTCCAAAGCTATTTCTGTGTTTCATCGTCACTGTGAAGGTCGATTGGATACAGTACACCTGCAGAGGTGCATCGGAATGTAAAACTGGTGACACAGGAAAAGCTCAAAACATAGACAGTAGGAAGACTCAGTCTTCCTGTACTTAAGTCGGCATTGTGTCTCTTATATTTAATTCCGATGCAATTTCTGTGTTTCATCGTCCATGGGAAGGTCCAAGGAATACTGTAAACCTGCAGAGGTGCATCGGAATGTAAAACTGATTACACAGGAAACGCTGAAAACATAGACATTAGGAAGACTCAGTCTTCCTGTACTTAAATCGGCATTGTGTCACTTATATTTAATTCCGATGCAATTTCTGTGTTTCATCGTCACTGTAAAGGTCCAAGGGATACAGTAAACCTGCAGAGGTGCATCGGAATGTAAAACTGGTGACACAGGAGACGCTCAAAACATAGACAGTAGGAAGACTCAGTCTTCCTTTACTTAAGTCGGCATTGTGTCTCTTATATTTAAATCCGATGCAATTTCTGTGTTTCATCGTCAATGGGAAGGTCCAATGGATACAGTAAACCTGCAGAGGTGAATCGAAATGTAAAGCTGGTGACACAGGAAACGCTCAAAACGTAGACAGTAGGAAGACTCAGTTTTCCTGTACTTAAGTCGGCATTGTGTCTCTTATATTTAATTCCGATGCAATTTCTTTGTTTCATCGTCGATGGGAATGTCCAAGGGATACAGTAAACCTGCAGAGGTGCATTGGAATGTAAAACTGGTGTCACAGGAAACGCTCAAAACATAGACAGTAGGAAGATTCAGTCTTCCCGTACTTAAGTCGGCATTGTGTCTCTTATACTTAATTCCCATGCAATTTCTGTGTTTCATCGTCCATGGGAAGGTCCAAGGGATACAGTAAACCTGCAGAGGCCCATCGGAATGTAAAACTGGTGACACAGGAAACGCTCAAAACATAGACCCTAAAGAAGTCTCAGTTTTCTTGTACTTAAGTCGGCACTGTGTCTCTTATATTTAATTCCGATGCAATTTGTGTGTTTCATAGTCTTTGGGAAGGTCGAATGGATACAGTAATCCTGCAGAGGTTCATCGGAATGTAAAACTGGTGACACAGAAACGCTCAAAACATAGACCTTAGAAGACTGAGTTTTGTAGTACTTAAGTCGGCAATGTGTCTCTTATATTTACTTCCGATGCAATTTCTGTGTTTCGTCATCACTGTGAAGGTCCTACGGATACAGTAAACCTGCAGAGGTGCATCGGAATGTAAAACTGGTGACACAGGAAACGCTCAAAACATAGACAGTACAAAGACTCAGTCTTCCTGTACTTAATTCGGCATTGTGTCTCTTATATTTAATTCCGATCCAATTTCTGTGTTTCATCGTCAATGGGAAGGTCCAAGGGATACAGTAAACCTGCAGAGGTGCATCGGAGTGTAAAACTGATGACACAGGAAACCCTCAAAACATAGACAGTAGGAAGATTCAGACTTCCTATACTTAAGTAGGCATTGTGTCTCTTATATTTAAATCCGATGCAATTTCTGTGTTTCATCGTCACAGTGAAGGTCGAATGGATGCAGTTAACCTGCAGAGATGCATCGGAATGTAAAACTGATGACACAGGAAACGCTCAAAGCATAGACCCTAAGAAGACTCAGTTTTCTTGTACTTATGTCGGCATTGTGTCTCTTATATGTAATTCCGATGCAATTTATGTGTTTCAACGTCACTGTGAATGTCGAATGGATACAGTAAACCGGCAGAGGTCTATCAGGATGTAAAACTGGTGACACAGGAAACGCTCAAAACATAGACAGTAGGAAGACTCAGTCTTCCTGTACTTAAGTCGGCATTGTGTCTCTTATATTTAATTCCGATGCAATTTCTGTGTTTCATCGCCCATGGGAAGGTCCAAGGAATACAGTAAACCTGCAGAGGTGCATCGGAATGTAAAACTGATTACACAGGAAACGCTGAAAACATAGACATTAGGAAGACTCAGTCTTCCTGTACTTAAATCGGCATTGTGTCACTTATAATTAATTCCGATGCAATTTCTGTGTTTCATCGTCACTGTAAAGGTCCAAGGGATACAGTAAACCTGCAGAGGTGCATCGGAATGTAAAACTGGTGACACAGGAGACGCTCAAAACATAGACAGTAGGAAGACTCAGTCTTCCTTTACTTAAGTCGGCATTGTGTCTCTTATATTTAAATCCGATGCAATTTCTGTGTTTCATCGTCAATGGGAAGGTCCAATGGATACAGTAAACCTGCAGAGGTGAATGGAAATGTAAAGCTGGTGACACAGGAAACGCTCAAAACGTAGACAGTAGGAAGACTCAGTTTTCCTGTACTTAAGTCGGCATTGTGTCTCTTATATTTAATTCCGATGCAATTTCTTTGTTTCATCGTCGATGGGAATGTCCAAGGGATACAGTAAACCTGCAGAGGTGCATTGGAATGTAAAACTGGTGTCACAGGAAACGCTCAAAACATAGACAGTAGGAAGATTCAGTCTTCCCGTACTTAAGTCGGCATTGTGTCTCTTATACTTAATTCCCATGCAATTTCTGTGTTTCATCGTCCATGGGAAGGTCCAAGGGATACAGTAAACCTGCAGAGGCCCATCGGAATGTAAAACTGGTGACACAGGAAACGCTCAAAACATAGACCCTAAAGAAGTCTCAGTTTTCTTGTACTTAAGTCGGCACTGTGTCTCTTATATTTAATTCCGATGCAATTTGTGTGTTTCATAGTCTTTGGGAAGGTCGAATGGATACAGTAATCCTGCAGAGGTTCATCGGAATGTAAAACTGGTGACACAGAAACGCTCAAAACATAGACCTTAGAAGACTGAGTTTTGTAGTACTTAAGTCGGCAATGTGTCTCTTATATTTACTTCCGATGCAATTTCTGTGTTTCGTCGTCACTGTGAAGGTCCTACGGATACAGTAAACCTGCAGAGGTGCATCGGAATGTAAAACTGGTGACACAGGAAACGCTCAAAACATAGACAGTACAAAGACTCAGTCTTCCTGTACTTAAGTCGGCATTGTGTCTCTTATATTTAATTCCGATCCAATTTCTGTGTTTCATCGTCAATGGGAAGGTCCAAGGGATACAGTAAACCTGCAGAGGTGCATCGGAGTGTAAAACTGATGACACAGGAAACCCTCAAAACATAGACAGTAGGAAGATTCAGACTTCCTATACTTAAGTAGGCATTGTGTCTCTTATATTTAAATCCGATGCAATTTCTGTGTTTCATCGTCACAGTGAAGGTCGAATGGATGCAGTTAACCTGCAGAGATGCATCGGAATGTAAAACTGATGACACAGGAAACGCTCAAAGCATAGACAGTAGGAAGACTCAGTCTTCCTGTACTTAAGTCGGCATTGTGTCTCTTATATTTAATTCCGATGCAATTTCTGTGTTTCATCGCCCATGGGAAGGTCCAAGGAATACAGTAAACCTGCAGAGGTGGATCGGAATGTAAAACTGATTACACAGGAAACGCTGAAAACATAGACATTAGGAAGACTCAGTCTTCCTGTACTTAAATCAGCATTGTGTCACTTATATTTAATTCCGATGCAATTTCTGTGTTTCATCGTCACTGTAAAGGTCCAAGGGATACAGTAAACCTGCAGAGGTGCATCGGAATGTAAAACTGGTTACACAGGAGACACTCAAAACATAGACAGTTGGAACATTCAGTCTTCCCGTACTTAAGTCGGCATTGTGTCTCTTATACTTAATTCCGATGCAATTTCTGTCTTTCATCGTCCATGGGAAGGTCCAAAGGTTACAGTAAACCTGCGGAGGCCCATCGGAATGTAAAACTGGTGACACAGGAAACGCTCAAAACATAGACCCTAAAGAAGTCTCAGTTTTCTTGTACTTAAGTAGGCACTGTGTCTCTTATATTTAATTCCGATGCAATTTGTGTGTTTCATAGTCTTTGGGAAGGTCGAATGGATACAGTAATCCTGCAGAGGTTCATCGGAATGTAAAACTGGTGACACAGAAACGCTCAAAACATAGACCCTAGGAAGACTCAGTTTTTTAGTACTTAAGTCGGCATTGTGTCTCTTATATTTAATTCCGATGCAATTTCTGTGTTTCATCATCACTGTGAAGGTCCAATGGATACAGTAAACCTGCAGAGGTGCATCGGAATGTAAAACTGGTGACACAGGAAACGATCAAAACATAGACCCTAAGAAGACTGAGTTTTGTAGTACTTATGTCGGCGTTGTGTCTCTTATATTTACTTCCGATGCAATTTCTGTGTTTCGTCGTCACTGTGAAGGTCCTTCGGATACAGTAAACCTGCAGAGGTGCATCGGAATGTAAAACTGGTGACACAGGAAACGCTCAAAACATAGACAATACAAAGACTCAGTCTTCCTGTACTTAAGTCGGCATTGTGTCTCTTATATTTAATTCCGATCCAATTTCTGTGTTTCATCGTCAATGGGAAGGTCAAAGGGATACAGTAAACCTGCAGAGGTGCATCGGAGTGTAAAACTGATGACACAGGAAACCCTCAAAACATAGACAGTAGGAAGATTCAGACTTCCTGTACTTAAGTAGGCATTGTGTCTCTTATATTTAAATAAGATGCAATTTCTGTGTTTCATCGTCACTGTGAAGGTCGAATGGATGCAGTAAACCTGCAGAGATGCATCGGAATGTAAAACTGATGACACAAGAAACGCTCATAGCATAGACCCTAAGAGGACTCAGTTTTCTTGTACTTATGTCGGCATTGTGTCTCTTATATTTAATTCCGATGCAATTTCTGTGTTTCAACGTCACTGTGAATGTCGAATGGATACAGTAAACCTGCAGAGGTGGATCGGAATGTAAAACTGGTGACACAGGAAACGCTCAAAACGTAGACAGTAGGAAGACTCAGTCTTCCTGTACTTAAGTCTGCATTTTGTCTCTTATATTTAAATCCGATGCAATTTCTGTCTTTCATCGTCAATGGGAAGGTCCAATGGATACAGTAAGCCTGCAGAGGTGCATCGGAATGTAAAACTGGTGACACAGGAAACGCTCAAAACGTAGACAGTAGGAAGACACAGCCTTCCTGACTTAAGTCGTCATTGTGTCTCTTATACTTAATTCCGATGAAATTTCTGTGTTTCATCGTCAATGGGAAGGTCCAAGGGATACAGTAAACCTGCAAAGGTGCATATGAATGTAAAACTGGTGACACAGGAAACGCTCAAATCATAGACAGTAGGAAGACACAGTCTTCCTGTACTTAAGTCGGCATTGTGTCTCTTATATTTAATTCCATAGCAATTTCTGTGTTTCATCGTCACTGTGAAGGTGCAATGGATACAGTAAACCTGCAGAGGTGCATCGGAATGTAAAACTGGTGACACAGGAAACGCTCAAAACATATACAGTAGGAAGACTCAGTCTTCCTGTACTTAAGTCGGCATTGTGTCTCTTCTATTTAATTCCGATGCAATATCTGTGTTTCATCGTCAGTGGGAAGGTCCAAGGGATACAGTAAACCTGCAGAGGTGCATCGGAATGTAAATCTGATGACACAGGAAACGCTCAAATCATAGACACTAGGAAAACTCAGACTTCCTGTACTTAAGTAGGCATTCTGTCTCTTATTTTTAAATCCGATGCAGTTTTTGCGTTTCATCGTCAATGGGAAGGTCCAATGGGTACAGTAAACCTGCAGAGGTGTATCGGAATGTAAAATTGGTGACACAGGAAACGCTCAAAACATAGACTTGAAGAAGACTCAGTTTTCTTGTACTGAAGTCGGCACTGTGTCTCTTATATTTAATTCCGATGCAATTTATGTGTTTCTTCGTCACTGTGAAGGTCGAATGGATGCAGTAAACCAGCAGACATGCATCGGAATGTAAAACTGATGACACAGCAAACGCTCAAAGCATAGACAGTAGGAAGAGTCAGCCTTCCTATACTTAAGTCGGCATTGTGCCTTTTATATTTAATTCCGATGCAATTTCTGTGTTTCATCGTAACTGTGAAGGTCGAATGGATACAGTAAACCTGCAGAGGTGCATCGGAATGTAAAACTGATGACAGAGAAAACGCTCAAAACATAGACAGTATTAAGACTCAGCCTTCCTGTACTTAAGTCGGCATTGTGCCTCTTATATTTAAATCCGATGCAATTTCTGCGTTTCATCGGCAATAGGAAGGTGCAATGGATACAGTAAACCTGCAAAGGTGCATCGGAATGTAAAACTGGTGACACAGGAAACGCTCAAAACATAGACCCTAAGAAGACTCAGCTTTCTTGTACTTAAGTCGGCATTGTGTCTCTTATATTTAATTCCGATGCAATTTCTGTGTTTCATCGTCACTGTTAAGGTCGAATGGATACAGTAAACCTGCAGAGGTGCATCGGAATGTAAAACTGGTGACACAGGAAACGCTCAAAACATAGACCATAAGAAGACTCAGTTTTCTTGTACTTAAGTCGGCATTGTGTCTCTTATATTTAATTCCGATGCAATTTCTGTGTTTCATCGTCACTGGGAAGGTTTAATGGATACAGTAAACCTGCAGAGGTGCATCGGAATGTAAAACTGGTGACACAGGAAACGCTCAAAACATGGACCCTAAGAAGACTCAGTTTCCTTGTACTTAAGTCGGCATTATGTCTTTTATATTTAATTCCGATGCAATTTCTGTGTTTCATCGTAACTGTGAAGGTCGAATGGATACAGTAAACCTGCAGAGGTGCATCGGAATGTAAAACTGGTGACACAGGAAACGCTCAATACATAGACAGTAGGAAAACACTGTCTTCCTCTACTTTAGTCGGCATTGTGGTTCTTATATTTAATTCCAAAGCAATTTTTGTGTATCATCGTCACTGTGAAGGTCGAATGGATGCACTAAACCTGCAGAGATGCATCGGAATGTAAAACTGATGACACAGGAAACGCTCAAAACGTAGACAGTAAGAAGACTCAGACTTCCTGTACTTATGTAGGCATTGTGTCTCTTATATTTAAATCGAATGCAATTTCTGTGTTTCATCGTCAATGGGAAGGTCCAATGGATACAGTAAACCTGCAGAGGTGCATCGGAATGTAAAAATGGTGACACAGGAAACGCTCAAAACGTAGACAGTAGGAAGCCTCAGTCTTTCTGTACTTAAGTCGGCATTGAGTCTCTAATATTTAATTCCGATGCAATTTCTGTGTTTCATCGTCGACGGGAAGGTCCAAGGGATACAGTAAACCTGCAGAGGCCCATCGGTATGTAAAACTGGTGACACAGGAAACCCTCAAAACATAGACCCTAGAGGAGACTCAGTTTTCTTGTACTTAATTCGCCATTGTGTCTCTTATATTTAATTCCGATGCAATTTCTGTCTTTCATCGTCACTGGGAAGGTCCAATGGATACAGTAAACCTGCAGAGGTTCATCGGAATGTAAAACTGGTGACACAGAAACGCTCAAAACATAGACCCTAAGAAGGCTCAGTTTTGTATACTTAAGTCGGCATTGTGTCTCTTATATTTAATTCCGATGCAATTTCTGTGTTTCATCGTCAATGGGAAGGCCCAAGGGATACAGTAAACCTGCAGAGGTGCACCAGAATGTAAAACTGGTGACACAGGAAACGCTAAAAAACATAGACAGTAGGAAGACTCAGTCTTCCTGTACTTAAGTCGTTATTGTGTCTCTTATATTTAATTCCGATGCAATTTCTGTGTTTCATCGTCCATGGGAAGGTCGAACGAATACAGTAAACCTGCAGAGGTGCATCGGAATGTAAAACTGGTGACACAGGAAACGCTCAAAACATAGACCCTAAAGAAGACTCAGTTTTCTTGTCTTAAGTCGGCATTGTGTCTCTTATATTTAATTCAGATGCAATTTCTGTGTTTCATCGTCAATGGGAAGGCCCAAGGGATACAGTAAACCTGCAGAGGTGCATCGGAATATAAAACTGGTGACACAGGAAACGCTCAAAACATAGACAGTAGAAAGACTCAGTCTTCCTGTACTTATGTCGGCATTGTGTCTCTGATATTTAATTCCGATCCAATTTCTGTGTTTCATCGTCAATGGGACGGTCCAAGGGATACAGTAAACCTGAAAAGGTGCATCGGAATGTAAAACTGATGACAGAGAAAACGCTCAAAACATAGACAGTATTAAGACTCAGCCTTCCTGTACTTAAGTCGGCATTGTGCCTCTTATATTTAAATCCGATGCAATTTCTGCGTTTCATCGGCAATAGGAAGGTGCAATGGATACAGTAAACCTGCAAAGGTGCATCGGAATGTAAAACTGGTGACACAGGAAACGCTCAAAACATAGAGCCTAAGAAGACTCAGCTTTCTTGTACTTAAGTCGGCATTGTGTCTCTTATATTTAATTCCGATGCAATTTCTGTGTTTCATCGTCACTGTTAAGGTCGAATGGATACAGTAAACCTGCAGAGGTGCATCGGAATGTAAAACTGGTGACACAGGAAACGCTCAAAACATAGACCATAAGAAGACTCAGTTTTCTTGTACTTAAGTCGGCATTGTGTCTCTTATATTTAATTCCGATGCAATTTCTGTGTTTCATCGTCACTGGGAAGGTTTAATGGATACAGTAAACCTGCAGAGGTGCATCGGAATGTAAAACTGGTGACACAGGAAACGCTCAAAACATAGACAGTAGAAAGACTCAGTCTTCCTGTACTTATGTCGGCATTGTGTCTCTGATATTTAATTCCGATCCAATTTCTGTGTTTCATCGTCAATGGGAAGGTCCAAGGGATACAGTAAACCTGAAAAGGTGCATCGGAATGTAAAACTGATGACAGAGAAAACGCTCAAAACATAGACAGTATTAAGACTCAGCCTTCCTGTACTTAAGTCGGCATTGTGCCTGTTATATTTAAATCCGATGCAATTTCTGCGTTTCATCGGCAATAGGAAGGTGCAATGGATACAGTAAACCTGCAAAGGTGCATCGGAATGTAAAACTGGTGACACAGGAAACGCTCAAAACATAGACCCTAAGAAGACTCAGCTTTCTTGTACTTAAGTCGGCATTGTGTCTCTTATATTTAATTCCGATGCAATTTCTGTGTTTCATCGTCACTGTTAAGGTCGAATGGATACAGTAAACCTGCAGAGGTGCATCGGAATGTAAAACTGGTGACACAGGAAACGCTCAAAACATAGACCATAAGAAGACTCAGTTTTCTTGTACTTAAGTCGGCATTGTGTCTCTTATATTTAATTCCGATGCAATTTCTGTGTTTCATCGTCACTGGGAAGGTTTAATTGATACAGTAAACCTGCAGAGGTGCATCGGAATGTAAAACTGGTGACACAGGAAACGCTCAAAACATGGACCCTAAGAAGACTCAGTTTTCTTGTACTTAAGTCGGCATTATGTCTTTTATATTTAATTCCGATGCAATATCTGTGTTTCATCGTAACTGTGAAGGTCGAATGGATACAGTAAACCTGCAGAGGTGCATCGGAATGTAAAACTGGTGACACAGGAAACGCTCAAACATAGACAGAGGGAAGCCTCAGTCTTCCTGTACTTAAGTCTGCATTGTGTCTCTTATATTTAATTCCGATGAAATTTCTGTGATTCATCGTCAATTGGAAGGTTTAAGGGATACAGTAAACCTTCAGAGGTGCATCGGAATGTAAACCTGGTGACACAGGAAACGCTCAATACATAGACAGTAGGAAAACTCTGTCTTCCTCTACTTTAGTCGGCATTGTGGTTCTTATATTTAATTCCAAAGCAATTTTTGTGTATCATCGTCACTGTGAAGGTCGAATGGATGCACTAAACCTGCAGAGATGCATCGGAATGTAAAACTGATGACACAGGAAACGCTCAAAACGTAGACAGTAAGAAGACTCAGACTTCCTGTACTTATGTAGGCATTGTGTCTCTTATATTTAAATCGAATGCAATTTCTGTGTTTCATCGTCAATGGGAACGTCCAATGGATACAGTAAACCTGCAGAGGTGCATCGGAATGTAAAAATGGTGACACAGGAAACGCTCAAAACGTAGACAGTAGGAAGCCTCAGTCTTCCTGTACTTAAGTCGGCATTGAGTCTCTAATATTTAATTCCGATGCAATTTCTGTGTTTCATCGTCGACGGGAAGGTCCATGGGATACAGTAAACCTGCAGAGGCCCATCGGTATGTAAAACTGGTGACACAGGAAACCCTCAAAACATAGACCCTAAAGGAGACTCAGTTTTCTTGTACTTAATTCGCCATTGTGTCTCTTATATTTAATTCCGATGCAATTTCTGTCTTTCATCGTCACTGGGAAGGTCCAATGGATACAGTAAACCTGCAGAGGTTCATCGGAATGTAAAACTGGTGACACAGAAACGCTCAAAACATAGACCCTAAGAAGGCTCAGTTTTGTATACTTAAGTCGGCATTGTGTCTCTTATATTTAATTCCGATGCAATTTCTGTGTTTCATCGTCAATGGGAAGGCCCAAGGGATACAGTAAACCTGCAGAGGTGCACCAGAATATAAAACTGGTGACACAGGAAACGCTAAAAAACATAGACAGTAGGAAGACTCAGTCTTCCTGTACTTAAGTCGTTATTGTGTCTATTATATTTAATTCCGATGCAATTTCTGTGTTTCATCGTCCATGGGAAGGTCCAACGAATACAGTAAACCTGCAGAGGTGCATCGGAATGTAAAACTGATTACACAGGAAACGCTGAAAACATAGACAGTAGCAAGACTCAGACTTCCTGTACTTAAGTAGGCATTGTGCCTCTTATATTTAAATCGAATGCAATTTCTGTGTTTCATCGTCAATGGGAACGTCCAATGGATACAGTAAACCTGCAGAGGTGCATCGGAATGTAAAACTGGTGACACAGGAAACGCTCAAAACGTAGACAGTAGGAAGCCTCAGTCTCCCTGTACTTAAGTCGGCATTGAGTCTCTAATATTTAATTCCGATGCAATTTCTGTGTTTCATCGTCGACGGGAAGGTCCAAGGGATACGATAAACCTGCAGAGGCCCATCGGTATGTAAAACTGGTGACACAGGAAACGCTCAAAGCATAGACCCTAAAGGAGACTCAGTTTTCTTGTACTTAAGTCGCCATTGTGTCTCTTATATTTAATTCCTATGCAATTTCTGTGTTTCATCGTCAATGGGAAGGTCCAATGGATACAGTTAACCTGCAGAGGTTCATCGGAATATAAAACTGGTGACACAGAAACGCTCAAAACATAGACCCTAAGAAGGCTCAGTTTTGTAGTACTTAAGTCGGCATTGTGTCTCTTATATTTAATTCCGATGCAATTTCTGTGTTTCATCGTCAATGCGAAGGTCCAATGGATACAGTAAACCTGCAGAGGTGCATCGGAATGTAAAACTGGTGACACAGGAAACGCTCAAAACGTAGACAGTAGGAAGCCTCAGTCTTCCTGTACTTAAGTCGGCATTGAGTCTCTAATATTTAATTCCGATGCAATTTCTGTGTTTCATCGCCGACGGGAAGGTCCAAGGGATACAGTAAACCTGCAGAGGCCCATCGGTATGTAAAACTGGTGACACAGGAAACCCTCAAAACATAGACCCTAAAGGAGACTCAGTTTTCTTGTACTTAATTCGCCATTGTGTCTCTTATATTTAATTCCGATGCAATTTCTGTGTTTCATCGTCACTGGGAAGGTCCAATGGATACAGTAAACCTGCAGAGGTGTATCGGAATGTAAAACTGGTGACACAGGAAACGCTCAAAAGATAGACCCTAAGAAGACTGAGTTTTATAGTACTTTAGTCGGCATTGTGTCTCTTATATTTAATTCCGATGCAATTTCTGTGTTTCATCGTCAATGGGAAGGCCCAAGGGATACAGTAAACCTGCAGAGGTGCACCAGAATGTAAAACTGGTGACACAGGAAACGCTATAAAACATAGACGGTAGGAAGACTCAGTCCTCCTGTACTTATGTCGGCATTGTGTCTCTTATATTTAATTCCGATGCAATTTCTGTGTTTCATCGTCAATGGGAAGGCCCAAGGGATACAGTAAACCTGCAGAGGTGCATCAGAATATAAAACTGGTGACACAGGAAACGCTAAAAAACATAGACAGTAGGAAGACTCAGTCTTCCTGTTTTTAAGTCGGCATTGTGTCTCTTATATTTAATTCCGATGCAATTTCTGTGTTTCATCGTTACTGTGAAGGATCCAACGGATACAGTAAACCTGCAGAGGTGCATCGGAATGTAAAACTGGTGACACAGGAAACGCTCAAAACATAGACAGTAGAAAGACTCAGTCTTCATGTACTTATGTCGGCATTGTGTCTCTTATATTTAATTCCGATGCAATTTCTGTGTTTCATCGTCAATGGGAAGGCCCAAGGGATACAGTAAACCTGCAGAGGTGCACGAGAATGTAAAACTGGTGACACAGGAAACGCTAAAAAACATAGACAGTAGGAAGACTCAGTCTTCCTGTACTTAAGTCGTTATTGTGTCTCTTATATTTAATTCCGATGCAATTTCTGGGTTTCATCGTCCATGGGAAGGTCCAACGAATACAGTAAACCTGCAGAGGTGCATCGGAATGTAAAACTGATTACACAGGAAACGCTCAAAACATAGACCCTAAAGGAGACTCAGTTTTCTTGTACTTAAGTCGCCATTGTGTCTCTTATATTTAATTCCTATGCAATTTCTGTGTTTCATCGTCAATGGGAAGGTCCAATGGATACAGTAAACCTGCAGAGGTTCATCGGAATATAAAACTGGTGACACAGAAACGCTCAAAACATAGACCCTAAGAAGGCTCAGTTTTGTAGTACTTAAGTCGGCATTGTGTCTCTTATATTTAATTCCGATGCAATTGCTGTGTTTCATCGTCACTGTGAAACTCCAATGGATACAGTAAACATGCAGAGGTGTATCGGAATGTAAAACTGGTGACACAGGAAACGCTCAAAAGATAGACCCTACGAAGACTGAGTTTTCTAGTACTTTAGTCGGCATTGTGTCTCTTATATTTAATTCCGATGCGATTTCTGTGTTTCATCGTCAATGGGAAGGCCCAAGGGATACAGTAAACCTGCAGAGGTGCATCAGAATGTAAAAGTGGTGACACAGGAAACGCTAAAAAACATAGACAGTAGGAAGACTCAGTCTTCCTTTACATAAGTCGACATTGTGTCTCTTATTTTTAATTCCGATGCAATTTCTGTGTCTCATCGTCCATGGGAAGGTCCAATGACTACAGTAAAAATGCAAAGGTGCATCGGAATGTAAAACTGATTACACAGGAAACGCTGAAAACATAGACGGTAGGAAGACTCAGTCTTCCTGTACTTAAATCGGCATAGTGTCTCTTATATTTAATTCCGATGCAATTTCTGTGTTTCATCGTCAATGGGAAGGTCCAATGGATACAGTAAACCTGCAGAGGTGCATCGGAATGTAAAACTGGTGACACAGGAAACGCTCAAAACATAGACCCTAAAGGAGACTCAGTTTTCTTGTACTTAAGTCGCCATTGTGTCTCTTATATTTAATTCCTATGCAATATCTGTGTTTCATCGTCAATAAGAAGGTCCAATGGATACAGTTAACCTGCAGAGGTTCATCGGAATATAAAACTGGTGACACAGAAACGCTCAAAACATAGACCCTAAGAAGGCTCAGTTTTGTAGTACTTAAGTCGGCATTGTGTCTCTTATATTTAATTCCGATGCAATTTCTGTGTTTCATCGTCAATGCGAAGGTCCAATGGATACAGTAAACCTGCAGAGGTGTATCGGAATGTAAAACTGGTGACACAGGAAACGCTCAAAACGTAGACAGTAGGAAGCCTCAGTCTTCCTGTACTTAAGTCGGCATTGAGTCTCTAATATTTAATTCCGATGCAATTTCTGTGTTTCATCGCCGACGGGAAGGTCCAAGGGATACAGTAAACCTGCAGAGGCCCATCGGTATGTAAAACTGGTGACACAGGAAACCCTCAAAACATAGACCCTAAAGGAGACTCAGTTTTCTTGTACTTAATTCGCCATTGTGTCTCTTATATTTAATTCCGATGCAATTTCTGTGTTTCATCGTCACTGGGAAGGTCCAATGGATACAGTAAACCTGCAGAGGTTCATCGGAATGTAAAACTGGTGACACAGAAACGCTCAAAACATAGACCCCAAGAAGGCTCAGTTTTGTAGTACTTAAGTCGGAATTGTGTCTCTTATATTTAATTCCGATGCAATTGCTGTGTTTCATCGTCACTGTGAAAGTCCAATGGATATTGTAAACCTGCAGAGGTGTATCGGAATGTAAAACTGGTGACACAGGAAACGCTCAAAAGATAGACCCTACGAAGACTGAGCTTTCTAGTACTTTAGTCGGCATTGTGTCTCTTATATTTAATTCCGATGCGATTTCTGTGTTTCATCGTCAATGGGAAGGCCCAAGGGATACAGTAAACCTGCAGAGGTGCATCAGAATGTAAAAGTGGTGACACAGGAAACGCTAAAAAACATAGACAGTAGGAAGAATCAGTCTTCCTTTACATAAGTCGGCATTGTGTCTCTTATTTTTAATTCCGATGCAATTTCTGTGTCTCATCGTCCATGGGAAGGTCCAATGACTACAGTAAAAATGCAAAGGTGCATCGGAATGTAAAACTGATTACACAGGAAACGCTGAAAACATAGACGGTAGGAAGACTCAGTCTTCCTGTACTTAAATCGGCATAGTGTCTCTTATATTTAATTCCGATGCAATTTCTGTGTTTCATCGTCAATGGGAAGGTCCAATGGATACAGTAAACCTGCAGAGGTGCATCGGAATGTAAAACTGGTGACACAGGAAACGCTCAAAACATAGACCCTAAAGGAGACTCAGTTTTCTTGTACTTAAGTCGCCATTGTGTCTCTTATATTTAATTCCTATGCAATTTCTGTGTTTCATCGTCAATGGGAAGGTCCAATGGATACAGTTAACCTGCAGAGGTTCATCGGAATATAAAACTGGTGACACAGAAACGCTCAAAACATAGACCCTAAGAAGGCTCAGTTTTGTAGTACTTAAGTCGGCATTGTGTCTCTTATATTTAATTCCGATGCAATTTCTGTGTTTCATCGTCAATGCGAAGGTCCAATGGATACAGTAAACCTGCAGAGGTGTATCGGAATGTAAAACTGGTGACACAGGAAACGCTCAAAACGTAGACAGTAGGAAGCCTCAGTCTTCCTGTACTTAAGTCGGCATTGAGTCTCTAATATTTAATTCCGATGCAATTTCTGTGTTTAATCGCCGACGGGAAGGTCCAAGGGATACAGTAAACCTGCAGAGGCCCATCGGTATGTAAAACTGGTGACACAGGAAACCCTCAAAACATAGACCCTAAAGGAGACTCAGTTTTCTTGTACTTAATTCGCCATTGTGTCTCTTATATTTAATTCCGATGCAATTTCTGTGTTTCATCGTCACTGGGAAGGTCCAATGGATACAGTAAACCTGCAGAGGTTCATCGGAATGTAAAACTGGTGACACAGAAACGCTCAAAAAATAGACCCCAAGAAGGCTCAGTTTTGTAGTACTTAAGTCGGCATTGTGTCTCTTATATTTAATTCCGATGCAATTTCTGTGTTTCATCGTCACTGTGAAAGTCCAAAATGGATACAGTAAACCTGCAGAGGTGTATCGGAATGTAAAACTGGTGACACAGGAAACGCTCAAAAGATAGACCCTAAGAAGACTGAGTTTTATAGTACTTTAGTCGGCATTGTGTCTCTTATATTTAATTCCGATGCAATTTCTGTGTTTCATCGTCAATGGGAAGGCCCAAGGGATACAGTAAACCTGCAGAGGTGCACCAGAATGTAAAACTGGTGACACAGGAAACGCTAAAAAACATAGACGGTAGGAAGACCCAGTCCTCCTGTACTTATGTCGGCATTGTGTCTCTTATATTTAATTCCGATGCAATTTCTGTGTTTCATCGTCAATGGGAAGGCCCAAGGGATACAGTAAACCTGCAGAGGTGCATCAGAATGTAAAACTGGTGACACAGGAAACGCTAAAAAACATAGACAGTAGGAAGACTCAGTCTTCCTGTTTTTAAGTCGGCATTGTGTCTTTTATATTTAATTCCGATGCAATTTCTGTGTTTCATCGTTACTGTGAAGGATCCAACGGATACAGTAAACCTGCAGAGGTGCATCGGAATGTAAAACTGGTGACACAGGAAACGCTCAAAACATAGACAGCAGAAAGACTCAGTCTTCATGTACTTATGTCGGCATTGTGTCTCTTATATTTAATTCCGATGCAATTTCTGTGTTTCATCGTCAATGGGAAGGCCCAAGGGATACAGTAAACCTGCAGAGGTGCACCAGAATGTAAAACTGGTGACACAGGAAACGCTAAAAAACATAGACAGTAGGAAGACTCAGTCTTCCTGTACTTAAGTCGTTATTGTGTCTCTTATATTTAATTCCGATGCAATTTCTGTGTTTCATCGTCCATGGGAAGGTCCAACGAATACAGTAAACCTGCAGAGGTGCATCGGAATGTAAAACTGATTACACAGGAAACGCTGAAAACATAGACAGTAGGAAGACTCAGACTTCCTGTACTTAAGTAGGCATTGTGTCTCTTATATTTAAATCGAATGCAATTTCTGTGTTTCATCGTCAATGGGAAGGTCCAATGGATACAGTAAACCTGCAGAGGTGCATCGGAATGTAAAACTGGTGACACAGGAAACGCTCAAAACGTAGACAGTAGGAAGCCTCAGTCTTCCTGTACTTAAGTCGGCATTGAGTCTCTAATATTTAATTCCGATGCAATTTCTGTGTTTCATCATCGACGGGAAGGTCCAAGGGATACAGTAAACCTGCAGAGGCCCATCGGTATGTAAAACTGGTGACACAGGAAACCCTCAAAACATAGACCCTAAAGGAGACTCAGTTTTCTTGTACTTAATTCGCCATTGTGTCTCTTATATTTAATTCCGATACAATTTCTGTGTTTCATCGTCACTGGGAAGGTCCAATGGATACAGTAAACCTGCAGAGGTTCATCGGAATGTAAAACTGGTGACACAGAAACGCTCAAAACATAGACCTCAAGAAGGCTCAGTTTTGTAGTACTTAAGTCGGCATTGTGTCTCTTATATTTAATTCCGATGCAATTTCTGTGTTTCATCGTCACTGTGAAAGTCCAAAATGGATACAGTAAACCTGCAGAGGTGTATCGGAATGTAAAACTGGTGACACAGGAAACGCTCAAAAGATAGACCCTAAGAAGACTGAGTTTTGTAGTACTTTAGTCGGCATTGTGTCTCTTATATTTAATTCCGATGCAATTTCTGTGTTTCATCGTCAATGGGAAGGCCCAAGGGATACAGTAAACCTGCAGAGGTGCACCAGAATGTAAAACTGGTGACACAGGAAACGCTAAAAAACATAAACAGTAGGAAGACTCAGTCTTCCCGTACTTATGTCGGCATTGTGTCTCTTATATTTAATTCCGATGCAATTTCTGTGTTTCATCGTCAATGCGAAGGTCCAATGGATACAGTAAACCTGCAGAGGTGCATCGGAATGTAAAACTGGTGACACAGGAAACGCTCAAAACGTAGACAGTAGGAAGCCTCAGTCTTCCTGTACTTAAGTCGGCATTGAGTCTCTAATATTTAATTCCGATGCAATTTCTGTGTTTCATCGCCGACGGGAAGGTCCAAGGGATACAGTAAACCTGCAGAGGCCCATCGGTATGTAAAACTGGTGACACAGGAAACCCTCAAAACATAGACCCTAAAGGAGACTCAGTTTTCTTGTACTTAATTCGCCATTGTGTCTCTTATATTTAATTCCGATACAATTTCTGTGTTTCATCGTCACTGGGAAGGTCCAATGGATACAGTAAACCTGCAGAGGTTCATCGGAATGTAAAACTGGTGACACAGAAACGCTCAAAACATAGACCTCAAGAAGGCTCAGTTTTGTAGTACTTAAGTCGGCATTGTGTCTCTTATATTTAATTCCGATGCAATTTCTGTGTTTCATCGTCACTGTGAAAGTCCAAAATGGATACAGTAAACCTGCAGAGGTGTATCGGAATGTAAAACTGGTGACACAGGAAACGCTCAAAAGATAGACCCTAAGAAGACTGAGTTTTGTAGTACTTTAGTCGGCATTGTGTCTCTTATATTTAATTCCGATGCAATTTCTGTGTTTCATCGTCAATGGGAAGGCCCAAGGGATACAGTAAACCTGCAGAGGTGCACCAGAATGTAAAACTGGTGACACAGGAAACGCTAAAAAACATAGACAGTAGGAAGACTCAGTCTTCCCGTACTTATGTCGGCATTGTGTCTCTTATATTTAATTCCGATGCAATTTCTGTGTTTCATCGTCCATGGGAAGGTCCAACGAATACAGTAAACCTGCAGAGGTGCACCGGAATGTAAAACTGATTACACAGGAAACGCTGAAAACATAGACAGTAGGAAGACTCAGACTTCCTGTACTTAAGTAGGCATTGTGTCTCTTATATTTAAATCGAATGCAATTTCTGTGTTTCATCGTCAATGGGAAGGTCCAATGGATACAGTAAACCTGCAGAGGTGCATCGGAATGTAAAACTGGTGACACAGGAAACGCTCAAAACGTAGACAGTAGGAAGCCTCAGTCTTCCTGTACTTAAGTCGGCATTGAGTTTCTAATATTTAATTCCGATGCAATTTCTGTGTTTCATCGTCGACGGGAAGGTCCAAGGGATACGGTAAACCTGCAGAGGCCCATCGGTATGTAAAACTGGTGACACAGGAAACGCTCAAAACATAGACCCTAAAGGAGACTCAGCTTTCTTGTACTTAAGTCGCCATTGTGTCTCTTATATTTAATTCCGATGCAATTTCTGTGTTTCATCGTCACTGGGAAGGTCCAATGGATACAGTAAACCTGCAGAGGTTCATCGGAATATAAAACTGGTGACACAGAAACGCTCAAAACATAGACCCTAAGAAGGCTCAGTTTTGTAGTACTTAAGTCGGCATTGTGTCTCTTATATTTAATTCCGATGCAATTTCTGTGTTTCATCGTCAATGGGAAGGTCCAATGGATACAGTAAACCTGCAGAGGTGCATCGGAATGTAAAACTGGTGACACAGGAAACGCTTAGAACATAGACCCAAAGAAGACTCAGTTTTCTTGTAATTAAGTCGGCATTGTGTCTCTTATATTTAATTCCGATGCAATTTCTGTGTTTCATCGTCAATGGGAAGGTCCAATGGATACAGTAAACCTGCAGAGGTGCATCGGAATGTAAAACTGATGACACAGGAAACGCTCAAAACATAGACAGTAGGAAGACTCAGACTTCCTGTATTTGAGTAGGCATTGTGTCTCTTATATTTAAATCCGATGCAACTTTTGCGTTTCATCGTCAATGGGACGGTCCAGTGGGTACAGTAAACCTGCAGAGGTGCATCGGAATGTAAAACTGGTGACACAGGAAACGCTCAGAACATAGACCCAAAGAAGACTCAGTTTTCTTGTAATTAAGTCGGCATTGTGTCTCTTATATTTAATTCCGATGCAATTTCCGTGTTTCATCGTCAATGGGAAGGTCCGAGGGATACAGTAAACCTGCAGAGGTGCAAGGGAATGTAAAACTGATGACACAGCAAACGCTCAAAACATAGACAGTAGGAAGACTCAGACTTCCTGTACTTAGGTAGGCATTGTGCCTCTTATATTTAAATCCGATGCAATTTTTGCGTTTCATCGTCAATGGGAAGGTCCAATGGATACAGTAAACCTGCAGAGGTGCATCGGAATGTAAAACTGGTGACACAGGAAACGCTCAATACATAGACGCTAAGAAGACTCAGTTTTCTTGTACTTAAGTCGTCATTGTGTCTCTTATATTTAATTCCGATGCAATTTCTGTGTTTCATCGTCAATGGGAAGGCCCAAGGGAAACAGTAAACCTGCAGAGGTGCATCAGAATGTAAAAGTGGTGACACAGGAAACGCTAAAAAACATAGACAGTAGGAAGACTCAGTCTTCCTTAACATAAGTCGGCAATGTGTCTCTTATTTTTAATTCCGATGCAATTTCTGTGTCTCATCGTCCATGGGAAGGTCCAATGACTACAGTAAAAATGCAAAGGTGCATCGGAATGTAAAACTGATTACACAGGAAACGCTGAAAACATAGACGGTAGGAAGACTCAGTCTTCCTGTACTTAAATCGGCATAGTGTCTCTTATATTTAATTCCGATGCAATTTCTGTGTTTCATCGTCAATGGGAAGGTCCAATGGATACAGTAAACCTGCAGAGGTGCATCGGAATGTAAAACTGATGACACAGGAAACGCTCAAAACATAGACAGTAGGAAGACTCAGACTTCCTGTATTTGAGTAGGCATTGTGTCTCTTATATTTTAATCCGATGCAACTTTTGCGTTTCATCGTCAATGGGACGGTCCAGTGGGTACAGTAAACCTGCAGAGGTGCATCGGAATGTAAAACTGGTGACACAGGAATCGCTCAGAACATAGACCAAAAGAAGACTCAGTTTTCTTGTAATTAAGTCGGCATTGTGTCTCTTATATTTAATTCCGATGCAATTTCCGTGTTTCATCGTCAATGGGAAGGTCCGAGGGATGCAGTAAACCTGCAGAGGTGCAAGGGAATGTAAAACTGATGACACAGGAAACGCTCAAAACATAGACAGTAGGAAGACTCAGACTTCCGGTACTTAAGTAGGCATTGTGTCTCTTATATTTAAATCCGATGCAATTTTTGCGTTTCATCGTCAATGGGAGGGTCCAATGGGTACAGTAAACCTGCAGAGATGTATCCGAATGTAAAACTGGTGACACAGGAAACGCTCAAAACATAGACCCAACGAAGACTCAGTTTTCTTGTACTTAATTCGGCATTGTGTCTCTTATATTTAATTCCGATGCAATTTCTGTTTTTCATCGTCACTGTGAAGGTCCAATGGATACAGTAAACCTGCAGAGGTGCATCGGAATGTAAAACTGGTGACACAGGAAACGCTCAAAACATAGACAGTAGAAAGACTCAGTCTTCATGTACTTATGTCGGCATTGTGTCTCTGATATTTATTTCCGATCCAATTTCTGTGTTTCATCGTCAATGGGAAGGTCCAAGGGATACAGTAAACCTGCAGAGGTGCATCGGAATGTAAAACTGATGACACAGGAAACGCTCAAAACATAGACAGTAGGAAGACTCAGACTTCCTGTACTTAGGTAGGCATTGTGCCTCTTATATTTAAATCCGATGCAATTTTTGCGTTTCATCGTCAATGGGAAGGTCCAATGGATACAGTAAACCTGCAGAGGTGCACCGGAATGTAAAACTGGTGACACAGGAAACGCTCAAAACATAGACCCTAAGAAGACTCAGTTTTCTTGTACTTAAGTCGGCATTGTGTCTCTTATATTTAATTCCGAAGCAATTTCTGTGTTTCATCGTCACTGTGAAGGTCGAATGGATACAGTAAACCTGCAGAGGTGCATCGGAATGTAAAACTGGTGACACAGGAAACGCTCAAAACATAGACGGTAGGAAGACTCAGTCTTCCTGTACTTAAGTCTGCATTGTGACTCTTATATTTAATTCCGATGAAATTTCTGTGTTTCATCGTCAATTGGAAGGACCAAGGGATACAGTAAACCTGCAGAGGTGCATCGGAATGTAAACCTGGTGACACAGGAAACGCTCAATACATAGACAGTAGGAAAACACTGTCTTCCTCTACTTTAGTCGGCATTGTGTCTCTTATATTTAATTCCAAACAATTTTTGTGTTTCATCGTCACTGTGAAGGTCGAATGGATGCAGTAAACCTGCAGAGATGCATCGGAATGTAAAACTGATGACACAGGAAACGCACAAAACGTAGACAGTAGGAAGACTCAGACTTCCTGTACTTAAGTAGGCATTGTGTCTCTTATATTTAAATCGAATGCAATTTCTGTGTTTCATCGTCAATGGGAAGGTCCAATGGGTACAGTAAACCTGCAGAGGTGCATCGGAATGTAAAACTGGTGACACAGGAAACGCTCAAAACGTAGACAGTAGGAACACTCAGTCTTCCTGTTCTTAAGTCGGCATTGTGTCTCTTATACTTAATTCCAAAGCAATTTCTGTGTTTCATCGTCACTGTGAAGGTCCAATGGATACAGAAAACCTGCAGAGGTGCATCGGAATGTAAAACTGGTGACACAGGAAAAGCTCAAAACATAGACAGTAGGAAGACTCAGTCTTCCTGTACTTAAGTCGGCATTGTGTGTATTATATTTAATTCCGATGCAATTTCTGTGTTTCATCGTCAATGGGAAGGTCCAACGAATACAGAAAACCTGCAGAGGTGCATCGGAATGTAAAACTGATTACACAGGAAACGCTGAAAACATAGACAGTAGCAAGACTCAGTCTTCCTGTACTTAAATCGGCATAGTGTCTCTTATATTTAATTCCGATGCAATTTCTGTGTTTCATCGTCAATGGGAAGGTCCAATGGATACAGTAAACCTGCAGAGGTGCATCGGAATGTAAAACTGGTGACACAGGAAACGCTCAGAACATAGACCCAAAGAAGACTCAGTTTTCTTGTAATTAAGTCGGCATTGTGTCTCTTATATTTAGTTCCGATGCAATTTCTGTGTTTCATCGTCAATGGGAAGGTCCAAGGGATACAGTAAACCTGCTGAGGTGCATCGGAATGTAAAACTGATGACACAGGAAACGCTCAAAACATAGACAGTAGGAAGACTCAGACTTCCTGTACTTAAGTAGGCATTGTGTCTCTTATATTTAAATCCGATGCAATTTTTGCGTTTCATCGTGAATGGGAAGGTCCAATGGGTACAGTAAACCTGCAGAGGTGCATCGGAATGTAAAACTGGTGACACAGGAAACGCTCAGAACATAGACCCAAAGAAGACTAAGTTTTCTTGTAATTAAGTCGGCATTGTGTCTCTTATATTTAATTCCGATGCAATTTCTGTGTTTCATCGTCAATGGGAAGCTCCAAGGGATACAGTAAACCTGCAGAGGTGCATCGGAATGTAAAACTGATGACACAGGAAACGCTCAAAACATAGACAGTAGGAAGACTCAGACTTCCTGTACTTAGGTAGGCATTGTGTCTCTTATATTTAAATCCGATGCAATTTTTGCGTTTCATCGTCAATGGGAAGGTCCAATGGATACAGTAAACCTGCAGAGGTGCATCGGAATGTAAAATTGGTGACACAGGAAACGCTCAAACATGGACCCAAAGAAGACTCAGTTTTCATGTACTTAAGTCGGCATTGTGTCTCTTATATTTAATTCCGATGCAATTTCTGTGTTTCATCGTCACTGGGAAGGTCCAATGGATACAGTAAACCTGCAGAGGTGCATCAGAATGTAAAATTGGTGACACAGGAAACGCTCAAAACATAGACCCTAAGAAGACTCAGTTTTCTTGTACTTAAGTCGGCATTGTGTCTCTTATATTTAATTCCGATGCAATTTCTGTGTTTCATCGTCACTGTGAAGGTCGAATGGATACAGTAAACCTGCAGAGGTGCATCGGAATGTAAAACTGGTGACACAGGAAACGCTCAAAACATAGACAGTAGGAAGACTCAGTCTTCTAGTACTTAAGTCTGCATTGTGTCTCTTATATTTAATTCCGATGCAATTTCTGTGTTTCATCGTTACTGGGAAGGTCCAATGGATACAGTAAACCTGCAGAGGTGCATAGGAATGTAAAACTGGTGACACAGGAAACGCTCAAAACATAGACCCTAAGAAGACACTGTTTTCTTGTACTTAAGTCGGCATTGTGTCTCTTATATTTAATTCCGATGCAATTTCTGTGTTTCATCGTCACTGTGAAGGTCGAATGGATACAGTAAACCTGCAGAGGTGCATCGGAATGTAAAACTGGTGACACAGGAAACCCTCAAAACATAGACAGTAGGAAGACTCAGTCTTCCTGTACTTAAGTCTGCATTGTGTCTCTTATATTTAAATCGAATGAAATTTCTGTGTTTCATCGTCAATTGGAAGGACCAAGGGATACAGTAAACCTGCAGAGGTGCATCGGAATGTAAAACTGATGACACAGGAAACGCTCAAATCGTAGGCAGTAGGAAGACTCAGACTTCCTGTACTTAAGTAGGCATTGTGTCTCTTATATTTAAATCGAATGCAATTTCTGTGTTTCATCGTCAATGGGAAGGTCCAATGGATACAGTAAACCTGCAGAAGTGCATCGGAATGTAAAACTGGTGACACAGGAAACGCTCAAAACGTAGACAGCAGGAAGCCTCAGTCCTCCTGTACTTAAGTCGGCATTGTGTCTCTAATATATAATTCCGATGAGATTTCTGTGTTTCATCGTCGACGGGAAGGTCCAAGGGATACAGTAAACCTGCAGAGGCCCATCGGAATGTAAAACTGGTGACACAGGAGACGCTCAAATCATAGACCCTAAGGGAGACTCAGTTTTCTTGTACTTAAATCGCCATTGTGTCTCTTATATTTAATTCCGATGCAATTTCTGTGTTTCATCGTTACTGGGAAGGTCCAATGGATACAGTAAACCTGCAGATGTACATCGGAATGTAAAACTGGTGACACAGAAACGCTCAAAACATAGACCCTAAGAAGGCTCAGTTTTGAAGTACTTAAGTCGGCATTGTGTCTCTTATATTTACTTCCGATGCAATTTCTGTGTTTCATCGTCAATCGGAAGGCCCAAGGGATACAGTAAACCTGCAGAGGTGCATCAGAATGTAAAACTGGTGACACAGGAAACGCTAAAAAACATAGACAGTAGGAAGACTCAGTCTTCCTGTTCTTAAGTCGGCATTGTGTCTCTTATACTTAATTCCAAAGCAATTTCTGTGTTTCATCGTCACTGTGAAGGTCCAATGGATACAGTAAACCTGCAGAGGTGCATCGGAATGTAAAACTGGTGACACAGGAAACGCTCAGAACATAGACCCCATGAAGACTCAGTTTTCTTGTAATTAAGTCGGCATTGTGTCTCTTATATTTAATTCCGATGCAATTTCTGTGTTTCATCGTCAATGGGAAGGTCCAAGGGATACAGTAAACCTGCTGAGTTGCATCGGAATGTAAAACTGATGACACAGGAAACACTCAAAACATAGACAGTAGGAAGACTCAGACTTCCTGTACTTATATAGGCATTGTGTCTCTTATATTTAAATCCGATGCAATTTTTGCGTTTCATCGTCAATGGGAAGGTCCAATGGGTACAGTAAACCTGCAGAGTTGCATCGGAATGTAAAACTGGTGACACAGGAATCGCTCAGAACATAGACCCAAAGAAGACTATGTTTTCTTGCAATTAAGTCGGCATTGTGTCTCTTATATTTAATTCCGATGCAATTTCTGTGTTTCATCGTCAATGGGAAGGTCCAAGGGATACAGTAAACCTGCAGAGGTGCATCGGAATGTAAAACTGATGACACAGGAAACGCTCAAAACATAGACAGTAGGAAGACTCAGACTTCCTGTACTTAGGTAGGCATTGTGTCTCTTATATTTAATTCCGATGCAATTTCTGTGTTTCATCGTCACAGGGAAGGTCCAGTGGATACAGTAAACCTGCAGAGGTGCATCAGAATGTAAAATTGGTGACACAGGAAACGCTCGAAACATAGACCCTAAGAAGACTCAGTTTTCTTGTACTTAAGTCGACATTGTGTCTCTTATATTTAATTCCGATGCAATTTCTGTGTTTCATCGTCACTGTTAAGGTCTAATGGATACAGTAAACCTGCAGAGGTGCATCGGAATGTAAAACTGGTGACACAGGAACGCCCAAAACATAGACCCTAAGAAGACTCAGTTTTCTTGTACTTAAGTCGGCATTTTGTGTCTTATATTTAATTCCGATGCAATTTCTGTGTTTCATCGTCACTGTGAAGGTCGAATTGATACAGTAAACCTGCAGAGGTGCATCGGAATGTAAAACTGGTGACACAGGAAACGCTCAAAACATAGACAGTAGGAAGACTCAGTCTTCCTGTACTTAAGTCGGCATTGTGTCTCTTATATTTAATTCCGATGCAATTTCTGTGTTTCATCGTCACTGGGAAGGTCCAATGGATACAGTAAACCTGCAGAGGTGCATAGGAATGTAAAACTGGTGACACAGGAAACGCTCAAAACATAGACAGTAGGAAGACTCAGACTTCCTGTACTTAAGTAGGCATTGTGTCTCTTATATTTAAATCCGATGCAATTTCTGTGTTTCATCGTCACTGGGAAGGTCCAATGGATGCAGTAAACCTACAGAGATGCATCGGAATGTAAAACTGATGACACAGGAAACGCTCAAAACGTAGACAGTAGGAAGACTCAGACTTCCTGTACTTAAGTAGGCATTGTGTCTCGTATATTTAAATCGAATCCAATTTCTGTGTTTCATCGTCACTGGGAAGGTCCAATGGATACAGTAAACCTGCAGATGTACATCGGAATGTAAAACTGGTGAGACAGAAACGCTCAAAACATAGACCCTAAGAAGGCTCAGTTTTGTAGTACTTAAGTCGGCATTGTGTCTCTTATATTAAATCCGATGCAATTTCTGTGTTTCATCGTCACTGTGAAGTTCCAATGGATACAGTAAACCTGCAGAGGTGTAGCGGAATGTAAAACTGGTGACACAGGAAACGCTCAAAACATAGACCCTAAGAAGACTGAGTTTTGTAGTACATAAGTCGGCATTGTGTCTCTTATATTTAATTCCGATGCAATTTCTGTGTTTCATCGTCAATGGGAAGGGCCAAGGGATACAGTAAACCTGCAGAGGTGCATCAGAATGTAAAACTGGTGACACAGGAAACGCTAAAAAACATAGACAGTAGGAAGACTCAGTCTTCCTGTTCTTAAGTCGGCATTGTGTCTCTTATACTTAATTCCAAAGCAATTTCTGTGTTTCATTGTCACTGTGAAGGTCCGATGGATACAGTAAACCTGCAGAGGTGCATCGTAATGTAAAACTGGTGACACAGGAAAAGCTCAAAACATAGACAGTAGGAAAAGTCAGTCTTCCTGTACTTAAGTCGGCATTGTGGCATTTGTATTTAATTACGATGCCATATCCGTGTTTCATCGTGAATGTGAAAGTGCAAGGGGTGCAGTATACCTACAGATGTGCATGGGAATCTAAAATTGGTTACACAGGATAGGCTCAAAACATAGTCACTCAGAAAAGTCAGTCTTCTTGTACACAAGTCGGCATTGTGCCATTTGTTTTTTATTCCGATGCAATTTCCGTATTTCATCGTCAATGTGAAGAACCAAGGGGTGCCTTAAACTTGCAGTTGTGCATCGGAATCTAAAACTGGTTATACATGATAGGCTCAAAACATAGACACTCAGAAAAGTCAGTCTTCTTGTACTTAAGTCGGCACTGTGCCACTTGTATTTAATTCCGATGCAATTTCCGTGTTTCATCGTCAATGTAAAGGTCCAAGGGATGCAGTAAACCTGCAGTTGTGCATCGGAATCTAAAACTGGTTTCACGCGATAGGCTCAAAACATAGTCACTCAGAAAAGTCACTCTTCTTGTAGTTAAGTCGACATTGTACCATTTGTATTTAATTCCGAAGCTATTTCCGTGTTTCATCGTCAATGGGAACGTCGAAGGGATGCAGTAAACCTGCAGTTGTGCATCGGAATCTAAAACTGATGACACAGGATAGGCTCAAAAAAGTCAGTCTTCATGTACTTAAGTCGGCATTGTGCCATTTGTATTTAATTCCGATGCAATTTCCGTGTTTCATCGTCAATGTGAAGGTCCAAGGGATGCAGTAAACCTGCAGTTGTGCATCGGGATCTAAAACTGGTTACACAGGATAGGCTCAAAACATAGACACTCAGAAAAGTCAGACTTCTTGTACTTAAGTCGGCATTGTGCCATTTGTATTTAATTCCGATGCTATTTCAGTGTATCATCGTCACTGTGAAGGTCCAGTGGGTGCAGTATACCTACAGTTGTGCATCGGAATCTAAAACGGGTTACGCAGGATAGGCTCAAAACATAGACACTCAGAAAAATCACTCTTCTTGTAGTTAAGTCGACATTGTGCCATTTTTATTTAATTCCGATGCAATTTCTGTGTTTCATCGTCAATTTGAAGGTCCAAGGGGTGCAGTATACCTACAGTTGTGCATCGGAATCTAAAACTGGTTACACAGGGTAGGCTCAAAACATAGACACTCAGAAAAGTCAGTCTTCTTGTACTTAAGTCGGCATTGTGCCATTTGTATTTAATTCCGATGCTATTTCCGTGTTTCATCCTCAATGTGAAGGTCCAAGGGGTGCACTATACCTACAGTTGTGCATCGGAATCTAAAACTGGTTACACAGGATAGGCTCATTACATAGTCACTCAGAAAAGTCACTCTTCTTGTAGTTACGTCGACATTGTACCATTTGTATTTCATTCCGATGCTATTTCCGTGTTTCATCGTCAATGTGAAGGTCCAAGGGGTGCACTATATCTACAGTTGTGCATCGGAATCTAAAACGGGTTACACAGGATAGGCTCAAAGCATAGACAGAAAAGGCAGATTTCTTGTACTTAAGTCGGCATTGTGCCTTCTGTATTTAATTCCGATGCAATTTCCGTGTTTCATCGTCAATGTGAAGGTCCATGGATGCAGTAAACCTGTAGTTGTGATTCGGAATCTACAACTGGTTACACAGGATAGGCTCAAAACATAGACACTCAGAAAAGTCAGACTTCTTGTACTTAAGTCGGCATTGTGCCATTTGTATTTAATTACGATGCCATTTCCGTGTTTCATCGTGAATGTGAAAGCCCTAGGGGTGCAGTATACCTGCAGATGTTCATCGGAATCTAAAATTGGTTACACAGGATAGGCTCAAATTATAGTCACTCAGAAAAGTCACTCTTCTTGTAGTTATGTCGACATTGTACCATTTGTATTTAATTCCGATGCTATTTCCGTGTTTCATCGTCAATGTGAAGGTCCAAGGGATGCAGTAAACCAGCAGTTGTGCATCGGAATCTAAAATTGGTGACACAGGATAGGCTCAAAAAAGTCAGTCTTCTTGTACTTAAGTCGGCATTGTGCCATTTGTATTTAATTACGATGCTATTTCCGTGTTTCATCGTGAATGTGAAAGTCCAAGGGGTGCAGTATACCAACAGTTGTGCATCGGAATCTAAAACTGGTTTCACGCGATAGGCTGAAAACATAGTCACTCAGAAAAGTCACTCTTTTTGTAGTTAAGTCGACTATGAACCATTTGTATTTAATTCCGATGCTATTTCCGTGTTTCATCGTCAATGTGAAGGTCCAAGGGATGCAGTGAACCTGCAGTTGTGCATCAAAATCTAAAACTGGTGACACAGGATAGGCTCAAAACATAGACACTCACAAAAGTCAATTTTCTTGTACTGAAGTCGGCATTGTGCCATTTGTATTTAATTCCCATGCAATTTCCGTGTTTCATCGTCAATGTGAAGGTCCAAGCGATGCCGTAAACCTGCAGTTGTGCATCGGAATCTAAAACTGGTTTCACACGATAGGCTCAAATCATAGACACTCAGAAAAGTCAATCTTCTTGTAATTAAGTCGATATTGTACACTTTGGAATTTATTCCGATGCTATTTCCGTGTTTCATCCTCAATGTGAAGGTCCAAGGGGTGCAGTATACCTACAGTTGTGCATCGCAATCTAAAACTGGTTTCAAAGCATAGGCTCAAATCATAGACACTCAGGAAAGTCAGTGTTCTTGTACTTACGTCGGAATTGTGCCATTTGCATTTAATTCCGATGCAATTTCCGTGTTTCATCGTCAATGTGAAGGTCCAAGGGATGCCGTAAACCTGCAGTTCTGCATCGGAATCTAAAACTGGTTACACATGATAGGCTCAAAACATAGACACTCAGAAAAGTCAGACTTCTTGTACTTAAGTCGGCATTGTGCCATTTGTATTTAATTCCGATGCTATTTCCGTGTTTCATCGTGAATGTGAAAGTCCAAGGGGTGCAGTATACCTACAGTTGTGCATCGGAATCCAAAACGGGTTACGCAGGATATGCTCAAAACATAGACACTCAGAAAATTCACTCTTCTTGTAGTTAACTCGACATTGTACCATTTGTATATACTTCCGATGCAATTTCCGTGTTTCATCGTCAATGTGAAGGCCGAGGGATGCAGTAAACCTGCAGTTGTGCATCGGAATCTAAAACTGGTTGCACAGGATAGGCTCATAACATAGGCACTCAGAAAAGTCAGTCTTCTTGTACTTAAGTCGGCATTGTGCCATTTGTATTTAATTCCGATGCAATTTCCGTGTTTCATCGTCAATGTAAAGGTCCAAGGGATGCATTAAGCCTGCAGTTGTGCATCGGATTCTAAAACTGGTTTCACACGATAGGCTCAAAACATAGACACTCAGAAAAGTCACTCTTCTTGTAATTAAGTCGATATTGTACCCTTTGGAATTTATCCGATGCTATTTCCGTGCTTCGTCGTCAATGTGAAGGTCCAAGGCGTGCACTATACCTACAGTTGTGCATCGGAATCTAAAGCTGGTTACACAGGATAGGCTCAAAACATAGACACTCAGAAAAGGCAGTTTTCTTGTACTTAAGACGGCATTGTGCCTTTTGTATTTAATTACGATGCTAATTCCGTGTTTCATCGTGAATGTGAATGTCCAAAGGCTGCAGTATACCTACAGATGTGCATCGGAATCTAAAACTGGTTACACAGGATAGGCTCAAAACATAGTCACTCAGAAAAGTCAGTCTTCTTTTACACAAGTCTGTATTGTGCAATTTGTTTTTAATTCCGATGCAATTTTCGTATTTCATCGTCAATGTGAAGTCCCAAGGGATGCAGTAAACCTGCAGTTGTGCATCAGAATCTAAAACTGGGTACACGGGATAGGCTCAAAGCATAGACACTCAGAAAGGTCAGTTTTCTTGTACTTAAGTCGGCATTGTGCTTTTTGTATTTAAATCCGATGCAAGTTCCGTGTATCATCGTCAATGTGAAGGTCCAAGGGATGCAGTAAACCTGCAGTTGTGCATCGGAATCTAAAACTGGTGACACAGGATACTCTCATAACATAGACACTCAGAAAAGTCACTCTTCTTGTACTTAAGTAAGCATTGTGCCATTTACATTTAATTCCGATGCAATTTTCGTGTTTCACCATCAATGTAAAGGTCCAAGGGATGCGGTAAACCTGCAGTTGTGCATCGGAATCTAAAACTCGTTACACAGGATAGGCTCAAAACATAGACACTCAGAAAAGTCAGTCTTCTTGTACTTAAGTCGGCATTGTGCCATTTGTATTTAATTCCGATGCTATTTCCGTGTTTCATCCTCAATGTGAAGGTCCAAGGGGGGCAGTATACCTACAGTTGTGCATCGGAATCTAAAACTGGTTACACAGGATAGGCTCAAAACATAGACACTCAGAAAAGGCAGTTTTCTAGTACTTAAGTCGGTATTGTGCCATTTGTATTTAATTCCGTTGCAATTTCCGTGTTTCATCGTCAATGTGAAGCACCAAGGGATGCAGTAAACCTGCAGTTGTGCATCGGAAATCTAAAACTGGTTACACAGGGTAGGCTCAAATCATAGACACTCAATAAAGTCAGTCTTCTTGAACTTAAGTCGGCATTGTGCACTTTATATTTAATTCCGATGCAATTTCCGTGTTTCATCGGCAACGTAAAGGTCCAAGAGATGCAGTAAACCTGCAGTTGTGCATCGGAATCTAAAACTGGTTACACACAATAGGCTCAAAACATAGACACTCAGAAAAGTCACTCTTCTTGTAGTTAACTCGACATTGTACCATTTGTATATACTTCCGATGCTATTTCCGTGTTTCATCGTCAATGTGAAAGTCCAAGGGGTGCAGTATACCTACAGTTGTGCATCGGAATCTAAAACTGTTTACACAGGGTAGGCTCAAAACATAGACACTCAGAAAAGTCAGTCTTCTTGAACTTAAGTCAGCATTGTGACATTTGTATTTAATTACGATGCAATTTCTGTGTTTCATCGTCAATGTGAAGGCCCAAGGGATGCAGTAAACCTGCAGTTGTGCATCGGAACCTAAAACTGGTGACACAGGATAGGCTCATAACATAGTCACACAGGAAAGTCAGTCTTCTTGTTCTTAAGTCGGCATTGTGCCACTTGTATTTAATTCCGATGCAATTTCCGTGTTTCATCGTCAATGTGAAGGCCGAGGGATGCAGTAAACCTGCATTTGTGCATCGGAATCTAAAACCGGTTACACAGGATAGGCTCAAAACATAGGCACTCAGAAAAGTCAGTCTTCTTGTACTTAAGTCGGCATTGTGCCATTTGTATTTAATTCCGATGCAATTTCCGTGTTTCATCGTCAATGTAAAGGTCCAAGGGATGCAGTAAACCTGCAGTTGTGCATCGGATTCCAAAACTGGTTTAACACGATAGGCTCAAAACATAGACACTCAGAAAAGTCACTCTTCTTGTAATTAAGTAGATATTGTACCCTTCGGAATTTATTCCGATGCTATTTCCGTGTTTCATCGTCAATGTGAAGGTCCAAGGGGTGCACTATACCTACAGTTGTGCATCGGAATCGAAAACTGGTTACACAGGATACGCTCAAAACATAGACACTCAGAAAAGGCAGTTTTCTTGTACTTAAGACGGCATTGTGCCATTTGTATTTAATTACGATGCTATTTCCGTGTTTCATCGTGAATGTGAAAGTCCAAGGGGTGCAGTATACCTACAGTTGTGCATCGGAATCTAAAACTGGTTACACAGGATAGGCTCAAAACATAGTCACTCAGAAAAGTCAGTCTTCTTGTACACAAGTCGGCATTGAGCCATTTGTTTTTAATTCCGATGCAATTTTCGTATTTCATCGTCAATGTGAAGTCCCAAGGGATGCAGTAAACCAGCAGTTGTGCATCAGAATCTAAAACTGGGTACACGGGATAGGCTCAAAACATAGACACTCAGAAAGGTCAGTCTTCTTGTACTTAAGTCGGCATTGTGCTTTTTGTATTTAATTCCGATGCAAGTTCCGTGTTTCATCGTCAATGTGAAGGTCCAAGGGATGCAGTAAACCTGCAGTTGTGCATCGGAATCTAAAACTGGTTACACAGGACAGGCTCAAACATAGACACTCAGAAAAGTCAGTCTTCTTGTACTTAAGTCGGTATTGTGCCATTTGTATTTAATTCTAATGCAATTTCCGTGTTTCATCGTCAATGTGAAGGTCCAAGGGATGCAGTAAAGCTGCAGTTGTGCATTGGAATCTAAAACTGGTGACACAGGATAGGCTCATAACATAGACACTCAGAAAAGTCACTCTTCTTGTACTTAAGTAAGCATTCTGCCATTTACATTTAATTCCGATGCAATTTTCGTGTTTCACCATCAATGTAAAGGTCCAAGGGATGCAGTAAACCTGCAGTTGTGCATCGGAATCTAAAACTGGTTACACACAATAGGCTCAAAACATAGACACTCAGAAAAGTCACTCTTCTTGTAGTTAACTCGACATTGCACCATTTGTATATACTTCCGATGTTATTTCCGTGTTTCATCGTCAATGTGAAGGTCCAAGTGGTACACTATACCTACAGTTGTGCATCGGAACCTAAAACTGGTAACACAGGGTAGGCTCAAAACATAGACACTCAGAAAAGTCAGTCTTCTTGTACTTAAGTCGGCATTGTGATATTTGTATTTAATTACGATGGTATTTCCATGTTTCATCGTGAATGTGAAAGTCCAAGGGGTGCAGTATACCTACAGTTGTGCATCGGAATCTAAAACTGTTTACACAGGGTAGGCTCAAAACATAGACACTCCGAAAAGTCAGTCTTCTTGAACTTAAGTCAGCATTGTGCCATTTGTATTTAATTACGATGCAATTTCCGTGTTTCATCGTCAATGTGAAGGCCGAAGGGATGCAGTAAACCTGCAGTTGTGCATCGGATTCCAAAACTGGTTTAACACGATAGGCTCAAAACATAGACACTCAGAAAAGTCACTCTTCTTGTAATTAAGTCGATATTGTACCCTTCGGAATTTATTCCGATGCTATTTCCGTGTTTCATCGTCAATGTGAAGGTCCAAGGGGTGCACTATACCTACAGTTGTGCATCGGAATCGAAAACTGGTTACACAGGATACGCTCAAAACATAGACACTCAGAGAAGGCAGTTTTCTTGTACTTAAGACGGCATTGTGCCATTTGTATTTAATTACGATGCTATTTCCGTGTTTCATCGTGAATGTGAAAGTCCAAGGGGTGCAGTATACCTACAGTTGTGCATCGGAATCTAAAACTGGTTACACAGGATAGGCTCAAAACATAGTCACTCAGAAAAGTCAGTCTTCTTGTACACAAGTCGGCATTGAGCCATTTGTTTTTAATTCCGATGCAATTTTCGTATTTCATCGTCAATGTGAAGTCCCAAGGGATGCAGTAAACCAGCAGTTGTGCATCAGAATCTAAAACTGGGTACACGGGATAGGCTCAAAACATAGACACTCAGAAAGATCAGTCTTCTTGTACTTAAGTCGGCATTGTGCTTTTTGTATTTAATTCCGATGCAAGTTCCGTGTTTCATCGTCAATGTGAAGGTCCAAGGGATGCAGTAAACCTGCAGTTGTGCATCGGAATCTAAAACTGGTTACACAGGACAGGCTCAAACATAGACACTCAGAAAAGTCAGTCTTCTTGTACTTAAGTCGGCATTGTGCCATTTGTATTTAATTCTCATGCAATTTCCGTGTTTCATCGTCAATGTGAAGGTCCAAGGGATGCAGTAAAGCTGCAGTTGTGCATCGGAATCTAAAACTGGTGACACAGGATAGGCTCATAACATAGAAACTCAGAAAAGTCACTCTTCTTGTACTTAAGTAAGCATTCTGCCATTTACATTTAATTCCGATGCAATTTTCGTGTTTCACCATCAATGTAAAGGTCCAAGGGATGCAGTAAACCTGCAGTTGTGCATCGGAATCTAAAACTGGTTTCACAGGATAGGCTCAAAACATAGACACTCAGAAAAGTCAGTCTTCTTGTATTTAAGTCGGCATTGTGCCATTTGTATTTATATCCATGAAATTTCCGTCTTTCATCGTCAATGTGAAGGTCCAAGGGATGCAGTAAACCTGCAGTTGTGCATCGAAATCTAAAACTGGTGACACAGGATAGGCTCATAACATAGACACTCAGGAAAGTCAGTCTTCTTGTACTTAAGTCGGCATTGTGCCACTTGTATTTAATTACGATGCAATTTCCGTGTTTCCTCGTCAATGTGAAGGCCGAGGGATGCAGTAAACCTGCAGTTGTGCATCGGAATCTAAAACTGGTTACACAGGATAGGCTCAAAACATAGACACTCAGAGAAGTCAGTCTTCTTGTACTTAAGTCGGCATTGTGCTTTTTGTATTTAATTCCGATATAAGTTCCGTGTTTCATCGTCAACGTGAAGGTCCAAGGGATGCAGTAAACCTGCAGTTGTGCATCGGAAATCTAAAACTGGTTACACAGTGTAGGCTCAAATCATAGACACTCAATAAAGTCAGTCTTCTTGAACTTAAGTCGGCATTGTGCACTTTATATTTAATTCCCATGCAATTTCCGTGTTTCATCGGCAATGTAAAGGTCCAAGGGATGCAGTAAACCTGCATTTGTGCATCGGAATCTAAAACTGGCTTCACACAATAGGCTCAAAACATAGACACTCAGAAAAGTCACTCTTCTTGTAGTTAACTCGACATTGTACCATTTGTATATACTTCCGATGCTATTTCCGTGTTTCATCGTCAATGTGAAGGTCCAAGGGGTACACTATACCTACAGTTGTGCATCGGAACCTAAAACTGGTAACACAGGATAGGCTCAAAACATAGACACTCAGAAAAGTCAGTCTTCTTGTACTTAAGTCGGCATTGTGCCATTTGTATTTAATTACGATGGTATTTCCATGTTTCATCGTGAATGTGAAAGTCCAAGGGGTGCAGTATACCTACAGTTGTGCATCGGAATCTAAAACTGTTTACAGGGTAGGCTCAAAACATAGACACTCAGAAAAGTCAGTTTTCTTGAACTTAATTCAGCATTGTGCCATTTGTATTTAATTACGATGCAATTTCCGTGTTTCATAGTCAATGTGAAGACCCAAGGGATGCAGCAAACCTGCAGTTGTGCATCGGAATCTAAAACTGGTGACACAGGATAGGCTCATAACATAGACACTCAGGAAAGTCAGTCTTCTTGTACTTAAGTCGGCATTGTGCCACTTGTATTTAATTCCGATGCAATTTCCGTGTTTCATCGTCAATGTGAAGGTCGAGGGATGCAGTAAACCTGCAGTTGTGCATCGGAATCTAAAACTGGTTACACAGGATAGGCTCATAACATAGGCACTCAGAAAAGTCAGTCTTCTTGTACTTAAGTCGGCATTGTGCTATTTGTATTTAATTCCGATTCAATTTCCGTGTTTCATCGTCAATGTAAAGGTCCAAGGGATGCAGTAAACCTGCAGTTGTGCATCGGATTCTAAAACTGGTTTCACACGATAGGCTCAAAACATAGACACTCAGAAAAGTCACTCTTCTTGTAATTAAGTCGATATTGTACCCTTTGGAATTTATTCCGATGCTATTTCCGTGTTTCATCGTCAATGTGAAGGTCCAAGGGGTGCACTATACCTACAGTTGTGCATCGGAATCTAAAACTGGTTACACAGGATACGCTCAAAACATAGACACTCAGAAAAGGCAGTTTTCTTGTACTTAAGACGGCATTGTGCCATTTGTATTTAATTACGATGCTATTTCCGGGTTTCATCGTGAATGTGAAAGTCCAAGGGGTGCAGTATACCTACAGTTGTGCATCGGAATCTAAAACTGGTTACACAGGATAGGCTCAAAACATAGTCACACAGAAAAGTCAGTCTTCTTGTACACAAATCGGCATTGAGCCATTTGTTTTTAATTCCGATGCAATTTTCGTATTTCATCGTCAATGTGAAGTCCCAAGGGATGCAGTAAACCTGCAGTTGTGCATCAGAATCTAAAACTGGGTACACGGGATAGGCTCAAAACATAGACACTCAGAAAGGTCAGTCTTCTTGTACTTAAGTCGGCATTGTACTTTTTGTATTTAATTCCGATGCAAGTTCCGTGTTTCATCGTCAATGTGAAGGTCCAAGGGGTACACTATACCTACAGTTGTGCATCGGAACCTAAAACTGGTAACACAGGATAGGCTCAAAACATAGACACTCAGAAAAGTCAGTCTTCTTGTACTTAAGTCGGCATTGTGCCATTTGTATTTAATTACGATGGTATTTCCATGTTTCATCGTGAATGTGAAAGTCCAAGGGGTGCAGTATACCTACAGTTGTGCATCGGAATCTAAAACTGGTTACACAGGATAGGCTCAAAACATAGTCACTCAGAAAAGCCAGTCTTCTTGTACACAAGTCGGCATTGAGCCATTTGTTTTTAATTCCGATGCAATTTTCGTATTTCATTGTCAATGTGAAGTCCCAAGGGATGCAGTAAACCAGCAGTTGTGCATCAGAATCTAAAACTGGGTATACGGGACAGGCTCAAAACATAGACACTCAGAAAGGTCAGTCTTCTTGTACTTAAGTCGGCATTGTGCTTTTTGTATTTAATTCCGATGCAGGTTCCGTGTTTCATCGTCAATGTGAAGGTCCAAGGGATGCAGTAAATCTGCAGTTGTGCATCGGAATCTAAAACTGGTTACACAGGATAGGCTCATAACATAGACACTCAGAAAAGTCACCCTTCTTGTACTTAAGTAAGCATTCTGCCATTTACATTTAATTCCGATGCAATTTTCGTGTTTCACCATCAATGTAAAGGTCCAAGGGATTCAGTAAACCTGCAGTTGTGCATCGGAATCTAAAACTGGTTTCACAGGATAGGCTCAAAACATAGACACTCAGAAAAGTCAGTCTTCTTGTATTTAAGTCGGCATTGTGCCATTTGTATTTATATCCATGAAATTTCCGTCTTTCATCGTCAATGTGAAGGTCCAAGGGATGCAGTAAACCTGCAGTTGTGCATCGAAATCTAAAACTGGTGACACAGGATAGGCTCATAACATAGACACTCAGGAAAGTCAGTCTTCTTGTACTTAAGTCGGCATTGTGCCACTTGTATTTAATTACGATGCAATTTCCGTGTTTCATCGTCAATGTGAAGGCCGAGGGATGCAGTAAACCTGCAGTTGTGCATCGGAATCTAAAACTGGTTACACAGGATAGGCTCATAACATAGACACTCAGAAAAGTCAGTCTTCTTGTACTGAAGTCGGCATTGTGCTTTTTGTATTTATTTCCGATACAAGTTCCGTGTTTCATCGTCAACGTGAAGGTCCAAGGGATGCAGTGAACCTGCAGTTGTGCATCGGAAATCTAAAACTGGTTACACAGTGTAGGCTCAAATCATAGACACTCAATAAAGTCAGTCTTCTTGAACTTAAGTGGGCATTGTGCACTTTATATTTAATTCCCATGCAATTTCCGTGTTTCATCGGCAATGTAAAGGTCCAAGGGATGCAGTAAACCTGCATTTGTGCATCGGAATCTAAAACTGGCTTCACACAATAGGCTCAAAACATAGACACTCAGAAAAGTCACTCTTCTTGTAGTTAACTCGACATTGTACCATTTGTATATACTTCCGATGCTATTTCCGTGTTTCATCGTCAATGTGAAGGTCCAAGGGGTACACTATACCTACAGTTGTGCATCGGAACCTAAAACTGGTAACACAGGATAGGCTCAAAACATAGACACTCAGAAAAGTCAGTCTTCTTGTACTTAAGTCGGCATTGTGCCATTTGTATTTAATTACGATGGTATTTCCGGGTTTCATCGTGAATGTGAAAGTCCAAGGGGTGCAGTATACCTACAGTTGTGCATCGGAATCTAAAACTGGTTACACAGGATAGGCTCAAAACATAGTCACACAGAAAAGTCAGTCTTCTTGTACACAAATCGGCATTGAGCCATTTGTTTTTAATTCCGATGCAATTTTCGTATTTCATCGTCAATGTGAAGTCCCAAGGGATGCAGTAAACCTGCAGTTGTGCATCAGAATCTAAAACTGGGTACACGGGATAGGCTCAAAACATAGACACTCAGAAAGGTCAGTCTTCTTGTACTTAAGTCGGCATTGTACTTTTTGTATTTAATTCCGATGCAAGTTCCGTGTTCCATCGTCAATGTGAAGGTCCAAGGGGTACACTATACCTACAGTTGTGCATCGGAACCTAAAACTGGTAACACAGGATAGGCTCAAAACATAGACACTCAGAAAAGTCAGTCTTCTTGTACTTAAGTCGGCATTGTGCCATTTGTATTTAATTACGATGGTATTTCCATGTTTCATCGTGAATGTGAAAGTCCAAGGGGTGCAGTATACCTACAGTTGTGCATCGGAATCTAAAACTGGTTACACAGGATAGGCTCAAAACATAGTCACTCAGAAAAGCCAGTCTTCTTGTACACAAGTCGGCATTGAGCCATTTGTTTTTAATTCCGATGCAATTTTCGTATTTCATCGTCAATGTGAAGTCCCAAGGGATGCAGTAAACCAGCAGTTGTGCATCAGAATCTAAAACTGGGTATACGGGACAGGCTCAAAACATAGACACTTAGAAAGGTCAGTCTTCTTGTACTTAAGTCGGCATTGTGCTTTTTGTATTTAATTCCGATGCAAGTTCCGTGCTTCATCGTCAATGTGAAGGTCCAAGGGATGCAGTAAATCTCCAGTTGTGCATCGGAATCTAAAACTGGTTACACAGGACAGGCTCAAACATAGACACTCAGAAAAGTCAGTCTTCTTGTACTTAAGTCGGCATTGTTCCATTTGTATTTAATTCCCATGCAATTTCCGTGTTTCATCGTCAATGTGAAGGTCCAAGGGATGCAGTAAAGCTGCAGTTGTGCATCGGAATCTAAAACTGGTGACACAGGATAGGCTCATAACATAGACACTCAGAAAAGACACTCTTCTTGTACTTAAGTAAGCATTCTGCCATTTACATTTAATTCCGATGCAATTTTCGTGTTTCACCATCAATGTAAAGGTCCAAGGGATGCAGTAAACCTGCAGTTGTGAATCGGAATCTAAAACTGGTTTCACAGGATAGGCTCAAAACATAGACACTCAGAAAAGTCAGTCTTCTTGTATTTAAGTCGGCATTGTGCCATTTGTATTTATATCCATGAAATTTCCGTCTTTCATCGTCAATGTGAAGGTCCAAGGGATGCAGTAAACCTGCAGTTGTGCATCGAAATCTAAAACTGGTGACACAGGATAGGCTCATAACATAGACACTCAGGAAAGTCAGTCTTCTTGTACTTAAGTCGGCATTGTGCCACTTGTATTTAATTACGATGCAATTTCCGTGTTTCATCGTCAATGTGAAGGCCGAGGGATGCAGTAAACCTGCAGTTGTGCATCGGAATCTAAAACTGGTTACACAGGATAGGCTCATAACATAGACACTCAGAAAAGTCAGTCTTCTTGTACTTAAGTCGATATTGTACCCTTTGCAATTTATTCCGATGCTATTTCCGTGTTTCATCGTCAATGTGAAGGTGTAAGGGGTGCACTATACCTACAGTTGTGCATCGCAATCTAAAACTGGTTACACAGGATAGGCTCAAAACATAGACACTCAGAAAAAGAAGTTCTCTTGTACTTCAGTCGGCATTGTGCCATTTGTATTTAATTCCGATGCAATTTCCGTATTTCATCGTCAATGTGAAGTCCCAAGGGATGCAGTAAACCTGCAGTTGTGCATCAGAATCTAAAACTGGGTACACGGGATAGGCTCAAAACATAGACACTCAGAGAAGTCAGTCTTCTTGTACTTAAGTCGGCATTGTGCTTTTTGTATTTAATTCCGATACAAGTTCCGTGCTTCATCGTCAACGTGAAGGTCCAAGGGATGCAGTAAACCAGCAGTTGTGCATCATAATCTAAAACTGGTTACACAGGACAGGCTCAAAAATAGACACTCAGAAAAGTCAGTCTTCTTGTACTTAAGTCGGCATTGTGCCATTTGTATTTAATTCCGATGCAATTTCCGTGTTTCATCGGAAATGTGAAGGTCCAAGGGATGCAGTAAACTTGCAGATGTGCATCGGAATCAAAAACTGGTGACACAGGATAGGCTCATAACATAGCCACTCAGAAAAGTTACTCTTCTTGTACTTAAGTAAGCATTGTGCCATTTACATTTAATTCCGATGCAATTTTCGTGTTTCACCATCAATGTAAATGTCCAAGGGATGCAGTAAACCTGCAGTTGTGCATCGGAATCTAAAACTGGTTTCACAGGATAGGCTCAAAACATAGACACTCAGAAAAGGCAGTTTTCTAGTACTTAAGTCGGTATTGTGCCATTTGTATTTAATTCCGATGCAATTTCCGTGTTTCATCGTCAATGTGAAGGACCAAGGGATGCAGTAAACCTGCAGTTGTGCATCGGAAATCTAAAATTGGTTACACAGGGTAGGCTCAAATCATAGACACTCAATAAAGTCAGTCTTCTTGAACTTAAGTGGGCATTGTGCACTTTATATTTAATTCCCATGCAATTTCCGTGTTTCATCGGCAATGTAAAGGTCCAAGGGATGCAGTAAACCTGAATTTGTGCATCGGAATCTAAAACTGGCTTCACACAATAGGCTCAAAACATAGACACTCAGAAAAGTCACTCTTCTTGTAGTTAACTCGACATTGTACCATTTGTATATACGTCCGATGCTATTTCCGTGTTTCATCGTCAATGTGAAGGTCCAAGGGGTACACTATACCTACAGTTGTGCATCGGAACCTAAAACTGGTAACACAGGATAGGCTCATAACATAGACACTCAGAAAAGTCAGTCTTCTTGTACTTAAGTCGGCATTGTGCCATTTGTATTTAATTACGATGGTATTTCCATGTTTCATCGTGAATGTGAAAGTCCAAGGGGTGCAGTATACCTACAGTTGTGCATCGGAATCTAAAACTGTTTACAGGGTAGGCTCAAAACATAGACACTCAGAAAAGTCAGTCTTCTTGAACTTAATTCAGCATTGTGCCATTTGTATTTAATTACGATGCAATTTCCGTGTTTCATAGTCAATGTGAAGACCCAAGGGATGCAGTAAACCTGCAGTTGTGCATCGGAATCTAAAACTGGTGACACAGGATAGACTCATAACATAGACACTCAGGAAAGTCAGTCTTCTTGTACTTAAGTCGGCATTGTGCCACTTGTATTTAATTCCGATGCAATTTCCGTGTTTCATCGGCAATGTGAAGGCCGAGGGATGCAGTAAACCTGCAGTTGTGCATCGGAATCTAAAACTGGTTACACAGGATAGGCTCATAACATAGGCACTCAGAAAAGTCAGTCTTCTTGTACTTAAGTCGGCATTGTGCCATTTGTATTTAATTCCGATTCAATTTCCGTGTTTCATCGTCAATGTAAAGGTCCAAGGGATGCAGTAAACCTGCAGTTGTGCATCGGAATCTAAAATTGGTTTCACACGATAGGCTCAAAACATAGACACTCAGAAAAGTCACTCTTCTTGTAATTAAGTCGATATTGTACCCTTTGGAATTTATTCCGATGCTATTTCCGTGTTTCATCGTCAATGTGAAGGTCCAAGGGGTGCACTATACCTACAGTTGTGCATCGGAATCTAAAACTGGTTACACAGGATACGCTCAAAACATAGACACTCAGAAAAGGCAGTTTTCTTGTACTTAAGACGGCATTGTGCCATTTGTATTTAATTACGATGCTATTTCCGGGTTTCATCGTGAATGTGAAAGTCCAAGGGGTGCAGTATACCTACAGTTGTGCATCGGAATCTAAATCTGGTTACACAGGATAGGCTCAAAACATAGTCACTCAGAAAAGTCAGGCTTCTTGTACACAAATCGGCATTCAGCCATTTGTTTTTAATTCCGATGCAATTTTCGTATTTCATCGTCAATGTGAAGTCCCAAGGGATGCAGTAAACCTGCAGTTGTGCATCAGAATCTAAAACTGGGTACACGGGATAGGCTCAAAACATAGTCACTCAGAAAAGTCAGTCTTCTTGAACTTAAGTCAGAATTGTGCCATTTGTATTTAATTCCGATGCAATTTCCGTGTTTCATAGTCAATGTGAAGACCCAAGGGATGCAGTAAACCTGCAGTTGTGCATCGGAATCTAAAACTGGTGACACAGGATAGGCTCATAACATAGACACTCAGGAAAGTCAGTCTTCTTGTTCTTAAGTCGGCATTGTGCCATTTGTATTTAATTCCGATTCAATTTCCGTGTTTCATCGTCAATGTAAAGGTCCAAGGGATGCAGTAAACCTGCAGTTGTGCATCGGATTCTAAAACTGGTTTCACACGATAGGCTCAAAACATAGACACTCAGAAAAGTCACTCTTCTTGTAATTAAGTCGATATTGTACCCTTTGGAATTTATTCCGATGCTATTTCCGTGTTTCATCGTCAATGTGAAGTTCCAAGGGCTGCACTATACCTACAGTTGTGCATCGGAATCTAAAACTGGTTACACAGGATACGCTCAAAACATAGACACTCAGAAAAGGCAGTTTTCTTGTACTTAAGACAGCATTGTGCCATTTGTATTTAATTACGATGCTATTTCCGGGTTTCATCGTGAATGTGAAAGTCCAAGGGGTGCAGTATACCTACAGTTGTGCATCGGAATCTAAAACTGGTTACACAGGATAGGCTCAAAACATAGTCACTCAGAAAAGTCAGTCTTCTTGTACACAAGTCGGCATTGAGCCATTTGTTTTTAATTCCGATGCAATTTTCGTATTTCATCGTCAATGTGAAGTCCCAAGGGATGCAGTAAACCTGCAGTTGTGCATCAGAATCTAAAACTGGGTACACGGGATAGGCTCAAAACATAGACACTCAGAAAGGTCAGTCTTCTTGTACTTAAGTCGGCATTGTGCTTTTTGTATTTAATTCCGATGCAAGTTCCGTGTTTCATCGTCAATGTGAAGGTCCAAGGGATGCAGTAAACCTGGAGTTGTGCATCGGAATCTAAAACTGGTTACACAGGACAGGCTCAAACATAGACACTCAGAAAAGTCAGTCTTCTTGTACTTAAGTCTGCATTGTGCCATTTGTATTTAATTCCCATGCAATTTCCGTGTTTCATCGTCAATGTGAAGGTCCAAGGGATGCAGTAAAGCTGCAGTTGTGCATCGGAATCTAAAACTGGTGACACAGGATAGGCTCATAACATAGACACTCAGAAAAGTCACTCTTCTTGTACTTAAGTAAGCATTGTGCCATTTACATTTAATTCCGATGCAATTTTCGTGTTTCACCATCAATGTAAAGGTCCAAGGGATGCAGTAAACCTGCAGTTGTGCATCGGTATCTAAAACTGGTTTCACAGGATACGCTCAAAACATAGACACTCAGAAAAGTCACTCTCCTTGTAGTTTTGTCGACATTGTGCCATTTGTATTTAATTCCGATGCTATTTCCGTGTTTCATCCTCAATGTGAAGGTCCAAGGGGTGCAGTATACCTACAGTTGTGCATCGCGATCTAAAACTGGTTTCACAGGATAGGCTCAAAACATAGCCACTCAGGAAAGTCAGTGTTCTAGTACTTACGTCGGAATTGTGCCATTTGTATTTAATTCCGATGCAATTTCCGTGTTTCATCGTCAATGTGAAGGTCCAAGGGATGCCCGTAAACCTCCAGTACTGCATCGGAATCTAAAACTGGTTACACATGGTAGGCTCATATCATAGACACTCAGAAAAGTCAGTCTTCTTGTACTTAAGTCGGCATTGTGCCATTTGTATTAAATTCCGATGCAATTTCCGTGTTTCATCGTCAATGTGAAGGCCGAGGGATGCAGTAAACCTGCAGTTGTGGTTCAAATGGCTCTGAGCACTGTGGGACTCAACTGCTGAAGTCATTAGTCCCCTAGAACTTAGAACTAGTTAAACCTAACTAACCTAAGGACATCACAAACATCCATGCCCGAGGCAGGGTTCGAACCTGCGACCGTAGCGGTCTTGCGGTTCCAAACTGCAGCGCCTTTAACCGCACGGCCATTTCGGCCGGCGCCTGCAGTTGTGCATCGGAATCTAAAACTGGTTACACAGGTTAGGCTCATAACATAGACACTCAGAAAAGTCATTCTTCTTGTACTTAAGTCGGCATTGTGCCATTTGTAGTTAATTCCGATGCTATTTCAGTGTTTCATCGTCACTGTGAAGGTCCAATGGGTGCAGTTTACCTACAGTTGTGCATCGGAATCTAAAACGGGTTACGCAGGATAGGCTCAAAACATTGACACTCAGAAAAGTCACTCTTATTGTAGTTAAGTCGACATTGTGCCATTTGTATTTAATTCCGATGCTATATCCGTGTTTCATCGTCAATGTGAAGGTCGAAGGGGTGCAGTAACCCTACAGTTGTGCATCGCAATCTGAAACTGGTTACACAGGATACGCTCAAAACATAGAAGCTCAGAAAAGTCAGTTTTCTTGTACTTTAGTGGGCATTGTGCCATTTGTATTTAATACCGATGCAATGTCCGTGTTTCTTCGTCAATGTGAAGTTCCAAGGGATGCAGTAAACCTGCAGTTGTGCATCGGAATCTAAATCTGGTTACACAGGATAGGCTCAAAGCATAGGCACTCAGAGAAGTCAGTCTTCTTGTACTTAAGTCGGCATTGTGCCATTTGCATTTAATAACGATGCTATTTCCATGTTTCATCGTGAATGTGAAAGTCCAAGGGGTGCAGTATACCTACAGTTGTGCATCGGAATCTAAAACTGGTTACACAGGGTAGGCTCGAAACATAGACACTCAGAAAAGTCAGTCTTCTTGAACTTATGTCGGCATTGTGCCATTTGTATTTAATTACGATGCAATATCCGTGTTTCATCGTCAATGTGAAGGTCGAAGGGGTGCAGTATCCCTACAGTTGTGCATCGCAATCTGAAACTGGTTACACAGGATAGGCTCAAAGCATAGGCACTCAGGAAAGTCAGTCTTCTTGTACTTAAGTGGGCATTGTGCCACTTGTATTTAATTCCGATGCAATTTCCGCGTTTCATCGTCAATGTGAAAGCCGAGGAATGCAGTAAACCTGCAGTTGTGCATCGGAATCTAAAACTGGTTACACAGGATAGGTTCATAACATAGACACTCAGAAAAGTCACTCTTCTTGTACTTAAGTCGGCATTGTGACATTTATATTTAATTCCGATGCAATTTCCGTGTTTCATCGTCAATGTAAAGGTCCAAGGGATGCAGTAAACCTGCAGTTGTGCATCGGAATCTAAAACTGGTTTCACACGATAGGCTCAAAACATAGACACTCAGAAAAGTCACTCTTCTTGTAGTTAACTCGACATTGTACCATTTGTATTTAATTCCGATGTTATTTCCGTGTTTCATCGTCAATGTGAAGGGCCAACGGGTGCACTATACCTACAGTTGTGCATCGGAATCTAATACTGGATACACAGGATAGGCTCAAAACATAGACACTCAAAAAAAATCAGTTTTCTTGTACCTAAGTCGGCATTGTGCCATTTGTATTTAATTCCGATGCCATTTCCGTGTTTCTTCGTCAATGTGAAGGTCCAAGGGATGCAGTAAACCTGCAGTTGTGCATCGGAATCTAAAAGTGGTTACACAGGATAGGCTCAAAACATAGACACTCAGAAAAGTCAGTCTTCTTGTACTTAAGTGGGGATTGTGCCATTTGTATTTAATTACGATGCTATTTCCGTGTTTCATCGTGAATGTGAAAGTCCAAGGGGTGCAGTATACCTACAGTTGTGCATCGGAATCTAAAACTGGTTACACAGGATAGACTCCAAACATAGTCACTCAGAAAAGTCAGTCTTCTTGTACACAAGTCGGCATTGTGCCATTTGTTTTTAATTCCGATGCAATTTCCGTATTTCATCGTCATTGTGAAGTCCCAAGGGATGCAGTAAACCTGCTGTTGTGCATCAGAATCTAAAACTGGGTACACGGGATAGTCTTAAATCTTAGACACTCAGAAAAGTCAGTCTTCTTGTACTTAAGTCGCCATTGTCCTTTTTGTATTTAATTCCGATGCAAGTTCCCTGTTTCATCGTCAATGTGGAGGTCAAAGGGATGCAGTAAACCTGCAGTTGTGCATCGGAGTCTAAAACTGGTTTCACAGGATAGGCTCAAAACATAGACACTCAGAAAAGTCACACTTCTTGTAGTTAATTCGACATTCTGCCATTTGTATTTAATTCCGATGCTATTTCCGTGATTCATCGTCAATGTGAAGGTCCAAGGGGTGCAGTAAACCTGCAGTTCTGCATCGTAATCTAAAACTGGTTACACAGGGTAGGCTCAAACAGAGACGCTCAGAAAAGTCAGTCTTCTTGAACTTAAGTCGGCATTGTGCCATTTGTATTTAATTACGATGCAATTTCCGTGTTTCATCGTCAATGTGAAGGTCCGAGGGATGCAGTAAACCTGCAGTTGTGCATCGGAATCTTAAACTGGTGACACAGGATAGGCTCATAACATAGACACTCACAAAAGTCAGTCTTCATGTACTTAAGTCGGCATTGTGCCACTTGTATTTAATTCCGATGGGATTTCCGTGTTTCATGGTCAATTTGAAGGTCCAAGGGATGCAGTAAACCTGCAGTTGTGCATCGGAATCTAAAACTGGTTACATAGGAGAGGCTCATAACATAGACACTCAGAAAATTCAGTCTTCTTGAACCTAAGTCGGCATTGTGCCATTTCTTTTTAATTCCGATGCAATATCCGTGTTTCATCGTCAATGTAAAGGTGGAAGGGAAGCAGTAAACCTGCAGTGGTGTATCGGAATCTAAATCTGGTTACACAGGATAGGCTCATAACATAGACACTCAGAAAAGTCAGTCTCCTTGTACTTAAGTCGGCATTGTGCCATTTGTATTTAATTCCGATGAAATTTCCGTGTTTCATCGTCAATGTGAAGCTCCAAGAGATGCAGTAAACCTTCAGTTGTGCATCTAGATCTAAAACTGGTTACGCAGGACAGGCTCAAAACATAGACACTCAGAAAAGTCAGTCTTCTTGTACTTAAGTCGGCATTGTCCTTTTTGTATTTAATTCCGATGCAAGTTCCGTGTTTCATCGTCAATGTGAATGTCAAAGGGATGCAGTAAACCTGCAGTTGTGCATCGGAATCTAAAACTGGTTTCACAGGATAGGCTCAAAACAAAGACACTCAGAAAAGTCACTCTTCTTGTAGTTAAGTCTACACTGTGCCATTTGTATTTAATTCCGATGCTATTTCCGTGTTTCATCGTCAATGTGAAGGTCCAAGGGATGCAGTAAACCTGCAGTTGTGCATCGGAATCTAAAACTGGTGACACAGGATAGGCTCATAACATAGACACTCAGAAAAGTCAGTCTTCTTGTACTTAAGTCGGCATTGTGACACTTGCATTTAATTCCGATGCAATTTCCGTGTTTCATCGTCAATGTGAAGGCCGAGGGATGCAGTAAACCTGCAGTTGTGCAACGGAATCTAAAACTGGTTACACAGGATAGGCTCATAACATAGACACTCAGAAAATTCAGTCTTCTTGTACTTAAGTCGGCATTGTGCCATTTCTTTTTAATTCCGATGCGATTTCCGTGTTTCATCGTCAATGTAAAGGTGCAAGGGAAGCAGTAAACCTGCAGTTGTGTATCGGAATCTAAAACTGGTTACATAGGATAGGCTGAAAACATAGACACTCAGAAAAGTCAGTCTTCTTGCACTTATGTCGGCTTTGCCCATTTGTATTTAATTCCGATGCAATTTTGTGTTTCCTCGTCAATGTGAAGGTCCATGGGATGCAGAAAACCTGCAGTTGTGCATCGGAATTTATAACTGGTTACACAGGATAGGCTCAAAACATAGACACTCAGAAAAGTCAGTCTTCCTGTACTTAAGTCGGCATTGTGACATTTGTATTTAATTCCGATGCAATTTCCGTGTTTCATCGTCAATGTGAAGGTCCAAGAGATGCAGTAAACCTGCAGTTGTGCATCTGAATTTAAATCTGGTTACACAGGATAGGTTCAAAACATACACACTCAGAAAAGTCAGTCTTCTTGTACTTAAGACGGCATTGTGCCATTTGTATTTAATTCCGATGCAATATCCGTGTTTCATCGTCAATGTGAAGGTCCAAGAGATGCAGTAAACCTGCAGTTGTGCATCGGAATCTAAAACTGGTTACACAGGATAGGCTCAAAACATAGACACTCAGAAAAGTCATTCATCTTGTACTTAAGTCGGCATTGTGCCATTTGTATTTAATTACGATGCAATTTCCGCGTTTCATCGTCAATGTAAAGGTCAAAGGGGTGCAGTATACCTACAGTTGTGCATCGGAATTTAAAAATGGTTACACAGGATCGGCTCAAAGCATAGACACTCAGAAAATTCAGTCTTCTTTTACACGAGTCGGAATTCTGCCACTTGTTTTTAATTTCGATGCAATTTCCGTGTTTCATCGTCAATGTGAAGTTCCAAGGGATGCAGTAAACATGCAGTTGTACATCAGTATCTAAAACTGGGTACACGGCATAGGCTCAAAACATAGACACTCAGAAAAGTCAGTCTTCTTGCACTTAAGTCGCCATTGTGCTTTTTGTATTTAATTCCGGTGCAATTTCCGTGTTTCATCGTCAATGTGAAGGTCCGAGGGATGCAGTAAACCTGCAGTTGTGCATCGGAATCTAAATTGGTTACACGGGATAGGCTCAAAACATAGTCAGTCATCTTGTACTTAAGTGGGCATTGTGCCATTTGTATTTAATTCCGATGCAATGTCCGTGTTTCTTCGTCAATGTGAAGGTGCAAGGGATGCAGTAAACCCGCAGTTGTGCATCGGAATCTAAAACTGGTTACACAGGACAGGCTCAAACATAGACACTCAGAAAAGTCAGTCTTCTTGTACTTAAGTCGGCATTGTGCCATTTGTATTTAATTCCCATGCAATTTCCGTGTTTCATCGTCAATGTGAAGGTCCAAGGGATGCAGTAAAGCTGCAGTTGTGCATCGGAATCTAAAACTGGTGACACAGGATAGGCTCATAACATAGACACTCAGAAAAGTCACTCTTCTTGTACTTAACTAAGCATTGTGCCATTTACATTTAATTCCGATGCAATTTTCGTGTTTCACCATCAATGTAAAGGTCCAAGGGATGCAGTAAACCTGCAGTTGTGCATCGGTATCTAAAACTGGTTTCACAGGATACGCTCAAAACATAGACACTCAGAAAAGTCACTCTTCTTGTAGTTTAGTCGACATTGTGCCATTTGTATTTAATTCCGATGCTATTTCCGTGTTTCATCCTCAATGTGAAGGTCCAAGGGGTGCAGTATACCTACAGTTGTGCATCGCGATCTAAAACTGGTTTCACAGGATAGGCTCAAAACATAGCCACTCAGGAAAGTCAGTGTTCTAGTACTTACGTCGGAATTGTGCCATTTGTATTTAATTCCGATGCAATTTCCGTGTTTCATCGTCAATGTGAAGGTCCAAGGGATGCCCGTAAACCTCCAGTACTGCATCGGAATCTAAAACTGGTTACACATGGTAGGCTCATATCATAGACACTCAGAAAAGTCAGTCTTCTTGTACTTAAGTCGGCATTGTGCCATTTGTATTAAATTCCGATGCAATTTCCGTGTTTCATCGTCAATGTGAAGGCCGAGGGATGCAGTAAACCTGCAGTTGTGGTTCAAATGGCTCTGAGCACTGTGGGACTCAACTGCTGAGGTCATTAGTCCCTTAGAACTTAGAACTAGTTAAACCTAACTAACCTAAGGACATCACAAACATCCATGCCCGAGGCAGGGTTCGAACCTGCGACCGTAGCGGTCTTGCGGTTCCAAACTGCAGCGCCTTTAACCGCACGGCCATTTCGGCCGGCGCCTGCAGTTGTGCATCGGAATCTAAAACTGGTTACACAGGTTAGGCTCATAACATAGACACTCAGAAAAGTCATTCTTCTTGTACTTAAGTCGGCATTGTGCCATTTGTAGTTAATTCCGATGCTATTTCAGTGTTTCATCGTCACTGTGAAGGTCCAAAGGGTGCAGTTTACCTACAGTTGTGCATCGGAATCTAAAACGGGTTACGCAGGATAGGCTCAAAACATTGACACTCAGAAAAGTCACTCTTATTGTAGTTAAGTCGACATTGTGCCATTTGTATTTAATTCCGATGCTATATCCGTGTTTCATCGTCAATGTGAAGGTCTAAGGGGTGCAGTATCCCTACAGTTGTGCATCGCAATCTGAAACTGGTTACACAGGATACGCTCAAAACATAGAAGCTCAGAAAAGTCAGTTTTCTTGTACTTTAGTGGGCATTGTGCCATTTGTATTTAATACCGATGCAATGTCCGTGTTTCTTCGTCAATGTGAAGTTCCAAGGGATGCAGTAAACCTGCAGTTGTGCATCGGAATCTAAATCTGGTTACACAGGATAGGCTCAAAGCATAGGCACTCAGAGAAGTCAGTCTTCTTGTACTTAAGTCGGCATTGTGCCATTTGCATTTAATAACGATGCTATTTCCATGTTTCATCGTGAATGTGAAAGTCCAAGGGGTGCAGTATACCTACAGTTGTGCATCGGAATCTAAAACTGGTTACACAGGGTAGGCTCGAAACATAGACACTCAGAAAAGTCAGTCTTCTTGAACTTAGGTCGGCATTGTGCCATTTGTATTTAATTACGATGCAATTTCCGTGTTTCATCGTCAATGTGAAGGTCGAAGGGGTGCAGTATCCCTACAGTTGTGCATCGCAATCTGAAACTGGTTACACAGGATAGGCTCAAAGCATAGGCACTCAGGAAAGTCAGTCTTCTTGTACTTAAGTGGGCATTGTGCCACTTGTATTTAATTCCGATGCAATTTCCGCGTTTCATCGTCAATGTGAAAGCCGAGGAATGCAGTAAACCTGCAGTTGTGCATCGGAATCTAAAACTGGTTACACAGGATAGGCTCATAACATAGACACTCAGAAAAGTCACTCTTCTTGTACTTAACTAAGCATTGTGCCATTTACATTTAATTCCGATGCAATTTTCGTGTTTCACCATCAATGTAAAGGTCCAAGGGATGCAGTAAACCTGCAGTTGTGCATCGGTATCTAAAACTGGTTTCACAGGATACGCTCAAATCATAGACACTCAGAAAAGTCACTCTTCTTGTAGTTTAGTCGACATTGTGCCATTTGTATTTAATTCCGATGCTATTTCCGTGTTTCATCCTCAATGTGAAGGTCCAAGGGGTGCAGTATACCTACAGTTGTGCATCGCGATCTAAAACTGGTTTCACAGGATAGGCTCAAAACATAGCCACTCAGGAAAGTCAGTGTTCTAGTACTTACGTCGGAATTGTGCCATTTGTATTTAATTCCGATGCAATTTCCGTGTTTCATCGTCAATGTGAAGGTCCAAGGGATGCCCGTAAACCTCCAGTACTGCATCGGAATCTAAAACTGGTTACACATGGTAGGCTCATATCATAGACACTCAGAAAAGTCAGTCTTCTTGTACTTAAGTCGGCATTGTGCCATTTGTATTAAATTCCGATGCAATTTCCGTGTTTCATCGTCAATGTGAAGGCCGAGGGATGCAGTAAACCTGCAGTTGTGGTTCAAATGGCTCTGAGCACTGTGGGACTCAACTGCTGAGGTCATTAGTCCCCTAGAACTTAGAACTAGTTAAACCTAAATAACCTAAGGACATCACAAACATCCATGCCCGAGGCAGGGTTCGAACCTGCGACCGTAGCGGTCTTGCGGTTCCAAACTGCAGCTTCTTTAACCGCACGGCCATTTCGGCCGGCGCCTGCAGTTGTGCATCGGAATCTAAAACTGGTTACACAGGTTAGGCTCATAACATAGACACTCAGAAAAGTCATTCTTCTTGTACTTAAGTCGGCATTGTGCCATTTGTAGTTAATTCTGATGCTATTTCAGTGTTTCATCGTCACTGTGAAGGTCCAATGGGTGCAGTTTACCTACAGTTGTGCATCGGAATCTAAAACGGGTTACGCAGGATAGGCTCAAAACATTGACACTCAGAAAAGTCACTCTTATTGTAGTTAAGTCGACATTGTGCCATTTGTATTTAATTCCGATGCTATTTCCGTGTTTCATCGTCAATGTGAAGGTCTAAGGGGTGCAGTATCCCTACAGTTGTGGATCGCAATCTGAAACTGGTTACACAGGATACGCTCAAAACATAGAAGCTCAGAAAAGTCAGTTTTCTTGTACTTTAGTGGGCATTGTGCCATTTGTATTTAATACCGATGCAATGTCCGTGTTTCTTCGTCAATGTGAAGTTCCAAGGGATGCAGTAAACCTGCAGTTGTGCATCGGAATCTAAATCTGGTTACACAGGATAGGCTCAAAGCATAGGCACTCAGAGAAGTCAGTCTTCTTGTACTTAAGTCGGCATTGTGCCATTTGCATTTAAAAAGGATGCTATTTCCATGTTTCATCGTGAATGTGAAAGTCCAAGGGGTGCAGTATACCTACAGTTGTGCATCGGAAACTAAAACTGGTTACACAGGGTAGGCTCGAAACATAGACACTCAGAAAAGTCAGTCTTCTTGAACTTATGTCGGCATTGTGCCATTTGTATTTAATTACGATGCAATTTCCGTGTTTCATCGTCAATGTGAAGGTCGAAGGGGTGCAGTATCCCTACAGTTGTGCATCGCAATCTGAAACTGGTTACACAGGATAGGCTCAAAGCATAGGCACTCAGGGAAGTCAGTCTTCTTGTACTTAAGTGGGCATTGTGCCACTTGTATTTAATTCCGATGCAATTTCCGCGTTTCATCGTCAATGTGAAAGCCGAGGAATGCAGTAAACCTGCAGTTGTGCATCGGAATCTAAAACTGGTTACACAGGATAGGCTCATAACATAGACACTCAGAAAAGTCAGTCTTCTTGTACTTAAGTCGGCATTGTGACATTTATATTTAATTCCGATGCAATTTCCGTGTTTCATCGTCAATGTAAAGGTCCAAGGGATGCAGTAAAAATGCAGTTGTGCATCGGAATCTAAAACTGGTTTCACACGATAGGCTCAAAACATAGACACTCAGAAAAGTCACTCTTCTTGTAGTTAACTCGACATTGTACCATTTGTATTTAATTCCGATGTTATTTCCGTGTTTCATCGTCAATGTGAAGGGCCAACGGGTGCACTATACCTACACTTGTGCATCGGAATCTAATACTGGATACACAGGATAGGCTCAAAACATAGACACTCAAAAAAAAATCAGTTTTCTTGTACCTAAGTCGGCATTGTGCCATTTGTATTTAATTCCGATGCCATTTCCGTGTTTCTTCGTCAATGTGAAGGTCCAAGGGATGCAGTAAACCTGCAGTTGTGCATCGGAATCTAAAACTGGTTACACAGGATAGGCTCAAAACATAGACACTCAGAAAAGTCAGTCTTCTTGTACTTAAGTGGGGATTGTGCCATTTGTATTTAATTACGATGCTATTTCCGTGTTTCATCGTGAATGTGAAAGTCCAAGGGGTGCAGTATACCTACAGTTGTGCATCGGAATCTAAAACTGGTTACACAGGATAGACTCCAAACATAGTCACTCAGAAAAGTCAGTCTTCTTGTACACAAGTCGGCATTGTGCCATTTGTTTTTAATTCCGATGCAATTTCCGTATTTCATCGTCATTGTGAAGTCCCAAGGGATGCAGTAAACCTGCTGTTGTGCATCAGAATCTAAAACTGGGTACACGGGATAGTCTTAAATCTTAGACACTCAGAAAAGTCAGTCTTCTTGTACTTAAGTCGCCATTGTCCTTTTTGTATTTAATTCCGATGCAAGTTCCCTGTTTCATCGTCAATGTGGAGGTCAAAGGGATGCAGTAAACCTGCAGTTGTGCATCGGAGTCTAAAACTGGTTTCACAGGATAGGCTCAAAACATAGACACTCAGAAAAGTCACACTTCTTGTAGTTAATTCGACATTCTGCCATTTGTATTTAATTCCGATGCTATTTCCGTGATTCATCGTCAATGTTAAGGTCCAAGGGGTGCAGTATACCTGCAGTTCTGCATCGTAATCTAAAACTGGTTACACAGGGTAGGCTCAAACAGAGACGCTCAGAAAAGTCAGTCTTCTTGAACTTAAGTCGGCATTGTGCCATTTGTATTTAATTACGATGCAATTTCCGTGTTTCATCGTCAATGTGAAGGTCCGAGGGATGCAGTAAACCTGCAGTTGTGCATCGGAATCTTAAACTGGTGACACAGGATAGGCTCATAACATAGACACTCACAAAAGTCAGTCTTCATGTACTTAAGTCGGCATTGTGCCACTTGTATTTAATTCCGATGGGATTTCCGTGTTTCATGGTCAATTTGAAGGTCCAAGGGATGCAGTAAACCTGCAGTTGTGCATCGGAATCTAAAACTGGTTACATAGGAGAGGCTCATAACATAGACACTCAGAAAATTCAGTCTTCTTGAACCTAAGTCGGCATTGTGCCATTTCTTTTTAATTCCGATGCAATATCCGTGTTTCATCGTCAATGTAAAGGTGGAAGGGAAGCAGTAAACCTGCAGTGGTGTATCGGAATCTAAATCTGGTTACACAGGATAGGCTCATAACATAGACACTCAGAAAAGTCAGTCTCCTTGTACTTAAGTCGGCATTGTGCCATTTGTATTTAATTCCGATGAAATTTCCGTGTTTCATCGTCAATGTGAAGCTCCAAGAGATGCAGTAAACCTTCAGTTGTGCATCTGGATCTAAAACTGGTTACGCAGGACAGGCTCAAAACATAGACACTCAGAAAAGTCAGTCTTCTTGTACTTAAGTCGGCATTGTCCTTTTTGTATTTAATTCCGATGCAAGTTCCGTGTTTCATCGTCAATGTGAATGTCAAAGGGATGCAGTAAACCTGCAGTTGTGCATCGGAATCTAAAACTGGTTTCACAGGATAGGCTCAAAACAAAGACACTCAGAAAAGTCACTCTTCTTGTAGTTAAGTCTACACTGTGCCATTTGTATTTAATTCCGATGCTATTTCCGTGTTTCATCGTCAATGTGAAGGTCCAAGGGATGCAGTAAACCTGCAGTTGTGCATCGGAATCTAAAACTGGTGCCACAGGATAGGCTCATAACATAGACACTCAGAAAAGTCAGTCTTCTTGTACTTAAGTCGGCATTGTGACACTTGCATTTAATTCCGATGCAATTTCCGTGTTTCATCGTCAATGTGAAGGCCGAGGGATGCAGTAAACCTGCAGTTGTGCAACGGAATCTAAAACTGGTTACACAGGAGCGGCTCATAACATAGACACTCAGAAAATTCAGTCTTCTTGTACTTAAGTCGGCATTGTGCCATTTCTTTTTAATTCCGATGCGATTTCCGTGTTTCATCGTCAATGTAAAGGTGCAAGGGAAGCAGTAAACCTGCAGTTGTGTATCGGAATCTAAAACTGGTTACATAGGATAGGCTGAAAACATAGACACTCAGAAAAGTCAGTCTTCTTGCACTTATGTCGGCTTTGCCCATTTGTATTTAATTCTGATGCAATTTCCGTGTTTCCTCGTCAATGTGAAGGTCCATGGGATGCAGAAAACCAGCAGTTGTGCATCGGAATTTATAACTGGTTACACAGGATAGGCTCAAAACATAGACACTCAGAAATGTCAGTCTTCCTGTACTTAAGTCGGCATTGTGACATTTGTATTTAATTCCAATGCAATTTCCGTGTTTCATCGTCAATGTGAAGGTCCAAGAGATGCAGTAAACCTGCAGTTGTGCATCGGAATTTAAATCTGGTTACACAGGATAGGTTCAAAACATACACACTCAGAAAAGTCAGTCTTCTTGTACTTAAGACGGCATTGTGCCATTTGTATTTAATTCCGATGCAATTTCCGTGTTTCATCGTCAATGTGAAGGTCCAAGAGATGCAGTAAACCTGCAGTTGTGCATCGGAATCTAAAACTGGTTACACAGGATAGGTTCAAAACATAGACACTCAGAAAAGTCATTCATCTTGTACTTAAGTCGGCATTGTGCCATTTGTATTTAATTACGATGCAATTTCCGCGTTTCATCGTCAATGTAAAGGTCAAAGGGGTGCAGTATACCTACAGTTGTGCATCGGAATTTAAAAATGGTTACACAGGATCGGCTCAAAGCATAGACACTCAGAAAATTCAGTCTTCTTTTACACGAGTCGGAATTCTGCCACTTGTTTTTAATTTCGATGCAATTTCCGTGTTTCATCGTCAATGTGAAGTTCCAAGGGATGCAGTAAACATGCAGTTGTACATCAGTATCTAAAACTGGGTACACGGCATAGGCTCAAAACATAGACACTCAGAAAAGTCAGTCTTCTTGCACTTAAGTCGCCATTGTGCTTTTTGTATTTAATTCCGGTGCAATTTCCGTGTTTCATCGTCAATGTGAAGGTCCGAGGGATGCAGTAAACCTGCAGTTGTGCATCGGAATCTAAATTGGTTACACGGGATAGGCTCAAAACATAGTCAGTCATCTTGTACTTAAGTGGGCATTGTGCCATTTGTATTTAATTCCGATGCAATGTCCGTGTTTCTTCGTCAATGTGAAGGTGCAAGGGATGCAGTAAACTTGCAGTTGTGCATCGGAACCTAAAACTGGTTTCACAGGGTAGGCTCAAAACATAGACACTCAGAAAACTCAGTCTTCTTGAACTTATGTCGGCATTGTGCCACTTGTATTTAATTCCGATGCTATTTCAGTGTTTCATCGTCACTGTGAAGGTCCAATTGGTGCAGTATACCTACAGTTGTGCATCGGAATGTAAAACGGGTTACGCAGGATAGGCTCAAAACATAGACACTCAGAAAAGTCACTCTTCTTGTAGTTAAGTCGACTTTGTGCCATTTGTATTTAATTCCGCTGCTATTTCCGTGTTTCAACGTCAATGTGAAGGTCCAAGGGGTGCAGTATACCTACAGTTGTGCATCGCAATCTAAAACTGGTTTCACAGGATAGTCTCAAAACATAGACACTCAGGAAAGTCAGTGTTCTTCTACATACGTCGGAATTGTGCCATTTGTATTTAATTCCCATGCAATTTCCGTGTTTCATCGTCAATGTGAAGTCCGAGGGATGCAGTAAACCTGCAGTTGTGCATCGGAATTTAAAACTGGTTACACAGGATAGGCTCAAAACATAGACACTCAGAAAAGTCAGTTTTCCTGTACTTAAGTCGGCATTGTGACATTTGTATTTAATTCCGATGCTATTTCAGTGTTTCATCGTCACTGTGAAGGTCCAATTGGTGCAGTATACCTACAGTTGTGCATCGGAATGTAAAACGGGTTACGCAGGATAGGCTCAAAACATAGACACTCAGAAAAGTCACTCTTCTTGTAGTTAAGTTGACATTGTGCAATTCGTATTTAATTCCGATGTTATTTCCGTGTTTCATCGTCAATGTGAAGGTCCAAGGGGTGCACTATCCCTACAGTTGTGCATCGGAATCTAAAACTGGTTACACAGGATAGGCTCGAAACATAGACACTCAAAAAAAACACTTTTCTTGTACCTAAGTCGGCATTGTGCCATTTGTATTTAATTCCGATGCAATTTCCGTGTTTCTTCGTAATGTGAAGGTCCAAGGGATGCAGTAAACCTGCAGTTGTGCATCGGAATCTAAAACCGGTTACACAGGATAGGCTCAAAACATAGACACTCAGAAAAGTCAGTCTTCTTGTACTTAAGTGGGCATTGTGCCATTTGTATTTAATTACGATGCTATTTCCGTGTTTCATCGTGAATGTGAAAGTCCAAGGGGTGCAGTATACCTACAGTTGTGCATCGGAATCTAAAACTGTTTACACAGGATAGGCTCCAAACATAGTCACTCAGAAAAGTCAATCTTCTTGTACACAAGTCGGCATTGTGCCATTTGTTTTTAATTCCGATGCAATTTCCGTATTTCATCGTCAATATGAAGTCCCAAGGGATGCAGTAAACCTTCTGTTGTGCATCAGAATCTAAAACTGGGTACACAGGATAGGCTCAAAACATAGACACTCAGAAAATCAGTCTTCTTGTACTTAGTCGGCATTGTCCTTTTTGTATTTAATTCCGATGCAAGTTCCCTGTTTCATCGTCAATGTGAAGGTCAAAGGGATGCAGTAAACCTGCAGTTGTGCATCGGAATCTAAAACTGGTTTCACAGGGTAGGCTCAATCATAGACACTCAGAAAAGTCACTCTTCTTGTAGTTAAGTCGACATTGTGCCATTTGTATTTAATTCCGATGCATTTTCCGTGTTTCATCGTCAATGTGAAGGTCCGAGGGATCCTGTAAACCTGCAGTTGTGCATCGGAAACTATAACTGGTTACACATGATATACTCAAATCATAGACACTCAGAAAAGTCAGTTTTCTTGTACTTAAGTGGGCATTGTGCCATTTGTATTCAATACCGATGCAATGTCCGTGTTTCTTCGTCAATGTGAAGGTGCAAGGGATGAAGTATCCCCTGCAGTTGTGCATCGAAATCTAAAACTGGTTTCACAGGGTAGGCTCAAAGCATAGACACTCAGAAAATTCAGTCTTCTTGAACTTAAGTCGGCATTGTGCCATTTGTATTTAATTACGATGCAATTTCCGTGTTTCATCGTCAATGTGAAGGTACAAGGGATGCAGTAAACCTGCAGTTGTGCATCGTAATCTAAAACTGGTGACTCAGGATAGGCTCAAAACATAGACACTCAGAGAAGTCAGTCTTCTTGCACTCAGTCGGCTTTGCTCATTTGTATTTAATTCCGATGCAATTTCCGTGTTTCATCGTCAATGTGAAGGTTCTTGGGATGCAGAAAACCAGCAACGGTGCATCGGAATTTAAAACTGGTTACACAGGATAGGCTCAAAACAAAGACACTCACAAAAGTCAGTCTTCATGTACTTAAGTCGGCATTGTGCCACTTGTATTTAATTCCGATGGGATTTCCGTGTTACATGGTCAATTTGAAGGTCCAAGGGATGCAGTAAACCTGCAGTTGTGCATCGGAATTTAAAACTGGTTACACAGGGAAGGCTCAAAACATAGACACTCAGAAAAGTAAGTCTTCCTGTACTTAAGAAAGCATTGTGCCATTTGTATTTAATTCCTATGCAATTTCTGTGATTCATCGTCAATGTAAAGGTCCAAGGGATGCAGTAAACCTGCAGCTGTGCATCGGAATCTAAAACTGGTTACACATGATAGGCTCAAAACATAGACACTCAGAAATGTCAGTCTTCTTGTACTTATGTCGGCATTGTGCCACTTGTATTTAATTCCGATGCAATTTCTGTGTTTCATCGTCAATGTGAAGGTCCAAGGGATGTAGTAAACGTGCAGTTGTGCATCGGAATCTAAAACTGGTTTCACAGGATAGGCTCAAAGCATAGACAATCAGAAAAGTCACTCTTCTTGTAGTTAAGTCGACATTGCGCTATGTGTGTTTAATTGCGTTGCTATTTCCGTGTTTCATCGTTAATGAGTAGGTCCAAAGGGTGCAGTATACCTACAGTTGTGCATCGGAATATAAAACTGGTTACGCAGGATAGTCTCAAAACATAGACACTTAGAAAAGTCAGTTTTCTTGCACTTAAGTCGGCATTGTGCCATTTGTATTTAATTCCGATGCTATTTCCGTGATTCATCGTCAATGTGAAGGTCCAAGGGATACCGTAAACCTGCAGATGTGCATTGGAATCTATAACTGGTTACACATGATAGGCTCCAAACATAGACACTCAGAAAAGTCAGTCATCTTGTAGTTAAGTGGGCATTGTGCCATTTGTATTTAATTCCGATGCAATGTCCGTGTTTCTTCGTCAATGTGAAGGTGCAAGGGATGCAGTAAACCGGCAGTTGTGCATCGGAACCTAAAACTGGTTTCACAGGGTAGGCTCAAAACATAGACACTCAGAAAACTCAGTCTTCTTGAACTTAAGTCGGCATTGTGCCATTTGTATTTGATTACGATGCAATTTCCGTGTTTAATCGTCAATGTGAAGGTCCAAGGGATGCAGAAAACCAGCAGTTGTGCATCGGAATTTAAAACTGGTTACACAGATTAGGCTCAAATCATAGACACTCAGAAAAGTCAGTCATCTTGTACTTAAGTCGGCATTGTGCTATTTGTATTTAATTCCATTTAATTTCCGTGTTTCATCGTCAATGTAAAGTTCAAAGGCATGCAGTAAACCTGCTGTTGCGCATCGGAATCTAAAACTGGTTACACAGGATAGGCTCATAACATAGACACTCAGAAAAGTCGGTCTTATTGTTCTTAAGTCGGCATTGTGCAATTTGTATTTAATTACGATGCTATTTCCGTGCTTCATCGTCAATGAGAAGGTCCAACGGATGCAGTAAACCTGCAGTTGTGCATCGGAATCTAAAACTGGTGACACAGGATAGGCTCATATCATAGACACTCAGAAAAGTCACTCTTCTTGTACTTAAGTAAGCATTGTGCCATTTACATTTAATTCCGATGCAATTTTCGTTTCACCATCAATGTAAAGGTCCAAGGGATGCAGTAAACCTGCAGTTGTGCATCGGAATCTAAAACTGGTTTCACAGGATAGGCTGAAAGCATAGACACTCAGAAAAGTCACTCTTCTTGTAGTTAAGTCGACATTGTGCCATTTGTATTTAATTCTGATGGTATTTCCGTGTTTCATCGTCAATGTGAAGGTCCAAGGGGTGCAGTATACCTACAGTTGTGCATCGCAATCTAAAACTGGTTTCACAGGATAGTCTCAAAACATAGACACTCAGGAAAGTCAGTGTTCTTGTACTTACGTCGGAATTGTTCCATTTTTATTTAATTCCGATGCAATTTCCGTGTTTCATCGTCAATGTGAAGGTCCAAGGGATGCCGTAAACCTGCAGTTCGGCATCGGAATCAAAAACTGGTTACACATGATAGGCTCAAAACATAGACACTCAGAAAACTCAGTCTTCTTGTACTTAAGTTGGCATTGTGCTTTTTGTTTTTAATTACAATGCAAGTTGCTTGTTTCATCGTCAATGTGAAGGTCCAAGGGATGTAGTAAACCTGCAGTTGTGCATCGGAATCTAAAACTCGTTACACAGGACAGGCTCAAAACATAGACACTCAGAAAAGTCAGTCTTCTTGTACTTAAGTCGGCATTGTGCCATTTGTATTTAATTCCGATGAAATGTCCGTGTTTCATCGTCAATGTGAAGGTCCATGGGATGCAGTAAAGCTTCAGTTGTGCATCGGGATTAAGAACAGGTTACACAGGATAGGCTCAAAGCATAGACACTCAGAAAAGTCAGTCTTCTTGTACTTAAGTCGGCATTGTGCCATTTGTATTTAATTCCGATGCTATTTCAGTGTTTAATCGTCACTGTGAAGGTCCAATTGGTGCAGCTTACCTACAGTTGTGCATCGGAATCTAAAACGGGTTGCGCAGGACAGGCTCGAAACATAGACACTCAGAAAAGTCACTCTTATTGTAGTTAAGTCGACATTGTGCCACTTGTATTTAATTCCGAGGCTATTTCCGTGTTTCATCGTCAATGTGAAGGTCGGAGGGGTGCAGTATAGCTACAGTTGTGCATCGGAATCTAAAACTGGTTACACAGGATAGGCTCAAAAATTGACGCTCAGAAAAGTCAGTTTTCTTGTACTTAAGTGGGCATTGTGCCATTTGTATTTGATACCAATGCAATGTCCGTGTTTCTTCGTCAATGTGAATGTGCAAGGGATGCAGTAAACCTGCAGTTGTGCATCGGAATCTAAAACTGGTTACACAGGGTTGGCTCAAAACATAGACACTCAGAAAAGGCAGTTTTCTTGTACTTATGTCGGCATTGTGCCGTTTGTATTTAATAACGATGCTATTTCCGTGTTTCATCGTGAATGTGAAAGTCCAAGGGGTGCAGTATACCTACAGTTGTGCATCGGAATCTAAAACTGGTTACACAGGGTAGGCTGAAAACATAGACACTCAGAAAAGTCAGTCTTCTTGAACTTAGGTCGTCATTGTGCCATTTGTATTTAATTATGATGCAACTTCCGTGTTTCATCGTCAATGTGAAGGTCCAAGTGATGCAGTAAACCTGCAGTTGTGCATCGAAATCTAGAACTGGTGACACAGGATAGGCTCATAACATAGACACTCAGAAAAGTCAGTCTTATTGTTCTTAAGTCGGCATTGTGCAATTTGTATTTAATTACGATGCTATTTCCGTGTTTCATCGTCAATGAGAAGGTCCAAGGGATGCAGTAAACCTGCAGTTGTGCATCGGAATCTAAAACTGGTGACACAGGATAGGCTCATAACATAGACACTCAGAAAAGTCAGTCTTATTGTCCTTAAATCGGCATTGTGCAATTTGTATTTAATTACGATGCTATTTCGGTGTTTCATCGTCAATGAGATGGTCCAAGGGATGCAGTAAACCTGCAGTTGTGCATCGGAATCTAAAGCTGGTGACACAGGATAGGTTCATAACATAGACACTCAGAAAAGTCACTCTTCTTGTACTTAAGTAAGCATTGTGCCATTTACATTTAATTCCGATGCAATTTTCGTGTTTCACCATCAATGTAAAGGTCCAAGGGATGCAGTAAACCTGCAGTTGTGCATCGGAATCTAAAACTGGTTTCACAGGATAGGCTGAAAAGATAGACACTCAGGAAAGTCAGTGTTCTTGTACTTACGTCGGAATTGTGCCATTTGTATTTAATCCCGATGCAATTTCCGTGTTTCATCGACAATGTGAAGGTCCAAGGGATGTAGTAAACCTGTAGTTGTGCATCGGAATCTAAAACTCGTTACACAGGATAGGCTCAAAACATAGACACTCAGAAAAGTCAGTCTTCTTGTACTCAAGTCGGCATTGTGCCATTTGTATTTAATTCCGATGAAATGTCCGTGTTTCATCGTCAATGTGAAGGTCCAAGGGATGCAGTAAACCTTCAGTTGTGCATCGGGATTAAAAACTGGTTACACAGGATAGGCTCAAAGCATAGATACTCAGAAAAGTCAGTCTTCTTGTACTTAAGTCGGCATTGTGCCATTTGTATTTAATTCCGAGGCTGTTTCGGTGTTTCATCGTCACTGTGAAGGTCCAATGGGTGCAGATTACCTACAGTTGTGCATCGGAATCTAAAACGGGTTACGCAGGATAGGCTCAAAACATAGACACTCAGAAAAGTCACTCTTATTGTAGTTAAGTCGACATTGTGCCATTTGTATTTTATTCCGAGGCTATTTCCGTGTTTCATCGTCAATGTGAAGGTCGGAGGGGTGCAGTATAGCTACAGTTGTGCATCGGAATCTAAAACTCGTTACACAGGATAGGCTCAAAAATAGACGCACAGAAAAGTCAGTTTTCTTGTACTTAAGTGGGCATTGTGCCATTTGTATTTGATACCGATGCAATGTCCGTGTTTCTTCGTCAATGTGAATGTGCAAGGGATGCAGTAAACCTGCAGTTGTGCATCGGAATCTAAAACTGGTTACACAGGGTCGGCTCAAAACATAGACACTCAGAAAAGGCAGTTTTCTTGTAGTTAAGTCGGCATTGTGCCGTTTGTATTTAATAACGATGCTATTTCCGTGTTTCATCGTGAATGTGAAAGTCCAAGGGGTGCAGTATACCTACAGTTGTGCATCGGAATCTAAAACTGGTTACACAGGGTAGGCTCAAAACATAGACACTCAGAAAAGTCAGTCTTCTTGAACTTAGGTCGGCATTGTGCCATTTGTATTTAATTACGATGCAATTTCCGTGTTTCATCGTCAATGTGAAGGTCCAAGGGATGCAGTAAACCTGCAGTTGTGCATCGAAATCTAAAACTGGTGACACAGGATAGGCTCATAACATAGACACTCAGGAAAGTCAGTCTTCCTTTACTTAAGTCGGCATTGTGCCACTTGTATTTAATTCCGATGCAATTTCCGTGTTTCATCGTCAATGTGAAGGCCGAGGAATGCAGTAAACCTGCAGTTGTGCATCGGAATCTAAAACTGGTTACACAGGATAGGCTCAAAACATAGACACTCAGAAAAGTCAGTCTTCTTGTATTTAAGTCGGCATTGTGCCATTTATATTTAATTCCGATGCAATTTCCGTGTTTCATCGTCAATGTAAAGGTCCAAGGGATGCAGTAAACCTGCAGTTGTGCATCGGAATCTAAAACTGGTTTCACACGATAGGCTCAAAACATAGACACTCAGAAAAGTCACTCTTCTTGTAGTTAACTCTTCATTGTACCATTTGTATTTTATTCCGATGTTATTTCCGTGTTTCATCGTCAATGTGAAGGTCCAAGAGGTGCACTATACCTACAGTTGTGCATCGGGATCTAAAACTGGTTACACAGGATAGGTTCAAAACATAGACACTAAAAAAAATCAGTTTTCTTGTACCTAAGTCGGCATTGTGCCATTTGTATTTAATTCCGATGCAATTTCCGTGTTTCTTCGTCAATGTGAAGGTCCAATTGATGCAGTAAACCTGCAGTTGTGCATCGGAATCTAAAACTGGTGACACAGGATAGGCTCATAACATAGACACTCAGGAAAGTCAGTCTTCTTGTACTTAAGTCGGCATTGTGCCATTTGTATTTAATTCCGATGCTGTTTCGGTGTTTCATCGTCACTGTGAAGGTCCAATGGGTGCAGTTTACCTACAGTTGTGCATCGGAATCTAAAACGGGTTACGCAGGATAGGCTCAAAACATAGACACTCAGAAAAGTCACTCTTATTGTAGTTAAGTCGACATTGTGCCATTTGTATTTTATTCCAAGGCTATTTCCGTGTGTCATCGTCAATGTGAAGGTTGAAGGGGTGCAGTATAGCTACAATTGTGCATCGCAATCTAAAACTGGTTACACAGGATAGGTTCAAAACATAGACGCTCAGAAAAGTCAGTTTTCTTGTACTTAAGTGGGCATTGTGCCATTTGTATTTAATACCGATGCAATGTCCGTGTTTCTTCGTCAATGTGAAGGTGCAAGGGATGCAGTAAACCTGCAGTTGTGCATCGGAATCTAAAACTGGTTACACAGGGTAGGCTCAAAGCATTGACACTCAGAAAAGGCAGTTTTCTTGTACTTAAGTCGGCATTGTGCTATTTGTATTTAATTCCATTTAATTTCCGTGTTTCATCGTCAATGTAAAGTTCAAAGGCATGCAGTAAACCTGCTGTTGCGCATCGGAATCTAAAACTGGTTACACAGGATAGGCTCATAACATAGACACTCAGAAAAGTCGGTCTTATTGTTCTTAAGTCGGCATTGTGCAATTTGTATTTAATTACGATGCTATTTCCGTGCTTCATCGTCAATGAGAAGGTCCAACGGATGCAGTAAACCTGCAGTTGTGCATCGGAATCTAAAACTGGTGACACAGGATAGGCTCATATCATAGACACTCAGAAAAGTCACTCTTCTTGTACTTAAGTCGGCATTGTGCCATTTGTATTTAATTCTGATGGTATTTCCGTGTTTCATCGTCAATGTGAAGGTCCAAGGGGTGCAGTATACCTACAGTTGTGCATCGCAATCTAAAACTGGTTTCACAGGATAGTCTCAAAACATAGACACTCAGGAAAGTCAGTGTTCTTGTACTTACGTCGGAATTGTGCCATTTGTATTTAATTCCGATGCAATTTCCGTGTTTCATCGTCAATGTGAAGGTCCAAGGGATGACGTAAACCTGCAGTTCTGCATCGGAATCAAAAACTGGTTACACATGATAGGCTCAAAACATAGACACTCAGAAAACTCAGTCTTCTTGTACTTAAGTTGGCATTGTGCTTTTTGTTTTTAATTACAATGCAAGTTGCTTGTTTCATCGTCAATGTGAAGGTCCAAGGGATGTAGTAAACCTGCAGTTGTGCATCGGAATCTAAAACTCGTTACACAGGACAGGCTCAAAACATAGACACTCAGAAAAGTCAGTCTTCTTGTACTTAAGTCGGCATTGTGCCATTTGTATTTAATTCCGATGAAATGTCCGTGTTTCATCGTCAATGTGAAGGTCCATGGGATGCAGTAAAGCTTCAGTTGTGCATCGGGATTAAGAACTGGTTACACAGGATAGGCTCAAAGCATAGACACTCAGAAAAGTCAGTCTTCTTGTACTTAAGTCGGCATTGTGCCATTTGTATTTAATTCCGATGCTATTTCAGTTTTTAATCGTCACTGTGAAGGTCCAATTGGTGCAGCTTACCTACAGTTGTGCATCGGAATCTAAAACGGGTTGCGCAGGACAGGCTCGAAACATAGACACTCAGAAAAGTCACTCTTATTGTAGTTAAGTCGACATTGTGCCACTTGTATTTAATTCCGAGGCTATTTCCGTGTTTCATCGTCAATGTGAAGGTCGGAGGGGTGCAGTATAGCTACAGTTGTACATCGGAATCTAAAACTGGTTACACAGGGTAGGCTGAAAACATAGACACTCAGAAAAGTCAGTCTTCTTGAACTTAGGTCGTCATTGTGCCATTTGTATTTAATTATGATGCAACTTCCGTGTTTTATCGACAATGTGAAGGTCCAAGTGATGCAGTAAACCTGCAGTTGTGCATCGAAATCTAGAACTGGTGACACAGGATAGGCTCATAACATAGACACTCAGAAAAGTCAGTCTTATTGTTCTTAAGTCGGCATTGTGCAATTTGTATTTAATTACGATGCTATTTCCGTGTTTCATCGTCAATGAGAAGGTCCAAGGGATGCAGTAAACCTGCAGTTGTGCATCGGAATCTAAAACTGGTGACACAGGATAGGCTCATAACATAGACACTCAGAAAAGTCAGTCTTATTGTCCTTAAGTCGGCATTGTGCCATTTGTATTTAATTACGATGCTATTTCGGTGTTTCATCGTCAATGAGAAGGTCCAAGGGATGCAGTAAACCTGCAGTTGTGCATCGGAATCTAAAGCTGGTGACACAGGATAGGTTCATAACATAGACACTCAGAAAAGTCACTCTTCTTGTACTTAAGTTAGCATTGTGCCATTTACATTTAATTCCGATGCAATTTTCGTGTTTCACCATCAATGTAAAGGTCCAAGGGATGCAGTAAACCTGCAGTTGTGCATCGGAATCTAAAACTTGTTTCACAGGATAGGCTGAAAAGATAGACACTCAGGAAAGTCAGTGTTCTTGTACTTACGTCGGAATTGTGCCATTTGTATTTAATCCCGATGCAATTTCCGTGTTTCATCGACAATGTGAAGGTCCAAGGGATGTAGTAAACCTGCAGTTGTGCATCGGAATCTAAAACTCGTTACACAGGATAGGCTCAAAACATAGACACTCAGAAAAGTCAGTCTTCTTGTACTCAAGTCGGCATTGTGCCATTTGTATTTAATTCCGATGAAATGTCCGTGTTTCATCGTCAATGTGAAGGTCCAAGGGATGCAGTAAACCTTCAGTTGTGCATCGGGATTAAAAACTGGTTACACAGGATAGGCTCAAAGCATAGACACTCAGAAAAGTCAGTCTTCTTGTACTTAAGTCGGCATTGTGCCATTTGTATTTAATTCCGAGGCTATTTCGGTGTTTCATCGTCACTGTGAAGGTCCAATGGGTGCAGTTTACCTACAGTTGTGCATCGGAATCTAAAACGGGTTACGCAGAATAGGCTCAAAACATAGACACTCAGAAAAGTCACTCTTATTGTAGTTAAGTCGACATTGTGCCATTTGTATTTTATTCCGAGGCTATTTCCGTGTTTCATCGTCAATGTGAAGGTCGGAGGGGTGCAGTATAGCTACAATTGTGCATCGGAATCTAAAACTGGTTACACAGGATAGGCTCAAAAATAGACGCACAGAAAAGTCAGTTTTCTTGTACTTAAGTGGGCATTGTGCCATTTGTATTTGATACCGATGCAATGTCCGTGTTTCTTCGTCAATGTGAATGTGCAAGGGATGCAGTAAACCTGCAGTTGTGCATCGGAATCTAAAACTGGTTACACATGGTCGGCTCAAAACATAGACACTCAGAAAAGCAGTTTTCTTGTACTTAAGTCGGCATTGTGCCGTTTGTATTTAATAACGATGCTATTTCCGTGTTTCATCGTGAATGTGAAAGTCCAAGGGGTGCAGTATACCTACAGTTGTGCATCGGAATCTAAAACTGGTTACACAGGGTAGGCTCAAAACATAGACACTCAGAAAAGTCAGTCTTCTTGAACTTAGGTCGGCATTGTGCCATTTGTATTTAATTACGATGCAATTTCCGTGTTTCATCGTCAATGTGAAGGTCCAAGGGATGCAGTAAACCTGCAGTTGTGCATCGAAATCTAAAACTGGTGACACAGGATAGGCTCATAACATAGACACTCAGGAAAGTCAGTCTTTCTTTACTTAAGTCGGCATTGTGCCACTTGTATTTAATTCCGATGCAATTTCCGTGTTTCATCGTCAATGTGAAGGCCGAGGAATGCAGTAAACCTGCAGTTGTGCATCGGAATCTAAAACTGGTTACACAGGATAGGCTCATAACATAGACACTCAGAAAAGTCAGTCTTCTTGTATTTAAGTCGGCATTGTGCCATTTATATTTAATTCCGATGCAATTTCCGTGTTTCATCGTCAATGTAAAGGTCCAAGGGATGCAGTAAACCTGCAGTTGTGCATCGGAATCTAAAACTGGTTTCACACGATAGGTTCAAAACATAGACACTCAGAAAAGTCACTCTTCTTGTAGTTAACTCGTCATTGTACCATTTGTATTTTATTCCGATATTATTTCCGTGTTTCATCGTCAATGTGAAGGTCCAAGAGGTGCACTATACCTACAGTTGTGCATCGGGATCTAAAACTGGTTACACAGGATAGGTTCAAAACATAGACACTAAAAAAAATCAGTTTTCTTGTACCTAAGTCGGCATTGTGCCATTTGTATTTAATTCCGATGCAATTTCCGTGTTTCTTCGTCAATGTGAAGGTCCAATTGATGCAGTAAACCTGCAGTTGTGCATCGGAATCTAAAACTGGTGACACAGGATAGGCTCATAACATAGACACTCAGGAAAGTCAGTCTTCTTGTACTTAAGTCGGCATTGTGCCATTTGTATTTAATTCCGATGCTGTTTCGGTGTTTCATCGTCACTGTGAAGGTCCAATTGGTGCAGTTTACCTACAGTTGTGCATCGGAATCTAAAACGGGTTACGCAGGATAGGCTCAAAACATAGACACTCAGAAAAGTCACTCTTATTGTAGTTAAGTCGACATTGTGCCATTTGTATTTTATTCCAAGGCTATTTCCGTGTTTCATCGTCAATGTGAAGGTTGAAAGGGTGCAGTATAGCTAAAATTGTGCATCGCAATCTAAAACTGGTTACACAGGATAGGTTCAAAACATAGACGCTCAGAAAAGTCAGTTTTCTTGTACTTAAGTGGGCATTGTGCCATTTGTATTTAATACCGATGCAATGTCCGTGTTTCTTCGTCAATGTGAAGGTGCAAGGGATGCAGTAAACCTGCAGTTGTGCATCGGAATCTAAAACTGGTTACACAGGGTAGGCTCAAAGCATTGACACTCAGAAAAGGCAGTTTTCTTGTACTTAAGTCTGCATTGTGCCATTTGTATTTAATTCCCATGCAATTTCCGTGTTTCATCGTCAATGTGAATTTCCAAGGGATGCAGTAAACCTGCAGTTGTGCATCGGATTCTAAAACTGGTTACACAGGATAGGCTCAAAGCATAGACACTCAGAGATGTCAGTCTTCTTGTACTTAAGTCGGCATTGTGCCATTTGTAATTAATAACGATGCTATTTCCGTGTTTCATCGTGAATGTGAAAGTCCAAGGGGTGCAGTATACCTACAGTTGTGCATCGGAATCTAAAACTGGTTACACAGGGTAGGCTGAAAACATAGACACTCAGAAAAGTCAGTCTTCTTGAACTTAGGTCGTCATTGTGCCATTTGTATTTAATTATGATGCAACTTCCGTGTTTCATCGTCAATGTGAAGGTCCAAGTGATGCAGTAAACCTGCAGTTGTGCATCGAAATCTAAAACTGGTGACACAGGATAGGCTCATAACATAGACACTCAGAAAAGTCAGTCTTATTGTTCCTAAGTCGGCATTGTGCAATTTGTATTTAATTACGATGCTATTTCCGTGTTTCATCGTCAATGATAAGGTCCAAGGGATGCAGTAAACCTGCAGTTGTGCATCGGAATCTAAAACTGGTGACACAGGATAGGCTCATAACATAGACACTCAGAAAAGTAAGTCTTATTGTCCTTAAGTCGGCATTGTGCAATTTGTATTTAATTACGATGCTATTTCCGTGTTTCATCGTCAATGAGAAGGTCCAAGGGATGCAGTAAACCTGCAGTTGTGCATCGGAATCTAAAGCTGGTGACACAGGATAGGTTCATAACATAGACACTCAGAAAAGTCACTCTTCTTGTACTTAAGTAAGCATTGTGCCATTTACATTTAATTCCGATGCAATTTTCGTGTTTCACCATCAATGTAAAGGTCCAAGGGATGCAGTAAACCTGCAGTTGTGCATCGGAATCTAAAACTGGTTTCACAGGATAGGCTGAAAAGATAGACACTCAGGAAAGTCAGTGTTCTTGTACTTACGTCGGAATTGTGCCATTTGTATTTAATCCCGATGCAATTTCCGTGTTTCATCGTCAATGTGAAGGTCCAAGGGATGTAGTAAACCTGCAGTTGTGCATCGGAATCTAAAACTCGTTACACAGGATAGGCTCAAAACATAGACACTCAGGAAAGTCAGTCTTTTTGTACTTAAGTCGGCATTGTGCCATTTGTATTTAATTCCGATGAAATGTCCGTGTTTCATCGTCAATGTGAAGGTCCAAGGGATGCAGTAAACCTTCAGTTGTGCATCGGGATTAAAAACTGGTTACACAGGTTAGGCTCAAAGCATAGACACTCAGAAAAGTCAGTCTTCTTGTACTTAAGTCGGCATTGTGCCATTTGTATTTAATTCCGATGCTATTTCAGTGTTTCATCGTCACTGTGAAGGTCCAATGGGTGCAGTTTACGTACAGTTGTGCATCGGAATCTAAAACGGGTTACGCAGGACAGGCTCGAAACATAGACACTCAGAAAAGTCACTCTTATTGTAGTTAAGTCGACATTGAGCCACTTGTATTTAATTCCGAGGCTATTTCCGTGTTTCATCGTCAATGTGAAGGTCGAAGGGGTGCAGTATAGCTACAGTTGTGCATCGGAATCTAAAACTGGTTACACAGGATAGGCTCAAAAATAGACGCTCAGAAAAGTCAGTTTTCTTGTACTTAAGTGGCATTGTGCCATTTGTATTTGATACCGATGCAATGTCCGTGTTTCTTCGTCAATGTGAATGTGCAAGGGATGCAGTAAACCTGCAGTTGTGCATCGGAATCTAAAACTGGTTACACAGGGTCGGCTCAAAACATAGACACTCAGAAAAGGCAGTTTTCTTGTACTTAAGTCGGCATTGTGCCGTTTGTATTTAATAACGATGCTATTTCCGTGTTTCATCGTGAATGTGAAAGTCCAAGGGGTGCGGTATACCTACAGTTGTGGATCGGAATCTAAAACTGGTTACACAGGGTAGGCTCAAAACATAGACACTCAGAAAAGTCAGTCTTCTTGAATTTAGGTCGGCATTGTGCCATTTGTATTTAATTACGATGCAATTTCCGTGTTTCATCGTCAATGTGAAGTCCAAGGGATGGAGTAAACCTGCAGTTGTGCATCGAAATCTAAAACTCGTGACACAGGATAGGCTCATAACATAGACACTCAGGAAAGTCAGTCTTCCTATACTTAAGTCGGCATTGTGCCACTTGTATTTAATTCCGATGCAATTTCCGTGTTTCATCGTCAATGTGAAGGCCGAGGAATGCAGTAAACCTGCAGTTGTGCATCGGAATCTAAAACTGGTTACACAGGATAGGCTCATAACATAGACACTCAGAAAAGTCAGTCTTCTTGTATTTAAGTCGGCATTGTGCCATTTATATTTAATTCCGATGCAATTTCCGTGTTTCATGGTCAATGTAAAGGTCCAAGGGATGCAGTAAACCTGCAGTTGTGCATCGGAATCTAAATCTGGTTTCACACGATAGGCTCAAAACATAGACACTCAGAAAAGTCACTCTTCTTGTAGTTAACTCGTCATTCTACCATTTGTATTTTATTCCGATGTTATTTCCGTGTTTCATCGTCAATGTCAAGGTCCAAGAGGTGCACTATACCTACAGTTGTGCATCGGAATCTAAAACTGGTTACACAGGATAGGCTCAAAACATAGACACTCAAAAAAAATCAGTTTTCTTGTACCTAAGTCGGCATTGTGCCATTTGTATTTAATTCCGATGCATTCTCCGAGTTTCTTCGTCAATGTGAAGGTCCAAGGGATGCAGTAAACCTGCAGTTGTGCATCGGAATCTAAAACTGGTGACACAGGATAGGCTCATAACATAGACACTCAGGCAAGTCAGTCTTCTTGTACTTAAGCCGGCATTGTGCCATTTGTAATTAATTCCGATGCTATTTCGGTGTTTCATCGTCACTGTGAAGGTCCAATGGGTGCAGTTTACCTACAGTTGTGCATCGGAATCTAAAACGGGTTACGCAGGATAGGCTCAAAACATAGACACTCAGAAAAGTCACTCTTATTGTAGTTAAGTCGACATTGTGCCATTTGTATTTTATTCCGAGGCTATTTCCGTGTTTCATCGTCAATGTGAAGGTCGGAGGGGTGCAGTATAGCTACAGTTGTGCATCGGAATCTAAAACTGGTTACACAGGATAGGCTCAAAAATAGACGCACAGAAAAGTCAGTTTTCTTGTACTTAAGTGGGCATTGTGCCATTTGTATTTGATACCGATGCAATGTCCGTGTTTCTTCATCAATGTGAATCTGCAAGGGATGCAGTAAACCTGCAGTTGTGCATCGGAAACTAAAACTGGTTACACAGGGTTGGCTCAAAACATAGACACTCAGAAAAGGCAGTTTTCTTGTACTTAAGTCGGCATTGTGCCGTTTGTATTTAATAACGATGCTATTTTCGTGTTTCATCGTGAATGTGAAATTCCAAGGGGTGCAGTATACCTACAGTTGTGCATCGGAATCTAAAACTGGTTACACAGGGTAGGCTCAAAACATAGACACTCAGAAAAGTCAGTCTTCTTGAACTTAGGTCGGCATTGTGCCATTTGTATTTAATTACGATGCAATTTCCGTGTTTCATCGTCAATGTGAAGGTCCAAGGGATGCAGTAAACCTGCAGTTGTGCATCGAAATCTAAAACTGGTGACACAGGATAGGCTCATAACATAGAAACTCAGGAAAGTCAGTCTTCCTTTACTTAAGTCGGCATTGTGCCACTTGTATTTAATTCCGATGCAATTTCCGTGTTTCATCGTCAATGTGAAGGCCGAGGAATGCAGTAAACCTGCAGTTGTCCATCGGAATCTAAAACTGGTTACACAGGATAGGCTCATAACATAGACACTAAGAAAAGTCAGTCTTCTTGTATTTAAGTCGGCATTGTGCCATTTATATTTAATTCCGATGCAATTTCCGTGTTTCATGGTCAATGTAAAGGTCCAAGGGATGCAGTAAACCTGCAGTTGTGCATCGGAATCTAAAACTGGTTTCACACGATAGGCTCAAAACATAGACACTCAGAAAAGTCACTCTTCTTGTAGTTAACTCGTCATTCTACCATTTGTATTTTATTCCGATGTTATTTCCGTGTTTCATCGTCAATGTGAAGGTCCAAGAGGTGCACTATACCTACAGTTGTGCATCGGAAAATAAAACTGGTTACACAGGATAGGTTCAAAACATAGACGTTCAGAAAAGTCAGTTTTCTTGTACCTAAGTCGGCATTGTGCCATTTGTATTTAATTCCGATGCAATTTCCGTGTTTCTTCGTCAATGTGAAGGTCCAAGGGATGCAGTAAACCTGCAGTTGTGCATCGGAATCTAAAACTGGTGACACAGGATAGGCTCATAACATAGACACTCAGGAAAGTCAGTCTTCTTGTACTTAAGTCGGCATTGTGCCATTTGTATTTCATTCCGATGCTATTTCGGTGTTTCATTGTCACTGTGAAGGTCCAATGGGTGCAGTTTACCTACAGTTGTGCATCGGAATCTAAAACGGGTTACGCAGGATAGGCTCAAAACATAGACACTCAGAAAAGTCGCTCTTATTGCAGTTAAGTCGACATTGTGCCATTTGTATTTTATTCCGAGGCTATTTCCGTGTTTCATCGTCAATGTGAATTTTGAAGGGGTGCAGTATAGCTACAATTGTGCATCGCAATCTAAAACTGGTTACACAGGATAGGTTCAAAACATAGACGTTCAGAAAAGTCAGTTTTCTTGTACTTAAGTGGGCATTGTGCCATTTGTATTTAATACCGATGCAAGGTCCGTGTTTCTTCGTCAATGTGAAGGTGCAAGGGATGCAGTGAACCTGCAGTTGTGCATCGGAATCTAAAACTGGTTACACAGGGTAGGCTCAAAGCATTGACACTCAGAAAAGGCAGTTTTCTTGTACTTAAGTCGGCATTGTGCCATTGGTATTTAATTCCGATGCAATTTCCGTGTTTCATCGTCAATGTGAATTTCCAAGGGATGCAGTAAACCTGCAGTTGTGCATCGGAATCTAAAACTGGTTACACAGGATAGGCTCAAAGCATAGACACTCAGAGAAGTCAGTCTTCTTGTACTTAAGTCGGCATTGTGCCATTTGTAATTAATAACGATGCTATTTCCGTGTTTCATCGTGAATGTGAAAGTCCAAGGGGTGCAGTATACCTACAGTTGTGCATCGGAATCTAAAACTGGTTACACAGGGTAGGCTGAAAACATAGACACTCAGAAAAGTCAGTCTTCTTGAACTTAGGTCGTCATTGTGACATTTGTATTTAATTACGATGCAATTTCCGTGTTTCATCGTCAATGTGAAGGTTCAAGTGATGCAGTAAACCTGCAGTTGTGCATCGAAATCTAAAACTGGTGACACAGGATAGGCTCATAACATAGACACTCAGAAAAGTCAGTCTTATTGTTCTTAAGTCGGCATTGTGCAATTTGTATTTAATTACGATGCTATTTCCGTGTTTCATCGTCAATGAGAAGGTCCAAGGGATGCAGTAAACCTGCAGTTGTGCATCGGAATCTAAAACTGGTGACACAGGATAGGCTCATAACATAGACACTCAGAAAAGTCAGTCTTATTGTTCTTAAGTCGGCATTGTGCAATTTGTATTTAATTACGATGCTATTTCCGTGTTTCATCGTCAATGAGAAGGTCCAAGGGATGCAGTAAACCTGCAGTTGTGCATCGGAATCTAAAGCTGGTGACACAGGATAGGTTCATAACATAGACACTCAGAAAAGTCACTCTTCTTGTACTTAAGTAAGCATTGTGCCATTTACATTTAATTCCGATAAAATTTTCGTGTTTCACCATCAATGTAAAGGTCGAAGGGATGCAGTAAACCTGCAGTTGTGCATCGGAAACTAAAACTGGTTTCACAGGATAGGCTGAAAACATAGACACTCAGGAAAGTCAGTGTTCTTGTACTTACGTCGGAATTGTGCCATTTGTATTTAATCCCGATGCAATTTCCGTGTTTCATCGTCAATGTGAAGGTCCAAGGGATGTAGTAAACCTGCAGTTGTGCATCGGAATCTAAAACTCGTTACACAGGATAGGCTCAAAACATAGACACTCAGAAAAGTCAGTCTTCTTGTACTTAAGTCGGCATTGTGCCATTTGTATTTAATTCCGATGAAATGTCCGTGTTTCATCGTCAATGTGAAGGTCCAAGGGAAACAGTAAACCTTCAGTTGTGCATCGGGATTAAAAACTGGTTACACAGGATAGGCTCAAAGCATAGACACTCAGAAAAGTCAGTCTTCTTGTACTTAAGTCGGCATTGTGCCATTTGTATTTAATTCCGATGCTATTTCAGTGTTTCATCGTCACTGTGAAGGTCCAATGGGTGCAGTTTACGTACAGTTGTGCATCGGAATCTAAAACGGGTTACGCAGGACAGGCTCGAAATATAGACACTCAGAAAAGTTACTCTTATTGTAGTTAAGTCGACATTGAGCCACTTGTATTTAATTCCGAGGCTATTTCCGTGTTTCATCGTCAATGTGAAGGTCGAAGGGGTGCAGTATAGCTACAGTTGTGCATCGGAATCTAAAACTGGTTACACAGGATAGGCTCAAAAATAGACGCTCAGAAAAGTCAGTTTTCTTGTACTTAAGTGGCATTGTGCCATTTGTATTTGATACCGATGCAATGTCCGTGTTTCTTCGTCAATGTGAATGTGCAAGGGATGCAGTAAACCTGCAGTTGTGCATCGGAATCTAAAACTGGTTACACAGGGTAGGCTCAAAACATAGACACTCAGAAAAGGCAGTTTTCTTGTACTTAAGTCGGCATTGTGCCGTTTGTATTTAATAACGATGCTATTTCCGTGTTTCATCGTGAATGTGAAAGTCCAAGGGGTGCGGTATACCTACAGTTGTGGATCGGAATCTAAAACTGGTTACACAGGGTAGGCTCAAAACATAGACACTCAGAAAAGTCAGTCTTCTTGAATTTAGGTCGGCATTGTGCCATTTGTATTTAATTACGATGCAATTTCCGTGTTTCATCGTCAATGTGAAGTCCAAGGGATGCAGTAAACCTGCAGTTGTGCATCGAAATCTAAAACTGGTGACACAGGATAGGCTCATAACATAGACACTCAGGAAAGTCAGTCTTCCTATACTTAAGTCGGCATTGTGCCACTTGTATTTAATTCCGATGCAATTTCCGTGTTTCATCGTCAATGTGAAGGCCGAGGAATGCAGTAAACCTGCAGTTGTGCATCGGAATATAAAACTGGTTACACAGGATAGGCTCATAACATAGACACTCAGAAAAGTCAGTCTTCTTGTATTTAAGTCGGCATTGTGCCATTTATATTTAATTCCGATGCAATTTCCGTGTTTCATGGTCAATGTAAAGGTCCAAGGGATGCAGTAAACCTGCAGTTGTGCATCGGAATCTAAATCTGGTTTCACACGATAGGCTCAAAACATAGACACTCAGAAAAGTCACTCTTCTTGTAGTTAACTCGTCATTCTACCATTTGTATTTTATTCCGATGTTATTTCCGTGTTTCATCGTCAATGTCAAGGTCCAAGAGGTGCACTATACCTACAGTTGTGCATCGGAATCTAAAACTGGTTACACAGGATAGGCTCAAAACATAGACACTCAAAAAAATCAGTTTTCTTGTACCTAAGTCGGCATTGTGCCATTTGTATTTAATTCCGATGCATTCTCCGAGTTTCTTCGTCAATGTGAAGGTCCAAGGGATGCAGTAAACCTGCAGTTGTGCATCGGAATCTAAAACTGGTGACACAGGATAGGCTCATAACATAGACACTCAGGAAAGTCAGTCTTCTTGTACTTAAGCCGGCATTGTGCCATTTGTAATTAATTCCGATGCTATTTCGGTGTTTCATCGTCACTGTGAAGGTCCAATGGGTGCAGTTTACCTACAGTTGTGCATCGGAATCTAAAACGGGTTACGCAGGATAGGCTCAAAACATAGACACTCAGAAAAGTCACTCTTATTGTAGTTAAGTCGACATTGTGCCATTTGTATTTTATTCCGAGGCTATTTCCGTGTTTCATCGTCAATGTGAAGGTCGGAGGGGTGCAGTATAGCTACAGTTGTGCATCGGAATCTAAAACTGGTTACACAGGATAGGCTCAAAAATAGACGCACAGAAAAGTCAGTTTTCTTGTACTTAAGTGGGCATTGTGCCATTTGTATTTGATACCGATGCAATGTCCGTGTTTCTTCATCAATGTGAATCTGCAAGGGATGCAGTAAACCTGCAGTTGTGCATCGGAAACTAAAACTGGTTACACAGGGTTGGCTCAAAGCATAGACACTCAGAAAAGGCAGTTTTCTTGTACTTCAGTCGGCATTGTGCCGTTTGTATTTAATAACGATGCTATTTTCGTGTTTCATCGTGAATGTGAAAGTCCAAGGGGTGCAGTATACCTACAGTTGTGCATCGGAATCTAAAACTGGTTACACAGGGTAGGCTCAAAACATAGACACTCAGAAAAGTCAGTCTTCTTGAACTTAGGTCGGCATTGTGCCATTTGTATTTAATTACGATGCAATTTCCGTGTTTCATCGTCAATGTGAAGGTCCAAGGGATGCAGTAAACCTGCAGTTGTGCATCGAAATCTAAAACTGGTGACACAGGATAGGCTCATAACACAGAAACTCAGGAAAGTCAGTCTTCCTTTACTTAAGTCGGCATTGTGCCACTTGTATTTAATTCCGATGCAATTTCCGTGTTTCATCGTCAATGTGAAGGCCGAGGAATGCAGTAAACCTGCAGTTGTGCATCGGAATCTAAAACTGGTTACACAGGATAGGCTCATAACATAGACACTAAGAAAAGTCAGTCTTCTTGTATTTAAGTCGGCATTGTGCCATTTATATTTATTTCCGATGCAATTTCCGTGTTTCATGGTCAATGTAAAGGTCCAAGGGATGCAGTAAACCTGCAGTTGTGCATCGGAATCTAAAACTGGTTTCACACGATAGGCTCAAAACATAGACACTCAGAAAAGTCACTCTTCTTGTAGTTAACTCGTCATTGTACCATTTGTATTTTATTCCGATGTTATTTCCGTGTTTCATCGTCAATGTGAAGGTCCAAGAGGTGCACTATACCTACAGTTGTGCATCGGAAAATAAAACTGGTTACACAGGATAGGTTCAAAACATAGACGTTCAGAAAAGTCAGTTTTCTTGTACTTAAGTGGGCATTGTGCCATTTGTATTTAATACCGATGCAAGGTCCGTGTTTCTTCGTCAATGTGAAGGTGCAAGGGATGCAGTGAACCTGCAGTTGTGCATCGGAATCTAAAACTGGTTACACAGGGTAGGCTCAAAGCATTGACACTCAGAAAAGGCAGTTTTCTTGTACTTAAGTCGGCATTGTGCCATTGGTATTTAATTCCGATGCAATTTCCGTGTTTCATCGTCAATGTGAATTTCCAAGGGAGGCAGTAAACCTGCAGTTGTGCATCGGAATCTAAAACTGGTTACACAGGATAGGCTCAAAGCATTGACACTCAGAGAAGTCAGTCTTCTTGTACTTAAGTCGGCATTGTGCCATTTGTAATTAATAACGATGCTATTTCCGTGTTTCATCGTGAATGTGAAAGTCCAAGGGGTGCAGTATACCTACAGTTGTGCATCGGAATCTAAAACTGGTTACACAGGGTAGGCTGAAAACATAGACACTCAGAAAAGTCAGTCTTCTTGAACTTAGGTCGTCATTGTGCCATTTGTATTTAATTACGATGCAACTTCCGTGTTACATCGTCAATGTGAAGGTTCAAGTGATGCAGTAAACCTGCAGTTGTGCATCGAAATCTAAAACTTGTGACACAGGATAGGCTCATAACATAGACACTCAGAAAAGTCAGTCTTATTGTTCTTAAGTCGGCATTGTGCAATTTGTATTTAATTACGATGCTATTTCCGTGTTTCATCGTCAATGAGAAGGTCCAAGGGATGCAGTAAACCTGCAGTTGTGCATCGGAATCTAAAACTGGTGACACAGGATAGGCTCATAACATAGACACTCAGAATAGTCAGTCTTATTGTTCTTAAGTCGGCATTGTGCAATTTGTATTTAATTACGATGCTATTTCCGTGTTTCATCGTCAATGAGAAGGTCCAAGGGATGCAGTAAACCTGCAGTTGTGCATCGGAATCTAAAGCTGGTGACACAGGATAGGTTCATAACATAGACACTCAGAAAAGTCACTCTTCTTGTACTTAAGTAAGCATTGTGCCATTTACATTTAATTCCGATAAAATTTTCGTGTTTCACCATCAATGTAAAGGTCGAAGGGATGCAGTAAACCTGCAGTTGTGCATCGGAATCTAAAACTGGTTTCACAGGATAGGCTGAAAACATAGACACTCAGGAAAGTCAGTGTTCTTGTACTTACGTCGGAATTGTGCCATTTGTATTTAATCCCGATGCAATTTCCGTGTTTCATCGTCAATGTGAAGGTCCAAGGGATGTAGTAAACCTGCAGTTGTGCATCGGAATCTAAAACTCGTTACACAGGATAGGCTCAAAACATAGACACTCAGAAAAGTCAGTCTTCTTGTTCTTAAGTCGGCATTGTGCCATTTGTATTTAATTCCGATGAAATGTCCGTGTTTCATCGTCAATGTGAAGGTCCAAGGGAAACAGTAAACCTTCAGTTGTGCATCGGGATTAAAAACTGGTTACACAGGATAGGCTCAAAGCATAGACACTCAGAAAAGTCAGTCTTCTTGTACTTAAGTCGGCATTGTGCCATTTGTATTTAATTCCGATGCTATTTCAGTGTTTCATCGTCACTGTGAAGGTCCAATGGGTGCAGTTTACCTACAGTTGTGCATCGGAATCTAAAACGGGTTACGCAGGACAGGCTCGAAACATAGACACTCAGAAAAGTCACTCTTATTGTAGTTAAGTCGACATTGTGCCACTTGTATTTAATTCCGAGGCTATTTCCGTGTTTCATCGTCAATGTGAAGGTCGAAGGGGTGCAGTATAGCTACAGTTGTGCATCGGAATCTAAAACTGGTTACACAGGATACGCTCAAAAATAGACGCTCAGAAAAGTCAGTTTTCTTGTACTTAAGTGGGCATTGTGCCATTTGTATTTGATACCGATGCAATGTCCGTGTTTCTTCGTCAATGTGAATGTGCAAGGGATGCAGTAAACCTGCAGTTGTGCATCGGAATCTAAAACTGGTTACACAGGTTAGGCTCAAAACATAGACACTCAGAAAAGGCAGTTTTCTTGTACTTAAGTCGGCATTGTGCCGTTTGTATTTAATAACGATGCTATTTCCGTGTTTCATCGTGAATGTGAAAGTCCAAGGGGTGCGGTATACCTACAGTTGTGCATCGGAATCTAAAACTGGTTACACAGGGTAGGCTCAAAATATAGACACTCAGAAAAGTCAGTCTTCTTGAACTTAGGTCGGCATTGTGCCATTTGTATTTAATTACGATGCAATTTCCTGTTTCATCGTCAATGTGAAGTCCAAGGGATGCAGTATACCTGCAGTTGTGCATCGAAATCTAAAACTCGTGACACAGGATAGGCTCATAACATAGACACTCAGGAAAGTCAGTCTTCCTATACTTAAGTCGGCATTGTGCCACTTGTATTTAATTCCGATGCAATTTCCGTGTTTCATCGTCAATGTGAAGGCCGAGGAATGCAGTAAACCTGCAGTTGTGCATCGGAATCTAAATCTGGTTTCACACGATAGGCTCAAAACATAGACACTCAGAAAAGTCACTCTTCTTGTAGTTAACTCGTCATTGTACCATTTGTATTTTATTCCGATGTTATTTCCGTGTTTCATCGTCAATGTGAAGGTCCAAGAGGGGCACTATACCTACAGTTGTGCATCGGAATCTAAAACTGGTTACACAGTATAGGCTCAAAACATAGACACTCAAAAAAAATCAGTTTTCTTGTACCTAAGTCGGCATTGTGCCATTTGTATTTAATTCCGATGCATTTTCCGTGTTTCTTCGTCAATGTGAAGGTCCAAGGGATGCAGTAAACCTGCAGTTGTGCATCGGAACCTAAAACTGGTGACACAGGCTAGGCTCATAACATAGACACTCAGAAAAGGCAGTTTTCTTGTACTTAAGTCGGCATTGTGCCATTTGTATTTAATTCCGATGCAACTTCCGTGTTTCATCGTCAATGTGAATTTCCAAGGGATGCAGTAAACCTGCAGTTGTGCATCGGAATCTAAAACTGGTTACACAGGATAGGCTCAAAGCATAGACACTCAGAGAAGTCAGTCTTCTTGTACTTAAGTCGGCATTGAGCCATTTGTAATTAATAACGATGCTATTTCCGTGTTTCATTGTGAATGTGAAAGTCCAAGGGGTGCAGTATACCTACAGTTGTGCATTGGAATCTAAAACTGGTTACACAGGGTAGGCTCAAAACATAGACACTCAGAAAAGTCAGTCTTCTTCAACTTAGGTCGGCATTGTGCCATTTGTATTTAACTACGATGCAATTTCCGTGTTTCATCGTCAATGTGAAGGTCCAAGTGATGCAGTAAACCTGCAGTTGTGCATCGAAATCTAAAACTGGTGACACAGGATAGGCTCATAACATAGACACTCAGGAAAGTCAGTCTTCTTATACTTAAGTCGGCATTGTGCCACTTGTATTTAATTCCGATGCAATTTCCGTGTTTCATCGTCAATGTGAAGGCCGAGGAATGCAGTAAACCTGCAGTTGTGCATCGGAATCTAAAACTGGTTACACAGGATAGGCTCATAACATAGACACTCAGAAAAGTAAGTCTTCTTGTATTTAAGTCGGCATTGTGCCATTTATATTTAATTCCGATGCAATTTCCGTGTTTCATCGTCAATGTAAAGGTCCAAGGGATGCAGTAAACCTGCAGTTGTGCATCGGAATCTAAAACTGGTTTCACACGATAGGCTCAAAACATAGACACTTAGAAAAGTCACTCTTCTTGTAGTTAACTCGTCATTGTACCATTTGTATTTAATTCCGATGTTATTTCCGTGTTTCATCGTCAATGTGAAGGTCCAAGGGGTGCACTATACCTACAGTTGTGCATCGGAATCTAAAACTGGTTACACAGGATAGGCTCATAACATAGACACTCAGAAAATTCAGTCTTCTTGTACTTGAGTCGGCATTGTGACATTTGTATTTAATTCCAATGCAATGTCAGTGTTTCTTCGTCAATTTGAAGGTGCAAGGGATGCAGTAAACCTGCAGTTGTGCATCGGAATCTAAAACTGGTTACACAGGGAAGGCTCAAAACATAGACACTCAGAAAAGTGAGTCTTCTTAAACTTAAGTCGGCATTGTGCCATTTGTATTTAATTACGATGCAATTTCCGTGCTTCATCGTCAATGTGAAGGTACAAGGGATGCAGTAAATCTGCAGTTGTGCATCGGAATCTAAAACTGGTGACACAGGATAGGCTCATAACATAGACACTCAGAAAAGTAAGTCTTCCTGTACTTAAGTCGGCATTGTGCCATTTATATTTAATTGCGATGCAATTTCCGTGTTTCATCGTGAATGCGAAGGTCCAAGGGATGCAGTAAACCTGCAGTTGTGCATCGGAATCTAAAACTGGTTTCACAGGATAGGCTCAAAACATAGATCCTCAGAAAAGTCACTCTTCTTGTAGTTAAGTCGACATTGTGCTATGTGTGTTTAATTCCGATGCTATTTCCGTGTTTCTTCGTCAATGAGAAGGTCCAAGGGGTGCAGTATACCTACAGTTGTGCATCGGAATCTAAAACTGGTTACACAGGCAAGGCTCAAAACATAGACACTCAGAAAAGTCAGTTTTCTTGTACTTAAGACGGCATTGTGCCATTTGTATTTAATTCCGATGCAATTTCCGTGTTTCATCGTCAATGTGAAGGTGCAAGGGATGCAGTAAACCTGCAGTTGTGCATCGGAACGTATAACTGGTTTCACATGGTAGGCTCAAAACATAGACACTCGGAAAACTCAGTCTTCTGGAACTTAAGTTGGCATTGTGCCACTTGTATTTAATTACGATGCAATTTCCCTGTTTCATCGTCAATGTGAAGGTCCAAGGGATGCAGTAACCCTGCAGTTCTGCTTCGAAATCTAAAACTGGTGACACAGGATAGGCTCATAACATAGACACTCAGAAAAGTAAGTCTTCTTGTACTTAAGTCGGCATTGTGCCACTTGTATCTAATTACGATGCAATTTCCGTGTTTCATCGTCAATGTGAAGGTCAGAGGGATGCAGTAAACCTGCTGTTGTGCAACTGAATCTAAAACTGGTTACACAGGATAGGCTCATTAAAATGACACTCAGAAAACTCAGTCTTCTGGAACTTAAGTCGGCATTGTGCCACTTGTATTTAATTACGATGCAATTTCCCTGTTTCATCGTCAATGTGAAGGTCCAAGGGATGCAGTAACCCTGCAGTTCTGCTTCGAAATCTAAAACTGGTGACACAGGATAGGCTCATAACATAGACACTCAGAAAAGTAAGTCTTCTTGTACTTAAGTCGGCATTGTGCCACTTGTATTTAATTACGATGCAATTTCCGTGTTTCAATGTCAATGTGAAGGTCCATGGGATTCAGAAAACCTGCAGTTGTGCATCGGAATTTAAAACTGGTTACACAGAATAGGCTCAAAACATAGACACTCAGAAAAGTCAGTCATCTTTTACTTAAGACCGCATTGTGCTATTTGTATTTAATTCCGATTAATTTCCGTGTTTCATCGTCAATGTAAAGTTCCAAGGGATGCAGTAAACCTGCAGTTGCGCATCGGAATCTAAAACTGTTTACACAGGATAGTCTCAAAACATAGACACTCAGAAAAGTCAGTCTTATTGTTCTTAATTCGGCATTGTGCCATTTGTGTTTAATTACGATGCTATTTCCGTGTTTCATCGTAAATGGGAAGGTCCAAGGAATGCAGTAAACCTGCAGTTGTGCATCGGAATCTAAAACTGGTGACACAGGATAGGCTCATAACATAGACACTCAGAAAAGTCACTCTTCTTGTACTTAAGTCGACATTGTGCCATTTGTATTTAATTCCGATGCTATTTCCGTGTTTAATCGTCAATGTGAAGATCCAAGGTGTGCAGTATACCTACAGTTGTGCATCGCAATCTAAAACTGGTTTCACAGGATAGGCTCAAAACATAGACACTCAGAAAAGTCAGTCTCCTTGTACACAAGTCGGCATTGTGCCTTTTGTTTTTAATTCCGATGCAATTTCCGTATTTCATCGTCAATGTCAAGTCCCAAGGGATGCAGTAAACCTGCTGTTGTGCATCAGAATCTAAAACTGGGTACACGGGATAGGCTCAAAACTTAGACACTCAGAAAAGTCAGTCTTCTTGTACTTAAGTCGGCATTGTCCTTTTTGTATTTAATTTCGGTGCAAGTTCCGTGTTTCATCGTCAATGTCAAGGTCAAAGGGATGCAGTAAACCTGCAGTTGTGCATCGGAATCTAAAACTGGGTTCACAGGATAGGCTCAAAACATAGACACTCTGAAAAGTCAATCTTCTTGTAGTTAAGTCGACATTGTGCCATGTATTTAATTCCGATTCTATTTCCGTGTTTCATCGTCAATGTAAAGGTCCAAGGGGTGCAGTATACCTGCAGTTGTGCATCGTAATCTAATACTAGTTACACAGGGTATGCTCAAAACAGACACACTCAGAAAAGTTAGTCTTCTTGAAACTAAGTCGGCATTGTGCCATTTGTGTTTAATTACGATGCAATTTCCGTGTTTCATCGTCAATGTGAAGTTCCAAGGGATGCAGTAAACCTGCTGTTGTGCATCGGAATCTAAAACTGGTTACACAGGATAGGCTCATAACATAGACATTCAGAAAATTCAGTCTTCTTGTACTTAAGTCGGCATTGTGCCATTTCTTTTTAATTCCGATGCAATTTCCGTGTTTCATCGTCAATGTAAAGGTGCAAGGGAAGCAGTAAATCTGCAGTTGTGCATCGGAATCTAAAACTGGTTACATAGAATAGGCTGTAAACATAGACACTCAGAAAAGTCAGTCTTCTTGCACTTACGTCGCCTTTGACCATTTGTATTTAATTCCGATGCAATTTCCGTGTTTCATCGTCAATTTGAAGATCCATGGGATGCAGCAAACCTGCAGTTGTGCATCGGAATTTAAAACTGGTTACACAGGATAGGCTCAAATCATAGACACTCATCAAAGTCAGTCTTTTTGTACTTAAGTCGGCATTGTGCTTTTTGTATTTAATTACGATGCAAGTTGCGTGTTTCATCGTCAATGTGAAGGTCCAAAGGATGCAGTAAACCTGCAGTTGTTCATTGGAATCTAAAACTGGTAACACAGGATAGGCTCAAAACAAAGACACTCAGAAAAGTCAGTCTTTTTGTACTTAAGTCGGCATTGTGCCATTTGTATTTAATTCCGATGCAATTTCCGTGTTTCATCGTCAATGTGAAGGTCCATGGGATGCAGTGAACCTGCAGTTGTGCATCGGAATTTAAATCTGATTACACAGGATAGGTTCAAAACATACACACTCAGAAAAGTCAGTCTTCTTGTACTTAAGACGGCATTGTGCCATTTGTATTTAATTACAATGCTATTTCAGTGTTTCATTGTCAATGTGAATGTCCAAGGGGGCAGTATAGCTACAGTTGTGCATTGCAATCTAAAACTGGTTATACAGGTTAGGCTCAAAACATAGACACTCAGAAAAGAAAGTCTTCTTGTACTTATGTCGGCATTGTGCCACTTGTATTTAATTCCGATACAATTTCTGTGTTTCATCGTCAATGTGATGGTCCAAGGGATGCAGTAAACGTGCAGTTGTGCATCGGAATCTAAAACTGGTTTCACAGGATAGGCTTAAAGCATAGACAATCAGAAAAGTCACTCTTCTTGTAGTTAAGTCGACATTGTGCTATGTGTGTTTAATTCCGATGCTATTTCCGTGTTTCATCATCAATGAGAAGGTCCAAGGGATGCAGTAAACCTGCAGTAGTGCATCGGAACGTATAACTGGTTTCACAGGGTAGGCTCAAAACATAGACACTCGGCAAACTCAGTCTTCTGGAACTTAAGTCGGCATTGTGCCACTTGTATTTAATTACGATGCAATTTCCCTGTTTCATCGTCAATGTGAAGGTCCAAGGGATGCAGAAACCCTGCAGTTCTGCTTCGAAATCTAAAACTGGTGACACAGGATAGGCTCATAACATAGACACTCAGGAAAGTAAGTCTTCTTGTACTTAAGTCGGCATTGTGCCACTTGTATTTAATTACGATGCAATTTCCGTGTTTCATCGTCAATGTGAAGGTCCGAGGGATGCAGTAAACCTGCTGTTGTGCAACTGAATCTAAAACTGGTTACACAGGATAGGCTCATTACAATGACACTCAGAAAAGTCAGTCTGCTTGTACTTAAGTAGGCATTGTGCCATTTATATTTAATTCCGATTCAATTTCCGTGTTTCATCGTCAATGTAAAAGTGCAAGGAATGCAGTAAACCTGCAGTTGTGTATCGGAATCTAAAACTGGTTACTTAGGATAGGCTCAAAACATAGACACTCAGAAAAGCGGTCTTCTTGCACTTATGTCGGCATTCCCTTTTGTATTTAATTCCGATGCAATTTCCGTGTTTTAATGTCAATGTGAAGGTCCATGGGATGCAGAAAACCTGCAGTTGTGCATCGGAATTTAAAACTGGTTACACAGAATAGGCTCAAAACATAGACACTCAGAGAAGTCAGTCATCTTTTACTTAAGTCGGCATTGTGCTATTTGTATTTAATTCCGATTAATTTCCGTGTTTCAACGTCAATGTGAAGTTCCAAGGGATGCAGTAAACCTGCAGTTGCGCATCGGAATCTAAAACTGTTTACAAAGGATAGTCTCAAAACATAGACACTCAGAAAATTCAGTCTTCTTGTACTTAAGTCGGCATTGAGGCATTTCTTTTTAATTCCGATGCAATTTCCGTGTTTCATCGTCAACGTAAAGGTGCAAGGGAAGCAGTAAACCTGCAGTTGTGCATCGTAATCTAAAACTGGTTACATAGGATAGGCTGAAAACATAGACACTAAGAAAATTCAGTCTTCTTGCACTTATGTCGGCTTTGACCATTTGTATTTAATTCCGATGCAATTTCCGTGTTTCATCGTCAATTTCAAGATCCATGGGATGCAGAAAACCTGCAGTTGTGCATCGGAATTTAAAACTGGTTACACAGGATAGGCTCAAATCATAGACACTCATCAAAGTCAGTCTTTTTGTACTTAAGTCGGCATTGTGCTTTTTGTATTTAATTACGATGCAAGTTGCGTGTTTCATCGTCAATGTGAAGGTCCAAAGGATGCAGTAAACCTGCAGTTGTTCATTGGAATCTAAAACTGGTAACACAGGATAGGCTCAAAACAAAGACACTCAGAAAAGTCAGTCTTTTTGTACTTAAGTCGGCATTGTGCCATTTGTATTTAATTCCGATGCAATTTCCGTGTTTCATCGTCAATGTGAAGGTCCATGGGATGCAGTAAACCTGCAGTTGTGCATCGTAATCTAAAACTGGTGACACAGGATAGGCTCAAAACATAGACACTCAGAAAAGTCAGTCTTCTTGCACTAATGTCGGATTTGCTCATTTGTATTTAATTCCGATGCAATTTCCGTGTTTCATCGTCAATGTGAAGGTCCATGGGATGCAGAAAACCTGCAGTTTTGCATCGGAATTTAAAACTGGTTACACAGGATAGGCTCAAAACATAGACACTCAGAAAAGTCAGTGTTCATGTACTTAAGTCGGCATTGTGCCACTTGTATTTAATTCTGATGCAATTTCCGTGTTTGATCGTCAATGTGAAGGTCCAAGGGATGCAGTAAACCTGCAGTTGTGCATCGGAATGTAAAACTGGTTACACAGGGGAGGCTCATATCATAGACACTCAGAAAAGTCAGTCTTCATGTACTTAAGTCGGCAGGGTGCCATTTGTATTTAATTCCGATGCTATTTCAGTGTTTCATCGTCACTGTGAAGGTCCAATGGGTGCAGTATACTTACAGATGTGCATCGGAATCTAAAACGGGTTACACTGGATAGGCTCAAAACATAGACACTCAGAAAAGACAGTCTTCTTGTACTTAAGCCGGCATTGTGCCATTTGTATTTAATTCCGATGCAATGTCAGTGTTTCTTCGTCAATGTGATGGTGCAAGGGATGCAGTAAACCCGCAGTTGTGCATCGGAATCTGAAACTGGTTACACAGGATAGGCTCAAAACATAGACACTCAGGAAATTCAGTCTTCTTGTACACGAGTCGGCATTGTGCCACTTGTATTTAATTCTGATGCAACTTCCGCGTTTCATCGTCAAAGCAAAGGTCCAAGGGGTGCAGTATACCTACAGTTGTGCATCGGAATCTAAAACTGGTTACACAGGATAGGCTCAAAACGTAGACACTCAGGAAATTCAGTCTTGTTGTACACGAGTCGGCATTGTGCCACTTGTTTTTAATTCCGATGCGATTTCCGTGTTTCATCGTCAATGTGAAGTTCTAAGGGATGCAGTAAACCTGCAGTTGTACATCAGAATCTAAAACTGGGTACACGGGACAGGCTCAAAACATAGACACTCAGAAAAGCCAGTCTTCTTGTACTTAAGTCGGCATTGTGCCATTTGTATTTAATTACGATGCTATTTCAGTGTTTCATCGTCAATGTGAATGTCCAAGGGGGGCAGTATAGCTACAGTTGTGCATTGCAATCTAAAACTGGTTACACAGGATAGGCTCAAAACATAGACACTCAGAAAAGTCAGTCTTCTTGTACTTATGTCGGCATTGTGCCACTTGTATTTAATTCCAATGCAATTTCTGTGTTTCATCGTCAATGTGAAGGTCCAAGGGATGCAGTAAACGTGCAGTTGTCCATCGGAATCTAAAACTGGTTTCACAGGATAGGCTCAAAGCATAGACAATCAGAAAAGTCACTCTTCTTGTAGTTAAGTCGACATTGTGCTATGTGTGTTTAATTCCGATGCTATTTCCGTGTTTCATCGTCAATGAGAAGGTCCAAGGGATGCAATGAACCTGCAGTTGTGCATCGGAATCTAAAACTGGATACACAGGATAGGGTCAAAACATAGACACTCAGAAAAGTCTGTCCTCTTGTACTTAAGTGGGCATTGTGCCTTTTGTATTTAATACCGATGCAATGTCCGTGTTTCATCGTCAATGTCAAGGTGCAAGGGATGCAGTAATCCTGCAGTTGTTCATCGGAATCTAAATGTGGTTACACAGGATAGGCTAAAACCATAGACACTCAGAAAAGTAAGTCTTCTCGTACTTAAGTCGGCATTGTGCCATTTGTTTTTAATTCCGATGCAATTTCCGTGTTTCATCGGCAATGTGAAGGACCAAACGATGCCGTAAACCTGCAGTTGAGAATCGGAATCTAAAATTGGTTACACAGGATAGGCTCAAATCACAGACACTCAGAAAAGAAAATCTTCTTGTACTTAAGTCGGCAATGTGACATTTGTCTTTAATTCCGATGCAATTTCCGTGCTTCATCGTCAATGTGAAGGTCAAGGTATGCAGTAAACCTGCAGTTGTGCATCGGAATCTAAAACTGGTTACACAGGATAGGCTCAAAACATAGACACTCAGAAAAGTCAGTCTTCTTGTACTTAAGTCGCATTTTGCAATTTATATTTAATTCCGATGCAATTTCCGTGTTTCATCGTCAATGTAATGGTCCAAGGGATGCAGTAAACCTACAGTTGTGTATCGGAATCTAAAACTGGTTTCACAGGATAGGCTCAAATCATAGACACTCAGAAAAGTCACTCTTCTTGTAGTTAAGTAATCATTGTGACAATTGTATTTAATTCCGATGCAATTTCCGTGTTTCATCGTCAATGTGAAGGTCCAAGGGATGCAGTTAACCTGCAGTTGTGCATCGGAATCTAAAACTGGTTACACAGGCTAGGCTCGTAACATAGACACTCAGAAATGACAGTCTTCTTGTACTTAAGTCGGCATTGTGCCATTTGTATTTAATTCCGATGCTATTTCAGTGTTTCATCGTCAATGTAAAGGTCCAAGGGAATGCAGTATACCTACAGTTGTGCATCGGAATCTAAAACTGGTTGCACATGATAGGCTCAAATTATAGACACTCAGAAAAGTCAGTGTTCTTGTACTTAAGTGGGCATTGTGCCATTTGTATTTAATACCGATGCAATGTCCGTGTTTCATCGTCAATGTGAAGGTGCAAAGGATGCAGTAAATCTGCAGTTGTGCATCGGAATTTAAAACTTATTACACAGGATAGGCTAAAAACATAGACACTCAGAAAAGTAAGTCTTCTCGTACTTAAGTCTGCATTGTGCCATTTGTATTTAATTCCGATGCAATTTCCGTGTTTCATCGGCAATGTGAAGGACCAAACGATGCAGTAAACCTGCAGTCGTGAATCGGAATCTAAAACTGGTTACACAGGATAGGCTCAAAACATAGACACTTAGAAAAGTCAGTCTCGTTGTACTTACGTCGGCATTGTGACATTTGTATTTAATTCCGATGCAATGTCCGTGCTTCATCGTCAATGTGAAGGTCAAGGTATGCAGTAAACCTGCAGTTGTGCATCGGAATCTAAAACTGGTTACACAGGATAGGCTCAAAACATAGACACTCAGAAAAGTCAGTCTTCTTGTACTTAAGTCGCATTTTGCAATTTATATTTAATTCCGATGCAATTTCCGTGTTTCATCGTCAATGTAATGGTCCAAGGGATGCAGTAAACCTACAGTTGTGTATCGGAATCTAAAACTGGTTTCACAGGATAGGCTCAAATCATAGACACTCAGAAAAGTCACTCTTCTTGTAGTTAAGTAATCATTGTGACAATTGTATTTAATTCCGATGCAATTTCCGTGTTTCATCGTCAATGTGAAGGTCCAAGGGATGCAGTTAACCTGCAGTTGTGCATCGGAATCTAAAACTGGTTACACAGGCTAGGCTCGTAACATAGACACTCAGAAATGTCAGTCTTCTTGTACTTAAGTCGCATTTTGCAATTTATATTTAATTCCGATGCAATTTCCGTGTCTCATCGTCAATGTAATGGTCCAAGGGATGCAGTAAACCTACAGTTGTGTATCGGAATCTAAAACTGGTTTCACAGGATAGGCTCAAATCATAGACACTCAGAAAAGTCACTCTTCTTGTAGTTAAGTAATCATTGTGACAATTGTATTTAATTCCGATGCAATTTCCGTGTTTCATCGTCAATGTGAAGGTCCAAGGGATGCAGTTAACCTGCAGTTGTGCATCGGAATCTAAAACTGGTTACACAGGCTAGGCTCGTAACATAGACACTCAGAAATGTCAGTCTTCTTGTACTTAAGTCGACATTGTGCTATGTGTGTTTAATTCCGATGCTATTTCCGTGTTTCATCGTCAATGAGAAGGTCCAAGGGATGCAATGAACCTGCAGTTGTGCATCGGAATCTAAAACTGGATACACAGGATAGGGTCAAAACATAGACACTCAGAAAAGTCTGTCCTTTTGTACTTAAGTGGGCATTGTGCCTTTTGTATTTAATACCGATGCAATGTCCGTGTTTCATCGTCAATGTCAAGGTGCAAGGGATGCAGTAATCCTGCAGTTGTTCATCGGAATCTAAAAGTGGTTACACAGGATAGGCTAAAACCATAGACACTCAGAAAAGTAAGTCTTCTCGTACTTAAGTCTGCATTGTGCCATTTGTATTTAATTCCGATGCAATTTCCGTGTTTCATCGGCAATGTGAAGGACCAAACGATGCAGTAAACCTGCAGTCGTGAATCGGAATCTAAAACTGGTTACACAGGATAGGCTCAAAACATAGACACTTAGAAAAGTCAGTCTCGTTGTACTTACGTCGGCATTGTGACATTTGTATTTAATTCCGATGCAATTTCCGTGTTTCATCGTCAATGTGAAAGTGCAGGAGATGCAGTAAACCTGCAGTTGTGCATCGGAATCTAAAACTGGTTTCACAGGATAGGTTCGAAACATAGACAATCAGAAAAGTCAGTTTTCTTGTACTTAAGTCGGCATTGTGCCATTTGCTTTTAATTCCGATGCAATTTCCGTGTTTCATCGGCAATGTGAAGGACCAAACGATGCCGTAAACCTGCGGTTGAGAATCGGAATCTAAAATTGGTTACACAGGATAGGCTCAAATCACAGACACTCAGAAATGTCAATCTTCTTGTACTTAAGTCGGCAATGTGACATTTGTCTTAAATTCCGATGCAATTTCCGTGTTTCATCGTCAATGTGAAGGTCAAGGTATGCAGTAAACCTGCAGTTGTGCATCGGAATCTAAAATTGATTACACAGGATAGGCTCAAAACATAGACACTCAGAAAAGTCAGTCTTTTTGTACTTAAGTCGCATTTTGCCATTTATATTTAATTCCGATGCAATTTCCGTGTTTCATCGTCAATGTAAAGGTCCAAGGGATGCAGTAAACCTGCAGTTGTGTATCGGAATCTAAAACTGGTTTCACAGGATAGGCTCCTATCATAGACACTCAGAAAAGTCACTCTTCTTGTAGTTAAGTAATCATTGTGCCATTTGTATTTAATTCCGATGCTATTTCCGTGTTTCATCGTCAGTGTGAAGGTCCAAGGGGTAAAGTATACCTACTGTTGTGCATCAGAATCTAAAACTGGTTACACATGATAGGCTCAAAACATAGACACTCAGAATAGTCACTTTTCTTGTACTTAAGTGGGCATTGTGCCGATTGTATTTAATACCGATGCAATGTCCATGTTTCTTCGTCAATGTGAAGGTGCAAGGTATGCAGTAAACCTGCAGTTGTGCATCGGAATCTAAATCTGGTTTCACACGATAGGCTCAAAACATAGACACTCAGAAAAGTCACTCTTCTTGTAGTTAACTCGTCATTGTACCATTTGTATTTTATTCCGATGTTATTTCCGTGTTTCATCGTCAATGTGAAGGTCCAAGAGGGGCACTATACCTACAGTTGTGCATCGGAATCTAAAACTGGTTACACAGTATAGGCTCAAAACATAGACACTCAAAAAAAATCAGTTTTCTTGTACCTAAGTCGGCATTGTGCCATTTGTATTTAATTCCGATGCATTTTCCGTGTTTCTTCGTCAATGTGAAGGTCCAAGGGATGCAGTAAACCTGCAGTTGTGCATCGGAACCTAAAACTGGTGACACAGGATAGGCTCATAACATAGACACTCAGGAAAGTCAGTCTTCTTGTACTTAAGCCGGTATTGTGCCATTTGTATTTAATTCCGATGCTATTTCGGTGTTTCATCGTCACTGTGAAGGTCCAATGGGTGCAGTTTACCTACAGTTGTGCATCGGAATCTAAAACTGGTTACGCAGGATAGGCTCAAAACATAGACACTCAGAAAAGTCACTCTTATTGTAGTTAAGTCGACATTGTGCCATTTGTATTTTATTCCGAGGCTATTTCCGTGTTTCATCGTCAATGTGAAGGTTGAAGGGGTGCAGTATAGCTACAGTTGTGCATCGCAATCTAAAACTGGTTACACAGGATAGGTTCAAAACATAGACGCTCAGAAAAGTCCGTTTTCTTGTACTTAAGTGGGCATTGTGCCGATTGTATTTAATACCGATGCAATGTCCGTGTTTCTTCGTCAATGTGAAGGTGCAAGGGATGCAGTAAACCTGCAGTTGTGCATCGGAATCTAAAACTGGTTACACAGGGTAGGCTCAAAGCATAGACACTCAGAAAAGGCAGTTTTCTTGTACTTAAGTCGGCATTGTGCCATTTGTATTTAATTCCGATGCAACTTCCGTGTTTCATCGTCAATGTGAATTTCCAAGGGATGCAGTAAACTTGCAGTTGTGCATCGGAATCTAAAACTGGTTACACAGGATAGGCTCAAAGCATAGACACTCAGAGAAGTCAGTCTTCTTGTACTTAAGTCGGCATTGAGCCATTTGTAATTAATAACGATGCTATTTCCGTGTTTCATTGTGAATGTGAAAGTCCAGGGGATGCAGTATACCTACAGTTGTGCATCGGAATCTAAAACTGGTTACACAGGGTAGGCTCAAAACATAGACACTCATAAAAGTCAGTCTTCTTGAACTTAGGTCGGCATTGTGCCATTTGTATTTAATTACAATGCAATTTCCGTGTTTCATCGTCAATGTGAAGGTCCAAGTGATGCAGTAAACCTGCAGTTGTGCATCGAAATCTAAAACTGGTGACACAGGATAGGATCATAACATAGACACTCAGGAAAGTCAGTCTTCTTATACTTAAGTCGGCATTGTGCCACTTGTATTTAATTCCGATGCAATTTCCGTGTTTCATCGTCAATGTGAAGGCCGAGGAATGCAGTAAACCTGCAGTTGTGCATCGGAATCTAAAACTGATTACTCAGGATAGGCTCATAACATAGACACTCAGAACAGTAAGTCTTCTTGTATTTAAGTCGGCATTGTGCCATTTATATTTAATTCCGATGCAATTTCCGTGTTTCATCGTCAATGTAAAGGTCCAAGGGATGCAGTAAACCTGCAGTTGTGCATCGGAATCTAAAACTGGTTTCACACGATAGGCTCAAAACATAGACACTTAGAAAAGTCACTCTTCTTGTAGTTAACTCGTCATTGTACCATTTGTATTAAATTCCGATGTTATTTCCGTGTTTCATCGTCAATGTGAAGGTCCAAGGGGTGCACTATACCTACAGTTGTGCATCGGAATCTAAAACTGGTTACACAGGATTGGCTCAAAACATAGACACTCAAAAAAAATCAGTTTTCTTGTACCTAAGTCGGCATTGTGCCATTTGTATTTAATTCCGATGCAACTTCCGTGTTTCTTCGTCAATGTGAAGGTCCAAGGGATGCAGTAAACCTGCAGTTGTGCATCGGAATCTAAAACTGGTGACACAGGATAGGCTCATAACATAGACACTCAGGAAAGTCAGTCTTCTTATACTTAAGTCGGCATTGTGCCACTTGTATTTAATTCCGATGCAATTTCCGTGTTTCATCGTCAATGTGAAGGCCGAGGGATGCAGTAAACCTGCAGTTGTGCATCGGAATCTAAAACTGGTTACACAGGAAAGGCTCATAACATAGACACTCAGAAAATTCAGTCTTCTTGTACTTAAGTCGGCATTGTGACATTTGTATTTAATTCCAATGCAATGTCAGTGTTTCTTCGTCAATTTGAAGGTGCAAGGGATGCAGTAAACCTGCAGTTGTGCATCGGAATCTAAAACTGGTTACACAGGGAAGGCTCAAAACATAGACACTCAGAAAAGTGAGTCTTCTTAAACTTAAGTCGGCATTGTGCCATTTGTATTTAATTACGATGCAATTTCCGTGTTTCATTGTCAATGTGAAGGTACAAGGGATGCAGTAAATCTGCAGTTGTGCATCGGAATCTAAAACTGGTGACACAGGATAGGCTCATAACATAGACACTCAGAAAAGTAAGTCTTCCTGTACTTCAGTCGGCATTGTGCCATTTATATTTAATTGCGATGCAATTTCCGTGTTTCATCGTGAATGCGAAGGTCCAAGGGATGCAGTAAACCTGCAGTTGTGCATCGGAATCTAAAACTGGTTTCACAGGATAGGCTCAAAACATAGATCCTCAGAAAAGTCACTCTTCTTGTAGTTAAGTCGACATTGTGCTATGTGTGTTTAATTCCGATGGTATTTCCGTGTTTCTTCGTCAATGAGAAGGTCCATGGGGTGCAGTATACCTACAGTTGTGCATCGGAATCTAAAACTGGTTACACAGGCAAGGCTCAAAACATAGACACTCAGAAAAGTCAGTTTTCTTGTACTTAAGTCGGCATTGTGCCATTTGTATTTAATTCCGATGCAATTTCCGTGTTTCATCGTCAATGTAAAGGTGCAAGGAATGCAGTAAACCTGCAGTTGTGTATCGGAATCTAAAACTGGTTACATAGGATAGGCTCAAAATATAGACACTCAGAAAAGTCGGTCTTCTTGCACTTATGTCGGCTTTCCCTTTTGTATTTAATTCCGATGCAATTTCCGTGTTTCAATGCCAATGTGAAGGTCCATGGGATGCAGAAAACCTGCAGTTGTGCATCGGAATTTAAAACTGGTTACACAGAATAGGCTCAAAACATAGACACTCAGAAAAGTCAGTCATCTTTTACTTAAGTCGGCATTGTGCTATTTGTATTTCATTCCGATTAATTTCCGTGTTTCATCGTCAATGTGAAGTTCCAAGGGATGCAGTAAACCTGCAGTTGCGCATCGGAATCTAAAACTGTTTACACAGGATAGTCTCAAAACATAGACACTCAGAAAAGTCAGTCTTATTGTTCTTAAGTCGGCATTGTGCCATTTGAGTTTAATTACGATGCTATTTCCGTGTTTCATCGTCAATGAGAAGGTCCAAGGAATGCATAAAACCTGCAGTTGTGCATCGGAATCTAAAACTGGTGACACAGGATAGGCTCATAACATAGACACTCAGAAAAGTCACTCTTCTTGTACTTAAGTCGACATTGTGCCATTTGTATTTAATTCCGATGCTATTTCCGTGTTTAATCGTCAATGTGAAGGTCCAAGGGGTGCAGTATACCTACAGTTGTGCATCGCAATCTAAAACTGGTTTCACAGGATAGGCTCATAACATAGACACTCAGGAAAGTCAGTCTTCTTGTACTTAAGCCGGCATTGTGCCATTTGTATTTAATTCCGATGCTATTTCGGTGTTTCATCGTCACTGTGAAGGTCCAATGGGTGCAGTTTACCTACAGTTGTGCATCGGAATCTAAAACGGGTTACGCAGGATAGGCTCAAAACATAGACACTCAGAAAAGTCACTCTTATTGTAGTTAAGTCGAAATTGTGCCATTTGTATTTTATTCCGAAGCTATTTCCGTGTTTCATCGTCAATGTGAAGGTTGAAGGGGTGCAGTATAGCTACAGTTGTGCATCGCAATCTAAAACTGGTTACACAGGATAGGTTCAAAACATAGACGCTCAGAAAGGTCAGTTTTCTTGTACTTAAGTGGGCATTGTGCCGATTGTATTTAATACCGATGCAATGTCCGTGTTTCTTCGTCAATGTGAAGGTGCAAGGGATGCAGTAAACCTGCAGTTGTGCATCGGAATCTAAAACTGGTTACACAGGGTAGGCTCAAAGCATAGACACTCACGAAAGTCAGTCTTCTTATACTTAAGTCGGCATTGTGCCACTTTTATTTAATTCCGATGCAATTTCCGTGTTTCATCGTCAATGTGAAGGCCCAGGAATGCAGTAAACCTGCAGTTGTGCATCGGAATCTAAAACTGGTTACACAGGATAGGCTCATAACATAGACACTCAGAAAAGTCAGTCTTCTTGTATTTAAGTCGGCATTGTGCCATTTATATTTAATTCCGATGCAATTTCCGTGTTTCATCGTCAATGTAAAGGTCCAAGGGATGCAGTAAACCTGCAGTTGTGCATCGGAATCTAAAACTGGTTTCACACGATAGGCTCAAAACATAGACACTTAGAAAAGTCACTCTTCTTGTAGTTAAATCGTCATTGTACCATTTGTATTTAATTCCGATGTTATTTCCGTGTTTCATCGTCAATGTGAAGGTCCAAGGGGTGCACTATACCTACAGTTGTGCATCGGAATCTAAAACTGGTTACACAGGATAGGCTCAAAACATAGACACTCAAAAAAAATCAGTTTTCTTGTACCTAAGTCGGCATTGACCCATTTGTATTTAATTCCGATGCAACTTCCGTGTTTCTTCGTCAATGTGAAGGTCCAAGGGATGCAGTAAACCTGCAGTTGTGCATCGGAATCTAAAACTGGTGACACAGGATAGGCTCATAACATAGACACTCAGGAAAGTCAGTCTTCTTATACTTAAGTCGGCATTGTGCCACTTGTATTTAATTCCGATGCAATTTCCGTGTTTCATCGTCAATGTGAAGGGCGAGGGATGCAGTAAACCTGCAGTTGTGCATCGGAATCTAAAACTGGTTACACAGGAAAGGCTCATAACATAGACACTCAGAAAATTCAGTCTTCTTGTACTTAAGTCGGCATTGTGACATTTATATTTAATTCCGATGCAATTTTCGTGTTTCATCGTCAATGTAAAGGTGCAAGGAATGCAGTAAACCTGCAGTTGTGTATCGGAATCTAAAACTGGTTACATAGGATAGGCTCAAAACATAGACACTCAGAAAAGTCGGTCTTCTTGCACTTATGTCGGGTTTCCCTTTTGTCTTTAATTCCGATGCAATTTCCGTGTTTCAATGTCAATGTGAAGGTCCATGGGATGCAGAAAACCTGCAGTTGTGCATCGGAATTTAAAACTGGTTACACAGAATAGGCTCAAAACATAGACACTCAGAAAAGTCAGTCATCTTTTACTTAAGTCCGCATTGTGCTATTTGTATTTAATTCCGATTAATTTCCGTGTTTCATCGTCAATGTAAAGTTCCAAGGGATGCAGTAAACCTGCAGTTGCGCATCGGAATCTAAAACTGTTTACACAGGATAGTCTCAAAACATAGACACTCAGAAAAGTCAGTCTTATTGTTCTTAAGTCGGCATTGTGCCATTTGTGTTTAATTACGATGCTATTTCCGTGTTTCATCGTCAATGAGAAGGTCCAAGGAATGCAGTAAACCTGCAGTTGTGCATCGGAATCTAAAACTGGTGACACAGGATAGGCTCATAACATAGACACTCAGATAAGTCACTCTTCTTGTACTTAAGTCGACATTGTGCCATTTCTATTTAATTCCGATGCTATTTCCGTGTTTAATCGTCAATGTGAAGGTCCAAGGTGTGCAGTATACCTACAGTTGTGCATCACAATCTAAAACTGGTTTCACAGGATAGGCTCAAAACAAAGACACTCAGAAAAGTCAGTCTTCTTGTACACAAGTCGGCATTGTGCCATTTGTTTTTAATTCCGATGCAATTTCCGTATTTCATCGTCAATGTCAAGTCCCAAGGGATGCAGTAAACCTGCTGTTGTGCATCAGAATCTAAAACTGGGTACACGGGATAGGCTCAAAACTTAGACACTCAGAAAAGTCAGTCTTCTTGTACATAAGTCGGCATTGTCATTTTTGTATTTAATTCCGATGCAAGTTCCGTGTTTCATCGTCAATGTCAAGGTCAAAGGGATGCAGTAAACCTGCAGTTGTGCATCGGAATCTAAAACTGGTTACATAGGATAGGCTCAAACATAGACACTCAGAAAAGTCGGTCTTCTTGCACTTATGTCGGCATTCCCTTTTGTATTTAATTCCGATGCAATTTCCGTGTTTCAATGTCAATGTGAAGGTCCATGGGATGCAGAAAACCTGCAGTAGTGCATCGGAATTTAAAACTGGTTACACAGAATAGGCTCAAAACATAGACACTCAGAGAAGTCAGTCATCTTTTACTTAAGTCGGCATTGTGCTATTTGTATTTAATTCCGATTAATTTCCGTGTTTCATCGTCAATGTGAAGTTCCAAGGGATGCAGTAAACCTGCAGTTGCGCATCGGAATCTAAAACTGTTTACAAAGGATATTCTCAAAACATAGACACTCAGAAAAGTCAGTCTTATTGTTCTTAAGTCGGCATTGTGCCATTTGTGTTTAATTACGATGCTATTTCCGTGTTTCATCGTCAATGAGAAGGTCCAAGGAATGCAGGAAACCTGCAGTTGTGCATCGGAATCTAAAACTGGTGACACAGGATAGGCTCATAACATAGACACTCAGAAAAGTCACTCTTCTTGTACTTAAGTCGACATTCTGCCATTTGTATTTAATTCCGATGCTATTTCCGTGTTTCATCGTCAATGTGAAGGTCCAAGGGATGCAGTAAACCTGCAGTTGTGCATCGGAATCTAAAACTGGTTACACAGGATAGGCTCATAACATAGACACTCAGAAAATTCAGTCTTCTTGTACTTAAGTCGGCATTGAGGCATTTCTTTTTAATTCCGATGCAATTTCCGTGTTTCATCGTCAACGTAAAGGTCAAGGGAAGCAGTAAACCTGCAGTTGTGCATCGTAATCTAAAACTGGTTGCATAGGATAGGCTGAAAACATAGACACTCAGAAAAGTCAGTCTTCTTGCACTTACGTCGGCTTTGACCATTTGTATTTAATTCCGATGCAATTTCCGTGTTTCATCGTCAATTTGAAGGTCCAAGGGATGCAGAAAACCTGCAGTTGTGCATCGGAATTTAAAACTGGTTACACAGGATAGGCTCAAATCATAGACACTCATCAAAGTCAGTCTTTTTGTACTTAAGTCGGCATTGTGCTTTTTGTATTTAATTACGATGCAAGTTGCATGTTTCATCGTCAATGTGAAGGTCCAAAGGATGCAGTAAACCTGCAGTTGTTCATTGGAATCTAAAACTGGTAACACAGGATAGGCTCAAAACAAAGACACTCAGAAAAGTCAGTCTTTTTGTACTTAAGTCGGCATTGTGCCATTTGTATTTAATTCCGATGCAATTTCCGTGTTTCATCGTCAATGTGAAGGTCCATGGGATGCAGTAAACCTGCAGTTGTGCATCGTAATCTAAAACTGGTGACACAGGATAGGCTCAAAACATAGACACTCAGAAAAGTCAGTCTTCTTGCACTTATGTCGGATTTGCTCATTTGTATTTAATTCCGATGCAATTTCCGTGATTCATCGTCAATGTGAAGGTCCATGGGATGCAGAAAACCTGCAGTTGTGCATCGGAATTTAAAACTGGTTACACAGGATAGGCTCAAAACATAGACACTCAGAAAAGTCAGTGTTCATGTACTTAAGTCGGCATTGTGCCACCTGTATTTAATTCTGATGCAATTTCCGTGTTTGATCGTCAATGTGAAGGTCCAAGGGATGCAGTAAACCTGCAGTTGTGCATCGGAATCTAAAACTGGTTACACAGGGGAGGCTCATATCATAGACACTCAGAAAAGTCAGTCTTCATGTACTTAAGTCGGCAGGGTGCCATTTGTATTTAATTCCGATGCTATTTCAGTGTTTCATCGTCACTGTGAAGGTCCAATGGGTGCAGTATACTTACAGATGTGCATCGGAATCTAAAACGGGTTACACTGGATAGGCTCAAAACATAGACACTCAGAAAAGACAGTCTTCTTGTACTTAAGCCGGCATTGTGCCATTTGTATTTAATTCCGATGCAATTTCCGTGTTTCATCGTCAATGTGAAGGTCCAAGGGATGCAGTAAACCTGCAGTTGTGGATCGGAATCTAAAACTGGTTACACATGATCTCATAACATAGACACTCAGAAAAGTCAGTCTTCTTGTACTTAAGTCGGCATTGTGCCATTTGTATTTAATTCCGATGCAATGTCAGTGTTTCTTCGTCAATGTGATGGTGCAAGGGATGCAGTAAACCTGCAGTTGTGCATCGGAATCTAAAACTGGTTACACAGGATAGGCACAAAACATAGACACTCAGGAAATTCAGTCTTCTTGTACACGAGTCGGCATTGTGCCACTTGTATTTAATTCTGATGCAACTTCCGCGTTTCATCGTCAATGCAAAGGTCCAAGGGGTGCAGTATACCTACAGTTGTGCATCGGAATCTAAAACTGGTTACACAGGATAGGCTCAAAACGTAGACACTCAGGAAATTCAGTCTTGTTGTACACGAGTCGGCATTGTGCCACTTGTTTTTAATTCCGATGCGATTTCCGTGTTTCATCGTCAATGTGAAGTTCTAAGGGATGCAGTAAACCTGCAGTTGTACATCAGAATCTAAAACTGGGTACACGGGACAGGCTCAAAACATAGACACTCAGAAAAGCCAGTCTTCTTGTACTTAAGTCGGCATTGTGCCATTTGTATTTAATTACGATGCTATTTCAGTGTTTCATCGTCAATGTGAATGTCCAAGGGGGCCAGTATAGCTACAGTTGTGCATTGCAATCTAAAACTGGTTACACAGGATAGGCTCAAAACATAGACACTCAGAAGAGTCAGTCTTCTTGTACTTATGTCGGCATTGTGCCACTTGTATTTAATTCCAATGCAATTTCTGTGTTTCATCGTCAATGTGAAGGTCCAAGGGATGCAGTAAACGTGCAGTTGTGCATCGGAATCTAAAACTGGTTTCACAGGATAGGCTCAAAGCATAGACAATCAGAAAAGTCACTCTTCTTGTAGTTAAGTCGACATTGTGCTATGTGTGTTTAATTCCGATGCTATTTCCGTGTTTCATCGTCAATGAGAAGGTCCAAGGCGTGCAGTATACCTACAGTTGTGCATCGGAATCTAAAACTGGGTACACGGGATAGGCTCAAAACATAGACATTCAGAAAAGTCAGTCATCTTGCTCTTATGTGGGCATTGTGCCTTTTATATTTAATTCCGATGGAAGTTCCGTGTTTCATCGTTAATGTGAAGTCCCAAGGGATGCAGTAAACCTGCAGTTGTGCAATGGAATCTATAACTGGTTACACAGGAAAGGCTCATAACATAGACACTCAGAAATGTCAGTCTTCTCGTACTTAAGTCGGCGTTGTGCCATTTGTATTTAATTCCAATGCAATTTGCGTGTTTCATCGTCAATGTGAAGGTCCAAGGGATGCAGTAAACCTGCAGTTGTGCATCGGAATCTAAAACTGGATACACAGGATAGGGTCAAAACATAGACACTCAGAAAAGTCTGTCCTCTTGTACTTAAGTGGGCATTGTGCCATTTGTATTTAATACCGATGCAATGTCCGTGTTTCATCGTCAATGTCAAGGTGCAAGGGATGCAGTAATCCTGCAGTTGTTCATCGGAATCTAAAAGTGGTTACACAGGATAGGCTAAAACCATAGACACTCAGAAAAGTAAGTCTTCTCGTACTTAAGTCGGCATTGTGCCATTTGTTTTTAATTCCGATGCAATTTCCGTGTTTCATCGGCAATGTGAAGGACCAAACGATGCCGTAAACCTGCAGTTGAGAATCGGAATCTAAAATTGGTTACACAGGATAGGCTCAAATCACAGACACTCAGAAAAGAAAATCTTCTTGTACTTAAGTCGGCAATGTGACATTTGTCTTTAATTCCGATGCAATTTCCGTGCTTCATCGTCAATGTGAAGGTCAAGGTATGCAGTAAACCTGCAGTTGTGCATCGGAATCTAAAACTGGTTACACAGGATAGGCTCAAAACATAGACACTCAGAAGAGTCAGTCTTCTTGTACTTAAGTCGCATTTTGCAATTTATATTTAATTCCGATGCAATTTCCGTGTTTCATCGTCAATGTAATGGTCCAAGGGATGCAGTAAACCTGCAGTTGTGTATCGGAATCTAAAACTGGTTTCACAGGATAGGCTCAAATCATAGACACTCAGAAAAGTCACTCTTCTTGTAGTTAAGTAATCATTGTGACAATTGTATTTAATTCCGATGCAATTTCTGTGTTTCATCGTCAATGTGAAGGTCCAAGGGATGCAGTTAACCTGCAGTTGTGCATCGGAATCTAAAACTGGTTACACAGGCTAGGCTCATAACATAGACACTCAGAAATGTCAGTCTTCTTGTACTTAAGTCGGCATTGTGCCATTTGTATTTAATTCCGATGCTATTTCAGTGTTTCATCGTCAATGTAAAGGTCCAAGGGAATGCAGTATACCTACAGTTGTGCATCGGAATCTAAAACTGGTTGCACATGATAGGCTCAAAATATAGACACTCAGAAAAGTCAGTGTTCTTGTACTTAAGTGGGCATTGTGCCATTTGTATTTAATACCGATGCAATGTCCGTGTTTCATGGTCAATGTGAAGGTGCAAAGGTTGCAGTAAACCTGCAGTTGTGCATCGGAATTTAAAACTTATTACACAGGATAGGCTAAAAACATAGACACTCAGAAAAGTAAGTCTTCTCGTACTTAAGTCTGCATTGTGCCATTTGTATTTAATTCCGATGCAATTTCCGTGTTTCATCGGCAATGTGAAGGACCAAACGATGCAGTAAACCTGCAGTCGTGAATCGGAATCTAAAACTGGTTACACAGGATAGGCTCAAAACATAGTCACTTAGAAAAGTCAGTCTCGTTGTACTTACGTCGGCATTGTGACATTTGTATTTAATTCCGATGCAATTTCCGTGTTTCATCGTCAATGTGAAAGTGCAAGAGATGCAGTAAACCTGCAGTTGTGCATCGGAATCTAAAACTGGTTTCACAGGATAGGTTCGAAACATAGACAATCAGAAATGTCAGTTTTCTTGTACTTCAGTCGGCATTGTGCCATTTGCTTTTAATTCCGATGCAATTTCCGTGTTTCATCGGCAATGTGAAGGACCAAACGATGCCGTAAACCTGCGGTTGAGAATCGGAATCTAAAATTGGTTACACAGGATAGGCTCAAATCACAGACACTCAGAAATGTCAATCTGCTTGTACTTAAGTCGGCAATGTGACATTTGTCTTTAATTCCGATGCAATTTCCGTGTTTCATCGTCAATGTGAAGGTCCATGGGATGCAGTAAACCTGCAGTTGTGCATCGTAATCTAAAACTGGTGACACAGGATAGGCTCAAAACATAGACACTCAGAAAAGTCAGTCTTCTTGCACTTATGTCGGATTTGCTCATTTGTATTTAATTCCGATGCAATTTCCGTGATTCATCGTCAATGTGAAGGTCCATGGGATGCAGAAAACCTGCAGTTGTGCATCGGAATTTAAAACTGGTTACACAGGATAGGCTCAAAACATAGACACTCAGAAAAGTCAGTGTTCATGTACTTAAGTCGGCATTGTGCCACTTGTATTTAATTCTGATGCAATTTCCGTGTTTGATCGTCAATGTGAAGGTCCAAGGGATGCAGTAAACCTGCAGTTGTGCATCGGAATCTAAAACTGGTTACACAGGGGAGGCTCATATCATAGACACTCAGAAAAGTCAGTCTTCATGTACTTAAGTCGGCAGGGTGCCATTTGTATTTAATTCCGATGCTATTTCAGTGTTTCATCGTCACTGTGAAGGTCCAATGGGTGCAGTATACTTACAGATGTGCATCGGAATCTAAAACGGGTTACACTGGATAGGCTCAAAACATAGACACTCAGAAAAGACAGTCTTCTTGTACTTAAGCCGGCATTGTGCCATTTGTATTTAATTCCGATGCAATTTCCGTGTTTCATCGTCAAAGTGAAGGTCCAAGGGATGCAGTAAACCTGCAGTTGTGGATCGGAATCTAAAACTGGTTACACATGATCTCATAACATAGACACTCAGAAAAGTCAGTCTTCTTGTACTTAAGTCGGCATTGTGCCATTTGTATTTAATTCCGATGCAATGTCAGTGTTTCTTCGTCAATGTGATGGTGCAAGGGATGCAGTAAACCTGCAGTTGTGCATCGGAATCTAAAACTGGTTACACAGGATAGGCACAAAACATAGACACTCAGGAAATTCAGTCTTCTTGTACACGAGTCGGCATTGTGCCACTTGTATTTAATTCTGATGCAACTTCCGCGTTTCATCGTCAATGCAAAGGTCCAAGGGGTGCAGTATACCTACAGTTGTGCATCGGAATCTAAAACTGGTTACACAGGATAGGCTCAAAACGTAGACACTCAGGAAATTCAGTCTTCTTGTACACGAGTCGGCATTGTGCCACTTGTTTTTAATTCCGATTCGATTTCCGTGTTTCATCGTCAATGTGAAGTTCTAAGGGATGCAGTAAACCTGCAGTTGTACATCAGAATCTAAAACTGGGTACACGGGACAGGCTCAAAACATAGACACTCAGAAAAGCCAGTCTTCTTGTACTTAAGTCGGCATTGTGCCATTTGTATTTAATTACGATGCTATTTCAGTGTTTCATCGTCAATGTGAATGTCCAAGGGGGGCAGTATAGCTACAGTTGTGCATTGCAATCTAAAACTGGTTACACAGGATAGGCTCAAAACATAGACACTCAGAAAAGTCAGTCTTCTTGTAGTTATGTCGGCATTGTGCCACTTGTATTTAATTCCAATGCAATTTCTGTGTTTCATCGTCAATGTGAAGGTCCAAGGGATGCAGTAAACGTGCAGTTGTGCATCGGAATCTAAAACTGGTTTCACAGGATAGGCTCAAAGCATAGACAATCAGAAAAGTCACTCTTCTTGTAGTTAAGTCGACATTGTGCTATGTGTGTTTAATTCCGATGCTATTTCCGTGTTTCATCGTCAATGAGAAGGTCCAAGGCGTGCAGTATACCTACAGTTGTGCATCGGAATCTAAAACTGGGTACACGGGATAGGCTCAAAACATAGACATTCAGAAAAGTCAGTCATCTTGCTCTTATGTGGGCATTGTGCCTTTTATATTTAATTCCGATGGAAGTTCCGTGTTTCATCGTTAATGTGAAGTCCCAAGGGATGCAGTAAACCTGCAGTTGTGCAATGGAATCTATAACTGGTTACACAGGAAAGGCTCATAACATAGACAGAAATGTCAGTCTTCTCGTACTTAAGTCGGCGTTGTGCCATTTGTATTTAATTCCAATGCAATTTGCGTGTTTCATCGTCAATGTGAAGGTCCAAGGGATGCAGTAAACCTGCAGTTGTGCATCGGAATCTAAAACTGGATACACAGGATAGGGTCAAAACATAGACACTCAGAAAAGTCTGTCCTCTTGTACTTAAGTGGGCATTGTGCCATTTGTATTTAATACCGATGCAATGTCCGTGTTTCATCGTCAATGTCAAGGTGCAAGGGATGCAGTAATCCTGCAGTTGTTCATCGGAATCTAAAAGTGGTTACACAGGATAGGCTAAAACCATAGACACTCAGAAAAGTAAGTCTTCTCGTACTTAAGTCGGCATTGTGCCATTTGTTTTTAATTCCGATGCAATTTCCGTGTTTCATCGGCAATGTGAAGGACCAAACGATGCCGTAAACCTGCAGTTGAGAATCGGAATCTAAAATTGGTTACACAGGATAGGCTCAAATCACAGACACTCAGAAAAGAAAATCTTCTTGTACTTAAGTCGGCAATGTGACATTTGTCTTTAATTCCGATGCAATTTCCGTGCTTCATCGTCAATGTGAAGGTCAAGGTATGCAGTAAACCTGCAGTTGTGCATCGGAATCTAAAACTGGTTACACAGGATAGGCTCAAAACATAGACACTCAGAAGAGTCAGTCTTCTGGTACTAAAGTCGCATTTTGCAATTTATATTTAATTCCGATGCAATTTCCGTGTTTCATCGTCAATGTAATGGTCCAAGGGATGCAGTAAACCTGCAGTTGTGTATCGGAATCTAAAACTGGTTTCACAGGATAGGCTCAAATCATAGACACTCAGAAATGTCACTCTTCTTGTAGTTAAGTAATCATTGTGACAATTGTATTTAATTCCGATGCAATTTCTGTGTTTCATCGTCAATGTGAAGGTCCAAGGAATGCAGTTAACCTGCAGTTGTGCATCGGAATCTAAAACTGGTTACACAGGCTAGGCTCATAACATAGACACTCAGAAATGTCAGTCTTCTTGTACTTAAGTCGGCATTGTGCCATTTGTATTTAATTCCGATGCTATTTCAGTGTTTCATCGTCAATGTAAAGGTCCAAGGGAATGCAGTATACCTACAGTTGTGCATCGGAATCTAAAACTGGTTGCACATGATAGGCTCAAAATATAGACACTCAGAAAAGTCAGTGTTCTTGTACTTAAGTGGGCATTGTGCCATTTGTATTTAATACCGATGCAATGTCCGTGTTTCATGGTCAATGTGAAGGTGCAAAGGATGCAGTAAACCTGCAGTTGTGCATCGGAATTTAAAACTTATTACACAGGATAGGCTAAAAACATAGACACTCAGAAAAGTAAGTCTTCTCGTACTTAAGTCTGCATTGTGCCATTTGTATTTAATTCCGATGCAATTTCCGTGTTTCATCGGCAATGTGAAGGACCAAACGATGCAGTAAACCTGCAGTCGTGAATCGGAATCTAAAACTGGTTACACAGGATAGGCTCAAAACATAGACACTTAGAAAAGTCAGTCTCGTTGTACTTACGTCGGCATTGTGACATTTGTATTTAATTCCGATGCAATTTCCGTGTTTCATCGTCAATGTGAAAGTGCAAGAGATGCAGTAAACCTGCAGTTGTGCATCGGAATCTAAAACTGGTTTCACAGGATAGGTTCGAATCATAGACAATCAGAAAAGTCAGTTTTCTTGTACTTCAGTCGGCATTGTGCCATTTGCTTTTAATTCCGATGCAATTTCCGTGTTTCATCGGCAATGTGAAGGACCAAACGATGCCGTAAACCTGCGGTTGAGAATCGGAATCTAAAATTGGTTACACAGGATAGGCTCAAATCACAGACACTCAGAAATGTCAATCTGCTTGTACTTAAGTCGGCAATGTGACATTTGTCTTTAATTCCGATGCAATTTCCGTGTTTCATCGTCAATGTGAAGGTCAAGGTATGCAGTAAACCTGCAGTTGTGCATCGGAATCTAAAATTGGTTACACAGGATAGGCTCAAAACATAGACACTCAGAAAAGTCAGTCTTTTTGTACTTAAGTCGCATTTTGCCATTTATATTTAATTCCGATGCAATTTCCGTGTTTCATCGTCAATGTAAAGGTCCAAGGGATGCAGTAAACCTGCAGTTGTGTATCGGAATCTAAAACTGGTTTGACAGGATAGGCTCAAATCATAGACACTCAGAAAAGTCACTCTTCTTGTAGTTAAGTAATCATTGTGCCATTTGTATTTAATTCCGATGCTATTTCCGTGTTTCATCGTCAGTGTGAAGGTCCAAGGGGTAAAGTATACCTACTGTTGTGCATCAGAATCTAAAACTGGTTACACATGATAGGCTCAAAACATAGCCACTCAGAATAGTCACTTTTCTTGTACTTAAGTCGGCATTGTGCCATTTGTTTTTAATTCCGATGCAATTTCCGTGTTTCATCGTCAATGTGAAGTTCCAAGGAATGCAGTAAACCTGCAGTTGCGCATCGGAATCTAAATCGTTTACACAGGATAGGCTCAAAACATAGACACTCAGAAAAGTCAGTCTTATTGTTCTTAAGTCGGCATTGTGCCATTTGTATTTAATTACGATGCTATTTCCGTGTTTTATGGTCAATGAGAAGGTCCAAGGGATGCAGTAAACCTGCAGTTGTGCATCGGAATCTAAAACTGGTGACACAGGATAGGCTCATATCATAGACACTCCGAAAAGTCACTCTTCTTGTACTTAAGTAAGCATTGTGCCATTTACATTTAATTCCGATGCAATTTTCGTGTTTCACCATCAATGTAAAGGTCCAAGGGATGCAGTAGACCTGCAGTTGTGCATCGGAATCTAAAACTGCTTTCACAGGATAGGCTGAAAACATTGACACTCAGAAAAGTCACTCTTCTTGTAGTTAAGTCGACATTGTGCTTTTTGTATTTAATTACAATGCAAGTTGCGTGTTTCGTCGTCAATGTGAAGGTCCAAGGGATGCAGTAAACCTGCAGTTGTGCATCGGAATCTGAAACTCGTTACACAGGATAGGTTCAAAACATAGACACTCAGCAAAGTCAGTCTTCTTGTACTTAAGTCGGCATTGTGCCATTTGTATTTAATTCCGATGAAAATTCCGTGTTTCATCGTCAATGTGAAGGTCCAAGGGATGCAGTAAACCTTTAGTTGTGCATCGGGATCTAAAACTGGTTACACAGGATAGGCTCAAAACATATACACTCAGAAAAGTCAGTCTTCTTGTACTTAAGTCAGCATTGTGCCATTTGTATTTATTTCCGATGCAATTTCATTGTTTCTTCGTCAATGTGATGGTGCAAGGGGTGCAGTATACCTACAGTTGTGCATCGGAATCTAAAACTGGTTACACAGGATAGGCTCAAAACATAGACACTCAGAAAATTCAGTCTTCTTGTACACGAGTCGGCATTGTGCCACTTCTTTTTAATTCCGATGCGATTTCCGTGTTTCATCGTCAATGTGAAGTTCTAAGGGATGCAGTAAACCTGCAGTTGTACATCAGAATCTAAAACTGGGTACACGGGATAGGCTCAAAACATAGACACTCAGAAAAGCCAGTCTTCTTGTACTTAAGTCGGCATTGTGCCATTTGTATTTATTTACGATGCTATTTCAGTGTTTCATCGTCAATGTGAATGTCCAAGGGGGGCAGTATAGCTACAGTTGTGCATTGCAATGTAAAACTGGTTACACAGGATAGGCTCAAAACATAGACACTCAGAAAAGTCAGTCTTCTTGTACTTATGTCGGCATTGTGCCACTTGTATTTAATTCCAATGCAATTTCTGTGTTTCATCGTCAATGTGAAGGTCCAAGGGGTGCAGTAAACGTGCAGTTGTGCTTCGGAATCTAAAACTGGTTACACAGGAAAGGCTCATAACATAGACACTCAGAAATGTCAGTCTTCTTGCACTTAAGTCGGCGTTGTGCCATTTGTATTTAATGCCATTGCAATTTGCGTGTTTCATCGTCAATGTGAAGGTCCAAGGGATGCAGTAAACCTGCAGTTGTGCTTCGGAATCTAAAACTGGTTACACAGGATAGGCTCAAAACATAGACACTCAGAAAAGTCTGTCCTCTTGTACTTAAGTGGGCATTGTGCCGTTTGTATTTAATACCGATGCAATGTCCGTGTTTCAGCGTCAATGTGAAGGTGCAAGAATGCAGTACACCTGTAGTTGTTCATCGGAATCTAAAAGTGGTTACACAGGATAGGCTAAAACCATAGACACTCAGAAAAGTAAGTCTTCTTGTACTTAAGCCGGCATTGTGCCATTTGTTTTTAATTCCGATGCAAGTTCCGTGTTTCATCGTCAATGTCAAGGTCAAAGGGATGCAGTAAACCTGCAGTTGTGCATCGGAATCTAAAAGTGGTTACATAGGATAGGCTCAAACATAGACACTCAGAAAAGTCGGTCTTCTTGCACTTATGTCGGCATTCCCTTTTGTATTTAATTCCGATGCAATTTCCGTGTTTCAATGTCAATGTGAAGGTCCATGGGATGCAGAAAACCTGCAGTAGTGCATCGGAATTTAAAACTGGTTACACAGAATAGGCTCAAAACATAGACACTCAGAGAAGTCAGTCATCTTTTACTTAAGTCGGCATTGTGCTATTTGTATTTAATTCCGATTAATTTCCGTGTTTCATCGTCAATGTGAAGTTCCAAGGGATGCAGTAAACCTGCAGTTGCGCATCGGAATCTAAAACTGTTTACAAAGGATATTCTCAAAACATAGACACTCAGAAAAGTCAGTCTTATTGTTCTTAAGTCGGCATTGTGCCATTTGTGTTTAATTACGATGCAATTTCCGTGTTTCATCGTCAATGAGAAGGTCCAAGGAATGCAGGAAACCTGCAGTTGTGCATCGGAATCTAAAACTGGTGACACAGGATAGGCTCATAACATAGACACTCAGAAAAGTCACTCTTCTTGTACTTAAGTCGACATTGTGCCATTTGTATTTAATTCCGATGCTATTTCCGTGTTTCATCGTCAATGTGAAGGTCCAAGGGATGCAGTAAACCTGCAGTTGTGCATCGGAATCTAAAACTGGTTACACAGGATAGGCTCATAACATAGACACTCAGAAAATTCAGTCTTCTTGTACTTAAGTCGGCATTGAGGCATTTCTTTTTAATTCCGATGCAATTTCCGTGTTTCATCGTCAACGTAAAGGTCAAGGGAAGCAGTAAACCTGCAGTTGTGCATCGTAATCTAAAACTGGTTGCATAGGATAGGCTGAAAACATAGACACTCAGAAAAGTCAGTCTTCTTGCACTTACGTCGGCTTTGACCATTTGTATTTAATTCCGATGCAATTTCCGTGTTTCATCGTCAATTTGAAGGTCCAAGGGATGCAGAAAACCTGCAGTTGTGCATCGGAATTTAAAACTGGTTACACAGGATAGGCCCCAATCATAGACACTCATCAAAGTCAGTCTTTTTGTACTTAAGTCGGCATTGTGCTTTTTGTATTTAATTACGATGCAAGTTGCATGTTTCATCGTCAATGTGAAGGTCCAAAGGATGCAGTAAACCTGCAGTTGTTCATTGGAATCTAAAACTGGTAACACAGGATAGGCTCAAAACAAAGACACTCAGAAAAGTCAGTCTTTTTGTACGTAAGTCGGCATTGTGCCATTTGTATTTAATTCCGATGCAATTTCCGTGTTTCATCGTCAATGTGAAGGTCCATGGGATGCAGTAAACCTGCAGTTGTGCATCGTAATCTAAAACTGGTGACACAGGATAGGCTCAAAACATAGACACTCAGAAAAGTCAGTCTTCTTGCACTTATGTCGGATTTGCTCATTTGTATTTAATTCCGATGCAATTTCCGTGATTCATCGTCAATGTGAAGGTCCATGGGATGCAGAAAACCTGCAGTTGTGCATCGGAATTTAAAACTGGTTACACAGGATAGGCTCAAAACATAGACACTCAGAAAAGTCAGTGTTCATGTACTTAAGTCGGCATTGTGCCACTTGTATTTAATTCTGATGCAATTTCCGTGTTTGATCGTCAATGTGAAGGTCCAAGGGATGCAGTAAACCTGCAGTTGTGCATCGGAATCTAAAACTGGTTACACAGGGGAGGCTCATATCATAGACACTCAGAAAAGTCAGTCTTCATGTACTTAAGTCGGCAGGGTGCCAATTGTATTTAATTCCGATGCTATTTCAGTGTTTCATCGTCACTGTGAAGGTCCAATGGGTGCAGTATACTTACAGATGTGCATCGGAATCTAAAACGGGTTACACTGGATAGGCTCAAAACATAGACACTCAGAAAAGACAGTCTTCTTGTACTTAAGCCGGCATTGTGCCATTTGTATTTAATTCCGATGCAATTTCCGTGTTTCATCGTCAATGTGAAGGTCCAAGGGATGCAGTAAACCTGCAGTTGTGGATCGGAATCTAAAACTGGTTACACATGATCTCATAACATAGACACTCAGAAAAGTCAGTCTTCTTGTACTTAAGTCGGCATTGTGCCATTTGTATTTAATTCCGATGCAATGTCAGTGTTTCTTCGTCAATGTGATGGTGCAAGGGATGCAGTAAACCTGCAGTTGTGCATCGGAATCTAAAACTGGTTACACAGGATAGGCACAAAACATAGACACTCAGGAAATTCAGTCTTCTTGTACACGAGTCGGCATTGTGCCACTTGTATTTAATTCTGATGCAACTTCCGCGTTTCATCGTCAATGCAAAGGTCCAAGGGGTGCAGTATACCTACAGTTGTGCATCGGAATCTAAAACTGGTTACACAGGATAGGCTCAAAACGTAGACACTCAGGAAATTCAGTCTTGTTGTACACGAGTCGGCATTGTGCCACTTGTTTTTAATTCCGATGCGATTTCCGTGTTTCATCGTCAATGTGAAGTTCTAAGGGATGCAGTAAACCTGCAGTTGTACATCAGAATCTAAAACTGGGTACACGGGACAGGCTCAAAACATAGACACTCAGAAAAGCCAGTCTTCTTGTACTTAAGTCGGCATTGTGCCATTTGTATTTAATTACGATGCTATTTCAGTGTTTCATCGTCAATGTGAATGTCCAAGGGGGGCAGTATAGCTACAGTTGTGCATTGCAATCTAAAACTGGTTACACAGGATAGGCTCAAAACATAGACACTCAGAAAAGTCAGTCTTCTTGTACTTATGTCGGCATTGTGCCACTTGTATTTAATTCCAATGCAATTTCTGTGTTTCATCGTCAATGTGAAGGTCCAAGGGATGCAGTAAACGTGCAGTTGTGCATCGGAATCTAAAACTGGTTTCACAGGATAGGCTCAAAGCATAGACAATCAGAAAAGTCACTCTTCTTGTAGTTAAGTCGACATTGTGCTATGTGTGTTTAATTCCTATGCTATTTCCGTGTTTCATCGTCAATGAGAAGGTCCAAGGCGTGCAGTATACCTACAGTTGTGCATCGGAATCTAAAACTGGGTACACGGGATAGGCTCAAAACATAGACATTCAGAAAAGTCAGTCATCTTGCTCTTATGTGGGCATTGTGCCTTTTATATTTAATTCCGATGGAAGTTCCGTGTTTCATCGTTAATGTGAAGTCCCAAGGGATGCAGTAAACCTGCAGTTGTGCAATGGAATCTATAACTGGTTACACAGGAAAGGCTCATAACATAGACACTCAGAAATGTCAGTCTTCTCGTACTTAAGTCGGCGTTGTGCCATTTGTATTTAATTCCAATGCAATTTGCGTGTTTCATCGTCAATGTGAAGGTCCAAGGGATGCAGTAAACCTGCAGTTGTGCATCGGAATCTAAAACTGGATACACAGGATAGGGTCAAAACATAGACACTCATAAAAGTCTGTCCTCTTGTACTTAAGTGGGCATTGTGCCATTTGTATTTAATACCGATGCAATGTCCGTGTTTCATCGTCAATGTCAAGGTGCAAGGGATGCAGTAATCCTGCAGTTGTTCATCGGAATCTAAAAGTGGTTACACAGGATAGGCTAAAACCATAGACACTCAGAAAAGTAAGTCTTCTCGTACTTAAGTCGGCATTGTGCCATTTGTTTTTAATTCCGATGCAATTTCCGTGTTTCATCGGCAATGTGAAGGACCAAACGATGCCGTAAACCTGCAGTTGAGAATCGGAATCTAAAATTGGTTACACAGGATAGGCTCAAATCACAGACACTCAGAAAAGAAAATCTTCTTGTACTTAAGTCGGCAATGTGACATTTGTCTTTAATTCCGATGCAATTTCCGTGCTTCATCGTCAATGTGAAGGTCAAGGTATGCAGTAAACCTGCAGTTGTGCATCGGAATCTAAAACTGGTTACACAGGATAGGCTCAAAACATAGACACTCAGAAGAGTCAGTCTTCTTGTACTTAAGTCGCATTTTGCAATTTATATTTAATTCCGATGCAATTTCCGTGTTTCATCGTCAATGTAATGGTCCAAGGGATGCAGTAAACCTGCAGTTGTGTATCGGAATCTAAAACTGGTTTCACAGGATAGGCTCAAATCATAGACACTCAGAAAAGTCACTCTTCTTGTAGTTAAGTAATCATTGTGACAATTGTATTTAATTCCGATGCAATTTCTGTGTTTCATCGTCAATGTGAAGGTCCAAGGGATGCAGTTAACCTGCAGTTGTGCATCGGAATCTAAAACTGGTTACACAGGCTAGGCTCATAACATAGACACTCAGAAATGTCAGTCTTCTTGTACTTAAGTCGGCATTGTGCCATTTGTATTTAACTCCGATGCTATTTCAGTGTTTCATCGTCAATGTAAAGGTCCAAGGGAATGCAGTATACCTACAGTTGTGCATCGGAATCTAAAACTGGTTGCACATGATAGGCTCAAAATATAGACTCTCAGAAAAGTCAGTGTTCTTGTACTTAAGTGGGCATTGTGCCATTTGTATTTAATACCGATGCAATGTCCGTGTTTCATGGTCAATGTGAAGGTGCAAAGGATGCAGTAAACCTGCAGTTGTGCATCGGAATTTAAAACTTATTACACAGGATAGGCTAAAAACATAGACACTCAGAAAAGTAAGTCTTCTCGTACTTAAGTCTGCATTGTGCCATTTGTATTTAATTCCGATGCAATTTCCGTGTTTCATCGGCAATGTGAAGGACCAAACGATGCAGTAAACCTGCAGTCGTGAATCGGAATCTAAAACTGGTTACACAGGATAGGCTCAAAACATAGTCACTTAGAAAAGTCAGTCTCGTTGTACTTACGTCGGCATTGTGACATTTGTATTTAATTCCGATGCAATTTCCGTGTTTCATCGTCAATGTGAAAGTGCAAGAGATGCAGTAAACCTGCAGTTGTGCATCGGAATCTAAAACTGGTTTCACAGGATAGGTTCGAAACATAGACAATCAGAAAAGTCAGTTTTCTTGTACTTCAGTCGGCATTGTGCCATTTGCTTTTAATTCCGATGCAATTTCCGTGTTTCATCGGCAATGTGAAGGACCAAACGATGCCGTAAACCTGCGGTTGAGAATCGGAATCTATAATTGGTTACACAGGATAGGCTCAAATCACAGACACTCAGAAATGTCAATCTGCTTGTACTTAAGTCGGCAATGTGACATTTGTCTTTAATTCCGATGCAATTTCCGTGTTTCATCGTCAATGTGAAGGTCCATGGGATGCAGTAAACCTGCAGTTGTGCATCGTAATCTAAAACTGGTGACACAGGATAGGCTCAAAACATAGACACTCAGAAAAGTCAGTCTTCTTGCACTTATGTCGGATTTGCTCATTTGTATTTAATTCCGATGCAATTTCCGTGATTCATCGTCAATGTGAAGGTCCATGGGATGCAGAAAACCTGCAGTTGTGCATCGGAATTTAAAACTGGTTACACAGGATAGGCTCAAAACATAGACACTCAGAAAAGTCAGTGTTCATGTACTTAAGTCGGCATTGTGCCACTTGTATTTAATTCTGATGCAATTTCCGTGTTTGATCGTCAATGTGAAGGTCCAAGGGATGCAGTAAACCTGCAGTTGTGGATCGGAATCTAAAACTGGTTACACAGGGGAGGCTCATATCATAGACACTCAGAAAAGTCAGTCTTCATGTACTTAAGTCGGCAGGGTGCCATTTGTATTTAATTCCGATGCTATTTCAGTGTTTCATCGTCACTGTGAAGGTCCAATGGGTGCAGTATACTTACAGATGTGCATCGGAATCTAAAACGGGTTACACTGGATAGGCTCAAAACATAGACACTCAGAAAAGACAGTCTTCTTGTACTTAAGCCGGCATTGTGCCATTTGTATTTAATTCCGATGCAATTTCCGTGTTTCATCGTCAAAGTGAAGGTCCAAGGGATGCAGTAAACCTGCAGTTGTGGATCGGAATCTAAAACTGGTTACACATGATCTCATAACATAGACACTCAGAAAAGTCAGTCTTCTTGTACTTAAGTCGGCATTGTGCCATTTGTATTTAATTCCGATGCAATGTCAGTGTTTCTTCGTCAATGTGATGGTGCAAGGGATGCAGTAAACCTGCAGTTGTGCATCGGAATCTAAAACTGGTTACACAGGATAGGCACAAAACATAGACACTCAGGAAATTCAGTCTTCTTGTACACGAGTCGGCATTGTGCCACTTGTATTTAATTCTGATGCAACTTCCGCGTTTCATCGTCAATGCAAAGGTCCAAGGGGTGCAGTATACCTACAGTTGTGCATCGGAATCTAAAACTGGTTACACAGGATAGGCTCAAAACGTAGACACTCAGGAAATTCAGTCTTCTTGTACACGAGTCGGCATTGTGCCACTTGTTTTTAATTCCGATTCGATTTCCGTGTTTCATCGTCAATGTGAAGTTCTAAGGGATGCAGTAAACCTGCAGTTGTACATCAGAATCTAAAACTGGGTACACGGGACAGGCTCAAAACATAGACACTCAGAAAAGCCAGTCTTCTTGTACTTAAGTCGGCATTGTGCCATTTGTATTTAATTACGATGCTATTTCAGTGTTTCATCGTCAATGTGAATATCCAAGGGGGGCAGTATAGCTACAGTTGTGCATTGCAATCTAAAACTGGTTACACAGGATAGGCTCAAAACATAGACACTCAGAAAAGTCAGTCTTCTTGTAGTTATGTCGGCATTGTGCCACTTGTATTTAATTCCAATGCAATTTCTGTGTTTCATCGTCAATGTGAAGGTCCAAGGGATGCAGTAAACGTGCAGTTGTGCATCGGAATCTAAAACTGGTTTCACAGGATAGGCTCAAAGCATAGACACTCAGGAAATTCAGTCTTCTTGTACACGAGTCGGCATTGTGCCACTTGTATTTAATTCTGATGCAACTTCCGCGTTTCATCGTCAATGCAAAGGTCCAAGGCGTGCAGTATACCTACAGTTGTGCATCGGAATCTAAAACTGGGTACACGGGATAGGCTCAAAACATAGACATTCAGAAAAGTCAGTCATCTTGCACTTATGTGGGCATTGTGCCTTTTATATTTAATTCCGATGGAAGTTCCGTGTTTCATCGTTAATGTGAAGTCCCAAGGGATGCAGTAAACCTGCAGTTGTGCAATGGAATCTATAACTGGTTACACAGGAAAGGCTCATAACATAGACACTCAGAAATGTCAGTCTTCTCGTACTTAAGTCGGCGTTGTGCCATTTGTATTTAATTCCAATGCAATTTGCGTGTTTCATCGTCAATGTGAAGGTCCAAGGGATGCAGTAAACCTGCAGTTGTGCATCGGAATCTAAAACTGGATACACAGGATAGGGTCAAAACATAGACACTCAGAAAAGTCTGTCCTCTTGTACTTAAGTGGGCATTGTGCCATTTGTATTTAATACCGATGCAATGTCCGTGTTTCATCGTCAATGTCAAGGTGCAAGGGATGCAGTAATCCTGCAGTTGTTCATCGGAATCTAAAAGTGGTTACACAGGATAGGCTAAAACCATAGACACTCAGAAAAGTAAGTCTTCTCGTACTTAAGTCGGCATTGTGCCATTTGTTTTTAATTCCGATGCAATTTCCGTGTTTCATCGGCAATGTGAAGGACCAAACGATGCCGTAAACCTGCAGTTGAGAATCGGAATCTAAAATTGGTTACACAGGATAGGCTCAAATCACAGACACTCAGAAAAGAAAATCTTCTTGTACTTAAGTCGGCAATGTGACATTTGTCTTTAATTCCGATGCAATTTCCGTGCTTCATCGTCAATGTGAAGGTCAAGGTATGCAGTAAACCTGCAGTTGTGCATCGGAATCTAAAACTGGTTACACAGGATAGGCTCAAAACATAGACACTCAGAAGAGTCAGTCTTCTGGTACTAAAGTCGCATTTTGCAATTTATATTTAATTCCGATGCAATTTCCGTGTTTCATCGTCAATGTAATGGTCCAAGGGATGCAGTAAACCTGCAGTTGTGTATCGGAATCTAAAACTGGTTTCACAGGATAGGCTCAAATCATAGACACTCAGAAATGTCACTCTTCTTGTAGTTAAGTAATCATTGTGACAATTGTATTTAATTCCGATGCAATTTCTGTGTTTCATCGTCAATGTGAAGGTCCAAGGAATGCAGTTAACCTGCAGTTGTGCATCGGAATCTAAAACTGGTTACACAGGCTAGGCTCATAACATAGACACTCAGAAATGTCAGTCTTCTTGTACTTAAGTCGGCATTGTGCCATTTGTATTTAATTCCGATGCTATTTCAGTGTTTCATCGTCAATGTAAAGGTCCAAGGGAATGCAGTATACCTACAGTTGTGCATCGGAATCTAAAACTGGTTGCACATGATAGGCTCAAAATATAGACACTCAGAAAAGTCAGTGTTCTTGTACTTAAGTGGGCATTGTGCCATTTGTATTTAATACCGATGCAATGTCCGTGTTTCATGGTCAATGTGAAGGTGCAAAGGATGCAGTAAACCTGCAGTTGTGCATCGGAATTTAAAACTTATTACACAGGATAGGCTAAAAACATAGACACTCAGAAAAGTAAGTCTTCTCGTACTTAAGTCTGCATTGTGCCATTTGTATTTAATTCCGATGCATTTTCCGTGTTTCATCGGCAATGTGAAGGACCAAACGATGCAGTAAACCTGCAGTCGTGAATCGGAATCTAAAACTGGTTACACAGGATAGGCTCAAAACATAGACACTTAGAAAAGTTAGTCTCGTTGTACTTACGTCGGCATTGTGACATTTGTATTTAATTCCGATGCAATTTCCGTGTTTCATCGTCAATGTGAAAGTGCAAGAGATGCAGTAAACCTGCAGTTGTGCATCGGAATCTAAAACTGGTTTCACAGGATAGGTTCGAATCATAGACAATCAGAAAAGTCAGTTTTCTTGTACTTCAGTCGGCATTGTGCCATTTGCTTTTAATTCCGATGCAATTTCCGTGTTTCATCGGCAATGTGAAGGACCAAACGATGCCGTAAACCTGCGGTTGAGAATCGGAATCTAAAATTGGTTACACAGGATAGGCTCAAATCACAGACACTCAGAAATGTCAATCTGCTTGTACTTAAGTCGGCAATGTGACATTTGTCTTTAATTCCGATGCAATTTCCGTGTTTCATCGTCAATGTAAAGGTCCAAGGGATGCAGTAAACCTGCAGTTGTGTATCGGAATCTAAAACTGGTTTGACAGGATAGGCTCAAATCATAGACACTCAGAAAAGTCACTCTTCTTGTAGTTAAGTAATCATTGTGCCATTTGTATTTAATTCCGATGCTATTTCCGTGTTTCATCGTCAGTGTGAAGGTCCAAGGGGTAAAGTATACCTACTGTTGTGCATCAGAATCTAAAACTGGTTACACATGATAGGCTCAAAACATAGCCACTCAGAATAGTCACTTTTCTTGTACTTAAGTCGGCATTGTGCCATTTGTTTTTAATTCCGATGCAATTTCCGTGTTTCATCGTCAATGTGAAGTTCCAAGGAATGCAGTAAACCTGCAGTTGCGCATCGGAATCTAAAACTGTTTACACAGGATAGGCTCAAAACATAGACACTCAGAAAAGTCAGTCTTATTGTTCTTAAGTCGGCATTGTGCCATTTGTATTTAATTACGATGCTATTTCCGTGTTTTATGGTCAATGAGAAGGTCCAAGGGATGCAGTAAACCTGCAGTTGTGCATCGGAATCTAAAACTGGTGACACAGGATAGGCTCATATCATAGACACTCCGAAAAGTCACTCTTCTTGTACTTAAGTAAGCATTGTGCCATTTACATTTAATTCCGATGCAATTTTCGTGTTTCACCATCAATGTAAAGGTCCAAGGGATGCAGTAGACCTGCAGTTGTGCATCGGAATCTAAAACTGCTTTCACAGGATAGGCTGAAAACATTGACACTCAGAAAAGTCACTCTTCTTGTAGTTAAGTCGACATTGTGCTTTTTGTATTTAATTACAATGCAAGTTGCGTGTTTCGTCGTCAATGTGAAGGTCCAAGGGATGCAGTAAACCTGCAGTTGTGCATCGGAATCTGAAACTCGTTACACAGGATAGGTTCAAAACATAGACACTCAGCAAAGTCAGTCTTCTTGTACTTAAGTCGGCATTGTGCCATTTGTATTTAATTCCGATGAAAATTCCGTGTTTCATCGTCAATGTGAAGGTCCAAGGGATGCAGTAAACCTTTAGTTGTGCATCGGGATCTAAAACTGGTTACACAGGATAGGCTCAAAACATATACACTCAGAAAAGTCAGTCTTCTTGTACTTAAGTCGGCATTGTGCCATTTGTATTTATTTCCGATGCAATTTCATTGTTTCTTCGTCAATGTGATGGTGCAAGGGGTGCAGTATACCTACAGTTGTGCATCGGAATCTAAAACTGGTTACACAGGATAGGCTCAAAACATAGACACTCAGAAAATTCAGTCTTCTTGTACACGAGTCGGCATTGTGCCACTTCTTTTTAATTCCGATGCGATTTCCGTGTTTCATCGTCAATGTGAAGTTCTAAGGGATGCAGTAAACCTGCAGTTGTACATCAGAATCTAAAACTGGGTACACGGGATAGGCTCAAAACATAGACACTCAGAAAAGCCAGTCTTCTTGTACTTAAGTCGGCATTGTGCCATTTGTATTTATTTACGATGCTATTTCAGTGTTTCATCGTCAATGTGAATGTCCAAGGGGGGCAGTATAGCTACAGTTGTGCATTGCAATGTAAAACTGGTTACACAGGATAGGCTCAAAACATAGACACTCAGAAAAGTCAGTCTTCTTGTACTTATGTCGGCATTGTGCCACTTGTATTTAATTCCAATGCAATTTCTGTGTTTCATCGTCAATGTGAAGGTCCAAGGGGTGCAGTAAACGTGCAGTTGTGCTTCGGAATCTAAAACTGGTTACACAGGAAAGGCTCATAACATAGACACTCAGAAATGTCAGTCTTCTTGCACTTAAGTCGGCGTTGTGCCATTTGTATTTAATGCCATTGCAATTTGCGTGTTTCATCGTCAATGTGAAGGTCCAAGGGATGCAGTAAACCTGCAGTTGTGCTTCGGAATCTAAAACTGGTTACACAGGATAGGCTCAAAACATAGACACTCAGAAAAGTCTGTCCTCTTGTACTTAAGTGGGCATTGTGCCGTTTGTATTTAATACCGATGCAATGTCCGTGTTTCAGCGTCAATGTGAAGGTGCAAGAATGCAGTACACCTGTAGTTGTTCATCGGAATCTAAAAGTGGTTACACAAGATAGGCTAAAACCATAGACACTCAGAAAAGTAAGTCTTCTTGTACTTAAGCCGGCATTGTGCCATTTGTTTTTAATTCCGATGCAATTTCCGTGTTTCATCGGCAATGTGAAGGACCAAACGATGCCGTAAACCTGCAGTTGAGAATCGGAATCTGAAATTGGTTACACAGGATAGGCTCAAATCACAGACACTCAGAAAAGTCAATCTTCTTGTACTTAAGTCGGCAATGTGACATTTGTCTTTAATTCCGATGCAATTTCCGTGTTTCATCGTCAATGTGAAGGTCAAGGTATGCAGTAAACCTGCAGTTGTGCATCGGAATCTAAAACTGGTTACACAGGATAGGCTCAAAACATAGACACTCAGAAAAGTAAGTCTTCTTGTACTTAAGTCGCATTTTCCATTTATATTTAATTCCGATATAATTTTCGTGTTTCATCGTCAATGTAAAGGTCCAAGGGATGCAGTAAACCTGCAGTTGTGTATCGGAATCTAAAACTGGTTTCACAGGATAGGCTCAAATCATAGACACTCAGAAAAGTCACTCTTCTTGTAGTTAAGTAATCATTGTGACATTTGTATTTAATTCCGATGCAATTTCCGTGTTTCATCGGCAATGTGAAGGACCGAACATTGCAGTAAACCTGCAGTTGTGAATCGGAATCTAAAACTGGTTACACAGGATAGGCTCAAAACATAGACACTTAGAAAAGTCAGTCTCGTTGTACTTACGTCGGCATTGTGACATTTGTATTTAATTCCGATGCAATTTCCGTGTTTCATCGTCAATGTGAAGGTCAAGGTATGCAGTAAACCTGCAGTTGTGCATCGGAATCTAAAATTGGTTACACAGGATAGGCTCAAAACATAGACACTCAGAAAAGTCAGTCTTTTTGTACTTAAGTCGCATTTTGCCATTTATATTTAATTCCGATGCAATTTCCGTGTTTCATCGTCAATGTAAAGGTCCAAGGGATGCAGTAAACTTGCAGTTGTGTATCGGAATCTAAAACTGGTTTCACAGGATAGGCTCAAATCATAGACACTCAGAAAAGTCACTCTTCTTGTAGTTAAGTAATCATTGTGCCATTTGTATTTAATTCCGATGCTATTTCCGTGTTTCATCGTCAGTGTGAAGGTCCAAGGGGTAAAGTATACCTACTGTTGTGCATCAGAATCTAAAACTGGTTACACATGATAGGCTCAAAACATAGACACTCAGAATAGTCACTTTTCTTGTACTTAAGTCGGCATTGTGCCATTTGTTTTTAATTCCGATGCTATTTCCGTGTTTCATCGTCAATGTGAAGTTCCAAGGAATGCAGTAAACCTGCAGTTGCGCATCGGAATCTAAAACTGTTTACACAGGATCGGCTCAAAACATAGACACTCAGAAAAGTCAGTCTTATAGTTCTTAAGTCGGCATTGTGCCATTTGTATTTAATTACGATGCTATTTCCGTGTTTCATCGTCAATGAGAAGGTCTAAGGGATGCAGTAAACCTGCAGTTGTGCATCGGAATCTAAAACTGTTTACACAGGATAGGCTCAAAACATAGACACTCAGAAAAGACAGTCTTCTTGTACTTAAGTAAGCATTGTGCCATTTACATTTAATTGCGATGCAATTTTCGTGTTTCACCATCAATGTAAAGGTCCAAGGGATGCAGTAGACCTGCAGTTGTGCATCGGAATCTAAAACTGCTTTCACAGGATAGGCTGAAAACATTGACACTCAGAAAAGTCACTCTTCTTGTAGTTAAGTCGACATTGTGCTTTTTGTATTTAATTACAATGCAAGTTGCGTGTTTCGTCGTCAATGTGAAGGTCCAAGGGATGCAGTAAACCTGCAGTTGCGCATCGGAATCTAAAACTGGTTACACAGGGGAGGCTCATATCATAGACACTCAGAAAAGTCAGTCTTCATGTACTTAAGTCGGCAGGGTACAATTTGTATTTAATTCCGATGCTATTTCAGTGTTTCATCGTCACTGTGATGGTCCAATAGGTGCAGTATACTTACATATGTGCATCGGAATATAAAACGGGTTACACTGGATAGGCTCAAAACATAGACACTCAGAAAAGACAGTCTTCTTGTACTTAAGCCGGCATTGTGTCATTTGTATTTAATTCCGATGCAATTTCCGTGTTTCATCGTCAATGTGAAGGTCCAAGGGATGCAGTAAACCTGCAGTTGTGGATCGGAATCTAAAACTGGTTACACATGATAAGCTCATAACATAGACACTCAGAAAAGGCAGTCTTCTTCTACTTAAGTCGGCATTGTGCCATTTGTATTTATTTCCGATGCAATTTCAGTGTTTCTTCGTCAATGTGATGGTGCAAGGGGTGCAGTATACCTACAGTTGTGCATCGGAATCTAAAACTGGTTACACAGGATAGGCTCAAAACATAGACACTCAGAAAATTCAGTCTTCTTGTACACGAGTCGGCATTGTGCCACTTGTTTTTAATTCCGATGCGATTTCCGTGTTTCATCGTCAATGTGAAGTTCTAAGGGATGCAGTAAACCTGCAGTTGTACATCAGAATCTAAAACTGGGTACACGGGATAGGCTCAAAACATAGACACTCAGAAAAGCCAGTCTTCTTGTACTTAAGTCGGCATTGTGCCATTTGTATTTATTTACGATGCTATTTCAGTGTTTCATCGTCAATGTGAATGTCCAAGGGGGGCAGTATAGCTACAGTTGTGCATTGCAATGTAAAACTGGTTACACAGGATAGGCTCAAAACATAGACACTCAGAAAAGTCAGTCTTCTTGTACTTATGTCGGCATTGTGCCACTTGTATTTAATTCCAATGCAATTTCTGTGTTTCATCGTCAATGTGAAGGTCCAAGGGGTGCAGAAAAAGTGTAGTTGTGCATCGGAATCTAAAACTGGTTTCACAGGATAGGCTCAAAGCATAGACAATCAGAAAAGTCACTCTTCTTGTAGTTAAGTCGACATTGTGCTATGTGTGTTTAATTCCGATGTTATTTCCGTGTTTCGTCGTCAATGAGAAGGTACAAGGGGTGCAGTACACCTACAGTTGTGCATCGGAATCTAAAACTGGGTACACGGGATAGGCTCAAAACATAGACATTCAGAAAAGTCAGTCATCTTGCTCTTATGTGGGCATTGTGCCATTTGTATTTAATTCCGTTGGAAGTTCCGTGTTTCATCGTTAATGTGAAGTCCCAAGGGATGCAGTAAACCTGCAGTTGTGCATCGGAATCTAAAACTGGTTACACAGGAAAGGCTCATAACATAGACACTCAGAAATGTCAGTCTTCTTGTACGTAAGTCGGCGTTGTGCCATTTGTATTTAATTCCAATGCAATTTCCGTGTTTCATCGTCAATGTAAAGGTCCAAGTGATGCAGTAAACCTGCAGTTGTGTATCGGAATCTAAAACTGGTTTCACAGGATAGGCTCAAATCGTAGACACTCAGGAAAGTCACTCTTCTTGTAGTTAAGTAATCATTGTGACATTTGTATTTAATTCCGATGCAATTTCCGTGTTTCATCGTCAATGTGAAGGTCCAAGGGATGCAGTAAACGTGCAGTTGTGCATCGGAATCTAAAACTGGTTTCACAGGATAGGCTCAAAGCATTGACAATCAGAAAAGTCACTCTTCTTGTAGTTAAGTCGACATTGTGCTATGTGTGTTTAATTCCGATGCTATTTCCGTGTTTCATCGTCAATGAGAAGGTCCAAGGGGTGCAGTATACCTACAGTTGTGCATCGGAATCTAAAACTGGGTATACGGGATAGGCTCAAAACATAGACATTCAGGAAAGTCAGTCATCTTGCTCTTATGTGGGCATTGTGCCATTTGTATTTAATTCCGATGGAAGTTCCGTGTTTCATCGTTAATGTGAAGTCCCAAGGTATGCAGTAAACCTGCAGTTGTTCATCGGAATCTAAAACTGGTTACACAGGAAAGGCTCATAACATAGACACTCAGAAATGTCAGTCTTCTTGTACTTAAGTCGGCGTTGTGCCATTTGTATTTAATACCGATGCAATGTCCGTGTTTCAGCGTCAATGTGAAGGTGCAAGGGATGCAGTAAACCTGTAGTTGTTCATCGGAATCTAAAAGTGGTTACACAGGATAGGCTAAAACCATAGACACTCAGAAAAGTAAGTCTTCTTGTACTTAAGCCGGCAATGTGCCATTTGTTTTTAATTCCGATGCAATTTCCGTGTTTCATCGGCAATGTGAAGGACCAAACGATGCCGTAAACCTGCAGTTGAGAATCGGAATCTAAAATTGGTTACACAGGATAGGCTCAAATCACAGACACTCAGAAAAGTCAATCTTCTTGTACTTAAGTCGGCAATGTGACATTTGTCTTTAATTCCGATGCAATTTCCGTGTTTCATCGTCAATGTGAAGGTCAAGGTATGCAGTAAACCTGCAGTTGTGCATCGGAATCTAAAACTGGTTACACAGGATAGGCTCAAAACATAGACACTCAGAAAAGTAAGTCTTCTTGTACTTAAGTCGCATTTTCCATTTATATTTAATTCCGATATAATTTCCGTGTTTCATCGTCAATGTAAAGGTCCAAGGGATGCAGTAAACCTGCAGTTGTGTATCGGAATCTAAAACTGGTTTCACAGGATAGGCTCAAATCATAGACACTCAGAAAAGTCACTCTTCTTGTAGTTAAGTAATCATTGTGACATTTGTATTTAATTCCGATGCAATTTCCGTGTTTCATCGGCAATGTGAAGGACCTAACGATGCAGTAAACCTGCAGTTGTGAATCGGAATCTAAAACTGGTTACACAGGATAGGCTCAAAACATAGACACTTAGAAAAGTCAGTCTCGTTGTACTTACGTCGGCATTGTGACATTTGTATTTAATTCCGATGCAATTTCCGTGTTTCATCGTCAATGTGAAAGTGCAAGAGATGCAGTAACCCTGCAGTTGTGCATCGGAATCTCAAACTGGTTACACAGGATAGGTTCGAAACATAGACAATCAGAAAAGTCAGTTTTCTTGTACTTAAGACGGCATTCTGCCATTTGCTTTTAATTCCGATGCAATTTCCGTGTTTCATCGGCAATGTGAACGACCAAACGATGCAGTAAACCTGCAGTTGAGAATCCAAATCTAAAATTGGTTACACAGGATAGGTTCAAAACATAGACACTCAGAAAAGTCAGTCTTCTTGTACTTAAGTCGGGATTGTGCCATTTGTATTTAATTCCGATGAAAATTCCGTGTTTCATCGTCAATGTGAAGGTCCAAGCGATGCAGTAAACCTTCAGTTGTGCATCGGGATCTAAAACTGGTTACACAGGATAGGCTCAAAACATAGACACTCAGAAAAGTCAGTCTTCTTGTACTTAAGTCGGCATTGTGCCATTTGTATTTAATTCCGATGCTATTTCAGTGTTTCATCGTCACTGTGAAGGTCCAATGGGTGCAGTTTACCTACAGTTGTGCATCGGAATCTAAAACGGGTTACGCAGGATAGGCTCAAAACATAGACACTCAGAAAAGTCACTCTTATTGTAGTTAAGGCGACATTGTGCCATTTGTATTTAATACCAATGCAATTTCCGTGTTTCATCGTGAATTTGAAAGGCCAAGCGGTGCATTATACCTACAGTTGTGCATCGAAATCTAGAACTGGTTACACAGGGTATGCTCAAAACATAGACACTCAGAAAAGTCAGTCTTCTTGAACATAGGTCGGCATTGTGCCATTTGTATTTAATTACGATGCAATTTCCGTGTTTCTGCGTCAATGTGAAGGTCCAAGGGATGCAGTAAACCTGCAGTTGTGCATCGGAATGTAAAACTGGTGACACAGGATAGGCTCATAACATAGACACTCAGAAAAGTCAGTCTTCTTGAACTTAAGTCGCCATTGTGCCATTTGTATTTAATTACGATGCAATTTCCGTGTTTCATCGTCAATGTGAAGGTCCAAGGGATGCAGTAAACCTGCAGTTGTGCGTCGGAATCTAAAACTGGTTACACAGGGGAGGCTCATATCATAGACACTCAGAAAAGTCAGTCTTCATGTACTTATGTCGGCAGGGTACCATTTGTATTTAATTCCGATGCTATTTCAGTGTTTCATCGTCACTGTGAAGGTCCAATGGGTGCAGTATACTTACAGATGTGCATCGGAATCTAAAACGGGTTACACTGGATAGGCTCAAAACATAGACACTCAGAAAAGACAGTCTTCTTGTACTTAAGCCGGCATTGTGCCATTTGTATTTAATTCCTATGCAATTTCCGTGTTTCATCGTCAATGTGAAGGTCCAAGGGATGCAGTAAACCTGCAGTTGTGGATCGGAATCTAAAACTGGTTACACATGATAAGCTCATAACATAGACACTCAGAAAAGTCAGTCTTCTTCTACTTAAGTCGGCATTGTGCCATTTGTATTTAATTCCGATGCAATGTCAGTGTTTCTTCGTCAATGTGATGGTGCAAGGGATGCAGTAAACCTGCAGTTGTGCATCGGAATCTAAAACTGGTGACACAATATAGCCTCATAACATAGACACTCAGAAAAGTCACTCTTCTTGTAGTTAAGTCGACATTGTGCTATGTGTGTTTAATTCCGATGCAATTTCCGTGTTTCATCGTCAATGAGAAGGACCAAGGGGTGCAGTATACCTACAGTTGTGCATCGGAATCTAAAACTGGATACTCGGGATAGGCTCAAAACATAGACATTCAGAAAAGTCAGTCATCTTGCTCTTATGTGGGCATTGTGCCATTTGTATTTAATTCCGATGGAAGTTCTGTGTTTCATCGTTAATGTGAAGTCCCAAGGGATGCAGTAAACCTGCAGTTGTGCATCGGAATCTAAAACTGGTTACACAGGATAGGCTCAAAACATAGACACTCAGAAAAGTCTGTCCTCTTGAACTGAAGGGTGCATTGTGCCATTTGTATTTAATACCGATGCAATGTCCGTGTTTCATCGTCAATGTGAATGTGCAAGGGATGCAGTAAACCTGCAGTTGTTCATCGGAATCTAAAAGTCGTTACCCAGGATAGGCTAAAACCATAGACACTCAGAAAAGTAAGTCTTCTCGTACTTAAGTCGGCAATGAGCCATTTGTTTTTAATTCCGATGCAATTTCCGTATTTCATCGGCAATCTGAAGGACCAAACGATGCCGTAAACCTGCAGTTGAGAATCGGAATCTAAAATTGGTTACACAGGATAGGCTCAAATCACAGACACTCAGGAAAGTCAATCTTCTTGTACTTAAGTCGGCAATGTGACATTTGTCTTTAATTCCGACGCAATTTCCGTGTTTCATCGTCAATGTGAAGGTCAAGGTATGCAGTAAACCTGCAGTTGTGAATCTGAATCTAAAACTGGTTACACAGGATAGGCTCAAAACATAGACACTCAGAATAGTCAGTCTTCTTGTACTTAAGTCGAATTTTGCCATTTATATTTAATTCCGATGCAATTTCCGTGTTTCATCGTCAATGTAAAGGTCCAAGGGATGCAGTAAACCTGCAGTTGTGTATCGGAATCTAAAACTGGTTTCACAGGAGAGGCTCAAATCATAGACACTTAGAAAAGTCAGTCTCGTTGTACTTACGTCGGCATTGTGACATTTGTATTTAATTCCGATGCAATTTCCGTGTTTCATCGTCAATGTGAAAGTGCAGGAGATGCAGTAAACCTGCAGTTGTGCATCGGAATCTAAAACTGGTGACACAATATAGCCTCATAACATAGACACTCAGAAAAGTCACTCTTCTTGTACTTAAGTAAGCATTGTGCCATTTACATTTAATTCCGATGCAATTTTCGTGTTTCACCATCAATGTAAAGGTCCAAGGGATGGAGTAGACCTGCAGTTGTGCATCGGAATCTAAAACTGGTTACACAGGATAGGCTCAAAACATAGACACTCAGAAAAGTCAGTCTTCTTGTACTTAAGTTGGCATTGTGCTTTTTGTATTTAATTACAATGCAAGTTGCGTGTTTCGTCGTCAATGTGAAGGTCCAAGGGATGCAGTAAACCTGCAGTTGTGCATCGGAATCTAAAACTCGTTACACAGGATAGGTTCAAACATAGACACTCACAAAAGTCAGTCTTCTTGTACTTAAGTCGGCATTGTGCCATTTGTATTTAATTCCGATGAAAATTCCGTGTTTCATCGTCAATGTGAAGGTCCAAGGGATGCAGTAAACCTTCAGTTGTGCATCGGGATCTAAAACTGGTTACACAGGATAGGCTCAAAACATAGACACTCAGAAAAGTCAGTCTTCTTGTACTTAAGTTGGCATTGTGCTTTTTGTATTTAATTACAATGCAAGTTGCGTGTTTCGTCGTCAATGTGAAGGTCCAAGGGATGCAGTAAACCTGCAGTTGTGCATCGGAATCTAAAACTCGTTACACAGGATAGGTTCAAAACATAGACACTCACAAAAGTCAGTCTTCTTGTACTTAAGTCGGCATTGTGCCATTTGTATTTAATTCCGATGAAAATTCCGTGTTTCATCGTCAATGTGAAGGTCCAAGGGATGCAGTAAACCTTCAGTTGTGCATCGGGATCTAAAACTGGTTTCACAGGATAGGCTCAAATCATAGACACTCAGAAAAGTCACTCTTCTTGTAGTTAAGTAATCATTGTGACATTTGTATTTAATTCCGATGCAATTTCCGTGTTTCATCGGCAATGTGAAGGACCTAACGATGCAGTAAACCTGCAGTTGTGAATCGGAATCTAAAACTGGTTACACAGGATAGGCTCAAAACATAGACACTTAGAAAAGTCAGTCTCGTTGTACTTACGTCGGCATTGTGACATTTGTATTTAATTCCGATGCAATTTCCGTGTTTCATCGTCAATGTGAAAGTGCAAGAGATGCAGTAAACCTGCAGTTGTGCATCGGAATCTAAAACTGGTTACACAGGATAGGTTCGAAACATAGACAATCAGAAAAGTCAGTTTTCTTGTACTTAAGACGGCATTCTGCCATTTGCTTTTAATTCCGATGCAATTTCCGTGTTTCATCGGCAATGTGAACGACCAAACGATGCAGTAAACCTGCAGTTGAGAATCCAAATCTAAAATTGGTTACACAGGATAGGTTCAAAACATAGACACTCAGAAAAGTCAGTCTTCTTGTACTTAAGTCGGGATTGTGCCATTTGTATTTAATTCCGATGAAAATTCCGTGTTTCATCGTCAATGTGAAGGTCCAAGCGATGCAGTAAACCTTCAGTTGTGCATCGGGATCTAAAACTGGTTACACAGGATAGGCTCAAAACATAGACACTCAGAAAAGTCAGTCTTCTTGTACTTAAGTCGGCATTGTGCCATTTGTATTTAATTCCGATGCTATTTCAGTGTTTCATCGTCACTGTGAAGGTCCAATGGGTGCAGTTTACCTACAGTTGTGCATCGGAATCTAAAACGGGTTACGCAGGATAGGCTCAAAACATAGACACTCAGAAAAGTCACTCTTATTGTAGTTAAGGCGACATTGTGCCATTTGTATTTAATACCAATGCAATTTCCGTGTTTCATCGTGAATTTGAAAGGCCAAGCGGTGCATTATACCTACAGTTGTGCATCGAAATCTAGAACTGGTTACACAGGGTATGCTCAAAACATAGACACTCAGAAAAGTCAGTCTTCTTGAACATAGGTCGGCATTGTGCCATTTGTATTTAATTACGATGCAATTTCCGTGTTTCTGCGTCAATGTGAAGGTCCAAGGGATGCAGTAAACCTGCAGTTGTGCATCGGAATGTAAAACTGGTGACACAGGATAGGCTCATAACATAGACACTCAGAAAAGTCAGTCTTCTTGAACTTAAGTCGCCATTGTGCCATTTGTATTTAATTACGATGCAATTTCCGTGTTTCATCGTCAATGTGAAGGTCCAAGGGATGCAGTAAACCTGCAGTTGTGCGTCGGAATCTAAAACTGGTTACACAGGGGAGGCTCATATCATAGACACTCAGAAAAGTCAGTCTTCATGTACTTATGTCGGCAGGGTACCATTTGTATTTAATTCCGATGCTATTTCAGTGTTTCATCGTCACTGTGAAGGTCCAATGGGTGCAGTATACTTACAGATGTGCATCGGAATCTAAAACGGGTTACACTGGATAGGCACAAAACATAGACACTCAGAAAAGACAGTCTTCTTGTACTTAAGCCGGCATTGTGCCATTTGTATTTAATTCCTATGCAATTTCCGTGTTTCATCGTCAATGTGAAGGTCCAAGGGATGCAGTAAACCTGCAGTTGTGGATCGGAATCTAAAACTGGTTACACATGATAAGCTCATAACATAGACACTCAGAAAAGTCAGTCTTCTTCTACTTAAGTCGGCATTGTGCCATTTGTATTTAATTCCGATGCAATGTCAGTGTTTCTTCGTCAATGTGATGGTGCAAGGGATGCAGTAAACCTGCAGTTGTGCATCGGAATCTAAAACTGGTGACACAATATAGCCTCATAACATAGACACTCAGAAAAGTCACTCTTCTTGTAGTTAAGTCGACATTGTGCTATGTGTGTTTAATTCCGATGCAATTTCCGTGTTTCATCGTCAATGAGAAGGACCAAGGGGTGCAGTATACCTACAGTTGTGCATCGGAATCTAAAACTGGATACTCGGGATAGGCTCAAAACATAGACATTCAGAAAAGTCAGTCATCTTGCTCTTATGTGGGCATTGTGCCATTTGTATTTAATTCCGATGGAAGTTCTGTGTTTCATCGTTAATGTGAAGTCCCAAGGGATGCAGTAAACCTGCAGTTGTGCATCGGAATCTAAAACTGGTTACACAGGATAGGCTCAAAACATAGACACTCAGAAAAGTCTGTCCTCTTGAACTTAAGGGTGCATTGTGCCATTTGTATTTAATACCGATGCAATGTCCGTGTTTCATCGTCAATGTGAATGTGCAAGGGATGCAGTAAACCTGCAGTTGTTCATCGGAATCTAAAAGTCGTTACCCAGGATAGGCTAAAACCATAGACACTCAGAAAAGTAAGTCTTCTCGTACTTAAGTCGGCATTGAGCCATTTGTTTTTAATTCCGATGCAATTTCCGTATTTCATCGGCAATCTGAAGGACCAAACGATGCCGTAAACCTGCAGTTGAGAATCGGAATCTAAAATTGGTTACACAGGATAGGCTCAAATCACAGACACTCAGGAAAGTCAATCTTCTTGTACTTAAGTCGGCAATGTGACATTTGTCTTTAATTCCGACGCAATTTCCGTGTTTCATCGTCAATGTGAAGGTCAAGGTATGCAGTAAACCTGCAGTTGTGAATCTGAATCTAAAACTGGTTACACAGGATAGGCTCAAAACATAGACACTCAGAAAAGTCAGTCTTCTTGTACTTAAGTCGAATTTTGCCATTTATATTTAATTCCGATGCAATTTCCGTGTTTCATCGTCAATGTAAAGGTCCAAGGGATGCAGTAAACCTGCAGTTGTGTATCGGAATCTAAAACTGGTTACACAGGATAGGCTCAAATCATAGACACTTAGAAAAGTCAGTCTCGTTGTACTTACGTCGGCATTGTGACATTTGTATTTAATTCCGATGCAATTTCCGTGTTTCATCATCAATGTGAAAGTGCAGGAGATGCAGTAAACCTGCAGTTGTGCATCGGAATCTAAAACTGGTGACACAATATAGCCTCATAACATAGACACTCAGAAAAGTCACTCTTCTTGTACTTAAGTAAGCATTGTGCCATTTACATTTAATTCCGATGCAATTTTCGTGTTTCACCATCAATGTAAAGGTCCAAGGGATGGAGTAGACCTGCAGTTGTGCATCGGAATCTAAAACTGGTTACACAGGATAGGTTCAAAACATAGACACTCACAAAAGTCAGTCTTCTTGTACTTAAGTCGGCATTGTGCCATTTGTATTTAATTCCGATGAAAATTCCGTGTTTCATCGTCAATGTGAAGGTCCAAGGGATGCAGTAAACCTTCAGTTGTGCATCGGGATCTAAAACTGGTTACACAGGATAGGCTCAAAACATAGACACTCAGAAAAGTCAGTCTTCTTGTACTTAAGTCGGCATTGTGCCATTTGTATTTAATTCCGATGCTATTTCAGTGTTTCATCGTCACTGTGAAGGTCCAATGGGTGCAGTTTACCTACAGTTGTGCATCGGAATCTAAAACGGGTTACGCAGGATAGGCTCAAAACATAGACACTCAGAAAAGTCACTCTTATTGTAGTTAAGGCGACATTGTGCCATTTGTATTTAATACCGATGCAATTTCCGTGTTTCATCGTGAATTTGAAAGGCCAAGGGGTGCAGTATACCTACAGTTGTGCATCGAAATCTAAAACTGGTTACACAGGGTATGCTCAAAACATAGACACTCAGAAAAGTCAGTCTTCTTGAACATAGGTCGGCATTGTGTCATTTGTATTTAATTACGATGCAATTTCCGTGTTTCATCGTCAATGTGAAGGTCCAAGGGACGCAGTAAACCTGCAGTTGTGCATCGGAATCTAAAACTGGTGACACAGGATAGGCTCATAACATAGACACTCAGAAAAGTCAGTGTTCTTGTACTTAAGTGGGCATTGTGCCATTTGTATTTAATACCGATGCAATGTCCGTGTTTCATATTCAATGTGAAGGTGCAAAGGATGCAGTAAACCTGCAGTTGTGCATCGGAATCTAAAACTGGTTACACGGGATAGGCTCAAAACATAGACACTCAGAAAAGTCAGCCTTCTTGTACTTAATTTGGCATTGTGCCATTTGTGTTTAATTACGATGCAATTTCCGTGTTTCATCGTCAATGGGAAGGTCCAAGGGAAGCAGTAAACCTGCAGTTGTGCATCGGAATCTAAAACTGGTTACACAGGATAGGCTCAAAACATAGACACTCAGAAAAATCAGTCTTCTTGTACTTATGTCGCATTGTGACATTTGTATTTAATTCCGATGCAATTTCCGTGTTTCATCGTCAATGTGAAGGTCCAAGGTATGCAGTAAACCTGCAGTTGTGCATCGGAATCTAAAACTGGTTACACAGAAAAGGCTCAAAACATAGACACTCAGAAAAGTCAGTCTTATTGTTCTTAAGTCGGCATTGTGCCATTTGTATTTAATTCCGATGCAATTTCCGTGTTTCATCGTCAATGTGAAGGTCCAAGGGATGCCGTAAACCTGCAGTTCTGCATCGAAATCTAAAACTGGTTACACATGATAGGCTCAAAGCATAGACACTCAGAAAAGTCAGTCTTCTTGTACTTAAGTCGAATTTTGCCATTTATATTTAATTCCGATGCAATTTCCGTGTTTCATCGTCAATGTAAAGGTCCAAGGGATGCAGTAAACCTGCAGTTGTGTATCGGAATCTAAAACTGGTTTCACAGGATAGGCTCAAATCATAGACACTTAGAAAAGTCAGTCTCGTTGTACTTACGTCGGCATTGTGACATTTGTATTTAATTCCGATGCAATTTCCGTGTTTCATCGTCAATGTGAAAGTGCAGGAGATGCAGTAAACCTGCAGTTGTGCATCGGAATCTAAAACTGGTGACACAATATAGCCTCATAACATAGACACTCAGAAAAGTCACTCTTCTTGTACTTAAGTAAGCATTGTGCCATTTACATTTAATTCCGATGCAATTTTCGTGTTTCACCATCAATGTAAAGGTCCAAGGGATGGAGTAGACCTGCAGTTGTGCATCGGAATCTAAAACTGGTTACACAGGATAGGCTCAAAACATAGACACTCAGAAAAGTCAGTCTTCTTGTACTTAAGTTGGCATTGTGCTTTTTGTATTTAATTACAATGCAAGTTGCGTGTTTCGTCGTCAATGTGAAGGTCCAAGGGATGCAGTAAACCTGCAGTTGTGCATCGGAATCTAAAACTCGTTACACAGGATAGGTTCAAAACATAGACACTCACAAAAGTCAGTCTTCTTGTACTTAAGTCGGCATTGTGCCATTTGTATTTAATTCCGATGAAAATTCCGTGTTTCATCGTCAATGTGAAGGTCCAAGGGATGCAGTAAACCTTCAGTTGTGCATCGGGATCTAAAACTGGTTACACAGGATAGGCTCAAAACATAGACACTCAGAAAAGTCAGTCTTCTTGTACTTAAGTCGGCATTGTGCCATTTGTATTTAATTCCGATGCTATTTCAGTGTTTCATCGTCACTGTGAAGGTCCAATGGGTGCAGTTTACCTACAGTTGTGCATCGGAATCTAAAACGGGTTACGCAGGATAGGCTCAAAACATAGACACTCAGAAAAGTCACTCTTATTGTAGTTAAGGCGACATTGTGCCATTTGTATTTAATACCGATGCAATTTCCGTGTTTCATCGTGAATTTGAAAGGCCAAGGGGTGCAGTATACCTACAGTTGTGCATCGAAATCTAAAACTGGTTACACAGGGTATGCTCAAAACATAGACACTCAGAAAAGTCAGTCTTCTTGAACATAGGTCGGCATTGTGTCATTTGTATTTAATTACGATGCAATTTCCGTGTTTCATCGTCAATGTGAAGGTCCAAGGGACGCAGTAAACCTGCAGTTGTGCATCGGAATCTAAAACTGGTGACACAGGATGGGCTCATAACATAGACACTCAGAAAAGTCAGTGTTCTTGTACTTAAGTGGGCATTGTGCCATTTGTATTTAATACCGATGCAATGTCCGTGTTTCATATTCAATGTGAAGGTGCAAAGGATGCAGTAAACCTGCAGTTGTGCATCGGAATCTAAAACTGGTTACACAGGATAGGCTCAAAACATAGACACTCAGAAAAGTCAGCCTTCTTGTACTTAATTTGGCATTGTGCCATTTGTGTTTAATTACGATGCAATTTCCGTGTTTCATCGTCAATGGGAAGGTCCAAGGGAAGCAGTAAACCTGCAGTTGTGCATCGGAATCTAAAACTGGTTACACAGGATAGGCTCAAAACATAGACACTCAGAAAAATCAGTCTTCTTGTACTTATGTCGCATTGTGACATTTGTATTTAATTCCGATGCAATTTCCGTGTTTCATCGTCAATGTGAAGGTCCAAGGTATGCAGTAAACCTGCAGTTGTGCATCGGAATCTAAAACTGGTTACACAGAAAAGGCTCAAAACATAGACACTCAGAAAAGTCAGTCTTATTGTTCTTAAGTCGGCATTGTGCCATTTGTATTTAATTCCGATGCAATTTCCGTGTTTCATCGTCAATGTGAAGGTCCAAGGGATGCCGTAAACCTGCAGTTCTGCATCGAAATCTAAAACTGGTTACACATGATAGGCTCAAAACATAGACACTCAGAAAAGTCAGTCTTCTTATACTTAAGTTGGCATTGTGCATTTTGTATTTAATTACAATGCAAGTTGCGTGTTTCATCGTCAATGTGAAGGTCCCAGGGGTGCAGTAAACCTGCAGTTGTGCATCGGAATCTAAAACTCGTTACACAGGATAGGCTCAAAACATAGACACTCAGAAAAGTCACTCTTATTGTAGTTAAGTCGACATTGTGACATTTGTATTTAATTCCGAGGCTATTTCCGTGTTTCATCGTCAATGTGAAGGTCGAAGGGGTGCAGTATACCTACAGTTGTGCATCGCAATGTAAAACTGGTTACACAGGATAGGATCAAAACATAGACGCTCAGAAAAGTCAGTCTTCTTGTACTTAAGTCGGCATTGTGCCATTGGTATTTAATTCCGATGCTATTTCCGTGTTTCATCGTCAATGTGAAGGTCCAAGGGGTGCACTATACCTACAGTTGTGCATCGGAATCTAAAACTGGTTACACAGGATTGGCTCAAAACATAGACACTCAGAAAAGTCACTCTTCTTGTAGTTAAGTAATCATTGTGCCATTTGTATTTAATTCCGATGCAATTTCCGTGTTTCATCGTCAATGTGCACTTCCAAGGGATGCAGTAAACCTGCAGTTGTGCATCGGAATCTAAAACTGGTTACACAGGATAGGCTCAAAGCATAGACACTCAGAGAAGTCAGTCTTCTTGTACTTAAGTAGGCATTGTGCCATTTGTATTTAATAACGATGCCATTTCCGTGTTTCATCGTGAATGTGAACGTCCAAGGGGTGCAGTATACCTACAGTTGTGCATCGGAATCTAAAACTGGTTACACAGGGTAGGCTCAAAACATAGACACTTAGAAAAGTCAGTCTTCTTGAACTTAGGTCGGCATTGTGCCACTTGTATTTAATTACGATGCAATTTCCGTGTTTCAATGCCAATGTGAAGGTCCAATGGATGCAGTAAACCTGCAGTTGTGCATCAGAATCTAAAACTGGTTACACAAGATAGGCTCATAACATAGATACTCAGAAAAGTCAGTCTTCTTGTATTTAAGTCGGCATTGTGCCATTTATATTTAATTCCGATGCAATTTCCGTGTTTCATCGTCAATGTAATGGTCCAAGGGATTCAGTAAACCTGCAGTTGTGCATCGGAATCTAAAACTGGTTTCACACGATAGGCTCAAAACATAGACACTCAGAAAAGTCACTCTTCTTGTAGTTAACTCGTCATTGTACCATTTGTATTTAATTCCGATTTTATTTCCGTGTTTCATCGTCAATGTGAAGGTTCAAGGGGTGCACTATACCTACAGTTGTGCATCGGAATCTAAAACTGGTTACACAGGATAGGCTCAAAACATAGACACTAAAAAAAAAAATCAGTTTTCTTGTACCTAAGTCTGCAATGTGCCATTTGTATTTAATTCCGATGCAATTTCCGTGTTTCATCGTCAATGTGAAGGCTGAGGGATGCAGTAAACCTGCAGTTGTGCATCGGAATCTAAAACTGGTTACACAGGAAATGCTCATAACATAGACACTCAGAACAGTCAGTCTTCTTGTACTTAAGTCGGCATTGTGCCATTTGCATTTAATTCCGATGCAATGTCAGTGTTTCTTCGTCAATGTGAAGGTGCAAGCGATGCAGTAAACCTGCAGTTGTGCATCGGAATCTAAAACTGGTTACACAGGGAAGGCTCAAAACATAGACACTCAGAAAAGTCAGTCTTCTTAAACTTAAGTCGGCATTGTGCCATTTGTATTTAATTCCGATGTTATTTCCGTGTTTCATCGTCAATGTGAAGGTTCAAGGGGTGCACTATACTTACAGTTGTGCATCGGAATCTAAAACTGGTTACACAGGATAGGCTCAAAACATAGACACTAAAAAAAAAATCAGTTTTCTTGTACCTAAGTCTGCATTGTGCCATTTGTATTTAATTCCGATGCAATTTCCGTGTTTCATCGTCAATGTGAAGGCTGAGGGATGCAGTAAACCTGCAGTTGTGCATCAGAATCTAAAACTGGTTACACATGATAGGGTCAGAACATAGATGCTCAGAAAAGTTAGTCTTCTTGTACTTAAGTCGGCATTGTGCCATTTATATTTAATTCCGATGCAATTTCCGTGTTTCATCGTCATTGTAAAGGTGCAAGGGATGCAGTAAACCAGCAGTTGTGCATCAGAATCTAAAACTGGTTACATAGGATAGGCTAAAAATATAGACACTCAGAAAAGTCAGTCCTCTTGCACTTATGTCGGCTTTGCCCATTTGTATTTAATTCCGATGCAATTTCCGTGTTTCATCGTCAATGCGAGGGTCCAAGGGATGCAGTAAACATGCAGTTGTGCATCGGAATCTAAAACTGGTTTCACAGGATAGGCTCAAAACATAGACCCTCAGAAAAGTCACTCTTCTTGTAGTTAAGTCGACATTGTGCCATTTGCATTTAATTCCGATGCTTTTTCCGTGTTTCGTCGTCAATGCGAAGGTCCAAGGCGTGCAGTATACCTACAGTTGTGCATCGGAATCTAAAACTCGTTACACATGATAAGCTCAAAACATAGACACTCAGAACAGTCAGTCACCTTGTTCTTAAGTGGGCATTGTGCTATTTGTATTTAATTCCGATGCGACTTCGGGGTTTCATCGTCAATGTGAAGGTGCAAAGGATGCAGTAAACCTGCAATTGTGCATTGGAATTTAAATCTGGTTACACAGGATAGGTTCAAAACATACACACTCAGAAAAGTCATTCATCTTGTACTTAAGACGGCATTGTGCCATTTGTATTTAATTCCGATGCAATTTCCGTGTTTCATCGTCAATGTGAAGGTCCAAGAGATGCAGTAAACCTGCAGTTGTGCATCGGAATCTAAAACTGGTTACACAGGATAGGCTCAAAACATAGACACTCAGAAAAGTCATTCATCTTGTACTTAAGTCGGCATTGTGCCATTTGTATTTTATTACGATGCATTTTCCGCGTTTCATCGTCAATGTAAAGGTCCAAGGGGTGCAGTATACCTACAGTTGTGCATCGGAATCTAAAACTGGTTACACAGGATAGGCTCAAAACATAGACACTCAGAAAATTCAGTCTTCTTGTACTTAAGTCGGCATTGTGCCATTTGTATTTAATTACGATGCAATTTCCGCGTTTCATCGTCAATGTAAAGGTCCAAGGGGTGCAGTATACCTACAGTTGTGCATCGGAATCTAAAACTGGTTACACAGGATAGGCTCAAAACATAGACACTCAGAAAATTCAGTCTTCTTGTACACGAGTCGGCATTGTGCCACTTGTTTTTAATTCCGATGCAATTTCCGTGTTTCATCGTCAATGTGTAGGTCCGAGGGATGCAGTAAACCTGCAGTTGTGCATCAGAATCTGAATTGGTTACACAGGATAGGCTCAAAACATAGACACTCAGAAAAGTCATTCATCTTGTACTTAAGTCGGCATTGTGCCATTTGTATTTAATTACGATGCAATTTCCGCGTTTCATCGTCAATGTAAAGGTCCAAGGGGTGCAGTATACCTACAGTTGTGCATCGGAATCTAAAACTGGTTACACAGGATAGGCTCAAAACATAGACACTCAGAAAATTCAGTCTTCTTGTACTTAAGTCGGCATTGTGCCATTTGTATTTAATTACGATGCAATTTCCGCGTTTCATCGTCAATGTAAAGGTCCAAGGGGTGCAGTATACCTACAGTTGTGCATCGGAATCTAAAACTGGTTACACAGGACAGGCTCATAACATAGACACTCAGAAAAGTCAGCCTTCTTGTACTTAAGAAAGCATTGTGCCACTTATATTTAATTCTGATGCAATTTCCGTGTTTCATCGTCAATGTAAAGGTCCAAAGGATGCAGTCAACCTGCAGCTGTCCATCGGAATCTAAAACTGGTTACACATGATAGGCTCAAAACATAGACACTCAGAAAAGTCAGTCTTCTTGTACTTATGTCGGCATTGTGCCACTTGTATTTAATTCCGATGTAATTTCTGTGTTTCATCGTCAATGTGAAGGTCCAAGAGATGCAGCAAACGTGCAGTTGTGCTTCGGAATCTAAAACTGGTGACACTGGATACGCTCATAACGTAGACACTCAGAAAAGTAAGTCTTCTTGTACTTAAGTCGGCATTGTGCTACTTGTATTTAATTCCGATGCAATTTCCGTGTTTCATCGTCAATATGAAGGTCCGAGGGATGCAGTAAACCTGCTGTTGTGCAACGGAATCTAAAACTGGTTACACAGGATAGGCTCATAACAATGACACTCAGAAAAGTCAGTCTTCTTGTACTTAAGTCGGCATTGTGCCATTTATATTTAATTCCCATGCAATTCCGTGTTTCATCGTCAATGTAAAGGTGCAAGGAATGCAGTAAACCAGCAGTTGTGTATCGGAATCTAAAACTGGTTACATAGGATAGGCTCAAAACATAGACACTCAGAAAAGTCAGTCTTCTTGCACTTATGTCGGCTTTCCCTTTTATATTTAATTCCGATGCAATTTCGATTTTCAATGTCAATGTGAAGGTCCATGGGATGCAGAAAACCTGCAGTTGTGCATCGGAATTTAAAACTGGTTACACAGAATAGGCTCAGAACATAGACACTCAGAAAAGTCAGTCATCTTGTACTTATGTCGGCATTGTGCTATTTGTATTTAATTCCGATTAATTTCCGTGTTTCATCTTCAATGTGAAGTTCCAAGGGATGCAGTAAACCTGCAGTTGCGCATCGGAATCTAAAACTGTTTACACAGGATAGGGCTCAAAACATAGACACTCAGAAAATTCAGTCTTCTTGTACTTAAGTCGGCATTGTGCCATTTGTATTTAATACCGATGCAATGTCCGTGTTTCTTCGTCAATGTGATGGTGCAAGGGATGCAGTAAACCTGCAGTTGTGCATCGGAATCTAAAACTGGTTACACAGGGTAGGCTCAAAACATAGACACTCAGAAAAGTCAGTCTTCTTGAACTTAAGACGCCATTGTGCCATTTGTATTTTATTACGATGCAATTTCCGTGTTTCATCGTCAATGTGAAGGTCCAAGGGATGCAGTAAACCTGCAGTTGTGCATCTGAATCTAATACTTGTTTCACAGGACAGGCTCAAAACATAGACACTCAGAAAGTCAGTCTTCTTGTACTTAAGTCGGCATTCTGCCATTTGTATTTAATTCCGATGCTATTTCAGTGTTTCATCGTCACTGTGAAGGTCCAATGGGTGCAGTTTACCTACAGTTGTGCATCGGAATCTAAAACGGGTTACGCAGGATAGGCTCAAAACATAGACGCTCAGAAAAGTCAGTTTTCTTGTACTTAAGTGGGCATTGTGCCATTTGTATTTAATACCAATGCAATGTCCGTGTTTCTTCGTCAATGTGAAGGTGCAAGGGATGCAGTAAACCTGCAGTTGTGCATCGGAATCTAAAACTGGTTACACAAGGTAGGCTCAAAACATAGACACTCAGAAAAGTCAGTCTTCTTGTACTTAAGTCGGCAATGTGCCATTTGTATTTAATTCCGATGCTATTTCCGTGTTTCATCGTCAATGTGAAGGTCCAAGGGCTGCACTATACCTACAGTTGTGCATCGGAATCTAAAACTGGTTACACAGTATAGGCTCAAAGCATAGACTCTCAGAAAAGGCAGTTTTCTTGTACTTAAGTCGGCATTGTGCCATTTGTATTTAATTCCGATGCAATTTCCGTGTTTCATCGTCAATGTGAAGTTCCAAGGGATGCAGTAAACCTGCAGTTGTGCATCGGAATCTAAAACTGGTTACACACGATTGGCTCAAAGCATAGACACTCAGAGAAGTCAGTCTTCTTGTACTTAAGTCGGCATTGTGCCATTTGTATTTAATAACGATACTATTTCCGTGTTTAATCGTGAATGTGAAAGTCCAAGTGGTGCAGTATACCTACAGTTGTGCATCGGAATCTAAAACTGGTGACACAGGATAGGCTCAAAACATAGACACTCAGGAAAGTCAGTCTTCTTGTACTTAAGTCGGCATTGTGCCACTTGTCATTAATTCCGATGCAATTTCCGTGTTTCATCGTCAATGTGAAGGCCGAGGAATGCAGTAACCCTGCAGTACTGCATCGGAATCTAAAACTGGTTACACAGGATAGGCTCATAACATAGACACTCAGAAAAGTCAGTCTTCTTGTATTTAAGTCGGCATTGTGTCATTTATATTTAATTCCGATGCAATTTCCGTGTTTCATCGTCAATGTAAAGGTCCAAGGAATGCAGTAAACCTGCAGTTGTGCATCGGAATCTAAAACTGGTTTCACACGATAGGCTCAAAACCTAGACACTCAGAAAAGTAACTCTTCTTGTAGTTAACTCGACATTGTACCGTTTGTATTTAATTCCGATGTTATTTCCGTGTTTCATCGCCAATGTGAATGTCCAAGGGGTGCACTATACCTACAGTTGTGCATCGGAATCTAAAACTGGTTACACAGGATAGGCTCAAAACATAGACACTAAAAAAAAATCAGTTTTCTTGTTCCTAAGTCGGCATTGTGCCATTTGTATTTAATTCCGATGCAATTTTCGTGTTTCTTCGTCAATGTGAAGGTCCAAGGGATGCAGTAAACCTGCAGTTGTGCATCGGAATCTAAAACTGGTTACATAGGATAGGCTGAAAACATAGACACTCGGAAAAGTCAGTCTTCTTGCACTTAAGTCGGCATTGTGCCATTTGTATTTAATAACGATGCTATTTCCGTGTTTCATCGTGAATGAGAACGTCCAACTGTTGCAGTAAACCTGCAGTTGTGCATCGGAATCTATAACTGGTTTCACAGGATAGGCTCAAAACATAGACACTCAGAAAAGTTACTCTTCTTGAAGTTAAGTCGAAATTGTGCCATTTGTATTTAATTCCGATGCTATTTCCGTGTTTCATCGTCAATGTGAAGGTCCAAGGGGTGCAGTATACCTACAGTTGTGCATCGCAATCTAAAACTGGTTTCATAGTATAGGCTCAAAACATAGACACTCAGGAAAGTAAGTATTCTTGTACTTACGTCGGAATTGTGATATTTGTATTTAATTCCGATGCAATTTTCGTGTTTCGTCGTCAATGTGAAGGTCCAGGGGATGCCGTAAACCTGCAGTTCTGCTTCGGAATCTAAAACTGGTTACACATGATAGGCTCAAAACATAGACACTCAGAAAAGTCAGTCTTCTTGTACTTAAGCGGGCATTGTGCCTTTTGTATTTAATACCGTTGCAATGTCCGTGTTTCTTCGTCAATGTGAAGGTGCAAGGGATGCAGTAAACCTGCAGTTGTGCATCGGAATCTAGAACTGGTTACACACGATAGGCTCAAAGCATAGACACTCAGAGAAGTCAGTCTTCTTGTACTTAAGTCGGCATTGTGCCATTTGTATTTAATAACGATGCTATTTCCGTGTTTCATCGTGAATGTGAAAGTCCAAGGGGTGCAGTATACCTACAGTTGTGCATCGGAATCTAAAACTGGTTACACAGGGTAGGCTCAAAACATAGACACTCAGAAAAGTCAGTCTTCTTGAACTTAGGTCGGCATTGTTCCATTTGTATTTAATTTCGATGCAATTTCCATGTTTAATCGTCAATGTGAAGGTCCAAGGGATGCAGTAAAATTGCAGTTGTGAATCGGAATCTAAAACTGGTTACACAGGATAGGCTCAAAACATAGAGACTCAGAAAAATCAGTCTTCTTGTACTTATGTCGCATTGTGACATTTGTATTTAATTCCGATGCAATTTCCGTGTTTCATCGTCAATGTGAAGGTCCAAGGTATGCAGTAAACCTGCAGTTGTGCATCGGAATCTAAAACTGGTTACACAGAATAGGCTCAAAACATAGACACTCAGAAAAGTCAGTCTTCTTGTTCTTAAGTCGGCATTGTGCCATTTGTATTTAATTCCGATGCAATTTCCGTGTTTCATCGTCAATGTGTAGGTCCAAGGGATGCCGTAAACCTGCAGTTCTGCATCGGAATCTAAAACTGGTTACACATTATAGGCTCAAAACATAGACACTCAGAAAAGTCAGTCTTCTTATACTTAAGTTGGCATTGTGCATTTTGTATTTAATTACAATGCAAGTTGCGTGTTTCATCGTCAATGTGAAGGTCCAAGGGGTGCAGTAAACCTGCAGTTGTGCATCGGAATCTGAAAATCGTTACACAGGATAGGCTCAAAACATAGACACTCAGAAAAGTCACTCTTATTGTAGTTAAGTCGACATTGTGACATTTGTATTTAATTCCGAGGCTATTTCTGTGTTTCATCGTCAATGTGAAGGTCGAAGGGGTGCAGTATACCTACAGTTGTGCATCGCAATGTAATACTGGTTACACAGGATAGGATCAAAACATAGACGCTCAGAAAAGTCAGTCTTCTTGTACTTAAGTCGGCATTGTGCCATTGGTATCTAATTCCGATGCTATTTCCGTGTTTCATCGTGAATGTGAAGGTCCAAGGGGTGCACTATACCTACAGTTGTGCATCGGAATCTAAAACTGGTTACACAGGATTGGCTCAAAACATAGACACTCAGAAAAGTCACTCTTCTTGTAGTTAAGTAATCATTGTGCCATTTGTATTTAATTCCGATGCAATTTCCTTGTTTCATCGTCAATGTGAACTTCCAAGGGATGCAGTAAACCTGCAGTTGTGCATCGGAATCTAAAACTGGTTACACAGGATAGGCTCAAAACATAGACACTCAGAGAAGTCAGTCTTCTTGTACTTAAGTAGGCATTGTGCCATTTGGATTTAATAACGATGCTATTTCCGTGTTTCATCGTGAATGTGAACGTCCAAGGGGTGCAGTATACCTACAGTTGTGCATCGGAATCTAAAACTGGTTACACAGGGTAGGCTCAAAACATAGACACTCAGAAAAGTCAGTCTTCTTGAACTTAGGTCGGCATTGTGCCACTTGTATTTAATTACGATGCAATTTCCGTGTTTCAATGCCATTGTGAAGGTCCAAGGGATGCAGTAAACCTGCAGTTGTGCATCGGAATCTAAAACTGGTTACACAAGATAGGCTCATAACATAGATACTCAGAAAAGTCAGTCTTCTTGTATTTAAGTCGGCATTGTGCCATTTATATTTAATTCCGATGCAATTTCCGTGTTTCATCGTCAATGTAATGGTCCAAGGGATGCAGTAAACCTGCAGTTGTGCATCGGAATCTAAAACTGGTTTCACACGATAGGCTCAAAACATAGACACTTAGAAAAGTCACTCTTCTTGTAGTTAACTCGTCATTGTACCATTTGTATTTAATTCCGATGTTATTTCCGTGTTTCATCGTCAATGTGAAGGTCCAAGGGGTGCACTATACCTACAGTTGTGCATCGGAATCTAAAACTGGTTGCACAGGATAGGCTCAAAACATAGACACTAAAAAAAAAATCAGTTTTCTTGTACCTAAGTCTGCATTGTGCCATTTGTATTTAATTCCGATGCAATTTCCGTGTTTCATCGTCAATGTGAAGGCTGAGGGATGCAGTAAACCTGCAGTTGTGCATCGGAATCTAAAACTGGTTACACAGGAAATGCTCATAACATAGACACTCAGAACAGTCAGTCTTCTTGTACTTAAGTCGGCATTGTGCCATTTGCATTTAATTCCGATGCAATGTCAGTGTTTCTTCGTCAATGTGAAGGTGCAAGCGATGCAGTAAACCTGCAGTTCTGCATCGGAATCTAAAACTGGTTACACAGGGAACGCTCAAAACATAGACACTCAGAAAAGTCAGTCTTCTTAAACTTAAGTCGGCATTGTGCCATTTGTATTTAATTACGATGCAATTTCCGTGTTTCATCGTCAATGTGAAGGTACAAGGGATGCAGTAAATCTGCAGTTGTGCATCGGAATCTAAAACTGGTGACACAGGATAGGCTCATAACATAGACACTCAGAAAAGTAAGTCTTCCTGTACTTAAGTCGGCATTGTGCCACTTGAAACTTCCTGGCAGATTAAAACTGTGTGCCCGACCGAGATTCGAACTCGGGACCTGTGCCTTTCACGGGCAAGTGCTTGGTAGAGCACTTGCCCACGAAAGGCATAGGTCCCGAGTTCCAGTCTCGGTCGGGCACACAGTTTTAATCTGCCAGGAAGTTTCATATCAGCGCACACTCCGCTGCAGAGTGAAAATCTCATTGGGGATTGTGCCACTTGTATTTAATTCCGATGCAATTTCCGTGTTTCATCGTCAATGTAAAGGTCCGAGGGATGCAGTAAACCTGCAGTTGTGCATCAGAATCTAAAACTGGTTACACATGATAGGGTCAGAACATAGATGCTCAGAAAAGTTAGTCTTCTTGTACTTAAGTCGGCATTGTGCCATTTATATTTAATTCCGATGCAATTTCCGTGTTTCATCGTCATTGTAAAGGTGCAAGGGATGCACTAAACCAGCAGTTGTGCATCAGAATCTAAAACTGGTTACATAGGATAGGCTAAAAAAATAGACACTCAGAAAAGTCAGTCCTCTTGCACTTATGTCGGCTTTGCCCATTTGTATTTAATTCCGATGCGACTTCGGTGTTTCATCGTCAATGTGAAGGTGCAAGGGATGCAGTAAACCTGCAATTGTGCATTGGAATTTAAATCTGGTTACACAGGATAGGTTCAAAACATACACACTCAGAAAAGTCATTCATCTTGTACTTAAGACGGCATTGTGCCATTTGTATTTAATTCCGATGCAATTTCCGTGTTTCATCGTCAATGTGAAGGTCCAAGAGATGCAGTAAACCTGCAGTTGTGCATCGGAATCTAAAACTGGTTACACAGGATAGGCTCAAAACATAGACACTCAGAAAAGTCATTCATCTTGTACTTAAGTCGGCATTGTGCCATTTGTATTTTATTGCGATGCATTTTCCGCGTTTCATCGTCAATGTAAAGGTCCAAGGGGTGCAGTATACCTACAGTTGTGCATCGGAATCTAAAACTGGTTACACAGGATAGGCTCAAAACATAGACACTCAGAAAATTCAGTCTTCTTGTACTTAAGTCGGCATTGTGCCATTTGTATTTAATTACGATGCAATTTCCGCGTTTCATCGTCAATGTAAAGGTCCAAGGGGTGCAGTATACCTACAGTTGTGCATCGGAATCTAAAACTGGTTACACAGGATAGGCTCAAACATAGACACTCAGAAAATTCAGTCTTCTTGTAATCGAGTCGGCATTGTGCCACTTGTTTTTAATTCCGATGCAATTTCCGTGTTTCATCGTCAATGTGAAGGTCCGAGGGATGCAGTAAACCTGCAGTTGTGCATCAGAATCTGAATTGGTTACACAGGATAGGCTCAAAACATAGACACTCAGAAAAGTCAGTCTTCTAGTACTTAAGTCGGCATTGTGCCGTTTGTATTTAATTACGATGCTATTTCAGTGTTTCATCGTCAATGTGAATGTCCAAGGGGGCAGTATAGCTACAGTTGTGCATTGCAATCTAAAACTGGTTACACAGGATAGGCTCAAAACATAGACACTCAGAAAAGTCAGCCTTCTTGTACTTAAGAAAGCATTGTGCCACTTATATTTAATTCTGATGCAATTTCCGTGTTTCATCGTCAATGTAAAGGTCCAAAGGATGCAGTCAACCTGCAGTTGTCCATCGGAATCTAAAACTGGTTACACATGATAGGCTCAAAACATAGACACTCAGAAAAGTCAGTCTTCATGTACTTATGTCGGCATTGTGCCACTTGTATTTAATTCCGATGCAATTTCTGTGTTTCATCGTCAATGTGAAGGTCCAAGAGATGCAGCAAACGTGCAGTTGTGCTTCGGAATCTAAAACTGGTGACACTGGATACGCTCATAACGTAGACTCTCAGAAAAGTAAGTCTTCTTGTACTTAAGTCGGCATTGTGCCACTTGTATTTAATTCCGATGCAATTTCCGTGTTTCATCGTCAATGTGAAGGTCCGAGGGATGCTGTAAACCTGCTGTTGTGCAACGGAATCTAAAACTGGTTACACAGGATAGGCTCATAACAATGACACTCAGAAAAGTCAGTCTTCTTGTACCTAAGTCGGCATTGTGCCATTTATATTTAATTCCCATGCAATTTCCGTGTTTCATCGTCAATGTAAAGGTGCAAGGAATGCAGTAAACCAGCAGTTGTGTATCGGAATCTAAAACTGGTTACATAGGATAGGCTCAAAACATAGACACTCAGAAAAGTCAGTCTTCTTGCACTTATGTCGGCTTTCCCTTTTATATTTAATTCCGATGCAATTTCCGATTTTCAATGTCAATGTGAAGGTCCATGGGATGCAGAAAACCTGCAGTTGTGCATCGGAATTTAAAACTGGTTACACAGAATAGGCTCAGAACATAGACACTCAGAAAAGTCAGTCATCTTGTACTTATGTCGGCATTGTGCTATTTGTATTTAATTCCGATTAATTTCCGCGTTTCATCGTCAATGTGAAGTTCCAAGGGATGCAGTAAACCTGCAGTTGCGCATCGGAATCTAAAACTGTTTACACAGGATAGGGCTCAAAATATAGACACTCAGAAAATTCAGTCTTCTTGTACTTAAGTCGGCATTGTGCCATTTGTATTTAATACCGATGCAATGTCCGTGTTTCTTCGTCAATGTGATGGTGCAAGGGATGCAGTAAACCTGCAGTTGTGCATCGGAATCTAAAACTGGTTACACAGGGTAGGCTCAAAACATAGACACTCAGAAAAGTCAGTCTTCTTGAACTTAAGTCGCCATTGTGCCATTTGTATTTAATTACGATGCAATTTCCGTGTTTCATCGTCAATGTGAAGGTCCAAGGGATGCAGTAAACCTGCAGTTGTGCATCTGAATCTAATACTTGTTTCACAGGACAGGCTCAAAACATAGACACTCAGAAAGTCAGTCTTCTTGTACTTAAGTCGGCATTCTGCCATTTGTATTTAATTCCGATGCTATTTCAGTGTTTCATCGTCACTGTGAAGGTCCAATGGGTGCAGTTTACCTACAGTTGTGCATCGGAATCTAAAACGGGTTACGCAGGATAGGCTCAAAACATAGACGCTCAGAAAAGTCAGTTTTCTTGTACCTAAGTGGGCATTGTGCCATTTGTATTTAATACCAATGCAATGTCCGTGTTTCTTCGTCAACGTGAAGGTGCAAGGGATGCAGTAAACCTGCAGTTGTGCATCGGAATCTAAAACTGGTTACACAAGGTAGGCTCAAAACATAGACACTCAGAAAAGTCAGTCTTCTTGTACTTAAGTCGGCAATGTGCCATTTGTATTTAATTCCGATGCTATTTCCGTGTTTCATCGTCAATGTGAAGGTCCAAGGGGTGCACTATACCTACAGTTGTGCATCGGAATCTAAAACTGGTTACACAGTATAGGCTCAAAGCATAGACTCTCAGAAAAGGCAGTTTTCTTGTACTTAAGTCGGCATTGTGCCATTTGTATTTAATTCCGATGCAATTTCCGTGTTTCATCGTCAATGTGAAGTTCCAAGGGATGCAGTAAACCTGCAGTTGTGCATCGGAATCTAAAACTGGTTACACACGATTGGCTCAAAGCATAGACACTCAGAGAAGTCAGTCTTCTTGTACTTAAGTCGGCATTGTGCCATTTGTATTTAATAACGATGCTATTTCCGTGTTTAATCGTGAATGTGAAAGTCCAAGGGGTGCAGTATACCTACAGTTGTGCATCGGAATCTAAAACTGGTGACACAGGATAGGCTCAAAACATAGACACTCAGGAAAGTCAGTCTTCTTGTACTTAAGTCGGCATTGTGCCACTTGTCTTTAATTCCGATGCAATTTCCGTGTTTCATCGTCAATGTGAAGGCCGAGGAATGCAGTAACCCTGCAGTTCTGCATCGGAATCTAAAACTGGTAACACAGGATAGAATCATAACATAGAAACTCAGAAAAGTCAGTCTTCTTGTATTTAAGTCGGCATTGTGTCATTTATATTTAATTCCGATGCAATTTCCGTGTTTCATCGTCAATGTAAAGGTCCAAGGAATGCAGTAAATCTGCAGTTGTGCATCGGAATCTAAAACTGGTTTCACACGATAGGCTCAAAAACTAGACACTCAGAAAAGTAACTCTTCTTGTAGTTAACTCGACATTGTACCATTTGTATTTAACTCCGATGTTATTTCCGTGTTTCATCGTCAATGTGAAGGTCCAAGGGGTGCACTATACCTACTGTTGTGCATCGGAATCTAAAACTGGTTACACAGGATAGGCTCAAAACATAGACACTCAAAAAAAATCAGTTTTCTTGTTCCTAAGTCGGCATTGTGCCATTTGTATTTAATTCCGATGCAATTTTCGTGTTTCTTCGTCAATGTGAAGGTCCAAGGGATGCAGTAAACCTGCAGTTGTGCATCGGAATCTAAAACTGGTTACATAGGATAGGCTGAAAACATAGACACTCAGAAAAGTCAGTCTTCTTGCACTTAAGTCGGCATTGTGCCATTTGTATTTAATAACGATGCTATTTCCGTGTCTCATCGTGAATGAGAAGGTCCAACTGTTGCAGTAAACCTGCAGTTGTGCATCGGAATCTAAAACTCGTTACACAGGATAGGCTCAAAACATAGACACCCAGAAAAGTCACTCTTATTGTAGTTAAGTCGACATTGTGACATTTGTATTTAATTCCGAGGCTATTTCCGTGTTTCATCGTCAATGTGAAGGTCGAAGGGGTGCAGTATACCTACAGTTGTGCATCGCAATGTAAAACTGGTTACACAGGATAGGATCAAAACATAGACGCTCAGAAAAGTCAGTCTTCTTGTACTTAAGTCGGCATTGTGCCATTGGTATTTAATTCCGATGCTATTTCCGTGTTTCATCGTCAATGTGAAGGTCCAAGGGGTGCACTATACCTACAGTTGTGCATCGGAATCTAAAACTGGTTACACAGGATTGGCTCAAAACATAGACACTCAGAAAAGTCAGTCTTCTTGTAGGTCGGCATTGTGCCACTTGTATTTAATTACGATGCAATTTCCGTGTTTCAATGCCAATGTGAAGGTCCAATGGATGCAGTAAACCTGCAGTTGTGCATCAGAATCTAAAACTGGTTACACAAGATAGGCTCATAACATAGATACTCAGAAAAGTCAGTCTTCTTGTATTTAAGTCGGCATTGTGCCATTTATATTTAATTCCGATGCAATTTCCGTGTTTCATCGTCAATGTAATGGTCCAAGGGATTCAGTAAACCTGCAGTTGTGCATCGGAATCTAAAACTGGTTTCACACGATAGGCTCAAAACATAGACACTCAGAAAAGTCACTCTTCTTGTAGTTAACTCGTCATTGTACCATTTGTATTTAATTCCGATGTTATTTCCGTGTTTCATCGTCAATGTGAAGGTTCAAGGGGTGCACTATACCTACAGTTGTGCATCGGAATCTAAAACTGGTTACACAGGATAGGCTCAAAACATAGACACTAAAAAAAAAAAATCAGTTTTCTTGTACCTAAGTCTGCATTGTGCCATTTGTATTTAATTCCGATGCAATTTCCGTGTTTCATCGTCAATGGGAAGGCTGAGGGATGCAGTAAACCTGCAGTTGTGCATCGGAATCTAAAACTGGTTACACAGGAAATGCTCATAACATAGACACTCAGAAAAGTAAGTCTTCCTGTACTTAAGTCGGCATTGTGCCACTTGAAACTTCCTGGCAGATTAAAACTGTGTGCCCGACCGAGATTCGAACTCGGGACCTGTGCCTTTCACGGGCAAGTGCTTGGTAGAGCACTTGCCCGCGAAAAGCATAGGTCCCGAGTTCCAGTCTTGGTCGGGCACACAGTTTTCATCTGCCAGGAAGTTTCAGATCAGCGCACACTCCGCTGCAGAGTGAAAATCTCATTTTGGATTGTGCCACTTGTATTTAATTCCGATGCAATTTCCGTGTTTCATCGTCAATGTAAAGGTCTGAGGGATGCAGTAAACCTGCAGTTGTGCATCAGAATCTAAAACTGGTTACACATGATAGGGTCAGAACATAGATGCTCCGAAAAGTTAGTCTTCTTGTACTTAAGTCGGCATTGTGCCATTTATATTTAATTCCGATGCAATTTCCGTGTTTCATCGTCATTGTAAAGGTGCAAGGGATGCAGTAAACCAGCAGTTGTGCATCAGAATCTAAAACTGGTTACATAGGATAGGCTAAAAAAATAGACACTCAGAAAAGTCAGTCCTCTCGCACTTATGTCTGCTTTGCCCATTTGTATTTAATTCCGATGCAATTTCCGTGTTTCATCGTCAATGCGAAGGTCCAAGGGATGCAGTAAACATGCAGTTGTGCATCGGAATCTAAAACTGGTTTCACAGGATAGGCTCAAAACATAGACCCTCAGAAAAGTCACTCTTCTTGTAGTTAAGTCGACATTGTGCCATTTGCATTTAATTCCGATGCTTTTTCCGTGTTTCGTCGTCAATGCGAAGGTCCAAGGCGTGCAGTATACCTACAGTTGTGCATCGGAATCTAAAACTCGTTACACATGATAAGCTCAAAACATAGACACTCAGAAAAGTCAGTCACCTTGTTCTTAAGTGGGCATTGTGCTATTTGTATTTAATTCCGATGCGACTTCGGTGTTTCATCGTCAATGTGAAGGTGCAAAGGATGCAGTAAACCTGCAATTGTGCATTGGAATTTAAATCTGGTTACACAGGATAGGTTCAAAACATACACACTCAGGAAAGTCATTCATCTTGTACTTAAGACGGCATTGTGCCATTTGTATTTAATTCCGATGCAATTTCCGTGTTTCATCGTCAATGTGAAGGTCCAAGAGATGCAGTAAACCTGCAGTTGTGCATCGGAATCTAAAACTGGTTACACAGGATAGGCTCAAAACATAGACACTCAGAAAAGTCATTCATCTTGTACTTAAGTCGGCATTGTGCCATTTGTATTTTATTACGATGCATTTTCCGCGTTTCATCGTCAATGTAAAGGTCCAAGGGGTGCAGTATACCTACAGTTGTGCATCGGAATCTAAAACTGGTTACACAGGATAGGCTCAAAACATAGACACTCAGAAAATTCAGTCTTCTTGTACTTAAGTCGGCATTGTGCCATTTGTATTTAATTACGATGCAATTTCCGCGTTTCATCGTCAATGTAAAGGTCCAAGGGGTGCAGTATACCTACAGTTGTGCATCGGAATCTAAAACTGGTTACACAGGATAGGCTCAAAACATAGACACTCAGAAAATTCAGTCTTCTTGTACACGAGTCGGCATTGTGCCACTTGTTTTTAATTCCGATGCAATTTCCGTGTTTCATCGTCAATGTGTAGGTCCGAGGGATGCAGTAAACCTGCAGTTGTGCATCAGAATCTGAATTGGTTACACAGGATAGGCTCAAAACATAGACACTCAGAAAAGTCATTCATCTTGTACTTAAGTCGGCATTGTGCCATTTGTATTTAATTACGATGCAATTTCCGCGTTTCATAGTCAATGTAAAGGTCCAAGGGGTGCAGTATACCTACAGTTGTGCATCGGAATCTAAAACTGGTTACACAGGATAGGCTCAAAACATAGACACTCAGAAAATTCAGTCTTCTTGTACTTAAGTCGGCATTGTGCCATTTGTATTTAATTACGATGCAATTTCCGCGTTTCATCGTCAATGTAAAGGTCCAAGGGGTGCAGTATACCTACAGTTGTGCATCGGAATCTAAAACTGGTTACACAGGACAGGCTCATAACATAGACACTCAGAAAAGTCAGCCTTCTTGTACTTAAGAAAGCATTGTGCCACTTATATTTAATTCTGATGCAATTTCCGTGTTTCATCGTCAATGTAAAGGTCCAAAGGATGCAGTCAACCTGCAGCTGTCCATCGGAATCTAAAACTGGTTACACATGATAGGCTCAAAACATAGACACTCAGAAAAGTCAGTCTTCTTGTACTTATGTCGGCATTGTGCCACTTGTATTTAATTCCGATGTAATTTCTGTGTTTCATCGTCAATGTGAAGGTCCAAGAGATGCAGCAAATGTGCAGTTGTGCTTCGGAATCTAAAACTGGTGACACTGGATACGCTCATAACGTAGACACTCAGAAAAGTAAGTCTTCTTGTACTTAAGTCGGCATTGTGCTACTTGTATTTAATTCCGATGCAATTTCCGTGTTTCATCGTCAATGTGAAGGTCCGAGGGATGCAGTAAACCTGCTGTTGTGCAACGGAATCTAAAACTGGTTTCACAGGATAGGGTCATAACAATGACACTCAGAAAAGTCAGTCTTCTTGTACTTAAGTCGGCATTGTGCCATTTATATTTAATTCCCATGCAATTTCCGTGTTTCATCGTCAATGTAAAGGTGCAAGGAATGCAGTAAACCAGCAGTTGTGTATCGGAATCTAAAACTGGTTACATAGGATAGGCTCAAAACATAGACACTCAGAAAAGTCAGTCTTCTTGCACTTATGTCGGCTTTCCCTTTTATATTTAATTCCGATGCAATTTCCGATTTTCAATGTCAATGTGAAGGTCCATGGGATGCAGAAAACCTGCAGTTGTGCATCGGAATTTAAAACTGGTTACACAGAATAGGCTCAGAACATAGACACTCAGAAAAGTCAGTCATCTTGTACTTATGTCGGCATTGTGCTATTTGTATTTAATTCCGACTAATTTCCGTGTTTCATCTTCAATGTGAAGTTCCAAGGGATGCAGTAAACCTGCAGTTGCGCATCGGAATCTAAAACTGTTTACACAGGATAGGGCTCAAAACATAGACACTCGGAAAATTCAGTCTTCTTGTACTTAAGTCGGCATTGTGCCATTTGTATTTAATACCGATGCAATGTCCGTGTTTCTTCGTCAATGTGATGGTGCAAGGGATGCAGTAAACCTGCAGTTGTGCATCGGAATCTAAAACTGGTTACACAGGGTAGGCTCAAAACATAGACACTCAGAAAAGTCAGTCTTCTTGAACTTAAGACGCCATTGTGCCATTTGTATTTAATTACGATGCAATTTCCGTGTTTCATCGTCAATGTGAAGGTCCAAGGGATGCAGTAAACCTGCAGTTGTGCATCTGAACCTAATACTTGTTTCACAGGACAGGCTCAAAACATAGACACTCAGAAAGTCAGTCTTCTTGTACTTAAGTCGGCATTCTGCCATTTGTATTTAATTCCGATGCTATTTCAGTGTTTCATCGTAACTGTGAAGGTCCAATGGGTGCAGTTTACCTACAGTTGTGCATCGGAATCTAAAACGGGTTACGCAGGATAGGCTCAAAACATAGACGCTCAGAAAAGTCAGTTTTCTTGTACTTAAGTGGGCATTGTGCCATTTGTATTTAATACCAATGCAATGTCCGTGTTTCTTCGTCAATGTGAAGGTGCAAGGGATGCAGTAAACCTGCAGTTGTGCATCGGAATCTAAAACTGGTTACACAAGGTAGGCTCAAAACATAGACACTCAGAAAAGTCAGTCTTCTTGTACTTAAGTCGGCAATGTGCCATTTGTATTTAATTCCGATGCTATTTCCGTGTTTCATCGTCAATGTGAAGGTCCAAGGGCTGCACTATACCTACAGTTGTGCATCGGAATCTAAAACTGGTTACACAGTATAGGCTCAAAGCATAGACTCTCAGAAAAGGCAGTTTTCTTGTACTTAAGTCGGCATTGTGCCATTTGTATTTAATTCCGATGCAATTTCCGTGTTTCATCGTCAATGTGAAGTTCCAAGGGATGCAGTAAACCTGCAGTTGTGCATCGGAATCTAAAACTGGTTACACACGATTGGCTCAAAGCATAGACACTCAGAGAAGTCAGTCTTCTTGTACTTAAGTCGGCATTGTGCCATTTGTATTTAATAACGATACTATTTCCGTGTTTAATCGTGAATGTGAAAGTCCAAGTGGTGCAGTATACCTACAGTTGTGCATCGGAATCTAAAACTGGTGACACAGGATAGGCTCAAAACATAGACTCTCAGGAAAGTCAGTCTTCTTGTACTTAAGTCGGCATTGTGCCACTTGTCATTAATTCCGATGCAATTTCCGTGTTTCATCGTCAATGTGAAGGCCGAGGAATGCAGTAACCCTGCAGTTCTGCATCGGAATCTAAAACTGGTTACACAGGATAGGCTCATAACATAGACACTCAGAAAAGTCAGTCTTCTTGTATTTAAGTTGGCATTGTGTCATTTATATTTAATTCCGATGCAATTTCCGTGTTTCATCGTCAATGTAAAGGTCCAAGGAATGCAGTAAACCTGCAGTTGTGCATCGGAATCTAAAACTGGTTTCACACGATAGGCTCAAAACCTAGACACTCAGAAAAGTAACTCTTCTTGTAGTTAACTCGACATTGTACCATTTGTATTTAATTCCGATGTTATTTCCGTGTTTCATCGCCAATGTGAATGTCCAAGGGGTGCACTATACCTACAGTTGTGCATCGGAATCTAAAACTGGTTACACAGGATAGGCTCAAAACATAGACACTAAAAAAAAATCAGTTTTCTTGTTCCTAAGTCGGCATTGTGCCATTTGTATTTAATTCCGATGCAATTTTCGTGTTTCTTCGTCAATGTGAAGGTCCAAGGGATGCAGTAAACCTGCAGTTGTGCATCGGAATCTAAAACTGGTTACATAGGATAGGCTGAAAACATAGACACTCAGAAAAGTCAGTCTTCTTGCACTTAAGTCGGCATTGTGCCATTTGTATTTAATAACGATGCTATTTCCGTTATTCAACGTGAATGAGAACGTCCAACTGTTGCAGTAAACCTGCAGTTGTGCATCGGAATCTATAACTGGTTTCACAGGATAGGCTCAAAACATAGACACTCAGAAAAGTTACTCTTCTTGAAGTTAAGTCGAAATTGTGCCATTTGTATTTAATTCCGATGCTATTTCCGTGTTTCATCGTCAATGTGAAGGTCCAAGGGGTGCAGTATACCTACAGTTGTGCATCGCAATCTAAAACTGGTTTCACAGTATAGGCTCAAAACATAGACACTCAGGAAAGTAAGTATTCTTGTACTTACGTCGGAATTGTGATATTTGTATTTAATTCCGATGCAATTTCCGTGTTTCGTCGTCAATGTGAAGGTCCAAGGGATGCCGTAAACCTGCAGTTCTGCTTCGGAATCTAAAACTGGTTACACATGATAGGCTCAAAACATAGACACTCAGAAAAGTCAGTCTTCTTGTACTTAAGCGGGCATTGTGCCTTTTGTATTTAATACCGTTGCAATGTCCGTGTTTCTTCGTCAATGTGAAGGTGCAAGGGATGCAGTAAACCTGCAGTTGTGCATCGGAATCTAGATCTGGTTACACACGATAGGCTCAAAGCATAGACACTCAGAGAAGTCAGTCTTCTTGTACTTAAGTCGGCATTGTGCCATTTGTATTTAATAACGATGCTATTTCCGTGTTTCATCGTGAATGTGAAAGTCCAAGGGGTGCAGTATACCTACAGTTGTGCATCGGAATCTAAAACTGGTTACACAGGGTAGGCACAAAACATAGACACTCAGAAAAGTCAGTCTTCTTGAACTTAGGTCGGCATTGTTCCATTTGTATTTAATTTCGATGCAATTTCCATGTTTAATCGTCAATGTGAAGGTCCAAGGGATGCAGTAAAATTGCAGTTGTGAATCGGAATCTAAAACTGGTTACACAGGATAGGCTCAAAACATAGAGACTCAGAAAAATCAGTCTTCTTGTACTTATGTCGCATTGTGACATTTGTATTTAATTCCGATGCAATTTCCGTGTTTCATCGTCAATGTGAAGCTCCAAGGTATGCAGTAAACCTGCAGTTGTGCATCGGAATCTAAAACTGGTTACACAGAATAGGCTCAAAACATAGACACTCAGAAAAGTCAGTCTTATTGTTCTTAAGTCGGCATTGTGCCATTTGTATTTAATTCCGATGCAATTTCCGTGTTTCATCGTCAATGTGTAGGTCCAAGGGATGCCGTAAACCTGCAGTTCTGCATCGGAATCTAAAACTGGTTACACATTATAGGCTCAAAACATAGACACTCAGAAAAGTCAGTCTTCTTATACTTAAGTTGGCATTGTGCATTTTGTATTTAATTACAATGCAAGTTGCGTGTTTCATCGTCAATGTGAAGGTCCAAGGGGTGCAGTAAACCTGCAGTTGTGCATCGGAATCTGAAAATCGTTACACAGGATAGGCTCAAAACATAGACACTCAGAAAAGTCAGTCTTCTTGAACTTAGGTCGGCATTGTGCCACTTGTATTTAATTACGATGCAATTTCCGTGTTTCAATGCCAATGTGAAGGTCCAAGGGATGCAGTAAACCTGCAGTTGTGCATCGGAATCTAAAACTGGTTACACAAGATAGGCTCATAACATAGATACTCAGAAACGTCAGTCTTCTTGTATTTAAGTCGGCATTGTGCCATTTATATTTAATTCCGATGCAATTTCCGTGTTTCATCGTCAATGTAATGGTCCAAGGGATGCAGTAAACCTGGAGTTGTGCATCGGAATCTAAAACTGGTTTCACACGATAGGCTCAAAACATAGACACTCAGAAAAGTCACTCTTCTTGTAGTTAACTCGTCATTGTACCATTTGTATTTAATTCCGATGTTATTTCCGTGTTTCATCGTCAATGTGAAGGTCCAAGGGGTGCACTATACCTACAGTTGTGCATCGGAATCTAAAACTGGTTGCACAGGATAGGCTCAAAACATAGACACTAAAAAAAAAATCAGTTTTCTTGTACCTAAGTCTGCATTGTGCCATTTGTATTTAATTCCGATGCAATTTCCGTGTTTCATCGTCAATGTGAAGGCTGAGGGATGCAGTAAACCTGCAGTTGTGCATCGGAATCTAAAACTGGTTACACAGGAAATGCTCATAACATAGACACTCAGAACAGTCAGTCTTCTTGTACTTAAGTCGGCATTGTGCCATTTGCATTTAATTCCGATGCAATGTCAGTGTTTCTTCGTCAATGTGAAGGTGCAAGCGATGCAGTAAACCTGCAGTTCTGCATCGGAATCTAAAACTGGTTACACAGGGAACGCTCAAAACATAGACACTCAGAAAAGTCAGTCTTCTTAAACTTAAGTCGGCATTGTGCCATTTGTATTTAATTACGATGCAATTTCCGTGTTTCATCGTCAATGTGAAGGTACAAGGGATGCAGTAAATCTGCAGTTGTGCATCGGAATCTAAAACTGGTGACACAGGATAGGCTCATAACATAGACACTCAGAAAAGTAAGTCTTCCTGTACTTAAGTCGGCATTGTGCCACTTGAAACTTCCTGGCAGATTAAAACTGTGTGCCCGACCGAGATTCGAACTCGGGACCTGTGCCTTTCACGGGCAAGTGCTTGGTAGAGCACTTGCCCACGAAAGGCATAGGTCCCGAGTTCCAGTCTCGGTCGGGCACACAGTTTTAATCTGCCAGGAAGTTTCATATCAGCGCACACTCCGCTGCAGAGTGAAAATCTCATTGGGGATTGTGCCACTTGTATTTAATTCCGATGCAATTTCCGTGTTTCATCGTCAATGTAAAGGTCCGAGGGATGCAGTAAACCTGCAGTTGTGCATCAGAATCTAAAACTGGTTACACATGATAGGGTCAGAACATAGATGCTCAGAAAAGTTAGTCTTCTTGTACTTAAGTCGGCATTGTGCCATTTATATTTAATTCCGATGCAATTTCCGTGTTTCATCGTCATTGTAAAGGTGCAAGGGTTGCACTAAACCAGCAGTTGTGCATCAGAATCTAAAACTGGTTACATAGGATAGGCTAAAAAAATAGACACTCAGAAAAGTCAGTCCTCTTGCACTTATGTCGGCTTTGCCCATTTGTATTTAATTCCGATGCGACTTCGGTGTTTCATCGTCAATGTGAAGGTGCAAGGGATGCAGTAAACCTGCAATTGTGCATTGGAATTTAAATCTGGTTACACAGGATAGGTTCAAAACATACACACTCAGAAAAGTCATTCATCTTGTACTTAAGACGGCATTGTGCCATTTGTATTTAATTCCGATGCAATTTCCGTGTTTCATCGTCAATGTGAAGGTCCAAGAGATGCAGTAAACCTGCAGTTGTGCATCGGAATCTAAAACTGGTTACACAGGATAGGCTCAAAACATAGACACTCAGAAAAGTCATTCATCTTGTACTTAAGTCGGCATTGTGCCATTTGTATTTTATTACGATGCATTTTCCGCGTTTCATCGTCAATGTAAAGGTCCAAGGGGTGCAGTATACCTACAGTTGTGCATCGGAATCTAAAACTGGTTACACAGGATAGGCTCAAAACATAGACACTCAGAAAATTCAGTCTTCTTGTACTTAAGTCGGCATTGTGCCATTTGTATTTAATTACGATGCAATTTCCGCGTTTCATCGTCAATGTAAAGGTCCAAGGGGTGCAGTATACCTACAGTTGTGCATCGGAATCTAAAACTGGTTACACAGGATAGGCTCAAAACATAGACACTCAGAAAATTCAGTCTTCTTGTAATCGAGTCGGCATTGTGCCACTTGTTTTTAATTCCGATGCAATTTCCGTGTTTCATCGTCAATGTGAAGGTCCGAGGGATGCAGTAAACCTGCAGTTGTGCATCAGAATCTGAATTGGTTACACAGGATAGGCTCAAAACATAGACACTCAGAAAAGTCAGTCTTCTAGTACTTAAGTCGGCATTGTGCCGTTTGTATTTAATTACGATGCTATTTCAGTGTTTCATCGTCAATGTGAATGTCCAAGGGGGGCAGTATAGCTACAGTTGTGCATTGCAATCTAAAACTGGTTACACAGGATAGGCTCAAAACATAGACACTCAGAAAAGTCAGCCTTCTTGTACTTAAGAAAGCATTGTGCCACTTATATTTAATTCTGATGCAATTTCCGTGTTTCATCGTCAATGTAAAGGTCCAAAGGATGCAGTCAACCTGCAGCTGTCCATCGGAATCTAAAACTGGTTACACATGATAGGCTCAAAACATAGACACTCAGAAAAGTCAGTCTTCTTGTACTTATGTCGGCATTGTGCCACTTGTATTTAATTCCGATGCAATTTCTGTGTTTCATCGTCAATGTGAAGGTCCAAGAGATGCAGCAAACGTGCAGTTGTGCTTCGGAATCTAAAACTGGTGACACTGGATACGCTCATAACGTAGACACTCAGAAAAGTAAGTCTTCTTGTACTTAAGTCGGCATTGTGCCACTTGTATTTAATTCCGATGCAATTTCCGTGTTTCATCGTCAATGTGAAGGTCCGAGGGATGCAGTAAACCTGCTGTTGTGCAACGGAATCTAAAACTGGTTACACAGGATAGGCTCATAACAATGACACTCAGAAAAGTCAGTCTTCTTGTACTTAAGTCGGCATTGAGCCATTTATATTTAATTCCCATGCAATTTCCGTGTTTCATCGTCAATGTAAAGGTGCAAGGAATGCAGTAAACCAGCAGTTGTGTATCGGAATCTAAAACTGGTTACATAGGATAGGCTCAAAACATAGACACTCAGAAAAGTCAGTCTTCTTGCACTTATGTCGGCTTTCCCTTTTATATTTAGTTCCGATGCAATTTCCGATTTTCAATGTCAATGTGAAGGGCCATGGGATGCAGAAAACCTGCTGTTGTGCATCGGAATTTAAAACTGGTTACACAGAATAGGCTCAGAACATAGACACTAAGAAAACTCAGTCATCTTGTACTTATGTCGGCATTGTGCTATTTGTATTTAATTCCGATTAATTTCCGCGTTTCATCGTCAATGTGAAGTTCCAAGGGATGCAGTAAACCTGCAGTTGCGCATCGGAATCTAAAACTGTTTACACAGGATAGGGCTCAAAATATAGACACTCAGAAAATTCAGTCTTCTTGTACTTAAGTCGGCATTGTGCCATTTGTATTTAATACCGATGCAATGTCCGTGTTTCTTCGTCAATGTGATGGTGCAAGGGATGCAGTAAACCTGCAGTTGTGCATCGGAATCTAAAACTGGTTACACAGGGTAGGCTCAAAACATAGACACTCAGAAAAGTCAGTCTTCTTGAACTTAAGTCGCCATTGTGCCATTTGTATTTAATTACGATGCAATTTCCGTGTTTCATCGTCAATGTGAAGGTCCAAGGGATGCAGTAAACCTGCAGTTGTGCATCTGAATCTAATACTTGTTTCACAGGACAGGCTCAAAACATAGACACTCAGAAAGTCAGTCTTCTTGTACTTAAGTCGGCATTCTGCCATTTGTATTTAATTCCGATGCTATTTCAGAGTTTCATCGTCACTGTGAAGGTCCAATGGGTGCAGTTTACCTACAGTTGTGCATCGGAATCTAAAACGGGTTACGCAGGATAGGCTCAAAACATAGACGCTCAGAAAAGTCAGTTTTCTTGTACCTAAGTGGGCATTGTGCCATTTGTATTTAATACCAATGCAATGTCCGTGTTTCTTCGTCAACGTGAAGGTGCAAGGGATGCAGTAAACCTGCAGTTGTGCATCGGAATCTAAAACTGGTTACACAAGGTAGGCTCAGAACATAGACACTCAGAAAAGTCAGTTTTCTTGTACTTAAGTCGGCATTGTGCCATTTGTATTTAATTCCGATGCAATTTCCGTGTTTCATCGTCAATGTGAAGTTCCAAGGGATGCAGTAAACCTGCAGTTGTGCATCGGAATCTAAAACTGGTTACACACGATTGGCTCAAAGCATAGACACTCAGAGAAGTCAGTCTTCTTGTACTTAAGTCGGCATTGTGCCATTTGTATTTAATAACGATGCTATTTCCGTGTTTAATCGTGAATGTGAAAGTCCAAGGGGTGCAGTATACCTACAGTTGTGCATCGGAATCTAAAACTGGTGACACAGGATAGGCTCAAAACATAGACACTCAGGAAAGTCAGTCTTCTTGTACTTAAGTCGGCATTGTGCCACTTGTCTTTAATTCCGATGCAATTTCCGTGTTTCATCGTCAATGTGAAGGCCGAGGAATGCAGTAACCCTGCAGTTCTGCATCGGAATCTAAAACTGGTAACACAGGATAGAATCATAACATAGAAACTCAGAAAAGTCAGTCTTCTTGTATTTAAGTCGGCATTGTGTCATTTATATTTAATTCCGATGCAATTTCCGTGTTTCATCGTCAATGTAAAGGTCCAAGGAATGCAGTAAATCTGCAGTTGTGCATCGGAATCTAAAACTGGTTTCACACGATAGGCTCAAAAACTAGACACTCAGAAAAGTAACTCTTCTTGTAGTTAACTCGACATTGTACCATTTGTATTTAATTCCGATGTTACTTCCGTGTTTCATCGTCAATGTGAAGGTCCAAATGGTGCACTATACCTACTGTTGTGCATCGGAATCTAAAACTGGTTACACAGGATAGGCTCAAAACATAGACACTTAAAAAAAATCAGTTTTCTTGTTCCTAAGTCGGCATTGTGCCATTTGTATTTAATTCCGATGCAATTTTCGTGTTTCTTCGTCAATGTGAAGGTCCAAGGGATGCAGTAAACCTGCAGTTGTGCATCGGAATCTAAAACTGGTTACATAGGATAGGCTGAAAACATAGACACTCAGAAAAGTCAGTCTTCTTGCACTTAAGTCGGCATTGTGCCATTTGTATTTAATAACGATGCTATTTCCGTGTCTCATCGTGAATGAGAAGGTCCAACTGTTGCAGTAAACCTGCAGTTGTGCATCGGAATCTAAAACTGGTTTCACAGGATAGGCTCAAAACATAGACACTCAGAAAAGTTACTCTTCTTGAAGTTAAGTCGAAATTGTGCCATTTGTATTTAATTCCGATGCTATTTCCGTGTTTCATCGTCAATGTGAAGTCCAAGGGGTGCAGTATACCTACAGTTGTGCATCGCAATCTAAAACTGGTTTCACAGTATAGGCTCAAAACATAGACACTCAGGAATGTAAGTATTCTTGTACTTACGTCGGAATTGTGATATTTGTATTTAATTCCGATGCAATTTCCGTGTTTCGTCGTCAATGTGAAGGTCCAAGGGATGCCGTAAACCTGCAGTTCTGCTTCGGAATCTAAAACTGGTCACACATGATAGGCTCAAAACATAGACACTCAGAAAAGTCAGTCTGTTTGTACTTAAGCGGGCATTGTGCCTTTTGTATTTAATACCGTTGCAATGTCCGTGTTTCTTCGTCAATGTGAAGGTGCAAGGGATGCAGTAAACCTGCAGTTGTGCATCGGAATCTAGAACTGGTTACACACGATAGGCTCAAAGCATAGACACTCAGAGAATTCAGTCTTCTTGTACTTAAGTCGGCATTGTGCCATTTGTATTTAATAACGATGCTATATCCGTGTTTCATCGTGAATGTGAAAGTCCAAGGGGTGCAGTATACCTACAGTTGTGCATCGGAATCTAAAACTGGTTACACAGGGTAGGCTCAAAACATAGACACTCAGAAAAGTCAGTCTTCTTGAACTTAGGTCGGCATTGTTCCATTTGTATTTAATTTCGATGCAATATCCATGTTTAATCGTCAATGTGAAGGTCCAAGGGATGCAGTAAAATTGCAGTTGTGCATCGGAATCTAAAACTGGTTACACAGGATAGGCTCAAAACATAGACACTCAGAAAAATCAGTCTTCTTGTACTTATGTCGCATTGTGACATTTGTATTTAATTCCGATGCAATTTCCGTGTTTCATCGTCAATGTGAAGGTCCAAGGTATTCAGTAAACCTGCAGTTGTGCATCGGAATCTAAAACTGGTTACACAGAATAGGCTCAAAACGTAGACACTCAGAAAAGTCAGTCTTATTGTTCTTAAGTCGGCATTGTGCCATTTGTATTTAATTCCGATGCAATTTCCGTGTTTCATTGTCAATGTCCAAGGGATGCCGTAAACCTGCAGTTCTGCATCGGAATCTAAAACTGGTTACACATGATAGGCTCAAAACATAGACACTCAAAAAAGTCAGTCTTCTTATACTTAAGTTGGCATTGTGCATTTTGTATTTAATTACAATGCAAGTTGCGTGTTTCATCGTCAATGTGAAGGTCCAAGGGGTGCAGTAAACCTGCAGTTGTGCATCGGAATCTGAAAATCGTTACACAGGATAGGCTCAAAACATAGACACTCAGAAAAGTCACTCTTATTGTAGTTAAGTCGACATTGTGACATTTGTATTTAATTCCGAGGCTATTTCTGTGTTTCATCGTCAATGTGTAGGTCGAAGGGGTGCAGTATACCTACAGTTGTGCATCGCAATGTAAAACTGGTTACACAGGATAGGATCAAAACATAGACGCCCAGAAAAGTCAGTCTTCTTGTACTTAAGTCGGCATTGTGCCATTGGTATCTATTTCCGATGCTATTTCCGTGTTTCATCGTGAATGTGAAGGTCCAAGGGGTGCACTATACCTACAGTTGTGCATCGGAATCTAAAACTGGTTACACAGGATTGGCTCAAAACATAGACACTCAGAAAAGTCAGTCTTCTTGAACTTAGGTCGGCATTGTGCCACTTGTATTTAATTACGATGCAATTTCAGTGTTTCAATGCCAATGTGAAGGTCCAAGGGATGCAGTAAACCTGCAGTTGTGTATCGGAATCTAAAACTGGTGACACAGGATAGGGTCATAACACAGACACTCAGGAAAGTCAGTCTTCTTGTACTTAAGTCGGCATTGTGCCACTTGTATTTAATTCCGATGCAATTTCCGTGTTTCATCGTCAATGTGAAGGCCGAGGAATACAGTAAACCTGCAGTTGTGCATCGGAATCTAAAAGTGGTTACACAAGATAGGCTCATAACATATATACTCAGAAAAGTCAGTCTTCTTGTATTTAAGTCGGCATTGTGCCATTTATATTTAATTCCGGGCAATTTCCGTGTTTCATCGACAATGTAAAGGTCCAAGGGATGCAGTAAACCTGCAGTTGTGCATCGGAATCTAAAACTGGTTTCACACGATAGGCTCAAAACATAGACACTCAGAAAAGTCACTCTTCTTGTAGTTAACTCGTCATTGTACCATTTGTATTTAATTCCGATGTTATTTCCGTGTTTCATCGTCAATGTGAAGGCTGAGGGATGCAGTAAACCTGCAGTTGTGCATCGGAATCTAAAACTGGTTACACAGGAAATGCTCATAACATAGACACTCAGAACAGTCAGTCTTCTTGTACTTAAGTCGGCATTGTGCCATTTGCATTTAATTCCGATGCAATGTCAGTGTTTCTTCGTCAATGTGAAGGTGCAAGCGACGCAGTAAATCTGCAGTTGTGCATCGGAATCTAAAACTGGTTACACAGGGAAGGCTCAAAACATAGACACTCAGAAAAGTCAGTCTTCTTAAACTTAAGTCGGCATTGTGCCATTTGTATTTAATTACGATGCAATTTCCGTGTTTCATCGTCAATGTGAAGGTATAAGGGATGCAGTAAATCTGCAGTTGTGCATCGGAATCTAAAACTGGTGACACAGGATAGGCTCATAACATAGACACTCAGAAAAGTAAGTCTTCCTGTACTTAAGTCGGCATTGTGCCACTTGAAACTTCCTGGCAGATTAAAACTGTGTGCCGGACGAGATTCGAACTCGGGACCTGTGCCTTTCACGGGCAAGTGCTTGGTAGAGCACTTGCCCGCGAAAGGCATAGGTCCCGAGTTCCAGTGTCGGTCGGGCACACAGTTTTAATCTGCCAGGAAGTTTCATATCAGCGCACACTCCGCTGCAGAGTGAAAATCTCATTGGGGATTGTGCCACTTGTATTTAATTCCGATGCAATTTCCGTGTTTCATCGTCAATGTGAAGGTCCGAGGGATGCAGTAAACCTGCAGTTGTGCATCAGAATCTAAAACTTGTTACACATGATAGGGTCAGAACATAGATGCTCAGAAAAGTTAGTCTTCTTGTACTTAAGTCGGCATTGTGCCATTTATATTTAATTCCGATGCAATTTCCGTGTTTCATCGTCAATGCGAAGGTCCAAGGGATGCAGTAAACCTGCAGTTGTGCATCGGAATCTAAAACTGGTTTCACAGGATAGGCTCAAAACATAGACCCTCAGAAAAGTCACTCTTCTTGTAGTTAAGTCGACATTGTGCCATTTGCATTTAATTCCGATGCTTTTTCCGTGTTTCATCGTCAATGTGAAGGTCCAAGGCGTGCAGTATACCTACAGTTGTGCATCGGAATCTAAAACTCGTTACACATGATAGGCTCAAAACATAGACACTCAGAAAAGTCAGTCACCTTGTTCTTAACTGGGCATTGTGCCATTTGTATTTAATTCCGATGCAACTTTGGTGTTTCATCGTCAATGTGAAGGTGCAAGGGATACAGTAAACCTGCAATTGTGCATCGGAATTTAAATCTGGTTACACAGGATAGGTTCAAAACATACACACTCAGAAAAGTCATTCATCTTGTACTTAAGACGGCATTGTGCCATTTGTATTTAATTCCGATGCAATTTCCGTGTTTCATCGTCAATGTGAAGGTGCAAAGGATGCAGTAAACCTGTAGTTGTGCATCGGAATCTAAAACTGGTTACACAGGATAGGCTCAAAACATAGACACTCAGAAAAGTCATTCATCTTGTACTTAAGTCGGCATTGTGCCATTTGTATTTTATTACGATGCATTTTCCGCGTTTCATCGTCAATGTAAAGGTCCAAGGGGTGCAGTATACCTACAGTTGTGCATCGGAATCTAAAACTGGTTACACAGGATAGGCTCAAAACATAGACACTCAGAAAATTCAGTCTTCTTGTACTTAAGTCGGCATTGTGCCATTTGTATTTAACTACGATGCAAATTCCGCGTTTCATCGTCAAAGTAAAGGTCCAAGGGGTGCAGTATACCTACAGTTGTGCATCGGAATCTAAAACTGGTTACACAGGATAGGCTCAAAACATAGACACTCAGAAAATTCAGTCTTCTTGTACACGAGTCGGCATTGTGCCACTTGTTTATAATTCCGATGCAATTTCCGTGTTTCATCGTCAATGTGAAGGTCCGAGGGATGCAGTAAACCTGCAGTTGTGCATCAGAATCTGAATTGGTTACACAGGATAGGCTCAAAACATAGACACTCAGAAAAGTCAGTCTTCTAATACTTAAGTCGGCATTGTGCCGTTTGTATTTAATTACGATGCTATTTCAGTGTTTCATCGTCAATGTGAATGTCCAAGGGGGGCAGTATAGCTACAGTTGTGCATTGCAATCTAAAACTGGTTACACAGGATAGGCTCAAAACATAGACACTCAGAAAATTCAGTCTTCTTGTACTTAAGTCGGCATTGTGCCATTTGTATTTAATTACGATGCAATTTCCGCGTTTCATCGTCAATGTAAAGGTCCAAGTGGTGCAGTATACCTACAGTTGTGCATCGGAATCTAAAACTGGTTACACAGGATAGGCTCAAAACATAGACACTCAGAAAATTCAGTCTTCTTGTACTTAAGTCGGCATTGTGCCATTTGTATTTAATTACGATGCAATTTCCGCGTTTCATCGTCCATGTAAAGGTCCAAGGGGTGCAGTATACCTACAGTTGTGCATCGGAATCTAAAACTGGTTACACAGGACAGGCTCAGAACATAGACACTCAGAAAAGTAAGTCTTCTTGTACTTAAGTCGGAATTGTGCCATTTGTATTTAATACCGATGCAATGTCCGTGTTTCTTCGTCAATGTGATGGTGCAAGGGATGCAGTAAACCTGCAGTTGTGCATCGGAATCTAAAACTGGTTACACAGGGTAGGCTCAAAACATAGACACTCAGAAAAGTCAGTCTTCTTGAACTTAAGTCGCCATTGTGCCATTTGTATTTAATTACGATGCAATTTCCGTGTTTCATCGTCAATGTGAAGGTCCAAGGGATGCAGTAAACCTGCAGTTGTGCATCTGAATCTAATACTTGTTTCACAGGACAGGCTCAAAACATAGACACTCAGAAAGTCAGTCTTCTTGTACTTAAGTCGGCATTCTGCCATTTGTATTTAATTCCGATGCTATTTCAGTGTTTCATCGTCACTGTGAAGGTCCAATGGGTGCAGTTTACCTACAGTTGTGCATCGGAATCTAAAACGGGTTACGCAGGATAGGCTCAAAACATAGACGCTCGGAAAAGTCAGTTTTCTTGTACTTAAGTGGGCATTGTGCCATTTGTATTTAATACCAATGCAATTTTCGTGTTTCTTCGTCAATGTGAAGGTCCAAGGGATGCAGAAAACCTGCAGTTGTGCATCGGAATTTAAAACTGGTTACACACAATAGGCTCAAAATATAGACACTCAGAAAAGTTACTCTTCTTGAAGTTAAGTCGACATTGTGCCATTTGTATTTAATTCCGATGCTATTTCCGTGTTTCATCGTCAATGTGAAGGTCCAAGGGGTGCAGTATACCTACAGTTGTGCATCGCAATCTAAAACTGGTTTCACAGTATAGGCTAAAAACATAGACACTCAGGAAAGTAAGTATTCTTGTACTTACGTCGGAATTGTGCCATTTGTATTTAATTCCGATGCAATTTCCGTGTTTCGTCGTCAATGTGAAGGTCCAAGGGATGCCGTAAACCTGCAGTTCTGCTTCGGAATCTAAAACTGGTTACACATGATAGGCTCAAAACATAGACACTCAGAAAAGTCAGTCTTCTTGAACTTAAGTCGGCATTGTGCCATTTGTATTTAATTACGATGCAATTTCCGTGTTTAATCGTCAATGTGAAGGTCCAAGGGATGCAGTAAAATTGCAGTTGTGCATCGGAATCTAAAACTGGTGACACAGGATAGACTCATAACATAAACACTCAGAAAAGTCGGTCTTCTTGTACTTAAGTCGGCATTGTGCCACTTGTATTTAATTCCGATGCAATTTCCGTGTTTCATCGTCAATGTGAAGGCCGAGGAATGCAGTAAACCTGCAGTTGTGCATCTAAATCTAAAACTGGTTACACAGGATAGGCACATAACATAGACACTCAGAAAAGTCAGTCTTCTTGTATTTAAGTCGGCATTGTGCCATTTATATTTAATTCCGATGCAATTTCCGTGTTTCATCGTCAATGTCTAGGTACAAGGGATGCAGTAAACCTGCAGTTGTGCATCGGAATCTAAAAATGGTTTCACACGATAGTCTCAAAACATAGACACTCAGAAAAGTCAGTCTTCTTGAACTTAAGTCGCCATTGTGAAATTTGTATTTAATTACGATGCAATTTCCGTGTTTCATCGTCAATGTGAATGTCCAAGGGATGCAGCAAACCTGCAGTTGTGATCTGAATCTAAAACTTGTTTCACAGCACAGACTCAAAACATAGACACTCAGAAAAATCAGTCTTCTTGTACTTAAGTCGGCATTCTGCCATTTGTATTTAATTCCGATGCTATTTCAGTGTTTCATCGTCACTGTGAAGGTCCAATGGGTGCAGTTTACCTACAGTTGTGCATCGGAATCTAAAACGGGTTATGCAGGATAGGCTCAAAACATAGACGCTCAGAAAAGTCAGTTTTCTTGTACTTAAGTGGGCATTGTGCCATTTGTTTTTAATACCGATGCAATGTCCGTGTTTCTTCGTCAATGTGAAGGTGCAAGGGATGCAGTAAACCTGCAGTTGTGCATCGGAATCTAAAACTGGTTACACAGGGTAGGCTCAGAACATAGACAGAAAAGTCAGTGTTCTTGTACTTAAGTCGGCATTGTGCCATTTGTATTTAATTCCGATGCTATTTCCGTGTTTCATCGTCAATGTGAAGTTCCAAGGGGTGCACTATACCTACAGTTGTGCATCGGAATCTAAAACTGGTTACACAGGGTAGGCTCAAAACATAGACACTCCGAAAAGGCAGTTTTCTTGTACTTATGTCGGCATTGTGCCATTTGTATATAATTCCGATGCAATTTCCGTGTTTCATCGTCAATGTGAAGTTCCAAGGGATGCAGTAAACCTGCAGTTGTGCATCGGAATCTAAAACTGGTTACACACGATAGGCTCAAAGCATAGACACTCAGAGAATTCAGTCTTCTTGTACTTAAGTCGGCATTGTGCCATTTGTATTTAATAACGATGCTATTTCCGTGTTTCATCGTGAATGTGAAAGTCCAAGGGGTGCAGTATACCTACAGTTGTGCATCGGAATCTAAAACTGGTTACACAGGGTAGGCTCAAACATAGACAATCAGAAAAGTCAGTCTTCTTGAACTTAGGTCGGCATTGTGCCATTTGTATTTAATTACGATGCAATTTCCGTGTTTCATCGTCAATGTGAAGGTACAAGGGATGCAGTAATATTGCAGTTGTGCATCGCAATCTAAAACTGGTGACACAGGATAGCCTCATAACATAGACACTCAGGAAAGTCAGTCTTCTTGTACTTAAGTCGGCATTGTGCCACTTGTATTTAATTCCGATGCAATTTCCGTGTTTCATCGTCAATGTGAAGGCCGAGGAATGCAGTAAACATGCAGTTGAGCATCGGAATCTAAAACTGGTTACACAGGATAGGCACATAACATAGACACTCAGAAAAGTCAGTCTTCTTGTATTTAAGTCGGCATTGTGCCAAATGGCTCTGAGCACTATGCGACTTAACTTCTGAGGTCATCAGTCGCCTAGAACTTAGAACTAATTAAACCTAACTAACCTAAGGACATCACACACATCCATGCCCGAGGCAGGATTCGAACCTGCGACCGTAGCGGTCGCTCGGCTCCAGACTGTAGCGCCCAGAACCGCACGGCTACTCCGGCCGGCCGGCATTGTGCCATTTATATTTAATTCCGATGCAATTCCCGTGTTTCATCGTCAATGTAAAGGTCCAAGGGATGCAGTAAACCTGCAGTCGTGCATCGGAATCTAAAACTGGTTTCACACGATAGTCTCAAAACATAGACACTAAAAAAAAAATCAGTTTTCTTGTACCTATGTCGGCATTGTGCCATTTGTATTTAATTCCGATGCAATTTTCGTGTTTCTTCGTCAATGTGAAGGTCCAAGGGGTGCAGTAAACCTGCAGTTGCGCATCGGAATCTAAAACTGGTTACACAGGATAGGCTCAAAACATAGACACTCAGAAAAGTCAGTCTTCTTGTTCTTAAGTGGGCATTGTGCCATTTGTATTTAATTACGATGCTATTTCCGTGATTCATCGTGAATGTGAAAGTCCAAGGGGTGCAGTATACCTACAGTTGTGCATCGGAATCTAAAACTGGTTACACAGGATAGGCTCCAAACATAGTCACTCAGAAAAGACAGTCTTCTTGTACACAAGTCGGCATTGTGCCATTTGCTTTTAATTCCGATGCAATTTCCGTATTTCATCGTCAATGTGAAGTCCCAAGGGATGCAGTAAACCTGCTGTTGTGCATCAGAATCTAAAACTGGGTTCACGGGATAGGCTCAAAACTTAGACACTCAGAAAAGTCAGTCTTCTTGTACTTAAGTCGGCATTGTCCTTTTTGTATTTAATTCCGGTGCAAATTCCGTGTTTCTTCGTCAATGTCAAGGTCAAAGGGATGCAGTAAACCTGCAGTTGTGAATCGTAATCTACAACTGGTGACACAGGATAGGCTCATAACATAAACACTCAGAAATGTCAGTCTTCTTGTACTTAAGTCGGCATTGTGCCACTTGTATTTAATTCCGATGCAATTTCCGTGTTTCATCGTCAATGTGAAGGCCGAGGGATGCAGTAAACCTGCAGTTGTGCATCGGATTCTAAAACTGGTTACAGAGGATAGGCTCATAACATAGACACTCAGAAAATTCAGTCTTCTTGTACTCAAGTCGGCATTGTGCCATTTCTTTTTAATTCCGATGCAATTTCCGTGCTTCATCGTCAATGTAAAGCTGCAAGGGAAGCAGTAAACCTGCAGTTGTGCATCGGAATCTAAAACAGGTTACATAGGATAGGCTGAAAACATAGACACTCAGAAAAGTCAGTCTTCTTGCACTTATGTCGGCTTTGACCATTTGTATTTAATTCCGATGCAATTTCCGTGTTTCATCGTCAATGTGAAGGTCCAAGGGATGCAGTAAACCTGCAGTTGTGCATCGGAATCTAAAACTGGTTACACAGGATAGGCTCAAAACATAGACACTCAGAAAAGTCAGTCTTCTAGTACTTAAGTTAGCATTGTGCCATTTGTATTTAATTCCGATGCAATTTCCGTGTTTCATCGTCAATGTGAAGGTCCAAATGATGCAGTAAACCTGCAGTTGTGCATCGGAATCTAAAACTGGTTACACAGGATAGGCTCAAAACATAGACACTCAGAAAAGTCAGTCTTCTTGTACTTAAGTTGGCATTGTGCCATTTGTATTTAACTCCGATGCTATTTCAGTGTTTCATCGTCACTGTAAACGTCCAATGCGTGCAGTATACCTACAGTTGTGCATCAGAATCTAAAACGGGTTACACAGGATGGGCTCAAAACATAGACACTCAGAAAAGTCACTCTTCGTGTGGTTAAGTCGACATCGTGCCATTTGTATTTAATTCCGATGCTATTTCCGTGCTTCATCGTCAATGTGAAGCTCCAAGGTATGCAGTATACCTGTACTTGTGCATCGCAATCTAAAACTGGTTACACAGGATAGGCTCAAAACATAGACGCTCATAAAAGTCAGTTTTCTTGTACTTAAGTCGGCATTGTGCCATTTGTAATTAATTCCGATGCAATTTCCGTGTTTCATCGTCAATGTGAAGGTCCAAGGGATGCCGTAAACCTGCAGTTGTGCATCGGAAACTATAACTGGTTACACATGTCAGGCTCAAAACATAGACACTCAGAAAAGTCAGTCTTCGTGTACTTAAGTGGGCATTGTGCCATTTGTATTCAATACCGATGCAATGTCCGTGTCTCTTCGTCAATGTGAAGGTGCAAGGGACGAAGTAAACCTGCGGTTGTGCATCGAAATCTAAAACTGGTTTCACAGGGTAGGCTCAAAACATAGACTCAGAAAGCTCAGTCTACTTGAACTTAAGTCGGCATTGTGCCATTTGTATTTAATTCCGATGCAATTTCCGTGTTTCATCGTCAATGTAAAGGTGCAAGGGAAGCTGTAAACCTGCAGTTGTGCATCGGAATCTAAAACTGGTTACATAGGATAGGCTGAAAACATAGACACTCAGAAAAGTCAGTCTTCTTGCACTTATGTCGGCTTTGACCATTTGTATTTAATTCCGATGCAATTTCCGTGTTTCATCGTCAATGTGAAGGTCCAAGGGATGCAGTAAACCTGCAGTTGTGGATCGGAATCTAAAGCTGGTTACACATGATAAGCTCATATCATAGACACTCAGAAAAGTCAGTGTTCCTGTACTTAAGTCGGCTGGGTGCCATTTGTATTTAATTCCGATGCTATTTCAGTGTTTCATCGTCACTGTGAAGGTCCAATGGGTGCAGTATACTTACAGTTGTGCATCGCAATCTAAAACTGGTTACACAGGAAAGGCTCATAACATAGACACTCAGAAAAGTCTGTCTTCTTGTACTTAAGTCGGCATTGGCCATTTGTATTTAATTCCGATGCAATGTCAGTGTTTCTTCGTCTATGTTAAGGTGCAAGGGATGCAGTAAACCTGCAGTTGTGCATCGGAATCTAAAACTGGTTTCACAGGAAAGGCTCTTAACATAGACCCTCAGAAATGTCAGTCTTCTTGTACTTAAGTCGGCGTTGTGCCATTTGTATTTAATTCCAATGCAATTTGCGTGTTTCATCGTCAATGTAAAGGGCCAAGGGATGCAGTAAACCTGCAGTTGTGCATCAGAATCTAAAACTGGGTTCACGGGATAGGCTAAAAACATAGACACTGAGAAAAGTAAGTCTTCTCGTACTTAAGTCGGCATTGTGCCAATTGTTTTTAATTCCGATGCAATTTCCGTGTTTCATCGGCAATGTGAAAGACCAAACGATGCAGTAAACCTGCAGTTGTGTATTGGAATCTAAAACTGGTTTCACAGGATAGGCTCAAAACATAGACACTCAGAAAAGTCACTCTTCTTGTAGTTAAGTAATCATTGTGACATTTGTATTTAATTCCGATGCAATTTCCGCGTTTCATCGTCAATGTGAAGGTCCAAGGGATGCAGTAAACCTGCAGTTGTGCATCGGAATCTAAAACTGGTTACACAGGGTAGGCTTATATCAGAGACACTCAGAAATGTCAGTCTTCTTGTACTTAAGTCGGCATTGTGCCATTTGTATTTAATTCCGATGCTATTTCAGTGTTTCATCGTCAATGTAAAGGTCCAAGGGGTGCAGTATACCTACAGTTGTGCATCGGAATCTAAAACTGGTTACACATGATAGGCTCAAAATATAGACACTCAAGAGGATATAAAATGTAGACTGGCAATGGCAAGGAAAGCGTTTCTGAAGAAGAGAAATTTGTTAACATCGAGTATAGATTTAGGTGTCAGGAAGTCGTTTCTGAAAGTATTTGTATGGAGTGTAGCCATGTATGGAAGTGAGATATGGACGATAACTAGTTTGGACAAGAAGAGAATAGAAGCTTTCGAAATGTGGTGCTACATAAGAATGCTGAAGATAAGGTGGGTAGATCACGTAACTAATGAGGAGGTATTGAATAGGATTGGAGAGAAGAGAAGTTTGTGGCACAAATTGACTAGAAGAAGGGATCGGTTGGTAGGACATGTTTTGAGGCATCAAGGGATCACAAATTTAGCATTGGAGGGCAGCGTGGAGGGTAAAAATCGTAGAGGGAGACCAAGAGATCAATACACTAAGCAGATTCAGAAGGATGTAGGTTGCAGTAGGTACTGGGAGATGAAGAAGCTTGCACAGGATAGAGTAGCATGGAGAGCTGCATCAAACCAGTCTCAGGACTGAAGACCACAACAACAACATAGACACTCAGAAAAGACAGTGTTCTTGTACTTAAGTGGGCATTGTGCCATTTGTATTTAATACCGATGCAATGTCCGTGTTTCATCGTCAATGTGAAGGTGCAAAGGATGCAGTAAACCTGCAGTTGTGCATCGGAATCTAAAACTTACTACACAGGATAGGCTAAAAGCATAGGCACTCAGAAAAGTAAGTCTTCTCGTACTTAAGTATGCATTCTGCCATTTGAATTTAATTCCGATGCAATTTCCGTGTTTCATCGGCAATGTGAAGGACCAAACTATGCAGTAAACCTGCAGTAGTGAATCGGAATCTAACTGGTTACACAGGATAGGCTCAAAACATAGACACTTAGAAAAGTCAGTCTCCTTGTACTTACGTCGGCATTGTGACATTTGTATTTAATTCCGATGCAATTTCCGTGTTTCATCGTCAATGCGAAGGTCCAAGGTACGCAGTAAACCTGCAGTTGTGAATCGGAATCTGAAACTGGTTACACAGGGTAGGCTCAAAACATAGACACTCAGAAAAGTCAGTCTTCTTGAACTTAAGTCGGCATAGTGCCATTTGTGTTTAATTACGATGCAATTTCCGTGTTTCATCGTCAGTGTGAAGGTCCAAGGGGTAAAGTATACCTACAGTTGTGCATCGGAATCTAAAACTGGTTACACAGGGAAGGCTCATATCATAGACACTCAGAAAAGTCAGTCTTCTTATACTTAAGTCAGCATTGTGCCATTTATATTTACTTCCAATGGAATTTCCGTGTTTCATCGTCAATGTAAATGTCCAAGTGATGCAGTAAACCTGCAGTTGTGCATCGGAATCTAATACTGGTTAAACATGATAGGCTCAAAACATAGACACTCCGAAAAGTCAGTCATCTTCTTCTTAAGTGGGCATAGTGCCATTTGTATTTAATTCCGATGCAACTTCCGTGTTTCATCGTCAATGTGAAGGTGCAAGGGATGCAGTAAACCTGCAGTTGTGCATCGGAATCAAAACCTGGTTTCACAGGATAGGCTCAAATTATAGACACTCAGAACACAGTCTTCTTGTACTTAAGACGGCATTGTGCCAATTGTATTTAATTCCGATGCAATTTCCGTCTTTCATCAATGTGAAGGTCCAAGGTATGCAGTAAACCTGCAGTTGTGCATCGGAATCTAAAGCTGGTTTCACAGGATAGGCTCAAAACATAGACACTCAGAAAAGTCACTCTTCTTCTAGTTAAGTCCACATTGTGCCATTTGTATTTAATTCCGATGCTATTTCCGTGTTTCATCGTCAGTGTGAAGGTCCAAGGGGTAAAGTATACCTACAGTTGTGCATCGGAATCTAAAACTGGTTACACATGATAGGCTCAAAACATAGGCACTCAGAAAAGTCATTTTTCTTGTACTTAAGACGGCATTGTGCCATTTGTATTTAATACCGATGCAATGTCCGTGTTTCTTCGTCAATGTGAAGGTGCAAGTGATGCAATAAAACAGCAGTTGTGCATCGGAATGTAAAACTGGTTACACAGGGTAGGCTCAAAACATAGACACTCAGAAAAGTCAGTCTTCTTGAACTTAAGTCGGCATTGTGCAATTAGAATTTAATTCCGATGCAATTTCCGTGTTTAATCGTCAATGAGAAGGTCCAAGTGATGCAGTAAACCTGCAGTTGTGCATCGGAATCTAATACTGGTTAAACATGATAGGCTCAAAACATAGACACTCAGAAAAGTCAGTCATCTTCTCCTTAAGTGGGCATTGTGCCATTTGTATTTAATTCCGATGCAACTTCCGTGTTTCATCGTCAATGTGAAGGTCCAAGGGATACAGTAAACCTGCAGTTGTGCATCGGAATCTAAATATGGTTACACAGGATAGGCTCATTGCATAGACACTCAGAAAAGTCAGTCTTCTAGTACTTCAGTCGGCATTGTGCCATTTGTATTTCATTACGATGCTATTTCAGTGTTTCAATAAACCTGCAGTTGTGCATTGGAATCTAAAACTGGTTACACAGGATAGTCTCAAAACATAGACACTCAGAAACGTCAGTCTTCTTGTACTTAAGTTGGCATTGTGCCACTTATATTTAATTCCGATGCTATTTCCGTGTTTCATCGTCAATGTGAAGGTCTAAGGGGTGCAGTAAACCTGCAGTTGTGCATCGGAATCTAAAACTAGTTACACAGGATAGGCTCATACCATAGACACTCAGAAAAGTCAGCCTTCTTGTACTTAAGTAAGCATTGTGCCATTTATATTTAATTCCGATGCAATTTCCGGGTTTCATCGTCAATGTAAAGGTCCAAGGGATGCAGTAAACCTGCAGTTGTGCATCGGAATCTAAAACTGGTTACACATGATAGGCTCAAAACATAGACACTCAGAAATGTCAGTCATCTTGTTCTTAAGTGGGCATTGTGCCATTTGTATTTAATTCCGCTGGAATTTCCGTGTTTCATCGTCAATGTGAAAGTGCAAGAGATGCAGTAAACCTGCAGTTGTGCATCGGAATCTAAAACTGGTTTCACAGGATCGGTTCGAAACATAGACAATCAGAAAAATCAGTTTTCTTGTACTTAAGTCGGCATTGTGCCATTTGTATTTAATTCCGATGCAATTTCCGTGTTTCATCGTCAATGTGAAGGTCCAAGGTATGCAGTAAACCTGCAGTTGTGCAGCGGAATCTAAAACTGGTTACACAGGATAGGCTCAAAACATAGACACTCAGAAAAGTCAGTCTTCTTGTATTTAAGTCGCATTGTGACATTTATATTTAATTGCGATGCAATTTACGTGTTTCATCGTCAATATAAAGGTCCAAGGGATCAGTAAACCTGCAGTTGTGCATCGGAATCTAAAACTGGTTACACAGGGTAGGCTCATAACATTGACACTCAGAAATGTCAGTCTTCTTGTACTTAAGTCGGCATTGTGCCATTTGTATTTCATTCTGATGCTATTTCAGTGTTTCGTAGTCAATGTAAAGGTCCAAGGGGTGCAGTATACCTACAGTTGTGCATCGGAATCTAAAAATGGTTACACATGATAGGCTAAAAACATAGACACTCAGAAAAGTAAGTCTTCTCGTACTTAAGTCTGCATTGTGCCATTTGTATTTAATTCCGATACAATTTCCGTGTTTCATCGGCAATGTGAAGGACCAAACGATGAAGTAAACCTGCAGTTGAGAATCGGAATCTAAAACTAGTTACACAGGATAGGTTCAAAACATAGACACTTAGAAAAGTTAGTCTCCTTGTACATACTTCGGCATTGTGACATTTGTATTTAATTCCGATGCAATTTCCGTGTTTCATCGTCAATGTGAAGGTCCAATTTACGCAGTAAACCTGCAGTTGTGAATCGGAATCTGAAACTGGTTACACAGGGTAGGCTCAAAACTTAGACACTCAGAAAAATCGGTCTTCTTGTACTTATGTCGCATTGTGACATTTGTATTTAATTCCGATGCAATTTCCGTATTTCATCGTAAATGTGAAGGTCCAAGGTATGCAGTAAACCTGCAGTTGTGCATCGGAATCTAAAACTGGTTTCACAGGATAGGCTCAAAACATAGACACTCAGAAAAGTCACTCTTCTTGTAGTTAAGTCCACATTGTGCCATTTGTATTTAATTCCGATGCTATTTCCGTGTCTCATCGTCAGTGTGAAGATCCAAGGGGTAAAGTATACCTACAGTTGTGCATCGGAATTTAAACTGGTTACACATGATAGGCTCAAAACATAGACACTCAGACAAGTCAGATTTCTTGTACTTAAGTCGGCATTGTGCCTTTTGTTTTTAATTCCGATGCAATTTCAGTGATTCATCGTCAATGTGAAGGTCCAAGGGATGCAGTAAACCTGCAGTTGTGCATCGGGATCTAAAACTGGTTACACAGGATAGGCTCAAAACATAGACACTCAGAAAAGTCAGTCTTCTTGTACTTAAGTCGCATTGTGCCATTTATATTTAACTCCGATGCAATTTCCGTGTTTCATCGTCAATGTAATGGTCCAAGGGATGCAGTAAATCTGCAGTTGTGTATCGGAATCTAAAACTGGTTACACAGGATAGGCTCAAAACATAGACACTCAGAAAAGTCACTCTTCTTGTATTTAAGTAATCATTTGACATTTGTATTTCATTCCGATGCAATTTCCGTGTTTCATCGCCAATGTGAAGGTCCAAGGGATGCAGTAAACCTGCAGTTGTGCATCGGAATCTAAAACTGGTTACACATGGTAGGCTCATAAAATAGGCACTCAGAAATGTCAGTCTTCTTGTACTTAAGTGGGCATTGTGCCATTTGTATTTAATACCGATGCAATGTCCGTGTTTCATCATCAATGTGAAGGTGCAAAGGATGCAGTAAACCTGCAGTTGTGCATCGGAATCTAAAACTTATTACACAGGATAGGCTCAAAACATAGACACTCAGATAAGTAAGTCTTCTCGTACTTAAGTCTGCATTGTGCCATTTGTATTTAATTCCGATGCAATTTCCGTGTTTCATCGGCAATGTGAAGGACCAAACGATGCAGTAAACCTGCAGTTGAGAATCGGAATCTAAAACTGGTTACGCAGGATAGGCTCAAAACATAGACACTTAGAAAAGTCAGTCTCCTTGTACTTACGTCGGCATTGCGACATTTGTATTTAATTCCGACGCAATTTCCGTGTTTCATCGTCAATGTGAAGGTCCAAGGTACGCAGTAAACCTGCAGTTGTGAATCGGAATCTAAAACTGGTTACACAGGGTAGGCTCAAAACATAGACACTCAGAAAAATCAGTCTTCTTGTATTTAAGTCGCATTGTGCCATTTATATTTAATTCCGATGCAATTTCCGTGTTTCATCGTCAATGTAAAGGTCCAAGGGATGCAGTAAACCTGCAGTTGTGCATCGGAATCTAAAACTGGTTACACAGGATAGGCTCAAGACATAGACACTCAGAAAAGTCAGTCTTCTTGAACTTAAGTCGGCATTGTGCCATTTGTATTTAATTCCGATGGAATTTCCGTGTTTCATCGTCAATGTAAAGGTTCAAGGGATGCAGTAAACCTGCAGTTGTGCATCGGAATCTAAAACTGGTTACACAGGATAGGCTCAAAACATAGACACTCAGAGAAATCAGTCTTCTTGAACTTAAGTTGGCATTGTGCCATTTGTATTTCATTACGATGCAATTTCCGTGTTTCATCGTCAATGTGAAGGTCCAAGGGATGCAGTAAACCTGCAATTGTGCATCGGAATCTAAAACTGGTTACACAGGATAGGCTCAAAACATAGACACTCAGAAATGTCAGTCTTCTTGTACTTAAGTCGGCATTGTGCCATTTGTATTTAATTCCGATGCTATTTCAGTGTTTCGTAGTCAATGTAAAGGTCCAAGGGGTGCAATATACCTACAGTTGTGCATCGGAATCTAAAAATTTTTGCACATGATAGGCTAAAAACATAGACACTCAGAAAAGTAAGTCTTCTCGTACTTAAGTCTGCATTGTGCCATTTGTATTTAATTCCGATACAATTTCCGTGTTTCATCGGCAATGTGAAGGACCAAACGATGCAGTAAACCTGCAGTTGAGAATCGGAATCTAAAACTTGTTACACAGGATAGGCTCAAAACATAGACACTTAGAAAAGTCAGTCTCCTTGTACATACGTCGGCATTGTGACATTTGTATTTAATTCCGATGCAATTTCCGTGTTTCATCGTCAATGTGAAGGTCCAATTTACGCAGTAAACCGGCAGTTATCAATCGGAATCTGAAACTGGTTACACAGGGTAGGCTCAAAACATAGACACTCAGAAAAATCAGTCTTCTTGTACTTAAGTCGCATTGTGGCATTTATATTTAATTCCGATGCAATTTCCGTGTTTCATCGTCAATGTAAAGGTCCAAGGGATGCAGTAAACCTGCAGTTGTGCACCGGAATCTAAAACTGGTTAGACACGATAGGCTCAAAACAAAGACACTCAGAAATGTCAGTCTTCTTGTACTTTAGTGGGCATTGTGCCATTTGTATTTAATACCGATGCAATGTCCGTGTTTCTTCGTCAATGTGAAGGTGCAAGGGATGCAATAAAACAGCAGTTGTGCATCGGAATCTAAAACTGGTTACACAGGATAGGCTCAAAACATAGACACTCAGAAAAGTCAGTCTTCATGTACTTAAGTCGGCGTTGGGCCACTTGTATTTAATTCCGATGCAATTTCCGTGTTTTATCGTCAATGAGAAGGTCCAAGGGAAGCAGTAAACCTGCAGTTGTGCATCGGAATCTAAAACTGGTTACACAGGGAAGGCTCATATCATAGACACTCAGAAAAGTCAGTCTTCTTATACTTAAGTCCGCATTGTGCCATTAATATTTACTTCCGATGCAATTTCCGTGTTTCATCGTCAATGTAAATGTCCAAGTGATGCTGTAAACCTGCAGTTGTGCATCAGAATCTAATACTGGTTAAACATGATAGGCTCAAAACATAGACACTCAGAAAATCAGTCATCTTCTTCTTAAGTGGGCATTGTGCCATTTGTATTTAATTCCGGTGCAACTTCCGTGTTTCATCGTCAATGTGAAGGTGCAAGGGATGCAGTAAACCTGCAGTTGTGCATCGGAATCTAAATATAGTTACACAGGATAGGCTCAAAGCATAGACACTCAGAAAAGTCAGTCTTCTAGTACTTAAGTCGGCATTGTGCCATTTGTATTTCATTACGATGCTATTTCAGTGTTTCAATAAACCTGCAGTTGTGCATTGGAATCTAAAACTGGTTACACAGGATAGTCTCAAAACATAGACACTCAGAAAAGTGAGTCTTCTTGTACTTAAGTGGGCATTGTGCCATTTGTATTTAATTCCGATGGAATTTCCGTGTTTCATCGTCAATGTGAAAGTGCAAGAGATGCAGTAAACCTGCAGTTGTGCATCGGAATCTAAAACTGGTTTCACAGGATAGGTTCGAAACATAGACAATCAGAAAAGTCAGTTTTCTTGTACTTAAGTTGGCATCGTGCCATTTGTTTTTAATTCCGATGCAATTTCCGTGTTTCATCGGCAATGTGAAGGACCAAACGATGCAGTAAACCTGCAGTTGAGAATCCGAATCTAAAGTAGGTTAAACAGGATAGGCTCAAATCACAGACACTCAGAAAAGTCAATCTTCTTGTACTTAAGTCGGCATTGAGACATTTGTATTTAATTCCGATGCAATTTCCGTGTTTCATCGTCAATGTAAAGGTCCAAGGGATGCAGTAAACCTGCAGTTGTCTATCGGAATCCAAAACTGGTTTCACAGGATAGGCTCAAAACATAGACACTCAGAAAAGTCACTCTTCTTGTAGTTAAGTAATCATTCTGACATTTGTATTTAATTCCGATCCAATTTCCGTGTTTCATCGTCAATGTGAAGGTCCAAGGGATGCAGTAAACCTGCAGTTGTGCATCGGAATCTAAAACTGGTTACACAGGGTAGGCTCATAACATAGACACTCAGAAATGTCAGTCTTCTTGTACTTAAGTCGGCATTGTGCGATTTGTATTTCATTACGATGCAATTTCCGTGTTTCATCGTCAATGTGAAGGTCCAAGGGATGCAGTAAACCTGCAGTTGTGCATCGGAATCTAATACTGGTTAAAAATGATAGGCTCAAAACATAGACACTCAGAAAAATCAGTCTTTTTTTACTTAAGTCGCATATTGCCATTTATATTTAATTCCGATGCAATTTCCGTGTTTCATCGTCAATGTAAAGGTCCAAGGGATGCAGTAAACCTGCAGTTGTGCATCGGAATCTAAAACGGGTTACACAGGATAGGCTCAAAACATAGACACGCAGAAAAGTCACTCTTCTTGTAGTTAAGTAATCATTGTGACATTTGTATTTAATTCCGATGCAGTTAACGTGTTTCATCGTCAATGTGAAGGTCCAAGGGATGCAGTAAACCTGTAGTTGTACATCGGAATCTAAAACAGGTTACACAGGGTAGGCTCATAACATAGACACTCAGAAATGTCAGTCTTCTTGTACTTAAGTCGGCATTGTGCCATTTGTATTTAATTCCGATGCTATTTCAGTGTTTCATCGTCAATGTAAAGGTCCAAGGGGTGCAGTATACCTACAGTTGTGCATCGGAATCTAAAACTGGTTACACATGATAGGCTCAAAATACAGACACTCAGAAAAGTCAGTGTTCTTGTACTTAAGTGGACATTGTGCCATTTGTATTTAATACCGATGCAATGTCCGTGTTTCATCGTCAATGTGAAGGTGCAAAGGATGCAGTAAACCTGCAGTTGTGCATCGGAATCTAAAACTTATTACACAGGATAGGCAAAAACATAGACACTCAGAAAAGTAAGTCTTCTCGTACTTAAGTCTGCATTGTGCCATTTGTATTTAATTCCGATGCAATTTCCGTGTTTCATCGGCAATGTGAAGGACCAAACGATGCAGTAAACCTGCAGTTGAGAATCGGAATCTAAAATTGGTTACACAGGATAGGCTCAAATCACAGACACTCAGAAAAGTCAATCTTCTTGTACTTAAGTCGGCATTGTGACATTTGTATTTAATTCCGATGCTATTTCCGTGTTTCATCGTCAGTGTGAAGGTCCAAGGGGTAAAGTATACCTACAGTTGTGCATCGGAATCTAAAACTGGTTACACATGATAGGCTCAAAACATAGACACTCAGAAATGTCAGTTTTCTTGTACTTAAGTCGGAATTGTGCCTTTTGTTTCTAATTCCGATGCAATTTCCGTGTTTCATCGTCAATGTGAAGGTCCAAGGGATGCAGTAAACCTGCAGTTGTGCACCGGAATCTAAAACTGGTTAGACACGATAGGCTCAAACATAGACACTCAGAAAAGTCAGTCTTCTTGTACTTAAGTGGGCATTGTGCCATTTGTATTTAATACCGATGCAATGTCCGTGTTTCTTCGTCAATGTGAAGGTGCAAGGGATGCAATAAAACAGCAGTTGTGCATCGGAATCTAAAACTGGTTACACAGGGTAGGCTCAAAACATAGACACTCAGAAAATTCAATCTTCTTGAACTTAAGTCGGCATTGTGCAATTAGAATTTAATTACGATGCAATATCTGTGTTTCATCGTCAATGTGATGGTCCAAGGGATGCAGTAAACCTGCAGTTGTGCATCGGAATCTAAAACTGGTTACACAGGATAGGCTCAAATCAAACACGCTCAGAAAAGTCAGTCTTCATGTACTTAAGTCGGCGTTGTGCCACTTGTATTTAATTCCGATGCAATTCCCGTGTTTTATTGGCAATGAGAAGGTCCAAGGGAAGCAGTAAACCTGCAGTTGTGCATCGGATCTAATACTGGTTAAACATGATAGGCTCAAAACATAGACACTCAGAAAAGTCAGTCATCTTCTTCTTAAGTGGGCATTGTGCCATTTGTATTTAATTCCGGTGCAACTTCCGTGTTTCATCGTCAATGTCAAGGTGCAAGGGATGCAGTAAACCTGTAGTTGTGCATCGGAAATTAAATCTGGTTATACAGGATAGACTCAAAACATAGACACTCAGAAAAGTCAGTCTTCTTGTACTTAAGTCGGCATTGTGCCATTTGTATTTAATTCCGATGCTATTTCAGTGTTTCATCGTCAATGTAAAGGTCCAAGGGGTGCAGTATACCTACAGTTGTGCATCGGAATCTAAAACTGGTTACACATGATAGGCTCAAAATACAGACACTCAGTTAAGTCAGTGTTCTTGTACTTAAGTGGACATTGTGCCATTTGTATTTAATACCGATGCAATGTCCGTGTTTCATCGTCAATGTGAAGGTGCAAAGGATGCAGTAAACCTGCAGTTGTGCATCGGAATCTAAAACTTATTACACAGGATAGGCAAAAACATAGACACTCAGAAAAGTAAGTCTTCTCGTACTTAAGTCTGCATTGTGCCATTTGTATTTAATTCCGATGCAATTTCCGTGTTTCATCGGCAATGTGAAGGACCAAACGATGCAGTAAACCTGCAGTTGAGAATCGGAATCTAAAATTGGTTACACAGGATAGGCTCAAATCACAGACACTCAGAAAAGTCAATCTTCTTGTACTTAAGTCGGCATTGTGACATTTGTATTTAATTCCGATTCAATTTCCGTGTTTCATCGTCAATGTGAAGGTCCAAGGTATGCAGTAAACCTGCAGTTGTGCATCGGAATCTAAAACTGGTTTCACAGGATAGGCTCAAAACATAGCCACTCAGAAAAGTCACTCTTCTTGTAGTTAAGTCCACATTGTGCCATTTGTATTTAATTCCGATGCTATTTCCGTGTTTCATCGTCAGTGTGAAGGTCCAAGGGGTAAAGTATACCTACAGTTGTGCATCGGAATCTAAAACTGGTTACACATGATAGGCTCAAAACATAGACACTCAGAAAAGTCAGTTTTCTTGTACTTAAGTCGGAATTGTGCCTTTTGTTTCTAATTCCGATGCAATTTCCGTGTTTCATCGTCAATGTGAAGGTCCAAGGGATGCAGTAAACCTGCAGTTGTGCACCGGAATCTAAAACTGGTTAGACACGATAGGCTCAAACATAGACACTCAGAAAAGTCAGTCTTCTTGTACTTAAGTGGGCATTGTGCCATTTGTATTTAATACCGATGCAATGTCCGTGTTTCTTCGTCAATGTGAAGGTGCAAGGGATGCAATAAAACAGCAGTTGTGCATCGGAATCTAAAACTGGTTACACAGGGTAGGCTCAAAACATAGACACTCAGAAAATTCAATCTTCTTGAACTTAAGTCGGCATTGTGCAATTAGAATTTAATTACGATGCAATATCTGTGTTTCATCGTCAATGTGATGGTCCAAGGGATGCAGTAAACCTGCAGTTGTGCATCGGAATCTAAAACTGGTTACACAGGATAGGCTCAAATCAAACACGCTCAGAAAAGTCAGTCTTCATGTACTTAAGTCGGCGTTGTGCCACTTGTATTTAATTCCGATGCAATTCCCGTGTTTTATTGGCAATGAGAAGGTCCAAGGGAAGCAGTAAACCTGCAGTTGTGCATCGGATCTAATACTGGTTAAACATGATAGGCTCAAAACATAGACACTCAGAAAAGTCAGTCATCTTCTTCTTAAGTGGGCATTGTGCCATTTGTATTTAATTCCGGTGCAACTTCCGTGTTTCATCGTCAATGTCAAGGTGCAAGGGATGCAGTAAACCTGTAGTTGTGCATCGGAAATTAAATCTGGTTATACAGGATAGACTCAAAACATAGACACTCAGAAAAGTCAGTCTTCTTGTACTTAAGTCGGCATTGTGCCATTTGTATTTAATTCCGATGCTATTTCAGTGTTTCATCGTCAATGTAAAGGTCCAAGGGGTGCAGTATACCTACAGTTGTGCATCGGAATCTAAAACTGGTTACACATGATAGGCTCAAAATACAGACACTCAGTTAAGTCAGTGTTCTTGTACTTAAGTGGACATTGTGCCATTTGTATTTAATACCGATGCAATGTCCGTGTTTCATCGTCAATGTGAAGGTGCAAAGGATGCAGTAAACCTGCAGTTGTGCATCGGAATCTAAAACTTATTACACAGGATAGGCAAAAACATAGACACTCAGAAAAGTAAGTCTTCTCGTACTTAAGTCTGCATTGTGCCATTTGTATTTAATTCCGATGCAATTTCCGTGTTTCATCGGCAATGTGAAGGACCAAACGATGCAGTAAACCTGCAGTTGAGAATCGGAATCTAAAATTGGTTACACAGGATAGGCTCAAATCACAGACACTCAGAAAAGTCAATCTTCTTGTACTTAAGTCGGCATTGTGACATTTGTATTTAATTCCGATTCAATTTCCGTGTTTCATCGTCAATGTGAAGGTCCAAGGTATGCAGTAAACCTGCAGTTGTGCATCGGAATCTAAAACTGGTTTCACAGGATAGGCTCAAAACATAGACACTCAGAAAAGTCACTCTTCTTGTAGTTAAGTCCACTTTGTGCCATTTGTATTTAATTCCGATGCTATTTCCGTGTTTCATCGTCAGTGTGAAGGTCCAAGGGGTAAAGTATACCTACAGTTGTGCATCGGAATCTAAAACTGGTTACACATGATAGGCTCAAAACATAGACACTCAGAAAAGTCAGTTTTCTTGTACTTAAGTCGGAATTGTGCCTTTTGTTTCTAATTCCGATGCAATTTCCGTGTTTCATCGTCAATGTGAAGGTCCAAGGGATGCAGTAAACCTGCAGTTGTGCACCGGAATCTAAAACTGGTTAGACACGATAGGCTCAAACATAGACACTCAGAAAAGTCAGTCTTCTTGTACTTAAGTGGGCATTGTGCCATTTGTATTTAATACCGATGCAATGTCCGTGTTTCTTCGTCAATGTGAAGGTGCAAGGGATGCAATAAAACAGCAGTTGTGCATCGGAATCTAAAACTGGTTACACAGGGTAGGCTCAAAACATAGACACTCAGAAAATTCAATCTTCTTGAACTTAAGTCGGCATTGTGCAATTAGAATTTAATTACGATGCAATATCTGTGTTTCATCGTCAATGTGATGGTCCAAGGGATGCAGTAAACCTGCAGTTGTGCATCGGAATCTAAAACTGGTTACACAGGATAGGCTCAAATTATACACGCTCAGAAAAGTCAGTCTTCATGTACTTAAGTCGGCGTTGTGCCACTTGTATTTAATTCCGATGCAATTCCCGTGTTTTATTGGCAATGAGAAGGTCCAAGGGAAGCAGTAAACCTGCAGTTGTGCATCGGAATCTAATACTGGTTAAACATGATAGGCTCAAAACATAGACACTCAGCAAAGTCAGTCATCTTCTTCTTAAGTGGGCATTGTGCCATTTGTATTTAATTCCGGTGCAACTTCCGTGTTTCATCGTCAATGTGAAGGTGCAAGGGATGCAGTAAACCTGTAGTTGTGCATCGGAAATTAAATCTGGTTATACAGGATAGGCTCAAAACATAGACACTCAGAAAAGTCAGTCATCTTGTACTTAAGTCGGCATTGTGCCATTTAAATTTAATTCCGATGCAATTTCCGGGTTTCATCGTCAATGAAAAGGTCCAAGGGATGCAGTAAACCTGCAGTTGTGCATCGGTATCTAAAACTGGTTACACATGATAGGCTCAAAGCATAGACACTCAGAAAAGTCAGTCATCTTGTTCTTAAGTGGGCATTGTGCCATATGTATTTCATTTCGATGGAATTTCCGTGTTTCATCGTCAATGTGAAAGTGCAAGGGATGCAGTAAATCTGCAGTTGTGCATCGGAATCTAAAACTGGTTTCACAGGATAGGTCCGAAACATAGACAGTCAGAAAAGTCAGTTTTCTTGTACTTAAGCCGACATTGTGCCATTTGTTTTTAATTCCGATGCAATTTCCGTGTTTCATCGGCAATGTGAAGGACCAAACGATGCAGTAAACCTGCAGTTGAGAATCGGAATCTAAAATTGGTTACACAGGATAGGCTCAAACCACAGACACTCAGAAAAGTCAATCTTCTTGTACTTTAGTCAGCATTGTGACATTTGTATTTAATTCCGATTCAATTTCCGTGTTTCATCGTCAATGTGAAGGTCCAAGGTATGCAGTAAACCTGCAGTTGTGCATCGGAATCTAAAACTGGTTACACAGGATAGGCTAAAAACATAGAGACTCAGAAAATAGTCTTCTCGTACTTAAGTCGGAATTGTGCCATTTGAATTTAATTCCCATCCTATTTCCGTGTTTCATCGTCAATGTAAAGGTCCAAGGGGTGCAGTATACCTACAGTTGTGCATCGGAATCTAAAACTGGTTACACATAATAGGCTCAAAACATAGACACTCAGAAATGTCAGTCATCTTGTACTTAAGTCGGCATTGTGCTATTTGTATTTAATTCCGATGCAATTTCCGTGTTTCATCGTCAATGTGAAGGTCCAAGGGATGCAGTAAACCTGCAGTTGTGCATCGGAATCTAAAACTGGTTACACAGGGTAGGCTCATATCATAGACACTCAGAAAAGTCAGTCTTCTTGTACTTAAGTCAGCATTGTGCCAATTATATTTACTTCCGATGCAATTTCCTTGTTTCATCGTCAATGTAAAGGTGCAAGGGATGCAGTAAACCTGCAGTTGTGGATCGGAATCTAAAACTGGTTACACAGGAGAGGCTCAAAGCATAGACACTCAGAAAATTCAGTCCTCTTGCACTTATGCCGGCTTTGCCCATTTGTATTTAATTCCGATGCAATTTCCGTGTTTCATCGTCAATGTGAAGGTCCATGGGATGCAGAAAACCTGCAGTTGTGCATCGGAATTTAAAACTGGTTACACAGGATAGTCTCATAGCGTAGACACTCAGAAAAGTCAGTCATCTTGTACTTAAGTCCACATTGTGCCATTTGTATTTAATTCCGATGCTATTTCCATGTTTCATCGTCAGAGTGAAGGTCCAAGGGGTAAAGTATACCTACAGTTGTGCATCGGAATCTAAAACTGGTTACACAGAATAGGCTCAAAACATAGACACTCAGAAAAGTCCGTTTTCTTGTACTTAAGTCGGCATTGTGCCATTTGTTTTTAATTCCGATGCAATTTCCGTGTTTCATCGTCAATGTGAAGGTACAAGGGAAGCACTAAACCTGCAGTTGTGCATCGGAATCTAAAACTGGTTAGACACGATAGGCTCAAAACATACACACTCAGAAAAGTCAGTCTTCTTGTACTTAAGTGGGCATTGTGCCATTTGTATTTAATACCGGTGCAATGTCCGTGTTTCTTCGTCAATGTGAAGGTGCAAGGGCTGCAATAAACCCGCAGTTGTGCATCGGGATCTAAAGCTGGTTACACAGGGTAGGCTCAAATCATAGACACCCAGAAAAATCAGTCTTCTTGAACTAAAGTCTGCATTGTGCCATTTGAATTTAATTACAATGCTATTTTAGTGTTTCATCGTCAATGTAAAGGTCCAAGGGATGCAATAAACCTGCAGTTGTGCATCGGAATCTAAAACTGGTTACACAGGATAGGCTCATAATATAGACACTCAGAAAAGTGCGCCTTCTTGTACTTAAGTGAGCATTGTGCTATTTATATTTAATTCTGATGCAATTTCCGGGTTTCATTGTCAATGTAAAGGTCCAAGGGATGCAGTAAACCTGCAGTTGTGCATCGGAAACTAAAACTGGTTACACATGATAGGCTCAAAACATAGACACTCAGAAGTGTCAGTCATCTTGTTCTTAAGTGGGCATTGTGCCATTTGTATTTAATTCCGATGGAATTTCCGTGTTTCATCGTCAATGTGAAAGTGCAAGAGATGCAGTAAACCTGAAGTTGTGCATCGGAATCTAAAACTGGTTTCACAGGATTAGTTCGAAACATAGACAATCAGAAAAGTCAGTTTTCTTGTACTTAAGTCGGTATTGTGCCATTTGCATTTAATTCCGATGAAATTTCCGTGTTTCGTCGTCAATGTGAAGGTCCAAGAGATGCTGTAAACCTGCAGTTGTGCATCGGAATCTAAAACGCGTTTCGCAGGAAAGGCTCATAACATAGGCACTCAGAAAAGTCAGTCATCTTGTACTTAAGTCGGCGTTGTGCCATTTATATTTAATACCGATGCAATTTCCATGTTTCATCGTCAATGCAGTAAACCTGCAGTTGTGCATCGGAATCTAAAACTGGTTACACATGATGGACTCAAATCATAGACACTCAGAAAAGTCAGTCATCTTGTTCTTAAGTGGGCATTGTGCCATTTGCATTTATTTCCGATGGAATTTCCGTGTTTCATCGTCAATGTGAAGTTCCAAGGGATGCAGTAAACCTGCAGTTGTGCATCAGAATCTAAAACTGGGTACACGGGATATGCTAAAAACATAGACACTCAGTAAAGTCTGTTTTCTTGTACTTAAGTCGGCATTGTGCCATTTGTATTTAATTCCGATCCTATTTCCGTGTTTCATCGTCAATGTAAAGGTCCAAGGGGTGCAGTATACCTACAGTTGTGCATCGGAATCTAAAACTGGTTACACATGATAGTTTCAGAACATAGACACTCAGAAAATTTAGTCATCTTGTTCTTAAATGGGCATTGTGCCATTTGTATTTAATTCCGATGGAATTTTCGTGTTTCATCGTCAATATGAAAGACCATGGGATGCAGTAAACCTGCAGTTGTGCATCGGAATCTAAAACTGGTTTAACAGGATAGGCTCAAAGCATAGACACTCAGAAAAGTCAGTCTTCTTGTCCTTAAGTCGGCATTGTGCCACTTGTATTTCATTCCGATGCAATTTCTGTGTTTCATCGTCAATGTGAAGTTCCAAGGGATGCAGTAAACCTGCAGTTGTGCATCGGAATCTAAAACGGGTTTCACAGGATAGGCGCAAAACATAGAAAAGTCACTCTTCAGGTACTTAAGTCGGCATTGTGCCATTTGTATTTAATTCCGATGCAATTTCCGTGTTTCATCGTCAATGTGAAGGTCCAGTGGATGCAGTAAACCTGTAGTTGTGCATCGGAATCTAAAACTGGTTACACAGGAAAGGCTCATAACATAGACACTCAGAAAAGTCAGTCTTCTAGTACATAAGTCGGCGTTGTGCCATTTATATTTAATACCGATGCAATTTCCGTGTTTCATCGTCAATGTAAAGGTCCAAGGGATGCAGTAAACCTGCAGTTGTGCATAGGAATCTAAAACTGGTTACACATGATAGGCTCAAAACATAGACACTCAGAAAAGTCAGTCATCTTGATCTTAAGTGGGCATTGTGCCATTTGCATTTAATTCCGATGGAATTTCCGTGTTTCATCGTCAATGTGAAGTTCCAAGGGATGCAGTAAACCTGCAGTTGTGCATCAGAATCTAAAAGTGGGTTCACGGGATAGGCTAAAAACATAGACACTCAGAAAAGTCAGTCTTCTTGTACTTAAGTCGGCATTGTGCCATTTGTATTTAATTCCGATGCTATTTCCGTGTTTCGTTGTCTTTGTAAAGGTCAAGGGGTGCAGTATACCTACAGCTGTGCATCGGAATCTAAAACTGGTTACAGATGATAGGCTCAAAACATAGACACGCAGAAAAGTAAGTCTTCTCGTTATTAAGTCGGCCTTGTGCCATTTGTATTTAATCCCGATGCAATTTCCGTGTTTCATCGTCAATGTGAAGTTCCAAGGGATGCAGTAAACCTGCAGTTGTGCATCAGAATCTGAAACTGGATACACGGGATAGGCTCAAAGCATATACACTCAGAAAAGTCAGTCTACTTGTACTTAAGTCATCATTGTGCTTTTTGAATTTAATTCCGATGGAAGTTCCGTGTTTCATCGTGTATGTGAAGGTCCAAGGATGCAGTAAACCTGCAGTTGAGCATCGGAATCTAAAACTGGTTACACAGGATAGGCTCAAAACATTGACACTCAGAATAATCAGTCTTCTTGTACTTAAGTCGGCATTGAGCCATTTGTATTTAATTCCGATGCAGTTTCCGTGTTTCATCGTCAATGTGAAGGTCCAAGGTATGCAGTAAACCTGCAGTTGTACATCGGAATCTAAAACTGGTTACACATGATAGGCTGAAAACATAGACACTCAGAAAAGTCAGTATTCTTGTTCTTAAGTAAGCATTGTGCCATATGTATTTACTTCCGATGGAATTTCCGTGTTTCATCGTCAATGTGAAGTTGCAAGGGATGCAGTAAACCTTCAGTTGTGCATCAGAATCTAAAACTGGGTACACGCGATAGGCTAAAAACAAAGACACTCAGAAAAGTCAGTATTCTTGTTCTTAAGTAAGCATTGTGCCATTTGTATTTACTTCCGATGGAATTTCCGTGTTTCATCGTCAATGTGAAGTTGCAAGGGATGCAGTAAACCTGCAGTTGTGCATCGGAATCTAAAACTGGTTACACAGGATAGGCTCAAATCATACACGCTCAGAAAAGTCAGTCTTCATGTACTTAAGTCGGCGTTGTGCCACTTGTATTTAATTCCGATGCAATTTCCGTGTTTTATTGTCAATGAGAAGGTCCAAGGGAAGCAGTAAACCTGCAGTTGTGCATCGGAATCTAATACTGGTTAAACATGATAGGCTCAAAACATAGACACTCAGAAAAGTCAGTCATCTTCTTCTTAAGTGGGCATTGTGCCATTTGTATTTAATTCCGGTGCAACTTCCGTGTTTCATCGTCAATGTGAAGGTGCAAGGGATGCAGTAAACCTGTAGTTGTGCATCGGAAATTAAATCTGGTTATACAGGATAGGCTCAAAACATAGACACTCAGAAAAGTCAGTCATCTTGTACTTAAGTCGGCATTGTGCCATTTAAATTTAATTCCGATGCAATTTCCGGGTTTCATCGTCAATGTAAAGGTCCAAGGGTTGCAGTAAACCTGCAGTTGTGCATCGGTATCTAAAACTGGTTACACATGATAGGCTCAAAGCATAGACACTCAGAAAAGTCAGTCATCTTGTTCTTAAGTGGGCATTGTGCCATATGTATTTCATTTCGATGGAATTTCCGTGTTTCACCGTCAATGTGAAAGTGCAAGGGATGCAGTAAATCTGCAGTTGTGCATCGGAATCTAAAACTGGTTTCACAGGATAGGTTCGAAACATAGACAATCAGAAAAGTCAGTTTTCTTGTACTTAAGTCGGCATTGTGCCATTTGTTTTTAATTCCGATGCAATTTCCGTGTTTCATCGGCAATGTGAAGGACCAAACGATGCAGTAAACCTGCAGTTGAGAATCGGAATCTAAAATTGGTTACACAGGATAGGCTCAAACCACAGACACTCAGAAAAGTCTATCTTCTTGTACTTAAGTCGGCATTGTGACATTTGTATTTAATTCCGATTCAATTTCCGTGTTTCATCGTCAATGTGAAGGTCCAAGGTATGCAGTAAACCTGCAGTTGTGCATCGGAATCTAAACCTGGTTACACAGGATAGGCTCAAAACATAGACACTCAGAAAAGTCAGTCTTCTTGTACTTAAGTCGCATTGTGCCATTTGTATTTAATACCGGTGCAAAGTCCGTGTTTCATCGTCAATGTGAAGGTGCAAGGGATGCAATAAACCTGCAGTTGAGCATCGGAATCTAAAACTGGTCACACAGGGTAGGCTCAAAACATAGACACCCAGAAAAATCAGTCCTCTTGAACTTAAGTCTGCATTGTGCCATTTGAATTTAATTACAATGCTATCTTAGTGTTTCATTGTCAATGTGATGGTCCAAGGGATGCAATAAACCTGCAGTTGTGCATCGCAATCTAAAACTGGTTACACATGATAGGCTCAAAACACAGACACTCAGAAAAGTCAGTCATCTTGTTCTTAAGTGGGCACTGTGCCATTTGTATTTAATTCCGATGGAATTTCCGTGTTTCATCGTCAATGTGAAAGTGCAAGATATGCAGTAAACCTGCAGTTGTGCATCGGAATCTAAAACTGGCTTCACAGGATAGGTTCGAAACATAGACAATCAGAAAAGTCAGTTTTCTTGTACTTAAGTCGGCATTGTGCCATTTGTATTTTATTCCGATGCAATTTACGTGTTTCATCGTCAATGTGAAGGTCCAAGGGATGCAGTAAACCTGCAGTTGTGCATCGGAATCTAAAACTGGTTACACAGGATAGGCTAAAAACATAGAGACTCAGAAAATAGTCTTCTCGTACTTTAGTCGGAATTGTGCCATTTGAATTTAATTCCCATCCTATTTCCGTGTTTGATCGTCAATGTAAAGGTCCAAGGGGTGCAGTATACCTACAGTTGTGCATCGGAATCTAAAACTGGTTATACATAATAGGCTCAAAACATAGACACTCAGAAATGTCAGTCTTCTCGTACTTAAGTCAGCATTGTGCCAATTATATTTACTTCCGATGCAAGTTCCTTGTTTCATCGTCAATGTAAAGGTGCAAGGGATGCAGTAAACCTGCAGTTGTGGATCAGAATCTAAAACTGGTTACACAGGAGAGGCTCAAAACATAGACACTCAGAAAATTCAGTCCTCTTGCACTTATGCCGGCTTTGCCCATTTGTATTTAATTCCGATGCAATTTCCGTGTTTCATCGTCAATGTGAAGGTCCATGGGATGCGGAAAACCTGCAGTTGTGCATCGGAATTTAAAACTGGTTACACAGGATAGTCTCATAGCATAGACACTCAGAAAAGTCAGTCATCTTGTACTTAAGTCCACATTGTGCCATTTGTATTTAATTCCGATGCTATTTCCATGTTTCATCGTCAGTGTGAAGGACCAAGGGGTAAAGTATACCTACAGTTGTGCATCGGAATCTAAAACTGGTTAGACACGATAGGCTCAAAACATACACACTCAGAAAAGTCAGTCTTCTTGTACTTAAGTGGGCATTGTGCCATTTGTATTTAATACCGGTGCAATGTCCGTGTTTCTTCGTCAATGTGAAGGTGCAAGGGATGCAATAAACCCGCAGTTGTGCATCGGAATCTAAAACTGGTTACACAGGGTAGGCTCAAATCATAGACACCCAGAAAAATCAGTCTTCTTGAACTAAAGTCTGCATTGTGCCATTTGAATTTAATTACAATGCTATTTTAGTGTTTCATCGTCAATGTGAAGGTCCAAGGGATGCAATAAACCTGCAGTTGTGCAACGGAATCTAAAACTGGTTACACAGGATAGGCTCATAATATAGACACTCAGAAAAGTGAGCCTTCTTGTACTTAAGTAAGCATTGTGCTATTTATATTTAATTCTGATGCAATTTCTGGGTTTCATCGTCAATGTAAAGGTCCAAGGGATGCAGTAAACCTGCAGTTGTGCATCGGAAACTAAAACTGGTTACACATGATAGGCTCAAAACATAGACACTCAGAAAAGTCAGTCTACTTGTACTTAAGTCATCATTGTGCTTTTTGAATTTAATTCCGATGGAAGTTCCGTGTTTCATCGTGTATGTGAAGGTCCAAGGGATGCAGTAAACCTGCAGTTGTGCACCGGAATCTAAAACTGGTTAGACACGATAGGCTCAAAACATAGACACTCAGAAAAGTCAGTCTTCTCGTACTTAAGTGGGCATTGTGCCATTTGTATTTAATACCGATGCAATGTCCGTGTTTCTTCGTGAATGTGAAGGTGCAAGTGCTGCAATAAAACAGCAGTTGTGCATCGGAATGTAAAACTGGTTACACAGGGTAGGCTCAAAACATAGACACTCAGAAAAGTCAGTCTTCTAGTACTTCAGTCGGCATTGTGCCATTTGTATTTCATTACGATGCTATTTCAGTGTTTCAATAAACCTGCAGTTGTGCATTGGAATCTAAAACTGGTTACACAGGATAGTCTCAAAACATAGACACTCAGAAATGTCAGTCATCTTGTTCTTAAGTGGGCATTGTGCCATTTGTATTTAATTCCGATGGAATTTCCGTGTTTCATCGTCAATGTGAAACTGCAAGAGATGCAGTAAAACTGCAGTTGTGCATCGGAATCTAAAACTGGTTTCAGAGGATAGGTTCGAAACATAGACAATCAGAAAAGTCAGTTTTCTTGTACTTAAGTCGGCATTGTGCCATTTGTTTTTAATTCCGATGCAATTTCCGTGTTTCATCGGCAATGTGAAGGACCAAACGATGCAGCAAACCTGCAGTTGTGAATCCGAATCTAAAATTGGTTACACAGGATAGGCTCAAATCACAGACACTCAGAAAAGTCAATCTTCTTGTACTTAAGTCGGCATTGTGACATTTGTATTTAATTCCGATGCAATTTCCGTGTTTCATCATCAATGTGAAGGTCCAAGGTATGCAGTAAACGTGCAGTTGTGCATCGGAATCTAAAACTGGGTACACAGGATAGGCTCGAAACATACACTCAGAAAAGTCACTCTTCTTGTAGTTAAGTAATCATTGTGACATTTGTATTTAATTCCGATGCAATTTCCGTGTTTCATCGTCAATGTGAAGGTCCAAGGGATACAGTAAACCTGCAGTTGTGCATCAGAATCTAAAACTGGTTACACAGGGTAGTCTCATGAAATAGGCACTCAGAAATGTCAGTCTTCTTGTACTTAAGTCGGCATTATGCCATTTGTATTTAATTCCGATGCTATTTCAGTGTTTCATCGTCAATGTAAAGGCCCAAGAAGTGCAGTATACCTATAGTTGTGCATCGGAATCAAAAACTGGTTACACATGATAGGCTCAAATTATAGACACTCAGAAAAGTCAGTGTTCTTGTACTTAAGTGGGCATTGTGCCATTTGTATTTAATACCGATGCAATGTCCGTGTTTCATCGTCAATGTGAAGGTGCAAAGGATGCAGTTAACCTGCAGTTGTGCATCGGAATCTAAAACTTATTACACAGGATAGGCTAAAAACATAGACACTCAGAAAAGTAAGTCTTCTCGTACTTAAGTCTGCATTGTGCCATTTGTTTTTAATTCCGATGCAATTTCCGTGTTTCATCGGCAATGTGAAGGACCAAACGATGCAGTAATCCTGCAGTTGGGAATCGGAATCTAAAACTGGTTACGCAGGATAGGCTTAAAACATAGACACTTAGAAAAGTCAGTCTCCTTGTTCTTACGTCGGCATTGTGACATTTGTATTTAATTCCGATGCAATTTCCGTGTTTCATCGTCAATGTGAAGGTCCAATGTCCGCAGTAAACCTGCAGTTGTGAATCGGAATCTGAAACTGGTTACACAGGATAGGCTCAAAACATAGACACTCAGAAAAATCAGTCTTCTTGTATTTAAGTCGCATTGTGCCATTTATATTTAATTCCGATGCAATTTTCTTGTTTCATGGTCAATGTGAAGGTCCAAGGAACGCAGTAAACCTGCAGCTGTGAGTCGGAATCTAAAACTGGTTACACAGGATAGGCTCAAATCATAGACACCCAGAAAAATCAGTCTTCTTGAACTTAAGTCGGCATTGTGCCATTTGTATTTCATTACGATGCAATTTCCGTGTTTCATCGTCAATGTGAAGGTCCAAGGGATGCAGTAAACCTGCAGTTGTGCATCGGAATCTAAAACTGGTTACACAGGATAGGCTCAAAACATAGACACTCAGAAATGTCAGTCTTCTTGTATTTAAGTTGCATTGTGCCATTTATATTTAATTGCGATGCAATTTCCGTGTTTCATCGTCAATGTAAAGGTCCAAGGGATCAGTAAACCTGCAGTTGTGCATCGGAATCTAAAACTGGTTACACAGGGTAGGCTCATAACATAGCCACTCAGAAATGTCAGTCTTCTTGTACTTAAGTCGGCATTGTGCCATTTGTATTTCATTCTGATGCTATTTCAGTGTTTCGTAGTCAATTTAAAGGTCCAAGGGGTGCAGTATACCTACAGTTGTGCATCGGAATCTAAAAATGGTTACAGATGATAGGCTAAAAACATAGACACACAGAAAAGTAAGTCTTCTCGTACTTAAGTCTGCATTGTGCCATTTGTATTTAATTCCGATACAAATTCCGTGTTTCATCGGCAATGTGAAGGACCAAACGATGCAGTAAACCTGCAGTTGAGAATCGGAATCAAAAACTGGTTACACAGGATAGGCTCAAAACATAGACACTTAGAAAAGTCAGTCTCCTTGTACATAAGTCGGCATTGTGACATTTGTATTTAATTCCGATGCAATTTCCGTGTTTCATCGTCAATGTGAAGGTCCAATTTACGCAGTAAACCTGCAGTTGTGAATCGGAATATGAAACAGGTTACACAGGGTAGGCTCAAAACATAGACACTCAGAAAAATCAGTCTTCTTGTACTTAAGTCGCATTGTGGCATTTATATTTAATTCCGATGCAATTTCCGTATTTCATCGTCAATGTGAAGGTCCAAGGTATGCAGTAAACCTGCAGTTGTGCATCGGAATCTAAAACTGGTTTCACAGGATAGGCTCAAAACATAGACCCTCAGAAAAGACACTCTTCTTGTAGTTTAGTCCACATTGTGCCATTTGTATTTAATTCCGATGCTATTTCCGTGTTTCATCGTCGGTGTGAAGATCCAAGGGGTAAAGTATACCTACAGTTGTGCATCGGAATCTAAAACTGGTTACACATGATAGGCTCAAAACATAGACACTCAGACAAGTCAGTTTTCTTGTACTTAAGTCGGCATTGTGCCTTTTGTTTTTAATTCCGATGAAATTTCAGTGTTTCATCGTCAATGTGAAGGTCCAAGGGATGCAGTAAACCTGCAGTTGTGCATCGGGATCTAAAACTGGTTACACAGGATAGGCTCAAAACATAGACACTCAGAAAAGTCACTCTTCTTGTAGTTAAGTAATCATTTGATATTTGTATTTAATTCCGATGCAATTTCCGTGTTTCATCGTCAATGTGAAGGTCCAAGGGATGCAGTAAACCTGCAGTTGTGCATCGGAATCTAAAACTGGTTACACAGGGTAGGCTCATAAAATAGGCACTCAGAAATGTCAGTCTTCTTGTACTTAAGTCGGCATTATGCCATTTGTATTTAATTCTGATGCTATTTCAGTGTTTCATCGTCAATGTAAAGGTCCAAGGGGTGCAGTATACCTACAGTTGTGCATCGGATTCTAAAACTGGTTACACATGGTAGGCTCAAATTATAGACACTCAGAAAAGTCAGTGTTCTAGTACTTAAGTGGGCATTGTGCCATTTGTATTTAATACCGATGCAATGTCCGTGTTTCATCGTCAATGTGAAGGTCCAAGGGATGCAGTAAACCTGCAATTGTGCATCGGAATCTAAAACTGGTTACACAGGATAGGCTCAAAACATAGTCACTTAGAAAAGTCAGTCTTCTTGTACTTCAATCGGCATTGTGCCAATTGTATTTCATTCCGATGCAATTTCCGTGTTTCATCGTCAATGTGAAGGTATAAGGGATCCAGTAAACCTTCAGTTGTGCATCGGAATCTAATACTGGTTAAACATGATAGGCTCAAAACATAGACACTCAGAAAAATCCGTCTTCTTGTACTTATGTCGCATTGTGACATTTGTATTTAATTCCGATGCAATTTCCGTATTTCATCGCCAATGTGAAGGTCCAAGGTATGCAGTAAACCTGCAGTTGTGCATCGGAATCTAAAACTGGTTTCACAGGATAGGCTCAAAACATTGACACTCAGAAAAGTCACTCTTCTTGTAGTGAAGTCCACATTGTGCCATTTGTATTTAATTCCGATGCTATTTCCGTGTTTCATCGTCAGTGTGAAGGTCCAAGGGGTAAAGTATACCTACAGTTGTGCATCGGAATCTAAAACTGGTTACAGATGATAGGCTCAGAACATAGACACTCAGAAAAGTTAGTTTTCTTGTACTTAAGTCGGCATTGTGCCTTTTGTTTGTAATTCCGATGCAATTTCTGTGTTTCATCGTCAATGTGAAGGTCCAAGGTATGCAGTAAACCTGCAGTTGTACATCGGAATCTAAAACTGATTACACATGATAGGCTGAAAACATAGACACTCAGAAAAGTCAGTATTCTTGTTATTAAGTAAGCATTGTGCCATTTGTATTTACTTCCGATGGAATTTCCGTGTTTCATCGTCAATGTGAAGTTGCAAGGGATGCAGTAAACCTTCAGTTGTGCATCAGAATCTAAAACTGGGTACACGCGATAGGCTAAAAACAAAGACACTCAGAAAAGTCAGTCTTCTTGTACTTAAATCGGCATTGTGCCAATTGTATTTCATTCCGATGCAATTTCTGTCTTTCATCGTCAATGTGAAGGTCCAAGAGATGCTGTAAACCTGCAGTTGTGCATCGGAATCTAAAACGGGTTTCACAGGTTAGGCTCAAAACATAGACACTCAGAAAAGTCACTCTTCTTGTAGTTAAGTCGGCATTGTGCCAATTGTATTTCATTCCGATGCAATTTCCGTTTTTCATCGTCAATGTGTAGGTCCAAGGGATGCAGTAAACCTGCAGTTGTGCATCGGAATCTAAAACTGGTTACACAGGAAAGGCTCATAACATAAGCACTCAGAAAAGTCAGTCTTCTTGAACTTAAGTCGGCATTGTGCCATTTGTGTTTAATTACGATGCAATTTCCGTGTTTCATCGTCAATGTGAAGGTCCAAGGGATGCAGTAAACCTGCAGTTGTGCATCGGAATCTAAAACTGGTTACACAGGATAGGCTCAAAACATAGAAACTCAGAAAAATCAGTCTTCTTGTACTTATGTCGCATTGTGACATTTGTATTTAATTCCGATGCAATTTCCGTCTTTCATCGTCAATGTGAATGTACAAGGTATGCAGTAAACCTGCAGTTGTGCATCGGAATCTAAAACTGGTTTCACAGGATAGGCTCAAAACATAGACACTCAGAAAAGTCACTCTTCTTCTAGTTAAGTCCACATTGTGCCATTTGTATTTAATTCCGATGCTATTTCCGTGTTTCATCGTCAGTGTGAAGGTCCAAGGGGTAAAGTATACCTACAGTTGTGCATCGGAATCTAAAACTGGTTACACATGATAGGCTCAAAACATAGACACTCAGAAAAGTCAGTTTTCTTGTACTTAAGTCGGCATTGTGCCATTTGTTTTTAATTCCGATGCAATTTCCGTGTTTCATCGTCAATGTGAAGGTCCAAGGGATGCAGTAAACCTGCAGTTGTGCACCGGAATCTAAAACTGGTTAGACACGATAGGCTCAAATCATAGACACTCAGAAAAGTCAGTCTTCTCGTACTTAAGTGGGCATTGTGCCATTTGTATTTAATACCGATGCAATGTCCGTGTTTCTTCGTGAATGTGAATGTGCAAGTGATGCAATAAAACAGCAGTTGTGCATCGGAATGTAAAACTGGTTACACAGGGTAGGCTCAAAACATAGACACTCAGAAAAGTCAGTCTTCTTGAACTTAAGTCGGCATTGTGCAATTAGAATTTAATTCCGATGCAATTTCCGTGTTTTATCGTCAATGAGAAGGTCCAATGGAAGCAGTAAACCTGCAGTTGTGCATCGGAATCTAAAACTGGTTACACAGGGAAGGCTCACATCATAGACACACAGAAAAGTCAGTCTTCTAGTACTTCAGTCGGCATTGTGCCATTTGTATTTCATTACGATGCTATTTCAGTGTTTCAATAAACCTGCAGTTGTGCATTGGAATCTAAAACTGGTTACACAGGATAGTCTCAAAACATAGACACTTAGAAACGTCAGTCTTCTTGTACTTAAGTCGGCATTGTGCCACTTATATTTAATTCCGATGCTATTTCCGTGTTTCATCGTCAAGGTGAAGGTCTAAGGGATGCAGTAAACCTGCAGTTATAATTCGGAATCTAAAACTGGTTACACAGGATAGGCTCATACCATAGACACTCAGAAAAGTCGGCCTTCTTGTACTTAAGTAAGCATTGTGCCGTTTATATTTAATTCCGATGCAATTTCCGGGTTTCATCGTCAATGTAAAGGTCCAAGGGATGCAGTAAACCTGCAGTTGTGCATCGGAATCTAAAACTAATTACACATGATAGGCTCAAAACATAGACACTCAGAAATGTCAGTCATCTTGTTCTTAAGTGGGCATTGTGCCATTTGTATTTAATTCCGATGGAATTTCCGTGTTTCATCGTCAATGTGAAACTGCAAGAGATGCAGTAAACCTGCAGTTGTGCATCGGAATCTAAAACTGGTTTCAGAGGATAGGTTCGAAACATAGACAATCAGAAAAGTCATTTTCTTGTACTTAAGTCGGCATTGTGCCATTTGTTTTTAATTCCGATGCAATTTCCGTGTTTCATCGGCAATGTGAAGGACCAAACGATGCAGCAAACCTGCAGTTGAGAATCCGAATCTAAAATTGGTTACACAGGATAGGCTCAAATCACAGACACTCAGAAAAGTCAATCTTCTTGTACTTAAGTCGGCATTGTGACATTTGTATTTAATTCAGATGCAATTTCCGTGTTTCATCGTCAATGTGAAGGTCCAAGGTATGCAGTAAACCTGCAGTTGTGCATCGGAATCTAAAACTGGTTACACAGGATAGGCTCAAAACATACACTCAGGAAAGTCAGTCTTCTTGTACTTAAGTCGCATTGTCCCATTTATATTTAATTCCAATGCAATTTCCGTGTTTCATCGTCAATGTAAAGGTCCAAGGGATGCAGTAAACCTGCAGTTGTGTATCGGAATCTAAAACTGGTTACACAGGATGGGCTCAAAACATAGACACTCAGAAAAGTCACTCTACTTGTAGTTAAGTAATCATTGTGACATTTGTATTTAATTCCGATGCAATTTCCGTGTTTCATCGTCAATGTGAAGGTCCAAGGGATACAGTAAACCTGCAGTTGTGCATCAGCATCTAAAACTGGTTACACAGGGTAGGCTCAGACATAGACACTCAGAAAAATCAGTCTTCTTGTACTTAAGTCGCATTGTGGCATTTATATTTAATTCCGATGCAATTTCCGTGTTTCATCGTCAATGTAAAGGTCCAAGGGATGCAGTAAATCTGCAGTTGTGCATTGGAATCTAAAACTGGTTACACAGGATTACCTCAAACATAGACACTCAGAAAAGTCAGTCTTCTTGACTTAAGTCGTCATTGTGCCATTTGTATTTAATTACGATGCAATTTCCGTGTTTCATCGTCAATGTGAAGGTATAAGGGATGCAGTAAACCTTCAGTTGTGCATCGGAATCTAATACTGGTTAAACATGATAGGCTCAAAACATAGACACTCAGAAAAATCCGTCTTCTTGTACTTATGTCGCATTGTGACATTTGTATTTAATTCCGATGCAATTTCCGTATTTCATCGTCAATGTGAAGGTCCAAGGTATGCAGTAAACCTGCAGTTGTGCATCGGAATCTAAAACTGGTTTCACAGGATAGGCTCAAAACATAGACACTCAGAAAAGTCACTCTTCTTGTAGTGAAGTCCACATTGTGCCATTTGTATTTAATTCCGATGCTATTTCCGTGTTTCATCGTCAGTGTGAAGGTCCAAGGGGTAAAGTATACCTACAGTTGTGCATCGGAATCTAAAACTGGTTACAGATAATAGGCTCAAAACATAGACACTCAGAAAAGTTAGTTTTCTTGTACTTAAGTCGGCATTGTGCCTTTTGTTTATAATTCCGATGCAATTTCAGGGTTTCATCGTCAATGTGAAGGTCCAAGGGATGCAGTAGACCTGCAGTTGCGCACCGGAATCTAAAACTGGTTAGACACGATAGGCTCAAAACAAAGACACTCCGAAATGTCAGTCTCCTTGTACTTAAGTGGGCATTGTGCCATTTGTATTTAATACCGATGCAATGTCCGTGTTTCTTCGTCAATGTGAAGGTGCAAGGGATGCAATAAAACAGCAGTTGTGCATCGGAAGCTAAAACTGGTTACACAGGGTAGGCTCAAAACATAGTCACTCAGAAAATTCAGTCTTCTTGAACTTAAGTCGGCAATGTGCAATTAGAATTTAATTACGATGCAATTTCTGTGTTTCATCGTCAATGAGATGGTCCAAGGGATGCAGTAAACCTGCAGTTGTGCATTGGAATCTAAAACTGGTTACACGGGATAGTCTCAAAACATAGACACTCAGAAAAGTGAGTCTTCTTGTACTTAAGTGGGCATTGTGCCATTTGTATTTAATTCCGATGGAATTACCGTGTTTCATCGTCAATGTGAAACTGCAAGAGATGCAGTAAACCTGCAGTTGTCCATCGGAATCTAAAACTGGTTTCACAGGATAGGTTCGAAACATACACAATCAGAAAAGTCAGTTTTCTTGTAGTTAAGTTGGCATTGTGCCATTTGTTTTTAATTCCGATGCAATTTCCGTGTTTCATCGGCAATGTGAAGGACCAAACGATGCAGTAAACCTGCAGTTGAGAATCCGAATCTAAAATTGGTTACACAGGATAGGCTCAAATCACAGACACTCAGAAAAGTCAATATTCTTGTACTTAAGTCGGCATTGAGACATTTGTATTTAATTCCGATGCAATTTCCATGTTTCATCGTCAATGTGAAGATCCAAGGTATGCAGTAAACCTGCAGTTGTGCATCGGAATCTAAAACTGGTTACACAGGATAGGCTCAAAACATAGACACTCAGAAAAGTCAGTCTTCTTGTACTTAAGTCGCATTGTGCCATTTATATTTAATTCCGATGCAATTTCATCGTCAATGTAAAGGTCCAAGGGATGCAGTAAACCTGCAGTTGTGTATCGGAATCTAAAACTGGTTTCACAGGATAGGCTCAAAACATAGACACTAAGAAAAGTCACTCTTCTTGTAGTTAAGTAATCATTGTGACATTTGTATTTAATTCCGATGCAATTTCCGTGTTTCATCGTCAATGTGAAGGTCCAAGGAATGCAGTAAACCTGCAGTTGTGCATCGGTATCTAAAACTGGTTACACAGGGTAGGCTCATAAAATAGACACTCAGAAATGTCCGTCCTCTTGTACTTAAGTCGGCATTATGCTATTTGTACTTAATTCCGATGCTATTTCAGTGTTTCATCGTCAATGTAAAGGTCCAAGGGGTGCAGTATACCTACTGTTGTGCATCGGAATCTAAAACTGGTTACACATGATAGGCTCAAAATATAGACACTCAGAAAAGTCAGTCTTCTTGAACTTAAGTCGGCATTGTGCCATTTGTATTTCATTACGATGCAATTTCCGTGTTTCATCGTCAATGTGAAGGTCCAAGGGATGCAGTAAACCTGCAGTTGTCCATCGGAATCTAATTCTGGTTAAAAATGATAGGCTCAAAACATAGACACTCAGAAAAATCAGTCTTTTTGTACTTAAGTCGCATTGTGCCATTTATATTTAATTCCGATGCAATTTTCGTGTTTCATCGTCAATGTAAAGGTCCAAGGGATGCAGTAAACCTGCAGTTGTGCATCGGAATCTAAAACGGGTTACACAGGATAGGCTCAAAACATATACACGCAGAAAAGTCACTCTTCTTGTAGTTAGGTAATCATTGTGACATTTGTATTTAATTCCGATGCAATTAACGTGTTTCATCGTCAATGTGAAGGTCCAAGGGATGCAGTAAACCTGTGGTTGTGCATCGGAATCTAAAACTGGTTACACAGGGTAGGCTCTTAACATAGACACTCAGAAAAGTCAGTCTTCTTGAACTTAAGTCGGCATTGTGCAATTAGAATTTAATTCCGATGCAATTTCCGTGTTTTATCGTCAATGAGAAGGTCCAATGGAAGCAGTAAACCTGCAGTTGTGCATCGGAATCTAAAACTGGTTACACAGGGAAGGCTCACATCATAGACACACAGAAAAGTCAGTCTTCTAGTACTTCAGTCGGCATTGTGCCATTTGTATTTCATTACGATGCTATTTCAGTGTTTCAATAAACCTGCAGTTGTGCATTGGAATCTAAAACTGGTTACACAGGATAGTCTCAAAACATAGACACTTAGAAACGTCAGTCTTCTTGTACTTAAGTCGGCATTGTGCCACTTATATTTAATTCCGATGCTATTTCCGTGTTTCATCGTCAAGGTGAAGGTCTAAGGGATGCAGTAAACCTGCAGTTATAATTCGGAATCTAAAACTGGTTACACAGGATAGGCTCATACCATAGACACTCAGAAAAGTCGGCCTTCTTGTACTTAAGTAAGCATTGTGCCGTTTATATTTAATTCCGATGCAATTTCCGGGTTTCATCGTCAATGTAAAGGTCCAAGGGATGCAGTAAACCTGCAGTTGTGCATCGGAATCTAAAACTAATTACACATGATAGGCTCAAAACATAGACACTCAGAAATGTCAGTCATCTTGTTCTTAAGTGGGCATTGTGCCATTTGTATTTAATTCCGATGGAATTTCCGTGTTTCATCGTCAATGTGAAACTGCAAGAGATGCAGTAAACCTGCAGTTGTGCATCGGAATCTAAAACTGGTTTCAGAGGATAGGTTCGAAACATAGACAATCAGAAAAGTCATTTTCTTGTACTTAAGTCGGCATTGTGCCATTTGTTTTTAATTCCGATGCAATTTCCGTGTTTCATCGGCAATGTGAAGGACCAAACGATGCAGCAAACCTGCAGTTGAGAATCCGAATCTAAAATTGGTTACACAGGATAGGCTCAAATCACAGACACTCAGAAAAGTCAATCTTCTTGTACTTAAGTCGGCATTGTGACATTTGTATTTAATTCAGATGCAATTTCCGTGTTTCATCGTCAATGTGAAGGTCCAAGGTATGCAGTAAACCTGCAGTTGTGCATCGGAATCTAAAACTGGTTACACAGGATAGGCTCAAAACATACACTCAGGAAAGTCAGTCTTCTTGTACTTAAGTCGCATTGTCCCATTTATATTTAATTCCAATGCAATTTCCGTGTTTCATCGTCAATGTAAAGGTCCAAGGGATGCAGTAAACCTGCAGTTGTGTATCGGAATCTAAAACTGGTTACACAGGATGGGCTCAAAACATAGACACTCAGAAAAGTCACTCTACTTGTAGTTAAGTAATCATTGTGACATTTGTATTTAATTCCGATGCAATTTCCGTGTTTCATCGTCAATGTGAAGGTCCAAGGGATACAGTAAACCTGCAGTTGTGCATCAGCATCTAAAACTGGTTACACAGGGTAGGCTCAGACATAGACACTCAGAAAAATCAGTCTTCTTGTACTTAAGTCGCATTGTGGCATTTATATTTAATTCCGATGCAATTTCCGTGTTTCATCGTCAATGTAAAGGTCCAAGGGATGCAGTAAATCTGCAGTTGTGCATTGGAATCTAAAACTGGTTACACAGGATTACCTCAAACATAGACACTCAGAAAAGTCAGTCTTCTTGACTTAAGTCGTCATTGTGCCATTTGTATTTAATTACGATGCAATTTCCGTGTTTCATCGTCAATGTGAAGGTATAAGGGATGCAGTAAACCTTCAGTTGTGCATCGGAATCTAATACTGGTTAAACATGATAGGCTCAAAACATAGACACTCAGAAAAATCCGTCTTCTTGTACTTATGTCGCATTGTGACATTTGTATTTAATTCCGATGCAATTTCCGTATTTCATCGTCAATGTGAAGGTCCAAGGTATGCAGTAAACCTGCAGTTGTGCATCGGAATCTAAAACTGGTTTCACAGGATAGGCTCAAAACATAGACACTCAGAAAAGTCACTCTTCTTGTAGTGAAGTCCACATTGTGCCATTTGTATTTAATTCCGATGCTATTTCCGTGTTTCATCGTCAGTGTGAAGGTCCAAGGGGTAAAGTATACCTACAGTTGTGCATCGGAATCTAAAACTGGTTACAGATAATAGGCTCAAAACATAGACACTCAGAAAAGTTAGTTTTCTTGTACTTAAGTCGGCATTGTGCCTTTTGTTTATAATTCCGATGCAATTTCAGGGTTTCATCGTCAATGTGAAGGTCCAAGGGATGCAGTAGACCTGCAGTTGCGCACCGGAATCTAAAACTGGTTAGACACGATAGGCTCAAAACAAAGACACTCCGAAATGTCAGTCTCCTTGTACTTAAGTGGGCATTGTGCCATTTGTATTTAATACCGATGCAATGTCCGTGTTTCTTCGTCAATGTGAAGGTGCAAGGGATGCAATAAAACAGCAGTTGTGCATCGGAAGCTAAAACTGGTTACACAGGGTAGGCTCAAAACATAGTCACTCAGAAAATTCAGTCTTCTTGAACTTAAGTCGGCAATGTGCAATTAGAATTTAATTACGATGCAATTTCTGTGTTTCATCGTCAATGAGATGGTCCAAGGGATGCAGTAAACCTGCAGTTGTGCATTGGAATCTAAAACTGGTTACACGGGATAGTCTCAAAAGATAGACACTCAGAAAAGTGAGTCTTCTTGTACTTAAGTGGGCATTGTGCCATTTGTATTTAATTCCGATGGAATTACCGTGTTTCATCGTCAATGTGAAAGTGCAAGAGATGCAGTAAACCTGCAGTTGTCCATCGGAATCTAAAACTGGTTTCACAGGATAGGTTCGAAACATACACAATCAGAAAAGTCAGTTTTCTTGTAGTTAAGTTGGCATTGTGCCATTTGTTTTTAATTCCGATGCAATTTCCGTGTTTCATCGGCAATGTGAAGGACCAAACGATGCAGTAAACCTGCAGTTGAGAATCCGAATCTAAAATTGGTTACACAGGATAGGCTCAAATCACAGACACTCAGAAAAGTCAATATTCTTGTACTTAAGTCGGCATTGAGACATTTGTATTTAATTCCGATGCAATTTCCATGTTTCATCGTCAATGTGAAGATCCAAGGTATGCAGTAAACCTGCAGTTGTGCATCGGAATCTAAAACTGGTTACACAGGATAGGCTCAAAACATAGACACTCAGAAAAGTCAGTCTTCTTGTACTTAAGTCGCATTGTGCCATTTATATTTAATTCCGATGCAATTTCATCGTCAATGTAAAGGTCCAAGGGATGCAGTAAACCTGCAGTTGTGTATCGGAATCTAAAACTGGTTTCACAGGATAGGCTCAAAACATAGACACTAAGAAAAGTCACTCTTCTTGTAGTTAAGTAATCATTGTGACATTTGTATTTAATTCCGATGCAATTTCCGTGTTTCATCGTCAATGTGAAGGTCCAAGGAATGCAGTAAACCTGCAGTTGTGCATCGGTATCTAAAACTGGTTACACAGGGTAGGCTCATAAAATAGACACTCAGAAATGTCCGTCCTCTTGTACTTAAGTCGGCATTATGCTATTTGTACTTAATTCCGATGCTATTTCAGTGTTTCATCGTCAATGTAAAGGTCCAAGGGGTGCAGTATACCTACTGTTGTGCATCGGAATCTAAAACTGGTTACACATGATAGGCTCAAAATATAGACACTCAGAAAAGTCAGTCTTCTTGAACTTAAGTCGGCATTGTGCCATTTGTATTTCATTACGATGCAATTTCCGTGTTTCATCGTCAATGTGAAGGTCCAAGGGATGCAGTAAACCTGCAGGTGTCCATCGGAATCTAATTCTGGTTAAAAATGATAGGCTCAAAACATAGACACTCAGAAAAATCAGTCTTTTTGTACTTAAGTCGCATTGTGCCATTTATATTTAATTCCGATGCAATTTTCGTGTTTCATCGTCAATGTAAAGGTCCAAGGGATGCAGTAAACCTGCAGTTGTGCATCGGAATCTAAAACGGGTTACACAGGATAGGCTCAAAACATATACACGCAGAAAAGTCACTCTTCTTGTAGTTAGGTAATCATTGTGACATTTGTATTTAATTCCGATGCAATTAACGTGTTTCATCGTCAATGTGAAGGTCCAAGGGATGCAGTAAACCTGTGGTTGTGCATCGGAATCTAAAACTGGTTACACAGGGTAGGCTCTTAACATAGACACTCAGAAATATCAGTCTTCTTGTACTTTAGTCGGCATTGTGCCATTTGTATTTAATTCCGATGCTATTTCAGTGTTTCATCGTGAATGTAAAGGTGCAAGGGGTGCAGTATACCTACAGTTGTGCATCGGAATCTAAAACTGGTTACACATGATAGGCTCAAAATACAGACACTCAGAAAAGTCAGTGTTCTTGTACTTAAGTGGACATTGTGCTATTTGGATTTAATACCGATGCAATGTCCGTGTTTCATCGTCAATGTGATGGTGCAAAGGATGCAGTAAACCTGCAGTTGTGCATCGGAATCTAAAACTTATTACACAGGATAGGCTAAAAACATAGACACTCAGAAAAGTAAGTCTTCTCGTACTTAAATCTGCATTGTGCCATTTGTATTTAATTCCGATGCAATTTCCGTGTTTCATCGGCAATGTGAAGGACCAAACGATGCAGTAAACCTGCAGTTGAGAATCGGAATCTAAAACTGGTTACACAGGATAGGCTCAAAACATAGACACTTAGAAAAGTCAGTCTCCTTGTACTTAAATCGTGATTGTGACATTTGTATTTAATTCCGATGCAATTTCCGTATTTCTTCGTCAATGTGAAGGTCCAATTTACGCAGTAAACCTGCAGTTGTGAATCGGAATCTGAAACTGGTTACACAGGGTAGGCTCAAAACATAGACACTCAGAAAAGTCACTCTTCTTGTAGTTAAGTAATCATTGTGACATTTGTATTTAATTCCGATGCAATTTCCGTGTTTCATCGTCAATGTGAAGGTCCAAGGGATACAGTAAACCTGCAGTTGTGCATCAGCATCTAAAACTGGTTACACAGGGTAGGCTCAGACATAGACACTCAGAAAAATCAGTCTTCTTGTACTTAAGTCGCATTGTGGCATTTATATTTAATTCCGATGCAATTTCCGTGTTTCATCGTCAATGTAAAGGTCCAAGGGATGCAGTAAATCTGCAGTTGTGCATTGGAATCTAAAACTGGTTACACAGGATTACCTCAAACATAGACACTCAGAAAAGTCAGTCTTCTTGACTTAAGTCGTCATTGTGCCATTTGTATTTAATTACGATGCAATTTCCGTGTTTCATCGTCAATGTGAAGGTATAAGGGATGCAGTAAACCTTCAGTTGTGCATCGGAATCTAATACTGGTTAAACATGATAGGCTCAAAACATAGACACTCAGAAAAATCCGTCTTCTTGTACTTATGTCGCATTGTGACATTTGTATTTAATTCCGATGCAATTTCCGTATTTCATCGTCAATGTGAAGGTCCAAGGTATGCAGTAAACCTGCAGTTGTGCATCGGAATCTAAAACTGGTTACACAGGATAGGCTCAAAACATACACTCAGGAAAGTCAGTCTTCTTGTACTTAAGTCGCATTGTCCCATTTATATTTAATTCCAATGCAATTTCCGTGTTTCATCGTCAATGTAAAGGTCCAAGGGATGCAGTAAACCTGCAGTTGTGTATCGGAATCTAAAACTGGTTACACAGGATGGGCTCAAAACATAGACACTCAGAAAAGTCACTCTTCTTGTAGTTAAGTAATCATTGTGACATTTGTATTTAATTCCGATGCAATTTCCGTGTTTCATCGTCAATGTGAAGGTCCAAGGGATACAGTAAACCTGCAGTTGTGCATCAGCATCTAAAACTGGTTACACAGGGTAGGCTCAGACATAGACACTCAGAAAAATCAGTCTTCTTGTACTTAAGTCGCATTGTGGCATTTATATTTAATTCCGATGCAATTTCCGTGTTTCATCGTCAATGAGAAGGTCCAAGGGATGCAGTAAATCTGCAGTTGTGCATTGGAATCTAAAACTGGTTACACAGGATTACCTCAAACATAGACACTCAGAAAAGTCAGTCTTCTTGACTTAAGTCGTCATTGTGCCATTTGTATTTAATTACGATGCAATTTCCGTGTTTCATCGTCAATGTGAAGGTATAAGGGATGCAGTAAACCTTCAGTTGTGCATCGGAATCTAATACTGGTTAAACATGATAGGCTCAAAACATAGACACTCAGAAAAATCCGTCTTCTTGTACTTATGTCGCATTGTGACATTTGTATTTAATTCCGATGCAATTTCCGTATTTCATCGTCAATGTGAAGGTCCAAGGTATGCAGTAAACCTGCAGTTGTGCATCGGAATCTAAAACTGGTTTCACAGGATAGGCTCAAAACATAGACACTCAGAAAAGTCACTCTTCTTGTAGTGAAGTCCACATTGTGCCATTTGTATTTAATTCCGATGCTATTTCCGTGTTTCATCGTCAGTGTGAAGGTCCAAGGGGTAAAGTATACCTACAGTTGTGCATCGGAATCTAAAACTGGTTACAGATAATAGGCTCAAAACATAGACACTCAGAAAAGTTAGTTTTCTTGTACTTAAGTCGGCATTGTGCCTTTTGTTTATAATTCCGATGCAATTTCAGGGTTTCATCGTCAATGTGAAGGTCCAAGGGATGCAGTAGACCTGCAGTTGCGCACCGGAATCTAAAACTGGTTAGACACGATAGGCTCAAAACAAAGACACTCCGAAATGTCAGTCTCCTTGTACTTAAGTGGGCATTGTGCCATTTGTATTTAATACCGATGCAATGTCCGTGTTTCTTCGTCAATGTGAAGGTGCAAGGGATGCAATAAAACAGCAGTTGTGCATCGGAAGCTAAAACTGGTTACACAGGGTAGGCTCAAAACATAGTCACTCAGAAAATTCAGTCTTCTTGAACTTAAGTCGGCAATGTGCAATTAGAATTTAATTACGATGCAATTTCTGTGTTTCATCGTCAATGAGATGGTCCAAGGGATGCAGTAAACCTGCAGTTGTGCATTGGAATCTAAAACTGGTTACACGGGATAGTCTCAAAACATAGACACTCAGAAAAGTGAGTCTTCTTGTACTTAAGTGGGCATTGTGCCATTTGTATTTAATTCCGATGGAATTACCGTGTTTCATCGTCAATGTGAAAGTGCAAGAGATGCAGTAAACCTGCAGTTGTCCATCGGAATCTAAAACTGGTTTCACAGGATAGGTTCGAAACATACACAATCAGAAAAGTCAGTTTTCTTGTAGTTAAGTTGGCATTGTGCCATTTGTTTTTAATTCCGATGCAATTTCCGTGTTTCATCGGCAATGTGAAGGACCAAACGATGCAGTAAACCTGCAGTTGAGAATCCGAATCTAAAATTGGTTACACAGGATAGGCTCAAATCACAGACACTCAGAAAAGTCAATATTCTTGTACTTAAGTCGGCATTGAGACATTTGTATTTAATTCCGATGCAATTTCCATGTTTCATCGTCAATGTGAAGATCCAAGGTATGCAGTAAACCTGCAGTTGTGCATCGGAATCTAAAACTGGTTACACAGGATAGGCTCAAAACATAGACACTCAGAAAAGTCAGTCTTCTTGTACTTAAGTCGCATTGTGCCATTTATATTTAATTCCGATGCAATTTCATCGTCAATGTAAAGGTCCAAGGGATGCAGTAAACCTGCAGTTGTGTATCGGAATCTAAAACTGGTTTCACAGGATAGGCTCAAAACATAGACACTAAGAAAAGTCACTCTTCTTGTAGTTAAGTAATCATTGTGACATTTGTATTTAATTCCGATGCAATTTCCGTGTTTCATCGTCAATGTGAAGGTCCAAGGAATGCAGTAAAGCTGCAGTTGTGCATCGGTATCTAAAACTGGTTACACAGGGTAGGCTCATAAAATAGACACTCAGAAATGTCCGTCCTCTTGTACTTAAGTCGGCATTATGCTATTTGTACTTAATTCCGATGCTATTTCAGTGTTTCATCGTCAATGTAAAGGTCCAAGGGGTGCAGTATACCTACTGTTGTGCATCGGAATCTAAAACTGGTTACACATGATAGGCTCAAAATACAGACACTCAGAAAAGTCAGTGTTCTTGTACTTAAGTGGACATTGTGCTATTTGGATTTAATACCGATGCAATGTCCGTGTTTCATCGTCAATGTGATGGTGCAAAGGATGCAGTAAACCTGCAGTTGTGCATCGGAATCTAAAACTTATTACACAGGATAGGCTAAAAACATAGACACTCAGAAAAGTAAGTCTTCTCGTACTTAAGTCTGCATTGTGCCATTTGTATTTAATTCCGATGCAATTTCCGTGTTTCATCGGCAATGTGAAGGACCAAACGATGCAGTAAACCTGCAGTTGAGAATCGGAATCTAAAACTGGTTACACAGGATAGGCTCAAAACATAGACACTTAGAAAAGTCAGTCTCCTTGTACTTAAATCGTGATTGTGACATTTGTATTTAATTCCGATGCAATTTCCGTATTTCTTCGTCAATGTGAAGGTCCAATTTACGCAGTAAACCTGCAGTTGTGAATCGGAATCTGAAACTGGTTACACAGGGTAGGCTCAAAACATAGACACTCAGAAAAATCAGTCTTCTTGTACTTAAGCCGCTTTGTGCCATTTATATTTAATTCCGATGCAATTTCCGTGTTTCATCGTCAATGCAAAGGTCCAAGGGATGCAGTAAACCTGCAGTTGGGCATGGGAATCTAAAACTGGTTACACAGGATAGGCTCAAAACATAGACACTCAGAAAAGTCAGTCTTCATGAACTTAAGTCGACATTGTGCCATTTGTATTTAATTACGATGCAATTTCCGTGTTTCATCGTCAATGTGAACATCCAAGGGATGCAGTAAACCTGCAGTTGTGTATCGGAATCTAATACTGGTTAAACATAATAGGCTCAAAACATAGACACTCAGAAAAATCAGTCTTCTTGTACTTAAGTCGCATTGTGATATTTGTATTTAATTCCGATGCAATTTCCGTGTTTCATCGTCAATGTAAAGGTCCAAGGTATGCAGTAAACCTGCAGTTGTGCATCGGAATCTAAAACTAGTTTCACAGGATAGGCTCAAAACATAGACACTCAGAAAAGTCACTCTTCTTGTAGTTAAGTCCACATTGTGCCATTTGTATTTAATTCCGATGCTATTTCCGTGTTTCATCGTCAGTGTGAAGGTCCAAGGGGTAAAGTATACCTACAGTTGTGCATCGGAATCTAAAACTGGTTACACATGATAGGCTCAAAACATAGACACTCAGAAAAGTCAGTTTTCTTGTACTTAAGTCGGAATTGTGCCTTTTGTTTCTAATTCCGATGCAATTTCCGTGTTTCATCGTGAATGTGATGGTCCAAGGGATGCAGTAAACCTGCAGTTGTGCATCGGAATCTAAAACTGGTTACACAGGATAGGCTCAAAACATAGACACTCAGAAAATTCAGTCTTCTTGTACTTAAGTCCTATTGTGCCATTTATATTTAATTCCGATGCAATATGCGTGTTTCATCGGCAATGTAAAGGTCCAAGGGATGCAGTAAACCTGCAGTTGTGCAACGGAATCTAAAACTGGTTAGAACCGATAGGCTCAAAACAACCCCCTCAGAAAAGTCTGTCTTCTTGTACTTAAGTCGGCGTTGTGCCACTTGTATTTAATTCCGATGCAATTTCCGTGTTTTATCGTCAATGAGAAGGTCCAAGGGAAGCAGTAAACCGGCAGTTGTGCATCGGAATCTAATACTAGTTAAACATGATAGCCTCAAAACATAGACACTCAGAAAAGTCAGTCATCTTCTTCTTAAGTAGGCATTGTGCCATTTGTATTTAATTCCGGTGCAACTTCCGTGTTGCGTCGTCAATGTGAAGGTGCAAGGGATGCAGTAAACCTGCAGTTGTGCATCGGAATTTAAATCTGGTTATACAGGATAGGCTCAAAACATAGACACTCAGAAAAGTCAGTCATCTTGTACTTAAGTCGGCATTGTGCCATTTAAATTTAATTCCGATGCAATTTCCGGGTTTCATCGTCAATGTAATGGTCCAAGGGATGCAGTAAACCTGCAGTTGTGCATCGGTATCTAAAACTGGTTACACATGATAGGCTCAAAACATAGACACTCAGAAAAGTCAGTCATCTTGTTCTTAAGTGGGCATTGTGCCATATGTATTTCATTTCGATGGAATTTCCGTGTTTCATTGTCAATGTGAAAGTGCAAGGGATGCAGTAAATCTGCAGTTGTGCATCGGAATCTAAAGCTGATTACACAGGATAGGCTCAAATCACAGACACTCAGAAAAGTCAATCTTCTTGTACTTAAGTCGGCATTGTGACATTTGTATTTAGTTCCGATTCAATTTCCGTGTTTCATCGTCAATGTGAAGGTCCAAGGTATGCAGTAAACCTGCAGTTGTGCATCGGAATCTAGAACTGGTTACACAGGATAGGCTCAAAACATAGACACTCAGAAAAGTCAGTCTTCTTGTACTTAATTCGCATTGTGCCATTTATATTTAATTCCGATGCAATATCCATGTTTCATCGTCAATGTGAAGGTCCAAGGGATGCAGTAAACCTGCAGTTGTGCATCGGAATCTAAAACTGGTTAGACACGATAGGCTCAAAACATACACACTCAGAAAAGTCTGTCTTCTTGTTCTTAAGTGGGCATTGTGCCATTTGTATTTAATACCGGTGCAATGTCCGTGTTTCTTCGTCAATGTGAAGGTGCAAGGGATGCAATAAACCAGCAGTTGTGCATCGGAATCTAAAACTGGTTACACAGGATAGGCTCAAAACATAGACACCCAGAAAAATCAGTCTTCTTGAACTTAAGTCTGCATTGTGCCATTTGAATTTAATCACAATACTATTTTAGTGTTTCATCGTCAATGTGAAGGTCCAAGGGATGCAATAAACCTGCAGTTGTGCATCGGAATCTAAAACTGGTTACACATGATAGGCTCAAAACATAGACACTCAGAAAAGTCAGTCATCCTGTTCTTAAGTGGGCATTGTGCCATTTGTATTCAATTCCGATGGAATTTCCGTGTTTCATCGTCAATGTGAAAGTGTAAGATATGCAGTAAACCTGGAGTTGTGCATCGGAATCTAAAACTGGCTTCACAGGATAGGTTCGAAGCATAGACAATCAGAAAAGTCAGATTTCTTGTACTTAAGTCGGCATTGTGCCATTTGTATTTAATTCCGATGAAATTTCCGTGTTTCATCGTCAATGTGAAGGTCCAAGGAATGCAGTAAACCTGCAGTTGTGCATCTGAATCTAAAACTGGTTACACATGATAGGCTCAAAACATAGACACTCAGAAATGTCAGTCTTCTTGTACTTAAATCGGCATTGTGCCACTTGTATTTCATTCCGATGCAATTTCTGTGTTTCATCGTCAATGCGAAGCTCCAAGGGATACACTAAACCTGCAGTTGTGCATCGGATTCTAAAACGGGTTACACAGGATAGGCTTAAAACATAGACACTCAGAAAAGTCACTCTTCTTGTAGTTATGTCGGCATTGTGCCATTTGTATTTAATTCCGATGAAATTTCCGTGTTTCATCGTCAATGTGAAGGTCCAAGGGATGTAGTAAATCTGCAGTTGTGCATCGGAATCTAAACCTGATTACACAGGATAGGCTCAAATCACAGACACTCAGAAAAGTCAATCTTCTTGTACTTAAGTCGGCATTGTGACATTTGTATTTAATTCCGATTCAATTTCCGTGTTTCATCGTCAATGTGAAGGTCCAAGGGATGCAGTAAACCAGCAGTTGTGCATCGGAATTTAAAACTGGTTACACAGGATAGGCTAAAAACATAGAGACTCAGAAAATAGTCTACTCGTACTTAAGTCGGAAGTATGCCATTTGCATTTAATTCCCATCCTATTTCCGTGTTTCATCGTCAATGTAAAGGTCCAAGGGGTGCAGTATACCTACAGTTGTGCATCGGAATCTAAAACTGGTTACACATAATAGGCTCAAAACTTAGACACTCAGAAATGTCAGTCATCTTGTACTTAAGTCGGCATTGTGCCATTTGTATTTAATTCCGATGCTATTTCCGTGTTTCATCGTCAGTGTGAAGGTCCAAGGGGTAAAGTATACCTACAGTTGTGCATCGGAATCTAAAACTGGTTACACAGGGTAGGATCATATCATAGACACTCAGAAAAGTCAGTCTTCTTGTACTTAAGTCAGCATTGTGTCAGTTATATTTACTTCCGATGCGATTTCCGTGTTTCATCGTCAATGTAAAGGTGCAAGGGATGCAGTAAACCTGCAGTTGTGGATCGGAATCTAAAACTGGTGACACAGGAGAGGCTCAAAACATAGACACTCAGAAAAGTCAGTTTTCTTGTACTTAAGTCGGCATTGTGCCATTTGTTTTTAATTCCGATGCAATTTCCGTGTTTCATCGTCAATGTGAAGGTACAAGGGATGCAGTAAACCTGCAGTTGTGCATCGGAATCTAAAACTGGTTTAACAGGATAGGCTCAAAACATACACACTCCGAAAAGTCAGTCTTCTTGTACTTAAGTGGGCATTGTGCCATTTGTATTTAATACCGGTGCAATGTCCGTGTTTCTTCGTCAATGTGAAGGTGCAAGGGATGCAATAAACCCGCAGTTGTGCATCGGAATCTAAAACTGGTTACACAGGGTAGGCTCAAATCATAGACACCCAGAAAAATCAGTCTTCTTGAACTTAAGTCTGCATTGTGCCATTTGAATTTAAATACAATGCTATTTTAGTGTTTCATCGTCAATGTGAAGGTCCAAGGGATGCAATAAACCTGCAGTTGTGCATCGGAATCTAAAACTGGTTACACAGGATAGGCTCATAATATAGACACACAAAAAAAAATCAGCCTTCTTGTACTTAAGTAAGCATTGTGCTATTTATATTTAATTCTGATGCAATTTCCGGGTTTCATCGTCAATGTAAAGGTCTAAGGGATTCAGTAAACCTGCAGTTGTGCATCGGAATCTAAAACTGGTTACACATGATAGGCTCAAAACATAGACACTCAGAAATGTCAGTCATCTTGTTCTTAAGTGGGCATTGTGCCATTTGCATTTAATTCCGATGGAATTTCCGTGTTTCATCGTCAATGTGAAAGTGCAAGAGATGCAGTAAACCTGCAGTTGTGCATCGGAATATAAAACTGGTTTCACAGGATAGGTTCGAAACATAGACAATCAGAAAAGTCAGTTTTCTTGTACTTAAGTCGGCATTGTGCCATTTGAATTTAATTCCGATGAAATTTCCGTGTTACATCGTCAATGTGAAGGTCCAAGGAATGCAGTAAACCTGCAGTTGTGCATCGGATTCTAAAACTGGTTACCCATGACAGGCTCAAAACATGGACACTCAGAAAAGTCAGTCTTCTTGTACTTAAATCGGCATTGTGCCAATTTTATTTCATTCCGATGCAATTTCTGTGTTTCATCGTCAATGTGAAGGTCCAAGAGATGATGTAAACCTGCAGTTGTGCATCGGAATCTAAAACGGGTTTCACAGGATAGGCTCAAATCATAGACACTCAGAAAAGTCACTCTTCTTGTAGTTATGTCGGCATTGTGCCACTTGTATTTAATTCCGATGCAATTTCCGTGTGTCATCGTCAATGTGTAGGTCCAAGGGATGCAGTAAACCTGCAGTTGTGCATCGGAATCTAAAACTGGTTACACAGGAAAGGCTCATATCATAGGCACTCAGAAAAGTCAGTCTTCTTGTACTTAAGTCGGCGTTGTGCCATTTATATTTAATACCGATGCAATTTCCATGTTTCATCGTCAATGCAGTAAACCTGCAGTTGTGCATCGGAATCTAAAACTGGTTACACATGATGGACTCAAATCATAGACACTCAGAAAAGTCAGTCATCTTGTTCTTAAGTGGGCATTGTGCCATTTGCAATTATTTCCGATGGAATTTCCGTGTTTCATCGTCAATGTGAAGTTCCAAGGGATGCAGTAAACCTGCAGTTGTGCATCAGAATCTAAAACTGGGTACACGGGATATGCTAAAAACATAGACACTCAGTAAAGTCAATTTTCTTGTACTTAAGTCGGCATTGTGCCATTTGTATTTAATTCCGATCCTATTTCCGTGTTTCATCGTCAATGTAAAGGTCCAAGGGGTGCGGTATACCTACAGTTGTGCATCGGAATCTAAAACTGGTTACACATGATAGTTTCAGAACATAGACACTCAGAAAATTTAGTCATCTTGTTCTTAAATGGGCATTGTGCCATTTGTATTTAATTCCGATGGAATTTTCGTGTTTCGTCGTCAATATGAAAGACCATGGGATGCAGTAAACCTGATGTTGTGCATCGGAATCTAAAACTGGTTTAACAGGATAGGCTCAAAACATAGACACTCAGAAAATTCAGTCTTCTTGAACTTAAGTCGGCATTGTGCCATTCGTATTTAATTCCGATGCTATTTCAGTGTTTCATCTTCAATGTAAAGGTCCAAGGGGTGCAGTATACCTACAGTTGTGCATCGGAATCTAAAACTGGTTACACATGATAGGCTCAAATTATAGACACCCAGAAAAGTCAGTGTTCTTTTACTTAAGTGGGCATTGTGCCATTTGTATTTAATACCGATGCAATTTCCGTGTTTCATCGTCAATGTGAAGGTATAAGGGATGCAGTAAACCTTCAGTTGTGCATCGGAATCTAATACTGGTTAAACATGATAGGCTCAAAACATAGACACTCAGAAAAATCCGTCTTCTTGTACTTATGTCGCATTGTGACATTTGTATTTAATTCCGATGCAATTTCCGTATTTCATCGTCAATGTGAAGGTCCAAGGTATGCAGTAAACCTGCAGTTGTGCATCGGAATCTAAAACTGGTTTCACAGGATAGGCTCAAAACATAGACACTCAGAAAAGTCACTCTTCTTGTAGTGAAGTCCACATTGTGCCATTTGTATTTAATTCCGATGCTATTTCCGTGTTTCATCGTCAGTGTGAAGGTCCAAGGGGTAAAGTATACCTACAGTTGTGCATCGGAATCGAAAACTGGTTACAGATGATAGGCTCAAAACATAGACACTCAGAAAAGTTAGTTTTCTTGTACTTAAGTCGGCATTGTGCCTTTTGTTTATAATTCCGATGCAATTTCAGGGATTCATCGTCAATGTGAAGGTCCAAGGGATGCAGTAAACCTGCAGTTGTGCACCGGAATCTAAAACTGGTTAGACACGATAGGCTCAAAACAAAGACACTCCGAAATGTCAGTCTTCTTGTACTTAAGTGGGCATTGTGCCATTTGTATTTAATACCGATGCAATGTCCGTGTTTCTTCGTCAATGTGAAGGTGCAAGGGATGCAATAAAACAGCAGTTGTGCATCGGAATCTAAAACTGGTTACACAGGGTAGGGTCAAAACATAGTCACTCAGAAAATTCAGTCTTCTTGAACTTAAGTCGGCATTGTGCAATTAGAATTTAATTACGATGCAATTTCTGTGTTTCGTCGTCAATGAGATGGTCCAAGGGATGCAGTAAACCTGCAGTTGTGCATTGGAATCTAAAACTGGTTACACGGGATAGTCTCAAAACATAGACACTCAGAAAAGTGAGTCTTCTTGTACTTAAGTGGGCATTGTGCCATTTGTTTTTAATTCCGATGCAATTTCCGTGTTTCATCGGCAATGTGAAGGACCAAACGATGCAGTAAACCTGCAGTTGAGAATCCGAATCTAAAATTGGTTACACAGGATAGGCTCAAATCACAGACACTCAGAAAAGTCACTCTTCTTGTAGTTAAGTAATCATTGTGACATTTGTATTTAATTCCGATGCAATTTCCGTGTTTCATCGTCAATGTGAAGGTCCAAGGAATGCAGTAAACCTGCAGTTGTGCATCGGTATCTAAAACTGGTTACACAGGGTAGGTTCATAAAATAGACACTCAGAAATGTCCGTCCTCTTGTACTTAAGTCGGCATTATGCTATTTGTACTTAATTCCGATGCTATTTCAGTGTTTCATCGTCAATGTAAAGGTCCAAGAGGTGCAGTATACCTACTGTTGTGCATCGGAATCTAAAACTGGTTACACATGATATTCTCAAAATATAGACACTCAGAAAAGTCAATGTTCTTGTACTTAAGTGGGCTTTGTGCCACTTGTATTTAATACCGATGCAATGTCCGAGCTTCATCGTCAATGTGAAGGTGCATAACATGCAGTAAACCTGCAGTTGTGCATCGGAATCTAAAACTGGTTACACAGGATAGGCTCAAAACATAGACACTCAGAAAAGTCAGTCTTCTTGAACTTAAGTCGGCATTGTGCCATTTGTATTTCATTACGATGCAATTTCCGTGTTTCATCGTCAATGTGAAGGTCCAAGGGATGCAGTAAACCTGCAGTTGTGCATCGGAATCTAATTCTGGTTAAAAATCATAGGCTCAAAACATAGACACTCAGAAAAATCAGTCTTTTTGTACTTAAGTCACATTGTGCCATTTATATTTAATTCCGATGCAATTTTCGTGTTTCATCGTCAATGTAAAGGTCCAAGGGATGCAGTAAACCTGCAGTTGTGCATCGGAATCTAAAACGGGTTACACAGGATAGGCTCAAAACATATACACGCAGAAAAGTCACTCTTCTTGTAGTTAGGTAATCATTGTGACATTTGTATTAAATTCCGATGCAATTAACGTGTTCCATCGTCAATGTGAAGGTCCAAGGGATGTAGTAAACCTGCAGTTGTGCATCGGAATCTAAAACTTATTACACAGGAAAGGCTAAAAACATAGACACTCAGAAAAGTATGTCTTCTCGTACTTAAGTCTGCATTGTGCCATTTGTATTTAATTCCGATGCAATTTCCGTGTTTCATCGGCAATGTGAAGGACCAAACGATGCAGTAAACCTGCAGTTGAGAATCGGAATCTAAAACTGGTTACACAGGATAGGCTCAAAACATTGACACTTAGAAAAGTCAGTCTCCTTGTACTTAAATCGGGATTGTGACATTTGTATTTAATTCCGATGCAATTTCCGTGTTTCTTCGTCAATGTGAAGGTCCAATTTACGCAGTAAACCTGCAGTTGTGAATCGGAATCTGAAACTGGTTACACAGGGTAGGCTCAAAACATAGACACTCAGAAAAATCAGTCTTCTTGTACTTAAGCCGCTTTGTGCCATATATATTAAATTCCGATGCAATTTCCGTGTTTCATCGTCAATGCAAAGGTCCAAGGGATGCAGTAAACCTGCAGTTGTGCATTGGAATCTAAAACTGGTTACACAGGATAGGCTCAAAACATAGACACTCAGAAAAGTCAGTCTTCTTGAACTTAAGTCGGCATTGTGCCATTTGTATTTAATTACGATGCAATTTCCGTGTTTCATCGTCAATGTGAACATCCAAGGGATGCAGTAAACCTGCAGTTGTGTATCGGAATCTAATACTGGTTAAACATGATAGGCTCAAAACATAGACACTCAGAAAAATCAGTCTTCTTGTACTTAAGTCGCATTGTGATATTTGTATTTAATTCCGATGCAGTGTCCGTGTTTTATCGTCAATGTAAAGGTCCAAGGTATGCAGTAAACCTGCAGTTGTGCATCGGAATCTAAAACTAGTTTCACAGGATAGGCTCAAAACATAGACACTCAGAAAAGTCACTCTTCTTGTAGTTAAGTCCACATTGTGCCATTTGTATTTAATTCCGATGCTATTTCCGTGTTTCATCGTCAGTGTGAAGGTCCAAGGGGTAAAGTATACCTACAGTTGTGCATCGGAATCTAAAACTGGTTACACATGATAGGCTCAAAACATAGACACTCAGAAAAGTCAGTTTTCTTGTACTTAAGTCGGAATTGTGCCTTTTGTTTCTAATTCCGATGCAATTTCCGTGTTTCATCGTGAATGTGATGGTCCAAGGGATGCAGTAAACCTGCAGTTGTGCATCGGAATCTAAAACTGGTTACACAGGATAGGCTCAAAACATAGACACTCAGAAAATTCAGTCTTCTTGTACTTAAGTCCTATTGTGCCATTTATATTTAATTCCGATGCAATATCCGTGTTTCATCGTCAATGTAAAGGTCCAAGGGATGCAGTAAACCTGCAGTTGTGCAACGGAATCTAAAACTGGGTAGAACCGATAGGCTCAAAACATACACACTCAGAAAAGTCTGTCTTCTTGTACTTAAGTCGGCGTTGTGCCACTTGTATTTAATTCCGATGCAATTTCCGTGTTTTATCGTCAATGAGAAGGTCCAAGGGAAGCAGTAAACCTGCAGTTGTGCATCGGAATCTAATACTAGTTAAACATGATAGCCTCAAAACATAGACACTCAGAAAAGTCAGTCATCTTCTTCTTAAGTGGGCATTGTGCCATTTGTATTTAATTCCGGTGCAACTTCCGTGTTTCATCGTCAATGTGAAGGTGCAAGGGATGCAGTAAACCTGCAGTTGTGCATCGGAATTTAAATCTGGTTATACAGGATAGGCTCAAAACATAGACACTCAGAAAAGTCAGTCATCTTGTACTTAAGTCGGCATTGTGCCATTTAAATTTAATTCCGATGCAATTTCCGGGTTTCATCGTCAATGTAATGGTCCAAGGGATGCAGTAAACCTGCAGTTGTGCATCGGTATCTAAGACTGGTTACACATGATAGGCTCAAAACATAGACACTCAGAAAAGTCAGTCATCTTGTTCTTAAGTGGGCATTGTGCCATTTGTATTTCATTTCGATGGAATTTCCGTGTTTCATCGTCGATGTGAAAGTGCAAGGGATGCAGTAAATCTGCAGTTGTGCATCGGAATCTAAACCTGATTACACAGGATAGGCTCAAATCACAGACACTCAGAAAAGTCAATCTTCTTGTACTTATGTCGGCATTGTGACATTTGTATTTAATTCCGATTCAATTTCCGTGTTTCATCGTCAATGTGAAGGTCCAAGGTATGCAGTAAACCTGCAGTTGTGCATCGGAATCTAAAACTGGTTACACAGGATAGGCTCAAAACATAGACACTCAGAAAAGTCAGTCTTCTTGTACTTAATTCGCATTGTGCCATTTATATTTAATTCCGATGCAATATCCGTGTTTCATCGTCAATGTAAAGGTCCAAGGGATGCAGTAAACCTGCAGTTGTGCATCGGAATCTAAAACTGGTTGGACACGATAGGCTCAAAACATACACACTCAGAAAAGTCTGTCTTCTTGTTCTTAAGTGGGCATTGTGCCATTTGTATTTAATACCGGTGCAATGTCCGTGTTTCTTCGTCAATGTGAAGGTGCAAGGGATGCAATAAACCAGCAGTTGTGCATCGGAATCTAGAACTGGTTACACAGAGTAGGCTCAAAACATAGAGACCCAGAAAAATCAGTCTTCTTGAACTTAAGTCTGCATTGTGCCATTTGAATTTAATTACAATGCTATTTTAGTGTTTCATCGTCAATGTGAAGGTCCAAGGGATGCAATAAACCTGCAGTTGTGCATCGGCATCTAAAACTGGTTACACAGGATAGGCTCATAATATAGACACAAAAAAAAATCAGCCTTCTTCTACTTAAGTAAGCATTGTGCTATTTATATTTAATTCTGATGCAATTTCCGGGTTTCATCGTCAATGTAAAGGTCTAAGGGATTCAGTAAACCTGCAGTTGTGCATCGGAATCTAAAACTGGTTACACATGATAGGCTCAAAACATAGACACTCAGAAATGTCAGTCATCTTGTTCTTAAGTGGGCATTGTGCCATTTGCATTTAATTCCGATGGAATTTCCGTGTTTCATCGTCAATGTGAAAGTGCAAGAGATGCAGTAAACCTGCAGTTGTGAATCGGAATCTAAAACTGGTTTCACAGGATAGTTTCGAAACATAGACAATCAGAAAAGTCAGTTTTCTTGTACTTAAGTCGGCATTGTGCCATTTGAATTTAATTCCGATGAAATTTCCGTGTTACATCGTCAATGTGAAGGTCCAAGGAATGCAGTAAACCTGCAGTTGTGCATCTGATTCTAAAACTGGTTACCCATGACAGGCTCAAAACATGGACACTCAGAAAAGTCAGTCTTCTTGTACTTAAATCGGCATTGTGCCAATTGTATTTCATTCCGATGCAATTTCTGTGTTTCATCGTCAATGTGAAGGTCCAAGAGATGATGTAAACCTGCAGTTGTGCATCGGAATCTAAAACGGGTTTCACAGGATAGGCTCAAATCATAGACACTCAGAAAAGTCACTCTTCTTGTAGTTATTTCGGCATTGTGCCACTTGTATTTAATTCCGATGCAATTTCCGTGTGTCATCGTCAATGTGTAGGTCCAAGGGATGCAGTAAACCTGCAGTTGTGCATCGGAATCTAAAACTGGTTACACAGGAAAGGCTCATATCATAGGCACTCAGAAAAGTCAGTCTTCTTGTACTTAAGTCGGCGTTGTGCTATTTATATTTAATACCGATGCAATTTCCATGTTTCATCGTCAATGCAGTAAACCTGCAGTTGTGCATCGGAATCTAAAACTGGGTACACGGGATATGCTAAAAACATAGACACTCAGTAAAGTCAGTTTTCTTGTACTTAAGTCGGCATTGTGCCATTTGTATTTAATTCCGATCCTATTTCCGTGTTTCATCGTCAATGTAAAGGTCCAAGGGGTGCGGTATACCTACAGTTGTGCATCGGAATCTAAAACTGGTTACACATGATAGTTTCAGAACATAGACACTCAGAAAATTTAGTCATCTTGTTCTTAAATGGGCATTGTGCCATTTGTATTTAATTCCGATGGAATTTTCGTGTTTAGTCGTCAATATGAAAGACCATGGGATGCAGTAAACCTGCAGTTGTGCATCGGAATCTAAAACTGGTTTAACAGGATAGGCTCAAAACATAGACACTCAGAAAAGTCAGTCTTCTTGTCCTTAAGTCGGCATTGTGCCACTTGTATTTCATTCCGATGCAATTTCTGTGTTTCATCGTCAATGTGAAGGTCCAAGGGATGCAGTAAACCTGAAGTTGTGCATCGGAATCTAATACTGGTTACACATGATAGGCTCAAAACATAGACACTCAGAAAAGTCAGTCATCTTGTTCTTAAGTGGGCATTGTGCCATTTGCATTTAATTCCGATGTAATTTCCGTGTTTCATCGTCAATGTGAAGTTCCAAGGGATGCAGTAAACCTGCAGTTGTGCATCAGAATCTGAAACTGGATACACGGGATAGGCTCAAAACATATACACTCAGAAAAGTCAGTCTACTTGTACTTAAGTCATTATTGTGCTTTTTGAATTTAATTCCGATGCAAGTTCCGTGTTTCATCGTCTATGTGAAGGTCCAACGATGCAGTAAACCTGCAGTTGAGCATCGGAATCTAAAACTGGTTACACAGGATAGGCTCAAAACATTGACACTCAGAAAAATCAGTCTTCTTGTACTTAAGTCGGCATTGAGCCATTTGTATTTAATTCCGATGCTATTTCCGTGTGTCATCGTCCATGTGTAGGTCCAAGGGATGCAGTAAACCTGCAGTTGTGCATCGGAATCAAAAACTGGTTACACAGGAAAGGCTCATAACATAGGCACTCAGAAAAGTCAGTCTTCTTGTACTTAAGTCGGCGTTGTGCCATTTATATTTAATACCGATGCAATTTCCATGTTTCATCGTCAATGCAGTAAACCTGCAGTTGTGCATCGGAATCTAAAACTGGTTACACATGATGGACTCAAATCATAGACACTCAGAAAAGTCAGTCATCTTGTTCTTAAGTGGGCATTGTGCCATTTGCATTTAATTCCGATGGAATTTCCGTGTTTCATCGTCAATATGAAGTTCCAAGGGATGCAGTAAACCTGCAGTTGTGCATCAGAATCTAAAACTGGGTACACGGGATATGCTAAAAACATAGACACTCAGTAAAGTCAGTTTTCTTGTACTTAAGTCGGCATTGTGCAATTTGTATTTAATTCCGATCCTATTGCCGTGTTTCATCGTCAATGTAAAGGTCCAAGGGGTGCAGTATACCTACAGTTGTGCATCGGAATCTAAAACTGGTTACACATGATAGGCTCAAAACATAGACACTCAGAAAAGTCAGTCATCCTGTTCTTAAGTGGGCATTGTGCCTTTTGTATTCAATTCCGATGGAATTTCCGTGTTTCATCGTCAATGTGAAAGTGTAAGGTATGCAGTAAACCTGCAGTTGTGCATCGGAATCTAAAACTGGCTTCACAGGATAGGTTCGAAACATAGACAATCAGAAAAGTCAGATTTCTTGTACTTAAGTCGGCATTGTGCCATTTGTATTTAATTCCGATGAAATTTCCGTGTTTCATCGTCAATGTGAAGGTCCAAGGAATGCAGTAAACCTGCAGTTGTGCATCTGAATCTAAAACTGGTTACACATGATAGGCTCAAAACATAGACACTCAGAAAAGTCAGTCTTCTTGTACTTAATTCGGCATTGTGCCACTTGTATTTCATTCCGATGCAATTTCTGTGTTTCATCGTCAATGTGAAGCTCCAAGGGATACACTAAACCTGCAGTTGTGCATCGGAATCTAAAACGGGTTTCACAGGATAGGCTTAAAACATAGACACTCAGAAAAGTCACTCTTCTTGTAGTTAAGTCGGCATTGTGCCATTTGTATTTAATTCCGATGAAATTTCCGTGTTTCATCGTCAATGTGAAGGTCCAAGGGATGCAGAAAATCTGCAGTTGTGCATCGGAATCTAAACCTGATTACACAGGATAAGCTCAAATCACAGACACTCAGAAAAGTCAATCTTCTTGTACTTAAGTCGGCATTGTGACATTTGTATTTAATTCCGATTCAATTTCCGTGTTTCATCGTCAATGTGAAGGTCCAAGGGATGCAGTAAACCAGCAGTTGTGCATCGGAATCTAAAACTGGTTACACAGGATAGGCTAAAAACATAGCGACTCAGAAAATAGTCTTCTCGTACTTAAGTCGGAATTGTGCCATTTGCATTTAATTCCCATCCTATTTCCGTGTTTCATCGTCAATGTAAAGGTCCAAGGGGTGCAGTATACCTACAGTTGTGCATCGGAATCTAAAACTGGTTACACATAATAGGCTCAAAACTTAGACACTCAGAAATGTCAGTCATCTTGTACTTAAGTCGGCATTGTGCCATTTGTATTTAATTCCGATGCTATTTCCGTGTTTCATCGTCAGTGTGAAGGTCCAAGGGGTAAAGTATACCTACAGTTGTGCATCGGAATCTAAAACTGGTTACACAGGGTAGGATCATATCATAGACACTCAGAAAAGTCAGTCTTCTTGTACTTAAGTCAGCATTGTGTCAATTATATTTACTTCCGATGCGATTTCCGTGTTTCATCGTCAATGTAAAGGTGCAAGGGATGCAGTAAACCTGCAGTTGTGGATCGGAATCTATAACTGGTGACACAGGAGAGGCTCAAAGCATAGACACTCAGAAAAGTCAGTTTTCTTGTACTTAAGTCGGCATTGTGCCATTTGTTTTTAATTCCGATGCAATTTCCGTGTTTCATCGTCAATGCGAAAGTACAAGGGATGCAGTAAAACTGCAGTTGAGCATCGGAATCTAAAACTGGTTAGACACGATAGGCTCAAAACATACACACTCCGAAAAGTCAATCTTCTTGTACTTAAGTGGGCATTGTGCCATTTGTATTTAATACCGGTGCAATGTCCCTGTTTCTTCGTCAATGTGAAGGTGCAAGGGATGCAATAAACCCGCAGTTGTGCATCGGAATCTAAAACTGGTTACACAGGGTAGGCTCAAATCATAGACACCCAGAAAAATCAGTCTTCTTGAACTTAAGTCTGCATTGTGCCATTTGAATTTAAATACAATGCTATTTTAGTGTTTCATCGTCAATGTGAAGGTCCAAGGGATGCAATAAACCTGCAGTTGTGCATCGGAATCTAAAACTGGTTACACAGGATAGGCTCATAATATAGACACAAAAAAAAATCAGCCTTCTTGTACTTAAGTAAGCATTGTGCTATTTATATTTAATTCTGATGCAATTTCCGGGTTTCATCGTCAATGTAAAGGTCTAAGGGATTCAGTAAACCTGCAGTTGTGCATCGGAATCTAAAACTGGTTACACATGATAGGCTCAAAACATAGACACTCAGAAATGTTAGTCATCTTGTTCTTAAGTGGGCATTGTGCCATTTGCATTTAATTCCGATGGAATTTCCGTGTTTCATCGTCAATGTGAAAGTGCAAGAGATGCAGTAAACCTGCAGTTGTGAATCGGAATCTAAAACTGGTTTCACAGGATAGGTTCGAAACATAGACAATCAGAAAAGTCAGTTTTCTTGTACTTAATTCGGCATTGTGCCATTTGAATTTAATTCCGATGAAATTTCCGTGTTACATCGTCAATGTGAAGGTCCAAGGAATGCAGTAAACCTGCAGTTGTGCATCTGATTCTAAAACTGGTTACCCATGACAGGCTCAAAACATGGACACTCAGAAAAGTCAGTCTTCTTGTACTTAAATCGGCATTGTGCCAATTGTATTTCATTCCGATGCAATTTCTGTGTTTCATCGTCAATGTGAAGGTCCAAGAGATGATGTAAACCTGCAGTTGTGCATCGGAATCTAAAACGGGTTTCACAGGATAGGCTCAAATCATAGACACTCAGAAAAGTCACTCTTCTTGTAGTTATTTCGGCATTGTGCCACTTGTATTTAATTCCAATGCAATTTCCGTGTGTCATCGTCAATGTGTAGGTCCAAGGGATGCAGTAAACCTGCAGTTGTGCATCGGAATCTAAAACTGGTTACACAGGAAAGGCTCATATCATAGGCACTCAGAAAAGTCAGTCTTCTTGTACTTAAGTCGGCGTTGTGCCATTTATATTTAATACCGATGCAATTTCCATGTTTCATCGTCAATGCAGTAAACCTGCAATTGTGCATCGGAATCTAAAACTGGTTACACATGATGGACTCAAATCATAGACACTCAGAAAAGTCAGTCATCTTGTTCTTAAGTGGGCATTGTGCCATTTGCATTTATTTCCGATGGAATTTCCGTGTTTCATCGTCAATGTGAAGTTCCAAGGGATGCAGTAAACCTGCAGTTGTGCATCAGAATCTAAAACTGGGTACACGGGATATGCTAAAATCATAGACACTCAGTAAAGTCAGTTTTCTTGTACTTAAGTCGGCATTGTGCCATTTGTATTTAATTCCGATCCTATTTCCGTGTTTCATCGTCAATGTAAAGGTCCAAGGGGTGCGGTATACCTACAGTTGTGCATCGGAATCTAAAACTGGTTACACATGATAGTTTCAGAACATAGACACTCAGAAAATTTAGTCATCTTGTTCTTAAATGGGCATTGTGCCATTTGTATTTAATTCCGATGGAATTTTCGTGTTTAGTCGTCAATATGAAAGACCATGGGATGCAGTAAACCTGCAGTTGTGCATCGGAATCTAAAACTGGTTTAACAGGATAGGCTCAAAACATAGACACTCAGAAAAGTCAGTCTACTTGTACTTAAGTCATTATTGTGCTTTTTGAATTTAATTCCGATGCAAGTTCCGTGTTTCATCGTCTATGTGAAGGTCCAACGATGCAGCAAACCTGCAGTTGAGCATCGGAATCTAAAACTGGTTGCACAGGATAGGCTCAAAACATTGACACTCAGAAAAATCAGTCTTCTTGTACTTAAGTCGGCATTGAGCCATTTGTATTTAATTCCGATGCTATTTCCGTGTGTCATCGTCCATGTGTAGGTCCAAGGGATGCAGTAAACCTGCAGTTGTGCATCGGAATCAAATACTGGTTACACAGGAAAGGCTCATAACATAGGCACTCAGAAAAGTCAGTCTTCTTGTACTTAAGTCGGCGTTGTGCCATTTATATTTAATACCGATGCAATTTCCATGTTTCATCGTCAATGCAGTAAACCTGCAGTTGTGCATCGGAATCTAAAACTGGTTACACATGATGGACTCAAATCATAGACACTCAGAAAAGTCAGTCATCTTGTTCTTAAGTGGGCATTGTGCCATTTGCATTTAATTCCGATGGAATTTCCGTGTTTCATCGTCAATATGAAGTTCCAAGGGATGCAGTAAACCTGCAGTTGTGCATCAGAATCTAAAACTGGGTACACGGGATATGCTAAAAACATAGACACTCAGTAAAGTCAGTTTTCTTGTACTTAAGTCGGCATTGTGCAATTTGTATTTAATTCCGATCCTATTGCCGTGTTTCATCGTCAATGTAAAGGTCCAAGGAATGCAATAAACCTGCAGTTGTGCATCGGAATCTAAAACTGGTTACACAGGATAGGCTCATAATATAGACACTCAGAAAAGTCAGCCTTCTTGTACTTAAGTAAGCATTGTGCTATTTATATTTAATTCTGATGCAATTTCCGGGTTTCATCGTCAATGTAAAGGTCCAAGGGATGCAGCAAACCTGCAGTTGTGCATCGGAAACTAAAACTGGTTACACATGATAGGCTCAAAACATAGACACTCAGAAATGTCAGTCATCTTGTTCTTAAGTGGGCATTGTGCCATTTGTATTTAATTCCGATGGAATTTCCGTGTTTCATCGTCAATGTGAAAGTGCAAGAGATGCAGTAAACCTGCAGTTGTGCATCGGAATCTAAAACTGGTTTCACAGGATAGGTTCGAAACATAGACAATCAGAAAAGTCAGTTTTCTTGTACTTAGGTCGGCATTGTGCCATTTGAATTTAATTCCGATGAAATTTCCGTGCTTCATCGTCAATGTGAAGGTCCAAGGAATGCAGTAAACCTGCAGTTGTGCGTCGGATTCTAAAACTGGTTACACATGATAGGCTCAAAACATGGACACTCAGAAAAGTCAGTCTTCTTGTACTTAAATCGGCATTGTGCCAATTGTATTTCATTCCGATGCAATTTCTCTGTTTCATCGTCAATGTGAAGGTCCAAGAGATGATGTAAACCTGCAGTTGTGCATCGGAATCTAAAACGGGTTTCACAGGATAGGCTCAAAACATAGACACTCAGAAAAGTCACTCTTCTTGTAGTTAAGTCGGCATTGTGCCACTTGTATTTAATTCCGAAGCAATTTCCGTGTGTCATCATCAATGTGTAGGTCCAAGGGATGCAGTAAACCTGCAGTTGTGCATCGGAATCTAGAACTGGTTACACATAAAAGGCTCATAACATAGGCACTCAGAAAAGTCAGTCTTCTTGTACTTAAGTCGGCGTTGTGCCATTTATATTTAATACCGATGCAATTTCCATGTTTCATCGTCAATGCAGTAAACCTGCAGTTATGCATCGGAATCTAAAACTGGTTACACATGATGGACTCAAATCATAGACACTCAGAAAAGTCAGTCATCTTGTTCTTAAGTGGGCATTGTGCCATTTGCATTTATTTCCGATGGAATTTCCGTGTTTCATCGTCAATGTGAAGTTCCAAGGGATGCAGTAAACCTGCAGTTGTGCATCAGAATCTAAAACTGGGTACACGGGATATGCTAAAAACATAGACACTCAGTAAATTCAGTTTTCTTGTACCTAAGTCGGCATTGTGCCATTTGTATTTAATTCCGATCCTATTTCCGTGTTTCATCGTCAATGTAAAGGTCCAAGGGGTTCGGTATACCTACAGTTGTGCATCGGAATCTAAAACTGGTTACACATGATAGTTTCAGAACATAGACACTCAGAAAATTTAGTCATCTTGTTCTTAAATGGGCATTGTGCCATTTGCATTTAATTCCCATGGAATTTTCGTGTTTCGTCGTCAATATGAAAGAACATGGGATGCAGTAAACCTGCAGGTGTGCATCGGAATCTAAAACTGGTTTAACAGGATAGGCTCAAAACATAGACACTCAGAAAAGTCAGTCTTCTTGTCCTTAAGTCGGCATTGTGCCACTTGTATTTCATTCCGATGCAATTTCTGTGTTTCATCGTCAATGTGAAGGTCCAAGGGATGCAGTAAACCTGCAGTTGTGCATCGGAATCTAAAACGGGTTTCACAGGATAGGCGCAAAACATAGAAAAGTCACTCTTCAGGTACTTAAGTCGGCATTGTGCCATCTGTATTTAATTCCGATGCAATTTCCGTGTTTCATCGTCAATGTGAAGGTCCAATGGATGCAGTAAACCTGCAGTTGTGCATCGGAATCTAAAACTGGTTACACAGGAAAGGCTCATAACATAGACACTCAGAAAAGTCAGTCTTCTAGTACATAGGTTGGCGTTGTGCCATTTATATTTAATACCGATGCAATTTCCGTGTTTCATCGTCAATGTAAAGGTCCAAGGGATTCAGTAAACCTGCAGTTGTGCATCGGAATCTAAAACTGGTTACACATGATAGGCTCAAAACATAGACACTCAGAAAAGTCAGTCATCTTGTTCTTAAGTGGGCATTGTGCCATTTGCATTTAATTCCGATGGAATTTCCGTGTTTCATCGTCAATGTTAAGTTCCAAGGGATGCAGTAAACCTGCAGTTGTGCATCAGAATCTTAAAGTGGGTACACGGGATAGGCTAAAAACATAGACACTCAGAAAAGTCAGTCTTCTTGTACTTAAGTCGGCATTGTGCCATTTGTATTTAATTCCGATGCTATTTCCGTGTTTCATTGTCAATGTAAAGGTCAAGGGGTGCAGTTTACCTACAGCTGTGCATCGGAATCTAAAACTGGTTACACATGATAGGCTCAAAACATAGACACTCAGAAAAGTAAGTCTTCTCGTTATTAAGTCGGCCTTGTGCCATTTGTATTTAATCCCGATGCAATTTCCGTGTTTCATCGTCAATGTGAAGTTCCAAGGGATGCAGTAAACCTGCAGTTGTGCATCAGAATCCGAAACTGGATACACGGGATAGGCTCAAAACATATACACTCAGAAAAGTCAGTCTACTTGTACTTAAGTCATCATTGTGCTTTTTGAATTTAATTCCGATGCAAGTTCCGTGTTTCATCGTCTATGTGAAGGTCCAAGGATGCAGTAAACCTGCAGTTGAGCATCGGAATCTAAAACTGCTTACACATGATAGGCTCAAAGCATAGACACTCAGAAATGTCAGTCATCTTGTTCTTAAGTGGGCATTGTGCCATTTGTATTTCATTCCGATGGAATTTCCGTGTTTGATCGTCAATGTGAAGGTCCAAGGGATGCAGTAAACCTGCAGTTGTGCATCGGAATCTAAAACGGGTTTCACAGGATAGGCGCAAAACGTAGAAAAGTCACTCTTCTTATAGTTAAGTTGGCATTGTGCCATTTGTATTTAATTCTGATGTAATTTCCGTGTTTCTTCGTCAATGTGAAGTTCCAAGGGATGCAGTAAACCTGCAGTTGTGCATCAGAATCCGAAACTGGATACACGGGATAGGCTCAACACATATACACTCAGAAAAGTCAGTCTACTTGTACTTAAGTCATCATTGTGCTTTTTGAATTTAATTCCGATGCAAGTTCCGTGTTTCATCGTCTATGTGAAGGTCCAAGGATGCAGTAAACCTGCAGTTGTGCATCGGAATCTGAAACTGGTTAAACAGGATAGGCTCAAAACATAGACACTCAGAAAAGTCAGTCTTCTTGTCCTTAAGTCGGCATTGTGCCACTTGTATTTCATTCCGATGCAATTTCTGTGTTTCATCGTCAATGTGAAGGTCCAAGGGATGCAGTAAACCTGCAGTTGTGCATCGGAATCTAAAACGGGTTTCACAGGATAGGCGCAAAACGTAGAAAAGTCACTCTTCTTGTAGTTAAGTTGGCATTGTGCCATTTGTATTTAATTCCGATGTAATTTCCGTGTTTCATCGTCAATGTGAAGTTCCAATGGATGCAGTAAACCTGCAGTTGTGCATCGGAATCTAAAACTGGTTACACAGGAAAGGCTCATAACATAGACACTCAGAAAAGTCAGTCTTCTTGTACATAAGTCGGCGTTGTGGCATTTATATTTAATACCGATGCAATTTCCGTGTTTCATCGTCAATGTAAAGGTCCAAGGGATGCAGTAAACCTGCAGTTGTGCATCGGAATCTAAAACTGGGTACACATGATAGGCTCAAAACATAGACACTCAGAAAAGTCAGTCATCTTGTTCTTAAGTGGGCATTGTGCCATTTGCATTTAATTCAGATGGAATTTCCGTGTTTCATCATCAATGTGAAGTTCCAAGGGATGCAGTAAACCTGCAGTTGCGCATCAGAATCTAAAAGTGGGTACACGGGATAGGCTAAAAACATAGACACTTAGAAAAGTCAGTCTTCTTGTACTTAAGTCGGCATTGTGTTATTTGTATTTAATTCCGATGCTATTCCCGTGTTTCATTGTCAATGTAAAGGTCAAGGGGTGCAGTATACCTACAGCAGTGCATCGGAATCTAAAACTGGTTACACATGATAGGCTGAAATCATAGACACTCAGAAAAGTAAGTCTTCTTGTTCTTAAGTCAGCCTTGTGCCATTTGTATTTAATCCCGATGCAATTTCCGTGTTTCATCGTCAATGTGAAGGACCAAACGATGCAGTAAACCTGCAGTTGAGAATCGGAATCTAAAACTGGTTACACAGGATAGGCTCAAAACATAGACACTCAGAAAAGTCAGTCTTCTTGTACTTAAGTGGGCATTGTGACATTTGTTTTCCTTTCCGATGCAATTTCCGTGTTTCATCGTCAATGTGAAGTTCCAAGGGATGCAGTAAACCTGCAGTTGTGCATCAGAATCTAAAACTGGATACACGGGATAGGCTCAAAACATATACACTCAGAAAAATCAGTCTTCTTGTACTTAAGTCGGCATTGTGCCATTTGTATTTAATACCGGTGCAATGACCGTGTTTCTTCGTCAATGTGAAGGTGCAAGGGATACAGTAAACCTGCAGTTCTGCATCGGAATCTAAAACTGGTTACACAGGAAATGCTCAAAACATAGACACTCAGAGAAGTCAGTCTTCTTGTACTTAAGCGGGCATTGTGCCTTTTGTATTTAATACCGTTGCAATGTCCGTGTTTCTTCGTCAATGTGAAGGTGCAAGGTATGCAGTAAACCTGCAGTTGTACATCGGAATCTAAAACTGGTTACACATGATAGGCTGAAAACATAGACACTCAGAAAAGTCAGTCTTCTTGTACTTAAGTCGGCACTGTGCTTTTTGTATTTAATTCCGATGCAAGTTCCGTGTTTCATCGTCAATGTGAATGTCCAATGGATGCAGTAAACCTGCAGTTGTACATCGGAATCTAAAACTGGTTACACATGATAGGCTGAAAACATAGACACTCAGGAAAGTCAGTCTTCTTGTACTTAAGGCGGCACTGTGCTTTTTGTATTTAATTCCGATGCAAGTTCCGTGTTTCATCGTCAATGTGAATGTCCAAGGGATGCAGTAAACCTGCAGTTGAGCATCGGAATCTAAAAATGGTTACAAAGGATAGGCTCAAATCATTGACACTCAGAAAAATCAGTCTTCTTGTACTTAAGTCGGCATTGAGCCATTTGTATTTAATTCCGATGCAGTTTCCGTGTTTCATCGTCAATGTGAAGGTCCAAGGTATGCAGTAAAACTGCAGTTGTACATCGGAATCTAAAACTGGTTACACATGATAGGCTGAAAACATAGACACTCAGAAAAGTCAGTCTTCTTGTACTTAAGTCGGCACTGTGCTTTTTGTATTTAATTCCGATGCAAGTTCCGTGTTTCATCGTCAATGTAAATGTCCAAGGGATGCAGTAAACCTGCAGTTTTGTATCCGAATCTAAAACTGGTTACACAGGATAGGCACAAAACATAGACACACAGAGAAGTCAGATTCTTGTACTTAAGTCGGCATTGAGCCATTTGTATTTCATTCCATGCAATTTCCGTGTTTCATCGTCAATGTAAAGGTCCAAGGGGTTCAGTATACCTACAGTTGTGCATCGGAATCTAAAACTGATTACACATGATAGACTCAAAGCATAGACACTCAGAAAAGTCAGTCTTCTTGCACTTAAGTGGGTATTGTGCCATTTGTATTTAATACCGATGCAATGTCCGTTTTTCATCGTCAATGTGAAGGTGCAAGAGATGCTGTAAACCTGCAGTTGTGTATCTGAATCTAAAACTGGTTACTCACGGTAGGCTCAAAACATAGACACTCAGAAAAGTCAGTCTTCTTGAACTTAAGTCGGCATTGTGCCATTTGTATTTAATTCCGATGCAATTTCCGTGTTTCATCGTCAATGTGAAGGTCCAAGAGATGCAGTAAACCTACAGTTGTGTATCGGAATCTAAAACTGATTACTCAGGGTACGCTCAAAACATAGACATTCAGAAAAGTCAGTCTTCTTGAACTTAAGTCGGCATTGTGCCACTTGTATTTAATTCCGATTCAATTTCCGTGTTTCATCGTCAATGAGAAGGACCAAGGGATGCAGTAAACCTGCTGTTGTGCATCCGAATCTAAATCTGGTTTCACAGGATAGGCTCAAAACATAGACACTCAGAAAAGTGACTCTTCTTGTAGTTAAGTCGGCATTGTGCCATTTGTATTTAATTACGATGCAATTTCCCTTTTTCATCGTCAATGTAAAGGTCCAAGGGATGCAGTAAAACTGTAGTTGTGCATCGGAATCTAAAACTGGTTACACAGGAAAGGCTCATAACATAGACACTCAGAAAAGTCAGTCTTCTTGTACTTAAGTCGGCGTTGTGCCATTTATATTTAATTCCGTTGCAATTTCCGTGTTTCATCGTCAATGTGAAGTTCCATGGGATGCAGTAAACCTTCAGTTGTGCATCAGAATCTAAAACTGGGTACACGGGACAGGCTAAAAACATCGACACTCAGAAATGTCAGTCTTCTTGTACTTAAGTCGGCATTTCGCTTTTTGCATTTAATTCCGATTCAAGTTACGTGTTTCATCGTCATTGTGATGGTCCAAGGGATGCTGTAAATCTGCAGTTGTGCATGGGAATCTAAAACTGGTTACACAGGATAGGCTAAAACATAGACACTCAGAAAAGTCATTCTTCTTGTACTTAAGTCGGCATTGTGCCATTGGTATTTAATTCCGATGCAATTTCCGTGTTTCATCGTCAATGTAAAGTTCCAAGTGGTGCAGTATACCTACAGTTGTGCAACGGAATCTAATAATGGTTACACAGGATAGGCTCAAAACATAGACACTCAGAAAAGTCAGTTATCTTTTACTTAAATCGGCATTGTGCCATTTATATTTAATTCCGATGCAATTTCCGTGCTTCATCGTCAGTTTGAAGGTCCAAGGTATGCAGTAAACCTGCAGTTGCACAACGGAATCTAAAACTGGTTACACATGATAGGCTCAAAGCATAGACACTCAGAAAAGTCAGTCTTCTAGTACTTAAGTGGGCATTGTGCCATTTGTATTTAATACCGGTGCAATGACTGTGTTTCTTCGTCAATGTGAAGGTGCAAGGGATACAGTAAACCTGCAGTTCTGCATCGGAATCTAAAACTGGTTACACAGGAAATGCTCAAACATAGACACTCAGAAAAGTCAGTCTTCTTGTACTTATGTCGGCATTGTGACACTTGTCTTTAATTCCAATGCAATTTCCGTGTTTCTTCGTCAATGTGAAGGTCCAAGGGATGCAGTAAACCTGCAGTTGTGCATCAGAATCTAAAACTGGGTACACGGGATAGGCTAAAAACATGGACACTTAGAAAAGTCAGTCTTCTTGTACTTAAGTCGGCAATGTGCTTTTTGTATTTAATTCCGATGCAAGTTCCGTGTTTCATCGTCAATGTGAATGTCCAGGGGATGCAGTAAACCTGCAGTTGTGCATCGGAATCTAAAACTGGTTACACAGGATAGGCTCAAAACATAGACACTCAGAAAAGTCACTCTTCTTGTAGTTAAGTCGGCATTGCGCCATTTGTATTTCATTCCGTTGCAATTTCCGTGTTTCATCGTCAATGTAAAGGTCCAAGGGGTGCAGTAGAATTACAGTTGTGCATCGGAATCTAAAACTGGTTACACATGATAGGCTCAAAACATAGACACTCAGAAAAGTCAGTCTACTTGCACTTAAGTGGGTATTGCGCCATTTGTATTTAATACCGATGCAATGTCCGTTTTTCATTGTCAATGTGAAGGTGCAAGAGATGCTGTAAACCTGCAGTTCAGCATCGGAATCTAAAACTGGTTACTCAGGGTAGGCTCAAATCATAGACACTCAGAAAAGTCAGTCTTCTTGAACTTAAGTCGGCATTGTGCCATTTGTATTTAATTCCGATGCAATTTCCGTGTTTCATCGTCAATGTGAAGGTCCAAGGGACGCAGTAAACCAGCAGTTGTGCATCGGAATCAAAAACTGGTTTCACAGGATAGGCTCCAAACATAGACACTGAGAAAAGAAAGTCTTCTTTTGTTAAGTCGGCATTGTACCATTTGTATTTAATTCCGATGCAATATCCGTGTTTTATCGTCAATGTGAAGGTCCAAGAGATGAAGTAAACCTGCAGTTGTGCATCGTGATCGAAAACTGGTTACAAATGCTAGGTTCATAACATAGACACTCAGAAAAAACAGTCTTCTTGTACTTATGTCGGCATTGTGCCATTTATATTTAATTCCGATGGAATTTCCGTGTTTCATCGTCAATGTAAAGGTCCAAGGGATGCAGTAAACCTGCAGTTGTGCATAGGAATCTAAAACTGGTTACACAGGATTGACTCAAAACATAGACACTCAGAAAAGTATGTCTTCTTGTACTTTAGTCAGCATTGTGCCATTTGTATTTAATTCCGATGCAATTTCTGTGTTTCATCGTCAATGTGAAGGACCAAGGGACACAGTAAACCTGCTGTTGTGCATCCGAATCTAAAACTGGTTTCACAGGATAGGCTCAAAACATAGACACTCAGAAAAGTCACTCTTCTTGTAGTTAAGTCAGCATTCTGCCATTTGTATTTAATTCCGATGCAATTTTCGTGTTTCATCGTCAATGGGAAGGTCCAAGGGGTGCAGTAAACCTTCAGTTGTGCATCAGAATCCAAAACTGGGTACACGGGATAGGCTAAAAACAGGGACACTCATAAAAGTCAGTCTTCTTGTACTTAAGTCGGCACTGTGCTTTTTGTATTTAATTCCGATGCAAGTTCCGTGTTTCATCGTCAATGTGAATGTCCAAGGGATGCAGTAAACCTGCAGTTGTGCATCGGAATCTAAAATTGGTTACACAATAGGCTCAAAACATAGACACTCAGAGAAGTCAGATTCTTGTACTTAAGTCGGCATTGAGCCATTTGTATTTCATTCCATGCAATTTCCGTGTTTCATCGTCAATGTAAAGGTCCAAGGGGTGCAGTATACCTACAGTTGTGCATCGGAATCTAAAACTGATTACAACTTGATAGACTCAAAACATAGACACTCAGAAAGTCAGTCTTCTTGCACTTAAGTGGGTATTGTGCCATTTGTAATTAATACCGATGCAATGACCGTTTTTCATCGTCAATGTGAAGGTGCAAGAGATGCTGTAAACCTGCAGTTGTGTATCGGAATCTAAAACTGGTTACTCAGGGTAGGCTCAAAACATAGACACTCAGAAAAGTCAGTCTTCTTGAACTGAAGTCGGCATTGTGCCATTTGTATTTAATTCCGATGCAATTTCCGTGTTTCATCGTCATTGTGAAGGTCCAAGAGATGCAGTAAACCTGCAGTTGTGTATCGGAATCTAAAACTGGTTACTCAGGGTAGGCTCAAAACATAGACATTCAGAAAAGTCAGTCTTCTTGAACTTAAGTCGGCATTGTGCCACTTGTATTTAATTCCGATGCAATTTCCGTGTTTCATCGTCAATGTGAAGGACCAAGGGACACAGTAAACCTGCTGTTGTGCATCCGAATCTAAAACTGGTTTCACAGGATAGGCTCAAAACATAGATACTCAGAAAAGTCACTCTTCTTGTAGTTAAGTCGGCATTGTGCCATTTGTATTTCATTACGATGCAATTTCCCTTTTTCATCGTCAATGTGAAGGTCCAAGGGATGCAGTAAAACTGTAGTTGTGCATCGGAATCTAAAACTGGTTACACAGGAAAGGCTCATAACATAGACACTCAGAGAAGTCTGTCTTCTTGTACTTAAGTCGGCGTTGTGCCATTTATATTTAATTAAGATGCAATTTCCGTGTTTCATCGTCAATGTAAAGGTCCAAGTGGTGCAGTATACCTACAGTTGTGCATCGGAATCTAAAACTGGTTACTCTTGATAGGCTCAAAAGATAGACACTCAGAAAAGTCAGTCTTCTTGAACTTACGTCGGCATTGTGCCATTAGTATTTAATTCCGATGCTATTTCCGTGTTTCATCGTCAATGTGAAGGTCCAAGGGGTGCAGTATATCTACAGTTGTGCATCGGAATCTAAAAATGGTTACACAGGATAGGCTCAAAACATAGACACTCAGAAAAGTCAGTCATCCTGTCCTTAAGTGGGCATTGTGCCATTTGTATTTACTTCCGATGGAATTTCCGTGTTTCATCGTCAATGTGAAGTTGCAAGGGATGCAGTAAACCTTCAGTTGTGCATCACAATCTAAAACTGGGTACACGGGATAGGCTAAAAACATGGACACTCAGAAAAGTCAGTCTTCTTGTACTTAAGTCGGCACTGGCCTTTTTGTATTTAATTCCGATGCAAGTTCCGTGTTTCATCGTCAATGTGAATGTCCAAGGGATGCAGTAAACCTGCAGTTGTGCATCGGAATCTAAAATTGGTTACACAGGATAGGCTCAAAACATAGACACTCAGAGAGGTCAGATTCTTGTACTTATGTCGGCATTGCGCCATTTGTATTTCATTCCGTTGCAATTTCCGTGTTTCATCGTCAATGTAAAGGTCCAAGGGGTCCAGTAGACTTACAGTTGTGCATCGGAATCTAAAACTGGTTACACATGATAGGCTCAAAACATAGACACTCAGAAAAGTCAGTCTTCTTGCACTTAAGTGGGTATTGTGCCATTTGTATTTAATACCGATGCAATGTCAGTTTTTCATCGTGAATGTGAAGGTGCAAGAGATGCTGTAAACCTGCAGTTGTGCATCGGAATCTAAAACTGGTTACTCAGGGTAGGCTCAAAACATAGACACTCAGAAAGGTCAGTCTTCTTGAACTTAAGTCGGCATTGTGTCATATGTATTTAATTCCGATGCAATTTCCGTGTTTCATCGTCAAGGTGAAGGTCCAAGGGACGCAGTAAACCTGCAGTTGTGCATCGGATTCAAAAACTGGTTTCACAGGATAGGCTCCAAACATAGACACTGAGAAAAGTAAGTCTTCTTGTAGTTAAGTCGGCATTGTACCATTTGCATTTAATTCCGATGCAATTTCCATGTTTCATCGTCAATGTGAAGGTCCAAGAGATGCAGTAAACCTGCACTTGTGCATCGGGATCGAAAACACTTTACACATGCTAGGTTCATAACATAGACACTCAGAAAAGTCAGTCGTCTTGTACTTATGTCGGCATTGTGCCATTTATATTTCATTCCGATGGAATTTCCGTGTTTCATCGTCAATGTAAAGGTCCAAGGGATGCAGTAAACCTGCAGTTATGGATAGGAATCTAAAACTGGTTACACAGGATTGGCTCAAAACATAGACACTCAAAAAAGTCACTCTTCTTGTAGTTAAGTCGGCTTTATGCCATTTGTATTTAATTTCCCTGATTCATCGTCAATGTGAAGGCCCAAGGGATGCAGTAAAACTGCAGTTGTGCATCGGAATCTAAAACTGGTTACACAGGAAAGGCTCATAACATAGACACTCAGAAAAGTCAGTCTTCTTGTACATAAGTCGCCGTTGTGCCATTTATATTTAATACCGATGCAATTTCCGGGTTTCATCGTCAATGTAAAGGTCCAACGGATGCAGTAAACCTGCAGTTGTGCAGCGGAATCTAAAACTGGTTACACATGATAGGCTCAAAACATAGACACTTAGAAAAGTCAGTCATCTTGTTCTTAAGTCGGTATTGTGCCATTTGTATTTAATTCCGATGTAATTTCCGTGTTTCATCGTCAATGTGAAGTTCCAAGGGATGCAGTAAACCTTCAGTTGTGCATCAGAATCTAAAACTGGTTACACGGGATAGGCTAAAAACATAGACACTCAGAAAAGTCAGTCTTCTTTAACTTAAGTCGGCATTTCGCTTTTTGTATTTAATTCCAATGCAATTTCCGTGTTTCTTCGTCAATGTGAAGGTCCAAGGGATGCAGTAAACCTGCAGTTGTGCATCCGAATCTAAAACTGGTTACACAGGAAAGGCTCAAAACATAGACACTCAGAAAAGTCATTCTTCTTGTACTTCAGTCGGCATTGTGCTATTTGTATTTAATTCCGATGCAATTTCCGTGTTTCATCGTCAATGTAAAGGTCCAAGGGATGCAGTAAACCTGCAGTTGTGGATAGGAATCTAAAACTGGTTACACAGGATAGGCTAAAAACATAGACACTCAGAAAAGTCATTCTTCTTGTACTTCAGTCGGCATTGTGCTATTTGTATTTAATTCCAATGCAATTTCCGTGTTTCATCGTCAATGTAAAGGTCCAAGTGGTGCAGTATACCTACAGTTGTGCATCGGAATCTAAAACTGGTTACACATGATAGGCTCAAAACATAGACACTCAGAAAAGTCAGTCTTCTTGAACTTACGTCGGCATTGTGCCATTACTATTTAATTCCGATGCTATTTCCGTGTTTCATCGTCAATGTGAAGGTCCAAGGGGTGCAGTATATCTACAGTTGTGCATCGGAATCTAAAAATGGTTACACAGGATAGGCTCAAAACATAGACACTCAGAAAAGTCACTCTTCTTGTAGTTAAGTCGGCATTGTGCCATTTGTATTTAATTACGATGCAATTTCCCATTTTCATCGTCAATGTGAAGGTCCAAGGGATGCAGTAAAACTGTAGTTGTGCATCGGAATCTAAAACTGGTTACACAGGAAATGCTCAAATCATAGACACTCAGAAACGTCAGTCTTCTTGTACTTAAGTCGGCATTGTGACACTTGTCTTTAATTCCAATGGAATTTCCGTGTTTCTTCGTCAATGTGAAGGTCCAAGGGACACAGTAAACCTGCTGTTGTGCATCCGAATCTAAAACTGGTTACACAGGAAAGGCTCAAAACATAGACACTCAGAAAAGTCAGTCTTCTTGTACTTAAGTCGGCGTTGTGCTATTTATATTTTAATACCGATGCAATTTCCGTGTTTCATCGTCAATGTAAAGGTCCAACGGATGCAGTAAACCTGCAGTTTTGCATCAGAATCTAAAACTGGGTACACGGGATAGGCTAAAAACATGGACACTCAGAAAAGTCAGTCTTCTTGTACTTAAGTCGGCACTGTGCTTTTTGTATTTAATTCCGATGCAAGTTCCGTGTTTCATCGTCAATGTGAATGTCCAAGGGATGCAGTAAACCTGCAGTTGTGCATCGGAATTTGAAATTGGTTACACAGGATAGGCCCAAAACATAGACACTCAGAGAAGTCAGATTCTTGTACTTAAGTCGGCATTGCGCCATTTGTATTTCATTCCGTTGCAATTTCCGTGTTTCATCGTCAATGTAAAGGTCCAAGGGGAGCAGTAGACTTACAGTTGTGCATCGGAATCTAAAACTGGTTACACATGATAGGCTCAAAACATAGACACTTAGAAAAGTCAGTCATCTTGTTCTTATGTCGGTATTGTGCCATTTGTATTTAATTCCGATGTAATTTCCGTGTTTCATCGTCAATGTGAAGTTCCAAGGGATGCAGTAAACCTTCAGTTGTGCATCAGAATCTAAAACTGGTTACACGGGATAGGCTAAAATCATAGACACTCAGAAAAGTCAGTCTTCTTTAACTTAAGTCAGCATTTCGCTTTTTGTATTTAATTCCGATGCAAGTTCCGTGTTTCATCGTCAATGTGAAGGTCCAAGAGATGCCGTAAACCTGCACTTGTGCATCGGGATCGAAAACACTTTACACATGCTAGGTTCATAACATAGACACTCAGAAAAGTCAGTCGTCTTGTACTTATGTCGGCATTGTGCCATTTATATTTAATTCCGATGGAATTTCCGTGTTTCATCGTCAATGTAAAGGTCCAAAGGATGCAGTAAACCTGCAGTTGTGGATAGGAATCTAAAACTGGTTACACAGGATAGGCTAAAAACATAGACACTCAGAAAAGTCATTCTTCTTGTACTTCAGTCGGCATTGTGCTATTTGTATTTAATTCCGATGCAATTTCCGTGTTTCATCGTCAATGTAAAGGTCCAAGTGGTGCAGTATACCTACAGTTGTGCATCGGAATCTAAAACTGGTTACACATGATAGGCTCAAAACATAGACACTCAGAAAAGTCAGTCTTCTTGAACTTACGTCGGCATTGTGCCATTAGTATTTAATTCCGATGCTATTTCCGTGTTTCATCGTCAATGTGAAGGTCCAAGGGGTGCAGTATATCTACAGTTGTGCATCGGAATCTAAAAATGGTTACACAGGATAGGCTCAAAACATAGACACTCAGAAAAGTCACTCTTCTTGTAGTTAAGTCGGCATTGTGCCATTTGTATTTAATTACGATGCAATTTCCTTTTTCATCGTCAATGTGAAGGTCCAAGGGATGCAGTAAAACTGTAGTTGTGCATCGGAATCTAAAACTGGTTACACAGGAAATGCTCAAATCATAGACACTCAGAAACGTCAGTCTTCTTGTACTTAAGTCGGCATTGTGACACTTGTCTTTAATTCCAATGCAATTTCCGTGTTTCTTCGTCAATGTGAAGGTCCAAGGGATGCAGTAAACCTGCAGTTGTGCATCCGAATCTAAAACTGGTTACACAGGAAAGGCTCAAAACATAGACACTCAGAAAAGTCAGTCTTCTTGTACTTAAGTCGGCGTTGTGCTATTTATATTTATTTCCGATGCAATTTCCGTGTTTCATCGTCAATGTAAAGGTCCAACGGATGCAGTAAACCTGCAGTTTTGCATCAGAATCTAAAACTGGGTACACGGGATAGGCTAAAAACATGGACACTCAGAAAAGTCAGTCTTCTTGTACTTAAGTCGGCACTGTGCTTTTTGTATTTAATTCCGATGCAAGTTCCGTGTTTCATCGTCAATGTGAATGTCCAAGGGATGCAGTAAACCTGCAGTTGTGCATCGGAATCTGAAATTGGTTACACAGGATAGGCTCAAAACATAGACACTCAGAGAAGTCAGATTCTTGTACTTAAGTCGGCATTGCGCCATTTGTATTTCATTCCGTTGCAATTTCCGTGTTTCATCGTCAATGTAAAGGTCCAAGGGGAGCAGTAGACTTACAGTTGTGCATCGGAATCTAAAACTGGTTACACATGATAGGCTCAAAACATAGACACTCAGAAAAGTCAGTCTTCTTGCACTTAAGTGGGTATTGTGTCATTTGTATTTAATACCGATGCAATGTCCGTTTTTCATCGTCAATGTGAAGGTGCAAGAGATGCTGTAAACCTGCAGTTGTGCATCGGAATCTAAAACTGGTTACTCAGGGTAGGCTCAAAACATAGACACTCAGAAAAGTCAGTCTTCTTGAACTTAAGTCGGCATTGTGTCATATGAATTTAATTCCGATGCAATTTCCGTGTTTCATCGTCAATGTGAAGGTCCAAGGGACGCAGTAAACCTGCAGTTGTGCATCGGATTCAAAAACTGGTTTCACAGGATAGGCTCCAAACATAGACACTGAGAAAAGTAAGTCTTCTTGTAGTTAAGTCGGCATTGTACCATTTGTATTTAATTCCGATGCAATTTCCGTGTTTCGTCGTCAATGTGAAGGTCCAAGAGATGCAGTAAACCTGCACGTGTGCATCGGGATCGAAAACACTTTACACATGCTAGGTTCATAACATAGACACTCAGAAAAGTCAGTCGTCTTGTACTAATGTCGGCATTGTGCCATTTATATTTAATTCCGATGGAATTTCCGTGTTTCATCGTCAATGTAAAGGTCTAAGGGATGCAGTAAACCTGCAGTTGTGGACAGGAATCTAAAACTGGTTACACAGGATTGGCTCAAAACATAGACACTCAGAAAAGTCACTCTTCTTGTAGTTAAGTCGGCTTTATGCCATTTGTATTTAATTTCCCTGATTCATCGTCAATGTGAACGCCCAAGGGATGCAGTAAAACTGCAGTTGTGCATCGGAATCTAAAACTGGTTACACAGGAAAGGCTCATAACATAGACACTCAGAAAAGTCACTCTTCTTGTACATAAGTCGCCGTTGTGCCATTTATATTTAATACCGATGCAATTTCCGTGTTTCATCGTCAATGTAAAGGTCCAACGGATGCAGTAAACCTGCAGTTGTGCAGCGGAATCTAAAACTGGTTACACATGATAGGCTCAAAACATAGACACTCAGAAAAGTCAGTCATCTTGTTCTTAAGTCGGTATTGTGCCATTTGTATTTAATTCCGATGTAATTTCCGTGTTTCATCGTCAATGTGAAGTACCAAGGGATGCAGTAAACCTTCAGTTGTGCATCAGAATCTAAAACTGGTTACACGGGATAGGCTAAAAACATAGACACTCAGAAAAGTCAGTCTTCTTTAACTTAAGTCGGCATTTCGCTTTTTGTATTTAATTCCAATGCAATTTCCGTGTTTCTTCGTCAATGTGAAGGTCCAAGGGATGCAGTAAACCTGCAGTTGTGCATCCGAATCTAAAACTGGTTACACAGGAAAGGCTCAAAACATAGACACTCAGAAAAGTCATTCTTCTTGTACTTCAGTCGGCATTGTGCTATTTGTATTTAATTCCGATGCAATTTCCGTGTTTCATCGTCAATGTAAAGGTCCAAGTGGTGCAGTATTCCTACAGTTGTGCATCGGAATCTAAAACTGGTTACACATGATAGGCTCAATACAGAGACACTCAGAAAAGTCAGTCTTCTTGTACTTAAGTGGGCATTGTGCCATTTGTATTTAATACCGATGCAATGTCTGTATTTCATCGTCAATGTGAAGGTGCAAAGGATGCAGTAAACCTGCAGTTGTGCATCGGAATCTAAAACTGGTTACACTGGATAGGATCAAAACATAGACACTCAGAAAAGTAAGTCTTCTCGTATTTAAGTCGGCATTGTGCCATTTGTATTTAATTCCGATGCAATTTCCGTGTTTCATCGTCAATTGGAAGGTCCAAGGGATGCAGTAAACCTGCAGTTGAGAATCGGAATCTAAAACTGGTTACACAGGATAAGCTCAAAACATAGACACACAGAAAAGTCAGTCACCTTGTACTTAAGTGGGCATTGTGCCATTTGTATTCAATACCGATTCAATGTCCGTGTTTCATCGTCAATGTGAAGTTGCAAGGGATGCAGTGAATCTGCAGTTGTGCATCGGAATCTAAAACTGGTTAGACACGATAGGCTCAAAACATAGACACTCGGAAAAGTCAGTCTTCTTGTACTTAAGTGGGCATTGTGCCATTTGTATTTAATACCGATGTAATGTCCGTGTTTCTTCGTCAATGTGAAGGTGCAAGGGATGCAGTAAGCCTGCAGTTGTGCATCGGAATCTAAAACTGGTTGCACAGGATAGGCTCAAAGCATAGACACTCAGAAAAGTCAGTCTTCATGCACTTAAGTCGGCATTGTGCCACTTCTATTTAATTCCGATGCATTTTCCGTGTTTCATCGTCAATGTGAAGGTCCAAGGGATGCAGTAAACCTGCAGTTGTCCATCGGAATCTAAAACTGGTTACACAGGATTGGCTCAAAGCATAGACACTCAAAAAAGTCAGTCTTCATGCCCTTAATTCGGCATTGTGCCACTTGTATTTAATTCCGATGCAATTTCCGTGTTTCATCGTCAATGTGAAGGTCCAAGGGATGCAGTAAACCTGCAGTTGTGCATCGGAATCTAAAACTGGTTACACATGATAGGCTCAAAACATAGACACTCAGAAAAGTCAGTCATCCTGTTCTTAAGTGGGCATTGTGCCATTTGTATTTACTTCCGTTGGAATTTCCGTGTTTCTTCGTCAATGTGAAGTTGCAGGGGATGCAGTAAACCTTCAGTTGTGCATCATAATCTAAAACTGGGTACACGGGATAGGCTAAAAACATAGACACTCAGAAATGTCAGTCTTCTTGTACTTAAGTCGGCACTGTGCTTTTTGTATTTAATGCCGATGCAAGTTCCGTGTTTCTTCGTCAATGTGAATGTCCAAGGGATGCATATAAAATAAATAAAAATAAAATGGAATAAAATATTAATGATTCATTATTCTGTATGTATGATGATTGGTTGTAATTGGTATTTGCTTATCTGGAACGTGGACGTTTATTTATTCGGTATCTGACGCTTGACAATGGCTATTTGGAAAAGGCAATGTAACTCGTAGTTGACCGTGAAATAAAACTGAAATAATCGGACTTCGTAATTAAATCGTTTCCAAAGACTGCTGCGGTAGGTACGGACTCATGATTTTATCTCAATATTACAATGATTTGCCAGCCATGCCAATACGTCGTACAGAGGTGATTGTCTACTAAACATAATAAAGTTACACAGTTAGTTAAATCAGATATATTCAATGAAATAGCCTACAGTTCATAATCCTACTTACTTTTATAAATATAAATTCATTACAGAATCGAGTGGCTAGTGTGGTTGCAACACGCAGTATTCTTCTATAACATGAAAATATGGCGGTGTGCCAGACAATAAAATAAAATACGTGCTTCTCGCACCACTTCTACCTGTGCTCTCTCTTCTCTTAATCAAACATAAGAGTAACGTAATTATTCTTTTGTCTTTATCAGCGACACAGCGCTTTAGTTGTGTGCCATAGGCTTTATTTATTAGTCACTGATTATTTATTTAATTAATATTTCGCGTTTCCGCGGAAACTCACGCTCGGCATGCAAATGTGCCTTTATATTGCCCCCTGAATTGCGAGGCGAAAGGGACACACCTGCAGGCGAGCAATTCACCTAAAGGCACAAGAAAATCTAAGTTATCTACAACTATTCACATGACTTACATTACACACATTATACACATTATATACAAAATTTGAATGACGCGGGTGCGCCGTAAAAGTTCTTATGTTGGCAGATAGAGTGCGTGCATGCACAGAAGCGTCTGTGTGACTCCGGCAGTGCCGTTATATCATACAGTTAGATCATGCGGCACAGTAATGCAGTTCATGTTGTTCGTGTGCGCGCGTATCTTAGTCGATGCACAAAGAAAATATTCAACCAAGATTACATATGAAGACTACATTCTATAACAGGTAACTTAGTTTTAAATTTACAATATTTGTTATATCACAATACAACTCAGATTGTTGAATGTTCTTAGTTACATAGTATTGTTTTGAAATACTTCAAAGAAAAATGTCCGTATGTTTCAGGTGCGTCGACCTATTCACATCGTGTCGTTATTACAGTTCATATTCATCTGCTGCACAATAATTTTTTCACAGGTTAGTATCATCGTTGTATAACAACGTGATTAAAACATAAGCGTGTCCATTTCCATTTCCATTATAGTCGTTGTGATGCTGTTCGTTGTGACAAAAAAACATTGTTTATTACAGATCTGACGTGACCCGTTAGTAATTGGTCCTCGTGCAGTTTGTTTTTTACATTCCGTGGAAGCTTGGTTGCAGAACCTCGGACGGCACATAGCTGGCGTGGATCCTTGGACAGTCCAGGTAAGAGTGTCCGTCACATTTCGAGAACATTTCATTCCCTGAAGTTCCAACCAAAATTCTTCCACCCGTCGTGTTGTTTTCTGGACAGGCACTTTGTGTCCGTTTAATCCAGTTAACATCTTGAAGTTAGGTACTGTAGTATTGTCACTAGACGATGCACGAATTATGCACTTCACATTTTCAGTTTTTTGCTGAATATAGCTCACCTAAATGTTCGTAGTTATTAATCAAAGAAATGGTTCATCGCGTTTACATAGGTACGATGCATAATGAATGTCATTAACAGTTTCTTTCACATAGGTTTCTGCGTAGTTGCAGAGTTAGTAATGTTCATTAATGTCCGTGAACAATGGTTCACTATGCAATGTCCTTTTGGCACTCGTTTTGTTCAAATTTCTTTTACATAGTAACAATTACATTATACATCATTGAAAGAGAAGCAAAAAAAATATAAGTAATCATACATACACACGTCACATATTTTCTTAGCATAAATATAATACAGTTGCACATAAACATGTTTTCATCATCATTACATAGCTATAAATTATCTCATTGTGTCACATTTGATTACATGAATTGCAGATATTTACGTCCTCTTTATCAGTTTTGCTGGGATTTTATCGATGTTTATTTTGTGATGTCATCTGAAATTAAGATAGGTTAGACACAACATTCATTACATCAGTAGGCAAGACCAGGCATTTTCACTACTCAATAAATATTCAAAATAGTAAGAGAGAAAATGTTTGATTCCTCGCGTTTTGTGCGTGTGTGTATAGTGTCTGTGTGGCCTTGACTACTGATAGATGCTTTTCGTGTTGAGAGATGTGCGTCTAATCTATTTCTCAAAGCAAAAGTTCGCTTCACAGATGACGTCTGTCGGTTCGTCAGGTGTCACACCAAGTCAGTGATACCCACAGTCACAAATGTTCCGTGAAAAAATTAATATATCATTCACTGCTACGTAAACATAAATTTTATTTTAATATTCCGTCTTCCAGGTGGTGGCGCGCGCTGAAAGAAGAGTTCTTCTGCCTTCAACTGCGTCACTGGAACCGCTGAAATGAAAATTTCTATACTACTTACTATCTGTGTTGTAGCAACAGAGTTTTTTGGAGTTGCTTAGCAATGTTTTGATGGATGTGACTTTGACATTATTCCGCATGAAATGCTCTAAGATCTCGGTGTGTGTATAGCCCAATAATTTTGTTAGTTCTACGATGTTGTAACAAATACGCACCAGGATGCGGTATGTTAACAATTATATAAGGTCCTTCATATAGCAGACGCCACTTAGCGTTGCGTCGTTTGAGTGCTACAGATTTATGATGTGTACGAAGTAGTACAAGCATTCCTACCTCGAATTTTTGTTTTCTTTTTATTATGTTTCTGTGATGTTTGTTTCGTATCTGTGCGTGATGTGTCAGCGTAGTCAAAACTTCTTTTATTTTCTGTTCAGGTGTGATTTCCTTGTCTGACAACTTAGGTAATGGTTCTATCCACTGATCGTTCTGTTTGCAATTGAACATGATCTCGTTAGGTGTGTAATTTGTATCGTAAATATTTAAGTTATTGTGTACATCTTCGAAAAGACTTAGGTAGGACACCCAATTAGTATGTTTTGATGAAATATAGGTCCTCATGAATCGGTTTAATTCTCGGAAAAGTCTCTCAGTCGCGTTACATTGTGGACTAAACTTTGAAATAGATATACTTTTAATGTTATTGTCCTTCAAGAAATTTCTCCATTTGTACCCAGAGTAGTATGCTGCATTATCTGACAGAATTGCTTTTGGTTTTCCCACGTGCGTCAGGTAATCACTTGAGAATCTTCGTATTATAGCACTTGCAGTGGCGGATTTTGAAGCATAAAGTTTTACATGTTTAGAAAATATATCGTAAAAAGCCAAGATATATTTGACGCCTCCAGAGCTTGCTGGATGCGGTCCACTGATGTCAGTACACAGAATTTCCAGGGGTTTACTGGGTAAAATAGAATGTAAATCTGTCTTTGTGGATAAATTCTGCGGTTTTGATTCTTGACATATGACACATGTTTTCAGTTCCCTGTAAATTTTTCTTCTCATATTGCTAAAATAACAGTATGTGCTGAGCTTTGCTAAACACTTCTTCGTCCCATAATGACCCCAAACTAAGTGTGTGTGCCAAATTAGATTACGTTCAGACTCTTTGGGAATGCATACACACCAGTTAGTAGCATTTGGATGTCGGTGATAAAATAACACATCATTGTGTAACTTGTAATACTTAGTCAAAGGATGATTGTGTTTTTCTACCAGTAATGTTATTATCTTATACCAGTGAGGATCATATTTTTGTAATTTAGCCATGTTTCTGCACATATCAATATAATATTGGTGATACTGCTTGTCTTGCATTAAGAGAATCCTGTAGTCATTTATATTTTCTAAGTCACTGTTGGTTTCATTCATACCTTGTGGAAGTCTAGACAAAGCATCGGCAATGGTGTTGTCCTTAGCTTTTATGTACTTAATTTCAAAAGAGTAGTTCTGAAGTGTAACTGCCCATCGTGATAGTCTAGGATGTACAAGTTTACAAGTTAACAAAAATGTCAGGGCCTGGTGGTCGGTATAAATTACTGTATGTTTTCCAAATAAATAATAATTGAATTTCTTGAATGCCCATACTATGGAAAGTGTTTCTAACTCAGTAGTGGAGTATGTACGCTCACATTCAGATAGAGTACGACTCGCAAACCCAATAATTCTTATCTGTTCCTTATCTTTATTCTTTACAACTTGAAATAAGCAACATCCCAAACCAGTACGTGAAGCGTCACAAGTCATACAAAAATCTAAATTGAAATCTGGATGGCTCAATAAGTTTGCATTCACTAAAGCATGTTTAATAGTATTAAAGTCATTCTGGCACTGTTCCGACCAGATCCAAACTTGATTCTTTCTGAGTAGATTTAGCAGATGTTTACTGTTCAAAAGTGGTTGTGGCAAAAAACGTCTGAAAAATGAACGTAGCCCAAGGAATGATTTTAACTGCTTTTTAGTTCGAGGACTAGGAAAGTTTCTGATAGCATCTAATTTACTGGGATCAGGACGTATGCCCTGTGAATTAATGATATGTCCTAAATATTTTATCTCACTGCAACCAAACTTTGATTTTCTAAGATTGGCTGTGACTCCAGCTTGTGCAAATTTTTCTAAAATTCTTTGAAGTGTGTCAACGTGTTCATTCCAAGACTGTGCAGCTATCAGTATATCATCAACATAGTGTGTGACTGTCTCAACTAAATCATCGCCAAGCACGGTATCCAGGGCTGTAATGAATACCCCAGAACTGACTTTCAGTCCGAAAGGTAGAACACAAAACTGATAGGTTCGCCCCCCGAACATAAATGCAGTATATTTCCGAGAATCAGGAGTGATACTCACCTGCCAAAATGAATTAGCGAAATCTATTGTGGAAAAATACTTTGCATCTAGAAATTTCTGTAATTGCTCTTCTAAATTTTCGGGTTTTGTGTGAACTGGTAAAATTATTTCATTAATTGCTCGTGCGTCTAACACTAACCTAATGCTTCCATTTGATTTTTTGACAACAAGTAGAGGACTACAGTAAGGTGAGGTGGATGGTTCAATGACCTTCCAGTCTAACATTTGTTTTAATTCTTGCCACACAGCAGGTCGTTGAGATAACGGTATGTTATATGTCTTGTGGTAGAAGATCTTGTGAGGCTTAACTTCAATCTTGTACGCATACGTGTTGATAACACCTATTCGTTTGGCAAAAACTTGTAAATATTTGGATAACACTTCCTGTAGTTTTATACGTTCATGTGCACTGAGAGCTGTAGCTTCATTTATCTTATGATCAAGCAATGTTTTCAAGTCCATTATCTCTGTGTCAAATGAGTGTGTGTGCGTGTCTTGAATGTCATTGTCAAGTACTAACTGAACCTTGTACCCTGTACAGTGTTTGTCATGCTTTAGAGTTCTCTTGTCCAAATCAATAATAATTACACTGCCTCTATCATTTAAAATACATTTACCTTTGGAGAAGTCTATAATGCAGTCCTTCTCGCTCATAATATCTATTCCTAATATGCAATTTGTCACAAGGTTTTGTACAACCAGGAATGGCCATTGTACGGTTCCATTACCTACTTTAATGTTTACAGAAACTTGCTTCGTAACCCTACATGACTTATTACCTAGTGCAGTAGTTATTTTACAGTTTTGGGCAGGAAACTCAGGCACAGGTTCCAATTCACACATCTTTTTATAGAAATTAAAAGACAAAACGCTCACAGCTGCACCTGTATCTAGAATAATAGTAGTTGGAATCCCACCTACTACACCAGTAGTAGATGCTAAAACAATTTCATTTGTGTTTGAACGACATTGTGTACTGTCTTGTAAAAGTTCATCTGATATATTGTTATTGTGGTTGTATCTTATAAATAAAACAGGTAATTTTTGTTTAGAATTATTCGGCATATCATTATTCTGATGTTCAACTGTGGTGTCAAATAACTGATTAACATTGAAGTCGCCCCCCAAGAATTCCTCAGCCACGACCTGGGGCATAGAAGTGACTGTTTCTAGTTTGTTGGATTAGCATTTGTACTAGGTACTGACACAGATTGAGGTTGTGTGTCAGGTGTCATTTCTATTATATTCACATTCGGATATTGCCTATTGTGATCTCCAAACTTTTGCGCTTGTTGTTGCTGTTGCGCATTATAACTTACCTGTCGGTCATAAGGTATGCTCCAATTTTGTCCTGGTGGCTGCTGTGGTAAAGCAGTGTTTGAATGAAAGTACTGATCGTTACGAGTCCAGCCTTGACGCTGTCTTGGCTCGTAGTTATTATTATTTCTGTTTCTGTTTGTGTTTTTGTTGTTGCCTATGTATCCGTTGTTACCGTTGTAGTTATTACCGCGGTGCCTTTTGTATGGATTGCCGCATGAAGTGTTATTACTGTTGTAACTATTGTTTGTATTGGAATACGCGTGTTGATTTTGATTTCCGTATTGAGACGGCATGTGAGTTTGCTGTTTTTGTTGTACCGCGTATCCAACTGTGGGCGCGCCAGAATTGAGTTGGCAAGCCTGCATGTTTTGCATTCCACTAGTGTAAACATTGTGGCTGCTGTTTTGCCGCGCGAAGCGCTGATCTTCAAGTAACATGTCAACCGAATCTAAAGCTGTTAAAAAATAATCTGAATCGTCATCCGGGATATGTAGGAGTTTTTCTTTAATGTTGAAAGGCAATTTGGCCTTCAACGCACGGAGTATATCGCGTGTTGCGACTGGTTCGTCTAAAAAGTGTCCCATGTTCAAGTATTTTTCAAAATATCTGCGTAAGTTGCCATTTTTACTGTTAAAAGTTTCAGGTTCTAGAATTTGTCTTCTGAGTCGCACCTGGACGGATTGCGACCAGAATTTGTTCAGAAAAGCACGCCCAAACTCACTGTACGTGGTACATACGTCAGCTTGACTGTATGCCCAGACAGCTGCATCGCCTTGGATGTAACCGACAATATATGAAATCTTTTTCCGGTCACTCCAAGTGCGTGGAAATGCGTTACTAAAAGATTTAAGAAAAATCACCGGATGAATGGTTCGTTTTTCTGGGATAAAAATCTGAAATTGCCTGTGTTTCATTAAGCTTTCTTCTTCCTTCGCATTGTGATATGGATTTGTTCCACTGTAATTACTGCAATGTTCAGCTGGCGAGTAATTACAATAATGTTGCTGTGGTTTACCATGATAATAGCTTGTGTTTGTGTTTGTACATCGTGGGATGTGTTGTAGTCGTGGTGTGTTTTGTTCTTGTGTGTTTGTCGTGTGCGGTATGTGTGTGTCATACTCGAATGTATATTGGTTCCTGAACTGTACATTTTGACTGATATTTTCGTTACATTCAGACTGCGGTCGATCGGTGAATTGTGTCATTGGTCCAGTGACGGATTGTACTGCGTCACTGATCAGCTGTTTGTTATTAGTAATGTATTGCGCTACGGAGTCGTGCACAATTGTTGGTAAATTTTCACGTAGGCATCTATCAAAATGTTTGTCTTTGTTCACTACCCAATCATGAAATTCTTTATTAATGTTTTGAAAATGAGCTGTAGCATCAGATTGTAAGATGTCAGTCAGGTGTTGTTCAACATTGTCAAATTTATTCTGTACGTCAGTAATTCGTTTTTCAAGCTTGTCGTGTACTGAAGGATATGTTTGAATTTGTTCAGTAAGAACTTCACACGTGACATTAAGATTTTTTACTTGTGTCTGTAAAAGTGCTACGTCAGTTGTAGTCTTTTCTTGTGTCGTATTAAGCTGGGAAAATTTAGTACTGAGTTCAGTCATCTGTTTGGTCAGTGTGGCGTCTATAAGTTCCACACGTTTACATAAAGTGTCATTACTCGTCTTGAGTGTTATGAGGTCAGATTTAATTTCGTCATTTTGTGTCTGTAAGGTTGCCATGTTTTCGGCGTTCTGTTTCATTATCATTTGTAACATGTCGGCAATGTTTACCGTTTGCAACGTCTGTGCCCCCGCCGCGTCATTAGACGTGACGTCATGCATTAACATGGGCTCTGACTGAGACTTTGAAATTTTTGTGGTGGACGGCCTATTGTCAAAATTTCCGTCAACACTTGCGTCAATGTTTGATAAATCGTCACTACCGGTTGCTGTCGTAAAGTCATTTTCTAACATTTGTCTCTCGTCCGAGTCGGATTGTGTCTGAATAGTACGTCTTTGCTGTTCCATTTTTGCGTATTGATTTCTAGTCATTACCATGCCACACGAGATTTATGTTTCAAGAAAATATTTGACACTGATTTTAAAATGAAATGCAGTTGAGCATGAATCGCTCGTAGCAACAATGGCTGTCCCGTTAATTTAAAAATATAAACTGAATTTGAGATTATTGGTAATGGCTGATGGCCATGTTACATCATATCGTACAGAAGTCGGCCATATTGTACACTCGTGTATTGGTATTGTTGGATACGTTATTGTTTAGGAAAAAGTGCTAAGAATGAAATTTGTTACTGAAAACTGTTATGCGCGAAAGAAACACTACAGAATTTACTGAAAAGCTAATACACTGAATTATACGTCTGGTCAAGCCTGCTAATGCAAAGATGCTGCGTCTTACCTTATTTTGCTGGAAGCTTCATTGCGTCTTCCGGCAAAACTTTAGAATTGAAAAATATCTTCAGATTTTCATTATCTCTCATACATTCACGTCCAGGTCCAGAAAGTTGATTTTTGACATGAAACAAAAAGAACAATGTAACAAATGACAAAATAACAAGTCCGACACGCAGTCGCCAATATAAAATAAATAAAAAATAAAATGGAATAAAATATTAATGATTAATTATTCTGTATGTATGATGATTGGTTGTAATTGGTATTTGCTTATCTGGAACGTGGACGTTTAATTATTCGGTATCAGACGCTTGACAATGGCTATTTGGAAAAGGCAATGTAACTCGTAGTTGACCGTGAAATAAAACTGAAATAATCGGACTTCGTAATTAAATCGTTTCCAAAGACTGCTGCGGTAGGTACGGACTCATGATCTAATCTCAATATTACAATGATTTGCCAGCCATGCCAATACGTCGTACAGAGGTGATTGTCTACTAAACATAAAAAAGTTACACAGTTAGTTAAATCAGATATATTCAATGAAATAGCCTACAGTTCATAATCCTACTTACTTTTATAAATATAAATTCATTACAGAATCGAGTGCCTAGTGTGGTTGCAACTCGCAGTATTCTTCTATAACATGAAAATATGGCGGTGTGCCAGACAATAAAATAAAATACGTGCTTCTCGCACCACTTCTACCTGAGCTCTCTCTTCTCTTAATCAAACATAAGAGTAACGCAATTATTCTTTTGTCTTTATCAGCGACACAGCGCTGCAGTTGTGTGCCATAGGCTTTATTTATTAGTCACTGATTATTTATTTAATTAATATTTCGCGTTTCCGCGGAAACTCACGCTCGGCATGCAAATGTGCCTTTATATGCAGTAAACCTGCAGTTGTGCATCGGAATCTAAAACTGGTTACACAGAATAGGCTCAAAACATAGACACTCAGAGAAGTCAGATTCTTGTACTTAAGTCGGCATTGCGCCATTTGTATTTCATTCCGATGCAATGTCCGTGTTTCATCATCAATGTAAAGGTCCAAGGGGTGCAGTAGGCTTACAGTTGTGCATCGGAATCTAAAACTGGTTACACATGATAGGCTCAAAACATAGACACTCAGAAAAGTCAGTCTTCTTGCACTTAAGTGGGTATTGTGCCATTTGTATTTAATACCGATGCAATGTCCGTGTTTCTTCGTCAATGTGAAGGTCCAAGAGATGCAGTAAACCTGCAGTTGTGCATCGGGATTGAAAACTGGTTACACATGCTAGGTTCATAACATAGACACTCAGAAAAGTCAGTCTTCTTGTCCTTAAGTCGGCACTGTGCTTTTTGTATTTAATTCCGATGCAATGTTCGTTTTGCATTATCAATGTGAAGGTGCAAGAGATGCTGTAAACCTGCAGTTGTGCATCGGAATCTAAAACTGGTTACTCAGGGTAGGCTCAAAACATAGACACTCAGAAAAGTCAGTCTTCTTGAACTTAAGTCGGCATTGTGCCATTTGTATTTAATTCCGATGCAATTTCCGTGTTTCATCATCAATGTGAAGGTCCAAGGGACGCAGTAAACCTGCAGTTGTGCATCGGAATCAAAAACTGGTTTCACAGGATAGGCTCCAAACATAGACACTGAGAAAAGTAGGTCTTCTTGTAGTTAAGTCGGCATTGTACCATTTGTATTTAATCCGATGCAATTTGCGTGTTGATCGTCAATGTGAAGTTGCAAGGGATGCAATAAACCTTCAGTTGTGCATCAGAATCTAAAACTGGGTTCACAGGATAGGCTAAAAACATAGACACTCAGAAAAGTCAGTCTTCTTGTACTTAAGTCGGCACTGTGCTTTTTGTATTTAATTCCGATGAAATGTTCGGTTTGCCTCATCAATGTGAAGGTGAAAGAGATGCTGTAAACCTGCAGTTGTGCATCGGAATCTAAAACTGGTTACTCAGGGTAGGCTCAAAACATAGACACTCAGAAAAGTCAGTCATCCTGTTCTTAAGTGGGCATCGTGCCATTTGTATTTACTTCCGATGGAATTTCCGTGTTTCATCGTCAATGTAAAGGTCCAAGGTATGCAGTAAACGTGCAGTTGTACATCGGAATCTAAAACTGGTTACACATGATAGGCTCAAAATATAGACACTCAGAAAAGTCAGTCTTTTTGTACTTAAGTTGGCATTGTGCCATTTGTATTTAATACCGATGCAATGTCCGTGTTTCTTCGTCAATGTGAAGGTGCAAGGGATACAGTAAACCTGCATTTGTGCATCGGAATCTAAGACTGGTTACACAGGAAATGCTCAAAACATAGACACTCAGAAAAGTCAGTCTTCTCGTACTTAAGTCGGCATTGTGACACTTGTCTTTAATTCCAATGCAATTTCCGTGTTTCATCGTCAATGTGAAGGCCCAAGGGATGCAGTAAACCTGCAGTTGTGCATCGGAATCAAAAACTGGTTTTACAGGATTGGCTCAAAACATAGACACTCAGAAAAGTCACTCTTCTTGTAGTTAAGTCGGCATTGTGGCATTTGTATTTAATTCCGATGCAATTTTCGTGTTTCATCGTCAATGTGAAGGTCCAAGGGATGCAGTAAAACTGCAGTTATGCATCGGAATCTAAAACTGGTTACACAGGAAAGGCTCATAACATAGACACTCAGAAAAGTCATTCTTCTTGTACTTAAGTCGGCATTGTGCCAATTGTATTTAATTCCGATGCAATTTCCGTGTTTCATCGTCAATGTAAAGGTCCAAGTGGTGCAATATACCTACTGTTGTGCATCGGAATCTAAAACGTTACACATGATAGGCTCAAAACATAGACACTCAGAAAAGTCAGTCTTCTTGAACTTACGTCGGCATTGTGCAATTAGTATTTAATTCCGATGCTATTTCCGTGTTTCATCGTCAATGTGAAGGTCCAAGTGGTGCAATATACATACAGTTGTGCATCGGAATCTAAAACTGGTTACACAGGATAGGCTCAAAACATAGACACTCAGAAAAGTCAGTTTTCTTGTACTTAAGTCGGCATTGTGCCATTTATATTTAATTCCGATGCAATTTCCGTGTTTCATCGTCAATGTGAAGGTCCAAGGTATGCAGTAAACCTGCAGTTGTACATCGGAATCTAAAACTGGTTAGACACGATAGGCTCAAAACATAGACACTCGGAAAAGTCAGTCTTCTTGTACTTAAGTGGGCATTGTGCCATTTGTATTTAATACCGATGTAATGTCCGTGTTTCTTCGTCAATGTGAAGGTGCAAGGGAAGCAATAAACCTGCAGTTGTGCATCGGAATCTAAAACTGGTTACACAGGGTTGGCTCAAAACATAGACACTCAGAAAAGTCAGTCTTCTTGAACTTAAGTCGGCATTGTGCCATTTGAATTTAATTACGATGCAATTTCCGTGTTTCATCCTCAATGTGAAGGTTCAAGGGATGCAGTAAGCCTGCAGTTGTGCATCGGAATCTAAAACTGGTTGCACAGGATAGGCTCAAAGCATAGACACTCAGAAAAGTCAGTCTTCATGCACTTATGTCGGCATTGTGCCACTTGTATTTAATTCCGATGCATTTTCCGTGTTTCATCGTCAATGTGAAGGTCCAAGGGATGCAGTAAACCTGCAGTTGTCCATCGGAATCTAAAACTGGTTACACAGGATTGGCTCAAAGCATAGACACTCAAAAAAGTCAGTCTTCATGCCCTTAATTCGGCATTGTGCCACTTGTATTTAATTCCGATGCAATTTCCGTGTTTCATCGTCAATGTGAAGGTCCAAGGGATGCAGTAAACCTGCAGTTGTGCATCGGAATCTAAAACTGGTTACACATGATAGGCTCAAAACATAGACACTCAGAAAAGTCAGTCATCCTGTTCTTAAGTGGGCATTGTGCCATTTGTATTTACTTCCGTTGGAATTTCCGTGTTTCTTCGTCAATGTGAAGTTGCAGGGGATGCAGTAAACCTTCAGTTGTGCATCATAATCTAAAACTGGGTACACGGGATAGGCTAAAAACATAGACACTCAGAAATGTCAGTCTTCTTGTACTTAAGTCGGCACTGTGCTTTTTGTATTTAATTCCGATGCAAGTTCCGTGTTTCTTCGTCAATGTGAATGTCCAAGCGATGCATATAAAATAAATAAAAATAAAATGGAATAAAATATTAATGATTCATTATTCTGTATATATGATGATTGGTTGTAATTGGTATTTGCTTATCTGGAACGTCGACGTTTATTTATTCGGTATCAGACGCTTGACAATGGCTATTTGGAAAAGGCAATGTAACTCGTAGTTGACCGTGAAATAAAACTGAAATAATCGGACTTCGTAATTAAATCGTTTCCAAAGACTGCTGTGGTAGGTACGGACTCATGATCTTATCTCAATATTACAATGATTTGCCAGCCATGCCAATACGTCGTACAGAGGTGATTGTCTACTAAACATAATAAAGTTACACAGTTAGTTAAATCAGATATATTCAATGAAATAGCCTACAGTTCATAATCCTACTTACTTTTATAAATATAAATTCATTACAGAATCGAGTGGCTAGTGTGGTTGCAACACGCAGTATTCTTCTATAACATGAAAATATGGCGGTGTGCCAGACAATAAAATAAAATACGTGCTTCTCGCACCACTTCTACCTGTGCTCTCTCTTCTCTTAATCAAACATAAGAGTAACGTAATTATTCTTTTGTCTTTATCAGCGACACAGCGCTTTAGTTGTGTGCCATAGGCTTTATTTATTAGTCACTGATTATTTATTTAATTAATATTTCGCGTTTCCGCGGAAACTCACGCTCGGCATGCAAATGTGCCTTTATATTGCCCCCTGAATTGCGAGGCGAAAGGGACACACCTGCAGGCGAGCAATTCACCTAAAGGCACAAGAAAATCTAAGTTATCTACAACTATTCACATGACTTACATTACACACATTATACACATTATATACAAAATTTGAATGACGCGGGTGCGCCGTAAAAGTTCTTATGTTGGCAGATAGAGTGCGTGCATGCGCAGAAGCGTCTGTGTGACTCCGGCAGTGCCGTTATATCATACAGTTAGATCATGCGGCACAGTAATGCAGTTCATGTTGTTCGTGTGCGCGCGTATCTTAGTCGATGCACAAAGAAAATATTCAACCAAGATTACATATGAAGACTACATTCTATAACAGGTAACTTAGTTTTAAATTTACAATATTTGTTATATCACAATACAACTCAGATTGTTGAATGTTCTTAGTTACATAGTATTGTTTTGAAATACTTCAAAGAAAAATGTCCGTATGTTTCAGGTGCGTCGACCTATTCACATCGTGTCGTTATTACAGTTCATATTCATCTGCTGCACAATAATTTTTTCACAGGTTAGTATCATCGTTGTATAACAACGTGATTAAAACATAAGCGTGTCCATTTCCATTTCCATTATAGTCGTTGTGATGCTGTTCGTTGTGACAAAAAAACATTGTTTATTACAGATCTGACGTGACCCGTTAGTAATTGGTCCTCGTGCAGTTTGTTTTTTACATTCCGTGGAAGCTTGGTTGCAGAACCTCGGACGGCACATAGCTGGCGTGGATCCTTGGACAGTCCAGGTAAGAGTGTCCGTCATATTTCGAGAACATTTCATTCCCTGAAGTTCCAACCAAAATTCTTCCACCCGTCGTGTTGTTTTCTGGACAGGCACTTTGTGTCCGTTTAATCCAGTTAACATCTTGAAGTTAGGTACTGTAGTATTGTCACTAGACGATGCACGAATTATGCACTTCACATTTTCAGTTTTTTGCTGAATATAGCTCACCTAAATGTTCGTAGTTATTAATCAAAGAAATGGTTCATCGCGTTTACATAGGTACGATGCATAATGAATGTCATTAACAGTTTCTTTCACATAGGTTTCTGCGTAGTTGCAGAGTTAGTAATGTTCATTAATGTCCGTGAACAATGGTTCACTATGCAATGTCCTTTTGGCACTCGTTTTGTTCAAATTTCTTTTACATAGTAACAATTACATTATACATCATTGAAAGAGAAGCAAAAAAAATATAAGTAATCATACATACACACGTCACATATTTTCTTAGCATAAATATAATACAGTTGCACATAAACATGTTTTCATCATCATTACATAGCTATAAATTATCTCATTGTGTCACATTTGATTACATGAATTGCAGATATTTACGTCCTCTTTATCAGTTTTGCTGGGATTTTATCGATGTTTATTTTGTGATGTCATCTGAAATTAAGATAGGTTAGACACAACATTCATTACATCAGTAGGCAAGACCAGGCATTTTCACTACTCAATAAATATTCAAAATAGTAAGAGAGAAAATGTTTGATTCCTCGCGTTTTGTGCGTGTGTGTATAGTGTCTGTGTGGCCTTGACTACTGATAGATGCTTTTCGTGTTGAGAGATGTGCGTCTAATCTATTTCTCAAAGCAAAAGTTCGCTTCACAGATGACGTCTGTCGGTTCGTCAGGTGTCACACCAAGTCAGTGATACCCACAGTCACAAATGTTCCGTGAAAAAATTAATATATCATTCACTGCTACGTAAACATAAATTTTATTTTAATATTCCGTCTTCCAGGTGGTGGCGCGCGCTGAAAGAAGAGTTCTTCTGCCTTCAACTGCGTCACTGGAACCGCTGAAATGAAAATTTCTATACTACTTACTATCTGTGTTGTAGCAACAGAGTTTTTTGGAGTTGCTTAGCAATGTTTTGATGGATGTGACTTTGACATTATTCCGCATGAAATGCTCTAAGATCTCGGTGTGTGTATAGCCCAATAATTTTGTTAGTTCTACGATGTTGTAACAAATACGCACCAGGATGCGGTATGTTAACAATTATATAAGGTCCTTCATATAGCAGACGCCACTTAGCGTTGCGTCGTTTGAGTGCTACAGATTTATGATGTGTACGAAGTAGTACAAGCATTCCTACCTCGAATTTTTGTTTTCTTTTTATTATGTTTCTGTGATGTTTGTTTCGTATCTGTGCGTGATGTGTCAGCGTAGTCAAAACTTCTTTTATTTTCTGTTCAGGTGTGATTTCCTTGTCTGACAACTTAGGTAATGGTTCTATCCACTGATCGTTCTGTTTGCAATTGAACATGATCTCGTTAGGTGTGTAATTTGTATCGTAAATATTTAAGTTATTGTGTACATCTTCGAAAAGACTTAGGTAGGACACCCAATTAGTATGTTTTGATGAAATATAGGTCCTCATGAATCGGTTTAATTCTCGGAAAAGTCTCTCAGTCGCGTTACATTGTGGACTAAACTTTGAAATAGATATACTTTTAATGTTATTGTCCTTCAAGAAATTTCTCCATTTGTACCCAGAGTAGTATGCTGCATTATCTGACAGAATTGCTTTTGGTTTTCCCACGTGCGTCAGGTAATCACTTGAGAATCTTCGTATTATAGCACTTGCAGTGGCGGATTTTGAAGCATAAAGTTTTACATGTTTAGAAAATATATCGTAAAAAGCCAAGATATATTTGACGCCTCCAGAGCTTGCTGGATGCGGTCCACTGATGTCAGTACACAGAATTTCCAGGGGTTTACTGGGTAAAATAGAATGTAAATCTGTCTTTGTGGATAAATTCTGCGGTTTTGATTTTTGACATATGACACATGTTTTCAGTTCCCTGTAAATTTTTCTTCTCATATTGCTAAAATAACAGTATGTGCTGAGCTTTGCTAAACACTTCTTCGTCCCATAATGACCCCAAACTAAGTGTGTGTGCCAAATTAGATTACGTTCAGACTCTTTGGGAATGCATACACACCAGTTAGTAGCATTTGGATGTCGGTGATAAAATAACACATCATTGTGTAACTTGTAATACTTAGTCAAAGGATGATTGTGTTTTTCTACCAGTAATGTTATTATCTTATACCAGTGAGGATCATATTTTTGTAATTTAGCCATGTTTCTGCACATATCAATATAATATTGGTGATACTGCTTGTCTTGCATTAAGAGAATCCTGTAGTCATTTATATTTTCTAAGTCACTGTTGGTTTCATTCATACCTTGTGGAAGTCTAGACAAAGCGTCGGCAATGGTGTTGTCCTTAGCTTTTATGTACTTAATTTCAAAAGAGTAGTTCTGAAGTGTAACTGCCCATCGTGATAGTCTAGGATGTACAAGTTTACAAGTTAACAAAAATGTCAGGGCCTGGTGGTCGGTATAAATTACTGTATGTTTTCCAAATAAATAATAATTGAATTTCTTGAATGCCCATACTATGGAAAGTGTTTCTAACTCAGTAGTGGAGTATGTACGCTCACATTCAGATAGAGTACGACTCGCAAACCCAATAATTCTTATCTGTTCCTTATCTTTATTCTTTACAACTTGAAATAAGCAACATCCCAAACCAGTACGTGAAGCGTCACAAGTCATACAAAAATCTAAATTGAAATCTGGATGGCTCAATAAGTTTGCATTCACTAAAGCATGTTTAATAGTATTAAAGTCATTCTGGCACTGTTCCGACCAGATCCAAACTTGATTCTTTCTGAGTAGATTTAGCAGATGTTTACTGTTCAAAAGTGGTTGTGGCAAAAAACGTCTGAAAAATGAACGTAGCCCAAGGAATGATTTTAACTGCTTTTTAGTTCGAGGACTAGGAAAGTTTCTGATAGCATCTAATTTACTGGGATCAGGACGTATGCCCTGTGAATTAATGATATGTCCTAAATATTTTATCTCACTGCAACCAAACTTTGATTTTCTAAGATTGGCTGTGACTCCAGCTTGTGCAAATTTTTCTAAAATTCTTTGAAGTGTGTCAACGTGTTCATTCCAAGACTGTGCAGCTATCAGTATATCATCAACATAGTGTGTGACTGTCTCAACTAAATCATCGCCAAGCACGGTATCCAGGGCTGTAATGAATACCCCAGAACTGACTTTCAGTCCGAAAGGTAGAACACAAAACTGATAGGTTCGCCCCCCGAACATAAATGCAGTATATTTCCGAGAATCAGGAGTGATACTCACCTGCCAAAATGAATTAGCGAGATCTATTGTGGAAAAATACTTTGCATCTAGAAATTTCTGTAATTGCTCTTCTAAATTTTCGGGTTTTGTGTGAACTGGTAAAATTATTTCATTAATTGCTCGTGCGTCTAACACTAACCTAATGCTTCCATTTGATTTTTTGTCAACAAGTAGAGGACTACAGTAAGGTGAGGTGGATGGTTCAATGACCTTCCAGTCTAACATTTGTTTTAATTCTTGCCACACAGCAGGTCGTTGAGATAACGGTATGTTATATGTCTTGTGGTAGAAGATCTTGTGAGGCTTAACTTCAATGTTGTACGCATACGTGTTGATAACACCTATTCGTTTGGCAAAAACTTGTAAATATTTGGATAACACTTCCTGTAGTTTTATACGTTCATGTGCACTGAGAGCTGTAGCTTCATTTATCTTATGATCAAGCAATGTTTTCAAGTCCATTAGCTCTGTGTCAAATGAGTGTGTGTGCGTGTCTTGAATGTCATTGTCAAGTACTAACTGAACCTTGTACCCTGTACAGTGTTTGTCATGCTTTAGAGTTCTCCTGTCCAAATCAATAATAATTACACTGCCTCTATCATTTAAAATACATTTACCTTTGGAGAAGTCTATAATGCAGTCCTTCTCGCTCATAATATCTATTCCTAATATGCAATTTGTCACAAGGTTTTGTACAACCAGGAATGGCCATTGTACGGTTCCATTACCTACTTTAATGTTTACAAAAACTTGCTTCGTAACCCTACATGACTTATTACCTAGTGCAGTAGTTATTTTACAGTTTTGGGCAGGAAACTCAGGCACAGGTTCCAATTCACACATCTTTTTATAGAAATTAAAAGACAAAACGCTCACAGCTGCACCTGTATCTAGAATAATAGTAGTTGGAATCCCACCTACTACACCAGTAGTAGATGCTAAAACAATTTCATTTGTGTTTGAACGACATTGAGTACTGTCTTGTAAAAGTTCATCTGATATATTGTTATTGTGGTTGTATCTTATAAATAAAACAGGTAATTTTTGTTTAGAATTATTCGGCATATCATTATTCTGATGTTCAACTGTGGTGTCAAATAACTGATTAACATTGAAGTCGCCCCCCAAGAATTCCTCAGCCACGACCTGGGGCATAGAAGTGACTGTTTCTAGTTTGTTGGATTAGCATTTGTACTAGGTACTGACACAGATTGAGGTTGTGTGTCAGGTGTCATTTCTATTATATTCACATTCGGATATTGCCTATTGTGATCTCCAAAATTTTGCGCTTGTTGTTGCTGTTGCGCATTATAACTTACCTGTCGGTCATAAGGTATGCTCCAATTTTGTCCTGGTGGCTGCTGTGGTAAAGCAGTGTTTGAATGAAAGTACTGATCGTTACGAGTCCAGCCTTGACGCTGTCTTGGCTCGTAGTTATTATTATTTCTGTTTCTGTTTGTGTTTTTGTTGTTGCCTATGTATCCGTTGTTACCGTTGTAGTTATTACCGCGGTGCCTTTTGTATGGATTGCTGCATGAAGTGTTATTACTGTTGTAACTATTGTTTGTACTGGAATACGCGTGTTGATTTTGATTTCCGTATTGAGACGGCATGTGAGTTTGCTGTTTTTGTTGTACCGCGTATCCAACTGTGGGCGCGCCAGAATTGAGTTGGCAAGCCTGCATGTTTTGCATTCCACTAGTGTAAACATTGTGGCTGCTGTTTTGCCGCGCGAAGCGCTGATCTTCAAGTAACATGTCAACCGAATCTAAAGCTGTTAAAAAATAATCTGAATCGTCATCCGGGATATGTAGGAGTTTTTCTTTAATGTTGAAAGGCAATTTGGCCTTCAACGCACGGAGTATATCGCGTGTTGCGACTGGTTCGTCTAAAAAGTGTCCCATGTTCAAGTATTTTTCAAAATATCTGCGTAAGTTGCCATTTTTACTGTTAAAAGTTTCAGGTTCTAGAATTTGTCTTCTGAGTCGCACCTGGACGGATTGCGACCAGAATTTGTTCAGAAAAGCACGCCCAAACTCACTGTACGTGGTACATACGTCAGCTTGACTGTATGCCCAGACAGCTGCATCGCCTTGGATGTAACCGACAATATATGAAATCTTTTTCCGGTCACTCCAAGTGCGTGGAAATGCGTTACTAAAAGATTTAAGAAAAATCACCGGATGAATGGTTCGTTTTTCTGGGATAAAAATCTGAAATTGCCTGTGTTTCATTAAGCTTTCTTCTTCCTTCGCATTGTGATATGGATTTGTTCCACTGTAATTACTGCAATGTTCAGCTGGCGAGTAATTACAATAATGTTGCTGTGGTTTACCATGATAATAGCTTGTGTTTGTGTTTGTACATCGTGGGATGTGTTGTAGTCGTGGTGTGTTTTGTTCTTGTGTGTTTGTCGTGTGCGGTATGTGTGTGTCATACTCGAATGTATATTGGTTCCTGAACTGTACATTTTGACTGATATTTTCGTTACATTCAGACTGCGGTCGATCGGTGAATTGTGTCATTGGTCCAGTGACGGATTGTACTGCGTCACTGATCAGCTGTTTGTTATTAGTAATGTATTGCGCTACGGAGTCGTGCACAATTGTTGGTAAATTTTCACGTAGGCATCTATCAAAATGTTTGTCTTTGTTCACTACCCAATCATGAAATTCTTTATTAATGTTTTGAAAATGAGCTGTAGCATCAGATTGTAAGATGTCAGTCAGGTGTTGTTCAACATTGTCAAATTTATTCTGTACGTCAGTAATTCGTTTTTCAAGCTTGTCGTGTACTGAAGGATATGTTTGAATTTGTTCAGTAAGAACTTCACACGTGACATTAAGATTTTTTACTTGTGTCTGTAAAAGTGCTACGTCAGTTGTAGTCTTTTCTTGTGTCGTATTAAGCTGGGAAAATTTAGTACTGAGTTCAGTCATCTGTTTGGTCAGTGTGGCGTCTATAAGTTCCACACGTTTACATAAAGTGTCATTACTCGTCTTGAGTGGTATGAGGTCAGATTTAATTTCGTCATTTTGTGTCTGTAAGGTTGCCATGTTTTCGGCGTTCTGTTTCATTATCATTTGTAACATGTCGGCAATGTTTACCGTTTGCAACGTCTGTGCCCCCGCCGCGTCATTAGACGTGACGTCATGCATTAACATGGGCTCTGACTGAGACTTTGAAATTTTTGTGGTGGACGGCCTATTGTCAAAATTTCCGTCAACACTTGCGTCAATGTTTGATAAATCGTCACTACCGGTTGCTGTCGTAAAGTCATTTTCTAACATTTGTCTCTCGTCCGAGTCGGATTGTGTCTGAATAGTACGTCTTTGCTGTTCCATTTTTGCGTATTGATTTCTAGTCATTACCATGCCACACGTGATTTATGTTTCAAGAAAATATTTGACACTGATTTTAAAATGAAATGCAGTTGAGCATGAATCGCTCGTAGCAACAATGGCTGTCCCGTTAATTTAAAAATATAAACTGAATTTGAGATTATTGGTAATGGCTGCTGGCCATGTTACATCATATCGTACAGAAGTCGGCCATATTGTACACTCGTGTATTGGTATTGTTGGATACGTTATTGTTTAGGAAAAAGTGCTAAGAATGAAATTTGTTACTGAAAACTGTTATGCGCGAAAGAAACACTACAGAATTTACTGAAAAGCTAATACACTGAATTATACGTCTGGTCAAGCCTGCTAATGCAAAGATGCTGCGTCTTACCTTATTTTGCTGGAAGCTTCATTGCGTCTTCCGGCAAAACTTTAGAATTGAAAAATATCTTCAGATTTTCATTATCTCTCATACATTCACGTCCAGGTCCAGAAAGTTGATTTTTGACATGAAACAAAAAGAACAATGTAACAAATGACAAAATAACAAGTCCGACACGCAGTCGCCAATATAAAATAAATAAAAAATAAAATGGAATAAAATATTAATGATTAATTATTCTGTATGTATGATGATTGGTTGTAATTGGTATTTGCTTATCTGGAACGTGGACGTTTAATTATTCGGTATCAGACGCTTGACAATGGCTATTTGGAAAAGGCAATGTAACTCGTAGTTGACCGTGAAATAAAACTGAAATAATCGGACTTCGTAATTAAATCGTTTCCAAAGACTGCTGCGGTAGGTACGGACTCATGATCTAATCTCAATATTACAATGATTTGCCAGCCATGCCAATACGTCGTACAGAGGTGATTGTCTACTAAACATAAAAAAGTTACACAGTTAGTTAAATCAGATATATTCAATGAAATAGCCTACAGTTCATAATCCTACTTACTTTTATAAATATAAATTCATTACAGAATCGAGTGCCTAGTGTGGTTGCAACTCGCAGTATTCTTCTATAACATGAAAATATGGCGGTGTGCCAGACAATAAAATAAAATACGTGCTTCTCGCACCACTTCTACCTGAGCTCTCTCTTCTCTTAATCAAACATAAGAGTAACGCAATTATTCTTTTGTCTTTATCAGCGACACAGCGCTGCAGTTGTGTGCCATAGGCTTTATTTATTAGTCACTGATTATTTATTTAATTAATATTTCGCGTTTCCGCGGAAACTCACGCTCGGCATGCAAATGTGCCTTTATATGCAGTAAACCTGCAGTTGTGCATCGGAATCTAAAACTGGTTACACAGGATAGGCTCAAAACATAGACACTCAGAGAAGTCAGATTCTTGTACTTAAGTCGGCATTGCGCCATTTGTATTTCATTCCGATGCAATGTCCGTGTTTCATCATCAATGTAAAGGTCCAAGGGGTGCAGTAGGCTTACAGTTGTGCATCGGAATCTAAAACTGGTTACACATGATAGGCTCAAAACATAGACACTCAGAAAAGTCAGTCTTCTTGCACTTAAGTGGGTATTGTGCCATTTGTATTTAATACCGATGCAATGTCCGTGTTTCTTCGTCAATGTGAAGGTCCAAGAGATGCAGTAAACCTGCAGTTGTGCATCGGGATTGAAAACTGATTACACATGCTAGGTTCATAACATAGACACTCAGAAAAGTCAGTCTTCTTGTCCTTAAGTCGGCACTGTGCTTTTTGTATTTAATTCCGATGCAATGTTCGGTTTGCATTATCAATGTGAAGGTGCAAGAGATGCTGTAAACCTGCAGTTGTGCATCGGAATCTAAAACTGGTTACTCAGGATAGGCTCAAAACATAGACACTCAGAAAAGTCAGTCTTCTTGAACTTAAGTCGGCATTGTGCCATTTGTATTTAATTCCGATGCAATTTCCGTGTTTCATCATCAATGTGAAGGTCCAAGGGACGCAGTAAACCTGCAGTTGTGCATCGGAATCAAAAACTGGTTTCACAGAATAGGCTCCAAACATAGACACTGAGAAAAGTAGGTCTTCTTGTAGTTAAGTCGGCATTGCACCATTTGTATTTAATCCGATGCAATTTGCGTGTTGATCGTCAATGTGAAGTTGCAAGGGATGCAATAAACCTTCAGTTGTGCATCAGAATCTAAAACTGGGTTCACAGGATAGGCTAAAAACATAGACACTCAGAAAAGTCAGTCTTCTTGTACTTAAGTCGGCACTGTGCTTATTGTATTTAATTCCGATGCAATGTTCGGTTTGCCTCATCAATGTGAAGGTGAAAGAGATGCTGTAAACCTGCAGTTGTGCATCGGAATCTAAAACTGGTTACTCAGGGTAGGCTCAAAACATAGACACTCAGAAAAGTCAGTCATCCTGTTCTTAAGTGGGCATCGTGCCATTTGTATTTACTTCCGATGGAATTTCCGTGTTTCATCGTCAATGTAAAGGTCCAAGGTATGCAGTAAACGTGCAGTTGTACTTCGGAATCTAAAACTGGTTACACATGATAGGCTCAAAATATAGACACTCAGAAAAGTCAGTCTTTTTGTACTTAAGTTGGCATTGTGCCATTTGTATTTAATACCGATGCAATGTCCGTGTTTCTTCGTCAATGTGAAGGTGCAAGGGATACAGTAAACCTGCATTTGTGCATCGGAATCTAAAACTGGTTACACATGATAGGCTCAAAACATAGACACTCAGAAAAGTCAGTCTTCTTGCACTTAAGTGGGTATTGTGCCATTTGTATTTAATACCGATGCAATGTCCGTGTTTCTTCGTCAATGTGAAGGTCCAAGAGATGCAGTAAACCTGCAGTTGTGCATCGGGATTGAAAACTGATTACACATGCTAGGTTCATAACATAGACACTCAGAAAAGTCAGTCTTCTTGTCCTTAAGTCGGCACTGTGCTTTTTGTATTTAATTCCGATGCAATGTTCGGTTTGCATTATCAATGTGAAGGTGCAAGAGATGCTGTAAACCTGCAGTTGTGCATCGGAATCTAAAACTGGTTACTCAGGGTAGGCTCAAAACATAGACACTCAGAAAAGTCAGTCTTCTTGAACTTAAGTCGGCATTGTGCCATTTGTATTTAATTCCGATGCAATTTCCGTGTTTCATCATCAATGTGAAGGTCCAAGGGACGCAGTAAACCTGCAGTTGTGCATCGGAATCAAAAACTGGTTTCACAGAATAGGCTCCAAACATAGACACTGAGAAAAGTAGGTCTTCTTGTAGTTAAGTCGGCATTGCACCATTTGTATTTAATCCGATGCAATTTGCGTGTTGATCGTCAATGTGAAGTTGCAAGGGATGCAATAAACCTTCAGTTGTGCATCAGAATCTAAAACTGGGTTCACAGGATAGGCTAAAAACATAGACACTCAGAAAAGTCAGTCTTCTTGTACTTAAGTCGGCACTGTGCTTTTTGTATTTAATTCCGATGCAATGTTCGGTTTGCCTCATCAATGTGAAGGTGAAAGAGATGCTGTAAACCTGCAGTTGTGCATCGGAATCTAAAACTGGTTACTCAGGGTAGGCTCAAAACATAGACACTCAGAAAAGTCAGTCATCCTGTTCTTAAGTGGGCATCGTGCCATTTGTATTTACTTCCGATGGAATTTCCGTGTTTCATCGTCAATGTAAAGGTCCAAGGTATGCAGTAAACGTGCAGTTGTACTTCGGAATCTAAAACTGGTTACACATGATAGGCTCAAAATATAGACACTCAGAAAAGTCAGTCTTTTTGTACTTAAGTTGGCATTGTGCCATTTGTATTTAATACCGATGCAATGTCCGTGTTTCTTCGTCAATGTGAAGGTGCAAGGGATACAGTAAACCTGCATTTGTGCATCGGAATCTAAGACTGGTTACACAGGAAATGCTCAAAACATAGACACTCAGAAAAGTCAGTCTTCTTGTACTTAAGTCGGCATTGTGACACTTGTCTTTAATTCCAATGCAATTTCCGTGTTTCATCGTCAATGTGAAGGCCCAAGGGATGCAGTAAACCTGCAGTTGTGCATCGGAATCTAAAACTGGTTTTACAGGATTGGCTCAAAACATAGACACTCAGAAAAGTCACTCTTCTTGTAGTTAAGTCGGCATTGTGGCATTTGTATTTAATTCCGATGCAATTTTCGTGTTTCATCGTCAATGTGAAGGTCCAAGGGATGCAGTAAAACTGCAGTTATGCATCGGAATCTAAAACTGGTTACACAGGAAAGGCTCATAACATAGACACTCAGAAAACTCATTCTTCTTGTACTTAAGTCGGCATTGTGCCAATTGTATTTAATTCCGATGCAATTTCCGTGTTTCATCGTCAATGTAAAGGTCCAAGTGGTGCAATATACCTACTGTTGTGCATCGGAATCTAAAACGTTACACATGATAGGCTCAAAACATAGACACTCAGAAAAGTCAGTCTTCTTGAACTTACGTCGGCATTGTGCAATTAGTATTTAATTCCGATGCAATTTCCGTGTTTCATCGTCAATGTGAAGGTCCAAGGTATGCAGTAAACCTGCAGTTGTACATCGGAATCTAAAACTGGTTAGACACGATAGGCTCAAAACATAGACACTCGGAAAAGTCAGTCTTCTTGTACTTAAGTGGGCATTGTGCCATTTGTATTTAATACCGATGTAATGTCCGTGTTTCTTCGTCAATGTGAAGGTGCAAGGGATGCAATAAACCTGCAGTTGTGCATCGGAATCTAAAACTGGTTACACAGGGTTGGCTCAAAACATAGACACTCAGAAAAGTCAGTCTTCTTGAACTTAAGTCGGCATTGTGCCATTTGAATTTAATTACGATGCAATTTCCGTGTTTCATCCTCAATGTGAAGGTTCAAGGGGTGCAGTAAGCCTGCAGTTGTGCATCGGAATCTAAAACTGGTTGCACAGGATAGGCTCAAAGCATAGACACTCAGAAAAGTCAGTCTTCATGCACTTAAGTCGGCATTGTGCCACTTGTATTTAATTCCGATGCATTTTCCGTGTTTCATCGTCAATGTGAAGGTCCAAGGGATGCAGTAACCCTGCAGTTGTCCATCGGAATCTAAAACTGGTTACACAGGATTGGCTCAAAGCATAGACACTCAAAAAAGTCAGTCTTCATGCCCTTAAGTCGGCATTGTGCCACTTGTATTTAATTCCGATGCAATTTCCGTGTTTCATCGTCAATGTGAAGGTCCAAGGGATGCAGTAAACCTGCAGTTGTGCATCGGAATCTAAAACTGGTTACACATGATAGGCTCAAAACATAGACACTCAGAAAAGTCAGTCATCCTGTTCTTAAGTGGGCATTGTGCCATTTGTATTTACTTCCGTTGGAATTTCCGTGTTTCTTCGTCAATGTGAAGTTGCAGGGGATGCAGTAAACCTTCAGTTGTGCATCATAATCTAAAACTGGGTACACGGGATAGGCTAAAAACATAGACACTCAGAAATGTCAGTCTTCTTGTACTTAAGTCGGCACTGTGCTTTTTGTATTTAATTCCGATGCAAGTTCCGTGTTTCTTCGTCAATGTGAATGTCCAAGGGATGCATATAAAATAAATAAAAATAAAATGGAATAAAATATTAATGATTCATTATTCTGTATATATGATGATTGGTTGTAATTGGTATTTGCTTATCTGGAACGTCGACGTTTATTTATTCGGTATCAGACGCTTGACAATGGCTATTTGGAAAAGGCAATGTAACTCGTAGTTGACCGTGAAATAAAACTGAAATAATCGGACTTCGTAATTAAATCGTTTCCAAAGACTGCTGCGGTAGGTACGGACTCATGATCTTATCTCAATATTACAATGATTTGCCAGCCATGCCAATACGTCGTACAGAGGTGATTGTCTACTAAACATAATAAAGTTACACAGTTAGTTAAATCAGATATATTCAATGAAATAGCCTACAGTTCATAATCCTACTTACTTTTATAAATATAAATTCATTACAGAATCGAGTGGCTAGTGTGGTTGCAACACGCAGTATTCTTCTATAACATGAAAATATGGCGGTGTGCCAGACAATAAAATAAAATACGTGCTTCTCGCACCACTTCTACCTGAGCTCCCTCTTCTCTTAATCAAACATAAGAGTAACGTAATTATTCTTTTGTCTTTATCAGCGACACAGCGCTTTAGTTGTGTGCCATAGGCTTTATTTATTAGTCACTGATTATTTATTTAATTAATATTTCGCGTTTCCGCGGAAACTCACGCCGGCATGCAAATGTGCCTTTATATTGCCCCCTGAATTGCGAGGCGAAAGGGACACACCTGCAGGCGAGCAATTCACCTAAAGGCACAAGAAAATCTAAGTTATCTACAACTATTCACATGACTTACATTACACACATTATACACATTATATACAAAATTTGAATGACGCGGGTGCGCCGTAAAAGTTCTTATGTTGGCAGATAGAGTGCGCGCATGCGCAGAAGCGTCTGTGTGACTCCGGCAGTGCCGTTATATCATACAGTTAGATCATGCGGCACAGTAATGCAGTTCATGTTGTTCGTGTGCGCGCGTATCTTAGTCGTTGCACAAAGAAAATATTCAACCAAGATTACATATGAAGACTACATTCTATATCAGGTAACTTAGTTTTAAATTTACAATATTTGTTATATCACAATACAACTCAGATTGTTGAATGTTCTTAGTTACATAGTATTGTTTTGAAATACTTCAAAGAAAAATGTCCGTATGTTTCAGGTGCGTCGACCTATTCACATCGTGTCGTTATTACAGTTCATATTCATCTGCTGCACAATAATTTTTTCACAGGTTAGTATCATCGTTGTATAACAACGTGATTAAAACATAAGCGTGTCCATTTCCATTTCCATTATAGTCGTTGTGATGCTGTTCGTTGTGACAAAAAAACATTGTATATTACAGATCTGACGTGACCCGTTAGTAATTGGTCCTCGTGCAGTTTGTTTTTTACATTCCGTGGAAGCTTGGTTGCAGAACCTCGGACGGCACATAGCTGGCGTGGATCCTTGGACAGTCCAGGTAAGAGTGTCCGTCACATTTCGAGAACATTTCATTCCCTGAAGTTCCAACCAAAATTCTTCCACCCGTCGTGTTGTTTTCTGGACAGGCACTTTGTGTCCATTTAATCCAGTTAACATCTTGAAGTTAGGTACTGTAGTATTGTCACTAGACGATGCACGAATTATGCACTTCACATTTTCAGTTTTTTGCTGAATATAGCTCACCTAAATGTTCGTAGTTATTAATCAAAGAAATGGTTCATCGCGTTTACATAGGTACGATGCATAATGAATGTCATTAACAGTTTCTTTCACATAGGTTTCTGCGTAGTTGCAGAGTTAGTAATGTTCATTAATGTCCGTGAACAATGGTTCACTATGCAATGTCCTTTTGGCACTCGTTTTGTTCAAATTTCTTTTACATAGTAACAATTACATTATACATCATTGAAAGAGAAGCAAAAAAAATATAAGTAATCATACATACACACGTCACATATTTTCTTAGCATAAATATAATACAGTTGCACATAAACATGTTTTCATCATCATTACATAGCTATAAATTATCTCATTGTGTCACATTTGATTACATGAATTGCAGATATTTACGTCCTCTTTATCAGTTTTGCTGGGATTTTATCGATGTTTATTTTGTGATGTCATCTGAAATTAAGATAGGTTAGACACAACATTCATTACATCAGTAGGCAAGACCAGGCATTTTCACTACTCAATAAATATTCAAAATAGTAAGAGAGAAAATGTTTGATTCCTCGCGTTTTGCGCGTGTGTGTATAGTGTCTGTGTGGCCTTGACTACTGATAGATGCTTTTCGTGTTGAGAGATGTGCGTCTAATCTATTTCTCAAAGCAAAAGTTCGCTTCACAGATGACGTCTGTCGGTTCGTCAGGTGTCACACCAAGTCAGTGATACCCACAGTCACAAATGTTCCGTGAAAAAATTAATATATCATTCACTGCTACGTAAACATAAATTTTATTTTAATATTCCGTCTTCCAGGTGGTGGCGCGCGCTGAAAGAAGAGTTCTTCTGCCTTCAACTGCGTCACTGGAACCGCTGAAATGAAAATTTCTATACTACTTACTATCTGTGTTGTAGCAACAGAGTTTTTTGGAGTTGCTTAGCAATGTTTTGATGGATGTGACTTTGACATTATTCCGCATGAAATGCTCTAAGATCTCGGTGTGTGTATAGCCCAATAATTTTGTTAGTTCTACGATGTTGTAACAAATACGCACCAGGATGCGGTATGTTAACAATTATATAAGGTCCTTCATATAGCAGACGCCACTTAGCGTTGCGTCGTTTGAGTGCTACAGATTTATGATGTGTACGAAGTAGTACAAGCATTCCTACCTCGAATTTTTGTTTTCTTTTTATTATGTTTCTGTGATGTTTGTTTCGTATCTGTGCGTGATGTGTCAGCGTAGTCAAAACTTCTTTTATTTTCTGTTCAGGTGTGATTTCCTTGTCTGACAACTTAGGTAATGGTTCTATCCACTGATCGTTCTGTTTGCAATTGAACATGATCTCGTTAGGTGTGTAATTTGTATCGTAAATATTTAAGTTATTGTGTACATCTTCGAAAAGACTTAGGTAGGACACCCAATTAGTATGTTTTGATGAAATATAGGTCCTCATGAATCGGTTTAATTCTCGGAAAAGTCTCTCAGTCGCGTTACATTGTGGACTAAACTTTGAAATAGATATACTTTTAATGTTATTGTCCTTCAAGAAATTTCTCCATTTGTACCCAGAGTAGTATGCTGCATTATCTGACAGAATTGCTTTTGGTTTTCCCACGTGCGTCAGGTAATCACTTGAGAATCTTCGTATTATAGCACTTGCAGTGGCGGATTTTGAAGCATAAAGTTTTACATGTTTAGAAAATATATCGTAAAAAGCCAAGATATATTTGACGCCTCCAGAGCTTGCTGGATGCGGTCCACTGATGTCAGTACACAGAATTTCCAGGGGTTTACTGGGTAAAATAGAATGTAAATCTGTCTTTGTGGATAAATTCTGCGGTTTTGATTTTTGACATATGACACATGTTTTCAGTTCCCTGTAAATTTTTCTTCTCATATTGCTAAAATAACAGTATGTGCTGAGCTTTGCTAAACACTTCTTCGTCCCATAATGACCCCAAACTAAGTGTGTGTGCCAAATTAGATTACGTTCAGACTCTTTGGGAATGCATACACACCAGTTAGTAGCATTTGGATGTCGGTGATAAAATAACACATCATTGTGTAACTTGTAATACTTAGTCAAAGGATGATTGTGTTTTTCTACCAGTAATGTTATTATCTTATACCAGTGAGGATCATATTTTTGTAATTTAGCCATGTTTCTGCACATATCAATATAATATTGGTGATACTGCTTGTCTTGCATTAAGAGAATCCTGTAGTCATTTATATTTTCTAAGTCACTGTTGGTTTCATTCATACCTTGTGGAAGTCTAGACAAAGCGTCGGCAATGGTGTTGTCCTTAGCTTTTATGTACTTAATTTCAAAAGAGTAGTTCTGAAGTGTAACTGCCCATCGTGATAGTCTAGGATGTACAAGTTTACAAGTTAACAAAAATGTCAGGGCCTGGTGGTCGGTATAAATTACTGTATGTTTTCCAAATAAATAATAATTGAATTTCTTGAATGCCCATACTATGGAAAGTGTTTCTAACTCAGTAGTGGAGTATGTACGCTCACATTCAGATAGAGTACGACTCGCAAACCCAATAATTCTTATCTGTTCCTTATCTTTATTCTTTACAACTTGAAATAAGCAACATCCCAAACCAGTACGTGAAGCGTCACAAGTCATACAAAAATCTAAATTGAAATCTGGATGGCTCAATAAGTTTGCATTCACTAAAGCATGTTTAATAGTATTAAAGTCATTCTGGCACTGTTCCGACCAGATCCAAACTTGATTCTTTCTGAGTAGATTTAGCAGATGTTTACTGTTCAAAAGTGGTTGTGGCAAAAAACGTCTGAAAAATGAACGTAGCCCAAGGAATGATTTTAACTGCTTTTTAGTTCGAGGACTAGGAAAGTTTCTGATAGCATCTAATTTACTGGGATCAGGACGTATGCCCTGTGAATTAATGATATGTCCTAAATATTTTATCTCACTGCAACCAAACTTTGATTTTCTAAGATTGGCTGTGACTCCAGCTTGTGCAAATTTTTCTAAAATTCTTTGAAGTGTGTCAACGTGTTCATTCCAAGACTGTGCAGCTATCAGTATATCATCAACATAGTGTGTGACTGTCTCAACTAAATCATCGCCAAGCACGGTATCCAGGGCTGTAATGAATACCCCAGAACTGACTTTCAGTCCGAAAGGTAGAACACAAAACTGATAGGTTCGCCCCCCGAACATAAATGCAGTATATTTCCGAGAATCAGGAGTGATACTCACCTGCCAAAATGAATTAGCGAGATCTATTGTGGAAAAATACTTTGCATCTAGAAATTTCTGTAATTGCTCTTCTAAATTTTCGGGTTTTGTGTGAACTGGTAAAATTATTTCATTAATTGCTCGTGCGTCTAACACTAACCTAATGCTTCCATTTGATTTTTTGTCAACAAGTAGAGGACTACAGTAAGGTGAGGTGGATGGTTCAATGACCTTCCAGTCTAACATTTGTTTTAATTCTTGCCACACAGCAGGTCGTTGAGATAACGGTATGTTATATGTCTTGTGGTAGAAGATCTTGTGAGGCTTAACTTCAATCTTGTACGCATACGTGTTGATAACACCTATTCGTTTGGCAAAAACTTGTAAATATTTGGATAACACTTCCTGTAGTTTTATACGTTCATGTGCACTGAGAGCTGTAGCTTCATTTATCTTATGATCAAGCAATGTTTTCAAGTCCATTAGCTCTGTGTCAAATGAGTGTGTGTGCGTGTCTTGAATGTCATTGTCAAGTACTAACTGAACCTTGTACCCTGTACAGTGTTTGTCATGCTTTAGAGTTCTCCTGTCCAAATCAATAATAATTACACTGCCTCTATCATTTAAAATACATTTACCTTTGGAGAAGTCTATAATGCAGTCCTTCTCGCTCATAATATCTATTCCTAATATGCAATTTGTCACAAGGTTTTGTACAACCAGGAATGGCCATTGTACGGTTCCATTACCTACTTTAATGTTTACAAAAACTTGCTTCGTAACCCTACATGACTTATTACCTAGTGCAGTAGTTATTTTACAGTTTTGGGCAGGAAACTCAGGCACAGGTTCCAATTCACACATCTTTTTATAGAAATTAAAAGACAAAACGCTCACAGCTGCACCTGTATCTAGAATAATAGTAGTTGGAATCCCACCTACTACACCAGTAGTAGATGCTAAAACAATTTCATTTGTGTTTGAACGACATTGTGTACTGTCTTGTAAAAGTTCATCTGATATATTGTTATTGTGGTTGTATCTTATAAATAAAACAGGTAATTTTTGTTTAGAATTATTCGGCATATCATTATTCTGATGTTCAACTGTGGTGTCAAATAACTGATTAACATTGAAGTCGCCCCCCAAGAATTCCTCAGCCACGACCTGGGGCATAGAAGTGACTGTTTCTAGTTTGTTGGATTAGCATTTGTACTAGGTACTGACACAGATTGAGGTTGTGTGTCAGGTGTCATTTCTATTATATTCACATTCGGATATTGCCTATTGTGATCTCCAAACTTTTGCGCTTGTTGTTGCTGTTGCGCATTATAACTTACCTGTCGGTCATAAGGTATGCTCCAATTTTGTCCTGGTGGCTGCTGTGGTAAAGCAGTGTTTGAATGAAAGTACTGATCGTTACGAGTCCAGCCTTGACGCTGTCTTGGCTCGTAGTTATTATTATTTCTGTTTCTGTTTGTGTTTTTGTTGTTGCCTATGTATCCGTTGTTACCGTTGTAGTTATTACCGCGGTGCCTTTTGTATGGATTGCCGCATGAAGTGTTATTACTGTTGTAACTATTGTTTGTATTGGAATACGCGTGTTGATTTTGATTTCCGTATTGAGACGGCATGTGAGTTTGCTGTTTTTGTTGTACCGTGTATCCAACTGTGGGCGCGCCAGAATTGAGTTGGCAAGCCTGCATGTTTTGCATTCCACTAGTGTAAACATTGTGGCTGCTGTTTTGCCGCGCGAAGCGCTGATCTTCAAGTAACATGTCAACCGAATCTAAAGCTGTTAAAAAATAATCTGAATCGTCATCCGGGATATGTAGGAGTTTTTCTTTAATGTTGAAAGGCAATTTGGCCTTCAACGCACGGAGTATATCGCGTGTTGCGACTGGTTCGTCTAAAAAGTGTCCCATGTTCAAGTATTTTTCAAAATATCTGCGTAAGTTGCCATTTTTACTGTTAAAAGTTTCAGGTTCTAGAATTTGTCTTCTGAGTCGCACCTGGACGGATTGCGACCAGAATTTGTTCAGAAAAGCACGCCCAAACTCACTGTACGTGGTACATACGTCAGCTTGACTGTATGCCCAGACAGCTGCATCGCCTTGGATGTAACCGACAATATATGAAATCTTTTTCCGGTCACTCCAAGTGCGTGGAAATGCGTTACTAAAAGATTTAAGAAAAATCACCGGATGAATGGTTCGTTTTTCTGGGATAAAAATCTGAAATTGCCTGTGTTTCATTAAGCTTTCTTCTTCCTTCGCATTGTGATATGGATTTGTTCCACTGTAATTACTGCAATGTTCAGCTGGCGAGTAATTACAATAATGTTGCTGTGGTTTACCATGATAATAGCTTGTGTTTGTGTTTGTACATCGTGGGATGTGTTGTAGTCGTGGTGTGTTTTGTTCTTGTGTGTTTGTCGTGTGCGGTATGTGTGTGTCATACTCGAATGTATATTGGTTCCTGAACTGTACATTTTGACTGATATTTTCGTTACATTCAGACTGCGGTCGATCGGTGAATTGTGTCATTGGTCCAGTGACGGATTGTACTGCGTCACTGATCAGCTGTTTGTTATTAGTAATGTATTGCGCTACGGAGTCGTGCACAATTGTTGGTAAATTTTCACGTAGGCATCTATCAAAATGTTTGTCTTTGTTCACTACCCAATCATGAAATTCTTTATTAATGTTTTGAAAATGAGCTGTAGCATCAGATTGTAAGATGTCAGTCAGGTGTTGTTCAACATTGTCAAATTTATTCTGTACGTCAGTAATTCGTTTTTCAAGCTTGTCGTGTACTGAAGGATATGTTTGAATTTGTTCAGTAAGAACTTCACACGTGACATTAAGATTTTTTACTTGTGTCTGTAAAAGTGCTACGTCAGTTGTAGTCTTTTCTTGTGTCGTATTAAGCTGGGAAAATTTAGTACTGAGTTCAGTCATCTGTTTGGTCAGTGTGGCGTCTATAAGTTCCACACGTTTACATAAAGTGTCATTACTCGTCTTGAGTGTTATGAGGTCAGATTTAATTTCGTCATTTTGTGTCTGTAAGGTTGCCATGTTTTCGGCGTTCTGTTTCATTATCATTTGTAACATGTCGGCAATGTTTACCGTTTGCAACGTCTGTGCCCCCGCCGCGTCATTAGACGTGACGTCATGCATTAACATGGGCTCTGACTGAGACTTTGAAATTTTTGTGGTGGACGGCCTATTGTCAAAATTTCCGTCAACACTTGCGTCAATGTTTGATAAATCGTCACTACCGGTTGCTGTCGTAAAGTCATTTTCTAACATTTGTCTCTCGTCCGAGTCGGATTGTGTCTGAATAGTACGTCTTTGCTGTTCCATTTTTGCGTATTGATTTCTAGTCATTACCATGCCACACGTGATTTATGTTTCAAGAAAATATTTGACACTGATTTTAAAATGAAATGCAGTTGAGCATGAATCGCTCGTAGCAACAATGGCTGTCCCGTTAATTTAAAAATATAAACTGAATTTGAGATTATTGGTAATGGCTGCTGGCCATGTTACATCATATCGTACAGAAGTCGGCCATATTGTACACTCGTGTATTGGTATTGTTGGATACGTTATTGTTTAGGAAAAAGTGCTAAGAATGAAATTTGTTACTGAAAACTGTTATGCGCGAAAGAAACACTACAGAATTTACTGAAAAGCTAATACACTGAATTATACGTCTGGTCAAGCCTGCTAATGCAAAGATGCTGCGTCTTACCTTATTTTGCTGGAAGCTTCATTGCGTCTTCCGGCAAAACTTTAGAATTGAAAAATATCTTCAGATTTTCATTATCTCTCATACATTCACGTCCAGGTCCAGAAAGTTGATTTTTGACATGAAACAAAAAGAACAATGTAACAAATGACAAAATAACAAGTCCGACACGCAGTCGCCAATATAAAATAAATAAAAAATAAAATGGAATAAAATATTAATGATTAATTATTCTGTATGTATGATGATTGGTTGTAATTGGTATTTGCTTATCTGGAACGTGGACGTTTAATTATTCGGTATCAGACGCTTGACAATGGCTATTTGGAAAAGGCAATGTAACTCGTAGTTGACCGTGAAATAAAACTGAAATAATCGGACTTCGTAATTAAATCGTTTCCAAAGACTGCTGCGGTAGGTACGGACTCATGATCTAATCTCAATATTACAATGATTTGCCAGCCATGCCAATACGTCGTACAGAGGTGATTGTCTACTAAACATAAAAAAGTTACACAGTTAGTTAAATCAGATATATTCAATGAAATAGCCTACAGTTCATAATCCTACTTACTTTTATAAATATAAATTCATTACAGAATCGAGTGCCTAGTGTGGTTGCAACTCGCAGTATTCTTCTATAACATGAAAATATGGCGGTGTGCCAGACAATAAAATAAAATACGTGCTTCTCGCACCACTTCTACCTGAGCTCTCTCTTCTCTTAATCAAACATAAGAGTAACGCAATTATTCTTTTGTCTTTATCAGCGACACAGCTCTGCAGTTGTGTGCCATAGGCTTTATTTATTAGTCACTGATTATTTATTTAATTAATATTTCGCGTTTCCGCGGAAACTCACGCTCGGCATGCAAATGTGCCTTTATATGCAGTAAACCTGCAGTTGTGCATCGGAATCTAAAACTGGTTACACAGGATAGGCCCAAAACATAGACACTCAGAAAAGGCAGTCTTCTTGCACTTAAGTGGGTATTGTGCCATTTGTATTTAATACCGATACAATGTCCGTGTTTCTTCGTCAATGTGAAGGTCCAAGAGATGCAGTAAACCTGCAGTTGTGCATCGGGATTGAAAACTGGTTACACATGCTAGGTTCATAACATAGACACTCAGAAAAGTCAGTCTTCTTGTCCTTAAGTCGGCACTGTGCTTTTTGTATTTAATTCCGATGCAATGTTCGGTTTGCATTATCAATGTGAAGGTGCAAGAGATGCTGTAAACCTGCAGTTGTGCATCGGAATCTAAAACTGGTTACTCAGGGTAGGCTCAAAACATAGACACTCAGAAAAGTCAGTCTTCTTGAACTTAAGTCGGCATTGTGCCATTTGTATTTAATTCCGATGCAATTTCCGTGTTTCATCATCAATGTGAAGGTCCAAGGGACGCAGTAAACCTGCAGTTGTGCATCGGAATCAAAAACTGGTTTCACAGGATAGGCTCTAAACATAGACACTGAGAAAAGTAGGTCTTCTTGTAGTTAAGTCGGCATTGTACCATTTGTATTTAATCCGATGCAATTTGCGTGTTGATCGTCAATGTGAAGTTGCAAGGGATGCAATAAACCTTCAGTTGTGCATCAGAATCTAAAACTGGGTTCACGGGATAGGCTAAAAACATAGACACTCAGAAAAGTCAGTCTTCTTGTACTTAAGTCGGCACTGTGCTTTTTGTATTTAATTCCGATGCAATGTTCGGTTTGCCTCATCAATGTGAAGGTGAAAGAGATGCTGTAAACCTGCAGTTGTGCATCGGAATCTAAAACTGGTTACTCAGGGTAGGCTCAAAACATAGACACTCAGAAAAGTCAGTCATCCTGTTCTTAAGTGGGCATCGTGCCATTTGTATTTACTTCCGATTGAATTTCCGTGTTTCATCGTCAATGTAAAGGTCCAAGGTATGCAGTAAACGTGCAGTTGTACATCGGAATCTAAAACTGGTTACACATGATAGGCTCAAAATATAGACACTCAGAAAAGTCAGTCTTTTTGTACTTAAGTTGGCATTGTGCCATTTGTATTTAATACCGATGAAATGTCCGTGTTTCTTCGTCAATGTGAAGGTGCAAGGGATACAGTAAACCTGCATTTGTGCATCGGAATCTAAGACTGGTTACACAGGAAATGCTGAAAACATAGACACTCAGAAAAGTCAGTCTTCTTGTACTTAAGTCGGCATTGTGACACTTGTCTTTAATTCCAATGCAATTTCCGTGTTTCATCGTCAATGTGAAGGCCCAAGGGATGCAGTAAACCTGCAGTTGTGCATCGGAATCTAAAACTGGTTTTACAGGATTGGCTCAAAACATAGACACTCAGAAAAGTCACTCTTCTTGTAGTTAAGTCGGCATTGTGCAATTTGTATTTAATTCCGATGCAATTTTCGTGTTTCATCGTCAATGTGAAGGTCCAAGGGATGCAGTAAAACTGCAGTTATGAATCGGAATCTAAAACTGGTTACACAGGAAAGGCTCATAACATAGACACTCAGAAAAGTCATTCTTCTTGTACTTAAGTCGGCATTGTGCCAATTCTATTTAATTCCGATGCAATTTCCGTGTTTCATCGTCAATGTAAAGGTCCAAGTGGTGCAATATACCTACTGTTGTGCATCGGAATCTAAAACGTTACACATGATAGGCTCAAAACATAGACACTCAGAAAAGTCAGTCTTCTTGAACTTACGTCGGCATTGTGCAATTAGTATTTAATTCCGATGCTATTTCCGTGTTTCATCGTCAATGTGAAGGTCCAAGCGGTGCAGTATACATACAGTTGTGCATCGGAATCTAGAACAGGTTACACAGGATAGGCTCAAAACATAGACACTCAGAAAAGTCAGTTTTCTTGTACTTAAGTCGGCATTGTGCCATTTATATTTAATTCCGATGCAATTTCCGTGTTTCATCGTCAGTGTGAAGGTCCAAGGTATGCAGTAAACCTGCAGTTGTACATCGGAATCTAAAAATGGTTACACATGATAGGCTCAAAATATAGACACTCAGAAATGTCAGTCGTTTTGTACTTAAGTCGGCGTTGTGCTATTTATATTTAATTCCGATGCAATTTCCGTGTTTCATCGTCAATGTGAAGGTCCAACGGATGCAGTAAACCTGCAGTTGTGCATCGGAATCTAAAACTGGTTACACATGATAGGCTCAAATCATAGACACTCAGAAAAGTCAGTCATCCTGTTCTTAAGTGGGCATTGTGCCATTTGTATTTACTTCCGATGGAATTTCCGTGTTTCATCGTCAATTTAAAGGTCCAAGTGGTGCAATATACCTACTGTTGTGCATCGGAATCTAAAACTGGTTACACAGGATAGGCTCAAAACATAGACACTCAGAAAAGTCAGTCTTCTTGTACTTAAGTCGGCATTGTGACACTTGTCTTTAATTCCAATGCAATTTCCGTGTTTCATCGTCAATGTCAAGGTCCAAGGGATGCAGTAAACCTGCAGTTGTGCATCGGAATCTAAAACTGGTTTCACAGGATTGGCTCAAAGCAGAGACACTCAGAAAAGTCAGTCTTCATGCTTTTAAGTCGGCAATGTGCCACTTGTATTTAATTCCGGTGCAATTTCCGTTTTTCATCGTCAATGTGAAGGTCCAAGGGATGCAGTAAACCTGTAGTTGTGCATAGGAATCTAAAACTGGTTACAAAGGTTTGACGCAAAACATAGACACTCAGAAAAGTAAGTCTTCTTGTACTTAAGTCAGCATTGTGCCACTTGTATTTAATTCCGATGCAATTTTCGTGTTTCATCGTCAATGTGAAGGACCAAGGGTTGCAGTAAACCTGCTGTTGGGCATCCGAATCTAAAACTGGTTTCACAGGATAGGCTCAAAACATAGACACTCAGAAAAGTCACTTTTCTTGTAGTTAAGTTGGCTTTATGCCATTTGTATTTAATTACGATGCAATTTCCTTGTTTCATCGTCAATGTGAAGGTCCAAGGGATGCAGTAATACTGCAGTTGTGCATCGGAATCTAAAACTGGTTACACAGGAAAGGCTCATAACATAGACACTCAGAAAAGTCATTCTTCTTGTACTTAAGTCGGCATTGTGCCAATTGTATTTATTTCCGATGCAATTTCCGTGTTTCATCGTCAATGTAAAGGTCCAAGTGGTGCAATATACCTACTGTTGTGCATCGGAATCTAAAACTGGTTACACATGATAGGCTCAAAACATAGACACTCAGAAAAGTCAGTCTTCTTGAACTTACGTCGGCATTCTGTCATTAGTATTTAATTCCGATGCTATTTCCGTGTTTCATCGTCAATGTAAAGGTCCAAGTGGTGCAGTATACATACAGTTGTGCATCGGAATCTAAAACTGGTTACACAGGATAGGCTCAAAACATAGACACTCAGAAAAGTCAGTTTTCTTGTACTTAAGTCGGCATTGTGCCATTTATATTTAATTCCGATGCAATTTCCGTGTTTCATCGTCAATGTGAAGGTCCAAGGTATGCAGTAAACCTATAGTTGTACATCGGAATCTAAAACTGGTTACACATGATAGGCTCAAAATATAGACACTCAGAAAAGTCAGTCTTTTTGTACTTAAGTGGGCATTGTGCCATTTGTATTTAATACCGATGCAATGTCCGTGTTTCTTCGTCAATGTGAAGGTGCAAGGGATACAGTAAACCTGCAGTTGTGCATCGGAATCTAAGACTGGTTACACAGGAGATGCTCAAAACATAAACACTCAGAAAAGTCAGTCTTCTTGTACTTAAGTCGGCATTGTGACACTTGTCTTTAATTCCAATGCAACTTCCGTGTTTCATCGTCAATGTGAAGGTCCAAGGGATGCAGTAAACCTGCAGTTGTGCATCGGAATCTAAAACTGGTTACACAGGATAGGCTCAAAACATTGACACTCAGAAAAGTCAGTCTTCTTGAACTTAAGTCGGCATTGTGCCATTTGTAATTCATTACGATGCAATTTCCGTATTTCATCGTCAATGTGAAGGTCCAAGGGATGCAGTAAACCTGCAGTTGTGCATCGGAATCTAATACTGGTTAAAAATGATAGGCTCAAAACATAGACACTCAGAAAAGTCCGTCTTCTTGCACTTAAGTGGGTATTGTGCCATTTGTATTTAATACCGATGCAATGTCCGTTTTTCATCGTCAATGTGAAGGTGCAAGAGATGCTGTAAACCTGCAGTTGTGCATCGGAATCTAAGTCTGGTTACTCAGGGTAGGCTCAAAACATAGACACTCAGAAAAGTCAGTCTTCTTGAACTTAAGTCGGCATTGTGCCATTTGTATTTAATTCCGATGCAATTTCCGTGTTTCATCGTCAATGTGGAGGTCCAAGGGACGCAGTAAACCTGCAGTTGTACATCGGAATCAAAAACTGGTTTCACAGGATAGGCTCCAAACATAGACACTGAGAAAAGTAAGTCTTCTTGTAGTTAAGTCGGCATTGTGCCATTTGTATTTAATTACGATGCAATTTCCGTGTTTCATCGTTAATGTGAAGGTCCAAGAGATGCAGTAAACCTGCACTTGTGCATCGGGATCGAAAACTGGTTACACATGCTAGGTTCATAACATAGACACTCAGAAAAGTCAGTCTTCTTGTACTTAAGTCGGCATTGTGCCAATTGTATTTAATTCCGATGCAATTTCCGTGTTTCATCGTCAATGTAAAGGTCCAAGTGGTGCAATATACCTACTGTTGTGCATCGGAATCTAAAACTGGTTACACAGGATAGGCTCAAAACATAGACACTCAGAAAAGTCAGTCTTCTTGTACTTAAGTCGGCATTGTGACACTTGTCTTTAATTCCAATGCAATTTCCGTGTTTCATCGTCAATGTCAAGGTCCAAGGGATGCAGTAAACCTGCAGTTGTGCATCGGAATCTAAAACTGGTTTCACAGGATTGGCTCAAAACATAGACACTCAGAAAAGTCACTCTTCTTGTAGTTAAGTCGGCATTGTGCCATTTGTATTTAATTCCGATGCAATTTTCGTGTTTCATCGTCAATGTGAAGGTCCAAGGGATGCAGTAAAACTGCAGTTATGTATCGGAATCTAAAACTGGTTACACAGGAAAGGCTCATAACATAGACACTCAGAAAAGTCATTCTTCTTGTACTTAAGTCGGCATTGTGCCAATTGTATTTAATTCCGATGCAATTTCCGTGTTTCATCGTCAATGTAAAGGTCCAAGTGGTGCAATATACCTACTGTTGTGCATCGGAATCTAAAACTGGTTACACATGATAGGCTCAAAACATAGACACTCAGAAAAGTCAGTCTTCTTGAACTTACGTCGCCTTTGTGCCATTAGTATTTAATTCCGATGCTATTTCCGTGTTTCATCGTCAATGTGAAGGTCCAAGTGGTGCAGTATACATACAGTTGTGCATCGGAATCTAAAACTGGTTACACAGGATAGGCTCAAAACATAGACACTCAGAAAAGTCAGTTTTCTTGTACTTAAGTCGGCATTGTGCCATTTATATTTAATTCCGAAGCAATTTCCGTGTTTCATCGTCAATGTGAAGGTCCAAGGTATGCAGTGAACCTGCAGTTGTACATCGGAATCTAAAACTGGTTACACATGATAGGCTCAAAATATAGACACTCAGAAAAGTCAGGCTTTTTGTACTTAAGTGGGCATTGTGCCATTTGTATTTAATACCGATGCAATGTCCGTGTTTCATCGTCAATGTGAAGGTCCAAGGGATGCAGTAAACCAGCAGTTGTGCATCGGAATCAAAAACTGGTTACACAGGAAAGGCTCAAAACATAGACACTCAGAAAAGTCAGTCTTCTTGTACTTAAGTCGGCGTTGTGCCATTTATATTTAATTCCGATGCAATTTCCGTGTTTCATCTTCAATGTGAAGGTCCAACGGATGCAGTAAACCTGCAGTTGTGCATCGGAATCTAAAACTGGTTACACATGATAGGCTCAAATCATAGACACTCAGAAAAGTCAGTCATCCTGTTCTTAAGTGGGCATTGTGCCATTTGTATTTACTTCCGATGGAATTTCCGTGTTTCATTGTCAATGTAAAGGTCCAAGGGATGCAGTAAAACTGCAGTTATGTATCGGAATCTAAAACTGGTTTCACAGGATAGGCTCCAAACATAGACACTGAGAAAAGTAAGTCTTCTTGTAGTTAAGTCGGCATTGTGCCATTTGTATTTAATTACGATGCAATTTCCGTGTTTCATCGTTAATGTGAAGGTCCAAGAGATGCAGTAAACCTGCACTTGTGCATCGGGATCGAAAACTGGTTACACATGCTAGGTTCATAACATAGACACTCAGAAAAGTCAGTCTTCTTGTACTTAAGTCGGCATTGTGCCAATTGTATTTAATTCCGATGCAATTTCCGTGTTTCATCGTCAATGTAAAGGTCCAAGTGGTGCAATATACCTACTGTTGTGCATCGGAATCTAAAACTGGTTACACAGGATAGGCTCAAAACATAGACACTCAGAAAAGTCAGTCTTCTTGTACTTAAGTCGGCATTGTGCCATTTGTATTTAATTCAGATTGTATTTCCGTGTTTCATCGACAATGTGAAGGTCCAAGGGATGCAGTAAACCTGCAGTTGTTCATCGGAATCTAAAAATGGTTACACAGGATAGGCTCAAAACATAGACACTCAGAAAAGTCAGTCTTCTTGTACTTAAGTCGGCATTGTGCCAATTGTATTTAATTCCGATGCAATTTCCGTGTTTCATCGTCAATGTAAAGGTCCAAGTGGTGCAATATACCTACTGTTGTGCATCGGAATCTAAAACTGGTTACACATGATAGGCTCAAATCATAGACACTCAGAAAAGTCAGTCATCCTGTTCTTAAGTGGGCATTGTGACACTTGTCTTTAATTCCAATGCAATTTCCGTGTTTCATCGTCAATGTCAAGGTCCAAGGGATGCAGTAAACCTGCAGTTGTGCATCGGAATCTAAAACTGGTTTCACAGGATTGGCTCAAAGCAGAGACACTCAGAAAAGTCAGTCTTCATGCTCTTAAGTCGGCAATGTGCCACTTGTATGTAATTCCGGTGCAATTTCCGTGTTTCATCGTCAATGTGAAGGTCCAAGGGATGCAGTAAACCTGCAGTTGTGCATCGGAATCTAAAACTGGTTTCACAGGATTGACTCAAAACATAGACACTCAGAAAAGTCACTCTTCTTGTAGTTAAGTCGGCATTGTGCCATTTGTATTTAATTCCGATGCAATTTTCGTGTTTCATCGTCAATGTGAAGGTCCAAGGGATGCAGTAAAACTGCAGTTATGTATCGGAATCTAAAACTGGTTACACAGGAAAGGCTCATAACATAGACACTCAGAAAAGTCATTCTTCTTGTACTTAAGTCGGCATTGTGCCAATTGTATTTAATTCCGATGCAATTTCCGTGTTTCATCGTCAATGTAAAGGTCCAAGTGGTGCAATATACCTACTGTTGTGCATCGGAATCTAAAACTGGTTACACATGATAGGCTCAAAACATAGACACTCAGAAAAGTCAGTCTTCTTGAACTTACGTCGCCTTTGTGCCATTAGTATTTAATTCCGATGCTATTTCCGTGTTTCATCGTCAATGTGAAGGTCTAAGTGGTGCAGTATACATACAGTTGTGCATCGGAATCTAAAACTGGTTACACAGGATAGGCTCAAAACATAGACACTCAGAATAGTCAGTTTTCTTGTACTTAAGTCGGCATTGTGCCATTTATATTTAATTCCGAAGCAATTTCCGTGTTTCATCGTCAATGTGAAGGTCCAAGGTATGCAGTGAACCTGCAGTTGTACATCGGAATCTAAAACTGGTTACACATGATAGGCTCAAAATATAGACACTCAGAAAAGTCAGGCTTTTTGTACTTAAGTGGGCATTGTGCCATTTGTATTTAATACCGATGCAATGTCCGTGTTTCATCGTCAATGTGAAGGTCCAAGGGATGCAGTAAACCAGCAGTTGTGCATCGGAATCAAAAACTGGTTACACAGGAAAGGCTCAAAACATAGACACTCAGAAAAGTCAGTCTTCTTGTACTTAAGTCGGCGTTGTGCTATTTATATTTAATTCCGATGCAATTTCCGTGTTTCATCGTCAATGTGAAGGTCCAACGGATGCAGTTAACCTGCAGTTGTGCATCGGAATCTAAAACTGGTTACACATGATAGGCTCAAATCATAGACACTCAGAAAAGTCAGTCATCCTGTTCTTAAGTGGGCATTGTGCCATTTGTATTTACTTCCGATGGAATTTCCGTGTTTCATTGTCAATGTAAAGGTCCAAGGGATGCAGTAAACCTGTAGTTGTGCATAGGAATCTAAAACTGGTTACACAGGATTGACGCAAAACATAGCCACTCAGAAAAGTAAGTCTTCTTGTACATAAGTCAGCATTGTGCCACTTGTATTTAATTCCGATGCAATTTTCGTGTTTCATCTTCAATGTGAAGGACCAAGGGATGAGTAAACCTGCTGTTGGGCATCCGAATCTAAAACTGGTTTCACAGGATGGGCTCAAAACATAGACACTCAGAAAAGTCACTCTTCTTGTAGTTAAGTCGGCTTTATGCCATTTGTATTTAATTACGATGCAATTTCCTTGTTTCATCGTCAATGTGAAGGTCCAAGGGATGCAGGAAAACTGCAGTTGTGCATCGGAATCTAAAACTGGTTACAGAGGATAGGCTCAAAACATAGACACCCAGAAATGTCAGTTTTCTTGTACTTAAGTCGGCATTGTGCATTTATATTTAATTCCGATGCAATTTCCGTGTTTCATCGTCAATGTGAAGGTCTAAGGTATGCAGTAAACCTGCAGTTGTACATCGGAATCTAAAACTGGTTACACATGATAGGCTCAAAATATAGACACTCAGAAAAGTCAGTCTTTTTGTACTTAAGTGGGCATTGGGCCATTTGTATTTAATACCGATGCAATGTCCGTGTTTCTTCGTCAATGTGAAGGTGCAAGGGATACAGTAAACCTGCAGTTGTGCATCGGAATCTAAGACTGGTTACACAAGAAATGCTCAAAACATAGACACTCAGAAAAGTCAGTCTACTTGTACTTAAGTCGGCATTGTGACACTTGTCTTTAATTCCAATGCAACTTCCGTGTTTCATCGTCAATGTGAAGGTCGAAGGGATGCAGTAAATCTGCAGTTGTGCATCGGAATCTAAAACTGGTTACACAGGATAGGCTCAAAACATAGACACTCAGAAAAATCAGTCTTTATGTACTTAAGTCGCATTGTGCCATTTATATTTAATTCCGATGCAATTTCCGTGTTTCATCGTCAATGTAAAGGTCCAAGGGATTAAGTAAACCTGCAGTTGTGCATCGGAATCTAAAACTGGTTACACATGATAGGCTGAAAACATAGACACTCAGAAAAGTCAGTCTTCTTGCACTTAAGTGGGTATTGTGCCATTTGTATTTAATACCGATGCAATGTCCGTTTTTCATCGTCAATGTGAAGGTGCAAGAGATGCTGTAAACCTGCAGTTGTGCATCGGAATCTAAGTCTGGTTACTCAGGGTAGGCTCAAAACATAGACACTCAGAAAAGTCAGTCTTCTTGAACTTAAGTCGGCATTGTGCCATTTGTATTTCATTCCGATGCAATTTCCGTGTTTCATCGTCAATGTGAAGGTCCAAGGGACGCAGTAAACCTGCAGTTGTGCATCGGAATCAAAAACTGGTTTGACAGGATAGGCTCCAAACATAGACACTGAGAAAAGTCAGTCTTCTTGTAGTTAAGTCGGCATTGTACCATTTGTATTTAATTCCGATGCAATTTCCGTGTTTCGTCGTCAATGTGAAGGTCCAAGAGATGCAGTAAACCTGCACTTGTGCATCGGGATCGAAAACTGGTTACACATGCTAGGTTCATAACATAGACACTCAGAAAAGTCAGTCTTCTTGTACTTAAGTCGGCATTGTGCCAATTGTATTTAATTCCGATGCAATTTCCGTGTTTCATCGTCAATGTAAAGGTCCAAGTGGTGCAATATACCTACTGTTGTGCATCGGAATCTAAAACTGGTTACACATGATAGGCTAAAAACACAGACACTTAGAAAAGTCAGTCTTCTTGTACTTAAGTCGGCATTGTGACACTTGTCTTTAATTCCAATGCAATTTCCATGTTTCATCGTCAATGTGAAGGTCCAAGGGATGCAGTAAACCTGCAGTTGTGCATCGGAATCTAAAACTGGTTTCACAGGATTGGCTCAAAGCAGAGACACTCAGAAAAGTCAGTCTTCATGCTCTTAAGTCGGCAATGTGGCACTTGTATTTAATTCCGGTGCAATTTCCGTGTTTCATCGTCAATGTGAAGGTCCAAGGGATGCAGTAAACCTGCAGTTGTGCATCGGAATCTAAAACTGGTTTCACAGGATTGGCTCAAAACATAGACACTCAGAAAAGTCACTCTTCTTGTAGTTAAGTCGGCATTGTGCCATTTGTATTTAATTCCGATGCAATTTTCGTGTTTCATCGTCAATGTGAAGGTCCAAGGGATGCAGTAAAACTGCAGTTATGTTTCGGAATCTAAAACTGGTTACACAGGAAAGGCTCATAACATAGACACTCAGAAAAGTCATTCTTCTTGTACTTAAGTCGGCATTGTGCCAATTGTATTTAATTCCGATGCAATTTCCGTGTTTCATCGTCAATGTAAAGGTCCAAGTGGTGCAATATACCTACTGTTGTGCATCGGAATCTAAAACTGGTTACACATGATAGGCTCAAAACATAGACACTCAGAAAAGTCAGTCTTCTTGAACTTACGTCGGCATTGTGCCATTAGTATTTAATTCCGATGCTATTTCCGTGTTTCATCGTCAATGTGAAGGTCCAAGTGGTGCAGTATACATACAGTTGTGCATCGGAATCTAAAACTGGTTACACAGGATAGGCTCAAAACATAGACTCTCAGAAAAGTCAGTCTTCTTGTACTTAAGTCGGCGTTGTGCCATTTATATTTAATTCCGATGCAATTTCCGTGTTTCATCGTCAATGTGAAGGTCCAACGGATGCAGTAAACCTGCAGTTGTGCATCGGAATCCAAAACTGGTTACACATGATAGGCTCAAATCATAGACACTTAGAAAAGTCAGTCATCCTGTTCTTAAGTGGGCATTGTGCCATTTGTATTTACTTCCGATGGAATTTCCGTGTTTCATTGTCAATGTAAAGGTCCAAGGGATGCAGTAAACCTGTAATTGTGCATAAGAATCTAAAACTGGTTACACAGGATTGACGCAAAACATAGCCACTCAGAAAAGTAAGTCTTCTTGTACTTAAGTCGGCATTGTGCCAATTGTATTTATTTCCGATGCAATTTCCGTGTTTCATCGTCAATGTAAAGGTACAAGTGGTGCAATATACCTACTGTTGTGCATCGGAATCTAAAACTGGTTACACATGATAGGCTCAAAACATAGACACTCAGAAAAGTCAGTTTTCTTGTACTTAAGTCGGCATTGTGCCATTTATATTTAATTCCGATGCAATTTCCGTGTTTCATCGTCAATGTGAAGGTCCAAGGTATGCAGTAAACCTGCAGTTGTACATCGGAATCTAAAACTGGTTACACATGATAGGCTCAAAATATAGACACTCAGAAAAGTCAGTCTTTTTGTACTTAAGTGGGCATTGGGCCATTTGTATTTAATACCGATGCAATGTCCGTGTTTCTTCGTCAATGTGAAGGTGCAAGGGATACAGTAAACCTGCAGTTGTGCATCGGAATCTAAGACTGGTTACACAAGAAATGCTCAAAACATAGACACTCAGAAAAGTCAGTCTTCTTGTACTTAAGTCGGCATTGTGACACTTGTCTTTAATTCCAATGCAACTTCCGTGTTTCATCGTCAATGTGAAGGTCGAAGGGATGCAGTAAACCTGCAGTTGTGCATCGGAATCTAAAACTGGTTACACAGGATAGGCTCAAAACATAGACACTCAGAAAAGTCAGTCTTCTTGCACTTAAGTGGGTATTGTGACATTTGTATTTAATACCGATGCAATGTCCATTTTTCATCGTCAATGTGAAGGTGCAAGAGATGCTGTAAACCTGCAGTTGTGCATCGGAATCTAAGACTGGTTACTCAGGGTAGGCTCAAAACATAGACACTCAGAAAAGTCAGTCTTCTTGAACTTAAGTCGGCATTGTGCCATTTGTATTTAATTCCGATGCAATTTCGGTTTGCATCATCAATGTGAAGGTGCAAGAGATGCTGTAAACCTGCAGTTGTGCATCGGAATCTAAAACTGGTTACTCAGGGTAGGCTCAAAACATAGACACTCAGAAAAGTCAGTCTTCTTGAACTTAAGTCGGCATTGTGCCATTTGTATTTAATTCCGAAGCGATTTCCGTGTTTCATCGTCAATGTGAAGGTCCAAGGGACGCAGTAAACCTGCAGTTGTGCATCGGAATCAAAAACTGGTTTCACAGGATTGGCTCCAAACATAGACACTGAGAAAAGTAAGTCTTCTTGTAGTTAAGTCGGCATTGTACCATTTGTATTTAATCCGCTGCAATTTGCGTGTTTCATCGTCAATGTGAAATTGCAAGGGATGCAGTAAACCTTCAGTTGTGCATCAGAATCTAAAACTGGGTACACGGGATAGGCTAAAACATAGACACTCAGAAAAGTCAGTCTTCTTGTACTTAAGTCGGCACTGTGCTTTTTGTATTTAATTCCGATGCAATGTTCGGTTTGCATCATCAATGTGAAGGTGCAAGAGATGTTGTAAACCTGCAGTTGTGCATCGGAATCTAAAACTGGTTACACAGGGTAGGCTCAAAACATAGACACTCAGAAAAGTCAGTCTTCTTGAACTTAAGTCGGCATTGTGCCATTTGTATTTAATTCCGATGCAATTTCCGTGTTTCATCGTCAATGTGAAGCTCCAAGAGATGCAGTAAACCTGCAGTTGTGCATCGGGATCGAAAACTGGTTACAAATGCTAGGTTCATAACATAGAAACTCAGAAAAGACAGTCTTCTTGTACTTAAGTGGGCATTGTGCCATTTGTATTTAATACAGATGCAATGTCCGTGTTTCTTCGTCAATATGAAGGTGCAAGGGATGCAATAAACCTGCAGTTGTGCATCGGAATATCAAACTTGTTACACAAGGTTGGCTCAAAACATAGACACTCAGAAAAGTCAGCCTTCTTGAACTTAAGTCGGCATTGTGCCATTTGAATTTAATTACGATGCAATTTCCGTGTTTCAACGTCAATGTGAAGGTTCAAGGGATGCAGTAAACCTGCAGTTGTGCATCGGAATCTAAAACTGATTACACAGGATAGACTCAAAGCATAGACACTCAGAAAAGTCAGTCTTCATGCTCTTTAGTCGGCATTGTGCCACTTGTATTTAATTCCGACGCAATTACCGTGTTTCATCGTCAATGTGAATGTCCAAGGGATGCAGTAAACCTGCAGTTGTGCATCGGAATCTAAAACTGGTTACACATGATAGGCTCAAAACATAGACACTCAGAGAAGTCAGTCATCCTGTTCTTAAGTGGGCATTGTGCCATTTGTGTTTATTTCCGATTGAATTTCCGTGTTTCATCGCCAATGAGAAGGTCCAAGGGATTCAGTACACCTGCAGTTGTGCATTGGAATCCAAAACTGTTTACACAGGATAGGTTCAAAACATAGACACTCAGAAAAGTCAGCCTTCTTGAACTTAAGTCGGCATTGTGCCATTTGAATTTAATTACGATGCAATTTCCGTGTTTCAACGTCAATGTGAAGGTTCAAGGGATGCAGTAAACCTGCAGTTATGCATCGGAATCTAAAACTGGTTACACAGGATAGGCTCAAAACATAGACACTCAGAAAAGTCAGTCATCCTGTTCTTAAGTCGGCATTGTGCCATTTGTATTTAATTCCGATACAATTTCCGTGTTTCATCGTCAATGTGAAGGTACAGGGGATGCAGTAAACATGCAGTTGTGCATCGGAATGTAAAACTGATTTCACATGATAGGCTCAAAACATAATCAGAAAAGTCAGTCTTCTTGTACTTAAGTCGGCATTGTGCCATTTGTATTTAATTCCGATACAATTTCCGTGTTTCATCGTCAATGTGAAGGTCCAAGGGATGCAGTAAACCTGCAGTTGTGCATCGGAATCTAAAACTGGTTACACAGCATAGGCTCAAAACATAGACACTCAGAAAAGTCCGTCTTCTTGTACTTAAGTGGGCATTGTGCCATTTGTATTTAATTCCGATGCAGTGTCCGTGTTTCATCGTCAATGTGAAGGTGCAAGGGATGCAGTAAACCTGCAGTTGTGCATCGGAATCTACAACTGGTAACACAGGATAGGCTCAAACATAGACACTCAGAAAAGTCAGTCTTCTTGTACTTAAGTCGGCATTGTCCCATTTGTTTTTAATTCCGATACCATTTCCGTGTTTCATCGTCAATGTGAAGGTCCAAGGGATGCAGTAAACCTGCAGTTGTGCATCGGAATCAAAAACTGGTTTCACAGGATGGGCTCAAATTATAGACACTCAGAACACAGTCTTCTTGTACTTAAGACGGCATTGTGCCAATTGTATTTAATTCCGATGCAATTTCCGTGTTTCATCGTCAATGTGAGGTTCCAAGGGATGCAGTAAAACTGCAGTTGTGCATCGGAATCTAAAACTGGTTACACAGCAAAGGCTCAAAACATAGACACTCAGAAAAGTCAGTCTTCTTGTACTTAAGTCGGAATTGTGCCACTTGTATTTATTCCGATTGTATTTCCGTGTTTCATCGTCAATGAGAAGTTGCAAGGGATGCAGTAAACCTGCAGTTGTGCATCGGAATCTAAAACTGGTTACACAGGATGGGCTCAGAGCATAGACACTCATAAAAGTCCGTTTTCTTGTACTGAAGTGGGCATTGTGCCATTTGTATTTAATTCCGTTGCAGTGTCCGTGTTTCATCGTCAATGTAAAGGTGCAAGGGATGCAGTAAACCTGCAGTTGTGCATCGGAATCTAAAACTGGTTACACAGGATAGGCTCAAAACATAGACACTCAGAAAAGTCAGTCTTCTTGTACTTAAGTCGGCATTGTGCCATTTGTATTTAATTCCGATGCAAATATCAGTGTTTCATCGTCAATGTGAAGTTCCAGGGTATACAGTAATCCTGCTGTTGTGCATCGGAATCTAAAACTGGGTACACAGGTTAGGCTCAAATCATAGACACTCAGAAAAGTCAGTCTTCTTGTACTTAAGTGGGCATTGTGCCATTTGTATTTAATTCCAATGCTATTTCCGTGTTTCATCGACAATGTGAAGGTCCAAGGGATGCAGTAAACCTGCAATTGTTCATCGGAATCTAAAAATGGTTACACAGGATAGGCTCAAAACATAAGCACTCAGAAAAGTCAGTCTTCTTGTACTTAAATCTGCATTGTGCCATGTGTATTTAATTCCGATGCAATTTCCGTGTTTCATCGTCAATGTGAAGGTCCAAGGGATGCAGTAAACCTGCAGTTGTGCATCAGAACATAAAACTGGTTACACAGGATAGGCGCAAAGCATAGAGACTCAGATAAGTCAGTTTTCTTGTACTTAAGTCGGCATTGTGCCAATTGTATTTAATTCCGATGCAATTTCCGTGTTTCATCGTCAATGTGAAGGTCCAAGGGATGCAGTAAACCTGCAGTTGTGCATCGGAATCTAAAACTGGTTACACAGGACAGGCTCAAACATAGACACTCAGAAAAATTAGTCTCCTTGTACTTAAGTCGGAATTGTGCCATTTGTATATAATTGCGATGCAATTTCCGTGTTTCATCGTCAATGTGAAGGTCCAAGGGATGCAGTATACCTGCAGTTATACATCGGAATTTAAAACTGGTACCCAGGATAGGCTCAAAACATAGACAATGAGAAAAGTCAGACTTCTTGTACTTAAGTCGGCATTGTGCCATTTGTATTTAATTCCGATGCAATTTCCGTGTTTCATCGTCAATGTGAAGGTCTAAGGGATGCAGTCAACCTGCAGTTGCGCATCGGAATCTAAACCTGGTTAGACATGATAGGCTCAAAACATAGACACTCAGAAAAGTCCGTCTTCTTGTACTTATCTGGGCATTGTGCCATTTGTATTTAATTCCGATGCAGTGTCCGTCTTTCATCGTCAATGTGAAGGTGCAAGGGATGCAGTAAACCTGCAGTTGTGCATCGGAATCTAAAACTGGTAACACAGGATAGGCTCAAAACATAGACGCTCAGAAAAGTCAGTCTTCTTGTACTTAAGTCGGCATTGTGCCATTTGTATTTACTTCCGATGCAATTTCCGTGTTTCATCGTGAATGTGAAGGTCCAAGGGATGCAGTAAACCTGCAGTTGTGCATCGGAATCAAAAACTGGTTTCACAGGATAGGCTCAAAACATAGACACTCAGAAAACACAGTCTACTTGTACTTAAGACGGCATTGTCGCATTTGTATTTAATTCCGATGCAATTGCCGTGTTTCATCGTCAATGTTAAGGTCCAAGGGATGCAGTAAACCTGCAGTTGTGCATCGGAATCTAAAACTGGTTACACAGGACAGGCTCAAAACATAGACACTCAGAAAAATCAGTCTCCTTGTACTTAAGTCGGAATTGTGCCATTTGTATATAATTGCGATGCAATTTCCGTGTTTCATCGTCAATGTGAAGGTCCAAGTGGTGCAGTAAACCTGCGGATGTGCATCGGAATCTAAAACTGGTTGCACCGGATAGGCTCAAATCATAGACACACTGAAAAATCAGTGTTCATGTACTTAAGTCGGCATTGTGCCATTTGTATTTATTTCCGATTGAATTTCCGTGTTTCATCGCCAATGAGAAGGTCCAAGGGATGCAGTACACCTGCAGTTGTGCATCGGAATCCAAAACTGGTCACACAGGTTAGGCTCAAATCATAGACACTCAGAAAAGTCAGTCTTCTTGTACTTAAGTGGGCATTGTGCCATTTGTATTTAATTCCAATGCTATTTCCGTGTTTCATCGACAATGTGAAGGTCCAACGGATGCAGTAAACCTGCAATTGTTCATCGGAATCTAAAAATGGTTACACAGGATAGGCTCAACACATAAGCACTCAGAAAAGTCAGTCTTCTTGTACTTAAATCGGCATTGTGCCATGTGTATTTAATTCCGATGCGATTTCCGTGTTTCATCGTCAATGTGAAGTTCCAAGGGATGCAGTAAAACTGCAGTTGTGCATCGGAATCTAAAACTGGTTACACAGCATAGGCTCAAAACATAGACACTCAGAAAAGTCAGTCTTCTTGTACTTAAGTCGGCATTGTGCCATTTGTATTTATTCCGATTGTATTTCCGTGTTTCATCGTCAATGAGAAGGTCCAAGGGATGCAGTAAACCTGCAGTTGTGCATCGGAATCTAAAACTGGTTACACAGGATAGGCTCAGAGCATAGACACTCAGAAAAGTCCGTTTTCTTGTACTGAAGTGGGCATTGTGCCATTTGTATTTAATTCCGTTGCAGTGTCCGTGTTTCATCGTCAATGTAAAGGTGCAAGGGATGCAGTAAACCTGCAGTTGTGCATCGGAATCTAAAACTGGTTACACAGGATAGGCTCAAAACATAGACACTCAGAAAAGTCAGTCTTCTTGTACTTAAGTTGGCATTGTGCCATTTGTATTTAATTCCGATGCAAATTTCAGTGTTTCATCGTCAACGTGAAGTTCCAGGGGATACAGTAACCCTGCTGTTGTGCATCGGAATCTAAAACTGGGTACACAGGTTAGGCTCAAATCATAGACACTCAGAAAAGTCAGTCTTCTTGTACTTAAGTGGGCATTGTGCCATTTGTATTTAATTCCAATGCTATTTCCGTGTTTCATCGACAATGTGAAGGTCCAAGGGATGCAGTGAACCTGCAATTGTTCATCGGAATCTAAAAATGGTTACACAGGATAGGCTCAAAACATAAGCACTCAGAAAAGTCAGTCTTCTTGTACTTAAATCGGCATTGTGCCATGTGTATTTAATTCCGATGCAATTTCCGTGTTTCATCGTCAATGTGAAGGTCCAAGGGATGCAGTAAACCTGCAGTTGTGCATCAGAACCTAAAACTGGTTACACAGGATAGGCGCAAAACATAGAGACTCAGATAAGTCAGTTTTCTTGTACTTAAGTCGGCATTGTGCCAATTGTATTTAATTCCGATGCAATTTCCGTGTTTCATCGTCAATGTGAAGGTCCAACGGATGCAGTCAACCTGCAGTTGCGCATCGGAATCTAAACCTGGTTAGACATGATAGGCTCAAAACATAGACACTCAGAAAGGTCCGTCTTCTTGTACTTATCTGGGCATTGTGCCATTTGTATTTAATTCCGATGCAGTGTCCGTCTTTCATCGTCAATGTGAAGGTGCAAGGGATGCAGTAAACCTGCAGTTGTGCATCGGAATCTAAAACTGGTTACACAGGATAGGCTCAAAACATAGACACTCAGAAAAATCAGTCTCTTTGTACTTAAGTCGGAATTGTGCCATTTGTATTTAATTCCGATTTTATTTCCGTGTTTCATCGTCAATGAGAATGTCCAAGGGATGCAGTAAACCTCCAGTTGTGCATCGGAATCAAAAACTTGTTTCACAGGATAGGCTCAAAGCATAGACAATCAGAAAACACAGTCTACTTGTACTTAAGACGGCATTGTCGCATTTGTATTTAATTCCGATGCAATTGCCGTGTTTCATCGTCAATGTTAAGGTCCAAGGGATGCAGTAAACCTGCAGTTGTGCATCGGAATCTAAAACTGGTTACACAGGATAGGCTCAAAACATAGACACTCAGAAAAATCAGTCTCCTTGTACTTAAGTCGGAATTGTGCCATTTGTATTTAATTCCGATTTTATTTCCGTGTTTCATCGTCAATGAGAATGTCCAAGGGATGCAGTAAACCTCCAGTTGTGCATCGGAATTTAAAACTAGTTACACAGGATAGGCTCAAAACATAGACACTCAGAAAAATCAGTCTTCTTGTACTTAAGTCGGCATTGTGCCATTTGTATATAATTGCGATGCAATTTCCGTGTTTCATCGTCAATGTGAAGGTCCAAGTGGTGCAGTAAACCTGCGGTTGTGCATCGGAATCTAAAACTGGTTGCACCGGATAGGCTCAAATCATAGACACACTGAAAAATCAGTGTTCATGTACTTAAGTCGGCATTGTGCCATTTGTATTTATTTCCGATTGAATTTCCGTGTTTCATCGCCAATGAAAAGGTCCAAGGGATGCAGTACACCTGCAGTTGTGCATCGGAATCCAAAACTGTTCACACAGGTTAGGCTCAAATCATAGACACTCAGAAAAGTCAGTCTTCTTGTACTTAAGTGGGCATTGTGCCATTTGTATTTAATTCCAATGCTATTTCCGTGTTTCATCGACAATGTGAAGGTCCAACGGATGCAGTAAACCTGCAATTGTTCATCGGAATCTAAAAATGGTTACACAGGATAGGCTCAACACATAAGCACTCAGAAAAGTCAGTCTTCTTGTACTTAAATCGGCATTGTGCCATGTGTATTTAATTCCGATGCAATTTCCGTGTTTCATCGTCAATGTGAAGTTCCAAGGGATGCAGTAAAACTGCAGTTGTGCATCGGAATCTAAAACTGGTTACACAGCATAGGCTCAAAACATAGACACTCAGAAAAGTCAGTCTTCTTGTACTTAAGTCGGAATTGTGCCATTTGTATTTATTCCGATTGTATTTCCGTGTTTCATCGTCAATGAGAAGGTCCAAGGGATGCAGTAAACCTGCAGTTGTGCATCGGAATCTAAAACTGGTTACACAGGATAGGCTCAGAGCATAGACACTCAGAAAAGTCCGTTTTCTTGTACTGAAGTGGGCATTGTGCCATTTGTATTTAATTCCGTTGCAGTGTCCGTGTTTCATCGTCAATGTAAAGGTGCAAGGGATGCAGTAAACCTGCAGTTGTGCATCGGAATCTAAAACTGGTTACACAGGATAGGCTCAAAACATAGACACTCAGAAAAGTCAGTCTTTTTGTACTTAAGTCGGCATTGTGCCATTTGTATTTAATTCCGATGCAAATTTCAGTGTTTCATCGTCAATGTGAAGTTCCAGGGGATACAGTAACCCTGCTGTTGTGCATCGGAATCTAAAACTGGGTACACAGGTTAGGCTCAAATCATAGACACTCAGAGAAGTCAGTCTTCTTGTACTTAAGTGGGCATTGTGCCATTTGTATTTAATTCCAATGCTATTTCCGTGTTTCATCGACAATGTGAAGGTCCAAGGGATGCAGTAAACCTGCAATTGTTCATCGGAATCTAAAAATGGTTACACAGGATAGGCTCAAAACATAAGCACTCAGAAAAGTCAGTCTTCTTGTACTTAAATCGGCATTGTGCCATGTGTATTTAATTCCGATGCAATTTCCGTGTTTCATCGTCAATGTGAAGGTCCAAGGGATGCAGTAAACCTGCAGTTGTGCATCAGAACCTAAAACTGGTTACACAGGATAGGCGCAAAACATAGAGACTCAGATAAGTCAGTTTTCTTGTACTTAAGTCGGCATTGTGACAATTGTATTTAATTCCGATGCAATTTCCGTGTTTCATCGTCAATGTGAAGGTCCAAGGGATGCAGTCAACCTGCAGTTGCGCATCGGAATCTAAACCTGGTTAGACATGATAGGCTCAAAACATAGACACTCAGAAAAGTCCGTCTTCTTGTACTTATCTGGGCATTGTGCCATTTGTATTTAATTCCGATGCAGTGTCCGTCTTTCATCGTCAATGTGAAGGTGCAAGGGATGCAGTAAACCTGCAGTTGTGCATCGGAATCTAAAACTGGTTACACAGGATAGGCTCAAAACATAGACACTCAGAAAAATCAGTCTCCTTGTACTTAAGTCGGAATTGTGCCATTTGTATTTAATTCCGATTTTATTTCCGTGTTTCATCGTCAATGAGAATGTCCAAGGGATGCAGTAAACCTCCAGTTGTGCATCGGAATTTAAAACTAGTTACACAGGATAGGCTCAAAACATAGACACTCAGAAAAATCAGTCTTCTTGTACTTAAGTCGCCATTGTGCCATTTGTATATAATTGCGATGCAATTTCCGTGTTTCATCGTCAATGTGAAGGTCCAAGTGGTGCAGTAAACCTGCGGTTGTGCATCGGAATCTAAAACTGGTTGCACCGGATAGGCTCAAATCATAGACACACTGAAAAATCAGTGTTCATGTACTTAAGTCGGCATTGTGCCATTTGTATTTATTTCCGATTGAATTTCCGTGTTTCATCGCCAATGAAAAGGTCCAAGGGATGCAGTACACCTGCAGTTGTGCATCGGAATCCAAAACTGGTTACACAGGTTAGGCTCAAATCATAGACACTCAGAAAAGTCAGTCTTCTTGTACTTAAGTGGGCATTGTGCCATTTGTATTTAATTCCAATGCTATTTCCGTGTTTCATCGACAATGTGAAGGTCCAACGGATGCAGTAAACCTGCAATTGTTCATCGGAATCTAAAAATGGTTACACAGGATAGGCTCAACACATAAGCACTCAGAAAAGTCAGTCTTCTTGTACTTATGTCGGCATTGTGCCATGTGTATTTAATTCCGATGCAATTTCCGTGTTTCATCGTCAATGTGAAGTTCCAAGGGATGCAGTAAAACTGCAGTTGTGCATCGGAATCTAAAACTGGTTACACAGCATAGGCTCAAAACATAGACACTCAGAAAAGTCAGTCTTCTTGTACTTAAGTCGGAATTGTGCCATTTGTATTTATTCCGATTGTATTTCCGTGTTTCATCGTCAATGAGAAGGTCCAAGGGATGCAGTAAACCTGCAGTTGTGCATCGGAATCTAAAACTGGTTACACAGGATAGGCTCAGAGCATAGACACTCAGAAAAGTCCGTTTTCTTGTACTGAAGTGGGCATTGTGCCATTTGTATTTAATTCCGTTGCAGTGTCCGTGTTTCATCGTCAATGTAAAGGTGCAAGGGATGCAGTAAACCTGCAGTTGTGCATCGGAATCTAAAACTGGTTACACAGGATAGGCTCAAAACATAGACACTCAGAAAAGTCAGTCTTCTTGTACTTAAGTCGGCATTGTGCCATTTGTATTTAATTCCGATGCAAATTTCAGTGTTTCATCGTCAATGTGAAGTTCCAGGGGATACAGTAACCCTGCTGTTGTGCATCGGAATCTTAAACTGGGTACACAGGTTAGGCTCAAATCATAGACACTCAGAAAAGTCAGTCTTCTTGTACTTAAGTCGGCATTGTCCCATTTGTTTTTAATTCCGATACCATTTCCGTGTTTCATCGTCAATGTGAAGGTCCAAGGCATGCAGTAAACCTGCAGTTGTGCATCGGAATCAAAAACTGGTTTCACAGGATAGGCTCAAATTATAGACACTCAGAACACAGTCTTCTTGTACTTAAGACGGCATTGGGCCAATTGTATTTAATTCTGATGCAATTTCCGTGTTTCATCGTCAATGTGAGGTTCCAAGGGATGCAGTAAAACTGCAGTTGTGCATCGGAATCTAAAACTGGTTACACAGCAAAGGCTCAAAACATAGACACTCAGAAAAGTCAGTCTTCTTGTACTTAAGTCGGAATTGTGCCACTTGTATTTATTCCGATTGTATTTCCGTGTTTCATCGTCAATGAGAAGTTGCAAGGGATGCAGTAAACCTGCAGTTGTGCATCGGAATCTAAAACTGGTTACACAGGATAGGCTCAGAGCATAGACACTCAGAAAACTCCGGTTTCTTGTACTGAAGTGGGCATTGTGCCATTTGTATTTAATTCCGTTGCAGTGTCCGTGTTTCATCGTCAATGTAAAGGTGCAAGGGATGCAGTAAACCTGCAGTTGTGCATCGGAATCTAAAACTGGTTACACAGGATAGGCTCAAAACATAGACACTCAGAAAAGTCAGTCTTCTTGTACTTAAGTCGGCATTGTGCCATTTGTATTTAATTCCGATGCAAATTTCAGTGTTTCATCGTCAATGTGAAGTTCCAGGGTATACAGTAACCCTGTGTTGTGCATCGGAATCTAAAACTGGGTACACAGGTTAGGCTCAAATCATAGACACTCAGAAAAGTCAGTCTTCTTGTACTTAAGTGGGCATTGTGCCATGTGTATTTAATTCCAATACTATTTCCGTGTTTCATCGACAATGTGAAGGTCCAAGGGATGCAGTAAACCTGCAATTGTTCATCGGAATCTAAAAATGGTTACACAGGATAGGCTCAACACATAAGCACTCAGAAAAGTCAGTCTTCTTGTACTTAAATCGGCATTGTGCCATGTGTATTTAATTCCGATGCAATTTCCGTGTTTCATCGTCAATGTGAAGGTCCAAGGGATGCAGTAAACCTGCAGTTGTGCATCAGAACATAAAACTGGTTACACAGGATAGGCGCAAAACATAGAGACTCAGATAAGTCAGTTTTCTTGTACTTAAGTCGGCATTGTGCCAATTGTATTTAATTCCGATGCAATTTCCGTGTTTCATCGTCAATGTGAAGGTCCAAGGGATGCAGTAAACCTGCAGTTGTGCATCGGAATCTAAAACAGGTTACACAGGATAGGCTCAAAACATAGACACTCAGAAAAGTCAATCTTCTTGTACTTAAGTCTGAATTGTGCCATTTATATTTAATTCCGATGCAATTTCCGTGTTTCATCGTCAATGTGAAGGTCCAAGGGATGCAGTAAACCTGCAATTGTTCATCGGAATCTAAAAATGGTTACACAGGATAGGCTCAACACATAAGCACTCAGAAAAGTCAGTCTTCTTGTACTTAAATCGGCATTGTGCCATGTGTATTTAATTCCGATGCAATTTCCGTGTTTCATCGTCAATGTGAAGTTCCAAGGGATGCAGTAAAACTGCAGTTGTGCATCGGAATCTAAAACTGGTTACACAGCATAGGCTCAAAACATAGACACTCAGAAAAGTCAGTCTTCTTGTACTTAAGTCGGAATTGTGCCATTTGTATTTATTCCGATTGTATTTCCGTGTTTCTTCGTCAATGAGAAGGTCCAAGGGATGCAGTAAACCTGCAGTTGTGCATCGGAATCTAAAACAGGTTACACAGGATAGGCTCAGAGCATAGACACTCAGAAAAGTCCGTTTTCTTGTACTGAAGTGGGCATTGTGCCATTTGTATTTAATTCCGTTGCAGTGTCCGTGTTTCATCGTCAATGTAAAGGTGCAAGGGATGCAGTAAACCTGCAGTTGTGCATCGGAATCTAAAACTGGTTACACAGGATAGGCTCAAAACATAGACACTCAGAAAAGTCAGTCTTCTTGTACTTAAGTCGGCATTGTGCCATTTGTATTTAATTCCGATGCAAATTTCAGTGTTTCATCGTCAATGTGAAGTTCCAGGGGATACAGTAACCCTGCTGTTGTGCATCGGAATCTTAAACTGGGTACACAGGTTAGGCTCAAATCATAGACACTCAGAAAAGTCAGTCTTCTTGTACTTAAGTCGGCATTGTCCCATTTGTTTTTAATTCCGATACCATTTCCGTGTTTCATCGTCGATGTGAAGGTCCAAGGGATGCAGTAAACCTGCAGTTGTGCATCGGAATCAAAAACTGGTTTCACAGGATAGGCTCAAATTATAGACACTCAGAACACAGTCTTCTTGTACTTAAGACGGCATTGTGCCAATTGTATTTAATTCTGATGCAATTTCCGTGTTTCATCGTCAATGTGAGGTTCCAAGGGATGCAGTAAAACTGCAGTTGTGCATCGGAATCTAAAACTGGTTACACAGCAAAGGCTCAAAACATAGACACTCAGAAAAGTCAGTCTTCTTGTACTTAAGTCGGAATTGTGCCACTTGTATTTATTCCGATTGTATTTCCGTGTTTCATCGTCAATGAGAAGTTGCAAGGGATGCAGTAAACCTGCAGTTGTGCATCGGAATCTAAAACTGGTTACACAGGATAGGCTCAGAGCATAGACACTCAGAAAACTCCGGTTTCTTGTACTGAAGTGGGCATTGTGCCATTTGTATTTAATTCCGTTGCAGTGTCCGTGTTTCATCGTCAATGTAAAGGTGCAAGGGATGCAGTAAACCTGCAGTTGTGCATCGGAATCTAAAACTGGTTACACAGGATAGGCTCAAAACATAGACACTCAGAAAAGTCAGTCTTCTTGTACTTAAGTCGGCATTGTGCCATTTGTATTTAATTCCGATGCAAATTTCAGTGTTTCATCGTCAATGTGAAGTTCCAGGGTATACAGTAACCCTGTGTTGTGCATCGGAATCTAAAACTGGGTACACAGGTTAGGCTCAAATCATAGACACTCAGAAAAGTCAGTCTTCTTGTACTTAAGTGGTCATTGTGCCATTTGCATTTAATTCCAATGCTATTTCCGTGTTTCATCGACAATGTGAAGGTCCAAGGGATGCAGTAAACCTGCAATTGTTCATCGGAATCTAAAAATGGTTACACAGGATAGGCTCAACACATAAGCACTCAGAAAAGTCAGTCTTCTTGTACTTAAATCGGCATTGTGCCATGTGTATTTAATTCCGATGCAATTTCCGTGTTTCATCGTCAATGTGAAGGTCCAAGGGATGCAGTAAACCTGCAGTTGTGCATCAGAACATAAAACTGGTTACACAGGATAGGCGCAAAACATAGAGACTCAGATAAGTCAGTTTTCTTGTACTTAAGTCGGCATTGTGCCAATTGTATTTAATTCCGATGCAATTTCCGTGTTTCATCGTCAATGTGAAGGTCCAAGGGATGCAGTAAACCTGCAGTTGTGCATCGGAATCTAAAACAGGTTACACAGGATAGGCTCAAAACATAGACACTCAGAAAAGTCAATCTTCTTGTACTTAAGTCTGAATTGTGCCATTTATATTTAATTCCGATGCAATTTCCGTGTTTCATCCTCAATGGTCCAAGGGATGCAGTAAACCTGCAGTTGTGCATCGGAATCTAAAACTGGTTACACATGATGGGCTCAAAACATATACATTCAGAAAAGTCAGTCTTCTTGTACTTAAGTCGGAATTATGCCATTTGTATTTAATTCCGATGCTATTTCCGTGTTTCATCGTCAATGTGAAGGTCCAAGGGATGCAGTATACCTGCAGTTGTACATCGGAATCTAAAACTGGTACCCAGGATAGGCTCAAAACATAGACAATGAGAAAAGTCAGACTTCTTGTACTTAAGTCGGCATTGTGCCATTTGTATTTAATTCCGATGCAATTTCCGTGTTTCATCGTCAATGTGAAGGTCTAAGGGATGCAGTCAACCTGCAGTTGCGCATCGGAATCTAAACCTGGTTAGACATGATAGGCTCAAAACATAGACACTCAGAAAAGTCCGTCTTCTTGTACTTATCTGGGCATTGTGCCATTTGTATTTAATTCCGATGCAGTGTCCGTCTTTCATCGTCAATGTGAAGGTGCAAGGGATGCAGTAAACCTGCAGTTGTGCATCGGAATCTAAAACTGGTAACACAGGATAGGCTCAAAACATAGACGCTCAGAAAAGTCAGTCTTCTTGTACTTAAGTCGGCATTGTGCCATTTGTATTTACTTCCGATGCAATTTCCGTGTTTCATCGTGAATGTGAAGGTCCAAGGGATGCAGTAAACCTGCAGTTGTGCATCGGAATCAAAAACTGGTTTCACAGGATAGGCTCAAAACATAGACACTCAGAAAACAAAGTCTACTTGTACTTAAGACGGCATTGTCGCTTTTGTATTTAATTCCGATGCAATTGCCGTGTTTCATCGTCAATGTTAAGGTCCAAGGGATGCAGTAAACCTGCAGTTGTGCATCGGAATCTAAAACTGGTTACACAGGACAGGCTCAAAGCATAGACACTCAGAAAAATCAGTCTCCTTGTACTTAAGTCGGAATTGTGCCATTTGTATATAATTGCGATGCAATTTCCGTGTTTCATCGTCAATGTGAAGGTCCAAGTGGTGCAGTAAACCTGCGGTTGTGCATCGGAATCTAAAACTGGTTGCACCGGATAGGCTCAAATCATAGACACACTGAAAAATCAGTGTTCATGTACTTAAGTCGGCATTGTGCCATTTGTATTTATTTCCGATTGAATTTCCGTGTTTCATCGCCAATGAGAAGGTCCAAGGGATGCAGTACACCTGCAGTTGTGCATCGGAATCCAAAACTGGTCACACAGGTTAGGCTCAAATCATAGACACTCAGAAAAGTCAGTCTTCTTGTACTTAAGTGGGCATTGTGCCATTTGTATTTAATTCCAATGCTATTTCAGTGTTTCATCGACAATGTGAAGGTCCAACGGATGCAGTAAACCTGCAATTGTTCATCGGAATCTAAAAATGGTTACACAGGATAGGCTCAACACATAAGCACTCAGAAAAGTCAGTCTTCTTGTACTTAAATCGGCATTGTGCCATGTGTATTTAATTCCGATGCAATTTCCGTGTTTCATCGTCAATGTGAAGTTCCAAGGGATGCAGTAAAACTGCCGTTGTGCATCGGAATCTAAAACTGGTTACACAGCATAGGCTCAAAACATAGATACTCAGAAAAGTCAGTCTTCTTGTACTTAAGTCGGAATTGTGCCATTTGTATTTATTCCGATTGTATTTCCGTGTTTCATCGTCAATGAGAAGGTCCAAGGGATGCAGTAAACCTGCAGTTGTGCATCGGAATCTAAAACTGGTTACACAGGATAGGCTCAGAGAATAGACACTCAGAAAAGTCCGTTTTCTTGTACTGAAGTGGGCATTGTGCCATTTGTATTTAATTCCGTTGCAGTGTCCGTGTTTCATCGTCAATGTAAAGGTGCAAGGGATGCAGTAAACCTGCAGTTGTGCATCGGAATCTAAAACTGGTTACACAGGATAGGCTCAAAACATAGACACTCAGAAAAGTCAGTCTTCTTGTACATAAGTCGGCATTGTGCCATTTGTATTTAATTCCGATGCAAATTTCAGTGTTTCATCGTCAATGTGAAGTTCCAGGGGATACAGTAACCCTGCTGTTGTGCATCGGAATCTAAAACTGGGTACACAGGTTAGGCTCAAATCATAGACACTCAGATAAGTCAGTTTTCTTGTACTTAAGTCGGCATTGTGCCAATTGTATTTAATTCCGATGCAATTTCCGTGTTTCATCGTCAATGTGAAGGTCCAAGGGATGCAGTAAACCTGCAGTTGTGCATCGGAATCTAAAACAGGTTACACAGGATAGGCTCAAAACATAGACACTCAGAAAAGTCAATCTTCTTGTACTTAAGTCTGAATTGTGCCATTTATATTTAATTCCGATGCAATTTCCATGTTTCATCCTCAATGGTCCAAGGGATGCAGTAAACCTGCAGTTGTGCATCGGAATCTAAAACTGGTTACACATGATGGGCTCAAAACATATACATTCAGAAATGTCAGTCTTCTTGTACTTAAGTCGGAATTATGCCATTTGTATTTAATTTCGATGCTATTTCCGTGTTTCATCGTCAATGTGAAGGTCCAAGGGATGCAGTATACCTGCAGTTGTACATCGGAATCTAAAACTGGTACCCAGGATAGGCTCAAAACATAGACAATGAGAAAAGTCAGACTTCTTGTACTTAAGTCGGCATTGTGCCATTTGTATTTAATTCTGATGCAATTTCCGTGTTTCATCGTCAATGTGAAGGTCCAAGGGATGCAGTCAACCTGCAGTTGCGCATCGGAATCTAAACCTGGTTAGACATTATAGGCTCAAAACATAGACACTCAGAAAAGTCCGTCTTCTTGTACTTATCTGGGCATTGTGCCATTTGTATTTAATTCCGATGCAGTGTCCGTCTTTCATCGTCAATGTGAAGGTGCAAGGGATGCAGTAAACCTGCAGTTGTGCATCGGAATCTAAAACTGGTTACACAGGATAGGCTCAAAACATAGACACTCAGAAAAATCAGTCTCCTTGTACTTAAGTCGGAATTGTGCCATTTGTATTTAATTCCGATTTTATTTCCGTGTTTCATCGTCAATGAGAATGTCCAAGGGATGCAGTAAACCTCCAGTTGTGCATCGGAATCAAAAACTTGTTTCACAGGATAGGCTCAAAACATAGACAATCAGAAAACACAGTCTACTTGTACTCAAGACGGCATTGTCGCATTTGTATTTAATTCCGATGCAATTGCCGTGTTTCATCGTCAATGTTAAGGTCCAAGGGATGCAGTAAACCTGCAGTTCTGCATCGGAATCTAAAACTGGTTACACAGGATAGGCTCAAAACATAGAAACTCAGAAAAATCAGTCTCCTTGTACTTAAGTCGGAATTGTGCCATTTGCATTTAATTCCGATTTTATTTCCGTGTTTCATCGTCAATGAGAATGTCCAAGGGATGCAGTAAACCTCCAGTTGTGCATCGGAATTTAAAACTTGTTACACAGGATAGGCTCAAAACATAGACACTCAGAAAAATCAGTCTTCTTGTACTTAAGTCGGCATTGTGCCATTTGTATATAATTGCGATGCAATTTCCGTGTTTCATCGTCAATGTGAAGGTCCAAGTGGTGCAGTAAACCTGCGGTTGTGCATCGGAAACTAAAACTGGTTGCACCGGATAGGCTCAAATCATAGACACACTGAAAAATCAGTGTTCATGTACTTAAGTCGGCATTGTGCCATTTGTATTTATTTCCGATTGAATTTCCGTGTTTCATCGCCAATGAAAAGGTCCAAGGGATGCAGTACACCTGCAGTTGTGCATCGGAATCCAAAACTGGTTACACAGGTTAGGCTCAAATCATAGACACTCAGAAAAGTCAGTCTTCTTGTACTTAAGTGGGCATTGTGCCATTTGTATTTAATTCCAATACTATTTCCGTGTTTCATCGACAATGTGAAGGTCCAACGGATGCAGTAAACCTGCAATTGTTCATCGGAATCTAAAAATGGTTACACAGGATAGGCTCAAAACATAAGCACTCAGAAAAGTCAGTCTTCTTGTACTTAAATCGGCATTGTGCCATGTGTATTTAATTCCGATGCAATTTCCGTGTTTCATCGTCAATGTGAAGGTCCAAGGGATGCAGTAAACCTGCAGTTGTGCATCAGAACCTAAAACTGGTTACACAGGATAGGCGCAAAACATAGAGAATCAGATAAGTCAGTTTTCTTGTACCTAAGTCGGCATTGTGCCAATTGTATTTAATTCCGATGCAATTTCCGTGTTTCATCGTCAATGTGAAGGTCCAAGGGATGCAGTAAACCTGCAGTTGTGCATCGGAATCTAAAACAGGTTACACAGGATAGGCTCAAAACATAGACACTCAGAAAAGTCAAACTTCTTGTACTTAAGTCTGAATTGTGCCATTTATATTTAATTCCGATGCAATTTCCGTGTTTCATCCTCAATGGTCCAAGGGATGCAGTAAACCTGCAGTTGTGCATCGGAATCTAAAACTGGTTACACATGATGGCCTCAAAACATATACATTCAGAAAAGTCAGTCTTCTTGTACTTAAGTCGGAATTATGCCATTTGTATTTAATTCCGATGCTATTTCCGTGTTTCATCGTCAATGTGAAGGTCCAAGGGATGCAGTCAACCTGCAGTTGCGCATCGGAATCTAAACCTGGTTAGACATGATAGGCTCAAAACATAGACACTCAGAAAAGTCCGTCTTCTTGTACTTATCTGGGCATTGTGCCATTTGTATTTAATTCCGATGCAGTGTCCGTCTTTCATCGTCAATGTGAAGGTGCAAGGGATGCAGTAAACCTGCAGTTGTGCATCGGAATCTAAAACTGGTTACACAGGATAGGCTCAAAACATAGACACTCAGAAAAATCAGTCTCCTTGTACTTAAGTCGGAATTATGCCATTTGTATTTAATTTCGATTTTATTTCCGTGTTTCATCGTAAATGAGAATGTCCAAGGGATGCAGTAAACCTCCAGTTGTGCATCGGAATCAAAAACTGGTTTCACAGGATAGGCTCAAATCATAGACACTCAGAAAACACAGTCTACTTGTACTTAAGACGGCATTGTCGCATTTGTATTTAATTCCGATGCAATTGCCGTGTTTCATCGTCAATGTTAAGGTCCAAGGGATGCAGTAAACCTGCAGTTGTGCATCGGAATCTAAAACTGGTTACACAGGATAGGCTCAACACATAAGCACTCAGAAAAGTCAGTCTTCTTGTACTTAAATCGGCATTGTGCCATGTGTATTTAATTCCGATGCAATTTCCGTGTTTCATCGTCAATGTGATGTTCCAAGGGATGCAGTAAAACTGCAGTTGTGCATCGGAATCTAAAACTGGTTACACAGCATAGGCTCAAAACATAGACACTCAGAAAAGTCAGTCTTCTTGTACTTAAGTCGGAATTGTGCCATTTGTATTTATTCCGATTGTATTTCCGTGTTTCATCGTCAATGAGAAGGTCCAAGGGATGCAGTAAACCTGCAGTTGTGCATCGGAATCTAAAACTGGTTACACAGGAAAGGCTCAGAGCATAGACACTCAGAAAAGTCCGTTTTCTTGTACTGAAGTCGGCATTGTGCCATTTGTATTTAATTCCGTTGCAGTGTCCGTGTTTCATCGTCAATGTAAAGGTGCAAGGGATGCAGTAAACCTGCAGTTGTGCATCGGAATCTAAAACTGGTTACACAGGATAGGCTCAAAACATAGACACTCAGAAAAGTCAGTCTTCTTGTACTTAAGTCGGCATTGTGCCATTTGTATTTAATTCCGATGCAAATTTCAGTGTTTCATCGTCAATGTGAAGTTCCAGGGGATACAGTAACCCTGCTGTTGTGCATCGGAATCTAAAACTGGGTACACAGGTTAGGCTCAAATCATAGACACTCAGAATTGTCAGTCTTCTTGTACTTAAGTGGGCATTGTGCCATTTGTATTTAATTCCAATGCTATTTCCGTGTTACATCGACAATGTGAAGGTCCAAGGGATGCAGTAAACCTGCAATTGTTCATCGGAATCTAAAAATGGTTACACAGGATAGGCTCAAAACATAAGCACTCAGAAAAGTCAGTCTTCTTGTACTTAAATCGGCATTGTGCCATGTGTATTTAATTCCGATGCAATTTCCGTGTTTCATCGTCAATGTGAAGGTCCAAGGGATGCAGTAAACCTGCAGTTGTGCATCAGAACCTAAAACTGGTTACACAGGATAGGCGCAAAACATAGACACTCAGATAAGTCAGTTTTCTTGTACCTAAGTCGGCATTGTGCCAATTGTATTTAATTCCGATGCAATTTCCGTGTTTCATCGTCAATGTTAAGGTCCAAGGGTTGCAGTAAACCTGCAGTTGTGCATCGGAATCTAAAACAGGTTACACAGGATAGGCTCAAAACATAGACACTCAGAAAAATCAGTCTTCTTGTACTTAAGTCGGAATTGTGCCATTTGTATTTAATTCCGGTAGTATTTCCGTGTTTCATCGTCAATGAGAATGTCCAAAGGATGCAGTAAACCTCCAGTTGCGCATGGGAATTTAAAACTGGTTACACAGGATAGGCTCAAAACATAGACACACAGAAAAATCAGTCTTCTTGTACTTTAGTCGGAATTGTGCCATTTGTATTTCATTCCGATTGTATTTCCGTGTTTCATCGTCAATGAGAAGATCCCAGGGATGCAGTAAAGCTGCAGTTGTGCTTCGGAATTTAAAACTGGTTACACAGGATAGGCTCAAAACATACACACTCAGAAAAGTCAGTCTTCTTGTACTTAAGTCGGCATTGTGATATTTGTATTTAATTCCGATACAATTTCCGTGTTTCATCGTCAATGTGAAGGTACAGGGGATGCAGTAAACATGCAGTTGTGCATCGGAATGTAAAACTGATTACACAGCATAGGCTCAAACATAGACACTCAGAAAAGTCAGTCTTCTTGTACTTAAGACGGCATTGTCCCATTTGTATTTAATTCCGATACAATTTCCGTCTTTCATCGTCAATGTGAAGGTCCAAGGGATGCAGTAAACCTGCAGTTGTGCATCGGAATCTAAAACTGGTAACACAGGATAGGCTCAAAACATAGACACTCAGAAAAGTCAATCTTCTTGTACTTAAGTCTGAATTTTGCTATTTATATTTAATTCCGATGCAATTTCCGTGTTTCATCGTCAATGAAAAGGTCCAAGGGATGCAGTAAACCTGCAGTTGGTCATCGGAATCTAAAACTGGTTACACATGATGGGCTCAGAACATATACATTCAGAAAAGTCAGTCTTCTTGTACTTAAGTCGGAATTGTGCCATTTGTATTTAATTCCGATGCTATTTCCGAGTTTCATCGTGAATGTGAAGGTCCAAGGGATGCAGTATACCTGCAGTTGTACATCGGAATCTAAAACTGGTACCCAGGATAGGCTCAAAACATAGACAATGAGAAAAGTCAGTCTTCTTGTACTTAAGTAGGCATTGTGCCATTTGTATTTAATTCGGATGCAATTTCCGTGTTTCATCGTCAATGTGAAGGTCCAAGGGATGCAGTCAACCTGCAGTTGTGCATCGGAATCTAAACCTGGTTAGACATGATAGGCTCAAAACATAGACACTCAGAAAAGTCCGTCTTCTTGTACTTAAGAGGGCATTCTGCCATTTGTATTTAATTCCGATGCAGGGTCCGTGTTTCATCGTCAATGTGAAGTTGCAAGGGATGCAGTAAACCTGCAGTTGTGCATCGGAATCTAAAACTGGTAACACAGGATAGGCTCAAAACATAGACAATCAGAAAAGTCAGTCTTCTTGTACTTAAGTCGGCATTGTGCCATTTGTATTTACTTCCGATGCAATTTCCGTGTTTCATCGTCAATGTGAAGCTCCACGGGATGCAGTAAACCTGCAGTTGTGCATCGGAATCAAAAACTGGTTTCACAGGATAGGCTCAAAACATAGACACTCAGAAAACACAGTCTTCTTGTACTTAAGACGGCATTGTCGCATTTTTATTTAATTCCGATGCAATTTCCGTGTTTCATCGTCAATGTGAAGGTCGAGGGGATGCAGTAAACCTGCAGTTGTGCATCGGAATCTAAAACTGATTACACAGGATAGGCTCAAAACATAGACACTCAGAAAAATCAGTCTTCTTGTACTTAAGTCGGCATTGTGCCATTTGTATTTATTTCCGATTGAATTTCCGTGTTTCATCGCCAATGAGAAGATCCAAGGGATGCAGTACACCTGCAGTTGTGCATCGGAATCTAAAACTGGTTACACAGCATAGGCTCAAAACATAGACACTCAGAAAAGTCAGTCTTCTTGTACTTAAGTCGGAATTGTGCCATTTGTATTTATTCCGATTGTATTTCCGTTTTTCATCGTCAATGAGAAGGTCCAAGGGATGCAGTAAACCTGCAGTTGTGCATCGGAATCTAAAAATGGTTACACAGGATAGGCTCAAAACATAAGCACTCAGAAAAGTCAGTCTTCTTGTACTTAGATTGGCATTGTGCCATGTGTATTTAATTCCGATGCAATTTCCGTGTTTCATCGTCAATGTGAAGGTCCAAGGGATGCAGTAAACCTGCAGTTGTGCATCAGAACCTAAAACTGGTTACACAGGATAGGCGCAAAACATAGAGACTCAGATAAGTCAGTTTTCTTGTACTTAAGTCGGCATTGTGCCAATTGTATTTAATTCCGATGCAATTTCCGTGTTTCATCGTCAATGTTAAGTTCCAAGGGATGCAGTAAACCTGCAGTTGTGCATCGGAATCTAAACCTGGTTAGACATGAATGGCTCAAAACATAAACACTCAGAAAAGTCCGTCTTCTTGTACTTAAGAGGGCATTGTGCCATTTGTATTTAATTACGATGCACTGTCCGTGTTTCATCGTCAATGTGAAGTTGCAAGGGTTGCAGTAAACCTGCAGTTGTGCATCGGAATCTAAAACTGGTAACACAGGATAGGCTCAAAACATAGACAATCAGAAAAGTCAGTCTTCTTGTACTTAAGTCGGCATTGTGCCATTTGTATTTATTTCCGATGCAATTTCCGTGTTTCATATTCAATGTGAAGGTCCAAGGGATGCAGTAAACCTGCAGTTGTGCATCGAAATTTAAAACTGGTTACACAGGATAGGCTCAAACATAGACACTCAGAAAAGTCAGTCTTCTTGTACTTAAGTCGGCATTGTCCCATTTGTATTTAATTCCGATACAATTTCCGTCTTTCATCGTCAATGTGAAGGTCCAAGGGATGCAGTAAACCTGCAGTTGTGCATCGGAATCTAAAACTGGTTACACAGGATAGGCTCAAATCATAGACACTCAGAAAAGTCAATCTTCTTGTACTTAAGTCTGAATTTTGCCATTTATATTTAATTCCGATGCATTTTCCGTGTTTCATCGTCAATGAAAAGGTCCAAGGGATGCAGTAAACCTGCAGTTGGGCATCGGAATCTAAAACTGGTTACACATGATGGGCTCAAAACATATACATTCAGAAAAGTCAGTCTTCTTGTACTTAAGTCGGAATTGTGCCATTTGTATTTAATTCCGATGCTATTTCCGAGTTTCATCGTGAATGTGAAGGTCCAAGGGATGCAGTATAACTGCAGTTGTACATCGGAATCTAAAACTGGTACCCAGGATAGGCAAAAAACATAGACAATGAGAAAAGTCAGTCTTCTTGTACTTAAGTAGGCATTGTGCCATTTGTATTTAATTCGGATGCAATTTCCGTGTTTCATCGTCAATGTGAAGGTCCAAGGGATGCAGTCAACCTGCAGTTGTGCATCGGAATCTAAACCTGGTTAGACATGATAGGCTCAAAACATAGACACTCAGAAAAGTCCGTCTTCTTGTACTTAAGAGGGCATTGTGCCATTTGTATTTAATTCCGATGCACTGTCCGTGTTTCATCGTCAATGTGAAGTTGCAAGGGTTGCAGTAAACCTGCAGTTGTGCATCGGAATCTAAAACTGGTAACACAGGATAGGCTCAAAACATAGACAATCAGAAAAGTCAATTTTCTTGTACTTAAGACGGCACTGTGCCATTTGTATTTAATTCCGATGCAATTTCCGTGTTTCATCGTCAATGTTAAGGTCCAAGGGATGCAGTAAACCTGCAGTTGTGCATCGGAATTTAAAACTGGTTACACAGGATAGGCTCAAAACATAGACACTCAGAAAAGTCAGTCTTCTTGTACTTAAGTCGGCATTGCGCCATTTGCATTTAATTCCTATGCATTTTCGGTGTTTCATCGTCACTGTGAAGGTCCAAGGGATGCAGTCAACATGCAGTTGTGCATCGGAATTTAAAACTGGTTACACAGGATATGCTCATAGCATAGACACTCAGAAAAGTCAGTCTTCTTGTACTTAATTCGGCATTGTGCCATTTGTATTTAATTCCGATGCAATTTCCGTGTTTCATCGTGAATTTGAAGGTCCAAGGGATGCAGTAAACCTGCAGTTGTGCATCGGAATCTAAAACTGGTTACACAGGATAGAATCAAAACATAGACACTCAGAAAAGTCAGTCTTCTTGTACTTAAGACGGCATTGTGCCATTTGTATTTAATTCCGATGCAATTTCCGTGTTTCATCGTCAATGTGAAGGTCGAAGGGATGCAGTAAACCTGCAGTTGTGCATCGGAATCTAAAACTGGTTACACAGGATAGGCTCAAAACATAGACACTCAGAAAAATCAGTCTTCTTGTACTTAAGACGGCATTGTGCCATTTCTATTTAATTCCGATTGTATTTCCGTGTTTCATCGTCAATGAGAAGGTCCAAGGGTGCAGTAAACCTGCAGTTGTTCATCGGAATCTAAAACTGGTTACACAGGATAGGCTCAAAACATAGACACTCAGAAAAGTCAGTCTTCTTGTACTTAATTCGGCATTGTGCCATTTGTATTTAATTCCTATGCAATTTCCGTGTTTCATCGTGAATGTGAAGGTCCAAGGGATGCAGTAAACCTGCCGTCTTGCATCGGAATTTAAAACTGGTTACACAGGATAGGCTCAAAACATAGACACTCAGAAAAATTAGTCTTCTTGTACTTAAGTCGGCATTGTGCCATTTGTATTTAATTCCGATGCAATTTCCGTGTTTCATCGTCAGTGTGAAGGTCCAAGGGATGCAGTAAACGTGCAGTTGTGCATCGGAATCTAAACCTGGTTAGACATGATAGGCTCAAAACATAGACACTCAGAAAAGTCCGTCTTCTTGTACTTAAGTCGGCATTGTGCCATTTGTATTTAATTCCGATGCAGTGTCCGTGTTTCATCATAAATGTGGAGGTGCAAGGGATGAAGTAAACCTGCAGTTTTGCATCGGAATCTAAAACTGGTAACACAGGATATGCTCATACATAGACACTCAGAAAAGTCAGTCTTCTTGTACTTAAGTCGGCATTGTGCCATTTGTATTTGATTCCGATGCCATTTCCGTGTTTCATCGTCAATGTTAAGGTCCAAGGGATGCAGTAAACCTGCAGTTGTGCATCGGAATCTAAAACTGGTTACACAGGATAGGCTCAAAGCATAGACACTCAGAAAAATCAGTCTTCTTGTACTTAAGTCGGAATTGTGCCATTTGTATTCAATTCCGATTGTATTTGCATGTTTCATCGTCAATGACAAGGTCCAAGGGATGCAGTAAACCTGCAGTTGTGCATCGGAATTTAAAACTGGTTACACAGGATAGGCTCAAAACATATACACTCAGAAAAGTCAGTCTTCTTGTACTTAAGTCGGCATTGTGCCATCTATATTTAATTCCTATGCATTTTCGGTGTTTCATCGTCACTATGAAGGTCCAAGGGTTGCAGTCAACCTGCAGTTGTGCATCGGAATTTAAAACTGGTTACACAGGATAGGCTCAAAGCATAGACACTCAGAAAAGTCAGTCTTCTTGTACTTAAGTCGGCTTTGTGCCATTTGTATTTAATTCCGATGCAATTTCCGTGTTTCATCGTGAATGTGAAGGCCCAAGGGATGCAGTAAACCTGCAGTTGTGCATCGGAATAGAAAACTGGTTTCACAGGATAGGCTCAAAACATAGACACTCAGAAAAGTCAGTCTTCTTGTACTTAAGACGGCATTGTTCCATTTGTATTTAATTCCGATGATATTTCCGTGTTTCATCGTCAATGTGAAGGTTCAAGGGATGCACTAAACCTGCAGTTGTGCATCGGAATCTAAAACTGGTTACACAGGATAGGCTCAAAACATAGACACTCAGAAAAGTCAGTCTTCTTGTACATAAGTCGGCATTGTGCCATTTGTATTTAATTCCGATGCAATTTCCGTGTTTCATCGTCAATGTGAAGGTCCAAGGAATGCAGTATACCAGCAGTTGTGCATCGGAATCTAAAACTGGTTACACAGGATAGGCTCAAAGCATAGACACTCAGAAAAGTCCGTCTTCTTGTACTGAAGTGGGCATTGTGCCATTTGTATTTAATTCCGATGCAGTGTCCGTGTTTCATCGTCAATGTAAAGCTGCAAGGGATGCAGTAAACCTGCAGTTGTGCATCGGAATCTAAATCTGGTTACACAGGATAGGTTCAAAACATAGACACTCAGAAAAGTCAGTCTTCTTGTACATAAGTCGGAATTGTGACATTTGTATTTAATTCCGATGCAATTTCAGTGTTTCATCGTGAATGTCAAGTTCCAGGGGATACAGTAACCCTGCTGTCGTGCATCGGAATCTAAACCTGGGTACACAGGATAGGCTCAAATCATAGACACTCAGAAAAGTCAGTCTTCTTGTTCTTAAATCGGCATTGTGCCATTTGTATTTAATTACGATGCAATTTCCGTGTTTCATCGTCAATGTGAAGGTCCAAGGGATGCAGTAAACCTGCAGTTGTGCATCGGAACCTAAAACTGGTTACACAGGATAGGCGCAAAACGTAGAGGCTCAGATAAGTCAGTTTTCTTGTACTTAAGTCGGCATTGTGCCAATTGTATTTAATTCCGATGCAATTTCCGTGTTTCATCGTCAATGTGAAGGTCCAAGGGTTGCAGTAAACCAGCAGTTGTGCATCGGAATCTAAAACAGCTTACACAGGATAGGCTCAAAACATAGACACTCAGAAAAGTCCGTCTTCTTGTACTTAAGTGGGCATTGTGCCATTTGTATTTAATTCCGATGCAGTGTCCGTGTTTCATCGTCAATGTGAAGTTGCAAGGGATGCAGTAAACCTGCAGTTGTGCATCGGAATCTAAAACTGGTAACACAGAATATGCTCAAAACATAGACACTCAGAAAAGTCAGTCTTCTTGTACTTAAGTCGGCATTGTGCCATTTGTATTTACTTCCGATGCAATTTCCGTGTTTCATCGTCAATGTGAAGGTCCGAGGGAAGCAGCAAACCTGCAGTTGTGCATCGGAATCAAAAACTGGTTTCACAGGATAGGCTCAAAGCATAGACACTCAGAAAACACAGTCTTCTTGTACTTAAGACGGCATTGTCCCATTTGTATTTAATTCCGATGCAATTTCGCTGTTTCATCGTCACTGTGAAGGTCCAAGGGATGCAGTCAACATGAAGTTGTGCATCGGAATTTAAAACTGGTTACACAGGATAGGCTCAAAGCATAGACAGAAAAGTCAGTCTTCTTATACTTAAGACGGCATTGTGCCATTTGTATTTAATTCCGATGCAATTTCCGTGTTTCATCGTCAATGTGAATGTCCAAGGGATGCAGTAAACCTGCAGTTGTGCATCGGAATCTAAAACTGGTTACACAGGATAGGCTCAAAACATAGACACTCAGAAAAATCAGTCTTCTTGTACTTAAGTCGGCATTGTGCCATTTGAATATAATTCCGATTGTATTTCCGTGATTCATCGTCAATGAGAAGGTCCAAGGGTGCAGTAAACCTGCAATTGTTCATCGGAATCTAAAACTGGTTACACAGGATAGGCTCAAAACATAGACACTCAGAAAAGTCAGTCTTCTTGTACTTAAGTCGGCATTGTGCCATTTGTATTTAATTCCTATGCAATTTCCGTGTTTCATCGTGAATGTGAAGGTCCAAGGGATGCAGTAAACCTGCAGTCGTGCATCGGAATTTAAAACTGGGTACACAAGATAGGCTCAAAACATAGACACTCAGAAAAATCAGTCTTCTTGTACTTAAGTCGGCATTGTACCATTTGTATATAATTCCGATGCAATTTCCGTGTTTCATCGTCAATGTGAAGGTCCAAGGGAAGCAGTAAACCTGCAGTTGTGCACCGGAATCTAAAACTGGTTACACAGGATAGGCTCAAAACATAGACAATCAGAAAAGTCAGTCTTCTTGTACTTAAGTCGGCATTGTGCCATTTGTATTTAATTCCTATGCAATTTCCGTGTTTCATCGTGAATGTGAAGGTCCAAGGGATGCAGTAAACCTGCAGTTGTGCATCGGAATTTAAAACTGGGTACACAAGATAGGCTCAAAACATAGACACTCAGAAACACAGTCTTCTTGTACTTAAGACGGCATTGTGCCATTTGTATTTAATTCCGATGCAATTTCCGTGTTTCATCGTCAATGTGAAGTTCCAAGGGATGCAGTAAAACTGCAGTTGTGCATCGGAATCTAAAACTGGTTACACAGGATAGGCTCAAAACATAGACACTCAGAAAAGTCAGTCTTCTTGTACTTAAGTCGGAATTGTGCCATTTGTATTTATTCCGATTGTATTTCCGTGTTTCATCGTCAATCAGAAGGTCCAAGGGATTCAGTAAACCTGCAGTTGTGCATCAGAATCTAAAACTGGTTACACAGGATAGGCTCAAATCATAGACACTCAGAAATGTCAGTCTTCTTGTACTTAAGTGGGCATTGTGCCATTTGTATTTAATTCCGATGCAGTGTCCGTGTTTCATCGACAATGTGACGGTGCAAGGGATGCAGTAAACCTGCAGTTGTGCATCGGAATCTAAAACTGGTTACACAGGATAGGCTCAAATATAGACACTGAGAAAAGTCAGTCTTCTTGTAATTAAGTCGGCATTGTGCCATTTGTATTTAATTCCGATGCAATTTCCGTGTTTCATTGTCAGTGTGAAGTTCCAAGGGATGCAGTAACCCTGCAGTTGTGAATCGGAATGTAAAACTGGGTACACAGGATAGGCTCAAAACATAGACACTCAGAAAAGTCAGTCTTCTTGTACTTAAGTGGGCATTGTGCCATTTGTATTTAATTACGATGCAATTTCCGTGTTTCATCGTCAATGTGAAGGTCCAAGGGATGCAGTAAAACTGCAGTTGTGCATCGGAATGTAAAACTGGTTACACAGGATAGGCTCAAAACATAGACACTCAGAAAAATCATTCTTCTTGTACTTTAGTCGGCATTGTGCCATTTGCATATAATTCCGATGCAATCTCCGTGTTTCATCGTCAATGTGAAGGTCCAAGGGATGCAGTAAACCTGCAGTTGTGCATCGGAATCAAAAACTGGTTCCCCAGGATAGTCTCAAAACATAGACACTCAGAAATGTCAGTCTTCTTGTACTTAAGTCGGCATTGTGCCATTTGTATTTAATTTGATGCAATTTCCGTGTTTCATCGTCAATGTGAAGGTACAAGGGATGCACTAAACCTGCAGTTGTGCATCGGAATCTAAAACTGGTTTCACAGGATAGGCTCAAAACATAGACTCTCATAAAAGTCAGTCTTCTTGTACTTAAGACGGCATTGTGCCATTTGTACTTAATTCCGATGCAATTTCCGTGTTTCATCGTCAATGTGAAGTTCCAAGGGATGCAGTAACCTGCAGTTGTGCATCGGAATGTAAAACTGGGTACACAGGATAGGCTCAAAACACAGACACTCAGAAAAGTCAGTCTTCTTGTACTTATGTGGGCATTGTGCCATTTGTATTTAATTCCAATGCAATTTCCGTGTTTCATCGTCAATGTGAAGTTACAAGGGATGCAGTAAACCTGCAGTTGTTCATCGGAAACAAAAACAGGTTACACAGGGTAGGCTCAAAACATAGACACTCAGAAAAGTCAGTCTTCTTGTACTTACGTTGGCATTGTGCCATTTGTATTTAATTCAGATTGTATTTCCGTGTTTCATCGACAATGCGAAGGTCCAAGGGATGCAGTAAACCTGCAATTGTTCATCGCAATCTAAAAATGGTTACGCAGGATAGGCTCAAAACATAAGCACTCAGAGAAGTCAGTCTTCTTGTACTTAAATCGGCATTATTCCATTTGTATTTAATTCCGATGCAATATCCGTGATTCATCGTCATTGTGAAGGTCCAAGGGATTCAGTACAACTGAAGTTGTGCATCGGAATCTAAAACTGGTTACACAGGATAGGCTCAAATCATAGACACTCAGAAAATTCAGTCTTCTTCTACTTTAGTGGGAATTGTGCCATTTGTATTTATTCCGATTGTATTTCCGTGTTTCATCGTCAATGAGAAGGTCCAAGTGATGCAGTAAAACTGCAGTTGTGCATCGGAAACTAAATCTGGTTACACAGGATAGGCTCAAAGCATAGACACTCAGAAAAGTCCGTCTTCTTGTACTTAAGTAGGCATTGTGCCATTTGTATTTAATTCCGATGCAGTGTCCGTGTTTCATCGACAATGTGAAGGTGCAAGGGATGCAGTAAACCTGCAGTTGTGCATCGGAATCTAAAACTGGATACACAGGATAGGATCAAAACATAGACACTCAGAAAAGACAGTCTTCTTGTACTTAAGTCGGCATTGTGCCATTTGTATTTAATTCCGATTGTATTTCCGTGTTTCATCGTGAATGTGAAGGTCCAAGGGATGCAGTAAACCTGCAGTTGTGATCGGAATTTAAAACTGGTTGCACAGGATAGGCTCAAAACATAGACACTCCGAAAAGTCAGTCTTCTTCTACTTAAGACGGCATTGTGCCATTTGTATTTAATTCCGATGCAATTTCCGTGTTTCATCGTCAATGTGAAGGTCCAAGGGATGCAGTAAAACTGCAGTTGTGCATCTGAATGTAAAACTGGTTACACAGGATAAGCTCAAAACATAGACACTCAGAAAATTCAGTCTTCTTGTACTTAAGTCGGCATTGTGCCATTTGTATATAATTCCGATGCAATCTCCGTGTTTCATCGTCAATGTGAAGGTCCAAGGGATGCAGTAAACCTGCAGTTGTGCATCGGAATCAAAAACTGGTTCCCCAGGATAGGCTCAAAACATAGACACTCAGAAAAGTCAGTCTTCTTGTACTTAAGTCGGCACTGTGCCATTTGTGTTTAATTCTGATGCAATTTCCGTGTTTCATCGTCAATGTGAAGGTCCAAGGGATGGAATAAACCTGCAGTTGTGCATCGGAATCAAAAACTGGTTTCACAGGATAGGCTCAAAACATAGACTCTCATAAAAGTCAGTCTTCTTGTACTTAAGACGGCATTGTGCCATTTGTATTTAATTCCGATGCAATATCCGTGTTTCATCGTCAATGTGAAGGTCCAAGGGATGCAGTAAACCTGCAGTTGTGCATCGGAATCTAAAAGTGGTTTCACAAGCTAGGCTCAAAACATAGACACTCAGAAAAGTCAGTCTTCTTGTACTTAAGTCGTCATTGTGCAATTTGTATTTAATTCCGATGCAATTTCCGTGTTTCATCGTCAATGTGAAGTTCCAAGGGATGCAGTAACCCTGCAGTTGTGCATCGGAATGTAAAACTGGGTACACAGGATAGGCTCAAAACATTGACACTCAGAAAAGTCAGTCTTCTTGTACTTAAGTGGGCATTGTGCCATTTGTATTTAATTCCGATGCAATTTTTGTGTTTCATCGTCAATGTGAAGGTACAAGGGATGCAGTAAACCTGCAGTTGTGCATCGGAATCAAAAACTGGTTACACAGGGTAGGCTCAAAACATAGACACTCAGAAAAGTCCGTCTTCTTGTACTTAAGTCGGAATTGTGCCATTTGTATTTATTCCGATTGTATTTCCGTGTTTCATCGTCAATGAGAAGGTCCAAGGGATGCAGTAAAACTGCAGTTGTGCATCGGAATGTAAATCTGGCTACACAGGATAGACTCAAAGCATAGACACTCAGAAAAGTCAGTCTTCTTGTACTTAAGTGGGCATTGTGCCATTTGTATTTAATTCCGATGCAGTGTCCGTGTTTCATCGACAATGTGAAGATGGAAGGGATGCAGTAAACCTGCAGTTGTGCATCGTAATCTAAAACTGGTTACACAGGATAGGCTCAAAACATAGACACCCAGAAAAGACAGTCTTCTTGTACTTAAGTCGGCATTGTGCCATTTGTATTTAATTCCGATTGTATTTCCGTGTTTCATCGTGAATGTGAAGGTCCAAGGGATGCAGTAAACCTGCAGTTGTGATCGGAATTTAAAACTGGTTACGCAGGATAGGCTCAAAACATAGACACTCCGAAAAGTCAGTCTTCTTGTACTTAAGACGGCATTGTGCCATTTGTATTTAATCCGATGCAATTTCCGTGTTTCTTCGTCAATGTGAAGGTCCAAGGGATGCAGTAAAACTGCAGGTGTGCATCGGAATGTGAAACTGGTTACACAGGATAAGCTCAAAACATAGACACTCAGAAAATTCAGTCTTCTTGTACTTAAGTCGGCATTGTGCCATTTGTATATAATTCCGATGCAATCTCCGTGTTTCATCGTCAATGTGAAGGTCCAAGGGATGCACTAAACCTGCAGTTGTGCATCGGAATCAAAAACTGGTTCCCCAGGATAGGCTCAAAACATAGACACTCAGAAAAGTCAGTCTTGATGTACTTAAGTCGGCATTGTGCCATTTGTGTTTAATTCTGATGCAATTTCCGTGTTTCATCGTCAATGTGAAGGTCCAAGGGATGCACTAAACCTGCAGTTGTGCATCGGAATCAAAAACTGGTTTCACAGGATAGGCTCAAAACATTGACTTTCATAAAAGTCAGTCTTCATGTACTTAAGTCGGCATTGTGCAATTTGTATTTAATTCCGATGCAATTTCCGTGTTTCATCGTCAATGTGAATGTCCAAGGGATGCAGTAAACCTGCAGTTGTGCATCGGAATCTAAAACTGGTTACACAGGATAGGCTCAAAACATAGACACTCAGAAAAATCAGTCTTCTTGTACTTAAGTCGGCATTGTGCCATTTGTATATAATTCCGATTGTATTTCCGTGATTCATCGTCAATGAGAAGGTCCAAGGGTGCAGTAAACCTGCAATTGTTCATCGGAATCTAAAACTGGTTACACAGGATAGGCTCAAAACATAGACACTCAGAAAAGTCAGTCTTCTTGTACTTAAGTCGGCATTGTGCCATTTGTATTTAATTCCTATGCAATTTCCGTGTTTCATCGTGAATGTGAAGGTCCAAGGGATGCAGTAAACCTGCAGTCGTGCATCGGAATTTAAAACTGGGTACACAAGATAGGCTCAAAACATAGACACTCAGAAAAATCAGTCTTCTTGTACTTAAGTCGGCATTGTACCATTTGTATATAATTCCGATGCAATTTCCGTGTTTCATCGTCAATGTGAAGGTCCAAGGGAAGCAGTAAACCTGCAGTTGTGCATCGGAATCTAAAACTGGTTACACAGGATAGGCTCAAAACATAGACAATCAGAAAAGTCAGTCTTCTTGTACTTAAGTCGGCATTGTGCCATTTGTATTTAATTCCTATGCAATTTCCGTGTTTCATCGTGAATGTGAAGGTCCAAGGGATGCAGTAAACCTGCAGTTGTGCATCGGAATTTAAAACTGGGTACACAAGATAGGCTCAAAACATAGACACTCAGAAACACAGTCTTCTTGTACTTAAGACGGCATTGTGCCATTTGTATTTAATTCCGATGCAATTTCCGTGTTTCATCGTCAATGTGAAGTTCCAAGGGATGCAGTAAAACTGCAGTTGTGCATCGGAATCTAAAACTGGTTACACAGGATAGGCTCAAAACATAGACACTCAGAAAAGTCAGTCTTCTTGTACTTAAGTCGGAATTGTGCCATTTGTATTTATTCCGATTGTATTTCCGTGTTTCATCGTCAATCAGAAGGTCCAAGGGATTCAGTAAACCTGCAGTTGTGCATCAGAATCTAAAACTGGTTACACAGGATAGGCTCAAATCATAGACACTCAGAAATGTCAGTCTTCTTGTACTTAAGTGGGCATTGTGCCATTTGTATTTAATTCCGATGCAGTGTCCGTGTTTCATCGACAATGTGACGGTGCAAGGGATGCAGTAAACCTGCAGTTGTGCATCGGAATCTAAAACTGGTTACACAGGATAGGCTCAAAACATAGACACTGAGAAAAGTCAGTCTTCTTGTAATTAAGTCGGCATTGTGCCATTTGTATTTAATTCCGATGCAATTTCCGTGTTTCATCGTCAGTGTGAAGTTCCAAGGGATGCAGTAACCCTGCAGTTGTGAATCGGAATGTAAAACTGGGTACACATGATAGGCTCAAAACATAGACACTCAGAAAAGTCAGTCTTCTTGTACTTAAGTGGGCATTGTGCCATTTGTATTTAATTACGATGCAATTTCCGTGTTTCATCGTCAATGTGAAGGTCCAAGGGATGCAGTAAAACTGCAGTTGTGCATCGGAATGTAAAACTGGTTACACAGGATAGGCTCAAAACATAGACACTCAGAAAAATCATTCTTCTTGTACTTTAGTCGGCATTGTGCCATTTGCATATAATTCCGATGCAATCTCCGTGTTTCATCGTCAATGTGAAGGTCCAAGGGATGCAGTAAACCTGCAGTTGTGCATCGGAATCAAAAACTGGTTCCCCAGGATAGTCTCAAAACATAGACACTCAGAAAAGTCAGTCTTCTTGTACTTAAGTCGGCATTGTGCCATTTGTATTTAATTTGATGCAATTTCCGTGTTTCATCGTCAATGTGAAGGTACAAGGGATGCACTAAACCTGCAGTTGTGCATCGGAATCTAAAACTGGTTTCACAGGATAGGCTCAAAGCATAGACTCTCATAAAAGTCAGTCTTCTTGTACTTAAGACGGCATTGTGCCATTTGTACTTAATTCCGATGCAATTTCCGTGTTTCATCGTCAATGTGAAGTTCCAAGGGATGCAGTAACCTGCAGTTGTGCATCGGAATGTAAAACTGGGTACACAGGATAGGCTCAAAACACAGACACTCAGAAAAGTCAGTCTTCTTGTACTTATGTGGGCATTGTGCCATTTGTATTTAATTCCAATGCAATTTCCGTGTTTCATCGTCAATGTGAAGTTACAAGGGATGCAGTAAACCTGCAGTTGTTCATCGGAATCAAAAACAGGTTACACAGGGTAGGCTCAAAACATAGACACTCAGAAAAGTCAGTCTTCTTGTACTTACGTTGGCATTGTGCCATTTGTATTTAATTCAGATTGTATTTCCGTGTTTCATCGACAATGCGAAGGTCCAAGGGATGCAGTAAACCTGCAATTGTTCATCGCAATCTAAAAATGGTTACGCAGGATAGGCTCAAAACATAAGCACTCAGAGAAGTCAGTCTTCTTGTACTTAAATCGGCATTATTCCATTTGTATTTAATTCCGATGCAATATCCGTGATTCATCGTCATTGTGAAGGTCCAAGGGATGCAGTAAACCTGCAGTTGTGCATCGGAACCTAAAACTGGTTACACAGGATAGGCTCAAAACATAGAGATTCAGATAAGTCAGTTTTCTTGAGCTTAAGTCGGCATTGTGCCAATTGTATTTAATTCCGATGCAATTTCCGTCTTTCATCGTAAATGTGAAGGTACAAGGGATGGAGTAATCCTGCAGTTGTGCATCGGAATCTAAAACTGGTTCCCCAGGATACGATCAATACATACAAACTCAGAAAAGTCAGTCTTCTTGTACTTAAGTCGGTATTGTGCCATTTGTATTTAATTCCGATGCAATTTCCGTGTTTCATCGTCAGTGTGAAGGTCCAAGGGATGCAGTAAACCTGCAGTTGTGCATCGGAATCTAAAAGTGGTAACACAGGATATGCTCATACATAGACACTCAGAAAAGTTAGTCTTCTTGTACTTAAGTCGGCATGGTGCCATTTGTATTTAATTCTGATGCAATTTCCGTGTTTCATCGTGAATGTGAAAGTCCAAGGGATGCAGTAAAGCTGCAGTTGTGCATTGGAATCAAAAACTGGTTTCACAGGATAGGCTCAAAACATAGACACTCAGAAAAGTCAATTTTCTTGTACTTAAGACGGCACTGTGCCATTTGTATTTAATTCCGATGCAATTTCCGTGTTTCATCGTCAATGTGAAGGTCCAAGGGATTCAGTACAACTGAAGTTGTGCATCGGAATCTAAAACTGGTTACACAGGATAGGCTCAAATCATAGACACTCAGAAAATTCAGTCTTCTTCTACTTTAGTGGGAATTGTGCCATTTGTATTTATTCCGATTGTATTTCCGTGTTTCATCGTCAATGAGAAGGTCCAAGTGATGCAGTAAAACTGCAGTTGTGCATCGGAAACTAAATCTGGTTACACAGGATAGGCTCAAAGCATAGACACTCAGAAAAGTCCGTCTTCTTGTACTTAAGTAGGCATTGTGCCATTTGTATTTAATTCCGATGCAGTGTCCGTGTTTCATCGACAATGTGAAGGTCCAAGGGATGCAGTAAACCTGCAGTTGTGCATCGGAATCTAAAACTGGATACACAGGATAGGATCAAAACATAGACACTCAGAAAAGACAGTCTTCTTGTACTTAAGTCGGCATTGTGCCATTTGTATTTAATTCCGATTGTATTTCCGTGTTTCATCGTGAATGTGAAGGTCCAAGGGATGCAGTAAACCTGCAGTTGTGATCGGAATTTAAAACTGGTTGCACAGGATAGGCTCAAAACATAGACACTCCGAAAAGTCAGTCTTCTTCTACTTAAGACGGCATTGTGCCATTTGTATTTAATTCCGATGCAATTTCCGTGTTTCATCGTCAATGTGAAGGTCCAAGGGATGCAGTAAAACTGCAGTTGTGCATCGGAATGTAAAACTGGTTACACAGGATAAGCTCAAAACATAGACACTCAGAAAATTCAGTCTTCTTGTACTTAAGTCGGCATTGTGCCATTTGTATATAATTCCGATGCAATCTCCGTGTTTCATCGTCAATGTGAAGGTCCAAGGGATGCAGTAAACCTGCAGTTGTGCACCGGAATCAAAAACTGGTTCCCCAGGATAGGCTCAAAACATAGACACTCAGAAAAGTCAGTCTTCTTGTACTTAAGTCGGCACTGTGCCATTTGTGTTTAATTCTGATGCAATTTCCGTGTTTCATCGTCAATGTGAAGGTCCAAGGGATGGAATAAACCTGCAGTTGTGCATCGGAATCAAAAACTGGTTTCACAGGATAGGCTCAAAACATAGACTCTCATAAAAGTCAGTCTTCTTGTACTTAAGACGGCATTGTGCCATTTGTATTTAATTCCGATGCAATATCCGTGTTTCATCGTCAATGTGAAGGTCCAAGGGATGCAGTAAACCTGCAGTTGTGCATCGGAATCTAAAAGTGGTTTCACAAGCTAGGCTCAAAACATAGACACTCAGAAAAGTCAGTCTTCTTGTACTTAAGTCGTCATTGTGCAATTTGTATTTAATTCCGATGCAATTTCCGTGTTTCATCGTCAATGTGAAGTTCCAAGGGATGCAGTAACCCTGCAGTTGTGCATCGGAATGTAAAACTGGGTACACAGGATAGGCTCAAAACATAGACACTCAGAAAAGTCAGTCTTCTTGTACTTAAGTGGGCATTGTGCCATTTGTATTTAATTCCGATGCAATTTTTGTGTTTCATCGTCAATGTGAAGGTACAAGGGATGCAGTAAACCTGCAGTTGTGCATCGGAATCAATAACTGGTTACACAGGGTAGGCTCAAAACATAGACACTCAGAAAAGTCCGTCTTCTTGTACTTAAGTCGGAATTGTGCCATTTGTATTTATTCCGATTGTATTTCCGTGTTTCATCGTCAATGAGAAGGTCCAAGGGATGCAGTAAAACTGCAGTTGTGCATCGGAATCTAAATCTGGCTACACAGGATAGACTCAAAGCATAGACACTCAGAAAAGTCAGTCTTCTTGTACTTAAGTGGGCATTGTGCCATTTGTATTTAATTCCGATGCAGTGTCCGTGTTTCATCGACAATGTGAAGATGGAAGGGATGCAGTAAACCTGCAGTTGTGCATCGTAATCTAAAACTGGTTACACAGGATAGGCTCAAAACATAGACACCCAGAAAAGACAGTCTTCTTGTACTTAAGTCGGCATTGTGCCATTTGTATTTAATTCCGATTGTATTTCCGTGTTTCATCGTGAATGTGAAGGTCCAAGGGATGCAGTAAACCTGCAGTTGTGATCGGAATTTAAAACTGGTTACGCAGGATAGGCTCAAAACATAGACACTCCGAAAAGTCAGTCTTCTTGTACTTAAGACGGCATTGTGCCATTTGTATTTAATCCGATGCAATTTCCGTGTTTCTTCGTCAATGTGAAGGTCCAAGGGATGCAGTAAAACTGCAGGTGTGCATCGGAATGTGAAACTGGTTACACAGGATAAGCTCAAAACATAGACACTCAGAAAATTCAGTCTTCTTGTACTTAAGTCGGCATTGTGCCATTTGTATATAATTCCGATGCAATCTCCGTGTTTCATCGTCAATGTGAAGGTCCAAGGGATGCACTAAACCTGCAGTTGTGCATCGGAATCAAAAACTGGTTCCCCAGGATAGGCTCAAAACATAGACACTCAGAAAAGTCAGTCTTCTTGTACTTAAGGCGGCATTGTGCCATTTGTATTTAATCCGATGCAATTTCCGTGTTTCTTCGTCAATGTGAAGGTCCAAGGGATGCAGTAAAACTGCAGGTGTGCATCGGAATGTGAAACTGGTTACACAGGATAAGCTCAAAACATAGACACTCAGAAAATTCAGTCTTCTTGTACTTAAGTCGGCATTGTGCCATTTGTATATAATTCCGATGCAATCTCCGTGTTTCATCGTCAATGTGAAGGTCCAAGGGATGCAGTAAACCTGCAGTTGTGCACCGGAATCAAAAACTGGTTCCCCAGGATAGGCTCAAAACATAGACACTCAGAAAAGTCAGTCTTCTTGTACTTAAGTCGGCACTGTGCCATTTGTGTTTAATTCTGATGCAATTTCCGTGTTTCATCGTCAATGTGAAGGTCCAAGGGATGGAATAAACCTGCAGTTGTGCATCGGAATCAAAAACTGGTTTCACAGGATAGGCTCAAAACATAGACTCTCATAAAAGTCAGTCTTCTTGTACTTAAGACGGCATTGTGCCATTTGTATTTAATTCCGATGCAATATCCGTGTTTCATCGTCAATGTGAAGGTCCAAGGGATGCAGTAAACCTGCAGTTGTGCATCGGAATCTAAAAGTGGTTTCACAAGCTAGGCTCAAAACATAGACACTCAGAAAAGTCAGTCTTCTTGTACTTAAGTCGTCATTGTGCAATTTGTATTTAATTCCGATGCAATTTCCGTGTTTCATCGTCAATGTGAAGTTCCAAGGGATGCAGTAACCCTGCAGTTGTGCATCGGAATGTAAAACTGGGTACACAGGATAGGCTCAAAACATAGACACTCAGAAAAGTCAGTCTTCTTGTACTTAAGTGGGCATTGTGCCATTTGTATTTAATTCCGATGCAATTTTTGTGTTTCATCGTCAATGTGAAGGTACAAGGGATGCAGTAAACCTGCAGTTGTGCATCGGAATCAATAACTGGTTACACAGGGTAGGCTCAAAACATAGACACTCAGAAAAGTCCGTCTTCTTGTACTTAAGTCGGAATTGTGCCATTTGTATTTATTCCGATTGTATTTCCGTGTTTCATCGTCAATGAGAAGGTCCAAGGGATGCAGTAAAACTGCAGTTGTGCATCGGAATCTAAATCTGGCTACACAGGATAGACTCAAAGCATAGACACTCAGAAAAGTCAGTCTTCTTGTACTTAAGTGGGCATTGTGCCATTTGTATTTAATTCCGATGCAGTGTCCGTGTTTCATCGACAATGTGAAGATGGAAGGGATGCAGTAAACCTGCAGTTGTGCATCGTAATCTAAAACTGGTTACACAGGATAGGCTCAAAACATAGACACCCAGAAAAGACAGTCTTCTTGTACTTAAGTCGGCATTGTGCCATTTGTATTTAATTCCGATTGTATTTCCGTGTTTCATCGTGAATGTGAAGGTCCAAGGGATGCAGTAAACCTGCAGTTGTGATCGGAATTTAAAACTGGTTACGCAGGATAGGCTCAAAACATAGACACTCCGAAAAGTCAGTCTTCTTGTACTTAAGACGGCATTGTGCCATTTGTATTTAATCCGATGCAATTTCCGTGTTTCTTCGTCAATGTGAAGGTCCAAGGGATGCAGTAAAACTGCAGGTGTGCATCGGAATGTGAAACTGGTTACACAGGATAAGCTCAAAACATAGACACTCAGAAAATTCAGTCTTCTTGTACTTAAGTCGGCATTGTGCCATTTGTATATAATTCCGATGCAATCTCCGTGTTTCATCGTCAATGTGAAGGTCCAAGGGATGCACTAAACCTGCAGTTGTGCATCGGAATCAAAAACTGGTTCCCCAGGATAGGCTCAAAACATAGACACTCAGAAAAGTCAGTCTTGATGTACTTAAGTCGGCATTGTGCCATTTGTGTTTAATTCTGATGCAATTTCCGTGTTTCATCGTCAATGTGAAGGTCCAAGGGATGCACTAAACCTGCAGTTGTGCATCGGAATCAAAAACTGGTTTCACAGGATAGGCTCAAAACATTGACTTTCATAAAAGTCAGTCTTCATGTACTTAAGACGGCATTGTGCCATTTGTATTTAATTCCGATGCAATTTCAGTGTTTCATCGTCAATGTGAAGGTCCAAGGGATGCAGTAAACCTGCAGTTGTGCATCGGAATCTAAAAGTGGTTTCACAAGCTAGGCTCAAAACATAGACACTCAGAAAAGTCAGTCTTCTTGTACTTAAGTCGGCATTGTGCAATTTGTATTTAATTCCGATGCAATTTCCGTGTTTCATCGTCAATGTGAAGTTCCAAGGGATGCAGTAACCCTGCAGTTGTGCATCTGAATGTAAAACTGGGTACACAGGATAGGCTCAAAACATAGACACTCAGAAAAGTCAGTCTTCTTGTACTTAAGTGGGCATTGTGCCATTTGTATTTAATTCCGATGCAATTTTTGTGTTTCACCGTCAATGTGAAGGTACAAGGGATGCAGTAAACCTGCAGTTGTGCATCGGAATCAAAAACTGGTTTCACAGGGTAGGCTCAAAACATAGACACTCAGAAAAGTCCGTCTTCTCGTACTTAAGTCGGCATTGTGCCATTTGTATTTAATTCCGATGCAATTTCCGTGTTTCATCGTCAATGTGAAGGTCCAAGGGATGCAGTAAACCTGCAGTTGTGCATCGGAATCTAAAACTGATTACTCAGGATAGGCTCAAAACAGAGACACTCAGAAAAATCAGTCTTCTTGTACTTAAGTCGGCATTGTGCCATTTGTATTTAATTCCGATTGTATTTCCGTGTTTCATCGTCAATGAGAAGGTCCAAGGGTGCAGTAAACCTGCAGTTGTTCATCGGGATCTAAAACTGGTTACACAGGATAGGCTCAAAACATAGACACTCAGAAAAGTCAGTCTTCTTGTACTTATGTCGGCATTGTGCCATTTGTATTTAAGTCCGATGCAATTTTTGTGTTTCATCGTCAATGTGAAGGTCCAAGGAATGCAGTTAACCTGCAGTTGTGCATCGGAATCTAAAACTGGTTGCACAGGATAGGCTCAAAACATAGACACTCAGAAAAATCAGTCTTCTTGTACTTAAGTTGGCATTGTGCCATTTGTATATAATTCCGATGCATTTTCCGTGTTTCATCGTCAATGTGAAGGTCCAAGGGAAGCAGTAAACCTGTAGTTGTGCATCGGAATCTAAAACTGGTTACACAGGATGTGCTCAAAACATAGACACTCAAAAAAGTCAGTCTTCTTGTACTTAAATCGGAATTGTGCCATTTGTATTTAATTCCGATGCAATTTCCGTGTTTCATCGTCAATGTGAAGGTCCAAGGGATGCAGTAAACCTGCAGTCGTGCATCGGAATCTAAAACTGGTTACACAGGAAAGGCTCAAAACATAGACACTCAGAAAAATCAGTCTTCTTGTACTTAAGTCGGAATTGTGCCATTTGTATTTAATTCCGATTGTATTTCCGTGTTTCATCGTCAATGAGAAGGTCCAAGGGATGCAGTAAACCTGCAGTTGTGCATCGGAATTTAAAACTGGTTACACAGGATAGGCTCAAAGCATATACACTCAGAAAAGTCAGTCTTCTTGTACTTAAGTCGGCATTGTGCCATTTATATTTAATTCCTATGCATTTTCCGTGTTTCATCGTCACTGTGAAGGTCCAAGGAATGCAGTCAACCTGCAGTTGTGCATCGGAATTTAAAACTGGTTACACAGGATAGGCTCAAAGCATAGACACTCAGAAAAGTCAGTCTTCTTGTACTTAAGTCGGCATTGTGCCATATGTATTTAATTCCGATGCAATTTCCGTGTTTCATCGTGAATGTGAAGGCCCAAGGGATGCAGTAAACCTGCAGTTGTGCATCGGAATAAAAAACTGGTTTCACAGGATAGGCTCAAAGCATAGACACTCAGAAAAGTCAGTCTTCTTGTACTTAAGACGGCATTGTGCCATATGTATTTAATTCCGATGCAATTTCCGTGTTTCATCGTCAATTTGAAGGTCCAAGGGATGCACTAAACCTGCAGTTGTGCATCGGAATCTAAAACTGGTTACACAGGGTAGGCTCAAAACATAGACACTCAGAAAAGTCAGTCTTCTTGTACTTAAGTGGGCATTATGCCATTTGTATTTAATTCCGATGCAGTGTCCGTGTTTCATCGACAATGTGAAGATGGAAGGGATGCAGTAAACCTGCAGTGGTGCATCGTAATCTAAAACTGGTTACACAGGATAGGCTCAAAACATAGACACCCAGAAAAGACAGTCTTCTTGTACTTAAGTCGGCATTGTGCCATTTGTATTTAATTCCGATTGTATTTCCGTGTTTCATCGTGAATGTGAAGGTCCAAGGGATGCAGTAAACCTGCAGTTGTGATCGGAATTTAAAACTGGTTACACAGGATAGGCTCAAAACATAGACACTCCGAAAAGTCAGTCTTCTTGTACTTAAGACGGCATTGTGCCATTTGTATTTAATTCCGATGCAATTTCCGTGTTTCTTCGTCAATGTGAAGGTCCAAGGGATGCAGTAAAACTGCAGTTGTGCATCGGAATCTAAAAGTGGTTTCACAAGCTAGGCTCAAAACATAGACACTCAGATAAGTCAGTCTTCTTGTACTTAAGTCGGCATTGTGCAATTTGTATTTAATTCCGATGCAATTTCCGTGTTTCATCGTCAATGTGAAGTTCCAAGGGATGCAGTAACCCTGCAGTTGTGCATCTGAATGTAAAACTGGGTACACAGGATAGGCTCAAAACATAGACACTCAGAAAAGTCAGTCTTCTTGTACTTAAGTGGGCATTGTGCCATTTGTATTTAATTCCGATGCAATTTTTGTGTTTCACCGTCAATGTGAAGGTACAAGGGATGCAGTAAACCTGCAGTTGTGCATCGGAATCAAAAACTGGTTTCACAGGGTAGGCTCAAAACATAGACACTCAGAAAAGTCCGTCTTCTCGTACTTAAGTCGGCATTGTGGGATTTGTATTTAATTCCGATGCAATTTCCGTGTTTCATCGTCAATGTGAAGGTCCAAGGGATGCAGTAAACCTGCAGTTGTACATCGGAATCTAAAACTGATTACTCAGGAATGGCTCAAAACATAGACACTCAGAAAAATCAGTCTTCTTGTACTTAAGTTGGCATTGTGCCATTTGTATATAATTCCGATGCATTTTCCGTGTTTCATCGTCAATGTGAAGGTCCAAGGGAAGCAGTAAACCTGTAGTTGTGCATCGGAATCTAAAACTGGTTACACAGGATGTGCTCAAAACATAGACACTCAAAAAAGTCAGTCTTCTTGTACTTAAATCGGAATTGTGCCATTTGTATTTAATTCCGATGCAATTTCCGTGTTTCATCGTCAATGTGAAGGTCCAAGGGATGCAGTAAACCTGCAGTCGTGCATCGGAATCTAAAACTGGTTACACAGGAAAGGCTCAAAACATAGACACTCAGAAAAATCAGTCTTCTTGTACTTAAGTCGGAATTGTGCCATTTGTATTTAATTCCGATTGTATTTCCGTGTTTCATCGTCAATGAGAAGGTCCAAGGGATGCAGTAAACCTGCAGTTGTGCATCGGAATTTAAAACTGGTTACACAGGATAGGCTCAAAGCATATACACTCAGAAAAGTCAGTCTTCTTGTACTTAAGTCGGCATTGTGCCATTTATATTTAATTCCTATGCATTTTCCGTGTTTCATCGTCACTGTGAAGGTCCAAGGAATGCAGTCAACCTGCAGTTGTGCATCGGAATTTAAAACTGGTTACACAGGATAGGCTCAAAGCATAGACACTCAGAAAAGTCAGTCTTCTTGTACTTAAGTCGGCATTGTGCCATATGTATTTAATTCCGATGCAATTTCCGTGTTTCATCGTGAATGTGAAGGCCCAAGGGATGCAGTAAACCTGCAGTTGTGCATCGGAATAAAAAACTGGTTTCACAGGATAGGCTCAAAGCATAGACACTCAGAAAAGTCAGTCTTCTTGTACTTAAGACGGCATTGTGCCATATGTATTTAATTCCGATGCAATTTCCGTGTTTCATCGTCAATATGAAGGTCCAAGGGATGCACTAAACCTGCAGTTGTGCATCGGAATCTAAAACTGGTTACACAGGGTAGGCTCAAAACATAGACACTCAGAAAAGTCAGTCTTCTTGTACTTAAGTCGGCATTGTGCCATATGTATTTAATTCCGATGCAATTTCCGTGTTTCATCGTGAATGTGAAGGCCCAAGGGATGCAGTAAACCTGCAGTTGTGCATCGGAATAAAAAACTGGTTTCACAGGATATGCTCAAAGCATAGACACTCAGAAAAGTCAGTCTTCTTGTACTTAAGACGGCATTGTGCCATATGTATTTAATTCCGATGCAATTTCCGTGTTTCATCGTCAATTTGAAGGTCCAAGGGATGCACTAAACCTGCAGTTGTGCATCGGAATCTAAAACTGGTTACACAGGGTAGGCTCAAAACATAGACACTCAGAAAAGTCAGTCTTCTTGTACTTAAGACGGCACTGTGCCATTTGTATTTAATTCCGATGCAATTTCCGTGTTTCATCGTCAATGTGAAGGTCCAAGGGATTCAGTACAACTGCAGTTGTGCATCGGAATCTAAATCTGGCTACACAGGATAGACTCAAAGCATAGACACTCAGAAAAGTCAGTCTTCTTGTACTTAAGTGGGCATTGTGCCATTTGTATTTAATTCCGATGCAGTGTCCGTGTTTCATCGACAATGTGAAGATGGAAGGGATGCAGTAAACCTGCAGTGGTGCATCGTAATCTAAAACTGGTTACACAGGATAGGCTCAAAACATAGACACCCAGAAAAGACAGTCTTCTTGTACTTAAGTCGGCATTGTGCCATTTGTATTTCATTCCGATTGTATTTCCGTGTTTCATCGTGAATGTGAAGGTCCAAGGGATGCAGTAAACCTGCAGTTGTGATCGGAATTTAAAACTGATTACACAGGATAGGCTCAAAACATAGACACTCCGAAAAGTCAGTCTTCTTGTACTTAAGACGGCATTGTGCCATTTGTATTTAATTCCGATGCAATTTCCGTGTTTCTTCGTCAATGTGAAGGTCCAAGGGATGCAGTAAAACTGCAGTTGTGCATCGGAATCTAAAAGTGGTTTCACAAGCTAGGCTCAAAACATAGACACTCAGATAAGTCAGTCTTCTTGTACTTAAGTCGGCATTGTGCAATTTGTATTTAATTCCGATGCAATCTCCGTGTTTCATCGTCAATGTGAAGGTCCAAGGGATGCAGTAAACCTGCAGTTGTGCATCGGAATCAAAAACTGGTTCCCCAGGATAGGCTCAAAACATAGTCACTCAGAAAAGTCAGTCTTCTTGTACTTAAGTCGGCACTGTGCCATTTGTGTTTAATTCTGATGCAATTTCCGTGTTTCATCGTCAATGTGAAGGTCCAAGGGATGGAATAAACCTGCAGTTGTGCATCGGAATCAAAAACTGGTTTCACAGGATAGGCTCAAAACATAGACTCTCATAAAAGTCAGTCTTCTTGTACTTAAGACGGCATTGTGCCATTTGTATTTAATTCCGATGCAATATCCGTGTTTCATCGTCAATGTGAAGGTCCAAGGGATGCAGTAAACCTGCAGTTGTGCATCGGAATCTAAAAGTGGTTTCACAAGCTAGGCTCAAAACATAGACACTCAGAAAAGTCAGTCTTCTTGTACTTAAGTCGTCATTGTGCAATTTGTATTTAATTCCGATGCAATTTCCGTGTTTCATCGTCAATGTGAAGTTCCAAGGGATGCAGTAACCCTGCAGTTGTGCATCGGAATGTAAAACTGGGTACACAGGATAGGCTCAAAACATAGACACTCAGAAAAGTCAGTCTTCTTGTACTTAAGTGGGCATTGTGCCATTTGTATTTAATTCCGATGCAATTTTTGTGTTTCAGCGTCAATGTGAAGGTACAAGGGATGCAGTAAACCTGCAGTTGTGCATCGGAATCAAAAACTGGTTACACAGGGTAGGCTCAAAACATAGACACTCAGAAAAGTCCGTCTTCTTGTACTTAAGTCGGAATTGTGCCATTTGTATTTATTCCGATTGTATTTCCGTGTTTCATCGTCAATGAGAAGGTCCAAGGGATGCAGTAAAACTGCAGTTGTGCATCGGAATCCAAATCTGGCTACACAGGATAGACTCAAAGCATAGACACTCAGAAAAGTCAGTCTTCTTGTACTTAAGTGGGCATTGTGCCATTTGTATTTAATTCCGATGCAGTGTCCGTGTTTCATCGACAATGTGAAGATGGAAGGGATGCAGTAAACCTGCAGTTGTGCATCGTAATCTAAAACTGGTTACACAGGATAGGCTCAAAACATAGACACCCAGAAAAGACAGTCTTCTTGTACTTAAGTCGGCATTGTGCCATTTGTATTTAATTCCGATTGTATTTCCGTGTTTCATCGTGAATGTGAAGGTCCAAGGGATGCAGTAAACCTGCAGTTGTGATCGGAATTTAAAACTGGTTACGCAGGATAGGCTCAAAACATAGACACTCCGAAAAGTCAGTCTTCTTGTACTTAAGACGGCATTGTGCCATTTGTATTTAATCCGATGCAATTTCCGTGTTTCTTCGTCAATGTGAAGGTCCAAGGGATGCAGTAAAACTGCAGGTGTGCATCGGAATGTGAAACTGGTTACACAGGATAAGCTCAAAACATAGACACTCAGAAAATTCAGTCTTCTTGTACTTAAGTCGGCATTGTGCCATTTGTATATAATTCCGATGCAATCTCCGTGTTTCATCGTCAATGTGAAGGTCCAAGGGATGCACTAAACCTGCAGTTGTGCATCGGAATCAAAAACTGGTTCCCCAGGATAGGCTCAAAACATAGACACTCAGAAAAGTCAGTCTTCATGTACTTAAGTCGGCATTGTGCCATTTGTGTTTAATTCTGATGCAATTTCCGTGTTTCATCGTCAATGTGAAGGTCCAAGGGATGCACTAAACCTGCAGTTGTGCATCGGAATCAAAAACTGGTTTCACAGGATAGGCTCAAAACATTGACTTTCATAAAAGTCAGTCTTCATGTACTTAAGACGGCATTGTGCCATTTGTATTTAATTCCGATGCAATTTCAGTGTTTCATCGTCAATGTGAAGGTCCAAGGGATGCAGTAAACCTGCAGTTGTGCATCGGAATCTAAAAGTGGTTTCACAAGCTGGGCTCAAAACATAGACACTCAGAAAAGTCAGTCTTCTTGTACTTAAGTCGGCATTGTGCAATTTGTATTTAATTCCGATGCAATTTCCGTGTTTCATCGTCAATGTGAAGTTCCAAGGGATGCAGTAACCCTGCAGTTGTGCATCTGAATGTAAAACTGGGTACACAGGATAGGCTCAAAACATAGACACTCAGAAAAGTCAGTCTTCTTGTACTTAGGTGGGCATTGTGCCATTTGTATTTAATTCCGATGCAATTTTTGTGTTTCACCGTCAATGTGAAGGTACAAGGGATGCAGTAAACCTGCAGTTGTGCATCGGAATCAAAAACTGGTTTCACAGGGTAGGCTCAAAACATAGACACTCAGAAAAGTCCGTCTTCTCGTACTTAAGTCGGCATTGTGCCATTTGTATTTAATTCCGATGCAATTTCCGTGTTTCATCGTCAATGTGAAGGTCCAAGGGATGCAGTAAAACTGCAGTTGTGCATCGGAATCTAAAACTGATTACTCAGGATAGGCTCAAAACAGAGACACTCAGAAAAATCAGTCTTCTTGTACTTAAGTCGGCATTGTGCCATTTGTATTTAATTCCGATTGTATTTCCGTGTTTCATCGTCAATGAGAAGGTCCAAGGGTGCAGTAAACCTGCAGTTGTTCATCGGAATCTAAAACTGGTTACACAGGATAGGCTCAAAACATAGACACTCAGAAAAGTCAGTCTTCTTGTACTTATGTCGGCATTGTGCCATTTGTATTTAAGTCCGATGCAATTTTTGTGTTTCATCGTCAATGTGAAGGTCCAAGGAATGCAGTAAACCTGCAGTTGTGCATCGGAATCTAAAACTGGTTGCACAGGATAGGCTCAAAACATAGACACTCAGAAAAATCAGTCTTCTTGTACTTAAGTTGGCATTGTGCCATTTGTATATAATTCCGATGCATTTTCCGTGTTTCATCGTCAATGTGAAGGTCCAAGGGAAGCAGTAAACCTGTAGTTGTGCTTCGGAATCTAAAACTGGTTACACAGGATGTGCTCAAAACATAGACACTCAAAAAAGTCAGTCTTCTTGTACTTAAATCGGAATTGTGCCATTTGTATTTAATTCCGATGCAATTTCCGTGTTTCATCGTCAATGTGAAGGTCCAAGGGATGCAGTAAACCTGCAGTCGTGCATCGGAATCTAAAACTGGTTACACAGGAAAGGCTCAAAACATAGACACTCAGAAAAATCAGTCTTCTTGTACTTAAGTCGGAATTGTGCCATTTGTACTTAATTCCGATTGTATTTCCGTGTTTCATCGTCAATGAGAAGGTCCAAGGGATGCAGTAAACCTGCAGTTGTGCATCGGAATTTAAAACTGGTTACACAGGATAGGCTCAAAGCATATACACTCAGAAAAGTCAGTCTTCTTGTACTTAAGTCGGCATTGTGCCATTTATATTTAATTCCTATGCATTTTCCGTGTTTCATCGTCACTGTGAAGGTAAAAGGAATGCAGTCAACCTGCAGTTGTGCATCGGAATTTAAAACTGGTTACACAGGATAGGCTCAAAGCATAGACACTCAGAAAAGTCAGTCTTCTTGTACTTAAGTCGGCATTGTGCCATATGTATTTAATTCCGATGCAATTTCCGTGTTTCATCGTGAATGTGAAGGCCCAAGGGATGCAGTAAACCTGCAGTTGTGCATCGGAATAAAAAACTGGTTTCACAGGATAGGCTCAAAGCATAGACACTCAGAAAAGTCAGTCTTCTTGTACTTAAGACGGCATTGTGCCATATGTATTTAATTCCGATGCAATTTCCGTGTTTCATCGTCAATTTGAAGGTCCAAGGGATGCACTAAACCTGCAGTTGTGCATCGGAATCTAAAACTGGTTACACAGGGTAGGCTCAAAACATAGACACTCAGAAAAGTCAGTCTTCTTGTACTTAAGTCGGCATTGTGCCATTTGTATTTAATTCCTATGCAATTTCCGTGTTTCATCGTGAATGTGAAAGTCCAAGGGATACAGTAAAGCTGCAGTTGTGCATTGGAATCAAAAACTGGTTTCACAGGATAGAATCAAAACATAGACACTCAGAAAAGTCAATTTTCTTGTACTTAAGACGGCACTGTGCCATTTGTATTTAATTCCGATGCAATTTCCGTGTTTCATCGTCAATGTGAAGGTCCAAGGGATTCAGTACAAGTGCACTTGTGCATCGGAATCAAAAACTGGTTCCCCAGGATAGGCTCAAAACATAGACACTCAGAAAAGTCAGTCTTCTTGTACTTAAGTCGGCATTGTGCCATTTGTATTTAATTCTGATGCAATTTCCGTGTTTCATCGTCAATGTGAAGGTCCAAGGGATGCACTAAACCTGCAGTTGTGCATCGGAATCACAAACTGGTTTCACAGGATAGGCTCAAAACATAGACTCTCATAAAAGTCAGTCTTCTTGTACTTAAGACGGCATTGTGCCATTTGTACTTAAGTCCGATGAAATATCCGAGTTTCATCGTCAATGTGAAGGTCCAAGGGATGCAGTAAATCTGCAGTTGTGCATCGGAATCTAAAAGTGGTTTCACAGGCTAGGCTCAAAACATAGACACTCAGAAAAGTCAGTCTTCTTGTACTTAAGTCGGCATTGTGCAATTTGTATTTAATTCCGATGCAATTTCCGTGTTTCATCGTCAATTTGAGGTTCCAAGGGATGCAGTAACCCTGCAGTTGTGCATCGGAATCTAAAACTGGTTACACAGGATAGGCTCAAAACATAGACAATCAGAAAAGACAGTCTTCTTGTACTTAAGTCGGCATTGTGCCATTTGTATTTAATTCCGATTGTATTTCCGTGTTTCGTCGTGAATGTGAAGGTCCAAGGGATGCAGTAAACCTGCAGTTGTGCATCGGAATTTAAAACTGGTTACACAGGATAGGCTCAAAACATAGACACTCAGAAAGTCAGTCTTCTTGTACTTAAGACGGCATTGTGCCATTTGTATTTAATTCCGATGCAATTTCCGTGTTTCATCGTCAATGTGAAGGTCCAAGGGATGCAGTAAACCTGCAGTTATGCATCGGAATGTAAAACTGGTTACACAGGATAAGCTCAAAACATAGACACTCAGAAAAATCAGTCTTCTTGTACTTAAGTCGGCATTGTGCCATTTGTATGTAATTCCGATGCAATCTCCGTGTTTCATCGTCAATGTGAAGGACCAAGGGATGCAGTAAACCTGCAGTTGTGCATCGGAATCAAAAACTGGTTCCCCAGGATAGGCTCAAAACATAGACACTCAGAAAAGTCAGTCTTCTTGTACTTAATTCGGCATTGTGCCATTTGTATATAATTCCGATGCAATTTCCGTGTTTCATCGTGAATTTGAAGGTCCAAGGGATGCAGTAAACCTGCAGTTGTGCATCGGAAACGACAAATGGTTACACTGGATAGGCTCAAAACATTAAGATTCAGATAAGTCAGTCTTATTGTACTTAAGTCGGCATTGTGACATTCGTATTTAATTCCGATGCAATTTCCGTGTTTCATCGTCAATGTGAAGGTGCAAGGGATGCAGTTAACCTGCAGTTGTGCATCGGAATCTAAAACCGGTAACACAGGATAGGCTCAAAACATAGACACTCAGAAACACAGTCTTTTTGTACTTAAGACGGCATGTGCCATTTGTATTTAATTCCGATGCAATTTCCGTGTTTCATCGTCAATGTGAAGTTCCAAGGGATGCAGTAAAACTGCAGTTCTGCATCGGAATCTATAACTGGTTACACAGGATAGGCTCAAAACATAGACACTCAGAAAAGTCAGTCTTCTTGTACTAAAGTCGGAATTGTGCCATTTGTATTTATTCCGATTGTATTTCCGTGCCTCATCGTCAATGTGAAGGTCCAAGGGATGCAGTAAACCTGCAGTTGTGAATCGGAATCAAAAACTGGTTCCCCAGGATAGTCTCAAAGCATAGACACTCAGAAAAGTCCGTCTTCTTGTACTTAAGTGGGCATCGTGCCATTTGTATTTAATTCCGATGCAGTGTCCGTGTTTCATCGACAATGTGAAGGTGCAAGGGATGCAGTAAACCAGCAGTTGTGCATCGGAATCTAAAACTGGTTACACAGGATAGGCTCAAAACATAGACACTCAGAAAAGTCAGTCTTCTTGTACTTAAGTCGGCATTGTGCAATTTGTATTAAATTCCGATGCAATTTCCGTGTTTCATGGTCAATGTGAAGTTCCAAGGGATGCAGTAACCCAGCAGTTGTGCATCGGAATCTAAAAGTGGTAACACAGGATATGCTCATACATAGACACTCAGAAAAATTAGTCTTCTTGTACTTAAGTCGGCATTGTGCCATTTGTATTTAATTCTGATGCAATTTCCGTGTTTCATCGTTAATGTGAATGTCCAAGGCATGCAGTAAAGCTGCAGTTGTGCATTGGAATCAAAAACTGGTTTCACAGGATAGGCTCAAAACATAGACACTCAGAAAAGTCAATTTTCTTGTACTTAAGACGGCACTGTGCCATTTGTATTTAATTCCGATGCAATTTCCGTGTTTCATCGTCAATGTGAAGGTCCAAGGGATTCAGTACAACTGAAGTTGTGCATCGGAATCTAAAACTGGTTACACAGGATGGGCTCAAATCATAGACACTCAGAAAATTCAGTCTTCTTCTACTTAAGTGGGAATTGTGCCATTTGTATTTATTCCGATTGTATTTCCGTGTTTCATCGACAATGTGAAGGTGCAAGGGATGCAGTAAAGCTGCAGTTGTGCATCGGAATCTAAAACTGGATACACAGGATAGGCTCAAAACATAGACACTCAGAAAAGTCAGTCTTCTTGTACTTAAGTCGGCATTGTGCCATTTGTGTTTAATTCTGATGCAATTTCCGTGTTTCATCGTCAATGTGAAGGTCCAAGGGACGCACTAAACCTGCAGTTGTGCATCGGAATCAAAAACTGGTTTCACAGGATAAGCTCAAAACATAGACTCTCATAAAAGTCAGTCTTGTTATACTTAAGACGGCATTGTGCCATTTGTATTTAATTCCGATGCAATATCCGTGTTTCATCGTCAATGTGAAGGTCCAAGGGATGCAGTAAACCTGCAGTTGTGCATCGGAATCTAAAAGTGGTTTCACAAGCTAGGCTCAAAACATAGACACTCAGAAAAGTCAGTCTTCTTATACTTAAGTCGTCATTGTGCAATTTGTATTTAATTCCGATGCAATTTCCGTGTTTCATCGTCAATGTGAAGTTCCAAGGGATGCAGTAACCCTGCAGATGTGCATCGGAATGTAAAACTGGGTACACAGGATAGGCTCAAAACATAGACACTCAGAAAAGTCAGTCTTCTTGTACTTAAGTGGGCATTGTGCCATTTGTATTTAATTCCGATTCAATTTTTGTGTTTCATCGTCAATGTGAAGGTACAAGGGATGCAGTAAACCTGCAGTTGTGCATCGGAATCAAAAACTGGTTGCACAGGGTAGGCTCAAAACATAGACACTCAGAAAAGTCCGTCTTCTTGTACTTAAGTCGGAATTGTGCCATTTGTATTTATTCCGATTGTATTTCCGTGTTTCATCGTCAATGAGAAGGTCCAAGGGAAGCAGTAAAACTGCAGTTGTGCTTCGGAATCTAAATCTGGCTACACAGGATAGGCTCAAAGCATAGACACTCAGAAAAGTCCGTCTTCTTGTACTTAAGTGGGCATTGTGCCATTTGTATTTAATCCCGATGCAGTGTCCGTGTTTCATCGACAATGTGAAGGTGCAAGGGATGTAGTAAACCTGCAGTTGTGCATCGTAATCTAAAACTGGTTACACAGGATAGGCTCAAAACATAGACACTCAGAAAAGACAGTCTTCTTGTACTTAAGTCGGCATTGTGCCATTTGTATTTAATTCCGATTGTATTTCCGTGTTTCATCGTGAATGTGAAGGTCCAAGCGATGCAGTAAACCTGCAGTTGTGCATCGGAATCAATAACTGGTTACACAGGGTAGGCTCAAAACATAGACACTCAGAAAAGTCAGTCTTCTTGTACTTAAGTCGGCATTGTGCCATTTGTGTTTAATTCTGATGCAATTTCCGTGTTTCATCGTCAATGTGAAGCTCCAAGGGATGAACTGAACCTGCAGTTGTGCATCGGAATCAAAAACTGGTTTCACAGGATAGGCTCAAAACATAGACTCTCATAAAAGTCAGTCTTCATGTACTTAAGACGGCATTGTGCCATTTGTATTTAATTCCGATGCAATATCCGTGTTTCATCGTCAATGTGAAGGTCCAAGGGATGCAGTAAACCTGCAGTTGTGATCGGAATTTAAAACTGGGTACACAGGATAGGCTCAAAACATAGACACTCAGAAAAGTCCGTCTTCTTGTACTTAAGTCGGCATTGTGCCATTTGTATTTAATTCCGATGCAGTGTCCGTGTTTCATCGTCAATGTAAAGGTGCAAGGGATGCAGTAAACCTGCAGTTGTTCATCGGAATCTAAAACTGGTTACACAGGATAGGCTCAAAACATAGACACTCAGAAAAGTCAGTCTTCTTGTACTTATGTCGGCATTGTGCCATTTGTATTTAAGTCCGATGCAATTTTTGTGTTTCATCGTCAATGTGAAGGTCCAAGGAATGTAGTAAACCTGCAGTTGTGCATCGGAATCTAAAACTGGTTGCACAGGATAGGCTCAAAACATAGACACTCAGAAAAATCAGTCTTCTTGTACTTAAGTTGGCATTGTGCAATTTGTATTTAATTCCGATGCAATTTTTGTGTTTCACCGTCAATGTGAAGGTACAAGGGATGCAGTAAACCTGCAGTTGTGCATCGGAATCAAAAACTGGTTTCACAGGGTAGGCTCAAAACATAGACACTCAGAAAAGTCCGTCTTCTCGTACTTAAGTCGGCATTGTGCCATTTGTATTTAATTCCGATGCAATTTCCGTGTTTCATCGTCAATGTGAAGGTCCAAGGGATGCAGTAAACCTGCAGTTGTGCATCGGAATCTAAAACTGATTACTCAGGATAGGCTCAAAACAGAGACACTCAGGAAAATCAGTCTTCTTGTAGTTAAGTCGGCATTGTGCCATTTGTATTTAATTCCGATTGTATTTCCGTGTTTCATCGTCAATGAGAAGGTCCAAGGGTGCAGTAAACCTGCAGTTGTTCATCGGAATCTAAAACTGGTTACACAGGATAGGCTCAAAACATAGACACTCAGAAAAGTCAGTCTTCTTGTACTTATGTCGGCATTGTGCCATTTGTATTTAAGTCCGATGCAATTTTTGTGTTTCATCGTCAATGTGAAGGTCCAAGGAATGCAGTAAACCTGCAGTTGTGCATCGGAATCTAAAACTGGTTGCACAGGATAGGCTCAAAACATAGACACTCAGAAAAATCAGTCTTCTTGTACTTAAGTTGGCATTGTGCCATTTGTATATAATTCCGATGCATTTTCCGTGTTTCATCGTCAATGTGAAGGTCCAAGGGAAGCAGTAAACCTGTAGTTGTGCATCGGAATCTAAAACTGGTTACACAGGATGTGCTCAAAACATAGACACTCAAAAAAGTCAGTCTTCTTGTACTTAAATCGGAATTGTGCCATTTGTATTTAATTCCGATGCAATTTCCGTGTTTCATCGTCAATGTGAAGGTCCAAGGGATGCAGTAAACCTGCAGTCGTGCATCGGAATCTAAAACTGGTTACACAGGAAAGGCTCAAAACATAGACACTCAGAAAAATCAGTCTTCTTGTACTTAAGTCGGAATTGTGCCATTTGTATTTAATTCCGATTGTATTTCCGTGTTTCATCGTCAATGAGAAGGTCCAAGGGATGCAGTAAACCTGCAGTTGTGCTTCGGAATTTAAAACTGGTTACACAGGATAGGCTCAAAGCATATACACTCAGAAAAGTCAGTCTTCTTGTACTTAAGTCGGCATTGTGCCATTTATATTTAATTCCTATGCATTTTCCGTGTTTCATCGTCACTGTGAAGGTCCAAGGAATGCAGTCAACCTGCAGTTGTGCATCGGAATTTAAAACTGGTTACACAGGATAGGCTCAAAGCATAGACACTCAGAAAAGTCAGTCTTCTTGTACTTAAGTCGGCATTGTGCCATATGTATTTAATTCCGATGCAATTTCCGTGTTTCATCGTGAATGTGAAGGCCCAAGGGATGCAGTAAACCTGCAGTTGTGCATCGGAATAAAAAACTGGTTTCACAGGATAGGCTCAAAGCATAGACACTCAGAAAAGTCAGTCTTCTTGTACTTAAGACGGCATTGTGCCATATGTATTTAATTCCGATGCAATTTCCGTGTTTCATCGTCAATTTGAAGGTCCAAGGGATGCACTAAACCTGCAGTTGTGCATCGGAATCTAAATCTGGCTACACAGGATAGACTCAAAGCATAGACACTCAGAAAAGTCAGTCTTCTTGTACTTAAGTGGGCATTGTGCCATTTGTATTTAATTCCGATGCAGTGTCCGTGTTTCATCGACAATGTGAAGATGGAAGGGATGCAGTAAACCTGCAGTTGTGCATCGTAATCTAAAACTGGTTACACAGGATAGGCTCAAAACATAGACACCCAGAAAAGACAGTCTTCTTGTACTTAAGTCGGCATTGTGCCATTTGTATTTAATTCCGATTGTATTTCCGTGTTTCATCGTGAATGTGAAGGTCCAAGGGATGCAGTAAACCTGCAGTTGTGATCGGAATTTAAAACTGGTTACACAGGATAGGCTCAAAACATAGACACTCCGAAAAGTCAGTCTTCTTGTACTTAAGACGGCATTGTGCCATTTGTATTTAATTCCGATGCAATTTCCGTGTTTCTTCGTCAATGTGAAGGTCCAAGGGATGCAGTAAAACTGCAGTTGTGCATCGGAATGTGAAACTGGTTACACAGGATAAGCTCAAAACATAGACACTCAGAAAATTCAGTCTTCTTGTACTTAAGTCGGCATTGTGCCATTTGTATATAATTCCGATGCAATCTCCGTGTTTCATCGTCAATGTGAAGGTCCAAGGGATGCAGTAAACCTGCAGTCGTGCATCGGAATCTAAAACTGGTTACACAGGAAAGGCTCAAAACATAGACACTCAGAAAAATCAGTCTTCTTGTACTTAAGTCGGAATTGTGCCATTTGTATTTAATTCCGATTGTATTTCCGTGTTTCATCGTCAATGAGAAGGTCCAAGGGATGCAGTAAACCTGCAGTTGTGCATCGGAATTTAAAACTGGTTACACAGGATAGGCTCAAAGCATATACACTCAGAAAAGTCAGTCTTCTTGTACTTAAGTCGGCATTGTGCCATTTATATTTAATTCCTATGCATTTTCCGTGTTTCATCGTCACTGTGAAGGTCCAAGGAATGCAGTCAACCTGCAGTTGTGCATCGGAATTTAAAACTGGTTACACAGGATAGGCTCAAAGCATAGACACTCAGAAAAGTCAGTCTTCTTGTACTTAAGTCGGCATTGTGCCATATGTATTTAATTCCGATGCAATTTCCGTGTTTCATCGTGAATGTGAAGGCCCAAGGGATGCAGTAAACCTGCAGTTGTGCATCGGAATAAAAAACTGGTTTCACAGGATAGGCTCAAAGCATAGACACTCAGAAAAGTCAGTCTTCTTGTACTTAAGACGGCATTGTGCCATATGTATTTAATTCCGATGCAATTTCCGTGTTTCATCGTCAATTTGAAGGTCCAAGGGATGCACTAAACCTGCAGTTGTGCATCGGAATCTAAATCTGGCTACACAGGATAGACTCAAAGCATAGACACTCAGAAAAGTCAGTCTTCTTGTACTTAAGTGGGCATTGTGCCATTTGTATTTAATTCCGATGCAGTGTCCGTGTTTCATCGACAATGTGAAGATGGAAGGGATGCAGTAAACCTGCAGTTGTGCATCGTAATCTAAAACTGGTTACACAGGATAGGCTCAAAACATAGACACCCAGAAAAGACAGTCTTCTTGTACTTAAGTCGGCATTGTGCCATTTGTATTTAATTCCGATTGTATTTCCGTGTTTCATCGTGAATGTGAAGGTCCAAGGGATGCAGTAAACCTGCAGTTGTGATCGGAATTTAAAACTGGTTACACAGGATAGGCTCAAAACATAGACACTCCGAAAAGTCAGTCTTCTTGTACTTAAGACGGCATTGTGCCATTTGTATTTAATTCCGATGCAATTTCCGTGTTTCTTCGTCAATGTGAAGGTCCAAGGGATGCAGTAAAACTGCAGTTGTGCATCGGAATGTGAAACTGGTTACACAGGATAAGCTCAAAACATAGACACTCAGAAAATTCAGTCTTCTTGTACTTAAGTCGGCATTGTGCCATTTGTATATAATTCCGATGCAATCTCCGTGTTTCATCGTCAATGTGAAGGTCCAAGGGATGCACTAAACCTGCAGTTGTGCATCGGAATCAAAAACTGGTTCCCAAGGTTAGGCTCAAAACATAGACACTCAGAAAAGTCAGTCTTCTTGTACTTAAGTCGGCATTGTGCCATTTGTGTTTAATTCTGATGCAATTTCCGTGTTTCATCGTCAATGTGAAGGTCCAAGGGATGCACTAAACCTGCAGTTGTGCATCGGAATCAAAAACTGGTTTCACAGGATAGGCTCAAAACATTGACTTTCATAAAAGTCAGTCTTCATGTACTTAAGACGGCATTGTGCCATTTGTATTTAATTCCGATGCAATTTCAGTGTTTCATCGTCAATGTGAAGGTCCAAGGGATGCAGTAAACCTGCAGTTGTGCATCGGAATCTAAAAGTGGTTTCACAAGCTAGGCTCAAAACATAGACACTCAGAAAAGTCAGTCTTCTTGTACTTAAGTCGGCATTGTGCAATTTGTATTTAATTCCGATGCAATTTCCGTGTTTCATCGTCAATGTGAAGTTCCAAGGGATGCAGTAACCCTGCAGTTGTGCATCTGAATGTAAAACTGGGTACACAGGATAGGCTCAAAACATAGACACTCAGAAAAGTCAGTCTTCTTGTACTTAAGTGGGCATTGTGCCATTTGTATTTAATTCCGATGCAATTTTTGTGTTTCACCGTCAATGTGAAGGTACAAGGGATGCAGTAAACCTGCAGTTGTGCATCGGAATCAAAAACTGGTTTCACAGGGTAGGCTCAAAACATAGACACTCAGAAAAGTCCGTCTTCTCGTACTTAAGTCGGCATTGTGGGATTTGTATTTAATTCCGATGCAATTTCCGTGTTTCATCGTCAATGTGAAGGTCCAAGGGATGCAGTAAACCTGCAGTTGTGCATCGGAATCTAAAACTGATTACTCAGGATAGGCTCAAAACATAGACACTCAGAAAAATCAGTCTTCTTGTACTTAAGTCGGCATTGTGCCATTTATATTTAATTCCGATTGTATTTCCGTGTTTCATCGTCAATGAGAAGGTCCAAGGGTGCAGTAAACCTGCAGTTGTTCATCGGAATCTAAAACTGGTTACACAGGATAGGCTCAAAACATAGACACTCAGAAAAGTCAGTCTTCTTGTACTTATGTCGGCATTGTGCCATTTGTATTTAAGTCCGATGCAATTTTTGTGTTTCATCGTCAATGTGAAGGTCCAAGGAATGCAGTAAACCTGCAGTTGTGCATCTGAATCTAAAACTGGTTGCACAGGATAGGCTCAAAACATAGACACTCAGAAAAATCAGTCTTCTTGTACTTAAGTTGGCATTGTGCCATTTGTATATAATTCCGATGCATTTTCCGTGTTTCATCGTCAATGTGAAGGTCCAAGGGAAGCAGTAAACCTGTAGTTGTGCATCGGAATCTAAAACTGGTTACACAGGATGTGCTCAAAACATAGACACTCAAAAAAGTCAGTCTTCTTGTACTTAAATCGGAATTGTGCCATTTGTATTTAATTCCGATGCAATTTCCGTGTTTCATCGTCAATGTGAAGGTCCAAGGGCTGCAGTAAACCTGCAGTCGTGCATCGGAATCTAAAACTGGTTACACAGGAAAGGCTCAAAACATAGACACTCAGAAAAATCAGTCTTCTTGTACTTAAGTCGGAATTGTGCCATTTGTATTTAATTCCGATTGTATTTCCGTGTTTCATCGTCAATGAGAAGGTCCAAGGGATGCAGTAAACCTGCAGTTGTGCATCGGAATTTAAAACTGGTTACACAGGATAGGCTCAAAGCATATACACTCAGAAAAGTCAGTCTTCTTGTACTTAAGTCGGCATTGTGCCATTTATATTTAATTCCTATGCATTTTCCGTGTTTCATCGTCACTGTGAAGGTAAAAGGAATGCAGTCAACCTGCAGTTGTGCATCGGAATTTAAAACTGGTTACACAGGATAGGCTCAAAGCATAGACACTCAGAAAACTCAGTCTTCTTGTACTTAAGTCGGCATTGTGCCATATGTATTTAATTCCGATGCAATTTCCGTGTTTCATCGTGAATGTGAAGGCCCAAGGGATGCAGTAAACCTGCAGTTGTGCATCGGAATAAAAAACTGGTTTCACAGGATAGGCTCAAAGCATAGACACTCATAAAAGTCAGTCTTCTTGTACTTAAGACGGCATTGTGCCACATGTATTTAATTCCGATGCAATTTCCGTGTTTCATCATCAATTTGAAGGTCCAAGGGATGCACTAAACCTGCAGTTGTGCATCGGAATCTAAAACTGGTTACACAGGGTAGGCTCAAAACATAGACACTCAGAAAAGTCAGTCTTCTTGTACTTAAGTCGGCATTGTGCCATTTGTATTTAATTCCTATGCAATTTCCGTGTTTCATCGTGAAAGTGAAAGTCCAAGGGATACAGTAAAGCTGCAGTTGTGCATTGGAATCAAAAACTGGTTCCACAGGATAGAATCAAAACATAGACACTCAGAAAAGTCAATTTTCTTGTACTTAAGACGGCACTGTGCCATTTGTATTTAATTCCGATGCAATTTCCGTGTTTCGTCGTCAATGTGAAGGTCCAAGGGATTCAGTACAACTGCACTTGTGCATCGGAATCAAAAACTGGTTCCCCAGGATAGGCTCAAAACATAGACACTCAGAAAAGTCAGTCTTCTTGTACTTAAGTGGGCATTGTGCCATTTGTATTTAATTCCGATTCAATTTTTGTGTTTCATCGTCAATGTGAAGGTACAAGGGATGCAGTAAACCTGCAGTTGTGCATCGGAATCAATAACTGGTTGCACAGGGTAGGCTCAAAACATAGACACTCAGAAAAGTCCGTCTTCTTGTACTTAAGTCGGAATTGTGCCATTTGTATTTATTCCGATTGTATTTCCGTGTTTCATCGTCAATGAGAAGGTCCAAGGGAGGCAGTAAAACTGCAGTTGTGCATCGGAATCTAAATCTGGCTACACAGGATAGGCTCAAAGCATAGACACTCAGAAAAGTCCGTCTTCTTGTACTTAAGTGGGCATTGTGCCATTTGTATTTAATCCCGATGCAGTGTCCGTGTTTCATCGACAATGTGAAGGTGCAAGGGATGTAGTAAACCTGCAGTTGTGCATCGTAATCTAAAACTGGTTACACAGGATAGGCTCAAAACATAGACACTCAGAAAAGACAGTCTTCTTGTACTTAAGTCGGCATTGTGCCATTTGTATTTAATTCCGATTGTATTTCCGTGTTTCATCGTGAATGTGAAGGTCCAAGCGATGCAGTAAACCTGCAGTTGTGCATCGGAATCAAAAACTGGTTACACAGGGTAGGCTCAAAACATAGACACTCTGAAAAGTCAGTCTTCTTGTACTTAAGTCGGCATTGTGCCATTTGTGTTTAATTCTGATGCAATTTCCGTGTTTCATCGTCAATGTGAAGCTCCAAGGGATGAACTGAACCTGCAGTTGTGCATCGGAATCAAAAACTGGTTTCACAGGATAGGCTCAAAACATAGACTCTCATAAAAGTCAGTCTTCATGTACTTAAGACGGCATTGTGCCATTTGTATTTAATTCCGATGCAATATCCGTGTTTCATCGTCAATGTGAAGGTCCAAGGGATGCAGTAAACCTGCAGTTGTGCATCGGAATGTAAGACTGGGTACACAGGATAGGCTCAAAACATAGACACTCAGAAAAGTCCGTCTTCTTGTACTTAAGTCGGCATTGTGACATTTGTATTTAATTCCGATGCAGTGTCCGTGTTTCATCGTCAATGTGAAGGTGCAAGGGATGCAGTAAACCTGCAGTTGTGCATCGGAATCTAAAACTGGTTACACAGGATAGGCTCTAAACATAGACACTCAGAAAAATCAGTCTTCTTGTACTTAAGTCGGAATTGTGCCATCTGTATTTAATTCCGATTGTATTTCCGTGTTCATCGTCAATGAGCAGGTCCATGGGATGCAGTAAACCTGCAGTTGTGCATCGGAATTTAAAACTGGTTACACAGGATAGGCTCAAAGCATATACACTCAGAAAAGTCAGTCTTCTTGTACTTAAGTCGGCATTGTGCCATTTATATTTAATTCCTATGCATTTTCGGTGTTTCATCGTCACTGTGAAGGTCCAAGGAATGCAGTCAACCTGCAGTTGTGCATCGGAATTTAAAACTGGTTACACAGGATAGGCTCAAAGCATAGACACTCAGAAAAGTCAGTCTTCTTGTACTTAAGTCGGCATTGTGCCATATGTATTTAATTCCGATGCAATTTCCGTGTTTCATCGTGAATGTGAAGGCCCAAGGGATGCAGTAAACCTGCAGTTGTGCATCGGAATAAAAAACTGGTTTCACAGGATAGGCTCAAAACATAGACACTCAGAAAAGTCAGTCTTCTTATACTTAAGTCGTCATTGTGCAATTTGTATTTAATTCCGATGCAATTTCCGTGTTTCATCGTCAATGTGAAGTTCCAAGGGATGCAGTAACCCTGCAGTTGTGCATCGGAATGTAAAACTGGGTACACAGGATAGGCTCAAAACATAGACACTCAGAAAAGTCAGTCTTCTTGTACTTAAGTGGGCATTGTGCCATTTGTATTTAATTCCGATGCAATTTTTGTGTTTCATCGTCAATGTGAAGTTCCAAGGGATGCAGTAAACCTGCAGTTGTGCATCGGAATCAAAAACTGGTTACACAGGGTAGGCTCAAAACATAGACACTCAGAAAAGTCCGTCTTCTTGTACTTAAGTCGGAATTGTGCCATTTGTATTTATTCCGATTGTATTTCCGTGTTTCATCGTCAATGAGAAGGTCCAAGGAAGGCAGTAAAACTGCAGTTGTGCATCGGAATCTAAATCTGGCTACACAGGATAGGCTCAAAGCATAGACACTCAGAAAAGTCCGTCTTCTTGTACTTAAGTGGGCATTGTGCCATTTGTATTTAATCCCGATGCAGTGTCCGTGTTTCATCGACAATGTGAAGGTGCAAGGGATGTAGTAAACCTGCAGTTGTGCATCGTAATCTAAAACTGGTTACACAGGATAGGCTCAAAACATAGACACTCAGAAAAGACAGTCTTCTTGTACTTAAGTCGGCATTGTGCCATTTGTATTTAATTCCGATTGTATTTCCGTGTTTCATCGTGAATGTGAAGGTCCAAGCGATGCAGTAAACCTGCAGTTGTGCATCGGAATCAAAAACTGGTTACACAGGGTAGGCTCAAAACATAGACACTCAGAAAAGTCCGTCTTCTTGTACTTAAGTCGGCATTGTGCCATTTGTGTTTAATTCTGATGCAATTTCCGTGTTTCATCGTCAATGTGAAGCTCCAAGGGATGAACTGAACCTGCAGTTGTGCATCGGAATCAAAAACTGGTTTCACAGGATAGGCCCAAAACATAGACTCTCATAAAAGTCAGTCTTCATGTACTTAAGACGGCATTGTGCCATTTGTATTTAATTCCGATGCAATATCCGTGTTTCATCGTCAATGTGAAGGTCCAAGGGATGCAGTAAACCTGCAGTTGTGCATCGGAATGTAAGACTGGGTACACAGGATAGGCTCAAAACATAGACACTCAGAAAAGTCCGTCTTCTTGTACTTAAGTCGGCATTGTGCCATTTGTATTTAATTCCGATGCAGTGTCCGTGTTTCATCGTCAATGTGAAGGTGCAAGGGATGCAGCAAACCTGCAGTTGTTCATCGGAATCTAATACTGGTTACACAGGATATGCTCATACATAGACAGTCAGAAAAGTCAGTCTTCTTGTACTTAAGTCGGCATTGTGCCATTTGTATTTAATTCCGATGCAATTTCCGTGTTTCATCGTCAATGTGAAGGTCCAAGGGATGCAGTAAACCTGCAGTTGTGCATCGGAATCTAAAACTGGTTACACAGGATAGGCTCAAAACATAGACACTCAGAAAACACAGTCTTCTTGTACTTAAGACGGCATTGTGCCATTTGTATTTAATTCCGATGCAATTTCCGTGTTTCATCGTCAATGTGATGGTCCAAGGGATGCAGTAAACCTGCAGTTGAGCATCGGAATCTAAAACTGGTTACACAGGATAGGCTCAAAACATAGACACTCAGAAAAATCAGTCTTCTTGTACTTAAGTCGGAATTGTGCCATTTGTATTTAATTCCGATTGTATTTCCGTGTTCATCGTCAATGAGCAGGTCCATGGGATGCAGTAAACCTGCAGTTGTGCATCGGAATTTAAAACTGGTTACACAGGATAGGCTCAAAGCATATACACTCAGAAAAGTCAGTCTGCTTGTACTTAAGTCGGCATTGTGCCATTTATATTTAATTCCTATGCATTTTCGGTGTTTCATCGTCACTGTGAAGGTCCAAGGAATGCAGTCAACCTGCAGTTGTGCATCGGAATTTAAAACTGGTTACACAGGATAGGCTCAAAGCATAGACACTCAGAAAAGTCAGTCTTCTTGTACTTAAGTCGGCATTGTGCCATATGTATTTAATTCCGATGCAATTTCCGTGTTTCATCGTGAATGTGAAGGCCCAAGTGATGCAGTAAACCTGCAGTTGTGCATCGGAATAAAAAACTGGTTTCACAGGATAGGCTCAAAACATAGACACTCAGAAAAGTCAGTCTTCTTATACTTAAGTCGTCATTGTGCAATTTGTATTTAATTCCGATGCAATTTCCGTGTTTCATCGTCAATGTGAAGTTCCAAGGGATGCAGTAACCCTGCAGTTGTGCATCGGAATGTAAAACTGGGTACACAGGATAGGCTCAAAACATAGACACTCAGAAAAGTCAGTCTTCTTGTACTTAAGTGGGCATTGTGCCATTTGTATTTAATTCCGATGCAATTTTTGTGTTTCATCGTCAATGTGAAGTTCCAAGGGATGCAGTAAACCTGCAGTTGTGCATCGGAATCAAAAACTGGTTACACAGGGTAGGCTCAAAACATAGACACTCAGAAAAGTCCGTCTTCTTGTACTTAAGTCGGAATTGTACCATTTGTATTTATTCCGATTGTATTTCCGTGTTTCATCGTCAATGAGAAGGTCCAAGGGATGCAGTAAAACTGCAGTTGTGCATCGGAATCTACACAGGATAGGCTCAAAGCATAGACACTCAGAAAAGTCCGTCTTCTTGTACTTAAGTGGGCATTGTGCCATTTGTATTTAATCCCGATGCAGTGTCCGTGTTTCATCGACAATGTGAAGGTGCAAGGGATGCAGTAAACCTGCAGTTGTGCATCGTAATCTAAAACTGGTTACACAGGATAGGCTCAAAACATAGACACTCAGAATAGACAGTCTTCTTGTACTTAAGTCGGCATTGTGCCATTTGTATTTAATTCCGATTGTATTTCCGTGTTTCATCGTGAATGTGAAGGTCCAAGCGATGCAGTAAACCTGCAGTTGTGCATCGGAATCAAAAACTGGTTACACAGGGTAGGCTCAAAACATAGACACTCAGAAAAGTCAGTCTTCTTGTACTTAAGTCGGCATTGTGCCATTTGTGTTTAATTCTGATGCAATTTCCGTGTTTCATCGTCAATGTGAAGGTCCAAGGGATGCACTAAACCTGCAGTTGTGCATCGGAATCAAAAACTGGTTTCACAGGATAGGCTCAAAACATAGACTCTCATAAAAGTCAGTCTTCATGTACTTAAGACGGCATTGTGCCATTTCTATTTAATTCCGATGCAATATCCGTGTTTCATCGTCAATGTGAAGGTGCAAGGGATGCAGTAAACCTGCAGTTGTTCATCGGAATCTAATACTGGTTACACAGGATATGCTCATACATAGACAGTCAGAAAAGTCAGTCTTCTTGTACTTAAGTCGGCATTGTGCCATTTGTATTTAATTCCGATGCAATTTCCGTGTTTCATCGTCAATGTGAAGGTCCAAGGGATGCAGTAAACCTGCAGTTGTGCATCGGAATCTAAAACTGGTTACACAGGATAGGCTCAAAACATAGACACTCAGAAAACACAGTCTTCTTGTACTTAAGACGGCATTGTGCCATTTGTATTTAATTCCGATGCAATTTCCGTGTTTCATCGTCAATGTGATGGTCCAAGGGATGCAGTAAACCTGCAGTTGAGCATCGGAATCTAAAACTGGTTACACAGGATAGGCTCAAAACATAGACACTCAGAAAAATCAGTCTTCTTGTACTTAAGTCGGAATTGTGCCATTTGTATTTAATTCCGATTGTATTTCCGTGTTCATCGTCAATGAGCAGGTCCATGGGATGCAGTAAACCTGCAGTTGTGCATCGGAATTTAAAACTGGTTACACAGGATAGGCTCAAAGCATATACACTCAGAAAAGTCAGTCTGCTTGTACTTAAGTCGGCATTGTGCCATTTATATTTAATTCCTATGCATTTTCGGTGTTTCATCGTCACTGTGAAGGTCCAAGGAATGCAGTCAACCTGCAGTTGTGCATCGGAATTTAAAACTGGTTACACAGGATAGGCTCAAAGCATAGACACTCAGAAAAGTCAGTCTTCTTGTACTTAAGTCGGCATTGTGCCATATGTATTTAATTCCGATGCAATTTCCGTGTTTCATCGTGAATGTGAAGGCCCAAGTGATGCAGTAAACCTGCAGTTGTGCATCGGAATAAAAAACTGGTTTCACAGGATAGGCTCAAAACATAGACACTCAGAAAAGTCAGTCTTCTTATACTTAAGTCGTCATTGTGCAATTTGTATTTAATTCCGATGCAATTTCCGTGTTTCATCGTCAATGTGAAGTTCCAAGGGATGCAGTAACCCTGCAGTTGTGCATCGGAATGTAAAACTGGGTACACAGGATAGGCTCAAAACATAGACACTCAGAAAAGTCAGTCTTCTTGTACTTAAGTGGGCATTGTGCCATTTGTATTTAATTCCGATGCAATTTTTGTGTTTCATCGTCAATGTGAAGTTCCAAGGGATGCAGTAAACCTGCAGTTGTGCATCGGAATCAAAAACTGGTTACACAGGGTAGGCTCAAAACATAGACACTCAGAAAAGTCCGTCTTCTTGTACTTAAGTCGGAATTGTACCATTTGTATTTATTCCGATTGTATTTCCGTGTTTCATCGTCAATGAGAAGGTCCAAGGGATGCAGTAAAACTGCAGTTGTGCATCGGAATCTACACAGGATAGGCTCAAAGCATAGACACTCAGAAAAGTCCGTCTTCTTGTACTTAAGTGGGCATTGTGCCATTTGTATTTAATCCCGATGCAGTGTCCGTGTTTCATCGACAATGTGAAGGTGCAAGGGATGCAGTAAACCTGCAGTTGTGCATCGTAATCTAAAACTGGTTACACAGGATAGGCTCAAAACATAGACACTCAGAATAGACAGTCTTCTTGTACTTAAGTCGGCATTGTGCCATTTGTATTTAATTCCGATTGTATTTCCGTGTTTCATCGTGAATGTGAAGGTCCAAGCGATGCAGTAAACCTGCAGTTGTGCATCGGAATCAAAAACTGGTTACACAGGGTAGGCTCAAAACATAGACACTCAGAAAAGTCAGTCTTCTTGTACTTAAGTCGGCATTGTGCCATTTGTGTTTAATTCTGATGCAATTTCCGTGTTTCATCGTCAATGTGAAGGTCCAAGGGATGCACTAAACCTGCAGTTGTGCATCGGAATCAAAAACTGGTTTCACAGGATAGGCTCAAAACATAGACTCTCATAAAAGTCAGTCTTCATGTACTTAAGACGGCATTGTGCCATTTGTATTTAATTCCGATGCAATATCCGTGTTTCATCGTCAATGTGAAGGTCCAAGGGATGCAGTAAACCTGCAGTTGTGTATCGGAATCTAAAAGTGGTTTCACAACCTAGGCTCAAAACATAGACACTCAGAAAAGTCAGTCTTCTTGTACTTAAGTCGGCATTGTGCAATTTGTATTTAATTCCGATGCAATTTCCATGTTTCATCGTCAATGTGAAGTTCCAAGGGATGCAGTAACCATGCAGTTGTGCATCGGAATGTAAAACTGGGTACACAGGATAGGCTCAAAACATAGACACTCAGAAAAGTCCGTCTTCTTGTACTTAAGTCGGCATTGTGCCATTTGTGTTTAATTCCGATGCAATTTCCGTGTTTCATCGTCAATGTGAAGGTCCAAGGGATGCAGTAAACCTGCAGTTGTGCATCGGAATCAAAAACTGGTTGCACAGGGTAGGCTCAAAACATAGACACTCAGAAAAGTCCGTCTTCTTGTACTTAAGTCGGAATTGTGCCATTTGTATTTATTCCGATTGTATTTCCGTGTTTCATCGTCAATGAGAAGGTCCAAGGGAGGCAGTAAAACTGCAGTTGTGCATCGGAATCTAAATCTGGCTACACAGGATAGGCTCAAAGCATAGACACTCAGAAAAGTCCGTCTTCTTGTACTTAAGTGGGCATTGTGCCATTTGTATTTAATCCCGATGCGGTGTCCGTGTTTCATCGACAATGTGAAGGTTCAAGGGATGCAGTAAACCTGCAGTTGTGCATCGTAATCTAAAACTGGTTACACAGGATAGGCTCAAAACATAGACACTCAGAAAAGACAGTCTTCTTGTACTTAAGTCGGCATTGTGCCATTTGTATTTAATTCAGATTGTATTTCCGTGTTTCAACGACAATGTGAATGTCCAAGGGATACAGTAGTTTTGCAGTTGTTCATCGGAATCTAAAAATGGTTACACAGGATAGGCTCAAAACATAGGAACTCAGAAAAGTCATTCTTCTTGTACTTAAGTCGGCATTGTGCCATTTGTATATAATTCCGATGCAATTTCCGTAATTCATCGTCAATGTGATGGTCCAAGGGATGCAGTAAGCCTGCAGTTGTGCATCGGAATCTAAAACTGGTTACACAGGATAGGCTCAAAACATAGACACTCGGAAAAATCAGTCTTCTTGTACTTAAGTCGGAATTGTGCCATTTGTATTTAATTCCGATTGTATTTCCGTGTTTCATCGTCAATGAGAAGGTCCATGGGATGCAGTAAACCTGCAGTTGTGCATCGGAATTTAAAACTGGTTACACAGGATAGGCTCAAAGCATATACACTCAGAAAAGTCAGTCTTCTTGTACTTAAGTTGGCATTGTGCCATTTGTATATAATTCCGATGCATTTTCCGTGTTTCATCGTCAATGTGAAGGTCCAAGGGAAGCAGTAAACCTGCAGTTGTGCATCGGAATCTAAAACTGGTTACACAGGATAGGCTCAAAACATAGACACTCATAAAAGTCAGTCTTCTTGTACTTAAGTCGGAATTGTGCCATTTGTATTTAATTCCGATGCAATTTCCGTGTTTCATCGTCAATGTGAAGGTCCAAGGAATGAAGTATTTCTGCAGTTGTGCATCGGAATCTGAAACTGGTTACACAGGATATGCTCATACATAGACAGTCAGAAAAGTCAGTCTTCTTGTACTTAAGTCGGCATTGTGCCATTTGTATTTAATTCCGATGCAATTTCCGTGTTTCATCGTCAATGTGAAGGTCCAAGGGATGCAGTAAACCTGCAGTTGTGCATCGGAATCTAAAACTGGTTACACAGGATAGGCTCAAAACATAGACACTCAGAAAACACAGTCTTCTTGTACTTAAGACGGCATTGTGCCATTTGTATTTAATTCCGATGCAATTTCCGTGTTTCATCGTCAATGTGAAGGTCCAAGGAATGCAGTAAACCTGCAGTTGTGCATCGGAATCTAAAACTGGTTACACAGGATAGGCTCGAAACATAGACACTCAGAAAAATCAGTCTTCTTGTACTTAAGTCGGAATTGTGCCATTTGTATTTAATTCCGATTGTATTTCCGTGTTTCATCGTCAATGAGAAGGTCCATGGGATGCAGTAAACCTGCAGTTGTGCATCGGAATTTAAAACTGATTACACAGGATAGGCTCAAAGCATATACACTCAGAAAAGTCAGTCTTCTTGTACTTAAGTCGGCATTGTGCCATTTATATTTAATTCCTATGCATTTTCGGTGTTTCATCGTCACTGTGAAGGTCCAAGGAATGCAGTCAACCTGCAGTTGTGCATCGGAATTTAAAACTGGTTACACAGGATAGGCTCAAAGCATAAACACTTAGAAAAGTCAGTCTTCTTGTACTTAAGTCGGCATTGTGCCATATGTATTTAATTCCGATGCAATTTCCGTGTTTCATCGTGAATGTGAAGGCCCAAGGGATGCAGTAAACCTGCAGTTGTGCATCGGAATAAAAAACTGGTTTCACAGGATAGGCTCAAAACATAGACACTCAGAAAAGTCAGTCTTCTTGTACTTAAGACGGCATTGTGCCATTTGTATTTAATTCCGATGCAATTTCCGTGTTTCATCGTCAATGTGAAGGTCCAAGGGATGCACTAAACCTGCAGTTGTGCATCGGAATCTAAAACTGGTTACACAGGATAGGCTCAAAACATAGACACTCAGAAAAGTCAGTCTTCTTGTACTTAAGTCGGCATTGTGCCATTTGTATTTAATTCCTATGCAATTTCCGTGTTTCATCGTGAAAGTGAAATTCCAAGGGATGCAGTAAAGCTGCAGTTGTGCATTGGAATCGAAAACTGGTTTCACAGGATAGAATCAAAACATAGACACTCAGAAAAGTCAATTTTCTTGTGCTTAAGACGGCACTGTGCCATTTGTATTTAATTCCGATGCAATTTCCGTGTTTCATCGTCAATGTGAAGGTCCAAGGGATTCAGTACAACTGCAGTTGTGCATCGGAATCTAAAACTGGTTACACAGGTTAGGCTCAAATCATAGACACTCAGAAAATTCAGTCTTCTTCTACTTAAGTCGGAATTGTGCCATTTGTATTTATTCCGATTGTATTTCCGTGTTTCATCGTCAATGAGAAGGTCCAAGGGATGCAGTAAAACTGCAGTTGTGCATCGGAATCTAAAACTGGTTACACAGGATAGGCTCAAAGCATAGACACTCAGAAAAGTTCGTCTTCTTGTACTTAAGTGGGCATTGTGCCATTTGTATTTAATTCCGATGCAGTGTCCGTGTTTCATCGACAATGTGAAGGTGCAAGGGATGCAGAAAACCTGCAGTTGTGCATCGGAATCAAAAACTGGTTCCCCAGGACAGGCTCAAAACATAGACACTCAGAAAAGTCAGTCTTCTTGTACTTAAGTAGGCATTGTGCCATTTGTATTTAATTCTGATGCAATTTCCGTGTTTCATCGTCAATGTGAAGGTCCAAGGGATGCACTAAACCTGCAGTTGTGCATCGGAATCAAAAACTGGTTTCACAGGATAGCCTCAATACATAGACTCTCATAAAAGTCAGTCTTCTTGTACTTAAGACGGCATTGTGCCATTTGTACTTAATTCCGATGAAATATTCGAGTTTCATCGTCAATGTGAAGGTCCAAGGGATGCAGTAAATCTGCAGTTGTGCATCGGAATCTAAAAGTGGTTTCACAGGCTGGGCTCAAAACATAGACACTCAGAAAAGTCAGTCTTCTTGTACTTAAGTCGGCATTGTGCCATTTGTATGTAATTCCGATGCAATCTCCGTGTTTCATCGTCAATGTGAAGGTCCAAGGGATGCAGTAAACCTGCAGTTGTGCATCGGAATCAAAAACTGGTTCCCCAGGATAGGCTCAAAACATAGACAATCAGAAAAGTCAGTCTTCTTGTACTTAAGTAGGCATTGTGCCATTTGTATTTAATTCTGATGCAATTTCCGTGTTTCATCGTCAATGGTAAGGTCCAAGGGATGCACTAAACCTGCAGTTGTGCATCGGAATCAAAAACTGGTTTCACAGGATCGGCTCAAAACATAGACTCTCATAAAAGTCAGTCTTCTTGTACTTAAGACGGCATTGTGCCATTTGTACTTAATTCCGATGCAATCTCCGTGTTTCATCGTCAATGTGAAGGTCCAAGGGATGCAGTAAACCTGCAGTTGTGCATCGGAATCAAAAACTGGTTCCCCAGGATAGGCTCAAAACATAGACAATCAGAAAAGTCAGTCTTCTTGTACTTAAGTAGGCATTGTGCCATTTGTATTTAATTCTGATGCAATTTCCGTGTTTCATCGTCAATGTTAAGTTCCAAGGGATGCAGTAACCCTGCAGTTGTGCATCGGAATGTAAAACTGGGTACACAGGATAGGCTCAAAACATAGACACTCAGAAAAGTCAGTCTTCTTGTAATTAATTGGGCATTGTGCCGTTTGCATTTAATTCCGATGCAATTTCCGTGTTTCATCGTCAATGTGAAGGTACAAGGGATGCAGTAAACCTGCAGTTGTGCATCGGAATCAAAAACTGGTTACACAGGGTAGGCTCAAGACATAGACACTCAGGAAAGTCAGTCTTCTTGTACTTAAGTCGGCATTGTGCCATTTGTATTTAATTCAGATTGTATTTCCGTGTTTCAACGACAATGTGAAGGTCCAAGGGATACAGTAAATTTGCAGTTGTTCATCGGAATCTAAAAATGGTTACACAGGATAGGCTCAAAACATAAGAACTCAGAAAAGTCATTCTTCTTGTACTTAAGTCGGCATTGTGCCATTTATATTTAATTCCGATGCAATTTCGTGTTTCATCGTCAATGAAAAGTTCCAAGGGTGCAGTAAACCTGCAGTTGTTCATCGGAATCTAAAACTGGTTACACAGGATAGGCTCAAAACATAGACACTCAGAAAGATCAGTCTTCTTGTACTTAAGTCGGCATTGTGCCATTTGTATTTAATTCCGATTGTATTTCCGTGTTTCATCGTGAATGTGAAGGTCCAAGGGATGCAGCAAACCTGCAGTTGTGTATCGGAATCTAAAACTGGTTACACAGGATAGGCTCAAAACATAGACACTCAGAAAAATCAGTGTTCTTGTACTTAAATTAGCATTGTGCCATTTGTATATAATTGAGAAGCAATTTCCGTGTTTCATCGTCAATGTGAAGGTCCAAGGGATGCAGTAAACCTGCAGTTGTGCATCGGAATCTAAAACGGGTTACACAGGATAGGCTCGAAACATAGGCACTCAGAAAAGTCAGTCTTCTTGTACTTAAGTCGGCATTGTGCCATTTGTATTTAATACCGATGCAATTTCCGTGTTTCATTGTCAATGTGAAGGTCCAAGGGATGCACTAAACCTGCAGTTGTGCATCGGAATCAAAAACTGGTTTCACAGGATAGGCTCAAAACATAGACACTCATAAAAGTCAGTCTTCTTGTACTTAAGGCGGCATTGTGCCATTTGTATTTAATTCAGATGCAGTATCCGTGTTTCATCGTCAATGTGAAGTTCCAAGTGATGCAGTAAACCTGCGGTTGTACATCGGAATCTAAAACTGGTTACACAGGATAGGCTCAAAACATAGACACACAGAAAAGTCAGACTTCTTGTACTTAAGTCTGCATTGTGCCATTTGTATTTAATTCCGATACAATTTCCGTGTTTCATCGTCAATGTGAAGGTACAGGGGATGCAGTAAACATGCAGTTGTGCATCGGAATGTAAAACTGATTACACATGATAGGCTCAAAACATAGACACTCAGAAAAGTCAGTCTTCTTGTACTTAACTCGGCATTGTGCCGTTTGTATTTAATTAAGATGGAATTTCCGTGTTTCATCGTCAATGTGAAGGTACAAGGGATGCAGTAAACCTGCAGTTGTGCATCGTAAACTAAAAATGGTTACACTGGATAGGCTCAAAACATTAAGATTCAGATAAGTCAGTCTTATTGTACTTCAGTCGGCATTGTGACATTCATATTTAATTCCGATGCAATTTCCGTGTTTCATCGTCAATGTGAAGGTCCAAGGGATGCAGTAAACCTGCAGTTGTGCATCGGTATCTAAAACTGGTTACACAGGATAGGCTCAAAACATAGACACTCAGAAAACACAGTCTTCTTGTACTTAAGACGGCATTGTGCCATTTGTATTTAATTCCGATGCAATTTCCGTGTTTCATCGTCAATGTGATGGTCCAAGGGATGCAGTAAACCTGCAGTTGTGCATCGGAATCTAAAACTGGTTACACAGGATAGGCTCAAAACATAGACACTCAGAAAAATCAGTCTTCTTGTACTTAAGTCGGAATTGTGCCATTTGTATTTAATTCCGATTGTATTTCCGTGTTTCATCGTCAATGAGAAGGTCCATGGGATGCAGTAAACCTGCAGTTGTGCATCGGAATTTAAAACTGGTTATACAGGATAGGCACAAAGCATATACACTCAGAAAAGTCAGTCTTCTTGTACTTAAGTCGGCATTGTGCCATTTATATTTAATTCCTATGCATTGTCGGTGTTTCATCGTCACTGTGAAGGTTCAAGGAATGCAGTCAACCTGCAGTTGTGCATCGGAATTTAAAACTGGTTACACAGGATAGGCTCAAAGCATAGACACTCAGAAAAGTCAGTCTTCTTGTACTTAAGTCGGCATTGTGCCATTTGTATTTAATTCCGATGCAATTTCCGTGTTTCATCGTCAATGTGAAGGTCCAAGGGATGCAGTAAACCTGCAGTTGTGCATCGGAATCTAAAACTGGTTTTACAGGATAGGCTCAAAACATAGGCACTCAGAAAAGTCAGTCTTCTTGTACTTAAGACGGCATTGTGCCATTTGTATTTAATTCCTATGCAATTTCCGTGTTTCATCGTGAAAGTGAAAGTCCAAGGGATGCAGTAAAGCTGCAGTTGTGCATTGGAATCACAAACTGGTTTCACAGGATAGAATCAAAACATAGACAGAAAAGTCAATATTCTTGTACTTAAGACGGCACTGTGCCATTTGTATTTAATTCCGATGCAATTTCCGTGTTTCATCGTCAATGTGAAGGTCCAAGGGATTCAGTACAACTGCAGTTGTGCATCGGAATCTAAAACTGGTTACACAGGTTAGGCTCAAATCATAGACACTCAGAAAATTCAGTCTTCTTCTACTTAAGTCGGAATTGTGCCATTTGTATTTATTCCGATTGTATTTCCGTGTTTCATCGTCAATGAGAAGGTCCAAGGGATGCAGTAAAACTGCAGTTGTGCATCGGAATCTAAAACTGGTTCCCCAGGATAGGCTCAAAACATAGACACTCAGAAAAGTCAGTCTTCTTGTACTTAAGTAGGCATTGTGCCATTTGTATTTAATTCTGATGCAATTTCCGTGTTTCATCGTCAATGTGAAGGTCCAAGGGATGCACTTAACCTGCAGTTGTGCATCGGAATCAAAAACTGGTCTCACAGGATAGGCTCAAAACATAGACTCTCATAAAAGTCAGTCTTCTTGTACTTAAGACGGCATTGTGCCATTTGTACTTAATTCCGATGAAATATCCGAGTTTCATCGTCAATGTGAAGGTCCAAGGGATGCAGTAAATCTGCAGTTGTGCATCGGAATCTAAAAGTGGTTTCACAGGCTAGGCTCAAAACATAGACACTCAGAAAAGTCAGTCTTCTTGTACTTAAGTCGGCATTGTGCAATTTGTATTTAATTCCGATGCAATTTCCGTGTTTCATCGTCAATGTGAGGTTCCAAGAGATGCAGTAACCCTGCAGTTGTGCATCGGAATCTAAAACTGGTTACACAGGATAGGCTCAAAACATAGACAATCAGAAAAGACAGTCTTCTTGTACTTAAGTCGGCATTGTGCCATTTGTATTTAATTCCGATTGTATTTCCGTGTTTCATCGTGAATGTGAAGGTCCAAGGGATGCAGTAAACCTGCAGTTGTGCATCGGAATCTAAAACTGGTTACACAGGATAGGCTCAAAACATAGACACTCAGAAAAGTCAGTCTTCTTGTACTTAAGTGGGCATTGTGCCATTTGTATTTAATTCCGATGCAATTTCCGTGTTTCATCGTCAATGTGAAGGTCCAAGGGATGCAGTAAACCTGCAGTTGTGCATCGAAATGTAAAACTGGTTACACAGGATAAGCTCAAAACATAGACACTCAGAAAAATCAGTCCTCTTGTACTTAAGTCGGCATTGTGCCATTTGTATGTAAATCCGATGCAATCTCCGTGTTTCATCGTCAATGTGAAGGTCCAAGGGATGCAGTAAACCTGCAGTTGTGCATCGGAATCAAAAACTGGTTCCCCAGGATAGGCTCAAAACATAGACACTCAGAAAAGTCAGTCTTCTTGTACTTAAGTAGGCATTGTGCCATTTGTATTTAATTCTGATGCAATTTCCGTGTTTCATCGTCAATGGTAAGGTCCAAGGGATGACTAAACCTGCAGTTGTGCATCGGAATCAAAAACTGGTTTCACAGGATAGGCTCAAAACATAGACTCTCATAAAAGTAAGTCTTCTTGTACTTAAGACGGCATTGTGCCATTTGTACTTAATTCCGATGCAATATCCGAGTTTCATCATCAATGTGAAGGTCCAAGCGATGCAGGAAACCTGCAGTTGTGCATCGGAATCTAAAAGTGGTTTCACAGGCTAGGCTCAAAACATAGACACTCAGAAAAGTCAGTCTTCTTGTACTTAAGTCGGCATTGTGCAATTTGTATTTAATTGCGATGCAATTTCCGTGTTTCATCGTCAATGTGAAGTTCCAAGGGATGCAGTAACCCTGCAGTTGTGCATCGGAATGTAAAACTGGGTACACAGGATAGGCTCAAAACATAGACACTCAGAAAAGTCAGTCTTCTTGTAATAAATTGGGCATTGTGCCGTTTGTATTTAATTCCGATGCAATTTCCGTGTTTCATCGTCAATGTGAAGGTACAAGGGATGCAGTAAACCTGCAGTTGTGCATCGGAATCAAAAACTGGTTACACAGGGTAGGCTCAAAACATAGACACTCAGAAAAGTCAGTCTTCTTGTACTTAAGTCGGCATTGTGCCATTTGTATTTAATTCAGATTGTATTTCCGTGTTTCAACGTCAATGTGAAGGTCCAAGGGATACAGTAAAATTGCAGTTGTTCATCGGAATCTAAAAATGGTTACACAGGATAGGCTCAAAACATAAGAACTCAGAAAAGTCATTCTTCTTGTACTTAAGTCGGCATTGTGCCATTTATATTTAATTCCGATGCAATTTCGTGTTTCATCGTCAATGAAAAGGTCCAAGGGTGCAGTAAACCTGCAGTTGTTCATCGGAATCTAAAACTGGTTACACAGGATAGGCTCAAAACATAGACACTCAGAAAGGCCAGTCTTCTTGTACTTAAGTCGGCATTGTGCCATTTGTATTTAATTCCGATTGTATTTCCGTGTTTCATCGTGAATGTGAAGGTCCAAGGGATGCAGCAAACCTGCAGTTGTGCATCGGAATCAAAAACTGGTTACACAGGATAGGCTCAAAACATAGACACTCAGAAAAATCAGTGTTCTTGTACTTAAATTAGCATTGTGCCATTTGTATATAATTGAGATGCAATTTCCGTGTTTCATCGTCAATGTGAAGGTCCAAGGGATGCAGTAAACCTACAGTTGTGCATCGGAATCTAAAACGGGTTACACAGGATAGGCTCGAAACATAGGCACTCAGAAAAGTCAGTCTTCTTGTACTTAAGTCGGCATTGTGCCATTTGTATTTAATTCCGATGCAATTTCCGTGTTTCATTGTCAATGTGAAGGTCCAAGGGATGCACTAAACCTGCAGTTGTGCATCGGAATCAAAAACTGGTTTCACAGGATAGGCTCAAAACATAGACACTCATAAAAGTCAGTCTTCTGGTACTTAAGGCGGCATTGTGCCATTTGTATTTAATTCAGATGCAGTATCCGTGTTTCATCGTCAAAGTGAAGTTCCATGTGATGCAGCAAACCTGCGGTTGTGCATCGGAATATAAAACTGGTTACACAGGATAGGCTCAAAACATAGACACACAGAAAAGTCAGACTTCTTGTACTTAAGTCTGCATTGTGCCATTTGTATTTAATTCCGATACAATTTCCGTGTTTCATCGTCAATGTGAAGGTACAGGGGATGCAGTAAACATGCAGTTGTGCATCGGAATGTAAAACTGATTACACATGATAGGCTCAAAACATAGACACTCAGAAAAGTCAGTCTTCTTGTACTTAACTCGGCATTGTGCCGTTTGCATTTGATTCCGATGGAATTTCCGTGTTTCATCGTCAATGTGAAGGTACAAGGGATGCAGTAAACCTGCAGTTGTGCATCGGAAACTAAAAATGGTTACACTGGATAGGCTCAAAACATTAAGATTCAGATAAGTCAGTCTTATTGTACTTCAGTCGGCATTGTGACATTCGTATTTAATTCCGATGCAATTTCCGTGTTTCATTGTCAATGTGAAGGTCCAAGGGATGCAGTAAACCTGCAGTTGTGCATCGGAATCTACAACTGGTTACACAGGATAGGTTCAAAACATAGACACTCAGAAAAGTCAGTCTTCTTGTACTTAAGTGGGCATTGTGCCATTTGTATTTAATTCCGATGCAGTGTCCGTGTTTCATCGTCAATGTGAAGCTGCAAGGGATGCAGTTAACCTGCAGTTGTGCATCGGAATCTAAAACCGGTAACACAGGATAGGCTCAAAACATAGACACACAGAAACACAGTCTTTTTGTACTTAAGACGGCATGTGCCATTTGTATTTAATTCCGATGCAATTTCCGTGTTTCATCGTCAATGTGAAGTTCCAAGGGATGCAGTAAAACTGCAGTTGTGCATCGGAATCTAAAACTGGTTACACAGGATAGGCTCAAAACATAGACACTCAAAAATGTCAGTCTTCTTGTACTAAAGTCCTAATTGTGCCATTTGTATTTATTCCGATTGTATTTCCGTGTCTCATCGTCAATGTGAAGGTCCAAGGGATGCAGTAAACCTGCAGTTCTGCATCGGAATCTAAAACTGGTTACACAGGATAGGCTCAAAGCATAGACACTCAGAAAAGTCCGTCTTCTAGTACTTAAGTGGGCATTGTGCCATTTGTATTTAATTCCGATGCAGTGTCCGTGTTTCATCGACAATGTGAAGGTGCAAGGGATGCACTAAACCTGCAGTTGTGCATCGGAATCTAAAACTGGTTACACAGGATAGGCTCAAAACATAGACACTCAGAAAAGTCTGTCTTCTTGTACTTAAGTCTTCATTGTGCAATTTGTATTTAATTCCGATGCAATTTCCGTGTTTCATGGTCAATGTGAAGTTCCAAGGGATGCAGTATCCCAGCAGTTGTGCATCGGAATGTAAAGCTGGGTACACAGGATAGGCTCAAAACATAGACACTCAGAAAAGTCAGTCTTTTTGTACTTAAGTGGGCATTGTGCCATTTGTATTTAATTCCGATGCAATTTCCGTATTTCATAGTCAATGTGAAGGTACAAGGGATGCAGTAAACCTGCAGTTGTGCATCGGAATCAAAAACTGGTTACACAGGGTAGGCTCAAAACATAGACACTCAGAAAAGTCAGTCTTCTTGTACTTAAGACGGCATTGTGCCATTTGTACTTAATTCCGATGCAATATCCGAGTTTCATCGTCAATGTGAAGGTCCAAAAGATGCAGTAAACCTGCAGTTGTGCATCGGAATCTAAAAGTGGTTTCACAGGCTAGGCTCAAAACATAGACACTCAGAAAAGTCAGTCTTCTTGTACTTAAGTCGGCATTGTGCAATTTATATTTAATTCCGATGCAATTTCCGTGTTTCATCGTCAATGTTAAGTTCCAAGGGATGCAGTAACCCTGCAGTTGTGCATCGGAATGTAAAACTGGGTACACAGGATAGGCTCAAAACATAGACACTCAGAAAAGTCAGTCTTCTTGTACTTAAGTGGGCATTGTGCCATTTGTATTTAATTCCGATGCAATTTCCGTGTTTCATCGTCAATGAGAAGGTACAAGGGATGCAGTAACCCTGCAGTTGTGCATCGGAATGTAAAACTGGGTACACAGGATAGGCTCAAAACATAGACACTCAGAAAAATCAGTCTTCTTGTACTTAAGTCGGCATTGTGCCATTTGTATTTAATTCAGATTGTATTTCCGTGTTTCATCGACAATGTGAAGGTCCAAGGGATACAGTAAATTTGCAGTTGTCCATCGGAATCTAAAAATGGTTACACAGGATAGGCTCAAAACATAGAGATTCAGATAAGTCAGTTTTCTTGTGCTTAAGTCGGCATTGTGCCAATTGTATTTAATTCCGATGCAATTTCCGTCTTTCATCGTAAATGTGAAGGTCCAAGGGATGCAGTAAACCTGCAGTTGTGCATCGGAATCTAAAAGTGGTTTCACAGGCTAGGCTCAAAACATAGACACTCAGAAAAGTCAGTCTTCTTGTACTTAAGTCGGCATTGTGCAATTTATATTTAATTCCGATGCAATTTCCGTGTTTCATCGTCAATGTTAAGTTCCAAGGGATGCAGTAACCCTGCAGTTGTGCATCGGAATGTAAAACTGGGTACACAGGATAGGCTCAAAACATAGACACTCAAAAAGTCCGTCTTCTTGTACTTAAGTCGGCATTGTGCCATTTGTATTTAATTCCGATGCAATTTCCGTGTTTCATTGTCAATGTGAAGGTCCAAGGGATGCACTAAACCTGCAGTTGTGCATCGGAATCAAAAACTGGTTTCACAGGATAGGCTCAAAACATAGACACTCATAAAAGTCAGTCTTCTTGTACTTAAGGCGGCATTGTGCCGTTTGTATTTAATTCAGATGCAGTATCCGTGTTTCATCGTCAATGTGAAGTTCCAAGTGATGCAGTAAACCTGCGGTTGTGCATCGGAATCTAAAACTGGTTACACAGGATAGGCTCAAAACATAGACACACAGAAAAGTCAGACTTCTTGTACTTAAGTCTGCATAGTGCCATTTGTATTTAATTCCGATACAATTTCCGTGTTTCATCGTCAATGTGAAGGTACAGGGGATGCAGTAAACATGCAGTTGTGCATCGGAATGTAAAACTGATTACACATGATAGGCTCAAAACATAGACACTCAGAAAAGTCAGTCTTCTTGTACTTAACTCGGCATTGTGCCGTTTGTATTTAATTCCGATGGAATTTCCGTGTTTCATCGTCAATGTGAAGGTACAAGGGATGCAGTAAACCTGCAGTTGTGCATCGGAAACTAAAAATGGTTACACTGGATAGGCTCGAAACATTAAGATTCAGATAAGTCAGTCTTATTGTACTTCAGTCGGCATTGTGACATTCGTATTTAATTCCGATGCAATTTCCGTGTTTCATCGTCAATTTGAAGGTCCAAGGGATGCAGTAAACCTGCAGTTGTGCATCGGAATCTACAACTGGTTACACAGGATAGGTTCAAAACATAGACACTCAGAAAAGTCCGTCTTCTTGTACTTAAGTGGGCATTGTGCTATTTGTATTTAATTCCGATGCAGTGTCCGTGTTTCATCGTCAATGTGAAGCTGCAAGGGATGCAGTTAACCTGCAGTTGTGCATCGGAATCTAAAACCGGTAACACAGGATAGGCTCAAAACATAGACACTCAGAAACACAGTCTTTTTGTACTTAAGACGGCATGTGCCATTTGTATTTAATTCCGATGCAATTTCCGTGTTTCATCGTCAATGTGAAGTTCCAAGGGATGCAGTAAAACTGCAGTTGTGCATCGCAATCTAAAACTGGTTACACAGGATAGGCTCAAGACATAGACACTCAGAAAAGTCAGTCATCTAGTACTAAAGTCGGAATTGTGCCATTTGTATTTATTCCGATTGTATTTCCGTGTCTCATCATCAATGTGAAGGTCCAAGGGATGCAGTAAACCTGCAGTTGTGCATCGGAATCTAAAACTGGTTACACAGGATAGGCTCAAAGCATAGACACTCAGAAAAGTCCGTCTTCTAGTACTTAAGTGGGCATTGTGCCATTTGTATTTAATTCCGATGCAGTGTCCGTGTTTCATCGACAATGTGAAGGTGCAAGGGATGCAGTAAACCAGCAGTTGTGCATCGGAATCTAAAACTGGTTACACAGGATAGGCTCAAAACATAGACACTCAGAAAAGTCAGTCTTCTTGTACTTAAGTCTTCATTGTGCAATTTATATTTAATTCCGATGCAATTTCCGTGTTTCATGGTCAATGTGAAGTTCCAAGGGATGCAGTAACCCAGCAGTTGTGCATCGGAATGTAAAGCTGGGTACACAGGATAGGCTCAAAACATAGACACTCAGAGAAGTCAGTCTTCTTGTACTTAAGTGGGCATTGTGCCATTTGTATTTAATTCCGATGCAATTTCCGTACTTCATCGTCAATGTGAAGGTACAAGGGATGCAGTAAACCTGCAGTTGTGCATCGGAATCAAAAACTGGTTACACAGGGTAGGCTCAAAACATAGACACTCAGAAAAGTCAGTCTTCTTGTACTTAAGACGGCATTGTGCCATTTGCACTTAATTCCGATGCAATTTCCGTATTTCATCGTCAATGTGAAGAAACAAGGGATGCAGTAAACCTGCAGTTGTGCATCGGAATCTAAAAGTGGTTTCACAGGCTAGGCTCAAAACACAGATACTCAGAAATGTCAGTCTTCTTGTACTTAAGTCGGCATTGTGCCATTTGTATTTAATTCCGATACCATTTCCGTGTTTCATCGTCAATGTGAATTTACAGGGGATGCAGTAAACATGCAGTTGTGCATCGGAATGTAAAACTGTTTACACACGTGATAGGCTCAAAACATAGACACTCAGAAAAGTCTGTGTTCTTGTACTTAAATCGGCATTGTGCCATTTGTATTTAATTCCGATGCAATTTCCGTGATTCATCGTCAGTGTGAAGGTCCAAGGGATGCAGTAAACCTGCAGTTGTGCATCGGAATCTAAACCTGATTAGACATGATAGGCTCAAAACATAGACACTCAGGAAACTCCGTCTTCTTGTCCTTAAGTCGGCATTGTGCCATTTGTATTTAATTTAGATGCAGTGTCCGTGTTTCATCGCCAATGTGAAGGTGCAAGGGATGCAGGAAACCTGCGGTTGTGCATCGGAATCTAAAACTGGTTACACAGGATCGGCTAAAAACATAGACACTCAGAAAAGTCAGTCTTCTTGTACTTGAATGGGCATTGTGCCATTTGTATTTAATTCTGATGCAATTTCCGTGTTTCATCGTGAATGTCAAGGTCCAAGGGATGCAGTAAACCTGCAGTTGCGCATTGGAATCAAAAACTGGTTCACAGGATAGGCTCAAAACATAGACACTCAGGAAAGTCAGTCTTCTTGTAATTAAGACGGCATTGTGCCATTTGTATTTAATTCCGATGCAATTTCCGTGTTTCATCGTCAATGTGAAGTTCTAAGTGATGCAGTAAACCTGCGGTTGTGCATCGGAATCCAAAACTGGTTACACAGGATAGGCTCAAAACATGGACACACAGAAAAGTCAGACATCTTGTACTTAAGTCTGCATTGTGCCATTTGTATTTAATTCCGATACAATTTCCGTGTTTCATCGTCAATGTGAAGGTACAGGGGATGCAGTAAACATGCAGTTGTGCATCGGAATGTAAAACTGATTACACATGATAGGCTCAAAGCATAGACACTCAGAAAAGTCAGTCTTCCTGTACTTAAGTCATCATTGTGCCGTTTGTATTTAATTCCGATGGAATTTCCGTGTTTCATCGTCAATGTGAAGGTACAATGGATGCAGTAAACCTGCAGTTGTGCATCGGAAACTAAAAATGGTTACACTGGATAGGCTCAAAACATTGAGACTCAGATAAGTCAATCTTATTGTACTTAAGTCGGCATTGTGACATTTGTATTTAATTCCGATACAATTTCCGCGTTTCATCGTCAATGTGAAGGTCCAAGGGATGCAGTAAACCTGCAGTTGTGCATCGGAATCTACAACTGGTTACACAGGATAGGTTCAAAACATAGACACTCAGAAAAGTCCGTCTTCTTGTACTTAAGTGGGCATTGTGCCATTTGTATTTAATTCCGATGCAGTGTCCGTGTTTCATCGTCAATGTGAAGGTGCAAGGGATACAGTTAACGTGCAGTTGTGCATCAGAATCTAGAACTGGTAACACAGGATAGGCTCAAAACATAGACACTCAGAAACACAGTCTTTTTGTACTTAAGACGGCATTGTGCCATTTGTATTTAGATCCGATGCAATTTCCGTGTTTCATCGTCAATGTGAAGTTCCAAGGGATGCAGTAAAACTGCAGTTGTGCATCGGAATCTGAAACTGGTTACACAGGATAGGCTCAAAACATAGACACTCAGAAAAGTCAGTCTTCTTGTACTTAAGTGGGCATTGTGCCATTTGTATTTAATTCCGATCCAATTTCCGTGTTTCATCGTAAATGTGAAGGTACAAGGGATGCAGTAATCCTGCAGTTGTGCATCGGAATCTAAAACTGGTTACACAGGATAGGCTCAAAACATAGACACTCAAAAAAGTCAATCTTCTTGTACTTAAGTCGGCATTGTGCCATTTATATTTAATTCCGGTGCAATTTCGTGTTTCATCGTCAATGAAAAGGTCCGAGGGTGCAGTAAACCTGCAGTTGTTCATCGGAATCTAAAACTGGTTACACAGGATAGGCTCAAAACATAGACACTCAGAAAGGCCAGTCTTCTTGTACTTAAGGCGGCATGGTGCCACTTGTATTTAATTCAGATGCAGTATCCGTGTTTCATCGTCAATGTGAAGTTCCAAGTTATGCAGTAAACCTGCGGTTGTGCATCGGAATCTAAAACTGGTTACACAGGATAGGCTCAAAACATAGACACACAGAAAAGTCAGACTTCTTGTACTTAAGTCGGCATTGTGCCATTTGTATTTAATTCCGATACAATTTCCGTGTTTCATCGTCAATGTGAATTTACAGGGGATGCAGTAAACATGCAGTTGTGCATCGGAATGTAAAACTGATTACACATGATAGGCTCAAAACATAGACACTCAGAAAAGTCAGTCTTCTTGTACTTAAGTGGACATTGTGCCATTTGTATTTAATTCCGATCCAATTTCCGTGTTTCATCGTCAATGAGAAGGTACAAGGGATGCAGTAACCCTGCAGTTGTGCATCGGAATGTAAAACTGGGTACACAGGATAGGCTCAAAACATAGACACTCAGAAAAGTCAATCTTCTTGTACTTAAGTCGGCACACTGCCATTTGTATTTCATTCAGATTGTATTTCCGTGTTTCATCGACAATGTGAAGGTCCAAGGGATACAGTAAATTTGCAGTTGTTCATCGGAATCTAAAAATGGTTACACAGGATAGGCTCAAAACATAGAGATTCAGATAAGTCAGTTTTCTTGTGCTTAAGTCGGCATTGTGCCAATTGTATTTAATTCCGATGCAATTTCCGTCTTTCATCGTAAATGTGAAGGTACAAGGGATGCAGTAATCCTGCAGTTGTGCATTGGAATCTAAAACTGGTTACACAGGATAGGCTCAACACATAGACACTCAAAAAAGTCAATCTTCTTGTACTTAAGTCGGCATTGTGCCATTTATATTTAATTCCGGTGCAATTTCGTGTTTCATCGTCAATGAAAAGGTCCGAGGGTGCAGTAAACCTGCAGTTGTTCATCGGAATCTAAAACTGGTTACACAGGATAGGCTCAAAACATAGACACTCAGAAAGGCCAGTCTTCTTGTACTTAAGTCGACATTGTGCCATTTGTATTTAATTCCTATGCAATTTCCGTGTTTCATCGTGAATGTGAAGGTCCAAGGGATGCAGCAAACCTGCAGTTGTGCATCGGAATCTAAAACTGGTTACACAGGTTAGGCTCAAAACATAGACACTCAGAAAAATCAGTGTTCTTGTACTTAAATTAGCATTGTACCTTTTCTATATTATTGAGATGCAATTTCCGTGTTTCATCGTCAATGTGAAGGTCCAAGGGATGCAGTAAACCTGCAGTTGTCATCGGAATCTAAAACTGGTTACACAGGATAGGCTCGAAGCATAGGCACTCAGAAAAGTCAGTCTTCTTGTACTTAAGGCGGCATTGTGCCACTTGTATTTAATTCAGATGCAGTATCCGTGTTTCATCGTCAATGTGAAGTTCCAAGTGATGCAGTAAACCTGCGGTTGTGCATCGGAATCTAAAACTGGTTACACAGGATAGGCTCAAAACATAGACACACAGAAAAGTCAGACTTCTTGTACTTAAGTCGGCATTGTGCCATTTGTATTTAATTCCGATACAATTTCCGTGTTTCATCGTCAATGTGAATTTACAGGGGATGCAGTAAACATGCAGTTGTGCATCGGAATGTAAAACTGATTACACATGATAGGCTCAAAACATAGACACTCAGAAACGTCAGTCTTCTTGTACTTAACTCGCATTGTGCCGTTTGTATTTAATTCCGATGGAATTTCCGTGTTTCATCGTCAATGTGAAGGTACAAGGGATGCAGTAAACCTGCAGTTGTGCATCGGAAACTAAAAATGGTTACACTGGATAGGCTCAAAACATTGAGACTCAGATAAGTCAGTCTTATTGTACTTAAGTCGGCATTGTGATATTCGTATTTAATTCCGATGCAATTTCCGTGTTTCATCGTCAATGTGAAGGTCCAAGGGATGCAGTAAACCTGCAGTTGTGCATCGGAATCTACAACTGGTTACACAGGATAGGTTCAAAACATAGACACTCAGAAAAGTCCGTCTTCTTGTACTTAAGTGGGCATTGTGCCATTTGTATTTAATTCCGATTGTATTTCCGTGTCTCATCGTTAATGTGAATGTCCAAGGGATGCAGTAAACCTGCAGTTGTGCATCGGAATCTAAAACTGGTTACACAGGATAGGCTCAAAGCATAGACACTCAGAAAAGTCCGTCCTCTTGTACTTAAGTAGGCATTGTGCCATTTGTATTTAATTCCGATGCAGTGTCCGTGTTTCATCGACAATGTGAAGGTGCAAGGGATGCAGTAAACCAGCAGTTGTGCATCGGAATCTAAAACTGGTTACACAGGATAGGCTCAAAACATAGACACTCAGAAAAGTCAGTCTTCTTGTACTTAAGTCTTCATTGTGCGATTTGTATTTAATTCCGATGCAATTTCCGTGTTTCATGGTCAATGTGAAGTTCCAAGGGATGCAGTAACCCAGCAGTTGTGCATCGGAATGTAAAGCTGGGTACACAGGATAGGCTCAAAACATAGACACTCAGAAAAGTCAGTCTTCTTGTACTTAAGTGGGCATTGTGCCATTTGTATTTAATTCCGATGCAATTTTCGTGTTTCATTGTCAATGTGAAGGTACAAGGGATGCAGTAAACCTGCAGTTGTGCATCGGAAGCAAAAAATGGTTACACAGGGTAGGCTCAAAACATAGACACTCAGAAACGTCAGTCTTCTTGTACTTAAGTCGGCATTGTGCCATTTGTATTTAATTCAGATTGTATTTCGGTGTTTCATCGACAATGTGAAGGTCCAAGAGATGCAGTAAACCTGCAATTGTTCATCGGAATCTAAAAATGGTTACACAGGATAGGCTCATAACATAAGCACTCAGAAAAGTCAGCCTTCTTGTACTTAAATCGGCATTGTGCCATTTGTATTTAATTCCGATGCAATTTCCGTGATTCATCGTCAGTGTGAAGGTCCAAGGGATGCAGTAAACGTGCAGTTGTGCATCGGAATCTAAACCTGATTAGACATGATAGGCTCAATACATAGACACTCAGGAAACTCCGTCTTCTTGTCCTTAAGTCGGCATTGTGCCATTTGTATTTAATTCCGATGCAGTGTCCGTGTTTCATCGCCAATGTGAAGGTGCAAGGGATGCAGGAAACCTGCGGTTGTGCATCGGAATCTAAAACTGGTTACACAGGATACGCTCAAAACATAGACACTCAGAAAAGTCAGTCTTCTTGTACTTGAATGGGCATTGTGCCATTTGTATTTAATTCTGATGCAATTTCCGTGTTTCATCGTGAATGTCAAGGTCCAAGGGATGCAGTAAACCTGCAGTTGCGCATTGGAATCAAAAACTGGTTTCACAGGATAGGCTCAAAACATAGACACTCAGGAAAGTCAGTCTTCTTGTAATTAAGACGGCATTGTGCCATTTGTATTTAATTCCGATGCAATTTCTCTGTTTCATCGTCATTGTGAAGTTCCAAGTGATGCAGTAAACCTGCGGTTGTGCATCGGAATCTAAAACTGGTTACACAGGATAGGCTCAAAACATAGACACACAGAAAAGTCAGACTTCTTGTACTTATGTCTGCACTGTCCCATTTGTATTTAATTCCGATACAATTTCCGTGTTTCATCGTCAATGTGAAGGTACAGGGGATGCAGTAAACATGCAGTTGTGTATTGGAATGTAAAACTGATTACACATGATAGGCTCAAAACATAGACACTCAGAAAAGTCAGTCTTCTTGTACTTAAGTCGGCATTGTGCCGTTTGTATTTAATTCCGATGGAATTTCCGTGTTTCGTCGTCAATGTGAAGGTACAAGAGATGCAGTAAACCTGCAGTTGCGCATCGGAAACTAAAAATGGTTACACTGGATAGGCTCAAAACATTGAGACTCAGATAAGTCAGTCTTATTGTACTTAAGTCGGCATTGTGACATTTGTATTTAATTCCGATGCAATTTCCGCGTTTCATCGTCAATGTGAAGGTCCAAGGGATGCAGTAAACCTGCAGTTGTGCATCGGAATCTACAACTGGTTACACAGGATAGGTTCAAAACATAGACACTCAGAAAAGTCCGTCTTCTTGTACTTAAGTGGGCATTGTGCCATTTGTATTTAATTCCGATGCAGTGTCCGTGTTTCATCGTCAATGTGAAGGTACAAGGGATACAGTTAACCTGCAGTTGTGCATCGGAATCTAGAACTGGTAACACAGGATAGGCTCAAAACATAGACACTCAGAAAAGTCAGACTCCTTGTACTTAAGTCGGAATTGTTCCATTTGTATTTATTCCGATCGTATTTCCGTGTTTCATCGTATGTGAAGGTCCAAGTGATGCAGTAAACCTGCAGTTGTGCATCGGAATCTAAAACTGGTTACACAGGATAGGCTCAAAACATAGACACTCAGAAAAGTCAGTCTTCTTGTACTTAAGTCGGCATTGTGCCATTTGTATTTAATTCCTATGCAATTTCCGTGTTTCATCGTCAATGTGAAGGTCCAAGGGATGCAGTAAACCTGCAGTTGTGCATCGGAATCTATAACTGGTTACACAGGATAGGCTCAAAGCATAGACACTCAGAAAATTTAGTCTTCTTGTACTTAAGTCGGCATTGTGCCATTTGTATTTAATTCCGATGCAATTTCCGTGTTTCATCGTCAATGTGAAGGTCCAAGGGATGCACTGAACCTGCAGTTGTGCATCGGAATCTAAAACTGTTTTCACAGGATAGGCTCAAAACATAGACACTCATAAAAGTCAGTCTTCTTGTACTTAAGGCGGCATTGTGCCATATGTATTTAATTCAGATGCAGTATCAGTGTTTCATCGTCAATGTGAAGTTCCAAGTGATGCAGTAAACCTGCGGTTGTGCATCGGAATCTAAAACCGGTTACACAGGATAGGCTCAAAACATAGACACACAGAAAAGTCAGACTTCTTGTACTTAAGTCTGCATTGTCCCATTTTTATTTAATTCCGATACAATTTCCGTGTTTCATCGTCAATGTGAAGGTACAGGGGATGCAGTAAACATGCAGTTGTGCATTGGAATGTAAAACTGATTACACATGATAGGCTCAAAACATAGACACTCAGAAAAGTCAGTCTTCTTGTACTTAAGTCGGCATTGTGCCGTTTGTATTTAATTCCGATGGTATTTCCGTGTTTCATCGTCAATGTGAAGGTACAAGAGATGCAGTAAACCTGCAGTTGTTCATCGGAAACTAAGAATGGTTACACTGGATAGGCTCATAACATTGAGACTCAGATAAGTCAGTCTTATTGTACTTATGTCGGCATTGTGCCATTTGTATTTAATTCCGATGCAGTGTCCGTGTTTCATCGTCTATGTGAAGGTGCAAGGGATGCAGTTAACCTGCAGTTGTGCATCGTAATCTAAAACTGGTAACACAGGATGGGCTCAAATCATAGACACTCAGAAACACAGTCTTTTTGTACTTAAGACGGCATTGTGCCATTTGTATTTAATTCCGATGCAATTTCCGTGTTTCATCGTCAATGTGAAGTTCCAAGGGATGCAGTAAAACTGCAGTTGTGCATCGGAATCGGAAACTGGTTACACAGGATAGGCTCAAAACATAGACACTCAGAAAAGTCAGACTCCTTGTACTTAAGTCGGAATTGTGCCATTTGTATTTATTCCGATTGTATTTCCGTGTTTCATCGTCAATGTGAAGGTCCAAGGTATGCAGTAAACCTGCGGTTGTGCACCGGAATCTAAAACTGGTTACACAGGATCGGCTCAAAGCATAGACACTCAGAAAAGTCCGTCTTCTTGTACTTAAGTGGGCATTGTGCCATTTGTATTTAATTCCGATGCAATTTCCGTGTTTCATCGTCAATGTGAAGGTACAAGGGATGCAGTAAACCTGCAGTTGAGCATCGGAATCAAAAACTGGTTACACAGGGTAGGCTCAAAACATAGACACTCATAAAAGTCAGTCTTCTTGTACTTAAGTCGGCATTGTGCCATTTGTATTTAATTCCGATGCAATTTCCGTGTTTCATCGTGAATGTGAAGGTCCAAGGGATGCAGTAAACCTGCAGTTGTGCATTGGTATCAAAAACTGGTTTCACAGGATAGGCTCAAAATATAGACACTCATAAAAGTCAGTCTTCTTGTACTTAAGGCGGCATTGTGCCATTTGTATTTAATTCAGATGCAGTATCCGTGTTTCATCGTCAATGTGAAGTTCCAAGTGATGCAGTAAACCTGCGGTTGTGCATCGGAATCTAAAACTGGTTACACAGGATAGGCTCAAAACATAGACACACAGAAAAGTCAGACTTCTTGTACTTAAGTCTGCATTGTCCCATTTGTATTTAATTCCGATACAATTTCCGTGTTTCATCGTCAATGTGAAGGTACAGGGGATGCAGTCAACATGCAGTTGTGCATTGGAATGTAAAACTGATTACACATGATAGGCTCAAAACAAAGACACTCAGAAAAGTCAGTCTTCTTGTACTTAAGTCGGCATTGTGCCGTTTGTATTTAATTCCTATGGAATTTCCGTGTTTCATCGTCAATGTGAAGGTACAAGAGATGCAGGAAACCTGCAGTTGTTCATCGGAAACTAAAAATGGTTACACTGGATAGGCTCTTAACATTGAGACTCAGATAAGTCAGTCTTATTGTACTTAAGTCGGCATTGTGCCATTTGTATTTAATTCCGATGCAGTGTCCGTGTTTCATCGTCAATGTGAAGGTGCAATGGATGCAGTTACCCTGCAGTTGTGCATCGGAATCTAAAACTGGTAACACAGGATAGGCTCAAAACATAGACACTCAGAAACACAGTCTTTTTGTACTTAAGACGGCATTGTGCCATTTGTATTTAATTCCCATGCAATTTCCGTGTTTCATCGTCAATGTGAAGTTCAAAGGGATGCAGTAAAACTGCAGTTGTGCATCGGAAACTAAAAATGGTTACACTGGACAGGCTCAAAACATTGAGACTCAGATAAGTCAGTCTTATTGTACTTAAGTCGCCATTGTGACATTTGTATTTAATTCCGATGCAATTTCCGCGTTTCATCGTCAATGTGAAGGTCCAAGGGATGCAGTAAACCTGCAGTTGTGCATCGGAATCTACAACTGGTTACACAGGATAGGTTCAAAACATAGACACTCAGAAAAGTCCGTCTTCTTGTACTTAAGTGGGCATTGTGCCATTTGTATTTAATTCCGATGCAGTGTCCGTGTTTCATCGTCAATGTGAAGGTACAAGGGATACAGTTAACCTGCAGTTGTGCATCGGAATCTAGAACTGGTAACACAGGATAGGCTCAAAACATAGACACTCAGAAAAGTCAGACTCCTTGTACTTAAGTCGGAATTGTGCCATTTGTATTTATTCCGATTGTATTTCCGTGTTTCATCGTATGTGAAGGTCCAAGTGATGCAGTAAACCTGCAGTTGTGCATCGGAATCTAAAACTGGTTACACAGGATAGGCTCAAAACATAGACACTCAGAAAAGTCAGTCTTCTTGTACTTAAGTCGGCATTGTGCCATTTGTATTTAATTCCTATGCAATTTCCGTGTTTCATCGTCAATGTGAAGGTCCAAGGGATGCAGTAAACCTGCAGTTGTGCATCGGAATCTATAACTGGTTACACAGGATAGGCTCAAAGCATAGACACTCAGAAAATTTAGTCTTCTTGTACTTAAGTAGGCATTGTGCCATTTGTATTTAATTCCGATGCAATTTCCGTGTTTCATCGTCAATGTGAAGGTCCAAGGGATGCACTGAACCTGCAGTTGTGCATCGGAATCTAAAACTGTTTTCACAGGATAGGCTCAAAACATAGACACTCATAAAAGTCAGTCTTCTTGTACTTAAGGCGGCATTGTGCCATTTGTATTTAATTCAGATGCAGTATCAGTGTTTCATCGTCAATGTGAAGTTCCAAGTGATGCAGTAAACCTGCGGTTGTGCATCGGAATCTAAAACCGGTTACACAGGATAGGCTCAAAACATAGACACACAGAAAAGTCAGACTTCTTGTACTTAAGTCTGCATTGTCCCATTTTTATTTAATTCCGATACAATTTCCGTGTTTCATCGTCAATGTGAAGGTACAGGGGATGCAGTAAACATGCAGTTGTGCATTGGAATGTAAAACTGATTACACATGATAGGCTCAAAACATAGACACTCAGAAAAGTCAGTCTTCTTGTACTTAAGTCGGCATTGTGCCGTTTGTATTTAATTCCGATGGTATTTCCGTGTTTCATCGTCAATGTGAAGGTACAAGAGATGCAGTAAACCTGCAGTTGTTCATCGGAAACTAAGAATGGTTACACTGGATAGGCTCATAACATTGAGACTCAGATAAGTCAGTCTTATTGTACTTATGTCGGCATTGTGCCATTTGTATTTAATTCCGATGCAGTGTCCGTGTTTCATCGTCTATGTGAAGGTGCAAGGGATGCAGTTAACCTGCAGTTGTGCATCGTAATCTAAAACTGGTAACACAGGATGGGCTCAAATCATAGACACTCAGAAACACAGTCTTTTTGTACTTAAGACGGCATTGTGCCATTTGTATTTAATTCCGATGCAATTTCCGTGTTTCATCGTCAATGTGAAGTTCCAAGGGATGCAGTAAAACTGCAGTTGTGCATCGGAATCGGAAACTGGTTACACAGGATAGGCTCAAAACATAGACACTCAGAAAAGTCAGACTCCTTGTACTTAAGTCGGAATTGTGCCATTTGTATTTATTCCGATTGTATTTCCGTGTTTCATCGTCAATGTGAAGGTCCAAGGTATGCAGTAAACCTGCGGTTGTGCACCGGAACTAAAACTGGTTACACAGGATCGGCTCAAAGCATAGACACTCAGAAAAGTCCGTCTTCTTGTACTTAAGTGGGCATTGTGCCATTTGTATTTAATTCCGATGCAATTTCCGTGTTTCATCGTCAATGTGAAGGTACAAGGGATGCAGTAAACCTGCAGTTGAGCATCTGAATCAAAAACTGGTTACACAGGGTAGGCTCAAAACATAGACACTCATAAAAGTCAGTCTTCTTGTACTTAAGTCGGCATTGTGCCATTTGTATTTAATTCCGATGCAATTTCCGTGTTTCATCGTGAATGTGAAGGTCCAAGGGATGCAGTAAACCTGCAGTTGTGCATTGGTATCAAAAACTGGTTTCACAGGATAGGCTCAAAATATAGACACTCATAAAAGTCAGTCTTCTTGTACTTAAGGCGGCATTGTGCCATTTGTATTTAATTCAGATGCAGTATCCGTGTTTCATCGTGAATGTGAAGTTCCAAGTGATGCAGTAAACCTGCGGTTGTGCATCGGAATCTAAAACTGGTTACACAGGATAGGCTCAAAACATAGACACACAGAAAAGTCAGACTTCTTGTACTTAAGTCTGCATTGTCCCATTTGTATTTAATTCCGATACAATTTCCGTGTTTCATCGTCAATGTGAAGGTACAGGGGATGCAGTCAACATGCAGTTGTGCATTGGAATGTAAAACTGATTACACATGATAGGCTCAAAACAAAGACACTCAGAAAAGTCAGTCTTCTTGTACTTAAGTCGGCATTGTGCCGTTTGTATTTAATTCCTATGGAATTTCCGTGTTTCATCGTCAATGTGAAGGTACAAGAGATGCAGGAAACCTGCAGTTGTTCATCGGAAACTAAAAATGGTTACACTGGATAGGCTCATAACATTGAGACTCAGATAAGTCAGTCTTATTGTACTTAAGTCGGCATTGTGCCATTTGTATTTAATTCCGATGCAGTGTCCGTGTTTCATCGTCAATGTGAAGGTGCAATGGATGCAGTTACCCTGCAGTTGTGCATCGGAATCTAAAACTGGTAACACAGGATAGGCTCAAAACATAGACACTCAGAAACACAGTCTTTTTGTACTTAAGACGGCATTGTGCCATTTGCATTTAATTCCCATGCAATTTCCGTGTTTCATCGTCAATGTGAAGTTCAAAGGGATGCAGTAAAACTGCAGTTGTGCATCGGAATCTGAAACTGGTTACACAGGATAGGCTCAAAACATAGACACTCAGAAAAGTCAGTCTTCTTGTACTTAAGTCGGCATTGTGCCATTTGTATTTAATTCCCATGCAATTTCCGTGTTTCATCGTCAATGTGAAGTTCAAAGGGATGCAGTAAAACTGCAGTTGTGCATCGGAAACTAAAAATGGTTACACTGGACAGGCTCAAAACATTGAGACTCAGATAAGTCAGTCTTATTGTACTTAAGTCGCCATTGTGACATTTGTATTTAATTCCGATGCAATTTCCGCGTTTCATCGTCAATGTGAAGGTCCAAGGGATGCAGTAAACCTGCAGTTGTGCATCGGAATCTACAACTGGTTACACAGGATAGGTTCAAAACATAGACACTCAGAAAAGTCCGTCTTCTTGTACTTAAGTGGGCATTGTGCCATTTGTATTTAATTCCGATGCAGTGTCCGTGTTTCATCGTCAATGTGAAGGTACAAGGGATACAGTTAACCTGCAGTTGTGCATCGGAATCTAGAACTGGTAACACAGGATAGGCTCAAAACATAGACACTCAGAAAAGTCAGACTCCTTGTACTTAAGTCGGAATTGTGCCATTTGTATTTATTCCGATTGTATTTCCGTGTTTCATCGTATGTGAAGGTCCAAGTGATGCAGTAAACCTGCAGTTGTGCATCGGAATCTAAAACTGGTTACACAGGATAGGCTCAAAACATAGACACTCAGAAAAGTCAGTCTTCTTGTACTTAAGTCGGCATTGTGCCATTTGTATTTAATTCCTATGCAATTTCCGTGTTTCATCGTCAATGTGAAGGTCCAAGGGATGCAGTAAACCTGCAGTTGTGCATCGGAATCTATAACTGGTTACACAGGATAGGCTCAAAGCATAGACACTCAGAAAATTTAGTCTTCTTGTACTTAAGTAGGCATTGTGCCATTTGTATTTAATTCCGATGCAATTTCCGTGTTTCATCGTCAATGTGAAGGTCCAAGGGATGCACTGAACCTGCAGTTGTGCATCGGAATCTAAAACTGTTTTCACAGGATAGGCTCAAAACATAGACACTCATAAAAGTCAGTCTTCTTGTACTTAAGGCGGCATTGTGCCATTTGTATTTAATTCAGATGCAGTATCAGTGTTTCATCGTCAATGTGAAGTTCCAAGTGATGCAGTAAACCTGCGGTTGTGCATCGGAATCTAAAACCGGTTACACAGGATAGGCTCAAAACATAGACACACAGAAAAGTCAGACTTCTTGTACTTAAGTCTGCATTGTCCCATTTTTATTTAATTCCGATACAATTTCCGTGTTTCATCGTCAATGTGAAGGTACAGGGGATGCAGTAAACATGCAGTTGTGCATTGGAATGTAAAACTGATTACACATGATAGGCTCAAAACATAGACACTCAGAAAAGTCAGTCTTCTTGTACTTAAGTCGGCATTGTGCCGTTTGTATTTAATTCCGATGGTATTTCCGTGTTTCATCGTCAATGTGAAGGTACAAGAGATGCAGTAAACCTGCAGTTGTTCATCGGAAACTAAGAATGGTTACACTGGATAGGCTCATAACATTGAGACTCAGATAAGTCAGTCTTATTGTACTTATGTCGGCATTGTGCCATTTGTATTTAATTCCGATGCAGTGTCCGTGTTTCATCGTCTATGTGAAGGTGCAAGGGATGCAGTTAACCTGCAGTTGTGCATCGTAATCTAAAACTGGTAACACAGGATGGGCTCAAATCATAGACACTCAGAAACACAGTCTTTTTGTACTTAAGACGGCATTGTGCCATTTGTATTTAATTCCGATGCAATTTCCGTGTTTCATCGTCAATGTGAAGTTCCAAGGGATGCAGTAAAACTGCAGTTGTGCATCGGAATCGGAAACTGGTTACACAGGATAGGCTCAAAACATAGACACTCAGAAAAGTCAGACTCCTTGTACTTAAGTCGGAATTGTGCCATTTGTATTTATTCCGATTGTATTTCCGTGTTTCATCGTCAATGTGAAGGTCCAAGGTATGCAGTAAACCTGCGGTTGTGCACCGGAACTAAAACTGGTTACACAGGATCGGCTCAAAGCATAGACACTCAGAAAAGTCCGTCTTCTTGTACTTAAGTGGGCATTGTGCCATTTGTATTTAATTCCGATGCAATTTCCGTGTTTCATCGTCAATGTGAAGGTACAAGGGATGCAGTAAACCTGCAGTTGAGCATCTGAATCAAAAACTGGTTACACAGGGTAGGCTCAAAACATAGACACTCATAAAAGTCAGTCTTCTTGTACTTAAGTCGGCATTGTGCCATTTGTATTTAATTCCGATGCAATTTCCGTGTTTCATCGTGAATGTGAAGGTCCAAGGGATGCAGTAAACCTGCAGTTGTGCATTGGTATCAAAAACTGGTTTCACAGGATAGGCTCAAAATATAGACACTCATAAAAGTCAGTCTTCTTGTACTTAAGGCGGCATTGTGCCATTTGTATTTAATTCAGATGCAGTATCCGTGTTTCATCGTGAATGTGAAGTTCCAAGTGATGCAGTAAACCTGCGGTTGTGCATCGGAATCTAAAACTGGTTACACAGGATAGGCTCAAAACATAGACACACAGAAAAGTCAGACTTCTTGTACTTAAGTCTGCATTGTCCCATTTGTATTTAATTCCGATACAATTTCCGTGTTTCATCGTCAATGTGAAGGTACAGGGGATGCAGTCAACATGCAGTTGTGCATTGGAATGTAAAACTGATTACACATGATAGGCTCAAAACAAAGACACTCAGAAAAGTCAGTCTTCTTGTACTTAAGTCGGCATTGTGCCGTTTGTATTTAATTCCTATGGAATTTCCGTGTTTCATCGTCAATGTGAAGGTACAAGAGATGCAGGAAACCTGCAGTTGTTCATCGGAAACTAAAAATGGTTACACTGGATAGGCTCATAACATTGAGACTCAGATAAGTCAGTCTTATTGTACTTAAGTCGGCATTGTGCCATTTGTATTTAATTCCGATGCAGTGTCCGTGTTTCATCGTCAATGTGAAGGTGCAATGGATGCAGTTACCCTGCAGTTGTGCATCGGAATCTAAAACTGGTAACACAGGATAGGCTCAAAACATAGACACTCAGAAACACAGTCTTTTTGTACTTAAGACGGCATTGTGCCATTTGCATTTAATTCCCATGCAATTTCCGTGTTTCATCGTCAATGTGAAGTTCAAAGGGATGCAGTAAAACTGCAGTTGTGCATCGGAATCTGAAACTGGTTACACAGGATAGGCTCAAAACATAGACACTCAGAAAAGTCAGTCTTCTTGTACTTAAGTCGGCATTGTGCCATTTGTATTTAATTCAGTTTGTATTTCGGTGTTTCATCTACAATGTGAATGTCCAAGGGATGCAGTAAACCTGCAATTGTTCATCGGAATCTAAAAATGGTTACATAGGATAGGCTCATAACATAAGCACTCAGAAAAGTCAGCCTTCTTGTACTTAAATCGGCATTGTGCTATTTGTATTTATTTCCGATGCAATTTCCGTGATTCATCGTAAGTGTGAAGGTCCAAGGGATGCAGAAAACCTGCAGTTGTGCATCGGAATCTAAACCTGGTTAGACATGATAGGCTCAAAACATAGACAATCAGAAAAGTCCGTCTTCTTGTCCTTAAGTCGGCATTGTGCCATTTTATTTAATTCCGATGCAGTGTCCGTGTTTCATCGTCAATGTGAAGGTGCAAGGGATGCAGTAAACCTGTAGTTGTGCATCGGAATCTAAAACTGGTTGCACAGGATAGGCTCAAAACATAGACACTCAGAAAAGTCAGTCTTCTTGTACTTAAATCGGCATTGTGCCATTTGTATTTACTTCTGATGCAATTTCCGTGTTTCGTCGATTGTGAAGGTCCAAGGGATGCAGTAAAACTGCAGTTGCGCATTGGAATCGAAAACTGGTTTCACAGGATAGGCTCATAACATAGACACTCAGAAAAGTCAGTCTTCTTGTACTTAAGACGGCACTGTGCCATTTGTATTTAATTCCGATGCAATTTCCGTGTTTCATCGTCAATGTGAAGGTCCAAGGGATGCAGTAAACCTGCAGTTGTGCATCGGAACCGAAAACTGGTTACACAGGATAGGCTCAAAACATAGAGATTCAGATAAGTCAGTTTTCTTGTGCTTAAGTCGGCATTGTGCCAATTGTATTTAATTCCGATGCAATTTCCGTCTTTCATCGTAAATGTGAAGGTACAAGGGATGCAGTAATCCTGCAGTTGTGCATCGGAATCTAAAACTGGTTACACAGGATATGCTCAAACATAGACACTCAGAAAAGTCAGTCTTCTTGTACTTAAGTCGGCATTGTGCCATTTGTATTTAATTCCGATTGTATTTCCGTGTTTCATCGTCAATGTGAAGGTCCAAGGGATGCAGTAAACCTGCAGTTGTGCATCGGAATCAAAAACTGGTTTCACAGGATAGGCTCAAAACATAGACACTCAGGAAAGTCAGTCTTCTTGTACTTAAATCGGCATTGTGCCCTTTGTATTTTAATCTGATGCAATTTCCGTGTTTCATCGTGAATGTGAAGGTCCAAGGGATGCAGTAAACCTGCAGTAGTGCATTGGAATCAAAAACTGGTTTCACAGGATAGGCTCAAAATATAGACACTCAGAAAAGTCAGTCTTCTTGTACTTAAGACGGCACTGTGCCATTTGTATTTAATTCCGATGCAATTTCCGTGTTTCATCGTCAATGTGAAGGTCCAAGGGATGCAGTAAAACTGCAGTTGTGCATCGGAATCAAAAACTGTTTTCACAGGATAGACTCAAAACATAGACACTCATAAAAGTCAGTCTTCTTGTACTTAAGTCGGCATTGTGCCATTTGTATTTAATTCAGATGCAGTATCCGTGTTTCATCGTCAATGTGAAGTTCCAAGTGATGCAGTAAACCTGCGGTTGTGCATCGGAATCTAAAACTGGTTACACAGGATAGGCTCAAAACATAGACACACAGAAAAGTCAGACTTCTTGTACTTAAGTCTGCATTGTCCCATTTGTATTTAATTCCGATACAATTTCCGTGTTTCATCGTCAATGTGAAGGTACAGGGGATGCAGTAAACATGCAGTTGTGCATTGGAATGTAAAACTGATTACACATGATAGGCTCAAAACATAGACACTCAGAAAAGTCAGTCTTCTTGTACTTAAGTCGGCATTGTGCCGTTTGTATTTAATTCCGATGGAATTTCCGTGTTTCATCGTCAATGTGAAGGTACAAGAGATGCAGTAAACCTGCAGTTGTTCATCGGAAACTAAAAATGGTTACACTGGATAGGCTCATAACATTGAGACTCAGATAAGTCAGTCTTATTGTACTTAAGTCGGCATTGTGACATTTGTATTTAATTCCGATGCAATTTCCGTGTTTCATCGTCAATGTGAATTTCCAAGGGATGCAGTAAAACTGCAGTTGTGCATCGGAATCTGAAACTGGTTACACAGGATAGGCTCAAAACATAGACACTCAGAAAAGTCAGACTCCTTGTACTTAAGTCGGAATTGTGCCATTTGTATTTATTCCGATTGTATTTCCGTGTTTCATCGTCAATGTGAAGGTCCAAGGTATGCAGTAAACCTGCAGTTGTGCATCGGAATCTGAAACTGGTTACACAGGATCGGCTCAAAGCATAGACACTCAGAAAAGTCCGTCCTCTTGTACTTAAGTGGGCATTGTGCCATTTGTATTTAATTCCGATGCAGTGTCGTGTTTCATCGACAATGTGAAGGTGCAAGGGATGCAGTAAACCAGCAGTTGTGCATCGGAATCTAAAACTGGTTACACAGGATAGGCTCAAAACATAGACACTCAGAAAAGTCAGTCTTCTTGTACTTAAGACGGCTTTGTGCAATTTGTATTTAATTCCGATGCAATTTCCGTGTTTCATCGTCAATGTGAAGTTCCAACTGATGCAGTAACCCAGCAGTTGTGCATCGGAATGTAAAGCTGGGTACACAGGATAGGCTCAAAACATAGACACTCAGAAAAGTCAGTCTTCTTGTACTTAAGTGGGCATTGTGCCATTTGTATTTAATTCCGATGCAATTTCCGTGTTTCATCGTCAATGTGAAGGTACAAGGGATGTAGTAAACCTGCAGTTGTGCATCAAAATCAAAAACTGGTTACACAGGGTAGGCTCAAAACATAGACACTCAGAAAAGTCAGTCTTCTTGTACTTAAGTGGGCATTGTGCCATTTGTATTTAATTCCGATGCAGTGTCCGTATTTCATCGACAATGTGAAGATCCAAGGGATGCAGTAAAACTGCAGTTGTGCATCGGAATCTAAAACTGGTTACACAGGATAGGCTCTAAACATAGACACTCAGAAAAGTCACTCTTCTTGTACTTAAGTCAGAATTGTGCCATTTGTATTTATTCCGATTGTATTTCCGTGTTTCATCGTCAATAAGAAGGTCCAAGGGATGCAGTAAACCTGTAATTGTTCGTCGGAATCTAAAAATGGTTACACAGGATAGGCTCAAACATAAGCACTCAGAAAAGTCAGCCTTCTTGTACTTAAATCGGCATTGTGCCATTTGTATTTAATTCCGATGCAATTTCCGTGTTTCATCGTCAATGTGAAGGTCCAAGGGATGCAGTAAACCTGCAGTTGTGCATCGGAACCTAAAACTGGTTACACAGGATAGGCTCAAAACATGGAGATTCAGATAAGTCAGTTTTCTTGTGCTTAAGTCGGCATTGTGCCAATTGTATTTAATTCCGATGCAATTTCCGTCTTTCATCGTAACTGTGAAGGTACAAGAGATGCAGTAATCCTGCAGTTGTGCATCGGAATCTATAACTGGTTACACAGGATACGCTCAAAACATAGACACTCAGAAAAGTCAATCTTCTTGTACTTAAGTCGGCATTGTGCCACTTATATTTAATTCCGATGCAATTTCCGTGTTTCATCGTCAATGAAAAGGTCCAAGGGATGCAGTAAACCTGCAGTTGTGCATCGGAATCTAAAGCTGGTTACACATAATAGGCTCAAAACATATACATTCAGAAAAGTCAGTCTTCTTGTACTTAAGTCGGAATGGTGCCATTTGTATTTAATTCCGATGCAATTTCCGTGTTTCATCGTTAATGTGAAGCTACAAGGATTGTAGTATACCTGCAGAAGTGCATCGGAATCAAAAACTGGTTACACAGGGTAGGCTCAAAACATAGACACTCAGAAAAGTCAGTCTTCTTGTACTTAAGTCGGCATTGTGCCATTTGTATTTAATTCCGATTCTATTTCCGTGTTTCATCGTCAAGGAGAAGGTCCAAGGGTGCAGTAAACCTGCAGTTGTTCATCGGAATCTAAAACTGGTTACACAGGATAGGCTCAAAACATAGACACTCAGAAAATTCAGTCTTCTTGTACTTAAGTCGGCATTGTGCCATTTGTATTTAATTCCGATGCAATATCCGTGTTTCATCGTCAATGTGAAGCTCCAAGGGATGCATTAAACCTGCAGTTGTGCATCGGAATCTAAAAGTGGTTTCACAGGCTAGGCTCATAACATAGACACTCAGAAAAGTCAGCCTTCTTGTATTTAAGTCGGCATTGTGCAATTTGTATTTAATTCCGATGCAATTTCCGTGTTTCATCGTCAATGTGAAGTTCCAAGGGATGCAGTAACCCCGCAGTTGTGCATCGGAATGTAAAACTGGGTACACAGTATAGGCTCAAAACATAGACACCTAGAAAAGTCAGTCTTCTTGTACTTAAGTGGGCATTGTGCCATTTGTATTAAATTCCGATGCAATTTTCGTGTTTCATCGTCAATGTGAAGGTACAAGGGATGCTGTAAACCTGCAGTTGTGCATCGGAATCAAAAACTCGTTACACAGGGTAGGCCCAAAACATAGACACTCAGAAAAGTCAGTCTTCTTGTACTTAAGTCGGCATTGTGCCATTTGTATTTAATTCAGATTGTATTTCCGTGTTCCATCGACAATGTGAAAGTCCAAGGGATGCAGTAAACCTGCAGTTGTTCATCGGAATCTAAAAATGGTTACACAGGATAGGCTCAAAACATAAGAACTCAGAAAAGTCAGTCATCTTGTACTTAAATCGGCATTGTGCCATTTGTATTTAATTCCGATGCAATTTCCGTGTTTCATCGTCAATGTGAAGGTCCAAGGGATGCAGTAAACCTGCAGTTGTGCATCGGGACCTAAAACTGGTTACACAGGATAGGCTCAAAACATAGACACTCAGAAAAGTTAATCTTCTTGTTCTTAAGTCGCCATTGTGCCATTTATATTTCATTCCGATGCAATTTCCGTGTTTCATCGTCAATGAAAAGGTCCAATGGATGCAGTAAACCTGCAGTTGTACACCGGAATCTAAACCTGGTTAGACATGATAGGCTCAAAACATAGACACTCAGAAAAGTCCGTCTTCTTGTACTTAAGTCGGCATTGTGCCATTTGTATTTAATTCCGATGCAGTGTCCCTGTTTCATCGTCAATGTGAAGGTGCAAGGGATGCAGTAAACCTGCAGTTATTCATCGGAATCTAAAACTGGTTACACAGGATATGCCCATACATAGACACTCAGAAAAGTCAGTTTTCTTGTACTTAAGTCGGCATTGTGCCATTTGTATTTAATTCCGATGCAATTTCCGTGTTTCATCGTCAATGTGAAGGTCCAAGGGATGCAGTAAACCTGCAGTTGTGCATCGTAATTTAAAACTGGTTACACAGGATAGGCTCAAAACATAGACACTCAGAAAAATCAGTGTTCATGTACTTAAGTCGGCATTGTGGCATTTATATATAATTCCGATGCAATTTCCGTGTTTCATCGTCAATGTGAAGGTCCAAGGGATGCAGTAAACCTGCAGTTGTGCATCGGAATCTAAAACTGGTTACACAGGATAGGTTCAAATTATAGACACTCAGAAAAGTCCGTCTTCTTGTACTTAAGTGGGCATTGTGCCATTTGTATTTAATTCCGATGTAGTGTCCGTGTTTCATCGTCAATGTGAAGATCCAAGGGATGCAGTAAACCTGCAGTTGTGCATCGGAATCTACAACTGGTTACACAGGATAGGTTCAAAACATAGACACTCAGAAAAGTCAGTCTTCTTGTACTTAAGTGGGCATTGTGCCATTTGTATTTAATTCCGATGCAGTGTCCGTGTTTCATCGTCAATGTGAAGGTGCAATGGATGCAGTTAACCTGCAGTTGTGCATCGGAATCTAAAACTGGTAACACAGGATAGGCTCAAAACATAGACACTCAGAAACACAGTCTTTTTGTACTTAATACGGCATTGTGCCACTTATATTTAATTCCGATGCAATTTCCGTGTTTCATCGTCAATGTGAAGATCCAAGGGATGCAGTAAAACTGCAGTTGTGCATCGGAATCTAAAACTGGTTACACAGGATAGGCTCAAAACATAGACACTCAGAAAAGTCACTCTTCTTGTACTTAAGTCGGAATTGTGCCATTTGTATTTATTCCGATGCAATTTCCGTGTTTCATCGTCAATGTGAAGGTCCAAGGGATGCAGTAAACCTGCAGTTGTGCATCGGAATCTACAACTGGTTACACAGGATAGGTTCAAATTATAGACACTCAGAAAAGTCCGTCTTCTTGTACTTAAGTGGGCATTGTGCCATTTGTATTTAATTCCGATGCAGTGTCCGTGTTTCATCGTCAATGTGAAGGTGCAATGGATGCAGTTAACCTGCAGTTGTGCATCGGAATCTAAAACTGGTAACACAGGATAGGCTCAAAACATAGACACTCAGAAACACAGTCTTTTTGTACTTAATACGGCATTGTGCCATTCTTATTTAATTCCGATTCAATTTCCGTGTTTCATCGTCAATGTGAAGATCCAAGGGATGCAGTAAAACTGCAGTTTTGCATCGGAATCTAAAACTGGTTACACAGGATAGGCTCAAAACATAGACACTCAGAAAAGTCAGTCTTCTTGTACTTAAGTGGGCTTTGTGCCATTTGTATTTAATTCCGATGCAGTGTCCGTGTTTCATCGTCATTTTGAAGGTGCAAGGGATGCAGTTAACCTGCAGTTGTGCATCGGAATCTAAAACTGGTTACACAGGATAGGCTCAAAACATAGACACTCAGAAAAGTCAGTCTTCTTGTACTTAAGTGGGCATTGTGCCATTTGTATTTAATTCCGATGTAGTGTCCGTGTTTCATCGTCAATGTGAAGATCCAAGGGATGCAGTAAACCTGCAGTTGTGCATCGGAATCTACAACTGGTTACACAGGATAGGTTCAAAACATAGACACTCAGAAAAGTCAGTCTTCTTGTACTTAAGTGGGCATTGTGCCATTTGTATTTAATTCCGATGCAGTGTCCGTGTTTCATCGTCAATGTGAAGGTGCAATGGATGCAGTTAACCTGCAGTTGTGCATCGGAATCTAAAACTGGTAACACAGGATAGGCTCAAAACATAGACACTCAGAAACACAGTCTTTTTGTACTTAATACGGCATTGTGCCACTTATATTTAATTCCGATGCAATTTCCGTGTTTCATCGTCAATGTGAAGATCCAAGGGATGCAGTAAAACTGCAGTTGTGCATCGGAATCTAAAACTGGTTACACAGGATAGGCTCAAAACATAGACACTCAGAAAAGTCACTCTTCTTGTACTTAAGTCGGAATTGTGCCATTTGTATTTATTCCGATGCAATTTCCGTGTTTCATCGTCAATGTGAAGGTCCAAGGGATGCAGTAAACCTGCAGTTGTGCATCGGAATCTACAACTGGTTACACAGGATAGGTTCAAATTATAGACACTCAGAAAAGTCCGTCTTCTTGTACTTAAGTGGGCATTGTGCCATTTGTATTTAATTCCGATGCAGTGTCCGTGTTTCATCGTCAATGTGAAGGTGCAATGGATGCAGTTAACCTGCAGTTGTGCATCGGAATCTAAAACTGGTAACACAGGATAGGCTCAAAACATAGACACTCAGAAACACAGTCTTTTTGTACTTAATACGGCATTGTGCCACTTATATTTAATTCCGATGGAATTTCCGTGTTTCATCGTCAATGAAAAGGTCCAAGGGATGCAGTAAACCTGCAGTTGTGCATCGGAATCTAAAACTGGTTACACATGATAGGCTCAAAACATATACATTCAGAAAAGTCACTCTTCTTGTGCTTAAGTCGGCATTGTGCCATTTGTATTTAATTCCGATGCAATTTCCGTGATTCATCGTCAGTGTGAAGGTCCAAGGGATGCAGTAAACCTGCAGTTGTGCATCGGAATCTAAACCTGGTTAGACATGATAGGCTCAAAGCATAGACACTCAGAAAAGTCCGTCTTCTTGTACTTAAGTCGGCATTGTGACATTTGTATTTAATTCCGATGCAATTTCCGTGTTTCATCGTCAATGTGAAGGTCCAAGGGATGCAGTAAACCTGCAGTTGTGCATCGTAATTTAAAACTGGTTACACAGGATAGGCTCAAAACATAGACACTCAGAAAAATCAGTGTTCTTGTACTTAAGTCTGCATAGTGCCATTTATATATAATTCCTATGCAATTTCCGTGTTTCATCGTCAATGTGAAGGTCCAAGGGATGCAGTAAACCTGCAGTTGTGCATCGGAATCTAAAACTGGTTACACAGGATAGGTTCAGAACATAGACACTCAGAAAAGTCCGTCTTCTTGTACTTAAGTGGGCATTGTGCCATTTGTATTTAATTCCGATGCAGTGTCCGTGTTTCATCGTCAATGTGAAGGTGCAAGGGATGCAGTTAACCTGCAGTTGTGCATCGGAATCTAAAACTGGTAACACAGGATAGGCTCAAATCATAGACACTCAGAAACACAGTCTTTTTGTACTTAAGACGGCATTGTGCAATTTGTATTTAATTCCGATGCAATTTCCGTGTTTCATCGTCAATGTGAAGATCCAAGGGATGCAGTAGAACTGCAGTTGTGCATCGGAATCTAAAGCTGGTTACACAGGATAGGCTCAAAACATAGACACTCAGAAAAGTCCGTCTTCTTGTACTTAAGTGGGCATTGTGCCATTTGTATTTAATTCCGATGCAGTGTCCGTGTTTCATCGTCATAGTGAAGGTGCAAGGGATGCAGTTAACCTGCAGTTGTGCATCGGAATATAAAACTGGTTACACAGGATAGGCTCAAAACATAGACACTCAGAAAAGTCAGTCTTCTTGTACTTAAGTCGGCATTGTGACATTTGTAATTAATTCCGATGCAGTGTCCGTGTTTCATCGACAATGTGAAGATCCAAGGGATGCAGTAAACCTGCAGTTGTGCATCGGAATCTACAACTGGTTACACAGGATAGGTTCAAAACATAGCACTCAGAAAAGTCAGTCTTCTTGTACTTAAGTGGGCATTGTGCCATTTGTATTTAATTTCGATGCAGTGTCCGTGTTTCATCGTCAATATGAAGGTGCAATGGATGCAGATAACCTGCAGTTGTGCATCGGAATCTAAAACTGGTAACACAGGATAGGCTCAAAACATAGACACTCAGAACCACAGTCTTTTTGTACTTCATACAGCATTGTGCCATTTATATTTAGCTACGATGCAATTTCCGTGTTTCATTGTCAATGTGAAGATCCAAGGAATGCAGTAAAACTGCAGTTGTGCATCGGAATCTAAAACTGGTTACACAGGATTGGCTCAAAACATAGACACTCAGAAAAGTCACTCTTCTTGTACTTAAGTCGGCATTGTGCCATTTGTATTTAATTCCGATGCAGTGTCCGTGTTTCATCGTCAATGTGAAGGTGCAAGGGATGCAGTAAACCTGCAGTTATTCATCGGAATCTAAAACTGGTTACACAGGATATGCTCATACATAGACACTCAGAAAAGTCAGTTTTCTTGTACTTAAGTCGGCATTGTGCCATTTGTATTTAATTCCGATGCAATTTCCGTGTTTCATCGTCAATGTGAAGGTCCAAGGGATGCCGTAAACCTGCAGTTGTGCATCGGAATCTAAAACTGGTTACACAGGATAGGTTCAGAACATAGACACTCAGAAAAGTCCGTCTTCTTGTACTTAAGTGGGCATTGTGCCATTTGTATTTAATTCCGATGCAGTGTCCGTTTTTCATCGTCAATGTGAAGGTGCAAGGGATGCAGTTAACCTGCAGTTGTACATCGGAATCTAAAACTGGTAACACAGGATAGGATCAAAACATAGACACTCAGAAACACAGTCTTTTTGTACTTAAGACGGCATTGTGCCATTCTTATTTAATTCCGATTCAATTTCCGTGTTTCATCGTCAATGTGAAGATCCAAGGGATGCAGTAAAACTGCAGTTTTGCATCGGAATCTAAAACTGGTTACACAGGATAGGCTCAAAACATAGACACTCAGAAAAGTCAGTCTTCTTGTACTTAAGTGGGCTTTGTGCCATTTGTATTTAATTCCGATGCAGTGTCCGTGTTTCATCGTCATGGTGAAGGTGCAAGGGATGCAGTTAACCTGCAGTTGTGCATCGGAATCTAAAACTGGATACACAGGATAGTCTCAAAACATAGACACTCAGAAAAGTCAGCCTTCTTGTACTTAAGTGGGCATTGTGCAATTTGTATTTAATTCCGATGTAGTGTCCGTGTTTCATCGTCAATGTGAAGATCCAAGGGATGCAGTAAACCTGCAGTTGTGCATCGGAATCTACAACTGGTTACACAGGATAGGTTCAAAACATAGACACTCAGAAAAGTCAGTCTTCTTGTACTTAAGTGGGCATTGTGCCATTTGTATTTAATTCCGATGCAGTGTCCGTGTTTCATCGTCAATGTGAAGGTGCAATGGATGCAGTTAACCTGCAGTTGTGCATCGGAATCTAAAACTGGTAACACAGGATAGGCTCAAAACATAGACACTCAGAAACACAGTCTTTTTGTACTTAATACGGCATTGTGCCATTTATATTTAATTCCGATGCAATTTCCGTGTTTCATCGTCAATGTGAAGATCCAAGGGATGCAGTAAAACTGCAGTTGTGCATCGGAATCTAAAACTGGTTACACAGGATAGGCTCAAAACATAGACACTCAGAAAAGTCACTCTTCCTGTACTTAAGTCGGAATTGTGCCATTTGTATTTATTCCGATTGTATTTCCGTGTTTCATCGTCAATAAGAAGGTCCAAGGGATGCAGTAAACCTGCAATTGTTCGTCGGAATCTAAAAATGGTTACACAGGATAGGCTCAAACATAAGCAATCAGAAAAGTCAGCCTTCTTGTACTTAAATCGGCATTGTGCCATTTGTATTTAATTCCGATGCAATTTCCGTGTTTCATCGTCAATGTGAAGGTCCAAGGGATGCAGTAAACCTGCAGTTGTGCATCGGAACCTAAAACTGGTTACACAGGATAGGCTCAAAACATGGAGATTCAGATAAGTCAGTTTTCTTGTGCTTAAGTCGGCATTGTGCCAATTGTATTTAATTCCGATGCAATTTCCGTCTTTCATCGTAAATGTGAAGGTACAAGGGATGCAGTAATCCTGCAGTTGTGCATCGGAATCTATAACTGGTTACACAGGATAGGCTCAAAACATAGACACTCAGAAAAGTCAATCTTCTTGTACTTAAGTCGGCATTGTGCCACTTATATTTAATTCCGATGCAATTTCCGTGTTTCATCGTCAATGAAAAGGTCCAAGGGATGCAGTAAACCTGCAGTTGTGCATCGGAATCTAAAACTGGTTACACATGATAGGCTCAAAACATATACATTCAGAAAAGTCACTCTTCTTGTGCTTAAGTCGGCATTGTGCCATTTGTATTTAATTCCGATGCAATTTCCGTGATTCATCGTCAGTGTGAAGGTCCAAGGGATGCAGTAAACCTGCAGTTGTGCATCGGAATCTAAACCTGGTTAGACATGATAGGCTCAAAGCATAGACACTCAGAAAAGTCCGTCTTCTTGTACTTAAGTCGGCATTGTGACATTTGTATTTAATTCCGATGCAATTTCCGTGTTTCATCGTCAATGTGAAGGTCCAAGGGATGCAGTAAACCTGCAGTTGTGCATCGTAATTTAAAACTGGTTACACAGGATAGGCTCAAAACATAGACACTCAGAAAAATCAGTGTTCTTGTACTTAAGTCTGCATTGTGCCATTTATATATAATTCCTATGCAATTTCCGTGTTTCATCGTCAATGTGAAGGTCCAAGGGATGCAGTAAACCTGCAGTTGTGCATCGGAATCTAAAACTGGTTACACAGGATAGGTTCAGAACATAGACACTCAGAAAAGTCCGTCTTCTTGTACTTAAGTGGGCATTGTGCCATTTGTATTTAATTCCGATGCAGTGTCTGTGTTTCATCGTCAATGTGAAGGTGCAAGGGATGCAGTTAACCTGCAGTTGTGCATCGGAATCTAAAACTGGTAACACAGGATAGGCTCAAATCATAGACACTCAGAAACACAGTCTTTTTGTACTTAAGACGGCATTGTGCAATTTGTATTTAATTCCGATGCAATTTCCGTGTTTCATCGTCAATGTGAAGATCCAAGGGATGCAGTAGAACTGCAGTTGTGCATCGGAATCTAAAACTGGTTACACAGGATAGGCTCAAAACATAGACACTCAGAAAAGTCCGTCTTCTTGTACTTAAGTGGGCATTGTGCCATTTGTATTTAATTCCGATGCAGTGTCCGTGTTTCATCGTCATAGTGAAGGTGCAAGGGATGCAGTTAACCTGCAGTTGTGCATCGGAATCTAAAACTGGTTACACAGGATAGGCTCAAAACATAGACACTCAGAAAAGTCAGTCTTCTTGTACTTAAGTCGGCATTGTGCCATTTGTAATTAATTCCGATGCAGTGTCCGTGTTTCATCGACAATGTGAAGATCCAAGGGATGCAGTAAACCTGCAGTTGTGCATCGGAATCTACAACTGGTTACACAGGATAGGTTCAAAACATAGCACTCAGAAAAGTCAGTCTTCTTGTACTTAAGTGGGCATTGTGCCATTTGTATTTAATTCCGATGCAGTGTCCGTGTTTCATCGTCAATATGAAGGTGCAATGGATGCAGATAACCTGCAGTTGTGCATCGGAATCTAAAACTGGTAACACAGGATAGGCTCAAAACATAGACACTCAGAAACACAGTCTTTTTGTACTTAATACAGCATTGTGCCATTTATATTTAGCTCCGATGCAATTTGCGTGTTTCATTGTCAATGTGAAGATCCAAGGGATGCAGTAAAACTGCAGTTGTGCATCGGAATCTAAACCTGGTTAGACATGATAGGCTCAAAGCATAGACACTCAGAAAAGTCCGTCTTCTTGTACTTAAGTGGGCATTGTGCCATTTGTATTTAATTCCGATGCAGTGTCCGTGTTTCATCGTCATGGTGAAGGAGCAAGGGATGCAGTTAACCTGCAGTTGTGCATCGGAATCTAAAACTGGTTAAACAGGATAGGCTCAAAACATAGACAATCAGAAAAGTCAGTCTTCTTGTGCTTAAGTCGGCATTGTGCCATTTGTATTTAATTCCGATGCAATTTCCGTGATTCATCGTCAGTGTGAAGGTCCAAGGGATGCAGTAATCCTGCAGTTGTGCATCGGAATCTAAACCTGGTTAGACATGATAGGCTCAAAGCATAGACACTTAGAAAAGTCCGTCTTCTTGTACTTAAGTCGGCATTGTGACATTTGTATTTAATTCCGATGCAATTTCCGTGTTTCATCGTCAATGTGAAGGTCCAAGGGATGCAGTAAACCTGCAGTTGTGCATTGGAATCTACAACTGGTTACACAGGATAGTTTCAAAACATAGAAACTCAGAAAAATCCGTCTTCTTGTACTTAAGTGGGCATTGTGCCATTTGTATTTAGTTCCGATGCAGTGTCCGTGTTTCATCGTCAATGTCAAGGTGCAAGGGATGCAGTTAACCTGCAGATGTGCATCGGAATCTAAAACTGGTAACACAGGGTAGGCTCAAAACATAGACACTCAGAAACACAGTCTTTTTGTACTGAAGACGGCATTGTGCCAGTTGTATTTAATTCCGATGCAATTTCCGTGTTTCATCGTCAATGTGAAGTTCCAAGGGATGCGGTAAAACTGCAGTTGTGCATCGGAATCTAAAACTGGTTACACAGGATAGGCTCAAAACATAGATACTCAGAAAAGTCAGTCTTCTTGTACTTAAGTCGGAATTGTGCCATTTGTATTTATTCCGATTGTATTTCCGTGTTTCATCATCAATGAGAAGGTCTAAGGGATGCAGTAAACCTGCAGTTGTGCATCGGAATCTAAAATTGGTTACACAGGATAGGCTCAAAGCATAGACACTCAGAAAAGTCAGTCTTCTTGTACCTAAGTGGGCATTGTGCCATTTGTATTTAATTCCGATGCAGTGTCCGTGTTTCATCGACAATGTGAAGGTGCAAGGGATGCAGTAAACCTGCAGTTGTGCATCGGAATCTAAAACTGGTTACATAGGATAGGCTCAAAACATAGACACTCAGAATAGTCAGTCTTCTTGTACTTAAGTTTGCATTGTGCCATTTGTATTTAATGCCGATGCAATTTCCGTGTTTCATCGTCAATGTGAAGGTCCAAGGGATGCAGTAAACCTGCAGTTGTGCATCGGAATCAAAAACTGGTTACACAGGATAGGCTCAAAACATAGACACTCAGAAAATTCTGTCTTCTTGTACTTAAGTCCGCATTGTGCCATTTGTATTTATTTCCGATTGTATTTCCGTGTTTCATCGTCAATGAGAAGGTCCAAGGGTGCAGTAAACCTGCAGTTGTTCATCGGAATCTAAAACTGGTTACACAGGATAGGCTCAAAACATAGACACTCAGAAAAGCCAGTCTTCTTGTACTTAAGTCGGCATTGTGCTATTTGTATTTAATTCCGATGGAATATCCGTGTTTCATCGTCAATGTGAATGTCCAAGGGATGCAGTAAACCTGCAGTTGTGCATCGGAATCTAAAAGTGGCTTCACAGGCTAGGCTCCAAACATAGACACTCAGAAATTGTCAGTCTTCTTCTACTTAAGTCGGCATTGAGCCATTTGTATTTAATTCAGATTGTATTTCCGTGTTTCATCGACAATGTGAAGGTACAAGGGATGCAGTAAACCTGCAGTTGTGCATCGGAATCAAAAACTGGTTACACAGGGTAGGCTCAAAACATAGGCACTCAGAAATTGTCAGTCTTCTTCTACTTACGTCGGCATTGTGCAATTTGTATTTAATTCAGATTGTATTTCCGTGTTTCATCGACAATGTGAAGGTCCAAGGGATGCAGTAAACCTGTAGTTGTTCATCGGAATCTAAAAATGGTTACACAGGATAGGCTCAAAACATAAGAACTCAGAAAAGTCAGTCTTCTTGTACTTAAATCGGCATTGTGCCATTTGTATTTAATTCCGAAGCAAAATCCGTGTTTCATCGTCAATGTGAAGGTCCATGGGATACAGTAAACCTGCAGTTGTGCATCGGAACCTAAAACTGGTTACACAGGATAGGCTCAAGACATAGAGATTCAGATAAGTCAGTTTTCTTGTACTTAAGTGGGCATTGTGCCATTTGCATTTAATTCCAATGCAGTGTCCGTGTTTCATCGACAATGTGAAGATCCAAGGGATGCAGTAAACCTGCAGTTGTGCATCGGAATCTACAACTGGTTACACAGGATAGGTTCAAATCATAGACACTCAGAAAAGTCAGTCTTCTTGTACTTAAGTGGGCATTGTGCCATTTGTATTTAATTCCGATGCAGTGTCCGTGTTTCATCGTCAATGTGAAGGTGCAATGGATGCAGTTAACCTGCAATTGTGCATCGGAATCTAAAACTGGTAACACAGGATAGGCTCAAAACATAGACACTCAGAAACACAGTCTTTTTGTACTTAATACGGTATTGTGCCATTTATATTTAATTCCGATGCAATTTCGTGTTTCATCGTCAATGTGAAGATCCAAGGGATGCAGTAAACCTGCAGTTGTGCATCGGAATCTAAAACTGGTTACACAGGATAGGCTCAAAACATAGACACACAGAAAAGTCAGTCTTCTTGTACTTAAGTCGGAATTGTGCCATTTGTATTTATTCCGATTGTATTTCCGTGTTTCATCGTCAATAAGAAGGTCCAAGGGTGCAGTAAACCTGCAATTGTTCGTCGGAATCTAAAAATGGTTACACAGGATAGGCTCAAACATAAGCACTCAGAAAAGTCAGCCTTCTTGTACTTAAATCGGTATTGTGCCATTTGTATTTAATTCCGATGCAATTTCCGTGCTTCATCGTCAATGTGAAGGTCCAAGGGATGCAGTAAACCTGAAGTTGTGCATCGGAACCTAAAACTGGTTACACAGGATAATCTCAAAACATGGAGATTCAGATAAGTCAGTTTTCTTATGCTTAAGTCGGCATTGTGACAATTGTATTTAATTCCGATGCAATTTCCGTCTTTCATCTTAAATGTGAAGGTACAAGGGATGCAGTAATCCTGCAGTTCTGCATCGGAATCTAAAACTGGTTACACAGGATAGGCTCAAAACATAGACACTCAGAAAAGTCAATCTTCTTGTACTGAAGTCGGCATTGTGCCACTTATATTTAATTCCGATGCAATTTCCGTGTTTCATCGTCAATGAAAAGGTCCAAGGGATGCAGTAAACCTGCAGTTGTGCATCGGAATCTAAAACTGGTTACACATGATAGGCTCAAAACATATACATTCAGAAAAGTCAGTCTTCTTGTACTTAAGTCGGAATGGTGCCATTTGTATTTAATTCCGATGCAATTTCCGTGTTTCATCGATAATGTGAAGGTCCAAGGAATGCAGTATACCTGCAGTTGTGCATCGGAATCTAAAACTGGTTAAACAGGATAGTCTCAAAACATAGACAATCACAAAAGTCAGTCTTCTTGTGCTTAAGTCGGCATTGTGCCATTTGTATTTAATTCCGATGCAATTTCCGTGATTCATCGTCAGTGTGAAGGTCCAAGGGATGCAGTAAACCTGCAGTTGTGCATCGGAATCTAAACCTGGTTAGACATGATAGGCTCAAAGCATAGACACTCAAAAAGTCCGTCTTCTTGTACTTAAGTCGGCATTGTGATATTTGTATTTAATTCCGATACAATTTCCGTGTTTCATCGTCAATGTGAAGGTCCAAGGGATGCAGTAAACCTGTAGTTGTGCATCGGAATCTACAACTGGTTACACAGGATAGGTTCAAAACATAGAAACTCAGAAAAGTCCGTCTTCTTGTACTTAAGTGGGCATTGTGCCATTTGTATTTAATTCCGATGCAGTGTCCGTGTTTCATGGTCAATGTGAAGGTCCAAGGGATGCAGTTAACCTGCAGTTGTGCATCGGAATCTAGAACTGGTAACACAGGATAGGCTCAAAACATAGACACTCACAAACACAGTCTTTTTGTACTTAAGACGGCACTGTGCCATTTGTATTTAATTCCGATTCAATTTCCGTGTTTCATCGTCAATGTGAAGTTCCAAGGGATGCGGTAAAACTGCAGTTGTGCATCGGAATCTAAAACTGGTTACACAGGATAGGCTCAAAACATAGATACTCAGAAAAGTCAGTCTTCTTGTACTTAAGTCGGAATTGTGCCATTTGTATTTATTCCGATTGTATTTCCGTGTTTCATCATCAATGAGAAGGTCTAAGGGATGCAGTAAACCTGCAGTTGTGCATCGGAATCTAAAATTGGTTACACAGGATAGGCTCAAAGCATAGACACTCAGAAAAGTCAGTCTTCTTGTACCTAAGTGGGCATTGTGCCATTTGTATTTAATTCCGATGCAGTGTCCGTGTTTCATCGACAATGTGAAGGTGCAAGGGATGCAGTAAACCTGCAGTTGTGCATCGGAATCTAAAACTGGTTACATAGGATAGGCTCAAAACATAGACACTCAGAATAGTCAGTCTTCTTGTACTTAAGTTTGCATTGTGCCATTTGTATTTAATGCCGATGCAATTTCCGTGTTTCATCGTCAATGTGAAGGTCCAAGGGATGCAGTAAACCTGCAGTTGTGCATCGGAATCAAAAACTGGTTACACAGGATAGGCTCAAAACATAGACACTCAGAAAATTCTGTCTTCTTGTACTTAAGTCCGCATTGTGCCATTTGTATTTATTTCCGATTGTATTTCCGTGTTTCATCGTCAATGAGAAGGTCCAAGGGTGCAGTAAACCTGCAGTTGTTCATCGGAATCTAAAACTGGTTACACAGGATAGGCTCAAAACATAGACACTCAGAAAAGCCAGTCTTCTTGTACTTAAGTCGGCATTGTGCTATTTGTATTTAATTCCGATGGAATATCCGTGTTTCATCGTCAATGTGAATGTCCAAGGGATGCAGTAAACCTGCAGTTGTGCATCGGAATCTAAAAGTGGCTTCACAGGCTAGGCTCCAAACATAGACACTCAGAAATTGTCAGTCTTCTTCTACTTAAGTCGGCATTGAGCCATTTGTATTTAATTCAGATTGTATTTCCGTGTTTCATCGACAATGTGAAGGTACAAGGGATGCAGTAAACCTGCAGTTGTGCTTCGGAATCAAAAACTGGTTACACAGGGTAGGCTCAAAACATAGGCACTCAGAAATTGTCAGTCTTCTTCTACTTACGTCGGCATTGTGCAATTTGTATTTAATTCAGATTGTATTTCCGTGTTTCATCGACAATGTGAAGGTCCAAGGGATGCAGTAAACCTGTAGTTGTTCATCGGAATCTAAAAATGGTTACACAGGATAGGCTCAAAACATAAGAACTCAGAAAAGTCAGTCTTCTTGTACTTAAATCGGCATTGTGCCATTTGTATTTAATTCCGAAGCAAAATCCGTGTTTCATCGTCAATGTGAAGGTCCATGGGATGCAGTAAACCTGCAGTTGTGCATCGGAACCTAAAACTGGTTACACAGGATAGGCTCAAGACATAGAGATTCAGATAAGTCAGTTTTCTTGTACTTAAGTGGGCATTGTGCCATTTGCATTTAATTCCAATGCAGTGTCCGTGTTTCATCGACAATGTGAAGATCCAAGGGATGCAGTAAACCTGCAGTTGTGCATCGGAATCTACAACTGGTTACACAGGATAGGTTCAAATCATAGACACTCAGAAAAGTCAGTCTTCTTGTACTTAAGTGGGCATTGTGCCATTTGTATTTAATTCCGATGCAGTGTCCGTGTTTCATCGTCAATGTGAAGGTGCAATGGATGCAGTTAACCTGCAATTGTGCATCGGAATCTAAAACTGGTAACACAGGATAGGCTCAAAACATAGACACTCAGAAACACAGTCTTTTTGTACTTAATACGGTATTGTGCCATTTATATTTAATTCCGATGCAATTTCGTGTTTCATCGTCAATGTGAAGATCCAAGGGATGCAGTAAACCTGCAGTTGTGCATCGGAATCTAAAACTGGTTACACAGGATAGGCTCAAAACATAGACACACAGAAAAGTCAGTCTTCTTGTACTTAAGTCGGAATTGTGCCATTTGTATTTATTCCGATTGTATTTCCGTGTTTCATCGTCAATAAGAAGGTCCAAGGGATGCAGTAAACCTGCAATTGTTCGTCGGAATCTAAAAATGGTTACACAGGATAGGCTCAAACATAAGCACTCAGAAAAGTCAGCCTTCTTGTACTTAAATCGGTATTGTGCCATTTGTATTTAATTCCGATGCAATTTCCGTGCTTCATCGTCAATGTGAAGGTCCAAGGGATGCAGTAAACCTGAAGTTGTGCATCGGAACCTAAAACTGGTTACACAGGATAATCTCAAAACATGGAGATTCAGATAAGTCAGTTTTCTTATGCTTAAGTCGGCATTGTGACAATTGTATTTAATTCCGATGCAATTTCCGTCTTTCATCGTAAATGTGAAGGTACAAGGGATGCAGTAATCCTGCAGTTCTGCATCGGAATCTAAAACTGGTTACACAGGATAGGCTCAAAACATAGACACTCAGAAAAGTCAATCTTCTTGTACTGAAGTCGGCATTGTGCCACTTATATTTAATTCCGATGCAATTTCCGTGTTTCATCGTCAATGAAAAGGTCCAAGGGATGCAGTAAACCTGCAGTTGTGCATCGGAATCTAAAACTGGTTACACATGATAGGCTCAAAACATATACATTCAGAAAAGTCAGTCTTCTTGTACTTAAGTCGGAATGGTGCCATTTGTATTTAATTCCGATGCAATTTCCGTGTTTCATCGATAATGTGAAGGTCCAAGGAATGCAGTATACCTGCAGTTGTGCATCGGAATCTAAAACTGGTTAAACAGGATAGTCTCAAAACATAGACAATCACAAAAGTCAGTCTTCTTGTGCTTAAGTCGGCATTGTGCCATTTGTATTTAATTCCGATGCAATTTCCGTGATTCATCGTCAGTGTGAAGGTCCAAGGGATGCAGTAAACCTGCAGTTGTGCATCGGAATCTAAACCTGGTTAGACATGATAGGCTCAAAGCATAGACACTCAAAAAGTCCGTCTTCTTGTACTTAAGTCGGCATTGTGATATTTGTATTTAATTCCGATACAATTTCCGTGTTTCATCGTCAATGTGAAGGTCCAAGGGATGCAGTAAACCTGTAGTTGTGCATCGGAATCTACAACTGGTTACACAGGATAGGTTCAAAACATAGAAACTCAGAAAAGTCCGTCTTCTTGTACTTAAGTGGGCATTGTGCCATTTGTATTTAATTCCGATGCAGTGTCCGTGTTTCATGGTCAATGTGAAGGTCCAAGGGATGCAGTTAACCTGCAGTTGTGCATCGGAATCTAGAACTGGTAACACAGGATAGGCTCAAAACATAGACACTCACAAACACAGTCTTTTTGTACTTAAGACGGCACTGTGCCATTTGTATTTAATTCCGATTCAATTTCCGTGTTTCATCGTCAATGTGAAGTTCCAAGGGATGCGGTAAAACTGCAGTTGTGCATCGGAATCTAAAACTGGTTACACAGGATAGGCTCAAAACATAGATACTCAGAAAAGTCAGTCTTCTTGTACTTAAGTCGGAATTGTGCCATTTGTATTTATTCCGATTGTATTTCCGTGTTTCATCATCAATGAGAAGGTCTAAGGGATGCAGTAAACCTGCAGTTGTGCATCGGAATCTAAAATTGGTTACACAGGATAGGCTCAAAGCATAGACACTCAGAAAAGTCAGTCTTCTTGTACCTAAGTGGGCATTGTGCCATTTGTATTTAATTCCGATGGAATATCCGTGTTTCATCGTCAATGTGAATGTCCAAGGGATGCAGTAAACCTGCAGTTGTGCATCGGAATCTAAAAGTGGCTTCACAGGCTAGGCTCCAAACATAGACACTCAGAAATTGTCAGTCTTCTTCCACTTAAGTCGGCATTGAGCCATTTGTATTTAATTCAGATTGTATTTCCGTGTTTCATCGACAATGTGAAGGTACAAGGGATGCAGTAAACCTGCAGTTGTGCATCGGAATCAAAAACTGGTTACACAGGGTAGGCTCAAAACATAGGCACTCAGAAATTGTCAGTCTTCTTCTACTTACGTCGGCATTGTGCAATTTGTATTTAATTCAGATTGTATTTCCGTGTTTCATCGACAATGTGAAGGTCCAAGGGATGCAGTAAACCTGTAGTTGTTCATCGGAATCTAAAAATGGTTACACAGGATAGGCTCAAAACATAAGAACTCAGAAAAGTCAGTCTTCTTGTACTTAAATCGGCATTGTGCCATTTGTATTTAATTCCGAAGCAAAATCCGTGTTTCATCGTCAATGTGAAGGTCCATGGGATGCAGTAAACCTGCAGTTGTGCATCGGAACCTAAAACTGGTTACACAGGATAGGCTCAAGACATAGAGATTCAGATAAGTCAGTTTTCTTGTACTTAAGTGGGCATTGTGCCATTTGCATTTAATTCCAATGCAGTGTCCGTGTTTCATCGACAATGTGAAGATCCAAGGGATGCAGTAAACCTGCAGTTGTGCATCGGAATCTACAACTGGTTACACAGGATAGGTTCAAATCATAGACACTCAGAAAAGTCAGTCTTCTTGTACCTAAGTGGGCATTGTGCCATTTGTATTTAATTCCGATGCAGTGTCCGTGTTTCATCGACAATGTGAAGGTGCAAGGGATGCAGTAAACCTGCAGTTGTGCATCGGAATCTAAAACTGGTTACATAGGATAGGCTCAAAACATAGACACTCAGAATAGTCAGTCTTCTTGTACTTAAGTTTGCATTGTGCCATTTGTATTTAATGCCGATGCAATTTCCGTGTTTCATCGTCAATGTGAAGGTCCAAGGGATGCAGTAAACTTGCAGTTGTGCATCGGAATCAAAAACTGGTTACACAGGATAGGCTCAAAACATAGACACTCAGAAAATTCTGTCTTCTTGTACTTAAGTCCGCATTGTGCCATTTGTATTTATTTCCGATTGTATTTCCGTGTTTCATCGTCAATGAGAAGGTCCAAGGGTGCAGTAAACCTGCAGTTGTTCATCGGAATCTAAAACTGGTTACACAGGATAGGCTCAAAACATAGACACTCAGAAAAGCCAGTCTTCTTGTACTTAAGTCGGCATTGTGCTATTTGTATTTAATTCCGATGGAATATCCGTGTTTCATCGTCAATGTGAATGTCCAAGGGATGCAGTAAACCTGCAGTTGTGCATCGGAATCTAAAAGTGGCTTCACAGGCTAGGCTCCAAACATAGACACTCAGAAATTGTCAGTCTTCTTCTACTTAAGTCGGCATTGAGCCATTTGTATTTAATTCAGATTGTATTTCCGTGTTTCATCGACAATGTGAAGGTACAAGGGATGCAGTAAACCTGCAGTTGTGCATCGGAATCAAAAACTGGTTACACAGGGTAGGCTCAAAACATAGGCACTCAGAAATTGTCAGTCTTCTTCTACTTACGTCGGCATTGTGCAATTTGTATTTAATTCAGATTGTATTTCCGTGTTTCATCGACAATGTGAAGGTCCAAGGGATGCAGTAAACCTGTAGTTGTTCATCGGAATCTAAAAATGGTTACACAGGATAGGCTCAAAACATAAGAGCTCAGAAAAGTCAGTCTTCTTGTACTTAAATCGGCATTGTGCCATTTGTATTTAATTCCGAAGCAAAATCCGTGTTTCATCGTCAATGTGAAGGTCCATGGGATGCAGTAAACCTGCAGTTGTGCATCGGAACCTAAAACTGGTTACACAGGATAGGCTCAAAACATAGAGATTCAGATAAGTCAGTTTTCTTGTACTTAAGTGGGCATTGTGCCATTTGCATTTAATTCCAATGCAGTGTCCGTGTTTCATCGACAATGTGAAGATCCAAGGGATGCAGTAAACCTGCAGTTGTGCATCGGAATCTACAACTGGTTACACAGGATAGGTTCAAATCATAGACACTCAGAAAAGTCAGTCTTCTTGTACTTAAGTGGGCATTGTGCCATTTGTATTTAATTCCGATGCAGTGTCCGTGTTTCATCGTCAATGTGAAGGTGCAATGGATGCAGTTAACCTGCAATTGTGCATCGGAATCTAAAACTGGTAACACAGGATAGGCTCAAAACATAGACACTCAGAAACACAGTCTTTTTGTACTTAATACGGTATTGTGCCATTTATATTTAATTCCGATGCAATTTCGTGTTTCATCGTCAATGTGAAGATCCAAGGGATGCAGTAAACCTGCAGTTGTGCATCGGAATGTAAAACTGGTTACACAGGAGAGGCTCAAAACATAGACACACAGAAAAGTCAGTCTTCTTGTACTTAAGTCGGAATTGTGCCATTTGTATTTATTCCGATTGTATTTCCGTGTTTCATCGTCAATAAGAAGGTCCAAGGGATGCAGTAAACCTGCAATTGTTCGTCGGAATCTAAAAATGGTTACACAGGATAGGCTCAAACATAAGCACTCAGAAAAGTCAGCCTTCTTGTACTTAAATCGGTATTGTGCCATTTGTATTTAATTCCGATGCAATTTCCGTGCTTCATCGTCAATGTGAAGGTCCAAGGGATGCAGTAAACCTGAAGTTGTGCATCGGAACCTAAAACTGGTTACACAGGATAATCTCAAAACATGGAGATTCAGATAAGTCAGTTTTCTTATGCTTAAGTCGGCATTGTGACAATTGTATTTAATTCCGATGCAATTTCCGTCTTTCATCGTAAATGTGAAGGTACAAGGGATGCAGTAATCCTGCAGTTCTGCATCGGAATCTAAAACTGGTTACACAGGATAGGCTCAAAACATAGACACTCAGAAAAGTCAATCTTCTTGTACTGAAGTCGGCATTGTGCCACTTATATTTAATTCCGATGCAATTTCCGTGTTTCATCGTCAATGAAAAGGTCCAAGGGATGCAGTAAACCTGCAGTTGTGCATCGGAATCTAAAACTGGTTACACATGATAGGCTCAAAACATATACATTCAGAAAAGTCAGTCTTCTTGTACTTAAGTCGGAATGGTGCCATTTGTATTTAATTCCGATGCAATTTCCGTGTTTCATCGATAATGTGAAGGTCCAAGGAATGCAGTATACCTGCAGTTGTGCATCGGAATCTAAAACTGGTTAAACAGGATAGTCTCAAAACATAGACAATCACAAAAGTCAGTCTTCTTGTGCTTAAGTCGGCATTGTGCCATTTGTATTTAATTCCGATGCAATTTCCGTGATTCATCGTCAGTGTGAAGGTCCAAGGGATGCAGTAAACCTGCAATTGTGCATCGGAATCTAAACCTGGTTAGACATGATAGGCTCAAAGCATAGACACTCAAAAAGTCCGTCTTCTTGTACTTAAGTCGGCATTGTGATATTTGTATTTAATTCCGATACAATTTCCGTGTTTCATCGTCAATGTGAAGGTCCAAGGGATGCAGTAAACCTGTAGTTGTGCTTCGGAATCTACAACTGGTTACACAGGATAGGTTCAAAACATAGAAACTCAGAAAAGTCCGTCTTCTTGTACTTAAGTGGGCATTGTGCCATTTGTATTTAATTCCGATGCAGTGTCCGTGTTTCATGGTCAATGTGAAGGTCCAAGGGATGCAGTTAACCTGCAGTTGTGCATCGGAATCTAGAACTGGTAACACAGGATAGGCTCAAAACATAGACACTCACAAACACAGTCTTTTTGTACTTAAGACGGCACTGTGCCATTTGTATTTAATTCCGATTCAATTTCCGTGTTTCATCGTCAATGTGAAGTTCCAAGGGATGCGGTAAAACTGCAGTTGTGCATCGGAATCTAAAACTGGTTACACAGGATAGGCTCAAAACATAGATACTCAGAAAAGTCAGTCTTCTTGTACTTAAGTCGGCATTGTGCAATTTGTATTTAATTCCGATGCAATCTCCGTGTTTCAACGTCAATTTGAAGGTCCAAGGGATGCAGTAAAACTGCAGTTGTGCATCGGAATCTAAAACTGGTTACACAGGATAGGCTCAAAACATAGACACTCAGAAAAGTCAGTCTTCTTGTACTTAAATCCGCATTGTGCCATTTGTATTTAATTCCGATTGTATTTCCGTGTTTCATCGTCAATGAGACGGTCCAAGGGTGCAGTAAACCGGCAGTTGTTCATCGGAATCTAAAAATGGTTACACAGGATAGGCTCAAAGCATAAGAACTCAGAAAAGTCAGTCTTCTTGTACTTAAATCGGCATTGTGCCATTTGTGTTTAATTCCGATGCAATTTCCGTGTTTCATCGTCAATGTGAAGGTCCAAGCGATGCAGTAAACCTGCAGTTGTGCATCGGAACCTAAAACTGGTTACACAGGATAGGCTCAAAACATAGAGATTCAGATAAGTCAGTTTTCTTGTACTTAAGTCCGCATTGTGCCATTTGTATTTAATTCCGATTGTATTTCCGTGTTTCATCGTCAATGAGAAGGTCCAAGGGTGCAGTAAACCTGCAGTTGTTCATCGAAATCTAAAACTGGTTACACAGGATAGGCTCAAAACATAGACACTCAGAAAAGTCAGTCTTCTTGTACTTAAGTCGGCATTGTGCAATTTGTATTTAATTCCGATGCAATATCCGTGTTTCATCGTCAATGTGAAGGTCCAAGGGATGCAGTAAACCTGCAGTTGTGCATCGGAATCTAAAAGTGGTTTCAAGGGTAGGCTTAGAATATAGACACTCAGAAAAGTCAGTCTTCTTGTACTTAAGTCGGCATTGTGCAATTTGTATTTAATTCCAATGCAATTTCCGTGTTTCATCGTCAATGTGAAGTTCCAAGGGATGCAGTAAACCTGCAGTTGTGCATCGGAATGTAAAACTGGGTACACAGGATAGGCTCAAAACATAGACACTCAGAAAGGTCAGTCTTCTTGTACTTAAGTGGGCATTGTGCCATTTGTATTTAATTCCGATGCAATTTCCGTGTTTCATCGTCAATGTGATGGTACAAGGGATGCAGTAAACCTGCAGTTGTGCATCGGAATCAAAAACTGGTTACACAGGGTAGGCTCAAAACATAGACACTCAGAAAAGTCAGTCTTCTTGTACTTAAGTCGGCATTGTGCCATTTGTATTTAATTCAGATTGTATTTCCGTGTTTCATCGACAATGTGAAGGTCCAAGGGATGCAGTAAACCTGCAGTTGTTCATCGGAACCTAAAACTGGTTACACAGGATAGGCTCAAAACATGGAGATTCAGATAAGTCAGTTTTCTTGTGCTTAAGTCGGCATTGTGCCAATTGTATTTAATTCCCATGTAATTTCCGTCTTTCATCGTAAATGTGAAGGTACAAGGGATGCAGTAATCCTGCAGTTCTGCATCGGAATCTAAAACTGGTTACACAGAATAGGCTCAAAACATAGTCACTCAGAAAAGTCAATCTTCTTGTACTTAAGTCGGCATTGTGCCACTTATATTTAATTCCGATGCAATTTCCGTGTTTCATCGTCAATGAAAAGGTCCAAGGGATGCAGTAAACCTGCAGTTGTGCATCGGAATCTAAAACTGGTTACACATGATAGGCTCAAAACATATACATTCAGAAAAGTCAGTCTTCTTGTACTTAAGTCGGAATGGTGCCATTTGTATTTAATTCCGATGCAATTTCCGTGTTTCATCGTTAATGTGAAGGTCCAAGGAATGCAGTACACCTGCAGTTGTGCATCGGAATCTAAAACTGGTTAAACAGGATAGGCTCAAAACATAGACAATCAGAAAAGTCAGTCTTCTTGTGCTTAAGTCGGCATTGTGACATTTCTATTTAATTCCGATGCATTTTCCCTGATTCATCGTCAGTGTGAAGGTGCAAGGGATGCAGTAAACCTGCAGTTGTGCATCGGAATCTAAACCTGGTTAGACATGATAGGCTCAAAGCATAGACACTCAGAAAAGTCCGTCTTCTTGTACTTAAGTCGGCATTGTGACATTTGTATTTAATTCCGATGCAATTTCCGTGTTTCATCAATGTGAGGGTCCAAGGGATGCAGTAAACCTGCAGTTGTGCATCGGAATCTAAAACTGGTAACACAGGATAGGCTCAAAACATAGACACTCAGAAACACAGCCTTTTTGTACTTAAGACGGCATTGTGCCATTTGTATTTATTCCGATTGTATTTCCGTGTTTCGTCGTCAATGAGAAGGTCCAAGGGATGCAGTAAACCTGCAGTTGTCCATCGGAATCTAAAAATGGTTACACAGGATAGGCTCAAAGCATAAGAACTCAGAAAAGTCAGTCTTCTTGTACTTAAATCGGCATTGTGCCATTTGTATTCAATTCCGATGCAATTTCCGTGTTTCATCGTCAATGTGAAGGTCCAAGGGATGCAGTAAACCTGCAGTTGTGCATCGGAACCTAAAACTGGTTACACAGGATAGGCTCAAAACATAGAGATTCAGATAAGTCAGTTTTCTTGTACTTAAGTCCGCATTGTGCCATTTGTATTTAATTCCGATTGTATTTCCGTGTTTCATCGTCAATGAGAAGGTCCAAGGGATGCAGTAAACCTGCAGTTGTGCATCGCAATCTAAAACTGGTAACACAGGATAGGCTCAAAACATAGACACTCAGAAACACAGTCTTTTTGTACTTAAGACGGCATTGTGCCATTTGTATTTAATTCCGATGCAATTTCCGTGTTTCATCGTCAATGTAAAGTTCCAAGGGATGCGGTAAAACTGCAGTTGTGCATCGGAATGTAAAACTGGGTACACAGGATAGGCTCAAAACATAGACACTCAGAAAAGTCAGTCTTCTTGTACTTAAGTGGGCATTGTGCCATTTGTATTTAATTCCGATGCAATTTCCGTGTTTCATCGTCAATGTGAAGGTACAAGGGATGCAGTAAACCTGCAGTTGTGCATCGGAATCAAAAACTGGTTACACAGGGTAGGCTCAAAACATAGACACTCAGAAAAGTCAGTCTTCTTGTACTTAAGTCGGCATTCTGCCATTTGTATTTAATTCAGATTATATTTCCGTGTTTCATTGACAAAGTGAAGGTCCAAGGGATGCAGTAAACCTGCAGTTGTTCATCGGAATCTAAAAATGGTTACACAGGATAGGCTCAAAACGTAAGAACTCAAAGAAGTCAGTCTTCTTGTACTTAAATCGGCATTGTGCCATTTGTATTTAATTCCGATGCAATTTCCGTGTTTCATCGTCAATGTGAAGGTCCAAGGGATGCAGTAAACCTGCAGTTGTGCATCGGAACCTAAAACTGGTTACACAGGATAGGCTCAAAACATAGAGATTCAGATAAGTCAGTTTTCTTGTACTTATGTGGGCATTGTGACATTTGTAATTAATTCCGATGCAGTGTCCGTGTTTCATCGACAATGTGAAGATCCAAGGGATGCAGTAAACCTGCAGTTGTGCATCGGAATCAACAACTGGTTACACAGGATAGGTTCAAAACATAGACACTCAGAAAAGTCAGTCTTCTTGTACGTAAGTGGGCATTGTGCCATTTGTATTTAATTCCGATGCAGTGTCCGTGTTTCATCGTCAATGTGAAGGTGCAATGGATGCAGTTAACCTGCAGTTGTGCATCGGAATCTAAAACTGGTAACACAGGATAGGCTCAAAACATAGACACTCAGAAACACAGTCTTCTTGTACTTAAATCGGCATTGTGCCATTTGTATTTAATTCCGATGCAATTTCCGTGTTTCATCATCAATGTGAAGGTCCAAGGGATGCAGTAAACCTGCAGTTGTGCATCGGAACCTAAAACTGGTTACACAGGATGGGCTCACAACATGGAGATTCAGATAAGTCAGTTTTCTTCTGCTTAAGTCGGCATTGTGCCAATTGTATTTAATTCCGATGCAATTTCCGTCTTTCATCGTAAATGTGAAGGTACAAGGGATGCAGTAATCCTGCAGTTCTGCATCGGAATCTAAAACTGGTTACACAGGATAGGCTCAAAACATAGACACTCAGAAAAGTCAATCTTCTTGTACTTAAGTCGGCATTGTGCCACTTATATTTAATTCCGATGCAATTTCCGTGTTTCATCGTCAATGAAAAGGTCCAAGGGATGCAGTAAACCTGCAGTTGTGCATCGGAATCTAAAACTGGTTACACATGATAGGCTCAAAACATATACATTCAGAAAAGTCAGTCTTCTTGTACATAAGTCGGAATGGTGCCATTTGTATTTAATTCCGATGCAATTTCCGTATTTCATCGTTAATGTGAAGGTCCAAGGAATGCATTATACCTGCAGTTGTGCATCGGAATCTAAAACTGGTTAAATAGGATAGGCTCAAAAATAGACAATCAGAAAAGTCAGTCTTCTTGTGCTTAAGTCGGCATTGTGACATTTCTATTTAATTCCGATGCAAATTCCGTGATTCATCGTCAGTGTGAAGGTCCAAGGGATGCAGTAAACCTGCAGTTGTGCATCGGAATCTAAACCTGGTTAGACATGATAGGCTCAAAGCATAGACACTCAGAAAAGTCCGTCTTCTTGTGCTTAAGTCGGCATTGTGACATTTGTATTTAATTCCGATGAAATTTCCGTGTTTCATCGTCAATGTGAAGGTCCAAGGGATGCAGTAAACCTGCAGTTGTGCATCGGAATCTGAAACTGGTAACACAGGATAGGTTCAAAACATAGACACTCAGAAACACAGTCTTTTTGTACTTAAGACGGCATTGTGCCATTTGTATTTAATTCCGATGCAATTTCCGTGTTTCATCGTCAATGTGAAGTTCCAAGGGATGCGGTGAAACTGCAGTTGTGCTTCGGAATCTAAAACTGGTTACACAGGATAGGCTCAAAACATAGATACTCAGAAACACAGTCTTCTTGTACTTAAATCGGCATTGTGCCATTTGTATTTAATTCCGATGCAATTTCCGTGTTTCATCGTCAATGTGAAGGTCCAAGGTATGCAGTAAACCTGCAGTTGTGCATCGGAACCTAAAACTGGTTACACAGGATAGGCTCAAAACATGGAGATTCAGATAAGTCAGTTTTCTTGTGCTTAAGTCGGCATTGTGCCAATTGTATTTAATTCCGATGCAATTTCCGTCTTTCATCGTAAATGTGAAGGTACAAGGGATGCAGTAATCCTGCAGTTCTGCATCGGAATCTAAAACTGGTTACACAGGATAGGCTCACAACATAGACACTCAGAAAAGTCAATCTTCTTGTACTTAAGTCGGCATTGTGCCACTTATATTTAATTCCGATGCAATTTCCGTGTTTCATCGTCAATGAAAAGGTCCAAGGGATGCAGTAAACCTGCAGTTGTGCATCGGAATCTAAAACTGGTTACACATGATAGGCTCTAAACATATACATTCAGAAAAGTCAGTTTTCTTGTACTTAAGTCGGATGGTGCCATTTGTATTTAATTCCGATGAAATTTCCGTATTTCATCGTTAACGTGAAAGTCCAAGGAATGCAGTATACCTGCAGTTGTGCATCGGAATCTAAAACTGGTTAAACAGGATAGGCTCAAAACATAGACAATCAGAAAAGTCAGTCTTCTTGTGCTTAAGTCGGCATTGTGACATTTCTATTTAATTCCGATGCAATTTCCGTGATTCATCGTCACTGTGAAGGTCCAAGGGATGCAGTAAACCTGCAGTTGTGCATCGGAATCTAAACCTGGTTAGACATGATAGGCTCAAAGCATAGACACTCAGAAAAGTCCGTCTTCTTGTACTTAAGTCGGCATTGTGACATTTGTATTTAATTCCGATGCAATTTCCGTGTTTCATCGCCAATGTGAAGGTCCAAGGGATGCAGTAAACCTGCAGTTGTGCATCGGAATTTAAAACTGGTAACACAGGATAGGCTCAAAACATAGACACTCAGAAACACAGTCTTTTTGTACTTAAGACGGCATTGTGCCATTTGTATTTAATTCGATGCAATTTCCGTGTTTCATCGTCAATGTGAAGTTCCAAGGGATGCGGTAAAACTGCAGTTGTGCATCGGAATCTAAAACTGGTTACACAGGATAGGCTCAAAACATAGATACTCAGAAAAGTCAGCCTTCTTGTACTTAAGTCGGAATTGTGCCATTTGTATTTATTCCGATTGTATTTCCGTGTTTCATCGTCAACGAGAAGGTCCAAGGGATGCAGTAAACCTGCAGTTGTGCATCGGAATCAAAAACTGGTTACACAGGGTAGGCTCAAAACATAGACACTCAGAAAAGTCAGTCTTCTTGTACTTAAGTCGGCATTGTGCCATTTGTATTTAATTCAGATTGTATTTCCGCGTTTCATCGACAATGTGATGGTCCAAGGGATGCAGCAAACCTGCAGTTGTTCATCGGAATCTAAAAATGGTTACACAGGATAGGCTCAAAACATAAGAACTCAGAAAAGTCAGTCTTCTTGTACTTAAATCGGCATTGTGCCATTTGTATTTAATTCCGATGCAATTTCCGTGTTTCATCGTAAATGTGAAGGTCCAAGGGGTGCAGTAAACCTGCAGTTGTGCATCGGAACCTATAACTGGTTACACAGGATAGGCTCAAAACATAGAGATTCAGATAAGTCAGTTTTCTTGTACTTATGTGGGCATTGTGCCATATGTGTTGAATTCCGATGCAGTGTCCGTGTTTCATCGACAATGTGAAGATCCAAGGGATGCAGTAAACCTGCAGTTGTGCATCGGAATCTACAACTGGTTACACAGGATAGGTTCAATACATAGACACTCAGAAAAGTCAGTCTTCTTGTACTTAAGTGGGCATTGTGCCATTTATATTTAATTCCGATGCAATTTCCGTGTTTCATCGTCAATGTGAAGATCCAAGGGATGCAGTAAAACTGCAGTTGTGCATCGGAATCTAAAACTGGTTACACAGGATAGGCTCAAAACATAGACACTCAGAAAAGTCAGTCTTCTTGTACATAAGTCGGAATTGTGCCATTTGTATTTATTCCGATTGTATTTCCGTGTTTCATCGTCAATAAGAAGGTTAAAGGGATGCAGTAAACCTGCAATTGTTCGTCGGAATCTATCAATGGTTACACAGGATAGGCTCAATCATAAGCACTCAGAAAAGTCAGCCTTCTTGTACTTAAATCGGCATTGTGCCATTTGTATTTAATTCCGATGCAATTTCCGTGTTTCATCGTCAATGTGAAGGTCCAAGGGATGCAGTAAACCTGCAGTTGTGCATCGGAACCTAAAACTGGTTACACAGGACAGGCTCAAAACATAGACACTCAGAGAAATCAGTCTTCTTGTACTTAAGTCGGAATTGTGCCATTTGTATTTAATTCCGATGCAATTTCCGTGTTTCATCGTCAATGAAAAGGTCCAAGGGATGCAGTAAACCTGCATTGTGCATCGGAATCTAAAACTGGTTACACATGATAGGCTCAAAACATATACATTCAGAAAAGTCAGTCTTCTTGTACTTAAGTCGGAATGGTGCCATTTGTATTTAATTCCGATGCAATTTCCGTGTTTCATCGTTAATGTGAAGGTCCAAGGAATGCAGTAAACCTGCAGTTGTGCATCGGAATCAAAAACTGGTTCCCCGGGATAGGCTTAAAAAATAGACACTCAGAAAAGTCAGTCTTCTTGTACTTAAGTCGGCATTGTGCCATTTGTATTTAATTCTGATGCAATTTCCGTGTTTCATCGTCAATGTGAAGGTCCAAGGGATGCACTAAACCTGCAGTTGTGCATCGGAATCAAAAACTGGTTACACAGGGTAGGCTCAAAATATAGACACTCAGAAAAGTCAGTCTTCTTGTACTTAAGTCGGCATTGTGCCATTTGTATTTAATTCAGATTGTATTTCCGTGATTCATCGACAATGCGAAGGTCCAAGGGATGCAGTAAACCTGCAGTTGTTCATCGGAATCTAAAAATGGTTACACAGGATAGGCTCTAAACATAGACACTCAGAAAAGTCAGTCTTCTTGTACTTAAGTCGGCATTGTGCCATTTGTATTTAATTCAGATTGTATTTCCGTGTTTCATCGACAATGTGAAGGTCCAAGGGATGCAGTAAACCTGCAGTTGTTCATCGGAATCTAAAAATGGTTACACAGGATAGGCTCTAAACATAGACACTCAGAAAAGTTAGTCTTCTTGTACTTAAGTAGGCATTGTGCCATTTGTATTTAATTCCGATGCAATTTCCGTGTTTCATCGTCAATGAAAAGGTCCAAGGGATGCAGTAAACCTGCATTGTGCATCGGAATCTAGAACTGGTTACACATGATAGGCTCAAAACATATACATTCAGAAAAGTCAGTCTTCTTGTACTTAAGTCGGAATGGTGCCATTTGTATTTAATTCCGATGCAATTTCCGTGTTTCATCGTTAATGTGAAGGTCCAAGGAATGCAGTATACCTGCAGTTGTGCATCGGAATCTAAAACTGGTTACACAGGATAGGCTCAAAGCATAGACACTCAGAAAAGTCAGTCTTCTTGTACCTAAGTGGGCATTGTGCCATTTGTATTTCATTCTGATGCAGTGTCCGTGTTTCATCGACAATGTGAAGGTGCAAGGGATGCAGTAAACCTGCAGTTGTGCATCGGAATCTAAAACTGGTTACACAGGATAGGCTCAAAACATAGACACTCAGAATAGTCAGTCTTCTTGTACTTAAGTTTGCATTGTGCCATTTGTATTTAATGCCGATGCAATTTCCGTGTTTCATCGTCAATGTGAAGGTATAAGGGAAGCAGTAAACCTGCAGTTGTGCATCGGAATCAAAAACTGGTTTCACAGGATAGGCTCAAAACATAGACACTCAGAAAAGTCAGTCTTCTTGTACTTAAGATGGCATTGTGCCATTTGTATTTAATTCTGATGCAATTTCCGTGTTTCATCGTCAATGTGAAGGTCCAAGGGATGCACTAAACCTGCAGTTGTGCATCGGAATAAAAAACTGGTTTCACAGGATAGGCTCAAAGAATAGACACTCAGAAAAGTCAGTCTTCTTGTACTTAAGTCGGAATGGTGCCATTTGTATTTAATTCCGATGCAATTGCCGTGTTTCATCGTTAGTGTGAAGGTCCAAGGAATGCAGTAAACCTGCAGTTGTGCATCGGAATCTAAAACTGGTAACACAGGATAGGCTCAAAACATAGACACTCAGAAACACAGTCTTTTTGTACTTAAGACGGCATTGTGCCTTTTGTATTTAATTCCGATGCAATTTCCGTGTTTCATCGTCAATGTGAAGGTCCAAGGGATGCAGTAAACCTGCAGTTGTGCATCAGAACCTAAAACTGGTTACACAGGATAGGCTCAAAACATAGAGATTCAGATAAGTCAGTTTTCTTGTACTTATGTGGGCATTGTGCCATTTGTGTTTAATTCCGATGCAGTGTCCGTGTTTCATCGACAATGTGAAGATCCAAGGGATGCAGTAAACCTGCAGTTGTGCATCGGAATCTACAACTGGTTACACAGGATAGGTTCAAAACATAGACACTCAGAAAAGTCAGTCTTCTTGTACTTAAGTGGGCATTGTGCCATTTGTATTTATTTCCGATGCAGTGTCCCGGTTTCATCGTCAATGTGAAGGTGCAATGGATGCAGTTAACCTGCAGTTGTGCATCGGAATCTAAAACTGGTAACACAGGATAGGCTCAAAACATAGACACTCAGAAACACAGTCTTTTTGTACTTAATACGGCATTGTGCCATTTATATTTAATTCCGATGCAATTTCCGTGTTTCATCGTCAATGTGAAGATCCAAGGGATGCAGTAAAACTGCAGTTGTGCATCGGAATCTAAAACTGGTTACACAGGATAGGCTCAAAACATAGACACCCAGAAAAGTCAGTCTTCTTGTACTTAAGTCGGAATTGTGCCATTTGTATTTATTCCGATTGTATTTCCGTGTTTCATCGTCAATAAGAAGGTCCAAGCGATGCAGTAAACCTGCAATTGTTCGTCGGAATCTAAAAATGGTTACACAGGATTAGCTCAAACATAAGCACTCAGAAAATTCAGCCTTCTTGTACTTAAATCGGCATTGTGCCATTTGTATTTAATTCCGATGCAATTTCCGTGTTTCATCGTCAATGTGAAGGTCCAAGGGATGCAGTAAACCTGCAGTTGTGCATCGGAACCTAAAACTGGTTACACAGGATAGGCTCAAAACATGGAGATTCAGATAAGTCAGTTTTCTTGTGCTTCAGTCGGCATTGTGCCAATTGTATTTTATGCCGATGCAATTTCCGTCTTTCATCGTAAATGTGAAGGTACAAGGGATGCAGTAATCCTGCAGTTCTGCATCGGAATCTAAAACTGGTTACACAGGATAGGCTCAAAACATAGACACTCAGAAAAGTCAATCTTCTTGTACTTAAGTCGGCATTGTGCCACTTATATTTCATTCCGATGCAATTTCCGTGTTTCATCGTCAATGAAAAGGTCCAAGGGATGCAGTAAACCTGCATTGTGCATCGGAATCTAAAACTGGTTACACATGATAGGCTCAAAGCATATACATTCAGAAAAGTCAGTCTTCTTGCACTTAAGTCGGAATGGTGCCATTTGTATTTAATTCGGATGCATTTTCCGTGTTTCATCGCCAATGTGAAGTTCCAAGGGATGCGGTAAAACTGCAGTTGTGCATCGGAATCTAAAACTGGTTACACAGGATAGGCTCAAAACATAGATACTCAGAAAAGTCAGTCTTCTTGTACTTAAGTCGGAATTGTGCCATTTGTATTTATTCCGATTGTATTTCCGTGTTTCATCGTCAATGAGAAGGTCCAAGGGATGCAGTAAACCTGCAGTTGTGCATCGGAATCTAAAACTGGTTACACAGGATAGGCTCAAAGCATAGACACTCAGAAAAGTCAGTCTTCTTGTACCTAAGTGGGCATTGTGCCATTTGTATTTCATTCCGATGCAGTGTCCGTGTTTCATCGACAATGTGAAGGTGCAAGGGATGCAGTAAACCTGCAGTTGTGCATCGGAATCTAAAACTGCTTACACAGGGTAGGCTCAAAACATAGACACTCAGAATAGTCAGTCTTCTTGTACTTAAGTTTGCATTGTGCCATTTGTATTTAATGCCGATGCAATTTCCGTGTTTCATCGTCAATGTGAAGGTCCAAGGGGTGCAGTAAACCTGGAGTTGTGCATCGGAATCAAAAACTGGTTTCACAGGATAGGCTCAAAACATAGACACTCAGAAAAGTCAGTCTTCTTGTACTTAAGATGGCATTGTGCCATTTGTATTTAATTCCGATGCAATTTCCGTGTTTCATCGTCAATGTGAAGGTCCAAGGGATGCACTAAACCTGCAGTTGTGCATCGGAATCAAAAACTGGTTTCACAGGATAGGCTCAAAAGCATAGACTCTCATAAAAGTCAGTCTTCTTGTACTTAAGACGGCATTGTGCCATTTGTATTTAATTCCGATGCAATATCCGTATTTCATCGTTAATGTGAAGGTCCAAGGGATGCAGTAAACCTGCAGTTGTGCATCGGAATCAAAAAGTGGTTTCACAGGCTAGGCTCAAAACATAGACACTCAGAAAAGTCAGTCTTCTTGTACTTAAGTCGGCATTGTGCAATTTGTATTTAATTCCGATGCAATTTCCGTGTTTCATCGTCAATGTGAAGTTCCAAGGGTTGCAGTAACCCTGTAGTTGTGCATCGGAGTGTAAAACAGGGTACACAGGATAGGCTCAAAACATAGACACTCAGAAAAGTCAGTCTTCTTGTACATAAGTCGGCATTGTGCCATTTGTATTTAATTCCGATGCAATATCCGTGTTTCATCGTCAATGTGAAGGTCCAAGGGATGCAGTAAACCTGCAGTTGTGCATCGGAATTTAAAAGTGGTTTCACAGGCTAGGCTCAAAACATATACATTCAGAAAAGTCAGTCTTCTTGTACTTAAGTCCGCATTGTGCCATTTGTATTTAATTCCGATTGTATTTCCGTGTTTCATCGTCAATGAGTGGTCCAAGGGTGCAGAAAACCTGCAGTTGTTCATCGGAATCTAAAACTGGTTACACAGGATAGGCTCAAAACATAGACACTCAGAAAAGTCAGTCTTCTTGTTCTTAAGTCGGCATTGTGCCATTTGTACTTAATTCCGATGCAATATCCGTGTTTCATCGTTAATGTGAAGGTCCAAGGGATGCAGTAAACCTGCAGTTGTGCATCGGAATCTAAAAGTGGTTTCACAGGCTGGGCTCAAAACATAGACACTCAGAAAAGTCAGTCTTCTTGTACTTAAGTCGGCATTGTGCAATTTGTATTTAATTCCGATGCAATTTCCGTGTTTCATCGTCAATGTGAAGTTCCAAGGGATGCAGTAACCCTGCAGTTGTGCATCGGAATGTAAAACTGGGTACACAGGATAGGCTCAAAACATAGACACTCAGAAAAGTCAGTCTACTTCTACTTAAGTGGGCATTGTGCCATTTGTATTTAATTCCGATGTAATTTCCGTGTTTCATCGTCAATGTGAAGGTACAAGGGATGCAGTAAACCTGCAGTTGTGCATCGGAATCAAAAACTGGTTACACAGGGTAGGCTCAAAACATAGACACTCAGAAAAGTCAGTCTTCTTGTACTTAAGTCGGCATTGTGCCATTTGTATTTAATTCAGATTTTATTTCCGTGTTTCATCGACAATGTGAAAGTCCAAGGGATGCAGTAAACCTGCAGTTGTGCATCGGAACCTAAAACTGGTTACACAGGATAGGCTCAAAACATAGAGATTCAGATAAGTCAGTTTTCTTGTGCTTAGGTCGGCATTGTGACAATTGTATTTAATTCCGATGCAATTTCCGTCTTTCATCGTAAATGTGAAGGTACAAGTGATGCAGTAATCCTGCAGTTGTGCATTGGAACCTAAAACTGGTTACACAGGTTAGGCTCAAAACATAGACACTCAGAAAAGTCAATCTTCTTGTATTTAAGTCGGCATTGTGCCATTTATATTTAATTCCGATGCAATTTCCGTGTTTCATCGTCAATGAAAAGGTCCAAGGGATGCAGTAAACCTGCAGTTGTGCATCGGAATCTAAACCTGGTTAGACATGATAGGCTCAAAACATAGACACTCAGAAAAGTCAGTCTTCTTGTACTTAAGTCGGCATTGTGCCATTTGTATTTAATTCCGATGCAGTGTCCGTGTTTCATCGTCAATGTGACGGTGCAAGGGATGCAGTAACTCTGCAGTTGTGCATCGCAATCTAAAACTGGTAACACAGGATATGCTCATACATCGACACTCAGAAAAGTCAGTCTTCTTGTACTTAAGTCGGCATTGTGCCATTTGCATTTAATTCCGATGCAATTTCCGTGTTTCATCGTCAATGTGAAGTCCAAGGGATGCAGTAAACCTGCAGTTGTGAATCGGAATCTAAAACTGGTTTCACAGGATAGGCTCAAAACATAGACACTCAGAAAAGTCAGTCTTCTTGTACTTAAATCGGCATTGTGCCATTTGTATTTAATTCTGATGCAATTTCCGTGTTTCATCGTGAATGTGAAGGTCCAAGGGATGCAGTAAACCTGCAGGTGTGCATTGGAATCAAAAACTGGTTTCACAGGATAGGCTCAAAATATAGACACTCAGAAAAGTCAGTCTTCTTGTACTTAAGACGGCACTGTGCCATTTGTATTTAATTCCGATGCAATTTCCGTGTTTCATCGTCAATGTGAAGGTCCAAGGGATGCAGTAAACCTGCAGTTTTGCATCGTAATTTAAAACTGGTTACACAGGATAGGCTCAAAACATAGACACTCAGAAAAATCAGTGTTCTTGCACTTAAGTCTGCATTGTGCCATTTGTATATAATTCCGATGCAATTTCCGTGTTTCATCGTCAATGTGAAGGTCCAAGGGATGCAGTAAACCTGCAGTTGTGCATCGGAATCTAAAACTGGTTACACAGGATAGGTTCAAAACATAGACACTCAGAAAAGTCCGTCTTCTTGTACTTAAGTGGGCATTGTGCCATTTGTATTTAATTCCGATGCAGTGTCCGTGTTTCATCGTCAATGTGAAGGTGCAAGGGATGCAGTTAACCAGCAGTTGTGCATCGGAATCTAAAACTGGTTACACAGGATAGGGTCAAAACATAGACACTCAGAAAAGTCAGTCTTCTTGTACCTAAGTGGGCATTGTGCCATTTGTATTTCATTCCGATGCAGTGTCCGTGTTTCATCGTCAATGTGAAGGTGCAAGGGATGCACTTAACCTGCAGTTGTGCATCGGATATATAAAACTGGTAACACAGGATAGGCTCAAAACATAGACACTCAGAAACACAGTCTTTTTGTACTTAAGACGGCATTGTGCCATTTGTATTTAATTCCGATGCAATTTCCGTGTTTCATCGTCAATGTGAAGATCCAAGGGATGCAGTAAAACTGCAGTTGTGCATCGCAATCTAAAACTGGTTACACAGGATAGGCTCAAAACATAGATACTCAGAAAAGTCAGTCTTCTTGTACTTAAGTCGGAATTGTGCCATTTGTATTTATTCCGATTGTATTTCCGTGTTTCATCGTCAATGAGAAGGTCCAAGGGATGCAGTAAACTTGCAGTTGTACATCGGAATCTAAAACTGGTTACACAGGATAGGCTCAAAGCATAGACACTCAGAAAAGTCAGTCTTCTTGTAACTAAGTGGGCATTGTGCCATTTGTATTTAATTCCGATGCAGTGTCCGTGTTTCATCGACAATGTGAAGGTGCAAGGGGTGCAGTAAACTTGCAGTTGTGCATCGGAATCTAAAACTGGTTACACAGGATAGGCTCAAAACATAGACACTCAGAATAGTCAGTCTTCTTGTACTTAAGTTTGCATTGTGCCATTTGTATTTAATGCCGATGCAATTTCCGTGTTTCATCGTCAATGTGAAGGTACAAGGGATGCAGTAAACCTACAGTTGTGCATCGGAATCAAAAACTGGTTACACAGGATAGGCTCAAAACATAGACACTCAGAAAAGTCAGTCTTCTTGTACTTAAGTCCGCATTGTGCCATTTGTATTTAATTCCGATTGTATTTCCGTGTTTCATCGTCAATGAGAAGGTCCAAGGGTGCAGTAAACCTGCAGTTGTTCATCGGAATCTAAAACTGGTTACACAGGATAGGCTCAAAACATAGACACTCAGAAAAGTTAGTCTTCTTGTACTTAAGTCGGCATTGTGCAATTTGTATTTAATTCCGATGGAATATCCGTGTTTCATCGTCAATGTGAAGGTCCAAGGGATGCAGTAATCCTGCAGTTGTGCATCGGAATCTAAAAGTGGTTTCACAGGCTAGGCTCAAAACATAGACACTCAGAAAAGTCAGTCTTCTTGTACTTAAGTAGGCATTGTGCAATTTGTATTTAATTCCAATGCAATTTCCGTGTTTCATCGTCAATGTGAAGTTCCAAGGGATGCAGTAACCCTGCAGTTGTGCATCGGAATGTAAAACTGGGTACACAGGATAGGCTCAAAACATAGACACTCCGAAAAGTCAGTCTTCTTGTACTTAAGTGGGCATTGTGCCATTTGTATTTAATTCCGATGCAATTTCCGTGTTTCATCGTCAATGTGAAGGTACAAGGGATGCAGTAAACCTGTAGTTGTTCATCGGAATCTAAAAATGGTTACACAGGATAGGCTCCAAACCTAAGAACTCAGAAAAGTAGTCTGCTTGTACTTAAGTCGGCATTGTGCCATTTGTATTTAATTCAGATTGTATTTCCGTGTTTCATCGACAATGTGAAGGTCCAAGGGATGCAGTAAACCTGTAGTTGTTCATCGGAATCTAAAAATGGTTACACAGGATAGGCTCAAAACCTAAGAACTCAGAAAAGTCAGTCTTCTTGTACTTAAATCGGCATTGTGCCATTTGTATTTAATTCCGATGCAATTTCCGTGCTTCATCGTAAATGCGAAGGTGCAATGGATGCAGTTAACCAGCAGTTGTGCATCGGAATCTAAAACTGGTAACACAGGATAGGCTCAAAACATAGAGATTCAGATAAGTCAGTTTTCTTGTACTTAAGTGGGCATTGTGCCATTTGTATTTAATTCCGATGCAGTGTCCGTGTTTCATCGACAATGTGAAGATCCAAGGGATGCAGTAAACCTGCAGTTGTGCATCGGAATCTACAACTGGTTACACAGGATAGGTTCAAAACATAGACACTCAGAAAAGTCAGTCTTCTTGTACTTAAGTGGGCATTGTGCCATTTGTATTTAATTCCGATGCAGTGTCCGCGTTTCATCGTCAATGTGAAGGTGCAATGGATGCAGTTAACCAGCAGTTGTGCATCGGAATCTAAAACTGGTAACACAGGATAGGCTCAAAACATAGACACTCAGAAACACAGTCTTTTTGTACTTAATACGGCATTGTGCCATTTATATTTAATTCCGATGCAATTTCGTGTTTCATCGTCAATGTGAAGATCCAAGAGATGCAGTAAAACTGCAGTTTTGCATCGGAATCTAAAACTGGTTACACAGGATAGGCTCAAAACATAGACACTCAGAAAAGTCAATCTTCTTGTACTTAAGTCGGAATTGTGCCATTTGTATTTATTCCGATTGTATTTCCGTGTTTCATCGTCAATAAGAAGGTCCAAGGGATGCAGTAAACCTGCAATTGTTCATCGGAATCTAAAAATGGTTACACAGGATAAGCTCAAACATAAGCACTCAGAAAAGTCAATCTTATTGTACTTAAGTCGGCATTGAGCCACTTATATTTAATTCCGATGCTATTTCGTGTTTCATCGTCAATGTGAAGATCCAAGGGATGCAGTAAAACTGCAGTTGTGCATCGGAATCTAAAACTGGTTACACATGATAGGCTCAAAACATATACATTCAGAAAAGTCAGTCTTCTTGTACTTAAGTCGGAATGGTGCCATTTGTATTTAATTCCGATGCAATTTCCGGTTTCATCGTTAATGTGAAGGTCCAAGGAATGCAGTATACCTGCAGTTGTGCATCGGAATCTAAAACTGGGTACACAGGATAGGCTCAAAACATAGACAATCTGAAAAGTCAGTCTTTTGTGCTTAAGTCGGCATTGTGCCATTTGTATTTAATTCCGATGCAATTTCCGTGATTCATCGTCAGTGTGAAGGTCCAAGGGATGCAGTAAACCTGCAGTTGTGCATCGGAATCTAAACCTGGTTAGACATGATAGGCTCAAAGCATAGACACTCAAAAAAGTCCGTCTTCTTGTACTTAAGTCGGCATTGTGACATTTGTATTTAATTCCGATACAATTTCCGTGTTTCATCGTCAATGTGAAGGTCCAAGGGATGCAGTAAACCTGTAGTTGTGCATCGGAATCTACAACTGCTTACACAGGATAGGTTCAAAACATAGAAACTCAGAAAAGTCCGTCTTCTTGTACTTACGTGGGCATTGTGCCATTTGTATTTCATTCCGATGCAGTGTCCGTGTTTCATGGTCAATGTGAAGGTGCAAGGGATGCAGTAAAACTGCAGTTGTGCATCGGAATCTAAAACTGGTAACACAGGATAGGCTCAAAACATAGACACTCAGAAACACAGTCTTTTTGTACTTAAGACGGCACTGTGCCATTTGTATTTCATTCCGATGCAATTTCCGTGTTTCATCGTCAATGTGAAGTTACAAGGGATGCGGTAAAACTGCAGTTGTGCATCGGAATCTAAAACTGGTAACACAGGATAGGCTCAAAACATAGACACTCAGAAAAGTCAGTCTTCTTGAACTTAAGTCGGCATTGTGCCATTTGTATTTAACTCCGATGGAATATCCGTGTTTCATCGTCAATGTGACGGTCCAAGGGATGCAGTAAACCTGCAGTTGTGCATCGGAATCTAAAAGTGGTTTCACAGGCTAGGCTCAAAACATAGACACTCAGAAAAGTCAGTCTTCTTGTACTTAAGTAGGCATTGTGCAATTTGTATTTAATTCCAATGCAATTTCCGTGTTTCATCGTCAATGTGAAGTTCCAAGGGATGCAGTAACCCTGCAGTTGTGCATCGGAATGTAAAACTGGGTACACAGGATAGGCTCAAAACATAGACACTCCGAAAAGTCAGTCTTCTTGTACTTAAGTGGGCATTGTGCCATTTGTATTTAATTCCGATGCAATTTCCGTGTTTCATCGTCAATGTGAAGGTACAAGGGATGCAGTAAACCTGCAGTTGTGCATCGGAATCAAAAACTGGTTACACAGGGTAGGCTCAAAACATAGGCACTCAGAAATTGTCAGTCTTCTTGTACTTAAGTCGGCATTGTGCCATTTGTATTTAATTCAGATTGTATTTCCGTGTTTCATCGACAATGTGAAGGTCCAAGGGATGCAGTTAACCTGTAGTTGTTCATCGGAATCTAAAAATGGTTACACAGGATAGGCTCAAAACCTCAGAACTCAGAAAAGTCAGTCTTCTTGTACTTAAATCGGCATTGTGCAATTTGTATTTAATTCCGATGCAATTTCCGTGTTTCATCGTCAATGCGAAGGTCCATGGGATGCAGTAAACCTGCAGTTGTGCATCGGAACCTAAAACTGGCTACACAGGATAGGCTCAAAACATAGAGATTCAGATAAGTCAGTCTTCTTGTACTTAAGTGGGCATTGTGCCATTTGTATTTAATTCCGATGCAGTGTCCGCGTTTCATCGTCAATGTGAAGGTTTAATGGATGCAGTTAACCAGCAGTTGTGCATCGGAATCTAAAACTGGTAACACAGGATAGGCTCAAAACATAGACACTCAGAAACACAGTCTTTTTGTACTTAATACGGCATTGTGCCATTTATATTTAATTCCGATGCAATTTCGTGTTTCATCGTCAATGTGAAGATCCAAGAGATGCAGTAAAACTGCAGTTGTGCATCGGAATCTAAAACTGGTTACACAGGATAGGCTCAAATCATAGACACTCAGAAAAGTCAGTCTTCTTGTACTTAAGTCGGAATTGTGCCATTTGTATTTATTCCGATTGTATTTCCGTGTTTCATCGTCAATAAGAAGGTCCAAGGGATGCAGTAAACCTGCAATTGTTCGTCGGAATCTAAAAATGGTTACACAGGATAAGCTCAAACATAAGCACTCAGAAAAGTCAGCCGTCTTGTACTAAAATCGGCATTGTGCCATTTGTATTTAATTCCGATGCAATTTCCGTGTTTCATCGTCAATGTGAAGGTCCAAGGGATGCAGTAAACCTGCAGTTGTGCATCGGAACCTAAAACTGGTTACATAGGATAGGCTCAAAACATGGAGATTCAGATAAGTCAGTTTTCTTGTGCTTAAGTCGGCATTGTGCCAATTGTATTTAATTCCGACACAATTTCCGTCTTTCATCGTAAATGTGAAGGTACAAGGGATGCAGTAATCCTGCAGTTCTGCATCGGAATCTAAAACTGGTTACACAGGATGGGCTCAAAACATAGACAATCTGAAAAGTCAGTCTTCTTGTGCTTAAGTCGGCATTGTGCCATTTGTATTTAATTCCGATGCAATTTCCGTGATTCATCGTCAGTGTGAAGGTCCAAGGGATGCAGTAAACCTGCAGTTGTGCATCGGAATCTAAACCTGGTTAGACATGATAGGCTCAAAGCATAGACACTCAAAAAAGTCCGTCTTCTTGTACTTAAGTCGGCATTGTGACATTTGTATTTAATTCCGATACAATTTCCGTGTTTCATAGTCAATGTGAAGGTCCAAGGGATGCAGTAAACCTGTAGTTGTGCATCGGAATCTACAACTGGTTACACAGGATAGGTTCAAAACATAGAAACTCAGAAAAGTCCGTCTTCTTGTACTTACGTGGGCATTGTGCCATTTGTATTTAATTCCGATGCAGTGTCCGTGTTTCATGGTCAATGTGAAGGTGCAAGGGATGCAGTAACCTGCAGTTGTGCATCGGAATCTAAAACTGGTAACACAGGATAGGCTCAAAACATAGACACTCAGAAACACAGTCTTTTTGTACTTAAGACGGCAATGTGCCATTTGTATTTAATTCCGATGCAATTTCCGTGTTTCTTCGTCAATGTGATGTTCCAAGGGATGCGGTAAAACTGCAGTTGTGCATCGGAATCTAAAACTGGTTACACAGGATAGGCTCAAAACATAGATACTCAGAAAAGTCAGTCTTCTTGTACTTAAGTCGGCATTGTGCAATTTGTATTTAATTCCGATGCAATCTCCGTGTTTCAACGTCAATTTGAAGGTTCAAGGGATGCAGTAAAACTGCAGTTGTGCATCGGAATCTAAAACTGTTTACACAGGATAGGCTCAAAACATAAACACTCAGAAAAGTCAGTCTTCTTGTACTTAAGTCGGCATTGTGCCATTTGCATTTAATTCAGATTGTATTTCCGTGTTTCATCGACAATGTGAAGGTCCAAGGGATGCAGTAAACCAGCAGTTGTTCATCGGAATCTAAAAATGGTTACACAGGATAGGCTCAAAGCATAAGAACTCAGAAAAGTCAGTCTTCTTGTACTTAAATCGGCATTGTGCCATTTGTGTTTAATTCCGATGCAATTTCCGTGTTTCATCGTCAATGTGAAGTTCCAAGGGATGCAGTAACCCTGCAGTTGTGCATCGGAATGTAAAACTGGGTACACAGGATAGGCTCAAAACATAGACACTCAGAAAAGTCAGTCTTCTTGTCCTTAAGTGGGCATTGTGCCATTTGTATTTAATTCCGATGCAATTTCCGTGTTTCATCGTCAATGTGAAGGTACAAGGGATGCAGTAAACCTGCAGTTGTGCATCGGAATCAAAAACTGGTTACACAGGGTAGGCTCAAAACATAGACACTCAGAAAAGTCAGTCTTCTTGTACTTAAGTCGGCATTGTGCCATTTGCATTTAATTCAGATTGTATTTCCGTGTTTCATCGACAATGTGAAGGTCCAAGGGATGCAGTAAACCTGCAGTTGTTCATCGGAATTTAAAAATGGTTACACAGGATAGGCTCAAGGCATAAGAACTCAGAAAAGTCAGTCTTCTTGTACTTAAATCGGCATTGTGCCATTTGTGTTTAATTCCGATGCAATTTCAGTGTTTCATCGTCAATGTGAAGTTCCAAGGGATGCAGTAACCCTGCTGTTGTGCATCGGAATGTAAAACTGGGTACACAGGATAGGCCCAAAACATAGACACTCAGAAAAGTCAGTCTTCTTGTACTTAAGTGGGCATTGTGCCATTTGTATTTAATTCCGATGCAATTTCCGTGTTTCATCGTCAATGTGAAGGTACAAGGGATGCAGTAAACCTGCAGTTGTGCATCGGAATCAAAAACTGGTTACACAGGGTAGGCTCAAAACATAGACACTCAGAAAAGTCAGTCTTCTTGTACTTAAGTGGGCATTGTGCCATTTGTATTTAATTCCGATGCAATTTCCGTGTTTCATCGTCAATGTGAAGATCCAAGGGATGCAGTAAAACTGCAGTTGTGCATCGGAATCTAAAACTGGTTAAACAGGATAGGCTCAAAACATAGACAATCTGAAAAGTCAGTCTTCTTGTGCTTAAGTCGGCATTGTGCCATTTGTATTTAATTCCGATGCAATTTCCGTGATTCATCGTCAGTGTGAAGGTCCAAGGGATGCAGTAAACCTGCAGTTGTGCATCGGAATCTAAACCTGGTTAGACATGATAGGCTCAAAGCATAGACACTCAAAAAAGTCCGTCTTCTTGTACTTAAGTCGGCATTGTGACATTTGTATTTAATTCCCATACAATTTCCGTGTTTCATCGTCAATGTGAAGGTCCAAGGGATGCAGTAAACCTGTAGTTGTGCATCGGAATCTACAACTGGTTACACAGGATAGGATCAAAACATAGAAACTCAGAAAAGTCCGTCTTCTTGTACTTTCGTGGGCATTGTGCCATTTGTATTTAATTCCGATGCAGTGTCCGTGTTTCATGGTCAATGTGAAGGTGCAAGGGATGCAGTTAACCTGCAGTTGTGCATCGGAATCTAAAACTGGTAACACAGGATAGGCTCAAAACATGGACACTCAGAAACACAGTCTTTTTGTACTTAAGACGGCACTGTGCCATTTGTATTTAATTCCGATGCAATTTCCGTGTTTCATCGTCAATGTGAAGTTCCAAGGGATGCGGTAAAACTGCAGTTGTGCATCGGAATCTAAAACTGGTTACACAGGATAGGCTCAAAACATAGACACTCAGAAAAGTCAGTCTTCTAGAACTTAAGTCGGCATTGTGCCATTTGTATTTAATTCCGATGGAATATCCGTGTTTCATCGTCAATGTGAAGGTCCAAGGGATGCACTAAACCTGCAGTTGTGCATCGGAATCTAAAAGTGGTTTCACAGGCTAGGCTCAAAACATAGAAACTCAGAAAAGTCAGTCTTCTTGTACTTAAGTAGGCATTGTGCAATTTGTATTTAATTCCAATGCAATTTCCGTGTTTCATCGTCAATGTGAAGTTCAAAGGGATGCAGTAACCCTGCAGTTGTGCATCGGAATGTAAAACTGGGTACACAGGATAGGCTCAAAACATAGACACTCCGAAAAGTCAGTCTTCTTCTACTTAAGTGGGCATTGTGCCATTTAAATTTAATTCCGATGCAATTTCCGTGTTTCATCGTCAATGTGAAGGTACAAGGGATGCAGTAAACCTGCAGTTGTGCATCGGAATCAAAAACTGGTTACACAGGGTAGGCTCAAAACATAGGCACTCAGAAATTGTCAGTCTTCTTGTACTTAAGTCGGCATTGTGCCATTTGTATTTAATTCAGATTGTATTTCCGTGTTTCATCGACAAAGTGAAGGTCCAAGGGATGCAGTAAACCTGTAGTTGTTCATCGGAATCTAAAAATGGTTACACAGGATAGGCTCAAAACCTAAGAACTCAGAAAAGTCAGTCTTCTTGTACTTAAATCGGCATTGTGCCATTTGTAATTAATTCCGATGCAATTTCCGTGTTTCATCGTCAATGCGAAGGTCCATGGGATGCAGTAAACCTGCAGTTGTGCATCGGAACATAAAACTGGTTACACAGGATAGGCTCAAAACATAGAGATTCAGATAAGTCAGTTTTCTTGTACTTAAGTGGGCATTGTGCCATTTGTATTTAATTCCGATGCAGTGTCTGTGTTTCATCGACAATGTGAAGATCCAAGGGATGCAGTAAACCTGCAGTTGTGCATCGGAATCTACAACTGGTTACACAGGATAGGTTCAAAACATAGACACTCAGAAAAGTCAGTCTTCTTGTACTTAAGTGGGCATTGAGCCATTTGTATTTAATTCCGATGCAGTGTCCGCGTTTCATCGTCAATGTGAAGGTGCAATGGATGCAGTTAACCAGCAGTTGTGCATCGGAATCTAAAACTGGTAACACAGGATAGGCTCAAAACATAGACACTCAGAAACACAGTCTTTTTGTACTTAATACGGCATTGTGCCATTTATATTTAATTCCGATGCAATTTCGTGTTTCATCGTCAATGTGAAGATCCAAGAGATGCAGTAAAACTGCAGTTGTGCATCGGAATCTAAAACTGGTTACACAGGATAGGCCCAAAACATTGACACTCAGAAAAGTCAGTCTTCTTGTACTTAAGTCGGAATTGTGCCATTTGTATTTATTCCGATTGTATTTCCGTGTTTCATCGTCAATAAGAAGGTCCAAGGGATGCAGAAAACCTGCAATTGTTCGTCGGAATCTAAAAATGGTTACACAGGATAAGCTCAAACATAAGCACTCAGAAAAGTCAGCCTTCTTGTACTTAAATCGGCATTGTGCCATTTGTATTTAATTCCGATGCAATTTCCGTGTTTCATCGTCAATGTGAAGGTCCAAGGGATGCAGTAAACCTGCAGTTGTGCATCGGAACCTAAAACTGGTTACATAGGATAGGCTCAAAACATGGAGATTCAGATAAGTCAGTTTTATTGTGCTTAAGTCGGCATTGTGCCAATTGTATTTAATTCCGATGCAATTTCCGTCTTTCATCGTAAATGTGAAGGTACAAGGGATGCAGTAATCCTGCAGTTCTGCATCGGAATCTAAAACTGGTTACACAGGATGGGCTCAAAACATAGACACTCAGAAAAGTCAATCTTATTGTACTTAAGTCAGCATTGAGCCACTTATATTTAATTCCGATGCAATTTCGTGTTTCATCGTCAATGTGAAGATCCAAGGGATGCAGTAAAACTGCAGTTGTGCATCGGAATCTAAAACTGGTTACACATGATAGGCTCAAAACATATACATTCAGAAAAGTCAGTCTTCTTGTACTTAAGTCGGAATGGTGCCATTTGTATTTAATTCTGATGCAATTTCTGTGTTTCATCGTTAATGTGAAGGTCCAAGGAATGCAGTATACCTGCAGTTGTGCATCGGAATCTAAAACTGGTTAAACAGGATAGGCTCAAAACATAGACAATCTGAAAAGTCAGTCTTCTTGTGCTTAAGTCGGCATTGTGCCATTTGTATTTAATTCCGATGCAATTTCCGTGATTCATCGTCAGTGTGAAGGTCTAAGGGATGCAGTAAACCTGCAGTTGTGCATCGGAATCTAAACCTGGTTAGACATGATAGGCTCAAAGCATAGTCACTCAAAAAAGTCCGTCTTCTTGTATTTAAGTCGGCATTGTGACATTTGTATTTCATTCCGATACAATTTCCGTGTTTCATCGTCAATGTGAAGGTCCAAGGGATGCAGTAAACCTGTAGTTGTGCATCGGAATCTACAACTGGTTACACAGGATAGGTTCAAAACATAGAAACTCAGAAAAGTCCGTCTTCTTGTACTTACGTGGGCATTGTGCCATTTGTATTTAATTCCGATGCAGTGTCCGTGTTTCATGGTCAATGTGAAGGTGCAAGGGATGCAGTTAACCTGCAGTTGTGCATCGGAATCTAAAACTGGTAACACAGGATAGGCTCAAAACATAGACACTCAGAAACACAGTCTTTTTGTACTTTAGACGGCACTGTGCCATTTGTATTTAATTCCGATGCAATTTCCGTGTTTCATCGTCAATGTGAAGTTCCAAGGGATGCGGTAAAACTGCAGTTGTGCATCGGAATCTAAAACTGGTTACACAGGATAGGCTCAAAACATAGATACTCAGAAAAGTCAGTCTTCTTGTACTTAAGTCGGCATTGTGCAATTTGTATTTAATTCCGATGCAATCTCCGTGTTTCAACGTCAATTTGAAGGTCCAAGGGATGCAGTAAAACTGCAGTTGTGCATCGGAATCTAAAACTGTTTACACAGGATAGGCTCAAAACATAGACACTCAGAAAAGTCAGTCTTCTTGTACTTAAGTCCGCATTGTGCCATTTGTATTTAATTCCGATTGTATTTCCGTGTTTCATCGTCAATGAGTAGGTCCAAGGGTGCAGTAAACCTGCAGTTGTTCATCGGAATCTAAAACTTGTTACACAGGATAGGCTCAAAACATAGACACTCAGAAAAGTCAGTCTTCTTGTACTTAAGTCGGCATTGTGCCATTTGCATTTAATTCAGATTGTATTAACGTGTTTCATCGACAATGTGAAGGACCAAGGGATGCAGTAAACCTGCAGTTGTTCATCGGAATCTAAAAATGGTTACACAGGATAGGCTCAAAGCATAAGAACTCAGAAAAGTCAGTCTTCTTGTACTTAAATCGGCATTGTGCCATTTGTGTTTAATTCCGATGCAATTTCCGTGTTTCATCGTCAATGTGAAGTTCCAAGGGATGCAGTAACGCTGCAGTTGTGCATCGGAATGTAAAACTGGGTACACAGGATAGGCTCAAAACATAGACACTCAGAAAAGTCAGTCTTCTTATCCTTAAGTGGGCATTGTGCCATTTGTATTTAATTCCGATGCAATTTCCGTGTTTCATCGTCAATGTGAAGGTACAAGGGATGCAGTAAACCTGCAGTTGTGCATCGGAATCAAAAACTGGTTACACAGGGTAGGCTCAAAACATAGACACTCAGAAAAGTCAGTCTTCTTGTACTTAAGTCGGCATTGTGCCATTTGCATTTAATTCAGATTGTATTTCCGTGTTTCATCGACAATGTGAAGGTCCAAGGGATGCAGTAAACCTGCAGTTGTTCATCGGAATCTAAAAATGGTTACACAGGATAGGCTCAAGGCATAAGAACTCAGAAAAGTCAGTCTTCTTGTACTTAAATCGGCATTGTGCCATTTGTGTTTAATTCCGATGCAATTTCCGTGTTTCATCGTCAATGTGAAGTTCCAAGGGATGCAGTAACCCTGCTGTTGTGCATCGGAATGTAAAACTGGGTACACAGGATAGGCTCAAAACATAGACACTCAGAAAAGTCAGTCTTCTTGTACTTAAGTGGGCATTGTGCCATTTGTATTTAATTCCGATGCAATTTCCGTGTTTCATCGTCAATGTGAAGGTACAAGGGATGCAGTAAACCTGCAGTTGTGCATCGGAATCAAAAACTGGTTACACAGGGTAGGCTCAAAACATAGACACTCAGAAAAGTCAGTCTTCTTGTACTTAAGTCGGCATTGTGCCATTTGCATTTAATTCAGATTGTATTTCCGTGTTTCATCGACAATGTGAAGGTCCAAGGGATGCAGTAAACCTGCAGTTGTTCATCGGAATCTAAAAATGGTTACACAGGATAGGGTCAAAGCATAAGAACTCAGAAAAGTCAGTCTTCTTGTTCTTAAATCGGCATTGTGCCATTTGTGTTTAATTCCGATGCAATTTCCGTGTTTCATCGTCAATGTGAAGGTCCAAGGGATGCAGTAAACCTGCAGTTGTGCATCGGAACCTAAAACTGGTTACACAGGATAGGCTCAAAACATAGAGATTCAGATAAGTCAGTTTTCTTGTACTTATGTGGGCATTGTGCCATTTGTATTTAATTCCGATGCAGTGTCCGTGTTTCATCGACAATGTGAAGATCCAAGGGATGCAGTAAACCTGCAGTTGTGCATCGGAATCTACAACTGGTTACACAGGATAGGTTCAACTCATAGACACTCAGAAAAGTCAGTCTTCTTGTACTTAAGTGGGCATTGTGCCATTTGTATTTAATTCCGATGCAGTGTCCGTGTTTCATCGTCAATGTGAAGGTGCAATGGATGCAGTTAACCTGCAGTTGTGCATCGGAATCTAAAACTGGTAACACAGGATAGGCTCAAAACATAGACACTCAGAAACACAGTCTTTTTGTACTTAATACGGCATTGTGCCATTTATATTTAATTCCGATGCAATTTCGTGTTTCATCGTCAATGTGAAGAACCAAGAGATGCAGTAAAACTGCAGTTGTGCATCGGAATCTAAAACTGGTTACACAGGATAGGCTCAAAACATAGACACTCAGAAAAGTCAGTCTTCTTGTACTTAAGTCGGAATTGTGCCATTTGTATTTATTCCGATTGTATTGCCGTGTTTCATCGTCAATAAGAAGGTCCAAGGGATGCAGTAAACCTGCAATTGTTCGTCGGAATCTAAAAATGGTTACACAGGATAAGCTCAAACATAAGCACTCAGAAAAGTCAGCCTTCTTGTACTTAAATCGGCATTGTGCCATTTGTATTTAATTCCGATGCAATTTCCGTGTTTCATCGTCAATGTGAAGGTCCAAGGGATGCAGTAAACCTGCAGTTGTGCATCGGAACCTAAAACTGGTTACATAGGATAGGCTCAAAACATGGAGATTCAGATAAGTCAGTTTTATTGTGCTTAAGTCGGCATTGTGCCAATTGTATTTAAATCCGATGCAATTTCCGTCTTTCATCGTAAATGTGAAGGTACAAGGGATGCAGTAATCCTGCAGTTCTGCATCGGAATCTAAAACTGGTTACACAGGATGGGCTCAAAACATAGACACTCAGAAAAGTCAATCTTATTGTACTTAAGTCGGCATTGAGCCACTTATATTTAATTCCGATGCAATTTCGTGTTTCATCGTCAATGTGAAGATCCAAGGGATGCAGTAAAACTGCAGTTGTGCATCGGAATCTAAAACTGGTTACACATGATAGGCTCAAAACATATACATTCAGAAAAGTCAGTCTTCTTGTACTTAAGTCGGAATGGTGCCATTTGTATTTAATTCTGATGCAATTTCCGTGTTTCATCGTTAATGTGAAGGTCCAAGGAATGCAGTATACCTGCAGTTGTGCATCGGAATCTAAAACTGGTTAAACAGGATAGGCTCAAAACATAGACGATCTGAAAAGTCAGTCTTCTTGTGCTTAAGTCGGCATTGTGCCATTTGTATTTAATTCCGATGCAATTTCCGTGATTCATCGTCAGTGTGAAGGTCCAAGGGATGCAGTAAACCTGCAGTTGTGCATCGGAATCTAAACCTGGTTAGACATGATAGGCTCAAAGCATAGACACTCAAAAAAGTCCGTCTTCTTGTACTTAAGTCGGCATTGTGACATTTGTATTTCATTCCGATACAATTTCCGTGTTTCATCGTCAATGTGAAGGTCCAAGGGATGCAGTAAACCTGCAGTTGTGCATCGGAACCTAAAACTGGTTACACAGGATAGGCTCAAAACATAGAGATTCAGATAAGTCAGTTTTCTTGTACTTATGTGGGCATTGTGCCATTTGTGTTTAATTCCGATGCAGTGTCCGTGTTTCATCGACAATGTGAAGATCCAAGGGATGCAGTAAACCTGCAGTTGTGCATCGGAATCTACAACTGGTTACACAGGATAGGTTCAAAACATAGACACTCAGAAAAGTCAGTCTTCTTGTACTTAAGTGGGCATTGTGCCATTTGTATTTATTTCCGATGCAGTGTCCGGGTTTCATCGTCAATGTGAAGGTGCAATGGATGCAGTTAACCTGCAGTTGTGCATCGGAATCTAAAACTGGTAACACAGGATAGGCTCAAAACATAGACACTCAGAAACACAGTCTTTTTGTACTTAATACGGCATTGTGCCATTTATATTTAATTCCGATGCAATTTCCGTGTTTCATCGTCAATGTGAAGATCCAAGGGATGCAGTAAAACTGCAGTTGTGCATCGGAATCTAAAACTGGTTACACAGGATAGGCTCAAAACATAGACACCCAGAAAAGTCAGTCTTCTTGTACTTAAGTCGGAATTGTGCCATTTGTATTTATTCCGATTGTATTTCCGTGTTTCATCGTCAATAAGAAGGTCCAAGGGATGTAGTAAACCTGCAATTGTTCGTCGGAATCTAAAAATGGTTACACAGGATTAGCTCAAACATAAGCACTCAGAAAATTCAGCCTTCTTGTACTTAAATCGGCATTGTGCCATTTGTATTTAATTCCGATGCAATTTCCGTGTTTCATCGTCAATGTGAAGGTCCAAGGGATGCAGTAAACCTGCAGTTGTGCATCGGAACCTAAAACTGGTTACACAGGATAGGCTCAAAACATGGAGATTCAGATAAGTCAGTTTTCTTGTGCTTAAGTCGGCATTGTGCCAATTCTATTTTATGCCGATGCAATTTCCGTCTTTCATCGTAAATGTGAAGGTACAAGGGATGCAGTAATCCTGCAGTTCTGCATCGGAATCTAAAACTGGTTACACAGGATGGGCTCAAAACATAGACACTCAGAAAAGTCAATCTTCTTGTACTTAAGTCGGCATTGTGCCACTTATATTTCATTCCGATGCAATTTCCGTGTTTCATCGTCAATGAAAAGGTCCAAGGGATGCAGTAAACCTGCATTGTGCATCGGAATCTAAAACTGGTTACACATGATAGGCTCAAAGCATATACATTCAGAAAAGTCAGTCTTCTTGCACTTAAGTCGGAATGGTGCCATTTGTATTTAATTCCGATGCATTTTCCGTGTTTCATCGCCAATGTGAAGTTCCAAGGGATGCGGTAAAACTGCAGTTGTGCATCGGAATCTAAAACTGGTTACACAGGATAGGCTCAAAACATAGATACTCAGAAAAGTCAGTCTTCTTGTACTTAAGTCGGAATTGTGCCATTTGCATTTATTCCGATTGTATTTCCGTGTTTCATCGTCAATGAGAAGGTCCAAGGGATGCAGTAAACCTGCAGTTGTGCATCGGAATCTAAAACTGGTTACACAGGATAGGCTCAAAGCATAGACACTCAGAAAAGTCAGTCTTCTTGTACCTAAGTGGGCATTGTGCCATTTGTATTTCATTCCGATGCAGTGTCCGTGTTTCATCGACAATGTGAAGGTGCAAGGGATGCAGTAAACCTGCAGTTGTGCATCGGAATCTAAAACTGGTTACACAGGGTAGGCTCAAAACATAGACACTCAGAATAGTCAGTCTTCTTGTACTTAAGTTTGCATTGTGCCATTTGTATTTAATTCCGATGCTATTTCCGTGTTTCATCGTCAATGTGAAAGTCCAAGGGATGCAGTAAACCTGCAGTAGTGCATCGGAATCAAAAACTGGTTCCCCAGGATAGGCTCAAAAAATAGACACTCAGAAAAGTCAGTCTTCTTGTACTTAAGTCTGCATTGTGCCATTTGTATTTAATTCTGATGTAATTTCCGTGTTTCATCGTCAATGTGAAGGTCCAAGGGATGCACTAAACCTGCAGTTGTGCATCGGAATCAAAAACTGGTTTCACAGGATAGGCTCAAAAGCATAGACTCTCATAAAAGTCAGTCTTCTTGTACTTAAGACGGCATTGTGCCATTTGTATTTAATTCCGATGCAATATCCGTATTTCATCGTTAATGTGAAGGTCCAAGGGATGCAGTAAACCTGCAGTTGTGCATCGGAATCAAAAAGTGGTTTCACAGGCTAGGCTCAAAACATAGACACTCAGAAAAGTCAGTCTTCTTGTACTTACGTCGGCATTGTGCAATTTGTATTTAATTCCGATGCAATTTCCGTGTTTCATCGTCAATGTGAAGTTCCAAGGGTTGCAGTAACCCTGTAGTTGTGCATCGGAGTGTAAAACTGGGTACACAGGATAGGCTCAAAACATAGACACTCAGAAAAGTCAGTCTTCTTGTACATAAGTCGGCATTGTGCCATTTGTATTTAATTCCGATGCAATATCCGTGTTTCATCGTCAATGTGAAGGTCCAAGGGATGCAGTAAACCTGCAGTTGTGCATCGGAATTTAAAAGTGGTTTCACAGGCTAGGCTCAAAACATATACATTCAGAAAAGTCAGTCTTCTTGTACTTAAGTCGGAATGGTGCCATTTGTATTTAATTCTGATGCAATTTCCGTGTTTCATCGTTAATGTGAAGGTCCAAGGAATGCAGTATACCTGCAGTTGTGCATCGGAATCTAAAACTGGTTAAACAGGATAGGCTCAAAACATAGACGATCTGAAAAGTCAGTCTTCTTGTGCTTAAGTCGGCATTGTGCCATTTGTATTTAATTCCGATGCAATTTCCGTGATTCATCGTCAGTGTGAAGGTCCAAGGGATGCAGTAAACCTGCAGTTGTGCATCGGAATCTAAACCTGGTTAGACATGATAGGCTCAAAGCATAGACACTCAAAAAAGTCCGTCTTCTTGTACTTAAGTCGGCATTGTGACATTTGTATTTCATTCCGATACAATTTCCGTGTTTCATCGTCAATGTGAAGGTCCAAGGGATGCAGTAAACCTGCAGTTGTGCATCGGAACCTAAAACTGGTTACACAGGATAGGCTCAAAACATAGAGATTCAGATAAGTCAGTTTTCTTGTACTTATGTGGGCATTGTGCCATTTGTGTTTAATTCCGATGCAGTGTCCGTGTTTCATCGACAATGTGAAGATCCAAGGGATGCAGTAAACCTGCAGTTGTGCATCGGAATCTACAACTGGTTACACAGGATAGGTTCAAAACATAGACACTCAGAAAAGTCAGTCTTCTTGTACTTAAGTGGGCATTGTGCCATTTGTATTTATTTCCGATGCAGTGTCCGGGTTTCATCGTCAATGTGAAGGTGCAATGGATGCAGTTAACCTGCAGTTGTGCATCGGAATCTAAAACTGGTAACACAGGATAGGCTCAAAACATAGACACTCAGAAACACAGTCTTTTTGTACTTAATACGGCATTGTGCCATTTATATTTAATTCCGATGCAATTTCCGTGTTTCATCGTCAATGTGAAGATCCAAGGGATGCAGTAAAACTGCAGTTGTGCATCGGAATCTAAAACTGGTTACACAGGATAGGCTCAAAACATAGACACCCAGAAAAGTCAGTCTTCTTGTACTTAAGTCGGAATTGTGCCATTTGTATTTATTCCGATTGTATTTCCGTGTTTCATCGTCAATAAGAAGGTCCAAGGGATGCAGTAAACCTGCAATTGTTCGTCGGAATCTAAAAATGGTTACACAGGATTAGCTCAAACATAAGCACTCAGAAAATTCAGCCTTCTTGTACTTAAATCGGCATTGTGCCATTTGTATTTAATTCCGATGCAATTTCCGTGTTTCATCGTCAATGTGAAGGTCCAAGGGATGCAGTAAACCTGCAGTTGTGCATCGGAACCTAAAACTGGTTACACAGGATAGGCTCAAAACATGGAGATTCAGATAAGTCAGTTTTCTTGTGCTTAAGTCGGCATTGTGCCAATTCTATTTTATGCCGATGCAATTTCCGTCTTTCATCGTAAATGTGAAGGTACAAGGGATGCAGTAATCCTGCAGTTCTGCATCGGAATCTAAAACTGGTTACACAGGATAGGCTCAAAACATAGACACTCAGAAAAGTCAATCTTCTTGTACTTAAGTCGGCATTGTGCCACTTATATTTCATTCCGATGCAATTTCCGTGTTTCATCGTCAATGAAAAGGTCCAAGGGATGCAGTAAACCTGCATTGTGCATCGGAATCTAAAACTGGTTACACATGATAGGCTCAAAGCATATACATTCAGAAAAGTCAGTCTTCTTGCACTTAAGTCGGAATGGTGCCATTTGTATTTAATTCCGATGCATTTTCCGTGTTTCATCGCCAATGTGAAGTTCCAAGGGATGCGGTAAAACTGCAGTTGTGCATCGGAATCTAAAACTGGTTACACAGGATAGGCTCAAAACATAGATACTCAGAAAAGTCAGTCTTCTTGTACTTAAGTCGGAATTGTGCCATTTGTATTTATTCCGATTGTATTTCCGTGTTTCATCGTCAATGAGAAGGTCCAAGGGATGCAGTAAACCTGCAGTTGTGCATCGGAATCTAAAACTGGTTACACAGGATAGGCTCAAAGCATAGACACTCAGAAAAGTCAGTCTTCTTGTACCTAAGTGGGCATTGTGCCATTTGTATTTCATTCCGATGCAGTGTCCGTGTTTCATCGACAATGTGAAGGTGCAAGGGATGCAGTAAACCTGCAGTTGTGCATCGGAATCTAAAACTGGTTACACAGGGTAGGCTCAAAACATAGACACTCAGAATAGTCAGTCTTCTTGTACTTAAGTTTGCATTGTGCCATTTGTATTTAATTCCGATGCTATTTCCGTGTTTCATCGTCAATGTGAAAGTCCAAGGGATGCAGTAAACCTGCAGTAGTGCATCGGAATCAAAAACTGGTTCCCCAGGATAGGCTCAAAAAATAGACACTCAGAAAAGTCAGTCTTCTTGTACTTAAGTCTGCATTGTGCCATTTGTATTTAATTCTGATGTAATTTCCGTGTTTCATCGTCAATGTGAAGGTCCAAGGGATGCACTAAACCTGCAGTTGTGCATCGGAATCAAAAACTGGTTTCACAGGATAGGCTCAAAAGCATAGACTCTCATAAAAGTCAGTCTTCTTGTACTTAAGACGGCATTGTGCCATTTGTATTTAATTCCGATGCAATATCCGTATTTCATCGTTAATGTGAAGGTCCAAGGGATGCAGTAAACCTGCAGTTGTGCATCGGAATCAAAAAGTGGTTTCACAGGCTAGGCTCAAAACATAGACACTCAGAAAAGTCAGTCTTCTTGTACTTACGTCGGCATTGTGCAATTTGTATTTAATTCCGATGCAATTTCCGTGTTTCATCGTCAATGTGAAGTTCCAAGGGTTGCAGTAACCCTGTAGTTGTGCATCGGAGTGTAAAACTGGGTACACAGGATAGGCTCAAAACATAGACACTCAGAAAAGTCAGTCTTCTTGTACATAAGTCGGCATTGTGCCATTTGTATTTAATTCCGATGCAATATCCGTGTTTCATCGTCAATGTGAAGGTCCAAGGGATGCAGTAAACCTGCAGTTGTGCATCGGAATTTAAAAGTGGTTTCACAGGCTAGGCTCAAAACATATACATTCAGAAAAGTCAGTCTTCTTGTACTTAAGTCGGCATTGTGCAATTTGTATTTAATTCCGATACAATCTCCGTGTTTCAACGTCAATGTGAAGGGCCAAGGGATGCAGTAAAACTGCAGTTGTGCATCGGAATCTAAAACTCGTTACACAGGATAGGCTCAAAACATAGACACTCAGAAAAGTCAGTCTTCTTGTACTTAAGTCCGCATTGTGCCATTTGTATTTAATTCCGATTGTATTTCCGTGTTTCATCGTCAATGAGTGGTCCAAGGGTGCAGAAAACCTGCAGTTGTTCATCGGAATCTAAAACTGGTTACACAGGATAGGCTCAAAACATAGACACTCAGAAAAGTCAGTCTTCTTGTTCTTAAGTCGGCATTGTGCCATTTGTACTTAATTCCGATGCAATATCCGTGTTTCATCGTTAATGTGAAGGTCCAAGGGATGCAGTAAACCTGCAGTTGTGCATCGGAATCTAAAAGTGGTTTCACAGGCTGGGCTCAAAACATAGACACTCAGAAAAGTCAGTCTTCTTGTACTTAAGTCGGCATTGTGCAATTTGTATTTAATTCCGATGCAATTTCCGTGTTTCATCGTCAATGTGAAGTTCCAAGGGATGCAGTAACCCTGCAGTTGTGCATCGGAATGTAAAACTGGGTACACAGGATAGGCTCAAAACATAGACACTCAGAAAAGTCAGTCTACTTCTACTTAAGTGGGCATTGTGCCATTTATATTTAATTCCGATGCAATTTCCGTGTTTCATCGTCAATGTGAAGGTACAAGGGATGCAGTAAACCTGCAGTTGTGCATCGGAATCAAAAACTGGTTACACAGGGTAGGCTCAAAACATAGACACTCAGAAAAGTCTGTCTTCTTGTACTTAAGTCGGCATTGTGCCATTTGTATTTAATTCAGATTTTATTTCCGTGTTTCATCGACAATGTGAAGGTCCAAGGGATGCAGTAAACCTGCAGTTGTGCATCGGAACCTAAAACTGGTTACACAGGATAGGCTCAAAACATAGAGATTCAGATAAGTCAGTTTTCTTGTGCTTAGGTCGGCATTGTGCCAATTGTATTTAATTCCGATGCAATTTCCGTCTTTCATCGTAAATGTGAAGGTACAAGGGATGCAGTAATCCTGCAGTTGTGCATTGGAACCTAAAACTGGTTACACAGGATAGGCTCAAAACATAGACACTCAGAAAAGTCAATCTTCTTGTATTTAAGTCGGCATTGTGCCATTTATATTTAATTCCGATGCAATTTCCGTGTTTCATCGTCAATGAAAAGGTCCAAGGGATGCAGTAAACCTGCAGTTGTGCATCGGAATCTAAACCTGGTTAGACATGATAGGCTCAAAACAAAGACACTCAGAAAAGTCAGTCTTCTTGTACTTAAGTCGGCATTGTGCCATTTGTATTTAATTCCGATGCAGTGTCCCTGTTTCATCGTCAATGTGACGGTGCAAGGGATGCAGTAACTCTGCAGTTGTGCATCGGAATCTAAAACTGGTAACACAGGATATGCTCATACATCGACACTCAGAAAAGTCAGTCTTCTTGTACTTAAGTCGGCATTGTGCCATTTGTATTTAATTCCGATGCAATTTCCGTGTTTCATCGTCAATGTGAAGTCCAAGGGATGCAGTAAACCTGCAGTTGTGAATCGGAATCTAAAAGTGGTTTCACAGGCTGGGCTCAAAACATAGACACTCAGAAAAGTCAGTCTTCTTGTACTTAAGTCGGCATTGTGCAATTTGTATTTAATTCCGATGCAATTTCCGTGTTTCATCGTCAATGTGAAGTTCCAAGGGATGCAGTAACCCTGCAGTTGTGCATCGGAATGTAAAACTGGGTACACAGGATAGGCTCAAAGCATAGACACTCAGAAAAGTCAGTCTACTTCTACTTAAGTGGGCATTGTGCCATTTATATTTAATTCCGATGCAATTTCCGTGTTTCATCGTCAATGTGAAGGTACAAGGGATGCAGTAAACCTGCAGTTGTGCATCGGAATCAAAAACTGGTTACACAGGGTAGGCTCAAAACATAGACACTCAGAAAAGTCTGTCTTCTTGTACTTAAGTCGGCATTGTGCCATTTGTATTTAATTCAGATTTTATTTCCGTGTTTCATCGACAATGTGAAGGTCCAAGGGATGCAGTAAACCTGCAGTTGTGCATCGGAACCTAAAACTGGTTACACAGGATAGGCTCAAAACATAGAGATTCAGATAAGTCAGTTTTCTTGTGCTTAGGTCGGCATTGTGCCAATTGTATTTAATTCCGATGCAATTTCCGTCTTTCATCGTAAATGTGAAGGTACAAGGGATGCAGTAATCCTGCAGTTGTGCATTGGAACCTAAAACTGGTTACACAGGATAGGCTCAAAACATAGACACTCAGAAAAGTCAATCTTCTTGTATTTAAGTCGGCATTGTGCCATTTATATTTAATTCCGATGCAATTTCCGTGTTTCATCGTCAATGAAAAGGTCCAAGGGATGCAGTAAACCTGCAGTTGTGCATCGGAATCTAAACCTGGTTAGACATGATAGGCTCAAAACATAGACACTCAGAAAAGTCAGTCTTCTTGTACTTAAGTCGGCATTGTGCCATTTGTATTTAATTCCGATGCAGTGTCCGTGTTTCATCGTCAATGTGACGGTGCAAGGGATGCAGTAACTCTGCAGTTGTGCATCGGAATCTAAAACTGGTAACACAGGATATGCTCATACATCGACACTCAGAAAAGTCAGTCTTCTTGTACTTAAGTCGGCATTGTGCCATTTGTATTTAATTCCGATGCAATTTCCGTGTTTCATCGTCAATGTGAAGTCCAAGGGATGCAGTAAACCTGCAGTTGTGAATCGGAATCTATAACTGGTTTCACAGGATAGGCTCAAAACATAGACACTCAGAAAAGTCAGTCTTCTTGTACTTAAATCGGCATTGTGCCATTTGTATTTAATTCTGATGCAATTTCCGTGTTTCATCGTGAATGTGAAGGTCCAAGGGATGCAGTAAACCTGCAGGTGTGCATTGGAATCAAAAACTGGTTTCACAGGATAGGCTCAAAATATAGACACTCAGAAAAGTCAGTCTTCTTGTACTTAAGACGGCACTGTGCCATTTGTATTTAATTCCGATGCAATTTCCGTGTTTCATCGTCAATGTGAAGGTCCAAGGGATGCAGTAAACCTGCAGTTTTGCATCGTAATTTAAAACTGGTTACACAGGATAGGCTCAAAACATAGACACTCAGAAAAATCAGTGTTCTTGCACTTAAGTCTGCATTGTGCCATTTGTATATAATTCCGATGCAATTTCCGTGTTTCATCGTCAATGTGAAGGTCCAAGGAATGCAGTAAACCTGCAGTTGTGCATCGGAATCTAAAACTGGTTACACAGGATAGGTTCAAAACATAGATACTCAGAAAAGTCAGTCTTCTTGTACTTAAGTCGGAATTGTGCCATTTGTATTTATTCCGATTGTATTTCCGTGTTTCATCGTCAATGAGAAGGTCCAAGGGATGCAGTAAACTTGCAGTTGTGCATCGGAATCTAAAACTGGTTACACAGGATAGGCTCAAAACATAGACACTCAGAAAAGTTAGTCTTCTTGTACTTAAGTCGGCATTGTGCCATTTGTATTTAATTCCGATGCAATTTCCGTGTTTCATCGTCAATGAAAAGGTCCAAGGGATGCAATAAACCTGCAGTTGTGCATCGGAATCAAAAACTGGTTTCACAGGTTAGGCTCAAAAAATAGACACTCAGAAAAGTCAGTCTTCTTGTACTTAAGTCGGCATTGTGCAATTTGTATTTAATTCCGATGGAATATCCGTGTTTCATCGTCAATGTGAAGGTCCAAGGGATGCAGTAAACCTGCAGTTGTGCATCGGAATCTAAAAGTGGTTTCACAGGCTAGGCTCAAAACATAGACACTCAGAAAAGTCAGTCTTCTTGTACTTAAGTAGGCATTGTGCAATTTGTATTTAATTCCAATGCAATTTCCGTGTTTCATCGTCAATGTGAAGTTCCAAGGGATGCAGTAACCCTGCAGTTGTGCATCGGAATGTAAAACTGGGTACACAGGATAGGCTCAAAACATAGACACTCCGAAAAGTCAGTCTTCTTGTACTTAAGTGGGCATTGTGCCATTTGTATTTAATTCCGATGCAATTTCCGTGTTTCATCGTCAATGTGAAGGTACAAGGGATGCAGTAAACCTGTAGTTGTTCATCGGAATCTAAAAATGGTTACACAGGATAGGCTCCAAACCTAAGAACTCAGAAAAGTCAGTCTTCTTGTACTTAAGTCGGCATTGTGCCATTTGTATTTAATTCAGATTGTATTTCCGTGTTTCATCGACAATCGTGAAGGTCCAAGGGATGCAGTAAACCTGTAGTTGTTCATCGGAATCTAAAAATGGTTACACAGGATAGGCTCAAAACCTAAGAACTCAGAAAAGTCAGTCTTCTTGTACTTAAATCGGCATTGTGCCATTTGTATTTAATTCCGATGCAATTTCCGTGTTTCATCGTCAATGTGAAGGTCCAAGGGATGCAGTAAACCTGCAGTTGTGCATCGGAACCTAAAACTGGTTACACAGGATAGGCTCAAAACATGGAGATTCAGATAAGTCAGTTTTCTTGTGCTTAAGTCGGCATTGTGCCAATTGTATTTAATTCCGATGCAATTTCCGTCTTTCATCGTAAATGTGAAGGTACAACGGATGCACTAATCCTGCAGTTCTGCATCGGAATCTAAAACTGGTTACACAGGATGGGCTCAAAACATAGACACTCAGAAAAGTCAATCTTATTGTACTTAAGTCGGCATTGAGCCACTTATATTTAATTCCGATGCAATTTCGTGTTTCATCGTCAATGTGAAGATCCAAGGGATGCAGTAAAACTGCAGTTGTGCATCGGAATCTAAAACTGGTTACACATGATAGGCTCAAAACATATACATTCAGAAAAGTCAGTCTTCTTGTACTTAAGTCGGAATGGTGCCATTTGTATTTAATTCCGATGCAATTTCCGGTTTCATCGTTAATGTGAAGGTCCAAGGAATGCAGTATACCTGCAGTTGTGCATCGGAATCTAAAACTGGTTAAACAGGATAGGCTCAAAACATAGACAATCTGAAAAGTCAGTCTTTTGTGCTTAAGTCGGCATTGTGCCATTTGTATTTAATTCCGATGCAATTTCCGTGATTCATCGTCAGTGTGAAGGTCCAAGGGATGCAGTAAACCTGCAGTTGTGCATCGGAATCTAAACCTGGTTAGACATGATAGGCTCAAAGCATAGACACTCAAAAAAGTCCGTCTTCTTGTACTTAAGTCGGCATTGTGCCACTTATATTTAATTCCGATGCAATTTCCGTGTTTCATCGTCAATGAAAAGGTCCAAGGGATGCAGTAAACCTGCATTGTGGATCGGAATCTAAAACTGGGTACACAGGATAGGCTCAAAACATAGACACTCCGAAAAGTCAGTCTTCTTGTACTTAAGTGGGCATTGTGCCATTTGTATTTAATTCCGATGCAATTTCCGTGTTTCATCGTCAATGTGAAGGTACAAGGGATGTAGTAAACCTGCAGTTGTGCATCGGAATCAAAAACTGGTTACACAGGGTAGGCTCAAAACATAGGCACTCAGAAATTGTCAGTCTTCTTGTACTTAAGTCCGCATTGTGCCATTTGTATTTAATTCAGATTGTATTTCCGTGTTTCAACGACAATGTGAAGGTCCAAGGGATGCAGTAAACCTGTAGTTGTTCATCGGAATCTAAAAATGGTTACACAGGATAGGCTCAAAACATAGAGATTCAGATAAGTCAGTTTTCTTGTACTTAAGTGGGCATTGTGCCATTTGTATTTAATTCCGATGCAGTGTCCGTGTTTCATCGACAATGTGAAGATCCAAGGGATGCAGTAAACCTGCAGTTGTGCATCGGAATCTACAACTGGTTACACAGGATAGGTTCAAAACATAGACACTCAGAAAAGTCAGTCTTCTTGTACTTAAGTGGGCATTGTGCCATTTGTATTTAATTCCGATGCAGTGTCCGCGTTTCATCGTCAATGTGAAGGTTTAATGGATGCAGTTAACCAGCAGTTGTGCATCGGAATCTAAAACTGGTAACACAGGATAGGCTCAAAACATAGACACAAAGAAACATAGTCTTTTTGTACTTAATACGGCATTGTGCCATTTATATTTAATTCCGATGCAATTTCGTGTTTCATCGTCAATGTGAAGATCCAAGGGATGCAGTAAAACTGCAGTTGTGCATCGGAATCTAAAACTTGTTACACAGGATAGGCTCAAAACATAGACACTCAGAAACACAGTCTTTTTGTACTTAAGTCGGAATTGTGCCATTTGTATTTATTCCGATTGTATTTCCGTGTTTCATCGTCAATAAGAAGGTCCAAGGGATGCAGTAAACCTGCAATTGTTCGTCGGAATCTAAAAATGGTTACACAGGATAAGCTCAAAGATAAGCACTCAGAAAAGTCAGCCTTCTTGTACTAAAATCGGCATTGTGACATTTGTATTTAATTCCGATGCAATTTCCGTGTTTCATCGTCAATGTGAAGGTCCAAGGGATGCAGTAAACCTGCAGTTGTGCATCGGAACCTAAAACTGGTTACATAGGATAGGCTCAAAACATGGAGATTCAGATAAGTCAGTTTTCTTGTGCTTAAGTCGGCATTGTGCCAATTGTATTTAATTCCGACGCAATTTCCGTCTTTCATCGTAAATGTGAAGGTACAAGGGATGCAGTAATCCTGCAGTTCTGCATCGGAATCTAAAACTGGTTACACAGGATGGGCTCAAAACATAGACACTCAGAAAAGTCAATCTTGTTGTACTTAAGTCGGCATTGAGCCACTTATATTTAATTCCGATGCAATTTCGTGTTTCATCGTCAATGTGAAGATCCAAGGGATGCAGTAAAACTGCAGTTGTGCATCGGAATCTAAAACTGGTTACACATGATAGGCTCAAAACATATACATTCAGAAAAGTCAGTCTTCTTGTACTTAAGTCGGAATGGTGCCATTTGTATTTAATTCTGATGCAATTTCCGTGTTTCATCGTTAATGTGAAGGTCCAAGGAATGCAGTATACCTGCAGTTGTGCATCGGAATCTAAAACTGGTTAAACAGGATAGGCTCAAAACATAGACAATCTGAAAAGTCAGTCTTCTTGTGCTTAAGTCGGCATTGTGCCATTTGTATTTAATTCCGATGCAATTTCCGTGATTCATCGTCAGTGTGAAGGTCCAAGGGATGCAGTAAACCTGCAGTTGTGCATCGGAATCTAAACCTGGTTAGACATGATAGGCTCAAAGCATAGACACTCAAAAAAGTCCGTCTTCTTGTACTTAAGTCGGCATTGTGACATTTGTATTTAATTCCGATACAATTTCCGTGTTTCATAGTCAATGTGAAGGTCCAAGGGATGCAGTAAACCTGTAGTTGTGCATCGGAATCTACAACTGGTTACACAGGGTAGGCTCAAAACATAGACACTCAGAAAAGTCAGTCTTCTTGTACTTAAGTCGGCATTGTGCCATTTGCATTTAATTCAGATTGTATTTCCGTGTTTCATCGACAATGTGAAGGTCCAAGGGATGCAGTAAACCTGCAGTTGTTCATCGGAATCTAAAAATGGTTACACAGGATAGGCTCAAGGCATAAGAACTCAGAAAAGTCAGTCTTCTTGTACTTAAATCGGCATTGTGCCATTTGTGTTTAATTCCGATGCAATTTCCGTGTTTCATCGTCAATGTGAAGTTCCAAGGGATGCAGTAACCCTGCTGTTGTGCATCGGAATGTAAAACTGGGTACACAGGATAGGCCCAAAACATAGACACTCAGAAAAGTCAGTCTTCTTGTACTTAAGTGGGCATTGTGCCATTTGTATTTAATTCCGATGCAATTTCCGTGTTTCATCGTCAATGTGAAGGTACAAGGTATGCAGTAAACCTGCAGTTGTGCATCGGAATCAAAAACTGGTTACACAGGGTAGGCTCAAAACATAGACACTCAGAAAAGTCAGTCTTCTTGTACTTAAGTGGGCATTGTGCCATTTGTATTTAATTCCGATGCAATTTCCGTGCTTCATCGTCAATGTGAAGATCCAAGGGATGCAGTAAAACTGCAGTTGTGCATCGGAAACTAAAACTGGTTACACATGATAGGCTCAAAACATATACATTCAGAAAAGTCAGTCTTCTTGTACTTAAGTCGGAATGGTGCCATTTGTATTTAATTCCGATGCAATTTCCGTGTTTCATCGTTAATGTGAAGGTCCAAGGAATGCAGTATACCTGCAGTTGTGCATCGGAATCTAAAACTGGTTAAACAGGATAGGCTCAAAACATAGACAATCTGAAAAGTCAGTCTTCTTGTGCTTAAGTCGGCATTGTGCCATTTGTATTTAATTCCGATGCAATTTCCGTGATTCATCGTCAGTGTGAAGGTCCAAGGGATGCAGTAAACCTGCAGTTGTGCATCGGAATCTAAACCTGGTTAGACATGATAGGCTCAAAGCATAGACACTCTAAAAAGTCCGTCTTCTTGTACTTAAGTCGGCATTGTGACATTTGTATTTAATTCCGATACAATTTCCGTGTTTCATCGTCAATGTGAAGGTCCAAGGGATGCAGTAAACCTGTAGTTGTGCATCGGAATCTACAACTGGTTACACAGGATAGGATCAAAACATAGAAACTCAGAAAAGTCCGTCTTCTTGTACTTTCGTGGGCATTGTGCCAATTGTATTTAATTCCGATGCAGTGTCCGTGTTTCATGGTCAATGTGAAGGTGCAAGGGATGCAGTTAACCTGCAGTTCTGCATCGGAATCTAAAACTGGTAACACAGGATAGGCTCAAAACATACACACTCAGAAACACAGTCTTTTTGTACTTAAGACGGCACTGTGCCATTTGTATTTAATTCCGATGCAATTTCCGTGTTTCATCGTCAATGTGAAGTTCCAAGGGATGCGGTAAAACTGCAGTTGTGCATCGGAATCTAAAACTGGTTACACAGGATAGGCTCAAAACATAGACACTCAGAAAAGTCAGTCTTCTAGAACTTAAGTCGGCATTGTGCCATTTGTATTTAATTCCGATGGAATATCCGTGTTTCATCGTCAATGTGAAGGTCCAAGGGATGCAGTAAACCTGCAGTTGTGCATCGGAATCTAAAAGTGGTTTCACAGGCTAGGCTCAAAACATAGACACTCAGAAAAGTCAGTCTTCTTGTACTTAAGTAGGCATTGTGCAATTTGTATTTAATTCCAATGCAATTTCCGTGTTTCATCGTCAATGTGAAGTTCCAAGGGATGCAGTAACCCTGCAGTTGTGCATCGGAATGTAAAACTGGGTACACAGGATAGGCTCAAAACATAGACACTCCGAAAAGTCAGTCTTCTTGTACTTAAGTGGGCATTGTGCCATTTGTATTTAATTCCGATGCAATTTCCGTGTTTCATCGTCAATGTGAAGGTACAAGGGATGCAGTAAACCTGCAGTTGTGCATCGGAATCAAAAACTGGTTACACAGGGTAGGCTCAAAACATAGGCACTCAGAAATTGTCAGTCTTCTTGTACTTAAGTCGGCATTGTGCCATTTGTATTTAATTCAGATTGTATTTCCGTGTTTCATCGACAAAGTGAAGAGCCAAGGGATGCAGTAAACCTGTAGTTGTTCATCGGAATCTAAAAATGGTTACACAGGATAGGCTCAAAACCTAAGAACTCAGAAAAGTCAGTCTTCTTGTACTTAAATCGGCATTGTGCCATTTGTATTTAATTCCGATGCAATTTCCGTGTTTCATCGTCAATGCGAAGGTCCATGGGATGCAGTAAACCTGCAGTTGTGCATCGGAACCTAAAACTGGTTACACAGGATAGGCTCAAAACATAGAGATTCAGATAAGTCAGTTTTCTTGTACTTAAGTGGGCATTGTGCCATTTATATTTAATTCCGATGCAATTTCGTGTTTCATCGTCAATGTGAAGATCCAAGAGATGCAGTAAAACTGCAGTTGTGCATCGGAATCTAAAACTGGTTACACAGGATAGGCCCAAAACATAGACACTCAGAAAAGTCAGTCTTCTTGTACTTAAGTCGGAATTGTGCCATTTGTATTTATTCCGATTGTATTTCCGTGTTTCATCGTCAATAAGAAGGTCCAAGGGATGCAGTAAACCTGCAATTGTTTGTCGGAATCTAAAAATGGTTACACAGGATAAGCTCAAACATAAGCACTCAGAAAAGTCAGTCTTCTTGTACTTAAATCGGCATTGTGCCATTTGTATTTAATTCCGATGCAATTTCCGTGTTTCATCGTCAATGTGAAGGTCCAAGGGATGCAGTAAACCTGCAGTTGTGCATCGGAACCTAAAACTGGTTACATAGGATAGGCTCAAAACATGGAGATTCAGATAAGTCAGTTTTATTGTGCTTAAGTCGGCATTGTGCCAATTGTATTTAATTCCGATGCAATTACCGTCTTTCATCGTAAATGTGAAGGTACAAGGGATGCAGTAATCCTGCAGTTCTGCATCGGAATCTAAAACTGGTTACACAGGATGGGCTCAAAACATAGACACTCAGAAAAGTCTATCTTATTGTACTTAAGTCAGCATTGAGCCACTTATATTTAATTCCGATGCAATTTCGTGTTTCATCGTCAATGTGAAGATCCAAGGGATGCAGTTAACCTGCAGTTGTGCATCGGAATCTAAAACTGGTAACACAGGATAGGCTCAAAACATAGTCACTCAGAAACACAGTCTTTTTGTACTTAAGACGGCACTGTGCCATTTGTATTTAATTCCGATGCAATTTCCGTGTTTCATCGTCAATGTGAAGTTCCAAGGGATGCGGTAAAACTGCAGTTGTGCATCGGAATCTAAAACTGGTTACACAGGATAGGCTCAAAACATAGATACTCAGAAAAGTCAGTCTTCTTGTACTTAAGTCGGCATTGTGCAATTTGTATTTAATTCCGATGCAATCTCCGTGTTTCAACGTCAATTTGAAGGTCCAAGGGATGCAGTAAAACTGCAGTTGTGCATCGGAATCTAAAACTGTTTACACAGGATAGGCTCAAAACATAGACACTCAGAAAAGTCAGTCTTCTTGTACTTAAGTCCGCATTGTGCCATTTGTATTTAATTCCGATTGTATTTCCGTGTTTCATCGTCAATGAGTAGGTCCAAGGGTGCAGTAAACCTGCAGTTGTTCATCGGAATCTAAAACTTGTTACACAGGATAGGCTCAAAACATAGACACTCAGAAAAGTCAGTCTTCTTGTACTTAAGTCGGCATTGTGCCATTTGCATTTAATTCAGATTGTATTTCCGTGTTTCATCGACAATGTGAAGGTCCAAGGGATGCAGTAAACTGGAGTTGTTCATCGGAATCTAAAAATGGTTACACAGGATAGGCTCAAAGCATAAGAACTCAGAAAAGTCAGTCTTCTTGTACTTAAATCGGCATTGTGCCATTTGTGTTTAATTCCGATGCAATTTCCGTGTTTCATCGTCAATGTGAAGGTCCAAGGGATGCGGTAACCCTGCTGTTGTGCATCGGAATGTAAAACTGGGTACACAGGATAGGCTCAAAACATAGACACTCAGAAAAGTCAGTCTTCTTGTACTTAAGTGGGCATTGTGCCATTTGTATTTAATTCCGATGCAATTTCCGTGTTTCATCGTCAATGTGAAGGTACAAGGGATGCAGTAAACCTGCAGTTGTGCATCGGAATCAAAAACTGGTTACACAGGATAGGCTCAAAACATAGACACTCAGAAAAGTCAGTCTTCTTGTACGTAAGTCGGCATTGTGCCATTTGCATTTAATTCAGATTGTATTTCCGTGTTTCATCGACAATGTGATGGTCCAAGGGATGCAGTAAACCTGCAGTTGTTCATCGGAATCTAAAAATGGTTACACAGGATAGGGTCAAAGCATAAGAACTCAGAAAAGTCAGTCTTCTTGTACTTAAATCGGCATTGTGCCATTTGTGTTTAATTCCGATGCAATTTCCGTGTTTCATCGTCAATGTGAAGGTCCAAGGGATGCAGTAAACCTGCAGTTGTGCATCGGAACCTAAAACTGGTTACACAGGATAGGCTCAAAACATAGAGATTCAGATAAGTCAGTTTTCTTGTACTTATGTGGGCATTGTGCCATTTGTATTTAATTCCGATGCAGTGTCCGTGTTTCATCGACAATGTGAAGATCCAAGGGATGCAGTAAACCTGCAGTTGTGCATCGGAATCTACAACTGGTTACACAGGATAGGTTCAAATCATAGACACTCAGAAAAGTCAGTCTTCTTGTACTTAAGTGGGCATTGTGCCATTTGTATTTAATTCCGATGCAGTGTCCGTGTTTCATCGTCAATGTGAAGGTGCAATGGATGCAGTTAACCTGCAGTTGTGCATCGGAATCTAAAACTGGTAACACAGGATAGGCTCAAAACATAGACACTCAGAAACACAGTCTTTTTGTACTTAATACGGCATTGTGCCATTTATATTTAATTCCGATGCAATTTCGTGTTTCATCGTCAATGTGAAGATCCAAGAGATGCAGTAAAACTGCAGTTGTGCATCGGAATCTAAAACTGGTTACACAGGATAGGCTCAAAACATAGACACTCAGATAAGTCAGTCTTCTTGTTCTTAAGTCGGAATTGTGCCATTTGTATTTATTCCGATTGTATTTCCGTGTTTCATCGTCAATAAGAAGGTCCAAGGGATGCAGTAAACCTGCAATTGTTCGTCGGAATCTAAAAATGGTTACACAGGATAAGCTCAAACATAAGCACTCAGAAAAGTCAGTCTTCTTGTACTTAAATCGGCATTGTGCCATTTGTATTTAATTCCGATGCAATTTCCGTGTTTCATCGTCAATGTGAAGGTCCAAGGGATGCAGTAAACCTGCAGTTGTGCATCGGAACCTAAAACTGGTTACATAGGATAGGCTCAAAACATGGAGATTCAGATAAGTCCGTTTTATTGTGCTTAAGTCGGCATTGTGCCAATTGTATTTAATTCCGATGCAATTTCCGTCTTTCATCGTAAATGTGAAGGTACAAGGGATGCAGTAATCCTGCAGTTCTGCATCGGAATCTAAAACTGGTTACACAGGATGGGCTCAAAACATAGACACTCAGAAAAGTCAATGTTATTGTACTTAAGTCAGCATTGAGCCACTTATATTTAATTCCGATGCAATTTCGTGTTTCATCGTCAATGTGAAGTTCCAAGGGATGCGGTAAAACTGCAGTTGTGCATCGGAATCTAAAACTGGTTACACAGGTTAGGCTCAAAACATAGATACTCAGAAAAGTCAGTCTTCTTGTACTTAAGTCGGCATTGTGCAATTTGTATTTAATTCCGATGCAATCTCCGTGTTTCAACGTCAATTTGAAGGTCCAAGGGATGCAGTAAAACTGCAGTTGTGCATCGGAATCTAAAACTGTTTACACAGGATAGGCTCAAAACATAGACACTCAGAAAAGTCAGTCTTCTTGTACTTAAGTCCGCATTGTGCCATTTGTATTTAATTCCGATTGTATTTCCGTGTTTCATCGTCAATGAGTAGGTCCAAGGGTGCAGTAAACCTGCAGTTGTTCATCGGAATCTAAAACTTGTTACACAGGATAGGCTCAAAACATAGACACTCAGAAAAGTCAGTCTTCTTGTACTTAAGTCGGCATTGTGCCATTTGCATTTAATTCAGATTGTATTTCCGTGTTTCATCGACAATGTGAAGGTCCAAGGGATGCAGTAAACCTGCAGTTGTTCATCGGAATCTAAAAATGGTTACACAGGATAGGCTCAAAGCATAAGAACTCAGAAAAGTCAGTCTTCTTGTACTTAAATCGGCATTGTGCCATTTGTGTTTAATTCCGATGCAATTTCCGTGTTTCATCGTCAATGTGAAGTTCCAAGGGATGCAGTAACCCTGCAGTTGTGCATCGGAATGTAAAACTGGGTACACAGCATAGGCTCAAAACATAGACACTCAGAAAAGTCAGTCTTCTTGTCCTTAAGTGGGCATTGTGCCATTTGTATTTAATTCCGATGCAATTTCCGTGTTTCATCGTCAATGTGAAGGTACAAGGGATGCAGTAAACCTGCAGTTGTGCATCGGAATCAAAAACTGGTTACACAGGGTAGGCTCAAAACATAGACACTCAGAAAAGTCAGTCTTCTTGTACTTAAGTCGGCATTGTGACATTTGCATTTAATTCAGATTGTATTTCCGTGTTTCATCGACAATGTGAAGGTCCAAGGGATGCAGTAAACCTGCAGTTGTTCATCGGAATCTAAAAATGGTTACACAGGATAGGCTCAAGGCATAAGAACTCAGAAAAGTCAGTGTTCTTGTACTTAAATCGGCATTGTGCCATTTGTGTTTAATTCCGATGCAATTTCCGTGTTTCATCGTCAATGTGAAGTTCCAAGGGATGCAGTAACCCTGCTGTTGTGCATCGGAATGTAAAACTGGGTACAAAGGGTAGGCTCAAAACATAGACACTCAGAAAAGTCAGTCTTCTTGTACTTAAGTGGGCATTGTGCCATTTGTATTTAATTCCGATGCAATTTCCGTGTTTCATCGTCAATGTGAAGGTACAAGGGATGCAGTAAACCTGCAGTTGTGCATCGGAATCAAAAACTGGTTACACAGGGTAGGCTCAAAACATAGACACTCAGAAAAGTCAGTCTTCTTGTACTTAAGTCGGCATTGTGCCATTTGCATTTAATTCAGATTGTATTTCCGTGTTTCATCGACAATGTGAAGGTCCAAGGGATGCAGTAAACCTGCAGTTGTTCATCGGAATCTAAAAATGGTTACACAGGATAGGGTCAAAGCATAAGAACTCAGAAAAGTCAGTCTTCTTGTACTTAAATCGGCATTGTGTCATTTGTGTTTAATTCCGATGCAATTTCCGTGTTTCATCGTCAATGTGAAGGTCCAAGGGATGCAGTAAACCTGCAGTTGTGCATCGGAACCTAAAACTGGTTACACAGGATAGGCTCAAAACATAGAGATTCAGATAAGTCAGTTTTCTTGTACTTATGTGGGCATTGTGCCATTTGTATTTAATTCCGATGCAGTGTCCGTGTTTCATCGACAATGTGAAGATCCAAGGGATGCAGTAAACCTGCAGTTGTGCATCGGAATCTACAACTGGTTACACTGGATAGGTTCAAATCATAGACACTCAGAAAAGTCAGTCTTCTTGTACTTAAGTGGGCATTGTGCCATTTGTATTTAATTCCGATGCAGTGTCCGTGTTTCATCGTCAATGTGAAGGTGCAATGGATGCAGTTAACCTGCAGTTGTGCATCGGAATCTAAAACTGGTAACACAGGATAGGCTCAAAACATAGACACTCAGAAACACAGTCTTTTTGTACTTAATACGGCATTGTGCCATTTATATTTAATTCCGATGCAATTTCGTGTTTCATCGTCAATGTGAAGATCCAAGAGATGCAGTAAAACTGCAGTTGTGCATCGGAATCTAAAACTGGTTACACAGGATAGGCTCAAAACATAGACACTCAGAAAAGTCAGTCTTCTTGTACTTAAGTCGGAATTGTGCCATTTGTATTTATTCCGATTGTATTTCCGTGTTTCATCGTCAATAAGAAGGTCCAAGGGATGCAGTAAACCTGCAATTGTTCGTCGGAATCTAAAAATGGTTACACAGGATAAGCTCAAACATAAGCACTCAGAAAAGTCAGCCTTCTTGTACTTAAATCGGCATTGTGCCATTTGTATTTAATTCCGATGCAATTTCCGTGTTTCATCGTCAATGTGAAGGTCCAAGGGATGCAGTAAACCTGCAGTTGTGCATCGGAACCTAAAACTGGTTACATAGGATAGGCTCAAAACATGGAGATTCAGATAAGTCAGTTTTATTGTGCTTAAGTCGGCATTGTGCCAATTGTATTTAATTCCGATGAAATTTCCGTCTTTCATCGTAAATGTGAAGGTACAAGGGATGCAGTAATCCTGCAGTTCTGCATCGGAATCTAAAACTGGTTACACAGGATGGGCTCAAAACATAGACACTCAGAAAAGTCAATCTTATTGTACTTAAGTCGGCATTGAGCCACTTATATTTAATTCCGATGCAATTTCGTGTTTCATCGTCAATGTGAAGATCCAAGGGATGCAGTAAAACTGCAGTTGTGCATCGGAATCTAAAACTGGTTACACATGATAGGCTCAAAACATATACATTCAGAAAAGTCAGTCTTCTTGTACTTAAGTCGGAATGGTGCCATTTGTATTTAATTCTGATGCAATTTCCGTGTTTCATCGTTAATGTGAAGGTCCAAGGAATGCAGTATACCTGCAGTTGTGCATCGGAATCTAAAACTGGTTAAACAGGATAGGCTCAAAACATAGACGATCTGAAAAGTCAGTCTTCTTGTGCTTCAGTCGGCATTGTGCCATTTGTATTTAATTCCGATGCAATTTCCGTGATTCATCGTCAGTGTGAAGGTCCAAGGGATGCAGTAAACCTGCAGTTGTGCATCGGAATCTAAACCTGGTTAGACATGATAGGCTCAAAGCATAGACACTCAAAAAAGTCCGTCTTCTTGTACTTAAGTCGGCATTGTGACATTTGTATTTCATTCCGATACAATTTCCGTGTTTCATCGTCAATGTCAAGGTCCAAGGGATGCAGTAAACCTGTAGTTGTGCATCGGAATCTACAACTGGTTACACAGGATAGGTTCAAAACATAGAAACTCAGAAAAGTCCGTCTTCTTGTACTTACGTGGGCATTGTGCCATTTGTATTTAATTCCGATGCAGTGTCCGTGTTTCATGGTCAATGTGAAGGTGCAAGGGATGCAGTTAACCTGGAGTTGTGCATCGGAATCTAAAACTGGTAACACAGGATAGGCTCAAAACATAGACACTCAGAAACACAGTCTTTTTGTACTTAAGACGGCACTGTGCCATTTGTATTTAATTCCGATGCAATTTTCGTGTTTCATCGTTAATGTGAAGTTCCAAGGGATGCGGTAAAACTGCAGTTGTGCATCGGAATCTAAAACTGGTTACACAGGATAGGCTCAAAACATAGATACTCAGAAAAGTCAGTCTTCTTGTACTTAAGTCGGCATTGTGCAATTTGTATTTAATTCCGATGCAATCTCCGTGTTTCAACGTCAATTTGAAGGTCCAAGGGATGCAGTAAAACTGCAGTTGTGCATCGGAATCTAAAACTGTTTACACAGGATAGGCTCAAAACATAGACACTCAGAAAAGTCAGTCTTCTTGTACTTAAGTCCGCATTGTGCCATTTGTATTTAATTCCGATTGTATTTCCGTGTTTCATCGTCAATGAGAAGGTCCAAGGGTGCAGTAAACCTGCAGTTGTTCATCGGAATCTAAAACTTGTTACACAGGATAGGCTCAAAACATAGACACTCAGAAAAGTCAGTCTTCTTGTACTTAAGTCAGCATTGTGCCATTTGCATTTAATTCAGATTGTATTTCCGTGTTTCATCGACAATGTGAAGGTCCAAGGGATGCAGTAAACCTGCAGTTGTTCATCGGAATCTAAAAATGGTTACACAGGATAGGCTCAAAGCATAAGAACTCAGAAAAGTCAGTCTTCTTGTACTTAAATCGGCATTGTGCCATTTGTGTTTAATTCCGATGCAATTTCCGTGTTTCATCGTCAATGTGAAGTTCCAAGGGATGCAGTAACCCTGCAGTTGTGCATCGGAATGTAAAACTGGGTACACAGGATAGGCTCAAAACATAGACACTCAGAAAAGTCAGTCTTCTTGTCCTTAAGTGGGCATTGTGCCATTTGTATTTAATTCCGATGCAATTTCCGTGTTTCATCGTCAATGTGAAGGTACAAGGGATGCAGTAAACCTGCAGTTGTGCATCGGAATCAAAAACTGGTTACACAGGGTAGGCTCAAAACATAGACACTCAGAAAAGTCAGTCTTCTTGTACTTAAGTCGGCATTGTGCCATTTGCATTTAATTCAGATTGTATTTCCGTGTTTCATCGACAATGTGAAGGTCCAAGGGATGCAGTAAACCTGCAGTTGTTCATCGGAATCTAAAAATGGTTACACAGGATAGGCTCAAGGCATAAGAACTCAGAAAAGTCAGTCTTCTTGTACTTAAATCGGCATTGTGCCATTTGTGTTTAATTCTGATGCAATTTCCGTGTTTCATCGTCAATGTGAAGTTCCAAGGGATGCAGTAACCCTGCTGTTGTGCATCGGAATGTAAAACTGGGTACACAGGATAGGCTCATAACATAGACACTCAGAAAAGTCAGTCTTCTTGTACTTAAGTGGGCATTGTGCCATTTGTATTTAATTCCGATGCAATTTCCGTGTTTAATCGTCAATGTGAAGGTACAAGGGATGCAGTAAACCTGCAGTTGTGCATCGGAATCAAAAACTGGTTACACAGGGTAGGCTCAAAACATAGACACTCAGAAAAGTCAGTCTTCTTGTACTTAAGTCGGCATTGTGCCATTTGCATTTAATTCAGATTGTATTTCCGTGTTTCATCGACAATGTGAAGGTCCAAGGGATGCAGTAAACCTGTAGTTGTTCATCGGAATCTAAAAATGGTTACACAGGATAGGCTCAAAACCTAAGAACTCAGAAAAGTCAGTCTTCTTGTACTTAAGTAGGCATTGTGCAATTTGTATTTAATTCCAATGCAATTTCCGTGTTTCATCATCAATGTGAAGTTCCAAGGGATGCAGTAACCCTGCAGTTGTGCATCGGAATGTAAAACTGGGTACACAGGATAGGCTCAAAACATAGACACTCCTAAAAGTCAGTCTTCTTGTACCTAAGTGGGCATTGTGCCATTTGTATTTAATTCCGATGCAATTTCCGTGTTTCATCGTCAATGTGAAGGTACAAGGGATGCAGTAAACCTGCAGTTGTGCATCGGAATCAAAAACTGGTTACACAGGATAGGCTCAAAACATAGAGATTCAGATAAGTCAGTTTTCTTGTACTTAAGTGGGCATTGTGCCATTTGTATTTAATTCCGATGCAGTGTCTGTGTTTCATCGACAATGTGAAGATCCAAGGGATGCAGTAAACCTGCAGTTGTGCATCGGAATCTACAACTGGTTACACAGGATAGGTTCAAAACATAGACACTCAGAAAAGTCAGTCTTCTTGTACTTAAGTGGGCATTGAGCCATTTGTATTTAATTCCGATGCAGTGTCCGCGTTTCATCGTCAATGTGAAGGTGCAATGGATGCTGTTAACCAGCAGTTGTGCATCGGAATCTAAAACTGGTAACACAGGATAGGCTCAAAACATAGACACTCAGAAACACAGTCTTTTTGTACTTAATACGGCATTGTGCCATTTATATTTAATTCCGATGCAATTTCGTGTTTCATCGTCAATGTGAAGATCCAAGAGATGCAGTAAAACTGCAGTTGTGCATCGGAATCTAAAACTGGTTACACAGGATAGGCTCAAAACATAGACACTCAGAAAAGTCAGTCTTCTTGTACTTAAGTCGGAATTGTGCCATTTGTATTTATTCCGATTGTATTTCCGTGTTTCATCGTCAATAAGAAGGTCCAAGGGATGCAGTAAACCTGCAATTGTTCGTCGGAATCTAAAAATGGTTACACAGGATAAGCTCAAACATAAGCAATCAGAAAAGTCAGCCTTCTTGTACTTAAATCGGCATTGTGCCATTTGTATTTAATTCCGATGCAATTTCCGTGTTTCATTGTCAATGTGAAGGTCCAAGGGATGCAGTAAACCTGCAGTTGTGCATTGGAACCTAAAACTGGTTACATAGGATAGGCTCAAAACATGGAGATTCAGATAAGTCAGTTTTATTGTGCTTAAGTCGGCATTGTGCCAATTGTATTTAATTCCGATGCAATTTCCGTCTTTCATCGTAAATGGGAAGGTACAAGGGATGCAGTAATCCTGCAGTTCTGCATCGGAATCTAAAACTGGTTACACAGGATGGGCTCAAAACATAGACACTCAGAAAAGTCAATCTTATTGTACTTAAGTCGGCATTGAGCCACTTATATTTAATTCCGATGCAATTTCGTGTTTCATCGTCAATGTGAAGATCCAAGGGATGCAGTAAAACTGCAGTTGTGCATCGGAATCTAAAACTGGTTACACATGATAGGCTCAAAACATATACATTCAGAAAAGTCAGTCTTCTTGTACTTAAGTCGGAATGTTGCCATTTGTATTTAATTCTGATGCAATTTCCGTGTTTCATCGTTAATGTGAAGGTCCAAGGAATGCAGTATACCTGCAGTTGTGCATCGGAATCTAAAACTGGTTAAACAGGATAGGCTCAAAACATAGACAATCTGAAAAGTCAGTCTTCTTGTGCCTAAGTCGGCATTGTGCCATTTGTACTAATTCCGATGCAATTTCCGTGATTCATCGTCAGTGTGACGGTCCAAGGGATGCAGTAAACCTGCAGTTGTGCATCGGAATCTAAACCTGGTTAGACATGATAGGCTCAAAGCATAGACACTCAAAAAAGTCCGTCTTCTTGTACTTAAGTCGGCATTGTGACATTTGTATTTCATTCCGATACAATTTCCGTGTTTCATCGTCAATGTGAAGGTCCAAGGGATGCAGTAAACCTGTAGTTGTGCATCGGAATCTACAACTGGTTACACAGGATAGGTTCAAAACATAGAAACTCAGAAAAGTCCGTCTTCTTGTACTTACGTGGGCATTGTGCCATTTGTATTTAATTCCAATGCAGTGTCCGTGTTTCATGGTCAATGTGAAGGTGCAAGGGATGCAGTTAACCTGCTGTTGTGCATCGGAATCTAAAACTGGTAACACAGGATAGGCTCAAAACATAGACACTCAGAAACACAGTCTTTTTGTACTTAAGACGGCACTGTGCCATTTGTATTTCATTCCGATGCAATTTCCGTGTTTCATCGTCAATGTGAAGTTCCAAGGGATGCGGTAAAACTGCAGTTGTGCATCGGAATCTAAAACTGGTTACACAGGATAATCTCAAAACATAGATACTCAGAAAAGTCAGTCTTCTTGTACTTAAGTCGGCATTGTGCAATTTGTATTTAATTCCGATGCAATCTCCGTGTTTCAACGTCAATTTGAAGGTCCAAGGGATGCAGTAAAACTGCAGTTGTGCATCGGAATCTAAAACTGTTTACACAGGATAGGCTCAAAACATAGACACTCAGAAAAGTCAGTCTTCTTGTACTTAAGACCGCATTGTGCCATTTGTATTTAATTCCGATTGTATTTCCGTGTTTCATCGTCAATGAGAAGGTCCAAGGGTGCAGTAAACCTGCAGTTGTTCATCGGAATCTAAAACTTGTTACACAGGATAGGCTCAAAACATAGACACTCAGAAAAGTCAGTCTTCTTGTACTTAAGTCGGCATTGTGCCATTTGCATTTAATTCAGATTGTATTTCCGTGTTTCATCGACAATGTGAAGGTCCAAGGGATGCAGTAAACCTGCAGTTGTTCATCGGAATCTAAAAATGGTTACACAGGATAGGCTCAAAGCATAAAAACTCAGAAAAGTCAGTCTTCTTGTACTTAAATCGGCATTGTGCCATTTGTGTTTAATTCCGATGCAATTTCCGTGTTTCATCGTCAATGTGAAGTTCCAAGGGATGCAGTAACCCTGCAGTTGTGCATCGGAATGTAAAACTGGGTACACAGGATAGGCTCAAAACATAGACACTCAGAAAAGTCAGTCTTCTTGTCCTTAAGTGGGCATTGTGCCATTTGTATTTAATTCCGATGCAATTTCCGTGTTTCATCGTCAATGTGAAGGTACAAGGAATGCAGTAAACCTGCAGTTGTGCATCGGAATCAAAAACTGGTTACACAGGGTAGGCTCAAAACATAGACACTCAGAAAAGTCAGTCTTCTTGTACTTAAGTCGGCATTGTGCCATTTGCATTTAATTCAGATTGTATTTCCGTGTTTCATCGACAATGTGAAGGTCCAAGGGATGCAGTAAACCTGCAGTTGTTCATCGGAATCTAAAAATGGTTACACAGGATAGGCTCAAGGCATAAGAACTCAGAAAAGTCAGTCTTCTTGTACTTAAGTGGGCATTGTGCCATTTGTGTTTAATTCCGATGCAATTTCCGTGTTTCATCGTCAATGTGAAGTTCCAAGGGATGCAGTAACCCTGCTGTTGTGCATCGGAATGTAAAACTGGGTACACAGGATAGGCTCAAAACATAGACACTCAGAAAAGTCAGTCTTCTTGTACTTAAGTGGGCATTGTGCCATTTGTATTTAATTCCGATGCAATTTCCGTGTTTCATCGTCAATGTGAAGGTACAAGGGATGCAGTTAACCTGCAGTTATGCATCGGAATCAAAAACTGGTTACACAGGGTAGGCTCAAAACATAGACACTCAGAAAAGTCAGTCTTCTTGTACTTAAGTCGGCATTGTGCCATTTGCATTTAATTCAGATTGTATTTCCGTGTTTCATCGACAATGTGAAGGTCCAAGGGATGCAGTAAACCTGCAGTTGTTCATCGGAATCTAAAAATGGTTACACAGGATAGGGTCAAAGCATAAGAACTCAGAAACGTCAGTCTTCTTGTACTTAAATCGGCATTGTGCCATTTGTGTTTAATTCCGATGCAATTTCCGTGTTTCATCGTCAATGTGAAGGTCCAAGGGATGCAGTAAACCTGCAGTTGTGGATCGGAACCTAAAACTGGTTACACAGGATAGGCTCAAAACATAGAGATTCAGATAAGTCAGTTTTCTTGTACTTAAGTCCGCATTGTGCCATTTGTATTTAATTCCGATTGTATTTCCGTGTTTCATCGTCAATGAGAAGGTCCAAGGGTGCAGTAAACCTGCAGTTGTTCATCGGAATCTAAAACTGGTTACACAGGATAGGCTCAAAACATAGACACTCAGAAGAGTCAGTCTTCTTGTACTTAAGTCGGCATTGTGCCATTTGTATTTAATTCCGATGCAATATGCGTGTTTCATCGTCAATGTGAAGGTCCAAGGGATGCAGTAAACCTGCAGTTGTGCATCGGAATCTAAAAGTGGTTTCACAGGGTAGGCTCAGAACATAGACACTCAGAAATGTCGGTCTTCTTGTACTTAAGACGGCATTGTGCAATTTGTATTTAATTCCAATGCAATTTCCGTGTTTCATCGTCAATGTGAAGTTCCAAGGGATGCAGTAACCCTGCAGTTGTGCATCGGAATGTAAAACTGGGTACACAGGATAGGCTCAAAACATAGACACTCAGAAAAGTCAGTCTTCTTGTACTTAAGTGGGCATTGTGCCACTTGTATTTAATTCAGATGCAATTTCCGTGATTCATCGTCAATGTGAAGGTACAAGGGATGCAGTAAACCTGCAGTTGTGCATCGGATTCAAAAACTGGTTACACAGGGTAGGCTCAAAACATAGACACTCAGAAAAGTCAGTCTTCTTGTACTTAAGTCGGCATTGTGCCATTTGAATTTAATTCAGATTGTATTTCCGTGTTTCATCGACAATGTGAAGGTCCAAGGGATGCAGTAAACCTGCAGTTGTTCATCGGAATCTAAAAATGGTTACACAGGATAGGCTCAAAACATAAGAACTCAGAAATGTCAGTCTTCTTGTACTTAAATCGGCATTGTGCCATTTGTATTTAATTCCGATGCAATTTCCGTGTTTCATCGTCAATGTGAAGGTCCAAGGGATGCAGTAAACCTGCAGTTGTGCATCGGAACCTAAAACTGGTTACACAGGATAGGCTCAAAACATAGAGATTCAGATAAGTCAGTTTTCTTGTACTTATGTGGGCATTGTGCCATTTGTATTTAATTCCGATGCAGTGTCCGTGTTTCATCGACAATGTGAAGATCCAAGGGATGCAGTAAACCTGCAGTTGTGCATCGGAATCTACAACTGGTTACACAGGATAGGTTCAAATCATAGACACTCAGAAAAGTCAGTCTTCTTGTACTTAAGTGGGCATTGTGCCATTTGTATTTAATTCCGATGCAGTGTCCGTGTTTCATCGTCAATGTGAAGATCCAAGAGATGCAGTAAAACTGCAGATGTGCATCGGAATCTAAAACTGGTTACACAGGATAGGCTCAAAACATAGACACTCAGAAAAGTCAGACTTCTTGTACTTAAGTCGGAATTGTGCCATTTGTATTTACTCCGATTGTATTTCCGTGTTTCATCGTCAATAAGAAGGTCCAAGGGATGCAGTAAACCTGCAATTGTTCGTCGGAATCTAAAAATGGTTACACAGGATAAGCTCAAACATAAGCACTCAGAAAAGTCAGCCTTCTTGTACTTAAATCGGCATTGTGCCATTTGTATTTAATTCCGATGCAATTTCCGTGTTTCATCGTCAATGTGAAGGTCCAAGGGATGCAGTAAACCTGCAGTTGTGCATCGGAACCTAAAACTGGTTACATAGGATAGGCTCAAAACATGGAGATTCAGATAAGTCAGTTTTATTGTGCTTAAGTCGGCATTGTGCCAATTGTATTTAATTCCGATGCAATTTCCGTCTTTCATCGTAAATGTGAAGGTACAAGGGATGCAGTAATCCTGCAGTTCTGCATCGGAATCTAAAACTGGTTACACAGGATGGGCTCAAAACATAGACACTCAGAAAAGTCAATCTTATTGTACTTAAGTCGGCATTGAGCCACTTATATTTAATTCCGATGCAATTTCGTGTTTCATCGTCAATGTGAAGATCCAAGGGATGCAGTAAAACTGCAGTTGTGCATCGGAATCTAAAACTGGTTACACATGATAGGCTCAAAACATATACATTCAGAAAAGTCAGTCTTCTTGTACTTAAGTCGGAATGGTGCCATTTGTATTTAATTCTGATGCAATTTCCGTGTTTCATCGTTAATGTGAAGGTCCAAGGAATGCAGTATACCTGCAGTTGTGCATCGGAATCTAAAACTGATTAAACAGGATAGGCTCAAAACATAGACAATCTGAAAAGTCAGTCTTCTTGTGCTTCAGTCGGCATTGTGCCATTTGTATTTAATTCCGATGCAATTTCCGTGATTCATCGTCAGTGTGAAGGTCCAAGGGATGCAGTAAACCTGTAGTTGTGCATCGGAATCTACAACTGGTTACACAGGATAGGTTCAAAACATAGAAACTCAGAAAAGTCCGTTTTCTTGTACTTACGTGGGCATTGTGCCATTTGTATTTAATTCCGATGCAGTGTCCGTGTTTCATGGTCAATGTGAAGGTGCAATGGATGCAGTTAACCTGCAGTTGTGCATCGGAATCTAAAACTGGTAACACAGGATAGGCTCAAAACATAGACACTCAGAAACACAGTCTTTTTGTACTTAAGACGGCACTGTGCCATTTGTATTTAATTCCGATGCAATTTCCGTGTTTCATCGTCAATGTGAAGTTCCAAGGGATGCGGTAAAACTGCAGTTGTGCATCGGAATCTAAAACTGGTTACACAGGATAGGCTCAAAACATAGATACTCAGAAAAGTCAGTCTTCTTGTACTTAAGTCGGCATTGTGCAATTTGTATTTAATTCCGATGCAATCTCCGTGTTTCAACGTCAATTTGAAGGTCCAAGGGATGCAGTAAAACTGCAGTTGTGCATCGGAATCTAAAACTGTTTACACAGGATAGGCTCAAAACATAGACACTCAGAAAAGTCAGTCTTCTTGTACTTAAGTCCGCATTGTGCCATTTGTATTTAATTCCGATTGTATTTCCGTGTTTCATCGTCAATGAGAAGGTCCAAGGGTGCAGTAAACCTGCAGTTGTTCATCGGAATCTAAAACTTGTTACACAGGATAGGCTCAAAACATAGACACTCAGAAAAGTCAGTCTTCTTGTCCTTAAGTGGGCATTGTGCCATTTGTATTTAATTCCGGTGCAATTTCCGTGTTTCATCGTCAATGTGAAGGTACAAGGGATGCAGTAACCCTGCTGTTGTGCATCGGAATGTAAAACTGGCTACACAGGATAGGCTCAAAACATAGACACTCAGAAAAGTCAGTCTTCTTGTACTTAAGTGGGCATTGTGCCATTTGTATTTAATTCCGATGCAATTTCCGTGTTTCATCGTCAATGTGAAGGTACAAGGGATGCAGTAAACCTGCAGTTGTGCATCGGAATCAAAAACTGGTTACACAGGGTAGGCTCAAAACATAGACACTCAGAAAAGTCAGTCTTCTTGTACTTAAGTCGGCATTGTGCCATTTGCATTTAATTCAGATTGTATTTCCGTGTTTCATCGACAATGTGAAGGTCCAAGGGATGCAGTAAACCTGCAGTTGTTCATCGGAATCTAAAAATGGTTACACAGGATAGGGTCAAAGCATAAGAACTCAGAAAAGTCAGTCTTCTTGTTCTTAAATCGGCATTGTGCCATTTGTGTTTAATTCCGATGCAATTTCCGTGTTTCATCGTCAATGTGAAGGTCCAAGGGATGCAGTAAACCTGCAGTTGTGCATCGGAACCTAAAACTGGTTACACAGGATAGGCTCAAAACATAGAGATTCAGATAAGTCAGTTTTCTTGTACTTAAGTCCGCATTGTGCCATTTGTATTTAATTCCGATTGTATTTCCGTGTTTCATCGTCAATGAGAAGGTCAAAGGGTGCAGTAAACCTGCAGTTGTTCATCGGAATCTAAAACTGGTTACACAGGATAGGCTCAAAACATAGACACTCAGAAGAGTCAGTCTTCTTGTACTTAAGTCGGCATTGTGCCATTTGTATTTAATTCCGATAGAATATCCGTGTTTCATCGTCAATGGGAAGGTTCAAGGGATGCAGTAAACCTGCAGTTGTGCATCGGAATCTAAAAGTGGTTTCACAGGGTAGGCTCAGAACATAGACACTCAGAAAAGTCAGTCTTCTTGTACTTAAGTCGGCATTGTGCAATTTGTATTTAATTCCAATGCAATTTCCGTGTTTCATCGTCAATGTGAAGTTCCAAGGGATGCAGTAACCCTGCAGTTGTGCATCGGAATGTAAAACTGGGTACACAGGATAGGCTCAAAACATAGAAACTCAGAAAAGTCAGTCTTCTTGTACTTAACTGGGCATTGTGCCATTTGTATTTAATTCAGATGCAATTTCCGTGTTTCATCGTCAATGTGAAGGTACAAGGGATGCAGTAAACCTGCAGTTGTGAATCGGATTCAAAAACTGGTTACACAGGGTAGGCTCAAAACATAGACACTCAGAAAAGTCAGTCTTCTTGTACTTAAGTCGGCATTGTGCCATTTGTATTTAATTCAGATTGTATTTCCGTGTTTCATCGACAATGTGAAGGTCCAAGGGATGCAGTAAACCTGCAGTTGTTCATCGGAATCTAAAAATGGTTACACAGGATAGGCTCAAAACATAAGAACTCAGAACTGTCAGTCTTCTTGTACTTAAATCGGCATTGTGCCATTTGTGTTTAATTCCGATGCAATTTCCGTGTTTCATCGTCAATGTGAAGTTCCAAGGGATGCAGTAACCCTGCTGTTGTGCATCGGAATGTAAAACTGGGTACACAGGATAGGCTCAAAACGTAGACACTCAGAAAAGTCAGTCTTCTTGTACTTAAGTGGGCATTGTGCCATTTGTATTTAATTCCGATGCAATTTCCGTGTTTTATCGTCAATGTGAAGGTACAAGGGATGCAGTAAACCTGCAGTTGTGCATCGGAATCAAAAACTGGTTACACAGGGTAGGCTCAAAACATAGACACTCAGAAAAGTCAGTCTTCTTGTACTTAAGTCGGCATTGTGCCATTTGCATTTAATTCAGATTGTATTTCCGTGTTTCATCGACAATGTGAAGGTCCAAGGGATGCAGTAAACCTGCAGTTGTTCATCGGAATCTAAAAATGGTTACACAGGATAGGGTCAAAGCATAAGAACTCAGAAAAGTCAGTCTTCTTGTACTTAAATCGGCATTGTGCCATTTGTGTTTAATTCCGATGCAATTTCCGTGTTTCATCGTCAATGTGAAGGTCCAAGGGATGCAGTAAACCTGCAGTTGTGCATCGGAACCTAAAACTGGTTACACAGGATAGGCTCAAAACATAGAGATTCAGATAAGTCAGTTTTCTTGTACTTAAGTCCGCATTGTGCCATTTGTATTTAATTCCGATTGTATTTCCGTGTTTCATCGTCAATGAGAAGGTCCAAGGGTGCAGTAAACCTGCAGTTGTTCATCGGAATCTAAAACTGGTTACACAGGATAGGCTCAAAACATAGACACTCAGAAGAGTCAGTCTTCTTGTACTTAAGTCGGCATTGTGCCATTTGTATTTAATTCCGATGCAATATCCGTGTTTCATCGTCAATGTGAAGGTCCAAGGGATGCAGTAAACCTGCAGTTGTGCATCGGAATCTAAAAGTGGTTTCACAGGGTAGGCTCAGAACATAGACACTCAGAAAAGTCAGTCTTCTTGTACTTAAGTCGGCATTGTGCAATTTGTATTTAATTCCAATGCAATTTCCGTGTTTCATCGTCAATGTGAAGTTCCAAGGGATGCAGTAACCCTGCAGTTGTGCATCGGAATGTAAAACTGGGTACACAGGATAGGCTCAAAACATAGAAACTCAGAAAAGTCAGTCTTCTTGTACTTAACTGGGCATTGTGCCATTTGTATTTAATTCAGATGCAATTTCCGTGTTTCATCGTCAATGTGAAGGTACAAGGGATGCAGTAAACCTGCAGTTGTGCATCGGATTCAAAAACTGGTTACACAGGGTAGGCTCAAAACATAGACACTCAGAAAAGTCAGTCTTCTTGTACTTAAGTCGGCATTGTGCCATTTGTATTTAATTCAGATTGTATTTCCGTGTTTCATCGACAATGTGAAGGTCCAAGGGATGCAGTAAACCTGCAGTTGTTCATCGGAATCTAAAAATGGTTACACAGGATAGGCTCAAAACATAAGAACTCAGAAATGTCAGTCTTCTTGTACTTAAATCGGCATTGTGCCATTTGTATTTAGTTCCGATGCAGTGTCCGTGTTTCATCGACAATGTGAAGATCCAAGGGATGCAGTAAACCTGCAGTTGTGCATCGGAATCTACAACTGGTTACACAGGATAGGTTCAAATCATAGACACTCAGAAAAGTCAGTCTTCTTGTACTTAAGTGGGCATTGTGCCATTTGTATTTAATTCCGATGCAGTGTCCGTGTTTCATCGTCAATGTGAAGGTGCAATGGATGCAGTTAACCTGCAGTTCTGCATCGGAATCTAAAACTGGTAACACAGGATAGGCTCAAAACATAGACACTCAGAAACACAGTCTTTTTGTACTTAATACGGCATTGTGCCATTTATATTTAATTCCGATGCAATTTCCGTGTTTCATCGTCAATGTGAAGATCCAAGGGATGCAGTAAAACTGCATTTGTGCATCGGAATCTAAAACTGGTTACACAGGATAGGCTCAAAACATAGACACTCAGAAAAGTCAGTCTTCTTGTACTTAAGTCGGAATTGTGCCATTTGCATTTATTCCGATTGTATTTCCGTGTTTCATCGTCAATAAGAAGGTCCAAGGGATGCAGTAAACCTGCAATTGTTCGTCTGAATCTAAAAATGGTTACACAGGATAGGCTCAAACATAAGCACTCAGAAAAGTCAGTCTTCTTGTACTTAAATCGGCATTGTGCCATTTGTATTTAATTCCGATGCAATTTCCGTGTTTCATCGTCAATGTGAAGGTCCAAGGGATGCAGTAAACCTGCAGTTGTGCATCGGAACCTAAAACTGGTTACACAGGATAGGCTCAAAACATGGAGATTCAGATAAGTCAGTTTTCTTGTGCTTAAGTCGGCATTGTGCCAATTGTATTTAATTCCGATGCAATTTCCGTCTTTCATCGTAAATGTGAAGGTACAAGGAATGCAGTAATCCTGCAGTTCTGCATCGGAATCTAAAACTGGTTACACAGGATAGGCTCAAAACATAGACACTCAGAAAAGTCAATCTTCTTGTACTTAAGTCGGCATTGTGCCACTCAAATTTAATTCCGATGCAATTTCCGTGTTTCATCGTCAATGAAAAGGTCCAAGGGATGCAGTAAACCTGCAGTTGTGCATCGGAATCTAAAACTGGTTACACATGATAGGCTCAAAACATATACATTCAGAAAAGTCAGTCTTCTTGTACTTAAGTCGGAATGGTGCCATTTGTATTTAATTCCGATGCAATTTCCGTGTTTCATCGTTAATGTGAAGGTCCAAGGAATGCAGTATACCTGCAGTTGTGAATCGGAATCTAAAACTGGTTAAACAGGATAGGCTCAAAACATAGACAATCAGAAAAGTCAGTCTTTTTGTGCTTAAGTCGGCATTGTGACATTTCTATTTAATTCCGATGCATTTTCCCTGATTCATCGTCAGTGTGAAGGTCCAAGGGATGCAGTAAACCTGCAGTTGTGCATCGGAATCAAAAACTGGTTACACAGGGTAGGCTCAAAACATAGACACTCAGAAAAGTCAGTCTTCTTGTACTTAAGTCGGCATTGTGCCATTTGCATTTAATTCAGATTGTATTTCCGTGTTTCATCGACAATGTGAAGGTCCAAGGGATGCAGTAAACCTGCAGTTGTTCATCGGAATCTAAAAATGGTTACACAGGATAGGGTCAAAGCATAAGAACTCAGAAAAGTCAGTCTTCTTGTTCTTAAATCGGCATTGTGCCATTTGTGTTTAATTCCGATGCAATTTCCGTGTTTCATCGTCAATGTGAAGGTCCAAGGGATGCAGTAAACCTGCAGTTGTGCATCGGAACCTAAAACTGGTTACACAGGATAGGCTCAAAACATAGAGATTCAGATAAGTCAGTTTTCTTGTACTTAAGTCCGCATTGTGCCATTTGTATTTAATTCCGATTGTATTTCCGTGTTTCATCGTCAATGAGAAGGTCCAAGGGTGCAGTAAACCTGCAGTTGTTCATCGGAATCTAAAACTGGTTACACAGGATAGGCTCAAAACATAGACACTCAGAAGAGTCAGTCTTCTTGTACTTAAGTCGGCATTGTGCCATTTGTATTTAATTCCGATAGAATATCCGTGTTTCATCGTCAATGGGAAGGTTCAAGGGATGCAGTAAACCTGCAGTTGTGCATCGGAATCTAAAAGTGGTTTCACAGGGTAGGCTCAGAACATAGACACTCAGAAAAGTCAGTCTTCTTGTACTTAAGTCGGCATTGTGCAATTTGTATTTAATTCCAATGCAATTTCCGTGTTTCATCGTCAATGTGAAGTTCCAAGGGATGCAGTAACCCTGCAGTTGTGCATCGGAATGTAAAACTGGGTACACAGGATAGGCTCAAAACATAGAAACTCAGAAAAGTCAGTCTTCTTGTACTTAACTGGGCATTGTGCCATTTGTGTTTAATTCAGATGCAATTTCCGTGTTTCATCGTCAATGTGAAGGTACAAGGGATGCAGTAAACCTGCAGTTGTGAATCGGATTCAAAAACTGGTTACACAGGGTAGGCTCAAAACATAGACACTCAGAAAAGTCAGTCTTCTTGTACTTAAGTCGGCATTGTGCCATTTGTATTTAATTCAGATTGTATTTCCGTGTTTCATCGACAATGTGAAGGTCCAAGGGATGCAGTAAACCTGCAGTTGTTCATCGGAATCTAAAAATGGTTACACAGGATAGGCTCAAAACATAAGAACTCAGAACTGTCAGTCTTCTTGTACTTAAATCGGCATTGTGCCATTTGTGTTTAATTCCGATGCAATTTCCGTGTTTCATCGTCAATGTGAAGTTCCAAGGGATGCAGTAACCCTGCTGTTGTGCATCGGAATGTAAAACTGGGTACACAGGATAGGCTCAAAACGTAGACACTCAGAAAAGTCAGTCTTCTTGTACTTAAGTGGGCATTGTGCCATTTGTATTTAATTCCGATGCAATTTCCGTGTTTCATCGTCAATGTGAAGGTACAAGGGATGCAGTAAACCTGCAGTTGTGCATCGGAATCAAAAACTGGTTACACAGGGTAGGCTCAAAACATAGACACTCAGAAAAGTCAGTCTTCTTGTACTTAAGTCGGCATTGTGCCATTTGCATTTAATTCAGATTGTATTTCCGTGTTTCATCGACAATGTGAAGGTCCAAGGGATGCAGTAAACCTGCAGTTGTTCATCGGAATCTAAAAATGGTTACACAGGATAGGGTCACAGCATAAGAACTCAGAAAAGTCAGTCTTCTTGTACTTAAATCGGCATTGTGCCATTTGTGTTTAATTCCGATGCAATTTCCGTGTTTCATCGTCAATGTGAAGGTCCAAGGGATGCAGTAAACCTGCAGTTGTGCATCGGAACCTAAAACTGGTTACACAGGATAGGCTCAAAACATAGAGATTCAGATAAGTCAGTTTTCTTGTACTTAAGTCCGCATTGTGCCATTTGTATTTAATTCCGATTGTATTTCCGTGTTTCATCGTCAATGAGAAGGTCCAAGGGTGCAGTAAACCTGCAGTTGTTCATCGGAATCTAAAACTGGTTACACAGGATAGGCTCAAAACATAGACACTCAGAAGAGTCAGTCTTCTTGTACTTAAGTCGGCATTGTGCCATTTGTATTTAATTCCGATGCAATATCCGTGTTTCATCGTCAATGTGAAGGTCCAAGGGATGCAGTAAACCTGCAGTTGTGCATCGGAATCTAAAAGTGGTTTCACAGGGTAGGCTCAGAACATAGACACTCAGAAAAGTCAGTCTTCTTGTACTTAAGTCGGCATTGTGCAATTTGTATTTAATTCCAATGCAATTTCCGTGTTTCATCGTCAATGTGAAGTTCCAAGGGATGCAGTAACCCTGCAGTTGTGCATCGGAATGTAAAACTGGGTACACAGGATAGGCTCAAAACATAGAAACTCAGAAAAGTCAGTCTTCTTGTACTTAACTGGGCATTGTGCCATTTGTATTTAATTCAGATGCAATTTCCGTGTTTCATCGTCAATGTGAAGGTACAAGGGATGCAGTAAACCTGCAGTTGTTCATCGGATTCAAAAACTGGTTACACAGGGTAGGCTCAAAACATAGACACTCAGAAAAGTCAGTCTTCTTGTACTTAAGTCGGCATTGTGCCATTTGTATTTAATTCAGATTGTATTTCCGTGTTTCATCGACAATATGAAGGTCCAAGGGATGCAGTAAACCTGCAGTTGTTCATCGGAATCTAAAAATGGTTACACAGGATAGGCTCAAAACATAAGAACTCAGAAATGTCAGTCTTCTTGTACTTAAATCGGCATTGTGCCATTTGTATTTAGTTCCGATGCAGTGTCCGTGTTTCATCGACAATGTGAAGATCCAAGGGATGCAGTAAACCTGCAGTTGTGCATCGGAATCTACAACTGGTTACACAGGATAGGTTCAAATCATAGACACTCAGAAAAGTCAGTCTTCTTGTACTTAAGTGGGCATTGTGCCATTTGTATTTAATTCCGATGCAGTGTCCGTGTTTCATCGTCAATGTGAAGGTGCAATGGATGCAGTTAACCTGCAGTTCTGCATCGGAATCTAAAACTGGTAACACAGGATAGGCTCAAAACATAGACACTCAGAAACACAGTCTTTTTGTACTTAATACGGCATTGTGCCATTTATATTTAATTCCGATGCAATTTCCGTGTTTCATCGTCAATGTGAAGATCCAAGGGATGCAGTAAAACTGCATTTGTGCATCGGAATCTAAAACTGGTTACACAGGATAGGCTCAAAACATAGACACTCAGAAAAGTCAGTCTTCTTGTACTTAAGTCGGAATTGTGCCATTTGCATTTATTCCGATTGTATTTCCGTGTTTCATCGTCAATAAGAAGGTCCAAGGGATGCAGTAAACCTGCAATTGTTCGTCGGAATCTAAAAATGGTTACACAGGATAGGCTCAAACATAAGCACTCAGAAAAGTCAGTCTTCTTGTACTTAAATCTGCATTGTGCCATTTGTATTTAATTCCGATGCAATTTCCGTGTTTCATCGTCAATGTGAAGGTCCAAGGGATGCAGTAAACCTGCAGTTGTGCATCGGAACCTAAAACTGGTTACACAGGATAGGCTCAAAACATGGAGATTCAGATAAGTCAGTTTTCTTGTGCTTAAGTCGGCATTGTGCCAATTGTATTTAATTCCGATGCAATTTCCGTCTTTCATCGTAAATGTGAAGGTACAAGGAATGCAGTAATCCTGCAGTTCTGCATCGGAATCTAAAACTGGTTACACAGGATAGGCTCAAAACATAGACACTCAGAAAAGTCAATCTTCTTGTACTTAAGTCGGCATTGTGCCACTCAAATTTAATTCCGATGCAATTTCCGTGTTTCATCGTCAATGAAAAGGTCCAAGGGATGCAGTAAACCTGCAGTTGTGCATCGGAATCTAAAACTGGTTACACATGATAGGCTCAAAACATATACATTCAGAAAAGTCAGTCTTCTTGTACTTACGTCGGAATGGTGCCATTTGTATTTAATTCCGATGCAATTTCCGTGTTTCATCGTTAATGTGAAGGTCCAAGGAATGCAGTATACCTGCAGTTGTGAATCGGAATCTAAAACTGGTTAAACAGGATAGGCTCAAAACATAGACAATCAGAAAAGTCAGTCTTCTTGTGCTTAAGTCGGCATTGTGACATTTCTATTTAATTCCGATGCATTTTCCCTGATTCATCGTCAGTGTGAAGGTCCAAGGGATGCAGTAAACCTGCAGTTGTGCATTGGAATCTAAACCTGGTTAGACATGATAGGCTCAAAGCATAGTCACTCAGAAAAGTCCGTCTTCTTGTACTTAAGTCGGCATTGTGACATTTGTATTTAATTCCGATGCAATTTCCTTGTTTCATCGTCAATGTGAAGGTCCAAGGGATGCAGTAAACCTGCAGTTGTGCATCGGAATCTAAAACTGGTTACACAGGGTAGGCTCAAAACATAGATACTCAGAAAAGTCAGTCTTCTTGTACATAAGTCGGAATTGTGCCATTTGTATTTATTCCGATTGTATTTCCGTGTTTCGTCGTCAATGAGAAGGTCCAAGGGATGCAGTAAACCTGCAGTTGTTCATCGGAATCTAAAAATGGTTACACAGGATAGGCTCAAAGCATAGAGATTCAGATAAGTCAGTTTTCTTGTACTTAAGTCCGCATTGTGCCATTTGTATTTAATTCCGATTGTATTTCCGTGTTTCATCGTCAATGAGAAGGTCCAAGGGTGCAGTAAACCTGCAGTTGCTCATCGGAATCTAAAACTGGTTACACAGGATAGGCTCAAAACATAGACACTCAGAAAAATCAGTCTTCTTGTACTTGGTCGGCATTGTGCCATTTGTATTTAATTCCGATGCAATATCCGTGTTTCATCGTCGATGTGAAGGTCCAAGGGATGCATTAAACCTGCAGTTGTGCATCGGAATCTAAAAGTGGTTTCACAGGGTAGGCTCAGAACATAGACACTCAGAAAAGTCAGTCTTCTTGTACTTAAGTCGGCATTGTGCAATTTGTATTTAATTCCAATGCAATTTCCGTGTTTCATCGTCAATGTGAAGTTCCAAGGGATGCAGTAACCTTGCAGTTGTGCATCGGAATGTAAAACTGGGTACACAGGATAGGCTCAAAATATAGACACTCAGAAAAGTCAGTCTTCTTGTACTTAAGTGGGCATTGGGCCATTTGTATTTAATTCCGATGCAATTTCCGTGTTTCATCGTCAATGTGAAGGTACAAGGGATGCAGTAAACCTGCAGTTGTGCATCGGAACCTAAAACTGGTTACACAGGATAGGCTCAAAACATAGAGATTCAGATAAGTCAGTTTTCTTGTACTTATGTGGGCATTGTGCCATTTGTATTTAATTCCGATGCAGTGTCCGTGTTTCATCGACAATGTGAAGATCCAAGGGATGCAGTAAACCTGCAGTTGTGCATCGGAATCTACAACTGGTTACACAGGATAGGTTCAAAACATAGACACTCAGAAAAGTCAGTCTTCTTGTACTTAAGTGGGCATTGTGCCATTTGTATTTAATTCCGATGCAGTGTCCGTGTTTCATCGTCAATGTGAAGGTGCAATGGATGCAGTTAACCTGCAGTTGTGCATCGGAATCTAAAACTGGTAACACAGGATAGGCTCAAAACATAGACACTCAGAAACACATTCTTTTTGTACTTAATACGGCATTGTGCCATTTATATTTAATTCCGATGCAATTTCCGTGTTTCATCGTCAATGTGAAGATCCAAGGGATGCAGTAAAACTGCAGTTGTGCATCGGAATCTAAAACTGGTTACACAGGATAGGCTCAAAACATAGACACTCAGAAAAGTCAGTCTTCTTGTACTTACGTCGGAATTGTGCCATTTGCATTTATTCCGATTGTATTTCCGTGTTTCATCGTCAATAAGAAGGTCCAAGGGATGCAGTAAACCTGCAATTGTTCGTCGGAATCTAAAAATGGTTACACAGGATAGGCTCAAACATAAGCACTCAGAAAAGTCAGCCTTCTTGTACTTAAATCGGCATTGTGCCATTTGTATTTAATTCCGATGCAATTTCCGTGTTTCATCGTAAATGTGAAGGTCCAAGGGATGCAGTAAACCTGCAGTTGTGCATCGGAACCTAAAACTGGTTACACAGGATAGGCTCAAAACATGGAGATTCAGATAAGTCAGTTTTCTTGTGCTTAAGTCGGCATTGTGCCAATTGTATTTAATTCCGATGCAATTTCCGTCTTTCATCGTAAATGTGTAGGTACAAGGGATGCAGTAATCCTGCAGTTCTGCATCGGAATCTAAAACTGGTTACACAGGATAGGCTCAAAACATAGACACTCAGAAAAGTCAATCTTCTTGTACTTATGTCTGCATTGTGCCACTTATATTTAATTCCGATGCAATTTCCGTGTTTCATCGTCAATGAAAAGGTCCAAGGGATGCAGTAAACCTGCAGTTGTGCATCGGAATCTAAAACTGGTTACACATGATAGGCTCAAAACATATACATTCAGAAAAGTCAGTCTTCTTGTACTTAAGTCGGAATGGTGCCATTTGTATTTAATTCCGATGCAATTTCCGTGTTTCATCGTTAATGTGAAGGTCCAAGGAATGCAGTATACCTGCAATTGTGCATCGGAATCTAAAACTGGTTAAACAGGATAGGCTCAAAACATAGACAATCAGAAAAGTCAGTCTTCTTGTGCTTAAGTCGGCATTGTGACATTTCTATTTAATTCCGATGCATTTTCCCTGATTCATCGTCAGTGTGAATGTCCAAGGGATGCAGTAAACCTGCAGTTGTGCATTGGAATCTAAACCTGGTTAGACATGATAGGCTCAAAGCATAGTCACTCAGAAAAGTCCGTCTTCTTGTACTTAAGTCGGCATTGTGACATTTGTATTTATTTCCGATGCAATTTCCGTGTTTCATCGTCAATGTGAAGGTCCAAGGGATGCAGTAAACCTGCAGTTGTGCATCGGAATCTAAAACTGGTAACACAGGATAGGCTCAAAGCATAGACACTCAGAAACACAGTCTTTTTGTACTTAAGACGGCATTGTGCCATTTGTATTTAATTCTGATGCAATTTCCGTGTTTCATCGTCAATGTGAAGTTCCAAGGAATGCGGTAAAACTGCAGAGTTGCATCGGAATCTAAAACTGGTTACACAGGATAGGCTCAAAACATAGATACTCAGAAAAGTCAGTCTTCTTGTACATAAGTCGGAATTATGCCATTTGTATTTATTCCGATTGTATTTCCGTGTTTCGTCGTCAATGAGAAGGTCCAAGGGATGCAGTAAACCTACAGTTGTTCATCGGAATCTAAAAATGGTTACACAGGATAGGCTCAAAGCATAAGAACTCAGAAAAGTCAGTCTTCTTGTACTTAAATCGGCATTGTGCAATTTGTATTTAATTCCGATGCAATTTCCGTGTTTCATCGTCAATGTGAAGGTCCAAGGGATGCAGTAAACCTGCAGTTGTGCATCGGAACCTAAAACTGGTTACACAGGATAGACTCAAAACATAGAGATTCAGATAAGTCAGTTTTCTTGTACTTAAGTCCGCATTGTGCCATTTGTATTTAATTCCGATTGTATTTCCGTGTTTCATCGTCAATGAGAAGGTCCAAGGGTGCAGTAAACCTGCAGTTGTTCATCGGAATCTAAAACTGGTTACACAGGATAGGCTCAAAACATAGACACTCAGAAACGTCAGTCTTCTTGTACTTGGTAGGCATTGTGCCATTTGTATTTAATTCCGATGCAATATCCGTGTTTCATCGTCGATGTGAAGGTCCAAGGGATGCAGTAAACCTGCAGTTGTGCATCGGAATCTAAAAGTGGTTTGACAGGGTAGGCTCAGAACATAGACACTCAGAAAAGTCAGTCTTCTTGTACTTAAGTCGGCATTGTGCAATTTGTATTTAATTCTGATGCAATTTCCGTGTTTCATCGTCAATGTGAAGTTCCAAGGGATGCAGTAACCCTGCAGTTGTGCATCGGAATGTAAAACTGGGTACACAGGATAGGCTCAAAACATAGACACTCAGAAAAGTCAGTGTTCTTGTACTTAAGTGGGCATTGTGCCATTTGTATTTAATTCCGATGCAATTTTCGTGTTTCATCGTCAATGTGAAGGTCCAAGGGATGCAGTAAACCTGCAGGTGTGCATCGGAATCTAAAACTGGTAACACAGGATAGGCTCAAAACATAGACACTCAGAAACACAGTCTTTTTGTACTTAAGACGGCATTGTGCTATTTGTATTTAATTCCGATGCAATTTCCGTGTTTCATCGTCAATGTGAAGGTCTAAGGGATGCAGTAATCCTGCAGGTGTGCATCGGAATCTAAAACTGGTAACACAGGATAGGCTCAAAACATAGACACTCAGAAACACAGTCTTTTTGTACTTAAGACGGCATTGTGCCATTTGTATTTAATTCCGATGCAATTTCCGTGTTTCATCGTCAATGTGAAGTTCCAAGGGATGCGGTAAAACTGCAGTTGTGCATCGGAACCTAAAACTGGTTACACAGGATAGGCTCAAAACATAGAGATTCAGATAAGTCAGTTTTCTTGTACTTATATGGGCATTGTGCCATTTGTATTTAATTCCGATGCAATTTCCGTGTTTCATCGTCAATGTGAAGGTCCAAGGGATGCAGTAAACCTGCAGTTGTGCATCGGAACCTAAAACTGGTTACACAGGATAGGCTCAAAACATGGAGATTCAGATAAGTCAGTTTTCTTGTGCTTAAGTCGGCATTGTACCAATTGTATTTAATTCCGATGCAATTTCCGTCTTTCATCGTAAATGTGAAGGTACAAGGGATGCAGTAATCCTGCAGTTCTGCATCGGAATCTAATACTGGTTACACAGGATAGGCTCAAAGCATAGACACTCAGAAAAGTAAATCTTCTTGTAGTTAAGTCGGCATTGTGCCACTTATATTTAATTCCGATGCAATATCCGTGTTTCATCTTCAATGAAAAGGTCCAAGGGATGCAGTAAACCTGCAGTTGTGCATCGGAATCTAAAACTGGTTACACATGATAGGCTCAAAACATATACATTCAGAAAAGTCAGTCTTCTTGTACTTAAGTCGGAATGGTGCCATTTGTATTTAATTCCGATGCAATTTCCGTGTTTCATCGTTAATGTGAAGGTCCAAGGAATGCAGTAAACCTACAGTTGTGCATCGGAATCTAAAACTGGTTAAACAGGATAGGCTCAAAACATAGACAATCAGAAAAGTCAGTCTTCTTGTGCTTAAGTCGCCATTGTGACATTTCTATTTAATTCCGATGCATTTTCCCTGATTCATCGTCAGTGTGAAGGTCCAAGGGATGCAGTAAACCTGCAGTTGTGCATTGGAATTTAAACCTGGTTAGACATGATAGGCTCAAAGCATAGTCACTCAGAAAAGTCCGTCTTCTTGTACTTAAGTCGGCATTGTGACATTTGTATTTAATTCCGATGCAATTTCCGTGTTTCATCGTTAATGTGAAGGTCCAAGGGATGCAGTAAACCTGCAGTTGTGCATCGGAATCTAAAACTGGTAATACAGGATAGGCTCAAAACATAGACACTCAGAAACACAGTCTTTTTGTACTTAAGACGGCATTGTGCCATTTGTATTTAATTCCGATGCAATTTCCGTGTTTCATCGTCAATGTGAAGTTCCAAGGGATGCGGTAAAACTGCAGTTGTGCATCGGAATCTAAAACTGGTTACACAGGATAGGCTCAAAACATAGATAGAAATGTCAGTCTTCTTGTACATAAGTCGGAATTGTGCCATTTGTATTTATTCCGATTGTATTTCCGTGTTTCGTCGTCAATGAGAAGGTCCAAGGGATGCAGTAAACCTGCAGTTGTTCATCGGAATCTAAAAATGGTTACACAGGATAGGCTCAAAGCATAAGAACTCAGAAAAGTCAGTCTTCTTGTACTTAAATCGGCATTGTGCCATTTGTATTTAATTCCGATGCAATTTCCGTGTTTCATCGTCAATGTGAAGGTCCAAGGGATGCAGTAAACCTGCAGTTGTGCATCGGAACCTTAAACTGGTTACACAGGATAGGCTCAAAACATAGAGATTCAGATAAGTCAGTTTTCTTGTACTTAAGTCCGCATTGTGCCATTTGTATTTAATTCCGATTGTATTTCCGTGTTTCATCGTCAATGAGAAGGTCCAAGGGTGCAGTAAACCTGCAGTTGTTCATCGGAATCTAAAACTGGTTACACAGGATAGGCTCAAAACATAGACACTCAGAAAAGTCAGTCTTCTTGTACTTGGTCGGCATTGTGCCATTTGTATTTAATTCCGATGCAATATCCGTGTTTCATCGTCGATGTGAAGGTCCAAGGGATGTAGTAAACCTGCAGTTGTGCATCGGAATCTAAAAGTGGTTTGACAGGGTAGGCTCAGAACATAGACACTCAGAAAAGTCAGTCTTCTTGTACTTAAGTCAGCATTGTGCAATTTGTATTTAATTCCAATGCAATTTCCGTGTTTCATCGTCAATGTGAAGTTCCAAGGGATGCAGTAACCCTGCAGTTGTGAATCGGAATGTAAAACTGGGTACACAGGATAGGCTCAAAACATAGACACTCAGAAAAGTCAGTCTTCTTGTACTTAAGTCGGCATTGTGCCATTTGTATTTAATTCAGATTGTATTTCCGTGTTTCATCGACAATGTGAAGGTCCAAGGGATGCAGTAAACCTGCAGTTGTTCATCGGAATCTAAAAATGGTTACACAGGATAGGCTCAAAACATAAGAACTCAGAAAAGTCAGTCTTCTTGTACTTAAATCGGCATTGTGCCATTTGTATTTAATTCCGATGCAATTTCCGTGTTTCATCGTCAATGTGAAGGTCCAAGGGATGCAGTAAACCTGCAGCTGTGCATCGGAACCTAAAACTGGTTACACAGGATAGGCTCAAAACATAGAGATTCAGATAAGTCAGTTTTCTTGTACTTATGTGGGCATTGTGCCATTTGTATTTAATTCCGATGCAGTGTTCGTGTTTCATCGACAATGTGAAGATCCAAGGGATGCAGTAAACCGGCAGTTGTGCATCGGAATCAACAACTGGTTACACAGGATAGGTTCAAAACATAGACACTCAGAAAAGTCAGTCTTCTTGTACTTAAGTGGGCATTGTGCCATTTGTATTTAATTCCGATGCAATTTCCGTGTTTCATCGTCAATGTGAAGGTCCAAGGGATGCAGTAAACCTGCAGCTGTGCATCGGAACCTAAAACTGGTTACACAGGATAGGCTCAAAACATAGAGATTCAGATAAGTCAGTTTTCTTGTACTTATGTGGGCATTGTGCCATTTGTATTTAAATCCGATGCAATTTCCGTGTTTCATCGTCAATGAAAAGGTCCAAGGGATGCAGTAAACCTGCAGTTGTGTATCGGAATCTAAAACTGGTTACACATGATAGGCTCAAAACATATACATTCAGAAAAGTCAGTCTTCTTGTACTTAAGTCGGAATGGTGCCATTTGTATTTAATTCCGATGCAATTTCCGTATTTCATCGTTAATGTGAAGGTCCAAGGAATGCAGTATACCTGCAGTTGTGCATCGGAATCTAAAACTGGTTAAACAGGATAGGCTCAAAACAAAGACAATCAGAAAAGTCAGTCTTCTTGTGCTTAAGTCGGCATTGTGACATTTCTATTTAATTCCGATGCAATTTCCGTGATTCATCGTCAGTGTGAAGGTCCAAGGGATGCAGTAAACCTGCAGTTGTGCATCGGAATCTAAACCTGGTTAGACATGATAGGCTCAAAGCATAGACACTCAGAAAAGTCCGTCTTCTTGTACTTAAGTCGGCATTGTGACATTTGTATTTAATTCCGATGCAATTTCCGTGTTTCATCGTCAATGTGAAGGTCCAAGGGATGCAGTAAACCTGCAGGTGTGCATCGGAATCTAAAACTGGTAACACAGGATAGGCTCAAAACATAGACACTCAGAAACACAGTCTTTTTGTACTTAAGACGGCATTGTGCCATTTGTATTTAATTCCGATGCAATTTCCGTGTTTCATCGTCAATGTGAAGTTCCAAGGGATGCGGTAAAACTGCAGTTGTGCATCGGAATCTAAAACTGGTTACACAGGATAGGCTCAAAACATAGATACTCAGAAAAGTCAGTCTTCTTGTACTTAAGTCGGAATTGTGCCATTTGTATTTATTCCGATTGTATTTCCGTGTTTCATCGTCAATGAGAAGGCCCAAGGGATGCAGTAAACCTGCAGTTGTGCATCGGAATCTAAAACTGGTTACACAGGGTAGGCTCAAAGCATAGACACTCAGAAAAGTCAGTCTTCTTGTACTTAAGTCGGCATTGTGCCATTTGTATTTAATTCAGATTGTATTTCCGCGTTTCATCGACAATGTGATGGTCCAAGGGATGCAGTAAACCTGCAGTTGTTCATCGGAATCTAAAAATGGTTACACAGGATAGGCTCAAAACATAAGAACTCAGAAAAGTCTGTCTTCTTGTACTTAAATCGGCATTGTGCCATTTGTATTTAATTCCGATGCAATTTCCGTGTTTCATCGTCAATGTGAAGGTCCAAGGGATGCCGTAAACCTGCATTGTGCATCGGAATCTAAAACTGGTTACACATGATAGGCTCAAAACATATACATTCCGAAAAGTCAGTCTTCTTGTACTTAAGTCGGAATGGTGCCATTTGTATTTAATTCCGATGCAATTTCCGTGTTTCATCGTTAATGTGAAGGTGCAATGGATGCAGTTAACCTGCAGTTGTGCATCGGAATCTAAAACTGGTAACACAGGATAGGCTCAAAACATAGACACTCAGAAAAGTCAGTCTTCTTGTACCTAAGTGGGCATTGTGCCATTTGTATTTCATTCCGATGCAGTGTCCGTGTTTCATCGACAATGTGAAGGTGCAAGGGATGCAGTAAACCTGCAGTTGTGCATCGGAATCTAAAACTGGTTACACAGGATAGGCTCAAAATATAGACACTCAGAATAGTCAGTCTTCTTGTACTTAAGTTTGCATTGTGCCATTTGTATTTAATGCCAATGCAATTTCCGTGTTTCATCGTCAATGTGAAGGTCCAAGGGATGCAGTAAACCTGCAGTTGTGCATCGGAATCAAAAACTGGTTTCACAGGATAGGCTCAAAACATAGACACTCAGAATAGTCAGTCTTCTTGTACTTAAGATGGCATTGTGCCATTTGTATTTAATTCCGATGCAATTTCCGTGTTTCATCGTCAATGTGAAAGTCCAAAGGATGCAGTAAACCTGCAGTTGTGCATCGGAATCAAAAACTGGTTCCCCAGGATAGGCTCAAAAAATAGACACTCAGAAAAGTCAGTCTTCTTGTACTTAAGTCGGCATTGTGCCATTTGTATTTAATTCTGATGCAATTTCCGTGTTTCATCGTCAATGTGAAGGTCCAAGCGATTCACTAAACCTGCAGTTGTGCATCGGAATCAAAAACTGGTTTCACAGGTTAGGCTCATAAAATAGACACTCAGAAAAGTCAGTCTTCTTGTACTTAAGTCGGCATTGTGCCATTTGTATTTAATTCCGATGCAATTTCCGTGTTTCATCGTCAATGAAAAGGTCCAAGGGATGCACTAAACCTGCAGTTGTGCATCGGAATCAAAAACTGGTTTCACAGGTTAGGCTCAAAAAATAGACACTCAGAAAAGTCAGTCTTCTTGTACTTAAGTCGGCATTGTGCCATTTGTATTTAATTCCGATGCAATTTTCGTGTTTCATTGTCAATGAAAAGGTCCAAGGGATCCAGTAAACCTGCAGTTGTGCATCGGAATCTCAAACTGGTTACACATGATAGGCTCAAAACATATACATTCAGAAAAGTCAGTCTTCTTGTACTTAAGTCGGAATGGTGCCATTTGTATTTAATTCCGATGCAATTTCCGTGTTTCATCGTTAATGTGAAGGTCCAAGGAATGCAGTATACCTGCAGTTGTGCATCGGAATCTAAAACTGGTTAAACAGGATAGGCTCAAAACATAGACAATCAGAAAAGTCAGTCTTCTTGTGCTTAAGTCGGCATTGTGACATTTCTATTTAATTCCGATGCAATTTCCGTGATTCATCGTCAGTGTGAAGGTCCAAGGGATGCAGTAAACCTGCAGTTGTGCATCGGAATCTAAACCTGGTTAGACATGATAGGCTCAATGCATAGACACTCAGAAAAGTCCGTCTTCTTGTACTTAAGTCGGCATTGTGACATTTGTATTTAATTCCGATGCAATTTCCGTGTTTCATCGTCAATGTGAAGGTCCAAGGGATGCAGTAAACCTGCAGTTGTGCATCGGAATCTAAAACTGGTAACACAGGATAGGCTCAAAACATAGACACTCAGAAACACAGTCTTTTTGTACTTAAGACGGCATTGTGCCATTTGTATTTAATTCCGATGCAATTTCCGTGTTTCATCGTCAATGTGAAGTTCCAAGGGATGCGGTAAAACTGCAGTTGTGCATCGGAATCTAAAACTGGTTACACAGGATAGGCTCAAAACATAGGTACTCAGAAAAGTCAGTCTTCTTGTACTTAAGTCGGAATTGTGCCATTTGTATTTATTCCGATTGTATTTCCGTGTTTCACCGTCAATGAGAAGGTCCAAGGGATGCAGTAAACCTGCAGTTGTGCATCGGAATCTAAAACTGGATACACAGGATAGGCTCAAAGCATAGACACTCAGAAAAGTCAGTCTTCTTGTACCTAAGTGGGCATTGTGCCATTTGTATTTCATTCCGATGCAGTGTCCGTGTTTCATCGACAATGTGAAGGTGCAAGGGATGCAGTAAACCTGCAGTTGTGCATCGGAATCTAAAACTGGTTACACAGGATAGGCTCAAAACATAGACACTCAGAATAGTCAGTCTTCTTGTACTTAAGTTTGCATTGTGCCATTTGTATTAAATGCCGATGCAATTTCCGTGTTTCATCGTCAATGTGAAGGTCCAAGGGATGCAGTAAACCTGCAGTTGTGCATCGGAATCAAAAACTGGTTTCACAGGATAGGCTCAAAACATAGACACTCAGAATAGTCAGTCTTCTTGTACTTAAGATGGCATTGTGCCATTTGTATTTAATTCCGATGCATTTTCCGAGTTTCATCGTCAATGTGAAAGTCCAAGGGATGCAGTAAACCTGCAGTTGTGCATCGGAATCAAAAACTGGTTCCCCAGGATAGGCTCAAAAAATAGACACTCAGAAAAGTCAGTCTTCTTGTACTTAAGTCGGCATTGTGCCATTTGTATTTAATTCTGATGCAATTTCCGTGTTTCATCGTCAATGTGAAGGTCCAAGCGATGCACTAAACCTGCAGTTGTGCATCGGAATCAAAAACTGGTTTCACAGGTTAGGCTCATAAAATAGACACTCAGAAAAGTCAGTCTTCTTGTACTTAAGTCGGCATTGTGCCATTTGTATTTAATTCCGATGCAATTTCCGTGTTTCATCGTCAATGAAAAGGTCCAAGGGATGCAATAAACCTGCAGTTGTGCATCGGAATCAAAAACTGGTTTCACAGGTTAGGCTCAAAAAATAGACACTCAGAAAAGTCAGTCTTCTTGTACTTAAGTCGGCATTGTGTCATTTGTATTTAATTCCGATGCAATTTCCGTGTTTCATTGTCAATGAAAAGGTCCAAGGGATGCAGTAAACCTGCAGTTGTGCATCGGAATCTAAAACCGGTTACACATGATAGGCTCAAAACATATACATTCAGAAAAGTCAGTCTTCTTGTACTTAAGTCGGAATGGTGCCATTTGTATTTAATTCCGATGCAATTTCCGTGTTTCATCGTTAATGTGAAGGTCCAAGGAATGCAGTATACCTGCAGTTGTGCATCGGAATCTAAAACTGGTTAAACAGGATAGGCTCAAAACATAGACAATCAGAAAAGTCAGTCTTCTTGTGCTTAAGTCGGCATTGTGACATTTCTATTTAATTCCGATGCAATTTCCGTGATTCATCGTCTGTGTGAAGGTCCAAGGGATGCAGTAAACCTGCAGTTGTGCATCGGAATATAAACCTGGTTAGACATGATAGGCTCAAAGCATAGACACTCAGAAAAGTCCGTGTTCTTGTACTTAAGTCGGCATTGTTACATTTGTATTTAATTCCGATGCAATTTCCGTGTTTCATCGTCAATGTGAAGGTCCAAGGGATGCAGTAAACCTGCAGTTGTGCATCGGAATCTAAAACTGGTAACACAGGATAGGCTCAAAACATAGACAGTCAGAAACACAGTCATTTTGTTCTTAAGACGGCATTGTGCCATTTGTATTTAATTCCGATGCAATTTCCGTGTTTCATCGTCAATGTGAAGGTCCAAGGGATGCCGTAAACCTGCATTGTGCATCGGAATCTAAAACTGGTTACACATGATAGGCTCAAAACATATACATTCCGAAAAGTCAGTCTTCTTGTACTTAAGTCGGAATGGTGCCATTTGTATTTAATTCCGATGCAATTTCCGTGTTTCATCGTTAATGTGAAGGTGCAATGGATGCAGTTAACCTGCAGTTGTGCATCGGAATCTAAAACTGGTAACACAGGATAGGCTCAAAACATAGACACTCAGAAAAGTCAGTCTTCTTGTACCTAAGTGGGCATTGTGCCATTTGTATTTCATTCCGATGCAGTGTCCGTGTTTCATCGACAATGTGAAGGTGCAAGGGATGCAGTAAACCTGCAGTTGTGCATCGGAATCTAAAACTGGTTACACAGGATAGGCTCAAAATATAGACACTCAGAATAGTCAGTCTTCTTGTACTTAAGTTTGCATTGTGCCATTTGTATTTAATGCCAATGCAATTTCCGTGTTTCATCGTCAATGTGAAGGTCCAAGGGATGCAGTAAACCTGCAGTTGTGCATCGGAATCAAAAACTGGTTTCACAGGATAGGCTCAAAACATAGACACTCAGAATAGTCAGTCTTCTTGTACTTAAGATGGCATTGTGCCATTTGTATTTAATTCCGATGCAATTTCCGTGTTTCATCGTCAATGTGAAAGTCCAAAGGATGCAGTAAACCTGCAGTTGTGCATCGGAATCAAAAACTGGTTCCCCAGGATAGGCTCAAAAAATAGACACTCAGAAAAGTCAGTCTTCTTGTACTTAAGTCGGCATTGTGCCATTTGTATTTAATTCTGATGCAATTTCCGTGTTTCATCGTCAATGTGAAGGTCCAAGCGATTCACTAAACCTGCAGTTGTGCATCGGAATCAAAAACTGGTTTCACAGGTTAGGCTCATAAAATAGACACTCAGAAAAGTCAGTCTTCTTGTACTTAAGTCGGCATTGTGCCATTTGTATTTAATTCCGATGCAATTTCCGTGTTTCATCGTCAATGAAAAGGTCCAAGGGATGCACTAAACCTGCAGTTGTGCATCGGAATCAAAAACTGGTTTCACAGGTTAGGCTCAAAAAATAGACACTCAGAAAAGTCAGTCTTCTTGTACTTAAGTCGGCATTGTGCCATTTGTATTTAATTCCGATGCAATTTTCGTGTTTCATTGTCAATGAAAAGGTCCAAGGGATCCAGTAAACCTGCAGTTGTGCATCGGAATCTCAAACTGGTTACACATGATAGGCTCAAAACATATACATTCAGAAAAGTCAGTCTTCTTGTACTTAAGTCGGAATGGTGCCATTTGTATTTAATTCCGATGCAATTTCCGTGTTTCATCGTTAATGTGAAGGTCCAAGGAATGCAGTATACCTGCAGTTGTGCATCGGAATCTAAAACTGGTTAAACAGGATAGGCTCAAAACATAGACAATCAGAAAAGTCAGTCTTCTTGTGCTTAAGTCGGCATTGTGACATTTCTATTTAATTCCGATGCAATTTCCGTGATTCATCGTCAGTGTGAAGGTCCAAGGGATGCAGTAAACCTGCAGTTGTGCATCGGAATCTAAACCTGGTTAGACATGATAGGCTCAATGCATAGACACTCAGAAAAGTCCGTCTTCTTGTACTTAAGTCGGCATTGTGACATTTGTATTTAATTCCGATGCAATTTCCGTGTTTCATCGTCAATGTGAAGGTCCAAGGGATGCAGTAAACCTGCAGTTGTGCATCGGAATCTAAAACTGGTAACACAGGATAGGCTCAAAACATAGACACTCAGAAACACAGTCTTTTTGTACTTAAGACGGCATTGTGCCATTTGTATTTAATTCCGATGCAATTTCCGTGTTTCATCGTCAATGTGAAGTTCCAAGGGATGCGGTAAAACTGCAGTTGTGCATCGGAATCTAAAACTGGTTACACAGGATAGGCTCAAAACATAGGTACTCAGAAAAGTCAGTCTTCTTGTACTTAAGTCGGAATTGTGCCATTTGTATTTATTCCGATTGTATTTCCGTGTTTCACCGTCAATGAGAAGGTCCAAGGGATGCAGTAAACCTGCAGTTGTGCATCGGAATCTAAAACTGGTTACACAGGATAGGCTCAAAGCATAGACACTCAGAAAAGTCAGTCTTCTTGTACCTAAGTGGGCATTGTGCCATTTGTATTTCATTCCGATGCAGTGTCCGTGTTTCATCGACAATGTGAAGGTGCAAGGGATGCAGTAAACCTGCAGTTGTGCATCGGAATCTAAAACTGGTTACACAGGATAGGCTCAAAACATAGACACTCAGAATAGTCAGTCTTCTTGTACTTAAGTTTGCATTGTGCCATTTGTATTAAATGCCGATGCAATTTCCGTGTTTCATCGTCAATGTGAAGGTCCAAGGGATGCAGTAAACCTGCAGTTGTGCATCGGAATCAAAAACTGGTTTCACAGGATAGGCTCAAAACATAGACACTCAGAATAGTCAGTCTTCTTGTACTTAAGATGGCATTGTGCCATTTGTATTTAATTCCGATGCATTTTCCGAGTTTCATCGTCAATGTGAAAGTCCAAGGGATGCAGTAAACCTGCAGTTGTGCATCGGAATCAAAAACTGGTTCCCCAGGATAGGCTCAAAAAATAGACACTCAGAAAAGTCAGTCTTCTTGTACTTAAGTCGGCATTGTGCCATTTGTATTTAATTCTGATGCAATTTCCGTGTTTCATCGTCAATGTGAAGGTCCAAGCGATGCACTAAACCTGCAGTTGTGCATCGGAATCAAAAACTGGTTTCACAGGTTAGGCTCATAAAATAGACACTCAGAAAAGTCAGTCTTCTTGTACTTAAGTCGGCATTGTGCCATTTGTATTTAATTCCGATGCAATTTCCGTGTTTCATCGTCAATGAAAAGGTCCAAGGGATGCAATAAACCTGCAGTTGTGCATCGGAATCAAAAACTGGTTTCACAGGTTAGGCTCAAAAAATAGACACTCAGAAAAGTCAGTCTTCTTGTACTTAAGTCGGCATTGTGTCATTTGTATTTAATTCCGATGCAATTTCCGTGTTTCATTGTCAATGAAAAGGTCCAAGGGATGCAGTAAACCTGCAGTTGTGCATCGGAATCTAAAACCGGTTACACATGATAGGCTCAAAACATATACATTCAGAAAAGTCAGTCTTCTTGTACTTAAGTCGGAATGGTGCCATTTGTATTTAATTCCGATGCAATTTCCGTGTTTCATCGTTAATGTGAAGGTCCAAGGAATGCAGTATACCTGCAGTTGTGCATCGGAATCTAAAACTGGTTAAACAGGATAGGCTCAAAACATAGACAATCAGAAAAGTCAGTCTTCTTGTGCTTAAGTCGGCATTGTGACATTTCTATTTAATTCCGATGCAATTTCCGTGATTCATCGTCTGTGTGAAGGTCCAAGGGATGCAGTAAACCTGCAGTTGTGCATCGGAATATAAACCTGGTTAGACATGATAGGCTCAAAGCATAGACACTCAGAAAAGTCCGTGTTCTTGTACTTAAGTCGGCATTGTTACATTTGTATTTAATTCCGATGCAATTTCCGTGTTTCATCGTCAATGTGAAGGTCCAAGGGATGCAGTAAACCTGCAGTTGTGCATCGGAATCTAAAACTGGTAACACAGGATAGGCTCAAAACATAGACAGTCAGAAACACAGTCATTTTGTTCTTAAGACGGCATTGTGCCATTTGTATTTAATTCCGATGCAATTTCCGTGTTTCATCGTCAATGTGATGTTCCAAGGGATGCGGTAAAACTGCAGTTGTGCATCGGAATCTAAAACTGGTTACACAGGATAGGCTCAAAACATAGATACTCAGAAAAGTCAGTCTTCTTGTACTTAAGTCGGCATTGTGCCATTTGTTTTTATTCCGATTGTATTTCCGTGTTTCATCGTCAATGAGAAGGTCCAAGGGATGCAGTAAACCTGCAGTTGTGCATCGGAATCTAAAACTGGTTACACAGGGTAGGCTCAAAACATAGACACTCTGAAAAGTCCGACTTCTTGTACTTAAGTCGGCATTGTGCCATTTGTATTTAATTCAGATTGTATTTCCGCGTTTCATCGACAATGTGATGGTCCAAGGGATGCAGTAAACCTGCAGTTGTTCATCGGAATCTAAAAATGGTTACACAGGATAGGCTCAAAACATAAGAACTCAGAAAAGTCAGTCTTCTTGTACTTAAATCGGCATTGTGCCATTTGTATTTAATTCCGATGCAATTTCCGTGTTTCATCGTCAATGTGAAGGTCCAAGGGATGCAGTAAACCTGCATTTGTGCATCGGGACCTAAAACTGGTTACACAGGATAGGCTCAAAACATAGACACTCAGAAAAGTCAGTCTTCTTGTACTTATGTCGGAATTGTGCCATTTGTATTTATTCCGATTGTATTTCCGTGTTTCATCGTCAATAAGAAGGTCCAAGGGATGCAGTAAACCTGCAGTTGTGCATCGGAATCTAAACCTGGTTAGATATGATAGGCTCAAAGCATAGACACTCAGAAAAGTCCGTCTTCTTGTACTTAAGTCGGCATTGTGGCATTTGTATTTAATTCCGATGCAATTTCCGTGTTTCATCGTCAATGTGAAGGTCCAAGGGATGCAGTAAACCTGCAGTTGTGCATCGGAATCTAAAACTGGTAACACAGGATAGGCTTAAAACATAGACACTCAGAAACACAGTCTTTTTGTACTTAAGACGGCATTGTGCCATTTGTATTTAATTCCGATGCAATTTCCGTGTTTCATCGTCAATGTGAAGTTCCAAGAGATGCGGTAAAACTGCAGTTGTGCATCGGAATCTAAAACTGGTTACACAGGATAGGCTCAAAACATAAGTACTCAGAAAAGTCAGTCTTCTTGTACTTAAGTCGGAATTGTGCCATTTGTATTTATTCCGATTGTATTTCCGTGTTTCATCGTCAATGAGAAGGTCCAAGGGATGCAGTAAACCTGCAGTTGTGCATCGGAATCTAAAACTGGTTACACAGGATAGGCTCAAAGCATAGACACTCAGAAAAGTCAGTCTTCTTGTACCTAAGTGGGCATTGTGCCATTTGTATTTCATTCCGATGCAGTGTCCGTGTTTCATCGACAATGTGAAGGTGCAAGGGATGCAGTAAACCTGCAGTTGTGCATCGGAATCTAAAACTGGTTACACAGGATAGGCTCAAAACATAGACACTCAGAATAGTCAGTCTTCTTGTACTTAAGTTTGCATTGTGCCATTTGTATTTAATGCCGATGCAATTTCCGTGTTTCATCGTCAATGTGAAGGTCCAAGGGATGCAGTAAACCTGCAGTTGTGCATCGGAATCAAAAACTGGTTTCACAGGATAGGCTCAAAACATAGACACTCAGAATAGTCAGTCTTCTTGTACTTTAGATGGCATTGTGCCATTTGTATTTAATTCCGATGCAATTTCCGTGTTTCATCGTCAATGTGAAAGTCCAAGGGATGCAGTAAACCTGCAGTTGTGCATCGGAATCAAAAACTGGTTCCCCAGGATAGGCTCAAAAAATAGACACTCAGAAAAGTCAGTCTTCTTGTACTTAAGTCGGCATTGTGCCATTTGTATTTAATTCTGATGCAATTTCCGTGTTTCATCGTCAATGTGAAGGTCCAAGCGATGCACTAAACCTGCAGTTGTGCATCGGAATCAAAAACTGGTTTCACAGGTTAGGCTCATAAAATAGACACTCAGAAAAGTCAGTCTTCTTGTACTTAAGTCGGCATTGTGCCATTTGTATTTAATTCCGATGCAATTTCCGTGTTTCATCGTCAATGAAAAGGTCCAAGGGATGCACTAAACCTGCAGTTGTGCATCGGAATCAAAAACGGGTTTCACAGGTTAGGCTCAAAAAATAGACACTCAAAAAAGTCAGTCTTCTTGTACTTAAGTCGGCATTGTGCCATTTGTATTTAATTCCGATGCAATTTCCGTGTTTCATTGTCAATGAAAAGGTCCAAGGGATGCAGTAAACCTGCAGTTGTGCATCGGAATCTAAAACTGGTTACACATGATGGGCTCAAAACATATACATTCAGAAAAGTCAGTCTTCTTGTACTTAAGTCGGAATGGTGCCATTTGTATTTAATTCCGATGCAATTTCCGTGTTTCATCGTTAATGTGAAGGTCCAAGGAATGCAGTATACCTGCAGTTGTGCATCGGAATCTAAAACTGGTTAAACAGGATAGGCTCAAAACATAGACAATCAGAAAAGTCAGTCTTCTTGTGCTTAAGTCGGCATTGTGACATTTCTATTTAATTCCGATGCAATTTCCGTGATTCATCGTCAGTGTGAAGGTCCAAGGGATGCAGTAAACCTGCAGTTGTGCATCGGAATCTAAACCTGGTTAGACATGATAGGCTCAAAGCATAGACACTCAGAAAAGTCCGTCTTCTTGTACTTAAGTCGGCATTGTGACATTTGTATTTAATTCCGATGCAATTTCCGTGTTTCATCGTCAATGTGAAGGTCCAAGGGATGCAGTAAACCTGCAGTTGTGCATCGGAATCTAAAACTGGTAACACAGGATAGGCTCAAAACATAGACACTCAGAAACACAGTCTTTTTGTACTTAAGACGGCATTGTGCCATTTGTATTTAATTCCGATGCAATTTCCGTGTTTCATCGTCAATGTGAAGTTCCAAGGGATGCGGTAAAACTGCAGTTGTGCATCGGAATCTAAAACTGGTTACACAGGATAGGCTCAAAACATAGGTACTCAGAAAAGTCAGTCTTCTTGTACTTAAGTCGGAATTGTGCCATTTGTATTTATTCCGATTGTATTTCCGTGTTTCATCGTCAATGTGAAGGTCCAAGGGATGCAGTAAACCTGCAGTTGTGCATCGGAATCTAAAACTGGTAACACAGGATAGGCTCAAAACATAGACACTCAGAAACACAGTCTTTTTGTACTTAAGACGGCATTGTGCCATTTGTATTTAATTCCGATGCAATTTCCGTGTTTCATCGTCAATGTGAAGTTCCAAGGGATCCGGTAAAACTGCAGTTGTGCATCGGAATCTAAAACTGGTTACACAGGATAGGCTCAAAACATAGGTACTCAGAAAAGTCAGTCTTCTTGTACTTAAGTCGGAATTGTGCCATTTGTATTTATTCCGATTGTATTTCCGTGTTTCATCGTCAATGAGAAGGTCCAAGGGATGCAGTAAACCTGCAGTTGTGCATCGGAATCTAAAACTGGTTACACAGGATAGGCTCAAAGCATAGACACTCAGAAAAGTCAGTCTTCTTGTACCTAAGTGGGCATTGTGCCATTTGTATTTCATTCCGATGCAGTGTCCGTGTTTCATCGACAATGTGAAGGTGCAAGGGATGCAGTAAACCTGCAGTTGTGCATCGGAATCTAAAACTGGTTACACAGGATAGGCTCAAAACATAGACACTCAGAATAGTCAGTCTTCTTGTACTTAAGTTTGCATTGTGCCATTTGTATTAAATGCCGATGCAATTTCCGTGTTTCATCGTCAATGTGAAGGTCCAAGGGATGCAGTAAACCTGCAGTTGTGCATCGGAATCAAAAACTGGTTTCACAGGATAGGCTCAAAACATAGACACTCAGAATAGTCAGTCTTCTTGTACTTAAGATGGCATTGTGCCATTTGTATTTAATTCCGATGCATTTTCCGAGTTTCATCGTCAATGTGAAAGTCCAAGGGATGCAGTAAACCTGCAGTTGTGCATCGGAATCAAAAACTGGTTCCCCAGGATAGGCTCAAAAAATAGACACTCAGAAAAGTCAGTCTTCTTGTACTTAAGTCGGCATTGTGCCATTTGTATTTAATTCTGATGCAATTTCCGTGTTTCATCGTCAATGTGAAGGTCCAAGCGATGCACTAAACCTGCAGTTGTGCATCGGAATCAAAAACTGGTTTCACAGGTTAGGCTCATAAAATAGACACTCAGAAAAGTCAGTCTTCTTGTACTTAAGTCGGCATTGTGCCATTTGTATTTAATTCCGATGCAATTTCCGTGTTTCATCGTCAATGAAAAGGTCCAAGGGATGCAATAAACCTGCAGTTGTGCATCGGAATCAAAAACTGGTTTCACAGGTTAGGCTCAAAAAATAGACACTCAGAAAAGTCAGTCTTCTTGTACTTAAGTCGGCATTGTGTCATTTGTATTTAATTCCGATGCAATTTCCGTGTTTCATTGTCAATGAAAAGGTCCAAGGGATGCAGTAAACCTGCAGTTGTGCATCGGAATCTAAAACCGGTTACACATGATAGGCTCAAAACATATACATTCAGAAAAGTCAGTCTTCTTTTACTTAAGTCGGAATGGTGCCATTTGTATTTAATTCCGATGCAATTTCCGTGTTTCATCGTTAATGTGAAGGTCCAAGGAATGCAGTATACCTGCAGTTGTGCATCGGAATCTAAAACTGGTTAAACAGGATAGGCTCAAAACATAGACAATCAGAAAAGTCAGTCTTCTTGTGCTTAAGTCGGCATTGTGACATTTCTATTTAATTCCGATGCAATTTCCGTGATTCATCGTCTGTGTGAAGGTCCAAGGGATGCAGTAAACCTGCAGTTGTGCATCGGAATATAAACCTGGTTAGACATGATAGGCTCAAAGCATAGACACTCAGAAAAGTCCGTGTTCTTGTACTTAAGTCGGCATTGTTACATTTGTATTTAATTCCGATGCAATTTCCGTGTTTCATCGTCAATGTGAAGGTCCAAGGGATGCAGTAAACCTGCAGTTGTGCATCGGAATCTAAAACTGGTAACACAGGATAGGCTCAAAACATAGACAGTCAGAAACACAGTCATTTTGTTCTTAAGACGGCATTGTGCCATTTGTATTTAATTCCGATGCAATTTCCGTGTTTCATCGTCAATGTGATGTTCCAAGGGATGCGGTAAAACTGCAGTTGTGCATCGGAATCTAAAACTGGTTACACAGGATAGGCTCAAAACATAGATACTCAGAAAAGTCAGTCTTCTTGTACTTAAGTCGGAATTGTGCCATTTGTTTTTATTCCGATTGTATTTCCGTGTTTCATCGTCAATGAGAAGGTCCAAGGGATGCAGTAAACCTGCAGTTGTGCATCGGAATCTAAAACTGGTTACACAGGGTAGGCTCAAAACATAGACACTCTGAAAAGTCCGACTTCTTGTACTTAAGTCGGCATTGTGCCATTTGTATTTAATTCAGATTGTATTTCCGCGTTTCATCGACAATGTGATGGTCCAAGGGATGCAGTAAACCTGCAGTTGTTCATCGGAATCTAAAAATGGTTACACAGGATAGGCTCAAAACATAAGAACTCAGAAAAGTCAGTCTTCTTGTACTTAAATCGGCATTGTGCCATTTGTATTTAATTCCGATGCAATTTCCGTGTTTCATCGTCAATGTGAAGGTCCAAGGGATGCAGTAAACCTGCATTTGTGCATCGGGACCTAAAACTGGTTACACAGGATAGGCTCAAAACATAGACACTCAGAAAAGTCAGTCTTCTTGTACTTATGTCGGAATTGTGCCATTTGTATTTATTCCGATTGTATTTCCGTGTTTCATCGTCAATAAGAAGGTCCAAGGGATGCAGTAAACCTGCAGTTGTGCATCGGAATCTAAACCTGGTTAGATATGATAGGCTCAAAGCATAGACACTCAGAAAAGTCCGTCTTCTTGTACTTAAGTCGGCATTGTGACATTTGTATTTAATTCCGATGCAATTTCCGTGTTTCATCGTCAATGTGAAGGTCCAAGGGATGCAGTAAACCTGCAGTTGTGCATCGGAATCTAAAACTGGTAACACAGGATAGGCTTAAAACATAGACACTCAGAAACACAGTCTTTTTGTACTTAAGACGGCATTGTGCCATTTGTATTTAATTCCGATGCAATTTCCGTGTTTCATCGTCAATGTGAAGTTCCAAGAGATGCGGTAAAACTGCAGTTGTGCATCGGAATCTAAAACTGGTTACACAGGATAGGCTCAAAACATAAGTACTCAGAAAAGTCAGTCTTCTTGTACTTAAGTCGGAATTGTGCCATTTGTATTTATTCCGATTGTATTTCCGTGTTTCATCGTCAATGAGAAGGTCCAAGGGATGCAGTAAACCTGCAGTTGTGCATCGGAATCTAAAACTGGTTACACAGGATAGGCTCAAAGCATAGACACTCAGAAAAGTCCGTCTTCTTGTACCTAAGTGGGCATTGTGCCATTTGTATTTCATTCCGATGCAGTGTCCGTGTTTCATCGACAATGTGAAGGTGCAAGGGATGCAGTAAACCTGCAGTTGTGCATCGGAATCTAAAACTGGTTACACAGGATAGGCTCAAAACATAGACACTCAGAATAGTCAGTCTTCTTGTACTTAAGTTTGCATTGTGCCATTTGTATTTAATGCCGATGCAATTTCCGTGTTTCATCGTCAATGTGAAGGTCCAAGGGATGCAGTAAACCTGCAGTTGTGCATCGGAATCAAAAACTGGTTTCACAGGATAGGCTCAAAACATAGACACTCAGAATAGTCAGTCTTCTTGTACTTTAGATGGCATTGTGCCATTTGTATTTAATTCCGATGCAATTTCCGTGTTTCATCGTCAATGTGAAAGTCCAAGGGATGCAGTAAACCTGCAGTTGTGCATCGGAATCAAAAACTGGTTCCCCAGGATAGGCTCAAAAAATAGACACTCAGAAAAGTCAGTCTTCTTGTACTTAAGTCGGCATTGTACCACTTGTATTTAATTCTGATGCAATTTCCGTGTTTCATCGTCAATGTGAAGGTCCAAGCGATGCACTAAACCTGCAGTTGTGCATCGGAATCAAAAACTGGTTTCACAGGTTAGGCTCATAAAATAGACACTCAGAAAAGTCAGTCTTCTTGTACTTAAGTCGGCATTGTGCCATTTGTATTTAATTCCGATGCAATTTCCGTGTTTCATCGTCAATGAAAAGGTCCAAGGGATGCACTAAACCTGCAGTTGTGCATCGGAATCAAAAACGGGTTTCACAGGTTAGGCTCAAAAAATAGACACTCAAAAAAGTCAGTCTTCTTGTACTTAAGTCGGCATTGTGCCATTTGTATTTAATTCCGATGCAATTTCCGTGTTTCATTGTCAATGAAAAGGTCCAAGGGATGCAGTAAACCTGCAGTTGTGCATCGGAATCTAAAACTGGTTACACATGATGGGCTCAAAACATATACATTCAGAAAAGTCAGTCTTCTTGTACTTAAGTCGGAATGGTGCCATTTGTATTTAATTCCGATGCAATTTCCGTGTTTCATCGTTAATGTGAAGGTCCAAGGAATGCAGTATACCTGCAGTTGTGCATCGGAATCTAAAACTGGTTAAACAGGATAGGCTCAAAACATAGACAATCAGAAAAGTCAGTCTTCTTGTGCTTAAGTCGGCATTGTGACATTTCTATTTAATTCCGATGCAATTTCCGTGATTCATCGTCAGTGTGAAGGTCCAAGGGATGCAGTAAACCTGCAGTTGTGCATCGGAATCTAAACCTGGTTAGACATGATAGGCTCAAAGCATAGACACTCAGAAAAGTCCGTCTTCTTGTACTTAAGTCGGCATTGTGACATTTGTATTTAATTCCGATGCAATTTCCGTGTTTCATCGTCAATGTGAAGGTCCAAGGGATGCAGTAAACCTGCAGTTGTGCATCGGAATCTAAAACTGGTAACACAGGATAGGCTCAAAACATAGACACTCAGAAACACAGTCTTTTTGTACTTAAGACGGCATTGTGCCATTTGTATTTAATTCCGATGCAATTTCCGTGTTTCATCGTCAATGTGAAGTTCCAAGGGATGCGGTAAAACTGCAGTTGTGCATCGGAATCTAAAACTGGTTACACAGGATAGGCTCAAAACATAGGTACTCAGAAAAGTCAGTCTTCTTGTACTTAAGTCGGAATTGTGCCATTTGTATTTATTCCGATTGTATTTCCGTGTTTCATCGTCAATGAGAAGGTCCAAGGGATGCAGTAAACCTGCAGTTGTGCATCGGAATCTAAAACTGGTTACACAGGATAGGCTCAAAGCATAGACACTCAGAAAAGTCAGTCTTCTTGTACCTAAGTGGGCATTGTGCCATTTGTATTTCATTCCGATGCAGTGTCCGTGTTTCATCGACAATGTGAAGGTGCAAGGGATGCAGTAAACCTGCAGTTGTGCATCGGAATCTAAAACTGGTTACACAGGATAGGCTCAAAACATAGACACTCAGAATAGTCAGTCTTCTTGTACTTAAGTTTGCATTGTGCCATTTGTATTAAATGCCGATGCAATTTCCGTGTTTCATCGTCAATGTGAAGGTCCAAGGGATGCAGTAAACCTGCAGTTGTGCATCGGAATCAAAAACTGGTTTCACAGGATAGGCTCAAAACATAGACACTCAGAATAGTCAGTCTTCTTGTACTTAAGATGGCATTGTGCCATTTGTATTTAATTCCGATGCATTTTCCGAGTTTCATCGTCAATGTGAAAGTCCAAGGGATGCAGTAAACCTGCAGTTGTGCATCGGAATCAAAAACTGGTTCCCCAGGATAGGCTCAAAAAATAGACACTCAGAAAAGTCAGTCTTCTTGTACTTAAGTCGGCATTGTGCCATTTGTATTTAATTCTGATGCAATTTCCGTGTTTCATCGTCAATGTGAAGGTCCAAGCGATGCACTAAACCTGCAGTTGTGCATCGGAATCAAAAACTGGTTTCACAGGTTAGGCTCATAAAATAGACACTCAGAAAAGTCAGTCTTCTTGTACTTAAGTCGGCATTGTGCCATTTGTATTTAATTCCGATGCAATTTCCGTGTTTCATCGTCAATGAAAAGGTCCAAGGGATGCAATAAACCTGCAGTTGTGCATCGGAATCAAAAACTGGTTTCACAGGTTAGGCTCAAAAAATAGACACTCAGAAAAGTCAGTCTTCTTGTACTTAAGTCGGCATTGTGTCATTTGTATTTAATTCCGATGCAATTTCCGTGTTTCATTGTCAATGAAAAGGTCCAAGGGATGCAGTAAACCTGCAGTTGTGCATCGGAATCTAAAACCGGTTACACATGATAGGCTCAAAACATATACATTCAGAAAAGTCAGTCTTCTTGTACTTAAGTCGGAATGGTGCCATTTGTATTTAATTCCGATGCAATTTCCGTGTTTCATCGTTAATGTGAAGGTCCAAGGAATGCAGTATACCTGCAGTTGTGCATCGGAATCTAAAACTGGTTAAACAGGATAGGGTCAAAACATAGACAATCAGAAAAGTCAGTCTTCTTGTGCTTAAGTCGGCATTGTGCCATTTGTATTTAATTCCGATGCAATTTCCGTGATTCATCATCAGTGTGAAGGTCCAAGGGATGCAGTAAACCTGCAGTTGTGCATCGGAATCTAAACCTGGTTAGATATGATAGGCTCAAAACATTGACACTCAGAAACACAGTCTTTTTGTACTTAAGTCGGCATTGTGCCATTTGTATTTATTTCCGATGCAATTTCCGTGTTTCATCGTCAATGTGAAGTTCCAAGGGATGCGGTAACACTGCAGTTGTGCATCGGAATCTAAAACTGGTTACACAGGATAGGCTCAAAACATAGATACTCAGAAAAGTCAGTCTTCTTGTACTTAAGTCGGAATTGTGCCATTTGTTTTTATTCCGATTGTATTTCCGTGTTTCATCGTCAATGAGAAGGTCCAAGGGATGCAGTAAACCTGCAGTTGTGCATCGGAATCTAAAACTGGTTACACAGGGTAGGCTCAAAACATAGACACTCAGAAAAGTCAGTCTTCTTGTACTTAAGTCGGCATTGTGCCATTTGTATTTCATTCCGATGCAGTGTCCGTGTTTCATCGACAATGTGAAGGTGCAAGGGATGCAGTAAACCTGCAGTTGTGCATCGGAATCTAAAACTGGTTACACAGGATAGGCTCAAAACATAAGTACTCAGAAAAGTCAGTCTTCTTGTACTTAAGTCGGAATTGTGCCATTTGTATTTATTCCGATTGTATTTCCGTGTTTCATCGTCAATGAGAAGGTCCAAGGGATGCAGTAAACCTGCAGTTGTGCATCGGAATCTAAAACTGGTTACACAGGATAGGCTCAAAGCATAGACACTCAGAAAAGTCAGTCTTCTTGTACCTAAGTGGGCATTGTGCCATTTGTATTTCATTCCGATGCAGTGTCCGTGTTTCATCGACAATGTGAAGGTGCAAGGGATGCAGTAAACCTGCAGTTGTGCATCGGAATCTAAAACTGGTTACACAGGATAGGCTCAAAACATAGACACTCAGAATAGTCAGTCTTCTTGTACTTAAGTTTGCATTGTGCCATTTGTATTTAATGCCGATGCAATTTCCGTGTTTCATCGTCAATGTGAAGGTCCAAGGGATGCAGTAAACCTGCAGTTGTGCATCGGAATCAAAAACTGGTTTCACAGGATAGGCTCAAAACATAGACACTCAGAATAGTCAGTCTTCTTGTACTTTAGATGGCATTGTGCCATTTGTATTTAATTCCGATGCAATTTCCGTGTTTCATCGTCAATGTGAAAGTCCAAGGGATGCAGTAAACCTGCAGTTGTGCATCGGAATCAAAAACTGGTTCCCCAGGATAGGCTCAAAAAATAGACACTCAGAAAAGTCAGTCTTCTTGTACTTAAGTCGGCATTGTGCCATTTGTATTTAATTCTGATGCAATTTCCGTGTTTCATCGTCAATGTGAAGGTCCAAGCGATGCACTAAACCTGCAGTTGTGCATCGGAATGAAAAACTGGTTTCACAGGTTAGGCTCATAAAATAGACACTCAGAAAAGTCAGTCTTCTTGTACTTAAGTCGGCATTGTGCCATTTGTATTTAATTCCGATGCAATTTCCGTGTTTCATCGTCAATGAAAAGGTCCAAGGGATGCACTAAACCTGCAGTTGTGCATCGGAATCAAAAACGGGTTTCACAGGTTAGGCTCAAAAAATAGACACTCAAAAAAGTCAGTCTTCTTGTACTTAAGTCGGCATTGTGCCATTTGTATTTAATTCCGATGCAATTTCCGTGTTTCATTGTCAATGAAAAGGTCCAAGGGATGCAGTAAACCTGCAGTTGTGCATCGGAATCTAAAACTGGTTACACATGATGGGCTCAAAACATATACATTCAGAAAAGTCAGTCTTCTTGTACTTAAGTCGGAATGGTGCCATTTGTATTTAATTCCGATGCAATTTCCGTGTTTCATCGTTAATGTGAAGGTCCAAGGAATGCAGTATACCTGCAGTTGTGCATCGGAATCTAAAACTGGTTAAACAGGATAGGCTCAAAACATAGACAATCAGAAAAGTCAGTCTTCTTGTGCTTAAGTCGGCATTGTGACATTTCTATTTAATTCCGATGCAATTTCCGTGATTCATCGTCAGTGTGAAGGTCCAAGGGATGCAGTAAACCTGCAGTTGTGCATCGGAATCTAAACCTGGTTAGACATGATAGGCTCAAAGCATAGACACTCAGAAAAGTCCGTCTTCTTGTACTTAAGTCGGCATTGTGACATTTGTATTTAATTCCGATGCAATTTCCGTGTTTCATCGTCAATGTGAAGGTCCAAGGGATGCAGTAAACCTGCAGTTGTGCATCGGAATCTAAAACTGGTAACACAGGATAGGCTCAAAACATAGACACTCAGAAACACAGTCTTTTTGTACTTAAGACGGCATTGTGCCATTTGTATTTAATTCCGATGCAATTTCCGTGTTTCATCGTCAATGTGAAGTTCCAAGGGATGCGGTAAAACTGCAGTTGTGCATCGGAATCTAAAACTGGTTACACAGGATAGGCTCAAAACATAGGTACTCAGAAAAGTCAGTCTTCTTGTACTTAAGTCGGAATTGTGCCATTTGTATTTATTCCGATTGTATTTCCGTGTTTCATCGTCAATGAGAAGGTCCAAGGGATGCAGTAAACCTGCAGTTGTGCATCGGAATCTAAAACTGGTTACACAGGATAGGCTCAAAGCATAGACACTCAGAAAAGTCAGTCTTCTTGTACCTAAGTGGGCATTGTGCCATTTGTATTTCATTCCGATGCAGTGTCCGTGTTTCATCGACAATGTGAAGGTGCAAGGGATGCAGTAAACCTGCAGTTGTGCATCGGAATCTAAAACTGGTTACACAGGATAGGCTCAAAACATAGACACTCAGAATAATCAGTCTTCTTGTACTTAAGTTTGCATTGTGCCATCTGTATTTAATGCCGATGCAATTTCCGTTTTTCATCGTCAATGTGAAGGTCCAAGGGATGCAGTAAACCTGCAGTTGTGCATCGGAATCAAAAACTGGTTTCACAGGATAGGCTCAAAACAAAGACACTCAGAATAGTCAGTCTTCTTGTACTTAAGATGGCATTGTGCCATTTGTATTTAATTCCGATGCAATTTCCGTGTTTCATCGTCAATGTGAAAGTCCAAGGGATGCAGTAAACCTGCAGTTGTGCATCGGAATCAAAAACTGGTTCCCCAGGATAGGCTCAAAAAATAGACACTCAGAAATGTCAGTCTTCTTGTACTTAAGTCGGCATTGTGCCATTTGTATTTAATTCTGATGCAATTTCCGTGTTTCATCGTCAATGTGAAGGTCCAAGCGATGCACTAAACCTGCAGTTGTGCATCGGAATCAAAAACTGGTTTCACAGGTTAGGCTCATAAAATAGACACTCAGAAAAGTCAGTCTTCTTGTACTTAAGTCGGCATTGTGCCATTTGTATTTAATTCCGATGCAATTTCCGTGTTTCATCGTCAATGAAAAGGTCCAAGGGATGCACTAAACCTGCAGTTGTGCATCGGAATCAAAAACTGGTTTCACAGGTTAGGCTCAAAAAATAGACACTCAGAAAAGTCAGTCTTCTTGTACTTAAGTCGGAATTGTGCCATTTGTATTTAATTCCGATGCAATTTCCGTGTTTCATCGTCAATGAAAAGGTCCAAGGGATGCAGTAAACCTGCATTGTGCATCGGAATCTAAAACTGGTTACACATGATAGGCTCAAAACATATACATTCAGAAAAGTCAGTCTTCTTGTACTTAAGTCGGAATGGTGCCATTTGTATTTAATTCCGATGCAATTTCCGTGTTTCATCGTTAATGTGAAGGTCCAAGGAATGCAGTATACCTGCAGTTGTGCATCGGAATCTAAAACTGGTTAAACAGGATAGGGTCAAAACATAGACAATCAGAAAAGTCAGTCTTCTTGTGCTTAAGTCGGCATTGTGCCATTTGTATTTAATTCCGATGCAATTTCCGTGATTCATCATCAGTGTGAAGGTCCAAGGGATGCAGTAACCCTGCAGTTGTGCATCGGAATCTAAACCTGGTTAGATATGATAGGCTCAAAACATTGACACTCAGAAACACAGTCTTTTTGTACTTAAGTCGGCATTGTGCCATTTGTATTTATTTCCGATGCAATTTCCGTGTTTCATCGTCAATGTGAAGTTCCAAGGGATGCGGTAACACTGCAGTTGTGCATCGGAATCTAAAACTGGTTACACAGGATAGGCTCAAAACATAGATACTCAGAAAAGTCAGTCTTCTTGTACTTAAGTCGGAATTGTGCCATTTGTTTTTATTCCGATTGTATTTCCGTGTTTCATCGTCAATGAGAAGGTCCAAGGGATGCAGTAAACCTGCAGTTGTGCATCGGAATCTAAAACTGGTTACACAGGGTAGGCTCAAAACATAGACACTCAGAAAAGTCAGTCTTCTTGTACTTAAGTCGGCATTGTGCCATTTGTATTTAATTCAGATTGTATTTCCGCGTTTCATCGACAATGTGATGGTCCAAGGGATGCAGTAAACCTGCAGTTGTTCATCGGAATCTAAAAATGGTTACACAGGATAGGCTCAAAACATAAGAACTCAGAAAAGTCAGTCTTCTTGTACTTAAATCGGCATTGTGCCATTTGTATTTAATTCCGATGCAATTTCCGTGTTTCATCGTCAATGTGAAGGTCCAAGGGATGCAGTAAACCTGCAGTTGTGCATCGGAACCTAAAACTGGTTACACAGGATAGGCTCAAAACATAGAGATTCAGATAAGTAAGTTTTCTTGTACTTATGTGGGCATTGTGCCATTTGTGTTTAATTCCGATGCAGTGTCCGTGTTTCATCGACAATGTGAAGATCCAAGGGATGCAGTAAACCTGCAGTTGTGCATCGGAATCTACAACTGGTTACAGAGTTCTTATCATTCTAATTTTTTTGTTTTTATGGTCTTAATTTTAATGATTATGCTTTATTGTTCATTTGCTAGATTGAGTCTTCTTTCTTTTTATATTTTTTTTGAGTCAAAACATAGACACTCAGAAAAGTCAGTCTTCTTGTACTTAAGTGGGCATTGTGCCATTTGTATTTAATTGCGATGCAGTGTCCGGGTTTCATCGTCAATGTGAAGGTGCAAGGAATGCAGTTAACCTGCAGTTGTGCATCGGAATCTAAAACTGGTAACACAGGATAGGCTCAAAACATAGACACTCAGAAACACAGTCTTTTTGTACTTAAGACGGCATTGTGCCATTTGTATTTAATTCCGATGCAATTTCCGTGTTTCATCGTCAATGTGAAGATCCAAGGGATACAGTAAAACTGCAGTTGTGCATCGGAATCTAAAACTGGTTACACAGGATAGGCTCAAAACATAGACACTCAGAAAAGTCAGTCTTCTTGTACTTAAGTCGGAATTGTGCCATTTGTATTTATTCCGATTGTATTTCCGTGTTTCATCGTCAATAAGAATGTCCAAGGGATGCAGTAAACCTGCAGTTGTGCATCGGAATCTAAAACTGGTTACACAGGATAGGCTCAAAGCATAGACACTCAGAAAAGTCAGTCTTCTTGTACCTAAGTGGGCATTGTGCCATTTGTATTTCATTCCGATGCAGTGTCCGTGTTTCATCGACAATGTGAAGGTGCAAGGGATGCAGTAAACCTGCAGTTGTGCATCGGAATCTAAAACTGGTTACACAGGATAGGCTCAAAACATAGACACTCAGAATAGTCAGTCTTCTTGTACTTAAGTTTGCATTGTGCCATTTGTATTTAATGCCGATGCAATTTCCGTGTTTCATCGTCAATGTGAAGGTCCAAGGGATGCAGTAAACCTGCAGTTGTGCATCGGAATCAAAAACTGGTTTCACAGGATAGGCTCAAAACATAGACACTCAGAATAGTCAGTCTTCTTGTACTTTAGATGGCATTGTGCCATTTGTATTTAATTCCGATGCAATTTCCGTGTTTCATCGTCAATGTGAAAGTCCAAGGGATGCAGTAAACCTGCAGTTGTGCATCGGAATCAAAAACTGGTTCCCCAGGATAGGCTCAAAAAATAGACACTCAGAAAAGTCAGTCTTCTTGTACTTAAGTCGGCATTGTGCCATTTGTATTTAATTCTGATGCAATTTCCGTGTTTCATCGTCAATGTGAAGGTCCAAGCGATGCACTAAACCTGCAGTTGTGCATCGGAATCAAAAACTGGTTTCACAGGTTAGGCTCATAAAATAGACACTCAGAAAAGTCAGTCTTCTTGTACTTAAGTCGGCATTGTGCCATTTGTATTTAATTCCGATGCAATTTCCGTGTTTCATCGTCAATGAAAAGGTCCAAGGGATGCACTAAACCTGCAGTTGTGCATCGGAATCAAAAACGGGTTTCACAGGTTAGGCTCAAAAAATAGACACTCAAAAAAGTCAGTCTTCTTTTACTTAAGTCGGCATTGTGCCATTTGTATTTAATTCCGATGCAATTTCCGTGTTTCATTGTCAATGAAAAGGTCCAAGGGATGCAGTAAACCTGCAGTTGTGCATCGGAATCTAAAACTGGTTACACATGATGGGCTCAAAACATATACATTCAGAAAAGTCAGTCTTCTTGTACTTAAGTCGGAATGGTGCCATTTGTATTTAATTCCGATGCAATTTCCGTGTTTCATCGTTAATGTGAAGGTCCAAGGAATGCAGTATACCTGCAGTTGTGCATCGGAATCTAAAACTGGTTAAACAGGATAGGCTCAAAACATAGACAATCAGAAAAGTCAGTCTTCTTGTGCTTAAGTCGGCATTGTGACATTTCTATTTAATTCCGATGCAATTTCCGTGATTCATCGTCAGTGTGAAGGTCCAAGGGATGCAGTAAACCTGCAGTTGTGCATCGGAATCTAAACCTGGTTAGACATGATAGGCTCAAAGCATAGACACTCAGAAAAGTCCGTCTTCTTGTACTTAAGTCGGCATTGTGACATTTGTATTTAATTCCGATGCAATTTCCGTGTTTCATCGTCAATGTGAAGGTCCAAGGGATGCAGTAAACCTGCAGTTGTGCATCGGAATCTAAAACTGGTAACACAGGATAGGCTCAAAACATAGACACTCAGAAACACAGTCTTTTTGTACTTAAGACGGCATTGTGCCATTTGTATTTAATTCCGATGCAGTGTCCGTGTTTCATCGTCAATGTGAAGTTCCAAGGGATGCGGTAAAACTGCAGTTGTGCATCGGAATCTAAAACTGGTTACACAGGATAGGCTCAAAACATAGGTACTCAGAAAAGTCAGTCTTCTTGTACTTAAGTCGGAATTGTGCCATTTGTATTTATTCCGATTGTATTTCCGTGTTTCATCGTCAATGAGAAGGTCCAAGGGATGCAGTAAACCTGCAGTTGTGCATCGGAATCTAAAACTGGTTACACAGGATAGGCTCAAAGCATAGACACTCAGAAAAGTCAGTCTTCTTGTACCTAAGTGGGCATTGTGCCATTTGTATTTCATTCCGATGCAGTGTCCGTGTTTCATCGACAATGTGAAGGTGCAAGGGATGCAGTAAACCTGCAGTTGTGCATCGGAATCTAAAACTGGTTACACAGGATAGGCTCAAAACATAGACACTCAGAATAATCAGTCTTCTTGTACTTAAGTTTGCATTGTGCCATCTGTATTTAATGCCGATGCAATTTCCGTTTTTCATCGTCAATGTGAAGGTCCAAGGGATGCAGTAAACCTGCAGTTGTGCATCGGAATCAAAAACTGGTTTCACAGGATAGGCTCAAAACATAGACACTCAGAATAGTCAGTCTTCTTGTACTTAAGATGGCATTGTGCCATTTGTATTTAATTCCGATGCAATTTCCGTGTTTCATCGTCAATGTGAAAGTCCAAGGGATGCAGTAAACCTGCAGTTGTGCATCGGAATCAAAAACTGGTTCCCCAGGATAGGCTCAAAAAATAGACACTCAGAAATGTCAGTCTTCTTGTACTTAAGTCGGCATTGTGCCATTTGTATTTAATTCTGATGCAATTTCCGTGTTTCATCGTCAATGTGAAGGTCCAAGCGATGCACTAAACCTGCAGTTGTGCATCGGAATCAAAAACTGGTTTCACAGGTTAGGCTCATAAAATAGACACTCAGAAAAGTCAGTCTTCTTGTACTTAAGTCGGCATTGTGCCATTTGTATTTAATTCCGATGCAATTTCCGTGTTTCATCGTCAATGAAAAGGTCCAAGGGATGCACTAAACCTGCAGTTGTGCATCGGAATCAAAAACTGGTTTCACAGGTTAGGCTCAAAAAATAGACACTCAGAAAAGTCAGTCTTCTTGTACTTAAGTCGGAATTGTGCCATTTGTATTTAATTCCGATGCAATTTCCGTGTTTCATCGTCAATGAAAAGGTCCAAGGGATGCAGTAAACCTGCATTGTGCATCGGAATCTAAAACTGGTTACACATGATAGGCTCAAAACATATACATTCAGAAAAGTCAGTCTTCTTGTACTTAAGTCGGAATGGTGCCATTTGTATTTAATTCCGATGCAATTTCCGTGTTTCATCGTTAATGTGAAGGTCCAAGGAATGCAGTATACCTGCAGTTGTGCATCGGAATCTAAAACTGGTTAAACAGGATAGGGTCAAAACATAGACAATCAGAAAAGTCAGTCTTCTTGTGCTTAAGTCGGCATTGTGCCATTTGTATTTAATTCCGATGCAATTTCCGTGATTCATCATCAGTGTGAAGGTCCAAGGGATGCAGTAAACCTGCAGTTGTGCATCGGAATCTAAACCTGGTTAGATATGATAGGCTCAAAACATTGACACTCAGAAACACAGTCTTTTTGTACTTAAGTCGGCATTGTGCCATTTCTATTTATTTCCGATGCAATTTCCGTGTTTCATCGTCAATGTGAAGTTCCAAGGGATGCGGTAACACTGCAGTTGTGCATCGGAATCTAAAACTGGTTACACAGGATAGGCTCAAAACATAGATACTCAGAAAAGTCAGTCTTCTTGTACTTAAGTCGGAATTGTGCCATTTGTTTTTATTCCGATTGTATTTCCGTGTTTCATCGTCAATGAGAAGGTCCAAGGGATGCAGTAAACCTGCAGTTGTGCATCGGAATCTAAAACTGGTTACACAGGGTAGGCTCAAAACATAGACACTCAGAAAAGTCAGTCTTCTTGTACTTAAGTCGGCATTGTGCCATTTGTATTTAATTCAGATTGTATTTCCGCGTTTCATCGACAATGTGATGGTCCAAGGGATGCAGTAAACCTGCAGTTGTTCATCGGAATCTAAAAATGGTTACACAGGATAGGCTCAAAACATAAGAACTCAGAAAAGTCAGTCTTCTTGTACTTAAATCGGCATTGTGCCATTTGTATTTAATTCCGATGCAATTTCCGTGTTTCATCGTCAATGTGAAGGTCCAAGGGATGCAGTAAACCTGCAGTTGTGCATCGGAACCTAAAACTGGTTACACAGGATAGGCTCAAAACATAGAGATTCAGATAAGTAAGTTTTCTTGTACTTATGTGGGCATTGTGCCATTTGTGTTTAATTCCGATGCAGTGTCCGTGTTTCATCGACAATGTGAAGATCCAAGGGATGCAGTAAACCTGCAGTTGTGCATCGGAATCTACAACTGGTTACAGAGGATAGGTTCAAAACATAGACACTCAGAAAAGTCAGTCTTCTTGTACTTAAGTGGGCATTGTGCCATTTGTATTTAATTGCGATGCAGTGTCCGGGTTTCATCGTCAATGTGAAGGTGCAAGGAATGCAGTTAACCTGCAGTTGTGCATCGGAATCTAAAACTGGTAACACAGGATAGGCTCAAAACATAGACACTCAGAAACACAGTCTTTTTGTACTTAAGACGGCATTGTGCCATTTGTATTTAATTCCGATGCAATTTCCGTGTTTCATCGTCAATGTGAAGATCCAAGGGATACAGTAAAACTGCAGTTGTGCATCGGAATCTAAAACTGGTTACACAGGATAGGCTCAAAACATAGACACTCAGAAAAGTCAGTCTTCTTGTACTTAAGTCGGAATTGTGCCATTTGTATTTATTCCGATTGTATTTCCGTGTTTCATCGTCAATAAGAATGTCCAAGGGATGCAGTAAACCTGCAATTGTTCGTCGGAATCTAAAAATGGTTACACAGGATAGGCTCAAACATAAGCACTCAGAAAAGTCAGCCTTCTTGTACTTAAATCGGCATTGTTTCATTTGTATTTAATTCCGATGCAATTTCCGTGTTTCATCGTCAATGTGAAGGTCCAAGGGATGCAGTAAACCTGCAGTTGTGCATCGGAATCTAAAACTGGTAACACAGGATAGGCTCAAAACATAGACACTCAGAATAGTCAGTCTTCTTGGTCTTAAGATGGCATTGTGGCATTTGTATTTAATTCCGATGCAATTTCCGTGTTTCATCGTCAATGTGAAAGTCCAAGGGATGCAGTAAACCTGCAGTTGTGCATCGGAATCAAAAACTGGTTCCCCAGGATAGGCTCAAAAAATAGACACTCAGAAAAGTCAGTCTTCTTGTACTTAAGTCGGCATTGTGCCATTTGTATTTAATTCTGATTCAATTTCCGTGTTTCATCGTCAATGTGAAGGTCCAAGCGATGCACTAAACCTGCAGTTGTGCATCGGAATCAAAAACTGGTTTCACAGGTTAGGCTCATAAAATAGACACTCAGAAAAGTCAGTCTTCTTGTACTTAAGTCGGCATTGTGCCATTTGTATTTAATTCCGATGCAATTTCCGTGTTTCATCGTCAATGAAAAGGTCCAAGGGATGCACTAAACCTGCAGTTGTGCATCGGAATCAAAAACTGGTTTCACAGGTTAGGCTCAAAAAATAGACACTCAGAAAAGTCAGTCTTCTTGTACTTAAGTGGGCATTGTGCCATTTGTATTTAATTCCGATGCAATTTCAGTGTTTCATCGTCAATGAAAAGGTCCAAGGGATGCAGTAAACCTGCATTGTGCATCGGAATCTAAAACTGGTTACACATGATAGGCTCAAAACATATACATTCAGAAAAGTCAGTCTTCTTGTACTTAAGTCGGAATGGTGCCATTTGTATTTAATTCCGATGAAATTTCCGTGTTTCATCGTTAATGTGAAGGTCCAAGGAATGCAGTATACCTGCAGTTGTGCATCGGAATCTAAAACTGGTTAAACAGGATAGGCTCAAAACATAGACAATCAGAAAAGTCTGTCTTCTAGTGCTTAAGTCGGCATTGTGACATTTCTATTTAATTCCGATGCAATTTCCGTGATTCATCGTCAGTGTGAAGGTCCAAGGGATGCAGTAAACCTGCAGTTGTGCATCGGAATCTAAACCTGGTTAGACATGATAGGCTCAGAGCATAGACACTCAGAAAAGTCCGTCTTCTTGTACTTAAGTCGGCATTGTGACATTTGTATTTAATTCCGATGCAATTTCCGTGTTTCATCGTCAATGTGAAGGTCCAAGGGATGCAGTAAACCTGCAGTTGTGCATCGGAATCTAAAACTGGTAACACAGGATAGGCTCAAAACATAGACACTCAGAAACACAGTCTTTTTGTACTTAAGACGGCATTGTGCCATTTGTATTTAATTCCGATGCAATTTCCGTGTTTCATCGTCAATGTGAAGTTCCAAGGGATGCGGTAAAACTGCAGTTGTGCATCGGAATCTAAAACTGGTTACACAGGATAGGCTCAAAACATAGATACTCAGAAAAGTCAGTCTTCTTGTACTTAAGTCGGAATTGTGCCATTTGTTTTTATTCCGATTGTATTTCCGTGTTTCATCGTCAATGAGAAGGTCCAAGGGATGCAGTATACCTGCAGTTGTGCATCGGAATCTAAAACTGGTTACACAGGGTAGGCTCAAAACATAGACACTCAGAAAAGTCAGTCTTCTTGTACCTAGGTGGGCATTGTGCCATTTGTATTTCATTCCGATGCAGTGTCCATGTTTCATCGACAATGTGAAGGTACAAGGGATGCAGTATACCTGCAGTTGTGCATCGGAATCTAAAACTGGTTACACAGGATAGGCTCAAAACATAGACACTCAGAATAGTCAGTCTTCTTGTACTTAAGTTTGCATTGTGCCATTTGTATTTAATGCCGATGCAATTTCCGTGTTTCATCGTCAATGTGAAGGTCCAAGGGATGCAGTAAACCTGCAGTTGTGCATCGGAATCAAAAACTGGTTTCACAGGATAGGCTCAAAACATAGACACTCAGAATAGTCAGTCTTCTTGGTCTTAAGATGGCATTGTGGCATTTGTATTTAATTCCGATGCAATTTCCGTGTTTCATCGTCAATGTGAAAGTCCAAGGGATGCAGTAAACCTGCAGTTGTGCATCGGAATCAAAAACTGGTTCCCCAGGATAGGCTCAAAAAATAGACACTCAGAAAAGTCAGTCTTCTTGTACTTAAGTCGGCATTGTGCCATTTGTATTTAATTCTGATTCAATTTCCGTGTTTCATCGTCAATGTGAAGGTCCAAGCGATGCACTAAACCTGCAGTTGTGCATCGGAATCAAAAACTGGTTTCACAGGTTAGGCTCATAAAATAGACACTCAGAAAAGTCAGTCTTCTTGTACTTAAGTCGGCATTGTGCCATTTGTATTTAATTCCGATGCAATTTCCGTGTTTCATCGTCAATGAAAAGGTCCAAGGGATGCACTAAACCTGCAGTTGTGCATCGGAATCAAAAACTGGTTTCACAGGTTAGGCTCAAAAAATAGACACTCAGAAAAGTCAGTCTTCTTGTACTTAAGTGGGCATTGTGCCATTTGTATTTAATTCCGATGCAATTTCAGTGTTTCATCGTCAATGAAAAGGTCCAAGGGATGCAGTAAACCTGCATTGTGCATCGGAATCTAAAACTGGTTACACATGATAGGCTCAAAACATATACATTCAGAAAAGTCAGTCTTCTTGTACTTAAGTCGGAATGGTGCCATTTGTATTTAATTCCGATGAAATTTCCGTGTTTCATCGTTAATGTGAAGGTCCAAGGAATGCAGTATACCTGCAGTTGTGCATCGGAATCTAAAACTGGTTAAACAGGATAGGCTCAAAACATAGACAATCAGAAAAGTCTGTCTTCTAGTGCTTAAGTCGGCATTGTGACATTTCTATTTAATTCCGATGCAATTTCCGTGATTCATCGTCAGTGTGAAGGTCCAAGGGATGCAGTAAACCTGCAGTTGTGCATCGGAATCTAAACCTGGTTAGACATGATAGGCTCAGAGCATAGACACTCAGAAAAGTCCGTCTTCTTGTACTTAAGTCGGCATTGTGACATTTGTATTTAATTCCGATGCAATTTCCGTGTTTCATCGTCAATGTGAAGGTCCAAGGGATGCAGTAAACCTGCAGTTGTGCATCGGAATCTAAAACTGGTAACACAGGATAGGCTCAAAACATAGACACTCAGAAACACAGTCTTTTTGTACTTAAGACGGCATTGTGCCATTTGTATTTAATTCCGATGCAATTTCCGTGTTTCATCGTCAATGTGAAGTTCCAAGGGATGCGGTAAAACTGCAGTTGTGCATCGGAATCTAAAACTGGTTACACAGGATAGGCTCAAAACATAGATACTCAGAAAAGTCAGTCTTCTTGTACTTAAGTCGGAATTGTGCCATTTGTTTTTATTCCGATTGTATTTCCGTGTTTCATCGTCAATGAGAAGGTCCAAGGGATGCAGTATACCTGCAGTTGTGCATCGGAATCTAAAACTGGTTACACAGGGTAGGCTCAAAACATAGACACTCAGAAAAGTCAGTCTTCTTGTACCTAGGTGGGCATTGTGCCATTTGTATTTCATTCCGATGCAGTGTCCATGTTTCATCGACAATGTGAAGGTACAAGGGATGCAGTATACCTGCAGTTGTGCATCGGAATCTAAAACTGGTTACACAGGATAGGCTCAAAACATAGACACTCAGAATAGTCAGTCTTCTTGTACTTAAGTTTGCATTGTGCCATTTGTATTTAATGCCGAAGCAATTTCCGTGTTTCATCGTCAATGTGAAGGTCCAAGGGATGCAGTAAACCTGCAGTTGTGCATCGGAATCAAAAACTGGTTTCACAGGATAGGCTCAAAACATAGACACTCAGAATAGTCAGTCTTCTTGGTCTTAAGATGGCATTGTGGCATTTGTATTTAATTCCGATGCAATTTCCGTGTTTCATCGTCAATGTGAAAGTCCAAGGGATGCAGTAAACCTGCAGTTGTGCATCGGAATCAAAAACTGGTTCCCCAGGATAGGCTCAAAAAATAGACACTCAGAAAAGTCAGTCTTCTTGTACTTAAGTCGGCATTGTGCCATTTGTATTTAATTCTGATTCAATTTCCGTGTTTCATCGTCAATGTGAAGGTCCAAGCGATGCACTAAACCTGCAGTTGTGCATCGGAATCAAAAACTGGTTTCACAGGTTAGGCTCATAAAATAGACACTCAGAAAAGTCAGTCTTCTTGTACTTAAGTCGGCATTGTGCCATTTGTATTTAATTCCGATGCAATTTCCGTGTTTCATCGTCAATGAAAAGGTCCAAGGGATGCACTAAACCTGCAGTTGTGCATCGGAATCAAAAACTGGTTTCACAGGTTAGGCTCAAAAAATAGACACTCAGAAAAGTCAGTCTTCTTGTACTTAAGTGGGCATTGTGCCATTTGTATTTAATTCCGATGCAATTTCAGTGTCTCATCGTCAATGAAAAGGTCCAAGGGATGCAGTAAACCTGCATTGTGCATCGGAATCTAAAACTGGTTACACATGATAGGCTCAAAACATATACATTCAGAAAAGTCAGTCTTCTTGTACTTAAGTCGGAATGGTGCCATTTGTATTTAATTCCGATGAAATTTCCGTGTTTCATCGTTAATGTGAAGGTCCAAGGAATGCAGTATACCTGCAGTTGTGCATCGGAATCTAAAACTGGTTAAACAGGATAGGCTCAAAACATAGACAATCAGAAAAGTCTGTCTTCTAGTGCTTAAGTCGGCATTGTGCCATTTGTATTTAATTCCGATGCAATTTCCGTGATTCATCGTCAGTGTGAAGGTCCAAGGGATGCAGTAAACCTGCAGTTGTGCATCGGAATCTAAACCTGGTTAGACATGATAGGCTCAGAGCATAGACACTCAGAAAAGTCCGTCTTCTTGTACTTAAGTCGGCATTGTGACATTTGTATTTAATTCCGATGCAATTTCCGTGTTTCATCGTCAATGTGAAGGTCCAAGGGATGCAGTAAACCTGCAGTTGTGCATCGGAATCTAAAACTGGTAACACAGGATAGGCTCAAAACATAGACACTCAGAAACACAGTCTTTTTGTACTTAAGACGGCATTGTGCCATTTGTATTTAATTCCGATGCAATTTCCGTGTTTCATCGTCAATGTGAAGTTCCAAGGGATGCGGTGAAACTGCAGTTGTGCATCGGAATCTAAAACTGGTTACACAGGATAGGCTCAAAACATAGATACTCAGAAAAGTCAGTCTTCTTGTACTTAAGTCGGAATAGTGCCATTTGTTTTTATTCCGATTGTATTTCCGTGTTTCATCGTCAATGAGAAGGTCCAAGGGATGCAGTATATCTGCAGTTGTGCATCGGAATCTAAAACTGGTTACACAGGGTAGGCTCAAAACATAGACACTCAGAAAAGTCAGTCTTCTTGTACTTAAGTCGGCATTGTGCCATTTGTATTTAATTCAGATTGTATTTCCGCATTTCATCGACAATGTGATGGTCCAAGGGATGCAGTAAACCTGCAGTTGTTCATCGGAATCTAAAAATGGTTACACAGGATAGGCTCAAAACATAAGAACTCAGAAAAGTCAGTCTTCTTGTACTTAAATCGGCATTGTGCCATTTGTATTTAATTCCGATGCAATTTCCGTGTTTCATCGTCAATGTGAAGGTCCAAGGGATGCAGTAAACCTGCAGTTGTGCATCGGAACCTAAAACTGCTTACACAGGATAGGCTCAAAACATAGAGATTCAGATAAGTCAGTTTTCTTGTACTTATGTGGGCATTGTGCCATTTGTATTTAATTCCGATGCAGTGTCCGTGTTTCATCGACAATGTGAAGATCCAAGGGATGCAGTAAACCTGCAGTTGTGCATCGGAATCTACAACTGGTTACACAGGATAGGTTCAAAACATAGACACTCAGAAAAGTCAGTCTTCTTGTACTTAAGTGGGCATTGTGCCATTTGTATTTAATTCCGATGCAGTGTCCGGGTTTCATCGTCAATGTGAAGGTGCAATGGATGCATTTAACCTGCAGTTGTGCATCGGTATCTAAAACTGGTAACACAGGATAGGCTCAAAACATAGACACTCAGAAACACAGTCTTTTTGTACTTAAGACGGCATTGTGCCATTTATATTTAATTCCGATGCAATTTCCGTGTTTCATCGTCAATGTGAAGTTCCAAGGGATGCGGTAAAACTGCAGTTGTGCATCGGAATCTAAAACTGGTTACACAGGATAGGCTCAAAACATAGGTACTCAGAAAAGTCAGTCTTCTTGTACCTAAGTGGGCATTGTGCCATTTGTATTTCATTCCGATGCAGTGTCCGTGTTTCATCGACAATGTGAAGGTGCAAGGGATGCAGTAAACCTGCAGTTGTGCATCGGAATCTAAAACTGGTTACACAGGATAGGCTCAAAACATAGACACTCAGAATATTCAGTCTTCTTGTACTTAAGTTTGCATTGTGCCATTTGTATTTAATGCCGATGCAATTTCCGTGTTTCATCGTCATTGTGAAGGTCCAAGGGATGCAGTAAACCTGCAGTTGTGCATCGGAATCAAAAACTGGTTTCACAGGACAGGCTCAAAACATAGACACACAGAATAGTCAGTCTTCTTGTACTTAAGATGGCATTGTGCCATTTGTATTTAATTCCGATGCAATTTCCGTGTTTCATCGTCAATGTGAAAGTCCAAATGATGCAGTAAACCTGCAGTTGTGCATCGGAATCAAAAACTGGTTCCCCAGGATAGGCTCAAAAAATAGACACTCAGAAAAGTCAGTCTTCTTGTACTTAAGTCGGCATTGTGCCATTTGTATTTAATTCTGATGCAATTTCCGTGTTTCATCGTCAATGTGAAGGTCCAAGCGATGCACTAAACCTGCAGTTGTGCATCGGAATCAAAAACTGGTTTCACAGGTTAGGCTCAAATAATAGAAACTCAGAAATGTCAGTCTTCTTGTACTTAAGTCGGCATTGTGCCATTTGTATTTAATTCCGATGCAATTTCCGTGTTTCATCGTCAATGTGAAGTTCCAAGGGATGCGGTAAAACTGCAGTTGTGCATCGGAATCTAAAACTGGTTACACAGGATAGGCTCAAAACATAGGTACTCAGAAAAGTCAGTCTTCTTGTACTTAAGTCGGAATTGTGCCATTTGTATTTATTCCGATTAAATTTCCGTGTTTCATCGTCAATGAGAAGGTCCAAGGGATGCAGCAAACCTGCAGTTGTGCATCGGAATCTAAAACTGGTTACACAGGATAGGCTCAAAGCATAGACACTCAGAAAAGTCAGTCTTCTTGTACCTAAGTCGGCATTGTGACATTTGTATTTAATTCCGATGCAATTTCCGTGTTTCATCGTCAATGTGAAGGTCCAAGGGATGCAGTAAACCTGCAGTTGTGCATCGGAATCTAAAACTGGTAACACAGGATAGGCTCAAAACATAGACACTCAGAAACACAGTCTTTTTGTACTTAAGACGGCATTGTGCCATTTGTATTTAATTCCGATGCAATTTCCGTGTTTCATCGTCAATGTGAAGTTCCAAGGGATGCGGTAAAACTGCAGTTGTGCATCGGAATCTAAAACTGGTTACACAGGATAGGCTCAAAACATAGGTACTCAGAAAAGTCAGTCTTCTTGTACTTAAGTCGGAATTGTGCCATTTGTATTTATTCCGATTGTATTTCCGTGTTTCATCGTCAATGAGAAGGTCCAAGGGATGCAGTAAACCTGCAGTTGTGCATCGGAATCAAAAACTGGTTTCACAGGATAGGCTCAAAACATAGACACTCAGAATAGTCAGTCTTCTTGTACTTAAGATGGCATTGTGCCATTTGTATTTAATTCCGATGCAATTTCCGTGTTTCATCGTCAATGTGAAAGTCCAAGGGATGCAGTAAACCTGCAGTTGTGCATCGGAATCAAAAACTGGTTCCTCAGGATAGGCTCAAAAAATAGACACTCAGAAAAGTCAGTCTTCTTGTACTTAAGTCGGCATTGTGCCATTTGTATTTAATTCTGATGCAATTTCCGTGTTTCATCGTCAATGTGAAGGTCCAAGCGATGCACTAAACCTGCAGGTGTGCATCGGAATCAAAAACTGGTTTCACAGGTTAGGCTCATAAAATAGACACTCAGAAAAGTCAGTCTTCTTGTACTTAAGTCGGCATTGTGCCATTTGTATTTAATTCCGATGCAATTTCCGTGTTTCATCGTCAATGAAAAGGTCCAAGGGATGCACTAAACCTGCAGTTGTGCATCGGAATCAAAAACGGGTTTCACAGGTTAGGCTCAAAAAATAGACACTCAGAAAAGTCAGTCTTCTTATACTTAAGTCGGCATTGTGCCATTTGTATTTAATTCCGATGCAATTTCCGTGTTTCATTGTCAATGAAAAGGTCCAAGGGATGCAGTAAACCTGCAGTTGTGCATCGGAATCTAAAACTGGTTACACATGATAGGCTCAAAACATATACATTCGGAAAAGTCAGTCTTCTTGTACTTAAGTCGGAATGGTGCCATTTGTATTTAATTCCGATGCAATTTCCGTGTTTCATCGTTAATGTGAAGGTCCAAGGAATGCAGTATACCTGCAGTTGTGCATCGGAAACTAAAACTGGTTAAACAGGATAGGCTCAAAACATAGACAATCAGAAAAGTCAGTCTTCTTGTGCTTAAGTCGGCATTGTGACATTTCTATTTAATTCCGATGCAATTTCCGTGATTCATCGTCAGTGTGAAGGTCCAAGGGATGCAGTAAACCTGCAGTTGTGCATCGGAATCTAAACCTGGTTAGACATGATAGGCTCAAAGCATAGACACTCAGAAAAGTCCGTCTTCTTGTACTTAAGTCGGCATTGTGACATTTGTATTTAATTCCGATGCAATTTCCGTGTTTCATCGTCAATGTGAAGGTCCAAGGGATGCAGTAAACCTGCAGTTGTGCATCGGAATCAAAAACTGGTTTCACAGGATAGGCTCAAAAAATAGACACTCAGAAAAGTCAGTCTTCTTGTACTTAAGTCGGAATTGTGCCATTTGTATTTAATTCCGATGCAATTTCCGTGTTTCATCGTCAATGAAAAGGTCCAAGGGATGCAGTAAACCGGCATTGTGCATCGGAATCTAAAACTGGTTACACATGATAGGCTCAAAAAATAGACACTTAGAAAAGTCAGTCTTCTTGTACTTAAGTCGGCATTGTGCCATTTGTATTTAATTCTGATGCAATTTCCGTGTTTCATCGTCAATGTGAAGGTCCAAGCGATGCACTAAACCTGCAGTTGTGCATCGGAATCAAAAACTGGTTTCACAGGTTAGGCTCAAAAAATAGACACTCAGAAAAGTCAGTCTTCTTGTACTTAAGTCGGAATTGTGCCATTTGTATTTAATTCCGATGCAATTTCCGTGTTTCATCGTCAATGAAAAGGTCCAAGGGATGCAGTAAACCGGCATTGTGCATCGGAATCTAAAACTGGTTACACATGATAGGCTCAAAACATATACATTCAGAAAAGTCAGTCTTCTTGTACTTAAGTCGGAATGGTGCCATTTGTATTTAATTCCGATGCAATTTCCGTGTTTCATCGTTAATGTGAAGGTCCAAGGAATGCAGTATACTTGCAGTTGTGCATCGGAATCCAAAACTGGTTAAACAGGATAGGATCAAAACATAGACAATCAGAAAAGTCAGTCTTCTTGTACTTAAGTCGGCATTGTGCCATTTGTATTTAATTCCGATGCAATTTCCGTGATTCATCATCAGTGTGAAGTTCCAAGGGATGCAGTAAACCTGCAGTAGTGCATCGGAATCTAAACCTGGTTAGATATGATAGGCTCAAAGCATAGACACTCAGAAAAGTCCGTCTTCTTGTACTTAAGTCGGCATTGTGACATTTGTATTTAATTCCGATGCAATATCCGTGTTTCATCGTCAATGTGAAGGTCCAAGGGATGCAGTAAACCTGCAGTTGTGCATCCGAATCTAAAAGTGGTAACACAGGATAGGCTCAAAACATAGACACTCAGAAACACAGTCTTTTTGTACTTAAGACGGCATTTTGCCATTTGTATTTAATTCCGATGCAATTTCCGTGTTTCATCGTCAATGTGAAGTTCCAAGGGATGCGGTAAAACTGCAGTTGTGCATCGGAATCTAAAACTGGTTACACAGGATAGGCTCAAAACATAGGTACTCAGAAAAGTCAGTCTTCTTGTACTTAAGTCGGAATTGTGCCATTTGTATTTATTCCGATTGTATTTCCGTGTTTCATCGTCAATGAGAAGGTCCAAGGGATGCAGTAAACCTGCAGTTGTGCATCGGAATCAAAAACTGGTTTCACAGGATAGGCTCAAAACATAGACACTCAGAATAGTCAGTCTTCTTGTACTTAAGATGGCATTGTGCCATTTGTATTTAATTCCGATGCAATTTCCGTGTTTCATCGTCAATGTGAAAGTCCAAGGGATGCAGTAAACCTGCAGTTGTGCATCGGAATCAAAAACTGGTTCCTCAGGATAGGCTCAAAAAATAGACACTCAGAAAAGTCAGTCTTCTTGTACTTAAGTCGGCATTGTGCCATTTGTATTTAATTCTGATGCAATTTCCGTGTTTCATCGTCAATGTGAAGGTCCAAGCGATGCACTAAACCTGCAGGTGTGCATCGGAATCAAAAACTGGTTTCACAGGTTAGGCTCATAAAATAGACACTCAGAAAAGTCAGTCTTCTTGTACTTAAGTCGGCATTGTGCCATTTGTATTTAATTCTGATGCAATTTCCGTGTTTCATCGTCAATGTGAAGGTCCAAGCGATGCACTAAACCTGCAGGTGTGCATCGGAATCAAAAACTGGTTTCACAGGTTAGGCTCATAAAATAGACACTCAGAAAAGTCAGTCTTCTTGTACTTAAGTCGGCATTGTGCCATTTGTATTTAATTCCGATGCAATTTCCGTGTTTCATCGTCAATGAAAAGGTCCAAGGGATGCACTTAACCTGCAGTTGTGCATCGGAATCAAAAACGGGTTTCACAGGTTAGGCTCAAAAAATAGACACTCAGAAAAGTCAGTCTTCTTATACTTAAGTCGGCATTGTGCCATTTGTATTTAATTCCGATGCAATTTCCGTGTTTCATTGTCAATGAAAAGGTCCAAGGGATGCAGTAAACCTGCAGTTGTGCATCGGAATCTAAAACTGGTTACACATGATAGGCTCAAAACATATACATTCAGAAAAGTCAGTCTTCTTGTACTTAAGTCGGAATGGTGCCATTTGTATTTAATTCCGATGCAATTTCCGTGTTTCATCGTTAATGTAAAGGTCCAAGGAATGCAGTATACCTGCAGTTGTGCATCGGAATCTAAAACTGGTTAAACAGGATAGGCTCAAAACATAGACAATCAGAAAAGAAAGTCTTCTTGTGCTTAAGTCGGCATTGTGACATTTCTATTTAATTCCGATGCAATTTCCGTGATTCATCGTCAGTGTGAAGGTCCAAGGGATGCAGTAAACCTGCAGTTGTGCATCGGAATCTAAACCTGGTTAGACATGATAGGCTCATAGCATAGACACTCAGAAAAGTCCGTCTTCTTGTACTTAAGTCGGCATTGTGACATTTGTATTTAATTCCGATGCAATTTCCGTGTTTCATCGTCAATGTGAAGGTCCAAGGGATGCAGTAAACCTGCAGTTGTGAATCGGAATCAAAAACTGGTTTCACAGGATAGGCTCAAAACATAGACACTCAGAATAGTCAGTCTTCTTGTACTTAAGATGGCATTGTGCCATTTGTATTTAATTCCGATGCAATTTCCGTGTTTCATCGTCAATGTGAAAGTCCAAGGGATGCAGTAAACCTGCAGTTGTGCATCGGAATCAAAAACTGGTTCCCCAGGATAGGCTCAAAAAATAGACACTTAGAAAAGTCAGTCTTCTTGTACTTAAGTCGGCATTGTGCCATTTGTATTTAATTCTGATGCAATTTCCGTGTTTCATCGTCAATGTGAAGGTCCAAGCGATGCACTAAACCTGCAGTTGTGCATCGGAATCAAAAACTGGTTTCACAGGTTAGGCTCAAAAAATAGACACTCAGAAAAGTCAGTCTTCTTGTACTTAAGTCGGAATTGTGCCATTTGTATTTAATTCCGATGCAATTTCCGTGTTTCATCGTCAATGAAAAGGTCCAAGGGATGCAGTAAACCGGCATTGTGCATCGGAATCTAAAACTGGTTACACATGATAGGCTCAAAACATATACATTCAGAAAAGTCAGTCTTCTTGTACTTAAGTCGGAATGGTGCCATTTGTATTTAATTCCGATGCAATTTCCGTGTTTCATCGTTAATGTGAAGGTCCAAGGAATGCAGTATACCTGCAGTTGTGCATCGGAATCCAAAACTGGTTAAACAGGATAGGATCAAAACATAGACAATCAGAAAAGTCAGTCTTCTTGTGCTTAAGTCGGCATTGTGCCATTTGTATTTAATTCCGATGCAATTTCCGTGATTCATCATCAGTGTGAAGTTCCAAGGGATGCAGTAAACCTGCAGTTGTGCATCAGAATCTAAACCTGGTTAGATATGATAGGCTCAAAGCATAGACACTCAGAAAAGTCCGTCTTCTTGTACTTAAGTCGGCATTGTGACATTTGTATTTAATTCCGATGCAATATCCGTGTTTCATCGTCAATGTGAAGGTCCAAGGGATGCAGTAAACCTGCAGTTGTGCATCGGAATCTAAAACTGGTAACACAGGATAGGCTCAAAACATAGACACTCAGAAACACAGTCTTTTTGTACTTAAGACGGCATTGTGCCATTTGTATTTAATTCCGATGCAATTTCCGTGTTTCATCGTCAATGTGAAGTTCCAAGGGATGCGGTAAAACTGCAGTTGTGCATCGGAATCTAAAACTGGTTACACAGGATAGGCTCAAAACATAGATACTCAGAAAAGTCAGTCTTCTTGTACTTAAGTCGGAATTGTGCCATTTGTTTTTATTCCGATTGTATTTCCGTGTTTCATCGTCAATGAGAAGGTCCAAGGGATGCAGTAAACCTGCAGTTGTGCATCGGAATCTAAAACTGGTTACACAGGGTAGGCTCAAAACATAGACACTCAGAAAAGTCAGTCTTCTTGTACTTAAGTCGGCATTGTGCCATTTGTATTTAATTCAGATTGTATTTCCGCGTTTCATCGACAATGTGATGGTCCAAGGGATGCAGTAAACCTGCAGTTGTTCATCGGAATCTAAAAATGGTTACACAGGATAGGCTCAAAACATAAGAACTCAGAAAAGTCAGTCTTCTTGTACTTAAATCGGCATTGTGCCATTTGTATTTAATTCCGATGCAATTTCCGTGTTTCATCGTCAATGTGAAGGTCCAAGGGATGCAGTAAACCTGCAGTTGTGCATCGGAACCTAAAACTGGTTACACAGGATAGGCTCAAAACATAGAGATTCAGATAAGTAAGTTTTCTTGTACTTATGTGGGCATTGTGCCATTTGTGTTTAATTCCGATGCAGTGTCCGTGTTTCATCGACAATGTGAAGATACAAGGGATGCAGTAAACCTGCAGTTGTGCATCGGAATCTACAACTGGTTACACAGGATAGGTTCAAAACATAGACACTCAGAAAAGTCAGTCTTCTTGTACTTAAGTGGGCATTGTGCCATTTGTATTTAATTGCGATGCAGTGTCCGGGTTTCATCGTCAATGTGAAGGTGCAAGGAATGCAGTTAACCCGCAGTTGTGCATCGGAATCTAAAACTGGTAACACAGGATAGGCTCAAAACATAGACACTCAGAAACACAGTCTTTTTGTACTTAAGACGGCATTGTGCCATTTGTATTTAATTCCGATGCAATTTCCGTGTTTCATCGTCAATGTGAAGATCCAAGGGATACAGTAAAACTGCAGTTGTGCATCGGAATCTAAAACTGGTTACACAGGATAGGCTCAAAACATAGACACTCAGAAAAGTCAGTCTTCTTGTACTTAAGTCGGAATTGTGCCATTTGTATTTATTCCGATTGTATTTCCGTGTTTCATCGTCAATAAGAAGGTCCAAGGGATGCAGTAAACCTGCAATTGTTCGTCGGAATCTAAAAATGGTTACACAGGATAGGCTCAAACATAAGCACTCAGAAAAGTCAGCCTTCTTGTACTTAAATCGGCATTGTGCCATTTGTATTTAATTCCGATGCAATTTCCGTGTTTCATCGTCAATGTGAAGGTCCAAGGGATGCAGTAAACCTGCAGTTGTGCATCGGAACCTAAAACTGGTTACACAGGATAGGCTCAAAACATAGACACTCAGAAAAATCAGTCTCCTTGTACTTAAGTCGGAATTGTGCCTTTTGTATTTAATTCCGATGCAATTTCCGTGTTTCATCGTCAATGAAAAGGTCCAAGGGATGCAGTAAACCTGCATTATGCATCGGAATCTAAAACTGGTTACACATGATAGGCTCAAAACATATACATTCAGAAAAGTCAGTCTTCTTGTACTTAAGTCGGAATGGTGCCATTTGTATTTAATTCCGATGCAATTTCCGTGTTTCATCGTTAATGTGAAGGTCCAAGGAATGCAGTATACCTGCAGTTGTGCATCGGAATCTAAAACTGGTTAAACAGGATAGGCTCAAAACATAGACAATCAGAAAAGTCAGTCTTCTTGTGCTTAAGTCGGCATTGTGCCATTTGTATTTAATTCCGATGCAATTTCCGTGATTCATCATCAGTGTGAAGGTCCAAGGGATGCAGTAAACCTGCAGTTGTGCATCGGAATCTAAACCTGGTTAGATATGATAGGCTCAAAGCATAGACACTCAGAAAAGTCCGTCTTCTTGTACTTAAGTCGGCATTGTGACATTTGTATTTAATTCCGTTGCAATATCCGTGTTTCATCGTCAATGTGAAGGTCCAAGGGATGCAGTAAACCTGCAGTTGTGCATCGGAATCTAAAACTGGTAACACAGGATAGGCTCAAAACATAGACACTCAGAAACGCAGTCTTTTTGTACTTAAGACGGCATTGTGCCATTTGTATTTAATTCCGATGCAATTTCCGTGTTTCATCGTCAATGTGAAGTTCCAAGGGATGCGGTAAAACTGCAGTTGTGCATCGGAATCTAAAACTGGTTACACAGGATAGGCTCAAGACATAGGTACTCAGAAAAGTCACTCTTCTTGTACTTAAGTCGGAATTGTGCCATTTGTATTTATTCCGATTGTATTTCCGTGTTTCATCGTCAATGAGAAGGTCCAAGGGATGCAGTAAACCTGCAGTTGTGCATCGGAATCTAAAACTGGTTACACAGGATAGGCTCAAAGCATAGACACTCAGAAAAGTCAGTCTTCTTGTACCTAAGTGGGCATTGTGCCATTTGTATTTCATTCCGATGCAGTGTCCATGTTTCATCGACAATGTGAAGGTGCAAGGGATGCAGTATACCTGCAGTTGTGCATCGGAATCTAAAACTGGTTACACAGGATAGGCTCAAAACATAGACACTCAGAATAGTCAGTCTTCTTGTACTTAGGTTGGCATTGTGCCATTTGTATTTAATGCCGATGCAATTTCCGTGTTTCATCGTCAATGTGAAGGTCCAAGGGATGCAGTAAACCTGCAGTTGTGCATCGGAATCAAAAACTGGTTTCACAGGATAGGCTCAAAACATAGACACTCAGAATAGTCAGTCTTCTTGGTCTTAAGATGGCATTGTGCCATTTGTATTTAATTCCGATGCAATTTCCGTGTTTCATCGTCAATGTGAAAGTCCAAGGGATGCAGTAAACCTGCAGTTGTGCATCAGAATCAAAAACTGGTTCCCCAGGATAGGCTCAAAAAATAGACACTCAGAAAAGTCAGTCTTCTTGTACTTAAGTCGACATTGTGCCATTTGCATTTTATTCTGATGCAATTTCCGTGTTTCATCGTCAATGTGAAGGTCCAAGCGATGCACTAAACCTGCAGTTGTGCATCGGAATCAAAAACTGGTTTCACAGGTTAGGGTCATAAAATAGACACTCAGAAAAGTCAGTCTTCTTGTACTTAAGTCGGCATTGTGCCATTTGTGTTTAATTCCGATGCTATTTCCGTGTTTCATCGTCAATGAAAAGGTCCAAGGGATGCACTAAACCTGCAGTTGTGCATCGGAATCAAAAACTGGTTTCACAGGTTAGGCTCAAAAAATAGACACTCAGAAAAGTCAGTCTTCTTGTACTTAAGTGGGCATTGTGCCATTTGTATTTAATTCCGATGCTATTTCAGTGTTTCATCGTCAATGAAAAGGTCCAAGGGATGCAGTAAACCTGCATTGTGCATCGGAATCTAAAACTGGTTACACATGATAGGCTCAAAACATATACATTCAGAAAAGTCAGTCTTCTTGTACTTAAGTTGGAATGGTGCCATTTGTATTTAATTCCAATGAAATTTCCGTGTTTCATCGTTAATGTGAAGGTCCAAGGAATGCAGTATACCTGCAGTTGTGCATCGGAATCTAAAACTGGTTAAACAGGATAGGCTCAAAACATAGACAATCAGAAAAGTCAGTCTTCTTGTGCTTAAGTCGGCATTGTGACATTTCTATTTAATTCCGATGCAATTTTCGTGATTCATCGTCAGTGTGAAGGTCCAAGGGATGCAGTAAACCTGCAGTTGTGCATCGGAATCTAAACCTGGTTAGACATGATAGGCTCAGAGCATAGACACTCAGAAAATTCCGTCTTCTTGTACTTAAGTCGGCATTGTGACATTTGTATTTAATTCCGATGCAATTTCCGTGTTTCATCGTCAATGTGAAGGTCCAAGGGATGCAGTAAACCTGCAGTTGTGCATCGGAATCTAAAACTGGTAACACAGGATAATCTCAAAACATAGACACTCAGAAACACAGTCTTTTTGTACTTAAGACGGCATTGTGCCATTTGTATTTAATTCCGATGCAATTTCCGTGTTTCATCGTCAATGTGAAGTTCCAAGGGATGCGGTAAAACTGCAGTTGTGCATCGGAATCTAAAACTGGTTACACAGGATAGGCTCAAAACATAGATACTCAGAAAAGTCAGTCTCCTTGTACTTAAGTCGGAATTGTGCCATTTGTTTTTATTCCGATTGTATTTCCGTGTTTCATCGTCAATGAGAAGGTCCAAGGGATGCAGTAAACCTGCAGTTGTGCATCGGAATCTAAAACTGGTTACACAGGGTAGGCTCAAAACATAGACACTCAGAAAAGTCAGTCTTCTTGTACTTAAGTCGGCATTGTGCCATTTGTATTTAATTCAGATTGTATTTCCGCGTTTCATCGACAATGTGATGGTCCAAGGGATGCAGTAAACCTGCAGTTGTTCATCGGAATCTAAAAATGGTTACACAGGATAGGCTCAAAACATAAGAACTCAGAAAAGTCAGTCTTCTTGTACTTAAATCGGCATTGTGCCATTTGTATTTAATTCCGATGCAATTTCCGTGTTGCATCGTCAATGTGAAGGTCCAAGGGATGCAGTAAACCTGCAGTTGTGCATCGGAACCTAAAACTGGTTACACAGGATAGGCTCAAAACATAGAGATTCAGATAAGTCAGTTTTCTTGTACTTATGTGGGCATTGTGCCATTTGTATTTAATTCCGATGCAGTGTCCGTGTTTCATCGACAATGTGAAGATCCAAGGGATGCATAAACCTGCAGTTGTGCATCGGAATCTACAACTGGTTACACAGGATAGGTTCAAAACATAGACACTCAGAAAAGTCAGTCTTCTTGTACTTAAGTGGGCATTGTGCCATTTGTATTTAATTCCGATGCAGTGTCCGGGTTTCATCATCAATGTGAAGGTGCAATGGATGCATTTAACCTGCAGTTGTGCATCGGTATCTAAAACTGGTAACACAGGATAGGCTCAAAACATAGACACTCAGAAACACAGTCTTTTTGTACTTAAGACGGCATTGTGCCATTTATATTTAATTCCGATGCAATTTCCGTGTTTCATCGTCAATGTGAAGTTCCAAGGGATGCGGTAAAACTGCAGTTGTGCATCGGAATCTAAAACTGGTTACACTGGATAGGCTCAAAACATAGGTACTCAGAAAAGTCAGTCTTCTTGTACCTAAGTGGGCATTGTGCCATTTGTATTTCATTCCGATGCAGTGTCCGTGTTTCATCGACAATGTGAAGGTGCAAGGGATGCAGTAAACCTGCAGTTGTGCATCGGAATCTAAAACTCGTTACAGAGGATGGGCTCAAAACATAGACACTCAGAATATTCAGTCTTCTTGTACTTAAGTTTGCATTGTGCCATTTGTATTCAATGCCGATGCAATTTCAGTGTTTCATCGTCATTGTGAAGGTCCAAGGGATGCAGTAAACCTGCAGTTGTGCATCGGAATCAAAAACTGGTTTCACAGGACAGGCTCAAAACATAGACACTCAGAATAGTCAATCTTCTTGTACTTAAGATGGCATTGTGCCATTTGTATTTAATTCCGATGCAATTTCCGTGTTTCATCGTCAATGTGAAAGTCCAAGGGATGCAGTAAACCTGCAGTTGTGCATCGGAATCAAAAACTGGTTCCCCAGGATAGGCTCAAAAAATAGACACTCAGAAAAGTCAGTCTTCTTGTACTTAAGTCGGCATTGTGCCATTTGTATTTAATTCTGATGCAATTTCCGTGTTTCATCGTCAATGTGAAGGTCCAAGCGATGCACTAAACCTGCAGTTGTGCATCGGAATCAAAAACTGGTTTCACAGGTTAGGCTCAAAACATAGACACTCAGAAAAGTCAGTCTTCTTGTACTTAAGTCGGAATTGTGCCATTTGTATTTATTCCGATTGTATTTCCGTGTTTCATCGTCAATAAGAAGGTCCAAGGGATGCAGTAAACCTGCAATTGTTCGTCGGAATCTAAAAATGGTTACACAGGATAGGCTCAAAAAATAGACACTCAGAAAAGTCAGTCTTCTTGTACTTAAGTCGGCATTGTGCCATTTGTATTTAATTCTGATGCAATTTCCGTGTTTCATCGTCCATGTTAAGGTCCAAGCGATGCACTAAACCTGCAGTTGTGCATCGGAATCAAAAACTGGTTTCACAGGTTAGGCTCAAAAAATAGACACTCAGAAAAGTCAGTCTTCTTGTACTTAAGTCGGCATTGTGCCATTTGTATTTAATTCCGATGCAATTTCCGTGTTTCATCGTCAATGAAAAGGTCCAAGGGATGCAGTAAACCTGCAGTTGTGCATCGGAATCTAAAACTGGTTACACATGATAGGCTCAAAACATATACATTCAGAAAAGTCAGTCTTCTTGTACTTAAGTCGGAATGGTGCCATTTGTATTTAATTCCGATGCAATTTCCGTGTTTCATCGTTAATGTGAAGGTCCAAGGAATGCAGTATACCTGCAGTTGTGCATCGGAATCTAAAACTGGTTAAACAGGATAGGCTCAAAACATAGACAATCAGAAAAGTCAGTCTTCTTGTGCTTAAGTCGGCATTGTGACATTTCTATTTAATTCCGATGCAATTTCCGTGATTCATCGTCAGTGTGAAGGTCCAAGGGATGCAGTAAACCTGCAGTTGTGCATCAGAATCTAAACCTGGTTAGACATGATAGGCTCAAAGCATAGACACTCAGAAAAGTCCGTCTTCTTGTACTTAAGTCGGCATTGTGCCATTTGTATTTAATTCCGATGCAATTTCCGTGTTTCATCGTCAATGTGAAGGTCCAAGGGATGCAGTAAACCTGCAGTTGTGCATCGGAATCTAAAACTGGTAACACAGGATAGGCTCAAAACATAGACACTCAGAAACACAGTCTTTTTGTACTTAAGACGGCATTGTGCCATTTGTATTTAATTCCGATGCAATTTCCGTGTTTCATCGTCAATGTGAATTTCCAAGGGATGCGGTAAAACTGCTGTTGTGCATCGGAATCTAAAACTGGTTACACAGGATAGGCTCAAAACATAGGTACTCAGAAAAGTCAGTCTTCTTGTACTTAAGTCGGAATTGTGCCATTTGTATTTATTCCGGTTGTATTTCCGTGTTTCATCGTCAATGAGAAGGTCCAAGGGATGCAGTAAACCTGCAGTTGTGCATCGGAATCTAAAACTGGTTACACAGGATAGGCTCAAAGCATAGACACTCAGAAAAGTCAGTCTTCTTGTACCTAAGTGGGCATTGTGCCATTTGTATTTCATTCCGATGCAGTGTCCGTGTTTCATCGACAATGTGAAGGTGCAAGGGATGCAGTAAACCTGCAGTTGTGCATCGGAATCTAAAACTGGTTACACAGGATAGGCTCAAAACATAGACACTCAGAATAGTCAGTCTTCTTGTACTTAAGTTTGCATTGTGCCATTTGTATTTAATGCCGATGCAATTTCCGTGTTTCATCGTCAATGTGAAGGTCCAAGGGATGCAGTAAACCTGCAGTTGTGCATCGGAATAAAAAACTGGTTTCACAGGATAGGCTCAAAACATAGACACTCAGAATAGTCAGTCTTCTTGTACTTAAGATGGCATTGTGCCATTTGTATTTAATTCCGATGCAATTTCCGTGTTTCATCGTCAATGTGAAAGTCCAAGGGATGCAGTAAACCTGCAGTTGTGCATCGGAATCAAAAACTGGTTCCCCAGGATAGACTCAAAAAATAGACACTCAGAAAAGTCAGTCTTCTTGTACTTAAGTCGGCATTGTGCCATTTGTATTTAATTCTGATGCAATTTCCGTGTTTCATCGTCAATGTGAAGGTCCAAGCGATGCACTAAACCTGCAGTTGTGCATCGGAATCAAAAACTGGTTTCACAGGTTAGGCTCAAAGGATAGACACTCAGAAAAGTCAGTGTTCGTGTACTTAAGTCGGCATTGTGCCATTTGTATTTAATTCCGATGCAATTTCCGTGTTTCATCGTCAATGAAAAGGTCCAAGGAATGCAGTATACCTGCAGTTGTGCATCGGAATCTAAAACTGGTTAAACAGGATAGGCTCAAAACATAAACAATCAGAAAAGTCAGTCTTCTTGTGCTTAAGTCGGCATTGTGACATTTCTATTTAATTCCGATGCAATTTCCGTGATTCATCGTCAGTGTGAAGGTCCAAGGGATGCAGTAAACCTGCAGTTGTGCATCGGAATCTAAACCTGGTTAGACATGATAGGCTCAAAGCATAGACACTCAGAAAAGTCCGTCTTCTTGTACTTAAGTCGGCATTGTGACATTTGTATTTAATTCCGATGCAATTTCCGTGTTTCATCGTCAATTTGAAGGTCCAAGGGATGCAGTAAACCTGCAGTTGTTCATAGGAATCTAAAAATGGTTACACAGGATAGGCTCAAAACATAGACACTCAGAATAGTCAGTCTTCTTGTACTTAAGATGGCATTGTGCCATTTGTATTTAATTCCGATGCAATTTCCGTGTTTCATCGTCAATGTGAAAGTCCAAGGGATGCAGTAAACCTGCAGTTGTGCATCGGAATCAAAAACTGGTTCCCCAGGATAGACTCAAAAAATAGACACTCAGAAAAGTCAGTCTTCTTGTACTTAAGTCGGCATTGTGCCATTTGTATTTAATTCTGATGCAATTTCCGTGTTTCATCGTCAATGTGAAGGTCCAAGCGATGCACTAAACCTGCAGTTGTGCATCGGAATCAAAAACTGGTTTCACAGGTTAGGCTCAAAGGATAGACACTCAGAAAAGTCAGTGTTCGTGTACTTAAGTCGGCATTGTGCCATTTGTATTTAATTCCGATGCAATTTCCGTGTTTCATCGTCAATGAAAAGGTCCAAGGAATGCAGTATACCTGCAGTTGTGCATCGGAATCTAAAACTGGTTAAACAGGATAGGCTCAAAACATAAACAATCAGAAAAGTCAGTCTTCTTGTGCTTAAGTCGGCATTGTGACATTTCTATTTAATTCCGATGCAATTTCCGTGATTCATCGTCAGTGTGAAGGTCCAAGGGATGCAGTAAACCTGCAGTTGTGCATCGGAATCTAAACCTGGTTAGACATGATAGGCTCAAAGCATAGACACTCAGAAAAGTCCGTCTTCTTGTACTTAAGTCGGCATTGTGACATTTGTATTTAATTCCGATGCAATTTCCGTGTTTCATCGTCAATGTGAAGGTCCAAGGGATGCAGTAAACCTGCAGTTGTGCATCGGAACCTAAAACTGGTTACACAGGATAGGCTCAAAACATAGAGATCAGATAAGTCAGTTTTCTTGTACTTATGTGGGCATTGTGCCATTTGTGTTTAATTCCGATGCAGTGTCCGTGTTTCATCGACAATGTGAAGATCCAAGGGATGCAGTAAACCTGCAGTTGTGCATCGGAATCTACAACTGGTTACACAGGATAGGTTCAAAACATAGACACTCAGAAACACAGTCTTTTTGTACTTAAGTGGGCATTGTGCCATTTGTATTTAATTCCGATGCAGTGTCCGGGTTTCATCGTCAATGTGAAGGTGCAATGGATGCAGTTAACCTGCAGTTGTGCATCGGTATCTAAAACTGGTAACACAGGATAGGCTCAAAACATAGACACTCAGAAACACAGTCTTTTTGTACTTAATACGGCATTGTGCCATTTATATTTAATTCCGATGCAATTTCCGTGTTTCATCGTCAATGTGAAGGTACAAGGGATGCAGTAACCCTGCAGTTGTGCATCGGAATGTAAAACTGGGTACACAGGATAGGCTCAAAACATAGACACTCAGAAAAGTCAGTCTTCTTGTACTTAAGTGGACATTGTGCCATTTGTATTTAATTCCGATGCAATTTCCGTGTTTCATCGTCAATGTGAAGGTACAAGGGATGCAGTAAACCTGCAGTTGTGCATCGGAATCAAAAACTGGTTACACAGGGTAGGCTCAAAACATAGACACTCAGAAAAGTCAGTCTTCTTGTACTTAAGTCGGCATTGTGACATTTGTATTTAATTCCGATGCAATTTCCGTGTTTCATCGTCAATGTGAAGGTCCAAGGGATGCAGTAAACCTGCAGTTGTGCATCGGAATCTAAAACTGGTAACACAGGATAGGCTCAAAACATAGACACTCAGAAACACAGTCTTTTTGTACTTAAGACGGCATTGTGCCATTTGTATTTAATTCCGATGCAATTTCCGTGTTTCATCGTCAATGTGAAGTTCCAAGGGATGCGGCAAAACTGATGTTGTGCATCGGAATCTAAAACTGGTTACACGGGATAGGCTCAAAGCATAAGAACTCAGAAAAGTCAGTCTTCTTGTACTTAAATCGGCATTGTGCCATTTGTATTTAATTCCGATGCAATTTCCGTGTTTCATCGTCAATGTGAAGGTCCAAGGGATGCAGTAAACCTGCAGATGTGCATCGGAACCTAAAACTCGTTACACAGGATAGGCTCAAAATATAGAGATTCAGATAAGTCAGTTTTCTTGTACTTAAGTCCGCATTGTGCCATTTGTATTTAATTCCGATTGTATTTCCGTGTTTCATCGTCAATGAGAAGGTCCAAGGGTGCAGTAAACCTGCAGTTGTTCATCGGAATCTAAAACTGGTTACACAGGATAGGCTCAAAACGTAGACACTCAGAAAAGTCAGTCTTCTTGTACTTTGTCGGCATTGTGCCATTTGTATTTAATTCCGATGCAATATCCGTGTTTCATCGTCGATGTGAAGGTCCAAGGGATGCAGTAAACCTGCAGTTGTGCATCGGAATCTAAAAGTGGTTTGACAGGGTAGGCTCAGAACATAGACACTCAGAAAAGTCAGTCTTCTTGTACTTAAGTCTGCATTGTGCAATTTGTATTTAATTCCAATGCAATTTCCGTGTTTCATCGTAAATGTGAAGTTCCAAGGGATGCAGTAACTCTGCAGTTGTGCATCGGAATGTAAAACTGGGTACACAGGATAGGCTCAAAACATAGACAGAAAAGTCAGTCTTCTTGTACTTAAGTGGGCATTGTGCCATTTGTATTTAATTCCGATGCAATTTCAGTGTTTCATCGTCAATGTGAAGGTACAAGGAATGCAGTAAACCTGCAGTTGTGCATCGGAATCAAAAACTGTTTACGCAGGGTAGGCTCAAAACATAGACACTCAGAAAAGTCAGTCTTCTTGTACTTAAGTCGGCATTGTGCCATTTGTATTTAATTCAGATTGTATTTCCGTGTTTCATCGACAATGTGAAGGTCCAAGGGATGCAGTAAACTTGGAGTTGTTCATCGGAATCTAAAAATGGTTACACAGGATAGGCTCAAAACATAAGAACTCAGAAAAGTCAGTCTTCTTGTACTTAAATCGGCATTGTGCCATTTGTATTTAATTCCGATGCAATTTCCGTGTTTCATCGTCAATGTGAAGGTCCAAGGGATGCAGTAAACCTGCAGCTGTGCATCGGAACCTAAAACTGGTTACACAGGATAGGCTCAAAACATAGAGATTCAGATAAGTCAGTTTTCTTGTACTTATGTGGGCATTGTGCCATTTGTAATTAATTCCGATGCAGTGTCCGTGTTTCATCGACAATGTGAAGATCCAAGGGATGCAGTAAACCTGCAGTTGTGCATCGGAATCTACAACTGGTTACACAGGATAGGTTCAAAACATAGACACTCAGAGAAGTCAGTCTTCTTGTACTTAAGTCGGCATTGTGCCATTTGTATTTAATTCCGATGCAGTGTCCGTGTTTCATCGTCAATGTGAAGGTGCAATGGATGCAGTTAACCTGCAGTTGTGCATCGGAATCTAAAACTGGTAACACAGGATAGGCTCAAAACATAGACACTCAGAAACACAGTCTTTTTGTACTTAAATCGTCATTGTGCCATTTGTATTTAATTCCGGTGCAATTTCCGTGTTTCATCGTCAATGTGAAGGTCCAAGGGATGCAGTAAACCTGCAGTTGTGCATCGGAATCTAAAACTGGTTACACAGGATAGGCTCAAAACATAGTCACTCAGAAAAGTCAGTCTTCTTGTACTTAAGTCGAAATTGTGCCATTTGCATTTATTCCGATTGTATTTCCGTGTTTCATCGTCAATAAGAAGGTCCAAGGGATGCAGTTAACCTGCAATTGTTCGTCGGAATCTAAAAATGGTTACACAGGATAGGCTGAAACATAAGCACTCAGAAAAGTCAGCCTTCTTGTACTTAAATCGGCATTGTGCCATTTGTATTTAATTCCGATGCAATTTCCGTGTTTCATCGTCAATGTGAAGGTCCAAGGGATGCAGTAAACCTACAGTTGTGCATCGGAACCTAAAACTGGTTACACAGGATAGGCTCAAAACATGGAGATTCAGATAAGTCAGTTTTCTTGTGCTTAAGTCGGCATTGTGCCAATTGTATTTAGTTCCGATGCAATTTCAGTCTTTCATCGTAAATGTGAAGGTACAAGGGATGCAGCAATCCTGCAGTTCTGCATCAGAATCTAAAACTGGTTACACATGATAGGCTCAAAACATATACATTCAGAAAAGTCAGTCTTCTTGCACTTAAGTCGGAATGGTGCCATTTGTATTTAATTCCGATGCAATTTCCGTGTTTCATCGTTAATGTGAAGGTCCAAGGAATGCAGTATACCTGCAGTTGTGCATCGGAATCTAAAACTGGTTAAACAGGATAGGCTCAAAACATAGACAATCAGAAAAGTCAGTCTTCTTGTGCTTAAGTCGGCATTGTGACATTTCTATTTAATTCCGATGCAATTTCCGTGATTCATCGTCAGTGTGAAGGTCCAAGGGATGCAGTAAACCTGCAGTTGTGCATCGGAACCTAAACCTGGTTAGACATGATAGGCTCAAAGCATAGACACTCAGAAAAGTCCGTCTTCTTGTACTTAAGTCGGCATTGTGACATTTGTATTTAATTCCGATGCAATTTCCGTGTTTCATCGTCAATGTGAAGGTCCAAGGGATGCAGTAAACCCGCAGTTGTGCATCGGAATCTAAAACTGGTAACACAGGATAGGCTCAAAACATAGACACTCAGAAACGCAGACTTTTTGTACTTAAGACGTCATTGTGCTATTTGTATTTAAGTCCGATGCAATTTCCGTGTTTCATCGTCAATGTGAAGGTCCAAGGGATGCAGTAAACCTGCAGTTGTGCATCGGAACCTAAAACTGGTTACACAGGATAGGCTCAAAACATAGAGATTCAGATAAGTTCGTCTTCTTGTACTTATGTGGGCATTGTGCCATTTGTGTTTAATTCCGATGCAGTGTCCGTGTTTCATCGACAATGTGAAGATCCAAGGGATGCAGTAAACCTGTAGTTGTGCATCGGAATCTACAACTGGTTACACAGGATAGGTTCAAAACATAGACAATCAGAAAAGTCAGTCTTCTTGTACTTAAGTGGGCATTGTGCCATTTGTTTTTAATTCCGATGCAGTGTCCGGGTTTCATCGTCAATGTGAAGGTGCAATGGATGCAGTTAACCTGCAGTTGTGCATCGGTATCTAAAACTGGTAACACAGGATAGGCTCAAAACATAGACATTCAGAAACACAGTCTTTTTGTACTTAATACGGCATTGTGCCATTTATATTTAATTCCGATGCAATTTCCGTGTTTCATCGTCAATGTGAAGGTCCAAGGGATGCAGTAAACCTGCAGTTGTGCATCGGAACCTAAAACTGGTTACACAGGATAGGCTCAAAACATGGGGATTCAGATAAGTCAGTTTTCTTGTGCTTAAGTCGGCATTGTGCCAATTGTATTTTATTCCGATGCAATTTCCGTCTTTCATCGTAAATGTGAAGGTACAAGGGATGCAGTAATCCTGCAGTTCTGCATCGGAATCTAAAACTGGTTACACAGGATAGGCTCAAAACATAGACACTCAGAAAAGTCAATCTTCTTGTACTTAAGTCGGCATTGTGCCACTTATATTTAATTCCGATGCAATTTCCGTGTTTCATCGTCAATGAAAAGGTCCAAGGGATGCAGTAAACCTGCATTGTGCATCGGAATCTAAAACTGGTTACACATGATAGGCTCAAAACATATACATTCAGAAAAGTCAGTCTTCTTGTACTTAAGTCGGAATGGTGCCATTTGTATTTAATTCCGATGCAATTTCCGTGTTTCATTGTTAATGTGAAGGTCCAAGGAATGCAGTATACCTGCAGTTGTGCATCGGAATCTAAAACTGGTTAAACAGGATAGGCTCAAAACATAGACAATCAGAAAAGTCAGTCTTCTTGTGCTTAAGTCGGCATTGTGCCATTTGTATTTCATTCCGATGCAATTTCCGTGATTCATCGTCAGTGTGAAGGTCCAAGGGATGCAGTAAACCTGCAGTTGTGCATCGGAATCTAAAGCTGGTTAGACATGATAGGCTCAAAGCATAGACACTCAGAAAAGTCCGTCTTCTTGTACTTATGTCGGCATTGTGACATTTGTATTTATTCCGATTGTACTTCCGTGTTTCATCGTCAATGAGAAGGTCCAAGGGATGCAGTAAACCTGCAGTTGTGCATCAGAATCTAAAACTGGTTACACAGGATAGGCTCAAAGCATAGACACTCAGAAAAGTCAGTCTTCTTGTACCTAAGTGGGCATTGTGCCATTTGTATTTCATTCCGATGCAGTGTCCGTGTTTCATCGACAATGTGAAGGTGCAAGGGATGCAGTAAACCTGCAGTTGTGCATCGGAATCTAAAACTGGTTACACAGGATACGCTCAAAACATAGACACTCAGACTAGACAGTCTTCTTGTACTTAAGTTTGCATTGTGCCATTTGTATTTAATGCCGATGCAATTTCCGTGTTTCACCGTCGATGTGAAGGTCCAAGGGATGCAGTAAACCTGCAGTTGTGCATCGGAATCAAAAACTGGTTTCACAGGATAGGCTCAAAACATAGACACTCAGAAAGTCAGTCCTCTTGTACTTAAGATGGCATTGTGCCATTTGTATTTAAATCCGATGCAATTTCCGTGTTTCATCGTCAATGTGTAAGTCCAAGGGATGCAGTAAACCTGCAGTTGTGCATCGGAATCAAAAACTGGTTCCCCAGGATAGGCTCAAAAAATAGACACTCAGAAAAGTCAGTCTTCTTGTACTTAAGTCGGCATTGTGCCATTTGTATTTAATTCTGATGCAATTTCCGTGTTTCATCGTCAATGTGAAGGTCCAAGGGATGCACTAAACCTGCAGTTGTGCATCGGAATCAAAAACTGGTTTCACAGGATAGGCTCAAAACATAGACTCTCATAAAAGTCAGTCTTTTTGTACTTAAGACGGCATTGTGCCATTTGTATTTAATTCCGATGCAATATCCGTATTTAATCGTCAATGTAAGGTCCAAGGGATGCAGTAAACCTGCAGTTGTGCATCGGAATCAAAAAGTGGTTTCACAGGCTAGGCTCAAAACATAGACACTCAGAAAAGTCAGTCTTCTTGTACTTAAGACGGCATTGTGCAATTTGTATTTAATTCCGATGCAATTTCCGTGTTTCATCGTCAATGTGAAGTTCCAAGGGTTGCAGTAACCCTGTAGTTGTGCATCGGAGTGTAAAACTGGGTACACAGGATAGGCTCAAAACATAGACACTCAGAAAAGTCAGTCTTCTTGTACATAAGTCGGCATTGTGCCATTTGTATTTAATTCCTATGCAATATCCGTGTTTCATCGTCAATGTGAAGGTCCAAGGGATGCAGTAAACCTGCAGTTGTGCATCGGAATTTAAAAGTGGTTTCACAGGCTAGGCTCAAGAAATAGACATTCAGAAAAGTCAGTCTTCTTGTACTTAAGTCGGCATTGTGCAATTTGTATTTAATTCCGATGCAATCTCCGTGTTTCAACGTCAATGTGAAGGTCCAAGGGATGCAGTAAAACTGCAGTTGTGCATCGGAATCTAAAACTGGTTACACAGGATAGGCTCAAAACATAGACACTCAGAAAAGTCAGTCTTCTTGTACTTAAGTCGGCATTGTGCAATTTGTATTTAATTCCAATGCAATTTCCGTGTTTCATCGTCAATGTGAAGTTCCAAGGGATGCAGTAACCCTGCAGTTGTGCATCGGAATGTAAAACTGGGTACACAGGATAGGCTCAAAACATAGACACTCAGAATAGTCAGTCTTCTTGTACTTAAGTGGGCATTGTGCCATTTGTATTTAATTCCGATGCAATTTCCGTGTTTCATCGTCAATGTGAACGTACAAGGGATGCAGTAAACCTGCAGTTGTGCATCGGAATCAAAATCTGGTTACACAGGGAAGGCTCAAAACATAGACACTCAGAAAAGACAGTCTTCTTGTACTTAAGTCGGCATTGTGCCATTTGTATTTAATTCAGATTGTATTTCCGTGTTTCATCGTAAATGTGAAGGTACAAGGGATGCAGTAATCCTGCAGTTGTGCATCGGAACCTAAAACTGGTTTCAGAGGATAGGCTCAAAACATAGACACTCAGAAAAGTCAATCTTCTTGTACTTAAGTCGGCATTGTGCCATTTATATTTAATTCCGATGCAATTTCCGTGTTTCATCGTCAATGAAAAGGTCCAAGGGATGCAGTAAACCTGCAGTTGTGCATCGGAATCTAAACCTGGTTAGACATGATAGGCTCAAAACATAGACACTCAGAAAAGTCCGTCTTCTTGTACTTAAGTCGGCATTGTGCCATTTGTATTTAATTCCGATGCAGTGTCCTTGTTTCATCGTCAATGTGAAGGTGCAAGGGATGCAGTAAACCTGCAGTTGTGCATCGGAATCTAAAACTGGTAACACAGGAATGCTCATACATCGACACTCAGAAAAGTCAGTCTTCTTGTACTTAAGTCGGCATTGTGCCATTTGTATTTAATTCCGATGCAATTTCCGTGTTTCATCGTCAATGTGAAGTCCAAGGGATGCAGCAAAACCTGCAGTTGTGCATCGGAATCTAAAATTGGTTTCACAGGATAGGCTCAAAACATTTCACTCAGAAAAGTCCGTCTTCTTGTACTTAAATCGGCATTGTGCCCTTTGTATTTAATTCTGATGCAATTTCCGTGTTTCATCGTGAATGTGAAGGTCCAAGGGATGCAGTAAACCTGCAGTTGTGCATTGGAATCAAAATCTGATTTCACAGGATAGGCTCAAAATATAGACACTCAGAAAAGTCAGTCTTCTTGTACTTAAGACGGCACTGAGCAATTTGTATTTAATTCCGATGCAATTTCCGTGTTTCATCGTCAATGTGAAGGTCCAAGGAATGCAGTAAACCTGCAGTTGTGGATCGTAATTTAAAACTGGTTACACAGGATAGGCTCAAAACATAGACACTCAGAAAAATCAGTGTTCTTGTACTTAAGTCTGCATTGTGCCATTTGTATATAATTCCGATGCAATTTCCGTGTTTCATCGTCAATGTGAAGGTCCAAGGGATGCAGAAAACCTGCAGTTGTGCATCGGAATCTAAAACTGGTTACACAGGATAGGTTCAAAACATAGACACTCAGAAAAGTCCGTCTTCTTGTACTTAAGTGGGCATTGTGCCATTTGTATTTAATTCCGATGCAGTGTCCGCGTTTCATCGTCAATGTGAAGGTGCAAGGGATGCAGTTAACCAGCAGTTGTGCATCGGAATCTAAAACTGGTTACACAGGATAGGCTCAAAACATAGACACTCAGAAAAGTCAGTCTTCTTTACTTAAGTGGGCATTGTGCCATTTGCATTTAATTCCAATGCCGTGTCCGTGTTTCATCGACAATGTGAAGGTCAAAGGGATGCTGTTAACCTGCAGTTGTGCATCGGAATCTACAACTGGTTACACAGGATAGGTTCAAAACATAGACACTCAGAAAAGTCCGTCTTCTTGTACTTAAGTGGCATTTTGCCATTTGTATTTAATTCCGATGCAGTGTCCGTGTTTCATCGTCAATGTGAAGGTGCAAGGGATGCAGTTAACCTGCAGTTGTGCATCGGAATCTAAAACTGGTAACACAGGATAGGCTCAAAACATAGACACTCAGAAACACAGACTTTTTGTACTTAAGACGGCATTGTGCCATTTGTATTTAAATCCGATGCAATTTCCGTGTTTCATCGTCAATGTGAAGATCCAAGGGATGCAGTAAAACTGCAGTTGTGCATCGCAATCTAAAACTGGTTACACAGGATAGGCTCAAATCATAGATACTCAGAAAAGTCAGTCTTCTTGTACTTAAGTCGGAATTGTGCCATTTGTATTTATTCCAATTATATTTCCGTGTTTCATCGTCAATGAGAAGGTCCAAGGGATGCAGTAAACCTGCAGTTGTACATCGGAATCTAAAACTGGTTACACAGGATAGGCTCATAGCATAGACACTCAGAAAAGTCAGTCTTCTTGTACCTAAGTGGGCATTGTGCCATTTGTATTTAATTCCGATGCAGTGTCCGTGTTTCATCGACAATGTGAAGGTGCAAGGGATGCAGTAAACCTGCAGTTGTGCATCGGAATCTAAAACTGGTTACACTGGATAGGCTCAAAACATAGACACTCAGAATAGTCAGTCTTCTTGTACTTAAGTTTACATTGTGCCATTTTTATTTAATGCCGATGCAATTTCCGTGTTTCATCGTCAATGTGAAGGTCCAAGGGATGCAGTAAACCTGCAGTTGTGCATCGGAATCAAAAACTGGTTTCACAGGATAGGCTCAAAACATAGACACTCAGAAAAGTCAGTCTTCTTGTACTTAAGACGGCATTGTGCCATTTGTATATAATTCCGATGCAATTTCCGTGTTTCATCGTCAATGTGAAGGTCCAAGGGATGTAGTAAAACTGCAGTTGCGCATCGGAATGTAAAACTGGTTACACAGGATAGGCTCAAAACATAGACACTCAGAAAAATCAGTCTTCTTGTATTTAAGTCGGCATTGTGCCATTTGTATATAATTCCGATGCAATCTCCGTGTTTCATCGTCAGTGTGAAAGTCCAAGGGATGCAGTAAACCTGCAGTTGGGCATCGTAATGAAAAACTGGTTCCCCAGGATAGGCTCAAATAATAGACACTCAGAAAAGTCAGTCTTCTTGTACTTAAGTTGGCATTGTGCCATTTGTATTTAATTCTGATGCAATTTCCGTGTTTCATCGTCAATGTGAAGGTCCAAGGGATGCACTAAACCTGCAGTTGTGCATCGGAATCAAAAACTGGTTTCAGAGGATAGGCTCAAAACATAGACTCTCATAAAAGTCAGTCTTCTTTTACTTAAGACGGCATTGTGCCATTTGTATTTAATTCCGATGCAATATCCGTATTCCATCGTCAATCTGAAGGTCCAAGGGATGCAGTAAACCTGCAGTTGTGCATCGGAATCTAAAAGTGGTTTCACAGGCTAGGCTCAAAACATAGACACTCCGAAAAGTCAGTCTTCTTGTACTTAAGTCGGCATTGTGCAATTTGTATTTAATTCCGATGCAGTTTCCGTGTTTCATCGTCAATGTGAAGTTCCAAGGGTTGCAGTAACCCTGTAGTTGTGCATCGGGGTATAAAACTGCGTACACAGGATAGGCTCAAAACATAGACATTCAGAAAAGTCAGTCTTCTTGTACTTAAGTCGGCATTGTTCCATTTGTATTTAATTCCGATGCAATATCCGTGTTTAATCGTCAATGTGAAGGTCCAAGGGATGCAGTAAACCTGCAGTTGTGCATCGGAATCTAAAAGTGGTTTCACAGGCTATGCTCAAAACATAGACACTCAGAAAAGTCAGTCTTCTTGTACTTAAGTCGGCATTGTGCAATTTGTATTTAATTCCGATGCAATCTCCGTGTTTCAACGTCAATGTGAAGGTCCAAGGGATGCAGTAAAACTGCAGTTGTGCATCGGAATCTAAAACTGGTTACACAGGATAGGCTCAAAACATAGACACTCAGAAAAGTCAGTCTTCTTGTACTTAAGTCCGCATTGTGCCATTTGTATTTAATTCCGATTGTATTTCCGTGTTTCATCGTCAATGAGATGGTCCAAGGGTGCAGAAAACCTGCAGTTGTGCATCGGAATCTAAAACTGGTTACACAGGATAGGCTCAAAACATAGACACTCAGAAAAGTCAGTCTTCTTGTACTTAAGTCCGCATTGTGCCATTTGTATTTAATTCCGATGCAATATCCGTGTTTCATCGTCAATGTGAAGGTCCAAGGGATGCAGTAAACCTGCAGTTGTGCTTCGGAATCTAAAAGTGGTTTCACAGGATAGGCTCATAACATACACACTCAGAAATGTCAGTCTTCTTGTACTTAAATCGGCATTGTGCCATTTGTATTTAATTCTGATGCAATTTCCGTTTTTCATCGTGAATGTGAAGGTCCAAGGGATGCAGTAAACCTGCAGTTGTGCATTGGAATCAAAAACTGGTTTCACAGGATAGGCTCAAAATATATACACTCAGAAAAGTCAGTCTTCTTGTACTTAAGACGGCACTGTGCCATTTGTATTTAATTCCGATGCAATTTCAGTGTTTCATCGTCAATGTGAAGGTCCAAGGGATTCAGTAAACCTGCAGTTGTTCATCGGAATCTAAAAATAGTTACACAGGATACCCTCAAAACATAAGAACTCAGAAAAGTCAGTCTTCTTGTACTTAAGTGGGCATTGTGCCATTTGTATTTAATTCCGTTGCAATTTCAGTGTTTCATCGTCAATGTGAAGGTACTAGGGTGCAGTAAAGCTGCAGTTGTGCATCGGAATCTAAAACTGGTTTCACAGGATAGGCTCAAAACATAGACACTCAGAAAAGTCAGTCTTATTGTACTTAAATCGGCATTGTGCCATTTGTATTTAATTCCGATGCAGTGTCCGTGTTTCATCGTCAATGTGAAGGTGCAAGGGATGCAGTAAACCTGCAGTTGTGCATCGGAATCTAAAACTGGTAACACAGGATATGCACATACATCGACACTCAGAAAAGTCAGTCTTCTTGTACTTAAGCCGGCACTGTGCCATTTGTATTTAATTCCGATGCAATTTCCGTGTTTCATCGTCAATGTGAAGTCCAAGGGATGCAGCAAAACCTGCAGTTGTGCATCGGAATCTAAAATTGGTTTCACAGGATAGGCTCAAAACATAGACACTCAGAAAAGTCAGTCTTCTTGTACTTAAATCGGCATTGTGCCATTTGTATTTAATTCTGATGCAATATCCGTGTTTCATCGTGAATGTGAAGGTCCAAGGGATGCAGAAAACCTGCAGTTGTGCATTGGAATCAAAAACTGGTTTCACAGGATAGACTCAAAATATAGACACTCAGAAAAGTCAGTCTTCTTGTACCTAAGACGGCACTGTGCCATTTGTATTTAATTCCGATGCAATTTCCGTGTTTCATCGTGAATGTGAAGGTCCAAGGGATGCAGTAAACCTGCAGTTGTGCATCGGAATGTAAAACTGGGTACACAGGATAGGCTCAAAACATAGACACTCAGAATAGTCAGTCTTCCTGTACTTAAGTGGGCATTGTGCCATTTGTATTTAATTCCTGTGCAGTGTCCGTGTTTCATCGTCAATCTGAAGGTGCAAGGGATGGAGTTAACCAGCAGTTGTGCTTCGGAATCTAAAACTGGTTACACAGGATAGGCTCAAAACATAGACACTCAGAAAAGTCAGTCTTCTTGTACTTAAGTGGGCATTGTGCCATTTGTATTTAATTCCGATGCCGTATCCGTGTTTCATCGACAATGTGAAGGTCCAAGGGATGCTGTTAACCTGCAGTTGTGCATCGGAATCTACAACTGGTTACACAGGATAGGTTCAAAACATAGACACTCGGAAAAGTCCGTCTTCTTGTACATAAGTGGGAATTGTGCCATTTGTATTTAATTCCGATGCATTGTCCGTGTTTCATCGTCAATGGGAAGGTGCAAGGGATGCAGTTAACCTGCAGTTGTGCATCGGAATCTAAAACTGGTAACACAGGATAGGCTGAAAACATAGACACTCAGAAACACAGTCTTTTTGTACTTAAGACGGCATTGTGCCATTTGTATTTAATTCCGAAGCAATTTCCGTGTTTCATCGTCAATGTGAAGATCCAAGGGATGCAGTAAAACTGCAGTTGTGCATCGGAATCTAAAACTGGTTACACAGGATAGGCTCAAAACATAGACACTCAGAAAAGTCAGTCTTCTTGTACTTAAGTCGGAATTGTGCCATTTGTATTTATTCCGATTGTATTTCCGTGTTTCATCGTCAATGAGAAGGTCCAAGGGATGCAGTAAACCTACAATTGTTCATCGGAATCTAAAAATGGTTACACAGGATAGGCTCAAAACATAAGCACTCAGAAAAGTCAGCCTTCTTGTACTTAAATCGGCATTGTGCCATATGTATTTAATTCCCATGCAATTTCCGTGTTTCATCGTCAATGAAAAGGTCCAAGGTATGCAGTAAACCTGCAGTTGTGCATCGAAACCTAAAACTGGTTACACGGGATAGGCTCAAAACAGGTAGATTCAGATAAGTCAGTTTTCTTGTGCTTAAGTCGGCATTGTACCAATTGTATTAATTCCGATGCAATTTCCGTCTTTCATCGTAAATGTGGAGGTCCAAGGGATGCTGTTAACCTGCAGTTGTGCATCGGAATCTACAACTGGTTACACAGGATGAGTTCAAACATAGACACTCAGAAAAGTCCGTCTTCTTGTACTTAAGTGGGAATTGTGCCATTTGTATTTAATTCCGATGCAGTTTCCGTGATTCATCGTCAGTGTGAAGGTCCAAGGGATGCAGTATAACTGCAGTTGTGCACTGGAATCTAAACCTGGTTAGACATGATAGCCTCAAAGAATAGACACTCAGAAAAGTCCGTCTTCTTGTACTTAAGTCGGCATTGTGACTTTTGTATTTAATTCCGATGCAATTTCCGTGTTTCATCGTCAATGTGAAGGTCCAAAGGATGCGGTAAAACTGCAGTTCTGCATCGGAATCTAAAACTGGTTACACAGGATAGGCTCAAAACATAGATACTCAGAAAAGTCAGTCTTCTTGTACTTAAGTCGGAATTGTGCCATTTGTATTTATTCCGATTGTATTTCCGTGTTTCATCGTCAATGAGAAGGTCAAAGGGATGCAGTAAACCTGCAGTTGTGCATCGGAATCTAAAACTGGTTACACAGGATAGGCTCAAAGCATAGACACTCAGAAAAGTCCGTCTTCTTGTACTTAAGTGGGCATTGTGCCACTTGTATTTAATTCCGATGCAATTTCCGTGTTTCATCGTCAATGTGAAGGTACTAGGGATGCAGTAAACCTGCAGTTGTGCATCGGAATCAAAAACTGGTTACACAGGATAGGCTCAAAACATAGACACACAGAAAAGTCAGACTTCTTGTACTTAAGTCTGCATTGTGCCATTTGTATTTAATTCCGATACAATTTCCGTGTTTCATCGTCAATGTGAAGGTACAGGGGATGCAGTAAACATGCAGTTGTGCATCGGAATGTTAAACTGATTACACATGATAGGCTCAAAACATAGATACTCAGAAAAGTCAGTCTTCTTGTACTTAACACGGCATTGTGCCGTTTGTATTTAATTCCGATGGAATTTCCGTGTTTCATCATCAATGTGAAGGTACAAGGGATGCAGTAAACCTGCAGTTGTTCATCGGAATCTAAAACTGGTTACACAGGATAGGCTCAAATCATAGACACTCAGAAATTTCCGTCTTCTTGTACTTAAGTGGGCATTGTGCCATTTGTATTTAATTCCGATGCAATTTCTGTGTTGCATCGTCAATGTGAAGGTCCGAGGGATGCCGTAAACGTGCAGTTGTGCATCGGAATTCAAAACTGGTTACACAGGATAGGCTCAAAACATAGACACTCAGAAAAGTCAGTCTTCTTGTACTTAAGTGGGCATTGTGCCATTTGTATTTAATTCCGATGCAATTTCCGTGTTTCATCGTCAATGTGAAGGTACTAGGGATGCAGTAAACCTGCAGTTGTGCATCGGAATCAAAAACTGGTTACACAGGATAGACTCAAAACATAGACACACAGAAAAGTCAGACTTCTTGTACTTAAGTCTGCATTGTGCCATTTGTATTTAATTCCGATACAATTTCCGTGTTTCATCGTCAATGTGAAGGAACAGGGTATGCAGTAAACATGCAGTTGTGCATCGGAATGTAAAACTGATTACACATGATAGGCTCAAAACATTGACACTCAGAAAAGTCAGTCTTCTTGTACTTAAGACGGCATTGTGCCATTTGTATGAAATTCCGATGCAATTACCGTGTTTCATCGTCAATGTGAAGGTCCAAGGGATGCAGTAAAACTGCAGTTGCCCATCGGAATGTAAAACTGGTTACACAGGATAGCCTCAAAACATACACACTCAGAAAAATCAGTCTTCTTGTACTTAAGTCGGCATTGTGCCATTTGTATTTAATTCCGATGCAATCTCCGTGTTTCATCGTCAATGTGAACGTCCAAGGGATGCAGTAAACCTGCAGTTGTGCATCGGAATCAAAAACTGGTTCCCCAGGATAGGCTCAAAACATAGACACTCAGAAAAGTCAGTCTTCTTGTACTTAAGTCGGCATTGTGCAATTTGTATTGAATTCCGATGCTATTTCCGTGTTTCATCGTCAATGTGAAGTTCCAAGGGTTGCAGTAACCCTGTAGTTGTGCATCGGAATTCAAAACTGGTTACACAGGATAGGCTCAAAACATAGACACTCAGAAAAGTCAGTCTTCTTGTACTTAAGTGGGCATTGTGCAATTTGTATTTAATTCCGATGCAATTTCCGTGTTTCATTGTCAATGTGAAGTTCCAAGGGTTGCAGTAACCCTGTAGTTGTGCATCGGAGTGTAAAACTGGGTACACAGGATAGGCTCAAAACATAGACACTTAGAAAAATCAGTCTTCTTGTACTTAAGTCGGCATTGTGCCATTTGTATTTAATTCCGATGCAATATCCGTGTTTCATCGTCAATGTGAAGGTCCAAGGGATGCAGTAAACCTGCAGTTGTGCATCGGAATCTAAAAGTGGTTTCACAGGATAGGCTCAAAACATAGACACTCAGAAAAGTCAGTCTTCTTGTACTTAAATCGGCATTGTGCCATTTGTATTTAATTCTGATGCAATTTCCGTTTTTCATCGTGAATGTGAAGGTCCAAGGGATGCAGTAAACCTGCAGTTGTGCATTGGAATCAAAAACTGGTTTCACAGGATAGGCTCAAAATATATACACTCAGAAAAGTCAGTCTTCTTGTACTTAAGACGGCACTGTGCCATTTGTATTTAATTCCGATGCAATTTCCGTGTTTCATCGTCAATGTGAAGGTCCAAGGGATTCAGTAAACCTGCAGTTGTTCATCGGAATCTAAAAATAGTTACACAGGATACCCTCAAAACATAAGAACTCAGAAAAGTCAGTCTTCTTGTACTTAAGTGGGCATTGTGCCATTTGTATTTAATTCCGTTGCAATTTCAGTGTTTCATCGTCAATGTGAAGGTACTAGGGTGCAGTAAACCTGCAGTTGTGCATCGGAATCTAAAACTGGTTTCACAGGATAGGCTCAAAACATAGACACTCAGAAAAGTCAGCCTTATTGTACTTAAATCGGCATTGTGCCATTTGTATTTAATTCCGATGCAGTGTCCGTGTTTCATCGTCAATGTGAAGGTGCAAGGGATGCAGTAAACCTGCAGTTGTGCATCGGAATCTAAAACTGGTAACACAGGATATGCACATACATCGACACTCAGAAAAGTCAGTCTTCTTGTACTTAAGCCGGCACTGTGCCATTTGTATTTAATTCCGATGCAATTTCCGTGTTTCATCGTCAATGTGAAGTCCAAGGGATGCAGCAAAACCTGCAGTTGTGCATCGGAATCTAAAATTGGTTTCACAGGATAGGCTCAAAACATAGACACTCAGAAAAGTCAGTCTTCTTGTACTTAAATCGGCATTGTGCCATTTGTATTTAATTCTGATGCAATATCCGTGTTTCATCGTGAATGTGAAGGTCCAAGGGATGCAGAAAACCTGCAGTTGTGCATTGGAATCAAAAACTGGTTTCACAGGATAGACTCAAAATATAGACACTCAGAAAAGTCAGTCTTCTTGTACCTAAGACGGCACTGTGCCATTTGTATTTAATTCCGATGCAATTTCCGTGTTTCATCGTGAATGTGAAGGTCCAAGGGATGCAGAAAACCTGCAGTTGTGCATTGGAATCAAAAACTGGTTTCACAGGATAGACTCAAAATATAGACACTCAGAAAAGTCCGTCTTCTTGTACTTAAGTGGGAATTGTGCCATTTGTATTTAATTCCGATGCAGTGTCCGTGTTTCATCGTCAATGGGAAGGTGCAAGGGATGCAGTTAACCTGCAGTTGTGCATCGGAATCTAAAACTGGTAACACAGGATAGGCTGAAAACATAGACACTCAGAAACACAGTCTTCTTGTACTTAAGTCGGAATTGTGCCATTTGTATTTATTCCGATTGTATTTCCGTGTTTCATCGTCAATGAGAAGGTCCAAGGGATGCAGTAAACCTACAATTGTTCATCGGAATCTAAAAATGGTTACACAGGATAGGCTCAAAACATAAGCACTCAGAAAAGTCAGCCTTCTTGTACTTAAATCGGCATTGTGCCATATGTATTTAATTCCCATGCAATTTCCGTGTTTCATCGTCAATGAAAAGGTCCAAGGTATGCAGTAAACCTGCAGTTGTGCATCGAAACCTAAAACTGGTTACACGGGATAGGCTCAAAACATGTAGATTCAGATAAGTCAGTTTTCTTGTGCTTAAGTCGGCATTGTACCAATTGTATTTAATTCCGATGCAATTTCCGTCTTTCATCGTAAATGTGAAGGTCCAAGGGATGCTGTTAACCTGCAGTTGTGCATCGGAATCTACAACTGGTTACACAGGATAGGTTCAAACATAGACACTCAGAAAAGTCCGTCTTCTTGTACTTAAGTGGGAATTGTGCCATTTGTATTTAATTCCGATGCAGTTTCCGTGATTCATCGTCAGTGTGAAGGTCCAAGGGATGCAGTATAACTGCAGTTGTGCACTGGAATCTAAACCTGGTTAGACATGATAGCCTCAAAGAATAGACACTCAGAAAAGTCCGTCTTCTTGTACTTAAGTCGGCATTGTGACTTTTGTATTTAATTCCGATGCAATTTCCGTGTTTCATCGTCAATGTGAAGGTCCAAAGGATGCGGTAAAACTGCAGTTCTGCATCGGAATCTAAAACTGGTTACACAGGATAGGCTCAAAACATAGATACTTAGAAAAGTCAGTCTTCTTGTACTTAAGTCTGAATTGTGCCATTTGTATTTATTCCGATTGTATTTCCGTGTTTCATCGTCAATGAGAAGGTCCAAGGGATGCAGTAAACCTGCAGTTGTGCATCGGAATCTAAAACTGGTTACACAGGATAGGCTCAAAGCATAGACACTCAGAAAAGTCCGTCTTCTTGTACTTAAGTGGGCATTGTGCCACTTGTATTTAATTCCGATGCAATTTCCGTGTTTCATCGTCAATGTGAAGGTACTAGGGATGCAGTAAACCTGCAGTTGTGCATCGGAATCAAAAACTGGTTACACAGGATAGGCTCAAAACATAGACACACAGAAAAGTCAGACTTCTTGTACTTAAGTCTGCATTGTGCCATTTGTATTTAATTCCGATACAATTTCCGTGTTTCATCGTCAATGTGAAGGTACAGGGGATGCAGTAAACATGCAGTTGTGCATCGGAATGTTAAACTGATTACACATGATAGGCTCAAAACATAGATACTCAGAAAAGTCAGTCTTCTTGTACTTAACACGGCATTGTGCCGTTTGTATTTAATTCCGATGGAATTTCCGTGTTTCATCATCAATGTGAAGGTACAAGGGATGCAGTAAACCTGCAGTTGTTCATCGGAATCTAAAACTGGTTACACAGGATAGGCTCAAATCATAGACACTCAGAAAAGTCCGTCTTCTTGTACTTAAGTGGGCATTGTGCCATTTGTATTTAATTCCGATGCAATTTCTGTGTTGCATCGTCAATGTGAAGGTCCGAGGGATGCCGTAAACGTGCAGTTGTGCATCGGAATTCAAAACTGGTTACACAGGATAGGCTCAAAACATAGACACTCAGAAAAGTCAGTCTTCTTGTACTTAAGTGGGCATTGTGCCATTTGTATTTAATTCCGATGCAATTTCCGTGTTTCATCGTCAATGTGAAGGTACTAGGGATGCAGTAAACCTGCAGTTGTGCATCGGAATCAAAAACTGGTTACACAGGATAGACTCAAAACATAGACACACAGAAAAGTCAGACTTCTTGTACTTAAGTCTGCATTGTGCCATTTGTATTTAATTCCGATACAATTTCCGTGTTTCATCGTCAATGTGAAGGAACAGGGTATGCAGTAAACATGCAGTTGTGCATCGGAATGTAAAACTGATTACACATGATAGGCTCAAAACATTGACACTCAGAAAAGTCAGTCTTCTTGTACTTAAGACGGCATTGTGCCATTTGTATGAAATTCCGATGCAATTACCGTGTTTCATCGTCAATGTGAAGGTCCAAGGGATGCAGTAAAACTGCAGTTGCCCATCGGAATGTAAAACTGGTTACACAGGATAGCCTCAAAACATACACACTCAGAAAAATCAGTCTTCTTGTACTTAAGTCGGCATTGTGCCATTTGTATTTAATTCCGATGCAATCTCCGTGTTTCATCGTCAATGTGAACGTCCAAGGGATGCAGTAAACCTGCAGTTGTGCATCGGAATCAAAAACTGGTTCCCCAGGATAGGCTCAAAACATAGACACTCAGAAAAGTCAGTCTTCTTGTACTTAAGTCGGCATTGTGCAATTTGTATTGAATTCCGATGCTATTTCCGTGTTTCATCGTCAATGTGAAGTTCCAAGGGTTGCAGTAACCCTGTAGTTGTGCATCGGAATTCAAAACTGGTTACACAGGATAGGCTCAAAACATAGACACTCAGAAAAGTCAGTCTTCTTGTACTTAAGTGGGCATTGTGCAATTTGTATTTAATTCCGATGCAATTTCCGTGTTTCATTGTCAATGTGAAGTTCCAAGGGTTGCAGTAACCCTGTAGTTGTGCATCGGAGTGTAAAACTGGGTACACAGGATAGGCTCAAAACATAGACACTTAGAAAAGTCAGACTTCTTGTACTTAAGTCGGCATTGTGCAATTTGTATTTAATTCCGATGCAATATCCGTGTTTCATCGTCAATGTGAAGGTCCAAGGGATGCAGTAAACCTGCAGTTGTGCATCGGAATCTAAAAGTGGTTTCACAGGCTAGGCTCAAAACATAGACACTCAGAAAAGTCAGTCTTCTTGTACTTAAGTCGGCATTGTGCAATTTGTATTTAATTCCGATGCAATCTCCGTGTTTCAACGTCAATGTGAAGGTCTAAGGGATGCAGTAAAACTGCAGTTGTGCATCGGAATCTAAAACTGGTTACACAGGATAGGCTCAAAACATAGACACTCAGAAAAGTCAGTCTTCGTGTACTTAAGTCCGCATTGTGCCATTTGTATTTAATTCCGATTGTATTTCCGTGTTTCATCGTCAATGAGATGGTCCAAGGGTGCAGAAAACCTGCAGTTGTGCATCGGAATCTGAAACTGGTTACACAGGATAGGTTCAAAACATAGACACTCAGAAAAGTCAGTCTTCTTGTACTTAAGTCGGCATTGTGCCATTTGTATTTAATTCCGATGCAATATCCGTGTTTAATCGTCAATGTGAAGGTCCAAGGGATGCAGTAAACCTGCAATTGTGCATCGGAATCTAAAAGTGGTTTCACAGGATAGGCTCAAAACATAGACAATCAGCAAAGTCAGTCTTCTTGTACTTAAATCGGCATTGTGCCATTTGTATTTAATTCTGATGCAATTTCCGTGCTTCATCGTGAATGTGAAGGTCCAAGGGATGCAGTAAACCTGCAGTTGTGCATTGGAATCAAAAACTGGTTTCACAGGATAGGCTCAAAATATATACACTCAGAAAAGTCAGTCTTCTTGTACTTAAGACGGCACTGTGCCATTTGTATTTAATTCCGATGCAATTTCCGTGTTTCATCGTCAATGTGAAGGTCCAAGGGATTCAGTAAACCTGCAGTTGTTCATCGGAATCTAAAAATGGTTACACAGGATAGGCTCAAAACATAAGAAATCAGAAAAGTCAGTCTTCTTGTACTTATGTGGGCATTGTGCCATTTGTTTTTAATTCCGATGCAATTTCCGTGTTTCATCGTCAATGTGAAGGTACTAGGGTGCAGTAAACCTGCAGTTGTGCATCGGAATCGAAAACTGGTTTCACAGGATAGGCTCAAAACATAGATACTCAGAAAAGTCAGTCTTCTTGTACTTAAATCGGCATTGTGCCATTTGTATTTAATTCCGATGCAGTGTCCGTGTTTCATCGTCAATGTGAAGGTGCAAGGGATGCAGTAAACCTGCAGTTGTGCATCGGAATCTAAAACTGGTAACACAGGATATGCTCATACATCGACACTCAGAAAAGTCAGTCTTCTTGTACTTAAGCCGGCATTGTGCCATTTGTATTTAATTCCGATGCAATTTCCGTGTTTCATCGTCAATGTGAAGTCCAAGGGATGCAGCAAAACGTGCAGTTGTGCATCGGAATCTAAAATTGGTTTCACAGGATAGGCTCAAAACATAGACACTCAGAAAAGTCAGTCTTCTTGTACTTAAATCGGCATTGTGCCATTTGTATTTAATTCTGATGCAATTTCCGTGTTTCATCGTAAATGTTAAGGTCCAAGGGATGCTGTTAACCTGCAGTTGTGCATCGGAATCTACAACTGGTTACACAGGATAGGTTCAAAACATAGACACTCAGAAAAGTCCGTCTTCTTGTACTTAAGTGGGAATTGTGCCATTTGTATATAATTCCGATGCAGTTTCCGTGATTCATCGTCAGTGTGAAGGTCCAAGGGATGCAGTATACCTGCAGTTGTGCACTGGAATCTAAACCTGGTTAGACATGATAGCCTCAAAGCATAGGCACTCAGAAAAGTCCGTCTTCTTGTACTTAAGTCGGCATTGTGACATTTGTATTTAATTCCGATGCAATTTCCGTGTTTCATCGTCAATGTGAAGTTCCAAGGGATGCGGTAAAACTGCAGTTCTGCATCGGAATCTAAAACTGGTTACACAGGATACGCTCAAAGCGTAGACACTCAGAAAAGTCAGTCTTCTTGTACTTAAGCCGGAATTGTGCCATTTGTATTTAATTCCGATGCAGTGACCGTGTTTCATCGACAATGTGAAGGTGCAAGGGATGCAGTAAACCTGCAGTTGTGCATCGGAATCTAAAACTGGTTACACAGGATAGGCTCAAAACATAGACACTCAGAATAGTCAGTCTTCTTGTACTTAAGTTTGCATTGTGCCATTTGTATTTAATGCCGATGCAATTTCCGTGTTTCATCGTCAATGTGAAGGTCCAAGGGATGCAGTAAAACTGCAGTTGTGCATCGGAATCTAAAACTGGTTACACAGGATAGCCTCAAATCATACACACTCAGAAAAATCAGTCTTCTTGTACTTAAGTCGGCATTGTGCCGTTTGTATATAATTCCGAGGCAATCTCCGTGTTTCATCGTCAATGTGAACGTCCAAGGGATGCAGTAAACCTGCAGTTGTGCATCGGAATCAAAAACTGGTTCCCCAGGATAGGCTCAAAACATAGACACTCAGAAAAGTCAGTCTTCTTCTACTTAAGTCGGCATTGTGCCATTTGTATTTAATTCTGATGCAATTTCCGAGTTTCATCGTCAATGTGAAGGTCCAAGGGATGCAGTAAACCTGCAGTTGTGCATCGGAATCAAAAACTGGTTTCACAGGATAGGCTCAAAACATAGACACTCAGAAAAGTCAGTCTTCTTGTACTTAAGTCGGCATTGTGCCATTTGTATTTAATTCCGATGCAATATCCGTGTTTAATCGTCAATGTGAAGGTCCAAGGGATGCAGTAAACCTGCAATTGTGCATCGGAATCTAAAAGTGGTTTCACAGGATAGGCTCAAAACATAGACACTCAGAAAAGTCAGTCTTCTTGTACTTAAATCGGCATTGTGCCATTTGTATTTAATTCTGATGCAATTTCCGTGCTTCATCGTGAATGTGAAGGTCCAAGGGATGCAGTAAACCTGCAGTTGTGCATTGGAATCAAAAACTGGTTTCACAGGATAGGCTCAAAATATATACACTCAGAAAAGTCAGTCTTCTTGTACTTAAGACGGCACTGTGCCATTTGTATTTAATTCCGATGCAATTTCCGTGTTTCATCGTCAATGTGAAGGTCCAAGGGATTCAGTAAACCTGCAGTTGTTCATCGGAATCTAAAAATGGTTACACAGGATAGGCTCAAAACATAAGAAATCAGAAAAGTCAGTCTTCTTGTACTTATGTGGGCATTGTGCCATTTGTATTTAATTCCGATGCAATTTCCGTGTTTCATCGTCAATGTGAAGGTACTAGGGTGCAGTAAACCTGCAGTTGTGCATCGGAATCGAAAACTGGTTTCACAGGATAGGCTCAAAACATAGACACTCAGAAAAGTCAGTCTTCTTGTACTTAAATCGGCATTGTGCCATTTGTATTTAATTCCGATGCAGTGTCCGTGTTTCATCGTCAATGTGAAGGTGCAAGGGATGCAGTAAACCTGCAGTTGTGCATCGGAATCTAAAACTGGTAACATAGGATATGCTCATACATCGACACTCAGAAAAGTCAGTCTTCTTGTACTTAAGCCGGCATTGTGCCATTTGTATTTAATTCCGATGCAATTTCCGTGTTTCATCGTCAATGTGAAGTCCAAGGGATGCAGCAAAACCTGCAGTTGTGCATCGGAATCTAAAATTGGTTTCACAGGATAGGCTCAAAACATAGACACTCAGAAAAGTCAGTCTTCTTGTACTTAAATCGGCATTGTGCCATTTGTATTTAATTCTGATGCAATTTCCGTGTTTCATCGTAAATGTTAAGGTCCAAGGGATGCTGTTAACCTGCAGTTGTGCATCGGAATCTACAACTGGTTACACAGGATAGGTTCAAACATAGACACTCAGAAAAGTCCGTCTTCTTGTACTTAAGTGGGAATTGTGCCATGTGTATATAATTCCGATGCAGTTTCCGTGATTCATCGTCAGTGTGAAGGTCCAAGGGATGCAGTATACCTGCAGTTGTGCACTGGAATCTAAACCTGGTTAGACATGATAGCCTCAAAGCATAGGCACTCAGAAAAGTCCGTCTTCTTGTACTTAAGTCGGCATTGTGACATTTGTATTTAATTCCGATGCAATTTCCGTGTTTCATCGTCAATGTGAAGTTCCAAGGGATGCGGTAAAACTGCAGTTCTGCATCGGAATCTAAAACTGGTTATACAGGATACGCTCAAAGCGTAGACACTCAGAAAAGTCAGTCTTCTTGTACTTAAGTCGGAATTGTGCCATTTGTATTTAATTCCGATGCAGTGACCGTGTTTCATCGACAATGTGAAGGTGCAAGGGATGCAGTAAACCTGCAGTTGTGCATCGGAATCTAAACTGGTTACACAGGATAGGCTCAAAACATAGACACTCAGAATAGTCAGTCTTCTTGTACTTAAGTTTGCATTGTGCCATTTGTATTTAATGCCGATGCAATTTCCGTGTTTCATCGTCAATGTGAAGGTCCAAGGGATGCAGTAAAACTGCAGTTGTGCATCGGAATCCAAAACTGGTTACACAGGATAGCCTCAAAACATACACACTCAGAAAAATCAGTCTTCTTGTACTTAAGTCGGCATTGTGCCGTTTGTATATAATTCCGAGGCAATCTCCGTGTTTCATCGTCAATGTGAACGCCAAGGGATGCAGTAAACCTGCAGTTGTGCATCGGAATCAAAAACTGGTTCCCCAGGATAGGCTCAATACATAGACACTCAGAAAAGTCAGTCTTCTTCTACTTAAGTCGGCATTGTGCCATTTGTATTTAATTCTGATGCAATTTCCGAGTTTCATCGTCAATGTGAAGGTCCAAGGGATGCAGTAAACCTGCAGTTGTGCATCGGAATCAAAAACTGGTTTCACAGGATAGGCTCAAAACATAGACACTCAGAAAAGTCAGTCTTCTTGTACTTAAGACGCCATTGTGCCATTTGTATTTAATTCCGATGGAATATCCGTGTTTCATCTTCAATGTGAAGGTCCAAGGGATGCAGTAAACCAGCAGTTGTGCATCGGAATCTAAAAGTGGTTTCACAGGCTAGGCTCAAAACATAGACACTCAGAAAAGTCAGTCTTCTTGTACTTAAGTCGGAATTGTGCAATTTGTATTGAATTCCGATGCAATTTCCGTGTTTCATCGACAATGTGAAGTTCCAAGGGTTGCAGTAAACATGCAGTTGTGCATCGGAATGTAAAACTGATTACACATGATAGGCTCAAAACATAGATACTCAGAAAAGTCAGTCTTCTTGTACTTAACTCGGCATTGTGCCGTTTGTATTTAATTCCGATGGAATTTCCGTGTTTCATCATCAATGTGAAGGTACAAGGGATGCAGTAAACCTGCAGTTGTGCATCGGAATCTGAAACTGGTTACACAGGATAGGCTCAAATCATAGACACTCAGAAAAGTCCGTCTTCTTGTACTTAAGTGGGCATTGTGCCATTTGTATTTAATTCCGATGCAATTTCTGTGTTGCATCGTCAATGTGAAGGTCCAAGGGATGCCGTAAACGTGCAGTTGTGCATCGGAATTCAAAACTGGTTACACAGGATAGGCTCAGAACATAGACACTCAGAAAAGTCAGTCTTCTTGTACTTAAGTGGGCATTGTGCCATTTGTATTTAATTCCGATGAAATTTCCGTGTTTCATCGTCAATGTGAAGGTACTAGGGATGCAGTAAACCTGCAGTTGTGCATCGGAATCAAAAACTGGTTACACAGGATAGACTCAAAACATAGACACACAGAAAAGTCAGACTTCTTGTACTTAAGTCTGCATTGTGCCATTTGTATTTAATTCCGATACAAATTCCGTGTTTCATCGTCAATGTGAAGGAACAGGGGATGCAGTAAACATGCAGTTGTGCATCGGAATGTAAAACTGATTACACATGATAGGCTCAAAACATAGACACTCAGAAAAGTCAGTCTTCTTGTACTTAAGACGGCATTGTGCCATTTGTATGTAATTCCGATGCAATTTCCGTGTTTCATCGTCAATGTGAAGGTCCAAGGGATGCAGTAAAACTGCAGTTGCCCATCGGAATGTAAAACTGGTAACACAGGATAGCCTCAAAACATACACACTCAGAAAAATCAGACTTCTTGTACTTAAGTCGGCATTGTGCCATTTGTATTTAATTCCGATGGAATATCCGTGTTTCATCGTCAATGTGAACGTCCAAGGGATGCAGTAAACCTGCAGTTGTGCATCGGAATCTAAAAGTGGTTTCACAGGCTAGGTTCAAAACATAGACACTCAGAAAAGTCAGACTTCTTGTACTTAAGTCGGCATTGTGCAATTTGTATTGAATTCCGATGCAATTTCCGTGTTTCATCGTCAATGTGAAGTTCCAAGGTTTGCAGTAACCCTGTAGTTGTGCATCGGAATTCAAAACTGGTTACACAGGATAGGCTCAAAACATAGACACTCAGAAAAGTCAGTCTTCTTGTACTTAAGTGGGCATTGTGCAATTTGTATTTAATTCCGATGCAATTTCCGTGTTTCATCGTCAATGTGAACTTCCAAGGGTTGCAGTAACCCTGTAGTTGTGCATCGGAGTGTAAAACTGGGTACACAGGATAGGCTCAAAACATAGACACTCAGAAAAGTCAGTCTTCTTGTACTGAAGTCCGCATTGTGCCATTTGTATTTAATTCCGATTGTATTTCCGTGTTTCATCGTCAATGAGATGGTCCAAGGGTGCAGAAAACCTGCAGTTGTGCATCGGAATCTAAAACTGGTTACACAGGATAGGCTCAAAACATAGACACTCAGAAAAGTCAGTCTTCTTGTACTTAAATCGGCATTGTGCCATTTGTATTTAATTCTGATGCAATTTCCGTGTTTCATCGTGAATGTGAAGGTCCAAGGGATGCAGTAAACCTGCAGTTGTGCATTGGAATCAAAAACTGGTTTCACAGGATAGGCTCAAAATATATACACTCAGAAAAGTCAGTCTTCTTGTACTTAAGACGGCACTGTGCCATGTGTATTTAATTCCGATGCAATTTCCGTGTTTCATCGTCAATGTGAAGGTCCAAGGGATTCAGTAAACCTGCAGTTGTTCATCGGAATCTAAAAATGGTTACACAGGATAGGCTCAAAACATAAGAACTCAGAAAAGTCAGACTTCTTGTACTTAAGTGGGCATTGTGCCATTTGTATTTAATTCCGATGCAATTTCCGTGTTTCATCGTCAATGTGAAGGTACTAGGGTGCAGTAAACCTGCAGTTGTGCATCGGAATCGAAAACTGGTTTCACAGGATAGGCTCAAAACATAGACACTCAGAAAAGTCAGTCTTCTTGTACTTAAGTGGGCATTGTGCCATTTGTATTTAATTCCGATGCAATTTCCGTGTTTCATCGTCAATGTGAAGGTACTAGGGATGCAGTAAACCTGCAGTTGTGCATCGGAATCAAAAACTGGTTACACAGGATAGACTCAAAACATAGACACACAGAAAAGTCAGACTTCTTGTACTTAAGTCTGCATTGTGCCATTTGTATTTAATTCCGATACAAATTCCGTGTTTCATCGTCAATGTGAAGGAACAGGGGATGCAGTAAACATGCAGTTGTGCATCGGAATGTAAAACTGATTACACATGATAGGCTCAAAACATAGACACTCAGAAAAGTCAGTCTTCTTGTACTTAAGACGGCATTGTGCCATTTGTATGTAATTCCGATGCAATTTCCGTGTTTCATCGTCAATGTGAAGGTCCAAGGGATGCAGTAAAACTGCAGTTGCCCATCGGAATGTAAAACTGGTAACACAGGATAGCCTCAAAACATACACACTCAGAAAAATCAGACTTCTTGTACTTAAGTCGGCATTGTGCCATTTGTATTTAATTCCGATGGAATATCCGTGTTTCATCGTCAATGTGAACGTCCAAGGGATGCAGTAAACCTGCAGTTGTGCATCGGAATCTAAAAGTGGTTTCACAGGCTAGGCTCAAAACATAGACACTCAGAAAAGTCAGACTTCTTGTACTTAAGTCGGCATTGTGCAATTTGTATTGAATTCCGATGCAATTTCCGTGTTTCATCGTCAATGTGAAGTTCCAAGGTTTGCAGTAACCCTGTAGTTGTGCATCGGAATTCAAAACTGGTTACACAGGATAGGCTCAAAACATAGACACTCAGAAAAGTCAGTCTTCTTGTACTTAAGTGGGCATTGTGCAATTTGTATTTAATTCAGATGCAATTTCCGTGTTTCATCGTCAATGTGAAGTTCCAAGGGTTGCAGTAACCCTGTAGTTGTGCATCGGAGTGTAAAACTGGGTACACAGGATAGGCTCAAAACATAGACACTCAGAAAAGTCAGTCTTCTTGTACTGAAGTCCGCATTGTGCCATTTGTATTTAATTCCGATTGTATTTCCGTGTTTCATCGTCAATGAGATGGTCCAAGGGTGCAGAAAACCTGCAGTTGTGCATCGGAATCTAAAACTGGTTACACAGGATAGGCTCAAAACATAGACACTCAGAAAAATCAGTCTTCTTGTACTTAAATCGGCATTGTGCCATTTGTATTAATTCTGATGCAATTTCCGTGTTTCATCGTGAATGTGAAGGTCCAAGGGATGCAGTAAACCTGCAGTTGTGCATTGGAATCAAAAACTGGTTTCACAGGATAGGCTCAAAATATATACACTCAGAAAAGTCAGTCTTCTTGTACTTAAGACGGCACTGTGCCATGTGTATTTAATTCCGATGCAATTTCCGTGTTTCATCGTCAATGTGAAGGTCCAAGGGATTCAGTAAACCTGCAGTTGTTCATCGGAATCTAAAAATGGTTACACAGGATAGGCTCAAAACATAAGAACTCAGAAAAGTCAGACTTCTTGTACTTAAGTGGGCATTGTGCCATTTGTATTTAATTCCGATGCAGTGTCCGTGTTTCATCGTCAATGTGAAGGTGCAAGGGATGCAGTAAACCTGCAGTTGTGCATCGGAATCTGAAACTGGTAACACAGGATATGCTCATACAACGACACTCAGAAAAGTCAGTCTTCTTGTACTTAAGCCGGCACTGTGCCATTTGTATTTAATTCCGATGCAATTTCCGTGTTTCAACATCAATGTGAAGTCCAAGGGATGCAGCAAAACCTGCAGTTGTGCATCGGAATCTAAAATTGGTTTCACAGGATAGGCTCAAAATATAGACACTCAGAAAAGTCAGTCTTCTTGTACTTAAATCGGCATTGTGCCATTTGTATTTAATTCTGATGCAATTTCCGTGTTTCATCGTGAATGTGAAGGTCCAAGGGATGCAGTAAACCTGCAGTTGTGCATCGGAATCTAAAACTGGTTACACAGGATAGGCTCAAATCATAGACACTCAGAAAAGTCCGTCTTCTTGTACTTAAGTGGGCATTGTGCCATTTGTATTTAATTCCGATGCAATTTCTGTGTTGCATCGTCAATGTGAAGGTCCAAGGGATGCCGTAAACGTGCAGTTGTGCATCGGAATTCAAAACTGGTTACACAGGATAGGCTCAAAACATAGACACTCAGAAAAGTCAGTCTTCTTGTACACAAGTGGGCATTGTGCCATTTGTATTTAATTCCGATGCAATTTCCGTGTTTCATCGTCAATGTGAAGGTACTAGGGATGCAGTAAACCTGCAGTTGTGCATCGGAATCAAAAACTGGTTACACAGGATAGACTCAAAACATAGACACACAGAAAAGTCAGTCTTCTTGTACTTAAGTCTGCATTGTGCCATTTGTATTTAATTCCGATACAATTTCCGTGATTCATCGTCAATGTGAAGGAACAGGGGATGCAGTAAACATGCAGTTGTGCATCGGAATGTAAAACTGATTACACATGATAGGCTCAAAACATAGACACTCAGAAAAGTCAGTCTTCTTGTACTTAAGACGGCATTGTGCCATTTGTATGTAATTCCGATGCAATTTCCGTGTTTCATCGTCAATGTGAAGGTCCAAGTGATGCAGTAAAACTGCAGTTGCCCATCGGAATGTAAAACTGGTTACACAGGATAGCCTCAAAACATACACACTCAGAAAAATCAGTCTTCTTGTACTTAAGTCGGCATTGTGCCATTTGTATATAATTCCGATGCAATCTCCGTGTTTCATCGTCAATGTGAACGTCCAAGGGATGGAGTAAACCTGCAGTTGTGCATCGGAATCAAAAACTGGTTCCCCAGGATAGGCTCAAAACATAGACACTCAGAAAAGTCACTCTTCTTGTACTTAAGTCGGCATTGTGCCATTTGTATTTAATTCTGATGCAATTTCCGTGTTTCATCGTCAATGTGAAGGTCCAAGGGATGCACTAAACCTGCAGTTGTGCATCGGAATCAAAAACTGGTTTCACAGGATAGGCTCAAAACATAGACTCTCATAAAAGTCAGTCTTCTTGTACTTAAGACGCCATTGTGCCATTTGTATTTAATTCCGATGGAATATCCGTGTTTCATCGTCAATGTGAAGGTCCAAGGGATGCAGTAAACCTGCAGTTGTGCATCGGAATCTAAAAGTGGTTTCACAGGCTAGGCTCAAAACATAGACACTCAGAAAAGTCAGTCTTCTTGTACTTAAGTCGGCATTGTGCCATTTGTATTGAATTCCGATGCAATTTCCGTGTTTCATCGTCAATGTGAAGTTCCAAGGGATGCAGTAACCCTGTAGTTGTGCATCGGAATGTAAAACTGGGTACACAGGATAGGCTCAAAACATAGACACTCAGAAAAGTCAGTCTTCTTGTACTTAAGTGGGCATTGTGCCATTTGTATTTAATTCCGATGCAATTTCCGTGTTTGATCGTCAATGTGAAGGTACTAGGGATGCAGTAAACGTGCAGTTGTGCATCGGAATCAAAAACTGGTTACACAGCATAGGCTCAAAACATAGACACACAGAAAAGTCAGACTTCTTGTACTTAAGTCTGCATTGTGCCATTTGTATTTAATTCCGATACAATTTCCGTGTTTCATCGTCAATGTGAAGGTACAGGGGATGCAGTAAACATGCAGTTGTACATCGGATTGTAAAACTGATTACACAGGATAGGCTTAAAACATAGACACTCAGAAAAGTCCGTCTTCTTGTACTTAAGTGGGCATTGTGCCATTTGTATTTAATTCCGATGCAATTTCTGTGTTGCATCGTCAATGTGAAGGTCCAAGGGATGCCGTAAACGTGCAGTTGTGCATCGGAATCCAAAACTGGTTACACATGATAGGCTCAAAACATAGACACTCAGAAAAGACAGTCTTCTTGTACTGAAGTCGGTATTGTGCCATTTGTATTTAATTCCGATGCAATTTCCGTGTTTCATCGTCAATGTGAAGGTCCAAGGAATGCAGTAAACCTGCCGTTGTGCAACGGATTCAAAAACTGGTTTCACAGGATAGGCTCAAAACATAGACACTCAGAAAAGTCAGTCTTCTTGTACTAAAGACGGCATTGTGCCATTTGTATTTAATTCCTATGCAATTTCCGTGTTTCATCGTCAATGTGAAGGTCCAAGGGATGCAGTAAAACTGCAGTTGTGCATCGGAATGTAAAACTGGTTACACACGATAGGCTCAAAACATAAGCACTCAGAAAAATCAGTCTTCTTGTACTTAAATCTGCATTGTGCCATTTGTATTTAATTCCGATGCAATTTCCATGTTTCATCGTCGATGTGAAGGTCAAAGGGATGCAGTAAACCTGCAGTTGTGCATCGGAACCTAAAACGGGATACACAGAATAGGCTCAAAACATAGAGATTCAGATAAGTCAGTTTTCTTGTGCTTAAGTCGCCATTGTGCCAATTGTATTTAATTCCGATGCTATTTCCATCTTTCATCGTAAATGTGAAGGTACAAGGGATGCAGTAATCCTGCAGTTGTGCATCGGAATCTAAAACTGGTTACACAGGATAGGCTCAAATCATAGACACTCAGAAAAGTCCGTCTTCTTGTATTTAAGTGGGCATTGTGCCATTTGTATTTAATTCCGATGCAGTGTCCGTGTTTCATCGGCAATGTGAAGGTGCAAGGGATGCAGTTAACCTGCAGTTGTGCATCGGAATCTAAAACTGGTTACACATGATAGGCTCAAAACATATACATTCAGAAAAGTCAGTCTTCTTGTACTTAAGTCGGAATTGTACCATTTGTATTTAATTCCTATGCAATTTCCGTGTTTCATCGTCAATGTGAAGGTCCAAGGAATGCAGTATACCTGCAGTTGTGCATCGGAATCTGAAACTGGTTACCCAGGATAGGTTCAAAACATAGACAATCAGAAAAGTCAGTCTTCTTGTACTTAAGTCGGCATTGTGCCAATTGTATTTAATTCCGATGCAATTTCCGTGTTTCATCGTCAGTGTGAAGGTCGAAGGGATGCAGTAAACCTGCAGTTGTGCATCGGAATCTAAACCTGGTTAGACATGATAGGCTGAAAACATAGACACTCAGAAAAGTCCGTCTTCTTGTACTTAAGTCGGCATTGTGCCATTTTTTTTTTAATTCCGAAGCAGTGTCCGTGTTTCTTCGTCAGTGTGAATTTGCAAGCGATGCAGTAAACCTGCAGTTGTGCACCGGAATCTAAAACTGGTAACACAGTATATGCTCATACATAGACACTCAGAAAAGTCAGTCTTCTTGTACTTAAGTCGGCATTGTGCCATTTATATTTAATTCCGATGCAATTTCCGTGTTTCATCGTCAATGTGAAGGTCCAAGGGATGCAGTAAACCTGCAGTTGTGCATCGGAATCTAATACTGGTTACACTGGATAGGCTCAAAACATAGACACCCAGAAAAGTCAGTGTTCTTGTACGTAAGTCGGCATTGTGCCATTTGTATATAATTCTGATGCAATTTCCGTGTTTCATCGTGAATGTGAAGGTCCAAGGGATGCAGTAAACCTGCAGTTGTGCATCGGAATCTAAAACTGGTTACACTGGATAGGCTCAAAAAATAGACACTCAGAAAAGTCAGTCTTCTTGTACTTAAGTCGGTATTGTGCCATTTGTATTTATTCCGATTGTATTTCCGTGTTTCATCGTCAATGAGAAGGTCCAAGGGATGCAGTAAACCTGCAGTTGTGCATCGGAATCTAAAACCGGTTACACAGGATAGGCTCAAAGCATAGACACTCAGAAAAGTCCGTCTTCTTGTATTTAAGTGGGCATTGTGCCATTTGTATTTAATTCCGATGCAGTGTCCGTGTTTCATCGGCAATGTGAAGGTGCAAGGGAGGCAGTTAACCAGCAGTTGTGCATCGGAATCTAAAACTGGTTACACAGGATAGGCTCAAAACATAGACACTCAGAAAAGTCAGTCTTCTTGTACTTAAGTGGGCATTGTGCCATTTGTATTTAAATCCGATGCCGTGTCCGTGTTTCATCGACAATGTGAAGGTACAAGGGATGCTGTTAACCTGCAGTTGTGCATCGGAATCTACAATTGGTTACACAGGATAGGTTCAAAACATAGACACTCAGAAAAGTCCGTCTTCTTGTACTTAAGTGGGCATTGTGCCATTTGTATTTAATTCCGATGCAGTGTCCGTGTTTCATCGTCAATGTGTAGGTGCAAAGGATGCAGTTAACCTGCAGTTGTGCATCGGAATCTAAAACTGGTAACACAGGATAGGCTCAAAACATAGACACTCAGAAACACAGTCTTCTTGTACCTAAGACGGCATTGTGCCATTTGTATTTAATTCCGATGCAATTTCCGTGTTTCATCGTCAATGTGAAGATCCAAGGGATGCAGTAAAACTGAAGTTGTGCATCGGAATCTAAAACTGGTTACACAGGATAGGCTCAAAACATAGACACTCAGAAAAGTCAGTCTTCTTGTACTTAAGTCGGAATTGTACCATTTGTATTTATTCCGATTGTATTTCCGTGTTTCATCGTCAATGAGAAGGTCCAAGGAATGCAGTAAACCTGCAATTGTTCATCGGAATCTAAAAATGGTTACACAGGATAGGCTCTGAGCATAAGCACTCAGAAAAGTCAGACTTCTTGTACTTAAATCGGCATTGTGCCATTTGTATTTAATTCCGATGCAATTTCCGTGTTTCATTGTCAATGTGAAGTTCCAAGGGATGCAGTAACCCTGTAGTTGTGCATCGGAATGTAAAACTGGGTACACAGGATAGGCTCAAAACATAGACACTCAGAAAAGTCAGTCTTCTTGTACTTAAGTGGGCATTGTGCCATTTGTATTTAATTCCGATGCAATTTCCGTGTTTCATCGTCAATGTGAAGGTACTAGGGATGCAGTAAACCTGCAGTTGTGCATCGGAATCAAAAACTGGTTACACAGGGTAGGCTCAAAACATAGACACTCAGAAAAGTCAGTCTTCTTGTACTTAAGTCGGCATTGTGCCATTTGTATTTACTTCAGATTGTATTTCCGTGTTTCATCGACAATGTAAAGGTCCAAGGGATGCAGTAAACCTGCAATTGTTCATCGGAATCTAAAAATGGTTACACAGGATAGGCACAAAACATAAGCACTCAGAAAAGTTAGTTTTCTTGTACTTAAATCGGCATTGTGCCATTTGTATTTAATTCCGATGCAATTTCCGTGTTTCATCGTCAATGTGAAGGTCCAAGGGATGAAGTAAACCTGCAGTTGTGCATCGGAACCTAAAACTGGTTACACAGGATAGGCTCAAAACATACAGATTCAGATAAGTCAGTTTTCTTGCGCTTAAGTCCGCATTGAGCCAATTGTATTTAATTCCGATGCAATTTCCGTCTTTCATCGTAAATGTGAAGGTACAAGGAATGCAGTAATCCTGCAGTTGTGCATCGGAATCTAAAACTGGCTACACAGGATAGGCTCTAAACATAGACACTCAGAAAATTCTGTCTTCTTGTACTTAAGTCGGAATTGTGCCATTTGTATTTAATTACGATGCAATTTCCGTGTTTCATCGTCAATGAGAAGGTCCAAGGGATGCAGTAATCCTGCAGTTGTGCATCGGAATCAAAAACTGGTTACACAGGATAGGCTCAAATCATAGACACTCAGAAAAGTCCGTCTTCTTGTACTTAAGTGGGCATTGTGCCATTTGTATTTAACTCCGAAGCAATTTCTGTGTTGCATCGTCAATGTGAAGGTCCAAGGGATGCCGTAAACGTGCAGTTGTGCATCGGAATCCAAAACTGGTTACACAGGATAGGCTCAAAACATAGACACTCAGAAATGACAGTCTTCTTGTACTAAAGTCGGCATTGTGCCATTTGTATTTAATTCGGATGCAATTTCCGTGTTTCATCGTCAATGTGAAGGTCCAAGGAATGCAGTAAACCTGCCGTTGTGCAACGGAATCAAAAACTGGTTTCACAGGATAGGCTCAAAACATAGACACTCAGAAAAGTCAGTCTTCTTGTACTTAAGTGGGCATTGTGCCATTTGTATTTAATTCCGAAGCAATTTCCGTGTCTCATCGTCAATGTGAAGGTCCAAGGGATGCAGTAAAACTGCAGTTGTGCATCGGAATGTAAAACTGGTTACACAGGATAGGCTCAAAAGATAGACACTCACAAAAATCAGTCTTCTTGTACTTAAGTCGGCATTGTGCCATTTGTATATAATTCCGATGCAATCTCCGTGTTTAATCGTCAATGTGAAGGTCCAAGGGATTCAGTAAACCTGCAGTTGTGCATCGGAATCAAAAAATGGTTCCCCAGGATAGGCTCAAAACATAGACACTCAGAAAAGTCAGTCTTCTTTAACTTAAGTCGGCATTGTGCCATTTGTACTTAATTCCGATGCAATTTCCGTGTTTCATCGTCAATGTGAAGTTCCAAGGGATGCAGTAACCCTGCAGTTGTGCATCGGAATGTAAAACTGGGTACACAGGATAGGCTGAAAACATAGACACTCAGAAATGTCAGTCTTCTTGTACTTAAGTGGGCATTGTGCCATTTGTATTTAATTCCGATGCAATTTCCGTGTTTCACCGTCAATGTGAAGGTCCAAGGGATGCAGTAAACCTGCAGTAGTGCATCGGAATCAAAAACTGGTTACACAGGGTAGGCTCAAAACATAGACACTCAGAAAAGTCAGTCTTCTTGTACTTCAGTCGGCATTGTGCCATTTGTATTTAATTCAGATTGTATTTCCGTGTTTCATCGACAATGTGAAGGTGCAAGGGATGCAGTAAACCAGCAATTGTTCATCGGAATCTAAAAATGGTTACACAGGATAGGCTCAAAACATAAGCACTCAGAAAAGTCAGTCTTCTTGTAATTAAATCTGCATTGTGCCAATTTATTTAATTCCGATGCAATTTCCGTGTTTCATCGTCAATGTGAAGGTCAAAGGGATGTAGTAAACCTGCAGTTGTGCATCGGAACGTAAAACGGGTTACACAGAATAGGCTCAAAACATAGAGATTCAGATAAGTCAGTTTTCTTGTGCTTAAGTCGGCATTGTGCCAATTGTATTTAATTCCGATGCAATTTCCATCTTTCATCGTAAATGTGAAGGTACAAGGAATGCAGTAATCCTGCAGTTGTGCATCGGAATCTAAAACTGGTTACACAGGATAGGCTCAAAACATAGACACTCAGAAAAGTCAGTCTTCTTGTACTTAAGTCGGCATTGTGTCATTTATATTTAATTCCGATGCAATTTCCGTGTTTCATCGTCAGTGAAAAGGTCCAAGGGGTGCAGTAAACCTGCAGTTGTGCATCGGAATCTAAAACTGGTTACACATGATAGGCTCAAAACATATACATTCAGAAAAGTCAGTCTTCTTGTACTTAAGTCGGAATTGTGCCATTTGTATTTAATTCCGATGCAATTTCCGTGTTTCATCGTCAATGTGAAGGTCCAAGGAATGCAGTATACCTGCAGTTGTGCATCGGAATCTGAAACTGGTTACCCAGGATAGGCTCAAAACATAGACAATCAGAAAAGTCAGTCTTCTTGTACTTAAGTCGGCATTGTGCCATTTGTATTTAATTCCGATGCAATTTCCGTGTTTCATCGTCAGTGTGAAGGTCCAAGGGATGCAGTAAACCTGCAGTTGTCCATCGGAATCTAAACCTGGTTAGACATGATAGGCTGAAAACATAGACACTCAGAAAAGTCCGTCTTCTTGTACTTAAGTGGGCATTGTGCCACTTGTATTTAATTCCGATGCAGTGTCCGTGTTTCATCATCAATGTGAAGGTGCAAGGGATGCAGTAAACCTGCAGTTGTGCATCGGAACCTAAAACTGGTTACACAGGATAGGCTCAAAACAAAGAGACTCAGATAAGTCAGTTTTCTTGTACTTAAGTCGGCATTGTGCCAATTGTATTTAATCCCGATGCAATTTCCGTCTTTCATCGTAAATGTGAAGGTACAAGGTATGCAGTAATCCTGCAGTTGTGCATCGGAATCTAAAACTGGTTACACACGATAGGCTCAAAACATAGACACTCAGAAAAGTCAATCTTCTTGTACTTAAGTCAGCATTGTGCCATTTATATTTAATTCCGATGCAATTAACGTGTTTCATCGTCAATGTAAAGGTCCAAGGAATGCAGTATACCTGCAGTTGTGCATCGGATTCTAAAACTGGTTACCCAGGATAGGCTCAAAACATAGACAATCAGAAAAGTCAGTCTTCTTGTACTTAGGACGGCATTGTGCCATTTGTATTTAGTTCCGAAGCAGTGTCCGTGTCTCATCGTCAGTGTGAAGGTCCAAGGGATGCAGAAAACCTGCAGTTGTGCATCGGAATCTAAAACTGGTAACACAGAACATGCTCTTACATAGACACTCAGAAAAGTCAGTCTTCTTGTACATAAGTCGGCATTGTGCCATTTGTATTTAATTCCGATGCAATTTCCGTGTTTCATCGTCAATGTGAAGTTCCAAGGGATGCAGTAACCCTGCAGTTGTGCATCGGAATGTAAAACTGGGTACACAGGATAGGCTCAAAACATAGACACTCAGAAATGTCAGTCTTCTTGTACTTAAGTGGGCATTGTGCCATTTGTATTTAATTCCGATGCAATTTCCGTGTTTCATCGTCAATGTGAAGGTCAAAGGGATGTAGTAAACCTGCAGTTGTGCATCGGAACGTAAAACGGGTTACACAGAATAGGCTCAAAACATAGAGATTCAGATAAGTCAGTTTTCTTGTGCTTAAGTCGGCATTGTGCCAATTGTATTTAATTCCGATGCAATTTCCATCTTTCATCGTAAATGTGAAGGTACAAGGAATGCAGTAATCCTGCAGTTGTGCATCGGAATCTAAAACTGGTTACACAGGATAGGCTCAAAACATAGACACTCAGAAAAGTCAGTCTTCTTGTGCTTAAGTCGCCATTGTGCCAATTGTATTTAATTCCGATGCTATTTCCATCTTTCATCGTAAATGTGAAGGTACAAGGGATGCAGTAATCCTGCAGTTGTGCATCGGAATCTAAAACTGGTTACACAGGATAGGCTCAAATCATAGACACTCAGAAAAGTCCGTCTTCTTGTATTTAAGTGGGCATTGTGCCATTTGTATTTAATTCCGATGCAGTGTCCGTGTTTCATCGGCAATGTGAAGGTGCAAGGGATGCAGTTAACCTGCAGTTGTGCATCGGAATCTAAAACTGGTTACACATGATAGGCTCAAAACATATACATTCAGAAAAGTCAGTCTTCTTGTACTTAAGTCGGAATTGTACCATTTGTATTTAATTCCTATGCAATTTCCGTGTTTCATCGTCAATGTGAAGGTCCAAGGAATGCAGTATACCTGCAGTTGTGCATCGGAATCTGAAACTGGTTACCCAGGATAGGTTCAAAACATAGACAATCAGAAAAGTCAGTCTTCTTGTACTTAAGTCGGCATTGTGCCAATTGTATTTAATTCCGATGCAATTTCCGTGTTTCATCGTCAGTGTGAAGGTCGAAGGGATGCAGTAAACCTGCAGTTGTGCATCGGAATCTAAACCTGGTTAGACATGATAGGCTGAAAACATAGACACTCAGAAAAGTCCGTCTTCTTGTACTTAAGTCGGCATTGTGCCATTTTTTTTTTAATTCCGAAGCAGTGTCCGTGTTTCTTCGTCAGTGTGAATTTGCAAGCGATGCAGTAAACCTGCAGTTGTGCACCGGAATCTAAAACTGGTAACACAGTATATGCTCATACATAGACACTCAGAAAAGTCAGTCTTCTTGTACTTAAGTCGGCATTGTGCCATTTATATTTAATTCCGATGCAATTTCCGTGTTTCATCGTCAATGTGAAGGTCCAAGGGATGCAGTAAACCTGCAGTTGTGCATCGGAATCTAATACTGGTTACACTGGATAGGCTCAAAACATAGACACCCAGAAAAGTCAGTGTTCTTGTACGTAAGTCGGCATTGTGCCATTTGTATATAATTCTGATGCAATTTCCGTGTTTCATCGTGAATGTGAAGGTCCAAGGGATGCAGTAAACCTGCAGTTGTGCATCGGAATCTAAAACTGGTTACACTGGATAGGCTCAAAAAATAGACACTCAGAAAAGTCAGTCTTCTTGTACTTAAGTCGGTATTGTGCCATTTGTATTTATTCCGATTGTATTTCCGTGTTTCATCGTCAATGAGAAGGTCCAAGGGATGCAGTAAACCTGCAGTTGTGCATCGGAATCTAAAACCGGTTACACAGGATAGGCTCAAAGCATAGACACTCAGAAAAGTCCGTCTTCTTGTATTTAAGTGGGCATTGTGCCATTTGTATTTAATTCCGATGCAGTGTCCGTGTTTCATCGGCAATGTGAAGGTGCAAGGGAGGCAGTTAACCAGCAGTTGTGCATCGGAATCTAAAACTGGTTACACAGGATAGGCTCAAAACATAGACACTCAGAAAAGTCAGTCTTCTTGTACTTAAGTGGGCATTGTGCCATTTGTATTTAAATCCGATGCCGTGTCCGTGTTTCATCGACAATGTGAAGGTACAAGGGATGCTGTTAACCTGCAGTTGTGCATCGGAATCTACAATTGGTTACACAGGATAGGTTCAAAACATAGACACTCAGAAAAGTCCGTCTTCTTGTACTTAAGTGGGCATTGTGCCATTTGTATTTAATTCCGATGCAGTGTCCGTGTTTCATCGTCAATGTGTAGGTGCAAAGGATGCAGTTAACCTGCAGTTGTGCATCGGAATCTAAAACTGGTAACACAGGATAGGCTCAAAACATAGACACTCAGAAACACAGTCTTCTTGTACCTAAGACGGCATTGTGCCATTTGTATTTAATTCCGATGCAATTTCCGTGTTTCATCGTCAATGTGAAGATCCAAGGGATGCAGTAAAACTGAAGTTGTGCATCGGAATCTAAAACTGGTTACACAGGATAGGCTCAAAACATAGACACTCAGAAAAGTCAGTCTTCTTGTACTTAAGTCGGAATTGTGCCATTTGTATTTATTCCGATTGTATTTCCGTGTTTCATCGTCAATGAGAAGGTCCAAGGAATGCAGTAAACCTGCAATTGTTCATCGGAATCTAAAAATGGTTACACAGGATAGGCTCTGAGCATAAGCACTCAGAAAAGTCAGACTTCTTGTACTTAAATCGGCATTGTGCCATTTGTATTTAATTCCGATGCAATTTCCGTGTTTCATTGTCAATGTGAAGTTCCAAGGGATGCAGTAACCCTGTAGTTGTGCATCGGAATGTAAAACTGGGTACACAGGATAGGCTCAAAACATAGACACTCAGAAAAGTCAGTCTTCTTGTACTTAAGTGGGCATTGTGCCATTTGTATTTAATTCCGATGCAATTTCCGTGTTTCATCGTCAATGTGAAGGTACTAGGGATGCAGTAAACCTGCAGTTGTGCATCGGAATCAAAAACTGGTTACACAGGGTAGGCTCAAAACATAGACACTCAGAAAAGTCAGTCTTCTTGTACTTAAGTCGGCATTGTGCCATTTGTATTTACTTCAGATTGTATTTCCGTGTTTCATCGACAATGTAAAGGTCCAAGGGATGCAGTAAACCTGCAATTGTTCATCGGAATCTAAAAATGGTTACACAGGATAGGCACAAAACATAAGCACTCAGAAAAGTTAGTTTTCTTGTACTTAAATCGGCATTGTGCAATTTGTATTTAATTCCGATGCAATTTCCGTGTTTCATCGTCAATGTGAAGGTCCAAGGGATGAAGTAAACCTGCAGTTGTGCATCGGAACCTAAAACTGGTTACACAGGATAGGCTCAAAACATACAGATTCAGATAAGTCAGTTTTCTTGCGCTTAAGTCCGCATTGAGCCAATTGTATTTAATTCCGATGCAATTTCCGTCTTTCATCGTAAATGTGAAGGTACAAGGAATGCAGTAATCCTGCAGTTGTGCATCGGAATCTAAAACTGGCTACACAGGATAGGCTCTAAACATAGACACTCAGAAAATTCTGTCTTCTTGTACTTAAGTCGGAATTGTGCCATTTGTATTTAATTACGATGCAATTTCCGTGTTTCATCGTCAATGAGAAGGTCCAAGGGATGCAGTAATCCTGCAGTTGTGCATCGGAATCAAAAACTGGTTACACAGGATAGGCTCAAATCATAGACACTCAGAAAAGTCCGTCTTCTTGTACTTAAGTGGGCATTGTGCCATTTGTATTTAACTCCGAAGCAATTTCTGTGTTGCATCGTCAATGTGAAGGTCCAAGGGATGCCGTAAACGTGCAGTTGTGCATCGGAATCCAAAACTGGTTACACAGGATAGGCTCAAAACATAGACACTCAGAAATGACAGTCTTCTTGTACTAAAGTCGGCATTGTGCCATTTGTATTTAATTCGGATGCAATTTCCGTGTTTCATCGTCAATGTGAAGGTCCAAGGAATGCAGTAAACCTGCCGTTGTGCAACGGAATCAAAAACTGGTTTCACAGGATAGGCTCAAAACATAGACACTCAGAAAAGTCAGTCTTCTTGTACTTAAGTGGGCATTGTGCCATTTGTATTTAATTCCGAAGCAATTTCCGTGTCTCATCGTCAATGTGAAGGTCCAAGGGATGCAGTAAAACTGCAGTTGTGCATCGGAATGTAAAACTGGTTACACAGGATAGGCTCAAAAGATAGACACTCACAAAAATCAGTCTTCTTGTACTTAAGTCGGCATTGTGCCATTTGTATATAATTCCGATGCAATCTCCGTGTTTAATCGTCAATGTGAAGGTCCAAGGGATTCAGTAAACCTGCAGTTGTGCATCGGAATCAAAAAATGGTTCCCCAGGATAGGCTCAAAACATAGACACTCAGAAAAGTCAGTCTTCTTTAACTTAAGTCGGCATTGTGCCATTTGTACTTAATTCCGATGCAATTTCCGTGTTTCATCGTCAATGTGAAGTTCCAAGGGATGCAGTAACCCTGCAGTTGTGCATCGGAATCTAAAACTGGTTACACAGGATAGGCTCTAAACATAGACACTCAGAAATGTCAGTCTTCTTGTACTTAAGACGGCATTGTGCCATTTGTATTTAATTCCGATGCAATATCCGTGTTTCATCGTCAATGTGAACGTCCAAGTTATGCAGTAAACCTGCAGTAGTGCATCGGAATCAAAAACTGGTTACACAGGGTAGGCTCAAAACATAGACACTCAGAAAAGTCAGTCTTCTTGTACTTCAGTCGGCATTGTGCCATTTGTATTTAATTCAGATTGTATTTCCGTGTTTCATCGACAATGTGAAGGTGCAAGGGATGCAGTAAACCAGCAATTGTTCATCGGAATCTAAAAATGGTTACACAGGATAGGCTCAAAACATAAGCACTCAGAAAAGTCAGTCTTCTTGTAATTAAATCTGCATTGTGCCAATTTATTTAATTCCGATGCAATTTCCGTGTTTCATCGTCAATGTGAAGGTCAAAGGGATGTAGTAAACCTGCAGTTGTGCATCGGAACGTAAAACGGGTTACACAGAATAGGCTCAAAACATAGAGATTCAGATAAGTCAGTTTTCTTGTGCTTAAGTCGGCATTGTGCCAATTGTATTTAATTCCGATGCAATTTCCATCTTTCATCGTAAATGTGAAGGTACAAGGAATGCAGTAATCCTGCAGTTGTGCATCGGAATCTAAAACTGGTTACACAGGATAGGCTCAAAACATAGACACTCAGAAAAGTCAGTCTTCTTGTACTTAAGTCGGCATTGTGTCATTTATATTTAATTCCGATGCAATTTCCGTGTTTCATCGTCAGTGAAAAGGTCCAAGGGGTGCAGTAAACCTGCAGTTGTGCATCGGAATCTAAAACTGGTTACACATGATAGGCTCAAAACATATACATTCAGAAAAGTCAGTCTTCTTGTACTTAAGTCGGAATTGTGCCATTTGTATTTAATTCCGATGCAATTTCCGTGTTTCATCGTCAATGTGAAGGTCCAAGGAATGCAGTATACCTGCAGTTGTGCATCGGAATCTGAAACTGGTTACCCACGATAGGCTCAAAACATAGACAATCAGAAAAGTCAGTCTTCTTGTACTTAAGTCGGCATTGTGCCATTTGTATTTAATTCCGATGCAATTTCCGTGTTTCATCGTCAGTGTGAAGGTCCAAGGGATGCAGTAAACCTGCAGTTGTCCATCGGAATCTAAACCTGGTTAGACATGATAGGCTGAAAACATAGACACTCAGAAAAGTCCGTCTTCTTGTACTTAAGTGGGCATTGTGCCACTTGTATTTAATTCCGATGCAGTGTCCGTGTTTCATCATCAATGTGAAGGTGCAAGGGATGCAGTAAACCTGCAGTTGTGCATCGGAACCTAAAACTGGTTACACAGGATAGGCTCAAAACAAAGAGACTCAGATAAGTCAGTTTTCTTGTACTTAAGTCGGCATTGTGCCAATTGTATTTAATCCCGATGCAATTTCCGTCTTTCATCGTAAATGTGAAGGTACAAGGTATGCAGTAATCCTGCAGTTGTGCATCGGAATCTAAAACTGGTTACACACGATAGGCTCAAAACATAGACACTCAGAAAAGTCAATCTTCTTGTACTTAAGTCAGCATTGTGCCATTTATATTTAATTCCGATGCAATTAACGTGTTTCATCGTCAATGTAAAGGTCCAAGGAATGCAGTATACCTGCAGTTGTGCATCGGATTCTAAAACTGGTTACCCAGGATAGGCTCAAAACATAGACAATCAGAAAAGTCAGTCTTCTTGTACTTAGGACGGCATTGTGCCATTTGTATTTAGTTCCGAAGCAGTGTCCGTGTCTCATCGTCAGTGTGAAGGTCCAAGGGATGCAGAAAACCTGCAGTTGTGCATCGGAATCTAAAACTGGTAACACAGAATATGCTCTTACATAGACACTCAGAAAAGTCAGTCTTCTTGTACATAAGTCGGCATTGTGCCATTTGTATTTAATTCCGATGCAATTTCCGTGTTTCATCGTCAATGTGAAGTTCCAAGGGATGCAGTAACCCTGCAGTTGTGCATCGGAATGTAAAACTGGGTACACAGGATAGGCTCAAAACATAGACACTCAGAAATGTCAGTCTTCTTGTACTTAAGTGGGCATTGTGCCATTTGTATTTAATTCCGATGCAATTTCCGTGTTTCATCGTCAATGTGAAGGTCCAAGGGATGCAGTAAACCTGCAGTAGTGCATCGGAATCTAAAACTGGTTACACAGGATAGTCTCAAAGCATAGACACTCAGAAAAGTCCGTCTTCTTGTACTTAAGTGGGCATTGTGCCTTTTGTATTTAATTCCGATGCAGTAACCGTGTTTCATCGACAATGTGAAGGTGCAAGGGATGCAGTAAGCCTGCAGTTGTGCATCGGAATCCAAAACTGGTTACACAGGATAGGCTCAAAACATAGACACTCAGAAAAGTCAGTCTTCTTTAACTTAAGTCTGCATTGTGCCATTTGTATTTAATTCCTATGCAGTTTCCGTGTTTCATCGTCAATGTGAAGTTCCAAGGGATGCAGTAACCCTGCAGTTGTGCATCGGAATCTAAAACTGGTAACACAGGATATGCTTATACATAGGCAGTCTTCTTGTACTTAAGTCGGCATTGTGCCATTTGTATTTAATTCCGATGCAATTTCCATCTTTCATCGTAAATGTGAAGGTACAAGGAATGCAGTAATCCTGCAGTTGTGCATCGGAATCAAAAATTGGTTTCAAAGGATAGGCTCAAACCATAGACACTCAGAAAAGTCAGTCTTCTTGTACTTAAGACGGCATTGTGCCATATGCAGTTTCCGTGTTTCATCGTCAATGTGAAGGTCCAAGGGATGCAGTAAACCTGCAATTGTTCATCGGAATCTAAAAATGGTCACACAGGATAGGCTCAAAGCATAAGCACTGAGAAATGTCAGTCTTCTTGTACTTAAATCGGCATTGTGCCATTTGTTTTTAATTCCGATGCAATTTCCGTGTTTCAGCGCCAATGTGAAGGTCCAAGGGATGCAGTAAACCTGCAGTTGTGCATCGGAACCTAAAACTGGTTACACAGGATAGGCTCAAAACAAAGAGACTCAGATAAGTCAGTTTTCTTGTACTTAAGTCGGCATTGTGCCAATTGTATTTAATCCCGATGCAATTTCCGTCTTTCATCGTAAATGTGAAGGTACAAGGTATGCAGTAATCCTGCAGTTGTGCATCGGAATCTAAAACTGGTTACACACGATAGGCTCAAAACATAGACACTCAGAAAAGTCAATCTTCTTGTACTTAAGTCAGCATTGTGCCATTTATATTTAATTCCGATGCAATTTCCGTGTTTCATCGTCAATGTAAAGGTCCAAGGAATGCAGTATACCTGCAGTTGTGCATCGGATTCTAAAACTGTTTACCCAGGATAGGCTCAAAACATAGACAATCAGAAAAGTCTGTCTTCTTGTACTTAGGACGGCATTGTGCCATTTGTATTTAATTCCGAAGCAGTGTCCGTGTCTCATCGTCAGTGGGAAGGTCCAAGGGATGCAGAAAACCTGCAGTTGTGCATCGGAATCTAAACCTGGTTAGACATGATAGCCTCAAAACATAGACACTCAGAAAAGTCCATCTTCTTGTAATTATGTGGGCATTGTGCCACTTGTATTTAATTCCGATGCAGTGTCCGTGTTTCATCGTCAATGCGAAGGTGCAAGGGATGCAGTAAACCTGCAGTTGTGCATCGGAATCTAAAACTGGTAACACAGGATATGCTTATACATAGACAGTCTTCTTGTACTTAAGTCGTCATTGTGCCATTTGTATTTAATTCCGATGCAATTTCCGTGTTTCATCGTCAGTGTGAAGGTCCAAGGAATGCAGTAAACCTGCAGTTGTGCATCGGAATCTAAACCTGGTTAGACATGATAGGCTCAAAACATAGACACTCAGAAAAGTCCGTCTTCTTGTACTTAAGTGGGCATTGTGCCACTTGTATTTAATTCCGATGCAGTGTCCGTGTTTCATCGTCAATGTGAAGGTGCAAGGGATGCAGTAAACCTGCAGTTGTGCATCGGAATCTAAAACTGGTAACACAGGATATGCTCTTACATAGACACTCAGAAAAGTCAGTCTTCTTGTACATAAGTCGGCATTGTGCCATTTGTATTTAATTCCGATAAAATTTCCGTGTTTCATCGTCAATGTGAAGTTCCAAGGGATGCAGTAACCCTGCAGTTGTGCATCGGAATGTAAAACTGGGTACACAGGATAGGCTCAAAACATAGACACTCAGAAATGTCAGTCTTCTTGTACTTAAGTGGGCATTGTGCCATTTGTATTTAATTCCGATGCAATTTCCGTGTTTCATCGTCAATGTGAAGGTCCAAGGGATGCAGTAAACCTGCAGTAGTGCATCGGAATCTAAAACTGGTTACACAGGATAGGCTCAAAGCATAGACACTCAGAAAAGTCCGTCTTCTTGTACTTAAGTGGGCATTGTGCCATTTGTATTTAATTCCGATGCAGTAACCGTGTTTCATCGACAATGTGAAGGTGCAAGGGATGCAGTAAACCTGCAGTTGTGCGTCGGAATCCAAAACTGGTTACACAGGATAGGCTCAAAACATAGACACTCAGAAAAGTCAGTCTTCTTTAACTTAAGTCTGCATTGTGCCATTTGTATTTAATTCCTATGCAATTTCCGTGTTTCATCGTCAATGTGAAGTTCCAAGGGATGCAGTAACCCTGCAGTTGTGCATCGGAATCTAAAACTGGTAACACAGGATATGCTTATACATAGGCAGTCTTCTTGTACTTAAGTCGGCATTGTGCCATTTGTATTTAATTCCGATGCAATTTCCGTGTTTCATCGTCAATGTGAAGATCCAAGGGATGCAGTAAAACTGAAGTTGTGCATCGGAATGTAAAACTGGTTACACAGGATAGGCTCAAAAGATAGACACTCACAAAAATCAGTCTTCTTGTACTTAAGTCGGCATTGTGCCATTTGTATATAATTCCGATGCAATCTCCGTGTTTCATCGTCAATGTAAAGGTCCAAGGGATGCAGTAAACCTGCAGTTGTGCATCGGAATCAAAAACTGGTTCCCCAGGATAGGCTCAAACATAGACACTCAGAAAAGTCAGCCTTCTTTAACTTAAGTCGGCATTGTGCCATTTGTATTTAATTCCGATGCAATTTCCGTGTTTCATCGTCAATGTGAAATTCCAAGGGATGCAGTATCCCTGCAGTTGTGCATCGGAATCAAAAACTGGTTACACAGGGTAGGCTCAAAACATAGACACTCAGAAAAGTCAGTCTTCTTGTACTTCAGTCGGAATTGTGCCATTTGTATTTAATTCAGATTCTATTTCCGTGTTTCATCGACAATGTGAAGGTGCAAGGGATGCAGTAAACCAGCAATTGTTCATCGGAATCTAAAAATGGTTACACAGGATAGGCTCAAAACATAAGCACTCAGAAAAGTCAGTCTTCTTGTAATTAAATCTGCATTGTGCCATTTGTATTTCATTCCGATGCAATTTCCGTGTTTCATCGTCAATGTGAAGGTCAAAGGGATGCAGTAAACCTGCAGTTGTGCATCGGAACCTAAAACGGATTACACAGAATAGGCTCAAAACATAGAGATTCAGATAAGTCAGTTTTCTTGTGCTTAAGTCGGCATTGTGCCAATTGTATTTAATTCCGATGCAATTTCCATCTTTCATCGTAAATGTGAAGGTACAAGGAATGCAGTAATCCTGCAGTTGTGCATCGGAATCTAAAACTGGATACACAGGATAGGCTCAAATCATAGACACTCAGAAAAGTCAGTCTTGTTGTACTTAAGTCGGCATTGTGTCATTTATATTTAATTCCGATGCAATTTCCGTGTTTCATCGTCAGTGAAAAGGTCCAAGGGATGCAGTAAACCTGCAGTTGTGCATCGGAATCTAAAACTGGTTACACATGATAGGCTCAAAACATATACATTCAGAAAAGTCAGTCTTCTTGTACTTATGTCGGAATTGTGCCATTTGTATTTATTTCCGATTCAATTTCCGTGTTTCATCGTCACTGAAAAGGTCCAAGGAATGCAGTATACCTGCAGTTGTGCATCGGAATCTAAAACTGGTTACACATGATAGGCTCAAAACATATACATTCAGAAAAGTCAGTCTTCTTGTACTTAAGTCGGAATTGTGCCAATTGTATTTAATTCCGATGCAATTTCCGTGTTTCATCGTCAATGTGAAGGTCCAAGGAATGCAGTATACCTGCAGTTGTGCATCGGAATCTGAAACTGGTTACCCAGGATAGGCTCAAAACATAGACAATCAGAAAAGTCAGTCTTCTTGTACTTAAGTCGGCATTGTGCCATTTGTATTTAATTCCGATGCAATTTCCGTGTTTCATCGACAGTGTGAAGGTCCAAGGGATGCAGTATCCCTGCAGTTGTGCATCGGAATGTAAAACTGGGTACACAGGATACGCTCAAAACATAGACACTAAGAAATGTCAGTCTTCTTGTACTTAAGTGGGCATTGTGCCATTTGTATTTGATTCCGATGCAATTTCCGTGTTTCATCGTCAATGTGAAGGTCCAAGGGATGCAGTAAACCTGCAGTAGTGCATCGGAATCAAAAACTGGTTACACAGGGTAGGCTCAAAACATAGACACTCAGAAAAGTCAGTCTTCTTGTACTTCAGTCGGCATTGTGCCATTGGTATTTAATTCAGATTCTATTTCCGTTTTTCATCGACAATGTGAAGGTGCAAGGGATGCAGTAAACCAGCAATTGTTCATCGGAATCTAAAAATGGTTACACAGGATAGGCTCAAAACATAAGCACTCAGAAAAGTCAGTCTTCTTGTAATTAAATCTGCATTGTGCCATTTGTATTTAATTCCGATGCAATTTCCGTGTTTCATCGTCAATGTGAAGGTCAAAGGGATGCAGTAAACCTGCAGTTGTGCATCGGAACCTAAAACGGATTACACAGAATAGGCTCAAAACATAGAGATTCAGATAAGTCAGTTCTCTTGTACTTAAGTCGGCATTGTGCCAATTGTATTTAATTACGATGCAATTTCCATCTTTCATCGTAAATGTGAAGGTACAAGGAATGCAGTAATCCTGCAGTTGTGCATCGGAATCTAAAACTGGTTACACATGATAGGCTCAAAACATATACATTCAGAAAAGTCAGTCTTCTTGTACTTAAGTCGGAATTGTGCCATTTGTATTTAATTCCGATGCAATTTCCGTGTTTCATCGTCAATGTGAAGGTCCAAGGAATGCAGTATACCTGCAGTTGTGCATCGGAACCTGAAACTGGTTACCCAGGATAGGCTCAAAACATAGACAATCAGAAAAGTCAGTCTTCTTGTACTTAGGTCGGCATTGTGTCATTTGTATTTAATTCCGATGCAATTTCCGTGTTTCATCGTCAATGTGAAGGTCCAAGGAATGCAGTATACCTGCAGTTGTGCATCGGAATCTGAAATTGGTTACCCAGGATAGGCTCAAAACATAGACAATCAGAAAAGTCAGTCTTCTTGTACTTAAGTCGACATTGTGCCATTTGTATTTAATTCCGATGCAATTTCCGTGTTTCATCGTCAGTGTGAAGGTCCAAGGGATGCAGTAAAGCTGCAGTTGAGCATCGGAATGTAAAACTGGTTACACAGGATAGGCTCAAAAGATAGACACTCACAAAAATCAGTCTTCTTGTACTTAAGTCGGCATTGTGCCATTTGTATATAATTCCGATGCAATCTCCGTGTTTCATCGTCAATGTGAAGGTCCAAGAGATGCAGTAAACCTGAAGTTGTGCATCGGAATCAAAAACTGGTTCCCCAGGATAGGCTCAAACATAGACACTCAGAAAAGTCAGTCTTCTTTAACTTAAGTCGGCATTGTGCCAATTGTAATTAATTCCGATGCAATTTCCGTGTTTCATCGTCAATGTGAAATTCCAAGGGATGCAGTATCACTGCAGTTGTGCATCGGAATGTAAAACTGGGTACACAGGATAGGCTCAAAACATAGACACTCAGAAATGTCAGTCTTCTTGTACTTAAGTGGGCATTGTGCCATTTGTATTTAATTCCGATGCAATTTCCATGTTTCATCGTCAATGTGAAGGTCCAAGGGATGCAGTAAACCTGCAGTAGTGCATCGGAATCAAAAACTGGTTACACAGGGTAGGCTCAAAACATAGACACTCAGAAAAGTCAGTCTTCTTGTACTTCAGTCGGCATTGTGCCATTTGTATTTAATTCAGATTCTATTTCCGTGTTTCATCGACAATGTGAAGGTGCAAGGGATGCAGTAAACCAGCAATTGTTCATCGGAATCTAAAAATGGTTACACAGGATAGGCTCAAAACATAAGCACTCAGAAAAGTCAGTCTTCTTGTAATTAAATCTGCATTGTGCCATTTGTATTTAATTCCGATGCAATTTCCGTGTTTCATCGTCAATGTGAAGGTCAAAGGGATGCAGTAAACCTGCAGTTGTGCATCGGAACCTAAAACGGATTACACAGAATAGGCTCAAAACATAGAGATTCAGATAAGTCAGTTTTCTTGTACTTAAGTCGGCATTGTGCCAATTGTATTTAATTACGATGCAATTTCCATCTTTCATCGTAAATGTGAAGGTACAAGGAATGCAGTAATCCTGCAGTTGTGCATCGGAATCTAAAACTGGTTACACAGGATAGGCTCAAAACATAGACACTCAGAAAAGTCAGTCTTCTTGTACTTAAGTCGGCATTGTGTCATTTATATTTAATTCCGATGCAATTTCCGTGTTTCATCGTCAGTGAAAAGGTCCAAGGGATGCAGTAAACCTGCAGTTGTGCATCGGAATCTAAAACTGGTTACACATGATAGGCTCAAAACATATACATTCAGAAAAGTCAGTCTTCTTGTACTTAAGTCGGAATTGTGCTATTTGTATTTAATTCCGATGCAATTTCCGTGTTTCATCGTCAATGTGAAGGTCCAAGGAATGCAGTATACCTGCAGTTGTGCATCGGAACCTGAAACTGGTTACCCAGGATAGGCTCAAAACATAGACAATCAGAAAAGTCAGTCTTCTTGTACTTAAGTCGGCATTGTGCCATTTGTATTTAATTCCGATGCAATTTCCGTGTTTCATCGTCAGTGTGAAGGTCCAAGGGATGCAGTAAACCTGCAGTAGTGCATCGGAATCAAAAACTGGTTACACAGGGTAGGCTCAAAACATAGACACTCAGAAAAGTCAGTCTTCTTGTACTTCAGTCGGCATTGTGCCATTTGTATTTAATTCAGATTCTATTTCCGTGTTTCATCGACAATGTGAAGGTGCAAGGGATGCAGTAAACCAGCAATTGTTCATCGGAATCTAAAAATGGTTACACAGGATAGGCTCAAAACATAAGCACTCAGAAAAGTCAGTCTTCTTGTAATTAAATCTGCATTGTGCCATTTGTATTTAATTCCGATGCAATTTACGTGTTTCATCGTCAATGTGAAGGTCAAAGGGATGCAGTAAACCTGCAGTTGTGCATCGGAACCTAAAACGGACTACACAGAATAGGCTCAAAACATAGAGATTCAGATAAGTCAGTTTTCTTGTGCTTAAGTCGGCATTGTGCCAATTGTATTTAATTCCGATGCAATTTCCATCTTTCATCGTAAATGTGAAGGTACAAGGAATGCAGTAATCCTGCAGTTGTGCATCAGAATCTAAAACTGGTAACACAGGATAGGCTCAAAACATAGACACTCAGAAAAGTCAGTCTTCTTGTACTTAAGTCGGCATTGTGTCATTTATATTTAATTCCGATGCAATGTCCGTGTTTCTTCGTCAATGTGAAGGTGCAAGGGATGCAGTAAACCTGCAGTTGTGCATCGGAATCTAAAACTGGTTACACATGATAGGCTCAAAACATAGACACTCAGAAAAGTCAGTCTTCTTGTACTTAAGACGGCATAGTGCAATATGCAGTTTCCGTTTTTCATCGTCAATGTGAAGGTCCAAGGGATGCAGTAAACCTGCAATTGTTCATCGGAATCTAAAAATGGTTACACAGGATAGGCTCAAAAGCATAAGCACTCAGAAAAGTCAGTCTTCTTGTACTTAAATCGGCATTGTGCCAATTGTATTTAATCCCGATGCAATTTCCGTCTTTCATCGTAAATGTGAAGGTACAAGGTATGCAGTAATCCTGCAGTTGTGCATCGGAATCTAAAACTGGTTACACACGATAGGCTCAAAACAAAGACACTCAGAAAAGTCAATCTTCTTGTACTTAAGTCAGCATTGTGCCATTTATATTTAATTCCGATGCAATTTCCGTGTTTCATCGTCAATGTAAAGGTCCAAGGAATGCAGTATACCTGCAGTTGTGCATCGGATTCTAAAACTGGTTACCCAGGATAGGCTCAAAACATAGACAATCAGAAAAGTCAGTCTTCTTGTACTTAGGACGGCATTGTGCCATTTGTATTTAATTCCGAAGCAGTGTCCGTGTCTCATCGTCAGTGTGAAGGTCCAAGGGATGCAGAAAACCTCCAGTTGTGCATCGGAATCTAAACCTGGTTAGACATGATAGCCTCAAAACATAGACACTCAGAAAAGTCCATCTTCTTGTAATTATGTGGGCATTGTGCCACTTGTATTTAATTCCGATGCAGTGTCCGTGTTTCATCGTCAATGCGAAGGTGCAAGGGATGCAGTAAACCTGCAGTTGTGCATCGGAATCTAAAACTGGTAACACAGGATATGCTTATACATAGACAGTCTTCTTGTACTTAAGTCGGCATTGTGCCATTTGTATTTAATTCCGATGCAATTTCCGTGTTTCATCGTCAGTGTGAAGGTCCAAGGAATGCAGTAAACCTGCAGTTGTGCATCGGAATCTAAACCTGGTTAGACATGATAGACTCAAAACATAGACACTCAGAAAAGTCCGTCTTCTTGTACTTAAGTGGGCTTTGTGCCACTTGTATTTAATTCCGATGCAGTGTCCGTGTTTAATCGTCAATGTGAAGGTGCAAGGGATGCAGTAAACCTGCAGTTGTGCATCGGAATTTAAAACTGGTAACACAGGATATGCTCTTACATAGACACTCAGAAAAGTCAGTCTTCTTGTACATAAGTCGGCATTGTGCCATTTGTATTTAATTCCGATGCAATTTCCGTGTTTCATCGTCAATGTGAAGTTCCAAGGGATGCAGTAACCCTGCAGTTGTGCATCGGAATGTAAAACTGGGTACACAGGATAGGCTCAAAACACAGACACTCAGAAATGTCAGTCTTCTTGTACTTAAGTGGGCATTGTGCCATTTGTATTTAATTCCGATGCAATTTCCGTGTTTCATCGTCAATGTGAAGGTCCAAGGGATGCAGTAAACCTGCAGTAGTGCATCGGAATCTAAAACTGGTTACACAGGATAGGCTCAAAGCATAGACACTCAGAAAAGTCCGTCTTCTTGTACTTAAGTGGGCATTGTGCCATTTGTATTTAATTCCGATGCAGTAACCGTGTTTCATCGACAATGTGAAGGTGCAAGGTATGCAGTAAACCTGCAGTTGTGCATCGGAATCCAAAACTGGTTACACAGGATAGGCTCAAAACATAGACACTCAGAAAAGTCAGTCTTCTTTAACTTAAGTCTGCATTGTGCCATTTGTATTTAATTCCTATGCAATTTCCGTGTTTCATCGTCAATGTGAAGTTCCAAGGGATGCAGTAACCCTGCAGTTGTGCATCGGAATCTAAATCTGGTAACACAGGATATGCTTATACATAGGCAGTCTTCTTGTACTTAGGTCGGCATTGTGCCATTTGTATTTAATTCCGATGCAATTTCCGTGTTTCATCGTCAATGTGAAGATCCAAGGGATGCAGTAAAACTGCAGTTGTGCATCGGAATGTAAAACTGGTTACACAGGATAGGCTCAAAAGATAGACACTCACAAAAATCAGTCTTCTTGTACTTAAGTCGGCATTGTGCCATTTGTATATAATTCCGATGCAATCTCCGTGTTTCATCGTCAATGTGAAGGTCCAAGGGATGCAGTAAACCTGCAGTTGTGCATCGGAATCAAAAACTGGTTCCCCAGGATAGGCTCAAACATAGACACTCAGAAAAGTCAGTCTTCTTTATCTTAAGTCGGCATTGTGTCATTTGTATTTAATTCCGATGCAATTTCCGTGTCTCATCGTCAGTGTGAAGGTCCAAGGGATGCAGAAAACCTGCAGTTGTGCATCGGAATCTAAACCTGGTTAGACATGATAGCCTCAAAACATAGACACTCAGAAAAGTCCGTCTTCTTGTACTTAAGACGGCAATGTGCCATATGCAGTTTCCGTGTTTCATCGTCAATGTGAAGGTCCAAGGGATGCAGTAAACCTGCAATTGTTCATCGGAATCTAAAAATGGTTACACAGGATAGGCTCAAAGCATAAGCACTGAGAAATGTCAGTCTTCTTGTACTTTAATCGGCATTGTGCCATTTGTTTTTAATTCCGATGCAATTTCCGTGTTTCAGCGCCAATGTGAAGGTCCAAGGGATGCAGTAAACCTGCAGTTGTGCATCGGAACCTAAAACTGGTTACACAGGATAGGCTCAAAACAAAGAGACTCAGATAAGTCAGTTTTCTTGTACTTAAGTCGGCATTGTGCCAATTGTATTTAATCCCGATGCAATTTCCGTCTTTCATCGTAAATGTGAAGGTACAAGGTATGCAGTAATCCTGCAGTTGTGCATCGGAATCTAAAACTGGTTACACACGATAGGCTCAAAACAAAGACACTCAGAAAAGTCAATCTTCTTGTACTTAAGTCAGCATTGTGCCATTTATATTTAATTCCGATGCAATTTCCGTGTTTCATCGTCAATGTAAAGGTCCAAGGAATGCAGTATACCTGCAGTTGTGCATCGGATTCTAAAACTGGTTACCCAGGATAGGCTCAAAACATAGACAATCAGAAAAGTCAGTCTTCTTGTACTTAGGACGGCATTGTGCCATTTGTATTTAATTGCGAAGCAGTGTCCGTGTCTCATCGTCAGTGTGAAGGTCCAAGGGATGCAGAAAACCTGCAGTTGTGCATCGGAATCTAAACCTGGTTAGACATGATAGCCTCAAAACATAGACACTCAGAAAAGTCCATCTTCTTGTAATTATGTGGGCATTGTGCCACTTGTATTTAATTCCGATGCAGTGTCCGTGTTTCATCGTCAATGCGAAGGTGCAAGGGATGCAGTAAACCTGGAGTTGTGCATCGGAATCTAAAACTGGTAACACAGGATATGCTTATACATAGACAGTCTTCTTGTACTTAAGTCGGCATTGTGCCATTTGTACTTAATTCCGATGCAATTTCCGTGTTTCATCGTCAGTGTGAAGGTCCAAGGAATGCAGTAAACCTGCAGTTGTGCATCGGAATCTAAACCTGGTTAGACATGATAGGCTCAAAACATAGACACTCAGAAAAGTCCGTCTTCTTGTACTTAAGTGGGCATTGTGCCACTTGTATTTAATTCCGATTCAGTGTCCGTGTTTCATCGTCAATGTGAAGGTGCAAGGGATGCAGTAAACCTGCAGTTGTGCATCGGAATCTAAAACTGGTAACACAGGATATGCTCTTACATAGACACTCAGAAAAGTCAGTCTTCTTGTACATAAGTCGGCATTGTGCCATTTGTATTTAATTCCGATGCAATTTCCGTGTTTCATCGTCAATGTGAAGTTCCAAGGGATGCAGTACCCCTGCAGTTGTGCATCGGAATGTAAAACTGGGTACACAGGATAGGCTCAAAACATAGACACTCAGAAATGTCAGTCTTCTTGTACTTAAGTGGGCATTGTGCCATTTGTATTTAATTCCGATGCAATTTCCGTGTTTCATCGTCAATGTGAAGGTCCAAGGGATGCAGTAAACCTGCAGTAGTGCATCGGAATCAAAAACTGGTTACACAGGGTAGGCTCAAAACATAGACACTCAGAAAAGTCAGTCTTCTTGTACTTCAGTCGGCATTGTGCCATTTGTATTTAATTCAGATTCTATTTCCGTGTTTCATCGACAATGTGAAGGTGCAAGGGATGCAGTAAACCAGCAATTGTTCATCGGAATCTAAAAATGGTTACACAGGATAGGCTCAAAACATAAGCACTCAGAAAAGTCAGTCTTCTTGTAATTAAATCTGCATTGTGCCATTTGTATTTAATTCCGATGCAATTTACGTGTTTCATCGTCAATGTGAAGGTCAAAGGGATGCAGTAAACCTGCAGTTGTGCATCGGAACCTAAAACGGACTACACAGAATAGGCTCAAAACATAGAGATTCAGATAAGTCAGTTTTCTTGTGCTTAAGTCGCCATTGTGCCAATTGTATTTAATTCCGATGCAATTTCCATCTTTCATCGTAAATGTGAAGGTACAAGGAATGCAGTAATCCTGCAGTTGTGCATCAGAATCTAAAACTGGTAACACAGGATAGGCTCAAAACATAGACACTCAGAAAAGTCAGTCTTCTTGTACTTAAGTCGGCATTGTGTCATTTATATTTAATTCCGATGCAATGTCCGTGTTTCTTCGTCAATGTGAAGGTGCAAGGGATGCAGTAAACCTGCAGTTGTGCATCGGAATCTAAAACTGGTTACACATGATAGGCTCAAAACATAGACACTCAGAAAAGTCAGTCTTCTTGTACTTAAGACGGCATAGTGCAATATGCAGTTTCCGTTTTTCATCGTCAATGTGAAGGTCCAAGGGATGCAGTAAACCTGCAATTGTTCATCGGAATCTAAAAATGGTTACACAGGATAGGCTCAAAAGCATAAGCACTCAGAAAAGTCAGTCTTCTTGTACTTAAATCGGCATTGTGCCATTTGTATTTAATTCCGATGCAATTTCCGTGTTTCATCGTCAATGTGAAGGTCCAAGGGATGCAGTAAACCTGCAGTAGTGCATCGGAATCAAAAACTGGTTACACAGGGTAGGCTCAAAACATAGACACTCAGAAAAGTCAGTCTTCTTGTACTTCAGTCGGCATTGTGCCATTTGTATTTAATTCTGATTCTATTTCCGTGTTTCATCGACAATGTGAAGGTGCAAGGGATGCAGTAAACCAGCAATTGTTCATCGGAATCTAAAAATGGTTACACAGGATAGGCTCAAAACATAAGCACTCAGAAAAGTCAGTCTTCTTGTAATTAAATCTGCATTGTGCCATTTGTATTTAATTCCGATGCAATTTACGTGTTTCATCGTCAATGTGAAGGTCAAAGGGACGCAGTAAACCTGCAGTTGTGCATCGGAACCTAAAACGGACTACACAGAATAGGCTCAAAACATAGAGATTCAGATAAGTCAGTTTTCTTGTGCTTAAGTCGGCATTGTGCCAATTGTATTTAATTCCGATGCAATTTCCATCTTTCATCGTAAATGTGAAGGTACAAGGAATGCAGTAATCCTGCAGTTGTGCATCAGAATCTAAAACTGGTAACACAGGATAGGCTCAAAACATAGACACTCAGAAAAGTCAGTCTTCTTGTACTTAAGTCGGCATTGTGTCATTTATATTTAATTCCGATGCAATGTCCGTGTTTCTTCGTCAATGTGAAGGTGCAAGGGATGCAGTAAACCTGCAGTTGTGCATCGGAATCTAAAACTGGTTACACATGATAGGCTCAAAACATAGACACTCAGAAAAGTCAGTCTTCTTGTACTTAAGACGGCATAGTGCAATATGCAGTTTCCGTTTTTCATCGTCAATGTGAAGGTCCAAGGGATGCAGTAAACCTGCAATTGTTCATCGGAATCTAAAAATGGTTACACAGGATAGGCTCAAAAGCATAAGCACTCAGAAAAGTCAGTCTTCTTGTACTTAAATCGGCATTGTGCCATTTGTATTTAATTCCGATGCAATTTCCGTGTCTCATCGTCAGTGTGAAGGTCCAAGGGATGCAGAAAACCTGCAGTTGTGCATCGGAATCTAAACCTGGTTAGACATGATAGCCTCAAAACATAGACACTCAGAAAAGTCCGTCTTCTTGTACTTAAGACGGCATTGTGCCATATGCAGTTTCCGTGTTTCATCGTCAATGTGAAGGTCCAAGGGATGCAGTAAACCTGCAATCGTTCATCGGAATCTAAAAATGGTTACACAGGATAGGCTCAAAGCATAAGCACTGAGAAATGTCAGTCTTCTTGTACTTAAATCGGCATTGTGCCATTTGTTTTTAATTCCGATGCAATTTCCGTGTTTCAGCGCCAATGTGAAGGTCCAAGGGATGCAGTAAACCTGCAGTTGTGCATCGGAACCTAAAACTGGTTACACAGGATAGGCTCAAAACAAAGAGACTCAGATAAGTCAGTTTTCTTGTACTTAAGTCGGCATTGTGCCAATTGTATTTAATCCCGATGCAATTTCCGTCTTTCATCGTAAATGTGAAAGTACAAGGTATGCAGTAATCCTGCAGTTGTGCATCGGAATCTAAAACTGGTTACACACGATAGGCTCAAAACAAAGACACTCAGAAAAGTCAATCTTCTTGTACTTAAGTCAGCATTGTGCCATTTATATTTAATTCCGATGCAATTTCCGTGTTTCATCGTCAATGTAAAGGTCCAAGGAATGCAGTATACCTGCAGTTGTGCATCGGATTCTAAAACTGGTTACCCAGGATAGGCTCAAAACATAGACAATCAGAAAAGTCAGTCTTCTTGTACTTAGGACGGCATTGTGCCATTTGTATTTAATTCCGAAGCAGTGTCCGTGTCTCATCGTCAGTGTGAAGGTCCAAGGGATGCAGAAAACCTGCAGTTGTGCATCGGAATCTAAACCTGGTTAGACATGATAGCCTCAAAACATAGACACTCAGAAAAGTCCATCTTCTTGTAATTATGTGGGCATTGTGCCACTTGTATTTAATTCCGATGCAGTGTCCGTGTTTCATCGTCAATGCGAAGGTGCAAGGGATGCAGTAAACCTGCAGTTGTGCATCGGAATCTAAAACTGGTAACACAGGATATGCTTATACATAGACAGTCTTCTTGTACTTAAGTCGGCATTGTGCCATTTGTATTTAATTCCGATGCAATTTCCGTGTTTCATCGTCAGTGTGAAGGTCCAAGGAATGCAGTAAACCTGCAGTTGTGCATCGGAATCTAAACCTGGTTAGACATGATAGGCTCAAAACATAGACACTCAGAAAAGTCCGTCTTCTTGTACTTAAGTGGGCTTTGTGCCACTTGTATTTAATTCCGATGCAGTGTCCGTGTTTAATCGTCAATGTGAAGGTGCAAGGGATGCAGTAAACCTGCAGTTGTGCATCGGAATCTAAAACTGGTAACACAGGATATGCTCTTACATAGACACTCAGAAAAGTCAGTCTTCTTGTACATAAGTCGGCATTGTGCCATTTGTATTTAATTCCGATGCAATTTCCGTGTTTCATCGTCAATGTGAAGTTCCAAGGGATGCAGTAACCCTGCAGTTGTGCATCCGAATGTAAAACTGGGTACACAGGATAGGCTCAAAACACAGACACTCAGAAATGTCAGTCTTCTTGTACTTAAGTGGGCATTGTGCCATTTGTATTTAATTCCGATGCAATTTCCGTGTTTCATCGTCAATGTGAAGGTCCAAGGGATGCAGTAAACCTGCAGTAGTGCATCGGAATCTAAAACTGGTTACACAGGATAGGCTCAAAGCATAGACACTCAGAAAAGTCCGTCTTCTTGTACTTAAGTGGGCATTGTGCCATTTGTATTTAATTCCGATGCAGTAACCGTGTTTCATCGACAATGTGAAGGTGCAAGGGATGCAGTAAACCTGCAGTTGTGCATCGGAATCCAAAACTGGTTACACAGGATAGGCTCAAAACATAGACACTCAGAAAAGTCAGTCTTCTTTAACTTAAGTCTGCATTGTGCCATTTGTATTTAATTCCTATGCAATTTCCGTGTTTCATCGTCAATGTGAAGTTCCAAGGGATGCAGTAACCCTGCAGTTGTGCATCGGAATCTAAATCTGGTAACACAGGATATGCTTATACATAGGCAGTCTTCTTGTACTTAAGTCGGCATTGTGCCATTTGTATTTAATTCCGATGCAATTTCCGTGTTTCATCGTCAATGTGAAGATCCAAGGGATGCAGTAAAACTGCAGTTGTGCATCGGAATGTAATACTGGTTACACAGGATAGGCTCAAAAGATAGACACTCACAAAAATCAGTCTTCTTGTACTTAAGTCGGCATTGTGCCATTTGTATATAATTCCGATGCAATCTCCGTGTTTCATCGTCAATGTGAAGGTCCAAGGGATGCAGTAAACCTGCAGTTGTGCATCGGAATCAAAAACTGGTTCCCCAGGATAGGCTCAAACATAGACACTCAGAAAAGTCAGTCTTCTTTATCTTAAGTCGGCATTGTGCCATTTGTATTTAATTCCGATGCAATTTCCGTGTCTCATCGTCAGTGTGAAATTCCAAGGGATGCAGTATCCCTGCAGTTGTGCATCGGAATCAAAAACTGGTTACACAGGGTAGGCTCAAAACATAGACACTCAGAAAAGTCAGTCTTCTTGTACTTCAGTCGGCATTGTGCCATTTGTATTTAATTCAGATTCTATTTCCGTGTTTCATCGACAATGTGAAGGTGCAAGGGATGCAGTAAACCAGCAATTGTTCATCGGAATCTAAAAATGGTTACACAGGATAGGCTCAAAACATAAGCACTCAGAAAAGTCAGTCTTCTTGTAATTAAATCTGCATTGTGCCATTTGTATTTCATTCCGATGCAATTTCCGTGTTTCATCGTCAATGTGAAGGTCAAAGGGATGCAGTAAACCTGCAGTTGTGCATCGGAACCTAAAACGGATTACACAGAATAGGCTCAAAACATAGAGATTCAGATAAGTCAGTTTTCTTGTGCTTAAGTCGGCATTGTGCCAATTGTATTTAATTCCGATGCAATTTCCATCTTTCATCGTAAATGTGAAGGTACAAGGAATGCAGTAATCCTGCAGTTGTGCATCGGAATCTAAAACTGAATACACAGGATAGGCTCAAAACATAGACACTCAGAAAAGTCAGTCTTGTTGTACTTAAGTCGGCATTGTGTCATTTATATTTAATTCCGATGCAATTTCCGTGTTTCATCGTCAGTGAAAAGGTCCAAGGGATGCAGTAAACCTGCAGTTGTGCATCGGAATCTAAAACTGGTTACACATGATAGGCTCAAAACATATACATTCAGAAAAGTCAGTCTTCTTGTACTATGTCGGAATTGTGCCATTTGTATTTATTTCCGATGCAATTTCCGTGTTTCATCGTCACTGAAAAGGTCCAAGGAATGCAGTATACCTGCAGTTGTGCATCGGAATCTAAAACTGGTTACACATGATAGGCTCAAAACATATACATTCAGAAAAGTCAGTCTTCTTGTACTTAAGTCGGAATTGTGCCAATTGTATTTAATTCCGATGCAATTTCCGTGTTTCATCGTCAATGTGAAGGTACAAGGAATGCAGTAATCCTGCAGTTGTGCATCGGAATCTAAAACTGGTTACACATGATAGGCTCAAAACATATACATTCAGAAAAGTCAGTCTTCTTGTACTTAAGTCGGAATTGTGCCATTTGTATTTAATTTCGATGCAATTTCCGTGTTTCATCGTCAATGTGAAGGTCCAAGGAATGCAGTATACCTGCAGTTGTGCATCGGAACCTGAAACTGGTTACCCAGGATAGGCTCAAAACATAGACAATCAGAAAAGTCAGTCTTCTTGTACTTAAGTCGGCATTGTGCCATTTGTATTTAATTCCGATGCAATTTCCGTGTTTCATCGTCAATGTGAAGGTCCAAGGAATGCAGTATACCTGCAGTTGTGCATCGGAATCTGAAATTGGTTACCCAGGATGAGCTCAAAACATAGACAATCAGAAAAGTCAGTCTTCTTGTACTTAAGTCGGCATTGTGCCATTTGTATTTAATTCCGATGCAATTTCCGTGTTTCATCGTCAGTGTGAAGGTCCAAGGGATGCAGTAAAGCTGCAGTTGAGCATCGGAATGTAAAACTGGTTACACAGGATAGGCTCAAAAGATAGACACTCACAAAAATCAGTCTTCTTTTACTTAAGTCGGCATTGTGCCATTTGTATATAATTCCGATGCAATCTCCGTGTTTCATCGTCAATGTGAAGGTCCAAGGGATGCAGTAAACCTGAAGTTGTGCATCGGAATCAAAAACTGGTTCCCCAGGATAGGCTCAAACATAGACACTCAGAAAAGTCAGTCTTCTTTAACTTAAGTCGGCATTGTGCCAATTGTAATTAATTCCTATGCAATTTCCGTGTTTCATCGTCAATGTGAAATTCCAAGGGATGCAGTATCACTGCAGTTGTGCATCGGAATGTAAAACTGGGTACACAGGATAGGCTCAAAACATAGACACTCAGAAATGTCAGTCTTCTTGTACTTAAGTGGGCATTGTGCCATTTGTATTTAATTCCGATGCAATTTCCGTGTTTCATCGTCAATGTGAAGGTCCAAGGGATGCAGTAAACCTGCAGTAGTGCATCGGAATCAAAAACTGGTTACACAGGGTAGGCTCAAAACATAGACACTCAGAAAAGTCAGTCTTCTTGTACTTCTGTCGGCATTGTGCCATTTGTATTTAATTCAGATTCTATTTCCGTGTTTCATCGACAATGTGAAGGTGCAAGGGATGCAGTAAACCAGCAATTGTTCATCGGAATCTAAAAATGGTTACACAGGATAGGCTCAAAACATAAGCACACAGAAAAGTCAGTCTTCTTGTACTTAAGTCGGAATTGTGCCATTTGTATTTAATTCCGATGCAATTTCCGTGTTTCATCGTCAATGTGAAGGTCAAAGGGATGCAGTAAACCTGCAGTTGTGCATCGGAACCTAAAACGGATTACACAGAATAGGCTCAAAACATAGAGATTCAGATAAGTCAGTTTTCTTGTACTTAAGTCGGCATTGTGCCAATTGTATTTAATTACGATGCAATTTCCATCTTTCATCGTAAATGTGAAGGTACAAGGAATGCAGTAATCCTGCAGTTGTGCATCGGAATCTAAAACTGGTTACACAGGATAGGCTCAAAACATAGACACTCAGAAAAGTCAGTCTTCTTGTACTTAAGTCGGCATTGTGTCATTTATATTTAATTCCGATGCAATTTCCGTGTTTCATCGTCAGTGAAAAGGTCCAAGGGATGCAGTAAACCTGCAGTTGTGCATCGGAATCTAAAACTGGTTACACATGATAGGCTCAAAACATATACATTCAGAAAAGTCAGTCTTCTTGTACTTAAGTCGGAATTGTGCCATTTGTATTTAATTCCGATGCAATTTCCGTGTTTCATCGTCAATGTGAAGGTCCAAGGAATGCAGTATACCTGCAGTTGTGCATCGGAACCTGAAACTGGTTACCCAGGATAGGCTCAAAACATAGACAATCAGAAAAGTCAGTCTTCTTGTACTTAAGTCGGCATTGTGCCATTTGTATTTAATTCCGATGCAATTTCCGTGTTTCATCGTCAGTGTGAAGGTCCAAGGGATGCAGTAAACCTGCAGTAGTGCATCGGAATCAAAAACTGGTTACACAGGGTAGGCTCAAAACATAGACACTCAGAAAAGTCAGTCTTCTTGTACTTCAGTCGGCATTGTGCCATTTGTATTTAATTCAGATTCTATTTCCGTGTTTCATCGACAATGTGAAGGTGCAAGGGATGCAGTAAACCAGCAATTGTTCATCGGAATCTAAAAATGGTTACACAGGATAGGCTCAAAACATAAGCACTCAGAAAAGTCAGTCTTCTTGTAATTAAATCTGCATTGTGCCATTTGTATTTAATTCCGATGCAATTTACGTGTTTCATCGTCAATGTGAAGGTCAAAGGGATGCAGTAAACCTGCAGTTGTGCATCGGAACCTAAAACGGACTACACAGAATAGGCTCAAAACATAGAGATTCAGATAAGTCAGTTTTCTTGTGCTTAAGTCGGCATTGTGCCAATTGTATTTAATTCCGATGCAATTTCCATCTTTCATCGTAAATGTGAAGGTACAAGGAATGCAGTAATCCTGCAGTTGTGCATCGGAATCTAAAACTGGTTACACAGGATAGGGTCAAAACATAGACACTCAGAAAAGTCAGTCTTCTTGCACTTAAGTCGGCATTGTGTCATTTATATTTAATTCCGATGCAATGTCCGTGTTTCGTCGTCAATGTGAAGGTGCAAGGGATGCAGTAAACCTGCAGTTGTGCATCGGAATCTAAAACTGGTTACACATGATAGGCTCAAAACATATACATTCAGAAAAGTCAGTCTTCTTGTACTTAAGTCGGAATTGTGCCATTTGTATTTAATTCCGATGCAATTTCCGTGTTTCATCGTCAATGTGAAGGTCCAAGGAATGCAGTATACCTGCCGTTGTGCATCGGAATCTTAAACTGGTTACCCAGGATAGGCTCAAAACATAGACAATCAGAAAAGTCAGTCTTCTTGTACTTAAGTCGGCATTGTGCCATTTGTATTTAATTCCGATGCAATTTCCGTGTTTCATCGTCAGTGTGAAGGTCCAAGGGATGCAGTAAACCTGCAGTTGTGCATCGGAATCTAAACCTGTTTAGACATGATAGGCTGAAAACATAGACACTCAGAAAAGTCCGTCTTCTTGTACTTAAGTCGGCATTGTGCCATTTGTATTTTATTCCGAAGCAGTGTCCGTGTTTCATCGACAGTGTGAAGGTGCAAGCGATGCAGTAAACCTGCAGTTGTGCATCGTAATCTTAAACTGGTTACACAGGATAGGCTCAAAACATAGACACTCAGAAAAGACAGTCTTCTTGTACTTAAGTCGGCATTGTGCCATATGTATTTAATTCCGATGCAATTTCCGTGTTTCATCGTCAATGTGAAGGTCCAAGGAATGCATTAACCTGCAGTTGTGCATCGGAATCAAAAATTGGTTTCACAGGATAGGCTCAAACCATAGACACTCAGAAAAGTCAGTCTTCTTGTACTTAAGACGGCATTGTGCAATATGCAGTTTCCGTTTTTCATCGTCAATGTGAAGGTCCAAGGGATGCAGTAAACCTGCAATTGTTCATCGGAATCTAAAAATGGTTACACAGGATAGGCTCAAAAGCATAAGCACTCAGAAAAGTCAGTCTTCTTGTACTTAAATCGGCATTGTGCCATTTGTATTTAATTCCGATGCAATTTCCGTGTCTCATCGTCAGTAAGAAGGTCCAAGGGATGCAGAAAACCTGCAGTTGTGCATCGGAATCTAAAACTGGTTACACATGATAGGCTCAAAACATATACATTCAGAAAAGTCAGTCTTCTTGTACTTAAGTCGGAATTGTGCCATTTGTATTTAATTCCGATGCAATTTCCGTGTTTCATCGTCAATGTGAAGGTCCAAGGAATGCAGTATACCTGCAGTTATGCATCGGAATCTGAAACTGGTGACCCAGGATAGGCTCAAAACATAGACAATCAGAAAAGTCAGTCTTCTTGTACTTAAGTCGGCATTGTGCCATTTGTATTTAATTCCGATGCAATTTCCGTGTTTCATCGTCAGTGTGAAGGTCCAAGGGATGCAGTAAACCTGCAGTTGTGCATCGGAATCTAAACCTGGTTAGACATGATAGGCTGAAAACATAGACACTCAGAAAAGTCCGTCTTCTTGTACTTAAGTCGGCATTGTGCCATTTGTATTTTATTCCGAAGCAGTGTCCGTGTTTCATCGACAGTGTGAAGGTGCAAGCGATGCAGTAAACCTGCAGTTGTGCATCGGAATCTAAAACTGGTTACACATGATAGGCTCAAAACATATAAAATCAGAAAAGTCAGACTTCTTGTACTTAAGTCGGAATTGTACCATTTGTATTTAATTCCGATGCAATTTCCGTGTTTCATCGACAATGTGAAGGTCCAAGGAATGCAGTATACCTGCAGTTGTGCATCGGATTCTAAAACTGGTTACCCAGGATAGGCTCAAAACATAGACAATCAGAAAAGTCAGTCTTCTTGTACTTAAGTCGGCGTTGTGCCATTTGTATTTAATTCCGATGCAATGTCCGTGTCTCATCGTCAGTGTGAAGGTCCAAGGGATGCAGAAAACCTGCAGTTGTGCATCGGAATCTAAACCTGGTTAGACATGATAGCCTCAAAACATAGACACTCAGAAAAGTCCGTCTTCTTGTAATTATGTGGGCATTGTGCCACTTGTATTTAATTCCGATGCAGTGTCCGTGTTTCATCGTCAATGCGAAGGTGCAAGGGATGCAGTAAACCTGCAGTTGTGCATCGGAATCTAAAACTGGTAACACAGGATATGCTCAAAACATAGAAAGTCTTCTTGTACTTAAGTCGGCATTGTGCCATTTGTATTTAATTCCGATGCAATTTCCGTGTTTCATCGTCAATGTGAAGTTCAAAGGGATGCAGTAACCCTGCAGTTGTGCATCGGAATGTAAAACTGGGTACACAGGATAGGCTCAAAACATAGACACTCAGAAATGTCAGTCTTCTTGTACTTAAGTGGGCATTGTGCCATTTGTATTTAATTCCGATGCAATTTCCGTGTTTCATCGTCAATGTGAAGGTCCAAGGGATGCAGTAAACCTGCAGTAGTGCATCGGAATCTAAAACTGGTTACACATGATAGGCTCAAAGCATAGACACTCAGAAAAGTCCGTCTTCTTGTACTTAACTGGGCATTGTGCCATTTGTATTTAATTCCGATGCAGTGTCCGTGTTTCATCGACAATGTGAAGGTGCAAGGGATGCAGTAAACCTGCAGTTGTGCATCGGAATCCAAAACTGGTTACACAGGATCGGCTCAAAACATAGACACTCAGAAAAGTCAGTCTTCTTTAACTTAAGTCGGCATTGTGCCATTTGTATTTAATTCCGATGCAATTTCCGTGTTTCATCGTCAATGTGAAGTTCCAAGGTATGCAGTAACCCTGCAGTTGTGCATCGGAATCTAAAACTGGTAACACAGGATATGCTTATACATAGACAGCCTTCTTGTACTTAAGTCGGCATTGTGCCATTTGTATTTAATTCCGATGCAATTTCCGTGTTTCATCGTCAATGTGAAGGTCCAAGGGATGCAGTAAAACTGCAGTTGTGCATCGGAATGTAAAACTGGTTACACAGGATAGGCTCAAAAGATAGACACTCACAAAAATCAGTCTTCTTGTACTTAAGTCGGCATTGTGCCATTTGTATATAATTCCGATGCAATCTCCGTGTTTCATCGTCAATGTGAAGGTCCAAGGGATGCAGTAAACCTGCAGTTGTGCATCGGAATCAAAAACTGGTTCCCCAGGATAGGCTCAAACATAGACACTCAGAAAAGTCAGTCTTCTTTATCTTAAGTCGGCATTGTGCCATTTGTATTTAATTCCGATGCATTTTCCGTGTCTCATCGTCAGTGTGAAGGTCCAAGGGATGCAGAAAACCTGCAGTTGTGCATCGGAATCTAAACCTGGTTAGACATGATAGCCTCAAAACATAGACACTCAGAAAAGTCCGTCTTCTTGTACTTAAGACGGCATTGTGCCATATGCAGTTTCCGTGTTTCATCGTCAATGTGAAGGTCCAAGGGATGCATTAAACCTGCAATTGTTCATCGGAATCTAAAAATGGTTACACAGGATAGGCTCAAAGCATAAGCACTGAGAAATGTCAGTCTTCTTGTACTTAAATCGGCATTGTGCCATTTGTTTTTAATTCCGATGCAATTTCCGTGTTTCAGCGCCAATGTGAAGGTCCAAGGGATGCAGTAAACCTGCAGTTGTGCATCGGAACCTAAAACTGGTTACACAGGATAGGCTCAAAACAAAGAGACTCAGATAAGTCAGTTTTCTTGTACTTAAGTCGGCATTGTGCCAATTGTATTTAATCCCGATGCAATTTCCGTCTTTCATCGTAAATGTGAAGGTACAAGGTATGCAGTAATCCTGCAGTTGTGCATCGGAATCTAAAACTGGTTACACACGATAGGCTCAAAACAAAGACACTCAGAAAAGTCAATCTTCTTGTACTTAAGTCAGCATTGTGCCATTTATATTTAATTCCGATGCAATTTCCGTGTTTCATCGTCAATGTAAAGGTCCAAGGAATGCAGTATACCTGCAGTTGTGCATCGGATTCTAAAACTGGTTACCCAGGATAGGCTCAAAACATAGACAATCAGAAAAGTCAGTCTTCTTGTACTTAGGACGGCATTGTGCCATTTGTATTTAATTCCGAAGCAGTGTCCGTGTCTCATCGTCAGTGTGAAGGTCCAAGGGATGCAGAAAACCTGCAGTTGTGCATCGGAATCTAAACCTGGTTAGACATGATAGCCTCAAAACATAGACACTCAGAAAAGTCCATCTTCTTGTAATTATGTGGGCATTGTGCCACTTGTATTTAATTCCGATGCAGTGTCCGTGTTTCATCGTCAATGCGAAGGTGCAAGGGATGCAGTAAACCTGCAGTTGTGCATCGGAATCTAAAACTGGTAACACAGGATATGCTTATACATAGACAGTCTTCTTGTACTTAAGTCGGCATTGTGCCATTTGTACTTAATTCCGATGCAATTTCCGTGTTTCATCGTCAGTGTGAAGGTCCAAGGAATGCAGTAAACCTGCAGTTGTGCATCGGAATCTAAACCTGGTTAGACATGATAGGCTCAAAACATAGACACTCAGAAAAGTCCGTCTTCTTGTACTTAAGTGGGCATTGTGCCACTTGTATTTAATTCCGATTCAGTGTCCGTGTTTCATCGTCAATGTGAAGGTGCAAGGGATGCAGTAAACCTGCAGTTGTGCATCGGAATCTAAAACTGGTAACACAGGATATGCTCTTACATAGACACTCAGAAAAGTCAGTCTTCTTGTACATAAGTCGGCATTGTGCCATTTGTATTTAATTCCGATGCAATTTCCGTGTTTCATCGTCAATGTGAAGTTCCAAGGGATGCAGTAACCCTGCAGTTGTGCATCGGAATGTAAAACTGGGTACACAGGATAGGCTCAAAACATAGACACTCAGAAATGTCAGTCTTCTTGTACTTAAGTGGGCATTGTGCCATTTGTATTTAATTCCGATGCAATTTCCGTGTTTCATCGTCAATGTGAAGGTCCAAGGGATGCAGTAAACCTGCAGTAGTGCATCGGAATCTAAATCTGGTTACACAGGATAGGCTCAAAGCATAGACACTCAGAAAAGTCCGTCTTCTTGTACTTAAGTGGGCATTGTGCCATTTGTATTTAATTCCGATGCAGTAACCGTGTTTCATCGACAATGTGAAGGTGCAAGGGATGCAGTAAACCTGCAGTTGTGCATCGGAATCCAAAACTGGTTACACAGGATAGGCTCAAAACATAGACACTCAGAAAAGTCAGTCTTCTTTAACTTAAGTCTGCATTGTGCCATTTGTATTTAATTCCTATGCAATTTCCGTGTTTCATCGTCAATGTGAAGTTCCAAGGGATGCAGTAACCCTGCAGTTGTGCATCGGAATCTAAAACTGGTAACACAGGATATGCTTATACATAGGCAGTCTTCTTGTACTTAAGTCGGCATTGTGCCATTTGTATTTAATTCCGATGCAATTTCCGTGTTTCATCGTCAGTGAAAAGGTCCAAGGGATGCAGTAAACCTGCAGTTGTGCATCGGAATCTAAAACTGGTTACACATGATAGGCTCAAAACATATACATTCAGAAAAGTCAGTCTTCTTGTACTTATGTCGGAATTGTGCCATTTGTATTTATTTCCGATGCAATTTCCGTGTTTCATCGTCACTGAAAAGGTCCAAGGAATGCAGTATACCTGCAGTTGTGCATCGGAATCTAAAACTGGTTACACATGATAGGCTCAAAACATATACATTCAGAAAAGTCAGTCTTCTTGTACTTAAGTCGGAATTGTGCCAATTGTATTTAATTCCGATGCAATTTCCGTGTTTCATCGTCAATGTGAAGGTACAAGGAATGCAGTAATCCTGCAGTTGTGCATCGGAATCTAAAACTGGTTACACATGATAGGCTCAAAACATATACATTCAGAAAAGTCAGTCTTCTTGTACTTAAGTCGGAATTGTGCCATTTGTATTTAATTCCGATGCAATTTCCGTGTTTCATCGTCAATGTGAAGGTCCAAGGAATGCAGTATACCTGCAGTTGTGCATCGGAACCTGAAACTGGTTACCCAGGATAGGCTCAAAACATAGACAATCAGAAAAGTCAGTCTTCTTGTACTTAAGTCGGCATTGTGCCATTTGTATTTAATTCCGATGCAATTTCCGTGTTTCATCGTCAATGTGAAGGTCCAAGGAATGCAGTATACCTGCAGTTGTGCATCGGAATCTGAAATTGGTTACCCAGGATAGGCTCAAAACATAGACAATCAGAAAAGTCAGTCTTCTTGTACTTAAGTCGGCATTGTGCCATTTGTATTTAATTCCGATGCAATTTCCGTGTTTCATCGTCAATGTGAAGGTCCAAGGGATGCAGTAAACCTGCAGTAGTGCATCGGAATCAAAAACTGGTTACACAGGGTAGGCTCAAAACATAGACACTCAGAAAAGTCAGTCTTCTTGTACTTCAGTCGGCATTGTGCCATTTGTATTTAATTCAGATTCTATTTCCGTGTTTCATCGACAATGTGAAGGTGCAAGGGATGCAGTAAACCAGCAATTGTTCATCGGAATCTAAAAATGGTTACACAGGATAGGCTCAAAACATAAGCACACAGAAAAGTCAGTCTTCTTGTAATTAAATCTGCATTGTGCCATTTGTATTTAATTCCGATGCAATTTCCGTGTTTCATCGTCAATGTGAAGGTCAAAGGGATGCAGTAAACCTGCAGTTGTGCATCGGAACCTAAAACGGATTACACAGAATAGGCTCAAAACATAGAGATTCAGATAAGTCAGTTTTCTTGTATTTAAGTCGGCATTGTGCCAATTGTATTTAATTACGATGCAATTTCCATCTTTCATCGTAAATGTGAAGGTACAAGGAATGCAGTAATCCTGCAGTTGTGCATCGGAATCTAAAACTGGTTACACAGGATAGGCTCAAAACATAGACACTCAGAAAAGTCAGTCTTCTTGTACTTAAGTCGGCATTGTGTCATTTATATTTAATTCCGATGCAATTTCCGTGTTTCATCGTCAGTGAAAAGGTCCAAGGGATGCAGTAAACCTGCAGTTGTGCATCGGAACCTGAAACTGGTTACCCAGGATAGGCTCAAAACATAGACAATCAGAAAAGTCAGTCTTCTTGTACTTAAGTCGGCATTGTGCCATTTGTATTTAATTCCGATGCAATTTCCGTGTTTCATCGTCAGTGTGAAGGTCCAAGGGATGCAGTAAACCTGCAGTAGTGCATCGGAATCAAAAACTGGTTACACAGGGTAGGCTCAAAACATAGACACTCAGAAAAGTCAGTCTTCTTGTACTTCAGTCGGCATTGTGCCATTTGTATTTAATTCAGATTCTATTTCCGTGTTTCATCGACAATGTGAAGGTGCAAGGGATGCAGTAAACCAGCAATTGTTCATCGGAATCTAAAAATGGTTACACAGGATAGGCTCAAAACATAAGCACTCAGAAAAGTCAGTCTTCTTGTAATTAAATCTGCATTGTGCCATTTGTATTTAATTCCGATGCAATTTACGTGTTTCATCGTCAATGTGAAGGTCAAAGGGATGCAGTAAACCTGCAGTTGTGCATCGGAACCTAAAACGGACTACACAGAATAGGCTCAAAACATAGAGATTCAGATAAGTCAGTTTTCTTGTGCTTAAGTCGGCATTGTGCCAATTGTATTTAATTCCGATGCAATTTCCATCTTTCATCGTAAATGTGAAGGTACAAGGAATGCAGTAATCCTGCAGTTGTGCATCGGAATCTAAAACTGGTTACACAGGATAGGGTCAAAACATAGACACTCAGAAAAGTCAGTCTTCTTGCACCTAAGTCGGCATTGTGTCATTTATGTTTCATTCCGATGCAATGTCCGTGTTTCGTCGTCAATGTGAAGGTGCAAGGGATGCAGTAAACCTGCAGTTGTGCATCGGAATCTAAAACTGGTTACACATGATAGGCTCAAAACATATACATTCAGAAAAGTCAGTCTTCTTGTACTTAAGTCGGAATTGTGCCATTTGTATTTAATTCCGATGCAATTTCCGTGTTTCATCGTCAATGTGAAGGTCCAAGGAATGCAGTATACCTGCCGTTGTGCATCGGAATCTTAAACTGGTTACCCAGGATAGGCTCAAAACATAGACAGTCAGAAAAGTCAGTCTTCTTGTACTTAAGTCGGCATTGTGCCATTTGTATTTAATTCCGATGCAATTTCCGTGTTTCATCGTCAGTGTGAAGGTCCAAGGGATGCAGTAAACCTGCAGTTGTGCATCGGAATCTAAACCTGTTTAGACATGATAGGCTGAAAACATAGACACTCAGAAAAGTCCGTCTTCTTGTACTTAAGTCGGCATTGTGCCATTTGTATTTTATTCCGAAGCAGTGTCCGTGTTTCATCGACAGTGTGAAGGTGCAAGCGATGCAGTAAACCTGCAGTTGTGCATCGTAATCTTAAACTGGTTACACAGGATAGGCTCAAAACATAGACACTCAGAAAAGACAGTCTTCTTGTACTTAAGTCGGCATTGTGCCATATGTATTTAATTCCGATGCAATTTCCGTGTTTCATCGTCAATGTGAAGGTCCAAGGAATGCATTAACCTGCAGTTGTGCATCGGAATCAAAAATTGGTTTCACAGGATAGGCTCAAACCATAGACACTCAGAAAAGTCAGTCTTCTTGTACTTAAGACGGCATTGTGCAATATGCAGTTTCCGTTTTTCATCGTCAATGTGAAGGTCCAAGGGATGCAGTAAACCTGCAATTGTTCATCGGAATCTAAAAATGGTTACACAGGATAGGCTCAAAAGCATAAGCACTCAGAAAAGTCAGTCTTCTTGTACTTAAATCGGCATTGTGCCATTTGTATTTAATTCCGATGCAATTTCCGTGTCTCATCGTCAGTGTGAAGGTCCAAGGGATGCAGAAAACCTGCAGTTGTGCATCGGAATCTAAAACTGGTTACACATGATAGGCTCAAAACATATACATTCAGAAAAGTCAGTCTTCTTGTACTTAAGTCGGAATTGTGCCATTTGTATTTAATTCCGATGCAATTTCCGTGTTTCATCGTCAATGTGAAGGTCCAAGGAATGCAGTATACCTGCAGTTATGCATCGGAATCTGAAACTGGTGACCCAGGATAGGCTCAAAACATAGACAATCAGAAAAGTCAGTCTTCTTGTACTTAAGTCGGCATTGTGCCATTTGTATTTAATTCCGATGCAATTTCCGTGTTTCATCGTCAGTGTGAAGGTCCAAGGGATGCAGTAAACCTGCAGTTGTGCATCGGAATCTAAACCTGGTTAGACATGATAGGCTGAAAACATAGACACTCAGAAAAGTCCGTCTTCTTGTACTTAAGTCGGCATTGTGCCATTTGTATTTTATTCCGAAGCAGTGTCCGTGTTTCATCGACAGTGTGAAGGTGCAAGCGATGCAGTAAACCTGCAGTTGTGCATCGGAATCTAAAACTGGTTACACATGATAGGCTCAAAACATATAAAATCAGAAAAGTCAGACTTCTTGTACTTAAGTCGGAATTGTACCATTTGTATTTAATTCCGATGCAATTTCCGTGTTTCATCGTCAATGTGAAGGTCCAAGGAATGCAGTATACCTGCAGTTGTGCATCGGAATCTAAAACTGGTTACCCAGGATAGGCTCAAAACATAGACAATCAGAAAAGTCAGTCTTCTTGTACTTAAGTCGGCGTTGTGCCATTTGTATTTAATTCCGATGCAATGTCCGTGTCTCATCGTCAGTGTGAAGGTCCAAGGGATGCAGAAAACCTGCAGTTGTGCATCGGAATCTAAACCTGGTTAGACATGATAGCCTCAAAACATAGACACTCAGAAAAGTCCGTCTTCTTGTAATTATGTGGGCATTGTGCCACTTGTATTTAATTCCGATGCAGTGTCCGTGTTTCATCGTCAATGCGAAGGTGCAAGGGATGCAGTAAACCTGCAGTTGTGCATCGGAATCTAAAACTGGTAACACAGGATATGCTCATACATAGACAGTCTTCTTGTACTTAAGTCGGCATTGTGCCATTTGTATTTAATTCCGATGCAATTTCCGTGTTTCATCGTCAATGTGAAGTTCCAAGGGATGCAGTAACCCTGCAGTTGTGCATCGGAATGTAAAACTGGGTACACAGGATAGGCTCAAAACATAGACACTCAGAAATGTCAGTCTTCTTGTACTTAAGTGGGCATTGTGCCATTTGTATTTAATTCCGATGCAATTTCCGTGTTTCATCGTCAATGTGAAGGTCCAAGGGATGCAGTAAACCTGCAGTAGTGCATCGGAATCTAAAACTGGTTACACATGATAGGCTCAAAGCATAGACACTCAGAAAAGTCCGTCTTCTTGTACTTAACTGGGCATTGTGCCATTTGTATTTAATTCCGATGCAGTGTCCGTGTTTCATCGACAATGTGAAGGTGCAAGGGATGCAGTAAACCTGCAGTTGTGCATCGGAATCCAAAACTGGTTACACAGGATCGGCTCAAAACATAGACACTCAGAAAAGTCAGTCTTCTTTAACTTAAGTCGGCATTGTGCCATTTGTATTTAATTCCGATGCAATTTCCGTGTTTCATCGTCAATGTGAAGTTCCAAGGTATGCAGTAACCCTGCAGTTGTGCATCGGAATCTAAAAGTGGTAACACAGGATATGCTTATACATAGACAGCCTTCTTGTACTTAAGTCGGCATTGTGCCATTTGTATTTAATTCCGATGCAATTTCCGTGTTTCATCGTCAATGTGAAGGTCCAAGGGATGCAGTAAAACTGCAGTTGTGCATCGGAATGTAAAACTGGTTACACAGGATAGGCTCAAAAGATAGACACTCACAAAAATCAGTCTTCTTGTACTTAAGTCGGCATTGTGCCATTTGTATATAATTCCGATGCAATCTCCGTGTTTCATCGTCAATGTGAAGATCCAAGGGATGCAGTAAACCTGCAGTTGTGCATCGGAATCTAAAACTGGTTACACATGATAGGCTCAAAACATATACATTCAGAAAAGTCAGTCTTCTTGTACTTAAGTCGGAATTGTGCCATTTGTATTTAATTCCGATGCAATTTCCGTGTTTCATCGTCAATGTGAAGGTCCAAGGAATGCAGTATACCTGCAGTTGTGCATCGGAATCTGAAACTGGTTACCCAGGATAGGCTCAAAATATAGACAATCAGAAAAGTCAGTCTTCTTGTACTTAAGTCGGCATTGTGCCATTTGTATTTAATTCCGATGCAATTTCCGTGTTTCATCGTCAGTGTGAAGGTCCAAGGGATGCAGTAAACCTGCAGTTGTGCATCGGAATCTAAACCTGTTTAGACATGATAGGCTGAAAACATAGACACTCAGAAAAGTCCGTCTTCTTGTACTTAAGTCGGCATTGTGCCATTTGTATTTTATTCCGAAGCAGTGTCCGTGTTTCATCGACAGTGTGAAGGTGCAAGCGATGCAGTAAACCTGCAGTTGTGCATCGGAATCTTAAACTGGTTACACAGGATAGGCTCAAAACATAGACACTCAGAAAAGACAGTCTTCTTGTACTTAAGTCGGCATTGTGCCATATGTATTTAATTCCGATGCAATTTCCGTGTCTCATCGTCAGTGTGAAGGTCCAAGGGATGCAGAAAACCTGCAGTTGTGTATCGGAATCTAAAACTGGTTACACATGATAGGCTCAAAACATATACATTCAGAAAAGTCAGTCTTCTTGTAGTTAAGTCGGAATTGTGCCATTTGTATTTAATTCTTGATGCAATTTCCGTGTTTCATCGTCAATGTGAAGGTCCAAGGAATGCAGTATACCTGCAGTTGTGCATCGGAATCTGAAACTGGTTACCCAGGATAGTCTCAAAACATAGACAATCAGAAAAGTCAGTCTTCTTGTACTTATGTCGGCATTGTGCCATTTGTATTTAATTCCGATGCAATTTCCGTGTTTCATCGTCAGTGTGAAGGTCCAAGGGATGCAGTAAACCTGCAGTTGTGCATCGGAATCCAAACCTGGTTAGACATGATAGGCTGAAAACATAGACACTCAGAAAAGTGCGTCTTCTTGTACTTAAGTCGGCATTGTGCCATTTGTATTTTATTCCGAAGCAGTGTCCGTGTTTCATCGACAGTGTGAAGGTGCAAGCGATGCAGTAAACCTGCAGTTGTGCATCGGAATCTAAAACTGGTTACACATGATAGGCTCAAAACATATAAAATCAGAAAAGTCAGACTTCTTGTACTTAAGTCGGAATTGTACCATTTGTATTTAATTCCGATGCAATTTCCGTGTTTCATCGTCAATGTGAAGGTCCAAGGAATGCAGTATACCGGCAGTTGTGCATCGGATTCTAAAACTGGTTACCCAGGATAGGCTCAAAACATAGACAATCAGAAAAGTCAGTCTTCTTGTACTTAAGTCGGCATTGTGCCATTTGTATTTAATTCCGATGCAATTTCCGTGTCTCATCGTCAGTGTGAAGGTCCAAGGTATGCAGAAAACCTGCAGTTGTGCATCGGAATCTAAACCTGGTTAGACATGATAGCCTCAAAACATAGACACTCAGAAAAGTCAGTCTTCTTGTACATAAGTCGGCATTGGGCCATTTGTATTTAATTCCGATGCAATTTCCGTGTTTCATCGTCAATGTGAAGTTCCAAGGGATGCAGTAACCCTGCAGTTGTGCATCGGAATGTAAAACTGGGTACACAGGATAGGCTCAAAACATAGACACTCAGAAATGTCAGTCTTCTTGTACTTAAGTGGGCATTGTGCCATTTGTATTTAATTCCGATGCAATTTCCGTGTTTCATCGTCAATGTGAAGGTCCAAGGGATGCAGTAAACCTGCAGTAGTGCATCGGAATCTAAAACTGGTTACACAGGATAGGCTCAAAGCATAGACACTCAGAAAAGTCCGTCTTCTTGTACTTAAGTGGGCATTGTGCCATTTGTATTTAATTCCGATGCAGTGTCCGTGTTTCATCGACAATGTGAAGGTGCAAGGGATGCAGTAAACCTGCAGTTGTGCATCGGAATCCAAAACTGGTTACACAGGATAGGCTCAAAACATAGACACTCAGAAAAGTCAGTCTTCTTTAACTTAAGTCGGCATTGTGCCATTTGTATTTAATTCCGATGCAATTTCCGTGTTTCATCGTCAATGTGAAGTTCCAAGGTATACAGTAACCCTGCAGTTGTGCATCGGAATCTAAAACTGGTAACACAGGATATGCTTATACATAGACAGCCTTCTTGTACTTAAGTCGGCATTGTGCCATTTGTATTTAATTCCGATGCAATTTCCGTGTTTCATCGTCAATGTGAAGGTCCAAGGGATGCAGTAAAACTGCAGTTGTGCATCGGAATGTAAAACTGGTTACACAGGATAGCCTCAAAAGATAGACACTCACAAAAATCAGTCTTCTTGTACTTAAGTCGGCATTGTGCCATTTGTATATAATTCCGATGCAATCTCCGTGTTTCATCGTCAATGTGAAGGTCCAAGGGATGCAGTAAACCTGCAGTTTTGCATCGGAATCAAAAACTGGTTCCCCAGGATAGGCTCAAACATAGACACTCAGAAAAGTCAGTCTTCTTGTACTTCAGTCGGCATTGTGCCATTTGTATTTAATTCAGATTCTATTTCCGTGTTTCATCGACAATGTGAAGGTGCAAGGGATGCAGTAAACCAGCAATTGTTCATCGGAATCTAAAAATGGTTACACAGGATAGGCTCAAAACATAAGCACTCAGAAAAGTCAGTCTTCTTGTAAATAAATCTGCATTGTGCCATTTGTATTTAATTCCGATGCAATTTCCGTGTTTCATCGTCAATGTGAAGGTCAAAGGGATGCAGTAAACCTGCAGTTGTGCATCGGAACCTAAAACGGATTACACAGAATAGGCTCAAAACATAGAGATTCAGATAAGTCAGTTTTCTTGTGCTTAAGTCGGCATTGTGCCAATTGTATTTAATTCCAATGCAATTTCCATCTTTCATCGTAAATGTGAAGGTACAAGGAATGCAGTAATCCTGCAGTTGTGCATCGGAATCTAAAACTGGTTACACAGGATAGCCTCAAAACATAGACACTCAGAAAAGTCAGTCTTCTTGTACTTAAGTCGGCATTGTGTCATTTATATTTAATTCCGATGCAATTTCCGTGTTTCATCGTCAGTGAAAAGGTCCAAGGGATGCAGTAAACCTGCAGTTGTGCATCGGAATCTAAAACTGGTTACACATGATAGGCTCAAAACATATACATTCAGAAAAGTCAGTCTTCTTGTACTTAAGTCGGAATTGTGCCATTTGTATTTAATTCCGATGCAATTTCCGTGTTTCATCGTCAATGTGAAGGTCCAAGGAATGCAGTATACCAGCAGTTGTGCATCGGATTCTAAAACTGGTTACCCAGGATAGGCTCAAAACATAGACAATCAGAAAAGTCAGTCTTCTTGTACTTAAGTCGGCATTGTGCCATTTGTATTTAATTCCGATGCAATTTCCGTGTCTCATCGTCAGTGTGAAGGTCCAAGGTATGCAGAAAACCTGCAGTTGTGCATCGGAATCTAAACCTGGTTAGACATGATAGCCTCAAAACATAGACACTCAGAAAAGTCAGTCTTCTTGTACATAAGTCGGCATTGGGCCATTTGTATTTAATTCCGATGCAATTTCCGTGTTTCATCGTCAATGTGAAGTTCCAAGGGATGCAGTAACCCTGCAGTTGTGCATCGGAATGTAAAACTGGGTACACAGGATAGGCTCAAAACATAGACACTCAGAAATGTCAGTCTTCTTGTACTTAAGTGGGCATTGTGCCATTTGTATTTAATTCCGATGCAATTTCCGTGTTTCATCGTCAATGTGAAGGTCCAAGGGATGCAGTAAACCTGCAGTAGTGCATCGGAATCTAAAACTGGTTACACAGGATAGGCTCAAAGCATAGACACTCAGAAAAGTCCGTCTTCTTGTACTTAAGTGGGCATTGTGCCATTTGTATTTAATTCCGATGCAGTGTCCGTGTTTCATCGACAATGTGAAGGTGCAAGGGATGCAGTAAACCTGCAGTTGTGCATCGGAATCCAAAACTGGTTACACAGGATAGGCTCAAAACATAGACACTCAGAAAAGTCAGTCTTCTTTAACTTAAGTCGGCATTGTGCCATTTGTATTTAATTCCGATGCAATTTCCGTGTTTCATCGTCAATGTGAAGTTCCAAGGTATACAGTAACCCTGCAGTTGTGCATCGGAATCTAAAACTGGTAACACAGGATATGCTTATACATAGACAGCCTTCTTGTACTTAAGTCGGCATTGTGCCATTTGTATCTAATTCCGATGCAATTTCCGTGTTTCATCGTCAATGTGAAGGTCCAAGGGATGCAGTAAAACTGCAGTTGTGCATCGGAATGTAAAACTGGTTACACAGGATAGCCTCAAAAGATAGACACTCACAAAAATCAGTCTTCTTGTACTTAAGTCGGCATTGTGCCATTTGTATATAATTCCGATGCAATCTCCGTGTTTCATCGTCAATGTGAAGGTCCAAGGGATGCAGTAAACCTGCAGTTGTGCATCGGAATCAAAAACTGGTTCCCCAGGATAGGCTCAAACATAGACACTCAGAAAAGTCAGTCTTCTTTAACTTAAGTCGGCATTGTGCCATTTGTATTTAATTCCGATGCAATTTCCGTGTTTCATCGTCAATGTGAAATTCCAAGGGATGCAGTATCCCTGCAGTTGTGCATCGGAATGTAAAACTGGGTACACAGGATAGGCTCAAAACATAGACACTCAGAAATGTCAGTCTTCTTGTACTTAAGTGGGCATTGTGCCATTTGTATTTAATTCCGATGCAATTTCCGTGTTTCATCGTCAATGTGAAGGTCCAAGGGATGCAGTGAACCTGCAGTAGTGCATCGGAATCAAAAACTGGTTACACAGGGTAGGCTCAAAACATAGACACTCAGAAAAGTCAGTCTTCTTGTACTTCAGTCGGCATTGTGCCATTTGTATTTAATTCAGATTCTATTTCCGTGTTTCATCGACAATGTGAAGGTGCAAGGGATGCAGTAAACCAGCAATTGTTCATCGGAATCTAAAAATGGTTACACAGGATAGGCTCAAAACATAAGCACTCAGAAAAATCAGTCTTCTTGTAAATAAATCTGCATTGTGCCATTTGTATTTAATTCCGATGCAATTTCCGTGTTTCATCGTCAATGTGAAGGTCAAAGGGATGCAGTAAACCTGCAGTTGTGCATCGGAACCTAAAACGGATTACACAGAATAGGCTCAAAACATAGAGATTCAGATAAGTCAGTTTTCTTGTGCTTAAGTCGGCATTGTGCCAATTGTATTTAATTCCAATGCAATTTCCATCTTTCATCGTAAATGTGAAGGTACAAGGAATGCAGTAATCCTGCAGTTGTGCATCGGAATCTAAAACTGGTTACACAGGATAGGCTCAAAACATAGACACTCAGAAAAGTCAGTCTTCTTGTACTTAAGTCGGCATTGTGTCATTTATATTTAATTCCGATGCAATTTCCGTGTTTCATCGTCAGTGAAAAGGTCCAAGGGATGCAGTAAACCTGCAGTTGTGCATCGGAATCTAAAACTGGTTACACATGATAGGCTCAAAACATATACATTCAGAAAAGTCAGTCTTCTTGTACTTAAGTCGGAATTGTGCCATTTGTATTTAATTCCGATGCAATTTCCGTGTTTCATCGTCAATGTGAAGGTCCAAGGAATGCAGTATACCGGCAGTTGTGCATCGGATTCTAAAACTGGTTACCCAGGATAGGCTCAAAACATAGACAATCAGAAAAGTCAGTCTTCTTGTACTTAAGTCGGCATTGTGCCATTTGTATTTAATTCCGATGCAATTTCCGTGTCTCATCGTCAGTGTGAAGGTCCAAGGTATGCAGAAAACCTGCAGTTGTGCATCGGAATCTAAACCTGGTTAGACATGATAGCCTCAAAACATAGACACTCAGAAAAGTCAGTCTTCTTGTACATAAGTCGGCATTGGGCCATTTGTATTTAATTCCGATGCAATTTCCGTGTTTCATCGTCAATGTGAAGTTCCAAGGGATGCAGTAACCCTGCAGTTGTGCATCGGAATGTAAAACTGGGTACACAGGATAGGCTCAAAACATAGACACTCAGAAATGTCAGTCTTCTTGTACTTAAGTGGGCATTGTGCCATTTTTTTTAATTCCGATGCAATTTCCGTGTTTCATCGTCAATGTGAAGGTCCAAGGGATGCAGTAAACCTGCAGTAGTGCATTGGAATCTAAAACTGGTTACACAGGATAGGCTCAAAGCATAGACACTCAGAAAAGTCCGTCTTCTTGTACTTAAGTGGGCATTGTGCCATTTGTATTTAATTCCGATGCAGTGTCCGTGTTTCATCGACAATGTGAAGGTGCAAGGGATGCAGTAAACCTGCAGTTGTGCATCGGAATCCAAAACTGGTTACACAGGATAGGCTCAAAACATAGACACTCAGAAAAGTCAGTCTTCTTTAACTTAAGTCGGCATTGTGCCATTTGTATTTAATTCCGATGCAATTTCCGTGTTTCATCGTCAATGTGAAGTTCCAAGGTATACAGTAACCCTGCAGTTGTGCATCGGAATCTAAAACTGGTAACACAGGATATGCTTATACATAGACAGCCTTCTTGTACTTAAGTCGGCATTGTGCCATTTGTATCTAATTCCGATGCAATTTCCGTGTTTCATCGTCAATGTGAAGGTCCAAGGGATGCAGTAAAACTGCAGTTGTGCATCGGAATGTAAAACTGGTTACACAGGATAGCCTCAAAAGATAGACACTCACAAAAATCAGTCTTCTTGTACTTAAGTCGGCATTGTGCCATTTGTATATAATTCCGATGCAATCTCCGTGTTTCATCGTCAATGTGAAGGTCCAAGGGATGCAGTAAACCTGCAGTTGTGCATCGGAATCAAAAACTGGTTCCCCAGGATAGGCTCAAACATAGACACTCAGAAAAGTCAGTCTTCTTTAACTTAAGTCGGCATTGTGCCATTTGTATTTAATTCCGATGCAATTTCCGTGTTTCATCGTCAATGTGAAATTCCAAGGGATGCAGTATCCCTGCAGTTGTGCATCGGAATGTAAAACTGGGTACACAGGATAGGCTCAAAACATAGACACTCAGAAATGTCAGTCTTCTTGTACTTAAGTGGGCATTGTGCCATTTGTATTTAATTCCGATGCAATTTCCGTGTTTCATCGTCAATGTGAAGGTCCAAGGGATGCAGTGAACCTGCAGTAGTGCATCGGAATCAAAAACTGGTTACACAGGGTAGGCTCAAAACATACACACTCAGAAAAGTCAGTCTTCTTGTACTTCAGTCGGCATTGTGCCATTTGTATTTAATTCAGATTCTATTTCCGTGTTTCATCGACAATGTGAAGGTGCAAGGGATGCAGTAAACCAGCAATTGTTCATCGGAATCTAAAAATGGTTACACAGGATAGGCTCAAAACATAAGCACTCAGAAAAGTCAGTCTTCTTGTAAATAAATCTGCATTGTGCCATTTGTATTTAATTCCGATGCAATTTCCGTGTTTCATCGTCAATGTGAAGGTCAAAGGGATGCAGTAAACCTGCAGTTGTGCATCGGAACCTAAAACGGATTACACAGAATAGGCTCAAAACATAGAGATTCAGATAAGTCAGTTTTCTTGTGCTTAAGTCGGCATTGTGCCAATTGTATTTAATTCCAATGCAATTTCCATCTTTCATCGTAAATGTGAAGGTACAAGGAATGCAGTAATCCTGCAGTTGTGCATCGGAATCTAAAACTGGTTACACAGGATAGGCTCAAAACATAGACACTCAGAAAAGTCAGTCTTCTTGTACTTAAGTCGGCATTGTGTCATTTATATTTAATTCCGATGCAATTTCCGTGTTTCATCGTCAGTGAAAAGGTCCAAGGGATGCAGTAAACCTGCAGTTGTGCATCGGAATCTAAAACTGGTTACACATGATAGGCTCAAAACATATACATTCAGAAAAGTCAGTCTTCTTGTACTTAAGTCGGAATTGTGCCATTTGTATTTAATTCCGATGCAATTTCCGTGTTTCATCGTCAATGTGAAGGTCCAAGGAATGCAGTATACCTGCAGTTGTGCATCGGAATCTGAAACTGGTTACCCAGGATAGGCTCAAAACATAGACAATCTGAAAAGTCAGTCTTCTTGTACTTAAGTCGGCATTGTGCCATTTGTATTTAATTCCGATGCAATTTCCGTGTTTCATCGTCAGTGTGAAGGTCCAAGGGATGCAGTAAACCTGCAGTTGTGCATCGGAATCTAAACCTGGTTAACATGATAGGCTGAAAACATAGACACTCAGAAAATTCCGTCTTCTTGTACTTAAGTCGGCATTCTGCCATTTGTATTTAATTCCGAAGCAGTGTCCGTGTTTCATCGACAGTGTGAAGGTGCAAGCGATGCAGTAAACCTGCAGTTGTGCATCGGAATCTAAAACTGGTTACACAGGATAGGCTCAAAACTTATACACTCAGAAAAGACAGTCTTCTTGTACTTAAGTCGGCATTGTGCCATATGTATTTAATTCCGATGCAATTTCCGTGTTTCATCGTCAATGTTAAGGTCCAAGGAATGCATTAAACCTGCAGTTGTGCATCGGAATCAAAAATTGGTTTCACAGGATAGGCTCAAACCATAGACACTCAGAAAAGTCAGTCTTCTTGTACTTAAGACGGCATTGTGCCATTTGTATTTAATTCCGATGCAGTTTCCGTGTTTGATCGTCAATGTGAAGGTCCAAGGGATGCAGTAAACCTGCAATTGTTCATCGGAATCTAAAAATGGTTACACAGGATAGGCTCAAAGCATAAGCACTCAGAAAAGTCAGTCTTCTTGTACTTAAATCGGCATTGTGCCATTTGTTTTTAATTCCGATGCAATTTCCGTGTTTCAGCGTCAATGTGAAGGTCCAAGGGATGCAGTAAACCTGCAGTTGTGCATCGGAACCTAAAACTGGTTACACAGGATAGGCTCAAAACAAAGAGACTCAGGTAAGTCAGTTTTCTTGTACTTAAGTCGGTATTGTGCCAATTGTATTTAATCCCGATGCAATTTCCGTCTTTCATCGTAAATGTGAAGGTACAAGGGATGCAGTAATCCTGCAGTTGTGCATCGGAATCTAAAACTGGTTACACAGGATAGGCTCAAAACATAGACACTCAGAAAAGTCAATCTTCTTGTACTTAAGTCAGCATTGTGCCATTTATATTTAATTCCGATGCAATTTCCGTGTTTCATCGTCAATGTAAAGGTCCAAGGGATGCAGTAAACCTGCAGTTGTGCATCGGAATCTAAAACTGGTTACACATGATAGGCTCAAAACATATAAAATCAGAAAAGTCAGACTTCTTGTACTTAAGTCGGCATTGTGCCATTTGTATTTAATTCCGATGCAATTTCCGTGTCTCATCGTCAGTGTGAAGGTCCAAGGGATGCAGAAAACCTGCAGTTGTGCATCGGAATCTAAACCTGGTTAGACATGATAGCCTCAAATCATAGACACTCAGAAAAGTCCGTCTTCTTGTAATTATGTGGGCATTGTGCCACTTGTATTTAATTCCGATGCAGTGTCCGTGATTCATCGTCAATGCGAAGGTGCAAGGGATGCAGTAAACCTGCAGTTGTGCATCGGAATCTAAAACTGGTGACACAGGATATGCTTATACATAGACAGGCTTCTTGTACTTAAGTCGGCATTGTGCCATTTGTATTTAATTCCGATGCAATTTCCGTGTTTCATCGTCAATGTGAAGGTCCAAGGGATGCAGTAAACCTGCAGTAGTGCATCGGAATCTAAAACTGGTTACACAGGATAGGCTCAAAGCATAGACACTCAGAAAAGTCCGTCTTCTTGTACTTAAGTGGGCATTGTGCCATTTGTATTTAATTCCGATGCAGTGTCCGTGTTTCATCGACAATGTGAAGGTGCAAGGGATGCAGTAAACCTGCAGTTGTGCATCGGAATCCAAAACTGGTTACACAGGATAGGCTCAAAACATAGACACTCAGAAAAGTCAGTCTTCTTTAACTTAAGTCGGCATTGTGCCATTTGTATTTAATTCCGATGCAATTTCCGTGTTTCATCGTCAATGTGATGTTCCAAGGTATGCAGTAACCCTGCAGTTGTGCATCGGAATCTAAAACTGGTAACACAGGATATGCTTATACATAGACAGCCTTCTTGTACTTAAGTCGGCATTGTGCCATTTGTATTTAATTCCGATGCAGTTTCCGTGTTTCATCGTCAATGTGAAGGGCCAAGGGATGCAGTAAAACTGCAGTTGTGCATCGGAATGTAAAACTGGTTACACAGGATAGGCTCAAAAGATAGACACTCACAAAAATCAGTCTTCTTGTACTTAAGTCGGCATTGTGCCATTTGTATATAATTCCGATGCAATCTCCGTGTTTCATCGTCAATGTGAAGGTCCAAGGGATGCAGTAAACCTGCAGTTGTGCATCGGAATCTAAAACTGGTTACACATGATAGGCTCAAAACATATACATTCAGAAAAGTCAGTCTTCTTGTACTTAAGTCGGAATTGTGCCATTTGTATTTAATTCCGATGCAATTTCCGTGTTTCATCGTCAATGTGAAGGTCCAAGGAATGCAGTATACCTGCAGTTGTGCATCGGAATCTGAAACTGGTTACCCAGGATAGGCTCAAAACATAGACAATCAGAAAAGTCAGTCTTTTTGTACTTAAGTCGGCATTGTGCCATTTGTATTTAATTCAGATGCAATTTACGTGTTTCATCGTCAGTGTGAAGGTCCAAGGGATGCAGTAAACCTGCAGTTGTGCATCGGAATCTAAACCTGTTTAGACATGATAGGCTGAAAACATAGACACTCAGAAAAGTCCGTCTTCTTGTACTTAAGTCGGCATTGTGCCATTTGTATTTTATTCCGAAGCAGTGTCCGTGTTTCATCGACAGTGTGAAGGTGCAAGCGATGCAGTAAACCTGCAGTTGTGCATCGGAATCTTAAACTGGTTACACAGGATAGGCTCAAAACATAGACACTCAGAAAAGACAGTCTTCTTGTACTTAAGTCGGCATTGTGCCATATGTATTTAATTCCGATGCAATTTCCGTGTTTCATCGGAAATGTGAAGGTCCAAGGAATGCATTAACCTGCAGTTGTGCATCGGAATCAAAAATTGGTTTCACAGGATAGGCTCAAACCATAGACACTCAGAAAAGTCAGTCTTCTTGTACTTAAGACAGCATTGTGCCATATGCAGTTTCCGTGTTTCATCGTCAATGTGAAGGTCCAAGGGATGCAGTTAACCTGCAATTGTTCATCGGAATCTAAAAATGGTTACACAGGATAGGCTCAAAAGCATAAGCACTCAGAAAAGTCTGTCTTCTTGTACTTAAATCGGCATTGTGCCATTTGTATTTAATTCCGATGCAATTTCCGTGTCTCATCGTCAGTGTGAAGGTCCAAGGGATGCAGAAAACCTGCAGTTGTGTATCGGAATCTAAAACTGGTTACACATGATAGGCTCAAAACATATACATTCAGAAAAGTCAGTCTTCTTGTACTTAAGTCGGAATTGTGCCATTTGTATTTAATTCCGATGCAATTTCCGTGTTTCATCGTCAATGTGAAGGTCCAAGGAATGCAGTATACCTGCAGTTGTGCATCGGAATCTGAAACTGGTTACCCAGGATAGGCTCAAAACATAGACAATCAGAAAAGTCAGTCTTCTTGTACTTAAGTCGGCATTGTGCCATTTGTATTTAATTCCGATGCAATTTCCGTGTTTCATCGTCAGTGTGAAGGTCCAAGGGATGCAGTAAACCTGCAGTTGTGCATCGGAATCCAAACCTGGTTAGACATGATAGGCTGAAAACATAGACAATCAGAAAAGTCCGTCTTCTTGTACTTAAGTCGGCATTGTGCCATTTGTATTTTATTCCGAAGCAGTGTCCGTGTTTCATCGACAGTGTGAAGGTGCAAGCGATGCAGTAAACCTGCAGTTGTGCATCGGAATCTAAAACTGGTTACACATGATAGGCTCAAAACATATAAAATCAGAAAAGTCAGACTTCTTGTACTTAAGTCGGAATTGTACCATTTGTATTTAATTCCGATGCAATTTCCGTGTTTCATCGTCAATGTGAAGGTCCAAGGAATGCAGTATACCTGCAGTTGTGCATCGGATTCTAAAACTGGTTACCCAGGATAGGCTCAAAACATAGACAATCAGAAAAGTCAGTCTTCTTGTACTTAAGTCGGCATTGTGCCATTTGTATTTGATTCCAATGCAATTTCCGTGTCTCATCGTCAGTGTGAAGGTCCAAGGGATGCAGAAAACCTGCAGTTGTGCATCGGAATCTAAACCTGGTTAGACATGATAGCCTCAAAGCATAGACACTCAGAAAAGTCCGTCTTCTTGTAATTATGTGGGCATTGTGCCACTTGTATTTAATTCCGATGCAGTGTCCGTGTTTCATCGTCAATGCGAAGGTGCAAGGGATGCAGTAAACCTGCAGTTGTGCATCGGAATCTAAAACTGGTAACACAGGATATGCTTATACATAGACAGTCTTCTTGTACTTAAGTCGGCATTGTGCCATTTGTACTTAATTCCGATGCCATTTCCGTTTTTCATCGTCAGTGTGAAGGTCCAAGGAATGCAGTAAACCTGCAGTTGTGCATCGCAATCTAAACCTGGTTAGACATGATAGGCTCAAAACATAGACACTCAGAAAAGTCCGTCTTCTGCCGGCCGAAGTGGCCGCGCGGTTCTGGCGCTGCAGTCTGGAACCGCGAGACCGCTACGGTCGCAGGTTCGAATCCTGCCTCGGGCATGGATGTGTGTGATGTCCTTAGGTTAGTTAGGTTTAACTAGTTCTAAGTTCTAGGGGACTAATGACCTCAGCAGTTGAGTCCCATAGTGCTCAGAGCCAAGTCCGTCTTCTTGTACTTAAGTGGGCATTGTGCCACTTGTATTTAATTCCGATGTAGTGTCCGTGTTTCATCGTCAATGTGAAGGTGCAAGGGATGCAGTAAACCTGCAGTTGTGCATCGGAATCTAAAACTGGTAACACAGGATATGCTCTTACATAGACACTCAGAAAAGTCAGTCTTCTTGTACATAAGTCGGCATTGTGCCATTTGTATTTAATTCCGATGCAATTTCCGTGTTTCATCGTCAATGTGAAGTTCCAAGGGATGCAGTAACCCTGCAGTTGTGCATCGGAATGTAAAACTGGGTACACAGGATAGGCTCAAAACATAGACACTCAGAAATGTCAGTCTTCTTGTACTTAAGTGGGCATTGTGCCATTTGTATTTAATTCCGATGCATTTTCCGTGTTTCATCGTCAATGTGAAGGTCCAAGGGATGCAGTAAACCTGCAGTAGTGCATCGGAATCTAAAACTGGTTACACAGGATAGGCTCAAAGCATAGACACTCAGAAAAGTCCGTCTTCTTGTACTTAAGTGGGCATTGTGCCATTTGTATTTAATTCCGATGCAGTGTCCGTGTTTCATCGACAATGTGAAGGTGCAAGGGATGCAGTAAACCTGCAGTTGTGCATCGGAATCCAAAACTGGTTACACAGGATAGGCTCAAAACATAGACACTCAGAAAAGTCAGTCTTCTTTAACTTAAGTCGGCATTGTGCCATTTGTATTTAATTCCGATGCAATTTCCGTGTTTCATCGTCAATGTGAAGTTCCAAGGTATGCAGTAACCCTGCAGTTGTGCATCGGAATCTAAAACTGGTAACACAGGATATGCTTATACATAGACAGCCTTCTTGTACATAAGTCGGCATTGTGCCATTTGTATATAATTCCGATGCAATCTCCGTGTTTCATCGTCAATGTGAAGGTCCAAGGGATGCAGTAAACCTGCAGTTGTGCATCGGAATCAAAAACTGGTTCCCCAGGATAGGCTCAAACATAGACACTCAGAAAAGTCAGTCTTCTTTAACTTAAGTCGGCATTGTGCTATTTGTATTTAATTCCGATGCAATTTCCGTGTTTCATCGTCAATGTGAAATTCCAAGGGATGCAGTATCCCTGCAGTTGTGCATCGGAATGTAAAACTGGGTACACAGGATAGGCTCAAAACATAGACACTCAGAAATGTCAGTCTTCTTGTACTTAAGTGGGCATTGTGCCATTTGTATTTAATTCCGATGCAATTTCCGTGTTTCATCGTCAATGTGAAGGTCCAAGGGATGCAGTAAACCTGCAGTAGTGCATCGGAATCAAAAACTGGTTACACAGGGTAGGCTCAAAACATAGACACTCAGAAAAGTCAGTCTTCTTGTACTTCAGTCGGCATTGTGCCATTTGTATTTAATTCAGATTCTATTTCCGTGTTTCATCGACAATGTGAAGGTGCAAGGGATGCAGTAAACCAGCAATTGTTCATCGGAATCTAAAAATGGTTACACAGGATAGGCTCAAAACATAAGCACTCAGAAAAGTCAGTCTTCTTGTAAATAAATCTGCATTGTGCCATTTGTATTTAATTCCGATGCAATTTCCGTGTTTCATCGTCAATGTGAAGGTCAAAGGGATGCAGTAAACCTGCAGTTGTGCCTCGGAACCTAAAACGGATTACACAGAATAGGCTCAAAACATAGAGATTCAGATAAGTCAGTTTTCTTGTGCTTAAGTCGGCATTGTGCCAATTGTATTTAGTTCCGATGCAATTTCCATCTTTCATCGTAAATGTGAAGGTACAAGGAATGCAGTAATCCTGCAGTTGTGCATCGGAATCTAAAACTGGTTACACAGGATACGCTCAAAACATAGACACTCAGAAAAGTCAGTCTTCTTGTACTTAAGTCGGCATTGTGTCATTTATATTTAATTCCGATGCAATTTCCGTGTTTCATCGTCAGTGAAAAGGTCCAAGGGATGCAGTAAACCTGCAGTTGTGCATCGGAATCTAAATCTGGTTACACATGATAGGCTCAAAACATATACATTCAGAAAAGTCTGTCTTCTTGTACTTAAGTCGGAATTGTGCCATTTGTATTTAATTCCGATGCAATTTCCGTGTTTCATCGTCAATGTGAAGGTCCAAGGAATGCAGTATACCTGCAGTTGTGCATCGGAACCTGAAACTGGTTACCCAGGATAGGCTCAAAACATAGACAATCAGAAAAGTCAGTCTTCTTGTACTTAAGTCGGCATTGTGCCATTTGTATTTAATTCCGATGCAATTTCCGTGTTTCATCGTCAGTGTGAAGGTCCAAGGGATGCAGTAAACCTGCAGTTGTGCATCGGAATCTAAACCTGGTTAGACATGATAGGCTGAAAACATAGACACTCAGAAAAGTCCGTCTTCTTGTACTTAAGTCGGCATTCTGCCATTTGTATTTAATTCCGAAGCAGTGTCCGTGTTTCATCGACAGTGTGAAGGTGCAAGCGATGCAGTAAACCTGCAGTTGTGCATCGGAATCTAAAACTGGTTACACAGGATAGGCTCAAAACATAGACACTCAGAAAAGACAGTCTTCTTGTACTTAAGTCGGCATTGTGCCATATGTATTTAATTCCGATGCAATTTCCGTGTTTCATCGTCAATGTGAAGGTCCAAGGAATGCATTAAACCTGCAGTTGTGCATTGGAATCAAAAATTGGTTTCACAGGATAGGCTCAAACCATAGACACTCAGAAAAGTCAGTCTTCTTGTACTTAAGACGGCATAGTGCCATTTGTATTTAATTCCGATGCAGTTTCCGTGTTTGATCGTCAATGTGAAGGTCCAAGGGATGCAGTAAACCTGCAATTGTTCATCGGAATCTAAAAATGGTTACACAGGATAGGCTCAAAGCATAAGCACTCAGAAAAGTCAGTCTTCTTGTACTTAAATCGGCATTGTGCCATTTGTTTTTAATTCCGATGCAATTTCCGTGTTTCAGCGTCACTGTGAAGGTCCAAGGGATGCAGTAAACCTGCAGTTGTGCATCGGAGCCTAAAACTGGTTACACAGGATAGGCTCAAAACAAAGAGACTCAGATAAGTCAGTTTTCTTGTACTTAGGTCGGCATTGTGCCAATTCTATTTAATCCCGATGCAATTTCCGTCTTTCATCGTAAATGTGAAGGTACAAGGGATGCAGTAATCCTGCAGTTGTGCATCGGAATCTAAAACTGGTTACACAGGATAGGCTCAAAACATAGACACTCAGAAAAGTCAATCTTCTTGTACTTAAGTCAGCATTGTGCCATTTATATTTAATTCCGATGCAATTTCCGTGTCTCATCGTCAGTGTGAAGGTCCAAGGTATGCAGAAAACCTGCAGTTGTGCATCGGAATCTAAACCTGGTTAGACATGATAGCCTCAAAACATAGACACTCAGAAAAGTCAGTCTTCTTGTACATAAGTCGGCATTGGGCCATTTGTATTTAATTCCGATGCAATTTCCGTGGTTCATCGTCAATGTGAAGTTCCAAGGGATGCAGTAACCCTGCAGTTGTGCATCGGAATGTAAAACTGGGTACACAGGATAGGCTCAAAACATAGACACTCAGAAATGTCAGTCTTCTTGTACTTAAGTGGGCATTGTGCCATTTGTATTTAATTCCGATGCAATTTCCGTGTTTCATCGTCAATGTGAAGGTCCAAGGGATGCAGTAAACCTGCAGTAGTGCATCGGAATCTAAAACTGGTTACACAGGATAGGCTCAAAGCATAGACACTCAGAAAAGTCCGTCTTCTTGTACTTAAGTGGGCATTGTGCCATTTGTATTTAATTCCGATGCAGTGTCCGTGTTTCATCGACAATGTGAAGGTGCAAGGGATGCAGTAAACCTGCAGTTGTGCATCGGAATCCAAAACTGGTTACACAGGATAGGCTCAAAACATAGACACTCAGAAAAGTCAGTCTTCTTTAACTTAAGTCGGCATTGTGCCATTTGTATTTAATTCCGATGCAATTTCCGTGTTTCATCGTCAATGTGAAGTTCCAAGGTATACAGTAACCCTGCAGTTGTGCATCGGAATCTAAAACTGGTAACACAGGATATGCTTATACATAGACAGTCTTCTTGTACTTAAGTCGGCATTGTGCCATTTGTATCTAATTCCGATGCAATTTCCGTGTTTCATCGTCAATGTGAAGGTCCAAGGGATGCAGTAAAACTGCAGTTGTGCATCGGAATGTAAAACTGGGTACACAGGATAGGCTCAAAACATAGACACTCAGAAATGTCGGTCTTCTTGTACTTAAGTGGGCATTGTGCCATTTGTATTTAATTCCGATGCAATTTCCGTGTTTCATCGTCAATGTGAAGGTCCAAGGGATGCAGTGAACCTGCAGTAGTGCATCGGAATCAAAAACTGGTTACACAGGGTAGGCTCAAAACATAGACACTCAGAAAAGTCAGTCTTCTTGTACTTCAGTCGGCATTGTGCCATTTGTATTTAATTCAGATTCTATTTCCGTGTTTCATCGACAATGTGAAGGTGCAAGGGATGCAGTAAACCAGCAATTGTTCATCGGAATCTAAAAATGGTTACACAGGATAGGCTCAAAACATAAGCACTCAGAAAAATCAGTCTTCTTGTAAATAAATCTGCATTGTGCCATTTGTATTTAATTCCGATGCAATTTCCGTGTTTCATCGTCAATGTGAAGGTCAAAGGGATGCAGTAAACCTGCAGTTGTGCATCGGAACCTAAAACGGATTACACAGAATAGGCTCAAAACATAGAGATTCAGATAAGTCAGTTTTCTTGTGCTTAAGTCGGCATTGTGCCAATTGTATTTAATTCCAATGCAATTTCCATCTTTCATCGTAAATGTGAAGGTACAAGGAATGCAGTAATCCTGCAGTTGTGCATCGGAATCTAAAACTGGTTACACAGGATAGGCTCAAAACATAGACACTCAGAAAAGTCAGTCTTCTTGTACTTAAGTCGGCATTGTGTCATTTATATTTAATTCCGATGCAATTTCCGTGTTTCATCGTCAGTGAAAAGGTCCAAGGGATGCAGTAAACCTGCAGTTGTGCATCGGAATCTAAAACTGGTTACACATGATAGGCTCAAAACATATACATTCAGAAAAGTCAGTCTTCTTGTACTTAAGTCGGAATTGTGCCATTTGTATTTAATTCCGATGCAATTTCCGTGTTTCATCGTCAATGTGAAGGTCCAAGGAATGCAGTATACCGGCAGTTGTGCATCGGATTCTAAAACTGGTTACCCAGGATAGGCTCAAAACATAGACAATCAGAAAAGTCAGTCTTCTTGTACTTAAGTCGGCATTGTGCCATTTGTATTTAATTCCGATGCAATTTCCGTGTCTCATCGTCAGTGTGAAGGTCCAAGGTATGCAGTAAACCTGCAGTTGTGCATCGGAATCTAAACCTGGTTAACATGATAGGCTGAAAACATAGACACTCAGAAAATTCCGTCTTCTTGTACTTAAGTCGGCATTCTGCCATTTGTATTTAATTCCGAAGCAGTGTCCGTGTTTCATCGACAGTGTGAAGGTGCAAGCGATGCAGTAAACCTGCAGTTGTGCATCGGAATCTAAAACTGGTTACACAGGATAGGCTCAAAACTTAGACACTCAGAAAAGACAGTCTTCTTGTACTTAAGTCGGCATTGTGCCATATGTATTTAATTCCGATGCAATTTCCGTGTTTCATCGTCAATGTGAAGGTCCAAGGAATGCATTAAACCTGCAGTTGTGCATCGGAATCAAAAATTGGTTTCACAGGATAGGCTCAAACCATAGACACTCAGAAAAGTCAGTCTTCTTGTACTTAAGACGGCATTGTGCCATTTGTATTTAATTCCGATGCAGTTTCCGTGTTTGATCGTCAATGTGAAGGTCCAAGGGATGCAGTAAACCTGCAATTGTTCATCGGAATCTAAAAATGGTTACACAGGATAGGCTCAAAGCATAAGCACTCAGAAAAGTCAGTCTTCTTGTACTTAAATCGGCATTGTGCCATTTGTTTTTAATTCCGATGCAATTTCCGTGTTTCAGCGTCAATGTGAAGGTCCAAGGGATGCAGTAAACCTGCAGTTGTGCATCGGAACCTAAAACTAGTTACACAGGATAGGCTCAAAACAAAGAGACTCAGATAAGTCAGTTTTCTTGTACTTAAGTCGGTATTGTGCCAATTGTATTTAATCCCGATGCAATTTCCGTCTTTCATCGTAAATGTGAAGGTACAAGGGATGCAGTAATCCTGCAGTTGTGCATCGGAATTTAAAACTGGTTACACAGGATAGGCTCAAAACATAGACACTCAGAAAAGTCAATCTTCTTGTACTTAAGTCAGCATTGTGCCATTTATATTTAATTCCGATGCAATTTCCGTGTTTCATCGTCAATGTAAAGGTCCAAGGGATGCAGTAAACCTGCAGTTGTGCATCGGAATCTAAAACTGGTTACACATGATAGGCTCAAAACATATAAAATCAGAAAAGTCAGACTTCTTGTACTTAAGTCGGCATTGTGCCATTTGTATTTAATTCCGATGCAATTTCCGTGTCTCATCGTCAGTGTGAAGGTCCAAGGGATGCAGAAAACCTGCAGTTGTGCATCGGAATCTAAACCTGGTTAGACATGATAGCCTCAAAACATAGACACTCAGAAAAGTCCGTCTTCTTGTAATTATGTGGGCATTGTGCCACTTGTATTTAATTCCGATGCAGTGTCCGTGATTCATCGTCAATGCGAAGGTGCAAGGGAAGCAGTAAACCTGCAGTTGTGCATCGGAATCTAAATCTGGTGACACAGGATATGCTTATACATAGACAGGCTTCTTGTACTTAAGTCGGCATTGTGCCATTTGTATTTAATTCCGATGCAATTTCCGTGTTTCATCGTCAATGTGAAGGTCCAAGGGATGCAGTAAACCTGCAGTAGTGCATCGGAATCTAAAACTGGTTACACAGGATAGGCTCAAAGCATAGACACTCAGAAAAGTCCGTCTTCTTGTACTTAAGTGGGCATTGTGCCATTTGTATTTAATTCCGATGCAGTGTCCGTGTTTCATCGACAATGTGAAGGTGCAAGGGATGCAGTAAACCTGCAGTTGTGCATCGGAATCCAAAACTGGTTACACAGGATAGGCTCAAAACATAGACACTCAGAAAAGTCAGTCTTCTTTAACTTAAGTCGGCATTGTGCCATTTGTATTTAATTCCGATGCAATTTCCGTGTTTCATCGTCAATGTCAAGTTCCAAGGCATGCAGTAACCCTGCAGTTGTGCATCGGAATCTAAAACTGGTAACACAGGATATGCTTATACATAGACAGCCTTCTTGTACTTAAGTCGGCATTGTGCCATTTGTATTTAATTCCGATGCAATTTCCGTGTTTCATCGTCAATGTGAAGGTCCAAGGGATGCAGTAAAACTGCAGTTGTGCATCGGAATGTAAAACTGGTTACACAGGATAGGCTCAAAAGATAGACACTCACAAAAATCAGTCTTCTTGTACTTAAGTCGGCATTGTGCCATTTGTATATAATTCCGATGCAATCTCCGTGTTTCATCGTCAATGTGAAGGTCCAAGGGATGCAGTAAACCTGCAGTTGTGCATCGGAATCTAAAACTGGTTACACATGATAGGCTCAAAACATATACATTCAGAAAAGTCAGTCTTCTTGTACTTAAGTCGGAATTGTGCCATTTGTATTTAATTCCGATGCAATTTCCGTGTTTCATCGTCAATGTGAAGGTCCAAGGAATGCAGTATACCTGCAGTTGTGCATCGGAATCTGAAACTGGTTACCCAGGATAGGCTCAAAACATAGACAATCAGAAAAGTCAGTCTTTTTGTAATTAAGTCGGCATTGTGCCATTTGTATTTAATTCAGATGCAATTTCCGTGTTTCATCGTCAGTGTGAAGGTCCAAGGGATGCAGTAAACCTGCAGTTGTGCATCGGAATCTAAACCTGTTTAGACATGATAGGCTGAAAACATAGACACTCAGAAAAGTCCGTCTTCTTGTACTTAAGTCGGCATTGTGCCATTTGTATTTTATTCCGAAGCAGTGTCCGTGTTTCATCGACAGTGTGAAGGTGCAAGCGATGCAGTAAACCTGCAGTTGTGCATCGGAATCTTAAACTGGTTACACAGGATAGGCTCAAAACATAGACACTCAGAAAAGACAGTCTTCTTGTACTTAAGTCGGCATTGTGCCATATGTATTTAATTCCGATGCAATTTCCGTGTTTCATCGGAAATGTGAAGGTCCAAGGAATGCATTAACCTGCAGTTGTGCATCGGAATCAAAAATTGGTTTCACAGGATAGGCTCAAACCATAGACACTCAGAAAAGTCAGTCTTCTTGTACTTATGACGGCATTGTGCCATATGCAGTTTCCGTGTTTCATCGTCAATGTGAAGGTCCAAGGGATGCAGTAAACCTGCAATTGTTCATCGGAATCTAAAAATGGTTACACAGGATAGGCTCAAAAGCATAAGCACTCAGAAAAGTCTGTCTTCTTGTACTTAAATCGGCATTGTGCCATTTGTATTTAATTCCGATGCAATTTCCGTGTCTTATCGTCAGTGTGAAGGTCCAAGGGATGCAGAAAACCTGCAGTTGTGTATCGGAATCTAAAACTGGTTACACATGATAGGCTCAAAACATATACATTCAGAAAAGTCAGTCTTCTTGTACTTAAGTCGGAATTGTGCCATTTGTATTTAATTCCGATGCAATTTCCGTGTTTCATCGTCAATGTGAAGGTCCAAGGAATGCAGTATACCTGCAGTTGTGCATCGGAATCTGAAACTGGTTACCCAGGATAGGCTCAAAACATAGACAATCAGAAAAGTCAGTCTTCTTGTACTTAAGTCGGCATTGTGCCATTTGTATTTAATTCCGATGCAATTTCCGTGTTTCATCGTCAGTGTGAAGGTCCAAGGGATGCAGTAAACCTGCAGTTGTGCATCGGAATCCAAACCTGGTTAGACATGATAGGCTGAAAACATAGACAATCAGAAAAGTCCGTCTTCTTGTACTTAAGTCGGCATTGTGCCATTTGTATTTTATTCCGAAGCAGTGTCCGTGTTTCATCGACAGTGTGAAGGTGCAAGCGATGCAGTAAACCTGCAGTTGTGCATCGGAATCTAAAACTGGTTACACATGATAGGCTCAAAACATATAAAATCAGAAAAGTCAGACTTCTTGTACTTAAGTCGGAATTGTACCATTTGTATTTAATTCCGATGCAATTTCCGTGTTTCATCGTCAATGTGAAGGTCCAAGGAATGCAGTATACCTGCAGTTGTGCATCGGATTCTAAAACTGGTTACCCAGGATAGGCTCAAAACATAGACAATCAGAAAAGTCAGTCTTCTTGTACTTAAGTCGGCATTGTGCCATTTGTATTTGATTCCAATGCAATTTCCGTGTCTCATCGTCAGTGTGAAGGTCCAAGGGATGCAGAAAACCTGCAGTTGTGCATCGGAATCTAAACCTGGTTAGACATGATAGCCTCAAAGCATAGACACTCTGAAAAGTCCGTCTTCTTGTAATTATGTGGGCATTGTGCCACTTGTATTTAATTCCGATGCAGTGTCCGTGTTTCATCGTCAATGCGAAGGTGCAAGGGATGCAGTAAACCTGCAGTTGTGCATCGGAATCTAAAACTGGTAACACAGGATATGCTTATACATAGACAGTCTTCTTGTACTTAAGTCGGCATTGTGCCATTTGTATTTAATTCCGATGCCATTTCCGTTTTTCATCGTCAGTGTGAAGGTCCAAGGAATGCAGTAAACCTGCAGTTGTGCATCGCAATCTAAACCTGGTTAGACATGATAGGCTCAAAACATAGACACTCAGAAAAGTCCGTCTTCCGCCGGCCGAAGTGGCCGCGCGGTTCTGGCGCTGCAGTCTGGAACCGCGAGACCGCTACGGTCGCAGGTTCGAATCCTGCCTCGGGCATGGATGTGTGTGATGTCCTTAGGTTAGTTAGGTTTAACTAGTTCTAAGTTCTAGGGGACTAATGACCTCAGCAGTTGAGTCCCATAGTGCTCAGAGCCAAGTCCGTCTTCTTGTACTTAAGTGGGCATTGTGCCACTTGTATTTAATTCCGATGTAGTGTCCGTGTTTCATCGTCAATGTGAAGGTGCAAGGGATGCAGTAAACCTGCAGTTGTGCATCGGAATCTAAAACTGGTAACACAGGATATGCTCTTACATAGACACTCAGAAAAGTCAGTCTTCTTGTACATAAGTCGGCATTGTGCCATTTGTATTTAATTCCGATGCAATTTCCGTGTTTCATCGTCAATGTGAAGTTCCAAGGGATGCAGTAACCCTGCAGTTGTGCATCGGAATGTAAAACTGGGTACACAGGATAGGCTCAAAACATAGACACTCAGAAATGTCAGTCTTCTTGTACTTAAGTGGGCATTGTGCCATTTGTATTTAATTCCGATGCATTTTCCGTGTTTCATCGTCAATGTGAAGGTCCAAGGGATGCAGTAAACCTGCAGTAGTGCATCGGAATCTAAAACTGGTTACACAGGATAGGCTCAAAGCATAGACACTCAGAAAAGTCCGTCTTCTTGTACTTAAGTGGGCATTGTGCCATTTGTATTTAATTCCGATGCAGTGTCCGTGTTTCATCGACAATGTGAAGGTGCAAGGGATGCAGTAAACCTGCAGTTGTGCATCGGAATCCAAAACTGGTTACACAGGATAGGCTCAAAACATAGACACTCAGAAAAGTCAGTCTTCTTTAACTTAAGTCGGCATTGTGCCATTTGTATTTAATTCCGATGCAATTTCCGTGTTTCATCGTCAATGTGAAGTTCCAAGGTATGCAGTAACCCTGCAGTTGTGCATCGGAATCTAAAACTGGTAACACAGGATATGCTTATACATAGACAGCCTTCTTGTACTTAAGTCGGCATTGTGCCATTTGTATATAATTCCGATGCAATCTCCGTGTTTCATCGTCAATGTGAAGGTCCAAGGGATGCAGTAAACCTGCAGTTGTGCATCGGAATCAAAAACTGGTTCCCCAGGATAGGCTCAAACATAGACACTCAGAAAAGTCAGTCTTCTTTAACTTAAGTCGGCATTGTGCTATTTGTATTTAATTCCGATGCAATTTCCGTGTTTCATCGTCAATGTGAAATTCCAAGGGATGCAGTATCCCTGCAGTTGTGCATCGGAATGTAAAACTGGGTACACAGGATAGGCTCAAAACATAGACACTCAGAAATGTCAGTCTTCTTGTACTTAAGTGGGCATTGTGCCATTTGTATTTAATTCCGATGCAATTTCCGTGTTTCATCGTCAATGTGAAGGTCCAAGGGATGCAGTAAACCTGCAGTAGTGCATCGGAATCAAAAACTGGTTACACAGGGTAGGCTCAAAACATAGACACTCAGAAAAGTCAGTCTTCTTGTACTTCAGTCGGCATTGTGCCATTTGTATTTAATTCAGATTCTATTTCCGTGTTTCATCGACAATGTGAAGGTGCAAGGGATGCAGTAAACCAGCAATTGTTCATCGGAATCTAAAAATGGTTACACAGGATAGGCTCAAAACATAAGCACTCAGAAAAGTCAGTCTTCTTGTAAATAAATCTGCATTGTGCCATTTGTATTTAATTCCGATGCAATTTCCGTGTTTCATCGTCAATGTGAAGGTCAAAGGGATGCAGTAAACCTGCAGTTGTGAATCGGAACCTAAAACGGATTACACAGAATAGGCTCAAAACATAGAGATTCAGATAAGTCAGTTTTCTTGTGCTTAAGTCGGCATTGTGCCAATTGTATTTAGTTCCGATGCAATTTCCATCTTTCATCGTAAATGTGAAGGTACAAGGAATGCAGTAATCCTGCAGTTGTGCATCGGAATCTAAAACTGGTTACACAGGATACGCTCAAAACATAGACACTCAGAAAAGTCAGTCTTCTTGTACTTAAGTCGGCATTGTGTCATTTATATTTAATTCCGATGCAATTTCCGTGTTTCATCGTCAGTGAAAAGGTCCAAGGGATGCAGTAAACCTGCAGTTGTGCATCGGAATCTAAAACTGGTTACACATGATAGGCTCAAAACATATACATTCAGAAAAGTCTGTCTTCTTGTACTTAAGTCGGAATTGTGCCATTTGTATTTAATTCCGATGCAATTTCCGTGTTTCATCGTCAATGTGAAGGTCCAAGGAATGCAGTATACCTGCAGTTGTGCATCGGAACCTGAAACTGGTTACCCAGGATAGGCTCAAAACATAGACAATCAGAAAAGTCAGTCTTCTTGTACTTAAGTCGGCATTGTGCCATTTGTATTTAATTCCGATGCAATTTCCGTGTTTCATCGTCAGTGTGAAGGTCCAAGGGATGCAGTAAACCTGCAGTTGTGCATCGGAATCTAAACCTGGTTAGACATGATAGGCTGAAAACATAGACACTCAGAAAAGTCCGTCTTCTTGTACTTAAGTCGGCATTCTGCCATTTGTATTTAATTCCGAAGCAGTGTCCGTGTTTCATCGACAGTGTGAAGGTGCAAGCGATGCAGTAAACCTGCAGTTGTGCATCGGAATCTAAAACTGGTTACACAGGATAGGCTCAAAACATAGACACTCAGAAAAGACAGTCTTCTTGTACTTAAGTCGGCATTGTGCCATATGTATTTAATTCCGATGCAATTTCCGTGTTTCATCGTCAATGTGAAGGTCCAAGGAATGCATTAAACCTGCAGTTGTGCATTGGAATCAAAAATTGGTTTCACAGGATAGGCTCAAACCATAGACACTCAGAAAAGTCAGTCTTATTGTACTTAAGACGGCATAGTGCCATTTGTATTTAATTCCGATGCAGTTTCCGTGTTTGATCGCCAATGTGAAGGTCCAAGGGATGCAGTAAACCTGCAATTGTTCATCGGAATCTAAAAATGGTTACACAGGATAGGCTCAAAGCATAAGCACTCAGAAAAGTCAGTCTTCTTGTACTTAAATCGGCATTGTGCCATTTGTTTTTAATTCCGATGCAATTTCCGTGTTTCAGCGTCACTGTGAAGGTCCAAGGGATGCAGTAAACCTGCAGTTGTGCATCGGAGCCTAAAACTGGTTACACAGGATAGGCTCAAAACAAAGAGACTCAGATAAGTCAGTTTTCTTGTACTTAGGTCGGCATTGTGCCAATTGTATTTAATCCCGATGCAATTTCCGTCTTTCATCGTAAATGTGAAGGTACAAGGGATGCAGTAATCCTGCAGTTGTGCATCGGAATCTAAAACTGGTTACACAGGATAGGCTCAAAACATAGACACTCAGAAAAGTCAATCTTCTTGTACTTAAGTCAGCATTGTGCCATTTATATTTAATTCCGATGCAATTTCCGTGTTTCATCGTCAATGTAAAGGTCCAAGGGATGCAGAAAACCTGCAGTTGTGCATCGGAATCTAAAACTGGTTACACATGTTAGGCTCAAAACATATAAAATCAGAAAAGTCAGACTTCTTGTACTTAAGTCGGAATTGTACCATTTGTATTTAATTCCGATGCAATTTCCGTGTTTCATCGTCAATGTGAAGGTCCAAGGAATGCAGTATACCTGCAGTTGTGCATCGGATTCTAAAACTGGTTACCCAGGATAGGCTCAAAACATAGACACTCAGAAAAGTCAGTCTTCTTGTACTTAAGTCGGCATTGTGCCATTTGTATTTAATTCCGAAGCAATTTCCGTGTCTCATCGTCAGTGTGAAGGTCCAAGGGATGCAGAAAACCTGCAGTTGTGCATCGGAATCTAAACCTGGTTAGACATGATAGCCTCAAAACATAGACACTCAGAAAAGTCCGTCTTCTTGTAATTATGTGGGCATTGTGCCACTTGTATTTAATTCCGATGCAGTGTCCGTGATTCATCGTCAATGCGAAGGTGCAAGGGATGCAGTAAACCTGCAGTTGTGCATCGGAATCTAAAACTGGTGACACAGGATATGCTTATACATAGACAGGCTTCTTGTACTTAAGTCGGCATTGTGCCATTTGTATTTAATTCCGATGCAATTTCCGTGATTCATCGTCAATGCGAAGGTGCAAGGGATGCAGTAAACCTGCAGTTGTGCATCGGAATCTAAAACTGGTAACACAGGATATGCTCTTACATAGACACTCAGAAAAGTCAGTCTTCTTGTACATAAGTCGGCATTGTGCCATTTGTATTTAATTCCGATGCAATTTCGGTGTTTCATCGTCAATGTGAAGGTCCAAGGGATGCATGTAAACCTGCAGTTGTGCATCGGAATCCAAAACTGGTTACACAGGATAGGCTCAAAACATAGACACTCAGAAAAGACAGTCTTCTTGTACTTAAGTCGGCATTGTGCCATTTATTTTTATTCCGATTGTATTTCCGTGTTTCATCGTCAATGAGAAGGTCCAAGGGATGCAGTAAACCTGCAGTTGTGCATCGGAATCTAAAACTGGTTACACAGGATAGGCTCAAAGCATAGACACTCAGAAAAGTCCGTCTTCTTGTACTTAAGTGGGCATTGTGCCATTTGTATTTAATTCCGATGCAGTGTCCGTGTTTCATCGACAATGTGAAGGTGCAAGGGATGCAGTAAACCTGCAGTTGTGCATCGGAATCCAAAACTGGTTACACAGGATAGGCTCAAAACATAGACACTCAGAAAAGACAGTCTTCTTGTACTTAAGTCGGGATTGTGCCATTTGTATTTAATTCCGATGCAATTCCCGTGTTTCATCGTCAATGGGAAGGTCCAAGGGATGCAGTAAAACTGCAGTTGTGCATCGGAATGTAAAACTGGTTACACAGGATAGGCTCAAAAGATAGACACTCAATAAAATCAGTCTTCTTTTACTTAAGTCGGCATTGTGCCATTTGTATATAATTCCGATGCAATCTCCGTGTTTCATCGTCAATGTGAAGGTCCAAGAGATGCAGTAAACCTGCAGTTGTGCATCGGAATCAAAAACTGGTTCCCCAGGATAGGCTCAAAACATAGACACTCAGAAAAGTCAGTCTTCTTGTACTTATTCGGCATTGTGCCATTTGTATTTAATTCTGATGCAATTTCCGTGTTTCATCGTCAATGTGAAGGTCCAAGGGATGCAGTTAACCTGCAGTTGTGCATCGGAATCTAAAAGTGGTTTCACAGGCTAGGCTCAAAACATGGACACTCAGAAAAGTCAGTCTTCTTTAACTTAAGTCGGCATTGTGCCATTTGTATTTAATTCCAATGCAATTTCCGTGTTTCGTTGTCAATGTGAAGTTCCAAGGGTTGCAGTAACCCTGCAGTTGTGCATCGGAATGTAAAACTGCGTACACAGGATAGGCTCAAAACATAGACACTCAGAAAAGTCAGTCTTCTTGTACTTAAGTGGGCATTGTGCCATTTGTATTTATTTCCTATGCAATTTCCGTGTATCATCGTCAATGTGAAGGTCCAAGGGATGCAGTAAACCTGCAGTTGTGCATCGAAATCAAAAACTGGTTACACAGGGTAGGCTCAAAACATAGACACTCAGAAAAGTCAGTCTTCTTCTGCTTCAGTCGGCATTGTGCCATTTGTATTTAATTCAGATTGTATTTCCGTGTTTCATCGACAATGTGAAGGTCCAAGGGATGCAGTAAACCTGCAATTGTTCATCCGAATCTAAAAATGGTTACACAGGATAGGCTCAAAACATAAGCACTCAGAAAAGTCAGTGTTCTTGTACTTAAATCTGCATTGTGCCATTTGTATTTAATTCCGATGCAATTTCCGTGTTTCATCGTCAATGTGAAGGTCCAAGGGATGCAGTAAACCTGCAGTTGTGCATCGAAACCTAAAACGGGTTACACAGGATAGGCTCAAAACATAGAGATTCAGATTAATCAGTTTTCTTGTGCTTAAGTCGGCATTGTGCCAATTGTATTTAATTCCGATGCAATTTCCGTCTTTCATCGTAAATGTGAAGGTACAAGGGATGCAGTAATCCTGCAGTTGTGCATCCGAATCTAAAAGTGGTTTCACAGGCTAGGCGCAAAACATAGACACTCGGAAAAGTCAGTCTTCTTGTACTTAAGTCGGCATTGTGCCATTTATATTTAATTCCGATGCAATTTCCGTGTTTCATCGTCAATGTGAAGTACCTAAGGATGCAGTAACCCTGCAGTTGTGCATCGGAATGTAAAACTGGGTACACAGGATAGGCTCAAAACATAGACACTCAGAAAAGTCAGTCTTCTTGTACTTAAGTGGGCATTGTGCCATTTGTATTTAATTCCGATGCAATTTCCGTGTTTCATCGTCAATGTGAAGGTACTAGGGATGCAGTAAACCTGCAGTTGTGCATCGGAATCAAAAACTGGTTACACAGGGTAGGCTCAAAACATAGTCACTCAGAAAAGTCAGTCTTCTTGTACTTAAGTCGGCATTGTGCCATTTGTATTTAATTCAGATTGTATTTCCGTGTTTCATCGACAATGTAAAGGTCCAAGGGATGCAGTAAACCTGCAATTGTTCATCGGAATCTAAAAATGGTTACACAGGATAGGCACAAAACATAAGCACTCAGAAAAGTTAGTTTTCTTGTACTTAAATCGGCATTGTGCCATTTGTATTTAATTCCGATGCAATTTCCGTGTTTCATCGTGAATGTGAAGGTCCAAGGGATGCAGTAAACCAGCAGACTGGTTACACAGGATAGGCTAAAAACATAGACACTCAGAAAAGTCAGTCATCTTGTACTTAAGTCGGCATTGTGCCATTTGTATTTAATTCCTATGCATTTTCCGTGTTTCATCGTCAATGTGAAGGTCCAAGGGATGCAGTAAAACTGCAGTTGTACATCGGAATGTAAAACTTGTTACACAGGATAGGCTCAAAGCATAGACACTCAGAAAAGTTAGTCTTCTTGTACTGAAGTCGGCATTGTGCCATTTGTATTTAATTCAGATGCAATTTCCGTGTTTCATCGTGAATGTGAAGGTCCAAGGGGTGCAGTAAACCTGCAGTTGTGCATCGGAATCAAAAACAGCTTTCACAGGATCGGCTCAAAACATAGACTCAGAAAAGTCAGTCTTCTTGTACTTTAGACGGCACTGTGCCATTTGTATTTAATTCCGATGCAATTTCCGTGTTTCAACGTCAATGTGAAGGTCCAAGGGATGCAGTAAACCTGCAGTTGTGCATCGGAATCTAAAACTGGTTACACTGGATAGGTTCAAAACACAGACACTCAGAAAAATCAGTCTTCTTGTACTTAAGTCAGAGTTGTGCCATTTATATTTAATTCCGATGCCATTTCCGTGTTTCATCGTCAATTGAAAGGTCCAAGGGATGCAGTAATTCTGCAGTTGTGCATCGGAATCTAAAACTGGTTACACATGATAGGCTCAAAACATATACATTCAGAAAAGTCAGTCTTCTTGTACTTAAGTTGGAATTGTGCCATTAGTATTAAATTCCGATGCAATTTCCGTGTTTAATCGTCAATGTGAATATCCAAGGAATGCAGTATACCTGCAGTTGTGAATCGGAATCTAAAATTGGTTACCCAGGAAAGGCTCAAAACATAGACAATCAGAAAAGTCAGGCTTCTTGTACTTAAGTCGGCATTGTGCCATTTGTATTTAATTCCGATGCAATTTCCGTGTTTCATCGGCAATGTGAAGGTCCAAGGGATGCAGTAAACCTAAAATTGTGCATCGGAATCTAAAACTGGTTACACAGGATAGGCTCAAAACATAGACACTCACAAAAGTCACTCTTCTTGTACTTAAGTCGGCATTGTGCCATTTGTATTTAATTCCGATGCAATTTCCGTGTCTCATCGTCTGTGTGAAGGTCCAAGGGATGCAGAAAACCTGCAGTTGTGCATCGGAATCTAAACCTGGTTAGACATGATAGCCTCAAAATATAGACACTCAGAAAAGTCAGTCTTCTTGTACTTAAGTCGGCATTGTGCCATTTTTATTTAATTCTGATACAATTTCCGTGTTTCATCGTCAATGTGAAATTCCAAGGGATGCAGTAAACCTGCAATTGTTCATCGGAATCTAAAAATGGTTACACAGGATAGGCTCAAAACATAAGCACTCAGAAAATTCAGTCTTCTTGTACTTAAATCGGCATTGTGCCATTTGTATTTAATTCCGATGCAATTACCGTGTTTCATAGTCAATGTGAAGGTCCAAGGGATGCAGTAATCCTGCAGTTGTGCATCGGAATCTAAAACGGGTTACACAGGATAGGCTCAAAACATAGACACTCAGAAAAGTCAATCTTCTTGTACTTAAGTCAGCATTGTGCCATTTATATTTAATTCCGATGCAATTTCCGTGTTTCATCGTCAATGTAAAGGTCCAAGGGATGCAGTAAACCTGCAGTTGTGCATCGGAATCTAAAACTGGTTACACATGATAGGCTCAAAACATATAAAATCAGAAAAGTCAGACTTCTTGTACTTAAGTCGGAATTGTACCATTTGTATTTAATTCCGATGCAATTTCCGTGTTTCATCGTCAATGTGAAGGTCCAAGGATAGCAGTATACCTGCAGTTGCGCATCGGATTCTAAAACTGGTTACCTAGGATAGGCTCAAAACATAGACAATCAGAAAAGTCAGTCTTCTTGTACTTAAGTCGGCATTGTGCCATTTGTATTTAATTCCGATGCAATTTCCGTGTCTCATCGTCAGTGTGAAGGTCCAAGGGATGCAGAAAACCTGCAGTTGTGCATCGGAATCTAAACCTGGTTAGACATGATAGCCTCAAAACATAGACACTCAGAAAAGTCCGTCTTCTTGTAATTATGTGGGCATTGTGCCACTTGTATTTAATTCCGATGCAGTGTCCGTGTTTCATCGTCTATGCGAAGGTGCAAGGGATGCAGTAAACCTGCAGTTGTGCATCGGAATCTAAAACTGGTGACACACGATATGCTTATACATAGACAGTCTTCTTGTACTTAAGTCGGCATTGTGCCATTTGTATTTAATTCCGATGCAATTTCCGTGTTTCATCGTCAGTGTGAAGGTCCAAGGAATGCAGTAAACCTGCAGTTGTGCATCGGAATCTAAACCTGGTTAGACATGATAGGCTCAAAACATAGACACTCAGAAAAGTCCGTCTTATTGTACTTAAGTGGGCATTGTGCCACTTGTATTTAATTCCGATGCAGTGTCCGTGTTTCATCGTCTATGCGAAGGTGCAAGGGATGCAGTAAACCTGCAGTTGTGCATCGGAATCTAAAACTGGTGACACAGGATATGCTTATACATAGACAGTCTTCTTGTACTTAAGTCGGCATTGTGCCATTTGTATTTAATTCCGATGCAATTTCCGTGTTTCATCGACAATGTGAAGGTCCAAGGGATGCATGTAAACCTGCAGTTGTGCATCGGAATCCAAAACTGGTTACACAGGATAGGCTCAAAACATAGACACTCAGAAAAGTCAGTCTTCTTGTACTTAAGTCGGCATTGTGCCATTTGTATTTATTCCGATTGTATTTCCGTGTTTCATCGTCAATGAGAAGGTCCAAGGGATGCAGTAAACCTGCAGTTGTGCATCGGAATCTAAGACTGGTTACACAGGATAGGCTCAAAGCATAGACACTCAGAAAAGTCAGTCTTCTTGTACTTAAGTCGGCATTGTGCCATTTGTATTTAGTTCCGATGCAGTGTCCGTGTTTCATCGACAATGTGAAGGTGCAAGGGATGCAGTAAACCTGCAGTTGTGCATCGGAATCCAAAACTGGTTACACAGGATAGGCTCAAAACATAGACACTCAGAAAAGACAGTCTTCTTGTTCTTAAGTCGGCATTGTGCCATTTGTATATAATTCCGATGCAATCTCCGTGTTTCATCGTCAATGTGAAGGTCCAAGAGATGCAGTAAACCTGAAGTTGTGCATCGGAATCAAAAACTGGTTACACAGGGTAGGCTCAAAACATAGACACTCAGAAAAGTCAGTCTTCTTCTGCTTCAGTCGGCATTGTGCCATTTGTATTTAATTCAGATTGTATTTCCGTGTTTCATCCACAATGTGAAGGTCCAAGGGATGCAGTAAACCTGCAGTTGTGCATCGGAATCTAAAAGTGGTTTCACAAGCTAGGCTCAATACATGGACACTCAGAAAAGTCAGTCTTCTTTAACTTAAGTCGGCATTGTGCCATTTGTATTTAATTCCGATGCAATTACCGTGTTTCATCGTCAATGTGAAGGTCCAAGGGATGCAGTAAACCTGCAGTTGTGCATCGGAACCTAAAACGGGTTGCACAGGATAGGCTCAAAACATAGAGATTCAGATTAATCAGTTTTCTTGTGCTTAAGTCGGCATTGTGCCATTTGTATTTAATTCCGATGCAATTTCCGTCTTTCATCGTAAATGTGAAGGTACAAGGGATGCAGTAATCCTGCAGTTGTGCATCGGAATCTAAAACTGGTTACACAGGATAGGCTCTAAACATAGACACTCAGTAAGTCAATCTTAATGTACTTAAGTCGGCATTGTGCCATTTATATTTAATTCCGATGCAATTTCCGTGTTTCATCATCAATGAAAAGAACCAAGGGATGCAGTAAACCTGCAGTTGTGCTTCGGAATCTAAACCTGGTTAGACACGATAAGCTCAAAACATAGACACTCAGAAAAGTCCGTCTTCTTGTACTTAAGTGGGCATTGTGCCATTTCTATTTATTCCGATTGTATTTCCGTGTTTCATCGTCAATGAGAAGGTCCAAGGGATGCAGTAAACCTGCAGTTGTGCATCGGAATCTAAAACTGGTTACACAGGATAGGCTCAAAGCATAGACACTCAGAAAAGTCCGTCTTCTTGTACTTAAGTGGGCAATGTGCAATTTGTATTTAATTCCGACGAAATTTCCGTGTTTCATCGTCAATGTGAAGTTCCAAAGGATGCAGTAACCCTGCAGTTGTGCATCGGAATGTAAAACTGGGTACACAGGATAGGCTCAAAGCATAGACACTCAGAAAAGTCAGTCTTCTTGTACTTAAGTGGGCATTGTGCCATTTGTGTTTAATTCTGATGCAATTTCCGTATTTCATCGTCAATGTGAAGGTCCAAGGGATGCAATAATCCTGCAGTTGTGCATCCGAATCTAAAAGTGGTTTCACAGGCTAGGCTCAAAACATAGACACTCGGAAAAGTCAGTCTTCTTGTACTTAAGTCGGCATTGTGCCATTTGTATTTAATTCCGATGCAATTTCCGTGTTTCATCGTCAATGTGAAGTTCCAAAGGATGCAGTAACCCTGCAGTTGTGCATCGGAATGTAAAACTGGGTACACAGGATAGGCTCAAAACATAGACACTCAGAAAAGTCAGTCTTCTTGTACTTAAGTGGGCATTGTGCCATTTGTATTTAATTCCGATGCAATTTCCGTGTTTCATCGTCAATGTGAAGGTACTAGGGATGCAGTAAACCTGCAGACTGGTTACACAGGATAGGCTCAAAACATAGACACTCAGAAAAGTCAGTCATCTTGTACTTAAGTCGGCATTGTTCCATTTGTATTTAATTCCTATGCATTTTCCGTGTTTCATCGTCAATGTGAAGGTCCAAGGGATGCAGTAAACCTGCAGTTGTGCATCGGAATGTAAAACTGGTTACACAGGATAGGCTCAAAGCATAGACACTCAGAAAAGTTAGTCTTCTTGTACTGAAGTCGGCATTGTGCCATTTGTATTTAATTCAGATGCAATTTCCGTGTTTCATCGTGAATGTGAAGTTCCAAGGGGTGCAGTAAACCTGCAGTTGTGCATCGGAATCAAAAACTGCTTTAACAGGATCGGCTCAAAACATAGACTCAGAAATGTCAGTCTTCTTGTACTTTAGACGGCACTGTGCCATTTGTATTTAATTCCGATGCAATTTCCGTGTTTCATCGTCAATGTGACGGTCCAAGGGATGCAGTAAACCTGCAGTTGTGCGTCGGAACCTAAAACTGGTTACACAGGATAGGCTGAAAACATAGACACTCAGAAAAGTCAAACTTCTTGTACTTAAGTCGGCATTGTGCCATTTATATTTAATTCCGATGCAATTTCCGTGTTTCATCGTCAATTGAAAGGTCCAAGGGATGCAGTAATTCTGCAGTTGTGCATCGGAATCTAAAACTGGTTACACATGATAGGCTCAAAACATATACATTCAGAAAAGTCAGTCTTCTTGTACTTAAGTTGGAATTGTGCCATTAGTATTTAATTCCGATGCAATTTCCGTGTTTAATCGTCAATGTGAATATCCAAGGAATGCAGTGTACCTGCAGTTGTGAATCGGAATCTAAAACTGGTTACCCAGGATAGGCTCAAAACATACACAATCAGAAAAGTCAGGCTTCTTGTACTTAAGTCGGCATTGTGCCATTTGTATTTAATTCCGATGCAATTTCCGTGTTTCATCGGCAATGTGAAGGTCCAAGGGATGCAGTAAACCTAAAGTTGTGCATTGGAATCTAAAACTGGTTACACAGGATAGGCTCAAAACATAGACACTCAGAAAAGTCAGTCTTCTTGTACTGAGGTCGGCATTGTGCCATTTGTATTTAATTCTGATACAATTTCCGTGTTTCATCGTCAATGTGAAATTCCAAGGGATGCAGTAAACATGCAATTGTTCATCGGAATCTAAAAATGGTTACACAGGATAGGCTCAAAACATAAGCACTCAGAAAATTCAGTCTTCTGGTACTTAAATCGGCATTGTGCCATTTGTATTTAATTCCGATGCAATTACCGTGTTTCATCGTCAATGTGAAGGTCCAAGGGATGCAGTAAACCTGCAGTTGTGCATCGGAACCTAAAACTGGTTACACAGGATAGGCTCAAAACATAGAGACTCAGATAAGTCAGTTTTCTTGTACTTAAGTCGGCATTGTGCCAATTGTATTTAATTCCGATGCAATTTCCGTCTTTCATCGTAAATGTGAAGGTACAAGGGATGCAGTAATCCTGCAGTTGTTCATCGGAATCTAAAACTGGTAACACAGGATAGGCTCAAAACATAGACACTCAGAAAAGTCAATCTTCTTGTACTTAAGTCAGCATTGTGCCATTTATATTTAATTCCGGTGCAATTTCCGTGTTTCATCGTCAATGAAAAGGTCCAAGGGATGCAGTAAACCTGCAGTTGTGCATCGGAGTCTAAAACTGGTTACACATGATAGGCTCAAAGCATATACATTCAGAAAAGTCAGTCTTTTTGTACTTAAGTCGGAATTGTACTATTTGTATTTAATTCCGATGCAATTTCCGTGTTTCATCGTCAATGTGAAGGTCAGAGGAATGCAGTATACATGCAGTTGTGCATCGGAATCTAAAACTGGTTACCCAGGATAGGCTCAAAACATAGACAATCAGAAAAAGTCAGTCTTCTGGTACTCAAGTCGGCATTGTGCCATTTGTATTTAATTTCGACGCAATTTCCGTGTTTCATCGTGAATGTGAAGGTCCAAGGGATGCAGTAAATCTGCAGTTGTGCATCGGAATCAAAAACTGGTTTCACAGGATAGGCTCAAAACATAGACACTCAGGAAAGTCAGTCTTCTTTAACTTAAGACGGCATTGTGCCATTTGTATTTAATTCCGATGCAATTTCCTTGTTTCATCGTCAATGTGAAGGTCCAAGGGATGCAGTAAACCTGCAGTTGTGCATCGGAATCTAAAACTGGTTACACAGGATTGGCTCAAAACATAGACACTCAGAAAAATCAGTCTTCTTGTATTTAAGTCGGCATTGTGCCATTTGTATTTAATTCCGATTGTATTTCCGTGTTTCATCGTCAATGTGATGGTCGAAGGGATGCAGTAAACCTGCAGTTGTGCATCGGAATCAAAAACTGGTTACACAGGGAGGGCTCAAAACATAGACACTCAGAAAAGTCAGTCTTCTTGTACTTAAGTCGGCATTGTGCCATTTGTATTTAATTCAGATTGTATTTCCGTGATTCATCGAAAATGTGAAGGTCCAAGGGATGCAGTAATCCTGCAATTGTTCATCGGAATCTAAAAATGGTTACACAGTATAGGCTCAAAACATAAGAACTCAGAAAAGTCAGTCTTCTTGTACTTAAATCGGCATTGTGCCATTTGTATTTAATTCCGATGCAATTTCCGTGTTTCATCGTCAATGTGAAGGTCCAAGGGATGCAGTAAACCTGCAGTTGTGCATCGAAACCTAAAACTGGTTACACAGGATAGGCTCAAAACATAGAGACTCAGATAAGTCAGTTTTCTTGTACTTAAGTCGGCATTGTGCCAATTGTATTTAATTCGGATGCCATTTCCGTCTTTCATCGTAAATGTGAAGGTCCAAGGGATGCAGTAAAAATGCAGTTGTGCATAGGAATCTAAAACTGGTTACACAGGATAGGCTCAAAACATAGACACTCAGAAAAGTCAATCTTCTTGTACTTAAGTCAGCATTGTGCCATTTATATTTAATTCCGATGCAATTTCCGTGTTTCATCGTCAATGAAAAAGTCCAAGGGATGCAGTAAACCTGCAGTTGTGCATCGGAATCTAAAACTGGTTACACATGATAGGCTCAAAATATATACATTCAGAAAAGTCAGTCTTCTTGTACTTAAGTCGGAATTGTACCGTTTGTATTTAATTCCGATGCAATTTCCGTGTTTCATCGTCAATGTGAAGTTCCAAAGGATGCAGTAACCCTGCAGTTGTGCATCGGAATGAAAAACTGGGTACACAGGATAGGCTCAAAACATAGACACTCAGAAAAGTCAGTCTTCTTGTACTTAAGTCGGCATTGTGCCATTTGTATTTAATTCTGATGCAATTTCCGTGTTTCATCGTCAATGTGAAGGTCCAAGGGATGCAGTAAACCTGCAGTTGTGCATCGAAACCAAAAACTGGTTACACAGGATAGGCTCAAAACATAGTGACTCAGATAAGTCAGTTTTCTTGTACATAAGTCGGCATTGTGCCAATTGTATTTAATTCCGACGCAATTTCCGTCTTTCATCGTAAGTGTGAAGGTCCAAGGAATGTACTAAACCTGCAGTTGTGCATCGGAATGTAAAACTGGGTAGACAGGATATTCTCAAAACATAGACACTCAGAAAAGTCAGTCTTCTTGTACTTAAGTCAGCATTGTGCTATTTATATTTAATTCCGATGCAATTTCCGTGTTTCATCGTCAATGAAAAGGTCCAAGGGATGCAGTAAACCTGCAGTTGTGCATCGGAACCTAAAACTGGTTACACAGGATAGGCTCAAAACATATAGACTCAGATAAGTCAGTTTTCTTGTACTTAGACGGAATTGTGCCAATTGTATTTACTTCCGATGCAATTTCCGTCTTTCATCGTGAATGTGAAGGTCCAAGGGATGCAGTAAACCTGCAGTTGTGCATCGGAATTTAAAACTGGTTACACAGGATAGGCTCAAAACATAGACACTCAGAAAAGTCAGTCTTCTTGTACTTAAGTCGGCATTGTGCCATTTGTATTTAATTCCGATTGTATTTCCGTGTTTCATCGTCAATGTGAAGGTCCAAGGGATGCAGTAAACCTGCAGTTGTGCATCGGAAACTAAAAGTGGTTTCACAGGCTAGGCTCAAAACATAGACACTCAGAAAATTCAGTCTTCTTGTACTTAAGTCGGCATTGTGCCATTTGTATTTAATTCCGATGCAATTTCCGTGTTTCATCGTCAATGTGAAGTTCCAAAGGATGCAGTAACCCTGCAGTTGTGCAACGGAATGTAAAACTGGTTACACAGGATAGCCTCAAAACATAGACACTCAGAAAAGTCAGTCTTCTTGTACTTAAGTCAGCATTGTGCCATTTGTATTTATTTTTGATGCAATTTCCTTGTTTCATCGTCAATGTGAAGGTCCAAGGGATGCAGTAAACCTGCAGTTGTTCATCGGAATCTAAAAATGGTTACACAGGATAGGCTCAAAACATAAGCACTCAGAAAAGTCAGTCTTCTTGTACTTAAATCGGCATTGTGCCATTTGTATTTAATTCCGATGCAATTTCCGTGTTTCAGCGTCAATGTGAAGGTCCAAGGGATGCAGTAAACCTGCAGTTGTGCATCGGAACCTAAAACTGGTTACACCGGATAGGCTCAAAACATAGAGACTCATATAAGTCAGTTTTCTTGTACTTAAGTCGGCATTGTGCCAATTGTATTTAATTCCGATGCAATTCCCGTCTTTCATCGTAAATATGAAGGTACAAGGGATGCAGTAATCCTGCAGTTGTGCATCGGAATCTAAAACTGGTTACACAGGATAGGCTCAAAATATAGACACTCAGAGAAGTCAATCTTCTTGTACTTAAGTCAGCATTGTGCCATTTATATTTAATTCCGATGCAATTTCCGTGTTTCATCGTCTATGAAAAAGTCCAAGGGTTGCAGTAAACCTGCAGTTGTGCATCGGAATCTAAAACTGGTTACACATGATAGGCTCAAAACATATACATTAAGAAAAGTCAGTCTTCTTGTACTTAAGTCGGAATTGTACCTTTTGTATTTAATTCCGATGCAATTTCCGTGTTTCATCGTCAATGTGAAGTTCCAAAGGATGCAGTAACCCTGCAGTTGTGCATCGGAATGTAAAACTGGGTACACAGGATAGGCTCAAAACATAGACACTCAGAAAAGTCAGTCTTCTTGTACTTAAGTCGGCATTGTGCCATTTGTATTTAATTCTGATGCAATTTCCGTGTTTCATCGTCAATGTGAAGGTCCAAGGGATGCAGTAAACCTGCAGTTGTGCATCGGAATCAAAAAATGTTTACACAGGGTAGGCTCAAAACATAGACACTCAGAAAAGTCAGTCTTCTTGTACTTAAGTCTGCATTGTGCAATTTTTATTTAATTCAGATTGTATTTCCGTGTTTCATCGTCAATGTGAAGGTCCAAGGGATGCAGTAAACCTGCAGTTGTGCATCGGAACCTAAAACTGGTTACACAGGATAGGCTCAAAACATAGAGACTCAGATAAGTCAGTTTTCTTGTACTTAAGTCGGCATTGTGCCAATTGTATTTAATTCCGATGCAATTTCAGTCTTTCATCGTAAATGTGAAGGTACAAGGGATGCAGTAATCCTGCAGTTGTGCATCGGAATCTAAAACTGGTTACACAGGATAGCTTCAAAACATAGACATTCAGAAAAGTCAATCTTCTTGTACTTAAGTCAGCATTGTGCCATTTATATTTAATTCCGGATCAATTTCCGTGTTTCATCGTCAATGAAAAGGTCCAAGGGATGCAGTAAACCTGCAGTTGTGCATCGGCATCTAAAACTGGTTACACATGATAGGCTCAAAACATAAACATTCAGAAAAGTCAGTCTTCTTGTACTTAAGTCGGAATTGTACCATTTGTATTTAATTCCGATGCAATTTCCGTGTTTCATCGTCAATGTGAAGGTCCAAGGAATGCAGTATACATGCAGTTGTGCATCGGAATCTAAAACTGGTTACCGAGGATAGGCTCAAAACATAGACAATCAGAAAAGTCAGTCTTCTTGTACTCAAGTCGGCATTGTGCCATTTGTATTTAATTCCGATGCAATTTCCGTGTTTCATCGTCAGTGTGAAGGTCCAAGGGATGCATGTAAACCCGCAGTTGTGCATCGGAATCCAAAACTGGTTACACAGGATAGGCTCAAAACATAGACACTCAGAAAAGACAGTCTTCTTGTACTTAAGTGGGCAATTGTGCCACTTGTATTTAATTCCGATGCAGTGTCCGTATTTCATCGTCATTGTGAAGGTGCAAGGGATGCAGTAAACCTGCAGTTGTGCATCGGAATCTAAAACTGGTAACACAGGATATGCTGATACATAGACAGTCTTCTTGTACTTATGTCGGCATTGTGCCATTTGTATTTAATTCCGATGCAATTTCCGTGTTTCATCGTCAATGTGAAGGTCCAAGGGATGGAGTAAACCTGCAGTTGTGCATCGGAATCTAAAACTGGTTACACAGGATAGGCTCAAAACATAGACGCCCAGAAAAGTCAGTCATCTTGTACTTAAGTCGGCATTGTGCCATTTGTATTTAATACCTATGTATTTTCCGTGTTTCATCGTCAATGTGAAGGTCCAAGGGATGCAGTACACCTGCAGTTGTGCATCGGAATTTAAAACTGGTTACACAGGATAGGCTCAAAACATAGACACTCAGAAAAGTCAATCTTCTTGTACTTAAGTCGGCATTGATCCATTTATATTTAATTCCGATGCAATTTCCGTGTTTCATCGTCAATGAAAAGGTCCAAGGGATGCAGTAAACCTGCAGTTGTGCATCGGAATCTAAAACTGGTCACACATGATAGGCTCAAAACATATACATTCAGAGAAGTCAGTCTCCTTGTACTTAAGTCGGAATTGTGCCATTTGTATTTAATTCCGATGCAATTTCCGTGTTTCATCGTCAATGTGAAGGTCCAAGGAATGCAGTATTCCTGCAGTTGTGCATCGGAATCTAAAACTGGTTACCCAGGATAAGCTCAAAACATAGACAATCAGAAAAGTCGGTCTCCTTGTACTTAAGACGGCATTGTGCCATTTGTATTTAATTCCGATGCAATTTCCGTGTTTCATCGTCAGTGTGAAGGTCCAAGGGATGCAGTAAACCTGCAGTTGTGCATCGGAATCTAAACCTGGTTAGACATGATAGACTGAAAACATAGACACTCAGGAAAGTCCGTCTTCTTGTACTTAAGTCGGCATTGTGCCATTTGTATTTAATTCCTATGTATTTTCCGTGTTTCATCGTCAATGTGAAGGTCCAAAGAATGCAGTATACCTGCAGTTGTGCATCGGAATCTAAAACTCGTTACCCAGGATAGGATCAAAAATTAATCAGAAAAGTCAGTCTTCTTGTCCTTAAGTCGGCATTGTGCCATCTGTATTTAATTCCGATGCAATTTCCGTGTTTCATCGTCAATGAAAAGGTCCAAGGGATGCAGTAAACCTGCAGTTGTGCATCGGAACCTAAAACTGGTTACACAGGATAGGCTCAAAACATAGACACCCAGAAAAGTCAGTCATCTTGTACTTAAGTCGGCATTGTGCCATTTGTATTTAATTCCTATGTATTTTCTGTGTTTCATCGTCAATGTGAAGGTCCAAGGAATGCAGTATACCTGCAGTTGTGCATCGGAATCTAAAACTCGTTACCCAGGATAGGATCAAAAATTAATCAGAAAAGTCAGTCTTCTTGTACTTAAGTCGGCATTGTGCCATTTGTATTTAATTCCGATGCAATTTCCGTGTTTCATCGTCAGTGTGAAGGTCCAAGGGATGCAGTAAACCTGCAGATCTGCATCGGAACCTAAAACTGGTTACACAGGATAGGCTCAAAACATAGAGACACAGAAAAGTCAGTTTTCTTGTACTTAAGTCGGCATTGTGCCAATTGTATTTAATTCCGATGCAATTTCCGTGTTTCATCGTCAATGACAAGGTCCAAGGGATGCAGTAAACCTGCAGTTGTGCATCGGAATCTAAAACTGGTTACACATGATAGGCTCAAAACACATACATTCAGAGAAGTCAGTCTTCTTGTACTTAAGTCGGAATTGTGCCATTTGTATTTAATTCCGATGCAATTTCCGTGTTTCGTCGTCAATGTGAAGGTCCAAGGAATGCAGTATACCTGCAGTTGTGCATCGGAATCTAAAACTGGTTACCCAGGATAAGCTCAAAACATAGACAATCAGAAAAGTCGGTCTCCTTGTACTTAAGTCGGCATTGTGCCATTTGTATTTAATTCCGATGCAATTTCCGTGTTTCATCGTCAGTGTGATGGTCCAAGGGATGCAGTAAACCTGAAGTTGTGCATCGGAATCTAAATCTGGTTAGACATGATAGACTGAAAACATAGACACTCAGAAAAGTCCGTCTTCTTGTACTTAAGTTGGCATTGTGCCACTTGTATTTAATTCAGATGCAGTGTCCGTGTTTCATCGTCAATGTGAAGGTGCAAGGGATGCAGTAAACCTGCAGTTGTGCATCGGAATCTAAAACTGGTAACACAGGATATGCTGATACATAGACAGTCTTCTTGTACTTAAGTCGGCATTGTGGCACTTGTATTTAATTCCGATGCAGTTTCCGTGGTTCATCGTCAATGTGAAGGTCCAAGGGATGCAGTAAACCTGCAGTTGTGCATCGGAATCTAAAACTGGTTACACAGGATAGGCTCAAAGCACAGACACTCAGAAAAGTCAGTCTTCTTGTACTTAAGTCGGCATTGTGCCATTTGTATTTAATTCTGATGCAATTTCCGTGTTTCATCGTGAATGTGAAGGTCCAAAGGATGCAGTAAACCTGCAGTTGTGCATCGGAATCAAAAACTGGATTCACAGGATAGGCTCAAAACATAGACTCAGAAAAGTCAGTCTTTTTGTACTTAAGACGGCACTGTGCCATTTGTATTTAATTCCGATGCAATTTCCGTGTTTCATCGTCAATGTGAAGGTCCAAGGGATGCAGTAAAACTGCAGTTGTGCATCGGAATCTATAACTGGTTACACAATATAGGCTCAAAACATAGACACTCAGAAAAATCAGTCCTCTTGTACTTAAGTCTGCATTGTGCCATTTGTATATAATTCCGATGCAATCTCCGTGTTTCATCGTCAATGTGAAGGTCCAAGGGATGCAGTAAACCTGCAGTTGTGCATCGGAATCAAAAACTATTTACACAGGGTAGGCCCAAAACATAGACACTCAGAAAAGTTAGTCTTCTTGTACTTAAGTCGGCATCGTGCCATTTTTATTTAGCTCCGATGCAATTTCCGTGTTTCATTGTCAATGTGAAGGTCCAAGGAATGCACTAAACCTGCAGTTGTGCATCGGATTGTAAAACTGGGTAGACAGCATATTCTCAAAACATAGACACTCAGAAAAGTCAGTCTTCTTGTACTTATGTCGGCAAATTGCCATTTGTATTTAATTCCGATGTAATTTCCGTGTTTCATCCTCAATGTGAAGGTCCAAGGGATACAGTAAACCTGCAGTTGTGCATCGGAATCTAAAACTGGTTACACAGGATAGGCTCAAATCATAGACACTCAGAAAAGTCATTTTTGTACTTAAATCGGCATTGTGCCATTTGTATTTAATTCCGATGCAATTTCCGTGTTTCATCGTCAATGTGAAGGTCCAAGGGATGCAGTATACCTGCAGTTGTGCATCGGATTTTAAAACTGGTTACACAGGATAGGCTCAAAGCATAGACACTCAGAAAAGTCAGTCTTCTTGTACTTAAGTCGGCATTGTGCCATTTGTATATAATTCCGATGCAATTTCCGTGTTTCATCGTGAATGTGAAGGTCCAAGGGATGCAGTAAACCTGCAGTTGTGCATCGGAATCAAAAACTGGTTTCACAGGATAGGCTCAAAGCATAGACACTCAGAAAAGTCAGTCTTCTTGAACTGAAGACGGCATTGTGCCATTTGTATTTAATTCCGATGCAATTTCCGTGTTTCATCGTCAACGTGAAGGTCCAAGGGATGCAGTAAAACTGCAGTTGTGCATCGGAATCTAAAACTGGTTACACAGGATAGGCTCAAACATAGACACTCAGAAAAGTCAGTCTTCTTGTACTTAAGTCCGCATTGTGCCATTTTATTTAATTCCTATGCAATTTCCGTGTTTCATCGTGAATGTGAAGGTCCAAGGGATGCAGTAAAACTGCAGTTGTGCATAGGAATCTAAAACTGGTTACACAGGATAGGCTCAAATCATAGACACTCAGAAAAGTCATTCTTGTACTTACATCGGCATTGTGCCATTTGTATTTAATTCCGATGCAATTTCCGTGTTTCATTGTCAATGTGAAGGTCCAAGGGATGCAGTAAAACTGCAGTTGTGCATCGGAATCTAAAACTGGTTACACAGCATAGGCTCAAAACATAGACATTCAGGAAAGTCAGTCTTCTTGTACTTAAGTCGGCATTGTGCCATTTGTATTTAATTCCGATTGTATTTCCGTGTTTCATCGACAATGTGAAGGTCCAAGGGATGCAGTAAACCTGCAATTGTTCATCGGAATCTAAAAATGGTTACACAGGATAGGCTCAAAACATAAGCACTCAGAAAAGTCAATTTTCTTGTACTTAAATCGGCATTGCGCAATTTGTATTTAATTCCGATGCAATTTCCGTGTTTCAACGTCAATGTGAAGGTCCAAGGGATGCAGTAAACCTGAAGTTGTGCATCGGAACCTAAAACTGGTTACACAGGATAGGCTCGAAGCATAGAGTCTCAGATAAGTCAGTTTTCTTGTACTTAAGTCGGCAATGAGCTAATTGTATTTAATTCCGACGCAATTTCCGTGTTTCATCGTAAATGTGAAGGTACAAGGGATGTAGTAATCCTGCAGTTGTGCATCGGAATCTAAAACTGGTTACACAGGATAGGCTCAAAACATAGACACTCAGAAAAGTCAGTCTTCTTGTACTTAAGTCGGCATTGTGCCATTTGTATTTAATTCCGATTGTATTTCCGTGTTTCATCGACAATGTGAAGGTCCAAGGGATGCAGTAAACCTGCAATTGTTCATCGGAATCTAAAAATGGTTACACAGGATAGGCTCAAAACATAAGCACTCAGAAAAGTCAGTTTTCTTGTACTTAAATCGGCATTGCGCAATTTGTATTTAATTCCGATGCAATTTCCGTGTTTCAACGTCAATGTGAAGGTCCAAGGGATGCAGTAAAACTGCAGTTGTGCATCGGAATCTAAACCTGGTTAGACATGATAGGCTCAAAACATAGACACTCAGAAAAGTCCGTCTTCTTGTACTTAAGTTGACATTGTGCCATTTGTATTTAATTCCGATGCAGTGTCCGTGTTTCATCGTCAATGTGAAGGTGCAAGGGATGCAGTAAACCTGCAGTTGTGCATCGGAATCTAAATCTGGTTACACAGGATAGGCTCAAAACATAGACACTCAGAAAGTCACTCTGCTTGTACTTAAGTCGGCATTGTGCCATTTGTATATAATTCCGATGCAATCTCCATGTTTCATCGTCAATGTGAAGGTCCAAGGGATGCAGCAAACCTGCAGTTGTGGATCGGAATCAAAAACTATTTACACAGGATAGGCCAAAACATAGACACTTAGAAAAGTCAGTCTTCTTGTACTTAAGTCGGCATCGTGCCATTTGTATTTAGCTCCGATCCAATTTCCGTGTTTCATTGTCAATGTGCAGGTCCAAGGAATGCACTAAACCTACAGTTGTGCATCGGAATCTAAAACTGGGTAGACAGGATATTCTCAAAACATAGACACTCAGAAAAGTCAGTCTTCTTGTACTTAAGTGGGCATTGTGCCATTTGTATTTAATTCCGATGCAATTTCCGTGTTTCATCGTGAATGTGAAGGTCCAAGGGATGCAGTAAACCTGCAGGTGTGCATCGGAATCAAAAATTGGTTACACAGGGTAGGCTCAAAACATAGAAACTCAGAAAAGTCGGTCTACTTGTACTTAAGTCGGCATTGTGCTCTTTGTATTTAATTCTGATGCTATTTCCGTGTTTCATCGACAATGTGAAGGTCCAAGGGATGCAGTAAACCTGCAGTTGTTCATCGGAATTTAAAAATGGTTACACAGGATAGGCTCAAAACATAGACAATCAGAAAAGTCAGTCTTCTTGTACTTATGTCGGCAAATTGCCATTTGTATTTAATTCCGATGTAATTTCCGTGTTTCATCGTCAATGTGAAGGTCCAAGGGATACAGTAAACCTGCAGTTGTGCATCGGAATCTAAAACTGGTTACACAGGATAGGCTCAAATCATAGACACTCAGAAAAGTCATTTTTGTACTTAAATCTGCATTGTGCCATTTGTATTTAATTCCGATGCAATTTCCGTGTTTCATCGTCAATGTGACGGTCCAAGGGATGCAGTAAAACTGCAGTTGTTCATCGGAATCAAAAACTGGTTTGACAGGATAGGCTCAAAGCATAGACACTCAGAAAAGTCAGTCTTCTTGAACTTAAGACGGCATTGTGCCATTTGTATTTAATTCCGATGCAATTTCCGTGTTTCATCGTCAACGTGAAGGTCCAAGGGATGCAGTAAAACTGCAGTTGTGCATCGGAATCTAAAACTGGTTACACAGGATAGGCTCAAACATAGGCACTCAGAAAAGTCAGTCTTCTTGTACTTAAGTCCGCATGGTCCCATTTTATTTAATTCCTATGCAATTTCCGTGTTTCATCGTGAATGTGAAGGTCCAAGGGATGCAGTAAAACTGCAGTTGTGCATCGGAATCTAAAACTGGTTACACACGATAGGCTCAAATCATAGACACTCAGAAAAGTCATTCTTGTACTTAAATCGGCATTGTGCCATTTGTATTTAATTCCGATGCAATTTCCGTGTTTCATCGTCAATGTGAAGGTCCAAGGGATGCAGTAAAACCGCAGTTGTGCATCGGAATCTAAAACTGGTTACACAGCATAGGCTCAAAACATAGACACTCAGAAAAGTCAGTCTTCTTGTACTTAAGTCGGCATTGTGCCATTTGTATTTAATTCCGATTGTATTTCCGTGTTTCATCGACAATGTGAAGGTCCAAGGGATGCAGTAAACCTGCAATTGTTCATCGGAATCTAAAAATGGTTACACAGGATAGGCTCAAAACATAAGCACTCAGAAAAGTCAGTTTTCTTGTACTTAAATCGGCATTGCGCAATTTGTATTTAATTCCTATGCAATTTCCGTGTTTCAACGTCAATGTGAAGGTCCGAGGGATGCAGTAAACCTGAAGTTGTGCATCGGAACCTAAAACTGGTTACACAGGATAGGCTCGAAACATAGAGTCTCAGATAAGTCAGTTTTCTTGTACTTAAGTCGACAATGAGCTAATTGTATTTAATTCCGATGCAATTTCCGTGTTTCATCGTAAATGTGAAGGTACAAGGGATGTAGTAATCCTGCACTTGTGCATCGGAATCTAAAACCGGTTACACAGAATAGGCTCAAAACATAGACACTCAGAAAAGTCATTCTTCTTGTACTTAAGACGGCATTCTGCCATTTGTATTTAATTCCGATGCAATTTCCGTGTTTCATCGTCAATGCGAAGGTCCAAGGGATGCAGTAAAACTGCAGTTGTGCATCGGAATCTAAAACTGGTTACACAGAATAGGCTCAAAACATAGACACTAAGAAAAATCAGTCTTCTTGTACTTCAGTCGGCATTGTGCCATTTGTATTTAATTCTGACTGTATTTCCGTGTTTCATCGTCAATGAGAAGGTCCAAGGGATGCAGTAAACCTGCAGTTGTGCATCGGAATCTAAATCTGTCTACACAGGATAGGCTCAAAACATAGACACTCAGAAAGTCAGTCTGCTTGTACTTAAGTCGGCATTGTGCCATCTGTATTTAATTCCGATGCAATTTCCGTGTTTCATCGTCAATGTGAAGGTCCAAGGGATGCAGTAAACCTGCAGTTGTGCATCGGAATCTAAAACTGGTTACACAGGATAGGCTCAAAACTTAGACACTCAGAAAAGTTAGTCTTCTTGTACTTAAGTCGGCATTGTACCATTTGTATTTAATTCGTACGCATTTTCCGTGTTTCATCGTCAATGTGAAGGTCCAAGGGATGCAGTAAACCTGCAGTTGTGCATCGGAATTTAAAACTGGTTACACAGGATAGGCTCAAAGCATAGACACTCACAAAAGTCAGTCTTCTTGTACTTAAGTCAGCATTGTGACATTTGTATTTAATTCCGATGCAATTTCCGTGTTTCATCGTGAATGTGAAGGTCCAAGGGATGCACTAAAACTGCAGTTGTGCATCGGAATCAAAAACTTGTTTCACAGGATAGGTTCAAAACATAGACTCTCATAAAAGTCAGTCTTCTTGTACTTAAGACGGCATTGTGCCATTTGTATTTAATTGCGATACAATTTCCGTGTTTCATCGTCAATGTGAAGGTACAGGGGATGCAGTAAACCTGCAGTTGTGCATCGGAATCTAAAACTGGTTACACAGGATATGCTGAAACATAGACACTCAGAAAAGTAAGTCTTCTTGTACTTACGTCGGCATTGTGCCATTTTATTTAATTCCGATGCAGTGTCCGTGTTTCATCGTCAATGTGAAGGTCCAAGGGATGCAGTAAACCTGCAGTTGTGCATCGGAATCAAAAACTGGTTACACAGAATAGGCTCAAAACATAGACACTCAGAAAAGTCAATCTTCTTGTACTTAAGTCGGCATTGTGCCATTTGTATTAATTTCCGATGCAATTTCCGTGTTTCGTCGTCAATGTGAAGGTCCAAGGGATGCACTAAACCTGCAGTTGTGCATCGGAATCAAAAACTTGTTTCACAGGATAGGCTCAAACATAGACTCTCATAAAAGTCAGTCTTCTTGTACTTAAGACGGCATTGTGCCATTTGTATTTAATTCCGATGCAATATCCGTGATTCATCGTCAATGTGAAGGTCCAAGTGATGCAGTAAACCTGCAGTTGTGCATGGGAATCTAAATCTGGTTACACAGGATAGGCTCAAAACATAGACACACAGAAAAATCTGTCTTCTTGTACTTAAGTTGGCATTGTGCCATTTGTATTTAATTCCGATTGAATTTCCGTGTTTCATCGCCAATGAGAAGGCCCAAGGGATGCAGTAAACCTGCAGTTGTGCATCGGGATCTAAAACTGGTTACACAGGATAGGCTCAAAACATAGACACTCAGAAAAGTCAGTCTTCTGTACTTAAGTCGGCATTGTGCCATTTGTATTTAATTCCGATACAATTTCCGTGTTTCATCGTCAATATGAAGGTACAGGGGATGCAGTAATCATGCAGTTGTGCATCGGAATTTAAAACTGGTTACATAGGATAGGCTCAAAGCATAGACACTCAGAAAAGTCAGTCTTCTTGTACTTAAGTCGGCATTGTGCAATTTGTATTTAATTCCGATGCAATTTCCGTAATTCATCGTGAATGGGAAGGTCCAAGGGATGCAGTAAACCTGCAGTTGTGCATCGGAATCAAAAACTCGTTTCACAGGATAGGCTCAAAACATAGACACTCAGAAAAGTTAGTCTTCTTCTACTTAAGACGGCATTGTGCCATTGGTATTGAATTCCGTTGCAATTTCCGTGTTTCATCGTCAATGTGAAGGTACAAGGGATGCAGTAAAACTGCAGTTGTGCATCGGAATCTAAATCTGGTTATACAGGATAGGCTCAAAACATAGACACTCAGAAAAATCAGTCTTCTTGTACTTAAGTCGACATTGTGCCATTTGTATTCCGATTGTATTTCCGTGTTCGGACTCTATAACTGGTTACACAGGATATGGTTCAAATGGCTCTTAGCACTATGGGACTCAACTGCAGAGGTCATTAGTCCCCTAGAACTTAGAACTAGGTAAGCCTAACTAACCTAAGGACATCACAAACATCCATGGCCGAGGCAGGATTCGAACCTGCGACCGTAGCGGTCTTGCGGTTCCAGACTGCAGCGCCTTTAACCGCACGGCCACTTCGGCCGGCCGTTACACAGGATAGGCTCAAAACATAGACACTCAGAAAAGTCAATCTTCTTGTACTTAAGTCGGCATTGTGCCATTTACATTTAATTGCGATACAATTTCCGTGTTTCATCGTCAATGAAAAGGTGCAAGGGATGCAGTAAACCTGCAGTTGTGCATCGCAATCTGAACCGTGTTAGACATGATAGGCTCAAATCATAGACACTCAGAAAAGTCCGTCTTCTTGTACTTAGGTGGGCATTGTGCCATTTGTATTTAATTCCGATACAGTGTCCGTGTTTCATCGTCAATGTGAAGGTCCAAGGGATGCAGTAAACCTGCAGTTGTGCATCGGAATCTAAAACTGGTAACACAGGATAGGCTCAAACATAGACACTCAGAAAAGTCAGTCTTCTTGTACTTAAGTCGGCATTGTGCCATTTGTATTTAATTCCGATGCAATTTCCGTGTTTCATCGTCAATGTGAAGGTCCAAGGGATGCAGTAAACCTGCAGTTGTGCATCGGAATCTAAAACTGGTTACACAGGATAGGCTCAAAACATAGACACTCAGGAAAGTCAGTCTTCTTGTACTTAAGACGGCATTGTACCATTTGTATTTAATTCCTATGCATTTTCCGTGTTTCATCGTCAATGTGAAGGTCCAAGGGATGCACTAAACCTGCAGTTGTGCATCGGAATCAAAAACTGGTTACACAGAATAGGCTCAAAACATAGACACTCAGAAAAGTCAGTCTTCTTGTACTTAAGTCGGCATTGTGCCATTTGTATTAATTTCCGATGCAATTTCCGTGTTTCGTCAATGTGAAGGTCCAAGGGATGCACTAAACCTGCTGTTGTGCATCGGAATCAAAAACTTGTTTCACAGGATAGGCTCAAAACATAGACTCTCATAAAAGTCAGCCTTCTTGTACTTAAGACGGCATTGGGCCATTTGTATTTAATTCCGATGCAATATCCGTGATTCATCGTCAATGTGAAGGTCCAAGTGATGCAGTAAACCTGCAGTTGTGCATCGGAATCTAAATCTGGTTACACAGGATAGGCTCAAAACATAGACACACAGAAAAATCAGTCTTCTTGTACTTAAGTTGGCATTGTGCCATTTGTATTTAATTCCGATTGAAGTTCCGTGTTTCATCGCCAATGAGAAGGCCCAAGGGATGCAGTAAACCTGCAGTTGTGCATTGGGATCTAAAACTGGTTACACAGGATAGGCTCAAAACATAGACACTCAGAAAAGTCAGTCTTCTGTACTTAAGTCGGCATTGTGCCATTTGTATTTAATTCCGATACAATTTCCGTGTTTCATCGTCAATATGAAGGTACAGGGGATGCAGTAATCATGCAATTGTGCATCGGAATTTAAAACTGGTTACACAGGATAGGCTCAAAGCATAGACACTCAGAAAAGTCAGTCTTCTTGTACTTAAGTCGGCATTGTGCCATTTGTATTTCATTCCGATGCAATTTCCGTAATTCATCGTGAATGTGAAGGTCCAAGGGATGCAGTGAACCTGCAGTTGTGCATCGGAATCAAAAACTTGTTTCACAGGATAGGCTCAAAACATAGACACTCAGAAAAGTTAGTCTTCTTCTACTTAAGACGGCATTGTGCCATTTGTATTGAATTCCGTTGCAATTTCCGTGTTTCATCGTCAATGTGAAGGTACAAGGGATGCAGTAAAACTGCAGTTGTGCATCGGAATCTAAAATTGGTTATACAGGATAGGCTCAAAACATAGACACTCAGAAAAATCAGTCTTCTTGTACTTAAGTCGACATTGTGCCATTTGTATTTAATTACGATTGTATTTCCGTGTTCCTTCAATGAGAAGGTCCAAGGGATGCAGTAAACCTGCAGTTGTGCATCGGAATCTAAAACTGGTTACACAGGATAGGCTCAAAACATAGACACTCACAAAAGTCAGTCTTCTTGTACTTAAGTCGGCCTTGTGCCATTTTATTTAATTCCTATGCAATTTCCGTGTTTCATCGTGAATGTGGAGGTCCAAGGGATGCAGTAAACCTACAGTAGTGCATCGGAATTTAAAACTGGTTACACAGGATAGGCTCAAAACATAGACACTCAGAAAAATCAGTCTTCTTGTACTTAAGTCGGCATTGTGCCATTTGTATATAATTCCGATGCAATTTCCGTGTTTCATCGTCAATGTGAAGGTTCAAGGTATGCAGTAAACCTGCAGTTGTGCATCGGAATCTAAAACTGGTTACACAGGATAGGCTCAAAACATAGACACTCACAAAAGTCAGTCTTCTTGTACTTAAGTGGGCATTGTGCCATTTGTATTAAATTCCGATTGTATTTCCGTGTTTCATCGACAATGTGAAGGTCCAAGGGATGCAGTAAACCTGCAATTGTTCATCGGAATCTAAAAATGGTTACACAGGATAGGCTCAAAACATAAGCACTCAGAAAAGGCAGTCTTCTTGTACTTAAGTCGGCATTGTGCCAATTGTATTTAATTCCGATGCAATTTCCATCTTTCATCGTAAATGTGAAGGTACAAGGGATGCAGTAATCCTGCAGTTGTGCATCGGACTCTAAAACTGGTTACACAGGATATGGTTCAAATGGCTCTGAGCACTATGGGACTCAATTGCTGAGGTCATTAGTCCCCTAGATCTTAGAACTAGGTAAACCTAACTAACCTAAGGACATCACAAACATCCATGCCCGAGGCAGGATTCGAACCTGCGACTGTAGCGGTCTTGCGGTTCCAGACTGCAGCGCCTTTAACCGCACGGCCACTTCGGCCGGCGGTTACACAGGATAGGCTCAAAACATAGACACTCAGAAAAGTCAGTCTTCTTGTACTTAAGTCGGCATTGTGCCATTTACATTTAATTGCGATACAATTTCCGTGTTTCATCGTCAATGAAAAGGTCCAAGGGATGCAGTAAACCTGCAGTTGTGCATCGCAATCTAAACCTGGTTAGACATGATAGGCTCAAATCATAGACACTCAGAAAAGTCCGTCTTCTTGTACTTAAGTGGGCATTGTGCCATTTGTATTTAATTCCGATGCAATTTCCGTGTTTCATCGTCAATGTGAAGGTCAAAGGGATGCAGTAAACCTGCAGTTGTGCATCGGAATCTAAAACTGGTTACACAGGATAGGCTCAAAACATAGACACTCAGGGAAGTCAGTCTTCTTGTACTTAAGTCGGCACTGTACCATTTGTATTTAATTCCTATGCATTTTCCGTGTTTCATCGTCAATGTGAAGGTCCAAGGGATGCAGTAAACCTGCAGTTGTGCATCGGAATTTAAAAGTAGTTACACAGGATAGGCTCAAAGCATTGAAACTCACAAAAGTCAGTCTTCTTGTACTTAAGTCGGCATTGTGCCATTTGTATTTAATTCCGATGCAATATCCGTGTTTCATCGTCAATGTGAAGGTCCAAGGGATGCACTAAACCTGCAGTTGTGCATCGGAATCAAAAACATGTTTCACAGGATACTCTCAAAACATAGACTCTCATAAAAGTCAGTCTTCTTGTACTTAAGACGGCATTGTGCCATTTGTATTTAATTCCGTAGCAATTTCCGTGTTTCATTGTCAATGTGAAGGTCCAAGGGATGCAGTAAAACTGCTGTTGTGCATCGGAATCTAAAACTGGTTATACAGGATAGATTCAAAACATAGACACACAGAAAAACCAGTGTTCTTGTACTTAAGTTGGCATTGTGCCATTTGTATTTAATTCCGATTGAATTTCCGTGTTTCATCGTCAATGAGAAGGCCTAAGGGATGCAGTAAACCTGCAGTTGTGCATCGGAATCTAAAACTGGTTACACAGGATAGGCTCAAATCATAGACACTCGGAAAAGTCAGTCTTCTTGTACTTAAGTCGGCATTGTGCAATTTGTATTTAATTCCGATGCAATTTCCGTGTTTCATCGTCAATGTGAAGGTACAAGGGATGCACTAAACCTGAAGTCGTGCATCGGAATCAAAAATTGGTTTCACAGGATTGGCTCAAAACATAGACACTCATAAAAGTCAGTCTTCTTGTACTTAAATCGGCATTGCGCCATTTGTATTTAATTCCGATGCAATTTCCGTGTTTCATCGTCAATGAGAAGGTCCAAGTGATGCAGTAAACCTGCAGTTGTGCATCGGAATCAAAAACTGGTTACACAGGATAGGCTCAAAACATAGACACACAGAAAAATCAGTGTTCTTGTACTTAAGTTGGCATTGTGCCATTTGTATTTAATTCCCATTGCATTTCCGTGTTTCATCGCCAATGAGAAGGACCAAGGGATGCAGTAAACCTGCAGTTGTGCATCGGAATCTAAAAATGGTTACACAGGGTAGGCTCAAAACATAGCCACTCAGAAAAGTCAGTCTTCTTGTACTTAAGTCGGCATTGTGCCATTTGTATTTAATTCCGATGCTATTTCCGTGTTTCATCGACAATGTGAAGGTCCAAGGGATGCAGTAAACCTGCAAATGTTCATCGGAATCTAAAAATGGTTACACAGGATCGGCTCAAAACATAAGCACTCAGAAAAGTCAGTCTTCTTGTTCTTAAATCGGCATTGCGCCATTTGTATTTAATTCCGATGCAATTTCCGTGTTTCATCGTCAATGTAAAGGTCCAAGGGATGCAGTAAACCTGCAGTTGTGCATCGGAACCTAAAACTGGTTACACAGGATAGGCTCAAATCATATACATTCAGAAAAGTCAGTCTTCTTGTACTTAAGTCGGATTTGTGCGATTTGTATTTAATTCCGATGCTATTTCCGTGTTTCATCGTCAATGTGAAGGTCCAAGGTATGCAGTATACCTGCAGTTGTGCATCGGAATCTAAAACTGGTTACCCAGGATAGGCTCAAAACATAGACAATCAGAAAAGTCAGTCTTCTTGTACTTAAGTCGGCATTGTGCCATTTGTGTTTAATTCCGATGCAATTTCCGTGTTTCATCGTGAATGTGAAGGTCCAAGGGATGCAGTAAACCTGCAGTTGTGCATCGGAATCAAAAACTGGTGTCACAGGATAGGCTCAAATCATATACACTCAGAAAACACAGTCTTCTTGTACTTAAGACGGCATTGTGCCATTTGTATTTAATTCCGATGCAATTTCCGTGTTTCATTGTCAATGTGAAGGTCCAAGGGATGCAGTAAAACTGCAGTCGTGCATCGGAATCTAAAACTGGTTACACAGGATAGGCTCAAAGCATGGACACTTAGAAAAGTCAGTCTTCTTGTACCTAAGTCGGCCTTATGCAATTTGTATTTAATTCCGATGCAATATCCGTGATTCATCGTCAATGTGAGATCCAAGTGATGTAGTAAACCTGCAGTTGTGCATCGGAATCTAAAACTGGTTACACAGGATAGGCTCAAACCATAGACACTCAGAAAAGTCAGTCTTCTTGTACTGAAGTCGGCATTGTGCCATTTGTATTTAATTCCGATGCTATTTCCGTGTTTCATCGACAATGTGAAGGTCCAAGGGATGATGTAAACCTGCAATTGTTCATCGGAATATAAAAATGGTTACACAGGACAGACTCAAAACATAAGCACTCAGAAAAGTCAGTCTTCTTGTACTTAAATCGGCATTGCGCCATTTGTATTTAATTCCGATGCTATTTCCGTGTTTCATCGTCAATGTGAAGGTCCAAGTGATGCATTAAACCTGCAGTAGTGCATCGGAACCTAAAACTGGTTACACAGGATAGGCTTAAATCATATACATTCAGAAAAGTCAGTCTTCTTGTACTCAAGTCGGAATTGTGCGATTTGTATTTAATTCCGATGCAGTGTCCGTGTTTCATCGTCAATGTAAAGGTGCAAGGGATGCAGTAAACCTGCAGTTGTGCATCGGAATCTAAACCTGGTTAGACATGATAGGCTCAAAACATACTCAGAAAAGTCCGTCTTCTTATACTTAAGTGGGCATTGTGCCATTTGTATTTAATTCCGATGCAGTGTCCGTGTTTCATCGTCAATGTAAAGGTGCAAGGGATGCAGTAAACCTGCAGTTGTGCATCGGAATCTAAAACTGGTAACACAGGATAGGCTCAAAGCATAGACACTCAGAAAAGTCTGTCTTCATGTACCTAAGTCTGCATTGTGCCAGTTGTATTTAATTCCGGTGCAATTTCCGTGTTTCATCGTCAATGTGAAGGTCCAAGGGATGCAGTAAACCTGCAGTTGTGCATCGGAATCAAAAACTGGTTTCACAGGATAGGCTCAAAACATAGACACTCAGAAAACACAGTCTTCTTGTACTTAAGACGGCATTGTGCCATTTGTATTGAATTCCGATGCAATTTCCGTGTTTCATCGTCAATGTGAAGGTCCAAGGGATGCAGTAAACCTGCAGTTGTGCATCGGAATCTAAAACTGGTTACACAGGATGGGCTCAAATCACAGACACTCAGAAAAATCAGTCTTCTTGTACTTAAGTCGGAATTGTGCCACTTGTATTTAATTCCGATTGTATTTCCGTGTTCCATCGTCCAAGGGATGCAGTAAACCTGCAGTTGTTCATCGGAATCTAAATCTGGTTACACAGGATAGGCTCAAAACATAGACACTCAGAAAAGTCAGTCTTCTTGTACTTAAGTAGGCATTGTGCCATTTGTATTTAATTCCTATGCAATTTCCGTGTTTCATCGTGAATGTGAAGGTCCAAGGGATGCACTAAACCTGCAGTTGTGCATCGGAATTTTAACCTGGTTACACAGGATAGTCTCAAAACATAGACTCTCAGAAAAATCAGTCGTCTTGTACTTAAGTCGTCATTGTGCCATTTGTATATAATTCCGATGCAATTTCCGTGTTTCATCGTCAATGTGAAGGACCAAGGGATGCAGTAAACCTGCAGTTGTGCATCGGAATCTAAAACTGGTTACACAGGATAGGCTCAAAACATAGACACTCAGAAAAGTCAGTCTTCTTGTACTTAAGTCGGCATTGTGCCATTTGTATTTAATTCCGATGCAATTTCCGTGTTTCATCGTCAATGTGAAGGTACAGGGGATGCAGTAAACATGCAGTTGTGCATCGGAATCTAAAACTGGTTACACAGGATAGGCTCAAAACATAGACACTCAGAAAAGTCCGTCTTCTTGTACTGAAGTGGGCATTGTGCCATTTGTATTTAATTTCGATGCAATTACCGTGTTTCATCGTCAATGTGAAGGTACAAGGGATGCAGTAAACCTGCAGTTGTGCATCGGAAACTAAAAATGGTTACACTGGATAGTCTCAAAGCATAGAGACTCAGATAAGTCAGTCTTCTTGTACTTAAGTCGGCATTGTGCCATTTGCATTTATTTCCGATACAATTTCAGTGTTTCATCGTCAATGTGAAGTACCAGGGGATGCAGTAACACTGCGGTTGTGCATCGGAATCTAAAACTGGGTACACCGGATAGGCTCAAAACATAGACACTCAGAAAAGTCAGTCTTCTTGTACTTAAATCGGCATTGTGCCATTTGTATTTAATTCCGATGCAATTTCCGTGTTTCATCGTCAATGTGAAAGTCTAAGGGATGCAGTAAAACTGCAGTTGTGCATCGGAATCTAAAACTGGTTACACAGGATAGGCTCAAAACATAGACACTCTGAAAAATCAGTCTTCTTGTACTTAAGTCGGCATTGTGCCATTTGTATTTAATTCCTATGCAATTTCCGTGTTTCATCGTGAATGTGAAGGTCCAAGGGATGCAGTAAACCTGCAGTTGTGCATCGTAATTTAAAACTGGTTACACAGGATAGGCTCAAATCATAGAAACTCAGAAAAATCAGTCTTCTTGTACTTAAGTCGGCATTGTGCCATTTCTATTTAATTCCTACGCAATTTCCGTGTTTCATCGTGAATGTGAAGGTCCAAGGAATGCAGTAAACCTGCGGTTGTGCATCGGAATTTAAAACTGATTACACAGTATAGGCACAAAACATAGACACTCAAAAAAATCAGTCCTCTTGTACTTAAGTCGGCATTGTACCATTTGTATTTATTTCCGATGCAATTTCAATGTTTCATCGTCAATGTGAAGTTCCTGGGGATGGATTAACCCTGCAGTTGTGCATCGCAATCTAAAACTGGGTACACAGGATAGGCTCAAAACATAGACACTGAGAAAAGTCAGTCTCTTGTACTTAAATCGGCATTGTGCCATTTGTATTTAATTCCGATGCAATTTCCATGTTTCATCGTCAATGTGAAGGTCCAAGGGATGCAGTAAACCTGCAGTTGTGCATCGGAACCTAAAACAGGTTACACAGGATAGGCTCAAAACATAGAGACTCAGATAAGTCAGTTTTCTTGTACTTAAGTTGGCGTTGTGCCATTTGTATTTAATTCCGATGCAATTTCCGTGTTTCATCGTCAATGTGAAGTTCCAAGGCATGTAGTAAACCTGCCGTTGTGCATCGGAATCTAAAACTGCTGATACAGGATAGGCTCAAAACATAGACAATCAGGAAAGTCAATCTTCTTGTACTTAAGTCGTCATTGTGCCATTTGTACTTAATTCCGATGCAATTTCCGTGTTTCATCGTCAATGTGAAGGTGCAAGGGATGCAGTAAACCTGCAGTTGTGCATCGGAAGCAAAAACTGGTTTCACAGGATAGGCTCAAAACATAGACACTCAGAAAAGTCAGACTTCTTGTACTTAAGACGGCATTGTGCCATTTGTATTTAATTCCGATGCAATATCCGTGTTTCATCGTCAATGTGAAGGTCCAAGGGATGCAGTAAACCTGCAGTTGTGCATCGGAATCAAAAACTGGTTTCACAGGATAGGCTCAAACCATAAACACTCAGAGAAGTCAGTCTTCTTGTACTTACGTCGGCATTGTGCCATTTGTATATAATTCCGATGCAATTTCCGTGTTTCATCGTCAATGTGAATGTCCAAGGGATGCAGTAAACCTGCAGTTGTGCATCGGAATCTAAAACTGGTTACACAGGATAGGCTCAAATCATAGACACTCAGAAAAATCAGTCTTCTTGTACATAAGTCGGCATTGTGCCATTTGTATATAATTCCGATGCAATTTCCGTGTTTCATGGTTAATGTCAAGTTCCAGGGGATGCAGTAACCCTGCGGTTGTGCATCGGAATCTAAAACTGGGTACACAGGATAGGCTCAAAACATAGACACTCAGAAAAGTCAGTCTTCTTGTACTTAAATCGGCATTGTGCCATTTGTATTTAATTCCGATGCAATTTCCGTGTTTCATCGTCAATGTGAAGGTCGAAGGGATGCAGTAAACCTGCAGTTGTGCATCGGAACCTAAAACTGGTTACCCAGGATAGGCTCAAAATATAGAGACTCAGATAAGTTAGTTTCCTTGTACTTAAGTCGGCAATGTGCCATTTGTATTTAATTCCGATGCAATTTCCGTGTTTCATCGTCAATGTGAAGGTCCAAGGCATCCAATAAACCTGCCGTTGTGCATCGGAATCTAAAAGTGCTTATACACGATAGGCTGAAAACATACACAATCAGAAAAGTCAATCTTCTTGTACTTAAGTCGGCATTGTGCCGTTTGTATTTAATTCCGATGCAATATCCGTGTTTCATCGTCAATGTGAAGGTCCAAGGGATGCAGTAAACCTGCAGTTGTGCATCGTAATCAAAAACTGGTTTCACAGGATAGGCTCAAAACATAGACACTCAGAAAAGTCAGTCTTCTTGTACTTAAGACGGCATTGTGCCATTTGTATTTAATTCCGATGCAATTTCCGTGCTTCATCGTCAATGTGAAAGTCCAAGGGATGCAGTAAAACTGCAGTTGTGCAACGGAATCTAAAACTGGTTACACAGGATAGGCTCAAAACATAGACACTCAGAAAAATCAGTCTTTTTGTACTTCAGTCGGCATTGTGCCATTTGTATTTAATTCCGATTGTATTTCCGTGTTTCATCGTCAATGAGAAGGTCCAAGGGATGCAGTAAACCTGCAGTTGTGCATCGTAATCTAAAACTGGTTACACAGGATAGGCTCAAAACATAGACACACAGAAAAGTCAGTCTTCTTGTACTTAAGTCGGCATTGTGCCATTTGTATTTAATTCCTATGCAATATCCGTGTTTCATCGTGAATGTGAAGGTCCAAGGGATGCAGTAAACCTGCAGTTGTGCATCGTAATTTAAAACTGGTTACACAGGATAGGCTCAAATCATAGAAACTCAGAAAAGTCAGTCTTCTTGTACTTAAGTCGGCATTGTGCCATTTGTATATAATTCCGATGCAATTTCCGTGTTCCATCGTCAATGTGAAGGTCCAAGGGATGCAGTAAACCTGCAGTTGTGCATCGGAATCAAAAACTGGTTACACAGGATAGGCTCAAAACATAGACACTCAGAAAAGTCAGTCTTCTTATACTTAAGTCGGCATTGAGCCATTTGTATTAAATTCCGATGCAATTTCAGTGTTTCATCGTCAATGTGAAGTTCCAAGGGATGCAGTAACTATGCAGTTGTGCATCGGAATCTAAAACTGGGTACACAGGATAGGCTCAAACATAGACACTCAGTAAATAGTCAGTCTTCTTGTACTTAAGTGGGCATTGCGCCATTTGTATTTCATTCCGATGCAATTTCCGTGTTTCATCATCAATGTGAAGGTCCAAGGGATGCAGTAAACCTGCAGGTGTGCATCGGGATCTAAAACTGGTTACACAGGGTAGGCTCATACCATAGACACTCAGAAAAGTCAGTCTTCTTGTACTTAAGTCGGCATTATGCCATTTGTATTTAATTCCGATGCAATTTCCGTGTTTCATCGTCAATGTGAAGGTCCAAGGGATGCAGTAAACCTGCAGTTGTGCATCGGTATCTAAACCTGGTTACACAGGATAGGCTCAAATCATAGACACTCAGAAAAGTCAGTCTTCTTGTACTTAAGTCGGCATTCTGCCATTTCTCTTTAATTCCTACGCAATTTCCGTGTTTCATCGTGAATGTGAAGGTCCAAGGGATGCAGTATACCTGCAGTTGTGCATCGGAATTTAAAACTGGTTACACAGGATAGGCTCAAATCATAGACACTCAAAAAAATCAGTCTTCTTGTACTTAAGTCGGCATTGTGCCATTTGTATATAATTCCGATGCAATTTCCGTGTTTCATCGTCAATGTGAATGTCCAAGGGATGCAGTAAACCTGCAGTTGTGCATCGGAATCTAAAACTGGTTACACAGGATAGGCTCAAAACATAGACACTCAGAAAAGTCAGTCTTCTTGTACTTAAGTGGGCATTGTGCCATTTGTATTTATTTCCGATGCAATTTCAGTGTTTCATCGTCAATGTGAAGTTCCTCGGGATGGATTAACCCTGCAGTTGTGCATCGGAATCTAAAACTGGGTACACAGGATAGGCTCAAAACATAGACACTCAGAAAAGTCAGTCTTCTTGTACTTAAGACGGCATTGTGCCATTTGTATTTATTTCCGATGCAATTTCAGTGTTTCATCGTCAATGTAAAGTTCCTGGGGATGCATTAACCCTGCAGTTGTGCATCGGAATCTAAAACTGGGTACACAGGATAGGCTCAATGCAAAGACACTCAGAAGAGTCAGTCTTCTTGTACTTAAATCGGCATTGTGCCATTTGTATTTAATTCCGATGCAATTCCCGTGTTTCATCGTCAATGTGAAGGTCCAAGGGATGCAGTAAACCTGCAGTTGTGCATCGGAACCTAAAACTGGTTACCCAGGATAGGCTCAAAACATAGACAGTAAAGTCAGTCTTCTTGTACTTCAGTCGGCATTGTGCCATTTGTATTTCATTCCGATGCAATATCTGTGTTTCATCGTCAATGTGAAGGTCCAAGGCATGCAGTAAACCTGCAGTTGTGCATCGGAATCAAAAACTGGTTTCACAGGATAGGCTCAAAACATAGACAGTAAAGTCAGTCTTCTTGTACTTCAGTCGGCATTGTGCCATTTGTATTTAATTCCGATTGTATTTCCGTGTTTCATCGTCAATGAGAAGGTCCAAGGGATGCAGTAAACCTGCAGTTGTGCATCGTAATCTAAAACTGGTTACACAGGATAGGCTCAAACATAGACACTCAGAAAAGTCAGTCTTCTTGTACTTAAGTCGGCATTGTGCCATTTGTATTTAATTCCTATGCAATTTCCGTCTTTCATCGTGAATGTGAAGGTCCTAGGAATAAAGTAAACCTGCAGTTGTGCATCGGAATTTAAAACTGGTTACACAGGATAATCTCAAAACATAGACACTCAGAAAAGTCAGTCTTCTTGTACTTAAGTCGGCTTTGTGCCATTTGTATTTAATTCCGATGCTATTTCCGTGTTTCATCGTCAATGTGAAGGTCCATGTTAGGCAGTAAACCTGCAGTTGTGCATCGGAATCAAATACTGGTTTCACAGGATAGGCTCAAAACATAGGCACTCAGAAAAGTCAGTCTTCTTGTACTTAAGACGGCATTGTGCCATTTGTATTTAATTCCGATGCAATTTCCGTATTTCATCGTCAATGTGAAGGTCCAAGGGATGCAGTAAAACTGCAGTTGTGCATCGGAATCTAAAACTGGTTACACAGGATAGGCTCAAGACATAGACACTCAGAAAAATCAGTCTTCTTGTACTTCAGTCGGCTTTGTGCCATTTGTATTTAATTCCGATTGTATTTCCGTGTTTCATCGTCAATGAGAAGGTCCAAGGTATGCAGTAAACCTGCAGTTGTGCATCGTAATCTAAAACTGATTACACAGGATAGGCTCAAAACATAGACACTCAGAAAAGTCAGTCTTCTTGTACTTAAGTCAGCATTGTGCCATTTGTATATAATTCCGATGCAATTTCCGTGTTTCATCGTCAATGTGAAGGTCCAAGGCATGCAGTAAACCTGCCGTTGTGCATCGGAATCTAAAACTGCTTATGCAGGATAGGCTCAAAACATAGACAGTCAGAAAAGTCAAACTTCTTGTACTTAAGTCGGCATTGTTCCATTTGTATTTGATTCCGATGCAATATCCGTGTTTCATCGTCAATGTGAAGGTCCAAGGGATGCAGTAAACCTGCAGTTGTGCATCGGAACCTAAAACTGGTTACCCAGGATAGGCTCAAAACATAGAGACTGAGATAAGTTAGTTTTCTTGTACTTAAGTCGGCATTGTGACATTTGTATTTAATTCCGATGCAATTTCCGTGTTTCATCGACAATGTGAAGCTCCAAGGCATCCAGTAAACATGCCGTTGTGCATCGGAATCTAAAACTGCTTATACAGGATAGGCTGAAAACATAGACAATCAGAAAAGTCAATCTTCTTGTACTTAAGACGGCATTGTGCCATTTGTATTTAATTCGATGCAATATCCGTGTTTCATCGTCAATGTGAAGGTCCATGGCATGCAGTAAACCTGCAGTTGTGCATCGGAATCAAAAACTGGTTTCACAGGATAGGCTCAAAACATAGACACTCAGAAAAGTCAGTCTTCTTTTACTTAAGACGGCATTCTGCAATTTGTATTTAATTCCGATGCAATTTCCGTGTTTCATCGTCAATGTGAAGGTCCAAGGGATGCAGTAAAACTGCAGTTGTGCATCGGAATCTAAAACTGGTTACACAGAATAGGCTCAAAACATAGACACTCAGAAAAATCAGTCTTCTTGTACTTCGGTCGGCAATGTGCCATTTGTATTTAATTCCGATGTAATTTCCGTGTTTCATCGTCAATGTGAAGGTCCAAGGCATGTAGTAAATCTGCCGTTGTGCATCGGAATCTAAATCTGCTTATACAGGATAGGCTGAAAACATAGACATTCAGAAAAGTCAATCTTCTTGTACTTAAGTCGGCATTGTGCCATTTGTATTTAATTCCGATGCAATATCCGTGTTTCATCGTCAATGTGAAGGTCCAAGGGATGCAGTAAACCTGCAGTTGTGCATCGAAATCAAAAACTGGTTTCACAGGATAGGCTCAAACCATAAACACTCAGAAAAGTCAGTCTTCTTGTACTTAAGACGGCATTGTGCCATTTGTATTTAATTCCGATGCAATTTCAGTGTTTCATCGTCAATGTGAAGGTCCAGGGGATGCAGTAAACCTGCAGTTGTGAATCAGAATCTAAAACTGGTTACACAGGATAGGGTCAAAGCATAGGCACTCAGAAAAGTCAGTCTTCTTGTACTTAAGTCGGCATTGTGCCATTTGTATTTATTTCCGATGCAATTTCAGTGTTTCATCGTCAATGTGAAGTTCCTGTGGATGCATTAACCCTGCAGTTGTGCATCGGAATCTAAAACTGGGTACACAGGATAGGCTCAAAACATAGACAATCAGAAAAGTCAATCTTCTTGTACTTAAGTCGGCATTGTGCCATTTGTATTTAATTCCGATGCAATATCCGTGTTTCATCGTCAATGTGAAGGTCCAAGGCATGCAGTAAACCTGCCGTTGTGCATCGGAATCTAAAACTGCTTATACAGGATAGGCTCAAACATATACAATCAGAAAAGTCAATCTTCTTGTACTTATGTCGGCATTGTGCCATTTGTATTTGATTCCGATGCAATATCTGTGTTTCATCGTCAATGTGAAGGTCCAAGGGATGCAGTAAACCTGCAGTTGTGCATCGTAATCTAAAACTGCTTACACAGGATAGGCTCAAACATAGACACTCAGAAAAATCAGTCTCCTTGTACTTCAGTCGGCATTGTGCCATTTGTATTTAATTCCGATTGTATTTCCGTGTTTCTCGTCAATGAGAAGGTCCAAGGGATGCAGTAAACCTGCAGTTGTGCATCGTAATCTAAAACTGGTTACACAGGATAGGCTCAAAACATAGACAGTCAGAAAAGTCAATCTTCTTGTACTTAAGTCGGCATTGTGCCATTTGTATTTGATTCCGATGCAATATCCGTGTTTCATCGTCAATGTGAAGGTCCAAGGGATGCAGTAAATCTGCAGTTGTGCATCGGAACCTAAAACCGGTTACCCAGGATAGGTTCAAAACATAGAGACTCAGATAAGTTAGTTTTCTTGTACTTAAGTCGGCATTGTGCCATTTGTATTTAATTCCGATGCAATTTCCGTGTTTCATCGACAATGTGAAGGTCCAAGGCATCCAGTAAAACTGCCGTTGTGCATCGGAATCTAAAACTGCTTATACAGGATAGGCTGAAAACATAGACAATCAGAAAAGTCAATCTTCTTGTACTTAAGTCGGCATTGTGCCATTTGTATTTAATTCCGATGCAATATCCGTGTTTCATCGTCAATGTGAAGATCCAAGGGATGCAGTAAACCTGCAGTTGTGCATCGGAATCAAAAACTGGTTTCACAGGATAGGCTCAAAACATAGACACTCAGAAAAGTCATTCTTCTTGTACTTAAGACGGCATTGTGCCGTTTGTATTTAATTCCGATGCAATATCCGTGTTTCATCGTCAATGTGAAGGTCCAAGGGATGCAGTAAACCTGCAGTTGTGCATCGGAATCAAAAACTGGTTTCACAGGATAGGCTCAAACCATAAACACTCAGAAAAGTCAGTCTTCTTGTACTTAAGACGGCATTGTGCCATTTGTATTTAATTCGGATGGAATTTCCGTGTTTCATCGTCAATATGAAGGTCCAAGGGATGCAGTAAACCTGAAGTTGTGCATCGGAATCTAAAACTGGTTACACAGGGTAGGCTCAAAGCATAGACACTCAGAAAAGTCAGTCTACTTGTACTTAAGTCGGCAATGTGCCATTTGTATTTAATTCCGATGCAATTTCCGTGTTTCATCGTCAATGTGAAGGTCCAAGGGATGCAGTAAACCTGCAGTTGTGCATCGGAATCTAAAACAGGTTACACAGGATAGGCTCAAAGCATAGACACTCAGAAAAGTCAGTCTTCTTGTACTTAAGTCGGCATTGTGCCATTTGTAATTATTTCCGATGCAATTTCAGTGTTTCATCGTCAATGTGAAGTTCCTGTGGATGCATTAACCCTGCAGTTGTGCATCGGAATCTAAAACTGGGTACACAGGATAGGCTCAAACATAGAAACTCAGAAAAATCAGTCTTCTTCTACTTCAGTCGGCATTGTGCCATTTGTATTAAATTCCGATGCGATTTCCGTGTTTCATCGTCAATGTGAAGGTCGAAGGCATGTAGTAAACCTGCCGTTCTGCATCGGAATCTAAAACTGTTTATACAGGATAGGCTCAAAACATAGACAATCAGAAAAGTTAATCTTCTTGTACTTAAGTCGGCATTGTGCCATTTGTATTTAATTCCGATGCAATTTCCGTGTTTCATCGTCAATGTGAAGGTCCAAAGCATGCAGTAAACCTGCCGTTGTGCATCGGAATCTAAAACTGCTTATACAGGATAGGCTCAAAACATAGACACTCAGAAAAGTCATTCTTATTGTACTTAAGACGGCATTGTGCCGTTTGTATTTAATTCCGATGCAATATCCGTGTTTCATCGTCAATGTGAAGGTCCAAGGGATGCAGTAAACCTGCAGTTGTGCATCGGAATCAAAAACTGGTTTCACAGGATAGGCTCAAACCATAAACACTCAGAAAAGTCAGTCTTCTTGTACTTAAGACGGCATTGTGCCATTTGTATTTAATTCCGATGCAATTTCCGTGTTTCATCGTCAATATGAAGGTCCAAGGGATGCAGTAAACCTGCAGTTGTGCATCGTAAGCTAAAACTGGTTACACGGGATAGGCTCAAAACATAGACACTCAGAAAAGTCAGTCTTCTTGTACTTAAGTCAGCATAGTGCCATTTGAATTTAATTCCGATGCAATTTCCGTGTTTCATCGTCAATGTGAAGGTCCAAGGCATGCAGTAAACCTGCCGTTGTGCATCGGAATCTAAAACTGCTTATACAGGATAGTCTCAAAACATAGACACTCAGAAAAGTCAATCTTCTTGTACTTAAGTCGGCATTGTGCCATTTGTATTTGATTACGATGCAATATCCGTGTTTCATCGTCAATGTGAAGGTCCAAGGGATGCAGTAAATCTGCAGTTGTGCATCGGAACCTAAAACTGGTTACCCAGGATAGGTTCAAAACATAGAGACTCAGATAAGTTAGTTTTCATGTACTTAAGTCGGCATTGTGCCATTTGTATTTAATTCCGATGCAATTTCCGTGTTTCATCGACAATGTGAAGGTCCAAGGCATCCAGTAAACCTGCCGTTGTGCATCGGAATCTAAAACTGCTTATACAGGATAGGCTGAAAACATAGACAATCAGAAAAGTCAATCTTCTTGTACTTAAGTCGGCATTGTGCCATTTGTATTTAATTCCGATGCAATATCCGTGTTTCATCGTCAATGTGAAGATCCAAGGGATGCAGTAAACCTGCAGTTGTGCTTCGTAATCTAAAACTGGTTACACAGGATAGGCTCAAAACATAGACACTCAGAAAAGTCAGTCTTCTTGTACTTAAGTGGGCATTGTTCCATTTGTATTTAATTCCTATGCAATTTCCGTGTTTCATCGTGAATGTGAAGGTCCAAGGGATGCAGTAAACCTGCAGTTGTGCATCGTAATTTAAAACTGGTTACACAGGATAGGCTCAAATCATAGACACTCAGAAAAGTCAGTCTTCTTGTACTTAAGTCGGCATTGTGCCATTTGTATATAATTCCGATGCAATTTCCGTGTTCCATCGTCAATGTGAAGGTCCAAGGGATGCAGTAAACCTGCAGTTGTGCATCGGAATCAAAAACTGGTTACACAGGAAAGGCTCAAAGCATAGACACTCAGAAAAGTAAGTGTTCTTCTAGTTAAGTCGGCATTGTGCCATTTGTATTAAATTCCGATGCAATTTCAGTGTTTCATCGTCAATGTGAAGTTCCAGGGGATGCAGTAACTATGCAGTTGTGCATCGGTATCTAAAACTGGGTACACAGGATAGGCTCAAAACATAGACACTCAGAAAAGTCAGTCTTCTTGTACTTAAGTCGGCATTATGCCATTTGTATTTAATTCCGATGCAATTTCCGTGTTTCATCGTCAATGTGAAGGTCCAAGGGATGTAGTAAACTTGCAGTTGTGCATCGGAATCTAAACCTGGTTAGACAAGATAGGCTCAAAGCATACACACTCAGAAAAGTCAGTCTTCTTGTACGTAAGGCGGCATTGTGCCATTTGTATTTAATTCCGATGCAATTTCCGTGTTTCATCGTCAATGTGAAGTTCCAAGGGATACAGTAAAACTGCAGTTGTGCATCGGAATTTAAAACTGGTTACACAGGATAGGCTCAAAACATAGACACTCAGAAAAATCAGTCTTCTTGTACTTAAGTCGGCATTGTGCCATTTGTATTTAATTCCCATTGTATTTCCGTGTTTCATCGTCAAAGACAAGTTCCAAGGGATGCAGTAAACCTGCATTTGTGCATCGGAATCTAAAACTGGTTACACAGGATAGGCTCAAAACATAGACACTCAGAAAAGTCAGTCTTCTTGTACTTAAGTCGGCATTGTGCCATTTCTATTTAATTCCTACGCAATTTCCGTGTTTCATCGTGAATGTGAAGATCCAAGGGATGCCGTAAACCTGCAGTTGTGCATCGGAATCTTAAACTGGTTACACAGGATAGGCTCAGATCATAGACACTCAGAAAAGTCAGTCTTCTTGTACTTAAATCGGCATTGTTCCATTTGTATTTAATTCCGATGCAATTTCCGTGTTTCATAGTCAATGTGAAGGTCCAAGGGATGCAGTATACATGCAGTTGTGCATCGTAATCTAAAACTGGTTACACAGGATAGGCTCAAAACATAGACACTCAGAAAAGTCAGTCTTCTTGTACTTAAGTCGGCATTGTGCCATTTGTATTTATTTCCGATGCAATTTCAGTGTTTCATCGTCAATGTGAAGTTCCTGGGGATGGATTAACCCTGCAGTTGTGCATCGGAATCTAAAACTGGGTACACAGGATAGGCTCAAAACATAGACACTCAGAAAAGTCAGTCTTCTTGTACTTAAATCGGCATTGTGCCATTTGTATTTAATTCCGATGCAATTTCCGTGTTTCATCGTCAATGTGAAGGTCCAAGGGATGCAGTAAACCTGCAGTTGTGCATCGGAACCTAAAACTGGTTACACAGGATAGGCTCAAAACATAGAGACTCAGATAAGTCAGTTTTCTTGTACTTAAGTTGGCATTGTGCCATTTGTATTTAATTCCGATGCAATTTCCGTGTTTCTTCGTCAATGTGAAGGTCCAAGGGATGCAGTAAACCTGCAGTTGTGCATCGGAAGCAAAAACTGGTTTCACAGGATAGGCTCAAAACATAGACACTCAGAAAAATCAGTCTTCTTGTACTTCAGTCGGCATTGTGCCATTTGTATTTAATTCCGATTGTATTTCCGTGTTTCATCGTCAATGAGAAGGTCCAAGGGATGCAGTAAACCTGCAGTTGGGCATCGTAATCTAAAACTGGTTACACAGGATAGGCTCAAAACATAGACACTCAGAAAAGTCAGTCTTCTTGTACTTAAGTCGGCATTGTGCCATTTGTATTTATTTACGATGCAATTTCAGTGTTTCATCGTCAATGTGAAGTTCCAAGGGATGCAGTAACCCTGCAGTTGTGCATCGGAATCTAAAACTGGGTACACAGGATAGGCTCAAAAGAAAGACACTCAGAAAAGTCAGTCTACTTGTACTTAAATCGGCATTGTGCCATTTGTAATTAATTCCGATGCAATTTCCGTGTTTCATCGACAATGAGAAGGTCCAAGGGATGCTGTAAACCTGCAGTTGGGCATCGTAATCTAAAACTGGTTACACAGGATAGGCTCAAAACATAGACACTCAGAAAAGTCAGTCTTCTTGTACTTAAGTCGGCATTATGCCATTTGTATTTAATTCCGATGCAATTTCCGTGTTTCATCGTCCATGTGATGGTCCAAGGGATGTAGTAAACTTGCAGTTGTGCATCGGAATCTAAACCTGGTTAGACAAGATAGGTTCAAAACATAGACACTCAGAAAAGTCAGTCTTCTTGTACTTAAGGCGGCATTGTGCCATTTGTATTTAATACCGATGCAATTTCCGTGTTTCATCGTCAATGTGAAGGTCCAAGGGATACAGTAAAACTGCAGTTGTGCATCGGAATTTAAAACTGGTTACACAGGATAGGCTCAAAACATAGACACTCAGAAAAATCAGTCTTCTTGTACTTAAGTCGGCATTGTGCCATTTGTATTTAATTCCCATTGTATTTCCGTGTTTCATCGTCAAAGAGAAGTTCCAAGGGATGCAGTAAATATGCATTTGTGCATCGGAATCTAAAACTGGTTACACAGGATAGGCTCAAAACATAGACACTCAGAAAAGTCAGTCTTCTTGTACTTAAGTCGGCATTGTGCCATTTCTATTTAATTCCTTCGCAATTTCCGTGTTTCATCGTGAATGTGAAGGTCTAAGGGATGCCGTAAACCTGCAGTTGTGCATCGGAATCTAAAACTGGTTACACAGGATAGGCTCAAAACATAGACACTCAGAAAAGTCAGTCTTCTTGTACTTAAGTCGGCATTGTGCCATTTGTATTTATTTCCGATGCAATTTCAGTGTTTCATCGTCAATGTGAAGTTCCTGGGGATGGATTAACCCTGCAGTTGTGCATCGGAATCTAAAACTGGGTACACAGGATATGCTCAAAACATAGACACTCAGAAAAGTCAGTCTTCTTGTACTTAAATCGGCATTGTGCCATTTGTATTTAATTCCGATGCAATTTCCGTGTTTCGTCGTCAATGTGAAGGTCCAAGGGATGCAGTAAACCTGCAGTTGTGCATCGGAACCTAAAACTGGTTACACAGGATAGGCTCAAAACATAGAGACTCAGATAAGTCAGTTTTCTTGTACTTAAGTTGGTATTGTGCCATTTGTATTTAATTCCGATGCAATTTCCGTGTTTCTTCGTCAATGTGAAGGTCCAAGGGATGCAGTAAACCTGCAGTTGTGCATCGGAAGCAAAAACTGGTTTCACAGGATAGGCTAAAAACATAGACACTCAGAAAAGTCAGTCTTCTTGTACTTAAGACGGCATTGTGCCATTTGTATCTAATTCCGATGCAATTTCCGTGTTTCATCGTCAATGTGAAGGTCCAAGGGATGCAGTAAAACTGCAGTTGTGCATCGGAATCTAAAACTGGTTACACAGGATAGGCTCAAAACATAGACACTCAGAAAAATCAGTCTTCTTGTACTTCAGTCGGCATTGTGCCATTTGTATTTAATTCCGATTGTATTTCCGTGTTTCATCGTCAATGAGAAGGTCCAAGGGATGCAGTAAACCTGCAGTTGGGCATCGTAATCTAAAACTGGTTACACAGGATAGGCTCAAAACATAGACACTCAGAAAAGTCAGTCTTCTTGTACTTATGTCGGCATTGTGCCATTTGTATTTATTTACGATGCAATTTCAGTGTTTCATCGTCAATGTGAAGTTCCAAGGTATGCAGTAACCCTGCAGTTGTGCATCGGAATCTAAAACTGGGTACACAGGATAGGCTCAAAACATAGACACTCAGAAAAGTCAGTCTTCTTGTACTTAAATCGGCATTGTGCCATTTGTATTTAATTCCGATGCAATTTCCGTGTTTCATCGTCAATGTGAAGGTCCAAGGGATGCAGTAAACCTGCAGTTGTGCATCGGAACCTAAAACTGGTTACACAGGATAGGCTCAAAACATAGAGACTCAGATAAGTCAGTTTTCTTGTACTTAAGTCGGCATTGTGCTATTTGTATTTAATTCCGATGCAATTTCCGTGTTTCATCGTCAATGTGACGGTCCAAGGCATGAAGTAAACCTGCCGTTGTGCATCGGAATCTAAAACTGCTTATACAGGATAGGCTCAAAACATAGACAATCAGAAAAGTCAATCTTCTTGTACTTAAGTCGGCATTGTGCCATTTGTATTTGATTCCGATACAATATCCGTGTTTCATCGTCAATGTGAAGGTCCAAGGGATGCAGTAAACCTGCAGTTGTGCATCGGAATCAAAAACTGGTTTCACAGGATAGGCTCAAAACATAGACACTCAAAAAAAATCAGTCTTCTTGTACTTAAGTCCGCATTGTGCCATTTGCATATAATTCCGATGCAATTTCCGTGTTTCATCGTCAATGTGAATGTCCAAGGGATGCAGTAAACCTGCCGTTGTGCATCGGAATCTAAAACTGGTTACACAGGATAGGCTCAAAGCATAGACACTCAGAAAAGTCATTCTTCTTGTACTTATGACGGCATTCTGCCCTTTGTATTTAATTCCGATGCAATTTCCGTGTTTCATCGTCAATGTGAAGGTCCAAGGGATGCAGTAAAACTGCAGTTGTGCATCGGAATCTAAAACTGGTTACACAGAATAGGCTCAAAACATAGACACTAAGAAAAATCAGTCTTCTTGTACTTATGTCGGCATTGTGCCATTTGTATTTAATTCTGATTGTATTTCCGTGTTTCATCGTCAATGAGAAGGTCCAAGGGATGCAGTAAACCTGCAGTTGTGCATCGTAATCTAAAACTGGTTACACAGGATAGGCTCAAAACATAGACATTCAGATAAGTCAGTCTTCTTGTACTTAAGTGGGCATTGTGCCATTTGTATTTAATTCCAATGCAATTTCCGTGTTTTATCGTGAATGTGAACGTCCAAGGGATGCAGTAAACCTGCAGTTGTGCATCGTAATTTGAAACTGGTTACACAGGATAGGCTCAAATCATAGACACTCAGAAAAGTCAGTCTTCATGTACTTAAGTCGGCATTGTGCCATTTGTATATAATTCCGGTGCAATTTCCGTGTTCCATCGTCAATGTGAAGGTCCAAGGGATGCAGTAAACCTGCAGTTGTGCATCGGAATCAAAAACTGGTTACACAGGAAAGGCTCAAAACATAGACACTCAGAAAAGTCAGTGTTCTTCTACTTAAGTCGGCATTGTGCAATTTGTATTAAATTCCGATGCAATTTCAGTGTTTCATCGTCAATGTGAAGTTCCAGGGGATGCAGTAACTATGCAGTTGTGCATCGGAATCTAAAACTGGGTACACAGGATAGGCTCAAAACATAGACACTCAGAAAAGTCAGTCTTCTTGTACTTAAATCGGCATTGTGCCATTTGTATTTAATTCCGATGCAATTTCCGTGTTTCTTCATCAATGTGAAGGTCCAAGGGATGCAGTAAACCTGCAGTTGTGCATCGGAAGCAAAAACTGGTTTCACAGGATAGGCTCAAAACATAGACACTCAGAAAAGTCAGTCTTCTTGTACTTAAGACGGCATTGTGCCATTTGTATTTAATTCCGATGCAATTTCCGTGTTTCATCGTCAATGTGAAGGTCCAAGGGATGCAGTAAAACTGCAGTTGTGCATCGGAATCTAAAACTGGTTACACAGGATAGGCTCAAAACATAGACACTCAGAAAAATCAGTCTTCTTGTACTTCAGTCGGCATTGTGCCATTTGTATTTAATTCCGATTGTATTTCCGTGTTTCATCGTCAATGAGAAGGTCCAAGGGATGCAGTAAACCTGCAGTTGGGCATCGTAATCTAAAACTGGTTACACAGGATAGGCTCAAAACATAGACACTCAGAATAGTCAGTCTTCTTGTACTTAAGTCGGCATTGTGCCATTTGTATTTATTTACGATGCAACTTCAGTGTTTCATCGTCAATGTGAAGTTCCAAGGGATGCAGTAACCCTGCAGTTGTGCATCGGAATCTAAAACTGGGTACACAGGATAGGCTCAAAACATAGACACTCAGAAAAGTCAGTCTTCTTGTACTTAAATCGGCATTGTGCCATTTGTATTTAATTCCGATGCAATTTCCGTGTTTCATCGTCAATGTGAAGGTCCAAGGGATGCAGTAAACCTGCAGTTGTGCATCGGAACCTAAAACTGGTTACACAGGATAGGCTCAAAACATAGAGACTCAGATAAGTCAGTTTTCTTGTACTTAAGTCGGCATTGTGCCATTTGTATTTAATTCCGATGCAATTTCCGTGTTTCATCGTCAATGTGAAGGTCCAAGGCATGAAGTAAACCTGCCGTTGTGCATCGGAATCTAAAACTGCTTATACAGGATAGGCTCAAAACATAGACAATCAGAAAAGTCAAACTTCTTGTACTTAAGTCGGCATTGTGCCATTTGTATTTGATTCCGATGCAATATCCGTGTTTCATCGTCAATGTGAAGGTCCAAGGGATGCAGTAAACCTGCAGTTGTGCATCGGAATCAAAAACCGGTTTCACAGGGTAGGCTCAAAACATAGACACTCAAAAAAATCAGTCTTCTTGTACTTAAGTCCGCATTGTGCCATTTGTATATAATTCCGATGCAATTTCCGTGTTTCATCGTCAATGTGAATGTCCAAGGGATACAGTAAACCTGCCGTTGTGCATCGGAAGCAAAAACAGGTTACACAGGATAGGCTCAAAGCATAGACACTCAGAAAAGTCAGTCATCTTGTTCTTAAGTCGGCGTTGTGCCATTTGTATTTAGTTTCTATGCAATTTCAGTGTTTCATCGTCAATGTGATGTTCCTGGGGTGCATTAACCCTGCAGTTGTGCATCGGAATCTAAAACTGGGTACACAGGATAGGCTCAAAACAAAGACACTCAGAAAAGTCAGTCTTCTTGTACTTAAATCGGCATTGTGCCATTTGTATTTAATTCCGATGTAATTTCCGTGTTTCATCGACAATGTGTAGGTCCAAGGCATCCAGTAAACCTGCCGTTGTGCATCGGAATCTAAAACTGCTTATACAGGATAGGCTGAAAACATAGACAATCAGAAAAGTCAATCTTCTTGTACTTAAGTCGGCATTGTGCCATTTGTATTTAATTCCGATGCAATATCCGTGTGTCATCGTCAATGTGAAGATCCAAGGGATGCAGTAAACCTGCAGTTGTGCATCGGAATCAAAAACTGGTTTCACAGGATAGGCTCAAAACATAGACACTCAGAAAAGTCATTCTTCTTGTACTTAAGACGGCATTCTGCCATTTATATTTAATTCCGATGCAATTTCCGTGTTTCATCGTCAATGTGAAGGTCCAAGGGATGCAGTAAAACTGCAGTTGTGCATCGGAATCTAAAACTGGATACACAGAATAGGCTCAAAACATAGACACTTAGAAAAATCAGTCTTCTTGTACTTCAGTCGGCATTGTGCCATTTGTATTTAATTCTGATTGTATTTCCGTGTTTCATCGTCAATGAGAAGGTCCAAGGGATGCAGTAAACCTGCAGTTGTGCATCGTAATCTAAAACTGGTTACACAGGATAGGCTCAAAACATAGACACTCAGAAAAGTCAGTCTTCTTGTACTTAAGTGGGCACTGTGCCATTTGTATTTAATTCCAATGCAATTTCCGTGTTTTATCGTGAATGCGAACGTCCAAGGGATGCAGTAAACCTGCAGTTGTGCATCGTAATTTAAAACTGGTTACACAGGATAGGCTCAAATCATAGACACTCAGAAAAGTCAGTCTTCTTGTACTTAAGTCGGCATTGTGCCATTTGTATATAATTCCGATGCAATTTCCGTGTTCCATCGTCAATGTGATGGTCCAAGGGATTCAGTAAACCTGCAGTTGTGCATCGGAATCAAAAACTGGTTACACAGGTTAGGCTCAAAACATAGACTCTCAGAAAAGTCAGTGTTCTTCTACTTAAGTAGGCATTGTGCCATTTGTATTAAATTCCGATGCAATTTCAGTGTTTCATCGTCAATGTGAAGTTCCAGGGGATGCAGTTACTATGCAGTTGTGCATCGGAATCTAAAACTGGGTACACAGGATAGGCTCAAAACATAGACACTCAGAAAAGTCAGTCTTCTTGTACTTAAATCGGCATTATGCCATTTGTATTTAATTCCGATGCAATTTGTGTGTTTCATCGACAATGTGAAGGTCCAAGGGATGCAGTAAACCTGCAGTTGTGCTTCGGAACCTAAAACTGGTTACACAGGATAGGCTCAAAACATAGAGACTCAGATAAGTCAGTTTTCTTGTACTTAAGTCGGCATTGTGCCATTTGTATTTAATTCCGATGCAATTTCCGTGTTTCATCGTCAATGTGAAGGTCCAAGGGATGCAGTAAAACTGCAGTTGGGCATCGTAATCTAAAACTGGTTACACAGGATAGGCTCAAAACATAGACACTCGGAAAAGTCAGTCTTCTTGTACTTAAGTCGGCATTGTGCCATTTGTATTTATATACGATGCAATTTCAGTGTTTCATCGTCAATGTGAATTTCCAAGGGATGCAGTAAACCTGCAGTTGTGCATCGTAATTTAAAACTGGTTACACAGGATAGGCTCAAATCATAGACACTCAGAAAAGCCAGTCTTCTTGTACTTAAGTCGGCATTGTGCCATTTGTATATAATTCCGATGCAATTTCCGTGTTCCATCGTCAATTTGAAGGTCCAAGGGATGCAGTAAACCTGCAGTTGTGCATCGGAATCAAAAACTGGTTACACAGGTTAGGCTCAAAACATAGACACTCAGAAAAGTCAGTGTTCTTCTACTTAAGTCGGCATTGTGCCATTTGTATTAAATTCCGATGCAATTTCAGTGTTTCATCGTCAATGTGAAGTTCCAGGGGATGCAGTAACTATGCAGTTGTGCATCGGAATCTAAAACTGGGTACACAGGATAGGCTCAAAGCATAGACACTCAGAAAAGTCAGTCTTCTTGTACTTAAGTGGGCATTGCGCCATTTGTATTTAATTCCGATACAATTTCCGTGTTTCATCATCAATGTGAAGGTCCAAGGGATGCAGTAAACATGCAGGTGTGCATCGGAATCAAAAACTGTTTACACAGGGTAGGCTCAAATCATAGACACTCAGAAAAGTCAGTCTTCTTGTACTTAAGTCGGCATTATGCCATTTGTATTTAATTCCGATGCAATTTCCGTGTTTCATCGTCAATGTGAAGGTCCAAGGGATGTAGTAAACGTGCAGTTGTGCATCGGAATCTAAACCTGGTTAGACAAGATAGGCTCAAAACATAGACACTCAGAAAAGTCCGTCTTCTTGTACTTAAGACGGCATTGTGCCATTTGTATTTAATTCCGATGCAATTTCCGTGTTTCATCGTCAATGTGAAGGTCCAAGGGATACAGTAAAACTGCAGTTGTGCATCGGAATTTAAAACTGGTTACACAGGATAGGCTCAAAACATAGACACTCAGAAAAATCAATCTTCTTGTACTTAAATCGGCATTGTGCCATTTGTATTTAATTCCGATGCAATTTCCGTGTTTCATCGTCAATGTGAAGGTCCAAGGGATGCAGTATACCTGCAGTTGTGCATCGGAATCTAAAACTGGTTACACAGGATAGGCTCAAAACATAGACACTCAGAAAAGTCAGTCTTCTTGTACTTAAGTCGGCATTGTGCCATTTGTATTTATTTCCGATTCAATTTCAGTGTTTCATCGTCAATGTGAAGTTCCAAGGGATGCAGTAACCCTGCAGTTGTGCATCGGAAGCAAAAACTGGTTTCACAGGATAGGCTCAAAACATAGACACTCAGAAAAATCAGTCTTCTTGTACTTCAGTCGGCATTGTGCCATTTGTATTTAATTCCGATTGTATTTCCGTGTTTCATCGTCAATGAGAAGGTCCAAGGGGTGCAGTAAACCTGCAGTTGGGCATCGTAATCTAAAACTGGTTACACAGGATAGGCTCAAAACATAGACACTCGGAAAAGTCAGTCTTCTTGTACTTAAGTCGGCATTGTGCCATTTGTATTTATATACGATGCAATTTCAGTGTTTCATCGTCAATGTGAAGTTCCAAGGGATGCAGTAACCCTGCAGTTGTGCATCGGAGTCTAAAACTGGGTACACAGGATAGGCTCAAAACATTGACACTCAGAAAAGTCAGTCTTCTAGTACTTAAATCGGCATTGTGTCATTTGTATTTAATTCCGATGCAATTTCCGTGTTTCATCGTCAATGTGAATATCCAAGGGATGCAGTAAACCTGCAGTTGTGCATCGGAACGTAAAACTGGTTACACAGGATAGGCTCAAAACATAGAGACTCAGATAAGTCAGTTTTCTTGTACTTAAGTCGGCATTGTGCCATTTGTATTTAATTCCGATGCAATTTCCGTGTTTCATCGTCAATGTGAAGGTCCAAGGCATGAAGTAAACCTGCCGATGTGCATCGGAATCTAAAACTGCTTATACAGGATAGGCTCAAAACATAGACAATCAGAAAAGTCAATCTTCTTGTACTTAAGTCGGCATTGTGCCATTTGTGTTTGATTCCGATGCAATATCCGTGTTTCATCGTCAATGTGAAGGTCCAAGGGATGCAGTAAACCTGCAGTTGTGCATCGGAATCAAAAACCGGTTTCACAGGATAGGCTCAAAACATAGACACTCAAAAAAATCAGTCTTCTTGTACTTAAGTCCGCATTGTGCCATTTGTATATAATTCCGATGCAATTTCCGTGTTTCATCGTCAATGTGAATGTCCAAGGGATGCAGTAAACCTGCCGTTGTGCATCGGAATCTGAAACTGGTTACACAGGATAGGCTCAAAGCATAGACACTCAGAAAAGTCAGTCTTCTTGTTCTTAAGTCGGCATTGTGCCATTTGTATTTATTTCCGATGCAATTTCAGTGTTTCATCGACAATGTGATGTTCCTGGGGATGCATTAACCCTGCAGTTGTGCATCGGAATCTAAAACTGTGTACACAGGATAGGCTCAAAACAAAGACACTCAGAATAGTCAGTCTTCTTGTACTTAAATCGGCATTGTGCCATTTGTATTTAATTCCGATGCAATTTCCGTGTTTCATCGTGAATGTGAAGGTCCAAGCGATGCAGTAAACCTGCAGTTGTGCACCGGAACCTAAAACTGGTTTCACAGGATAGGCTCAAAGCATAGAGACTCAGATAAGTCAGTTTTCTTGTACTTAAGTTGGTATTGTGCCATTTGTATTTCATTCCGATGCAATTTCCGTGTTTCATCGTCAATGTGAAGGTCCAAGGCATGTAGTAAACCTGCCGTTCTGCATCGGAATCTAAAACTGCTTATACAGGATAGGCTCAAAGTATAGACAATCAGAAAAGTCAATCTTCTTGTACTTATGTCGGCATTGTGCCATTTGTATTTGATTCCGATGCAATATCTGTGTTTCATCGTCAATGTGAAGGTCCAAGGGATGCAGTAAACCTGCAGTTGTGCATCGGAATCAAAAACTGGTTTCACAGGATAGGCTCAAAACATAGACACTCAGAAAAGTCAGTCTTCTTGAACTTCAGTCGGCATTGTGCCATTTGTATTTAATTCCGATTGTATTTCCGAGTTTCATCGTCAATGAGAAGGTCCAAGGGATGCAGTAAACCTGCAGTTGTGCATCGTAATCTAACACTGGTTACACAGGATAGGCTCAAACATAGACACTCAGAAAAATCAGTCTTCTTGTACTTCAGTCGGCATTGTGCCATTTGTATTTAATTCCGATTGTATTCCCGTGTTTCTCGTCAATGAGAAGGTCCAAGGGATGCAGTAAACCTGCAGTTGTGCATCGTAATCTAAAACTGGTTACACAGGATAGGCTCAAAGCATAGACAATCAGAAAAGTCAGTCTTCTTGTACTTAAGTCAGCATTGTGCCATTTGTATTTAATTCCGATGCCATTTCCGTGTTTCATCGTCAATGTGAAGGTCCAAGGCATGCAGTAAACCTGCCGTTGTGCATCGGAATCTAAAACTGCTTATACAGGATAGGCTCAAAACATAGACAGTCAGAAAAGTCAATCTTCTTGTACTTAAGTCGGCATTGTGCCATTTGTATTTGATTCCGATGCAATATCCGTGTTTCATCGTCAATGTGAAGGTCCAAGGGATGCAGTAAATCTGCAGTTGTGCATCGGAACCTAAAACTGGTTACCCAGGACAGGCTCAAAACATAGAGACTCAGATAAGTTAGTTTTCTTGTACTTAAGTCGGCATTGTGCCATTTGTATTTAATTCCGATGCAATTTCCGTGTTTCATCGACAATGTGAAGGTCCAAGGCATCCAGTAAACCTGCCGATGTGCATCGGAATCTAAAACTGCTTATACAGGATAGGCTGAAAACATAGACAATCAGAAAAGTCAATCTTCTTGTACTTAAGTCGGCATTGTGCCATTTGTATTTAATTCCGATGCAATATCCGTGTTTCATCGTCAATGTGAAGATCCAAGGGATGCAGTAAACCTGCAGTTGTGCATCGGAATCAAAAACTGGTTACACAGAATAGGCTCAAAACATAGACACTCAGAAAAATCAGCCTTCTTGTACTTCAGTCGGCATTGTGCCATTTGTATTTAATTCTGATAGTATTTCCGTGTTTCATCGTCAATGAGAAGGTCCAAGGGTGCAGTAAACCTGCAGTTGTGCATCGTAATCTAAAACTGGTTGCACAGGATAGGCTCAAAACATAAACACTCAGAAAAGTCAGTCTTCTTGTACTTAAGTCGGCATTGTGCCATTTGTATTTAATTCCTATGCAATTTCCGTGTTTCATCGTGAATGTGAAGGTCCAAGGGATGCAGTAAACCTGCAGTTGTGCATCGTAATTTAAATCTGGTTACACAGGATAGGCCCAAATCATAGACACTCAGAAAAGTCAGTCTTCTTGTACTTAAGTCGGCATTGTGCCATTTGTATATAATTCCGATACAATTTCCGTGTTCCATCGTCAATGTGAAGGTCCGAGGGATGCAGTAAACCTGCAGTTGTGCATCGGAATCAAAAACTGGTTACACAGGATAGGCTCAAAACATAGACACTCAGAAAAGTCAGTGTTCTTCTACTTAAGTCGGCATTGTGCCATTTGTATTTAATTCCCATTGTATTTCCGTGTTTCATCGTCAATGAGAAGTTCCAAGGGATGCAGTAAACCTGCATTTGTGCATCGGAATCTAAAACTGATTACACAGGATAGGCTCAAAACATAGACACTCAGAAAAGTCAGTCTTCTTGTACTTAAGTCGGCATTGTGCCATTTCTATTTAATTCCTATGCAATTTCCGTGTTTCATCGTGAATGTGAAGGTCCAAGGGATGCACTAAACCTGCAGTTGTGCATCGGAATTTAAAACTGGTTACACAGGATAGGCTCAAATCATAGAGACTCAAAAAAATCAGTCTTCTTGTACTTAAGTCGGCATTGTGCCATTTGTATATAATTCCGATGCAATTTCCGTGTTTCATCGTCAATGTGAAGGTCCAAGGGATGCAGTAAACCTGCAGTAGTGCATCGGAATCTAAAACTGGTCGCACAGGATATGCTCAAAACATAGAGACTCAGATAAGTCAGTTTTCTTGTACTTAAGTTGGCATTGTGCCATTTGTATTAAATTCCGATGCGATTTCCGTGTTTCATCGTCAATGTGAAGGTCCAAGGCATGTAGTAATCCTGCCGTTCTGCATCGGAATCTAAAACTGCTTATACAGGATAGGCTCAAAACATAGGCAATCAGAAAAGTCAATTTTCTTGTTCTTAAGTCGGCATTGTGCCATTTGTATTTAATTCCGATGCAATATCAGTGTTTCATCGTCAATGTGAAGGTCCAAGGCATGCAGTAAACCTGCCGTTGTGCATCGGAATCTAAAACTGCTTATACAGGATAGGCTCAAACGTAGACAATCAGAAAAGTCAATCTTCTTGTACTTAAGTCGGCATTGTGCCATTTGTATTTGATTCCGATGCAGTATCTGTGTTTCATCGTCAATGTGAAGGTCCAAGGGATGCAGTAAACCTGCAGTTGTGCATCGGAATCAAAAACTGGTTTCACAGGATAGGCTCAAATCATAGACACTCAGAAAAGTCAGTCTTCTTGTACTTCAGTCGGCATTGTGCCATTTTTATTTAATTCCGATTGTATTTCTGTGTTTCATCTTCAATGAGAAGGTCCAAGGGATGCAGTAAACCTGCCGTTGTGCATTGTAATCTAAAACTGGTTACACAGGATAGGCTCAAAACATAGACACTCAGAAAAGTCAGTCTTCTTGTACTTAAGTCGGCATTGTGCCATTTGTATTTAATTCCAATGAAATTTCCGTCTATCATCGTGAATGTGAAGGTCCTAAGAATGCAGTAAACCTGCAGTTGTGCATCGGAATTTAAAACTGGCTACACAGGATAGGCTCAAAACATAGACACTCAGAAAAGTCAGTCTTCTTGTACTTATGTCGGCTTTGTGCCTTTTGTATTTAATTCCGATGCTATTTCCGTGTTTCATCGTCAATGTGAAGGTCCAAGGGATGCAGTAAACCTGCAGTTGTGCATCGGAATCAAATACTGGTTTCACAGGATAGGCTCAAAACATAGATACTCAGAAAAGTCAGTCTTCTTGTAAATAAGACGGCATTGTGCCATTTGTATTTTATTCCGATGCAATTTCGTATTTCATCGTTAATGTGAAGGTCCAAGGGATGCAGTAAAACTGCAGTTGTGCATCGGAATCTAAAACCCGTTACACAGGATAGGCTCAAAACATAGACACTCAGAAAAATCAGTCTTCTTGTACTTCAGTCGGCATTGTGCCATTTGTATTTAATTCCGATTGTATTTCCGTGTTTCATCGTCAATGAGAAGGTCCAAGGGATGCAGTAAACCTGCAGTTGTGCATCGTAATCTATAACTGGTTACACAGGATAGGCTCAAAACATAGACACTCAGAAAAGTCAGTCTTCTTGTACTTAAGTCAGCTTTGTGCCATTTGTATTTAATTCCGATGCAATTTCCGTGTTTCATCGTCAATGTGAAGGTCCAAGGCATGCAGTAAACCTGCCGTTGTGCATCGGAATCTGAAACTGCTTATACAGGATAGGCTCAAAACATAGACAATCAGAAAAATCAATCTTCTTGTACTTAAGTCAGCATTGTGCCATTTGTATTTGATTCCGATGCAATATCCGTGTTTCATCGTCAATGTGAAGGTCCAAGGGATGCAGTAAACCTGCAGTTGTGCATCGGAATCTAAAACTGGTTACACAGGATAGGCTCATATCATAGACACTCAGAAAAGTCAGCCTTCTTCTACTTAAGTCGGCATTGTGCCATTTGTATTTAATTCCGATGCAATTTCCGTGTTTCATCGCCAATGAGAAGGTGCAAGGGATGCAGTAAACCTGCAGTTGTGCATCGGAATCTAAAACTGGTTACACAGGATAGGCTCAAAACATAGACACTCAGAAAAGTCAGTCTTCTTCTACTTAAGTCGGCATTGTGCCATTTGTATTTAATTCCGATACAATTTCCGTGTTTCATCGTCAATGTGAAGGTACAAGGGATGCAGTAAACATGCAGTTGGGCATCGGAATTTAAAACTGATTACATATGATAGGCTCATATCATAGACAATCAGAAAAGTCAGTCTTCTTTTACTTAAGTCGTCATTGTGCCATTTGTACTTAATTCCGATGCTATTTCCGTGTTTCATCGTCAATGTGAAGGTCCAAGGGATGCAGTAAACCTGCAGTTGTGCATCGGAATCTAAAACTGGTTACACAGGATAGGCTCTAAGCATAGACACTCAGAAATGTCAGTCTTCTTGTACTTAAGTCGGCATTGTGCCATTTGTATTTAATTCCTATGCAATTTCCGTGTTTCATCGTCAATGTGAAGGTACAAGGGACGCAGTAAACATGCAGTTGGGCATCGGAATTTAAAACTGATTACACGGGATAGGCTCAAAACATAGACACTCAGAAAAGTCAGTCTTCTTTTACTTAAGTCGTCATTGTGCCATTTATACTTAATTCCGATGCTATTTCCGTGTTTCATCGTCAATGTGATGGTCCAAGTGATGCAGTAAACCTGAAGTTGTGCATCGGAATCTAAACCTGGTTAGACATGATAGGCTCTAAAAACATAGACACTCAGAAAAATCAGTCTTCTTGTACTTATGTCGGCATTGTGCCATTTGTATTTAATTCCTATGCATTTTCCGTGTTTCATCGTCAATGTGAAGGTCCAAGGGATGCAGTAAACCTGCAGTTGTGCATCGGAATTGAAAACTGGTTACACAGAATAGGCTCAAAGCATAGACACTCAGAAAAGTCAGTCTTCTTGTATTAAGTCGGCATTGTGCCATTTGTATTTAATTCCGATGCAATTTCCGTGTTTCATCGTCAATGTGAAGGTCGAAGAGATGCAGTAAACCTGCAGTTGTGCATCGGAATCTAAAACTGGTTACACAGGATAGGCTCAAAACATAGACACTCAGAAAAGTCAGTCTTCTTGTACTTAAGTCGGCATTGTGCCAATTGTATTTAATTCCGATGCAATTTCCGTGTTTCATCGTCAATGTGAAGGTCCAAGGGATGCAGTAAACATGCAGTTGTGCATCGGAATCTAAAACTGGTTACACAGGTTAGGCTCAAAACATAGACACTCAGAAAAGTCAATCTTCTTGTACTTAAGTAGGCATTGTGCCATTTATATTTAATTCCGATGCAATTTCCGCGTTTCATCGTCAGTGAAAATGTCCACGGGATGCAGTAAAACTGCAGTTGTTCATCGGAATCTAAAACTGGTTACACATCATAGGCTCAAAACATATACATTCAGAAAAGTCAGTCTTCTTGTACTTAAGACGGCATTGTGACATTTGTATTTAATTCCGATGCTATTTCCGTGTTTCATCGTCAATGTGAAGGTCCAAGGGATGCAGTATACCTGCAGTTGTGCATCGGAATCAAAAACTGGTTACACATGATAGGCTCAAAACATAGACACCCAGAAAAGTCCGTCTTCTTGTACTTAAGTGGGCATTGTGCCATTTGTATTTAATTCCGATGCAGTGTCCGTGTTTCATCTTCAATGTGAAGGTCCAAGGGATGCAGTAATCCTGCAGTTGTGCATCGGAATCTTAAACTGGTAACACAGAATAGGCTCAATGCATAGACACTCAGAAAAGTCAGTCTTCTTGTACTTATGTCGGCATTGTGCCATTTGTATTTAATTCCGATGCAATTTCCGTGTTTCACCGTCAATGTGAAGGTCCAAGGGATGCAGTAAACCTGCAGTTGTGCATCGGAATCAAAAACTGGTTTCACAGGATAGGCTCAAAACATAGACACTCAGAAAAAACAGTCTTCTTGTACTTAAGACGGCATTGTGCCGTTTGTATTTAATTCCGAAGCAATTTCCGTGTTTCATCGTCAATGTGAAGGTCCAAGGGATGCAGTAAACCTGCAGTTGTGCATCGGAATCTAAAACTGGATACACAGGATAGGCTCAAAACATAGACACTCAGAAAAATCAGTCTTCTTGTACTTAAGTCGGAATTGTGCCATTTGTATTTAATTCCGATTGTATTTCCGTGTTTCATCGTCAATGAGAAGTTCCAAGGGATGCAGTAAACCTGCAGTTGTGCATCGGAATCTAAAACTGCTTACACAGGATAGGCTCAAAACATAGAACTCAGAAAAGTCAGTCTTCTTGTACTTAAGTCGGCATTGTGCCATTTGTACTTAATTCAAATGCTATTTCCGTGTTTCATCGAGAATGTGAAGGTCCAAGGGATGCAGTAAACCTGCAGTTGTGCATCGGAATTTAAAACTGGTTACACAGGATAGGCTCAAAACATAGACACTCAGAAAAAACAGTCTTCTTGTACTTAACACGGCATTGTGCCATTTGAATATAATTCCAATGCAATTTCCGTGTTTCATCGTCAATGTGAAGGTCCAAGGGATGCAGTAAACCTGCAGTTGTGCATCGGAATCAAAAACTGGTTACACAGGTCAGCCTCAAAACATAGACGCTCAGAAAAGTCAGTCTTCTTGTACTGAAGTCGGCATTGTGCCATTTGTATTTATTCCGATGCAGTTTCCGTGTTTCATCGTCAATGTGAAGGTCCAAGGGATGCAGTAAACCTGCAGTTGTGCATCGGAATCTAAAACTGGTTACACAGGTTAGGCTCAAAACATATACATTCAGAAAAGTCAGTCTTCTTGTACTTAAGACGGCATTGTGACATTTGTATTTTTCCGATGCTATTTCCGTGTTTCATCGTCAATGTGAAGGTCCAAGGGATGCAGTATACCTGCAGTTGTGCATTGGAATCAAAAACTGGTTACACATGTTAGGCTCAAAACATAGACACCCAGAAAAGTCCGTCTTCTTGTACTTAAGTGGGCATTGTGCCATTTGTATTTAATTTCGATGCAGTGTCCGTGTTTCATTGTCAATGTGAAGGTCCAAGGGATGCAGTAATCCTGCAGTTGTGCATCGGAATCTTAAACTGGTAACACAGAATAGGCTCAAAGCATAGACACTCAGAAAAGTCAGTCTTCTTGTACTTATGTCGGCATTGTGCCATTTGTATTTAATTCCGATGCAATTTCCGTGTTTCACCGTCAATGTGAAGGTCCAAGGGATGCAGTAAACCTGCAGTTGTGCATCGGAATCAAAAACTGGTTTCACAGGATAGGCTCAAAACATAGACACTCAGAAAAATCAGTCTTCTTGTACTTAAGTCGGAATTGTGCCATTTGTATTTAATTCCGATTGTATTTCCGTGTTTCATCGTCAATGAGAAGTTCCAAGGGATGCAGTAAACCTGCAGTTGTGCATCGGAATCTAAAACTGGTTACACAGGATAGGCTCAAAACATAGAACTCAGAAAAGTCAGTCTTCTTGTACTTAAGTCGGCATTGTGCCATTTGTACTTAATTCAAATGCTATTTCCGTGTTTCATCGAGAATGTGAAGGTCCAAGGGATGCAGTAAACCTGCAGTTGTGCATCGGAATTTAAAACTGGTTACACAGGATAGGCTCAAAACATAGACACTCAGAAAAATCAGTCTTCTTGTACTTAACACGGCATTGTGCCATTTGTAAATAATTCCGATGCAATTTCCTTGTTTCATCGTCAATGTGAAGGTCCAAGGGATGCAGTAAACCTGCAGTTGTGCATCGGAATCAAAAACTGGTTACACAGGTCAGCCTCAAAACATAGACACACAGAAAATACAGTCTTCTTGTACTGAAGTCGTCATTGTGCCATTTGTACTTAATTCAAATGCTATTTCCGTGTTTCATCGTCAATGTGAAGGTCCAAGGGATGCAGTAAAACTGCAGTTGTGCATCGGAATCTAAAACTGGTTACACAGGATAGGCTCTAAACATAGACACTCAGAAATGTCAGTCTTCTTGTACTTAAGACGGCATTGTGCCATTTGTATTTAATTCCGATGCAATATCCGTGTTTCATCGTCTATGTGAACGTCCAAGGTATGCAGTAAACCTGCAGTTGTGCATCGGAATCTAAAACTGGTTACACAGGATAGGCTCAAAACATAGACACACAGAAAAATCAGTGTTCTTGTACTTAAGTCGGCCTTGTGCCATTTGTATTTAATTCCGATGCAATTTCCGTGTTTCATCGCCAATGAGAAGGTCCAAGGGATGCAGTAAACCTGCAGTTGTGCATTGGAATCTAAAACTGGTTACACAGGTCAGCCTCAAAACATAGACACTCAGAAACGTCAGTCTTCTTCTACTTAAGTCGGCATTGTGCCATTTGTATTTAATTCCGATACAATTTCCGTGTTTCATCGTCAATGTGAAGGTTCAAGGGTTGCAGTAAACATGCAGTTGGGCATCGGAATTTAAAACTGATTATACAGTATGGGCTCAAAACATTGACAATCAGAAAAGTCAGTCTTCTTTTACTTAAGTCGTCAATGTGCCATTTGTACTTAATTCCGATGCTATTTCCGTGTTTCATCGTCAATGTGAAGGTCCAAGGGATGCAGTAAACCTGCATTTGTGCATCGGAATCTAACACTGGTTACACAGGATAGGCTCAAAACATAGACTCTCAGAAATGTCAGTCTTCTTGTACTTAAGTCGGCATTGTGCCATTTGTATTTAATTCCTATGCAATTTGCGTGTTTCATCGTCAATGTGAAGGTGCAAGGGACGCAGTAAACATGCAGTTGGGCATCGGAATTTAAAACTGATTACACGGGATAGGCTCAAAACATAGACACTCAGAAAAGTCAGTCTTCTTTTACTTAAGTCGTCATTGTGCCATTTATACTTAATTCCGATGCTATTTCCGTGTTTCATCGTCAATGTGATGGTCCAAGTGATGCAGTAAACCTGAAGTTGTGCATCGGAATCTAAACCTGGTTAGACATGATAGGCTCTAAAAACATAGACACTCAGAAACGTCAGTCTTCTTGTACTTATGTCGGCATTGTGCCATTTGTATTTAATTCCTATGCATTTTCCGTGTTTCATCGTCAATGTGAAGGTCCGAGGGATGCAGTAAACCTGCAGTTGTGCATCGGAATCTTAAACTGGTAACACAGGATAGGCTCAAAGCATAGACACTCAGAAAAGTCAGTCTTCTTGTACTTGTGTTGGCATTGTGCCATTTGTATTTAAGTCCGATGCAATTTCCGTGTTTCACCGTCAATGTAAAGGTCCAAGGGATGCAGTAAACCTGCAGTTGTGCATCGGAATCAAAAACTGGTCACAGGATAGGCTCAAAACTCAGACACTCAGAAAACACAGTCTTCTTGTACTTAAGACGGCATTGTGCCGTTTGTATTTAATTCCGAAGCAATTTCCGTGTTTCATCGTCAATGTGAAGGTCCAAGGGATTCAGTAAAACTGCAGTTGTGCATCGGAATCTAAAACTGGATACACAGGATAGGCTCAAAACATAGACACTCAGAAAAATCAGTCTTCTTGTACTTAAGTCGGAATTGTGCCCTTTGTATTTAATTCCGATTGTATTTCCGTGTTTCATCGTCAATGAGAAGTTCAAGGGATGCAGTAAACCTACAGTTGTGCATCGGAACCTAAAAGTGGTTACACAGGATAGGCTCAAAACATAGAACTCAGAAAAGTCAGTCTTCTTGTACTTATGTCGGCATTGTGCCATTTGTATTTAATTCCAATGCAATTTCCGTGTTTCATCGAGAATGTGAAGGTCCAAGGGATGCAGTAAACCTGCAGTTGTGCATTGGAATCAAAAACTGGTTACACAGGTCAGCCTCAAAACATAGACACACAGAAAAATCAGTCTTCTTGTACTTAACACGGCATTGTGCCATTTGTATATAATTCCGATGCAATTTCCGTGTTTCATCGTCAATGTGAAGGTCCAAGGGATGCAGTAAACCTGCAGTTGTGCATCGGAATCAAAAACTGGTTACACAGGTCAGCCTCAAAACATAGACACACAGAAAAGTCAGTCTTCTTGTACTGAAGTCGGCATTGTGCCATTTGTATTTAATTCCGATGCAGTTTCCGTGTTTCATCGTCAATGTGAAGGTCCAAGGGATGCACTAAACCTGCAGTTGTGCATCGGAATCAAAAACTGGTTTCACAGGATAGGCTCAAAACATAGACACTCATAAAAGTCAGTCTTCATGTACTTAAGACGGCATTGTGCCATTTGTATTTAATTCCGATGCAATATCCGTGTTTCATCGCCAAGGTGAAGGTCCAAGTTATGCAGTAAACCTGCAGTTGTGCATCGGAATCTAAAACTGATTACACAGGATAGGCTCAAAACATAGACACACTGAAAAATCAGTGTTCTTGAACTTAAGTTGGCATTGTGCCATTTGTATTTAATTCCGATTGAATTTCCGTGTTTCATCGCCAATGAGAAGGTCCAAGGTATGCAGTAAACCCGCAGTTGTGCATCGGAATCTAAAACTGGTTACACAGGACAGGCTCAAAACATAGACACTCAGAAAAGTCAGTCTTCTAGTACTTATGTCGGCATTGTGCCATTTGTATTTAATTCCGATACAATTTCCGTGTTTCATCGTCAATGTGAAGGTACAAGGGATGCAGTAAACATGCAGTTGGGCATCGGAATTAAAAACTGATTACACAGGATTGGCTCAAAACATAGACAATCAGAAAAGTCAGTCTTCTTTTACTTAAGTCGTCATTGTGCCATTTGTACTTAATTCAAATGCTATTTCCGTGTTTCATGGTCAATGCGAAGGTCCAAGGGATGCAGTAAAACTGCAGTTGTGCATCGGAATCTAAAACTGGTTACACAGGATAGGCTCTAATCATAGACACTCAGAAATGTCAGTCTTCTTGTACTTAAGACGGCATTGTGCCATTTGTATTTAATTCCGATGGAATATCCGTGTTTCATCGTCAATGTGAACGTCCAAGTTATGCAGTAAACCTGCAGTTGTGCATCGGAATCTAAAACTGGTTACACAGGATAGGCTCTAAACATAGACACTCAGAAATGTCAGTCTTCTTGTACTTAAGACGGCATTGTGCCATTTGTATTTAATTCCGATGGAATATCCGTGTTTCATCGTCAATGTGAAGGTACAAGGGATGCAGTAAACATGCAGTTGGGCATCGGAATTTAAAACTGATTACATATGATAGGCTCATATCATAGACAATCAGAAAAGTCAGTCTTCTTTTACTTAAGTCGTCATTGTGCCATTTGTACTTAATTCCGATGCTATTTCCGTGTTTCATCGTCAATGTGAAGGTCCAAGGGATGCAGTAAACCTGCAGTTGTGCATCGGAATCTAAAACTGGTTACACAGGATAGGCTCTAAGCATAGACACTCAGAAATGTCAGTCTTCTTGTACTTAAGTCGGCATTGTGCCATTTGTATTTAATTCCTATGCAATTTCCGTGTTTCATCGTCAATGTGAAGGTACAAGGGACGCAGTAAACATGCAGTTGGGCATCGGAATTTAAAACTGATTACACGGGATAGGCTCAAAACATAGACACTCAGAAAAGTCAGTCTTCTTTTACTTAAGTCGTCATTGTGCCATTTATACTTAATTCCGATGCTATTTCCGTGTTTCATCGTCAATGTGATGGTCCAAGTGATGCAGTAAACCTGAAGTTGTGCATCGGAATCTAAACCTGGTTAGACATGATAGGCTCTAAAAACATAGACACTCAGAAAAATCAGTCTTCTTGTACTTATGTCGGCATTGTGCCATTTGTATTTAATTCCTATGCATTTTCCGTGTTTCATCGTCAATGTGAAGGTCCAAGGGATGCAGTAAACCTGCAGTTGTGCATCGGAATTGAAAACTGGTTACACAGAATAGGCTCAAAGCATAGACACTCAGAAAAGTCAGTCTTCTTGTATTAAGTCGGCATTGTGCCATTTGTATTTAATTCCGATGCAATTTCCGTGTTTCATCGTCAATGTGAAGGTCGAAGAGATGCAGTAAACCTGCAGTTGTGCATCGGAATCTAAAACTGGTTACACAGGATAGGCTCAAAACATAGACACTCAGAAAAGTCAGTCTTCTTGTACTTAAGTCGGCATTGTGCCAATTGTATTTAATTCCGATGCAATTTCCGTGTTTCATCGTCAATGTGAAGGTCCAAGGGATGCAGTAAACATGCAGTTGTGCATCGGAATCTAAAACTGGTTACACAGGTTAGGCTCAAAACATAGACACTCAGAAAAGTCAATCTTCTTGTACTTAAGTAGGCATTGTGCCATTTATATTTAATTCCGATGCAATTTCCGCGTTTCATCGTCAGTGAAAATGTCCACGGGATGCAGTAAAACTGCAGTTGTTCATCGGAATCTAAAACTGGTTACACATCATAGGCTCAAAACATATACATTCAGAAAAGTCAGTCTTCTTGTACTTAAGACGGCATTGTGACATTTGTATTTAATTCCGATGCTATTTCCGTGTTTCATCGTCAATGTGAAGGTCCAAGGGATGCAGTATACCTGCAGTTGTGCATCGGAATCAAAAACTGGTTACACATGATAGGCTCAAAACATAGACACCCAGAAAAGTCCGTCTTCTTGTACTTAAGTGGGCATTGTGCCATTTGTATTTAATTCCGATGCAGTGTCCGTGTTTCATCGTCAATGTGAAGGTCCAAGGGATGCAGTAATCCTGCAGTTGTGCATCGGAATCTTAAACTGGTAACACAGAATAGGCTCAATGCATAGACACTCAGAAAAGTCAGTCTTCTTGTACTTATGTCGGCATTGTGCCATTTGTATTTAATTCCGATGCAATTTCCGTGTTTCACCGTCAATGTGAAGGTCCAAGGGATGCAGTAAACCTGCAGTTGTGCATCGGAATCAAAAACTGGTTTCACAGGATAGGCTCAAAACATAGACACTCAGAAAAAACAGTCTTCTTGTACTTAAGACGGCATTGTGCCGTTTGTATTTAATTCCGAAGCAATTTCCGTGTTTCATCGTCAATGTGAAGGTCCAAGGGATGCAGTAAACCTGCAGTTGTGCATCGGAATCTAAAACTGGATACACAGGATAGGCTCAAAACATAGACACTCAGAAAAATCAGTCTTCTTGTACTTAAGTCGGAATTGTGCCATTTGTATTTAATTCCGATTGTATTTCCGTGTTTCATCGTCAATGAGAAGTTCCAAGGGATGCAGTAAACCTGCAGTTGTGCATCGGAATCTAAAACTGCTTACACAGGATAGGCTCAAAACATAGAACTCAGAAAAGTCAGTCTTCTTGTACTTAAGTCGGCATTGTGCCATTTGTACTTAATTCAAATGCTATTTCCGTGTTTCATCGAGAATGTGAAGGTCCAAGGGATGCAGTAAACCTGCAGTTGTGCATCGGAATTTAAAACTGGTTACACAGGATAGGCTCAAAACATAGACACTCAGAAAAAACAGTCTTCTTGTACTTAACACGGCATTGTGCCATTTGAATATAATTCCAATGCAATTTCCGTGTTTCATCGTCAATGTGAAGGTCCAAGGGATGCAGTAAACCTGCAGTTGTGCATCGGAATCAAAAACTGGTTACACAGGTCAGCCTCAAAACATAGACGCTCAGAAAAGTCAGTCTTCTTGTACTGAAGTCGGCATTGTGCCATTTGTATTTATTCCGATGCAGTTTCCGTGTTTCATCGTCAATGTGAAGGTCCAAGGGATGCAGTAAACCTGCAGTTGTGCATCGGAATCTAAAACTGGTTACACAGGTTAGGCTCAAAACATATACATTCAGAAAAGTCAGTCTTCTTGTACTTAAGACGGCATTGTGACATTTTTATTTTTCCGATGCTATTTCCGTGTTTCATCGTCAATGTGAAGGTCCAAGGGATGCAGTATACCTGCAGTTGTGCATTGGAATCAAAAACTGGTTACACATGTTAGGCTCAAAACATAGACACCCAGAAAAGTCCGTCTTCTTGTACTTAAGTGGGCATTGTGCCATTTGTATTTAATTTCGATGCAGTGTCCGTGTTTCATTGTCAATGTGAAGGTCCAAGGGATGCAGTAATCCTGCAGTTGTGCATCGGAATCTTAAACTGGTAACACAGAATAGGCTCAAAGCATAGACACTCAGAAAAGTCAGTCTTCTTGTACTTATGTCGGCATTGTGCCATTTGTATTTAATTCCGATGCAATTTCCGTGTTTCACCGTCAATGTGAAGGTCCAAGGGATGCAGTAAACCTGCAGTTGTGCATCGGAATCAAAAACTGGTTTCACAGGATAGGCTCAAAACATAGACACTCAGAAAAATCAGTCTTCTTGTACTTAAGTCGGAATTGTGCCATTTGTATTTAATTCCGATTGTATTTCCGTGTTTCATCGTCAATGAGAAGTTCCAAGGGATGCAGTAAACCTGCAGTTGTGCATCGGAATCTAAAACTGGTTACACAGGTCAGCCTCAAAACATAGACACTCAGAAACGTCAGTCTTCTTCTACTTAAGTCGGCATTGTGCCATTTGTATTTAATTCCGATACAATTTCCGTGTTTCATCGTCAATGTGAAGGTTCAAGGGATGCAGTAAACATGCAGTTGGGCATCGGAATTTAAAACTGATTATACAGTATGGGCTCAAAACATTGACAATCAGAAAAGTCAGTCTTCTTTTACTTAAGTCGTCAATGTGCCATTTGTACTTAATTCCGATGCTATTTCCGTGTTTCATCGTCAATGTGAAGGTCCAAGGGATGCAGTAAACCTGCATTTGTGCATCGGAATCTAACACTGGTTACACAGGATAGGCTCAAAACATAGACTCTCAGAAATGTCAGTCTTCTTGTACTTAAGTCGGCATTGTGCCATTTGTATTTAATTCCTATGCAATTTGCGTGTTTCATCGTCAATGTGAAGGTGCAAGGGACGCAGTAAACATGCAGTTGGGCATCGGAATTTAAAACTGATTACACGGGATAGGCTCAAAACATAGACACTCAGAAAAGTCAGTCTTCTTTTACTTAAGTCGTCATTGTGCCATTTATACTTAATTCCGATGCTATTTCCGTGTTTCATCGTCAATGTGATGGTCCAAGTGATGCAGTAAACCTGAAGTTGTGCATCGGAATCTAAACCTGGTTAGACATGATAGGCTCTAAAAACATAGACACTCAGAAACGTCAGTCTTCTTGTACTTATGTCGGCATTGTGCCATTTGTATTTAATTCCTATGCATTTTCCGTGTTTCATCGTCAATGTGAAGGTCCGAGGGATGCAGTAAACCTGCAGTTGTGCATCGGAATCTTAAACTGGTAACACAGGATAGGCTCAAAGCATAGACACTCAGAAAAGTCAGTCTTCTTGTACTTGTGTTGGCATTGTGCCATTTGTATTTAAGTCCGATGCAATTTCCGTGTTTCACCGTCAATGTGAAGGTCCAAGGGATGCAGTAAACCTGCAGTTGTGCATCGGAATCAAAAACTGGTCACAGGATAGGCTCAAAACTCAGACACTCAGAAAACACAGTCTTCTTGTACTTAAGACGGCATTGTGCCGTTTGTATTTAATTCCGAAGCAATTTCCGTGTTTCATCGTCAATGTGAAGGTCCAAGGGATTCAGTAAAACTGCAGTTGTGCATCGGAATCTAAAACTGGATACACAGGATAGGCTCAAAACATAGACACTCAGAAAAATCAGTCTTCTTGTACTTAAGTCGGAATTGTGCCCTTTGTATTTAATTCCGATTGTATTTCCGTGTTTCATCGTCAATGAGAAGTTCAAGGGATGCAGTAAACCTACAGTTGTGCATCGGAACCTAAAAGTGGTTACACAGGATAGGCTCAAAACATAGAACTCAGAAAAGTCAGTCTTCTTGTACTTATGTCGGCATTGTGCCATTTGTATTTAATTCCTATGCAATTTCCGTGTTTCATCGAGAATGTGAAGGTCCAAGGGATGCAGTAAACCTGCAGTTGTGCATCGGAATCAAAAACTGGTTACACAGGTCAGCCTCAAAACATAGACACACAGAAAAATCAGTCTTCTTGTACTTAACACGGCATTGTGCCATTTGTATATAATTCCGATGCAATTTCCGTGTTTCATCGTCAATGTGAAGGTCCAAGGGATGCAGTAAACCTGCAGTTGTGCATCGGAATCAAAAACTGGTTACACAGGTCAGCCTCAAAACATAGACACACAGAAAAGTCAGTCTTCTTGTACTGAAGTCGGCATTGTGCCATTTGTATTTAATTCCGATGCAGTTTCCGTGTTTCATCGTCAATGTGAAGGTCCAAGGGATGCACTAAACCTGCAGTTGTGCATCGGAATCAAAAACTGGTTTCACAGGATAGGCTCAAAACATAGACACTCATAAAAGTCAGTCTTCATGTACTTAAGACGGCATTGTGCCATTTGTATTTAATTCCGATGCAATATCCGTGTTTCATCGCCAAGGTGAAGGTCCAAGTTATGCAGTAAACCTGCAGTTGTGCATCGGAATCTAAAACTGATTACACAGGATAGGCTCAAAACATAGACACACTGAAAAATCAGTGTTCTTGAACTTAAGTTGGCATTGTGCCATTTGTATTTAATTCCGATTGAATTTCCGTGTTTCATCGCCAATGAGAAGGTCCAAGGTATGCAGTAAACCCGCAGTTGTGCATCGGAATCTAAAACTGGTTACACAGGACAGGCTCAAAACATAGACACTCAGAAAAGTCAGTCTTCTAGTACTTATGTCGGCATTGTGCCATTTGTATTTAATTCCGATACAATTTCCGTGTTTCATCGTCAATGTGAAGGTACAAGGGATGCAGTAAACATGCAGTTGGGCATCGGAATTAAAAACTGATTACACAGGATTGGCTCAAAACATAGACAATCAGAAAAGTCAGTCTTCTTTTACTTAAGTCGTCATTGTGCCATTTGTACTTAATTCAAATGCTATTTCCGTGTTTCATCGTCAATGCGAAGGTCCAAGGGATGCAGTAAAACTGCAGTTGTGCATCGGAATCTAAAACTGGTTACACAGGATAGGCTCTAAACATAGACACTCAGAAATGTCAGTCTTCTTGTACTTAAGACGGCATTGTGCCATTTGTATTTAATTCCGATGGAATATCCGTGTTTCATCGTCAATGTGAACGTCCAAGTTATGCAGTAAACCTGCAGTTGTGCATCGGAATCTAAAACTGGTTACACAGGATAGGCTCTAAACATAGACACTCAGAAATGTCAGTCTTCTTGTACTTAAGACGGCATTGTGCCATTTGTATTTAATTCCGATGGAATATCCGTGTTTCATCGTCAATGTGAACGTCCAAGTTATGCAGTAAACCTGCAGTTGTGCATCGGAATCTAAAACTGGTTACACAGGATAGGCTCAAAACATAGACACAGAGAAAAATCAGTGTTCTTGTACTTAAGTCGGCATTGTGCCATTTGTATTTAATTCCGATGCAATTTCCGTGTTTCATCGCCAATGAGAAGGTCCAAGGGATGCAGTAAACCTGCAGTTGTGCATCGGAATCTAAAACTGGTTACACAGGTTTGCCTCAAAACATAGACACTCAGAAGCGTCAGTCTTCTTCTACTTAAGTCGGCATTGTGCTATTTGTATTTAATTCCGATACAATTTCCGTGTTTCATCGTCAATGTGAAGGTTCAAGGGATGCAGTAAACATGCAGTTAGGCATCGGAATTTAAAACTGATTATACAGTATAGGCTCAAAACATTGACAATCAGAAAAGTCAGTCTTCTTTTACTTAAGTCGTCAATGTGCCATTTGTACTTAATTCCGATGCTATTTCCGTGTTTCATCGTCAATGTAAAGGTCCAAGGGAAGCAGTAAACCTGCAGTTGTGCATCGGAATCTAACACTGGTTACACAGGATAGGCTCTAAACATAGACACTCAGAAATGTCAGTCTTCTTGTACTTAAGTCGGCATTGTGCCATTTGTATTTAATTCCTATGAAATTTGCGTGTTTCATCGTCAATGTGAAGGTACAAGGGACGCAGTAAACATGCAGTTGGGCATCGGAATTTAAAACTGATTACACAGGATAGGCTCAAAACATAGACACTCAGAAAAGTCAGTCTTCTTGTACTTAAGTCGGCATTGTGCCATTTGTACTTAATTCCGATACAATTTCCGTGTTTCATCGTCAATGTGAAGGTACAAGGGACGCAGTAAACATGCAGTTGGGCATCGGAATTTAAAACTGATTACACGGGATAGGCTCAAAACATAGACACTCAGAAAAGTCAGTCTTCTTGTACTTATGTCGGCATTGTGCCATTTGTATTTAATTCCGATGCAATTTCCGTGCTTCACCGTCAATGTGAAGGTCCAAGGGATGCAGTAAACCTGCAGTTGTGCATCGGAATCAAAAACTGGTTTCACAGGATAGGCTCAAAACATAGACACTCAGAAAAATCAGTCTTCTTGTACTTAAGTCGGAATTGTGCCATTTGTATTTAATTCCGATTGTATTTCCGTGTTTCATCGTCAATGAGAAGTTCCAAGGGATGCAATAAACCTGCAGTTGTGCATCGGAATCTAAAACTGGTTACACAGGATAGGCTCAAAACATAGAACTCAGAAAAGTCAGTCTTCTTGTACTTAAGTCGGCATTGTGCCATTTGTACTTAATTCAAATGCTATTTCCGTGTTTCATCGAGAATGTGAAGGTCCAAGGGATGCAGTAAACCTGCAGTTGTGCATCGGAATTTAAAACTGGTTACACAGGATAGGCTCAAAACATAGACACTCAGAAAAATCAGTCTTCTTGTACTTAACACGGCATTGTGCCATTTGTATATAATTCCGATGCAATTTCCGTGTTTCATCGTCAATGTGAAGGTCCAAGGGATGCAGTAAACCTGCAGTTGTGCATCGGAATCAAAAACTGGTTACACAGGTCAGCCTCAAAACATAGACACTCAGAAAAGTCAGTCTTCTTGTACTGAAGTCGTCATTGTGCCATTTGTACTTAATTCAAATGCTATTTCCGTGTTTCATCGTCAATGTGAAGGTCCAAGGGATGCAGTAAAACTGCAGTTGTGCATCGGAATCTAAAACTGGTTACACAGGATAGGCTCTAAACATAGACACTCAGAAATGTCAGTCTTCTTGTACTTAAGACGGCATTGTGCCATTTGTATTTAATTCCGATGCAATATCCGTGTTTCATCGTCAATGTGAACGTCCAAGTTATGCAGTAAACCTGCAGTTGTGCATCGGAATCTAAAACTGGTTACACAGGATAGGCTCAAAACATAGACACACAGAAAAATCAGTGTTCTTGTACTTAAGTCGGCATTGTGCCATTTGTATTTAATTCCGATGCAATTTCCGTGTTTCATCGCCAATGAGAAGGTCCAAGGGATGCAGTAAACCTGCAGTTGTGCATCGGAATCTAAAACTGGTTACACAGGTCAGCCTCAAACATAGACACTCAGAAACGTCAGTCTTCTTGTACTTAAGTCTGCATTGTGCCATTTGTATTTAGTTCCGATACAATTTCCGTGTTTCATCGTCAATGTGAAGGTTCAAGGGATGCAGTAAACATGCAGTTGGGCATCGGAATTTAAAACTGATTATACAGTATAGGCTCAAAACATTGACAATCAGAAAAGTCAGTCTTCCTTTACTTAAGTCGTCAATGTGCCATTTGTACTTAATTCCGATGCTATTTCCGTGTTTCATCGTCAATGTGAAGGTCCAAGGGATGCAGTAAACCTGCATTTGTGCATCGGAATCTAACACTGGTTACACAGGATAGGCTCAAAACATAGACACTCAGAAATGTCAGTCTTCTTGTACTTAAGTCGGCATTGTGCCATTTGTATTTAATTCCTATGCAATTTGCGTGTTTCATCGTCAATGTGAAGGTGCAAGGGACGCAGTAAACATGCAGTTGGGCATCGGAATTTAAAACTGATTACACGGGATAGGCTCAAAACATAGACACTCAGAAAAGTCAGTCTTCTTTTACTTAAGTCGTCATTGTGCCATTTATACTTAATTCCGATGCTATTTCCGTGTTTCATCGTCAATGTGATGGTCCAAGTGATGCAGTAAACCTGAAGTTGTGCATCGGAATCTAAACCTGGTTAGACATGATAGGCTCTAAAAACATAGACACTCAGAAACGTCAGTCTTCTTGTACTTATGTCGGCATTGTGCCATTTGTATTTAATTCCTATGCATTTTCCGTGTTTCATCGTCAATGTGAAGGTCCAAGGGATGCAGTAAACCTGCAGTTGTGCATCGGAATCTTAAACTGGTAACACAGGATAGGCTCAAAGCATAGACACTCAGAAAAGTCAGTCTTCTTGTACTTATGTTGGCATTGTGCCATTTGTATTTAAGTCCGATGCAATTTCCGTGTTTCACCGTCAATGTGAAGGTCCAAGGGATGCAGTAAACCTGCAGTTGTGCATCGGAATCAAAAACTGGTCACAGGATAGGCTCAAAACATAGACACTCAGAAAACACAGTCTTCTTGTACTTAAGACGGCATTGTGCCGTTTGTATTTAATTCCGAAGCAATTTCCGTGTTTCATCGTCAATGTGAAGGTCCAAGGGATTCAGTAAAACTGCAGTTGTGCATCGGAATCTAAAACTGGATACACAGGATAGGCTCAAAACATAGACACTCAGAAAAATCAGTCTTCTTGTACTTAAGTCGGAATTGTGCCATTTGTATTTAATTCCGATTGTATTTCCGTGTTTCATCGTCAATGAGAAGTTCCAAGGGATGCAGTAAACCTGCAGTTGTGCATCGGAATCTAAAACTGGTTACACAGGATTGGCTCAAAACATAGAACTCAGAAAAGTCAGTCTTCTTGTACTTATGTCGGCATTGTGCCATTTGTATTTACTTCCTATGCAATTTCCGTGTTTCATCGAGAATGTGAAGGTCCAAGGGATGCAGTAAACCTGCAGTTGTGCATCGGAATTTAAAACTGGTTACACAGGATAGGCTCAAAACATAGACACTCAGAAAAATCAGTCTTCTTGTACTTAACACGGCATTGTGCCATTTGTATATAATTCCGATGCAATTTCCGTGTTTCATCGTCAATGTGAAGGTCCAAGGGATGCAGTAAACCTGCAGTTGTGCATCGGAATCAAAAACTGGTTACACAGGTCAGCCTCAAAACATAGACACACAGAAAAGTCAGTCTTCTTGTACTGAAGTCGGCATTGTGCCATTTGTATTTAATTCCGATGCAGTTTCCGTGTTTCATCGTCAATGTGAAGGTCCAAGGGATGCACTAAACCTGCAGTTGTGCATCGGAATTAAAAACTGGTTTCACAGGATAGGCTCAAAACATAGACACTCATAAAAGTCAGTCTTCATGTACTTAAGACGGCATTGTGCCATTTGTATTTAATTCCGATGTAATATCCGTGTTTCATCGTCAAGGTGAAGGTCCAAGTTATGCAGTAAACCTGCAGTTGTGCATCGGAATCTAAAACTGATTACACAGGATAGGCTCAAAACATAGACACACTGAAAAATCAGTGTTCTTGAACTTAAGTTGGCATTGTGCCATTTGTATTTAATTCCGATTGAATTTCCGTGTTTCATCGCCAATGAGAAGGTCCAAGGGATGCAGTAAACCCGCAGTTGTGCATCGGAATCTAAAACTGGTAACACAGGACAGGCTCAAAACATAGACACTCAGAAAAGTCAGTCTTCTAGTACTTATGTCGGCATTGTGCCATTTGTATTTAATTCCGATACAATTTCCGTGATTAATCGTCAATGTGAAGGTACAAGGGATGCAGTAAACATGCAGTTGGGCATCGGAATTAAAAACTGATTACACAGGATAGGCTCAAAACATAGACAATCGGAAAAGTCAGTCTTCTTTTACTTAAGTCGTCATTGTGCCATTTGTACTTAATTCAAATGCTAATTCCGTGTTTCATCGTCAATGCGAAGGTCCAAGGGATGCAGTAAAACTGCAGTTGTGCATCGGAATCTAAAACTGGTTACACAGGATGGGCTCTAAACATAGACACTCAGAAATGTCAGTCTTCTTGTACTTAAGACGGCATTGTGCCATTTGTATTTAATTCCGATGGAATATCCGTGTTTCATCGTCAATGTGAACGTCCAAGTTATGCAGTAAACCTGCAGTTGTGCATCGGAGTCTAAAACTGGTTACACAGGATAGGCTAAAAACATAGACACACAGAAAAATCAGTGTTCTTGTACTTAAGTCGGCATTGTGCCATTTGTATTTAATTCCGATGCAATTTCCGTGTTTCATCGCCAATGAGAAGGTCCAAGGGATGCAGTAAACCCGCAGTTGTGCATCGGAATCTAAAACTGGTTACACAGGTCAGCCTCAAAACATAGACACTCAGAAACGTCAGTCTTCTTCTACTTAAGTCGGCATTGTACTATTTGTATTTAATTCCGATACAATTTCCGTGTTTCATCGTCAATGTGAAGGTTCAAGGGATGCAGTAAACATGCAGTTGGGCATCGGAGTTTAAAACTGATTATACAGTATAGGCTCAAAACATTGACAATCAGAAAAGTCAGTCTTCTTGTACTTAAGTCGGCATTGTGCCATTTGTACTTAAATCCGATACAATTTCCGTGTTTCATCGTCAATGTGAAGGTACAAGGGACGCAGTAAACATGCAGTTGTGCATCGGAATCTAAAACTGGTTACACAGGATAGGCTCAAAACATAGAACTCAGAAAACTCAGTCTTCTTGTACTTAAGTCGGCATTGTGCCATTTGTACTTAATTCAAATGCTATTTCCGTGTTTCATCGAGAATGTGAAGGTCCAAGGGATGCAGTAAACCTGCAGTTGTGCATCGGAATTTAAAACTGGTTACACAGGATAGGCTCAAAACATAGACACTCAGAAAAATCAGTCTTCTTGTACTTAACACGGCATTGTGCCATTTGTATATAATTCCGATGCAATTTCCGTGTTTCATCGTCAATGTGAAGGTCCAAGGGATGCAGTAAACCTGCAGTTGTGCATCGGAATCAAAAACTGGTTACACAGGATAGGCTCAAAACATAGAACTCAGAAAAGTCAGTCTTCTTGTACTTAAGTCGGCATTGTGCCATTTGTACTTAATTCAAATGCTATTTCCGTGTTTCATCGAGAATGTGAAGGTCCAAGGGATGCAGTAAACCTGCAGTTGTGCATCGGAATTTAAAACTGGTTACACAGGATAGGCTCAAAATATAGACACTCAGAAAAATCAGTCTTCTTGTACTTAACACGGCATTGTGCCAATTGTATATAATTCCGATGCAATTTCCGTGTTTCATCGTCAATGTGAAGGTCCAAGGGATGCAGTAAACCTGCAGTTGTGCATCGGAATCAAAAACTGGTTACACAGGTCAGCCTCAAAACATAGACACTCAGAATAGTCAGTCTTCTTGTACTGAAGTCGTCATTGTGCCATTTGTACTTAATTCAAATGCTATTTCCGTGTTTCATCGTCAATGTGAAGGTCCAAGGGATGCAGTAAAACTGCAGTTGTGCATCGGAATCTAAAACTGGTTACACAGGATAGGCTCTAAACATAGACACTCAGAAATGTCAGTCTTCTTGTACTTAAGACGGCATTGTGCCATTTGTATTTAATTCCGATGCAATATCCGTGTTTCATCGTCAATGTGAACGTCCAAGTTATGCAGTAAACCTGCAGTTGTGCATCGGAATCTAAAACTGGTTACACAGGATAGGCTCAAAACATAGACACACAGAAAAATCAGTGTTCTTGTACTTAAGTCGGCATTGTGCCATTTGTATTTAATTCCGATGCAATTTCCGTGTTTCATCGCCAATGAGAAGGTCCAAGGGATGCAGTAAACCTGCAGTTGTGCATCGGAATCTAAAACTGGTTACACAGGTCAGCCTCAAACATAGACACTCAGAAACGTCAGTCTTCTTGTACTTAAGTCGGCATTGTGCCATTTGTATTTAGTTCCGATACAATTTCCGTGTTTCATCGTCAATGTGAAGGTTCAAGGGATGCAGTAAACATGCAGTTGGGCATCGGAATTTAAAACTGATTATACAGTATAGGCTCAAAACATTGACAATCAGAAAAGTCAGTCTTCCTTTACTTAAGTCGTCAATGTGCCATTTGTACTTAATTCCGATGCTATTTCCGTGTTTCATCGTCAATGTGAAGGTCCAAGGGATGCAGTAAACCTGCATTTGTGCATCGGAATCTAACACTGGTTACACAGGATAGGCTCAAAACATAGACACTCAGAAATGTCAGTCTTCTTGTACTTAAGTCGGCATTGTGCCATTTGTATTTAATTCCTATGCAATTTGCGTGTTTCATCGTCAATGTGAAGGTGCAAGGGACGCAGTAAACATGCAGTTGGGCATCGGAATTTAAAACTGATTACACGGGATAGGCTCAAAACATAGACACTCAGAAAAGTCAGTCTTCTTTTACTTAAGTCGTCATTGTGCCATTTATACTTAATTCCGATGCTATTTCCGTGTTTCATCGTCAATGTGATGGTCCAAGTGATGCAGTAAACCTGCAGTTGTGCATCGGAATCTTAAACTGGTAACACAGGATAGGCTCAAAGCATAGACACTCAGAAAAGTCAGTCTTCTTGTACTTATGTTGGCATTGTGCCATTTGTATTTAAGTCCGATGCAATTTCCGTGTTTCACCGTCAATGTGAAGGTCCAAGGGATGCAGTAAACCTGCAGTTGTGCATCGGAATCAAAAACTGGTCACAGGATAGGCTCAAAACATAGACACTCAGAAAACACAGTCTTCTTGTACTTAAGACGGCATTGTGCCGTTTGTATTTAATTCCGAAGCAATTTCCGTGTTTCATCGTCAATGTGAAGGTCCAAGGGATTCAGTAAAACTGCAGTTGTGCATCGGAATCTAAAACTGGATACACAGGATAGGCTCAAAACATAGACACTCAGAAAAATCAGTCTTCTTGTACTTAAGTCGGAATTGTGCCATTTGTATTTAATTCCGATTGTATTTCCGTGTTTCATCGTCAATGAGAAGTTCCAAGGGATGCAGTAAACCTGCAGTTGTGCATCGGAATCTAAAACTGGTTACACAGGATTGGCTCAAAACATAGAACTCAGAAAAGTCAGTCTTCTTGTACTTATGTCGGCATTGTGCCATTTGTATTTACTTCCTATGCAATTTCCGTGTTTCATCGAGAATGTGAAGGTCCAAGGGATGCAGTAAACCTGCAGTTGTGCATCGGAATTTAAAACTGGTTACACAGGATAGGCTCAAAACATAGACACTCAGAAAAATCAGTCTTCTTGTACTTAACACGGCATTGTGCCATTTGTATATAATTCCGATGCAATTTCCGTGTTTCATCGTCAATGTGAAGGTCCAAGGGATGCAGTAAACCTGCAGTTGTGCATCGGAATCAAAAACTGGTTACACAGGTCAGCCTCAAAACATAGACACACAGAAAAGTCAGTCTTCTTGTACTGAAGTCGGCATTGTGCCATTTGTATTTAATTCCGATGCAGTTTCCGTGTTTCATCGTCAATGTGAAGGTCCAAGGGATGCACTAAACCTGCAGTTGTGCATCGGAATTAAAAACTGGTTTCACAGGATAGGCTCAAAACATAGACACTCATAAAAGTCAGTCTTCATGTACTTAAGACGGCATTGTGCCATTTGTATTTAATTCCGATGTAATATCCGTGTTTCATCGTCAAGGTGAAGGTCCAAGTTATGCAGTAAACCTGCAGTTGTGCATCGGAATCTAAAACTGATTACACAGGATAGGCTCAAAACATAGACACACTGAAAAATCAGTGTTCTTGAACTTAAGTTGGCATTGTGCCATTTGTATTTAATTCCGATTGAATTTCCGTGTTTCATCGCCAATGAGAAGGTCCAAGGGATGCAGTAAACCCGCAGTTGTGCATCGGAATCTAAAACTGGTAACACAGGACAGGCTCAAAACATAGACACTCAGAAAAGTCAGTCTTCTAGTACTTATGTCGGCATTGTGCCATTTGTATTTAATTCCGATACAATTTCCGTGATTAATCGTCAATGTGAAGGTACAAGGGATGCAGTAAACATGCAGTTGGGCATCGGAATTAAAAACTGATTACACAGGATAGGCTCAAAACATAGACAATCGGAAAAGTCAGTCTTCTTTTACTTAAGTCGTCATTGTGCCATTTGTACTTAATTCAAATGCTAATTCCGTGTTTCATCGTCAATGCGAAGGTCCAAGGGATGCAGTAAAACTGCAGTTGTGCATCGGAATCTAAAACTGGTTACACAGGATGGGCTCTAAACATAGACACTCAGAAATGTCAGTCTTCTTGTACTTAAGACGGCATTGTGCCATTTGTATTTAATTCCGATGGAATATCCGTGTTTCATCGTCAATGTGAACGTCCAAGTTATGCAGTAAACCTGCAGTTGTGCATCGGAGTCTAAAACTGGTTACACAGGATAGGCTAAAAACATAGACACACAGAAAAATCAGTGTTCTTGTACTTAAGTCGGCATTGTGCCATTTGTATTTAATTCCGATGCAATTTCCGTGTTTCATCGCCAATGAGAAGGTCCAAGGGATGCAGTAAACCCGCAGTTGTGCATCGGAATCTAAAACTGGTTACACAGGTCAGCCTCAAAACATAGACACTCAGAAACGTCAGTCTTCTTCTACTTAAGTCGGCATTGTACTATTTGTATTTAATTCCGATACAATTTCCGTGTTTCATCGTCAATGTGAAGGTTCAAGGGATGCAGTAAACATGCAGTTGGGCATCGGAGTTTAAAACTGATTATACAGTATAGGCTCAAAACATTGACAATCAGAAAAGTCAGTCTTCTTGTACTTAAGTCGGCATTGTGCCATTTGTACTTAAATCCGATACAATTTCCGTGTTTCATCGTCAATGTGAAGGTACAAGGGACGCAGTAAACATGCAGTTGTGCATCGGAATCTAAAACTGGTTACACAGGATAGGCTCAAAACATAGAACTCAGAAAACTCAGTCTTCTTGTACTTAAGTCGGCATTGTGCCATTTGTACTTAATTCAAATGCTATTTCCGTGTTTCATCGAGAATGTGAAGGTCCAAGGGATGCAGTAAACCTGCAGTTGTGCATCGGAATTTAAAACTGGTTACACAGGATAGGCTCAAAACATAGACACTCAGAAAAATCAGTCTTCTTGTACTTAACACGGCATTGTGCCATTTGTATATAATTCCGATGCAATTTCCGTGTTTCATCGTCAATGTGAAGGTCCAAGGGATGCAGTAAACCTGCAGTTGTGCATCGGAATCAAAAACTGGTTACACAGGATAGGCTCAAAACATAGAACTCAGAAAAGTCAGTCTTCTTGTACTTAAGTCGGCATTGTGCCATTTGTACTTAATTCAAATGCTATTTCCGTGTTTCATCGAGAATGTGAAGGTCCAAGGGATGCAGTAAACCTGCAGTTGTGCATCGGAATTTAAAACTGGTTACACAGGATAGGCTCAAAATATAGACACTCAGAAAAATCAGTCTTCTTGTACTTAACACGGCATTGTGCCAATTGTATATAATTCCGATGCAATTTCCGTGTTTCATCGTCAATGTGAAGGTCCAAGGGATGCAGTAAACCTGCAGTTGTGCATCGGAATCAAAAACTGGTTACACAGGTCAGCCTCAAAACATAGACACTCAGAATAGTCAGTCTTCTTGTACTGAAGTCGTCATTGTGCCATTTGTACTTAATTCAAATGCTATTTCCGTGTTTCATCGTCAATGTGAAGGTCCAAGGGATGCAGTAAAACTGCAGTTGTGCATCGGAATCTAAAACTGGTTACACAGGATAGGCTCTAAACATAGACACTCAGAAATGTCAGTCTTCTTGTACTTAAGACGGCATTGTGCCATTTGTATTTAATTCCGATGCAATATCCGTGTTTCATCGTCAATGTGAACGTCCAAGTTATGCAGTAAACCTGCAGTTGTGCATCGGAATCTAAAACTGGTTACACAGGATAGGCTCAAAACATAGACACACAGAAAAATCAGTGTTCTTGTACTTAAGTCGGCATTGTGCCATTTGTATTTAATTCCGATGCAATTTCCGTGTTTCATCGCCAATGAGAAGGTCCAAGGGATGCAGTAAACCTGCAGTTGTGCATCGGAATCTAAAACTGGTTACACAGGTCAGCCTCAAACATAGACACTCAGAAACGTCAGTCTTCTTGTACTTAAGTCGGCATTGTGCCATTTGTATTTAGTTCCGATACAATTTCCGTGTTTCATCGTCAATGTGAAGGTTCAAGGGATGCAGTAAACATGCAGTTGGGCATCGGAATTTAAAACTGATTATACAGTATAGGCTCAAAACATTGACAATCAGAAAAGTCAGTCTTCCTTTACTTAAGTCGTCAATGTGCCATTTGTACTTAATTCCGATGCTATTTCCGTGTTTCATCGTCAATGTGAAGGTCCAAGGGATGCAGTAAACCTGCATTTGTGCATCGGAATCTAACACTGGTTACACAGGATAGGCTCAAAACATAGACACTTAGAAATGTCAGTCTTCTTGTACTTAAGTCGGCATTGTGCCATTTGTATTTAATTCCTATGCAATTTGCGTGTTTCATCGTCAATGTGAAGGTGCAAGGGACGCAGTAAACATGCAGTTGGGCATCGGAATTTAAAACTGATTACACGGGATAGGCTCAAAACATAGACACTCAGAAAAGTCAGTCTTCTTTTACTTAAGTCGTCATTGTGCCATTTATACTTAATTCCGATGCTATTTCCGTGTTTCATCGTCAATGTGATGGTCCAAGTGATGCAGTAAACCTGAAGTTGTGCATCGGAATCTAAACCTGGTTAGACATGATAGGCTCTAAAAACATAGACACTCAGAAACGTCAGTCTTCTTGTACTTATGTCGGCATTGTGCCATTTGTATTTAATTCCTATGCATTTTCCGTGTTTCATCGTCAATGTGAAGGTCCAAGGGATGCAGTAAACCTGCAGTTGTGCATCGGAATCTTAAACTGGTAACACAGGATAGGCTCAAAGCATAGACACTCAGAAAAGTCAGTCTTCTTGTACTTATGATGGCATTGTGCCATTTGTATTTAAGTCCGATGCAATTTCCGTGTTTCATCGTCAATGTGAAGGTCCAAGGGATTCAGTAAAACTGCAGTTGTGCATCGGAATCTAAAACTGGATACACAGGATAGGCTCAAAACATAGACACTCAGAAAAATCAGTCTTCTTGTACTTAAGTCGGAATTGTGCCATTTGTATTTAATTCCGATTGTATTTCCGTGTTTCATCGTCAATGAGAAGTTCCAAGGGATGCAGTAAACCTGCAGTTGTGCATCGGAATCTAAAACTGGTTACACAGGATAGGCTCAAAACATAGAACTCAGAAAAGTCAGTCTTCTTGTACTTATGTCGGCATTGTGCCATTTGTATTTAATTCCTATGCAATTTCCGTGTTTCATCGAGAATGTGAAGGTCCAAGGGATGCAGTAAACCTGCAGTTGTGCATCGGAATTTAAAACTGGTTACACAGGATAGGCTCAAAACATAGACACTCAGAAAAATCAGTCTTCTTGTACTTAACACGGCATTGTGCCATTTGTATATAATTCCGATGCAATTTCCGTGTTTCATCGTTAATGTGAAGGTCCAAGGGATGCAGTAAACCTGCAGTTGTGCATCGGAATCAAAAACTGAACACACAGGTCAGCCTCAAAACATAGACACACAGAAAAGTCAGTCTTCTTGTACTGAAGTCGGCATTGTGCCATTTGCATTTAATTCCGATGCAGTTTCCGTGTTTCATCGTCAATGTGAAGGTCCAAGGGATGCACTAAACCTGCAGTTGTGCATCGGAATTAAAAACTGGTTTCACAGGATAGGCTCAAAACATAGACACTCATAAAAGTCAGTCTTCATGTACTTAAGACGGCATTGTGCCATTTGTATTTAATTCCGATGTAATATCCGTGTTTCATCGTCAAGGTGAAGGTCCAAGTTATGCAGTAAACCTGCAGTTGTGCATCGGAATCTAAAACTGATTACACAGGATAGGCTCAAAACATAGACACACTGAAAAATCAGTGTTCTTGAACTTAAGTTGGCAATGTGCCATTTGTATTTAATTCCGATTGAATTTCCGTGTTTCATCGCCAATGAGAAGGTCCAAGGGATGCAGTAAACCCGCAGTTGTGCATCGGAATCTAAAACTGGTAACACAGGACAGGCTCAAAACATAGACACTCAGAAAAGTCAGTCTTCTAGTACTTATGTCGGCATTGTGCCATTTGTATTTAATTCCGATACAATTTCCGTGATTAATCGTCAATGTGAAGGTACAAGGGATGCAGTAAACATGCAGTTGGGCATCGGAATTAAAAACTGATTACACAGGATAGGCTCAAAGCATAGACAATCGGAAAAGTCAGTCTTCTTTTACTTGAGTCGTCATTGTGCCACTTGTACTTAATTCAAATGCTATTTCCGTGTTTCATCGTCAATGCGAAGGTCCAAGGGATGCAGTAAAACTGCAGTTGTGCATCGGAATCTAAAACTGGTTACACAGGATGGGCTCTAAACATAGACACTCAGAAATGTCAGTCTTCTTGTACTTAAGACGGCATTGTGCCATTTGTATTTAATTCCGATGGAATATCCGTGTTTCATCGTCAATGTGAACGTCCAAGTTATGCAGTAAACCTGCAGTTGTGCATCGGAGTCTAAAACTGGTTACACAGGATAGGCTCAAAACATAGACACACAGAAAAATCAGTGTTCTTGTACTTAAGTCGGCATTGTGCCATTTGTATTTAATTCCGATGCAATTTCCGTGTTTCATCGCCAATGAGAAGGTCCAAGGGATGCAGTAAACCCGCAGTTGTGCATCGGAATCTAAAACTGGTTACACAGGTCAGCCTCAAAACATAGACACTCAGAAACGTCAGTCTTCTTCTACTTAAGTCGGCATTGTACTATTTGTATTTAATTCCGATACAATTTCCGTGTTTCATCGTCAATGTGAAGGTTCAAGGGATGCAGTAAACATGCAGTTGGGCATCGGAATTTAAAACTGATTATACAGTATAGGCTCAAAACATTGACAATCAGAAAAGTCAGTCTTCTTTTACTTAAGTCGTCAATGTGCCATTTGTACTTAATTCCGATGCTATTTCCGTGTTTCATCGTCAATGTAAAGGTCCAATGGAAGCAGTAAACCTGCAGTTGTGCATCGGAATCTAACACTGGTTACACAGGATAGGCTCTAAACATAGACACTCAGAAATGTCAGTCTTCTTGTACTTAAGTCGGCATTGTGCCATTTGTATTTAATTCCTATGCAATTTGCGTGTTTCATCGTCAATGTGAAGGTACAAGGGACGCAGTAAACATGCAGTTGGGCATCGGAATTTAAAACTGATTACACAGGATAGGCTCAAAACATAGACACTCAGAAAAGTCAGTCTTCTTGTACTTAAGTCGGCATTGTGCCATTTGTACTTAAATCCGATACAATTTCCGTGTTTCATCGTCAATGTGAAGGTACAAGGGACGCAGTAAACATGCAGTTGGGCATCGGAATTTAAAACTGATTACACGGGATAGGCTCAAAACATAGACACTCAGAAAAGTCAGTCTTGTTGTACTTAAGTCGGCATTGTGCCATTTGTATTTAATTCCGATGCAATTTCCGTGTTTCACCGTCAATGTGAAGGTCCAAGGGATGCAGTAAACCTGCAGTTGTGCATCGGAATCAAAAACTGGTTTCACAGGATAGGCTCAAAACATAGACACTCAGAAAAATCAGTCTTCTTGTACTTAAGTCGGAATTGTGCCATTTGTATTTAATTCCGATTGTATTTCCGTGTTTCATCGTCAATGAGAAGTTCCAAGGGATGCAGTAAACCTGCAGTTGTGCATCGGAATCTAAAACTGGTTACACAGGATAGGCTCAAAGCATATAACTCAGAAAAGTCAGTCTTCTTGTACTTAAGTCGGCATTGTGCCATTTGTGCTTAATTCAAATGCTTTTTCCGTGTTTCATCGAGAATGTGAAGGTCCAATGGATGCAGTAAACCTGCAGTTGTGCATCGGAATTTAAAACTGGTTACACAGGATAGGCTCAAAACATAGACACTCAGAAAAATCAGTCTTCTTGTACTTAACACGGCATTGTGCCATTTTTATATAATTCCGATGCAATTTCGGTGTTTCATCGTCAATGTGAAGGTCCAAGGGACGCAGTAAACCTGCAGTTGTGCATCGGATTCAAAAACTGGTTACACAGGTCAGCCTCAAAACATAGACACTCAGAAAAGTCAGTCTTCTTGTACTGAAGTCGTCATTGTGCCATTTGTACTTAATTCAAATGCTATTTCCGTGTTTCATCGTCAATGTGAAGGTCCAAGGGATGCAGTAAAACTGCAGTTGTGCATCGGAATCTAAAACTGGTTACACAGGATAGGCTCTAAACATAGACACTCAGAAATGTCAGTCTTCTTGTACTTAAGACGGCATTGTGCCATTTGTATTTAATTCCGATGCAATATCCGTGTTTCATCGTCAATGTGAACGTCCACGTTATGCAGTAAACCTGCAGTTGTGCATCGGAATCTAAAACTGGTTACATAGGATAGGCTCAAAACATAGACACACAGGAAAATCAGTGTTCTTGTACTTAAGTCGGCATTGTGCCATTTGTATTTAATTCCGATGCAATTTCCGTGTTTCATCGCCAATGAGAAGGTGCAAGGGATGCAGTAAACCTGCAGTTGTGCATCGGAATCTAAAACTGGTTACACAGGTCAGCCTCAAAACATAGACACTCAGAAACGTCAGTCTTCTTCTACTTAAGTCGGCATTGTGCCATTTGTATTTAATTCCGATACAATTTCCGTGTTTCATCGTCAATGTGAAGGTTCAAGGGATGCAGTAAACATGCAGTTGGGCATCGGAATTTAAAACTGATTATACAGTATAGGCTCAAAACATTGACAATCAGAAAAGTCAGTCTTCTTTTACTTAAGTCGTCAATGTGCAATTTGTACTTAATTCCGATGCTATTTCCGTGTTTCATCGTCAATGTGAAGGTCCAAGGAATGCAGTAAACCTGCATTTGTGCATCGGAATCTAACACTGGTTACACAGGATAGGCTCAAAACATAGACACTCAGAAATGTCAGTCTTCTTGTACTTAAGTCGGCATTGTGCCATTTGTATTTAATTCCTATTCAATTTGCGTGTTTCATCGTCAATGTGAAGGTACAAGGGACGCAGTAAACATGCAGTTGGGCATCGGAATTTAAAACTGATTACACGGGATAGGCTCAAAACATAGACACTCAGAAAAGTCAGTCTTCTTTTACTTAAGTCGTCATTGTGCCATTTATACTTAATTCCGATGCTATTTCCGTGTTTCATCGTCAATGTGATGGTCCAAGTGATGCAGTAAACCTGAAGTTGTGCATCGCAATCTAAACCTGGTTAGACATGATAGGCTCTAAAAACATAGACACTCAGAAACGTCAGTCTTCTTGTACTTATGTCGGCATTGTGCCATTTGTATTTAATTCCTATGCATTTTCCATGTTTCATCGTCAATGTGAAGGTCCAAGGGATGCAGTAAACCTGCAGTTGTGCATCGGAATCTTAAACTGGTAACACAGGATAGGCTCAAAGCATAGACACTCAGAAAAGTCAGTCTTCTTGTACTTATGTTGGCATTGTGCCATTTGTATTTAATTCCGATGCAATTTCCGTGTTTCACCGTCAATGTGAAGGTCCAAGGGATGCAGTAAACCTGCAGTTGTGCATCGGAATCAAAAACTGGTCACAGGGTAGGCTCAAAACATAGACACTCAGAAAACACAGTCTTCTTGTACTTAAGAAGGCATTGTGCCGTTTGTATTTAATTCCGAAGCAATTTCCGTGTTTCATCGTCAATGTGAAGGTCCAAGGGATGCAGTAAAACTGCAGTTGTGCATCGGAATCTAAAACTGGATACACAGGATAGGCTCAAAACATAGACACTCAGAAAAATCAGTCTTCTTGTACTTAAGTCGGAATCGTGCCATTTGTATTTAATTCCGATTGTATTTCCGTGTTTCATCGTCAATGAGAAGTTCCAAGGGATGCAGTAAACCTGCAGTTGTGCATCGGAATCTAAAACTGGTTACACAGGATAGGCTCAAAACATAGAACTCAGAAAAGTCAGTCTTCTTGTACTTAAGTCGGCATTGTGCCATTTGTATTTAATTCCTATGCAATTTCCGTGTTTCATCGAGAATGTGAAGGTCCAAGGGATGCAGTAAACCTGCAGTTGTGCATCGGAATTTAAAACTGGTTACACAGGATAGGCTCAAAACATAGACACTCAGAAAAATCAGTCTTCTTGTACTTAACACGGCATTGTGCCATTTGTATATAATTCCGATGCAATTTCCGTGTTTCATCGTCAATGTGAAGGTCCAAGGGATGCAGTAAACCTGCAGTTGTGCATCGGAATCAAAAACTGGTTACACAGGTCAGCCTCAAAACATAGACACACAGAAAAGTCAGTCTTCTTGTACTGAAGTCGGCATTGTGCCATTTGTATTTAATTCCGATGCAGTTTCCGTGTTTCATCGTCAATGTGAAGGTCCAAGGGAAGCACTAAACCTGCAGTTGTGCATCGGAATCAAAAACTGGTTTCACAGGATAGGCTCAAAACATAGACACTCATAAAAGTCAGTCTTCATGTACTTAAGACGGCATTGTGCCATTTGTATTTAATTCCGATGCAATATCCGTGTTTCATCGTCAAGGTGAAGGTCCAAGTTATGCAGTAAACCTGCAGTTGTGCATCGGAATCTAAAACTGGTTACACAGGTCAGCCTCAAAACATAGACACTCAGAAAAGTCAGTCTTCTTGTACTGAAGTCGTCATTGTGCCATTTGTACTTAATTCAAATGCTATTTCCGTGTTTCATCGTCAATGTGAAGGTCCAAGGGATGCAGTAAACCCGCAGTTGTGCATCGGAATCTAAAACTGGTTACACAGGACAGGCTCAAAACATAGACACTCAGAAAAGTCAGTCTTCTAGTACTTATGTCGGCATTGTGCCATTTGTATTTAATTCCGATACAATTTCCGTGTTTCATCGTCAATGCGAAGGTCCAAGGGATGCAGTAAAACTGCAGTTGTGCATCGGAATCTAAAACTGGTTACACAGGATAGGCTCTAAACATAGACACTCAGAAATGTCAGTCTTCTTGTACTTAAGACGGCATTGTGCCATTTGTATTTAATTCCGATGGAATATCCGTGTTTCATCGTCAATGTGAACGTCCAAGTTTTGCAGTAAACCTGCAGTTGTGCATCGGAATCTAAAACTGGTTACACAGGATAGGCTCAAAACATAGACACACAGAAAAATCAGTGTTCTTGTACTTAAGTCGGCATTGTGCCATTTGTATTTAATTCCGATGCAATTTCCGTGTTTCATCGCCAATGAGAAGGTCCAAGGGATGCAGTAAACCTGCAGTTGTGCATCGGAATCTAAAACTGGTTACACAGGTCAGCCTCAAAACATAGACACTCAGAAACGTCAGTCTTCTTCTACTTATGTCGGCATTGTGCTATTTGTATTTAATTCCGATACAATTTCCGTGTTTCATCGTCAATGTGAAGGTTCAAGGGATGCAGTAAACATGCAGTTGGGCATCGGAATTTAAAACTGATTATACAGTATAGGCTCAAAACATTGACAATCAGAAAAGTCAGTCTTCTTTTACTTAAGTCGTCAATGTGCCATTTGTACTTAATTCCGATGCTATTTCCGTGTTTCATCGTCAATGTAAAGGTCCAAGGGAAGCAGTAAACCTGCAGTTGTGCATCGGAATCTAACATTGGTTACACAGGATAGGCTCTAAACATAGACACTCAGAAATGTCAGTCTTCTTGTACTTAAGTCGGCATTGTGCCATTTGTATTTAATTCCTATGCAATTTGCGTGTTTCATCGTCAATGTGAAGGTACAAGGGACGCAGTAAACATGCAGTTGGGCATCGGAATTTAAAACTGATTACACAGGATAGGCTCAAAACATAGACACTCAGAAAAGTCAGTCTTCTTGTACTTAAGTCGGCATTGTGCCATTTGTACTTAATTCCGATACAATTTCCGTGTTTCATCGTCAATGTGAAGGTACAAGGGACGCAGTAAACATGCAGTTGGGCATCGGAATTTAAAACTGATTACACGGGATAGGCTCAAAACATAGACACTCAGAAAAGTCAGTCTTCTTTTACTTAAGTCGTCATTGTGCCATTTATACTTAATTCCGATGCTATTTCCGTGTTTCATCGTCAATGTGATGGTCCAAGTGATGCAGTAAACCTGAAGTTGTGCATCGGAATCTAAACCTGGTTAGACATGATAGGTTCTAAAAACATAGACACTCAGAAAAGTCAGTCTTCTTGTACTTATGTCGGCATTGTGCCATTTGTATTTAATTCCTATGCATTTTCCGTGTTTCATCGTCAATGTGAAGGTCCAAGCGATGCAGTAAACCTGCAGTTGTGCATCGGAATTGAAAACTGGTTACACAGAATAGGCTCAAAGCATAGACACTCAGAAAAGTCAGTCTTCTTGTATTAAGTCGGCATTGTGCCATTTGTATTTAATTCCGATGCAATTTCCGTGTTTCATCGTCAATGTGAAGGTCGAAGAGATGCAGTAAACCTGCAGTTGTGCATCGGAATCTAAAACTGGTTACACAGGATAGGCTCAAAACATAGACACTGAGAAATGTCAGTCTTCTTGTACTTAAGTCGGCATTGTGCCAATTGTATTTAATTCCGATGCAATTTCCGTGTTTCATCGTCAATGTGAAGGTCCAAGGGATGCAGTAAACCTGCAGTTGTGCATCGGAATCTAAAACTGGTTACACAGGTTAGGCTCAAAACATAGACACTCAGAAAAGTCAATCTTCTTGTACTTAAGTAGGCATTGTGCCATTTATATTTAATTCCGATGCAATTTCCGCGTTTCATCGTCAATGAAAATGTCCAAGGGATGCAGTAAAACTGCAGTTGTTCATCGGAATCTAAAACTGGTTACACATCATAGGCTCAAAACATATATGTTGTGTCTTGCTCATACAGCATAGACACAATGAGGTAGCTAGGTGCACGCTAAACTAACGCACACGGGCTTTAAGTTCTGGAACATGAGACTTATTAATGAATAAGAAGAAAAGTACGTAGATGTTACTTAACTTTTATTCTCTTGTTGGAATACATCTCTTGAATATTAGTAAGCTATAAGCACTGATACAAATGGCGCCTTGCTAGGTAGTAGCTATGGACTAAGTTGAAGGCTATTCTATCTGTCTCTCGGCAAATGAGAGGAAGGCGTCGTACTTCTGGTCGCAAGCAATGTCGTCCGTACAACTGGGGCGAGGTCTAGTCCGTGTCTTGTGACCTGCCATGTGGTGGCGCTAGGATTGCAATTACACAGTGGCGACACGCGGGTCCGACATGTACTACAGGACCGCGTCCGATTTAAGTTACCACCTAGCAAGTGTGGTGTCTAGCGGTGACACCACAATATACATTCAGAAAAGTCAGTCTTCTTGTACTTAAGACGGCATTGTGACATTTGTATTTAATTCCGATGCTATTTCCGTGTTTCATCGTCAATGTGAAGGTCCAAGGGATGCAGTATACCTGCAGTTGTGCATCGGAATCAAAAACTGGTTACACATGATAGGCTCAAAACATAGACCCCCAGAAAAGTCCGTCTTCTTGTACTTAAGTGGGCATTGTGCCATTTGTATTTAATTCCGATGCAGTGTCCGTGTTTCATCGTCAATGTGAAGGTCCAAGGGATGCAGTAATCCTGCAGTTGTGCATCGGAATCTTAAACTGGTAACACAGAATCGGCTCAAAGCATAGACACTCAGAAAAATCAGTCTTCTTGTACTTATGTCGGCATTGTGCCATTTGTATATAATTCCCATGCAATTTCCGTGTTTCACCGTCAATGTGAAGGTCCAAGGGATGCAGTAAACCTGCAGTTGTGCATCGGAATCAAAAACTGGTTTCACAGGATAGGCTCAAAACATAGACACTCAGAAAACACAGTCTTCTTGTACTTAAGACGGCATTGTGCCATTTGTATTTAATTCCGAAGCAATTTCCGTGTTTCATCGTCAATGTGAAGGTCCAAGGGATGCAGTAAAACTGCAGTTGTGCATCGGAATCTAAAACTGGATACACAGGATAGGCTCAAAATTAGACACTCAGAAAAATCAGTCTTCTTGTACTTTAGTCGGAATTGTGCCATTTGTATTTAATTCCGATTGTATTTCCGTGTTTCATCGTCAATGAGAAGTTCCAAGGGATACAGTAAACCTGCTTTTGTGCATCGGAAATTAAAACTGATTACACAGGATAGGCTCAAAACATAGACACTCAGAAAAGTCAGTCTTCTTTTACTTAAGTTGTCATTGTGCCATTTGTACTTAATTCCGATGCTATTTCCGTGTTTTATCGTCATTGTGAAGGTCCAAGGGATGCAGTAAACCTGCAGTTGTGCATCGGAATCAAAAGCTGGTTTCACAGGATAGGCTCAAAACATAGACACTCATAAAAGTCAGTCTTCATGTACTTAAGACGGCATTGTGCCATTTGTATTTAATTCCGATTCAATTTCCGTGTTTCATCGTCAATGTGAATGTCCAAGTTATGCATTCAACCTGCAGTTGTGCATCGGAATCTAAAACTGGTTACACAGGATAGGCTCAAAACATAGACACACAGAAAAATCAGTGTTCTTGTACTTAAGTTGGCATTGTGCCATTTGTATTTAATTCCGATGCAATTTCCGTGTTTCATCGCCAATGAGAAGGTCCAAGGGATGCAGTAAACCTGCAGTTGTGCATCGGAATCTAAAACTGGTTACACAGGACAGGCTCAAATCATAGACACTCAGAAAAGTCAGTCTTCTTCTACTTAAGTCGGCATTGTGCCATTTGTATTTAATTCCGATACAATTTCCGTGTTTCATCGTCAATGTGAAGGTACAAGGAATGCAGTAAACAAGCAGTTGGGCTTCGGAATTAAAAACTGATTACACAGGATAGGCTCAAAACATAGACAATCAGAAAAGTCAGTCTTCTTTTACTTAAGTCGTCATTGTGCCATTTGTACTTAATTCCGATGCTATTTCCGTGTTTCATCGTCAATGTGAAGGTCCAAGGGATGCAGTAAACCTGCAGTTGTGCATCGGAATCTAAAACTGGTTACACAGGATAGGCTCTAAACATAGACACTCAGAAATGTCAGTCTTCTTGTACTTAAGTCGGCATTGTGCCATTTGTATTTAATTCCTATGCAATTTGCGTGTTTCATCGTCAATGTGAAGGTGCAAGGAACGCAGTAAACATGCAGTTGGGCATCGGAATTTAAAACTGATTACACAGGATAGGCTCAAAACATAGACACTCAGAAAAGTCAGTCTTCTTTTACTTAAGTCGTCATTGTGCCATTTGTACTTAATTCCGATGCAGTTTCCGTGTTTCATCGTCAATGTGAAGGTCCAAGGGATGCACTAAACCTGCAGTTGTGCATCGGAATCAAAAACTGGTTTCACAGGATAGGCTCAAAACATAGACACTCATAAAAGTCAGTCTTCATGTACTTAAGACGGCATTGTGCCATTTGTATTTAATTCCGATGCAATATCCGTGTTTCATCGTCAAGGTGAAGGTCCAAGTTATGCAGTAAACCTGCAGTTGTGCATCGGAATCTAAAACTGATTACACAGGATAAGCTCAAAACATAGACCCACAGAAAAATCAGTGTTCTTGAACTTAAGTTGGCATTGTGCCATTTGTATTTAATTCCGATTGAATTTCCGTGTTTCATCGCCAATGAGAAGGTCCAAGGGATGCAGTAAACCCGCAGTTGTGCATCCGAATCTAAAACTGGTTACACATTACAGGCTCAAAACATAGACACTCAGAAAAGTCAGTCTGCTAGTACTTATGTCGGCATTGTGCCATTTGTATTTAATTCCGATACAATTTCCGTGTTTCATCGTCAATGTGAAGGTACAAGGGATGCAGTAAACATGCAGATGGGCATCGGAATTAAAAACTGATTACACAGGATAGGCTCAAAACATAGACAATCAGAAAAGTCAGTCTTCTTTTACTTAAGTCGTCATTGTGCCATTTGTACTTAATTCAAATGCTATTTCCGTGTTTCATCGTCAATGTGAAGGTCCAAGGGATGCAGTAAAACTGCAGTTGTGCTTCGGAATCTAAAACTGGTTACACAGGATAGGCTCAAAACATTGACAATCTGAAAAGTCAGTCTTCTTTTACTTAAGTCGTCAATGTGCCATTTGTACTTAATTCCGATGCTATTTCCGTGTTTCATCGTCAATGTGAAGGTACAAGGGATGCAGTAAACCTGCAGTTGTGCATCGGAATCTAACACTGGTTACACAGGATAGGCTGAAAACATAGACACTCAGAAACGTTAGTCTTCTTGTACTTAAGTCGGCATTGTGCCGTTTGTATTTAATTCCTATGCAATTTCCGTGTTTCGTCGTCAATGTGAAGGTACAAGGGATGCAGTAAACATGCAGCTGGGCATCGGAATTTAAAACTGATTACACAGGATAGGCTCAAAACATAGACACTCAGAAAAGTCAGTCTTCTTTTACTTAAGTCGTCATTGTGCCATTTGTACTTAATTCCGATACAATTTCCGTGTTTCATCGTCAATGTGAAGGTACAAGGGAGGAAGTAAACATGCAGTTGGGCATCGGAATTTAAAACTGATTACACAGGATAGGCTCAAAACATAGTCACTCAGAAAAGTCAGTCTTCTTTTACTTAAGTCGTCATTGTGCCATTTGTACTTAATTCCGATGCTTTTTCTGTGTTTCATCGTCAATGTGAAGGTGCAAGGGATGCAGTAAACCTGCAGTTGTGCATCGGAATCTAAAACTGGTTACACAGGATAGGCTGAAAACATAGACACTCAGAAACGTTAGTCTTCTTGTACTTAAGTCGGCATTGTGCCGTTTGTATTTAATTCCTATGCAATTTCCGTGTTTCGTCGTCAATGTGAAGGTACAAGGGATGCAGTAAACATGCAGTTGGGCATCGGAATTTAAAACTGATTACACAGGATAGGCTCAAAACATAGACACTCAGAAAAGTCAGTCTTCTTGTACTTAAGTCGGCATTGTGCCATTTGTATTTAATTCCGATACAATTTCCGAGTTTCATCGTCAATGTGAAGGTACAAGGGATGCAGTAAACCTGCTTTTGTGCATCGGAAATTAAAACTGATTACACAGGATAGGCTCAAAACATAGACACTCAGAAAAGTCAGTCTTCTTTTACTTAAGTTGTCATTGTGCCATTTGTACTTAATTCCGATGCTATTTCCGTGTTTCATCGTCAATGTGAAGGTCCAAGGGATGCAGTAAACCTGCAGTTGTGCATCGGAATCAAAAGCTGGTTTCACAGGATAGGCTCAAAACATAGACACTCATAAAAGTCAGTCTTCATGTACTTAAGACGGCATTGTGCCATTTGTATTTAATTCCGATGCAATTTCCGTGTTTCATCGTCAATGTGAATGTCCAAGTTATGCATTCAACCTGCAGTTGTGCATCGGAATCTAAAACTGGTTACACAGGATAGGCTCAAAACATAGACACACAGAAAAATCAGTGTTCTTGTACTTAAGTTGGCATTGCGCCATTTGTATTTAATTCCGATGCAATTTCCGTGTTTCATCGCCAATGAGAAGGTCCAAGGGATGCAGTAAACCTGCAGTTGTGCATCGGAATCTAAAACTGGTTACACAGGACAGGCTCTAATCATAGACACTCAGAAAAGTCAGTCTTCTTCTACTTAAGTCGGCATTGTGCCATTTGTATTTAATTCCGATACAATTTCCGTGTTTCATCGTCAATGTGAAGGTACAAGGGATGCAGTAAACATGCAGTTGGGCTTCGGAATTAAAAACTGATTACACAGGATAGGCTCAAAACATAGACAATCAGAAAAGTCAGTCTTCTTTTACTTAAGTCGTCATTGTGCCATTTGTACTTAATTCCGATGCTATTTCCGTGTTTCATCGTCAATGTGAAGGTCCAAGGGATGCAGTAAAACTGCAGTTGTGCATCGGAATCTAAAACTGGTTACACAGGATAGGCTCTAAACATAGACACTCAGAAATGTCAGTCTTCTTGTACTTAAGTCGGCATTGTGCCATTTGTATTTAATTCCTATGCAATTTGCGTGTTTCATCGTCAATGTGAAGGTGCAAGGAACGCAGTAAACATGCAGTTGGGCATCGGAATTTAAAACTGATTACACAGGATAGGCTCAAAACATAGACACTCAGAAAAGTCAGTCTTCTTTTACTTAAGTCGTCATTGTGCCATTTGTACTTAATTCCGATTCAATTTCCGTGTTTCATCGTCAATGTGAAGGTACAGGTGATGAAGTAAACATGCAGTTGGGCATCGGAATTTAAAACTGATTATACAGGATAGACTCAAAACATAGACACTCAGAAAAGTCAGTCTTCTTTTACTTAAGTCGTCATTGTGCCATTTGTACTTCATTCCGATGCTATTTCCGTGTTTCATAGTCAATGTGAAGGTCCAAGGGATGCAGTAAACCTGCAGTTGTGCATCGGAATCTAAAACTGGTTACACAGGATAGGCTCTAAACATAGACACTCAGAAATGTCAGTCTTCTTGTACTTAAGTCGGCATTGAGCCATTTGTATTTAATTCCTATGCAATTTGCGTGTTTCGTCGTCAATGTGAATGTACAAGGGACGCAATAAACATGCAGTTGGGCATCGGAATTTAAAACTGATTACACAGGATAGGCTCAAAACATAGACACTCAGAAAAGTCAGTCTTCTTGTACTTAAGTCGGCATTGTCCCATTTGTATTTAATTCCGATGCAATTTCCGAGTTTCATCGTCAATGTGAAGGTCCAAGGGATGCAGTAAATCTGCAGTTGTGCATCGGAATCAAAAACTGGTTTGACAGGATAGGCTCAAAACATAGACACTCAGAAAACACAGTCTTCTTGTACTTAAGGGGGCATTGTGCCATTTGTATTTAATTCCGAAGCAATTTCCGTGTTTCATCGTCACTGTGAAGGTCCAAGGGATGCAGTAAAACTGCAGTTGTGCATCGGAATCTAAAACTGGATACACAGGATAGGCTCAAACATAGACACTCAGAAAAATCAGTCTTCTTGTACTTTAGTCGGAATTGTGCCATTTGTATTTAATTCCGATTGTATTTCCGTGTTTCATCGTCAATGAGAAGTTCCAAGGGATGCAGTAAACCTGCAGTTGTGCATCGGAATCTAAAACTGGTTACACAGGATAGGCTCAAAACATAGAACTCAGAAAAGTCAGTCTTCTTGTACTTAAGTCGGCATTGTGCCATTTGTATTTAATTCCTATGCATTTTCCGTGTTTCATCGAGAATGTGAAGGTCCAAGGGATGCAGTAAACCTGCAGTTGTGCATCGGTATTTAAAACTGGTTACACAGGATAGGCTCAAATCATAGACACTCAGAAAAATCAGTCTTCTTGTACTTAACACGGCATTGTGCCATTTGTATATAATTCCGATGCAATTTCCGTGTTTCATCGTCAATGTGAAGGTCCAAGGGATGCAGTAAACCTGCAGTTGTGCATCGGAATCAAAAACTGGTTACACAGGTCAGCCTCAAAACATAGACACTCAGAAAAGTCAGTCTTCTTGTACTGAAGTCGGCATTGTGCCATTTGTATTTAATTCCGATGCAGTTTCCGTGTTTCATCGATAATGTGAAGGTCCAAGGGATGCACTAAACCTGCAGTTGTGCATCGGAATCAAAAACTGGTTTCACAGGATACGCTCAAAACATAGACACTCATAAAAGTCAGTCTTCATGTACTTAAGACGGCATTGTGCCATTTGTATTTAATTCCGATGCAATATCCGTGTTTCATCGTCAAGGTGAAGGTCCAAGTTATGCAGTAAACGTGCAGTTGTGAATCGGAATCTAAAACTGATTACACAGGATAGGCTCATAACATAGACACACAGAAAAATCAGTGTTCTTGAACTTAAGTTGGCATTGTGCCATTTGTATTTAATTCCGATTGAATTTCCGTGTTTCATCGCCAATGAGAAGGTCCAAGTGATGCAGTAAACCCGCAGTTGTGCATCGGAATCTAAAACTGGTTACACAGGACAGGCTCAAAACATAGACACTCAGAAAAGTTAGTCTTCTAGTACTTATGTCGGCATTGTGTCATTTGTATTTAATTCCGATACAATTTCCGTGTTTCATCGTCAATGTGAAGGTACAAGGGATGCAGTAAACATGCAGATGGGCATCGGAATTAAAAACTGATTACACAGGATAGGCTCAAAACATAGACAATCAGAAAAGTCAGTCTTCTTTTACTTAAGTCGTTATTGTGCCATTTGTACTTAATTCAAATGCTATTTCCGTGTTTCATCGTCAATGTGAAGGTCCAAGGGATGCAGTAAAACTGCAGTTGTGCATCGGAATCTAAAACTGGTTACACAGGATAGGCTCTAAACATAGACACTCAGAAATGTCAGTCTTCTTGTACTTAAGACGGCATTGTGCCATTTGTATTTAATTCCGATGCAATATCCGTGTTTCATCGTCAATGTGAACGTCCAAGTTATGCAGTAAACCTGCAGTTGTGCATCGGAATCTAAAACTGGTTACACAGGATAGGCTCAAAACATAGACACACAGAAAAATCAGTGTTCTTGTACTTAAGTCGGCATTGTGCCATTTGTATTTAATTCCGATGCAATTTCCGTGTTTCATCGCCAATGAGAAGGTCCAAGGGATGCTGTAAACCTGCAGTTGTGCATCGGAATCTAAAACTGGTTACACAGGTCAGCCTCAAAACACAGACACTCAGAAACGTCAGTCTTCTTCTACTTAAGTCGGCATTGTGCCATTTGTATTTAATTCCGATAGAATTTCCGTGATTCATCGTCAATGTGAAGGTCCAAGCGATGCAGTAAACATGCAGTTGGGCATCGGAATTTAAAACTGATTATACAGTATAGGCTCAAAACATTGACAATCAGAAAAGTCAGTCTTCTTTTACTTAAGTCGTCATTGTGCCATTTGTACTTAATTCCGATGTTATTTCCGTCTTTCATCGTCAATGTGAAGGTCCAAGGGATGCAGTAAAACTGCAGTTGTGCATCGGAATCTAAAACTGGTTACACAGGATAGGCTCTAAACATAGACACTCAGAAATGTCAGTCTTCTTGTACTTAAGACGGCATTGTGCCATTTGTATTTAATTCCTATGCAATTTGCGTGTTTCATCGTCAATGTGAACGTCCACGTTATGCAGTAAACCTGCAGTTGTGCATCGGAATCTAAAACTGGTTACACAAGGTAGGCTCAAAAGATAGACACACAGAAAAATCAGTATTCTTGTACTTAAGTCGGCATTGTGCCATTTGTATTTAATTCCGATGCAATTTCCGTGTTTCATCGCCAATGAGAAGCTCCAAGGGATGCAGTAACCTGCAGTTGTGCATCGGAATCTAAAACTGGTTACACAGGTCAGCCTCAAAGCATAGACACTCAGAAACGTCAGTCTTCTTCTACTTAAGTCGGCATTGTGCCATTTGTATTTAATTCCGATGGAATATCCGTGTTTCATCGTCAATGTGAAGGTACAAGGGATGCAGTAAACATGCAGTTGGGCATCGGAATTTAAAACTGATTATACAGGATGGACTCAAAACATTGACAATCAGAAGAGTCAGTCTTCCTTTACTTAAGTCGTCATTGTGCCATTTGTACTTAATACCGATGCTATTTCCGTGTTTCATAGTCAATGTGAAGATCCAAGGGATGCAGTAAACCTGCAGTTGTGCATCGGAATCTAAAACTGGTTACACAGGATAGGCTCTAAACATAGACACTCAGAAATGTCAGTCTTCTTGTACTTAAGTCGGCATTGTGCCATTTGTATTTAATTCCTATGCAATTTGCGTGTTTCGTCGTCAATGTGAATGTACAAGGGACGCAATAAACATGCAGTTGGGCATCGGAATTTAAAACTGATTACACAGGATAGGCTCAAAACATAGACACTCAGAAAATTCAGTCTTCTTGTACTTAAGTCGGCATTGTGCCATTTGTATTTAATTCCGATGCAATTTCCGAGTTTCATCGTCAATGTGAAGGTACAAGGGATGCAGTAAATCTGCAGTTGTGCATCGGAATTTAAAACTGATTACACGGGATAGGCTCAAAACATAGACACTCAGAAAAGTCAGTCTTCTTTTACTTAAGTCGTCATTGTGCCATTTGTACTTAATTCCGATGCTATTCCCGTGTTTCATCGTCAATGTGAAGGTCCAAGGGATGCAGTAAACCTGAACTTGTGCATCGGAATCTAAACCTGGTTAGACATGATAGGCTCTAAAGACATAGACACTTAGAAAAGACAGTCTTCTTGTACTTATGTCGGCATTGTCCCATTTGTATTTAATTCCTATGCATTTTCCGTGTTTCATCGTCAATGTGAAGGTCCAAGGGATGCAGTAAACCTGCAGTTGTGCATCGGAATTTAAAACTGGTTACACAGAATAGGCTCAAATCATAGACACTCAGAAAAGTCAGTCTTCTTGTATTAAGTCGGCATTGTGCCATTTGTATTTAATTCCGATGCAATTTCCGTGTTTCATCGTCAATGTGAAGGTCCAAGAGATGCAGTAAACCTGCAGTTGTGCATCGGAATCTAAAACTGGTTACACAGGATAGGCTCAAAACATAGATACTCAGAAAAGTCAGTCTTCTTGTACTTAAGTCGGCATTGTGCCAATTGTATTTAATTCCGATGCAATTTCCGTGTTTCATCGTCAATGTGAAGGTCCAAAGGATGCAGTAAACCTGCAGTTGTGCATCAGAATCGAAAAATGGTTACACAGGATAGGCTCAAAACATAGACACTCAGAAAAGTCAATCTTCTTGTACTTAAGTCGGCATTGTGCCATTTATATTTAATTCCGATGCAATTTCCGCGTTTCATCGACAATGAAAATGTCCAAGGGATGCAGTAAACCTGCAGTTGTTCATCGGAATCTAAAACTGGTTACACATCATAGGCTCAAAACATATACATTCAGAAAAGTCCGTCTTCTTGTACTGAAGTCGCGCATTGTGCCATTTGTATTCAATTCCGATGCAGTGTCCGTGTTTCATCGTCAATGTGAAGGTGCAAGGGATGCCGTAAACCTGCAGTTGTGCATCGGAATCAAAAACTGGTTTCACAGGATAGGCTCAAAACATAGACACTCAGAAAACACAGTCTTCTTGTACTTAAGACGGCATTGTGCCATTTGTATATAATTCCGATGCAATTTCCGTGTTTCATCGTCAATGTGAAGGTCCAAGGGATGCAGTAAAACTGCAGTTGTGGATCGGAATCTAAAACTGGTTACACAGGATAGGCTCAAAACATAGACACTCAGAAAAATCAGTCTTCTTGTACTTAAGTCGGAATTGTGCCATTTGTATTTAATTCCGATTGTATTTCCGTGTTTCATCGTCAATGAGAAGTTCCAAGGGATGCAGTAAACCTGCAGTTGTGCATCGGAATCTAAAACTGGTTACACAGGATAGGCTCAAAACATAGACACTCAGAAAAGTCAGTCTTCTTGTACTTAATTCGGCATTGTGCCATTTGTATTTAATTCCTATGCAATTTCCGTGTTTCATCGAGAATGTGAAGGTCCAAGGGATGCAGTAAACCTGCAGTTGTGCATCGGAATTTAAAACTGGTTACACAGGATGGGCTCATAACATAGACACTCAGAAAAATCAGTCTTCTTGTACTTAAATCGGCATTGTGCCATTTGTATATAATTCCGATGCAATTTCCGTGTTTCATCGTCAATATGAAGGTCCAAGGGATGCAGTAAACCTGCAGTTGCGCATCGGAATCAAAAACTGGTTACACAGGATAGGCTCAAAACATAGACACTCAGAAAAGTCAGTCTTCCTGTACTGAAGTCGGCATTGTGCCATTTGTACTTGATTCCGATGCAGTTTCGGTGTTTCATCGTCAATGTGAAAGTACAAGGGATGCAGTAAACATGCAGTTGGGCATCGGAATTTAAAACTGATTACACAGGATAGGCTCAAAACATAGTCACTCAGAAAAGTCAGTCTTCTTTTACTTAAGTCGTCATTGTGCCATTTGTACTTAATTCTGATGCTATTTCTGTGTTTCATCGTCAATGTAAAGGTGCAAGGGATGCAGTAAACCTGCAGTTGTGCATCGGAATCTAAAACTGGATACACAGGATAGGCTCAAAGCATAGACACTCAGAAACGTTAGTCTTCTTTTACTTAAGTCGGAATTGTGCCATTTGTATTTAATTCCTATGCAATTTCCGTGTTTCATCGTCAATGTGAAGGTACAAGGGATGCAGTAAACATGCAGTTGGGCATCGGAATTTAAAACTGATTACACAGGATAGGCTCAAAACATACACACTCAGAAAAGTCAATCTTCTTGTACTTAAGTCGGCATTGTGCCATTTATATTTAATTCCGATGCAATTTCCGCGTTTCATCGACAATGAAAATGTCCAAGGGATGCAGTAAACCTGCTGTTGTTCATCGGAATCTAAAACTGGTTACACATCATAGGCTCAAAACATATACATTCAGAAAAGTCAGTCTTCTTGTACTTAAGACGGCATTGTGACATTTGTATTTAATTCCGATGCTATTTCCGTGTTTCATCGTCAATGTGAAGGTCCAAGGGATGCAGTATTCCTGCAGTTGTGCATCGGAATCAAAGACTGGTTACACATGATAGGCTCAAAACATAGACACCCAGAAAAGTCCGTCTTCTTGTACTTAAGTCGCGCATTGTGCCATTTGTATTCAATTCCGATGCAGTGTCCGTGTTTCATCGTCAATGTGAAGGTGCAAGGGATGCCGTAAACCTGCAGTTGTGCATCGGAATCAAAAACTGGTTTCACAGGATAGGCTCAAAACATAGACACTCAGAAAACACAGTCTTCTTGTACTTAAGATGGCATTGTGCCATTTGTATATAATTCCGATGCAATTTCCGTGTTTCATCGTCAATGTGAAGGTCCAAGGGATGCAGTAAAACTGCAGTTGTGCATCGGAATCTAAAACTGGTTACACAGGATAGGCTCAAAACATAGACACTCAGAAAAATCAGTCTTCTTGTACTTAATTCGGCATTGTGCCATTTGTATTTAATTCCTATGCAATTTCCGTGTTTCATCGAGAATGTGAAGGTCCAAGGGATGCAGTAAACCTGCAGTTGTGCATCGGAATTTAAAACTGGTTACACAGGATGGGCTCATAACATAGACACTCTGAAAAATCAGTCTTCTTGTACTTAAATCGGCATTGTGCCATTTGTATATAATTCCGATGCAATTTCCGTGTTTCATCGTCAATATGAAGGTCCAAGGGAAGCAGTAAACCTGCAGTTGCGCATCGGAATCAAAAACTGGTTACACAGGATAGGCTCAAAACATAGACACTCAGAAAAGTCAGTCTTCCTGTACTGAAGTCGGCATTGTGCCATTTGTACTTAATTCCGATGCAGTTTCGGTGTTTCATCGTCAATGTGAAAGTACAAGGGATGCAGTAAACATGCAGTTGGGCATCGGAATTTAAAACTGATTACACAGGATAGGCTCAAAACATAGTCACTCAGAAAAGTCAGTCTTCTTTTACTTAAGTCGTCATTGTGCCATTTGTACTTAATTCTGATGCTATTTCTGTGTTTCATCGTCAATGTAAAGGTGCAAGGGATGCAGTAAACCTGCAGTTGTGCATCGGAATGTAAAACTGGATACACAGGATAGGCTCAAAGCATAGACACTCAGAAACGTTAGTCTTCTTGTACTTAAGTCGGAATTGTGCCATTTGTATTTAATTCCTATGCAATTTCCGTGCTTCATCGTCAATGTGAAGGTATAAGGGATGCAGTAAACATGCAGTTGGGCATCGGAATTTAAAACTGATTACACAGGATAGGCTCAAAACATACACACTCAGAAAAGTCAATCTTCTTGTACTTAAGTCGGCATTGTGCCATTTGTACTTAATTCCGATACAATTTCCAAGATTCATAGTCAATGTGAAGGTACAAGGGATGCAGTAAACCTGCAGTTGTGCATCGGAAATTAAAACTGATTACACAGGATAGGCTCAAAAGCGTAGACACTCAGAGAAGTCAGTCTTCTTTTACTTAAGTCGTCATTGTGCCATTTGTACTTAATTCCGATGCTATTTCCGTGTTTCGTCGTCAATGTGAAGGTCCAAGGGATGCAGTAAACCTGCAGTTGTGCATCGGAATCTAAAACTGGGTACACAGGATTGGCTCAAAACATAGACACCCGCAAAAGTCAGTCTTCTTGTACTTAAGTGGGCATTGTGCCATTTGTATTTAATTCCTATGCAATTTCCGTGTTTCATCGTCAATGTGAAGGTACAAGGGATGCAGTAAACATGCAATTGGGCATCGGAATTTAAAACTGATTACACAGGATAGGCTCAAAACATAGACACTCAGAAAAGTCAGTCTTCTTGTACTTAAATCGGAATTGTGCCATTTGTATTTAATTCCGATGCAATTTCCGTGTTTCATCGTCAATGTGAAGGACCAATGGATGCAGTATACCTGCAGTTGTGCATCGGAATCTAAAACTGGTTACCCAGGATAGGCTCAAAACATAGACACTCAGAAAAGTCAGTCTTCTTGTACTTAATGCGGCATTGTGCCATTTGTATTTAATTCCGATGCAATTTCCGTGTTTCATCGTCAATGTGAAGGTCCAAGGGATGCAGTAAACCTGAAGTTGTGCATCGGAATCTAAACCTGGTTAGACATGATAGGCTCAAAACATAGACACTCAGAAAAGTCCGTCTTCTAGTACTTTAGGGGGCATTGTGCCATTTGTATTTAAGTCCGATGCAGTGTCCGTGTTTCATCGTCAATGGGACGGTCCAAGGGATGCAGTAAACCTGCAGTTGTGCATGGGAATCTAAAACTGGTTACACAGGATAGGCTCAAAACATAGACACTCAGAAAAGTCAGTCTTCTTGTACTTAAGTCGGCATTGTGCCAATTGTATTTAATTCCGATGCAATTTCCGTGTTTCATCGTCAATGTGAAGGTCCAAGGGATGCAGTAAACCTGCAGTTGTGCATCGGAATCTAAAACTGGTTACACAGGATAGGCTCAAAACATAGACACTCAGAAAAGTCAATCTTCTTGTACTTAAGTCGGCATTGTGCCATTTATATTTAATTCCGATGCAATTTCCGCGTTTCATCGTCAATGAAAATGTCCAAGGGATGCAGTATACCTGCAGTTGTTCATCGGAATCTAAAACTGGTTACACATCGTAGGCTCAAAACATATACATTCAGAAAAGTCAGTCTTCATGTACTTAAGTCGGAATTGTGCCATTTGTATTTAATTCCGATTGTATTTCCGCGTTTCATCGTCAATGATGAGCTCCAAGGGATGCAGTAAACCTGCAGTTGTGGATCGGAATCTAAAACTGGTTACATAGGATAGGCTCAAAACATAGACACTCAGAAACGTTAGTCTTCTTGTACTTAAGTCGGCATTGTGCCATTTGTATTTAATTCCTATGCAATTTCCGTGTTTCATCGTCAATGTGAAGGTACAAGGGATGCAGTAAACATGCAGTTGGGCTTCGGAATTTAAAACTGATTACACAGGATAGGCTCAAAACATAGACACTCAGAAAAGTCAGTCTTCTTGTGCTTAAGTCGGCATTGTGCTATTTGTATTTAATTCCGATACAATTTCCGTGTTTCATCGTCAATGTGAAGGTCAAAGGGATGCAGTAAACCTGCAGGTGTGCATAGGAATAAAAACTGGTTACACAGGGTAGGCTCAAAACATAGACATTCAGAAAAGTCAGTCTTCTTGTACTTAAGTCGGCATTGTCCCATTGGCATTTAATTCCGATGCTATTTCCGTGTTTCATCGTCAATGTGAAGGTCCAAGGGATGCAGTAAACCTGCAGGTGTGCATCGGAATCAAAAACTGGTTACACAGGATAGGTTCAAAGCATAGACATTCAGAAAAGTCAGTCTTCTTGTACTTAAGTCGGCATTGTCCCATTGGCATTTAATTCCGATGCTATTTCCGTGTTTCATCGACAATGTGAAGGTCCAAGAGATGCAGTAAACCAGCAATTGTTCATCGAAATCTAAAAATGGTTACACAGGATAGGCTCAAAACATAAGCACTCAGAAAAGTTAGTCTTCTTGTATTTAAATCGGCATTGTGCCATTTGTATTTAATTCCGATGCCATTTCCGTGTTTCATCGTCAATGTGAAAGTCCAAGGGATGCAGTAAACCTGCAGTTGTGCATCGGAACCTAAAACTGGTTACACAGGATAGGCTCAAAACATATACATTCAGAAAAGTCAGTCTTCTTGTACTTAAGTAGTAATTGTGCGATTTGTATTTAATTCAGATGCTATTTCCGTGTTTCATCGTCAATGTGAAGGTCCAATGGATGCAGTATACCTGCAGTTGTGCATCGGAATCTAAAACTGGTTACCCAGGATAGGCTCAAAACATAGACACTCAGAAAAGTCAGTCTTCTTCTACTTAATTCGGCATTGTGCCATTTGTATTTAATTCCGATGCAATTTCCGTGTTTCATCGTCGTTGTGAAGGTCCAAGGGATGCAATAACCTGAAGTTGTGCATCGGAAACTAAACGTGGTTAGACATGATAGGCTCAAAACATAGACACTCAGAAAAGTCCGTCTTCTAGTACTTAAGTGGGCATTGTGCCATTTGTATTTATCTCCGATGCAGTGTCCGTGTTTCATCGTCAATGGCAAGGTCCAAGGGATGCAGTAAACCTGCAGTTGTGCATCGGAATCTAAAACTGGTAACACAGGATAGGCTCAAAACATAGGCACTCAGATAAGTCAGTCTTCTTGTACTTAAGACGGCATTGTGCCATTTGTATTTAATTCCGATGCAATTTCCATGTTTCATCGTCAATGTGAAGGTCCAAGGGATGCAGTAAACCTGCAGTTGTGCATCGGAATCAAAAACTGGTTTCACAGGATAGGCTCAAAACATAGACACTCAGAAAAGTCAATCTTCTTGTACTTAAGTCGGCATTGTGCCATTTATATTTAATTCCGATGCAATTTCCGCGTTTCATCGTCAATGAAAATGTCCAAGGGATGCAGTATACCTGCAGTTGTTCATCGGAATCTAAAACTGGTTACACATCGTAGGCTCAAAACATATACATTCAGAAAAGTCAGTCTTCATGTACTTAAGTAGAAATTGTGCCATTTGTATTTAATTCCGATTGTATTTCCGCGTTTCATCGTTAATGAGAAGCTCCAAGGGATGCAGTAAACCTGCAGTTGTGCATCGGAATCAAAAACTGGTTACACAGGATAGGCTCAAAACATAGACACTCATAAAAGTCAGTCTTCCTGTACTTAAGTCGGCATTGTGCCATTTGTATTTAATTCCGATGCAATATCCGTGTTTCATCGTCAATGTGAATGTCCAAGCTATGCAGTAAACCTGCAGTTGTGCATCGGAATCTAAAACTGATTACACGGGATAGGCTCAAAACATAGACACACAGAAAAATCAGTGTTCTTGTACTTAAGTTGGCATTGTGCCATTTGTATTATATTTCGATTGAATTTCCGTGTTTCATCGCAAATGCAAGGTCCAAGGGATGCAGTAAACCTGCAGTTGTGCATCGGAATCTAAAACTGGTTACACAGGACAGGCTCAAAACATAGACACTCAGAAAAGTCAGTCTTCTTCTACTTAAGTCGGCATTGTGCCATTTGTATTTAATTCCGATACAATTTCCGTGTTTCATCGTCAATGTGAAGGTACAAGGGATGCAGTAAACATGCAGTTGGGCATCGGAATTTAAAACTGATTACACAGGATAGGCTCAAAACATAGTCACTCAGAAAAGTCAGTCTTCTTTTACTTAAGTCGTCATTGTGCCATTTGTATTTAATTCCGATGCAGTTTCCGTGTTTCATCGTCAATGTGAAGGTCCAAGGGATGCACTAAACCTGCAGTTGTGCATCGGAATCAAAAACTGGTTTCACAGGATAGGCTCAAAGCATAGACACTCATAAAAGTCAGTCTTCATGTACTTAAGACCGCATTGTGCCTATTGTATTTAATTCCGATGCAATTTCCGTGTTTCATCGTCAATGTGAAGGTCCAAGGGATGCAGTAAACCTGCAGTTGTGCATCGGAATCTAAAACTGGTTACACAGGATAGGCTCAAAACATAGACACTCAGAAAAGTCAATCTTCTTGTACTTAAGTCGGCATTGTGCCATTTATATTTAATTCCGATGCAATTTCCGCGTTTCATCGTCAATGAAAATGTCCAAGGGATGCAGTATACCTGCAGTTGTTCATCGGAATCTAAAACTGGTTACACATCGTAGGCTCAAAACATATACATTCAGAAAAGTCAGTCTTCTTGTACTTAATTCGGCATTGTGCCATTTGTATTTAGTTTCGATGCAATTTCCGTGTTTCATCGTCAGTGTGAAGGTCCAAGGGATGCAGTAAACCTGAAGTTGTGCATCGGAAACTAAACCTGGTTAGACATGATAGGCTCAAAACATAGACACTCAGAAATGTCCGTCTTCTAGTACTTAAGGGGGCATTGTGCCATTTGTATTTAAGTCCGATGCAGTGTCCGTGTTTCATCGTCAATGGGACGGTCCAAGGGATGCAGTAAACCTGCAGTTGTGCATCGGAATCTAAAACTGGTTACACAGGATAGGCTCAAAACATAGACACTCAGAAACGTTAGTCTTCTTGTACTTAAGTCGGCATTGTGCCATTTGTATTTAATTCCTATGCAATTTCCGTGTTTCATCGTCAATGTGAAGGTACAAGGGATGCAGTAAACATGCAGTTGGGCTTCGGAATTTAAAACTGATTACACAGGATAGGCTCAAAACATAGACACTCAGAAAAGTCAGGCTTCTTGTGCTTAAGTCGGCATTGTGCTATTTGTATTTAATTCCGATACAATTTCCGTGTTTCATCGTCAATGTGAAGGTCAAAGGGATGCAGTAAACCTGCAGGTGTGCATAGGAATAAAAACTGGTTACACAGGGTAGGCTCAAAACATAGACATTCAGAAAAGTCAGTCTTCTTGTACTTAAGTCGGCATTGTCCCATTGGTATTTAATTCCGATGCTATTTCCGTGTTTCATCGTCAATGTGAAGGTCCAAGGGATGCAGTAAACCTGCAGGTGTGCATCGGAATCAAAAACTGGTTACACAGGATAGGTTCAAAGCATAGACATTCAGAAAAGTCAGTCTTCTTGTACTTAAGGCGGCATTGTCCCATTGGCATTTAATTCCGATGCTATTTCCGTGTTTCATCGTCGTTGTGAAGGTCCAAGGGATGCAGTAATCCTGAAGTTGTGCATCGGAAACTAAACCTGGTTAGACATGATAGGCTCAAAACATAGACACTCAGAAAAGTCCGTCTTCTTGTACTTAAGTGGGCATTGTGCCATTTGTATTTATCTCCGATGCAGTGTCCGTGTTTCATCGTCAATGGCAAGGTCCAAGGGATGCAGTAAACCTGCAGTTGTGCATCGGAATCTAAAACTGGTAACACAGGATAGGCTCAAAACATAGACACTCAGATAAGTCAGTCTTCTTGTACTTAAGACGGCATTGTGCCATTTGTATTTAATTCCGATGCAATTTCCATGTTTCATCGTCAATGTGAAGGTCCAAGGGATGCAGTAAACCTGCAGTTGTGCATCGGAATCAAAAACTGGTTTCACAGGATAGGCTCAAAACATAGACACTCATAAAAGTCAGTCTTCATGTACTTAAGACGGCATTGTGCCATTTGTATTTAATTCCGATGCAATATCCGTGTTTCATCGTCAATGTGAATGTCCAAGCTATGCAGTAAACCTGCAGTTGTGCATCGGAATCTAAAACTGATTACACAGGATAGGCTCAAAACATAGACACACAGAAAAATCAGTATTCTTGTACTTAAGTTGGCATTGTGCCATTTGTAAATAATTTCGATTGAATTTCCGTGTTTCATCGCCAATGCAAGGTCCAAGGGATGCAGTAAACCTGCAGTTGTGCATCGGAATCTAAAACTGGTTACACAGGACAGGCTCAAAACATAGACACTCAGAAAAGTCAGTCTTCTTCTACTTAAGTCGGCATTGTGCCATTTGTATTTAATTCCGATACAATTTCCGTGTTTCATCGTCAATGTGAAGGTACAAGGGATGCAGTAAACATGCAGTTGGGCATCGGAATTTAAAACTGATTACACAGGATAGGCTCGAAACATAGTCACTCAGAAAAGTCAGTCTTCTTTTACTTAAGTCGTCATTGTGCCATTTGTACTTAATTCCGATTCTATTTCCGTGTTTCATCGTCAATGTGAAGGTCCAAGGGATGCAGTAAACATGCAGTTGGGCATCGGAATTTAAAACTGATTACACAGGATAGGCTCAAAACATAGACACTCAGAAAAGTCAGTCTTCTTGTACTTAAGTCGGCATTGTGCCATTTGTATTTAATTCCGATACAATTTCCGAGTTTCATCCTCAATGTGAAGGTACAAGGGATGCAGTAAACCTGAAGTTGTGCATCGGAATTTAAAACTGATTACACGGGACAGACTCAAAACATAGACACTCAGAAAAGTCAGTCTTCTTTTACTTAAGTCGTCATTGTGCCATTTGTACTTAATTCCGATGCTATTTCCGTGTTTCATCGTCAATGTGAAGGTCCAAGGGATGCAGTAAACCTGAAGTTGTGCATCGGAATCTAAACCTGGTTAGACATGATAAACTCAAAACATAGACACTCAGAAAAGTCAATCTTCTTGTACTTAAGTCGGCATTGTGCCATTTATATTTAATTCCGATGCAATTTCCGCATTTCATCGTCAATGAAAATGTCCAAGGGATGCAGTAAACCTGCAGTTGTTCATCGGAATCAATAACTGGTTTCACAGGATAGGCTCAAAACATAGACACTCAGAAAAGTCAGTCTTCCTGTACTGAAGTCGGCATTGTGCCATTTGTATTTAATTCCGATGCAGTTTCCGTGTTTCATCGTCAATGTGAAGGTCCAAGGGATGCACTAAACCTGCAGTTGTGCATCGGAATCAAAAACTGGTTTCACAGGATAGGCTCAAAGCATAGACACTCAGAAAAGTCAGTCTTCATGTACTTAAGACCGCATTGTGCCAATTGTATTTAATTCCGATGCAATTTCCGTGTTTCATCGTCAATGTGAGGGTCCAAGGGATGCAGTAAACCTGCAGTTGTGCATCGGAATCTAAAACTGGTTACACAGGATAGGCTCAAAACATAGACACTCAGAAAAGTCAATCTTCTTGTACTTAAGTCGGCATTGTGCCATTTATATTTAATTCCGATGCAATTTCCGCGTTTCATCGTCAATGAAAATGTCCAAGGGATGCAGTATACCTGCAGTTGTTCATCGGAATCTAAAACTGGTTACACATCGTAGGCTCAAAACATATACATTCAGAAAAGTCAGTCTTCATGTACTTAAGTAGAAATTGTGCCATTTGTATTTAATTCCGATTGTATTTCCGCGTTTCATCGTTAATGAGAAGCTCCAAGGGGTGCAGTAAACCTGCAGTTGTGCATCGGAATCAAAAACTGGTTACACAGGATAGGCTCAAAACATAGACACTCATAAAAGTCAGTCTTCCTGTACTTAAGTCGGCATTGTCCCATTGGCATTTAATTCCGATGCTATTTCCGTGTTTCATCGACAATGAGAAGGTCCAAGAGATGCAGTAAACCAGCAATTGTTCATCGAAATCTAAAAATGGTTACACAGGATAGGCTCAAAGCATAAGCACTCAGAAAAGTTAGTCTTCTTGTATTTAAATCGGCATTGTGCCATTTGTATTTAATTCCGATGCCATTTCCGTGTTTCATCGTCAATGCGAAAGTCCAAGGGATGCAGTAAACCTGCAGTTGTGCATCGGAACCTAAAACTGGTTACACAGGATAGGCTCAAAACATATACATTCAGAAAAGTCAGTCTTCTTGTACTTAAGTAGTAATTGTGCGATTTGTATTTAATTCAGATGCTATTTCCGTGTTTCATCGTCAATGTGAATGTCCAATGGATGCAGTATACCTGCAGTTGCGCATCGGAATCTAAAACTGGTTACCCAGGATAGGCTCAAAACATAGACACTCAGAAAAGTCAGTCTTCTTGTACTTAATTCGGCATTGTGCCATTTGTATTTAATTCCGATGCAATTTCCGTGTTTCATCGTCAATGCGATGGTCCAAGGGATGCAGTAAACCTGAAGTTGTGCATCGGAAACTAAACCTGGTTAGACATGATAGGCTCAAAACATAGACACTCAGAAAAGTCCGTCTTCTTGTACTTAAGTGGGCATTGTGCCATTTGTATTTATCTCCGATGCAGTGTCCGTGTTTCATCGTCAATGGCAAGGTCCAAGGGATGCAGTAAACCTGCAGTTGTGCATCGGAATCTAAAACTGGTAACACAGGATAGGCTCAAAACATAGACACTCAGATAAGTCAGTCTTCATGTACTTAAGACGGCATTGTGCCATTTGTATTTAATTCCGATGCAATATCCGTGTTTCATCGTCAATGTGAATGTCCAAGCTATGCAGTAAACCTGCAGTTGTGCATCGGAATCTAAAACTGATTACACAGGATAGGCTCAAAGCATAGACACAAAGAAAAATCAGTGTTCTTGTACTTAAGTTGGCATTGTGCCATTTGTATTTAATTTCGATTGAATTTCCGTGTTTCATCGCCAATGCAAGGTCCAAGGGATGCAGTAAACCTGCAGTTGTGCATCGGAATCTAAAACTGGTTACACAGGACAGGCTCAAAACATAGACACTCAGAAAAGTCAGTCTTCTTCTACTTAAGTCGGCATTGTGCCATTTGTATTTAATTCCGATACAATTTCCGTGTTTCATCGTCAATGTGAAGGTACAAGGGATGCAGTAAACATGCAGTTGGGCATCGGAATTTAAAACTGATTACACAGGATAGGCTCAAAACATAGTCACTCAGAAAAGTCAGTCTTCTTTTACTTAAGTCGTCATTGTGCCATTTGTACTTAATTCCGATTCTATTTCCGTGTTTCATCGTCAATGTGAAGGTCCAAGGGATGCAGTAAACATGCAGTTGGGCATCGGAATTTAAAACTGATTACACAGGATAGGCTCAAAACATAGACACTCAGAAAAGTCAGTGTTCTTGTACTTAAGTCGGCATTGTGCCATTTGTATTTAATTCCGATACAATTTCCGAGTTTCATCCTCAATGTGAAGGTACAAGGGATGCAGTAAACCTGAAGTTGTGCATCGGAATTTAAAACTGATTACACGGGACAGACTCAAAACATAGACACTCAGAAAAGTCAGTCTTCTTTTACTTAAGTCGTCATTGTGCCATTTGTACTTAATTCCGATGCTATTTCCGTGTTTCATCGTCAATGTGAAGGTCCAAGGGATGCAGTAAACCTGAAGTTGTGCATCGGAATCTAAACCTGGTTAGACATGATAAACTCAAAACATAGACACTCAGAAAAGTCAATCTTCTTGTACTTAAGTCGGCATTGTGCCATTTATATTTAATTCCGATGCAATTTCCGCGTTTCATCGTCAATGAAAATGTCCAAGGGATGCAGTAAACCTGCAGTTGTTCATCGGAATCTATAACTGGTTGCACAGGATAGGCTCAAAACATAGACACTCAGAAAAGTCAGTCTTCCTGTACTGAAGTCGGCATTGTGCCATTTGTATTTAATTCCGATGCAGTTTCCGTGATTCATCGTCAATGTGAAGGTCCAAGAGTTGCACTAAACCTGCAGTTGTGCATCGGAATCAAAAACTGGTTTCACAGGATAGGCTGAAAGCATAGACACTCAGAAAAGTCAGTCTTCATGTACTTAAGACCGCATTGTGCCAATTGTATTTAATTCCGATGCAATTTCCGTGTTTCATCGTCAATGTGAAGGTCCAAGGGATGCAGTAAACCTGCAGTTGTGCATCGGAATCTAAAACTGGTTACACAGGATAGGCTCAAAACATAGACACTCAGAAAAGTCAATCTTCTTGTACTTAAGTCGGCATTGTGCCATTTATATTTAATTCCGTTGCAATTTCGGCGTTTCATCGTCAATGAAAATGTCCAAGGGATGCAGTATACCTGCAGTTGTTCATCGGAATCTAAAACTGGTTACACATCGTAGGCTCAAAACATATACATTCAGAAAAGTCAGTCTTCATGTACTTAAGTAGAAATTGTGCCATTTGTATTTAATTCCGATTGTATTTCCGCGTTTCATCGTTAATGAGAAGCTCCAAGGGATGCAGTAAACCTGCAGTTGTGCATCGGAATCAAAAACTGGTTACACAGGATAGGCTCAAAACATAGACACTCATAAAAGTCAGTCTTCCTGTACTTAAGTCGGCATTGTCCCATTGGCATTTAATTCCGATGCTATTTCCGTGTTTCATCGACAATGTGAAGGTCCAAGAGATGCAGTAAACCAGCAATTGTTCATCGAAATCTAAAAATGGTTACACAGGATAGGCTCAAAGCATAAGCACTCAGAAAAGTTAGTCTTCTTGTATTTAAATCGGCATTGTGCCATTTGTATTTAATTCCGATGCCATTTCCGTGTTTCATCGTCAATGCGAAAGTCCAAGGGATGCAGTAAACCTGCAGTTGTGCATCGGAACCTAAAACTGGTTACACAGGATAGGCTCAAAACATATACATTCAGAAAAGTCAGTCTTCTTGTACTTAAGTAGTAATTGTGCGATTTGTATTTAATTCAGATGCTATTTCCGTGTTTCATCGTCAATGTGAATGTCCAATGGATGCAGTATTCCTGCAGTTGCGCATCGGAATCTAAAACTGGTTACCCAGGATAGGCTCAAAACATAGACACTCAGAAAAGTCAATCTTCTTGTACTTAATTCGGCATTGTGCCATTTGTATTTAATTCCGATGCAATTTCCGTGTTTCATCGTCAATGCGATGGTCCAAGGGATGCAGTAAACCTGAAGTTGTGCATCGGAAACTAAACCTGGTTAGACATGATAGGCTCAAAACATAGACACTCAGAAAAGTCCGTCTTCTTGTACTTAAGTGGGCATTGTGCCATTTGTATTTATCTCCGATGCAGTGTCCGTGTTTCATCGTCAATGGCAAGGTCCAAGGGATGCAGTAAACCTGCAGTTGTGCATCGGAATCTAAAACTGGTAACACAGGATAGGCTCAAAACATAGACACTCAGATAAGTCAGTCTTCTTGTACTTAAGACGGCATTGTGCCATTTGTATTTAATTCCGATGCAATTTCTATGTTTCATCGTCAATGTGAAGGTCCAAGGGATGCAGTAAACCTGCAGTTGTGCATCGGAATCAAAAACTGGTTTCACAGGATAGGCTCAAAACATAGACACTCATAAAAGTCAGTCTTCATGTACTTAAGACGGCATTGTGCCATTTGTATTTAATTCCGATGCAATATCCGTGTTTCATCGTCAATGTGAAGGTCCAAGGGATGCAGTAAACCTGAAGTTGTGCATCGGAAACTAAACCTGGTTAGACATGATAGGCTCAAAACATAGACACTCAGAAATGTCCGTCTTCTAGTACTTAAGGGGGCATTGTGCCATTTGTATTTAAGTCCGATGCAGTGTCCGTGTTTCATCGTCAATGGGACGGTCCAAGGGATGCAGTAAACCTGCAGTTGTGCATCGGAATCTAAAACTGGTTACACAGGATAGGCTCAAAACATAGACACTCAGAAAAGTCAGTCTTCTTGTACTTAAGTCGGCATTGTGCCATTTGTATTTAATTCCGATACAATTTCCGTGTTTCATCGTCAATGTGAAGGTACAAGGGATGCAGTAACCATGCAGTTGGGCATCGGAATTTAAAACTGATTACACAGGATAGGCACAAAACATAGTCACTCAGAAAAGTCAGTCTTCTTTTACTTAAGTCGTCATTGTGCCATTTGTACTTAATTCCGATGCTATTTCCGTGTTTCATCGTCAATGTGAAGGTCCAAGGGATGCAGTAAACCTGAAGTTGTGCATCGGAATCTAAACCTGGTTAGACATGATAGACTCAAAACATAGACACTCAGAAAAGTCAATCTTCTTGTACTTAAGTCGGCATTGTGCCATTTATATTTAATTCCGATGCAATTTCCGCGTTTCATCGTCAATGAAAATGTCCAAGGGATGCAGTAAACCTGCAGTTGTTCATCGGAATCTATAACTGGTTTCACAGGATAGGCTCAAAACATAGACACTCAGAAAAGTCAGTCTTCCTGTACTGAAGTCGGCATTGTGCCATTTGTATTTAATTCCGATGCAGTTTCCGTGTTTCATCGTCAATGTGAAGGTCCAAGGGATGCACTAAACCTGCAGTTGTGCATCGGAATCAAAAACTGGTTTCACAGGATAGGCTCAAAGCATAGACACTCATAAAAGTCAGTCTTCATGTACTTAAGACCGCATTGTGCCAATTGTATTTAATTCCGATGCAATTTCCGTGTTTCATGGTCAATGTGAAGGTCCAAGGGATGCAGTAAACCTGCAGTTGTGCATCGGAATCTAAAACTGGTTACACAGGATAGGCTCAAAACATAGACACTCAGAAATGTCAATCTTCTTGTACTTAAGTCGGCATTGTGCCATTTATATTTAATTCCGATGCAATTTCCACGTTTCATCGTCAATGAAATTGTCCAAGGGATGCAGTATACCTGCAGTTGTTCATCGGAATCTAAAACTGGTTACACATCGTAGGCTCAAAACATATACATTCAGAAAAGTCAGTCTTCATTTACTTAAGTCTAAATTGTGCCATTTGTATTTAATTCCGATTGTATTTCCGCGTTTCATCGTTAATGAGAAGCTCCAAGGGATGCAGTAAACCTGCAGTTGTGCATCGGAATCAAAAACTGGTTACACAGGATAGGCTCAAAACATAGACACTCATAAAAGTCAGTCTTCCTGTACTGAAGTCGGCATTGTGCCATTTGTATTTAATTCCGATGCAGTTTCCGTGTTTCATCTTCAATGTGAAGGTCCATGTTATGCAGTAAACCTGCAGTTGTGCATCGGAATCTAAAACTGGTTACACAGGACCGGCTCAAAACATAGACACTCAGAAAGGTCAGTCTTCTTGTACTTAAGTCGGCATTGTGCCATTTATATTTAATTCCGATACAATTTCCGTATTTCATCGTCAATGTGAAGGTACTAGGGATGCAGTAAACATGCAGTTGGGCATCGGAATTTAAAACTGATTACACAGGATACGCTCAAAACATAGACACTCAGAAAAATCAGTCTTCTTTTACTTAAGTCGTCATTGTGCCATTTGTACTTAATTCTGATGCTATTTCTGTGTTTCATCGTCAATGTGAAGGTGCAAGGGATGCAGTAAACCTGCAGCTGTGGTTCGGAATCTAAAACTGGTTACACAGGATAGGCTCAAAACATAGACACTCAGAAACGTTAGTCTTCTTGTACTTAAGTCGGCATTGTGCCATTTGTATTTAATTCCTATGCAATTTCCGTGTTTCATCGTCAATGTGAAGGTACAAGGGATGCAGTAAACATGCAGTTGGGCTTCGGAATTTAAAACTGATTACACAGGATAGGCTCAAAACATAGACACTCAGAAAAGTCAGTCTTCTTGTGCTTAAGTCGGCATTGTGCCATTTGTATTTGATTCCGATACAATTTCCGTGTTTCATCGTCAATGTGAAGGTCCAAGGGATGCAGTAAACCTGCAGGTGTGCATAGGAATAAAAACTGGTTACACAGGGTAGGCTCAAAACATAGACATTCAGAAAAGTCAGTCTTCTTGTACTTAAGTCGGCATTGTCCAATTGGTATTTAATTCCGATGCTATTTCCGTGTTTCATCGTCAATGTGAAGGTCCAAGGGATGCAGTAAACCTGCAGGTGTGCATCGGAATCAAAAACTGGTTACACAGGATAGGTTCAAAGCATAGACATCCAGAAAAGTCAGTCTTCTTGTACTTAAGTCGGCATTGTCCCATTGGCATTTAATTCCGATGCTATTTCCGTGTTTCATCGTCAATGTGAAGGTCCAAGGAATGCAGTAAACCAGAAGTTGTGCATCGGAAACTAAACCTGGTTAGACATGATAGGCTCAAAGCATAGACACTCAGAAAAGTCCGTCTTCTTATACTTACGTGGGCATTGTGCCATTTGTATTTATGTCCGATGCAGTGTCCGTGTTTCATCGTCAATGGCAAGGTCCAAGGGATGCAGTAAACCTGCAGTTGTGCATCGGAATCTAAAACTGGTAACACAGGATAGGCTCTAAACATAGACACTCAGATAAGTCAGTCTTCTTGTACTTAAGACGGCATTGTGCCATTTGTATTTAATTCCGATGCAATTTCCATGTTTCATCGTCAATGTGAAGGTCCAAGGGATGCAGTAAACCTGCAGTTGTGCATCGGAATCAAACACTGGTTTCACAGGATAGGCTCAAAACATAGACACTCATAAAAGTCAGTCTTCATGTACTTAAGACGGCATTGTGCCATTTGTATTTAATTCCGATTGAATTTCCGTGTTTCATCGCCAATGAGAAGGTCCAAGGGATGCAGTAAACCTGCAGTTGTGCATCGGAATCTAAAACTGGTTACACAGGACTGGCTCAAAACATAGACACTCAGAAAAGTCAGTCTTCTTCTACTTAAGTCGGCATTGTGCCATTTGTATTTAATTCCGATGCTATTTCCGTGTTTCATCGTCAATGTGAAGGTCCAAGGGATGCAGTAAACATGCAGTTGGGCATCGGAATTTAAAACTGATTACACAGGATAGGCTCAAAACATAGTCACTCAGAAAAGTCAGTCTTCTTTTACTTAAGTCGTCATTGTGCCATTTGTACTTAATTCCGATGCTATTTCCGTGTTTCATCGTCAATGTGAAGGTCCAAGGGATGCAGTAAACATGCAGTTGGGCATCGGAATTTAAAACTGATTACACAGGATAGGCTCAAAACATAGACACTCAGAAAAGAGTCTTCTTGTACTTAAGTCGGCATTGTGCCATTTGTATTTAATTCCGATACAATTTCCGAGTTTCATCCTCAATGTGAAGGTCCAAGGGATGCAGTAAACCTGCAGTTGTGCATCGGAATTTAAAACTGATTACTCGGGACAGACTCAAAACATAGACACTCAGAAAAGTCAGTCTTCTTTTACTTAAGTCGTCATTGTGCCATTTGTACTTAATTCCGATGCTATTTCCGTGTTTCATCGTCAATGTGAAGGTCCAAGGGATGCAGTAAACCTGAAGTTGTGCATCGGAATCTAAACCTGGTTAGACATGATAGACTCAAAACATAGACACTCAGAAAAGTCCGTCTTCTTGTACTTAAGTGGGCATTGTGCCATTTGTATTTAATTCCCATGCAGTGTCCATGTTTCATCGTCAATGTGAAGGTGCAATGGATGCAGTAAACCTGCAGTTGTGCATCGGAATTTAAAACTGGTTACACAGAATAGGCTCAAAGCATTGACACTCAGAAAAGTCAGTCTTCTTGTATTAACTCGGCATTGTGCCATTTGTATTTAATTCCGATGCAGTTTCCGTGTTTCATCGTCAATGTGAAGGTCCAAGAGATGCAGTAAACCTGCAGTTGTGCATCGGAATCTAAAACTGGTTACACAGGATAGGCTCAAAACATAGACACTCAGAAAAGTCAGTCTTCTTGTACTTAAGTCGGCATTGTGCCAATTGTATTTAATTCCGATGCAATTTCCGTGTTTCATCGTCAATGTGAAGGTCCAAGGGATGCAGTAAACCTGCAGTTGAGCATCACAATCTAAAACTGGTTACACAGGATAGGCTCAAAACATAGACACTCAGAAAAGTCAATCTTCTTGTACTTAAGTCGGCATTGTCCCATTTATATTAAATTCCGATGCAATTTCCGCGTTTCATCGTCAATGAAAATGTCCAAGGGATGCAGTAAACCTGCAGTTGTTCATCGGAATCTATAACTGGTTACACAGGATAGGCTCAAAACATAGACACTCAGAAAAGTCAGTCTTCCTGTACTGAAGTCGGCATTGTGCCATTTGTATTTAATTCCGATGCAATATCTGTGTTTCATCGGAAAGGTGAAGGTCCAAGTTATGCAGTAAACCTGCAGTTGTGCATCGGAATCTAAAACTGATTACACAGGATAGGCACAAAACATAGACACACAGAGAAATCAGTGATCTTGTACTGAAGTTGGCATTGTGCCATTTGTATTTAATTCCGATTGAATTTCCGTGTTTCATCGCCAATGAGAAGGTCCAAGGGATGCAGTAAACCTGCAGTTGTGCATCGGAATCGAAAACTAGTTTCACAGGCTAGGCTCAAAGCATAGACACTCAGAAAAGTCAGTCTTCTTGTACTTCAGTCGGCATTGTGCCATTTGTATTTAATTCCGATACAATTACCGTGTTTCATCGTCAATGTGAAGGTACAAGGGATGCAGGAAACATGCAGTTGGGCATCGGAATTTAAAACTGATTACACAGGATAGGCTCAAAACATAGTCACTCAGAAAGTCAGTCTTCTTTTACTTAAGCCGTCATTGTGCCATTTGTACTTAATTCTGATGCTATTTCTGTGTTTCATCGTCAGTGTGAAGGTGCAAGGGATGCAGTAAACCTGCAGTTGTGGATCGGTATCTAAAACTGGTTACACAGGATAGACTCAAAACATAGACACTCAGAAACGTTAGTCTTCTTGTACTTAAGTCGGCATTGTGCCATTTGTATTTAATTCCTATGCAATTTCCGTGTTTCATCGTCAATGTGAAGGTCCAAGGGATGCAGTAAACCTGCAGTTGTGCATCGGAAACTAAAACTGGTTTCACAGGCTAGGCTCAAAACATAGACACTCAGAAATGTCAGTCTTCTCTTACTTATGTCGGCATTGTGCCATTTGTATTTAATTCCGATGCTATTTCCGTGTTTCATCGTCAATGTGAAGGTCCAAGGGATGCAGTAAACCTGCAGTTGTGCATCGGAATCGAAAACTAGTTTCACAGGCTAGGCTCAAAACATAGACACTCAGAAAAGTCAGTCTTCTTGTACTTCAGTCGGCATTGTGCCATTTGTATTTAATTCCGATGCAATTTCAGTGTTTCATCGTCAATGTGAAGTTCCAGGGGATGCAGTAACCCTGCAGTTGTGCATCGGAATCTAAAACAGGGTACACAGGATAGGCTCAAAACATAGACACCCAGAAAAGTCAGTCTTCTTGTACTTAAGTGGGCATTGTGCCATTTGTATTTAATTCCGATGCAATTTCCGTGTTTCATCGTCAATGTGAAGGTCCAAGGGATGCAGTAAACCTGCAGGTGTGCATCGGAATCATAAACTGGTTACACAGGGTAGGCTCAAAACATAGACATTCAGAAAAGTCAGTCTTCTTGTACTTAAGTCGGCATTGTCCCATTGGTATTTAATTCCGATGCTATTTCCGTGTTTCATCGACAATGTGAAGGTCCAAGAGATGCAGTAAACCTGCAATTGTTCATCGAAATCTAAAAATGGTTACACAGGATAGGCTCAAAACATAAGCACTCAGAAAAGTCCGTCTTCTTGTACTTAAGTGGGCATTGTGCCATTTGTACTTAATTCCGATGCTATTTCCGTGTTTCATCGACAATGTGAAGGACCAAGGGATGCAGTAAAACTGCAGTTGTGCATCGGAATCTAAAACTGGTTACACAGGATAGGCTCTAAACATAGACACTCAGAAATGTCAGTCTTCTTGTACTTAAGACGGCATTGTGCCATTTGTATTTAATTCCGATGCAATATCCGTGTTTCATCGTCAATGTGAACGTCCAAGTTATGCAGTAAACCTGCAGTTGTGCATCGGAATCTAAAACTGATTACACGGGACAGACTCAAAACATAGACACTCAGAAAAGTCAGTCTTCTTTTACTTAAGTCGTCATTGTGCCATTTGTACTTAATTCCGATGCTATTTCCGTGTTTCATCGTCAATGTGAAGGTCCAAGGGATGCAGTAAACCTGAAGTTGTGCATCGGAATCTAAACCTGGTTAGACATGATAGGCTCAAAACATAGACACTCAGAAAAGTCCGTCTTCTTGTACTTAAGTGGGCATTGTGCCATTTGTATTTAATTCCGATGCAGTGTCCATGTTTCATCGTCAATGTGAAGGTGCAATGGATGCAGTAAACCTGCAGTTGTGCATCGGAATCTAAAACTGGTTACACAGGATAGGCTCAAAACATAGACACACAGAAAAATCAGTGTTCTTGTACTTAAGTTGGCATTGTGCCATTTGTATTTAATTCCGATGCAATTTCCGTGTTTCATCGCCAATGAGAAGGTCCAGGGGATGCAGTAAACCTGCAGTTGTGCATCGGAATCCAAAACTGGTTACACAGGACTGCCTCGAAACATAGACACTCAGAAAAGTCAGTCTTCTTCTCCTTAAGTCGGCATTGTGCCATTTGTATTTAATTCCGATACAATTTCCGTGTTTCATCGTCAATGTGAAGGTACAAGGGATGCAGTAAACATGCAGTTGGGCATCGGAATTTAAAACTGATTATACAGGATAGGCTCAAAACATTGACAATCAGAAAATCAGTCTGCTTTACCTTAAGTCGTCATTGTGCCATTTGTACTTAACTCCGATGCTTTTTCCGTGTTTCATCGTCAATGTGAAGGTCCAAGGGATGCAGTAAACCTGCAGTTGTGCATCGGAATCTAAAACTGGTTACACAGGATAGGCTCAAAACATAGACACTCAGAAAAGTCAGTCTTCTTGTACTTATGTCGGCATTGTGCCATTTGTATTTAATTCCTATGCATTTTCCGTGTTTCATAGTCAATGTGAAGTTCCAAGGGATGCAGTAAAACTGCAGTTGTGCATCGGAATTTAAAACTGGTTACACAGAATAGGCTCAAAGCATAGACACTCAGAAAAGTCAGTCTTCTTGTACTTATGTCGGCATTGTGCCATTTGTATTTAATTCCTATGCATTTTCCGTGTTTCATAGTCAATGTGAAGGTCCAAGGGATGCAGTAAACCTGCAGTTGTTCATCGGAATCTAAAACTGGTTACACAGGATAGGCTCAAAACATAGACACTCAGAAAAGTCAGTCTTCCTGTACTGAAGTCGGTATTGCGCCATTTGTATTTAATTCCGATGCAGTTTCCGTGTTTCATCGTCAATGTGAAGGTACAAGGGATGCAGTAAACCTGCAGTTGTGCATCGGAAATTAAAACTGATTACACAGGATAGCCTCAAAACATAGACACTCAGAAAAGTCAGTCTTCTTTTACTTAAGTCGTCATTGTGCCATTTGTACTTAATTCCGATGCTTTTTCCGTGTTTCATCGTCAATGTGAAGGTCCAAGGGATGCAGTAAACCTGCAGTTGTGCATCGGAAACTAAAACTGGTTTCACAGGCTAGGCTCAAAACATAGACACTCAGAAATGTCAGTCTTCTCTTACTTATGTCGGCATTGTGCCATTTGTATTTAATTCCGATGCTATTTCCGTGTTTCATCGTCAATGTGAAGGTCCAAGGGATGCAGTAAACCTGCAGTTGTGCATCGGAATCATAAACTGGTTACACAGGGTAGGCTCAAAACATAGACATTCAGAAAAGTCAGTCTTCTTGTACTTAAGTCGGCATTGTCCCATTGGTATTTAATTCCGATGCTATTTCCGTGTTTCATCGACAATGTGAAGGTCCAAGAGATGCAGTAAACCTGCAATTGTTCATCGAAATCTAAAAATGGTTACACAGGATAGGCTCAAAGCATAAGCACTCAGAAAAGTCCGTCTTCTTGTACTTAAGTGGGCATTGTGCCATTTGTACTTAATTCCGATGCTATTTCCGTGTTTCATCGTCAATGTGAAAGTCCAAGGGATGCAGTAAAACTGCAGTGGTGCATCGGAATCTAAAACTGGTTACATAGGATAGGCTCTAAACATAGACACTCAGAAATGTCAGTCTTCTTGTACTTAAGACGGCATTGTGCCATTTGTATTTAATTCCGATGCAATATCCGTGTTTCATCGTCAATGTGAACGTCCAAGTTATGCAGTAAACCTGCAGTTGTGCATCGGAATCTAAAACTGGTAACACAGGATAGGCTCAAAACATAGACACTCAGAAAAGTCAGTCTTCTTGTACTTAAGACGGCGTTGTGCCATTTGTATTTAATTCCGATGCAGTTTCCGTGTTTCATCGCCAATGAGAAGGTCCAAGGGATGCAGTGAAACTGCAGTTGTGCATCGGAATCTAAAACTGGTTACACAGGACAGGCTCAAAACATAGACACTCAGAAAAGTCAGTCTTCTTCTACTTAAGTCGGCATTGTGCCATTTGTATTTAATTCCGATACAATTTCCGTGTTTCATCGTCAATGTGAAGGTACAAGGGATGCATTAACATGCGGTTGGGCATCGGAATTAAAAACTGGTTCCACAGGCTAGGCTCAAAACATAGACACTCAGAAATGTCAGTCTTCTCTTACTTATGTCGGCATTGTGCCATTTGTATTTAATTCCGATGCTATTTCCGTGTTTCATCGACAATGTGAAGGACCAAGGGATGCAGTAAAACTGCAGTTGTGCATCGGAATCTAAAACTGGTTACACAGGATAGGCTCTAAACATAGACACTCAGAAATATCAGTCTTCTTGTACTTAAGATGGCATTGTGCCATTTGTATTTAATTCCGATGCAATATCCGTGTTTCATCGTCAATGTGAACGTCCAAGTTATGCAGTAAACCTGCAGTTGTGCATCGGAATCTAAAACTGATTACACGGGACAGACTCAAAACATAGACACTCAGAAAAGTCAGTCTTCTTTTACTTAAGTCGTCATTGTGCCATTTGTACTTAATTCCGATGCTATTTCCGTGTTTCATCGTCAATGTGAAGGTCCAAGGGATGCAGTAAACCTGAAGTTGTGCATCGGAATCTAAACCTGGTTAGACATGATAGGCTCAAAACATAGACACTCAGAAAAGTCCGTCTTCTTGTACTTAAGTGGCCATTGTGCCATTTGTATTTAATTCCGATGCAGTGTCCATGTTTCATCGTCAATGTGAAGGTGCAATGGATGCAGTAAACCTGCAGTTGTGCATCGGAATCTAAAACTGGTTACACAGGATAGGCTCAAAACATAGACACTCAGAAACGTTAGTCTTCTTGTACTTAAGTCGGCATTGTGCCATTTGTATTTAATTCCTATGCAATTTCCGTGTTTCATCGTCAATGTGAAGGTCCAAGGGATGCAGTAAACCTGCAGTTGTGCATCGGAAACTAAAACTGGTTTCACAGGCTAGGCTCAAAACATAGACACTCAGAAACGTCAGTCTTCTCTTACTTATGTCGGCATTGTGCCATTTGTATTTAATTCCGATGCTATTTCCGTGTTTCATCGTCAATGTGAAGGTCCAAGGGATGCAGTAAACCTGCAGTTGTGCATCGGAATCGAAAACTAGTTTCACAGGCTAGGCTCAAAACATAGACACTCAGAAAAGTCAGTCTTCTTGTACTTCAGTCGGCATTGTGCCATTTGTATTTAATTCCGATGCAATTTCAGTGTTTCATCGTCAATGTGAAGTTCCAGGGGATGCAGTAACCCTGCAGTTGTGCATCGGAATCTAAAACAGGGTACACAGGATAGGCTCAAAACATAGACACCCAGAAAAGTCAGTCTTCTTGTACTTAAGTGGGCATTGTGCCATTTGTATTTAATTCCGATGCAATTTCCGTGTTTCATCGTCAATGTGAAGGTCCAAGGGATGCAGTAAACCTGCAGGTGTGCATCGGAATCATAAACTGGTTACACAGGGTAGGCTCAAAACATAGACATTCAGAAAAGTCAGTCTTCTTGTACTTAAGTCGGCATTGTCCCATTGGTATTTAATTCCGATGCTATTTCCGTGTTTCATCGACAATGTGAAGGTCCAAGAGATGCAGTAAACCTGCAATTGTTCATCGAAATCTAAAAATGGTTACACAGGATAGGCTCAAAACATAAGCACTCAGAAAAGTCCGTCTTCTTGTACTTAAGTGGGCATTGTGCCATTTGTACTTAATTCCGATGCTATTTCCGTGTTTCATCGACAATGTGAAGGACCAAGGGATGCAGTAAAACTGCAGTTGTGCATCGGAATCTAAAACTGGTTACACAGGATAGGCTCTAAACATAGACACTCAGAAATGTCAGTCTTCTTGTACTTAAGACGGCATTGTGCCATTTGTATTTAATTCCGATGCAATATCCGTGTTTCATCGTCAATGTGAACGTCCAAGTTATGCAGTAAACCTGCAGTTGTGCATCGGAATCTAAAACTGATTACACGGGACAGACTCAAAACATAGACACTCAGAAAAGTCAGTCTTCTTTTACTTAAGTCGTCATTGTGCCATTTGTACTTAATTCCGATGCTATTTCCGTGTTTCATCGTCAATGTGAAGGTCCAAGGGATGCAGTAAACCTGAAGTTGTGCATCGGAATCTAAACCTGGTTAGACATGATAGGCTCAAAACATAGACACTCAGAAAAGTCCGTCTTCTTGTACTTAAGTGGGCATTGTGCCATTTGTATTTAATTCCGATGCAGTGTCCATGTTTCATCGTCTATGTGAAGGTGCAATGGATGCAGTAAACCTGCAGTTGTGCATCGGAATCTAAAACTGGTTACACAGGATAGGCTCAAAACATAGACACACAGAAAAATCAGTGTTCTTGTACTTAAGTTGGCATTGTGCCATTTGTATTTAATTCCGATGCAATTTCCGTGTTTCATCGCCAATGAGAAGGTCCAGGGGATGCAGTAAACCTGCAGTTGTGCATCGGAATCCAAAACTGGTTACACAGGACTGCCTCGAAACATAGACACTCAGAAAAGTCAGTCTTCTTCTCCTTAAGTCGGCATTGTGCCATTTGTATTTAATTCCGATACAATTTCCGTGTTTCATCGTCAATGTGAAGGTACAAGGGATGCAGTAAACATGCAGTTGGGCATCGGAATTTAAAACTGATTATACAGGATAGGCTCAAAACATTGACAATCAGAAAATCAGTCTGCTTTACCTTAAGTCGTCATTGTGCCATTTGTACTTAACTCCGATGCTTTTTCCGTGTTTCATCGTCAATGTGAAGGTCCAAGGGATGCAGTAAACCTGCAGTTGTGCATCGGAATCTAAAACTGGTTACACAGGATAGGCTCAAAACATAGACACTCAGAAAAGTCAGTCTTCTTGTACTTATGTCGGCATTGTGCCATTTGTATTTAATTCCTATGCATTTTCCGTGTTTCATAGTCAATGTGAAGTTCCAAGGGATGCAGTAAAACTGCAGTTGTGCATCGGAATTTAAAACTGGTTACACAGAATAGGCTCAAAGCATAGACACTCAGAAAAGTCAGTCTTCTTGTACTTATGTCGGCATTGTGCCATTTGTATTTAATTCCTATGCATTTTCCGTGTTTCATAGTCAATGTGAAGGTCCAAGGGATGCAGTAAACCTGCAGTTGTTCATCGGAATCTAAAACTGGTTACACAGGATAGGCTCAAAACATAGACACTCAGAAAAGTCAGTCTTCCTGTACTGAAGTCGGTATTGCGCCATTTGTATTTAATTCCGATGCAGTTTCCGTGTTTCATCGTCAATGTGAAGGTACAAGGGATGCAGTAAACCTGCAGTTGTGCATCGGAAATTAAAACTGATTACACAGGATAGCCTCAAAACATAGACACTCAGAAAAGTCAGTCTTCTTTTACTTAAGTCGTCATTGTGCCATTTGTACTTAATTCCGATGCTTTTTCCGTGTTTCATCGTCAATGTGAAGGTCCAAGGGATGCAGTAAACCTGCAGTTGTGCATCGGAAACTAAAACTGGTTTCACAGGCTAGGCTCAAAACATAGACACTCAGAAATGTCAGTCTTCTCTTACTTATGTCGGCATTGTGCCATTTGTATTTAATTCCGATGCTATTTCCGTGTTTCATCGTCAATGTGAAGGTCCAAGGGATGCAGTAAACCTGCAGTTGTGCATCGGAATCATAAACTGGTTACACAGGGTAGGCTCAAAACATAGACATTCAGAAAAGTCAGTCTTCTTGTACTTAAGTCGGCATTGTCCCATTGGTATTTAATTCCGATGCTATTTCCGTGTTTCATCGACAATGTGAAGGTCCAAGAGATGCAGTAAACCTGCAATTGTTCATCGAAATCTAAAAATGGTTACACAGGATAGGCTCAAAGCATAAGCACTCAGAAAAGTCCGTCTTCTTGTACTTAAGTGGGCATTGTGCCATTTGTACTTAATTCCGATGCTATTTCCGTGTTTCATCGTCAATGTGAAAGTCCAAGGGATGCAGTAAAACTGCAGTGGTGCATCGGAATCTAAAACTGGTTACACAGGATAGGCTCTAAACATAGACACTCAGAAATGTCAGTCTTCTTGTACTTAAGACGGCATTGTGCCATTTGTATTTAATTCCGATGCAATATCCGTGTTTCATCGTCAATGTGAACGTCCAAGTTATGCAGTAAACCTGCAGTTGTGCATCGGAATCTAAAACTGGTAACACAGGATAGGCTCAAAACATAGACACTCAGAAAAGTCAGTCTTCTTGTACTTAAGACGGCGTTGTGCCATTTGTATTTAATTCCGATGCAGTTTCCGTGTTTCATCGCCAATGAGAAGGTCCAAGGGATGCAGTGAAACTGCAGTTGTGCATCGGAATCTAAAACTGGTTACACAGGACAGGCTCAAAACATAGACACTCAGAAAAGTCAGTCTTCTTCTACTTAAGTCGGCATTGTGCCATTTGTATTTAATTCCGATACAATTTCCGTGTTTCATCGTCAATGTGAAGGTACAAGGGATGCATTAACATGCGGTTGGGCATCGGAATTAAAAACTGGTTCCACAGGCTAGGCTCAAAACATAGACACTCAGAAATGTCAGTCTTCTCTTACTTATGTCGGCATTGTGCCATTTGTATTTAATTCCGATGCTATTTCCGTGTTTCATCGACAATGTGAAGGACCAAGGGATGCAGTAAAACTGCAGTTGTGCATCGGAATCTAAAACTGGTTACACAGGATAGGCTCTAAACATAGACACTCAGAAATATCAGTCTTCTTGTACTTAAGACGGCATTGTGCCATTTGTATTTAATTCCGATGCAATATCCGTGTTTCATCGTCAATGTGAACGTCCAAGTTATGCAGTAAACCTGCAGTTGTGCATCGGAATCTAAAACTGATTACACGGGACAGACTCAAAACATAGACACTCAGAAAAGTCAGTCTTCTTTTACTTAAGTCGTCATTGTGCCATTTGTACTTAATTCCGATGCTATTTCCGTGTTTCATCGTCAATGTGAAGGTCCAAGGGATGCAGTAAACCTGAAGTTGTGCATCGGAATCTAAACCTGGTTAGACATGATAGGCTCAAAACATAGACACTCAGAAAAGTCCGTCTTCTTGTACTTAAGTGGCCATTGTGCCATTTGTATTTAATTCCGATGCAGTGTCCATGTTTCATCGTCAATGTGAAGGTGCAATGGATGCAGTAAACCTGCAGTTGTGCATCGGAATCTAAAACTGGTTACACAGGATAGGCTCAAAACATAGACACACAGAAAAATCAGTGTTCTTGTACTTAAGTTGGCATTGTGCCATTTGTATTTAATTCCGATGCAATTTCCGTGTTTCATCGCCAATGAGAAGGTCCAGGGGATGCAGTAAACCTGCAGTTGTGCATCGGAATCCAAAACTGGTTACACAGGACAGCCTCGAAACATAGACACTCAGAAAAGTCAGTCTTCTTCTCCTTAAGTCGGCATTGTGCCATTTGTATTTAATTCCGATACAATTTCCGTGTTTCATCGTCAATGTGAAGGTACAAGGGATGCAGTAAACATGCAGTTGGGCATCGGAATTTAAAACTGATTATACAGGATAGGCTCAAAACATTGACAATCAGAAAATCAGTCTGCTTTACCTTAAGTCGTCATTGTGCCATTTGTACTTAACTCCGATGCTATTTCCGTGTTTCATCGTCAATGTGAAGGTCCAAGGGATGCAGTAAACCTGCAGTTGTGCATCGGAATCTAAAACTGGTTACACAGGATAGGCTCAAATCATAGACACTCAGAAAAGTCGGTCTTCTTGTACTGAAGTCGGTATTGTGCCATTTGTATTTAATTCCGATGCAGTTTCCGTGTTTCATCGTCAATGTGAAGGTACAAGGGATGCAGTAAACCTGCAGTTGTGCATCGGAAATTAAAACTGATTACACAGGATAGCCTCAAAACATAGACACTCAGAAAAGTCAGTCTTCTTTTACTTAAGTCGTCATTGTGCCATTTGTACTTAATTCCGATGCTTTTTCCGTGTTTCATCGTCAATGTGAAGGTCCAAGGGATGCAGTAAACCTGCAGTTGTGCATCGGAAACTAAAACTGGTTTCACAGGCTAGGCTCAAAACATAGACACTCAGAAATGTCAGTCTTCTCTTACTTATGTCGGCATTGTGCCATTTGTATTTAATTCCGATGCTATTTCCGTGTTTCATCGTCAATGTGAAGGTCCAAGGGATGCAGTAAACCTGCAGTTGTGCATCGGAATCATAAACTGGTTACACAGGGTAGGCTCAAAACATAGACATTCAGAAAAGTCAGTCTTCTTGTACTTAAGTCGGCATTGTCCCATTGGTATTTAATTCCGATGCTATTTCCGTGTTTCATCGACAATGTGAAGGTCCAAGAGATGCAGTAAACCTGCAATTGTTCATCGAAATCTAAAAATGGTTACACAGGATAGGCTCAAAGCATAAGCACTCAGAAAAGTCCGTCTTCTTGTACTTAAGTGGGCATTGTGCCATTTGTACTTAATTCCGATGCTATTTCCGTGTTTCATCGTCAATGTGAAGGTCCAAGGGATGCAGTAAAACTGCAGTGGTGCATCGGAATCTAAAACTGGTTACACAGGATAGGCTCTAAACATAGACACTCAGAAATGTCAGTCTTCTTGTACTTAAGACGGCATTGTGCCATTTGTATTTAATTCCGATGCAATATCCGTGTTTCATCGTCAATGTGAACGTCCAAGTTATGCAGTAAACCTGCAGTTGTGCATCGGAATCCAAAACTGGTTACACAGGACAGCCTCAAAGCATAGACACTCAGAAAAGTCAGTCTTCTTCTACTTAAGTCGGCATTGTGCCATTTGTATTTAATTCCGATACAATTTCCGTGTTTCATCGTCAATGTGAAGGTCCAAGGGATGCAGTAAACCTGAAGTTGTGCATCGGAATCTAAACCTGGTTAGACATGATAGGCTCAAAACATAGACACTCAGAAAAGTCCGTCTTCTTGTACTTAAGTCGGCATTGTGCCATTTGTATTTAATTCCGATGCAGTGTCCATGTTTCATCGTCAATGTGAAGGTGCAATGGATGCAGTAAACCTGCAGTTGTGCATCGGAATCTAAAACTGGTAACACAGGATAGGCTCAAAACATAGACACTCAGAAAAGTCAGTCTTCTTGTACTTAAGACGGCGTTGTGCCATTTGTATTTAATTCCGATGCAGTTTCCGTGTTTCATCGCCAATGAGAAGGTCCAAGGGATGCAGTGAAACTGCAGTTGTGCATCGGAATCTAAAACTGGTTACACAGGACAGGCTCAAAACATAGACACTCAGAAAAGTCAGTCTTCTTCTACTTAAGTCGGCATTGTGCCATTTGTATTTAATTCCGATACAATTTCCGTGTTTCATCGTCAATGTGAAGGTACAAGGGATGCATTAACATGCGGTTGGGCATCGGAATTAAAAACTGGTTCCACAGGCTAGGCTCAAAACATAGACACTCAGAAATGTCAGTCTTCTCTTACTTATGTCGGCATTGTGCCATTTGTATTTAATTCCGATGCTATTTCCGTGTTTCATCGTCAATGTGAAGGTCCAAGGGATGCAGTAAACCTGCAGTTGTGCATCGGAATCATAAACTGGTTACACAGGGTAGGCTCAAAACATAGACATTCAGAAAAGTCAGTCTTCTTGTACTTAAGTCGGCATTGTCCCATTGGTATTTAATTCCGATGCTATTTCCGTGTTTCATCGACAATGTGAAGGTCCAAGAGATGCAGTAAACCTGCAATTGTTCATCGAAATCTAGAAATGGTTACACAGGATAGGCTCAAAACATAAGCACTCAGAAAAGTCCGTCTTCTTGTACTTAAGTGGGCATTGTGCCATTTGTACTTAATTCCGATCCTATTTCCGTGTTTCATCGACAATGTGAAGGACCAAGGGATGCAGTAAAACTGCAGTTGTGCATCGGAATCTAAAACTGGTTACACAGGATAGGCTCTAAACATAGACACTCAGAAATATCAGTCTTCTTGTACTTAAGACGGCATTGTGCCATTTGTATTTAATTCCGATGCAATATCCGTGTTTCATCGTCAATGTGAACGTCCAAGTTATGCAGTAAACCTGCAGTTGTGCATGGGAATCTAAAACTGATTACACGGGACAGACTCAAAACATAGACACTCAGAAAAGTCAGTCTTCTTTTACTTAAGTCGTCATTGTGCCATTTGTACTTAATTCCGATGCTATTTCCGTGTTTCATCGTCAATGTGAAGGTCCAAGGGATGCAGTAAACCTGAAGTTGTGCATCGGAATCTAAACCTGGTTAGACATGATAGGCTCAAAACATAGACACTCAGAAAAGTCCGTCTTCTTGTACTTAAGTGGGCATTGTGCCATTTGTATTTAATTCCGATGCAGTGTCCATGTTTCATCGTCAATGTGAAGGTGCAATGGATGCAGTAAACCTGCAGTTGTGCATCGGAATCTAAAACTGGTTACACAGGATAGGCTCAAAACATAGACACACAGAAAAATCAGTGTTCTTGTACTTAAGTTGGCATTGTGCCATTTGTATTTAATTCCGATGCAATTTCCGTGTTTCATCGCCAATGAGAAGGTCCAGGGGATGCAGTAAACCTGCAGTTGTGCATCGGAATCCAAAACTGGTTACACAGGACAGCCTCGAAACATAGACACTCAGAAAAGTCAGTCTTCTTCTCCTTAAGTCGGCATTGTGCCATTTGTATTTAATTCCGATACAATTTCCGTGTTTCATCGTCAATGTGAAGGTACAAGGGATGCAGTAAACATGCAGTTGGGCATCGGAATTTAAAACTGATTATACAGGATAGGCTCAAAACATTGACAATCAGAAAATCAGTCTGCTTTACCTTAAGTCGTCATTGTGCCATTTGTACTTAACTCCGATGCTATTTCCGTGTTTCATCGTCAATGTGAAGGTCCAAGGGATGCAGTAAACCTGCAGTTGTGCATCGGAATCTAAAACTGGTTACACAGGATAGGCTCAAATCATAGACACTCAGAAAAGTCAGTCTTCTTGTACTTATGTCGGCATTGTGCCATTTGTATTTAATTCCTATGCATTTTCCGTGTTTCATAGTCAATGTGAAGGTCCAAGGGATGCAGTAAAACTGCAGTTGTGCATCGGAATTTAAAACTGGTTACACAGAATAGGCTCAAAGCATAGACACTCAGAAAAGTCAGTCTTCTTGTACTTATGTCGGCATTGTGCCATTTGTATTTAATTCCTATGCATTTTCCGTGTTTCATAGTCAATGTGAAGGTCCAAGGGATGCAGTAAACCTGCAGTTGTTCATCGGAATCTAAAACTGGTTACACAGGATAGGCTCAAAACATAGACACTCAGAAAAGTCAGTCTTCCTGTACTGAAGTCGGTATTGTGCTATTTGTATTTAATTCCGATGCAGTTTCCGTGTTTCATCGTCAATGTGAAGGTACAAGGGATGCAGTAAACCTGCAGTTGTGCATCGGAAATTAAAACTGATTACACAGGATAGCCTCAAAACATAGACACTCAGAAAAGTCAGTCTTCTTTTACTTAAGTCGTCATTGTGCCATTTGTACTTAATTCCGATGCTTTTTCCGTGTTTCATCGTCAATGTGAAGGTCCAAGGGATGCAGTAAACCTGCAGTTGTGCATCGGAAACTAAAACTGGTTTCACAGGCTAGGCTCAAAACATAGACACTCAGAAATGTCAGTCTTCTCTTACTTATGTCGGCATTGTGCCATTTGTATTTAATTCCGATGCTATTTCCGTGTTTCATCGTCAATGTGAAGGTCCAAGGGATGCAGTAAACCTGCAGTTGTGCATCGGAATCATAAACTGGTTACACAGGGTAGGCTCAAAACATAGACATTCAGAAAAGTCAGTCTTCTTGTACTTAAGTCGGCATTGTCCCATTGGTATTTAATTCCGATGCTATTTCCGTGTTTCATCGACAATGTGAAGGTCCAAGAGATGCAGTAAACCTGCAATTGTTCATCGAAATCTAAAAATGGTTACACAGGATAGGCTCAAAGCATAAGCACTCAGAAAAGTCCGTCTTCTTGTACTTAAGTGGGCATTGTGCCATTTGTACTTAATTCCGATGCTATTTCCGTGTTTCATCGTCAATGTGAAGGTCCAAGGGATGCAGTAAAACTGCAGTGGTGCATCGGAATCTAAAACTGGTTACACAGGATAGGCTCTAAACATAGACACTCAGAAATGTCAGTCTTCTTGTACTTAAGACGGCATTGTGCCATTTGTATTTAATTCCGATGCAATATCCGTGTTTCATCGTCAATGTGAACGTCCAAGTTATGCAGTAAACCTGCAGTTGTGCATCGGAATCTAAAACTGGTTACACAGGACAGCCTCAAAGCATAGACACTCAGAAAAGTCAGTCTTCTTCTACTTAAGTCGGCATTGTGCCATTTGTATTTAATTCCGATACAATTTCCGTGTTTCATCGTCAATGTGAAGGTCCAAGGGATGCAGTAAACCTGAAGTTGTGCATCGGAATCTAAACCTGGTTAGACATGATAGGCTCAAAACATAGACACTCAGAAAAGTCAGTCTTCTTTTACTTAAGTCGGCATTGTGCCATTTGTATTTAATTCCGATGCAGTGTCCATGTTTCATCGTCAATGTGAAGGTGCAATGGATGCAGTAAACCTGCAGTTGTGCATCGGAATCTAAAACTGGTAACACAGGATAGGCTCAAAACATTGACACTCAGAAAAGTCAGTCTTCTTGTACTTAAGACGGCGTTGTGCCATTTGTATTTAATTCCGATGCAGTTTCCGTGTTTCATCGCCAATGAGAAGGTCCAAGGGATGCAGTGAAACTGCAGTTGTGCATCGGAATCTAAAACTGGTTACACAGGACAGGCTCAAAACATAGACACTCAGAAAAGTCAGTCTTCTTCTACTTAAGTCGGCATTGTGCCATTTGTATTTAATTCCGATACAATTTCCGTGTTTCATCGTCAATGTGAAGGTACAAGGGATGCATTAACATGCGGTTGGGCATCGGAATTAAAAACTGATTACACAGGATAGGCTCAAAACATAGACAATCAGAAAAGTCAGTCTTCTTTTACTTAAGTCGTCATTGTGCCATTTGTACTTAATTCCGATGCTATTTCCGTGTTTCATCGTCAATGTGAACGTCCAAGGGATGCAGTAAAACTGCAGTTGTGCATCGGAATCTAAAACTGGTTACACAGGATAGGCTCTAAACATAGACACTCAGAAATGTCAGTCTTCTTGTACTTAAGACGGCATTGTGACATTTGTATTTAATTCCGATGCAATATCCGTGGTTAATCGTCAATGTGAACGTCCAAGTTATGCAGTAAACCTTCAGTTGTGCATCGGAATCTAAAACTGGTTACACAGGATAGGCTCAAAACATAGACACACAGAAAAATCAGTGTTTTTGTACTTAAGTTGGCATTGTGCCATTTGTATTTAATTCCGATGCAATTTCCGTGTTTCATCGCCAATGAGAAGGTCCAGGGGATGCAGTAAACCTGCAGTTGTGCATCGGAATCTAAAACTGGTTACACAGGACAGCCTCAAAACATAGGCACTCAGAAAAGTCAGTCTTCTTCTACTTAAGTCGGCATTGTGCCATTTGTATTTAATTCCGATACAATTTCCGTGTTTCATCGTCAATGTGAAGGTACAAGGGATGCAGTAAACATGCAGTTGGGCATCGGAATTTAAAACTGATTATACAGGATAGGCTCAAAACATTGACAATCAGAAAAGTCAGTCTGCTTTAAGTTAAGTCGTCATTGTGCCATTTGTACTTAATTCCGATGCTATTTCCGTGTTTCATCGTCAATGTGAAGGTCCAAGGGATGCAGTAAACCTGCAGTTGTGCATCGGAATCTAAAACTGGTTACACAGGATAGGCTCAAAACATAGACACTCAGAAATGTCAGTCTTCATGTACTTAAGTCGGCATTGTGCCATTTGTATTTAATTCCTATGCAATTTGCGTGTTTCATCGTCAATGTGAAGGTACAAGGGACGCAGTAAACATGCAGTTGGGCATCGGAATATAAAACTGATTACACAGGATAGGCTCAAAACATAGACACTCAGAAAAGTCAGTCTTCTTTTACTTATGTCGGCATTGTGCGATTTGTATTTAATTCCTATGCATTTTCCGTGTTTCATCGTCAATGTGAAGGTCCAAGGGATGCAGTAAACCAGCTGTTGTGCATCGGAATTTAAAACTGGTTACACAGAATAGGCTCAAAGCATAGACACTCAGAAAAGTCAGTCTTCTTGTACTTAAGTCGGCATTGTGCCAATTGTATTTAATTCCGATACAATTTCCGTGTTTCATCGTCAATGTGAAGGACCAAGGGATGCAGTAAACCTGCAGTTGTGCACCGGAATCTAAAACTGGTTACACAGGATAGGCTCAAAACATAGACACTCAGAAAAGACAATCTTCTTGTACTTAAGTCGGCATTGTGCCATTTATATTTAATTCCGATGCAATTTCCGCTTTTCATCGTCAATGAAAATGTCCAAGGGATGCAGTAAACCTGCAGTTGTTCATCGGAATCTAAGACTGGTTACACAGGATAGGCTCAAAACATAGACACTCAGAAAAGTCAGTCTTCCTGTACTGAAGTCGGCATTGTGCCATTTGTATTTAATTCCGATGCAGTTTCCGTGTTTCATCGTCAATGTGAAGGTCCAAGGGATGCACTAAACCTGCAGTTGTGCATTGGAATCAAAAACTGGTTTCACAGGATAGGGTCAAAACATAGACACTCATAAAAGTCAGTCTTCATGTACTTAAGACGGCATTGTGCCATTTGTATTTAATTCCGATGCAATATCCGTGTTTCATCGGAAAGGTGAAGGTCCAAGTTATGCAGTAAACCTGCAGTTGTGCATCGGAATCTAAAACTGATTACACAGGATAGGCACAAAACATAGACACACAGAAAAATCAGTGTTCTTGTACTTAAGTTGGCATTGTGCCATTTGTATTTAATTCCGATGGAATTTCCGTGTTTCATCGTAATTCTGAAGGTCCAAGGGATGCAGTAAACCTGCAGATGTGCATCGGAATCTAAAACAGGTTACACAGGACAGGCTCAAAACATAGACACTCAGAAAAGTAGGTCTTCTTGTACTTAAGTCAGCATTGTGCCATTTGTATTTAATTCCGATTCAATTTCCGTGTTTCATCGTCAATGTGAAGGTACAAGGGATGCAGTAAACATGCAGTTGGGCATCGGAATTTAAAACTGATTACACAGGATAGGCTCAAAACATATTCACTCAGAAAAGTCAGTCTTCTTTTACTTAAGTCGTCATTATGCCATTTGTACTTAATTCTGATGCTATTTCTGTGTTTCATCGTCAATGTGAGGGTGCAAGGGATGCAGTAAACCTGCAGTTGTGGATCGGAATCTAAAACTGGTTACACAGGATAGGCTCAAAACATAGACACTCAGAAACGTTAGTCTTCTTTTACTTAAGTCGGCATTGTGCCATTTGTATTTAATTCCTATGCAATTTCCGTGTTTCATCGTCAATGTGAAGATACAAGGGATGCAGTAAACATGCAGTTGGGCATCGGAATTTAAAACTGATTACACAGGATAGGCTCAAAACATAGACACTCAGAAAAGTCAGTCTTCTTGTACTTAAGTCGGCATTGTGCCATTTGTATTTAATTCCGATACAATTTCCGAGTTTCATCGTCAATGTGAAGGTACAAGGGATGCAGTAAACCTGCAGTTGTGCATCGGAAATTAAAACTGATTACACAGGATAGGCTCAAAACATAGTCACTCAGAAAAGTCAGTCTTCTTTTACTTAAGTTGTCATTGTGCCATTTGTACTTAATTCCGATGCTATTTCCGTGTTTCATCGTCAATGTGAAGGTCCAAGGGATGCAGTAAACCTGCAGTTGTGCATCGGAAACTAAAACTGGTTTCACAGGCTAGGCTCAAAACATAGACACTCTGAAATGTCAGTCTTCTCTTACTTATGTCGGCATTGTGCCATTTGTATTTAATTCCGATGCAATTTCCGTGTTTCATCGTCAATGCGAAGGTCCAAGGGATGCAGTAAACCTGCAGTTGTGCATCAGAACCTAAAACTGGATACACAGGATAGGCTCAAAACATAGACACTCAGAAAAGTCAGTCTTCCTGTACTGAAGTCGGCATTGTGCCATTTGTATTTAATTCCGATGCAGTTTCCGTGTTTCATCGTCAATGTGAAGGTCCAAGGGATGCACTAAACCTGCAGTTGAGCATCGGAATCAAAAACTGGTTTCACAGGATAGGCTCAAAGCATAGACACTCATAAAAGTCAGTCTTCATGTACTTAAGACGTCATTGTGCCATTTGTATTTAATTCCGATGCAATATCCGTGTTTCATCGGAAAGGTGAAGGTCCAAGTTATGCAGTAAACCTGCAGTTGTGCATCGGAATCTAAAACTGATTACACAGGATAGGCACAAAACATAGACACACACAAAATCAGTGTTCTTGTACTTAAGTTGGCATTGTGCCATTTGTATTAAATTCCGATTGAATTTCCGTGTTTCATCGCCAATGAGAAGGTCCAAGGGATGCAGTAAACCTGCAGATGTGCATCGGAATCTAAAACTGGTTACACAGGACAGGCTCAAAACATAGACACTCAGAAAAGTAGGTCTTCTTGTACTTAAGTCAGCATTGTGCCATTTCTATTTAATTCCGATACAATTTCCGTGTTTCATCGTCAATGTGAAGGTACAAGGGATGCAGTAAACATGCAGTTGGGCATCGGAATTTAAAACTGATTACACAGGATAGGCTCAAAACATAGACACTCAGAAAAGTCAGTCTTCTTTTACTTAAGTCGTCATTGTGCCATTTGTACTTAATTCCGATGCTATTTCCGTGTTTCATCGTCAATGTGAAGGTCCAAGGGATGCAGTAAACCTGCAGTTGTGCATCGGAAACTAAAACTGGTTTCACAGGCTAGGCTCAAAACATAGACACTCAGAAATGTCAGTCTTCTCTTACTTATGTCGGCATTGTGCAATTTGTATTTAATTCCGATGCTATTTCCGTGTTTCATCGTCAATGTGAAGGTCCAAGGGATGCAGTAAACCTGCAGTTGTGCATCGGAATCGAAAACTAGTTTCACAGGCTAGGCTCAAAGCATAGAAACTCAGAAAAGTCAGTCTTCTTGTACTTAACTTGGCGTTGTGCCATTTGTATTTAATTCCGATGCAATTTCAGTGTTTCATCGTCAATGTGAAGTTCCAGGGGATGCAATAACCCTGCAGTTGTGCATCGGAAACTAAAACTGGTTACACAGGATAGGCTCAAAACATAGAGACTCAGATAAGTCAGTTTTCTTGTCCTTAAGTCGGCATTGCGCCAATTGTATTTAATTCCGATGCAATTTCCGTGTTTCATCGTCAATGAAAACGTCCAAGGGATGCAGTAAACCTGCAGTTGTGCTTCGGAATCTAATACTGGTTACACATGATAGGCTCAAAACATATACATTCAGAAAAGTCAGTCTTCTTGTACTTAAGTAGGAATTGTGCGATTTGTATTTAATTCAGATGCTATTTCCGTGTTTCATCGTCAATGTGAAGGTCCAATGGATGCAGTATACCTGCAGTTGTGCATCGGAATCTAAAACAGGTTACCCAGGATAGGCTCAAAACACAGACACTCAGAAAAGTCAGTCTTCTTGTACTTAATTCGGCATTGTGCCATTTGTATTTAATTCCGATGCAATTTCCGTGTTTCATCGTCAATGTGAAGGTCCAAGGGATGCAGTAAACCTGAAGTTGTGCATCGCAATCTAAACCTGGTTAGACATGATAGGCTCAAAACATAGACACTCAGAAAAGTCCGTCTTCTTGTACTTAAGTGGGCATTGTGCCATTTGTATTTAAGTCCGATGCAGTGTCCGTGATTCATCGTCAATGGGAAGGTCCAAGGGATGCAGTAAACCTGCAGTTGTGCATCGGAATCTAAAACTGGTTACACAGGATAGGCTAAAAACATAGACACTCAGAAAAGTCAGTCTTCTTGTACTTAAGTCGGCATTGTGGCAATTGTATTTAATTCCGATGCAATTTCCGTGTTTCATCGTCAATGTGAAGGTCCAAGGGATGCAGTAAATCTGCAGTTGTGCATCTTAATCTAAAACTGGTTACACAGGATAGGCTCAAAACATAGACACTCAGAAACGTCAATCTTCTTGTACTTAAGTCGGCATTGTGCCATTTATATTTAATTCCGATGCAATTTCCGCGGTTCATCGTCAATGAAAATGTCCAAGGGATGCAGTAAACCTGGAGTTGTTCATCGGAATCTAAAACTGGTTACATATCGTAGGCTCAAAACATATACATTCAGAAAAGTCAGTCTTCTTGTACTGAAGTCGGAATTGTGCCATTTGTATTTAATTCCGATGGAATTTCCGTGTTTCATCGTCAATGTGAAGGTCGAAGGGATGCAGTAAACCTGCAGTTGTGCATCGGAATCTAAAACTGGTTTAACAGGATAATCTCAAAACATAGACACTGAGAAAAGTCAGTCTTCTTGTACTTAAGTCGGCATTGTGCCGTTTTTATTTAATTCCGATACAATTTCCGTGTTTCATCGTCAATGTGAAGGTCCAAGGGGTGCAGTATACCTACAGTTGTGCATCGGAATCTAAAACTGGTTACACAGGATAGGCTCAAAACATAGACACTCAGAAAAGCCAGCCTTCTTACACTTATGTCGGCATTGTGCCATTTGTATTTAATTCCGATGGAATTTCCGTGTTTCATCGTCAATGTGAAAGTCCAAGGGATGCAGTAAACCTGCAGTTGTGCATCGGAATCAAAAACTGGTTTCACAGGATAGGCTCAAAACACTCAGAAATGTCAGTCTTCTTGTACTTAAGAGGGCATTGTGCCATTTGTTTTTAATTCCGATGCAATGTCCGTGTTTCATCGTCAATGTGAAGCTGCAACGGATGCAGTAAACCTGCAGTTGTGCATCGGAATCCAAAACTGGTTACACAGGATAGGCTCATTACACAGACACTCAGAAAAATCAGTCTTCTTGTAATTAAGTCGGCATTTTGCAATTTACATTTAATTCCGATGCAATTTCCGTGTTTCATCGTCAATGTAAAGGTCCAAAGGATGCAGTAAACCTGCAGTTGTGCATCGGAATCTAAAACTGGTTACACAGGATAGGCTCAAAACATAGACACTCAGAAAATTCAGTCTTCTTGTACTTAAGTTGGCATTGTGCAATTTGTATTTAATTCCGATGCATTTTCCGTGTTTCATCGGCAATGTGAAGGTCCACGGGATGCAGTAAACCTGCAGTTGTCCATCGGAAACTAAAATTTGTTACACAGGATAGGCTCATAACACAGACACTCAGAAAAGTCAATCTTCTTTTACTTAAGTCGGCATTGTGCCATTTACATTTAATTCCGATGCAATTTCCATGTTTCATCGTCAAATGTGAAGGTCCAAGGAATGCAGTAAACCTGCAGTTGTGTATCGGAATCAAAAACTGGTTTCACAGGATAGACTCAAAACACTCAGAAATGTCAGTCTTCTTGTACTTAAGCTGGCATTGTGCCAATTGTTTTTAATTCGGATGCAATGTCCGTGTTTCATCGTCAATGTGACGGTGCAACGGATGCAGTAAACCTGCAGTTGTGCATCGGAATCTAAAACTGGTTACAAAGGATAGGCTCATTACACAGACACTCAGAAAAATCAGTCTTCTTGTACTTAGGTCGGCATTGTGCCATTTATATTTAATTCCGATGCTATTTCCGTGTTTCATAGTCAATTTAATGTCCAAGGGATGCAGTAAACCTGCAGTTGTACATCGGAATCTAAAACTGGTTACACAGGATAGGCTCAAACATAGACACTCAGAAAACTCAGTCTTCTTGTACTTAAGTCGGCATTGTGCAATTTGTATTTAATTCCGATGCAATTTCCGTGTTTCATCGTCAATGTGAACGTCCAAGGGATGCAGTAAACCTGCAGTTGTCCATCGGAATCTAAAATTTGTTACACATGATAGGCTCATAACACAGACACTCAGAAAAATCAGTCTTCTTGTAACTAAGTCGGCATTTGCCATTTATATTTAATTCCGATGCAATTTCCGTGTTTCATCGTCAATGTAAAAGTCCAAGAGATGCAGTAAACCTGCAGTTGTACATCGGAATCAGAAACTGGTTACACAGGGTAGGCTCAAAACATAGACATTCAGAAAAGTCAGTCTTCTTGTACTTAAGTCGGCATTGTCCCATTGGTATTTAATTCCGATGCTATTTCCGTGTTTCATCGACAATGTGAAGGTCCAAGAGATGCAGTAAACCAGCAATTGTTCATCGAAATCTAAAAATGGTTACACAGGATAGGCTCAAAACATAAGCACACAGAAAAGTTAGTCTTCTTGTACTTCAATCGACATTGTGCCATTTGTATTTAATTCCGATGCAATTTCCGAGTTTCATCGTCAATGCGAAGGTCCAAGGGATGCAGTAAACCTGCAGTTGTGCATCGGAACCTAAAACTGGTTACACAGGATAGGCTGAAAACATAGACACTCAGAAAAGTCAGTCTTCCTGTACTGAAGTAGGCATTGTGCCATTTGAATTTAATTCCCTTGCAGTTTCCGTGTTTCATCATCAATGTGAAGGTCCAAGGGATGCACTAAACCTGCAGTTGTGCATCGGAATCCAAAACTGGTTTTACAGGGTAGGCTCAAAACATAGACACTCATAAAAGTCAGTCTTCATGTACTTAACACGTCATTGTGCCTTTTGTATTTAATTCCGATGCAATATCCGTGTTTCATCGGAAAGGTGAAGGTCCAAGTTATGCAGTAAACCTGCAGTTGTGCATCGGAATCTAAAACTGATTACACAGGATAGGCACAAAACATAGACACACAAAAAATCAGTGTTCTTGTACTTAAGTTGGCATTGTGCCATTTGTATTTAATTCCGATTGAATTTCCGTGTTTCATCGCCAATGAGAAGGTCCAAGGGATGCAGTAAACCTGCAGATGTGCATCGGAATCTAAAACTGGTTACACAGGACAGGCTCAAAACATAGACACTCAGAAAAGTAGGTCTTCTTGTACTTAAGTCAGCATTGTGCCATTTGTATTTAATTCCGATACAATTTCCGTGTTTCATCGTCAATGTGAAGGTACAAAGGATGCAGTAAACATGCAGTTGGGCATCGGAATTTAAAACTGATTACACAGGATAGGCTCAAAACGTAGACACTCAGAAAAGTCAGTCTTCTTGTACTTAAGTCGGCATTGTGCCATTTGTATTTAATTCCGATACAATTTCCGAGTTTCATTGTCAATGTGAAGGTACAAGGGATGCAGTAAACCTGCAGTTGTGCATCGGAAATTAAAACTGATTACACAGGATAGGCTCAAAACATAGACACTCAGAAAAGTCAGTCTTCTTTTACTTAAGTCGTCATTGTGCCATTTGTACTTAATTCCGATGCTATTTCCGTGTTTCATCGTCAATGTGAAGGTCCAAGGGATGCAGTTAACCTGCAGTTGTGCATCGGAAACTAAAACTGGTTTCACAGGCTAGGCTCAAAACATAGACACCCAGAAAAGTTAGTCTTCTTGTACTTAAATCGTCATTGTGCCATTTGTATTTAATTCCGATGCAATTTCCGTGTTTCATCGTCAATGCGAAGGTCCAAGGGATGCAGTAAACCTGCAGTTGTGCATCGGAAACTAAAACTGGTTACACAGGATAGGCTCAAAACATAGAGACTCAGATAAGTCAGTTTTCTTGTCCTTAAGTCGGCATTGCGCCAATTGTATTTAATTCCGATGCAATTTCCGTGTTTCATCGTCAATGAAAACGTCCAAGGGATGCAGTAAACCTGCAGTTGTGCTTCGGAATCCAAAACTGGTTACACAGGATAGGCTCATTACACAGACACTCAGAAAAATCAGTCTCCTTGTAATTAAGTCGGCATTTTGCAATTTACATTTAATTCCGATGCAATTTCCCTGTTTCATCGTCAATGTAAAGGTCCAAGGGATGCAGTAAACCTGCAGTTGTACATCGGAATCTAAAACTGGTTACAAAGGATAGGCTCATTACACAGACACTCAGAAAAATCAGTCTTCTTGTACTTAGGTCGGCATTGTGCCATTTGTATTTAATTCCGATGGAATGTCCGTGTTTCATCGTCAATGTGAAGGTGCAACGGGTGCAGTAAACCTGCAGTTGTGTATCGGAATCAAAAACTGGTTTCACAGGATAGACTCAAAACACTCAGAAATGTCAGTCTTCTTGTACTTAAGCTGGCATTGTGCCACTTGTTTTTAATTCGGATGCAATTTCCGTGTTTCATCGTCAATGTGAACGTCCAAGGGATGCAGTAAACCTGCAGTTGTCCATCGGAATCTAAAATTTGTTACACATGATAGGCTCATAACGCAGACACTCAGAAAGGTCAATCTTCTTGTACTTAAGTCGGCATTGAGCCATTTGTATTTAATTCCGATGGAATTTCCATGTTTCATCGTCACTATGAAGGTCGAAGGGATGCAGTAAACCTGCAGTTGTACATCGGAATCTAAAACTGGTTACACAGGATAGGCTCAAAACATAGACACTCAGAAAAGTCTTCTTGCACTTAAGCCGGCATTGTGCCATTTGCATTTATTTCCGATGCAATTTCCGTGTTTCAACGTCAATGTGAAGGTCCAAGGGATGCAGTAAACCTGCAGTTGTGCATCGGAATCTAAAACTGGTTACACTGGATAGGTTCAAAACACAGACACTCAGAAAAATCAGTCTTCTTGTACTTAAGTCGGAGTTGTGCCATTTGTATTTAATTCCGATGCAATTTCCGTGTTTCATCGTCAATATGAAGGTCCAAGGGATGCTGTAAACCTGCAGTTGTGCATCGGTATCTAAAACTGGTTTCACAGGATAGACTCAAAACATAGACACTCAGAAAAATCAGTCTTCTTGTACTTAAGTCGGCATTGTGCCATTTGCATTTAATTCCGATGCAATTTCCGTGTTTCATCGTCAATGTGAAGGTCCAAGGGATGCAGTAAACCTGCAGTTGTGTATCGGAATCAAAACTGGTTTCACAGGATAGGCTCAAAACATAGACACTCAGAAAAGTCAGTCTTCTTGTACTTAAGTCGGCATTGTGCCATTTGTATTTAATTCCGATGGAATTTCCGTGTTTCATCGTCAATGTGAAGGTCGAAGGGATGCAGTAAACCTGCAGTTGTGCATCAGAATCTAAAACTGGTTTAACAGGATAATCTCAAAACATAGACACTCAGAAAAGTCAGTCTTCTTGTACTTAAGTCGGCATTGTGCCGTTTGTATTTAATTCCGATGCAATTTCCGTGTTTCATCGTCAATGTGAAGGTCCAAGGGGTGCAGTATACCTACAGTTGTGCATCGGAATCTAAAACTGGTTACACAGGATAGGCTCAAAAAATAGACACTCAGAAAAGTCAGCCATCTTACACGTATGTCGGCATTGTGCCATTTGTATTTAATTTCGATGGAATTTCCGTGTTTCATCGTCAATGTGAAAGTCCAAGGGATGCAGTAAACCTGCAGTTGTGCATCGGAATCAAAAACTGGTTTCACAGGATATTCTCAAAACACTCAGAAATGTCAGTCTTCTTGTACTTAAGACGGCATTGTGCCTTTCTTTTTAATTCCGATGCAATGTCCGTGTTTCATCGTCAATGTGAAGCGCAACGGATGCAGTAAACCTGCAGTTGTGCATCGGAATCCAAAACTGGTTACACAGGATAGGCTCATTACACAGACACTCAGAAAAATCAGTCTTCTTGTAATTAAGTCGGCATTTTGCAATTTACATTTAATTCCGATGCAATTTCCGTGTTTCATCGTCAATGTAAAGGTCCAAGGGATCCAGTAAACCTGCAGTTGTGCATCGGAATCTAAAACTGGTTACACAGGATAGGCTCAAAACATAGACACTCAGAAAACTCAGTCTTCTTGTACTTAAGTTGGCATTGTGCAATTTGTATTTAATTCCGATGCATTTTCCGTCTTTCATCGGCAATGTGAAGGTCCACGGGATGCAGTAAACCTGCAGTTGTCCATCGGAATCTAAAATTTGTTACACAGGATAGGCTCATAACACAGACACTCAGAAAAGTCAATCTTCTTGTACTTAAGTCGGCATTGTGCCATTTACATTTAATTCCGATGCAATTTCCGTGTTTCATCGACAATGTAAAGCTCAAAGGGATGCAGTAAACATTCAGTTGTGCATCGGAATCTAAAACTGGTTACACATGATAGGCTCAACTCATAGACACTCAGAAAAGTCAGTCTTCTTGTACGTAAGTCGGCATTGTGCAATTTATATTGAATTCCGATGCAATTTCCGTGTTTCCTCGTCAATGTAAAGGTCCAAAGGATGCAGTAAACCTGTAGTTGTGCATCAGAATTTTAAACTGGTTACACATGATAGGCTCAAAACATAGACACTCAGAAATATCAGTCATCTTGTACCTAAGTGGGCATTGTGCCATTTGTATTTAATTCCGTTGCAATGTCCGTGTTTCATCGTCAATGTGAAGGTGCAGGGGATGCAACAAACCTCCAGTTGTGCATCGGATTCTAAAACTGGTAATACAGGATAGGCTCAAAACATAGACACTCAGAAAAGTCAGTCTTCTTGTACTTAAGTCGGCATTGTGCCGTTTGTCTTTAATTCCGATGCAATTTCCGTGTTTCATCGTCAATGTGAAGGTCCAAGGCATGCAGTAAACCTGCAGTTTTGCATCGGAATCTAAAATTGGTTTCACAGGATAGGCTCAAAACAGAGACACTCAGAAAAGTCAGTCTTCTTGTACTTAAGTCGGCATTGTGCCATTTGTATTTAATTCCGATGCAATTTCCATGTATCGTCGTCAATGTGAAGGTCCAAGGGATGCAGTGAACCTGCAGTTGTGCATCGGAATCTAAAACTGGTAACACAGGATAGGCTCAAAACATAGACACTCAGAAAAGTCTTCTTGCACTTAAGTCGGCATTGTGCCATTTGTATTTAATTCCGATGAAATTTCCGTGTTTCATCGTCAATGTGAAGGTCCAAGGGATGCAGTAAACCTGCAGTTGTGCATCGGAATCTAAAACTGGTTACACTGAATAGGTTCAAAACACAGACACTCAGAAAAGTCAGTCTTCTTGTACTTAAGTCGGCATTGTGCCAGTTGTATTTAAATCCGATGCAATTTCCGTGTTTCATCGTCAATGTGAAAGTCCAAGGGATGCAGTAAACCTGCAGTTGTGCATCGGAATGAAAAACTGGTTTCACAGGATAGGCTCAAAACACTCAGAAATGTCAGTCTTCTTGTACTTAAGACGGCATTGTGCCATTTGTTTTTCATTCCGTTGCAATGTCCGTGTTTCATCGTCAATGTGAAGGTGCAACGGATGCAGTAAACCTGCAGTTGTGCGTCGGAATCTAAAACTGGTTACACAGGATAGGCTCATTACACAGACACTCAGAAAAATCAGTCTTCTTGTACTTAAGTCGGCATTTTGCCATTTATATTTAATTCCGATGCAATTTCCGTGTTTCATCGTCAATGTAAAGGTCCAAGAGATGTAGTAAACCTGCAGTTGTACCTCGGAATCTTAAACTGGTTACACAGGATAGGCTCAAACATAGACACTCAGAAAACTCAGTCTTCTTCTACTTAAGTCGGCATTGTGCCATTTGTATTTAATTCAGATGGAATTTCCGTGTTTCATTGTAATTCTGAAGGTCCAAGGAATGCAGTAAACATGCAGTTGTGCATCGGAATTTAAAATTGGTTACACAGGATAGGCTTAAAGCATAGAAACCCAGAAAAGTCAGTCTTCTTGTACTTAAGTCGACATTGTGCCATTTATATTTAATTCCGATGCAATTTCCGTGTTTCATCGTCAATGTGAAGGTCCAAGGGATGCAGTAAACCTGCAGTTGTGCATCGAAATCTAAAACTGGTTACACAGGATAGGTTCATAACATAGACACTCAGAAAAGTAAGTCTTCTTGTACTTAAGTCGGCATTGTGCCATTTGTATATAATTCCGATGCTATTTCCGTGTTTCATCGTCAATGTGAATGTCCAAGGGGTGCAGTATACCTACAGTTGTGCATCGGAATCTAAAACTTGTTACACAGGATAGGCTCAAAACATAGGCACTCAGAAAAGTCTGTCTTCTTGTTCTTAAGTCGGCATTGTGCCATTTGTATTTAATTCCTATGCTATATCCGTGCTTCATCGTCAATGTGATGGTCCAACGGGTGCAGTATACCTACAGTTGTGCATCGGAATCTAAAACTGGTTGCACATGATAGGCTCAAAACATAGACACTCAGAAAAGTCCGTCTTCTTGTACTTAAGTCGGCATTGTGCCATTTATATTGAATTCCGATGCAATTTCCGTGTTTCATCGTCAATGTAAAGGTCCAAAGGATGCAGTAAACCTGCAGTTGTGCATCAGAATTATAAACTGGTTACACATGATAGGCTCAAAACATTGACACTCAGAAAAGTCAGTCATCTTGTACCTAAGTGGGCATTGTGCCATTTGTATTTAATTCCGATGCAATGTCCGTGTTTCATCGTCAATGTGAAGGTGCAAGGGATGCAGTAAACCTGCAGTTGTGCATCGGAATCTAAAACTGGTAACACAGGATAGGCTCAAAACATAGACACTCAGAAAAATCAGTCTTCTTGTACTTAAGTCGGCATTGTGCCGTTTGTATTTAATTCCGATGCAATTTCCGTGTTTCATCGTCAATGTGAAGGTCCAAGAGATGAAGTAAACCTGCAGTTTTGCATCGGAATCTAAAATTGGTTTCACAGAATAGGCTCAAAACATAGACACTCAGAAAAGTCAATCTTCTTGTACTTAAGTCGGCATTGTGCCATTTGTATTTAATTCCGATGCAATTTCCGTGTTTCATCGTCAATGTGAAGGTCCAAGGGATGCAGTAATCCTGCAGTTGTGCATCGGAATCTAAAACTGGTTACACAGGATAGGCTCAAAACATAGACACTCAGAAAAGTCTTCTTGCACTTAAGTCGGCATTGTGCCATTTGTATTTAATTCCGATGCAATTTCCGTGTTTCATCGTCAATGTGAAGGCCCAAGGGATGCAGTATACCTGCAGTTGTGCATCGGAATCCTAAACTGGTTTCACAGGATAGGCTCAAATCATAGACACTCAGAAAAGTCAGTCTTCATGTACTTAAGTCGGCATTGTGCCATTTGTATTTAATTCCGATGCAATTTCCGTGTTTCATCGTCAATGTGAAGGTCCAAGGGGTGCAGTATACCTACAGTTGTGCATCGATATCTAAAACTGGTTACACAAGATAGGCTCTAAACATAGACACTCAGATAAGTCAGTCTTCTTGCACTTATGTTGGCATTGTGCCATTTGTATTTAATTCCGATGGAATTTCCGTGTTTCATCGTTATTCTGAAGGTCCAAGTGATGCAGTAAACCTGCAGTTGTGCATCGGAATCTAAAACTGGTTACACAGGATAGGCTCAAGACATAGAAACCCAGAAAAGTCAGACTTCTTGTACTTAAGTCGGCATTGTGTCATTTCTATTTAATTCCGATGCAATTTCCGTGTTTCATCGTCAATGTGAAGGTCCAACGGATGCAGTAAACCTGCAGTTGTGCATCGCAATCTAAAACTGGCTACGCAGGATAGGATCAAAACATAGACACTCAGATAAGTCAGTCTTCTTGTACTTAAGTCGGCATTGTGCCATTTGTATTTAATTCGGATGCTATTTCCGTGTTTCATCGTCAATGTAAAGGTCCAAAGGATGCAGTAAACCTGCAGTTGTGCATCGGAATCTATAACTTTTTACACAGGATAGGCTCAAAACATAGACACTCAGAAAAGTCAGTCTACTTGCTCTTAAGTCGGCATTGTGCCATTTGTATTTAATTCCTATGCTATTTCCGTGCTTCATCGTCAATGTGATGGTCCAAGGGGTGCAGTATACCTACAGTTGTGCATCGGATTCTAAAACTGGCTACGCAGGATAGGCTCAAAACATTGAAACTCAGAAAAGTCAGTCATTTTGTACCTAAGTGGGCATTGTGCCATTTGTATTTAATTCCGATGCAATGTCCGTGTTTCATCGTCAATGTGAAGGTCCAAGGCGTGCAGTATACCTACAGTTGTGCATCGGAATGTAAAACTGGTTACACAGGATAGGCTCAAAACATAGACACTAAGAAAAGTCAGTCTCCTTGCACTTATGTCGGCATTGTGCCATTTCTATTTAATTCCGATGGAATTTCCGTGTTTCATTGTAATTCTGAAGGTCCAAGGGATGCAGTACACATGCAGTTGTGCATCGGAATTTTAAATTGGTTACACAGGATAGGCTTAAAGCATAGACACTCAGAAAAGTCAGTCTTCTTGCACTTATGTTGGCATTGTGCCATTTGTATTTAATTCCGATGGAATTTCCGTGTTTCATCGTTATTCTGAAGGTCCAAGGGATGCAGTAAACCTGCAGTTGTGCATCGGAATCTAAAACTGGTTACACAGGTTAGGCTCAAGACATAGAAACCCAGAAAAGTCAGTGTTCTTGTACTTAAGTCGACATTGTGCCATTTATATTTAATTCCGATGCAATTTCCGTGTTTCATCGTCAATGTGAAGGTCCAAGGGATGCAGTAAACCTGCAGTTGTGCATCGAAATCTAAAACTGGTACACAGGATAGGCTCATAACATAGACACTCAGAAAAGTCAGTCTTCTTGTACTTAAGTCGGCATTGTGCCATTTGTATTTAATTCCGATGCTATTTCCGTGTTTCATCGTCAATGTGAAGGTCCAAGGGATGCAGTAAACCTGCAGTTGTGCATCGAAATCTAAAACTGGTACACAGGATAGGCTCATAACATAGACACTCAGAAAAGTCAGTCTTCTTGTACTTAAGGTGGCATTGTGCCATTTGTATTTAATTCCGATGCTATTTCCGTGTTTCATCGTCAATGTGAAAGTCCAAGGGGGTGCAGTATACCTACAGTTGTGCATCGGAATCTAAAACTGGTTACGCAGGATAGGCTCAAAGGATAGACACTCAGAAAAGTCAGTCTTTTTTTTCTTAAGCCGGCATTATGCCATTTGTATTTAATTCCGATGTAATTTCCGTGTTTCATCGTCAATGTGAAGGTCCAAGGGATTCAGTAAACCTGCAGTTGTGCATCGGAATCTAAAACTGGTTACACAGGATAGGCTCATAACATAGACACTCAGAAAAGTCAGTCTTCTTGTACTTAAGTCGGCATTGTGCGATTTATATTTAATTCCGATGCAATTTCCGTGTTTCATCGTCAATGTAAAGGTCCAAAGGATGCAGTAAACCTGCAGTTGTGAATCGGAATCTAAAACTTGTTACACAGGATAGGCTCAAAACATAGACACTCAGAAAAGTCAGTCTACTTGTTCTTAAGTCGGCATTGTGCCATTTGTATTTAATTCCTATGCTATTTCCGTGCTTCATCGTCAATGTGATGGTCCAAGGGTTGCAGTATACCTACAGTTGTGCATCGGAATCTAAAACTGGTTGCACATGATAGGCTCAAAACATAGACACTCAGAAAAGTCAGTCTTCTTGTACTTAAGTCGGCATTGTGCAATTTATATTGAATTCCGATGCAATTTCCGTGTTTCATCGTCAATGTAATGGTCCAAAGGACGCAGTAAACCTGCAGTTGTGCATCAGAATTTTAAACTGGTTACACATGATAGGCTCAAAAGATTGACACTCAGAAAAGTCAGTCATCTTGGACCTAAGTGGGCATTGTGCCATTTGTATTTAATTCCGATGCAATGTCCGTGTTTCATCGTCAATGTGAAGGTGCAGGGGATGCAGTAAACCAGCAGTTGTGCATCGGAATCTAAAACTGGTAACACAGGATAGGCTCAAAACATAGACACTCAGAAAAATCAGTCTTCTGGTACTTAAGTCGGCATTGTGCCGTTTGTATTTAATTCCGATGCAATTTCCGTGTTTCATCGTCAATGTGAAGGTCCAAGGGATGCAGTAAACCTGCAGTTTTGCATCGGAATCTAAAATTGGTTTCACAGGATAGGCTCAAAGCATAGACACTCAGAAAAGTCAATCTTCTTGTACTTATGTCGGCATTGTGCTACTTGTATTTAATTCCGATGCAATTTCCCTGTTTCATCGTCAATGTGAAGGTCCAAGGGATGCAGTAAACCTGCAGTTGTGCATCGGAATCTAAAACTGGTTACACAGGATAGGCTCAAAACATAGACACTCAGAAAAGTCTTCTTGCACTTAAGTCGGCATTGTGCCATTTGTATTTAATTCCGATGCAATTTCCGTGTTTCATCGTCAATGTGAAGGTCCAAGGGATGCAGTAAACCTGCAGTTGTGCATCGGAATCTAAAACTGGTTTCACAGGATAGGCTCAAAACATAGACACTCAGAAAAGTCAGTCTTATTGTACTTAAGTCCGCATTGTGCCATTTGTATTTAATTCCGATGCAATTTCTGTGTTTTATCGTCAATGTGAAGGTCCAAGGGATGCAGTAAACCTGCAGTTGTGCATCGGAATCTAAAACTGGTTACGCAGGATAGGCTCAAAACATAGACACTGAGAAAAGTCAGTCTTCTTGTACTTAAGTCGGCATTGTGCCATTTGTATTTAATTCCGATGCAATTTCCGTGTTTCATCGTCAATGTGAAGGTCCAAGGGGTGCAGTATACCTACAGTTGTGCATCGGAATCTAAAACTGGTTACACAAGATAGGCTCAAAACATAGACACTCAGAAAAGTCAGTCTTCTTGCTCTTATGTCGGCATTGTGATATTTGTATTTAATTCCGATGGAATTTCCGTGTTTCATCGTAATTCCGAAGGTCCTAGGGATGCAGTAAACCTGCAGTTGTCCATCGGAATCTAAAACTGGTTACACAGGATAGGCTCAAAGCATAGAAACCCAGAAAAGTCAGTCTTCTTGTACTTAAGTCGGCATTGTGTCATTTCTATTTAATTCCGATGCAATTTCCGTGTTTCATCGTCAATGTAAAGGCCCAAAGGATGCAGTAAACATGCAGTTGTGCGTCAGAATTTTAAACTGGTTACACATGATAGGCTCAAAACATTGACACTTAGAAAAGTCAGTCATCTTGTACCTAAGTGGGCATTGTGCCATTTGTATTTAATTCCGATGCAATTTCCGTGTTTCATCGCCAATGTGAAGGTCCAAGGGATGCAGTAAACCTGCAGTTTTGCATCGGAATCTAAAACTGGTTACACAGGATAGGCTCAAAACATAGACACTCAGAAAAGTCAATCTTCTTGGACTTAAGTCGGCATTGTGCCATTTGTATTTAATTCCGATGCAATTTCCGAGTTTCATCGTCAATGTGAAGGTCCAAGGGATGCAGTAAACCTGCAGTTGTGCATCGGAATCTAAAACTGGTTACACAGGATAGGCTCAAAACATAGACACTCAGAAAAGTCTTCTTGCACTTAAGTCGGCATTGTGCCATTTGTATTTAATTCCGATGCAATTTCCGTGTTTCATCGTCAATGTGAAGGTCCAAGGAATGCTGTAAACCTGCAGTTGTGCATCGGAATCTAAAACTAGTTACACAGGATAGGCTCAAAACATAGACACTCAGAAAAGTCAGTCTTCTTGTACTTAAGTCCTCATTGTGCCATTTTTAATTAATTCCGATGCAATTTCTGTGTTTCATCGTCAATGTGTAGGTCCAAGGGATGCAGTAGACCTGCAGTTGTGCATCGGAATCTAAAACTGGTTACGCAGGATAGGCTCAAAACATAGAAACTCAGAAAAGTCAGTCTTCTTGTGCTTAAGTCGGCATTGTGCCATTTGTATTTAATTCCGATGCAATTTCCGTGTTTCATCGTCAATGTGAAGGTCCAAGGGGTGCAGTAAACCTACAGTTGTGCATCGGAATCTAAAACTGGTTACACAAGATAGGCTCAAAGCATAGACATTCAGAAAAGTCAGTATTCTTGCACTTATGTCGGCATTGTGCCATTTGTATTTAATTCCGAAGGAATTTCCGTGTTTCGTCGTAATTCGGAAGGTCCAAGGGTGCAGTAAACATGCAGTTGTGCATCGGAATTTAAAACTGGTTACACAGGATAGGCTCAAAACTTAGAAACCCAGAAAAATCAGTCTTCTTGTACTTAAGTCGACATTGTGCCATTTATATTTAATTCCGATCCGATTTCCGTGTTTCATCGTCAATGTGAAGGTCCAAGGGATGCAGTAAACCTGCAGTTGTGCATCCGAATCTAAAACTGGTTTAACCGGATAATCTCAAAGCATAGACACTCAGAAAAGTCAGTCTTCTTGTACTTAAGCCGGCATTGTGCCGTTTGTATTTAATTCCGTTGCAATTTCCGTGTTTCATCGTCAATGTGAAGGTCCAAGGTGTGCAGTATACCTACAGTTCTGCATCGGAATCTAAAACGGGTTACACAGGATAGGCTCAAAACATAGACACTCAGAAAAGTCAGTCTTCTTGCACTTATGTCGGCATTGTGCCATTTGTATTTAATTCCGATGGAATTTCCGTGTTTCATCGTAATTCTGAAGGTCCAAGGGATGCAGTAAACCTTCAGTTGTGCATCGGAATTTAAAACTGGTTACACTGGATAGGCTCAGAACATAGACACTCAGAAAGGTCTTCTTGCACTTAAGTCGGCATTGTGCCATTTGTATTTAATTCCGATGCAATTTCCGTATTTCATCGTCAATGTGAAAGTCCAAGGGATGCAGTAAACCTGCAGTTGTGCATCGGAATGTAAAACTGGTAACACAGGATAGGCTCAAAACATAAACACTCAGAAAAGTCAGTCTTCTTGTACTTATGTCGGCATTGTGCGGTTTGTATTTAATTCCGATGCAATTTCCGTGTTTCATCGTCAATGTGAAGGTCCAAGGGATGCAGTAAACCTGCAGTTTTGCATCGGAATCTAAAATTGGTTTCACAGGATAGGCTCAAAGCATAGACACACAGAAAATCAGACCACTTGTACTTATGTCGTTATTGTGCCATTTGTATTTAATTCCTATGCAATTTCCGTGTATCATCGTCAATGTGAAGGTCCAAGGGATGCAGTAAACCTGCAGTTGTGCATCGGAATCTAAAACTGGTTACACAGGATAGGCTCAAAACATAGACACTCAGAAAAGTCTTCTTGCACTTAAGTCGGCATTGTGCCATTTGTATTTAATTCCGATGGTATTTCCGTGTTTCATCGTCAATGTGAAGGTCCAAGGGATACAGTAAACCTGCAGTTGTGCATCGGATCCAAAACTGGTTACACTGGATAGGTTCAAAACACAGACACTCAGAAAAGTCAGTCTTCTTGTACTTAAGTCGGCATTTTACCATTTGTATTTAATTCCGATGCAATTTCCGTGCTTCATCGTCAATGTGAAAGTGCAAGGAATGCAGTAAACCTGCAGTTGTGCATCGGAATCAAAAACTGGTTTCACAGGATAGGCTCAAAACACCCAGAAATGTCAGTCTTCTTGTACTTATGACGGCATTGTGCCATTTGTTTTTAATTCCGATGCAATGTCCGTGTTTCATCGTCAATGTGAAGGTCCAACTGATGCAGTAAACCTGCAGTTGTGCGTCGGAATCTAAAACAGGTTACACGGGATAGGCTCATTACACAGACACTCAGAAAAATCAGTCTTCTTGTACTTAAGTCGGCATTTGCCATTTATATTTAATTCCGATGCAATTTCCGTGTTTCATCGTCAATGTAAAGGTCCAAGGGATGCAGTAAACCTGCAGTTGTCCATCGGAATCTAAAACTGGTTACACAAGATAGGCTCAAAACATAGACACTCAGAAAAGTCAGTCTTCTTGCTCTTATGTCGGCATTGTGACATTTGTATTTAATTCCGATGGAATTTCCGTGTTTCATCGTAATTCTGAAGGTCCAAGGGATGCAGTAAACCTGCAGTTGTCCATCGGAATCTAAAACTGGTTACACAGGATAGGCTCAAAACATAGGAACCCAGAAAAGTCAGTCTTCTTGTACTTAAGTCGGCATTGTGTCATTTCCATTTAATTCCATAGCAATTTCCGTGTTTCATCGTCAATGTGATGGTCCAAAGGATGCAGTAAACCTGCAGTTGTGCGTCAGAATTTTATACTGGTTACACATGATAGGCTCAAAACATTGACACTCAGAAAAGTCAGTCATCTTGTACCTAAGCGGGCTTTGTGCCATTTGTATTTAATTCCGATGCAATTTCCGTGTTTCATTTTAAATGTGAAGGTCCAAGGGATGCAGTAAACCAGCAGTTGTGCATCGGAATCTAAAACTGGTTACACAGAATAGGCTCAAAACATAGACACTCAGAAAAGTCTTCTTGCACTTAAGTCGCCATTGTGACATTTGTATTTAATTCCGATGCAATTTCCGTGTTTCATCGTCAATGTGAAGGTCCAAGGGGTGCAGTATACCTACAGTTCTGCATCGGAATCTAAAACGGGTTACACAGGATAGGCTCATAACATAGACACTCAGAAAAGTCAGTCTTCCTGCACTTATGTCGGCATTGAGCCATTTGTATTTCATTCCGCTGGAATTTCCGTGTTTCATCGTAATTCTGAAGGTCCAAGGGATGCAGTAACCCTGCAGTTGTGCATCGGAATTTAAAACTGGTTATACTGGATAGGCTCAGAACATAGACACTCAGAAAAGTCTTCTTGCACTTAAGTCGGCATTGTGCCATTTGTATTTAATTCGGATGCTATTTCGGTCTTTCATCGTCAATGTGAAAGTCCAAGGGATGCAGTAAACCTGCAGTTGTGCATCGGAATCTAAAACTGGTAACACAGGATAGGCTCAAAACATAAACACTCAGAAAAGTCAGTCTTCTTGTACTTATGTCGGCATTGTGCCGTTTGTATTTAATTCCGATGCAATTTCCGTGCTTCATCGTCAATGTAAAAGTCCAAGGATTGCAGTAAACTTGCAGTTGTACATCGGAATCTAAAACTGGTTACACAGGATAGGCTCAAACATAGAAACTCAGAAAACTCAGTCTTCTTGTACTTAAGTCGGCATTGTGCCATTTGTATTTAATTCCGATGCAATTTCCGTGATTCATCGTCAATGTGAAGGTCCAAGGGTTTTGTAAACCTGCAGTTGTGCATCGGAATCCAAAACTGGTTACACTGGATAGGTTCAAAACACAGACACTCAGAAAAGTCAGTCTTCTTGTACTTAAGTCGGCATTGTACCATTTGTATTTAATTCCGATGCAATTTCCGTGCTTCATCGTCAATGTAAAAGTCCAAAGAATGCAGTAAACTTGCAGTTGTACATCGGAATCTAAAACTGGTTACACAGGATAGGCTCAAACATAGACAGAAAACTCAGTCTTCTTGTACTTAAGTCGGCCCTGTGCAATTTGTATTTAATTTCGATGCAATTTCCGTGTTTCATCGTCAATGTGAAGGTCCAAGGGATGCAGTAAACCTGCAGTTGTCCATCGGAATCTAAAATTTGTTACACAGGATAGGCTCATAACACAGACACTCAGAAAAGTCAATCTTCTTGTACTTAAGTCGGCTTTGTGGCATTTATATTTAATTCCGATGCAATTTCCGTGTTTCATCGTCAATGTAAAGGTCCAAGGGATGCAGTAAAACTGCAGTTGTGCATCGGAATCTAAAACTGGTAACACATGATAGGCTCAAAACATAGACACTCAGAAAAGTCGGTCTTCATGTACTTAAGTAGGAGTTGCGCCGTTTGTATTTAACTCCGATGCAATTTCCGAGTTTCATCATCAATGTGAAGGTCCAAGGGGTGCAGTATACCTACATTTCTGCATCAGAATCTAAAACTGGTTTCACAGGATAGGCTCAAAACATAGACATTCAGAAAAGTCAGTCTTCTTGCACTTATGTCGGCATTGTGCCATTTGTATTTAATTCCGATGGAATTTCCGTGTTTCATCGTAATTCTGAAGGTCCAAGGGATGCAGTAAACCTGCAGTTGTGCATCGGAATCTAAAACTGGATTCACAGGATAGGCTCAAAACATAGAAACCCAGAAAAGTCAGTCTTCTTGTACTTAAGTCGGCATTGTGTCATTTCTATTTAATTCCGATGCAATTTCCGTGTTTCATCGTCAATGTGAAGGTCCAACGGATGCAGTAAACCTGCAGTTGTGCATCGGAATCTAAAACTTGTTACACAGGATAGGCTCAAAACATAGACACTCAGAAAAGTCAGTCTACTTGTTCTTAAGTCGGCATTGTGCCATTTGTATTTAATTCCTATGCTATTTCCGTGCTTCATCGACAATGTGTTGGTCCAAGGGGTGCAGTATACCTACAGTTGTGCATCGGAATCTAAAACTGGTTGCACATGATAGGCTCAAAACATAGACACTCAGAAAAGTCAGTCTTCTTGTACTTAAGTCGGCATTGTGCCATTTATATTGAATTCCGTTGCAATTTCCGTGTTTCATCGTCAATGTAAAGGACCAAAGGACGCAGTAAACCTGCAGTTGTGCATCAGAATTTTAAACTGGTTACACATGATAGGCTCAAAAGATTGACACTCAGAAAAGTCAGTCATCTCGGACCTAAGTGGGCATTGTGCCATTTGTATTTAATTCCGATGCAATGTCCGTGTTTCATCGTCAATGTGAAGGTGCAGGGGATGCAGTAAACCAGCAGTTGTGCATCGGAATCTAAAACTGGTAACACAGGATAGGCTCAAAACATAGACACTCAGAAAAATCAGTCTTCTGGTACTTAAGTCGGCATTGTGCCGTTTGTATTTAATACCGATGCAATTTCCGTGTTTCATCGTCAATGTGAAGGTCCAAGGGATGCAGTAAACCTACAGTTTTGCATCGGAATCTAAAATTGGTTTCACAGGATAGGCTCAAAGCATAGACACTCAGAAAAGTCAATCTTCTTGTACTTATGTCGGCATTGTGCTACTTGTATTTAATTCCGATGCAATTTCCCTGTTTTATCGTCAATGTGAAGGTCCAAGGGATGCAGTAAACCTGCAGTTGTGCATCGGAATCTAAAACTGGTTACACAGGATAGGCTCAAAACATAGACACTCAGAAAAGTCTTCTTGCACTTAAGTCGGCATTGTGCCATTTGTATTTAATTCCGATGCAATTTCCGTGTTTCATCGTCAATGTGAAGGTCCAAGGGATGCAGTAAACCTGCAGTTGTGCATCGGAATCTAAAACTGGTTTCACAGGATAGGCTCAAAACATAGACACTCAGAAAAGTCAGTCTTCTTGTGCTTAAGTCCGCAATGTGCCATTTGTATTTAATTCCGATGCAATTTCCGTGTTTCATCGTCAATGTGAAGGTCCAAGAGATGCAGTAAACCTGCAGTTGTGCATCGGAATCTAAAACTGGTTACGCAGGATAGGCTCAAAACATAGACACTCAGAAAAGTCAGTCTTCTTGTACTTAAGTCGGCATTGTGCCATTTGTATTTAATTCCGATGCAATTTCCGTGTTTCATCGTCAATTTGAAGGTCCAAGGGGTGCAGTATACCTACAGTTGTGCATCGGAATCTAAAACTGGTTACACAACATAGGCTCAAACATAGACACTCAGAAAAGTCAATCTTCTTGCTCTTATGTCGGCATTGTGACATTTGTATTTAATTCCGATGGAATTTCCGTGTTTCATCGTAATTCTGAAGGTCCTAGGGATGCAGTAAACCTGCAGTTGTCCATCGGAATCTAAAACTGGTTACACAGGATAGGCTCAAAACATAGAAACCCAGAACAGTCAGTCTTCTTGTACTTAAGTCGGCATTGTGTCATTTCTATTTAATTCCGATGCAATTTCCGTGTTTCATCGTCAATGTAAAGGCCCAAAGGATGCAGTAAACATGCAGTTGTGCGTCAGAATTTTAAACTGGTTACACATGATAGGCTCAAAACATTGACACTTAGAAAAGTCAGTCATCTTGTACCTAAGTGGGCATTTTGCCATTTGTATTTAATTCCGATGCAATTTCCGTGTTTCATCGCCAATGTGAAGGCCCAAGGGATGCAGTAAACCTGCAGTTTTGCATCGGACTCTAAAATTGGTTTCACAGGATAGGGTCAAAATATAGACACTCAGAAAAGTCAATCTTCTTGGACTTAAGACGGCATTGTGCTACTTGTATTTAATTCCGATGCAATTTCCGAGTTCCATCGTCAATGTGAAGGTCCAAGGGATGCAGTAAACCTGCAGTTGTGCATCGGAATCTAAAACTGGTTACACAGGATAGGCTCAAAACATAGACACTCAGAAAAGTCTTCTTGCACTTAAGTCGGCATTGTGCCATTTCTATTTAATTCCGATGCAATTTCCGTGTTTCATCGTCAATGTGAAGGTCCAAGGGATGCAGTAAACCTGCAGTTGTGCATGGGAATCTAAAACTGGTTTCTCAGGATAGTCACAAAACATAGACACTCAGAAAAGTCAGTCTTCTTGTACTTAAGTCCGCATTGTGCCATTTTTATTTAATTCCGATGCAATTTCCGTGTTTCATCGTCAATGTGTAGGTCCAAGGGATGCAGTAGACCTGCAGTTGTGCATCGGAATCTAAAACTGGTTACGCAGGATAGGCTCAAAACATAGAAACTCAGAAATGTCAGTCTTCTTGTACTTAAGTCGGCATTGTGCCATTTGTATTTAATTCCGATGGAATTTCCGTGTTTCATCGTAATTCTGAAGGTCCAAGGGATGCAGTAAACCTGCAGTTTTGCATCGGAATCTAAAATTGGTTTCACAGGATAGGCTCAAAACATAGACACTCAGAAAATCAGACCTCTTGTACTTATGTCGTTATTGTGCCATTTGGATTTAATTCCGATGCAATTTCCGTGTATCATCGTCAATGTGAAGGTCCAAGGGATGCAGTAAACCTGCAGTTGTGCATCGGAATCTAAAACTGGTTACACAGGATAGGCTCAAAACATAGACACTCAGAAAAGTCTTTTTGCACTTAAGTCGACATTGTGGCATTTGTATTTAATTCCGATGCAATTTCCGTGTTTCATCGTCAATGTGAAGGTCCAAGGGATGCAGTAAACCTGCAGTTGTGCATCGGAATCCAAAACTGGTTACAATGGATAGGTTCAAAACACAGACACTCAGAAAAGTCAGTCTTCTGGTACTTAAGTCGGCATTGTGCAATTTGTATTTAATTCCGATGCAATTTCCGTGTTTCATCGTCAATGTGAAGGTCCAAGGGATGCAGTAAACCTGCAGTTATCCATCGGAATCTAAAATTTGTTACACAGGATAGGCTCATAACACAGACACTCAGAAAAGTCAATCTTCTTGTACTTAAGTCAGCATTGTGGCATTTATATTTAATTCCGATGCAATTTCCGTGTTTCATCGTCAATGTAAAGGTCCAAGAGATGCAGTAAACCTGCAGTTATACATCGGAATCTAAAACTGGTTACACAAGATAGGCTCAAAACATAGACACTCAGTAAAGTCAGTCTTCTTGCTCTTATGTCGGCATTGTGACATTTGTATTTAATTCCGATGGAATTTCCGTGTTTCATCGTAATTCTGAAGGTCCAAGGGATGCAGTAAACCTGCAGTTGTCCATCGGAATCTAAAACTGGTTACACAGGATAGGCTCAAAACATAGAAACCCAGAAAAGTCAGTCTTCATGTACTTAAGTCGGCATTGTGTCATTTCTAATTAATTCCGATGCAATTTCCGTGTTTCAACGTCAATGTGAAGGTCCAAAGGATGCAGTAAACCTGCAGTTGTGCGTCAGAATTTTAAACTGGTAACACATGATAGGCTCAAAACATTGACGCTCAGAAAAGTCAGTCATCTTGTACCTAAGTGGGCATTGTGCCATTTGTATTTAATTCCGATGCAATTTCCGTGTTTCATCGTCAATGTGAAGGTCCAAGGGCTGCAGTAAACCAGCAGTTGTGCATCGGAATCTAAAACTGGTTACACAGGATAGGCTCAAAACATAGACACTCAGAAAAGTCTTCTTGCACTTAAGTCGGCATTGTGCCATTTGTATTTAATTCCAATGCAATTTCCGTTTTTCATCGTCAATGTGAAGGTCCAAGGGATGCAGTATACCTACAGTTGTGCATCGGAATCTAAAACTGGTTACACAACATTGGCTCAAAACATAGACACTCAGAAAAGTCAGTCTTCTTGTACTTAAGTCCGCATTGTGCCATTTGTATTTAATTCCGATGCAATTTCCGTGTTTCATCGTCAATGTGAAGGTCCAAGGGATGCAGTAAACCTGCAGTTGTGCATCGGAATCTAAAACTGGTTACACAACATAGGCTCAAACATAGACACTCAGAAAAGTCAGTCTTCTTGCTCTTATGTCGGCATTGTGACATTTGTATTTAATTCCGATGGAATTTCCGTGTTTCATCGTAATTCTGAAGGTCCAAGGGATGCAGTAAACCTGCAGTTTTGCATCGGAATCTAAAATTGGTTTCACAGGATAGGCTCAAAACATAGACACTCAGAAAATCAGACCTCTTGTACTTATGTCGTTATTGTGCCATTTGGATTTAATTCCGATGCAATTTCCGTGTATCATCGTCAATGTGAAGGTCCAAGGGCTGCAGTAAACCAGCAGTTGTGCATCGGAATCTAAAACTGGTTACACAGGACAGGCTCAAAACATAGACACTCAGAAAAGTCTTCTTGCACTTAAGTCGGCATTGTGCCATTTGTATTTAATTCCGATGCAATTTCCGTTTTTCATCGTCAGTGTGAAGGTCCAAGGGATGCAGTAAACCTACAGTTTTGCATCGGAATCTAAAATTGGTTTCACAGGATAGGCTCAAAGCATAGACACTCAGAAAAGTCAATCTTCTTGTACTTATGTCGGCATTATGCTACTTGTATTTAATTCCGATGCAATTTCCCTGTTTCATCGTCAATGTGAAGGTCCAAGGGATGCAGTAAACCTGCAGTTGTGCATCGGAATCTAAAGCTGGTTACACAGGATAGGCTCAAAACATAGACACTCAGAAAAGTCTTCTTGCACTTAAGTCGGCATTGTGCCATTTGTATTTAATTCCGATGCAATTTCCGTGTTTCATCGTCAATGTGAAGGTCCAAGGGATGCAGTAAACCTGCAGTTGTGCATCGGAATCTAAAACTGGTTACGCAGGATAGGCTCAAAACATAGACACTCAGAAAAGTCAGTCTTCTTGTACTTAAGTCGGCATTGTGCCATTTGTATTTAATTCCGATGCAATTTCCGTGTTTCATCGTCAATTTGAAGGTCCATGGGGTGCAGTATACCTACAGTTGTGCATCGGAATCTAAAACTGGTTACACAACATAGGCTCAAACATAGACACTCAGAAAAGTCAGTCTTCTTGCTCTTATGTCGGCATTGTGACATTTGTATTTAATTCCGATGGAATTTCCGTGTTTCATCGTAATTCTGAAGGTCCTAGGGATGCAGTAAACCTGCAGTTGTCCATCGGAATCTAAAACTGGTTACACAGGATAGGCAAAAAACATAGAAACCCAGAAAAGTCAGTCTTCTTGTACTTAAGTCGGCATTGTGTCATTTCTGTTTAATTCCGATGCAATTTCCGTGTTTCATCGTCAATGTAAAGGCCCAAAGGATGCAGTAAACATGCAGTTGTGCGTCAGAATTTTAAACTGGTTACACATGATAGGCTCAAAACATTGACACTTAGAAAAGTCAGTCATCTTGTACCTAAGTGGGCATTGTGCCATTTGTATTTAATTCCGATGCAATTTCCGTGTTTCATCGCCAGTGTGAAGGTCCAAGGGATGCAGTAAACCTGCAGTTTTGCATCGGAATCTAAAATTGGTTTCACAGGATAGGGTCAAAGCATAGACACTCAGAAAAGTCAATCTTCTTGGACTTAAGTCGGCATTGTGCCATTTGTATTTAATTCCGATGCAATTTCCGAGTTTCATCGTCAATGTGAAGGGATGCAGTAAACCTGCAGTTGTGCATCGGAATCTAAAACTGGTTACACAGGATAGGCTCAAAACATAGACACTCAGAAAAGTCTTCTTGCACTTAAGTCGGCATTGTGCCATTTCTATTTAATTCCGATGCAATTTCCGTGTTTCATCGTCAATGTGAAGGTCCAAGGGATGCAGTAAACCTGCAGTTGTGCATGGGAATCTAAAACTGGTTTCTCAGGATAGTCACAAAACATAGACACTCAGAAAAGTCAGTCTTCTTGTACTTAAGTCGGCATTGTGCCATTTTTATGTAATTCCGATGCAATTTCCGAGTTTCATCGTCAATGTGAAGGTCCAAGGAATGCAGTAAACCTGCAGTTGTGCATCGGAATCTAAAACTGGTTACACAGGATAGGCTCAAAACATAGACCCACAGAAAAGTCAGTCTTCTTGTACTTAAGTCGGCATTGTGCCATTTGTATTTAATTCCGATGGAATTTCCGTGTTTCATCGTAATTCTGAAGGTCCAAGGGATGCAGTAAACCTGCAGTTTTGCATCGGAATCTAAAATTGGTTTCACAGGATAGGCTCAAAACATAGACACTCAGAAAATCAGACCTCTTGTACTTATGTCGTTATTGTGCCATTTGGATTTAATTCCGATGCAATTTCCGTGTATCATCGTCAATGTGAAGGTCCAAGGGATGCAGTAAACCTGCAGTTGTGCATCGGAATCTAAAACTGGTTACACAGGATAGGCTCAAAACATAGACACTCAGAAAAGTCTTTTTGCACTTAAGTCGACATTGTGGCATTTGTATTTAATTCCGATGCAATTTCCGTGTTTCATCGTCAATGTGAAGGTCCAAGGGATGCAGTAAACCTGCAGTTGTGCATCGGAATCCAAAACTGGTTACAATGGATAGGTTCAAAACACAGACACTCAGAAAAGTCAGTCTTCTGGTACTTAAGTCGGCATTGTGCAATTTGTATTTAATTCCGATGCAATTTCCGTGTTTCATCGTCAATGTGAAGGTCCAAGGGATGCAGTAAACCTGCAGTTATCCATCGGAATCTAAAATTTGTTACACAGGATAGGCTCATAACACAGACACTCAGAAAAGTCAATCTTCTTGTACTTAAGTCAGCATTGTGGCATTTATATTTAATTCCGATGCAATTTCCGTGTTTCATCGTCAATGTAAAGGTCCAAGAGATGCAGTAAACCTGCAGTTGTACATCGGAATCTAAAACTGGTTACACAAGATAGGCTCAAAACATAGACACTCAGTAAAGTCAGTCTTCTTGCTCTTATGTCGGCATTGTGACATTTGTATTTAATTCCGATGGAATTTCCGTGTTTCATCGTAATTCTGAAGGTCCAAGGGATGCAGTAAACCTGCAGTTGTCCATCGGAATCTAAAACTGGTTACACAGGATAGGCTCAAAACATAGGAACCCAGAAAAGTCAGTCTTCATGTACTTAAGTCGGCATTGTGTCATTTCTAATTAATTCCGATGCAATTTCCGTGTTTCAACGTCAATGTGAAGGTCCAAAGGATGCAGTAAACCTGCAGTTGTGCGTCAGAATTTTAAACTGGTTACACATGATAGGCTCAAAACATTGACGCTCAGAAAAGTCAGTCATCTTGTACCTAAGTGGGCATTGTGCCATTTGTATTTAATTCCGATGCAATTTCCGTGTTTCATCGTCAATGTGAAGGTCCAAGGGCTGCAGTAAACCAGCAGTTGTGCATCGGAATCTAAAACTGGTTACACAGGATAGGCTCAAAACATAGACACTCAGAAAAGTCTTCTTGCACTTAAGTCGGCATTGTGCCATTTGTATTTAATTCCAATGCAATTTCCGTTTTTCATCGTCAATGTGAAGGTCCAAGGGATGCAGTATACCTACAGTTGTGCATCGGAATCTAAAACTGGTTACACAACATTGGCTCAAAACATAGACACTCAGAAAAGTCAGTCTTCTTGTACTTAAGTCCGCATTGTGCCATTTGTATTTAATTCCGATGCAATTTCCGTGTTTCATCGTCAATGTGAAGGTCCAAGGGATGCAGTAAACCTGCAGTTGTGCATCGGAATCTAAAACTGGTTACACAACATAGGCTCAAACATAGACACTCAGAAAAGTCAGTCTTCTTGCTCTTATGTCGGCATTGTGACATTTGTATTTAATTCCGATGGAATTTCCGTGTTTCATCGTAATTCTGAAGGTCCAAGGGATGCAGTAAACCTGCAGTTTTGCATCGGAATCTAAAATTGGTTTCACAGGATAGGCTCAAAACATAGACACTCAGAAAATCAGACCTCTTGTACTTATGTCGTTATTGTGCCATTTGGATTTAATTCCGATGCAATTTCCGTGTATCATCGTCAATGTGAAGGTCCAAGGGCTGCAGTAAACCAGCAGTTGTGCATCGGAATCTAAAACTGGTTACACAGGATAGGCTCAAAACATAGACACTCAGAAAAGTCTTCTTGCACTTAAGTCGGCATTGTGCCATTTGTATTTAATTCCGATGCAATTTCCGTTTTTCATCGTCAATGTGAAGGTCCAAGGGATGCAGTAAACCTACAGTTTTGCATCGGAATCTAAAATTGGTTTCACAGGATAGGCTCAAAGCATAGACACTCAGAAAAGTCAATCTTCTTGTACTTATGTCGGCATTATGCTACTTGTATTTAATTCCGATGCAATTTCCCTGTTTCATCGTCAATGTGAAGGTCCAAGGGATGCAGTAAACCTGCAGTTGTGCATCGGAATCTAAAACTGGTTACACAGGATAGGCTCAAAACATAGACACTCAGAAAAGTCTTCTTGCACTTAAGTCGGCATTGTGCCATTTGTATTTAATTCCGATGCAATTTCCGTGTTTCATCGTCAATGTGAAGGTCCAAGGGATGCAGTAAACCTGCAGTTGTGCATCGGAATCTAAAACTGGTTTCACAGGATAGGCTCAAAACATAGACACTCAGAAAAGTCAGTCTTCTTGTACTTAAGTCCGCAATGTGCCATTTGTATTTAATTCCGATGCAATTTCCGTGTTTCATCGTCAATGTGAAGGTCCAAGAGATGCAGTAAACCTGCAGTTGTGCATCGGAATCTAAAACTGGTTACGCAGGATAGGCTCAAAACATAGACACTCAGAAAAGTCAGTCTTCTTGTACTTAAGTCGGCATTGTGCCATTTGTATTTAATTCCGATGCAATTTCCGTGTTTCATCGTCAATTTGAAGGTCCATGGGGTGCAGTATACCTACAGTTGTGCATCGGAATCTAAAACTGGTTACACAACATAGGCTCAAACATAGACACTCAGAAAAGTCAGTCTTCTTGCTCTTATGTCGGCATTGTGACATTTGTATTTAATTCCGATGGAATTTCCGTGTTTCATCGTAATTCTGAAGGTCCTAGGGATGCAGTAAACCTGCAGTTGTCCATCGGAATCTAAAACTGGTTACACAGGATAGGCAAAAAACATAGAAACCCAGAAAAGTCAGTCTTCTTGTACTTAAGTCGGCATTGTGTCATTTCTATTTAATTCCGATGCAATTTCCGTGTTTCATCGTCAATGTAAAGGCCCAAAGGATGCAGTAAACATGCAGTTGTGCGTCAGAATTTTAAACTGGTTACACATGATAGGCTCAAAACATTGACACTTAGAAAAGTCAGTCATCTTGTACCTAAGTGGGCATTGTGGCATTTGTATTTAATTCCGATGCAATTTCCGTGTTTCATCGCCAGTGTGAAGGTCCAAGGGATGCAGTAAACCTGCAGTTTTGCATCGGAATCTAAAATTGGTTTCACAGGATAGGGTCAAAGCATAGACACTCAGAAAAGTCAATCTTCTTGGACTTAAGTCGGCATTGTGCCATTTGTATTTAATTCCGATGCAAATTCCGAGTTTCATCGTCAATGTGAAGGGATGCAGTAAACCTGCAGTTGTGCATCGGAATCTAAAACTGGTTACACAGGATAGGCTCAAAACATAGACACTCAGAAAAGTCTTCTTGCACTTAAGTCGGCATTGTGCCATTTCTATTTAATTCCGATGCAATTTCCGTGTTTCATCGTCAATGTGAAGGTCCAAGGGATGCAGTAAACCTGCAGTTGTGCATGGGAATCTAAAACTGGTTTCTCAGGATAGTCACAAAACATAGACACTCAGAAAAGTCAGTCTTCTTGTACTTAAGTCGGCATTGTGCCATTTTTATGTAATTCCGATGCAATTTCCGAGTTTCATCGTCAATGTGAAGGTCCAAGGAATGCAGTAAACCTGCAGTTGTGCATCGGAATCTAAAACTGGTTACACAGGATAGGCTCAAAACATAGACCCACAGAAAAGTCAGTCTTCTTGTACTTAAGGCCGCATTGTGCCATTTTTATTTAATTCCGATGCAATTTCCGTGTGTCATCGTCAATGTGTAGGTCCAAGGGATGCAGTAGACCTGCAGTTGTGCATCGGAATCTAAAACTGGTTACGCAGGATAGGCTCAAAACATAGAAACTCAGAAATGTCAGTCTTCTTGTACTTAAGTCGGCATTGTGCCATTTGTATTTAATTCCGATGGAATTTCCGTGTTTCATCGTACTTCTGAAGGTCCAAGGGATGCAGTAAACCTGCAGTTTTGCATCGGAATCTAAAATTGGTTTCACAGGATAGGCTCAAAACATAGACACTCAGAAAATCAGACCTCTTGTACTTATGTCGTTATTGTGCCATTTGGATTTAATTCCGATGCAATTTCCGTGTATCATCGTCAATGTGAAGGTCCAAGGGATGCAGTAAACCTGCAGTTGTGCATCGGAATCTAAAACTGGTTACACAAGATAGGCTCAAAACATAGACACTCAGTAAAGTCAGTCTTCTTGCTCTTATGTCGGTATTGTGACATTTGTATTTAATTCCGATGGAATTTCCGTGTTTCATCGTAATTCTGAAGGTCCAAGGGATGCAGTAAACCTGCAGTTGTCCATCGGAATCTAAAACTGGTTACACAGGATAGGCTCAAAACATAGGAACCCAGAAAAGTCAGTCTTCTTGTACTTAAGTCGGCATTGTGTCATTTCTAATTAATTCCGATGCAATTTCCGTGTTTCAACGTCAATGTGAAGGTCCAAAGGATGCAGTAAACCTGCAGTTGTGCGTCAGAATTTTAAACTGGTTACACATGATAGGCTCAAAACATTGACGCTCAGAAAAGTCAGTCATCTTGTACCTAAGTGGGCATTGTGCCATTTGTATTTAATTCCGATGCAATTTCCGTGTTTCATCGTCAATGTGAAGGTCCAAGGGCTGCAGTAAACCAGCAGTTGTGCATCGGAATCTAAAACTGGTTACACAGGATAGGCTCAAAACATAGACACTCAGAAAAGTCTTCTTGCACTTAAGTCGGCATTGTGCCATTTGTATTTAATTCCGATGCAATTTCCGTTTTTCATCGTCAATGTGAAGGTCCAAGGGATGCAGTATACCTACAGTTGTGCATCGGAATCTAAAACTGGTTACACAACATTGGCTCAAAACATAGACACTCAGAAAAGTCAGTCTTCTTGATCTTATGTCGGCATTGTGACATTTGTATTTAATTCCTATGGAATTTCCGTGTTTCATCGTAATTCTGAAGGTCCTAGGGATGCAGTAAACCTGCAGTTGTCCATCGGAATCTAAAACTGGTTACACAGGATAGGCAAAAAACATAGAAACCCAGAAAAGTCAGTCTTCTTGTACTTAAGTCGGCATTGTGTCATTTCTATTTAATTCCGATGCAATTTCCGTGTTTCATCGTCAATGTAAAGGCCCAAAGGATGCAGTAAACATGCAGTTGTGCGTCAGAATTTTAAACTGGTTACACATGATAGGCTCAAAACATTGACACTTAGAAAAGTCAGTCATCTTGTACCTAAGTGGGCATTGTGCCATTTGTATTTAATTCCGATGCAATTTCCGTGTTTCATCGCCAGTGTGAAGGTCCAAGGGATGCAGTAAACCTGCAGTTTTGCATCGGAATCTAAAATTGGTTTCACAGGATAGGGTCAAAGCATAGACACTCAGAAAAGTCAATCTTCTTGGACTTAAGTCGGCATTGTGCCATTTGTATTTAATTCCGATGCAATTTCCGAGTTTCATCGTCAATGTGAAGGGATGCAGTAAACCTGCAGTTGTGCATCGGAATCTAAAACTGGTTACACAGGATAGGCTCTAAACATAGACACTCAGAAAAGTCTTCTTGCACTTAAGTCGGCATTGTGCCATTTCTATTTAATTCCGATGCAATTTCCGTGTTTCATCGTCAATGTGAAGGTCCAAGGGATGCAGTAAACCTGCAGTTGTGCATCGGAATCTAAAACTGGTTTCTCAGGATAGTCACAAAACATAGACACTCAGAAAAGTCAGTCTTCTTGTACTTAAGTCCGCATTGTGCCATTTTTATTTAATTCCGATGCAATTTCCGAGTTTCATCGTCAATATGAAGGTCCAAGGAATGCAGTAAACCTGCAGTTGTGCATCGGAATCTAAAACTGGTTACACAGGATAGGCTCAAAACATAGACACTCAGAAAAGTCAGTCTTCTTGTACTTAAGTCCGCATTGTGCCATTTTTATTTAATTCCGATGCAATTTCCGTGTTTCATCGTCAATGTGTAGGTCCAAGGGATGCAGTAGACCTGCAGTTGTGCATCGGAATCTAAAACTGGTTACGCAGGATAGGCTCAAAACATAGAAACTCAGAAATGTCAGTCTTCTTGTACTTAAGTCGGCATTGTGCCATTTGTATTTAATTCCGATGCAATTTCCGTGTTTCATCGTCAATGTGAAGGTCCAAGGGGTGCAGTAAACCTACAGTTGTGCATCGGAATCTAAAACTGGTTACACAAGATAGGCTCCAAACATAGACACTCAGAAAAGTCAGTCTTCTTGCACTTAAGTCGGCATTGTGCCATTTGTATTTAATTCCGAAGGAATTTCCGTGTTTCGTCGTAATTCGGAAGGTCCAAGGGTGCAGTAAACATGCAGTTGTGCATCGGAAATTAAAACTGGTTACACAGGATAGGCTCAAAACTTAGAAACCCAGAAAAGTCAGTCTTCTTGTACTTAAGTCGACATTGTGCCATTTATATTTAATTCCGATGCAATTTCCGTGTTTCATCGTCAATGTGAAAGTCCAAGGGATGTAGTAAACCTGCAGTTGTGCATCGGAATCTAAAACTGGTAACACAGGATAGGCTCAAAACATAAACACTCAGAAAAGTCAGTCTTCTTGTACTTATGTCGGCATTGTGCCGTTTGTATTTAATTCCGATGCAATTTCCGTGTTTCATCGTCAATGTGAAGGTCCAAGGGATGCAGTAAACCTGCAGTTTTGCATCGGAATCTAAAATTGGTTTCACAGGATAGTCTCAAAACATAGACACTCAGAAAATCAGACCTCTTGTACTTATGTCGTTATTGTGCCATTTGGATTTAATTCCGATGCAATTTCCGTGTTTCATCGTCAATGTGAAGGTCCAAGGGATGCAGTAAACCTGCAGTTGTGCATCGGAATCTAAAACTGGTTACACAGGATAGGCTCAAAACATAGACACTCAGAAAAGTCTTCTTGCACTTAAGTCGGCATTGTGCCATTTGTATTTAATTCCGATGCAATTTCCGTGTTTCATCGTCAATGTGAAGGTCCAAGAGATGCAGTAAACCTGCAGTTGTACATCGGAATCTAAAACTTGTTACACAGGATAGGCTCAAAACATAGACACTCAGAAAAGTCAGTCTACTTGTTCTTAAGTCGGCATTGTGCCATTTGTATTTAATTCCTATGCTATTTCCGTGCTTCATCGTCAATGTGTTGGACCAAGGGGTGCAGTATACCTACAGTTGTGCATCGGAATCTAAAACTGGTTGCACATGATAGGCTCAAAACATAGACACTCAGAAAAGTCAGTCTTCTTGTACTTAAGTCGGCATTGTGCCATTTATATTGAATTCCGATGCAATTTCCGTGTTTCATCGTCAATGTAAAGGACCAAAGGACGCAGTAAACCTGCAGTTGTGCATCAGAATTTTAAACTGGTTACACATGATAGGCTCAAAAGATTGACAGTCAGAAAAGTCAGTCATCTTGGACCTAAGTGGGCATTGTGCCATTTGTATTTAATTCCGATGCAATGTCCGTGTTTCATCGTCAATGTGAAGGTGCAGGGGATGCAGTAAACCAGCAGTTGTGCATCGGAATCTAAAACTGGTAACACAGGATAGGCTCAAAACATAGACACTCAGAAAAATCAGTCTTCTGGTACTTAAGTCGGCATTGTGCCGTTTGTATTTAATACCGACACAATTTCCGTGTTTCATCGTCAATGTGAAGGTCCAAGGGATGCAGTAAACCTGCAGTTTTGCATCGGAATCTAAAATTGGTTTCACAGGATAGGCTCAAAGCATAGACACTCAGAAAAGTTAATCTTCTTGTACTTATGTCGGCATTGTGCTACTTGTATTTAATTCCGATGCAATTTCCCTGTTTCATCGTCAATGTGAAGGTCCAAGGGATGCAGTAAACCTGCAGTTGTGCATCGGAATCTAAAACTGGTTACACAGGATAGGCTCAAAACATAGACACTCAGAAAAGTCTTCTTGCACTTAAGTCGGCTTTGTGCCATTTGTATTTAATTCCGATGCAATTTCCGTGTTTCATCGTCAATGTGAAGGTCCAAGGGATGCAGTAAACCTGCAGTTGTGCATCGGAATCTAAAACTGGTTTCACAGGATAGGCTCAAAACATAGACACTCAGAAAAGTCAGTCTTCTTGTACTTAAGTCCGCATTGTGCCATTTGTATTTAATTCCGATGCAATTTTCGTGTTTCATCGTCAATGTGAAGGTCCAAGGGATGCAGTAAACCTGCAGTTGTGCATCGGAATCTAAAACTGGTTACGCAGGATAGGCTCAAAACATAGACACTCAGAAAAGTCAGTCTTCTTGTACTTAAGTCGGCATTGTGCCATTTGTATTTAATTCCGATGCAATTTCCGTGTTTCATCGTCAATGTGAAAGTCCAAGGGGTGCAGTATACCTCCAGTTGTGCATCGGAATCTAAAACTGGTTACACAACATAGGCTCAAAACATAGACACTCAGAAAAGTCAGTCTTCTTGCTCTTATGTCGGCATTGTGACATTTGTATTTAATTCCGATGGAATTTCCGTGTTTCATCGTAATTCTGAAGGTCCTAGGGATGCAGTAAACCTGCAGTTGTGCATCGGAATCTAAAACTGGTTACACAGGATAGGCTCAAAACATAGAAACCCAGAAAAGTCAGTCCTCTTGTACTTAAATCGGCATTGTGTCATTTCTATTTAATTCCGATGCAATTTCCGTGTTTCATCGTCAATGTAAAGGCCCAAAGGATGCAGTAAACATGCAGTTGTGCGTCAGAATTTTAAACTGGTTACACATGATAGGCTCAAAACATTGACACTTAGAAAAGTCAGTCATCTTGTACCTAAGTGGGCATTGTGCCATTTGTATTTAATTCCGATGCAATTTCCGTGTTTCATCGCCAATGTGAAGGTCCAAGGGATACAGTAAACCTGCAGTTTTCCATCGGAATCTAAAATTGGTTTCACAGGATAGGGTCAAAACATAGACACTCAGAAAAGTCAATCTTCTTGGACTTAAGTCGGCATTGTGCCATTTGTATTTAATTCCGATGCAATTTCCGAGTTTCATCGTCAATGTGAAGGTCCAAGGGATGCAGTAAACCTGCAGTTGTGCATCGGAATCTAAAACTGGTTACACAGGATAGGCTCAAATCATAGACACTCAGAAAGGTCTTCTTGCACTTAAGTCGGCATTGTGCCATTTCTATTTAATTCCGATGCAATTTCCGTGTTTCATCGTCAATGTGAAGGTCCAAGGGATGCAGTAAACCTGCAGTTGTGCATCGGAATCTAAAACTGGTTTCTCAGGATAGTCACAAAACATAGACACTCAGAAAAGTCAGTCTTCTTGTACTTAAGACGGCATTGTGCCATTTGTATTTAATTCCGATGCAATTTCCGAGTTTCATCGTCAATGTGAAGGTCCAAGGAATGCAGTAAACCTGCAGTTGTGCATCGGAATCTAAAACTGGTTACACAGGATAGGCTCAAAACATAGACACTCAGAAAAGTCAGTCTTCTTGTACTTAAGTCCGCATTGTGCCATTTTTATTTTATTCCGATGCAATTTCCGTGTTTCATCGTCAATGTGTAGGTCCAAGGGATGCAGTAGAACTGCAGTTGTGCATCGGAATCTAAAACTGGTTACGCAGTATAGGCTCAAAACATAGAAACTCAGAAATGTCAGTCTTCTTGTACTTAAGTCGGCATTGTGCCATTTGTATTTAATTCCGATGCAATTTCCGTGTTTCATCGTCAATGTGAAGGTCCAAGGGATGCAGTAAACCTGCAGTTGTGCATCTGAATCTCAAACTGGTTTAACAGCATAATCTCAAAACATAGACACTCAGAAAAGTCAGTCTTCTTGTACTTAAGCCGGCATTGTGCCGTTTGTATTTAATTCCGATGCAATTTACGTGTTTCATCGTCAATGTGGAGGTCCAAGGGGTGCAGTATACCTACAGTTCTGCATCGGAATCTAAAACGGGTTACACAGGATAGGCTCAAAACATAGACACTCAGAAAAGTCAGTCTTCTTGCACTTATGTCGGCATTGTGCCATTTGTATTTAATTCCGATGGAATTTCCGTGTTTCATCGTAATTCTGAAGGTCCAAGGGATGCAGTAAACCTGCAGTTGTGCATCGGAATTTAAAACTGGTTACACTGGATAGGCTCAGAACATAGACACTCAGACAAATCTTCTTGCACTTAAGTCGGCATTGTGCCATTTGTATTTAATTCCGATGCAATTTCCATGTTTCTTCGTCAATGTGAAAGTCCAAGGGATGCAGTAAACCTGCAGTTGTGCATCGGAATCTAAAACTGGTAACACAGGATAGGCTCAAAACATAAACACTCAGAAAAGTCAGTCTTCTTGTACTTATGTCGGCATTGTGCCGTTTGTATTTAATTCCGATGCAATTTCCGTGTTTCATCGTCAATGTGAAGGTCCAAGGGATGCAGTAAACCTGCAGTTTTGCATCGGAATCTAAAATTGGTTTCACAGGATAGGCTCAAAACATAGACACTCAGAAAATCAGACCTCTTGTACTTATGTCGTTATTGTGCCATTTGGATTTAATTCCGATGCAATTTCCGTGTTTCATCGTCAATGTGAAGGTCCAAGGGATGCAGTAAACCTGCAGTTGTGCATCGGAATCTAAAACTGGTTACACAGGATAGGCTCAAAGCATAGACACTCAGAAAAGTCTTCTTGCACTTAAGTCGGCATTGTGCCATTTGTATTTAATTCCGATGCAATTTCCGTGTTTCATCGTCAATGTGAAGGTCCAAGGGATGCAGTAAACCTGCAGTTGTGCATCGGAATCCAAAACTGGTTACACTGGATAGGTTCAAAACACAGACACTCAGAAAAGTCAGTCTTCTTGCACTTAAGTTGGCATTTTACCATTTGTATTTAATTCCGATGCAATTTCCGTGCTTCATCGTCAATGTGAAAGTCCAAGGAATGCAGTAAACCTGCAGTTGTGCATCGGAATCAAAAACTGGTTTCACAGGATAGGCTCAAAACACTCAGAAATGTCAGTCTTCTTGTACTTATGACGGCATTGTGCCATTTGTTTTTAATTCCGATGCAATGTCCGTGTTTCATCGTCAATGTGAAGTTGCTACGGAAGCAGTAAACCTGCAGTTGTGCGTCGGAATCTAAAACTGGTTACACGGGATAGGCTCATTACACAGACACTCCGAAAAATCAGTCTTCTTGTACTTAAGTCGGCATTTGCCATATATATTTAATTCCGATGCAATTTCCGTGTTTCATCGTCAATGTAAAAGTCCAAGAGATGCATTAAACCTGCAGTTGTACATCGGAATCTAAAACTGGTTTCACAGGATAGGCTCAAACATAGACACTCAGAAAAGTCAGTCTTCTGGTACTTAAGTCGGCATTGTGCCACTTGTATTTAATTCCGATGCAATTTCCGTGTTTCATCGTCAATGTGAAGCTCCAAGGGATGCAGTAAACCAGCAGTTGTGCATCGGAATCGAAAACTGGTTTCACAGGATAGGCTCAAAACATAGACACTCAGAAAAGTCAGTCTTCTTGTACTTAAGTTCGCATTGTGCCATTTGTATTTAATTCCGATGCAATTTCCGTGTATCATCGTCAATGTGAAGGTCCAAGGGATGCAGTAAACCTGCAGTTGTGCATCGGAATCTAAAACTGGTTACACATGATAGGCTCAAAACATAGACACATAGAAAAGTCTTCTTGCACTTAAGTCGGCATTGTGACATTTGTATTTAATTCCGATGCAATTTCCGTGTTTCATCGTCAATGTGAAGGTCCAAGGGTTTTGTAAACCTGCAGTTGTGCATCGGAATCCAAAACTGGTTACACTGGATAGGTTCAAAACACAGACACTCAGAAAAGTCAGTCTTCTTGTACTTAAGTCGGCATTGTACCATTTGTATTTAATTCCGATGCAATTTCCGTGCTTCATCGTCAATGTAAAAGTCCAAGGAATGCAGTAAACCTGCAGTTGTACATCGGAATCTAAAACTGGTTACACAGGATAGGCTCAAAACATAGACATTCAGAAAAGTCTTCTTGCACTTAAGTCGGCATTGTGCCATTTGTATTTAATTCCGATGCAATTTCCGTGTTTCATCGTCAATGTGAAGGTCCAAGGGTTTTGTAAACCTGCAGTTGTGCATCGGAATCCAAAACTGGTTACACTGGATAGGTTCAAAACACAGACACTCAGAAAAGTCAGTCTTCTTGTACTTAAGTCGGCATTGTACCATTTGTATTTAATTCCGATGCAATTTCCGTGCTTCATCGTCAATGTAAAAGTCCAAGGAATGCAGTAAACCTGCAGTTGTACATCGGAATCTAAAACTGGTTACACATGATAGGCTCAAAACATTGACACTCAGAAAAGTCAGTCATCTTGTACCTAAGTGGGCATTGTGCCATTTGTATTTAATTCCGATGCAATTTCCGTGTTTCATCGTCAATGTGAAGGTCCAAGGGATGCAGTAAACCAGCAGTTGTGCATCGGTATCTAAAACTGGTTACACAGGATAGGCTCAAAACATAGACACTCAGAAAAGTCTTCTTGCACTTAAGTCGGCATTGTGACATTTGTATTTAATTCCGATGCAATTTCCGTGTTTCATCGTCAATGTGAAGGTCCAAGGGATGCAGTAAACCTGCAGTTGTGCATCGGAATCTAAAACTGGTTTCACAGGATGGGCTCAAAACATAGACACTCAGAAAGGTCAGTCTTCTTGTACTTAAGTTCGCATTGTGCTATTTGTATTTAATTCCGATGCAATTTCCGTGTATCATCGTCAATGTGAAGGTCCAAGGGGTGCAGTATACCTGCAGTTGTGCATCGGAATCTAAAACTGGTAACACAGGATAGGCTCAAAACATAAACACTCAGAAAAGTCAGTCTTCTTGTACTTATGTCGGCATTGTGCCGTTTGTATTTAATTCCGATGCAATTTCCGTGTTTCATCGTCAATGTGAAGGTCCAAGGGTTTTGTAAACCTGCAGTTGTGCATCGGAATCCAAAACTGGTTACACTGGATAGGTTCAAAACACAGACACTCAGAAAAGTCAGTCTTCTTGTACTTAAGTCGGCATTGTACCATTTGTATTTAATTCCGATGCAATTTCCGTGTTTCATCGTCAATGTGAAGGTCGAAGGGATGCAGTAAACCTGCAGTTGTCCATCGGAATCTAAAATTTGTTACACAGGATAGGCTCATAACACAGACACTCAGAAAAGTCAATCTTCTTGTACTTAAGTCGGCATTGTGGCATTTATATTTAATTCCGATGAAATTTCCGTGTTTCATCGTCAATGTAAAGGTCCAAGGGATGCAGTAAACATGCAGTTGTGCATCGGAATCTAAAACTGGTAACACATGATAGGCTCAAAACATAGACACTCAGAAAAGTCAGTCTTCTTGTACTTAAGTCGGAGTTGCGCCGTTTGTATTTAATTCCGATGCAATTTCCGAGTTTCATCGTCAATGTGAAGGTCCAAGGGGTGCAGTATACCTACATTTCTGCATCGGAATCTGAAACTGGTTACACAGGATAGGCTCAAAACATAGACACTCAGAAAAGTCAGTCTTCTTGCACTTATGTCGGCATTGTGCCATTTGTATTTAATTCCGATGGAATTTCCGTGTTTCATCGTAATTCTGAAGGTCCAAGGGATGCAGTAAACCTGCAGTTGTGAATCGGAATCTAAAACTGGATTCACAGGATAGGCTCAAAACATAGAAACCCAGAAAAGTCAGTCTTCTTGTACTTAAGTCGGCATTGTGTCATTTCTATTTAATTCCGATGCAATTTCCGTGTTTCATCGTCTATGTGAAGGTCCAAGGGGTGCAGTATACCTACAGTTGTGCATCGGAATCTAAAACTTGTTACACAAGATAGGTTCAAAACATAGACACTCAGAAAAGTCAGTCTTCTTGCTCTTATGTCGGCATTGTGACATGTGTATTTAATTCCGATGGAATTTCCGTGTTTCATCGTAATTCTGAAGGTCCAAGGGATGCAGTTAACCTGCAGTTGTCCATCGGAATCTAAAACTGGTTACACAGGATAGGCTCAAAACATAGGAACCCAGAAAACTCAGTCTTCTTGTACTTAAGTCGGCATTGTGTCATTTCTATTTAATTCCGATGCAATTTCCGTGTTTCATCGTCAATGTAAAGGTCCAAAGGATGCAGTAAACCTGCAGTTGTGCGTCAGAATTTTAAACTGGTTACACATGATAGGCTCAAAACATTGACACCCAGAAAAGTCAGTCATCTTGTACCTAAGTGGGCATTGTGCCATTTGTATTTAATTCCGATGCAATTTCCGTGTTTCATCGGATGCAGTAAACCTGCAGTTGTGCATCGGAATCTAAAACTGGTTACGCAGGATAGGCTCAAAACATAGACACTCAGAAAAATCCGTCTTCTTCTACTTAAGTCGGCATTGTGCCATTTGTATTTAATTCCGATGCAATTTCAGTGTTTCATCGTCAATGTGAAGGTCCAAGGGGTGCAGTATTCCTACGGTTGTGCATCGGAATCTAAAACTGGTTACACAAGATAGGCTCAAAACATAGACACTCAGAAAAGTCAGTCTTCTTGCTCTTATGTCGGCATTGTGCCATTTGTATTTAATTCCGATGCAATTTCCGTGTTTCATCGGATGCAGTAAACCTGCAGTTGTGCATCGGAATCTAAAACTGGTTACACAGGATAGGCTCAAAACATAGAAACCCAGAAAAGTCAGTCTTCTTGTACTTAAGTCGGCATTGTGTCATTTCTATTTAATTCCAATGCAATTTCCGTGTTTCATCGTCAATGTGAAGGTCCAACAGATGCAGAAAACCTGCAGTTGTCCATCGGACTCTAAAACTGGTTACACAGGATAGGCTCAAAGCATAGACACTCAGAAATGTCAGTCTTCTTGTACTTAAGTCGGCATTGTGCCATTTACATTGAATTCCGGTGCAATTTCCGTGTTTCATCGTCAATGTAAAGGTCCAAAGGATGCAGTAAAACTGCAGTTTTGCGTCAGAATTTTAAACTGGTTACACATGATAGGCTCAAAACATTGACACTCAGAAAAGTCAGTCATCTTGTACCTAAGTGGGCATTGTGCCATTTGTATTTAATTCCGATGCAATTTCCGTGTTTCATCGTCAATGTGAAGGTCCAAGGGATGCAGTAAACCTGCAGTTGTGCATCGGAATCCAAAACTGGTTACACTGGATAGGTTCAAAACACAGACACTCAGAAAAGTCAGTCTTCTTGCACTTAAGTCGGCATTTTACCATTTGTATTTAATTCCGATGCAATTTCCGTGCTTCATCGTCAATGTGAAAGTCCAAGGAATGCAGTAAACCTGCAGTTGTGCATCGGAATCAAAAACTGGTTTCACAGGATAGGCTCAAAACACTCAGAAATGTCAGTCTTCTTGTACTTATGACGGCATTGTGCCATTTGTTTTTAATTCCGATGCAATGTCCGTGTTTCATCGTCAATGTGAAGTTGCGACGGAAGCAGTAAACCTGCAGTTGTGCGTCGGAATCTAAAACTGGTTACACGGGATAGGCTCATTACACAGACACTCAGAAAAATCAGTCTTCTTGTACTTAAGTCGGCATTTGCCATATATATTTAATTCCGATGCAATTTCCGTGTTTCATCGTCAATGTAAAAGTCCAAGAGATGCAGTAAACCTGCAGTTGTACATCGGAATCTAAAACTGGTTTCACAGGATAGGCTCAAACATAGACACTCAGAAAAGTCAGTCTTCTGGTACTTAAGTCGGCATTGTGCAATTTGTATTTAATTCCGATGCAATTTCCGTGTTTCATCGTCAATGTGAAGGTCCAAGGGATGCAGTAAACCTGCAGTTATCCATCGGAATCTAAAATTTGTTACACAGGATAGGCTCATAACACAGACACTCAGAAAAGTCAATCTTCTTGTACTTAAGTCGGCATTGTGGCATTTATATTTAATTCCGATGCAATTTCCGTGTTTCATCGTCAATGTAAAGGTCCAAGAGATGCAGTAAACCTGCAGTTGTACATCGGAATCTAAAACTGGTTACACAAGATAGGCTCAAAACATAGACACTCAGAAAAGACAGTCTTCTTGCTCTTATGTCGGCATTGTGACATTTGTATTTAATTCCGATGGAATTTCTGTGTTTCATCGTAATTATGAAGGTCCAAGGGATGCAGCAAACCTGCAGTTGTCCATCGGAATCTAAAACTGGTTACACATGATAGGCTCAAAACATTGACACTCAGAAAAGTTAGTCATCTTGTACCTAAGCGGGCATTGTGCCACTTGTATTTAATTCCGATGCAATTTCCGTGTTTCATCGTCAATGTGAAGGTCCAAGGGATGCAGTAAACCAGCAGTTGTGCATCGGAATCGAAAACTGGTTACACAGGATAGGCTCAAAACATAGACACTCAGAAAAGTCTTCTTGCACTTAAGTCGGCATTGTGACATTTGTATTTAATTCCGATGCAATTTCCGTGTTTCATCGTCAATGTGAAGGTCCAAGGGATGCAGTAAACCTGCAGTTGGGCATCGGAATCTAAAACTGGTTTCACAGGATAGGCTCAAAACATAGACTCTCAGAAAAGTCAGTCTTCTTGTACTTAAGTTCGCATTGTGCCATTTGTATTTAATTCCGATGCAATTTCCGTGTATCATCGTCAATGTGAAGGTCCAAGGGATGCAGTAAACCTGCAGTTGTGCATCGGAATCTAAAACTGGTTACACAGGATAGGCTCAAAACATAGACACATAGAAAAGTCTTCTTGCACTTAAGTCGGCATTGTGCCATTTGTATTACTTCCCATGCAATTTCCGTGTTTCATCGTCAATGTGAAGGTCCAAGGGTTTTGTAAACCTGCAGTTGTGCATCGGAATCCAAAACTGGTTACACTGGATAGGTTCAAAACACAGACACTCAGAAAAGTCAGTCTTCTTGTACTTAAGTCGGCATTGTACCATTTGTATTTAATTCCGATGCAATTTCCGTGCTTCATCGTCAATGTAAAAGTCCAAGGAATGCAGTAAACCTGCAGTTGTACATCGGAATCTAAAACTGGTTACACAGGATAGGCTCAAAACATAGACATTCAGAAAAGTCTTCTTGCACTTAAGTCGGCATTGTGCCATTTGTATTTAATTCCGATGCAATTTCCGTGTTTCATCGTCAATGTGAAGGTCCAAGGGTTTTGTAAACCTGCAGTTGTGCATCGGAATCCAAAACTGGTTACACTGGATAGGTTCAAAACACAGACACTCAGAAAAGTCAGTCTTCTTGTACTTAAGTCGGCATTGTACCATTTGTATTTAATTCCGATGCAATTTCCGTGCTTCATCGTCAATGTAAAAGTCCAAGGAATGCAGTAAACCTGCAGTTGTACATCGGAATCTAAAACTGGTTACACATGATAGGCTCAAAACATTGACACTCAGAAAAGTCAGTCATCTTGTACCTAAGTGGGCATTGTGCCATTTGTATTTAATTCCGATGCAATTTCCGTGTTTCATCGTCAATGTGAAGGTCCAAGGGATGCAGTAAACCAGCAGTTGTGCATCGGTATCTAAAACTGGTTACACAGGATAGGCTCAAAACATAGACACTCAGAAAAGTCTTCTTGCACTTAAGTCGGCATTGTGACATTTGTATTTAATTCCGATGCAATTTCCGTGTTTCATCGTCAATGTGAAGGTCCAAGGGATGCAGTAAACCTGCAGTTGTGCATCGGAATCTAAAACTGGTTTCACAGGATAGGCTGAAAACATAGACACTCAGAAAGGTCAGTCTTCTTGTACTTAAGTTCGCATTGTGCTATTTGTATTTAATTCCGATGCAATTTCCGTGTATCATCGTCAGTGTGAAGGTCCAAGGGATGCAGTAAACCTGCAGTTGTGCATCGGAATCTAAAACTGGTAACACAGGATAGGCTCAAAACATAAACACTCAGAAAAGTCAGTCTTCTTGTACTTATGTCGGCATTGTGCCGTTTGTATTTAATTCCGATGCAATTTCCGTGTTTCATCGTCAATGTGAAGGTCCAAGGGTTTTGTAAACCTGCAGTTGTGCATCGGAATCCAAAACTGGTTACACTGGATAGGTTCAAAACACAGACACTCAGAAAAGTCAGTCTTCTTGTACTTAAGTCGGCATTGTACCATTTGTATTTAATTCCGATGCAATTTCCGTGCTTCATCGTCAATGTAAAAGTCCAAGGAATGCAGTAAACCTGCAGTTGTACATCGGAATCTATAACTGGTTACACAGGATAGGCTCAAACATAGACACTCAGAAAACTCAGTCTTCTTGTACTTAAGTCGGCATTGTGCAATTTGTATTTAATTCCGATGCAATTTCCGTGTTTCATCGTCAATGTGAAGGTCCAAGGGATGCAGTAAACCTGCAGTTGTCCATCGGAATCTAAAATTTGTTACACAGGATAGGCTCATAACACAGACACTCAGAAAAGTCAATCTTCTTGTACTTAAGTCGGCATTGTGGCATTTATATTTAATTCCGATGAAATTTCCGTGTTTCATCGTCAATGTAAAGGTCCAAGGGATGCAGTAAACATGCAGTTGTGCATCGGAATCTAAAACTGGTAACACATGATAGGCTCAAAACATAGACACTCAGAAAAGTCAGTCTTCTTGTACTTAAGTCGGAGTTGCGCCGTTTGTATTTAATTCCGATGCAATTTCCGAGTTTCATCGTCAATGTGAAGGTCCAAGGGGTGCAGTATACCTACATTTCTGCATCGGAATCTAAAACTGGTTACACAGGATAGGCTCAAAACATAGACACTCAGAAAAGTCAGTCTTCTTGCACTTATGTCGGCATTGTGCCATTTGTATTTAATTCCGATGGAATTTCCGTGTTTCATCGTAATTCTGAAGGTCCAAGGGATGCAGTAAACCTGCAGTTGTGCATCGGAATCTAAAACTGGATTCACAGGATAGGCTCAAAACATAGAAACCCAGAAAAGTCAGTCTTCTTATACTTAAGTCGGCATTGTGTCATTTCTATTTAATTCCGATGCAATTTCCGTGTTTCATCGTCTATGTGAAGGTCCAAGGGGTGCAGTATACCTACAGTTGTGCATCGGAATCTAAAACTTGTTACACAAGATAGGCTCAAAACATAGACACTCAGAAAAGTCAGTCTTCTTGCTGTTATGTCGGCATTGTGACATGTGTATTTAATTCCGATGGAATTTCCGTGTTTCATCGTAATTCTGAAGGTCCAAGGGATGCAGTTAACCTGCAGTTGTCCATCGGAATCTAAAACTGGTTACACAGGATAGGCTCAAAACATAGGAACCCAGAAAACTCAGTCTTCTTGTACTTAAGTCGGCATTGTGTCATTTCTATTTAATTCCGATGCAATTTCCGTGTTTCATCGTCAATGTAAAGGTCCAAAGGATGCAGTAAACCTGCAGTTGTGCGTCAGAATTTTAAACTGGTTACACATGATAGGCTCAAAACATTGACACCCAGAAAAGTCAGTCATCTTGTACCTAAGTGGGCATTGTGCCATTTGTATTTAATTCCGATGCAATTTCCGTGTTTCATCGGATGCAGTAAACCTGCAGTTGTGCATCGGAATCTAAAACTGGTTACGCAGGATAGGCTCAAAACATAGACACTCAGAAAAATCCGTCTTCTTCTACTTAAGTCGGCATTGTGCCATTTGTATTTAATTCCGATGCAATTTCAGTGTTTCATCGTCAATGTGAAGGTCCAAGGGGTGCAGTATTCCTACAGTTGTGCATCGGAATCTAAAACTGGTTACACAAGATAGGCTCAAAACATAGACACTCAGAAAAGTCAGTCTTCTTGCTCTTATGTCGGCATTGTGACATTTGTATTTAATTCCGATGGAATTTCCGTGTTTCATCGTAATTATGAAGGTCCAAGGGATGCAGTAAACCTGCAGTTGTCCATCGGAATCTAAAACTGGTTACACAGGATAGGCTCAAAACATAGAAACCCAGAAAAGTCAGTCTTCTTGTACTTAAGTCGGCATTGTGTCATTTCTATTTCATTCCGATGCAATTTCCGTGTTTCATCGTCAATGTGAAGGTCCAACAGATGCAGAAAACCTGCAGTTGTCCATCGGACTCTAAAACTGGTTACACAGGATAGGCTCAAAGCATAGACACTCAGAAATGTCAGTCTTCTTGTACTTAAGTCGGCATTGTGCCATTTATATTGAATTCCGATGCAATTTCCGTGTTTCATCGTCAATGTAAAGGTCCAAAGGATGCAGTAAAACTGCAGTTGTGCGTCAGAATTTTAAACTGGTTACACATGATAGGCTCAACACATTGACACTAAGAGAAGTTAGACATCTTGTACCTAAGTGGGCATTGTGCCATTTGTATTTAATTCCGATGCAATTTCAGTGTTTCATCGTCAATGTGAAGGTCCAAGGGACGCAGTAAACCTGCAGTTTTGCATCGGAATCTAAAATTGGTTTCACAGGATAGGCGCAAAACATAGACACTCAGAAAAGTCAATCTTCTTGGACTTAAGTCGGCATTGTGCCATTTGTATTTAATTCCGATGCAATTTCCGTGTTTCATCGTCAATGTGAAGGTCCAAGGGATGCAGTAAACCTGCAGTTGTGCATCGGAATCTAAAACTGGTTACACAGGATAGGCTCAAAACATAGACACTCAGAAAAGTCTTCTTGCACTTAAGTCGGCATTGTGCCATTTGTATTTAATTCCGATGCAATTTCCGTGTTTCATCGTCAATGTGAAGGTCCAAGGAATGCTGTAAACCTGCAGTTGTGCATCGGAATCTAAAACTGGTTTCGCAGGATAGGCTCAAAACATACACACTCAGAAAAGTCAGTCTTCTTGTACTTAAGTCGGCATTGTGCCATTTGTATTTAATTCGGATGCAATTTCCGTGTTTCTTCGTCAATGTGAAGGTCCAAGGGATGCAGTAAACCTGCAGTTGTGCATCGGAATCTAAAACTGGTTTCTCAGGATAGGCTCAAAACATAGACCCTCAGAAAAGTCAGTCCTCTTGTACTTAAGTCCGCATTGTGCCATTTTTATTTATTTCCGATGCAATTTCCGTGTTTCATCGTCAATGTGTAGGTCCAAGGGATGCAGTAAACCTGCAGTTGTGCATCGGAATCTAAAACTGGTTACGCAGGATAGGCTCAAAACATAGACACTCAGAAAAGTCAGTCATCTTGTACTTAAGTCGGCATTGTGCCATTTGTATTTAATTCCGATGCAATTTCCGTGTTTCATCGTCAATGTGAAGGTCCAAGGGGTGCAGTGAACCTGCAGTTGTGCAACGGAATCTAAAACTGGTTACACAAGATAGGCTCAAAGCATAGACATTCAGAAAAGTCAGTCTTCTTGCACTTATGTCGGCATTGTGCCATTTGTATTTAATTCCGAAGGAATTTCCGTGTTTCGTCGTAATTCGGAAGGTCCAAGGGTGCAGTAAACATGCCGTTGTGCATGGGAATTTAAAACTGGTTACACAGGATAGGCTCAAAACTTAGAAACCCAGAAAAGTCAGTCTTCTTGTACTTAAGTCGACATTGTGCCATTTATATTTAATTCCGATCCGATTTCCGTGTTTCATCGTCAATGTGAAGGTCCAAGGGATGCAGTAAACCTGCAGTTGTGCATCGGAATCTAAAACTGGTTTCACAGGATAGGCTCAAAACATTGACACTCAGAAGAGTCAGTCTTCTTGTACTTAAGTCGGCATTGTGCCATTTGTATTTAATTCCGATGGAATTTCCGTGTTTCATCGTCAATGTGAAGGTCGAAGGGATGCAGTAAACCTGCAGTTGTGCATCGGAATCTAAAACTGGTTTAACAGGATAATCTCAAAACATAGACACTCAGAAAAGTCAGTCTTCATGTACTTAAGCCGGCATTGTGCCGTTTGTATTTAATTGCGATGCAATTTCCGTGTTTCATCGTCAATGTGAAGGTCCAAGGGGTGCAGTATACCTACAGTTTTGCATCGGAATCTAAAACTGGTTTCACAGGATAGGCTCAAAACACAGACACTCAGAAAAGTCAGTTTTCTTGCACTTATGTCGGCATTGTGCCATTTGTATTTAATTCCGATGGAATTTCCGGGTTTCATCGTAATTCTGAAGGTCCAAGGGATGCAGTAAACCTGCAGTTGTGCATCGGAATTTAAAACTGGTTACACAGGATAGGCTCAGAACATAGACACTCAGAAAAGTCTTCTTGCACTTAAGCCGGCATTGTGCCATTTGTATTTTATTCCGATGCAATTTCCGTGATTCATCGCCAATGTGTAAGTCCAAGGGATGCAGTAAACCTGCAGTTGTGCATCGGAATCTAAAACTGGTAACACAGGATAGGCTCAAAACATAAACACTCAGAAAAGTCAGTCTTCTTGTACTTATGTCGGCATTGTGCCGTTTGTATTTAATTCCGATGCAATTTCCGTGTTTCATCGTCAATGTGAAGGTCCAAGGAATGCAGTAAACCTGCAGTTTTGCATCGGAATCTAAAATTGGTTTCACAGGATAGGCTCAAAACATAGACACTCACAAAAGTCAGTCCTCTTGTACTTATGTCGGCATTGTGCCATTTGTATTTAATTCCGATGCAATTTCCGTGTATCATCGTCAATGTTAAGGTCCAAGGGATGCAGTAAACCTGCAGTTGTGCATCGGAATCTAAAGCTGGTTACACAGGATAGGCTCAAAACATGGACACTCAGAAAAGTCTTCTTGCACTTAAGTCGGCATTGTGCCATTTGTATTTAATTCCGATGCAATTTCCGTGTTTCATCGTCAATGTGAATGTCCAAGGGATGCAGTAAACCTGCAGTTGTGCATCGGAATCTAAAATTGGTTTCACAGGATAGGCTCAAAGCATAGACACTCAGAAAAGTCAATCTTCTTGTACTTAAGTCGGCATTGTACCATTTGTATTTAATTCCGATGCAATTTCCGTGCTTCATCGTCAATATGAAAGTCCAAGGAATGCAGTAAACCTGCAGTTGTGCATCGGAATCAAAAACTGGTTTCACAGGATAGGCTCAAAACACTCAGAAATGTCAGTCTTCTTGTACTTATGACGGCATTGTGCCATTTGTTTTTAATTCCGATGCAATGTCCGTGTTTCATCGTCAATGTGAAGTTGCGACGGATGCAGTAATCCTGCAGTTGTGCATCGGAATTTAAAACTGGTTACACAGGATAGGCTCAAAACTTAGAAACCCAGAAAAGTCAGTCTTCTTGTACTTAAGTCGACATTGTGCCATTTATATTTAATTCCGATCCGATTTCCGTGTTTCATCGTCAATGTGAAGGTCCAAGGGATGCAGTAAACCTGCATTTGTGCATCGGAATCTAAAACTGGTTTCACAGGATAGGCTCAAAACATAGACCCTCAGAAGAGTCAGTCTTCTTGTACTTAGGCCGGCATTGTGCCGTTTGTATTTAATTCCGATGCAATTTCCGTGTTTCATCGTCAATGTGAAGGTCCAAGGGGTGCAGTATACCTACAGTTCTGCATCAGAATCTAAAACTGGTTTCACAGGATAGGCTCAAAACATAGACACTCAGAAAAGTCAGTCTTCTTGCACTTATGTCGGCATTGTGCCATTTGTATTTAATTCCGATGCAATTTCCGTGTTTCATCGTCAATGTGAAAGTCCAAGGGATGCAGTAAACCTGCAGTTGTGCATCGGAATCTAAAACTGGTAACACAGGATAGGCTCCAAACATAAACACTCAGAAAAGTCAGTCTTCTTGTACTTATGTCGGCATTGTGCCGTTTGTATTTAATTCCGATGCAATTTCCGTGTTTCATCGTCAATGTGAAGGTCCAAGGAATGCAGTAAACCTGCAGTTTTGCATCGGAATCTAAAATTGGTTTCACAGGATAGGCTCAAAACATAGACACTCAGAAAAGTCAGTCCTCTTGTACTTATGTCGGCATTGTGCCATTTGTATTTAATTCCGATGCAATTTCCGTGTTTCATCGTCAATGTGAAGGTCCAAGGGATGCAGTAAACCTGCTGTTGTGCATCGGAATCTAAAACTGGTTACACTGGATAGGTTCAAAACACAGACACTCAGAAAAGTCAGTCTTCTTGTACTTAAGTCGGCATAGTACCATTTGTATTTAATTCCGATGCAATTTCAGTGCTTCATCGTCAATATGAAAGTCCAAGGAATGCAGTAAACCTGCAGTTGTGCATCGGAATCAAAAACTGGTTTCACAGGATAGGCTCAAAACACTCAGAAATGTCAGTCTTCTTGTACTTATGACGGCATTGTGCCATTTGTTTTTAATTCGGATGCTATGTCCGTGTTTCATCGTCAATGTGAAGTTGCGACGGATGCAGTAAACCTGCAGTTGTGCGTCGGAATCTAAAACTGGTTACACGGGATAGGCTCATTACACAGACACTCAGAAAAATCAGTCTTCTTGTACTTAAGTCGGCATTTTGCCATTTATATTTAATTCCGATGCAATTTCCGTGTTTCATCGTCAATGAAAAGGTCCAAGAGATGCAGTAAACCTGCAGTTGTACATCGGAATCTAAACTGGTTACACAGGATAGGCTCAAACATAGACACTCAGAAAACTCAGTCTTCTTGTACTTAAGTCGGCATTGTGCAATTTGTATTTAATTCCGATGTAATTTCCGTGTTTCGTCGTCAATGTGTAGGTCCAAGGGACGCAGTAATCCTGCAGTTGTCCATCGGAATCTAAAATTTGTTACACAGGATAGGCTCATAACACAGACACTCAGAGAAGTCAATCTTCTTGTACTTAAGTCGGCATTGTGGCATTTATATTTAATTCCGATGCAATTTCCGTGTTTCATCGTCAATGTAAAGGTCCAAGGGATGCAGTAAACATGCAGTTGTGCCTTGGAATCTAAAACTGGTAACACATGATAGGCTCAAAACATAAACACTCAGAAAAGTCAGTCTTCTTGTACTTATGTCGGCATTGTGCCGTTTGTATTTAATTACGATGCAATTTCCGTGTTTCATCGTCAATGTGAAGGTCCAAGGGATGCAGTAAACCTGCAGTTTTGCATCGGAATTAAGATTGGTTTCACAGGATAGGCTCAAAACATAGACACTCGGAAAAGTCAGTCCTCTTGTACTTAAGTCCTCATTGTGCCATTTTTATTTAATTCCGATGCAATTTCCGTGTTTCATCGTCAATGTGTAGGTCCAAGGGATGCAGTAAACCTGCAGTTGTGCATCGGAATCTAAAACTGGTTACGCAGGATAGGCTCAAAACATAGACACTCAGAAAAGTGAGTCTTCTTGTACTTAAGTCGGCATTGTGCCATTTGTATTTAATTCCGATAGAATTTCCGTGTTTCATCGTCAATGTGAAGGTCGAAGGGATGCAGTAAACCTGCAGTTGTGCATCGGAATCTAAAACTGGTTTAACAGGATAATTTCAAAACATAGACACTCAGAAAAGTCAGTCTTCTTGTACTTAAGCCGGCATTGTGCCGTTTGTATTTAATTCCGATGCAATTTCCGTGTTTCATCGTCAATGTGAAGGTCCAAGGGGTGCAGTATACCTACAGTTCTGCATCGGAATCCAAAACTGGTTACACAGGATAGGCTCAAAACATAGACACTCAGAAAAGTCAGTCTTCTTGCACTTATGTCGGCATTGTGCCATTTGTATTTAATTCCGATGGAATTTCCGTGTTACATCGTAATTCTGAAGGTCCAAAGGATGCAGTAAACCTCCAGTTGTGCATCGGAATCTAAAACTGGTTTAACAGGATAACCTCAAAACATAGACACTCAGAAAAGTCAGTCTTCTTGTACTTAAGCCGGCATTGTGCCGTTTGTATTTAATTCCGATGCAATTTCCGCGTTTCATCGTCAATGTGAAGGTCCAAGGGGTGCAGTATACCTACAGTTCTGCATCGGAATCTAAAACTGGTTACACAGGATAAGCTCAAAACATAGAAACCCAGAAAAGTCAGTCTTCTTGTACTTAAGTCGGCATTGTGTCATTTCTATTTAATTCCGATGCAATTTCCGTGTTTCATCGTCAAAGTGAAGGTCCAACGGATGCAGTAAACCTGCAGTTGTCCATCGGAATCTAAAACTGGTTACACAGGATAGGCTCATAACACAGACACTCAGAAAAGTCAATCTTCTTGTACTTAAGTCGGCATTGTGGCATTTATATTTAATTCCGATGCAATTTCCGTGTTTCATCGTCAATGTAAAGGTCCAAGGGATGCAGTAAACATGCAGTTGTGCCTTGGAATCTAAAACTGGTAACATATGATAGGCTCTATACATAGACACTCAGAAAAGTCAGTCTTCTTGTACTTAAGTCGGAGTTGCGCCGTTTGTATGTAATTCCGATGCAATTTCCGTGTTTCATCGTCAATGTGAAGGTCCAAGGGGTGCAGTATACCTACAGTTGTGCATCGGAGTCTATAACTGGTTACACTAGATAGGCTCAAAACATAGACACTCAGAAAAGTCAGTCTTCTTGCTCTTATGTCGGCATTGTGACATTTGTATTTAATTCCGATGCAATTTCCGTGTTTCATCGTCAATGTAAAGGTCCAAAGGATGCAGTAAACCTGCAGTTGTGCGTCAGAATTTTAAACTGGTTACACATGATAGGCTCAAAACATTGACACTCAGAAAAGTCAGTCATCTTGTACCTAAGTGGGCATTGTGCCATTTGTATTTAATTCCGATGCAATTTCCGTGTTTCATCGTCAATGTGAAGGTCCAAGGGATGCAGTAAACCTGCAGTTGTGCATCGGAATCTAAAACTGGTTACACAGGATAGGCTCAAAACATAGACAGTCAGAAAAGTCTTCTTGCACTTAAGTCGGCATTGTGCCATTTGTATTTAATTCCGATGCAATTTCCGTGTTTCATCGTCAATGTGAATGTCCAAGAGGTGCAGTATACCTACAGTTGTGCATCGGAATCTAAAGCTGGTTACACAAGATAGGCTCAAAACATAGACACTCAGAAAAGTCAGTCTCCTTGCTCTTATGACGGCATTGTGACATTTGTATTTAATTCCGATGGAATTTCCGTGTTTCATCGTAATTATGAAGGTCCAAGGGATGCAGTAAACCTGCAGTTGTCCATCGGAATCTAAGACTGGTTACACAGGATAGGCTCAAAACATAGAAACCCAGAAAAGTCAGTCTTCTTGTACTTAAGTCGGCATTGTGTCATTTCTATTTAATTCCGATGCAATTTCCGTGTTTCATCGTCAATGTGAAGGTCCAACTAATGCACTAAACCTGCAGTTGTCCATCGGAATCTAAAACTGGTTACACAGGATAGGCTCAAAACATAGACACTCAGAAATGTCAGTCTTCTTGTACTTAAGTCGGCATTGTGCCATTTATATTGAATTCCGATGCAATTTCCGTGTTTCATCGTCAATGTAAAGGTCCAAAGGATGCAGTAAACCTGCAGTTGTGCGTCACAATTTTAAACTGGTTACACATGATAGGCTCAAAGCATTGACACTAAGAAAAGTCAGTCATCTTGTGCCTAAGTGAGCATTGTACCATTTGTATTTAATTCCGATGCAATTTCCGTGTTTCATCGTCAATGTGAAGGTCCAAGGGATGCAGCAAACCTGCAGTTGTGCATCGGAATCTAAAACTGGTTACACTGGATAGGTTCAAAACACAGACACACAGAAAAGTCAGTCTTCTTGTACTTAAGTCGGCATTGTACCATTTGTATTTAATTTCGATGCAATTTCCGTGTTTCATCGTCAATGTGAAAGTCCAAGGAATGCAGTAAACTTGCAGTTGTGCATCGGAATCAAAAACTGGTTTCACAGGATAGGCTCAAAACACTCAGAAATGTCAGTCTTCTTGTACTTATGACGGCATTGTGCCATTTGTTTTTAATTCCGATGCAATTTCAGTGTTTCATCGTCAATGTGAAGGTCCAAGGGGTGCAGTATACCTACAGTTCTCCATCGGAATCTAAAACTGGTTACACAGGATAGGCTCAAATCATAGACACTCAGAAAAGTGAGTCTTCTTGTACTTAAGTCGGCATTGTGCCGTTTGTATTTAATTCCGATGGAATTTCCGTGTTTCATCGTCAATGTGAAGGTCGAAGGGATGCAGTAAACCTGCAGTTGTGCATCGGAATCTAAAACTGGTTTAACAGGATAATCTCAAAACATAGACACTCAGAAAAGTCAGTCTTCTTGTACTTAAGCCGGCATTGTGCCGTTTGTATTTAATTCCGATGCAATTTCCGTGTTTCATCGTCAATGTGAAGGTCCAAGGGGTGCAGTATACCTACAGTTCTGCATCGGAATCTAAAACTGGTTACACAGGATAGGCTCAAAACATAGACACTAAGAAAAGTCAGTCTTCTTGCACTTATGTCGGCATTGTGCCATTTGTTTTTAATTCCGATGGAATTTCCGTGTTACATCGTAATTCTGAAGGTCCAAAGGATGCAGTAAACCTGCAGTTGTGCATCGGAATTTAAAACTGGATACACAGGATACACTCAAAACATAGATACTCAGAAAAGTCTTCTTGCACTTAAGTCGGCATTGTGCCATTTGTATTTAATTCCGATGCAATTTCCGTGTTTCATCGTCAATGTGAAGGTCCAAGGGGTGCAGTATACCTACAGTTGTGCATCGGAATCTAAAACTTGTTACACAAGATAGGCTCAAAACATAGACACTCAGAAAAGTCAGTCTTCTTGCTCTTATGTCGGCATTGTGACATTTGAATTAAATTCCGATGGAATTTCCGTGTTTCATCGTAAATCTGAAGGTCCAAGGGATGCAGTAAACCTGCAGTTGTCCATCGGAATCTAAAACTGGTTACACAGTATAGGCTCAAAACATAGAAACCCGGAAAAGTCAGTCTTCTTGTACTTAAGTCGGCATTGTGTCATTTCTATTTAATTCCGATGCAATTTCCGTGTTTCATCGTCAATGTGAAGGTCCAACGGATGCAGTCAACCTGCAGTTGTCCATCGGAATCTAAAACTGGTTACACAGGATAGGCTCAAAACATAGACACTCAGAAAAGTCAGTCTTCTTGTACTTAAGTCGGCATTGTGCCATTTATATTGAATTCCGATGCAATTTCCGTGTTTCATCGTCAATGTAAAGGTCCAAAGGATGCAGTAAACCTGCAGTTGTGCGTCAGAATTTTAAACTGGTTACACATGATAGGCTCAAAACATTGACACTCAGAAAAGTCAGTCATCTTGTACCTAAGTGGGCATTGTGCCATTTGTATTTAATTCCGATGCAATTTCCGTGTTTCATCGTCAATGTGAAGGTCCAAGGGATGCAGTAAACCAGCAGTTGTGCATCGGAATCCAAAACTGGTTACACAGGATAGGCTCAAAACATAGACACTCAAAAAAGTCTTCTTGCACTTAAGTCGGCATTGTGCCATTTGTATTTAATTCCGATGCAATTTCCGTGCTTCATCGTCAATGTGAAGGTCCAAGGGATGCAGTAAACCTGCAGTTGTGCATCGGAATCTAAAACTGGTTTCACAGGATAGGCTCAAAACATAGACACTCAGAAAAGTCAGTCTTCTTGTACTTAAGTCCGCATTGTGCCATTTGTATTTAATTCCGATGCAATTTCCGTGTTTCATCGGATGCAGGAAACCTGCAGTTGTGCATCGGAATCTAAAACTGGTTACGCAGGATAGGCTCAAATCATAGACACTCAGAAAAGTCCGTCTTCTTCTACTTAAGTCGGCATTGTGCCATTTGTATTTAATTCCGATGCAATTTCCGTGGTTCATCGTCAATGTGAAGGTATAAGGGGTGCAGTATACCTACAGTTGTGCATCGGAATCTAAAACTGGTTACACAAGATAGGCTCAAAACATAGACACTCAGAAAAGTCAGTCTTCTTGCTCTTATGTCGGCATTGTGACATTTGTATTTAATTCCGATGGAATTTCCGTGTTTCATCGTAATTCTGAAGGTCCAAGGGATGCAGTAAACCTGCAGTTGTCCATCGGAATCTAAAACTGGTTACACAGGATAGGCTCAAAACATAGGCACTCAGATAAGTCAGTCTTCTTGTACTTATGTCGGCATTGTGCCGTTTGTATTTAATTACGATGCAATTTCCGTGTTTCATCGTCAATGTGAAGGTCCAAGGGATGCAGTAAACCTGCAGTTTTGCATCGGAATCTAAAATTGATTTCACAGGATAGGCTCAAAACATAGACACTCAGAAATGTCAATCTTCTTGGACTTAAGTCGGCATTGTGCCATTTCTATTTAATTCCGATGCAATTTCCGTGTTTCATCGTCAATGTGAAGGTCCAACGGATGCAGTAAACCTGCAGTTGTCCATCGGAATCTAAAAATGGTTACACAGCATAGGCTCAAAACATACTCAGAAATGTCAGTCTCCTTGTACTTAAGTCGGCATTGTGCCATTTATATTGAATTCCGATGCAATTTGCGTGTTTCATCGTCAATGTAAAGGTCCAAAGGATGCAGTAAAGCTGCAGTTGTGCGTCAGAATTTTAAACTGGTTACACATGATAGGCTCAAAACATTGACACTCAGAAAAGTCAGTCTTCTTGTACTTATGTCGGCATTGTGCCGTTTGTATTTAATTACGATGCAATTTCCGTGTTTCATCGTCAATGTGAAGGTCCAAGGGATGCAGTAAACCTGCAGTTTTGCATCGGAATCTAAAATTGATTTCACAGGATAGGCTCAAAACATAGACACTCAGAAAAGTCAATCTTCTTGGACTTAAGTCGGCATTGTGCCATTTGTATTTAATTCCGATGCAATTTCCGTGTTTCATCGTCAATGTGAAGCTCCAAGGGATGCAGTAAACCTGCAGTTGTGCATCGGAAACTAAAACTGGTTTCTCAGGATAAGCTCAAAACATAGACACTCAGAAAAGTCAGTCTTCTTGTACTTAAGCCCGCATTGTGCCATTTGTATTTAATTCCGATGCAATTTCCGTGTTTCATCGTCAATGTGTAGGTCCAAGGGATGCAGTACACCTGCAGTTGTGCATCAGAATCTAAAACTGGTTACGCAGAATAGGCTCAAAACATAGACACTCAGAAAAGTCAGTCTTCTTGTACTTAAGTCGGCATTGTGCCATTTGTATTTAATTCCGATGCAATTTCCGTGTTTCATCGTCAATGTGAAGGTCCAAGGGGTGCAGTATACCTACAGTTGTGCATCGGAATCTAAAACTGGTTTCACAGGATAGGCTCAAAACATAGGCACTCAGATAAGTCAGTCTTCTTGTACTTAAGTCGGCATTGTGCCATTTGTATTTAATTCCGATGGAATTTCCGTGTTTCATCGTCAATGTGAAGGTCGAAGGGATGCAGTAAACCTGCAGTTGTGCATCGGAATCTAAAACTGGTTTCTCAGGATAGGCTCAAAACACAGACACTCAGAAAAGTCAGTCTTCTTGTACTTAAGTCCGCATTGTCCCATTTTTATTTAATTCCGACGCAATTTCCGTGTTTCATCGTCAATGTGTAGGTCCAAGGGATGGAGTAAACCTGCAGTTGTGCATCGGAATCTAAAACTGGTTACGCAGGATAGGCTCAAAACATAGACACTCAGAAAAGTGAGTCTTCTTGTACTAAAGTCGGCATTGTGCCATTTGTTTTTAATTCCGATGGAATTTCCGTGTTTCAACGTCAATGTGAAGGTCGAAGGGATGCAGTAAACCTGCAGTTGTGCATCGGAATCTAAAACTGGTTTAACAGGATAATCTCAAAACATAGACACTCAGAAAAGTCAGTCTTCTTGTACTTAAGCCGGCATTGTGCCGTTTGTATTTAATTCCGATGCAATTTCCGTGTTTCATCGTCAATGTGTAAGTCCAAGGGATGCAGTAAACCTGCAGTATTGCATCGGAATCTAAAATTGGTTTCACAGGATAGGCTCAAAACATAGACACTCAGAAAAGTCAGTCTTCTTGTACTTAAGACGGCATTGTGCCGTTTTTATTTAATTCCGATGCAATTTCCGTGTTTCATCGTCAATGTGAAGCTCCAAGGGATGCAGTAAACCTGCAGTTTTGCATCGGAAACTAAAATTGGTTTCACAGGATAGGCTCAAAACATAGACACTCACAAAAGTCAGTCTTCTTGTACTTAAGTCCGCATTGTGCCATTTGTATTTAATTCCGATGCAATTTCCGTGTATCATCGTCAATGTGAAGGTCCAAGGGGTGCAGTATACCTACAGTTCTGCATCGGAATCTAAAACTGGTTACACAGGATAGGCTCAAAACATAGACACTCAGAAAAGTCTTCTTGCACTTAAGTCGGCATTGTGCAATTTGTATTTAATTCCGATGCAATTTCCGTGTTTCATCGTCAATGTGAAGGTCCAAGGGATGCAGTAAACCTGTAGTTGTGCATCGGAATTTAAAACTGGTTACACTGGATAGGCTCAAAACATAGACACTCAGAAAAGTCTTCTTGCACTTAAGTCGGCATTGTGCAATTTGTATTTAATTCCGATGCAATTTCCGTGTTTCATCATCAATGTAAAGGTCCAAGGGATGCAGTAAGCATGCAGTTGTGCATCGGATTCTAAAACTGGTAACACATGATAGGCTCAAAACATAGACACTCAGAAAAGTCAGTCTTCTTGTACTTAAGTCGGAGTTGCGCCGTTTGTATTTAATTCCGATGCAATTTCCGTGTTTCATCGTCAATGTGAAGGTCCAAGGGGTGCAGTATACCTACATTTCTGCATCGGAATCTAAAACTGGTTACACAGGATAGGCTCAAAACATAGACCCTCAGAAAAGTCAGTCTTCTTGCACTTATTTCGGCATTGTGCCATTTGTATTTAATTCCGATGGAATTTCCGTGTTTCATCGTAATTCTGAAGGTCCAAGGGATGCAGTAAACCTGCAGTTGTGCATGGGAATCTAAAACTGGTTTCACAGGATAGGCTCAAAACATAGAAACCCAGAAAAGTCAGTCTTCTTGTACTTAAGTCGGCATTGTGTCATTTCTATTTAATTCCGATGCAATTTCCGTGTTTCATCGTCAATGTGAAGGTCCAAGGGGTGCTGTATACCTACAGTTGTGCATCGGAATCTAAAACTGGTTACACGAGATAGGCTCAAAACATAGACACTCAGAAAAGTCAGTCTTCTTGCTCTTATGTCGGCATTGTGACATTTGTATTTAATTCCGATGGAATTTCCGTGTTTCATCGTAATTCTGAAGGTCCAAGAGATGCAGTAAACCTGCAGTTGTCCATCGGAATCTAAAACTGGTTACACAGGATAGGCTCAAAACATAGAAACCCAGAAAAGTCAGTCTTCTTGTACTTAAGTCGGCATTGTGTCATTTCTATTTAATTCCGATGCAATTTCCGTGTTTCATCGTCAATGTGAAGGTCCAACGGATGCAGTAAACCTGCAGTTATCCATCGGAATCTAAAACTGGTTACACAGGATAGGCTCAAAACATAGACACTCAGAAAAGTCAGTCTTCTTGTACTTATGTCGGCATTGTGCCATTTATATTGAATTCCAATGCAATTTCCGTGTTTCATCGTCAATGTAAAGGTCCAAAGGATGCAGTAAACCTGCAGTTGTGCGTCAGAATTTTAAACTGGTTACACATTATAGGCTCAAAACATTGACACTCAGAAAAGTCAGTCATCTTGTACCTAAGTGGGCATTGTGCCATTTGTATTTAATTCCGATGCAATTTCCGTGTTTCATCGTCAATGTGAAGGTCCAAGGGATGCAGTAAACCTGCAGTTGTGCATCGGAATCTAAAACTGGTTACACAGGATAGGCTCAAAACATAGACACTCAGAAAAGTCTTCTTGCACTTAAGTCGCATTGTGCCATTTGTATTTAATTCCGATGCAATTTCCGTGTTTCATCGTCAATGTGAAGGTCCAAGGGATGCAGTAAACCTGCAGTTGTGCATCGGAATCTAAAACTGGTTTCACAGGATAGGCTCAAAACATAGACACTCAGAAAAGTCAGTCTTCTTGTACTTAAGTCCGCATTGTGCCATTTGTATTTAATTCCGATGCAATTTCCGTGTTTCATCGGATGCAGTAAACCTGCAGTTGTGCATCGGAATCTAAAACTGGTTACACAGGATAGGCTCAAAACATAGACACTCAGAAAAGTCCGTCTTCTTCTACTTAAGTCGGCATTGTGCCATTTGTATTTAATTCCGATGCAATTTCCGTGTTTCATCGTCAATGTGAAGGTCCAAGGGGTGCAGTATACCTACAGTTGTGCATCGGAATCTAAAACTGGTTACACAAGATAGGCTCAAAACATAGACACTCAGAAAAGTCAGTCTTCTTGCTCTTATGTCGGCATTGTGACATTTGTATTTAATTCCGATGGAATTTCCGTGTTTCATTGTAATTCTGAAGGTCCAAGGGATGCAGTAAACCTGCAGTTGTCCATCGGAATCTAAAACTGGTTACACAGGATAGGCTCAAAACATAGAAACCCAGAAAAGTCAGTCTTCTTGTACTTAAGTCGGCATTGTGTCATTTCTATTTAATTCCGATGCAATTTCCGTGTTTCATCGTCAATGTGAAGGTCCAACGGATGCAGTAAACCTGCGGTTGTGCATCGGAATCTAAAACTGGTTACACAGGATAGGCTCAAAACATAGACACTCAGAAATGTCAGTCTTCTTGTACTTAAGTCGGCATTGTGCCATTTATATTGAATTCCGATGCAATTTCCGTGTTTCATCGTCAATGTAAAGGTCCAAAGGATGCAGTAAACCTGCAGTTGTGCGTCAGAATTTTAAACTGGTTACAAATGATAGGCTCAAAACATTGACACTCAGAAAAGTCAGTCATCTTGTACCTAAGTTGGCATTGTGCCATTTGTATTTAATTCCGATGCAATTTCCGTGTTTCATCGTCAATGTGAAGGTCCACGGGATGACGTAAACCTGCAGTTTTGCATCGGAATCTAAAATTGGTATCACAGGATGGGCTCAAAACAAAGACACTCAGAAAAGTCAATCTTCTTGGACTTAAGTCGGCATTGTGCCATTTGTATTTAATTCCGATGCAATTTCCGTGTTTCATCGTCAATGTGTAAGTCCAAGGGATGCAGTAAACCTGCAGTATTGCATCGGAATCTAAAATTGGTTTCACAGGATAGGCTCAAAACATAGACACTCAGAAAAGTCAGTCTTCTTGTACTTAAGACGGCATTGTGCCGTTTTTATTTAATTCCGATGCAATTTCCGTGTTTCATCGTCAATGTGAAGCTCCAAGGGATGCAGTAAACCTGCAGTTTTGCATCGGAATGTAAAACTGGGTACACAGGATAGGCTCAAAACATAGACACTCAGAAAAGTCAGTCTTCTTGTACTTAAGTCCGCATTGTGCCATTTGTATTTAATTCCGATGCAATTTCCGTGTATCATCGTCAATGTGAAGGTCCAAGGGGTGCAGTATACCTACAGTTCTGCATCGGAATCTAAAACTGGTTACACAGGATAGGCTCAAAACATAGACACTCAGAAAAGTCTTCTTGCACTTAAGTCGGCATTGTGCAATTTGTATTTAATTCCGATGCAATTTCCGTGTTTCATCGTCAATGTGAAGGTCCAAGGGATGCAGTAAACCTGTAGTTGTGCATCTGAATTTAAAAGTGGTTACACTGGATAGGCTCAAAACATAGACACTCAGAAAAGTCTTCTTGCACTTAAGTCGGCATTGTGCAATTTGTATTTAATTCCGATGCAATTTCCGTGTTTCATCATCAATGTAAAGGTCCAAGGGATGCAGTAAGCATGCAGTTGTGCATCGGATTCTAAAACTGGTAACACATGATAGGCTCAAAACATAGACACTCAGAAAAGTCAGTCTTCTTGTACTTAAGTCGGAGTTGCGCCGTTTGTATTTAATTCCGATGCAATTTCCGTGTTTCATCGTCAATGTGAAGGTCCAAGGGGTGCAGTATACCTACATTTCTGCATCGGAATCTAAAACTGGTTACACAGGATAGGCTCAAAACATAGACCCTCAGAAAAGTCAGTCTTCTTGCACTTATTTCGGCATTGTGCCATTTGTATTTAATTCCGATGGAATTTCCGTGTTTCATCGTAATTCTGAAGGTCCAAGGGATGCAGTAAACCTGCAGTTGTGCATGGGAATCTAAAACTGGTTTCACAGGATAGGCTCAAAGCATAGAAACCCAGAAAAGTCAGTCTTCTTGTACTTAAGTCGGCATTGTGTCATTTCTATTTAATTCCGATGCAATTTCCGTGTTTCATCGTCAATGTTAAGGTCCAAGGGGTGCTGTATACCTACAGTTGTGCATCGGAATCTAAAACTGGTTACACGAGATAGGCTCAAAACATAGACACTCAGAAAAGTCAGTCTTCTTGCTCTTATGTCGGCATTGTGACATTTGTATTTAATTCCGATGGAATTTCCGTGTTTCATCGTAATTCTGAAGGTCCAAGAGATGCAGTAAACCTGCAGTTGTCCATCGGAATCTAAAACTGGTAACACAGGATAGGCTCAAAACATAGAAACCCAGAAAAGTCAGTCTTCTTGTACTTAAGTCGGCATTGTGTCATTTCTATTTAATTCCGATGCAATTTCCGTGTTTCATCGTCAATGTGAAGGTCCAACGGATGCAGTAAACCTGCAGTTATCCATCGGAATCTAAAACTGGTTACACAGGATAGGCTCAAAACATAGACACTCAGAAAAGTCAGTCTTCTTGTACTTATGTCGGCATTGTGCCATTTATATTGAATTCCAATGCAATTTCCGTGTTTCATCGTCAATGTAAAGGTCCAAAGGATGCAGTAAACCTGCAGTTGTGCGTCAGAATTTTAAACTGGTTACACATTATAGGCTCAAAACATTGACACTCAGAAAAGTCAGTCATCTTGTACCTAAGTGGGCATTGTGCCATTTGTATTTAATTCCGATGCAATTTCCGTGTTTCATCGTCAATGTGAAGGTCCAAGGGATGCAGTAAACCTGCAGTTGTGCATCGGAATCTAAAACTGGTTACACAGGATAGGCTCAAAACATAGACACTCAGAAAAGTCTTCTTGCACTTAAGTCGGATTGTGCCATATCTATTTAATTCCGATGCAATTTCCGTGTTTCATCGTCAATGTGAAGGTCCAAGGGATGCAGTAAACCTGCAGTTGTGCATCGGAATCTAAAACTGGTTTCACAGGATAGGCTCAAAACATAGACACTCAGAAAAGTCAGTCTTCTTGTACTTAAGTCCGCATTGTGCCATTTGTATTTAATTCCGATGCAATTTCCGTGTTTCATCGGATGCAGTAAACCTGCAGTTGTGCATCGGAATCTAAAACTGGTTACACAGGATAGGCTCAAAACATAGACACTCAGAAAAGTCCGTCTTCTTCTACTTAAGTCGGCATTGTGCCATTTGTATTTAATTCCGATGCAATTTCCGTGTTTCATCGTCAATGTGAAGGTCCAAGGGGTGCAGTATACCTACAGTTGTGCATCGGAATCTAAAACTGGTTACACAAGATAGGCTCAAAACATAGACACTCAGAAAAGTCAGTCTTCTTGCTCTTATGTCGGCATTGTGACATTTGTATTTAATTCCGATGGAATTTCCGTGTTTCATTGTAATTCTGAAGGTCCAAGGGATGCAGTAAACCTGCAGTTGTCTATCGGAATCCAAAACTGGTTACACAGGATAGGCTCAAAACATAGAAACCCAGAAAAGTCAGTCTTCTTGTACTTAAGTCGGCATTGTGTCATTTCTATTTAATTCCGATGCAATTTCCGTGTTTCATCGTCAATGTGAAGGTCCAACGGATGCAGTAAACCTGCGGTTGTGCATCGGAATCTAAAACTGGTTACACAGGATAGGCTCAAAACATAGACACTCAGAAATGTCAGTCTTCTTGTACTTAAGTCGGCATTGTGCCATTTATATTGAATTCCGATGCAATTTCCGTGTTTCATCGTCAATGTAAAGGTCCAAAGGATGCAGTAAACCTGCAGTTGTGCGTCAGAATTTTAAACTGGTTACAAATGATAGGCTCAAAACATTGACACTCAGAAAAGTCAGTCATCTTGTACCTAAGTTGGCATTGTGCCATTTGTATTTAATTCCGATGCAATTTCCGTGTTTCATCGTCAATGTGAAGGTCCACGGGATGACGTAAACCTGCAGTTTTGCATCGGAATCTAAAATTGGTATCACAGGATGGGCTCAAAACAAAGACACTCAGAAAAGTCAATCTTCTTGGACTTAAGTCGGCATTGTGCCATTTGTATTTAATTCCGATGCAATTTCCGTGTTTCATCGTCAATGTGAAGGTCCAAGGTATGCAGTAAACCTGCAGTTGTGCATCGAAATCTAAAACTGGTTTCTCAGGATTAGCTCAAAACATAGACACTCAGAAAAGTCAGTCTTCTTGTACTTAAGTCGGCATTGTGCCATTTGTATTTAATTCCGATGCAATTTCCGTGTTTCATCGTCAATGTGAAGGTCCAAGGGGTCCAGTATACCTACAGTCGTGCATCGGAATCTAAAACTGGTTTCACAGGATAGGCTCAAAACATAGACAATCAGAAAAGTCAGTCTTCTTGTACTTAAGTAGGCATTGTGCCATTTGTATTTAATTCCGATGGAATTTCCGTGTTTCATCGTCAATGTGAAGGTCGAAGGGATGCAGTAAACCTGCAGTTGTGCATCGGAATCTAAAACTGGTTTCTCAGGATAGGCTCAAAGCATAGACACTCAGAAAAGTCAGTCTTCTTGTACTTAAGTCCGCATTGTGCCATTTTTATTTAATTCCGATGCAATTTCCGTGTTTCATCGTCAATGTGTAGGTCCAAGGGATGCAGTAAACCTGCAGTTGTGCATCGGAATCTAAAACTGGTTACGCAGGATAGGCTCAAAACATAGACACTCAGAAAAGTGAGTCTTCTTGTACTTAAGTAGGCATTGTGCCATTTGTATTTAATTCCGATGGAATTTCCGAGTTTCATCGTCAATGTGACGGTTGAAGGGATGCAGTAAACCTGCAGTTGTGCATCGGAATCTAAAACTGGTTTAACAGAATAATCTCAAAACATGGACACTCAGAAAAGTCAGTCTTCTTGTACTTAAGTCGGCATTGTGCCATTTGTATTTAATTCCGATGCAATTTCCGTGTTTCATCGTCAATGTGAAGGTCCAAGGGGTGCAGTATACCTACAGTTCTGCATCGGAATCTAAAACTGGTTACACAGGATAGGCTCAAAACATAGACACTCAGAAAAGTCTTCTTGCACTTAAGTCGGCATTGTGCAATTTGTATTTAATTCCGATGCAATTTCCGTGTTTCATCGTCAATGTGAAGGTCCAATGGATGCAGTAAACCTGCAGTTGTGCATCGGAATTTAAAAGTGGTTACACTGGATAGGCTCAAAACATAGACACTCAGAAAAGTCAGTCTTCTTGTACTTAAGTCGGAGATGCGCCGTTTGTATTTAATTCCGATGCAATTTCCGTGTTTCATCGTCAATGTGAAGGTCCAAGGGGTACAGTATACCTACATTTCTGCATCGGAATCTAAAACTGGTTACACAGGATAGGCTTAAAACATAGACACTCAGAAAAGTCAGTCTTCTTGCACTTATTTCGGCATTGTGCCATTTGTATTTAATTCCGATGGAATTTCCGTGTTTCATCGTAACTCTGAAGGTCCAAGGGATGCAGTAAACCTGCAGTTGTGCATGGGAATCTAAAACTGGTTTCACAGGATAGGCTCAAAACATAGAAACCCAGAAAAGTCAGTCTTCTTGTACTTAAGTCGGCATTGTGTCATTTCTATTCAATTCCGATGCAATTTCCGTGTTTCATCGTCAATGTGAAGGTCCAAGGGGTGCTGTATACCTACAGTTGTGCATCGGAATCTAAAACTGGTTACACGAGATTGGCTCAAAACATAGACACTCAGAAAAGTCAGTCTTCTTGCTCTTATGTCGGCATTGTGACATTTGTATTTAATTCCGATGGAATTTCCGTGTTTCATCGTAATTCTGAAGGTCCAAGAGATGCAGTAAACCTGCAGTTGTCCATCGCAATCTAAAACTGGTTACACAGGATAGGTTCAAAACATAGAAACCCAGAAAAGTCAGTCTTCTTGTACTTAAGTCGGCATTGTGTCATTTCTATTTAATTCCGATGCAATTTCCGTGTTTCATCGTCAATGTGAAGGTCCAACGGATGCAGTAAACCTGCAGTTGTCCATCGGAATCTAAAACTGGTTACACAGGATAGGCTCAAAACATAGACACTCAGAAAAGTCAGTCTTCTTGTACTTATGTCGGCATTGTGCCATTTATATTGAATTCCAATGCAATTTCCGTGTTTCATCGTCAATGTAAAGGTCTAAAGGATGCAGTAAACCTGCAGTTGTGCGTCAGAATTTTAAACTGGTTACACATGATAGGCTCAAAACATTGACACTCAGAAAAGTCAGTCATCTTGTACCTAAGTTGGCATTGTGCCATTTGTATTTAATTCCGATGCAATTTCCGTGTTTCATCGTCAATGTGAAGGTCCAAGGGATGCAGTAAACCTGCAGTTGTGCATCGGAATCTAAAACTGGTTACACAGGATAGGCTCAAAACATAGACACTCAGAAAAGTCTTCTTGCACTTAAGTCGGCATTGTGCCATTTGTATTTAATTCCGATGCAATTTCCGTGTTTCATCGTCAATGTGAAGGTCCAAGGGATGCAGTAAACCTGCAGTTGTGCATCGGAATCTAAAACTGGTTTCACAGGATAGGCTCATAACATAGACACTCAGAAAAGTCAGTCTTCTTGTACTTAAGTCCGCATTGTGCCATTTGTAATTAATTCCAATGCAATTTCCGTGTTTCATCGGATGCAGTAAACCTGCAGTTGTGCATCGGAATCTAAAACTGGTTACGCAGGATAGGCTCAAAACATAGACACTCAGAAAAGTCCGTCTTCTTCTACTTAAGTCGGCATTGTGCCATTTGTATTTAATTCCTATGCAATTTCCGTGTTTCATCGTCAATGTGAAGGTCCAAGGGATGCAGTATACCTACAGTTGTGCATCGGAATCTAAAACTGGTTACAAAAGATAGGCTCAAAACATAGACACTCAGAAAAGTCAGTCTTCTTGCTCTTATGTCGGCATTGTGACATTTGTATTTAATTCCGATGGAATTTCCGTGTTTCATCGTAATTCTGAAGGTCCAAGGGATGCAGTAAACCTGCAGTTGTCCATCGGAATCTAAAACTGGTTACACAGGATAGGCTCAAAACATAGAAACCCAGAAAAGTCAGTCTTCTTGTACTTAAGTCGGCATTGTGTCATTTCTATTTAATTCCGATGCAATTTCCGTGTTACATCGTCAATGTGAAGGTCCAACGGATGCAGTAAACCTGCAGTTGTGCATCGGAATCTAAAACTGGTTACACAGGATAGGCTCAAAACATAGACACTCAGAAATGTCAGTCTTCTTGTACTTAAGTCGGCATTGTGCCATTTATATTGAATTCCGATGCAATTTCCGTGTTTCATCGTCAATGTAAAGGTCCAAAGGATGCAGTAAACCTGCAGTTGTGCGTCAGAATTTTAAACTGGTTACACATGATAGGCTCAAAACATTGACACTCAGAAAAGTCAGTCATCTTATACCTAAGTTGGCATTGTGCCATTTGTATTTTATTCCGATGCAATTTCCGTGTTTCATCGTCAATGTGAAGGTCCACGGGATGCAGTAAACCTGCAGTTTTGCATCGGAATCTAAAATTGGTTTCACAGGATGGGCTCAAAACATAGACACTCAGAAAAGCCAATCTTCTTGGACTTAAGTCGGCATTGTGCCATTTGTATTTAATTCCGATGCAATTTCCGTGTTTCATCGTCATTGTGAAGGTCCAAGGGATGCAGTAAACCTTCAGTTGTGCATCGGAATCTAAAACTGGTTTCTCAGGATAAGCTCAAAACATAGACACTCAGAAAAGTCAGTCTTCTTGTACTTAAGTCGGCATTGTGCCATTTGTATTTAATTCCGATGCAATTTCCGTGTTTCATCGTCAATGTGAAGGTCCAAGGGGTGCAGTATACCTACAGTTGTGCATCGGAATCTAAAACTGGTTTCACAGGATAGGCTCAAAACATAGACACTCAGAAAAGTCAGTCTTCTTATACTTAAGTCGGCATTGTGCCATTTGTATTTAATTCCGATGGAATTTCCGTGTTTCATCGTCAATGTGAAGGTCGAAGAGATGCAGTAAACCTGCAGTTGTGCATCGGAATCTAAAACTGGTTTCTCAGGATAGGCTCAAAGCATAGACACTCAGAAAAGTCAGTCTTCTTGTACTTAAGTCCGCATTGTGCCATTTTTATTTAATTCCGATGCAATTTCCGTGTTTCATCGTCAATGTGTAGGTCCAAGGGATGCAGTAAACCTGCAGTTGTGCATCGGAATCTAAAACTGGTTACGCAGGATAGGCTCAAAACATAGACACTCAGAAAAGTGAGTCTTCTTGTACTTAAGTCGGCATTGTGCCATTTGTATTTAATTCCGATGGAATTTCCGTGTTTCATCGTCAATGTGACGGTTGAAGGGATGCAGTAAACCTGCAGTTGTGCATCGGAATCTAAAACTGGTTTAACAGGATAATTTCAAAACATAGACACTCAGAAGAGTCTTCTTGCACTTAAGTCGGCATTGTGCCATTTGTATTTAATTCCGATGCTATTTCCGTGCTTCATCGTCAATGTGATAGGCCAAGGAGTGCAGTATACCTACAGTTGTGCATCGGAATCTAAAACTGGTTGCACATGATAGGCTCAAAACATAGACACTCAGAAAAGTCAGTCTTCTTGTACTTAAGTCGGCATTGTGCCATTTCTATTGAATTCCGATGCAATTTCCGTGTTTCATCGTCAATGTAAAGGTCCAAAGGATGCAGTAAACCTATAGTTGTGCATCAGAATTTTAAACAGGTTACACATGATAGGCTCAAAACATTGACACTCAGAAAAGTCAGTCATCTTGTACCTAAGTGGGCATTGTGCCATTTGTATTTAATTCCGATGCAATGTCCGTGTTTCATCGTCAATAAGAAGGTGCAGGGGATGCAGTAAACCTGCAGTTGTGCATCGGAATCTAAAACTGGTAACACAGGATAGGCTCAAAACATAGACACTCAGAAAAGTCAGTCTTCTTGTACTTATGTCGGCATTGTGCCGTTTGTATTTAATGCCGATGCAATTTCCGTGCTTCATCGTCAATGTGAAGGTCCAAGGGATGCAGTAAACCTGCAGTTTTGCATCGGAATCTAAAATTGGTTTCACAGGATAGGCTCAAACATAGACACTCAGAAACGTCAGGCTTCTTGTACTTAAGTCGGCATTGTGCCATTTGTATTTAATTCCGATGCAATTTCCGTGTATCATCGTCAATGTGAAGGTCCAAGGGATGCAGTAAACCTGCAGTTGTGCATCGGAATCTAAAACTGGTTACACAGGATAGGCTCAAAGCATAGACACTCAGAAAAGTCTTCTTGCACTTAAGTCGCCATTGTGATATTTGTGTTTAATTCCGATGCAAATTCCGTGTTTCATCGTCAATGTGAAGGTCCAAGGGATGCAGTAAACCTGCAGTTGTGCATCGGAATCCAAAACTGGTTACACAGGATAGGCTCAAAACATAGAAACCCAGAAAAGTCAGTCTTCTTGTACCTAAGTCGGCATTGTGTCAATTCTATTTCATTCCGATGCAATTTCCGTGTTTCATCGTCAATGTGAAGGTCCAACGGATGCAGTAAACCTGCAGTTGTGCATCGGAATCTAAAACTGGTTTCACAGGATAGGCTCAAAACATAGACACTCAGAAAAGTCAGTCTTCTTGTACTTAAGTCCGCATTGTGCCATTTGTATTTAATTCCGATGCAATTTCCGTGTTTCATCGGATGCAGTAAACCTGCAGTTGTGCATCGGAATCTAAAACTGGTTATACAGGATAGGCTCAAAACATAGACACTCAGAAAAGTCCGTCTTCTTCTACTTAAGTCGGCATTGTGCCATTTGTATTTAATTCCGATGCAATTTCCGTGTTTCATCGTCAATGTGAAGGTCCAAGGGGTGCAGTATACCTACAGTTGTGCATCGGAATCTAAAACTGGTTACACAAGATAGGCTCAAAACATAGATACTCAGAAAAGTCAGTCTTCTTGCTCTTATGTCGGCATTGTGACACTTGTATTTAATTCCGATGGAATTTCCGTGTTTCATCGTTATTCTGAAGGTCCAAGGGATGCAGTAAACCTGCAGTTGTCCATCGGAATCTAAAACTGGTTACACAGGATAGGCTCAAAACATAGAAACCCAGAAAAGTCAGTCTTCTTGTACTTAAGTCGGCATTGTGTCATTTCTATTTAATTCCGATGCAATTTCCGTGTTTCATCGTCAATGTGAAGGTCCAACGGATACAGTAAACCTGCAGTTGTGCATCGGAATCTAAAACTGGTTACACAGGATAGGCTCAAAACATAGACACTCAGAAATGTCAGTCTTCTTGTACTTAAGTCGGCATTGTGCCATTTATATTGAATTCCGATGCAATTTCCGTGTTTCATCGTCAATGTAAAGGTCCAAAGGATGCAGTAAACCTGCAGTTGTGCGTCAGAATTTTAAACTGGTTACACATGATAGGCTCAAAACATTGACACTCAGAAAAGTCAGTCATCTTGTACCTAAGTTGGCATTGTGCCATTTGTATTTAATTCCGATGCAATTTCCGTGTTTCATCGTCAATGTGAAGGTCCACGGGATGCAGTAAACCCTCAGTTTTGCATCGGAATCTAAAATTGGTATCACAGGATGGGCTCAAAACAAAGACACTCAGAAAAGTCAATCTTCTTGGACTTAAGTCGGCATTGTGCCATTTGTATTTAATTCCGATGCAATTTCCGTGTTTCATCGTCAATGTGAAGGTCCAAGGGATGCAGTAAACCTGCAGTTGTGCATCGGAATCTAAAACTGGTTTCTCAGGATTAGCTCAAAACATAGACACTCAGAAAAGTCAGTCTTCTTGTACTTAAGTCGGCATTGTGCCATTTGTATTTAATTCCGATGCAATTTCCGTGTTTCATCGTCAATGTGAAGGTCCAAGGGGTCCAGTATACCTACAGTCGTGCATCGGAATCTAAAACTGGTTTCACAGGATAGGCTCAAATTATAGACACTCAGAAAAGTCAGTCTTCTTGTACTTAAGTAGGCATTATGCCATTTGTATTTAATTCCGATGGAATTTCCGTGTTTCATCGTCAATGTGAAGGTCGAAGGGATGCAGTAAACCTGCAGTTGCTCATCGGAATCTAAAACTGGTTTCTCAGGATAGGCTCAAAGCATAGACACTCAGAAAAGTCAGTCTTCTTGTACATAAGTCCGCATTGTGCCATTTTTATTTAATTCCGATGCAATTTCCGTGTTTCATCGTCAATGTGTAGGTCCAAGGGATGCAGTAAACCTGCAGTTGTGCATCGGAATCTAAAACTGGTTACGCAGGATAGGCTCAAAACATAGACACTCAGAAAAGTGAGTCTTCTTGTACTTAAGTAGGCATTGCGCCATTTGTATTTAATTCCGATGGAATTTCCGTGTTTCATCGTCAATGTGACGGTTGAAGGGATGCAGTAAACCTGCAGTTGTGCATCGGAATCTAAAACTGGTTTAACAGGATAATCTCAAAACATAGACACTCAGAAAAGTCAGTCTTCTTGTACTTAAGCCGGCATTGTGCCGTTTGTATTTAATTCCGATGCATTTTCCGTGTTCCATCGTCAATGTGAAGGTCCAAGGGGTGCAGTATACCAGCAGTTCTGCATCGGAATCTAAAACTGGTTACACACGATAGGCTCAAAACATAGACACTCAGAAAAGTCAGTCTTCTTGTACTTAAGACGGCATTGTGCCGTTTTTATTTAATTCCGCTGCAATTTCCGTGTTTCATCGTCAATGTGAAGCTCCAAGGGATGCAGTAAACCTGCAGTTTTGCATCGGAAACTAAAATTGGTTTCACAGGATAGGCTCAAAACATAGACACTCACAAAAGTCAGTCTTCTTGTACTTAAGTCCGCATTGTGCCATTTGTATTTAATTCCGATGCAATTTCCGTGTATCATCGTCAATGTGAAGGTCCAAGGGGTGCAGTATACCTACAGTTCTGCATCGGAATCTAATACTGGTTACACAGGATAGGCTCAAAACATAGACACTCAGAGAAGTCATTTGCACTTAAGTCGGCATTGTGCAATTTGTATTTAATTCCGATGCAATTTCCGTGTTTCATCGTCAATGTGAAGATCCAATGGATGCAGTAAACCTGCAGTTGTGCATCGGAATTTAAAAGTGGTTACACTGGATAGGCTCAAAAGATAGACACTCAGAAAAGTCTTCTTGCACTTAAGTCGGCATTGTGCAATTTGTATTTAATTCCGATGCAATTTCCGTGTTTCATCGTCAATGTAAAGGTCCAAGGGATGCAGTAAACTTGCAGTTGTGCATCGGAATCTAAAACTGGTAACACATGATAGGCTCAAAACATAGACACTCAGAAAAGTCAGTCTTCTTGTACTTAAGTCGGAGTTGCGCCGTTTGTATTTAATTCCGATGCAATTTCCGTGTTTCATCGTCAATGTGAAGGTCCAAGGGGTGCAGTATACCTACATTTCTGCATCGGAATCTAAAACTGGTTACACAGGATAGGCTCAAAACATAGACACTCAGAAAAGTCAGTCTTCTTGCACTTATTTCGGCATTGTGCCATTTGTATTTAATTCCGATGGAATTTCCGTGTTTCATCGTAACTCTGAAGGTCCAAGGGATGCAGTAAACCTGCAGTTGTGCATGGGAATCTAAAACTGGTTTCACAGGATAGGCTCAAAACATAGAAACCCAGAAAAGTCAGTCTTCTTGTACTTAAGTCGGCATTGTGTCATTTCTATTTAATTCCGATGCAATTTCCATGTTTCATCGTCAATGTGAATGTCCAAGGGGTGCTGTATACCTACAGTTGTGCATCGGAATCTAAAACTGGTTACACAGGATAGGCTCAAAACATAGACACTCAGAAAAGTCAGTCTTCTTGTACTTATGTCGGCATTGTGCCATTTATATTGAATTCCAATGCAATTTCCGTGTTTCATCGTCAATGTAAAGGTCTAAAGGATGCAGTAAACCTGCAGTTGTGCGTCAGAATTTTAAACTGGTTACACATGATAGGCTCAAAACATTGACACTCAGAAAAGTCAGTCATCTTGTACCTAAGTTGGCATTGTGCCATTTGTATTTAATTCCGATGCAATTTCCGTGTTTCATCGTCAATGTGAAGGTCCAAGGGATGCAGTAAACCTGCAGTTGTGCATCGGAATCTAAAACTGGTTACACAGGATAGGCTCAAAACATAGACACTCAGAAAAGTCTTCTTGCACTTAAGTCGGCATTGTGCCATTTGTATTTAATTCCGATGCAATTTCCGTGTTTCATCGTCAATGTGAAGGTCCAAGGGATGCAGTAAACCTGCAGTTGTGCATCGGAATCTAAAACTGGTTTCACAGGATAGGCTCAAAACATAGACACTCAGAAAAGTCAGTCTTCTTGTACTTAAGTCGGCATTGTGCCATTTGTATTTAATTCCGATGCAATTTCCGTGTTTCATCGGATGCAGTAAACCTGCAGTTGTGCATCGGAATCCAAAATTGGTTACGCAGGATGGGCTCAAAACATAGACACTCAGAAAAGTCCGTCCTCTTCTACTTAAGTCGGCATTGTGCCATTTGTATTTAATTCCTATGCAATTTCCGTGTTTCATCGTCAATGTGAAGGTCCAAGGGATGCAGTATACCTACAGTTGTGCATCGGAATCTAAAACTGGTTACACAAGATAGGCTCAAAACATAGACACTCAGAAAAGTCAGTCTTCTTGCTCTTATGTCGGCATTGTGACATTTGTATTTAATTCCGATGGAATTTCCGTGTTTCATCGTAATTCTGAAGGTCCAAGGGATGCAGTAAACCTGCAGTTGTCCATCGGAATCTAAAACTGGTTACACAGGATAGGCTCAAAACATAGAAACCCAGAAAAGTCAGTCTTCTTGTACTTAAGTCGGCATTGTGTCATTTCTATTTAATTCCGATGCAATTTCCGTGTTACATCGTCAATGTGAAGGTCCAACGGATGCAGTAAACGTGCAGTTGTGCATCGGAATCTAAAACTGGTTACACAGGATAGGCTCAAAACATAGACACTCAGAAATGTCAGTCTTCTTGTACTTAAGTCGGCATTGTGCCATTTATATTGAATTCCGATGCAATTTCCGTGTTTCATCGTCAATGTAAAGGTCCAAAGGATGCAGTAAACCTGCAGTTGTGCGTCAGAATTTGAAACTGGTTACACTTGATAGGCTCAAAACATTGACACAGAAAAGTCAGTCATCTTGTACCTAAGTTGGCATTGTGCCATTTGTATTTAATTCCGATGCAATTTCCGTGTTCAACCGTCAATGAGAAGGTCCACGGGATGCAGTAAACCTGCAGTTGTGCATCGGAATCTAAAACTGGTTTCACAGGATGGGCTCAAAACATAGACACTCAGAAAAGTCAGTCTTCTTGTACTTAAGTCGGCATTGTGCCATTTGTATTTAATTCCGATGCAATTTCCGTGTTTCATCGTCAATGTGAAGGTCCAAGGGGTGCAGTATACCTACAGTTGTGCATCGGAATCTAAAACTGGTTTCACAGGATAGGCTCAAAACATAGACACTCAGAAAAGTCAGTCTTCTTATACTTAAGTCGGCATTGTGCCATTTGTATTTAATTCCGATGGAATTTCCGTGTTTCATCGTCAATGTGAAGGTCGAAGAGATGCAGTAAACCTGCAGTTGTGCATCGGAATCTAAAACTGGTTTCTCAGGATAGGCTCAAAGCATAGACACTCAGAAAAGTCAGTCTTCTTGTACTTAAGTCCGCATTGTGCCATTTTTATTTAATTCCGATGCAATTTCCGTGTTTCATCGTCAATGTGTAGGTCCAAGGGATGCAGTAAACCTGCAGTTGTGCATCGGAATCTAAAACTGGTTACGCAGGATAGGCTCAAAACATAGACACTCAGAAAAGTGAGTCTTCTTGTACTTAAGTCGGCATTGTGCCATTTGTATTTAATTCCGATGGAATTTCCGTGTTTCATCGTCAATGTGACGGTTGAAGGGATGCAGTAAACCTGCAGTTGTGCATCGGAATCTAAAACTGGTTTAACAGGATAATCTCAAAACATAGACACTCAGAAGAGTCTTCTTGCACTTAAGTCGGCATTGTGCCATTTGTATTTAATTCCGATGCTATTTCCGTGCTTCATCGTCAATGTGATAGGCCAAGGAGTGCAGTATACCTACAGTTGTGCATCGGAATCTAAAACTGGTTGCACATGATAGGCTCAAAACATAGACACTCAGAAAAGTCAGTCTTCTTGTACTTAAGTCGGCATTGTGCCATTTCTATTGAATTCCGATGCAATTTCCGTGTTTCATCGTCAATGTAAAGGTCCAAAGGATGCAGTAAACCTATAGTTGTGCATCAGAATTTTAAACTGGTTACACATGATAGGCTCAAAACATTGACACTCAGAAAAGTCAGTCATCTTGTACCTAAGTGGGCATTGTGCCATTTGTATTTAATTCCGATGCAATGTCCGTGTTTCATCGTCAATAAGAAGGTGCAGGGGATGCAGTAAACCTGCAGTTGTGCATCGGAATCTAAAACTGGTAACACAGGATAGGCTCAAAACATAGACACTCAGAAAAGTCAGTCCTCTTGTACTTATGTCGGCATTGTGCCGTTTGTATTTAATGCCGATGCAATTTCCGTGTTTCATCGTCAATGTGAAGGTCCAAGGGATGCAGTAAACCTGCAGTTTTGCATCGGAATCTAAAATTGGTTTCACAGGATAGGCTCAAACATAGACACTCAGAAACGTCAGGCTTCTTGTACTTAAGTCGGCATTGTGCCATTTGTATTTAATTCCGATGCAATTTCCGTGTATCATCGTCAATGTGAAGGTCCAAGGGATGCAGTAAACCTGCAGTTGTGCATCGGAATCTAAAACTGGTTACACAGGATAGGCTCAAACATAGACACTCAGAAAAGTCTTCTTGCACTTAAGTCGCCATTGTGATATTTGTATTTAATTCCGATGCAAATTCCGTGTTTCATCGTCAATGTGAAGGTCCAAGGGATGCAGTAAACCTGCAGTTGTGCATCGGAATCCAAAACTGGTTACACAGGATAGGCTCAAAACATAGAAACCCAGAAAAGTCAGTCTTCTTGTACCTAAGTCGGCATTGTGTCAATTCTATTTCATTCCGATGCAATTTCCGTGTTTCATCGTCAATGTGAAGGTCCAACGGATGCAGTAAACCTGCAGTTGTGCATCGGAATCTAAAACTGGTTTCACAGGATAGGCTCAAAACATAGACACTCAGAAAAGTCAGTCTTCTTGTACTTAAGTCCGCATTGTGCCATTTGTATTTAATTCCGATGCAATTTCCGTGTTTCATCGGATGCAGTAAACCTGCAGTTGTGCATCGGAATCTAAAACTGGTTATACAGGATAGGCTCAAAACATAGACACTCAGAAAAGTCCGTCTTCTTCTACTTAAGTCGGCATTGTGCCATTTGTATTTAATTCCGATGCAATTTCCGTGTTTCATCGTCAATGTGAAGGTCCAAGGGGTGCAGTATACCTACAGTTGTGCATCGGAATCTAAAACTGGTTACACAAGATAGGCTCAAAACATAGACACTCAGAAAAGTCAGTCTTCTTGCTCTTATGTCGGCATTGTGACACTTGTATTTAATTCCGATGGAATTTCCGTGTTTCATCGTTATTCTGAAGGTCCAAGGGATGCAGTAAACCTGCAGTTGTCCATTGGAATCTAAAACTGGTTACACAGGATAGGCTCAAAACATAGAAACCCAGAAAAGTCAGTCTTCTTGTACTTAAGTCGGCATTGTGTCATTTCTATTTAATTCCGATGCAATTTCCGTGTTTCATCGTCAATGTGAAGGTCCAACGGATACAGTAAACCTGCAGTTGTGCGTCAGAATTTTAAACTGGTTACACATGATAGGCTCAAAACATTGACACTCAGAAAAGTCAGTCATCTTGTACCTAAGTTGGCATTGTGCCATTTGTATTTAATTCCGATGCAATTTCCGTGTTTCATCGTCAATGTGAAGGTCCACGGGATGCAGTAAACCCTCAGTTTTGCATCGGAATCTAAAATTGGTATCACAGGATGGGCTCAAAACAAAGACACTCAGAAAAGTCAATCTTCTTGGACTTAAGTCGGCATTGTGCCATTTGTATTTAATTCCGATGCAATTTCCGTGTTTCATCGTCAATGTGAAGGTCCAAGGGATGCAGTAAACCTGCAGTTGTGCATCGGAATCTAAAACTGGTTTCTCAGGATTAGCTCAAAACATAGACACTCAGAAAAGTCAGTCTTCTTGTACTTAAGTCGGCATTGTGCCATTTGTATTTAATTCCGATGCAATTTCCGTGTTTCATCGTCAATGTGAAGGTCCAAGGGGTCCAGTATACCTACAGTCGTGCATCGGAATCTAAAACTGGTTTCACAGGATAGGCTCAAATTATAGACACTCAGAAAAGTCAGTCTTCTTGTACTTAAGTAGGCATTATGCCATTTGTATTTAATTCCGATGGAATTTCCGTGTTTCATCGTCAATGTGAAGGTCGAAGGGATGCAGTAAACCTGCAGTTGCTCATCGGAATCTAAAACTGGTTTCTCAGGATAGGCTCAAAGCATAGACACTCAGAAAAGTCAGTCTTCTTGTACATAAGTCCGCATTGTGCCATTTTTATTTAATTCCGATGCAATTTCCGTGTTTCATCGTCAATGTGTAGGTCCAAGGGATGCAGTAAACCTGCAGTTGTGCATCGGAATCTAAAACTGGTTACGCAGGATAGGCTCAAAACATAGACACTCAGAAAAGTGAGTCTTCTTGTACTTAAGTAGGCATTGCGCCATTTGTATTTAATTCCGATGGAATTTCCGTGTTTCATCATCAATGTGACGGTTGAAGGGATGCAGTAAACCTGCAGTTGTGCATCGGAATCTAAAACTGGTTACACAGGATAGGCTCAAAACATAGACACTCAGAAATGTCAGTCTTCTTGTACTTAAGTCGGCATTGTGCCATTTATATTGAATTCCGATGCAATTTCCGTGTTTCATCGTCAATGTAAAGGTCCAAAGGATGCAGTAAACCTGCAGTTGTGCGTCAGAATTTTAAACTGGTTACACATGATAGGCTCAAAACATTGACACTCAGAAAAGTCAGTCATCTTATACCTAAGTTGGCATTGTGCCATTTGTATTTTATTCCGATGCAATTTCCGTGTTTCATCGTCAATGTGAAGGTCCACGGGATGCAGTAAACCTGCAGTTTTGCATCGGAATCTAAAATTGGTTTCACAGGATGGGCTCAAAACATAGACACTCAGAAAAGCCAATCTTCTTGGACTTAAGTCGGCATTGTGCCATTTGTATTTAATTCCGATGCAATTTCCGTGTTTCATCGTCATTGTGAAGGTCCAAGGGATGCAGTAAACCTTCAGTTGTGCATCGGAATCTAAAACTGGTTTCTCAGGATAAGCTCAAAACATAGACACTCAGAAAAGTCAGTCTTCTTGTACTTAAGTCGGCATTGTGCCATTTGTATTTAATTCCGATGCAATTTCCGTGTTTCATCGTCAATGTGAAGGTCCAAGGGGTGCAGTATACCTACAGTTGTGCATCGGAATCTAAAACTGGTTTCACAGGATAGGCTCAAAACATAGACACTCAGAAAAGTCAGTCTTCTTATACTTAAGTCGGCATTGTGCCATTTGTATTTAATTCCGATGGAATTTCCGTGTTTCATCGTCAATGTGAAGGTCGAAGAGATGCAGTAAACCTGCAGTTGTGCATCGGAATCTAAAACTGGTTTCTCAGGATAGGCTCAAAGCATAGACACTCAGAAAAGTCAGTCTTCTTGTACTTAAGTCCGCATTGTGCCATTTTTATTTAATTCCGATGCAATTTCCGTGTTTCATCGTCAATGTGTAGGTCCAAGGGATGCAGTAAACCTGCAGTTGTGCATCGGAATCTAAAACTGGTTACGCAGGATAGGCTCAAAACATAGACACTCAGAAAAATGAGTCTTCTTGTACTTAAGTCGGCATTGTGCCATTTGTATTTAATTCCGATGGAATTTCCGTGTTTCATCGTCAATGTGACGGTTGAAGGGATGCAGTAAACCTGCAGTTGTGCATCGGAATCTAAAACTGGTTTAACAGGATAATTTCAAAACATAGACACTCAGAAGAGTCTTCTTGCACTTAAGTCGGCATTGTGCCATTTGTATTTATATCCGATGCTATTTCCGTGCTTCATCGTCAATGTGATAGGCCAAGGAGTGCAGTATACCTACAGTTGTGCATCGGAATCTAAAACTGGTTGCACATGATAGGCTCAAAACATAGACACTCAGAAAAGTCAGTCTTCTTGTACTTAAGTCGGCATTGTGCCATTTCTATTGAATTCCGATGCAATTTCCGTGTTTCATCGTCAATGTAAAGGTCCAAAGGATGCAGTAAACCTATAGTTGTGCATCAGAATTTTAAACTGGTTACACATGATAGGCTCAAAACATTGACACTCAGAAAAGTCAGTCATCTTGTACCTAAGTGGTCATTGTGCCATTTGTATTTAATTCCGATGCAATGTCCGTGTTTCATCGTCAATAAGAAGGTGCAGGGGATGCAGTAAACCTGCAGTTGTGCATCGGAATCTAAAACTGGTAACACAGGATAGGCTCAAAACATAGACACTCAGAAAAGTCAGTCTTCTTGTACTTATGTCGGCATTGTGCCGTTTGTATTTAATGCCGATGCAATTTCCGTGTTTCATCGTCAATGTGAAGGTCCAAGGGATGCAGTAAACCTGCAGTTTTGCATCGGAATCTAAAATTGGTTTCACAGGATAGGCTCAAACATAGACACTCAGAAACGTCAGGCTTCTTGTACTTAAGTCGGCATTGTGCCATTTGTATTTAATTCCGATGCAATTTCCGTGTATCATCGTCAATGTGAAGGTCCAAGGGATGCAGTAAACCTGCAGTTGTGCATCGGAATCTAAAACTGGTTACACAGGATAGGCTCAAAGCATAGACACTCAGAAAAGTCTTCTTGCACTTAAGTCGCCATTGTGATATTTGTATTTAATTCCGATGCAAATTCCGTGTTTCATCGTCAATGTGAAGGTCCAAGGGATGCAGTAAACCTGCAGTTGTGCATCGGAATCCAAAACTGGTTACACAGGATAGGCTCAAAACATAGAAACCCAGAAAAGTCAGTCTTCTTGTACCTAAGTCGGCATTGTGTCAATTCTATTTCATTCCGATGCAATTTCCGTGTTTCATCGTCAATGTGAAGGTCCAACGGATGCAGTAAACCTGCAGTTGTGCATCGGAATCTAAAACTGGTTTCACAGGATAGGCTCAAAACATAGACACTCAGAAAAGTCAGTCTTCTTGTACTTAAGTCCGCATTGTGCCATTTGTATTTAATTCCGATGCAATTTCCGTGTTTCATCGGATGCAGTAAACCTGCAGTTGTGCATCGGAATCTAAAACTGGTTATACAGGATAGGCTCAAAACATAGACACTCAGAAAAGTCCGTCTTCTTCTACTTAAGTCGGCATTGTGCCATTTGTATTTAATTCCGATGCAATTTCCGTGTTTCATCGTCAATGTGAAGGTCCAAGGGGTGCAGTATACCTACAGTTGTGCATCGGAATCTAAAACTGGTTACACAAGATAGGCTCAAAACATAGATACTCAGAAAAGTCAGTCTTCTTGCTCTTATGTCGGCATTGTGACACTTGTATTTAATTCCGATGGAATTTCCGTGTTTCATCGTTATTCTGAAGGTCCAAGGGATGCAGTAAACCTGCAGTTGTCCATCGGAATCTAAAACTGGTTACACAGGATAGGCTCAAAACATAGAAACCCAGAAAAGTCAGTCTTCTTGTACTTAAGTCGGCATTGTGTCATTTCTATTTAATTCCGATGCAATTTCCGTGTTTCATCGTCAATGTGAAGGTCCAACGGATACAGTAAACCTGCAGTTGTGCATCGGAATCTAAAACTGGTTACACAGGATAGGCTCAAAACATAGACACTCAGAAATGTCAGTCTTCTTGTACTTAAGTCGGCATTGTGCCATTTATATTGAATTCCGATGCAATTTCCGTGTTTCATCGTCAATGTAAAGGTCCAAAGGATGCAGTAAACCTGCAGTTGTGCGTCAGAATTTTAAACTGGTTACACATGATAGGCTCAAAACATTGACACTCAGAAAAGTCAGTCATCTTGTACCTAAGTTGGCATTGTGCCATTTGTATTTAATTCCGATGCAATTTCCGTGTTTCATCGTCAATGTGAAGGTCCACGGGATGCAGTAAACCCTCAGTTTTGCATCGGAATCTAAAATTGGTATCACAGGATGGGCTCAAAACAAAGACACTCAGAAAAGTCAATCTTCTTGGACTTAAGTCGGCATTGTGCCATTTGTATTTAATTCCGATGCAATTTCCGTGTTTCATCGTCAATGTGAAGGTCCAAGGGATGCAGTAAACCTGCAGTTGTGCATCGGAATCTAAAACTGGTTTCTCAGGATTAGCTCAAAACATAGACACTCAGAAAAGTCAGTCTTCTTGTACTTAAGTCGGCATTGTGCCATTTGTATTTAATTCCGATGCAATTTCCGTGTTTCATCGTCAATGTGAAGGTCCAAGGGGTCCAGTATACCTACAGTCGTGCATCGGAATCTAAAACTGGTTTCACAGGATAGGCTCAAATTATAGACACTCAGAAAAGTCAGTCTTCTTGTACTTAAGTAGGCATTATGCCATTTGTATTTAATTCCGATGGAATTTCCGTGTTTCATCGTCAATGTGAAGGTCGAAGGGATGCAGTAAACCTGCAGTTGCTCATCGGAATCTAAAACTGGTTTCTCAGGATAGGCTCAAAGCATAGACACTCAGAAAAGTCAGTCTTCTTGTACATAAGTCCGCATTGTGCCATTTTTATTTAATTCCGATGCAATTTCCGTGTTTCATCGTCAATGTGTAGGTCCAAGGGATGCAGTAAACCTGCAGTTGTGCATCGGAATCTAAAACTGGTTACGCAGGATAGGCTCAAAACATAGACACTCAGAAAAGTGAGTCTTCTTGTACTTAAGTAGGCATTGCGCCATTTGTATTTAATTCCGATGGAATTTCCGTGTTTCATCGTCAATGTGACGGTTGAAGGGATGCAGTAAACCTGCAGTTGTGCATCGGAATCTAAAACTGGTTTAACAGGATAATCTCAAAACATAGACACTCAGAAAAGTCAGTCTTCTTGTACTTAAGCCGGCATTGTGCCGTTTGTATTTAATTCCGATGCATTTTCCGTGTTCCATCGTCAATGTGAAGGTCCAAGGGGTGCAGTATACCTGCAGTTCTGCATCGGAATCTAAAACTGGTTACACACGATAGGCTCAAAACATAGACACTCAGAAAAGTCAGTCTTCTTGTACTTAAGACGGCATTGTGCCGTTTTTATTTAATTCCGCTGCAATTTCCGTGTTTCATCGTCAATGTGAAGCTCCAAGGGATGCAGTAAACCTGCAGTTTTGCATCGGAAACTAAAATTGGTTTCACAGGATAGGCTCAAAACATAGACACTCACAAAAGTCAGTCTTCTTGTACTTAAGTCCGCATTGTGCCATTTGTATTTAATTCCGATGCAATTTCCGTGTATCATCGTCAATGTGAAGGTCCAAGGGGTGCAGTATACCTACAGTTCTGCATCGGAATCTAATACTGGTTACACAGGATAGGCTCAAAACATAGACACTCAGAGAAGTCATTTGCACTTAAGTCGGCATTGTGCAATTTGTATTTAATTCCGATGCAATTTCCGTGTTTCATCGTCAATGTGAAGATCCAATGGATGCAGTAAACCTGCAGTTGTGCATCGGAATTTAAAAGTGGTTACACTGGATAGGCTCAAAAGATAGACACTCAGAAAAGTCTTCTTGCACTTAAGTCGGCATTGTGCAATTTGTATTTAATTCCGATGCAATTTCCGTGTTTCATCGTCAATGTAAAGGTCCAAGGGATGCAGTAAACTTGCAGTTGTGCATCGGAATCTAAAACTGGTAACACATGATAGGCTCAAAACATAGACACTCAGAAAAGTCAGTCTTCTTGTACTTAAGTCGGAGTTGCGCCGTTTGTATTTAATTCCGATGCAATTTCCGTGTTTCATCGTCAATGTGAAGGTCCAAGGGGTGCAGTATACCTACATTTCTGCATCGGAATCTAAAACTGGTTACACAGGATAGGCTCAAAACATAGACACTCAGAAAAGTCAGTCTTCTTGCACTTATTTCGGCATTGTGCCATTTGTATTTAATTCCGATGGAATTTTCGTGTTTCATCGTAACTCTGAAGGTCCAAGGGATGCAGTAAACCTGCAGTTGTGCATGGGAATCTAAAACTGGTTTCACAGGATAGGCTCAAAACATAGAAACCCAGAAAAGTCAGTCTTCTTGTACTTAAGTCGGCATTGTGTCATTTCTATTTAATTCCGATGCAATTTCCATGTTTCATCGTCAATGTGAATGTCCAAGGGGTGCTGTATACCTACAGTTGTGCATCGGAATCTAAAACTGGTTACACAGGATAGGCTCAAAACATAGACACTCAGAAAAGTCAGTCTTCTTGTACTTATGTCGGCATTGTGCCATTTATATTGAATTCCAATGCAATTTCCGTGTTTCATCGTCAATGTAAAGGTCTAAAGGATGCAGTAAACCTGCAGTTGTGCGTCAGAATTTTAAACTGGTTACACATGATAGGCTCAAAACATTGACACTCAGAAAAGTCAGTCATCTTGTACCTAAGTTGGCATTGTGCCATTTGTATTTAATTCCGATGCAATTTCCGTGTTTCATCGTCAATGTGAAGGTCCAAGGGATGCAGTAAACCTGCAGTTGTGCATCGGAATCTAAAACTGGTTACACAGGATAGGCTCAAAACATAGACACTCAGAAAAGTCTTCTTGCACTTAAGTCGGCATTGTGCCATTTGTATTTAATTCCGATGCAATTTCCGTGTTTCATCGTCAATGTGAAGGTCCAAGGGATGCAGTAAACCTGCAGTTGTGCATCGGAATCTAAAACTGGTTTCACAGGATAGGCTCAAAACATAGACACTCAGAAAAGTCAGTCTTCTTGTACTTAAGTCGGCATTGTGCCATTTGTATTTAATTCCGATGCAATTTCCGTGTTTCATCGGATGCAGTAAACCTGCAGTTGTGCATCGGAATCCAAAATTGGTTACGCAGGATGGGCTCAAAACATAGACACTCAGAAAAGTCCGTCCTCTTCTACTTAAGTCGGCATTGTGCCATTTGTATTTAATTCCTATGCAATTTCCGTGTTTCATCGTCAATGTGAAGGTCCAAGGGATGCAGTATACCTACAGTTGTGCATCGGAATCTAAAACTGGTTACACAAGATAGGCTCAAAACATAGACACTCAGAAAAGTCAGTCTTCTTGCTCTTATGTCGGCATTGTGACATTTGTATTTAATTCCGATGGAATTTCCGTGTTTCATCGTAATTCTGAAGGTCCAAGGGATGCAGTAAACCTGCAGTTGTCCATCGGAATCTAAAACTGGTTACACAGGATAGGCTCAAAACATAGAAACCCAGAAAAGTCAGTCTTCTTGTACTTAAGTCGGCATTGTGTCATTTCTATTTAATTCCGATGCAATTTCCGTGTTACATCGTCAATGTGAAGGTCCAACGGATGCAGTAAACCTGCAGTTGTGCATCGGAATCTAAAACTGGTTACACAGGATAGGCTCAAAACATAGACACTCAGAAATGTCAGTCTTCTTGTACTTAAGTCGGCATTGTGCCATTTATATTGAATTCCGATGCAATTTCCGTGTTTCATCGTCAATGTAAAGGTCCAAAGGATGCAGTAAACCTGCAGTTGTGCGTCAGAATTTGAAACTGGTTACACTTGATAGGCTCAAAACATTGACACAGAAAAGTCAGTCATCTTGTACCTAAGTTGGCATTGTGCCATTTGTATTTAATTCCGATGCAATTTCCGTGTTTCATCGTCAATGAGAAGGTCCACGGGATGCAGTAAACCTGCAGTTGTGCATCGGAATCTGAAACTGGTTTCACAGGATGGGCTCAAAACATAGACACTCAGAAAAGTCAGTCTTCTTGTACTTAAGTCGGCATTGTGCCATTTGTATTTAATTCCGATGCAATTTCCGTGTTTCATCGTCAATGTGAAGGTCCAAGGGGTGCAGTATACCTACAGTTGTGCATCGGAATCTAAAACTGGTTTCACAGGATAGGCTCAAAACATAGACACTCAGAAAAGTCAGTCTTCTTATACTTAAGTCGGCATTGTGCCATTTGTATTTAATTCCGATGGAATTTCCGTGTTTCATCGTCAATGTGAAGGTCGAAGAGATGCAGTAAACCTGCAGTTGTGCATCGGAATCTAAAACTGGTTTCTCAGGATAGGCTCAAAGCATAGACACTCAGAAAAGTCAGTCTTCTTGTACTTAAGTCCGCATTGTGCCATTTTTATTTAATTCCGATGCAATTTCCGTGTTTCATCGTCAAAGTGTAGGTCCAAGGGATGCAGTAAACCTGCAGTTGTGCATCGGAATCTAAAACTGGTTACGCAGGATAGGCTCAAAACATAGACACTCAGAAAAGTGAGTCTTCTTGTACTTAAGTCGGCATTGTGCCATTTGTATTTAATTCCGATGGAATTTCCGTGTTTCATCGTCAATGTGACGGTTGAAGGGATGCAGTAAACCTGCAGTTGTGCATCGGAATCTAAAACTGGTTTAACAGGATAATCTCAAAACATAGACACTCAGAAGAGTCTTCTTGCACTTAAGTCGGCATTGTGCCATTTGTATTTAATTCCGATGCTATTTCCGTGCTTCATCGTCAATGTGATAGGCCAAGGAGTGCAGTATACCTACAGTTGTGCATCGGAATCTAAAACTGGTTGCACATGATAGGCTCAAAACATAGACACTCAGAAAAGTCAGTCTTCTTGTACTTAAGTCGGCATTGTGCCATTTCTATTGAATTCCGATGCAATTTCCGTGTTTCATCGTCAATGTAAAGGTCCAAAGGATGCAGTAAACCTATAGTTGTGCATCAGAATTTTAAACTGGTTACACATGATAGGCTCAAAACATTGACACTCAGAAAAGTCAGTCATCTTGTACCTAAGTGGGCATTGTGCCATTTGTATTTAATTCCGATGCAATGTCCGTGTTTCATCGTCAATAAGAAGGTGCAGGGGATGCAGTAAACCTGCAGTTGTGCATCGGAATCTAAAACTGGTAACACAGGATAGGCTCAAAACATAGACACTCAGAAAAGTCAGTCCTCTTGTACTTATGTCGGCATTGTGCCGTTTGTATTTAATGCCGATGCAATTTCCGTGTTTCATCGTCAATGTGAAGGTCCAAGGGATGCAGTAAACCTGCAGTTTTGCATCGGAATCTAAAATTGGTTTCACAGGATAGGCTCAAACATAGACACTCAGAAACGTCAGGCTTCTTGTACTTAAGTCGGCATTGTGCCATTTGTATTTAATTCCGATGCAATTTCCGTGTATCATCGTCAATGTGAAGGTCCAAGGGATGCAGTAAACCTGCAGTTGTGCATCGGAATCTAAAACTGGTTACACAGGATAGGCTCAAAGCATAGACACTCAGAAAAGTCTTCTTGCACTTAAGTCGCCATTGTGATATTTGTATTTAATTCCGATGCAAATTCCGTGTTTCATCGTCAATGTGAAGGTCCAAGGGATGCAGTAAACCTGCAGTTGTGCATCGGAATCCAAAACTGGTTACACAGGATAGGCTCAAAACATAGAAACCCAGAAAAGTCAGTCTTCTTGTACCTAAGTCGGCATTGTGTCAATTCTATTTCATTCCGATGCAATTTCCGTGTTTCATCGTCAATGTGAAGGTCCAACGGATGCAGTAAACCTGCAGTTGTGCATCGGAATCTAAAACTGGTTTCACAGGATAGGCTCAAAACATAGACACTCAGAAAAGTCAGTCTTCTTGTACTTAAGTCCGCATTGTGCCATTTGTATTTAATTCCGATGCAATTTCCGTGTTTCATCGGATGCAGTAAACCTGCAGTTGTGCATCGGAATCTAAAACTGGTTATACAGGATAGGCTCAAAACATAGACACTCAGAAAAGTCAGTCTTCTTGCTCTTATGTCGGCATTGTGCCATTTGTATTTAATTCCGATGGAATTTCCGTGTTTCATCGTTATTCTGAAGGTCCAAGGGATGCAGTAAACCTGCAGTTGTCCATCGGAATCTAAAACTGGTTACACAGGATAGGCTCAAAACATAGAAACCCAGAAAAGTCAGTCTTCTTGTACTTAAGTCGGCATTGTGTCATTTCTATTTAATTCCGATGCAATTTCCGTGTTTCATCGTCAATGTGAAGGTCCAACGGATACAGTAAACCTGCAGTTGTGCGTCAGAATTTTAAACTGGTTACACATGATAGGCTCAAAACATTGACACTCAGAAAAGTCAGTCATCTTGTACCTAAGTTGGCATTGTGCCATTTGTATTTAATTCCGATGCAATTTCCGTGTTTCATCGTCAATGTGAAGGTCCACGGGATGCAGTAAACCCTCAGTTTTGCATCGGAATCTAAAATTGGTATCACAGGATGGGCTCAAAACAAAGACACTCAGAAAAGTCAATCTTCTTGGACTTAAGTCGGCATTGTGCCATTTGTATTTAATTCCGATGCAATTTCCGTGTTTCATCGTCAATGTGAAGGTCCAAGGGATGCAGTAAACCTGCAGTTGTGCATCGGAATCTAAAACTGGTTTCTCAGGATTAGCTCAAAACATAGACACTCAGAAAAGTCAGTCTTCTTGTACTTAAGTCGGCATTGTGCCATTTGTATTTAATTCCGATGCAATTTCCGTGTTTCATCGTCAATGTGAAGGTCCAAGGGGTCCAGTATACCTACAGTCGTGCATCGGAATCTAAAACTGGTTTCACAGGATAGGCTCAAATTATAGACACTCAGAAAAGTCAGTCTTCTTGTACTTAAGTAGGCATTATGCCATTTGTATTTAATTCCGATGGAATTTCCGTGTTTCATCGTCAATGTGAAGGTCGAAGGGATGCAGTAAACCTGCAGTTGCTCATCGGAATCTAAAACTGGTTTCTCAGGATAGGCTCAAAGCATAGACACTCAGAAAAGTCAGTCTTCTTGTACATAAGTCCGCATTGTGCCATTTTTATTTAATTCCGATGCAATTTCCGTGTTTCATCGTCAATGTGTAGGTCCAAGGGATGCAGTAAACCTGCAGTTGTGCATCGGAATCTAAAACTGGTTACGCAGGATAGGCTCAAAACATAGACACTCAGAAAAGTGAGTCTTCTTGTACTTAAGTAGGCATTGCGCCATTTGTATTTAATTCCGATGGAATTTCCGTGTTTCATCATCAATGTGACGGTTGAAGGGATGCAGTAAACCTGCAGTTGTGCATCGGAATCTAAAACTGGTTTAACAGGATAATCTCAAAACATAGACACTCAGAAAAGTCAGTCTTCTTGTACTTAAGCCGGCATTGTGCCGTTTGTATTTAATTCCGATGCATTTTCCGTGTTCCATCGTCAATGTGAAGGTCCAAGGGGTGCAGTATACCTGCAGTTCTGCATCGGAATCTAAAACTGGTTACACACGATAGGCTCAAAACATAGACACTCAGAAAAGTCAGTCTTCTTGTACTTAAGACGGCATTGTGCCGTTTTTCTTTAATTCCGCTGCAATTTCCGTGTTTCATCGTCAATGTGAAGCTCCAAGGGATGCAGTAAACCTGCAGTTTTGCATCGGAAACTAAAATTGGTTTCACAGGATAGGCTCAAAACATAGACACTCACAAAAGTCAGTCTTCTTGTACTTAAGTCCGCATTGTGCCATTTGTATTTAATTCCGATGCAATTTCCGTGTATCATCGTCAATGTGAAGGTCCAAGGGGTGCAGTATACCTACAGTTCTGCATCGGAATCTAATACTGGTTACACAGGATAGGCTCAAAACATAGACACTCAGAGAAGTCATTTGCACTTAAGTCGGCATTGTGCAATTTGTATTTAATTCCGATGCAATTTCCGTGTTTCATCGTCAATGTGAAGATCCAATGGATGCAGTAAACCTGCAGTTGTGCATCGGAATTTAAAAGTGGTTACACTGGATAGGCTCAAAAGATAGACACTCAGAAAAGTCTTCTTGCACTTAAGTCGGCATTGTGCAATTTGTATTTAATTCCGATGCAATTTCCGTGTTTCATCGTCAATGTAAAGGTCCAAGGGATGCAGTAAACTTGCAGTTGTGCATCGGAATCTAAAACTGGTAACACATGATAGGCTCAAAACATAGACACTCAGAAAAGTCAGTCTTCTTGTACTTAAGTCGGAGTTGCGCCGTTTGTATTTAATTCCGATGCAATTTCCGTGTTTCATCGTCAATGTGTAGGTCCAAGGGGTGCAGTATACCTACATTTCTGCATCGGAATCTAAAACTGGTTACACAGGATAGGCTCAAAACATAGACACTCAGAAAAGTCAGTCTTCTTGCACTTATTTCGGCATTGTGCCATTTGTATTTAATTCCGATGGAATTTCCGTGTTTCATCGTAACTCTGAAGGTCCAAGGGATGCAGTAAACCTGCAGTTGTGCATGGGAATCTAAAACTGGTTTCACAGGATAGGCTCAAAACATAGAAACCCAGATAAGTCAGTCTTCTTGTACTTAAGTCGGCATTGTGTCATTTCTATTTAATTCCGATGCAATTTCCATGTTTCATCGTCAATGTGAATGTCCAAGGGGTGCTGTATACCTACAGTTGTGCATCGGAATCTAAAACTGGTTACACAGGATAGGCTCAAAACATAGACACTCAGAAAAGTCAGTCTTCTTGTACTTATGTCGGCATTGTGCCATTTATATTGAATTCCAATGCAATTTCCGTGTTTCATTGTCAATGTAAAGGTCTAAAGGATGCAGTAAACCTGCAGTTGTGCGTCAGAATTTTAAACTGGTTACACATGATAGGCTCAAAACATTGACACTCAGAAAAGTCAGTCATCTTGTACCTAAGTTGGCATTGTGCCATTTGTATTTAATTCCGATGCAATTTCCGTGTTTCATCGTCAATGTGAAGGTCCAAGGGATGCAGTAAACCTGCAGTTGTGCATCGGAATCTAAAACTGGTTACACAGGATAGGCTCAAAACATAGACACTCAGAAAAGTCTTCTTGCACTTAAGTCGGCATTGTGCCATTTGTATTTAATTCCGATGCAATTTCCGTGTTTCATCGTCAATGTGAAGGTCCAAGGGATGCAGTAAACCTGCAGTTGTGCATCGGAATCTAAAACTGGTTTCACAGGATAGGCTCAAAACATAGACACTCAGAAAAGTCAGTCTTCTTGTACTTAAGTCGGCATTGTGCCATTTGTATTTAATTCCGATGCAATTTCCGTGTTTCATCGGATGCAGTAAACCTGCAGTTGTGCATCGGAATCCAAAATTGGTTACGCAGGATGGGCTCAAAACATAGACACTCAGAAAAGTCCGTCTTCTTCTACTTAAGTCGGCATTGTGCCATTTGTATTTAATTCCTATGCAATTTCCGTGTTTCATCGTCAATGTGAAGGTCCAAGGGATGCAGTATACCTACAGTTGTGCATCGGAATCTAAAACTGGTTACACAAGATAGGCTCAAAACATAGACACTCAGAAAAGTCAGTCTTCTTGCTCTTATGTCGGCATTGTGACATTTGTATTTAATTCCGATGGAATTTCCGTGTTTCATCGTAATTCTGAAGGTCCAAGGGATGCAGTAAACCTGCAGTTGTCCATCGGAATCTAAAACTGGTTACACAGGATAGGCTCAAAACATAGAAACCCAGAAAAGTCAGTCTTCTTGTACTTAAGTCGGCATTGTGTCATTTCTATTTAATTCCGATGCAATTTCCGTGTTACATCGTCAATGTGAAGGTCCAACGGATGCAGTAAACCTGCAGTTGTGCATCGGAATCTAAAACTGGTTACACAGGATAGGCTCAAAACATAGACACTCAGAAATGTCAGTCTTCTTGTACTTAAGTCGGCATTGTGCCATTTATATTGAATTCCGATGCAATTTCCGTGTTTCATCGTCAATGTAAAGGTCCAAAGGATGCAGTAAACGTGCAGTTGTGCGTCAGAATTTGAAACTGGTTACACTTGATAGGCTCAAAACATTGACACAGAAAAGTCAGTCATCTTGTACCTAAGTTGGCATTGTGCCATTTGTATTTAATTCCGATGCAATTTCCGTGTTTCATCGTCAATGAGAAGGTCCACGGGATGCAGTAAACCTGCAGTTTTGCATCGGAATCTAAAATTGGTTTCACAGGATGGGCTCAAAACATAGACACTCAGAAAAGTCAGTCTTCTTGTACTTAAGTCGGCATTGTGCCATTTGTATTTAATTCCGATGCAATTTCCGTGTTTCATCGTCAATGTGAAGGTCCAAGGGGTGCAGTATACCTACAGTTGTGCATCGGAATTTAAAACTGGTTTCACAGGATAGGCTCAAAACATAGACACTCAGAAAAGTCAGTCTTCTTATACTTAAGTCGGCATTGTGCCATTTGTATTTAATTCCGATGGAATTTCCGTGTTTCATCGTCAATGTGAAGGTCGAAGAGATGCAGTAAACCTGCAGTTGTGCATCGGAATCTAAAACTGGTTTCTCAGGATAGGCTCAAAGCATAGACACTCAGAAAAGTTAGTCTTCTTGTACTTAAGTCCGCATTCTGCCATTTTTATTTAATTCCGATGCAATTTCCGTGTTTCATCGTCAATGTGTAGGTCCAAGGGATGCAGTAAACCTGCAGTTGTGCATCGGAATCTAAAACTGGTTACGCAGGATAGGCTCAAAACATAGACACTCAGAAAAGTGAGTCTTCTTGTACTTTAGTCGGCATTGTGCCATTTGTATTTAATTCCGATGGAATTTCCGTGTTTCATCGTCAATGTGACGGTTGAAGGGATGCAGTAAACCTGCAGTTGTGCATCGGAATCTAAAACTGGTTTAACAGGATAATCTCAAAGCATAGACACTCAGAAAAGTCAGTCTTCTTGTACTTAAGCCGGCGTTGTGCTGTTTGTATTTAATTCCGATGCAATTTCTGTGTTTCATCGTCAATGTGAAGGTCCAAGGGGTGCAGTATACCTACAGTTCTGCATCGGAATCTAAAACTGGTTACATAGGATAGGCTCAAAACATAGACACTCAGAAAAGTCAGTCTTCTTGCACTTATGTCGGCATTGTGCCATTTATATTGAATTCCGATGCAATTTCCGTGTTTCATCGTCAATGTAAAGGTCCAAAGGATGCGGTAAACCTATAGTTGTGCATCAGAATTTTAAACTGGTTACACTTGATAGGCTCAAAACATTGACACTCAGAAAAGTCAGTCATCTTGTACCTAAGTGGGCATTGTGCCATTTGTATTTAGTTCCGATGCAATGTCCGTGTTTCATCGTCAATAAGAAGTTGCAGGGGATGCAGTAAACCTGCAGTTGTGCATCGGAATCTAAAACTGGTAACACAGCATAGGCGCAAAACATAGACACTCAGAAAAGTCTGTCTTGTTGTACTTATGTCGGCATTGTGCCGTTTGTATTTAATGCCGATGCAATTTCCGTGTTTCATCGTCAATGTGAAGGTCCAAGGGATGCAGTAAACCTGCAGTTTTGCATCGGAATCTAAAATTGGTTTCACAGGATAGGCTCAAACATAGACACTCAGAAACGTCAGTCTTCTTGTACTTAAGTCGGCATTGTGCCATTTGTATTTAATTCCGATGCAATTTCCGTGTATCATCGTCAATGTGAAGGTCCAAGGGATGCAGTAATCCTGCAGTTGTGCATCGGAATCTAAAACTGGTTACACAGAATAGGCTCAAAGCGTACACACTCAGAAAAGTCTTCTTGCACTTAAGTCGCCATTGTGATATTTGTATTTAATTCCGATGCAAATTCCGTGTTTCATCGTCAATGTGAAGGTCCAAGGGATGCAGTAAACCTGCAGTTGTGCATCGGAATCCAAAACTGGTTACAATGGATAGATTCAAAACACAGACACTCAGAAAAGTCAGTCTTCTTGTACTTAAGTCGGCATTGTGCCATTTGTATTTAATTCCGATGCAATTTCCGTGTATCATCGTCAATGTGAAGGTCCAAGGGATGCAGTAAACCTGCAGTTGTGCATCGGAATCTAAAACTGGTTACACAGGATAGGCTCAAAACATAGACACTCAGAAAAGTCAGTCTTCTTTTACTTAAGTCGGCATTGCACCATTTGTATTTAATTCCGATGCAATTTCCGTGTTTCATCGTCAATGTGAAAGTCCAAGGGATGCAATAAACCTGCAGTTGTGCATCGGAATCAAAAACTGGTTTCACAGGATAGGTTCAAAACACTCAGAAATGTCAGTCTTCTTGTACTTATGACGGCATTGTGCCATTTGTTTTTAACTCCGATGCAATTTCCGTGTTTCATCGTCAATGTGAAGGTCCAAGGGGTGCAGTATACCAACAGTTCTGCATCGGAATCTAAAACTGGTTACACAGGATAGGCTCAAATCATAGACCCTCAGAAAAGTCAGTCTTCTTGCACTTATGTCGGCATTGTGCCGTTTGTATTTAATTCCGATGGAATTTCCGTGTTTCATCGTCAATGTGAAGGTCCAAGGGATGCAGTAAACCTGCAGTTGTGCATCGGAATCTAAAACTGGTAACACAGGATAGGCTCAAAACATAGACACTCAGAAAAGTCAGTCTTCTTGTACTTATATCGGCATTGTGCCGTTTCTATTTAATTCCGATGCAATTTCCTTGTTTCATCGTCAATGTGAAGGTCCAAGGGATGCAGTAAACCTGCAGTTTAGCATCGGAATCTAAAATTTGTTTCACAGGATAGGCTCAAAACATAGACACTCACAAAAGTCAGTCTTCTTGTACTTAAGTCCGCATTGTGCCATTAGTATTTAATTCCGATGCAATTTCCGTGTATCATCGTCAATGTGAAGGTCCAAGGGATGCAGTAAACCTGCAGTTGTGCATCGGACTCTAAAACTGGTTACACAGGATTGGCTCAAAACATAGACACTCAGAAAAGTCTTCTTGCACTTAACTCGGCATTGTGCAATTTGTATTTAATTCCGATGCAATTTCCGTGTTTCATCGGCAATGTGAAGGACCAAGGGATGCAGTAAACCTGCAGTTGTCCATCGGGATCTAAAATTTGTTACACAGGATAGGCTCATAACTCAGACACTCAGAAAAATCAATCTTCTTGTACTTAAGTCGGCATTGTGGCATTTATATTTAATTCCGATTCAATTTCCGTGTTTCATCGTCAATGTAAAGGTCCAAGGGATGCAGTAAACATGCAGTTGTGCATCGGAATCTAAAACTGGTGTCACATGATAGGCTCAGAACATAGACACTCAGATAAGTCAGTCTTCTTGTACTTAAGTCGGAGTTGCGCCGTTTGTATTTAATTCCGATGCAATTTACGTGTTTCATCGTCAATGTGAAGGTCCAAGGGGTGCAGTATACCTACATTTCTGCATCGGAATCTAAAACTGGTTACACAGGATAGGGTCAAAACATAGACACTCAGAAAAGTCAGTCTTCTTGCACTTATGTCGGCATTGTGCCATTTGTATTTAATTCCGATGGAATTTCCGTGTTTCATCGTAATTCTGAAGGTCCAAAGTATGCAGTAAACCTGCAGTTGTGCATCGGAATCTAAAACTGGTTTCACAGGATAGGCTCAAAACATAGACACTCAGAAAAGTCAGTCTTCTTGCACTTATGGTGGCATTGTGCCATTTGTATTTAATTCCGATGGAATTTCCGTGTTTCATCGTAATTCTAAAGGTCCAAGGGATGCAGTAAACATGCAGTTGTGCATCGGAATCTAAAACTGGGTTCACAGGATAGGCTCAAATTATAGAAACCCAGAAAAGTCAGTCTTCTTGTACTTAAGTCGGCATTGTACCATTTGTATTTAATTCCGATGCGATTTCAGTGTTTCATCGTCAATGTGAAGGTCCAAGGGATGCAGTAAACCTGCAGTTGTGCATCGGAATCTAAAACTGGTTACACAGGATAGGCTCAAAACATAGACACTCAGAAAAGTCTTCTTGCACTTAAGTCGGCATTGTGCGATTTGTATTTAATTCCGATGCAATTTCCGTGTTTCATCGTCAATGTGAAGGTTAAAGGTATGCAGTAAACCTGCAGTTGTCCATCGGAATCTAAAATTTGTTACACAGGATAGGCTCATAACACAGACACTCAGAAAAATCAATCTTCTTGTACTTAAGTCGGCATTGTGGCATTTATACTTAATTCCGATGCAATTTCCGTGTTTCATCGTCAATGTAAAGGTCCAAGGGATGCAGTAAACATGCAGTTGTGCATCGGAATCTAAAACTGGTAACACATGATAGGCTCAAAACATAGACACTCAGATAAGTCGGTCTTCTTGTACTTAAGTCGGAGTTGCGCCGTTTGTATTTAATTCCGATGCAATTTCCGTGTTTCATCGTCAATGCGAAGGTCCAAGGGGTGCAGTAAACCTGCAGTTGTGCATCGGAATCTAAAACTGGTTTCACAGGATAGGCTCAAAACATAGACACTCAGAAAAGTCAGTCTTCTTGTACTTAAGTCCGCATTGTGCCATTTGTATTTAATTCCGATGCAATTTCCGTGTTTCATCTGATGCAGTAAACCTGCAGTTGTGCATCGGTATCTAAAACTGGTTACGCAGGATAGGCTCAAAACATAGACACTCAGAAAAGTCCGTCTTCTTCTACTTAAGTCGGCATTGTGCCATTTGTATTTAATTCCGATGCAATTTCCGTGTTTCATCGTCAATGTGAAGGTCCAAGGGGTGCAGTATACCTATAGTTGTGCATCGGAATCTGAAACTGGTTACACAAGATAGGCTCAAAACATAGACACTCAGAAAAGTCAGTCTTCTTGCTCTTATGTCGGCATTGTGACATTTGTATTTAATTCCGATGGAATTTCCGTGTTTCATCGTAATTCTGAAGGTCCAAGGGATGCAGTAAACCTGCAGTTGTCCATCAGAATCTAAAACTGGTTACACAGGATAGGCTCAAAACATAGAAACCCAGAAAAGTCAGTCTTCTTGTACTTAAGTCGGAGTTGCGCCGTTTGTATTTAATTCCGATGCAATTTACGTGTTTCATCGTCAATGTGAAGGTCCAAGGGGTGCAGTATACCTACATTTCTGCATCGGAATCTAAAACTGGTTACACAGGATAGGGTCAAAACATAGACACTCAGAAAAGTCAGTCTTCTTGCACTTATGTCGGCATTGTGCCATTTGTTTTTAACTCCGATGCAATTTCCGTGTTTCATCGTCAATGTGAAGGTCCAAGGGGTGCAGTATACCAACAGTTCTGCATCGGAATCTAAAACTGGTTACACAGGATAGGCTCAAATCATAGACCCTCAGAAAAGTCAGTCTTCTTGCACTTATGTCGGCATTGTGCCGTTTGTATTTAATTCCGATGGAATTTCCGTGTTTCATCGTCAATGTGAAGGTCCAAGGGATGCAGTAAACCTGCAGTTGTGCATCGGAATCTAAAACTGGTAACACAGGATAGGCTCAAAACATAGACACTCAGAAAAGTCAGTCTTCTTGTACTTATATCGGCATTGTGCCGTTTCTATTTAATTCCGATGCAATTTCCTTGTTTCATCGTCAATGTGAAGGTCCAAGGGATGCAGTAAACCTGCAGTTTAGCATCGGAATCTAAAATTGGTTTCACAGGATAGGCTCAAAACATAGACACTCACAAAAGTCAGTCTTCTTGTACTTAAGTCCGCATTGTGCCATTAGTATTTAATTCCGATGCAATTTCCGTGTATCATCGTCAATGTGAAGGTCCAAGGGATGCAGTAAACCTGCAGTTGTGCATCGGACTCTAAAACTGGTTACACAGGATTGGCTCAAAACATAGACACTCAGAAAAGTCTTCTTGCACTTAACTCGGCATTGTGCAATTTGTATTTAATTCCGATGCAATTTCCGTGTTTCATCGGCAATGTGAAGGACCAAGGGATGCAGTAAACCTGCAGTTGTCCATCGGAATCTAAAATTTGTTACACAGGATAGGCTCATAACTCAGACACTCAGAAAAATCAATCTTCTTGTACTTAAGTCGGCATTGTGGCATTTATATTTAATTCCGATTCAATTTCCGTGTTTCATCGTCAATGTAAAGGTCCAAGGGATGCAGTAAACATGCAGTTGTGCATCGGAATCTAAAACTGGTGTCACATGATAGGCTCAGAACATAGACACTCAGATAAGTCAGTCTTCTTGTACTTAAGTCGGAGTTGCGCCGTTTGTATTTAATTCCGATGCAATTTACGTGTTTCATCGTCAATGTGAAGGTCCAAGGGGTGCAGTATACCTACATTTCTGCATCGGAATCTAAAACTGGTTACACAGGATAGGGTCAAAACATAGACACTCAGAAAAGTCAGTCTTCATGCACTTATGTCGGCATTGTGCCATTTGTATTTAATTCCGATGGAATTTCCGTGTTTCATCGTAATTCTGAAGGTCCAAAGTATGCAGTAAACCTGCAGTTGTGCATCGGAATCTAAAACTGGTTTCACAGGATAGGCTCAAAACATAGACACTCAGAAAAGTCAGTCTTCTTGCACTTATGGTGGCATTGTGCCATTTGTATTTAATTCCGATGGAATTTCCGTGTTTCATCGTAATTCTGAAGGTCCAAGGGATGCAGTAAACATGCAGTTGTGCATCGGAATCTAAAACTGGGTTCACAGGATAGGCTCAAATTATAGAAACCCAGAAAAGTCAGTCTTCTTGTACTCAAGTCGACATTGTGCCATTTATATTTAATTCCGATGCAATTTCCGTGTTTCATCGTCAATGTGAAGGTCCAAGGGATGCAGTAAACCTGCAGTTGTGCATCGAAATCTAAAACTGGTTACACAGGATAGGCTCAAAACATAGACACTCAGAAAAGTCAGTCTTCTTGTACTTAAGTCGGCATTGTACCATTTGTATTTAATTCCGATGCGATTTCAGTGTTTCATCGTCAATGTGAAGGTCCAAGGGATGCAGTAAACCTGCAGTTGTGCATCGGAATCTAAAACTGGTTACACAGGATAGGCTCAAAACATAGACACTCAGAAAAGTCTTCTTGCACTTAAGTCGGCATTGTGCGATTTGTATTTAATTCCGATGCAATTTCCGTGTTTCATCGTCAATGTAAAGGTCTAAAGGATGCAGTAAACCTGCAGTTGTGCGTCAGAATTTTAAACTGGTTACACATGATAGGCTCAAAACATTGACACTCAGAAAAGTCAGTCTTCTTGTACTTAAGTCGGCTTTGTGCCATTAGTATTTAATTCCGATGTAATTTCCGTGTTTCATCGTCAATGTGAACGTCGAAGGGATGCAGTAAACCTGCAGTTGTGCATCGGAATCTAAAACTGGTTACACAGGATAGGCTCAAAACGTAGACACTCAGAAAAGTCTTCTTGCACTTAAGTCGGCATTGTGCCATTTATATTGAATTCCAATGCAATTTCCGTGTTTCATCGTCAATATAAAGGTCTAAAGGATGCAGTAAACCCTCAGTTGTGCGTCAGAATTTTAAACTGGTTACACATGATAGGCTCAAAACATTGACACTCAGAAAAGTCAGTCATCTTGTACCTAAGTGGGCATTGTGCCATTTGTATTTAATTCCGATGCAATTTCCGTGTTTCATCGGTTGCAGTAAACCTGCAGTTGTGCATCGGAATCTAAAACTGGTTACACAAGATAGGCTCAAAACATAGACACTCAGAAAAGTCAGTCTTCTTGCTCTTATGTCGGCATTGTGACATTTGTATTTAATTCCGATGGAATTTCCGTGTTTCATCGTAATTCTGAAGGTCCAAGGGATGCCGTAAACCTGCAGTTGTCCATCGGAATCTAAAACTGGTTACACAGGATAGGCTCAAAACATAGAAACCCAAAAAAGTCAGTCTTCTTGTACTTAAGTCGGCATTGTGTCATTTCTATTTAATTCCGATGCAATTTCCGTGTTTCATCGTCAATGTGAAGGTCCAACGGATGCAGTAAACCTGCAGTTGTGCATCGGAATCTAAAACTGGTTACACAGGATAGGCTCAAAACATAGACACTCAGAAATGTCAGTCTTCTTGTACTTAAGTCGGCATTGTGCCATTTATATTGAATTCCAATGCAATATCCGTGTTTCATCGTCAATGTAAAGGTCCAAAGGATGCAGTAAACCTGCAGTTGTGCGTCAGAATTTTAAACTGGTTACACATGATAGGCTCAAAACATTGACACTCAGAAAAGTCAGTCATCTTGTACCTAAGTTGGCATTGTGCCATTTGTATTTAATTCCGATGCAATTTCCGTGTTTCATCGTCAATGTGAAGGTCCACGGGATGCAGTAAACCTGCAGTTTTGCATCGGAATCTAAAATTGGTTTCACAGGATGGGCTCAAAACATAGACACTCAGAAAAGTCAATCTTATGGACTTAAGTCGGCATTGTGCCATTTGTATTTAATTCCGATGCAATTTCCGTGTTTCATCGTCAATGTGAAGGTCCAAGGGATGCAGTAAACCTGCAGTTGTGCATCGGAATCTAAAACTTGTTTCTCAGGATAAGCTCAAAACATAGACACTCAGAAAAGTCAGTCTTCTTGTACTTAAGTCGGCATTGTGCCATTTGTATTTAATTACGATGCAATTTCCGTGTTTCATCGTCAATGTGAAGGTCCAAGGGGTGCAGTATACCTACAGTTGTGCATCGGAATCAAAAACTGGTTTCACAGGATAGGCTCAAAACATAGACACTCAGAAAAGTCATTCTTCTTGTACTTAAGTCGGCATTGTGACATTTGTATTTAATTCCGATGGAATTTCCGAGTTTCATCGTCAATGTGAAGGTCGAAGGGATGCAGTAAACCTGCAGTTGTGCATCGGAATCTAAAACTGGTTTCTCAGGATAGGCTCAAAGCATAGACACTCAGAAAAGTCAGTCTTCTTGTACTTAAGTCCGCATTGTGCCATTTTTATTTAATTCCGATGCAATTTCCGTGTTTCATCGTCAATGTGTAGGTCCAAGGGATGCAGTAAACCTGCAGTTGTGCATCGGAATCTAAAACTGGTTACGCAGGATAGGCTCAAATCATAGACACTCAGAAAAGTGAGTTTCTTGTACTTAAGTCGGCATTGTGCCATTTGTATTTAATTCCGATGGAATTTCCGTGTTTCATCGTCATAGTGAAGGTCCAAGGGATGCAGTAAACCTGCAGTTGTGCATCGGAATCTAAAACTGGTTTAACAGGATAATCTCAAAGCATAGACACTCAGAAAAGTCAGTCTTCTTGTACTTAAGCCGGCATTGTGCCGTTTGTATTTAATTCCGATGCAATTTCCGAGTTTCATCGTCAATGTGAAGGTCCAAGGGGTGCAGTATACCTACAGATCTGCATCGGAATCTAAAACTGGTTACACAGGATAGGCTCAAAACATACTCAGAAAAGTCAGTCTTCTTGCACTTATGTCGGCATTGTGCCATTTATATTGAATTCCGATGCAATTTCCGTGTTTCATCGTCAATGTAAAGGTCCAAAGGATGCGGTAAACCTATAGTTGTGCATCAGAATTTTAAACTGGTTACACATGATAGGCTCAAAACATTGACACTCAGAAAAGTCAGTCATCTTGTACCTAAGTGGGCATTGTGCCATTTGTATTTAATTCCGATGCAATGTCCGTGTTTCATCGTCAATAAGAAGTTGCAGGGGATGCAGTAAACCTGCAGTTGTGCATCGGAATCTAAAACTGGTAACACAGCATAGGCGAAAACATAGACACTCAGAAAAGTCTGTCTTCTTGTACTTAAGTCGGCATTGTGCCGTTTGTATTTAATTCCGATGCAATTTCCGTGTTTCATCGTCAATGTGAAGGTCCAAGGTATGCAGTAAACCTGCAGTTGTGCATCGGAATTTAAAACTGGTTACACAGGATAGGCTCAAAACATAGACACTCAGAAAAGTCTTCTTGCACTTAAGTCGGCATTGTGCCATTTGTATTTAATTCCGATGCTATTTCCGTGCTTCATCGTCAATGTGATAGGCCAAGGGGTGCAGTATACCTACAGTTGTGCATCGGAATCTAAAACTGGTTGCACATGATAGGCTCAAAACATAGACACTCAGAAAAGTCAGTCTTCTTGTACTTAAGTCGGCATTGTGCCATTTCTATTGAATTCCGATGCAATTTCCGTGTTTCATCGTCAATGTAAAGGTCCAAAGGATGCAGTAAACCTATAGTTGTGCATCAGAATTTTAAACTGGTTACACATGATACGCTCAAAACATTGACACTCAGAAAAGTCAGTCATCTTGTACCTAAGTGGGCATTGTGCCATTTGTATTTAATTCCGATGCAATGTCCGTGTTTCATCGTCAATAAGAAGGTCCAAGGGATGCAGTAAACCTGCAGTTGTGCATCGGAATCCAAAACTGGTTACACTGGATATGTTCAAAACACAGACACTCAGAAAAGTCAGTCTTCTTGTACTTAAGTCGGCATTGTGCCATTTGTATTTAATTCCGATGCAATTTCCGTGTATCATCGTCAATGTGAAGGTCCAAGGGATGCAGTAAACCTGCAGTTGTGCATCGGAATCTAAAACTGGTTACACAGGATAGGCTCAAAACATAGACACTCAGAAAAGTCAGTCTTCTTGTACTTAAGTCCGCATTGTGCCATTTGTATTTAATTCCGATGCAATTTCCGTGTTTCATCTGATGCAGTAAACCTGCAGTTGTGCATCGGTATCTAAAACTGGTTACGCAGGATAGGCTCAAAACATAGACACTCAGAAAAGTCCGTCTTCTTCTACTTAAGTCGGCATTGTGCCATTTGTATTTAATTCCGATGCAATTTCCGTGTTTCATCGTCAATGTGAAGGTCCAAGGGGTGCAGTATACCTATAGTTGTGCATCGGAATCTGAAACTGGTTACACAAGATAGGCTCAAAACATAGACACTCAGAAAAGTCAGTCTTCTTGCTCTTATGTCGGCATTGTGACATTTGTATTTAATTCCGATGGAATTTCCGTGTTTCATCGTAATTCTGAAGGTCCAAGGGATGCAGTAAACCTGCAGTTGTCCATCAGAATCTAAAACTGGTTACACAGGATAGGCTCAAAACATAGAAACCCAGAAAAGTCAGTCTTCTTGTACTTAAGTCGGAGTTGCGCCGTTTGTATTTAATTCCGATGCAATTTACGTGTTTCATCGTCAATGTGAAGGTCCAAGGGGTGCAGTATACCTACATTTCTGCATCGGAATCTAAAACTGGTTACACAGGATAGGGTCAAAACATAGACACTCAGAAAAGTCAGTCTTCTTGCACTTATGTCGGCATTGTGCCATTTGTTTTTAACTCCGATGCAATTTCCGTGTTTCATCGTCAATGTGAAGGTCCAAGGGGTGCAGTATACCAACAGTTCTGCATCGGAATCTAAAACTGGTTACACAGGATAGGCTCAAATCATAGACCCTCAGAAAAGTCAGTCTTCTTGCACTTATGTCGGCATTGTGCCGTTTGTATTTAATTCCGATGGAATTTCCGTGTTTCATCGTCAATGTGAAGGTCCAAGGGATGCAGTAAACCTGCAGTTGTGCATCGGAATCTAAAACTGGTAACACAGGATAGGCTCAAAACATAGACACTCAGAAAAGTCAGTCTTCTTGTACTTATATCGGCATTGTGCCGTTTCTATTTAATTCCGATGCAATTTCCTTGTTTCATCGTCAATGTGAAGGTCCAAGGGATGCAGTAAACCTGCAGTTTAGCATCGGAATCTAAAATTGGTTTCACAGGATAGGCTCAAAACATAGACACTCACAAAAGTCAGTCTTCTTGTACTTAAGTCCGCATTGTGCCATTAGTATTTAATTCCGATGCAATTTCCGTGTATCATCGTCAATGTGAAGGTCCAAGGGATGCAGTAAACCTGCAGTTGTGCATCGGACTCTAAAACTGGTTACACAGGATTGGCTCAAAACATAGACACTCAGAAAAGTCTTCTTGCACTTAACTCGGCATTGTGCAATTTGTATTTAATTCCGATGCAATTTCCGTGTTTCATCGGCAATGTGAAGGACCAAGGGATGCAGTAAACCTGCAGTTGTCCATCGGAATCTAAAATTTGTTACACAGGATAGGCTCATAACTCAGACACTCAGAAAAATCAATCTTCTTGTACTTAAGTCGGCATTGTGGCATTTATATTTAATTCCGATTCAATTTCCGTGTTTCATCGTCAATGTAAAGGTCCAAGGGATGCAGTAAACATGCAGTTGTGCATCGGAATCTAAAACTGGTGTCACATGATAGGCTCAGAACATAGACACTCAGATAAGTCAGTCTTCTTGTACTTAAGTCGGAGTTGCGCCGTTTGTATTTAATTCCGATGCAATTTACGTGTTTCATCGTCAATGTGAAGGTCCAAGGGGTGCAGTATACCTACATTTCTGCATCGGAATCTAAAACTGGTTACACAGGATAGGGTCAAAACATAGACACTCAGAAAAGTCAGTCTTCATGCACTTATGTCGGCATTGTGCCATTTGTATTTAATTCCGATGGAATTTCCGTGTTTCATCGTAATTCTGAAGGTCCAAAGTATGCAGTAAACCTGCAGTTGTGCATCGGAATCTAAAACTGGTTTCACAGGATAGGCTCAAAACATAGACACTCAGAAAAGTCAGTCTTCTTGCACTTATGGTGGCATTGTGCCATTTGTATTTAATTCCGATGGAATTTCCGTGTTTCATCGTAATTCTGAAGGTCCAAGGGATGCAGTAAACATGCAGTTGTGCATCGGAATCTAAAACTGGGTTCACAGGATAGGCTCAAATTATAGAAACCCAGAAAAGTCAGTCTTCTTGTACTCAAGTCGACATTGTGCCATTTATATTTAATTCCGATGCAATTTCCGTGTTTCATCGTCAATGTGAAGGTCCAAGGGATGCAGTAAACCTGCAGTTGTGCATCGAAATCTAAAACTGGTTACACAGGATAGGCTCAAAACATAGACACTCAGAAAAGTCAGTCTTCTTGTACTTAAGTCGGCATTGTACCATTTGTATTTAATTCCGATGCGATTTCAGTGTTTCATCGTCAATGTGAAGGTCCAAGGGATGCAGTAAACCTGCAGTTGTGCATCGGAATCTAAAACTGGTTACACAGGATAGGCTCAAAACATAGACACTCAGAAAAGTCTTCTTGCACTTAAGTCGGCATTGTGCGATTTGTATTTAATTCCGATGCAATTTCCGTGTTTCATCGTCAATGTAAAGGTCTAAAGGATGCAGTAAACCTGCAGTTGTGCGTCAGAATTTTAAACTGGTTACACATGATAGGCTCAAAACATTGACACTCAGAAAAGTCAGTCTTCTTGTACTTAAGTCGGCTTTGTGCCATTAGTATTTAATTCCGATGTAATTTCCGTGTTTCATCGTCAATGTGAACGTCGAAGGGATGCAGTAAACCTGCAGTTGTGCATCGGAATCTAAAACTGGTTACACAGGATAGGCTCAAAACGTAGACACTCAGAAAAGTCTTCTTGCACTTAAGTCGGCATTGTGCCATTTATATTGAATTCCAATGCAATTTCCGTGTTTCATCGTCAATATAAAGGTCTAAAGGATGCAGTAAACCCTCAGTTGTGCGTCAGAATTTTAAACTGGTTACACATGATAGGCTCAAAACATTGACACTCAGAAAAGTCAGTCATCTTGTACCTAAGTGGGCATTGTGCCATTTGTATTTAATTCCGATGCAATTTCCGTGTTTCATCGGTTGCAGTAAACCTGCAGTTGTGCATCGGAATCTAAAACTGGTTACACAAGATAGGCTCAAAACATAGACACTCAGAAAAGTCAGTCTTCTTGCTCTTATGTCGGCATTGTGACATTTGTATTTAATTCCGATGGAATTTCCGTGTTTCATCGTAATTCTGAAGGTCCAAGGGATGCCGTAAACCTGCAGTTGTCCATCGGAATCTAAAACTGGTTACACAGGATAGGCTCAAAACATAGAAACCCAAAAAAGTCAGTCTTCTTGTACTTAAGTCGGCATTGTGTCATTTCTATTTAATTCCGATGCAATTTCCGTGTTTCATCGTCAATGTGAAGGTCCAACGGATGCAGTAAACCTGCAGTTGTGCATCGGAATCTAAAACTGGTTACACAGGATAGGCTCAAAACATAGACACTCAGAAATGTCAGTCTTCTTGTACTTAAGTCGGCATTGTGCCATTTATATTGAATTCCAATGCAATATCCGTGTTTCATCGTCAATGTAAAGGTCCAAAGGATGCAGTAAACCTGCAGTTGTGCGTCAGAATTTTAAACTGGTTACACATGATAGGCTCAAAACATTGACACTCAGAAAAGTCAGTCATCTTGTACCTAAGTTGGCATTGTGCCATTTGTATTTAATTCCGATGCAATTTCCGTGTTTCATCGTCAATGTGAAGGTCCACGGGATGCAGTAAACCTGCAGTTTTGCATCGGAATCTAAAATTGGTTTCACAGGATGGGCTCAAAACATAGACACTCAGAAAAGTCAATCTTATGGACTTAAGTCGGCATTGTGCCATTTGTATTTAATTCCGATGCAATTTCCGTGTTTCATCGTCAATGTGAAGGTCCAAGGGATGCAGTAAACCTGCAGTTGTGCATCGGAATCTAAAACTTGTTTCTCAGGATAAGCTCAAAACATAGACACTCAGAAAAGTCAGTCTTCTTGTACTTAAGTCGGCATTGTGCCATTTGTATTTAATTACGATGCAATTTCCGTGTTTCATCGTCAATGTGAAGGTCCAAGGGGTGCAGTATACCTACAGTTGTGCATCGGAATCAAAAACTGGTTTCACAGGATAGGCTCAAAACATAGACACTCAGAAAAGTCATTCTTCTTGTACTTAAGTCGGCATTGTGCCATTTGTATTTAATTCCGATGGAATTTCCGAGTTTCATCGTCAATGTGAAGGTCGAAGGGATGCAGTAAACCTGCAGTTGTGCATCGGAATCTAAAACTGGTTTCTCAGGATAGGCTCAAAGCATAGACACTCAGAAAAGTCAGTCTTCTTGTACTTAAGTCCGCATTGTGCCATTTTTATTTAATTCCGATGCAATTTCCGTGTTTCATCGTCAATGTGTAGGTCCAAGGGATGCAGTAAACCTGCAGTTGTGCATCGGAATCTAAAACTGGTTACGCAGGATAGGCTCAAATCATAGACACTCAGAAAAGTGAGTTTCTTGTACTTAAGTCGGCATTGTGCCATTTGTATTTAATTCCGATGGAATTTCCGTGTTTCATCGTCATAGTGAAGGTCCAAGGGATGCAGTAAACCTGCAGTTGTGCATCGGAATCTAAAACTGGTTTAACAGGATAATCTCAAAGCATAGACACTCAGAAAAGTCAGTCTTCTTGTACTTAAGCCGGCATTGTGCCGTTTGTATTTAATTCCGATGCAATTTCCGAGTTTCATCGTCAATGTGAAGGTCCAAGGGGTGCAGTATACCTACAGATCTGCATCGGAATCTAAAACTGGTTACACAGGATAGGCTCAAAACATACTCAGAAAAGTCAGTCTTCTTGCACTTATGTCGGCATTGTGCCATTTATATTGAATTCCGATGCAATTTCCGTGTTTCATCGTCAATGTAAAGGTCCAAAGGATGCGGTAAACCTATAGTTGTGCATCAGAATTTTAAACTGGTTACACATGATAGGCTCAAAACATTGACACTCAGAAAAGTCAGTCATCTTGTACCTAAGTGGGCATTGTGCCATTTGTATTTAATTCCGATGCAATGTCCGTGTTTCATCGTCAATAAGAAGTTGCAGGGGATGCAGTAAACCTGCAGTTGTGCATCGGAATCTAAAACTGGTAACACAGCATAGGCGAAAACATAGACACTCAGAAAAGTCTGTCTTCTTGTACTTAAGTCGGCATTGTGCCGTTTGTATTTAATTCCGATGCAATTTCCGTGTTTCATCGTCAATGTGAAGGTCCAAGGTATGCAGTAAACCTGCAGTTGTGCATCGGAATTTAAAACTGGTTACACAGGATAGGCTCAAAACATAGACACTCAGAAAAGTCTTCTTGCACTTAAGTCGGCATTGTGCCATTTGTATTTAATTCCGATGCTATTTCCGTGCTTCATCGTCAATGTGATAGGCCAAGGGGTGCAGTATACCTACAGTTGTGCATCGGAATCTAAAACTGGTTGCACATGATAGGCTCAAAACATAGACACTCAGAAAAGTCAGTCTTCTTGTACTTAAGTCGGCATTGTGCCATTTCTATTGAATTCCGATGCAATTTCCGTGTTTCATCGTCAATGTAAAGGTCCAAAGGATGCAGTAAACCTATAGTTGTGCATCAGAATTTTAAACTGGTTACACATGATACGCTCAAAACATTGACACTCAGAAAAGTCAGTCATCTTGTACCTAAGTGGGCATTGTGCCATTTGTATTTAATTCCGATGCAATGTCCGTGTTTCATCGTCAATAAGAAGGTCCAAGGGATGCAGTAAACCTGCAGTTGTGCATCGGAATCCAAAACTGGTTACACTGGATATGTTCAAAACACAGACACTCAGAAAAGTCAGTCTTCTTGTACTTAAGTCGGCATTGTGCCATTTGTATTTAATTCCGATGCAATTTCCGTGTATCATCGTCAATGTGAAGGTCCAAGGGATGCAGTAAACCTGCAGTTGTGCATCGGAATCTAAAACTGGTTACACAGGATAGGCTCAAAACATAGACACTCAGAAAAGTCTTCTTGCACTTAACTCGGCATTGTGCCATTTGTATTTAATTCCGATGCAATTTGCGTGTTTCATCGTCAATGTGAAGGTCCAAGGGATGCAGTAAACCTGCAGTTTCGCATCGGAATCTAAAATTGGTTTCACAGGATAGGCTCAAAACATAGACACTCACAAAACTCAGTCTTCTTGTACTTAAGTCCGCAATGTGCCATTAGTATTTAATTCCGATGCAATTTCCGTGTATCATCGTCAATGTGAACGTCCAAGGGATGCAGTAAACCTGCAGTTGTGCATCGGACTCTAAAACTGGTTACACAGGATTGGCTCAAAACATAGACACTCAGAAAAGTCTTCTTGCACTTAAGTCGGCATTGTGCAATTTGTATTTAATTCCGATGCAATTTCCGTGTTTCATCGTCAATGTGAAGGTCCAAGGGATGCAGTAAACCTGCAGTTGTCCATCGGAATCTAAAATTTGTTACACAGGATAGGCTCATAACTCAGACACTCAGAAAAATCAATCTTCTTGTACTTAAGTCGGCATTGTGGCATTTATATTTAATTCCGATGCAATTTCCGTGTTTCATCGTCAATGTGAAGGTCCAAGGGATGCAGTAAACATGCAGTTGTGCATCGGAATCTAAAACTGGTGTCACATGATAGGCTCAGAACATAGACACTCAGATAAGTCAGTCTTCTTGTACTTAAGTCGGAGTTGCGCCGTTTGTATTTCATTCCGATGCCATTTACGTGTTTCATCGTCAATGTGAAGGTCCAAGGGGTGCAGTATACCTACATTTCTGCATCGGAATCTAAAACTGGTTTCACAGGATAGGCTCAAAACATAGACACTCAGAAAAGTCAGTCTTCTTGCACTTATGGTGGCATTGTGCCATTTGTATTTAATTCCGATGGAATTTCCGTGTTTCATCGTAATTCTGAAGTTCCAAGGGATGCAGTAAACATGCAGTTGTGCATCGGAATCTAAAACTGGGTTCACAGGATAGGCTCAAATTATAGAAACCCAGAAAAGTCAGTCTTCTTGTACTCAAGTCGACATTGTGCCATTTATATTTAATTCCGATGCAATTTCCGTGTTTCATCGTCAATGTGAAGGTCCAAGGGATGCAGTAAACCTGCAGTTGTGCATCGAAATCTAAAACTGGTTACACAGGATAGGCTCAAAACATAGACACTCAGAAAAGTCAGTCTTTTTGTACTTAAGTCGGCATTGTGCCATTTGTATTTAATTCCGATGCGATTTCCGTGTTTCATCGTCAATGTGAAGGTCCAAGGGATGCAGTAAACCTGCAGTTGTGCATCGGAATCTAAAACTGGTTACACAGGATAGGCTCAAAACATAGACACTCAGAAAAGTCTTCTTGCACTTAAGTCGGCATTGTGCGATTTGTATTTTATTCCGATGCAATTTCCGTGTTTCATCGTCAATGTGAAGGTCCAAGGTATGCAGTAAACCTGCAGTTGTCCATCGGAATCTAAAATTTGTTACACAGGATAGGCTCATAACACAAACACTCAGAAAAATCAATCTTCTTGTACTTAAGTCGGCATGTGGAATTTATACTTAATTCCGATGCAATTTCCGTGTTTCATCGTCAATGTAAAAGTCCAAGGGATGCAGTAAACATGCAGTTGTGCATCGGAATCTAAAACTGGTAACACATGATAGGCTCAAAACATAGACACTCAGAAAAGTCAGTCTTCTTGCACTTATGTCGGCATTGAGCCATTTGTATTTAATTCCGATTCAATTTCCGTGTTTCATCGTCAATGTATAGGTCCAAGGGATGCAGTAAACATGCAGTTGTGCATCGGAATCTAAAACTGGGTTCACAGGATAGGCTCAAATCATAGAAACCCAGAAAAGTCAGTCTTCTTGTACTCAAGTCGACATTGTGCCATTTATATTTAATTCCGATGCAATTTCCGTGTTTCATCGTCAATGTGAAGGTCCAAGGGATGCAGTAAACCTGCAGTTTTGCATCGGAATCAAAAATTGGTTTCACAGGATAGGCTCAAAACATAGACACTCAGAAAAGTCAATCTTCTTGGCCTTAAGTCGGCATTGTACTATTTGTATTTAATTCCGATGCAATTTCCGTGTTTCATCGTCAATGTGAAGGTCCAAGGGATGCAGTAAACCTGCAGTTGCGCATCGGAATCTAAAACTGGTTTCACAGGATAGGCTCAAAACATAGACACTCAGAAAAGTCAGTCTTCTTGTACTTAAGTCCGCATTGTGCCATTTGTATTTAATTCCGATGCAATTTCCGTGTTTCATCGGATGCAGTAAACCTGCAGTTGTGCATCGGAATCTAAAACTGGTTACGCAGGATAGGCTCAAAACATAGACACTCAGAAAAGTCCGTCTGCTTCTACTTAAGTCGGCATTGTGCCATTTGTATTTAATTCCGATGCAATTTCCGTGTTTCATCGTCAATGTGAAGGTCCAAGGGGTGCAGTATACCTATAGTTGTGCATCGGAATCTAAAACTGGTTACACAAGAAAGGCTCAAAACATAGACACTCAGAAAAGTCAGTCTTCTTGCTCTTATGTCGGCATTGCGACATTTGTATTTAATTCCGATGGAATTTCCGTGTTTCATCGTAATTCTGAAGGTCCAAGGGATGCAGTAAACCTGCAGTTGTCCATCGGAATCTAAAACTGGTTACACAGGATAGGCTCAAAACATAGAAACCCAGAAAAGTCAGTCTTCTTGTACTTAAGTCGGCATTGTGTCATTTCTATTTAATTCCGATGCAATTTCCGTGTTTCATCGTCAATGTGAAGGTCCAACGGATGCAGCAAACCTGCAGTTGTCCATCGGAATCTAAAAATGGTTACACAGGATAGGCTCAAAACATAGACACTCAGAAAAGTCAGTCTTCTTGCACTTATGGTGGCATTGTGCCATTTGTATTTAATTCCGATGGAATTTCCGTGTTTCATCGTAATTCTGAAGGTCCAAGGGATGTAGTAAACATGCAGTTGTGCATCGGAATCTAAAACTGGGTTCACAGGATAGGCTCAAATTATAGAAACCCAGAAAAGTCAGTCTTCTTGTACTCAAGTCGGCATTGTGGCATTTATACTTAATTCCGATGCGATTTCCGTGTTTCATCGTCAATGTGAAGGTCCAAGGGATGCAGTAAACCTGCAGTTGTGCATCGGAATCTAAAACTGGTTACACAGGATAGGCTCAAAACATAGACACTCAGAAAAGTCTTCTTGCACTTAAGTCGGCATTGTGCGATTTGTATTTAATTCCGATGCAATTTCCGTGTTTCATCGTCAATGTGAAGGTCCAAGGTATGCAGGAAACCTGCAGTTGTCCATCGGTATCTAAAATTTGTTACACAGGATAGGCTCATAACACAGACACTCAGAAAAATCAATCTTCTTGTACTTAAGTCGGCATTGTGGCATTTATACTTAATTCCGATGCAATTTCCGTGTTTCATCGTCAATGTAAAGGTCCAAGGGATGCAGTAAACATGCAGTTGTGCATCGGAATGTAAAACTGGTAACACATGATAGGCTCAAAACATAGACACTCAGATAAGTCGGTCTTCTTGTACTTAAGTCGGAGTTGCGCCGTTTGTATTTAATTCCGATGCAATTTCCGTGTTTCATCGTCAATGTGAAGGTCCAAAGGGTGCAGTATACCTACATTTCTGCATCGGAATCTAAAACTGGTTACACAGGATAGGCTCAAAACATAGACACTCAGAAAAGTCAGTCTTCTTGCACTTATGGTGGCATTGTGCCATTTGTATTTAATTCCGATGCAATTTCCGTGTTTCATCGTCAATGTGAAGGTCCAAGGGGTGCAGTATACCTACATTTCTGCATCGGAATCTAAAACTGGTAACACATGATAGGCTCAAAACATAGACACTCAGAAAAGTCAGTCTTCTTGTACTTAAGTCCGCATTGTGCCATTTGTATTTAATTCCGATGTAATTTCCGTGTTTCATCGGATGCAGTAAACCTGCAGTTGTGCATCGGAATCTAAAACTGGTTACGCAGGATAGGCTCAAAACATAGACACTCAGAAAAGTCCGTCTTCTTCTACTTAAGTCGGCATTGTGCCATTTGTATTTAATTCCGATGCAATTTCCGTGTTTCATCGTCAATGTGAAGGTCCAAGGCGTGCAGTATACCTATAGTTGTGCATCGGAATCTAAAACTGGTTTCACAGGATAGGCTCAAAACATAGACACTCAGAAAAGTCAGTCTTCTTGTACTTAAGTCCGCATTGTGCCATTTGGATTTAATTCCGATGCAATTTCCGTGTTTCATCGGATGCAGTAAACCTGCAGTTGTGCATCGGAATCTAAAACTGGTTACGCAGGATAGGCTCAAAACATAGACACTCAGAAAAGTCCGTCTGCTTCTACTTAAGCCGGCATTGTGCCATTTGTATTTAATTCCGATGCAATTTCCGTGTTTCATCGTCAATGTGAAGGTCCAAGGGGTGCAGTATACCTATAGTTGTGCATCGGAATCTAAAACTGGTTACACAAGAAAGGCTCAAAACATAGACACTCAGAAAAGTCAGTCTTCTTGCTCTTATGTCGGCATTGTGACATTTGTATTTAATTCCGATGGAATTTCCGTGTTTCATCGTAATTCTGAAGGTCCAAGGGATGCAGTAAACCTGCAGTTGTCCATCGGAATCTAAAACTGGTTACACAGGATAGGCTCAAAACATAGAAACCCAGAAAAGTCAGTCTTCCTGTACTTAAGTCGGCATTGTGTCATTTCTATTTAATTCCGATGCAATTTCCGTGTTTCATCGTCAATGTGAAGGTCCAACGGATGCAGTAAACCTGCAGTTCTCCATCGGAATCTAAAAATGGTTACACAGGATAGGCTCAAAACATAGACACTCAGAAAAGTCAGTCTTCTTGCACTTATGGTGGCATTGTGCCATTTGTATTTAATTCCGATGGAATTTCCGTGTTTCATCGTAATTCTGAAGGTCCAAGGGATGTAGTAAACATGCAGTTGTGCATCGGGATCTAAAACTGGGTTCACAGGATAGGCTCAAATTATAGAAACCCAGAAAAGTCAGTCTTCTTGTACTCAAGTCGGCATTGTGGCATTTATACTTAATTCCGATGCGATTTCCGTGTTTCATCGTCAATGTGAAGTTCCAAGGGATGCAGTAAACCTGCAGTTGTGCATCGGAATCTAAAACTGGTTACACAGGATAGGCTCAAAACATAGACACTCAGAAAAGTCTTCTTGCACTTAAGTCGGCATTGTGCGATTTGTATTTAATTCCGATGCAATTTCCGTGTTTCATCGTCAATGTGAAGGTCCAAGGTATGCAGTAAACCTGCAGTTGTCCATCGGTATCTAAAATTTGTTACACAGGATAGGCTCATAACACAGACACTCAGAAAAATCAATCTTCTTGTACTTAAGTCGGCATTGTGGCATTTATACTTAATTCCGATGCAATTTCCGTGTTTCATCGTCAATGTAAAGGTCCAACGGATGCAGTAAACATGCAGTTGTGCATCGGAATGTAAAACTGGTAACACATGATAGGCTCAAAACATAGACACTCAGATAAGTCGGTCTTCTTGTACTTAAGTCGGAGTTGCGCCGTTTGTATTTAATTCCGATGCAATTTCCGTATTTCATCGTCAATGTGAAGGTCCAAGGGGTGCAGTATACCTACATTTCTGCATCGGAATCTAAAACTGGTTACATAGGATAGGCTCAAAACATAGACACTCAGAAAAGTCAGTCTTCTTGCACTTATGGTGGCATTGTGCCATTTGTATTTAATTCCGATGCAATTTCCGTGTTTCATCGTCAATGTGAAGGTCCAAGGGGTGCAGTATACCTACATTTCTGCATCGGAATCTAAAACTGGTAACACATGATAGGCTCAAAACATAGACACTCAGAAAAGTCAGTCTTCTTGTACTTAAGTCCGCATTGTGCCATTTGTATTTAATTCCGATGCAATTTCCGTGTTTCATCGGATGCAGTAAACCTGCAGTTGTGCATCGGAATCTAAAACTGGTTACGCAGGATAGGCTCAAAACATAGACACTCAGAAAAGTCCGTCTTCTTCTACTTAAGTCGGCATTGTTCCATTTGTATTTAATTCCGATGCAATTTCCGTGTTTCATCGTCAATGTGAAGGTCCAAGGCGTGCAGTATACCTATAGTTGTGCATCGGAATCTAAAACTGGTTACACAAGATAGGCTCAAAACATAGACACTCAGAAAAGTCAGTCTTCTTGCTCTTATGTCGGCATTGTGACATTTGTATTTAATTCCGATAGAATTTCCGTGTTTCATCGTAATTCTGAAGGTCCAAGGGATGCAGTAAACCTGCAGTTGTCCATCGGAATCTAAAACTGGTTACACAGGATAGGCTCAAAACATAGAAACCCAGAAAAGTCAGTCTTCTTGTACTTAAGTCGGCATTGTGTCATTTCTATTTAATTCCGATTCAATTTCCGTGTTTCATCGTCAATGTGAAGGTCCAACGGATGCAGTAAACCTGCAGTTGTCCATCGGAATCTAAAAATGGTTACACAGGATAGGCTCAAAACATAGACACTCAGAAATATCAGTCTTCTTGTACTTAAGTCGGCATTGTGCCATTTATATTGAATTCCGGTGCAATTTCCGTGTTACATCGTCAATGTAAAGGTCCAAAGGATGCAGTAAACCTGCAGTGGTGCGTCAGAATTTTAAACTGGTTACACATGATAGGCTCAAAACATTGACACTCAGAAAGGTCAGTCATCTTGTACCTAAGTGGGCATTGTGCCATTTGTATTTAATTCCGATGCAATTTCCGTGTTTCATCGTCAATGTGAAGGTCCAAGGGATGCAGTAAACCTGCAGTTTTGCATCGGAATCTAAAATTGGTTTCACAGGATAGGCTCAAAACATCGACACTCAGAAAAGTCAATCTTCTTGGACTTAAGTCAACATTGTGCCATTTGTATTTAATTCCGATGCAATTTCCGTGTTTCATCGTCAATGTGAAGGTCCAAGGGATGCAGTAAACCTGCAGTTGTGCATCGGAATCTAAAACTGGTTTCTCAGGATAAGCTCAAAACATAGACACTCAGAAAAGTCAGTCTTCTTGTACTTAAGTCCGCATTGTGACATTTGTATTTAATTCCGATGCAATTTCCGTGTTTCATCGTCAATGTGTAGGTCCAAGGGATGCAGTAAACCTGCAGTTGTGCATCGGAATCTAAAACTGGTTACGCAGAATAGGCTCAAAACATAGACACTCAGAAAAGTCAGTCTTCTTGTACTTAAGTCGGCATTGTGCCATTTGTATTTAATTCCGATGCAATTTCCGTGTTTCATCGTCAATGTGAAGGTCCAAGGGGTGCAGTATACCTACAGTTGTGCATCGGAATCTAAAACTGGTTTCACAGGATAGGCTCAAAACATAGACACTCAGAAAAGTCAGTCTTTTTGTACTTAAGTCGGCATTGTGCCATTTGTATTTAATTCCGATGGAATTTCCGTGTTTCATCGTCAATGTGAAGGTCGAAGGGATGCAGTAAACCTGCAGTTGTGCATCGGAATCTAAAACTGGTTTCTCAGGATAGGCTCAAAACATAGACACTCAGAAAAGTCAGTCTTCTTGTACTTAAGTCCGCATTGTGCCATTTTTATTTAATTCATTTGCAATTTCCGTGTTTCATCGTCAATGTGTAGGTCCAAGGGATGCAGTAAACCTGCAGTTGTGCATCGGAATCTAAAACTGGTTACGCAGGATAGGCTCAAAACATAGACACTCAGAAAAGTGAGTCTTCTTGTACTTAAGTCGGCATTGTGCCATTTGTATTTAATTCCGATGGAATTTCCGTGTTTCAACGTCAATGTGAAGGTCGAAGGGATGCAGTAAACCTGCAGTTGTGCATCGGAATCTAAAACTGGTTTAACAGGATAATCTCAAAACATAGACAGTCAGAAAAGTCAGTCTTCTTGTACTTAAGCCGGCATTGTGCCGTTTGTATTTAATTCCGATGCAATTTCCGTGTTTCATCGTCAATGTGAAAGTCCAAGGGATGCAGTAAACCTGCAGTTGTGCATCAGAATCTAAAATTGGTTTCACAGGATAGGCTCAAAACATAGACACTCACAAAAGTCAGTCTTCTTGTACTTAAGTCGGAGTTGCGCCGTTTGTATTTAATTCCGATGCAATTTCCGTGTTTCATCGTCAATGTGAAGGTCCGACGGATGCAGTAAACCTGCAGTTGTCTATCGGAATCTAAAACTGGTTACACAGGATAGGCTCAAAACATAGACACTCAGAAAAGTCAGTCTTCTTGTACTTATGTCGGCATTGTGCCATTTATATTGAATTCCAATGCAATTTCCATGTTTCATCGTCAATGTAAAGGTCCAAAGGATGCAGTAAACCTGCAGTTGTGCGTCAGAATTTTAAACTGGATACACATGATAGGCTCAAAACATTGACACTCAGAAAAGTCAGTCATCTTGTACCTAAGTGGGCATTGTGCCATTTGTATTTAATTCCGATGCAATTTCCGTGTTTCATCGTCAATGTGAAGGTCCAAGGGATGCAGTAAACCTGCAGTTGTGCATCGGAATCTAAAACTGGTTACACAGGATAGGCTCAAGACATAGACACGCAGAAAAGTCTTCTTGCACTTAAGTCGGCATTGTGCCATTTGTATTTAATTCCGATGCAATTTCCGTGTTTCATCGTCAATGTGAAGGTCCAAGGGATGCAGTAAACCTGCAGTTGTGCATCGGAATCTAATACTGGTTTCACAGGATGGGCTCAAAACATAGACACTCAGAAAAGTCAGTCTTCTTGTACTTAAGTCCGCATTGTGCCATTTGTATTTAATTCCGATGCAATTTCCGTGTTTCATCGGATGCAGTAAACCTGCAGTTGTACATCGGAATCTAAAACTGGTTACGCAGGATAGGCTCAAAACATAGACACTCAGAAAAGTCCGTCTTCTTCTACTTAAGTCGGCATTGTGCCATTTGTATTTAATTCCGATGCAATTTCCGTGTTTCATCGTCAATGTGAAGGTCCAAGGGGTGCAGTATACCTACAGTTGTGCATCGGAATCTAAAACTGGTTACACAAGATAGGCTCAAAACATAGACACTCAGAAAAGTCAGTCTTCTTGCTCTTATGTCGGCATTGTGACATTTGTATTTAATTCCGATGGAATTTCCGTGTTTCATCGTAATTCTGAAGGTCCAAGGGATGCAGTAAACCTGCAGTTGTCCATCGGAATCTAAAACTGGTTACACAGGATAGGCTCAAAACATAGAAACCCAGAAAAGTCAGTCTTCTTGTACTTAAGTCGGCATTGTGTCATTTCTATTTAATTCCGATGCAATTTCCGTGTTTCATCGTCAATGTGAAGGTCCAACGGATGCAGTAAACCTGCAGTTGTCCATCGGAATCTAAAAATGGTTACACAGGATAGGCTCAAAACATAGACACTCAGAAATGTCAGTCTTCTTGTACTTAAGTCGGCATTGTGCCATTTATATTGAATTCCGATGCAATTTCCGTGTTTCATCGTCAATGTAAAGGTCCAAAGGATGCAGTAAACCTGCAGTTGTGCATCGGAATCTAAAACTGGTAACACAGCATAGGCGCAAAACATTGACACTCAGAAAAGTCAGTCATCATGTACCTAAGTTGGCATTGTGCCATTTGTATTTAATTCCGATGCAATTTCCGTGTTTCATCGTCAATGTGAAGGTCCAAGGGATGCAGTAAACCTGCAGTTGTGCATCGGAATTTAAAACTGGTTTCTCAGGATAAGCTCAAAACATAGACACTCAGAAAAATCAGTCTTCTTGTACTTAAGTCGGCATTGTGCCATTTGTATTTAATTCCGATGCAATTTCCGTGTTTCATCGTCAATGTGAAGGTCCAAGGGGTGCAGTATACCTACAGTTGTGCATCGGAATCTAAAACTGGTTTCACAGGATAGGCTCAAAACATAGACACTCAGAAAAGTCAGTCTTCTTGTACTTAAGTCGGCATTGTGCCATTTGTATTTAATTCCGATGGAATTTCCGTGTTTCATCGTCAATGTAAAGGTCGAAGGGATGCAGTAAACCTGCAGTTGTGCATCGGAATCTATAACTGGTTTCTCAGGATAGGCTCAAACATAGACACTCAGAAACGTCAGTCTTCTTGTACTTAAGTCCGCATTGTGCAATTTTTATTTTATTCCGATGCAATTTCCGTGTTTCATCGTCAATGTGTAGGTCCAAGGGATGCAGTAAACCTGCAGTTGTGCATCGGAATCTAAAACTGGTTACGCAGGATAGGCTCAAAACATTGACACTCAGAAAAGTGAGTCTTCTTGTACTTAAGTCGGCATTGTGCCATTTGTATTTAATTCCGATGGAATTTCCGTGTTTCATCGTCAATGTGACGATCGAAGGGATGCAGTAAACCTGCAGTTGTGCGTCGGAATCTAAAACTGGTTTAACAGGATAATCTCAAAACATAGACACTCAGAAAAGTCAGTCTTCTTGTACTTAAGCCGGCATTGTGCCGTTTGTATTTAATTCCGATGCAATTTCCGTGTTTCATCGTCAATGTGAAGGACCAAGGGGTGCAGTATACCTACAGTTCTGCATCGGAATCTAAAACTGGTTACACAGGATAGGCTCAAAACATAGACACTCAGAAAAATCAGTCTTCTTGCACTTATGTCGGCATTGTGCCATTTATATTGAATTCCGATGCAATTTCCGTGTTTCATCGTCAATGTAAAGGTCCAAAGGATGCGGTAAACCTATAGTTGTGCTTCAGAATTTTAAACTGGTTACACATGATAGGCTCAAAGCATTGACACTCAGAAAAGTCAGTCATCTTGTACCTAAGTGGGCATTGTGCCATTTGTATTTAATTCCGATGCAATGTCCGTGTTTCATCGTCAATAAGAAGTTGCAGGGGATGCAGTAAACCTGCAGTTGTGCATCGGAATTTAAAACTGGTTACACAGGATAGGCTCAAAACATAGACACTCAGAAAAGTATTCTTGCACATAAGTCGGCATTGTGCCATTTGTATTTAATTCCGATGCTATTTCCGTGATTCATCGTCAATGTGATAGGCCAAGGGGTGCAGTATACCCACAGTTGTGCATCGGAATCTAAAACTGGTTGCACATGATAGGCTCAAAACATAGACCCTCAGAAAAGTCAGTCTTCTTGTACTTAAGTCGGCATTGTGCCATTTCTATTGAATTCCGATGCAATTTCCGTGTTTCATCGTCAATGTAAAGGTCCAAAGGATGCAGTAAACCTATAGTTGTGCATCAGAATTTTAAACTGGTTACACATGATAGGCTCAAAACATTGACACTCAGAAAAGTCAGTCTTCTTGTACTTAAGTCCGCATTGTGCCATTTGTATTTAATTCCGATGCAATTTCCGTGTTTCATCGGATGCAGTAAACCTGCAGTTGTGCATCGGAATCTAAAACTGGTTACGCAGGATAGGCTCAAAACATAGACACTCAGAAAAGTCCGTCTTCTTCTACTTAAGTCGGCATTGTGCCATTTGTATTTAATTCCGATGCAATTTCCGTGTTTCATCGTCATTGTGAAGGTCCAAGGGGTGCAGTATACCTATAGTTGTGCATCGGAATCTAAAACTGGTTACACAAGATAGGCTCAAAACATAGACACTCAGAAAAGTCAGTCTTCTTGCTCTTATGTCGGCATTGTGCCATTTGTATTTAATTCCGATGGAATTTCCGTGTTTCATCGTAATTCTGAAGGTCCAAGGGATGCAGTAAACCTGCAGTTGTCCATCGGAATCTAAAACTGGTTACACAGGATAGGCTCAAATTATAGAAACCCAGAAAAGTCAGTCTTCATGTACTTAAGTCGGCATTGTGTCATTTGTATTTAATTCCGATGCAATTTCCGTGTTTCATCGTCAATGTGAAGGTCCAACGGATGCAGTAAACATGCAGTTGTCCATCGGAATCTAAAAATGGTTACACAGGATAGGCTCAAAGCATAGACACTCAGAAATGTCAGTCTTCTTGTAGTTAAGTCGGCATTGTGCCATTTATATTGAATTCCGGTGCAATTTCCGTGTTTCATCGTCAATGTAAAGGCCCAAAGGATGCAGTAAACCTGCAGTTGTGCGTCAGAATTTTAAACTGGTTACACATGATAGGCTCAAAACATTGACACTCAGAAAGGTCAGTCATCTTGTACCTAAGTGGGCATTGTGCCATTTGTATTTAATTCCGATGCAATTTCCGTGTTTCATCGTCAATGTGAAGATCCAAGGGATGCAGTAAACCTGCAGTTTTGCATCGGAATCTAAAATTGGTTTCACAGGATAGGCTCAAAACATAGACACTCAGAAAAGTCAATCTTCTTGGACTTAAGTCGGCATTGTGCCATTTGTATTTAATTCCGATGCAATTTCCGTGTTTCATCGTCAATGTGAAGGTCCAAGGGATGCAGTAAACCTGCAGTTGTGCATCGGAATCTAAAACTGGTTTCTCAGGATAAGCTCAAAACATAGACACTCAGAAAAGTCAGTCTTCTTGTACTTAAGTCCGCATTGTGCCATTTGTATTTAATTCCGATGCAATTTCCGTGTTTCATCGTCAATGTAAAGGTCCAAAGGATGCGGTAAACCTATAGATGTGCTTCAGAATTTTAAACTGGTTACACATGATAGGCTCAAAGCATTGACACTCAGAAAAGTCAGTCATCTTGTACCTAAGTGGGCATTGTGCCATTTGTATTTAATTCCGATGCAATGTCCGTGTTTCATCGTCAATAAGAAGTTGCAGGGGATGCAGTAAACCTGCAGTTGTGCATCGGAATCTAAAACTGGTAACACAGCATAGGCGCAAAACATAGACACTCAGAAAAGTCAGTCTTCTTGTACTTAAGTCGGCATTGTGCCGTTTGTATTTAATTCCGATGCAATTTCCGTGTTTCATCGTCAATGTGAAGGACCAAGGGATGCAGTAAACCTGCAGTTGTGCATCGGAATTTAAAACTGGTTACACAGGATAGGCTCAAAACATAGACACTCAGAAAAGTATTCTTGCAGATAAGTCGGCATTGTGCCATTTGTATTTAATTCCGATGCTATTTCCGTGATTCATCGTCAATGTGATAGGCCAAGGGGTGCAGTATACCCACAGTTGTGCATCGGAATCTAAAACTGGTTGCACATGATAGGCTCAAAACATAGACCCTCAGAAAAGTCAGTCTTCTTGTACTTAAGTCGGCATTGTGCCATTTCTATTGAATTCCGATGCAATTTCCGTGTTTCATCGTCAATGTAAAGGTCCAAAGGATGCAGTAAACCTATAGTTGTGCATCAGAATTTTAAACTGGTTACACATGATAGGCTCAAAACATTGACACTCAGAAAAGTCAGTCATCTTGTACCTAAGTGGGCATTGTGCCATTTGTATTTAATTCCGATGCAATGTCCGTGTTTCATCGTCAATAAGAAGGTGCAGGGGATGCAGTAAACCTGCAGTTGTGCATCGGAATCTAAAACTGGTAACACAGGATAGGCTCAAAACATAGACACTCAGAAATGTCAGTCTTCTTGTACTTAAGTCCGCATTGTGCCATTTTTATTTAATTCCGATGCAATTTCCGTGTTTCATCGGATGCAGTAAACCTGCAGTTGTGCATCGGAATCTAAAACTGGTTACGCAGGATAGGCTCAAAACATAGACACTCAGAAAAGTCCGTCTTCTTCTACTTAAGTCGGCATTGTGCCATTTGTATTTAATTCCGATGCAATTTCCGTGTTTCATCGTCATTGTGAAGGTCCAAGGGGTGCAGTATACCTATAGTTGTGCATCGGAATCTAAAACTGGTTACACAAGATAGGCTCAAAACATAGACACTCAGAAAAGTCAGTCTTCTTGCTCTTATGTCGGCATTGTGACATTTGTATTTAATTCCGATGGAATTTCCGTGTTTCATCGTAATTCTGAAGGTCCAAGGGATGCAGTAAACCTGCAGTTGTCCATCGGAATCTAAAACTGGTTACACAGGATAGGCTCAAATTATAGAAACCCAGAAAAGTCAGTCTTCATGTACTTAAGTCGGCATTGTGTCATTTGTATTTAATTCCGATGCAATTTCCGTGTTTCATCGTCAATGTGAAGGTCCAACGGATGCAGTAAACATGCAGTTGTCCATCGGAATCTAAAAATGGTTACACAAGATAGGCTCAAAGCATAGGCACTCAGAAATGTCAGTCTTCTTGTAGTTAAGTCGGCATTGTGCCATTTATATTGAATTCCGGTGCAATTTCCGTGTTTCATCGTCAATGTAAAGGTCCAAAGGATGCAGTAAACCTGCAGTTGTGCGTCAGAATTTTAAACTGGTTACACATGATAGGCTCAAAACATTGACACTCAGAAAGGTCAGTCATCTTGTACCTAAGTGGGCATTGTGCCATTTCTATTTAATTCCGATGCAATTTCCGTGTTTCATCGTCAATGTGAAGGTCCAAGGGATGCAGTAAACCTGCAGTTTTGCATCGGAATCTAAAATTGGTTTCACAGGATAGGCTCAAAACATAGACACTCAGAAAAGTCAATCTTCTTGGACTTAAGTCGGCATTGTGCCATTTGTATTTTATTCCGATGCAATTTCCGTGTTTCATCGTCAATGTGAAGGTCCAAGGGGTGCAGTATACCTACAGTTCTGCATCGGAATCTAAAACTGGTTACACAGGATAGGCTCAAAACATAGACACTCAGAAAAATCAGTCTTCTTGCACTTATGTCGGCATTGTGCCATTTATATTGAATTCCGATGCAATTTCCGTGTTTCATCGTCAATGTAAAGGTCCAAAGGATGCGGTAAACCTATAGTTGTGCTTCAGAATTTTAAACTGGTTACACATGATAGGCTCAAAGCATTGACACTCAGAAAAGTCAGTCATCTTGTACCTAAGTGGGCATTGTGCCATTTGTATTTAATTCCGATGCAATGTCCGTGTTTCATCGTCAATAAGAAGTTGCAGGGGATGCAGTAAACCTGCAGTTGTGCATCGGAATTTAAAACTGGTTACACAGGATAGGCTCAAAACATAGACACTCAGAAAAGTATTCTTGCACATAAGTCGGCATTGTGCCATTTGTATTTAATTCCGATGCTATTTCCGTGATTCATCGTCAATGTGATAGGCCAAGGGGTGCAGTATACCCACAGTTGTGCATCGGAATCTAAAACTGGTTGCACATGATAGGCTCAAAACATATACCCTCAGAAAAGTCAGTCTTCTTGTACTTAAGTCGGCATTGTGCCATTTCTATTGAATTCCGATGCAATTTCCGTGTTTCATCGTCAATGTAAAGGTCCAAAGGATGCAGTAAACCTATAGTTGTGCATCAGAATTTTAAACTGGTTACACATGATAGGCTCAAAACATTGACACTCAGAAAAGTCAGTCTTCTTGTACTTAAGTCCGCATTGTGCCATTTGTATTTAATTCCGATGCAATTTCCGTGTTTCATCGGATGCAGTAAACCTGCAGTTGTGCATCGGAATCTAAAACTGGTTACGCAGGATAGGCTCAAAACATAGACACTCAGAAAAGTCCGTCTTCTTCTACTTAAGTCGGCATTGTGCCATTTGTATTTAATTCCGATGCAATTTCCGTGTTTCATCGTCATTGTGAAGGTCCAAGGGGTGCAGTATACCTATAGTTGTGCATCGGAATCTAAAACTGGTTACACAAGATAGGCTCAAAACATAGACACTCAGAAAAGTCAGTCTTCTTGCTCTTATGTCGGCATTGTGACATTTGTATTTAATTCCGATGGAATTTCCGTGTTTCATCGTAATTCTGAAGGTCCAAGGGATGCAGTAAACCTGCAGTTGTCCATCGGAATCTAAAACTGGTTACACAGGATAGGCTCAAATTATAGAAACCCAGAAAAGTCAGTCTTCATGTACTTAAGTCGGCATTGTGTCATTTGTATTTAATTCCGATGCAATTTCCGTGTTTCATCGTCAATGTGAAGGTCCAACGGATGCAGTAAACATGCAGTTGTCCATCGGAATCTAAAAATGGTTACACAGGATAGGCTCAAAGCATAGACACTCAGAAATGTCAGTCTTCTTGTAGTTAAGTCGGCATTGTGCCATTTATATTGAATTCCGGTGCAATTTCCGTGTTTCATCGTCAATGTAAAGGCCCAAAGGATGCAGTAAACCTGCAGTTGTGCGTCAGAATTTTAAACTGGTTACACATGATAGGCTCAAAACATTGACACTCAGAAAGGTCAGTCATCTTGTACCTAAGTGGGCATTGTGCCATTTGTATTTAATTCCGATGCAATTTCCGTGTTTCATCGTCAATGTGAAGATCCAAGGGATGCAGTAAACCTGCAGTTTTGCATTGGAATCTAAAATTGGTTTCACAGGATAGGCTCAAAACATAGACACTCAGAAAAGTCAATCTTCTTGGACTTAAGTCGGCATTGTGCCATTTGTATTTAATTCCGATGCAATTTCCGTGTTTCATCGTCAATGTGAAGGTCCAAGGGATGCAGTAAACCTGCAGTTGTGCATCGGAATCTAAAACTGGTTTCTCAGGATAAGCTCAAAACATAGACACTCAGAAAAGTCAGTCTTCTTGTACTTAAGTCCGCATTGTGCCATTTGTATTTAATTCCGATGCAATTTCCGTGTTTCATCGTCAATGTAAAGGTCCAAAGGATGCGGTAAACCTATAGATGTGCTTCAGAATTTTAAACTGGTTACACATGATAGGCTCAAAGCATTGACACTCAGAAAAGTCAGTCATCTTGTACCTAAGTGGGCATTGTGCCATTTGTATTTAATTCCGATGCAATGTCCGTGTTTCATCGTCAATAAGAAGTTGCAGGGGATGCAGTAAACCTGCAGTTGAGCATCGGAATCTAAAACTGGTAACACAGCATAGGCGCAAAACATAGACACTCAGAAAAGTCAGTCTTCTTGTACTTAAGTCGGCATTGTGCCGTTTGTATTTAATTCCGATGCAATTTCCGTGTTTCATCGTCAATGTGAAGGACCAAGGGATGCAGTAAACCTGCAGTTGTGCATCGGAATTTAAAACTGGTTACACAGGATAGGCTCAAAACATAGACACTCAGAAAAGTATTCTTGCAGATAAGTCGGCATTGTGCCATTTGTATTTAATTCCGATGCTATTTCCGTGATTCATCGTCAATGTGATAGGCCAAGGGGTGCAGTATACCCACAGTTGTGCATCGGAATCTAAAACTGGTTGCACATGATAGGCTCAAAACATAGACCCTCAGAAAAGTCAGTCTTCTTGTACTTAAGTCGGCATTGTGCCATTTCTATTGAATTCCGATGCAATTTCCGTGTTTCATCGTCAATGTAAAGGTCCAAAGGATGCAGTAAACCTATAGTTGTGCATCAGAATTTTAAACTGGTTACACATGATAGGCTCAAAACATTGACACTCAGAAAAGTCAGTCATCTTGTACCTAAGTGGGCATTGTGCCATTTGTATTTAATTCCGATGCAATGTCCGTGTTTCATCGTCAATAAGAAGGTGCAGGGGATGCAGTAAACCTGCAGTTGTGCATCGGAATCTAAAACTGGTAACACAGGATAGGCTCAAAACATAGACACTCAGAAATGTCAGTCTTCTTGTACTTAAGTCCGCATTGTGCCATTTTTATTTAATTCCGATGCAATTTCCGTGTTTCATCGGATGCAGTAAACCTGCAGTTGTGCATCGGAATCTAAAACTGGTTACGCAGGATAGGCTCAAAACATAGACACTCAGAAAAGTCCGTCTTCTTCTACTTAAGTCGGCATTGTGCCATTTGTATTTAATTCCGATGCAATTTCCGTGTTTCATCGTCATTGTGAAGGTCCAAGGGGTGCAGTATACCTATAGTTGTGCATCGGAATCTAAAACTGGTTACACAAGATAGGCTCAAAACATAGACACTCAGAAAAGTCAGTCTTCTTGCTCTTATGTCGGCATTGTGACATTTGTATTTAATTCCGATGGAATTTCCGTGTTTCATCGTAATTCTGAAGGTCCAAGGGATGCAGTAAACCTGCAGTTGTCCATCGGAATCTAAAACTGGTTACACAGGATAGGCTCAAATTATAGAAACCCAGAAAAGTCAGTCTTCATGTACTTAAGTCGGCATTGTGTCATTTGTATTTAATTCCGATGCAATTTCCGTGTTTCATCGTCATGTGAAGGTCCAACGGATGCAGTAAACATGCAGTTGTCCATCGGAATCTAAAAATGGTTACACAAGATAGGCTCAAAGCATAGGCACTCAGAAATGTCAGTCTTCTTGTAGTTAAGTCGGCATTGTGCCATTTATATTGAATTCCGGTGCAATTTCCGTGTTTCATCGTCAATGTAAAGGTCCAAAGGATGCAGTAAACCTGCAGTTGTGCGTCAGAATTTTAAACTGGTTACACATGATAGGCTCAAAACATTGACACTCAGAAAGGTCAGTCATCTTGTACCTAAGTGGGCATTGTGCCATTTCTATTTAATTCCGATGCAATTTCCGTGTTTCATCGTCAATGTGAAGGTCCAAGGGATGCAGTAAACCTGCAGTTTTGCATCGGAATCTAAAATTGGTTTCACAGGATAGGCTCAAAACATAGACACTCAGAAAAGTCAATCTTCTTGGACTTAAGTCGGCATTGTGCCATTTGTATTTTATTCCGATGCAATTTCCGTGTTTCATCGTCAATGTGAAGGTCCAAGGGATGCAGTAAACCTGCAGTTGTGCATCGGAATCTAAAACTGGTTTCTCAGGATAAGCTCAAAACATAGACACTCAGAAAAGTCAGTCTTCTTGTACTTAAGTCCGCATTGTGCCATTTGTATTTAATTCCGATGCAATTTCCGTGTTTCATCGTCAATGTGTAGGTCCAAGGGATGCAGTTAACCTGCAGTTGTGCATCGGAATCTAAAACTGGTTACGCAGAATAGGCTCAAAGCATAGACACTCAGAAAAATCAGTCTTCTTGTACTTAAGTCAGCATTGTGCCATTTGTATTTAATTCCGATGCAATTTCCGTGCTTCATCGTCAATGTGAAGGTCCAAGGGGTGCAGTATACCTAAAGTTGTGCATCGGAATCTAAAACTGGTTGCACAGGATAGGCTCAAAACATAGACACTCAGAAAAGTCAGTCTTCTTGTACTTAAGGCGGCATTGTGCCATTTGTATTTAATTCCGATGGAATTCCCGTGATTCATCGTCAATGTGAAGGTCGAAGGGATGCAGTAAACCTGCAGTTGTGCATCGGAATCTAAAACTGGTTTCTCAGGATAGGCTCAAAACATAGACACTCAGAAAAGTCAGTCTTCTTGTACTTAAGTCCGCATTGTGCCATTTTTATTCAATTCCGATGCAATTTCCGTGTTTCATCCTCAATGTGTAGGTCCAAGGGGTGCAGTAAACCTGCAGTTGTGCATCGAAATCTAAAACTGGTTACGCAGGATAGGCTCAAAACATAGACACTCAGAAAAGTGAGTCTTCTTGTACTTAAGTCGGCATTGTGCCATTTGTATTTAATTCCGATGGAATTTCCGTGTTTCAACGTCAATGTGAAGGTCGAAGGGATGCAGTAAACCTGCAGTTGTGCATCGGAATCTAAAACTGGTTTAACAGGATAATCTCAAAACATAGACAGTCAGAAAAGTCAGTGTTCTTGTACTTAAGCCGGCATTGTGCCGTTTTATTTAATTCCGATGCAATTTCCGTGTTTCATCGTCAATGTGAAGGTCCAAGGTATGCAGTAAACCTGCAGTTGTCCATCGGTATCTAAAATTTGTTACACAGGATAGGCTCATAACACAGACACTCAGAAAAATCAATCTTCTTGTACTTAAGTCGGCATTGTGGCATTTATACTTAATTCCGATGCAATTTCCGTGTTTCATCGTCAATGTAAAGGTCCAAGGGATGCAGTAAACATGCAGTTGTGCATCGGAATGTAAAACTAGTAACACATGATAGGCTCAAAACATAGACACTCAGATAAGTCGGTCTTCTTGTACTTAAGTCGGAGTTGCGCCGTTCGTATTTAATTCCGATGCAATTTCCGTGTTTCATCGTCAATGTGAAGGTCCAAGGGGTGCAGTATACCTACATTTCTGCATCGGAATCTAAAACTGGTTACACAGGATAGGCTCAAAACATAGACACTCAGAAATGTCAGTCTTCTTGTACTTAAGTCGGCATTGTACCATTTATATTGAATTCCGATGCAATTTCCGTGTTTCATCGTCAATGTAAAAGTCCAAAAGTTGCAGTAAACCTGCAGTTGTGCGTCAGAATTTTAAACTGGTTACACATGATAGGCTCAAAACATTGACACTCAGAAAAGTTAGTTATCTTGTACCTAAGTTGGCATTGTGCCATTTGTATTTAATTCCGATGCAATTTCCGTGTTTCATCGTCAATGTGAAGGGATGCAGTAAACCTGCAGTTGTGCATCGGAATCTAAAACTGGTTTCTCAGGATAAGCTCAAAACATAGACACTCAGAAATGTCAGTCTTCTTGTAGTTAAGTCGGCATTGTGCCATTTATATTGAATTCCGGTGCAATTTCCGTGTTTCATCGTCAATGTAAAGGTCCAAAGGATGCAGTAAACCTGCAGTTGTGCGTCAGAATTTTAAACTGGTTACACATGATAGGCTCAAAACATTGACACTCAGAAAGGTCAGTCATCTTGTACCTAAGTGGGCATTGTGCCATTTCTATTTAATTCCGATGCAATTTCCGTGTTTCATCGTCAATGTGAAGGTCCAAGGGATGCAGTAAACCTGCAGTTTTGCATCGGAATCTAAAATTGGTTTCACAGGATAGGCTCAAAACATAGACACTCAGAAAAGTCAATCTTCTTGGACTTAAGTCGGCATTGTGCCATTTGTATTTTATTCCGATGCAATTTCCGTGTTTCATCGTCAATGTGAAGGTCCAAGGGATGCAGTAAACCTGCAGTTGTGCATCGGAATCTAAAACTGGTTTCTCAGGATAAGCTCAAAACATAGACACTCAGAAAAGTCAGTCTTCTTGTACTTAAGTCCGCATTGTGCCATTTGTATTTAATTCCGATGCAATTTCCGTGTTTCATCGTCAATGTGTAGGTCCAAGGGATGCAGTTAACCTGCAGTTGTGCATCGGAATCTAAAACTGGTTACGCAGAATAGGCTCAAAGCATAGACACTCAGAAAAATCAGTCTTCTTGTACTTAAGTCAGCATTGTGCCATTTGTATTTAATTCCGATGCAATTTCCGTGCTTCATCGTCAATGTGAAGGTCCAAGGGGTGCAGTATACCTACAGTTGTGCATCGGAATCTAAAACTGGTTGCACAGGATAGGCTCAAAACATAGACACTCAGAAAAGTCAGTCTTCTTGTACTTAAGGCGGCATTGTGCCATTTGTATTTAATTCCGATGGAATTCCCGTGATTCATCGTCAATGTGAAGGTCGAAGGGATGCAGTAAACCTGCAGTTGTGCATCGGAATCTAAAACTGGTTTCTCAGGATAGGCTCAAAACATAGACACTCAGAAAAGTCAGTCTTCTTGTACTTAAGTCCGCATTGTGCCATTTTTATTCAATTCCGATGCAATTTCCGTGTTTCATCCTCAATGTGTAGGTCCAAGGGGTGCAGTAAACCTGCAGTTGTGCATCGAAATCTAAAACTGGTTACGCAGGATAGGCTCAAAACATAGACACTCAGAAAAGTGAGTGTTCTTGTACTTAAGTCGGCATTGTGCCATTTGTATTTAATTCCGATGGAATTTCCGTGTTTCAACGTCAATGTGAAGGTCGAAGGGATGCAGTAAACCTGCAGTTGTGCATCGGAATCTAAAACTGGTTTAACAGGATAATCTCAAAACATAGACAGTCAGAAAAGTCAGTCTTCTTGTACTTAAGCCGGCATTGTGCCGTTTTATTTAATTCCGATGCAATTTCCGTGTTTCATCGTCAATGTGATGGTCCAAGGTATGCAGTAAACCTGCAGTTGTCCATCGGTATCTAAAATTTGTTACACAGGATAGGCTCATAACACAGACACTCAGAAAAATCAATCTTCTTGTACTTAAGTCGGCATTGTGGCATTTATACTTAATTCCGATGCAATTTCCGTGTTTCATCGTCAATGTAAAGGTCCAAGGGATGCAGTAAACATGCAGTTGTGCATCGGAATGTAAAACTAGTAACACATGATAGGCTCAAAACATAGACACTCAGATAAGTCGGTCTTCTTGTACTTAAGTCGGAGTTGCGCCGTTTGTATTTAATTCCGATGCAATTTCCGTGTTTCATCGTAATTCTGAAGGTCCAAGGGATGCAGTAAACCTGCAGTTGTCCATCGGAATCTAAAACTGGTTACACAGGATAGGCTCAAATTATAGAAACCCAGAAAAGTCAGTCTTCATGTACTTAAGTCGGCATTGTGTCATTTGTATTTAATTCCGATGCAATTTCCGTGTTTCATCGTCAATGTGAAGGTCCAACGGATGCAGTAAACATGCAGTTGTCCATCGGAATCTAAAAATGGTTACACAGGATAGGCTCAAAGCATAGACACTCAGAAATGTCAGTCTTCTTGTAGTTAAGTCGGCATTGTGCCATTTATATTGAATTCCGGTGCAATTTCCGTGTTTCATCGTCAATGTAAAGGCCCAAAGGATGCAGTAAACCTGCAGTTGTGCGTCAGAATTTTAAACTGGTTACACATGATAGGCTCAAAACATTGACACTCAGAAAGGTCAGTCATCTTGTACCTAAGTGGGCATTGTGCCATTTGTATTTAATTCCGATGCAATTTCCGTGTTTCATCGTCAATGTGAAGATCCAAGGGATGCAGTAAACCTGCAGTTTTGCATTGGAATCTAAAATTGGTTTCACAGGATAGGCTCAAAACATAGACACTCAGAAAAGTCAATCTTCTTGGACTTAAGTCGGCATTGTGCCATTTGTATTTAATTCCGATGCAATTTCCGTGTTTCATCGTCAATGTGAAGGTCCAAGGGATGCAGTAAACCTGCAGTTGTGCATCGGAATCTAAAACTGGTTTCTCAGGATAAGCTCAAAACATAGACACTCAGAAAAGTCAGTCTTCTTGTACTTAAGTCCGCATTGTGCCATTTGTATTTAATTCCGATGCAATTTCCGTGTTTCATCGTCAATGTAAAGGTCCAAAGGATGCGGTAAACCTATAGATGTGCTTCAGAATTTTAAACTGGTTACACATGATAGGCTCAAAGCATTGACACTCAGAAAAGTCAGTCATCTTGTACCTAAGTGGGCATTGTGCCATTTGTATTTAATTCCGATGCAATGTCCGTGTTTCATCGTCAATAAGAAGTTGCAGGGGATGCAGTAAACCTGCAGTTGTGCATCGGAATCTAAAACTGGTAACACAGCATAGGCGCAAAACATAGACACTCAGAAAAGTCAGTCTTCTTGTACTTAAGTCGGCATTGTGCCGTTTGTATTTAATTCCGATGCAATTTCCGTGTTTCATCGTCAATGTGAAGGACCAAGGGATGCAGTAAACCTGCAGTTGTGCATCGGAATTTAAAACTGGTTACACAGGATAGGCTCAAAACATAGACACTCAGAAAAGTATTCTTGCAGATAAGTCGGCATTGTGCCATTTGTATTTAATTCCGATGCTATTTCCGTGATTCATCGTCAATGTGATAGGCCAAGGGGTGCAGTATACCCACAGTTGTGCATCGGAATCTAAAACTGGTTGCACATGATAGGCTCAAAACATAGACCCTCAGAAAAGTCAGTCTTCTTGTACTTAAGTCGGCATTGTGCCATTTCTATTGAATTCCGATGCAATTTCCGTGTTTCATCGTCAATGTAAAGGTCCAAAGGATGCAGTAAACCTATAGTTGTGCATCAGAATTTTAAACTGGTTACACATGATAGGCTCAAAACATTGACACTCAGAAAAGTCAGTCATCTTGTACCTAAGTGGGCATTGTGCCATTTGTATTTAATTCCGATGCAATGTCCGTGTTTCATCGTCAATAAGAAGGTGCAGGGGATGCAGTAAACCTGCAGTTGTGCATCGGAATCTAAAACTGGTAACACAGGATAGGCTCAAAACATAGACACTCAGAAATGTCAGTCTTCTTGTACTTAAGTCCGCATTGTGCCATTTTTATTTAATTCCGATGCAATTTCCGTGTTTCATCGGATGCAGTAAACCTGCAGTTGTGCATCGGAATCTAAAACTGGTTACGCAGGATAGGCTCAAAACATAGACACTCAGAAAAGTCCGTCTTCTTCTACTTAAGTCGGCATTGTGCCATTTGTATTTAATTCCGATGCAATTTCCGTGTTTCATCGTCATTGTGAAGGTCCAAGGGGTGCAGTATACCTATAGTTGTGCATCGGAATCTAAAACTGGTTACACAAGATAGGCTCAAAACATAGACACTCAGAAAAGTCAGTCTTCTTGCTCTTATGTCGGCATTGTGACATTTGTATTTAATTCCGATGGAATTTCCGTGTTTCATCGTAATTCTGAAGGTCCAAGGGATGCAGTAAACCTGCAGTTGTCCATCGGAATCTAAAACTGGTTACACAGGATAGGCTCAAATTATAGAAACCCAGAAAAGTCAGTCTTCATGTACTTAAGTCGGCATTGTGTCATTTGTATTTAATTCCGATGCAATTTCCGTGTTTCATCGTCAATGTGAAGGTCCAACGGATGCAGTAAACATGCAGTTGTCCATCGGAATCTAAAAATGGTTACACAAGATAGGCTCAAAGCATAGGCACTCAGAAATGTCAGTCTTCTTGTAGTTAAGTCGGCATTGTGCCATTTATATTGAATTCCGGTGCAATTTCCGTGTTTCATCGTCAATGTAAAGGTCCAAAGGATGCAGTAAACCTGCAGTTGTGCGTCAGAATTTTAAACTGGTTACACATGATAGGCTCAAAACATTGACACTCAGAAAGGTCAGTCATCTTGTACCTAAGTGGGCATTGTGCCATTTCTATTTAATTCCGATGCAATTTCCGTGTTTCATCGTCAATGTGAAGGTCCAAGGGATGCAGTAAACCTGCAGTTTTGCATCGGAATCTAAAATTGGTTTCACAGGATAGGCTCAAAACATAGACACTCAGAAAAGTCAATCTTCTTGGACTTAAGTCGGCATTGTGCCATTTGTATTTTATTCCGATGCAATTTCCGTGTTTCATCGTCAATGTGAAGGTCCAAGGGATGCAGTAAACCTGCAGTTGTGCATCGGAATCTAAAACTGGTTTCTCAGGATAAGCTCAAAACATAGACACTCAGAAAAGTCAGTCTTCTTGTACTTAAGTCCGCATTGTGCCATTTGTATTTAATTCCGATGCAATTTCCGTGTTTCATCGTCAATGTGTAGGTCCAAGGGATGCAGTTAACCTGCAGTTGTGCATCGGAATCTAAAACTGGTTACGCAGAATAGGCTCAAAGCATAGACACTCAGAAAAATCAGTCTTCTTGTACTTAAGTCAGCATTGTGCCATTTGTATTTAATTCCGATGCAATTTCCGTGCTTCATCGTCAATGTGAAGGTCCAAGGGGTGCAGTATACCTAAAGTTGTGCATCGGAATCTAAAACTGGTTGCACAGGATAGGCTCAAAACATAGACACTCAGAAAAGTCAGTCTTCTTGTACTTAAGGCGGCATTGTGCCATTTGTATTTAATTCCGATGGAATTCCCGTGATTCATCGTCAATGTGAAGGTCGAAGGGATGCAGTAAACCTGCAGTTGTGCATCGGAATCTAAAACTGGTTTCTCAGGATAGGCTCAAAACATAGACACTCAGAAAAGTCAGTCTTCTTGTACTTAAGTCCGCATTGTGCCATTTTTATTCAATTCCGATGCAATTTCCGTGTTTCATCCTCAATGTGTAGGTCCAAGGGGTGCAGTAAACCTGCAGTTGTGCATCGAAATCTAAAATTGGTTACGCAGGATAGGCTCAAAACATAGACACTCAGAAAAGTGAGTCTTCTTGTACTTAAGTCGGCATTGTGCCATTTGTATTTAATTCCGATGGAATTTCCGTGTTTCAACGTCAATGTGAAGGTCGAAGGGATGCAGTAAACCTGCAGTTGTGCATCGGAATCTAAAACTGGTTTAACAGGATAATCTCAAAACATAGACAGTCAGAAAAGTCAGTCTTCTTGTACTTAAGCCGGCATTGTGCCGTTTTATTTAATTCCGATGCAATTTCCGTGTTTCATCGTCAATGTGAAGGTCCAAGGTATGCAGTAAACCTGCAGTTGTCCATCGGTATCTAAAATTTGTTACACAGGATAGGCTCATAACACAGACACTCAGAAAAATCAATCTTCTTGTACTTAAGTCGGCATTGTGGCATTTATACTTAATTCCGATGCAATTTCCGTGTTTCATCGTCAATGTAAAGGTCCAAGGGATGCAGTAAACATGCAGTTGTGCATCGGAATGTAAAACTAGTAACACATGATAGGCTCAAAACATAGACACTCAGATAAGTCGGTCTTCTTGTACTTAAGTCGGAGTTGCGCCGTTTGTATTTAATTCCGATGCAATTTCCGTGTTTCATCGTCAATGTGAAGGTCCAAGGGGTGCAGTATACCTACATTTCTGCATCGGAATCTAAAACTGGTTACACAGGATAGGCTCAAAACATAGACACTCAGAAATGTCAGTCTTCTTGTACTTAAGTCGGCATTGTACCATTTATATTGAATTCCGATGCAATTTCCGTGTTTCATCGTCAATGTAAAAGTCCAAAAGTTGCAGTAAACCTGCAGTTGTGCGTCAGAATTTTAAACTGGTTACACATGATAGGCTCAAAACATTGACACTCAGAAAAGTTAGTTATCTTGTACCTAAGTTGGCATTGTGCCATTTGTATTTAATTCCGATGCAATTTCCGTGTTTCATCGTCAATGTGAAGGGATGCAGTAAACCTGCAGTTGTGCATCGGAATCTAAAACTGGTTTCTCAGGATAAGCTCAAAACATAGACACTCAGAAATGTCAGTCTTCTTGTAGTTAAGTCGGCATTGTGCCATTTATATTGAATTCCGGTGCAATTTCCGTGTTTCATCGTCAATGTAAAGGTCCAAAGGATGCAGTAAACCTGCAGTTGTGCGTCAGAATTTTAAACTGGTTACACATGATAGGCTCAAAACATTGACACTCAGAAAGGTCAGTCATCTTGTACCTAAGTGGGCATTGTGCCATTTCTATTTAATTCCGATGCAATTTCCGTGTTTCATCGTCAATGTGAAGGTCCAAGGGATGCAGTAAACCTGCAGTTTTGCATCGGAATCTAAAATTGGTTTCACAGGATAGGCTCAAAACATAGACACTCAGAAAAGTCAATCTTCTTGGACTTAAGTCGGCATTGTGCCATTTGTATTTTATTCCGATGCAATTTCCGTGTTTCATCGTCAATGTGAAGGTCCAAGGGATGCAGTAAACCTGCAGTTGTGCATCGGAATCTAAAACTGGTTTCTCAGGATAAGCTCAAAACATAGACACTCAGAAAAGTCAGTCTTCTTGTACTTAAGTCCGCATTGTGCCATTTGTATTTAATTCCGATGCAATTTCCGTGTTTCATCGTCAATGTGTAGGTCCAAGGGATGCAGTTAACCTGCAGTTGTGCATCGGAATCTAAAACTGGTTACGCAGAATAGGCTCAAAGCATAGACACTCAGAAAAATCAGTCTTCTTGTACTTAAGTCAGCATTGTGCCATTTGTATTTAATTCCGATGCAATTTCCGTGCTTCATCGTCAATGTGAAGGTCCAAGGGGTGCAGTATACCTACAGTTGTGCATCGGAATCTAAAACTGGTTGCACAGGATAGGCTCAAAACATAGACACTCAGAAAAGTCAGTCTTCTTGTACTTAAGGCGGCATTGTGCCATTTGTATTTAATTCCGATGGAATTCCCGTGATTCATCGTCAATGTGAAGGTCGAAGGGATGCAGTAAACCTGCAGTTGTGCATCGGAATCTAAAACTGGTTTCTCAGGATAGGCTCAAAACATAGACACTCAGAAAAGTCAGTCTTCTTGTACTTAAGTCCGCATTGTGCCATTTTTATTCAATTCCGATGCAATTTCCGTGTTTCATCCTCAATGTGTAGGTCCAAGGGGTGCAGTAAACCTGCAGTTGTGCATCGAAATCTAAAACTGGTTACGCAGGATAGGCTCAAAACATAGACACTCAGAAAAGTGAGTCTTCTTGTACTTAAGTCGGCATTGTGCCATTTGTATTTAATTCCGATGGAATTTCCGTGTTTCAACGTCAATGTGAAGGTCGAAGGGATGCAGTAAACCTGCAGTTGTGCATCGGAATCTAAAACTGGTTTAACAGGATAATCTCAAAACATAGACAGTCAGAAAAGTCAGTCTTCTTGTACTTAAGCCGGCATTGTGCCGTTTTATTTAATTCCGATGCAATTTCCGTGTTTCATCGTCAATGTGAAGGTCCAAGGTATGCAGTAAACCTGCAGTTGTCCATCGGTATCTAAAATTTGTTACACAGGATAGGCTCATAACACAGACACTCAGAAAAATCAATCTTCTTGTACTTAAGTCGGCATTGTGGCATTTATACTTAATTCCGATGCAATTTCCGTGTTTCATCGTCAATGTAAAGGTCCAAGGGATGCAGTAAACATGCAGTTGTGCATCGGAATGTAAAACTAGTAACACATGATAGGCTCAAAACATAGACACTCAGATAAGTCGGTCTTCTTGTACTTAAGTCGGAGTTGCGCCGTTTGTATTTAATTCCGATGCAATTTCCGTGTTTCATCGTCAATGTGAAGGTCCAAGGGGTGCAGTATACCTACATTTCTGCATCGGAATCTAAAACTGGTTACACAGGATAGGCTCAAAACATAGACACTCAGAAATGTCAGTCTTCTTGTACTTAAGTCGGCATTGTACCATTTATATTGAATTCCGATGCAATTTCCGTGTTTCATCGTCAATGTAAAAGTCCAAAAGTTGCAGTAAACCTGCAGTTGTGCGTCAGAATTTTAAACTGGTTACACATGATAGGCTCAAAACATTGACACTCAGAAAAGTTAGTTATCTTGTACCTAAGTTGGCATTGTGCCATTTGTATTTAATTCCGATGCAATTTCCGTGTTTCATCGTCAATGTGAAGGGATGCAGTAAACGTGCAGTTGTGCATCGGAATCTAAAACTGGTTTCTCAGGATAAGCTCAAAACATAGACACTCAGAAAAGTCAGTCTTCTTGTACTTAAGTCGGCATTGTGCCATTTGTATTTAATTCCGATGCAATTTCCGTGTTTCATCGTCAATGTGAAGGTCGAAGGGATGCAGTAAACCTGCAGCTGTGCAACGGAATCTAAAACTGGTTACGCAGGATAGGCTCAAAACATAGACACTCAGAAAAGTGAGTCTTCTTGTACTTAAGTCGGCATTGTGCCGTTTGTATTTAATTCCGATGCAATTTCCGTGTTTCATCGTCAATGTGAAGGTCCAAGGTATGCAGTAAACATGCAGTTGTCCATCGGTATCTAAAATTTGTTACACAGGATAGGCTCATAACACAGACACTCAGAAAAATCAATCTTCTTGTACTTAAGTCGGCATTGTGGCATTTATACTTAATTCCGATGCAATTTCCGTGTTTCATCGTCAATGTAAAGGTCCAAGGGATGCAGTAAACATGCAGTTGTGCATCGGAATGTAAAACTGGTAACACATGATAGGCTCAAAACATAGACACTCAGATAAGTCGGTCTTCTTGTACTTAAGTCGGAGTTGCGCCGTTTGTATTTAATTCCGATGCAATTTCCGTGTTTCATCGTCAATGTGAAGGTCCAAGGGGTGCAGTATACCTACATTTCTGCATCGGAATCTAAAACTGGTTACACAGGATAGGCTCAAAACATAGACACTCAGAAAAGTCAGTCTTCTTGCACTTATGTCGGCATTGTGCCATTTGTATTTAATTCCGATGGAATTTCCGTGTTTCATCGTAATTCTGAAGGTCCAAGGGATGCAGTAAACCTGCAGTTGTGCATGGGAATCTAAAACTGGTTACACAGGATAGGCTCAAAACATAGACACTCAGAAAAGTCAGTCTTCTTGTACTTATGTCGGCATTGTGCCATTTATATTGAATTCCAATGCAATTTCCGTGTTTCATCGTCAATGTAAAGGTCCAAAGGATGCAGTAAACCTGCAGTTGTGCGTCAGAATTTTAAACTGGTTACACATTATAGGCTCAAAACATTGACACTCAGAAAAGTCAGTCATCTTGTACCTAAGTGGACATTGTGCCATTTGTATTTAATTCCGATTCAATTTCCGTGTTTCATCGTCAATGTGAAGGTTCAAGGGATGCAGTAAACCTGCAGTTGTGCATCGGAATCTAAAACTGGTTACACAGGATAGGCTCAAGACATAGACACGCAGAAAAGTCTTCTTGCACTGAAGTCGGCATTGTGCCATTTGTATTTAATTCCGATGCAATTTCCGTGTTTCATCGTCAATGTGAAGGTCCAAGGGATGCAGTAAACCTGCAGTTGTGCATCGGAATCTAAAACTGGTTTCACAGAATAGGCTCAAAACATAGACACTCAGAAAAGTCAGTCTTCTTGTACTTAAGTCCGCATTGTGCTATTTGTATTTAATTCCGATGCAATTTCCGTGTTTCATCGTCAATGTGAAGGTCCAAGGGGTGCAGTATACCTACAGTTGTGCATCGGAATCTAAAACTGGTTACACAAGATAGGCTCAAAACATAGACACTCAGAAAAGTCAGTCTTCTTGCTCTTATGTCGGCATTGTGACATTTGTATTTAATTCCGATGGAATTTCCGTGCTACATCGTAATTCTGAAGATCCAAGGGATGCAGTAAACCTGCAGTTGTCCATCGGAATCTAAAACTGGTTACACAGGATAGGCTCAAAACATAGAAACCCAGAAAAGTCAGTCTTCTTGTACTTAAAACGGCATTGTGTCATTTCTATTTAATTCCGATGCAATTTCCGTGTTTCATCGTCAATGTGAAGGTCCAACGGATGCAGTAAACCTGCAGTTGTCCATCGGAATCTAAAACTGGTTACACAGGATAGGCTCAAAACATAGACACTCAGAAATGTCAGTCCTCTTGTACTTAAGTCGGCATTGTACCATTTATATTGAATTCCGATGCAATTTCCGTGTTTCATCGTCAATGTAAAGGTCCAAAAGTTGCAGTAAACCTGCAGTTGTGCGTCAGAATTTTAAACTGGTTACACATGATAGGCTCAAAACATTGACACTCAGAAAAGTTAGTCATCTTGTACCTAAGTTGGCATTGTGCCATTTGTATTTAATTCCGATGCAATTTCCGTGTTTCATCGTCAATGTAAAGGTCCAAAGGATGCAGTAAACCTGCAGTTGTGCGTCAGAATTTTAAATTGGTTACACATTATAGGCTCAAAACATTGACACTCAGAAAAGTCAGTCATCTTGTACCTAAGTGGACATTGTGCCATTTGTATTTAATTCCGATGCAATTTCCGTGTTTCATCGTCAATGTGAAGGTCCAAGGGATGCAGTAAACCTGCAGTTGTGCATCGGAATCTAAAACTGGTTACACAGGATAGGCTCAAGACATATACACGCAGAAATGTCTTCTTGCACTGAAGTCGGCATTGTGCCATTTGTATTTAATTCCGATGCAATTTCCGTGTTTCATCGTCAATGTGAAGGTCCAAGGGATGCAGTAAACCTGCAGTTGTGCATCGGAATCTAAAACTGGTTTCACAGAATAGGCTCAAAACATAGACACTCAGAAAAGTCAGTCTTCTTGTACTTAAGTCCGCATTGTGCCATTTGTATTTAATTCCGATGCAATTTCCGTGTTTCATCGGATGCAGTAAACCTGCAGTTGTGCATCGGAATCTAAAACTGGTTACGCAGGATAGGCTCAAAACATAGAGAATCAGAAAAGTCCGTCTTCTTCTACTTAAGTCGGCATTGTGCCATTTGTATTTAATTCCGATGCAATTTCCGTGTTTCATCGTCAATGTGAAGGTCCAAGGGGTGCAGTATACCTACAGTTGTGCATCGGAATCTAAAACTGGTTACACAAGATAGGCTCAAAACATAGACACTCAGAAAAGTCAGTCTTCTTGCTCTTATGTCGGCATTGTGACATTTGTATTTAATTCCGATGGAATTTCCGTGTTACATCGTAATTCTGAAGATCCAAGGGATGCAGTAAACCTGCAGTTGTCTATCGGAATCTAAAACTGGTTACACAGGATAGGCTCAAAACATAGAAACCCAGAAAAGTCAGTCTTCTTGTACTTAAAACGGCATTGTGTCATTTCTATTTAATTCCGATGCAATTTCCGTGTTTCATCGTCAATGTGAAGGTCCAACGGATGCAGTAAACCTGCAGTTGTCCATCGGAATCTAAAACTGGTTACACAGGATAGGCTCAAAACATACTCAGAAATGTCAGTCTTCTTGTACTTAAGTCGGCATTGTACCATTTATATTGAATTCCGATGCAATTTCCGTGTTTCATCGTCAATGTAAAGGTCCAAAAGTTGCAGTAAACCTGCAGTTGTGCGTCAGAATTTTAAACTGGTTACACATGATAGGCTCAAAACATTGACACTCAGAAAAGTTAGTCATCTTGTACCTAAGTTGGCATTGTGCCATTTGTATTTAATTCCGATGCAATTTCCGTGTTTCATCGTCAATGTGAAGGTCCAAGGGATGCAGTAAACCTGCAGTTCTGCATCGGAATCTAAAACTGGTTTCTCAGGATAAGCTCAAAACATAGACACTCAGAAAAGTCAGTCTTCTTGTACTTAAGTCGGCATTGTGCCATTTGTATTTAATTCCGATGCAATTTCCGTGTTTCATCGTCAATGTGAAGGTCGAAGGGATGCAGTAAACCTGCAGCTGTGCAACGGAATCTAAAACTGGTTACGCAGGATAGGCTCAAAACATAGACACTCAGAAAAGTGAGTCTTCTTGTACTTAAGTCGGCATTGTGCCATTTGTATTTAATTCCGATGGAATTTCCGTGTTTCATCGTCAATGTGACGGTCGAAGGGATGCAGTAAACCTGCAGTTGTGCATCGGAATCTAAAACTGGTTTAACAGGATAATCTCAAAACATAGACACTCAGAAAAGTCAGTCTTCTTGTACTTAAGCCGGCATTGTGCCGTTTGTATTTAATTCCGATGCAATATCCGTGTTTCATCGTCAATGTGAAGGTCCAAGGGGTGCAGTATACCTACAGTTCTGCATCGGAATCTAAAACTGGTTACACAGGATAGGCTCAAAACATAGACAGAATAGTCAGTCTTCTTGCACCTATGTCGGCATTGTGCCATTTATATTGAATTCCGATGCAATATCCGTGTTTCATCGTCAATGTAAAGGTCCAAAGGATGCGGTAAACCTATAGTTGTGCATCAGAATTTTAAACTAGTTACACATGATAGGCTCAAAACATTGACACTCAGAAAAGTCAGTCATCTTGTACCTAAGTGGGCATTGTGCCATTTGTATTTAATTCCGAAGCAATGTCCGTGTTTCATCGTCAATAAGAAGTTGCAGGGGATGCAGTAAACATGCAGTTGTGCATCGCAATCTAAAACTGGTAACACAGCATAGGCGCAAAACATAGACACTCAGAAAAGTCAGTCTTCTTGTACTTAAGTCGGCATTGTGCCGTTTGTATTTGATTCCGATGCAATTTCCGTGTTTCATCGTCAATGTGAAGGACCAAGGGATGCAGTAAACCTGCAGTTGTGCATCGGAATTATAAACTGGTTACACAGGATAGGCTCAAAACATATACACTCAGAAAAGTCTTCTTGCACATAAGTCGGCATTGTGCCATTTGTATTTAATTGCGATGCTATTTCCGTGCTTCATCGTCAATGTGATAGGCCAAGGGGTGCAGTATACCCACAGTTGTGCATCGGAATGTAAAACTGGTGGCACATGATAGGCTCAAAACATAGACACTCAGAAAAGTCAGTCTTCTTGTACTTAAGTCGGCATTGTGCCATTTCTATTGAATTCCGATGCAATTTCCGTGTTTCATCGTCAATGTAAAGGTCCAAAGGATGCAGTAAACCTATAGTTGTGCATCAGAATTTTAAACTGGTTACACATGATAGGCTCAAAACATTGACACTCAGAAAAGTCAGTCATCTTGTACCTAAGTGGGCATTGTGCCATTTTTATTTAATTCCGATGCAATGTCCGTGTTTCATCGTCAATAAGAAGGTGCAGGGGATGCAGTAAACCTGCAGTTGTGCATCGGAATCTAAAATTGGTTTCACAGGATAGGCTCAAACATAGACACTCAGAAACGTCAGTCTTCTTGTGCTTAAGTCGGCATTGTGCCATTTGTATTTAATTCCGATGCAATTTCCGTGTATCATCGTCAATGAGAAGGTCCAAGGGATGCAGTAAACCTGCAGTTGTGCATCGGAATCTAAAACTGGTTACACAGGATAGGCTCAAAGCATAGACACTCAGAAAAGTCTTCTTGCACTTATGTCGCCATTGTGATATTTGTATTTAATTCCGATGCAAATTCCGTGTTTCATAATCAATGTGAAGGTCCAAGGGATGCAGTAAACCTGCAGTTGTGCATCGGAATCCAAAACTGGTTACACTGGATAGGTTCAAAACACAGACACTCAGAAAAGTCAGTCTTCTTGTACTTAAGTCGGCATTGTGCCATTTGTATTTAATTCCGATGCTAATTCCGTGTATCATCGTCAATGTGAAGATCCAAGGGATGCAGTAAACCTGCAGTTGTGCATCGGAATCTAAAACTGGTTACACAGGATAGGCTCAAAACATAGACACTCAGAAAAGTCTTCTTGCACTTAAGTCGCCATTGTGATATTTGTATTTAATTCCGATGCAAATTCCGTGTTTCATCGTCAATGTGTAGGTCCAAGGGATGCAGTAAACCTGCAGTTGTGCATCGGAATCCAAAACTGGTTACACTGGATAGGTTCAAAACACAGACACTCAGAAAAGTCAGTCTTCTTGTACTTAAGTCGGCATTGTGCCATTTGTATTTAATTCCGATGCAATTTCCGTGTATCATCGTCAATGTGAAGGTCCAAGGGATGCAGTAAACCTGCAGTTGTGCATCGGAATCTAAAACTGGTAACACAGGATAGGCTCAAAACATAGACACTCAGAAAAGTCAGTCTTCTTGTACTTATCTCGGCATTGTGCCGTTTGTATTTAATTCTGATGCAATTTCCGTGTTTCATCGTCAATGTGAAGGTCCAAGGGATGCAGTAAACCTGCAGTTTCGCATCGGAATCTAAAATTGGTTTCACAGGATAGGCTCAAAACATAGACACTCAGAAAAGTCAGTCTTCTTGCACTTATGTCGGCATTGTGCCATTTGTATTTAATTCCGATGGAATTTCCGTGTTTCATCGTAATTCTGAGGGTCCAAGGGATGCAGTAAACATCCAGTTGTGCATCGGAATCTAAAACTGGGTTCACAGGATAGGCTCAAATTATAGAAACCCAGAAAAGTCAGTCTTCTTGTACTCAAGTCGACATTGTGCCATTTATATTTAATTCCGATGCAATTTCCGTGTTTCATCGTCAATGTGAAGGTCCAAGGGATGCAGTAAACCTGCAGTTGTGCATCGAAATCTAAAACTGGTTACAATGGATAGGCTCAAAACATAGACACTCAGAAAAGTCAGTCTTCTTGTACTTAAGTCGGCATTGTGCCATTTGTATTTAATTCCGATGCTATTTCCGTGTTTCATCGTCAATGTGAAGGTCCAAGGGATGCAGTAAACCTGCAGTTGTCCATCGGAATCTAAAATTTGTTACACAGGATAGGCTCATAACACAGACACTCAGAAAAATCAATCTTCTTGTACTTAAGTCAGCATTGTGGCATTCATACTTAATTCCGATGCAATTTCCGTGTTTCATCGTCAATGTAAAGGTCCAAGGGATGCAGTAAACAGGCAGTTGTTCATTGGAATCTAAAACTGGTAACACATGATACGCTCAAAACATAGACACTCAGATAAGTCGGGCTTCTTGTACTTAAGTCGGACTTGCGCCGTTTGTATTTAATTCCGATGCAATTTCCGTGTTTCATCGTCAATGTGACGGTCCAAGGGGTGCAGTATACCTACATTTCTGCATCGGAATCTAAAACTGGTTACACAGGATAGGCTCAAAACATAGACACTCAGAAAAGTCAGTCTTCTTGCACTTATGTCGGCATTGTGCCATTTGTATTTAATTCCGATGGAATTTCCGTGTTTCATCGTAATTCTGAAGGTCCAAGGGATGCAGTAAACCTGCAGTTGTGCATCGGAATCTAAAACTGGTTTCACAGGATAGGCTCAAAACATAGACACTCAGAAAAGTCAGTCTTCTTGCACTTATGTCGGCATTGAGCCATTTGTATTTAATTCCGATGGAATTTCCGTGTTTCATCGTAATTCTGAAGGTCCAAGGGATACAGTAAACATGCAACTGTGCATCGGAATCTAAAACTGGTTTCACAGGATAGGCTCAAAACATAGACACTCAGAAAAGTCAGTCTTCTTGGACTTAAGTCCGCATTGTGCCATTTGTATTTAATTCCGATGCAATTTCAATGTTTCATCGGACGCAGTAAACCTGCAGTTGTGCATCGGAATCTAAAACTGGTTACGCAGGATAGGCTCAAAACATAGACTTTCAGAAAAGTCCGTCTTCTTCTACTTAAGTCGGCATTGTGCCATTTGTATTTAATTCCGATGCAATTTCCGTGTTTCATCGTCAATGTGAAGGTCCAACGGATGCAGTAAACCTGCAGTTGTCCATCGGAATCTAAAACTGGTTACACAGGATAGGCTCAAAACATAGACACTCAGAAATGTCAGTCTTCTTGTACTTAAGTCGGCATTGTGCCATTTATATTGAATTCCGATGCAATTTCCGTGTTTCATCGTCAATGTAAAGGTCCAAAGGATGCAGTAAACCTGCAATTGTGCGTCAGAATTTTAAACTGGTTACACATGATAGGCTCAAAACATTGACACTCAGAAAAGTCAGTCATCTTGTACCTAAGTGGGCATTGTGCCATTTGTATTTAATTCCGATGCAATTTCCGTGTTTCATCGTCAATGTGAAGGTCCAAGGGATGCAGTAAACCTGCAGTTTTGCATCGGAATCTAAAATTGGTTTCACAGGATAGGCTCAAAACATAGACACTCAGAAAAGTCAGTCTTCTTGATCTTATGTCGGCATTGTGACATTTGTGTTTAATTCCGATGGAATTTCCGTGTTTCATCGTAATTCTGAAGGTCCAAGGGATGCAGTAAACCTGCAGTTGTCCATCGGAATCTAAAACTGGTTACACAGGATAGGCTCAAAACATAGAAACCCAGAAAAGTCAGTCTTCTTGTACTTAAGTCGGCATTGTGTCATTTCTATTTAATTCCGATGCAATTTCCGTGTTTCATCGTCAATGTGAAGGTCCAACGGATGCAGTAAACCTGCAGTTGTCCATCGGAATCTAAAACTGGTTACACAGGATAGGCTCAAAACATAGACACTCAGAAATGTCAGTCTTCTTGTACTTAAGTCGGCATTGTGCCATTTATATTGAATTCCGATGCAATTTCCGTGTTTCATCGTCAATGTAAAGGTCCAAAGGATGCAGTAAACCTGCAATTGTGCGTCAGAATTTTAAACTGGTTACACATGATAGGCTCAAAACATTGACACTCAGAAAAGTCAGTCATCTTGTACCTAAGTGGGCATTGTGCCATTTGTATTTAATTCCGATGCAATTTCCGTGTTTCATCGTCAATGTGAAGGTCCAAGGGATGCAGTAAACCTGCAGATTTGCATCGGAATCTAAAATTGGTTTCACAGGATAGGCTCAAAACATAGACACTCATAAATGTCAGTCTTCTTGCACTTATGTCCGCATTGTGCCATTTGTTTTTAATTCCGATGCAATTTCCGTGTTTCATCGTCAATGTGAAGGTCCAAGGGGTGCAGTATACCTACAGTTCTACACCGGATCTAAAACTGGTTACACAGGGTAGGCTCAAATCATAGACACTCATAAATGTCAGTCTTCTTGCACTTATGTCGGCATTGTGCCATTTGTATTTTATTCCGATGGAATTTCCGTGTTTCATCGTCAATGTGAAGGTCCAAGGGATGCACTAAACCTGCAGTTGTGCATCGGACTCTAAAACTGGTTACACAGGATAGGCTCAAAACATAGACACTCAGAAAAGTCTTCTTGCACTTAAGTCGGCATTGTGCAATTTGTATTTAATTCCGATGCAATTTCCGTGTTTCATCGTCAATGTGAAGGTCCAAGGGATGCAGTAAACCTGCAGTTGTGCATCGGAATTTAAAAGTGGTTACACTGGATAGGCTCAAAACATAGACACTCAGAAAAGTCTTCTTGCACTTAAGTCGGCATTGTGCAATTTGTATTTAATTCCGATGCAATTTCCGTGTTTCATCGTCAATGTAAAGGTCCAAGGGATGCAGTAAACATGCAGTTGTGCATCGGAATCTAAAACTGGTAACACATGATAGCCTCAAAACATAGACACTCAGATAAGTCAGTCTTCTTGTACTTAAGTCGGAGTTGCGTGTTTGTATTTAATTCCGATGCAATTTCCGTGTTTCATCGTCAATGTGAAGGTCCAAGGGGTGCAGTATACCTACATTTCTGCATCGGAATCTAAAACTGGTTACACAGGATAGGCTCAAAACATAGACACTCAGAAAAGCCAGTCTTCTTGCACTTATGTCGGCATTGTGCCATTTGTATTTAATTCCGATGGAATTTCCGTGTTTCATCGTAATTCTGAAGGTCCAAGGGATGCAGTAAACCTGCAGTTGTGCATCGGAATCTAAAACTGGTTTCACAGGATAGGCTCAAAACATAGACACTCAGAAAAGTCAGTCTTCTTGCACTTATGTCGGCATTGTGCCATTAGTATTTAATTCCGATGGAATTTCCGTGTTTCATCGTAATTCTGCAGGTCCAAGGGGTGCAGTAAACATGCAGTTGTGCATCGGAATCTAAAACTGGGTTCACAGGATAGGCTCAAATCATAGAAACCCAGAAAAGTCTGTCTTCTTGCACTCAAGTCGACATTGTGCCATTTATATTTAATTCCGATGCAATTTCCGTGTTTCATCGTCAATGTAAAGGTCCAAGGGATGCAGTAAACATGCAGTTGTGCATCGGAATCTAAAACTGGTAACACATGATAGGCTCAAAACATAGACACTCAGATAAGTCAGTCCTCTTGTACTTAAGTCGGAGTTGCGCCGTTTGTATTTAATTCCGATGCAATTTCCGTGTTTCATCGTCAATGTGAAGGTCCAAGGGGTGCAGTATACCTACATTTCTGCATCGGAATCTAAAACTGGTTACACAGGATAGGCTCAAAACATAGACACTCAGAAAAGTCAGTCTTCTTGCACTTATGTCGGCATTGTGCCATTTGTATTTAATTCCGATGGAATTTCCGTGTTTCATCGTAATTCTGAAGGTCCAAGGGATGCAGTAAACCTGCAGTTGTGCATCGGAATCTAAAACTGGTTTCACAGGATAGGCTCAAATCATAGAAACCCAGAAAAGTCAATCTTCTTGTACTCAAGTCGACATTGTGCCATTTATATTTAATTCCGATGCAATATCCGTGTTTCATCGTCAATGTGAAGGTCCAAGGGATGCAGTAAACCTGCAGTTGTGCATCGAAATCTAAAACTGGTTACACAGGATAGGCTCAAAACATAGACACTCAGAAAAGTCTTCTTGCACTTAAGTCGGCATTGTGCAATTTGTATTTAATTCCGATGCAATTTCCGTGTTTCATCGTCAATGTGAAGGTCCAAGGGATGCAGTAAACCTGCAGTTGTCCATCGGAATCTAAAATTTGTTACTCAGGATAGGCTCATAACACAGACTCTCAGAAAAATCAATCTTCTTGTACTTAAGTCGGCATTGTGGCATTTATACTTGATTCCGATGAAATTTCCGTGTTTCATCGTCAATGTAAAGGTCCAAGGGAATCAGTAAACATGCAGTTGTGCATCGGAATCTAAAACTGGTAACACATGGTAGGCTCAAAACATAGACACTCAGATAAGTGAGTCTTCTTGTACTTAAGTCGGAGTTGCGCCGTTTGTATTTAATTCCGATGCAATTTCCGTGTTTCATCGTCAATGTGAAGCCCAAGGGGTGCAGTATACCTACATTTCTGCATCGGAATCTAAAACTGGTTACACAGGATAGGCTCAAAACATAGACACTCAGAGAAGTCAGTCTTCTTGCACTTACGTCGGCATTGTGCCATTTGTATTTAATTCCGACGGAATTTCCGTGTTTCATCGTAATTCTGAAGGTCCAAGGGATGCAGTAAACCTGCAGTTGTGCATCGGAATCTAAAACTGGTTTCACAGGATAGGCTCAAATCATAGACACTCAGAAAAGTCAGTCTTCTTGCACTTATGTCGGCATTGTGCCATTTGTATTTAATTCCGATGGAATTTCCGTGTTTCATCGTAATTCTGAAGGTCCAAGGGATGCAGTAAACATGCAGTTGTGCATCGGAATCTAAAACTGGGTTCACAGGATAGGCTCAAATCATAGAAACCCAGAAATGTCAATCTTCTGGTACTCAAGTCGACATTGTGCCATTTATATTTAATTCCGATGCAATTTCCGTGTTTCATCGTCAATGTGAAGGTCCAAGGGAGGCAGTAAACCTGCAGTTGTGCATCGAAATCTAAAACTGATTACAAAGGATAGGCTCAAAACATAGACACTCAGAAAAGTCAGTCTTCTTGTACTTAAGTCGGCATTGTGCCATTTGTATTTAATTCCGATGCTATTTCCGTGTTTCATCGTCAATGTGAAGGTCCAAGGGAGGCAGTAAACCTGCAGTTGTGCATCGAAATCTAAAACTGGTTACACAGGATAGGCTCAAAACATAGACACTCAGAAAAGTCAGTCTTCTTGTACTTAAGTCGGCATTGTGCCATTTGTATTTAATTCCGATGCTATTTCCGTGTTTCATCGTCAATGTGAAGGTCCAAGGGATGCAGTAAACCTGCAGTTGTGCATCGGAATCTAAAACTGTTACACAGGATAGGCTCAAAACACAGACACTCAGAAAAGTCTTCTTCTACTTAAGTCGGCATTGTGCCATTTGTATTTAATTCCGATGCAATTTCCGTGTTTCATCGGATGCAGTAAACCTGCAGTTGTGCATCGGAATCTAAAACTGGTTACGCAGGATAGGCTCAAAACATAGACACTCAGAAAAGTTCGTCTTCTTCTACTTAAGTCGGCATTGTGCCATTTGTATTTAATTCCGATGCAATTTCCGTGTTTCATCGTCAATGTGAAGGTCCAAGGGATGCAGTAAACCTGCAGTTGTGCATCGGAATCTAAAACTGGTTTCTCAGGATAAGCTCAAAACATCGACACTCAGAAAAGTCAGTCTTCTTGTACTTCAGTCGGCATTGTGCCATTTGTATTTAATTCTGATGCAATTTCCGTGTTTCATCGTCAATGTGAAGGTCCAAGGGGTGCAGTATACCTACAGTTGTGCATCGGAATCTAAAACTGGTTTCACAGGATAGGCTCAAAACATAGACACTCAGAAAAGTGAGTCTTCTTGTACTTAAGTCGGCATTGTGCCATTTGTATTGAATTCCGATGGAATTTCCGTGTTTCATCGTCAATGTGAAGGTCGAAGGGATGCAGTAAACCTGCAGTTGTGCATCGGAATCTAAAACTGGTTTCTCAGGATAGGCTCAAAAAATAGACACTCAGAAAAGTCAGTCTTCTTGTACTTAAGTCCGCATTGTGCCATTTTTATTTAATTCATTTGCAATTTCCGTGTTTCATCGTCAATGTGAAGGTCCAACGGATGCAGTAAACCTGCAGTTGTCCATCGGAATCTAAAACTGGTTACACAGGATAGGCTCAAAACATAGACACTCAGAAATGTCAGTCTTCTTGTACTTAAGTCGGCATTGTGCCATTTATATTGAATTCCGATGCAATTTCCGTGTTTCATCGTCAATGTAAAGGTCCAAAGGATGCAGTAAACCTGCAATTGTGCGTCGGAATTTTAAACTGGTTACACATGATAGGCTCAAAACATTGACACTCAGAAAAGTCAGTCATCTTGTACCTAAGTGGGCATTGTACCATTTGTATTTAATTCCGATGCAATTTCCGTGTTTCATCGTCAATGTGAAGGTCCAAGGGATGCAGTAAACCTGCAGTTTTGTATCGGAATCTAAAATTGGTTTCACAGGATAGGCTCAAAACATAGACACTCAGAAAAGTCAGTCTTCTTGATCTTATGTCGGCATTGTGACATTTGTGTTTAATTCCGATGGAATTTCCATGTTTCATCGTAATTCTGAAGGTCCAAGGGATGCAGTAAACCTGCAGTTGTCCATCGGAATCTAAAACTGGTTACACAGGATAGGCTCAAAACATAGAAACCCAGAAAAGTCAGTCTTCTTGTACTTAAGTCGGCATTGTGTCATTTCTATTTAATTCCGATGCAATTTCCGTGTTTCATCGTCAATGTGAAGGTCCAACGGATGCAGTAAACCTGCAGTTGTCCATCGGAATCTAAAACTGGTTACACAGGATAGGCTCAAAACATAGACACTCAGAAATGTCAGTCTTCTTGTACTTAAGTCGGCATTGTGCCATTTATATTGAATTCCGATGCAATTTCCGTGTTTCATCGTCAATGTAAAGGTCCAAAGGATGCAGTAAACCTGCAATTGTGCGTCAGAATTTTAAACTGGTTACACATGATAGGCTCAAAACATTGACACTCAGAAAGGTCAGTCATCTTGTACCTAAGTGGGCATTGTGCCATTTGTATTTAATTCCGATGCAATTTCCGTGTTTCATCGTCAATGTGAAGGTCCAAGGGATGCAGTAAACCTGCAGTTTTGTATCGGAATCTAAAATTGGTTTCACAGGATAGGCTCAAAACATAGACACTCATAAATGTCAGTCTTCTTGCACTTATGTCCGCATTGTGCCATTTGTTTTTAATTCCGATGCAATTTCCGTGTTTCATCGTCAATGTGAAGGTCCAAGGGGTGCAGTATACCTACAGTTCTACACCGGATCTAAAACTGGTTACACAGGGTAGGCTCAAATCATAGACACTCATAAATGTCAGTCTTCTTGCACTTATGTCGGCATTGTGCCATTTGTATTTTATTCCGATGGAATTTCCGTGTTTCATCGTCAATGTGAAGGTCCAAGGGATGCACTAAACCTGCAGTTGTGCATCGGACTCTAAAACAGGTTACACAGGATAGGCTCAAAACATAGACACTCAGAAAAGTCTTCTTGCACTTAAGTCGGCATTGTGCAATTTGTATTTAATTCCGATGCAATTTCCGTGTTTCATCGTCAATGTGAAGGTCCAAGGGGTGCAGTAAACCTGCAGTTGTGCATCGGAATTTAAAAGTGGTTACACTGGATAGGCTCAAAACATAGACACTCAGAAAAGTCTTCTTGCACTTAAGTCGGCATTGTGCAATTTGTATTTAATTCCGATGCAATTTCCGTGTTTCATCGTCAATGTAAAGGTCCAAGGGATGCAGTAAACATGCAGTTGTGCATCGGAATCTAAAACTGGTAACACATGATAGCCTCAAAACATAGACACTCAGATAAGTCAGTCTTCTTGTACTTAAGTCGGAGTTGCGCCGTTTGTATTTAATTCCGATGCAATTTCCGTGTTTCATCGTGAATGTGAAGGTCCAAGGGGTGCAGTATACCTACATTTCTGCATCGGAATCTAAAACTGGTTACACAGGATAGGCTCAAAACATAGACACTCAGAAAAGTCAGTCTTCTTGCACTTATGTCGGCATTGCGCCATTTGTATTTAATTCCGATGGAATTTCCGTGTTTCATCGTAATTCTGAAGGTCCAAGGGATGCAGTAAACCTGCAGTTGTGCATCGGAATCTAAAACTGGTTTCACAGGATAGGCTCAAAACATAGACACTCAGAAAAGTCAGTCTTCTTGCACTTATGTCGGCATTGTGCCATTTGTATTTAATTCCGATGGAATTTCCGTGTTTCATCGTAATTCTGCAGGTCCAAGGGATGCAGTAAACATGCAGTTGTGCATCGGAATCTAAAACTGGGTTCACAGGATAGGCTCAAATCATAGAAACCCAGAAAAGTCTGTCTTCTTGCACTCAAGTCGACATTGTGCCATTTATATTTAATTCCGATGCAATTTCCGTGTTTCATCGTTAATGTAAAGGTCCAAGGGATGCAGTAAACATGCAGTTGTGCATCGGAATCTAAAACTGGTAACACATGATAGGCTCAAAACATAGACACTCAGATAAGTCAGTCTTCTTGTACTTAAGTCGGAGTTGCGCCGTTTGTATTTAATTCCGATGCAATTTCCGTGTTTCATCGTCAATGTGAAGGTCCAAGGGGTGCAGTATACCTACATTTCTGCATCGGAATCTAAAACTGGTTACACAGGATAGGCTCAAAACATAGACACTCAGAAAAGTCAGTCTTCTTGCACTTATGTCGGCATTGTGCCATTTGTATTTAATTCCGATGGAATTTCCGTGTTTCATCGTAATTCTGAAGGTCCAAGGGATGCAGTAAACCTGCAGTTGTGCATCGGAATCTAAAACTGGTTTCACAGGATAGGCTCAAATCATAGAAACCCAGAAAAGTCAATCTTCTTGTACTCAAGTCGACATTGTGCCATTTATATTTAATTCCGATGCAATATCCGTGTTACATCGTCAATGTGAAGGTCCAAGGGATGCAGTAAACCTGCAGTTGTGCATCGAAATCTAAAACTGGTTACACAGGATAGGCTCAAAACATAGACACTCAGAAAAGTCTTCTTGCACTTAAGTCGGCATTGTGCAATTTGTATTTAATTCCGATGCAACTTCCGTGTTTCATCGTCAATGTGAAGGTCCAAGGGATGCAGTAAACCTGCAGTTGTCCATCGGAATCTAAAATTTGTTACTCAGGATAGGCTCATAACACAGACACTCAGAAAAATCAATCTTCTTGTACTTAAGTCGGCATTGTGGCATTTATACTTAATTCCGATGCAATTTCCGTGTTTCATCGTCAATGTAAAGGTCCAAGGGAATCAGTAAACATGCAGTTGTGCATCGGAATCTAAAACTGGTAACACATGATAGGCTCAAAACATAGACACTCAGATAAGTGAGTCTTCTTGTACTTAAGTCGGAGTTGCGCCGTTTGTATTTAATTCCGATGCAATTTCCGTGTTTCATCGTCAATGTGAAGCCCAAGGGGTGCAGTATACCTACATTTCTGCATCGGAATCTAAAACTGGTTACACAGGATAGGCTCAAAACATAGACACTCAGAAAAGTCAGTCTTCTTGCACTTACGTCGTCATTGTGCCATTTGTATTTAATTCCGACGGAATTTCCGTGTTTCATCGTAATTCTGAAGGTCCAAGGGATGCAGTAAACCTGCAGTTGTGCATCGGAATCTAAAACTGGTTTCACAGGATAGGCTCAAAACATAGACACTCAGAAAAGTCAGTCTTCTTGCACTTATGTCGGCATTGTGCCATTTGTATTTAATTCCGATGGAATTTCCGTGTTTCATCGTAATTCTGAAGGTCCAAGGGATGCAGTAAACATGCAGTTGTGCATCGGAATCTAAAACTGGGTTCACAGGATAGGCTCAAATCATAGAAACCCAGAAATGTCAATCTTCTGGTACTCAAGTCGACATTGTGCCATTTATATTTAATTCCGATGCAATTTCCGTGTTTCATCGTCAATGTGAAGGTCCAAGGGAGGCAGTAAACCTGCAGTTGTGCATCGAAATCTAAAACAGATTACACAGGATAGGCTCAAAACATAGACACTCAGAAAAGTCAGTCTTCTTGTACTTAAGTCGGCATTGTGCCATTTGTATTTAATTCCGATGCTATTTCCGTGTTTCATAGTCAATGTGAAGGTCCAAGGGAGGCAGTAAACCTGCAGTTGTGCATCGAAATCTAAAACTGGTTACACAGGATAGGCTCAAAACATAGACACTCAGAAAAGTCAGTCTTCTTGTACTTAAGTCGGCATTGTGCCATTTGTATTTAATTCCGATGCTATTTCCGTGTTTCATCGTCAATGTGAAGGTCCAAGGGATGCAGTAAACCTGCAGTTGTGCATCGGAATCTAAAACTGTTACACAGGATAGGCTCAAAACACAGACACTCAGAAAAGTCTTCTTGCACTTAAGTCGGCATTGTGCAATTTGTATTTAATTCCGATGCAATTTCCGTGTTTCATCGGATGCAGTAAACCTGCAGTTGTGCATCGGAATCTAAAACTGGTTACGCAGGATAGGCTCAAAACATAGACACTCAGAAAAGTCCGTCTTCTTCTACTTAAGTCGGCATTGTGCCATTTGTATTTAATTCCGATGCAATTTCCGTGTTTCATCGTCAATGTAAAGGTCCAAAGGATGCAGTAAACCTGCAATTGTGCGTCAGAATTTTAAACTGGTTACACATGATAGGCTCAAAACATTGACACTCAGAAAGGTCAGTCATCTTGTACCTAAGTGGGCATTGTGCCATTTGTATTTAATTCCGATGCAATTTCCGTGTTTCATCGTCAATGTGAAGGTCCAAGGGATGCAGTAAACCTGCAGTTTTGCATCGGAATCTAAAATTGGTTTCACAGGATAGGCTCAAAACATAGACACTCATAAATGTCAGTCTTCTTGCACTTATGTCCGCATTGTGCCATTTGTTTTTAATTCCGATGCAATTTCCGTGTTTCATCGTCAATGTGAAGGTCCAAGGGGTGCAGTATACCTACAGTTCTACACCGGATCTAAAACTGGTTACACAGGGTAGGCTCAAATCATAGACACTCATAAATGTCAGTCTTCTTGCACTTATGTCGGCATTGTGCCATTTGTATTTTATTCCGATGGAATTTCCGTGTTTCATCGTCAATGTGAAGGTCCAAGGGATGCACTAAACCTGCAGTTGTGCATCGGACTCTAAAACTGGTTACACAGGATAGGCTCAAAACATAGACACTCAGAAAAGTCTTCTTGCACTTAAGTCGGCATTGTGCAATTTGTATTTAATTCCGATGCAATTTCCGTGTTTCATCGTCAATGTGAAGGTCCAAGGGATGCAGTAAACCTGCAGTTGTGCATCGGAATTTAAAAGTGGTTACACTGGATAGGCTCAAAACATAGACACTCAGAAAAGTCTTCTTGCACTTAAGTCGGCATTGTGCAATTTGTATTTAATTCCGATGCAATTTCCGTGTTTCATCGTCAATGTAAAGGTCCAAGGGATGCAGTAAACATGCAGTTGTGCATCGGAATCTAAAACTGGTAACACATGATAGCCACAAAACATAGACACTCAGATAAGTCAGTCTTCTTGTACTTAAGTCGGAGTTGCGCCGTTTGTATTTAATTCCGATGCAATTTCCGTGTTTCATCGTCAATGTGAAGGTCCAAGGGGTGCAGTATACCTACATTTCAGCATCGGAATCTAAAACTGGTTTCACAGGATAGGCTCAAAACATAGACACTCAGAAAAGTCAGTCTTCTTGCACTTATGTCGGCATTGTGCCATTTGTATTTAATTCCGATGGAATTTCCGTGTTTCATCGTAATTCTGAAGGTCCAAGGGATGCAGTAAACCTGCAGTTGTGCATCGAAATCTAAAACTGGTTACACAGGATAGGCTCAAAACATAGACACTCAGAAAAGTCAGTCTTCTTGCACTTATGTCGGCATTGTGCCATTTGTATTTAATTCCGATGGAATTTCCGTGTTTCATCGTAATTCTGAAGGTCCAAGGGATGCAGTAAACCTGCAGTTGTGCATCGGAATCTAAAACTGGTTTCACAGGATAGGCTCAAATCATAGAAACCCAGAAAAGTCAATCTTCTTGTACTCAAGTCGACATTGTGCCATTTATATTTAATTCCGATGCAATATCCGTGTTTCATCGTCAATGTGAAGGTCCAAGGGATGCAGTAAACCTGCAGTTGTGCATCGAAATCTAAAACTGGTTACACAGGATAGGCTCAAAACATAGACACTCAGAAAAGTCTTCTTGCACTTAAGACGGCATTGTGCAATTTGTATTTAATTCCGATGCAATTTCCGTGTTTCATCGTCAATGTGAAGGTCCAAGGGATGCAGTAAACCTGCAGTTGTCCATCGGAATCTAAAATTTGTTACTCAGGATAGGCTCATAACACAGACACTCAGAAAAATCAATCTTCTTGTACTTAAGTCGGCATTGTGGCATTTATACTTAATTCCGATGCAATTTCCGTGTTTCATCGTCAATGTAAAGGTCCAAGGGAATCAGTAAACATGCAGTTGTGCATCGGAATCTAAAACTGGTAACACATGATAGGCTCAAAACATAGACACTCAGATAAGTGAGTCTTCTTGTACTTAAGTCGGAGTTGCGCCGTTTGTATTTAATTCCGATGCAATTTCCGTGTTTCATCGTCAATGTGAAGCCCAAGGGGTGCAGTATACCTACATTTCTGCATCGGAATCTAAAACTGGTTACACAGGATAGGCTCAAAACATAGACACTCAGAAAAGTCAGTCTTCTTGCACTTACGTCGGCATTGTGCCATTTGTATTTAATTCCGACGGAATTTCCGTGTTTCGTCGTAATTCTGAAGGTCCAAGGGATGCAGTAAACCTGCAGTTGTGCATCGGAATCTAAAACTGGTTACACAGGATAGGCTCAAAACATAGACACTCAGAAAAGTCAGTCTTCTTGCACTTATGTCGGCATTGTGCCATTTGTATTTAATTCCGATGGAATTTCCGTGTTTCATCGTAATTCTGAAGGTCCAAGGGATGCAGTAAACATGCAGTTGTGCATCGGAATCTAAAACTGGGTTCACAGGATAGGCTCAAATCATAGAAACCCAGAAATGTCAATCTTCTGGTACTCAAGTCGACATTGTGCCATTTATATTTAATTCCGTTGCAATTTCCGTGTTTCATCGTCAATGTGAAGGTCCAAGGGAGGCAGTAAACCTGCAGTTGTGCATCGAAATCTAAAACAGATTACACAGGATAGGCTCAAAACATAGACACTCAGAAAAGTCGGTCTTCTTGTACTTAAGTCGGCATTGTGCCATTTGTATTTAATTCCGATGCTATTTCCGTGTTTCATCGTCAATGTGAAGGTCGAAGGGAGGCAGTAAACCTGCAGTTGTGCATCGAAATCTAAAACTGGTTACACAGGATAGGCTCAAAACATAGACACTCAGAAAAGTCAGTCTTCTTGTACTTAAGTCGGCATTGTGCCATTTGTATTTAATTCCGATGCTATTTCCGTGTTTCATCGTCAATGTGAAGGTCCAAGGGATGCAGTAAACCTGCAGTTGTGCATCGGAATCTAAAACTGTTACACAGGATAGGCTCAAAACACAGACACTCAGAAAAGTCTTCTTGCACTTAAGTCGGCATTGTGCAATTTGTATTTAATTCCGATGCAATTTCCGTGTTTCATCGGATGCAGTAAACCTGCAGTTGTGCATCGGAATCTAAAACTGGTTACGCAGGATAGGCTCAAAACATAGACACTCAGAAAAGTCCGTCTTCTTCTACTTAAGTCGGCATTGTGCCATTTGTATTTAATTCCGATGCAATTTCCGTGTTTCATCGTCAATGTAAAGGTCCAAAGGATGCAGTAAACCTGCAATTGTGCGTCAGAATTTTAAACTGGTTACACATGATAGGCTCAAAACATTGACACTCAGAAAGGTCAGTCATCTTGTACCTAAGTGGGCATTGTGCCATTTGTATTTAATTCCGATGCAATTTCCGTGTTTCATCGTCAATGTGAAGGTCCAAGGGATGCAGTAAACCTGCAGTTTTGCATCGGAATCTAAAATTGGTTTCACAGGATAGGCTCAAAACATAGACACTCATAAATGTCAGTCTTCTTGCACTTATGTCCGCATTGTGCCATTTGTTTTTAATTCCGATGCAATTTCCGTGTTTCATCGTCAATGTGAAGGTCCAAGGGGTGCAGTATACCTACAGTTCTACACCGGATCTAAAACTGGTTACACAGGGTAGGCTCAAATCATAGACACTCATAAATGTCAGTCTTCTTGCACTTATGTCGGCATTGTGCCATTTGTATTTTATTCCGATGGAATTTCCGTGTTTCATCGTCAATGTGAAGGTCCAAGGGATGCACTAAACATGCAGTTGTGCATCGGACTCTAAAACTGGTTACACAGGATAGGCTCAAAACATAGACACTCAGAAAAGTCTTCTTGCACTTAAGTCGGCATTGTGCAATTTGTATTTAATTCCGATGCAATTTCCGTGTTTCATCGTCAATGTGAAGGTCCAAGGGATGCAGTAAACCTGCAGTTGTGCATCGGAATTTAAAAGTGGTTACACTGGATAGGCTCAAAACATAGACACTCAGAAAAGTCTTCTTGCACTTAAGTCGGCATTGTGCAATTTGTATTTAATTCCGATGCAATTTCCGTGTTTCATCGTCAATGTAAAGGTCCAAGGGATGCAGTAAACATGCAGTTGTGCATCGGAATCTAAAACTGGTAACACATGATAGCCTCAAAACATAGACACTCAGATAAGTCAGTCTTCTTGTACTTAAGTCGGAGTTGCGCCGTTTGTATTTAATTCCGATGCAATTTCCGTGTTTCATCGTCAATGTGAAGGTCCAAGGGGTGCAGTATACCTACATTTCTGCATCGGAATCTAAAACTGGTTACACAGGATAGGCTCAAAACATAGACACTCAGAAAAGTCAGTCTTCTTGCACTTATGTCGGCATTGTGCCATTTGTATTTAATTCCGATGGAATTTCCGTGTTTCATCGTAATTCTGAAGGTCCAAGGGATGCAGCAAACCTGCAGTTGTGCATCGGAATCTAAAACTGGTTTCACAGGATAGGCTCAAATCATAGAAACCCAGAAAAGTCAATCTTCTTGTACTCAAGTCGACATTGTGCCATTTATATTTAATTCCGATGCAATATCCGTGTTTCATCGTCAATGTGAAGGTCCAAGGGATGCAGTAAACCTGCAGTTGTGCATCGAAATCTAAAACTGGTTACACAGGATAGGCTCAAAACATAGACACTCAGAAAAGTCTTCTTGCACTTAAGACGGCATTGTGCAATTTGTATTTAATTCCGATGCAATTTCCGTGTTTCATCGTCAATGTGAAGGTCCAAGGGATGCAGTAAACCTGCAGTTGTCCATCGGAATCTAAAATTTGTTACTCAGGATAGGCTCATAACACAGACACTCAGAAAAATCAATCTTCTTGTACTTAAGTCGGCATTGTGGCATTTATACTTAATTCCGATGCAATTTCCGTGTTTCATCGTCAATGTAAAGGTCCAAGGGAATCAGTAAACATGCAGTTGTGCATCGGAATCTAAAACTGGTAACACATGATAGGCTCAAAACATAGACACTCAGATAAGTGAGTCTTCTTGTACTTAAGTCGGAGTTGCGCCGTTTGTATTTAATTCCGATGCAATTTCCGTGTTTCATCGTCAATGTGAAGCCCAAGGGGTGCAGTATACCTACATTTCTGCATCGGAATCTAAAACTGGTTACACAGGATAGGCTCAAAACATAGACACTCAGCAAAGTCAGTCTTCTTGCACATATGTCGGCATTGTGCCATTTGTATTTAATTCCGATGGAATTTCCGTGTTTCATCGTAATTCTGAAGGTCCAAGGGATGCAAAAAACATGCAGTTGTGCATCGGAATCTAAAACTGGGTTCACAGGATAGGCTCAAATCATAGAAACCCAGAAATGTCAATCTTCTGGTACTCAAGTCGACATTGTGCCATTTATATTTAATTCCGATGCAATTTCCGTGTTTCATCGTCAATGTGAAGGTCCAAGGGAGGCAGTAAACCTGCAGTTGTGCATCGAAATCTAAAACTGATTACACAGGATAGGCTCAAAACATAGACACTCAGAAAAGTCAGTCTTCTTGTACTTAAGTCGGCATTGTGCCATTTGTATTTAATTCCGATGCTATTTCCGTGTTTCATCGTCAATGTGAAGGTCCAAGGGAGGCAGTAAACCTGCAGTTGTGCATCGAAATCTAAAACTGGTTACACAGGATAGGCTCAAAACATAGACACTCAGAAAAGTCAGTCTTCTTGTACTTAAGTCGGCATTGTGCCATTTGTATTTAATTCCGATGCTATTTCCGTGTTTCATCGTCAATGTGAAGGTCCAAGGGATGCAGTAAACCTGCAGTTGTGCATCGGAATCTAAAACTGTTACACAGGATAGGCTCAAAACACACTCAGAAAAGTCTTCTTGCACTTAAGTCGGCATTGTGCAATTTGTATTCAATTCCGATGCAATTTCCGTGTTTCATCGGATGCAGTAAACCTGCAGTTGTGCATCGGAATCTAAAACTGGTTACGCAGGATAGGCTCAAAACATAGACACTCAGAAAAGTCCGTCTTCTTCTACTTAAGTCGGCATTGTGCCATTTGTATTTAATTCCGATGCAATTTCCGTGCTTCATCGTCAATGTGAAGGTCCAAGGGATGCAGTAAACCTGCAGTTGTGCATCGGAATCTAAAACTGGTTTCTCAGGATAAGCTCAAAACATCGACACTCAGAAAAGTCAGTCTTCTTGTACTTAAGTCGGCATTGTGCCATTTGTATTTAATTCCGATGCAATTTCCGTGTTTCATCGTCAATGTGAAGGTCCAAGGGGTGCAGTATACCTACAGTTGTGCATCGAAATCTAAAACTGGTTTCACAGGATAGGCTCAAAACATAGACACTCAGAAAAGTGAGTCTTCTTGTACTTATGTCGGCATTGTGCCATTTGTATTGAATTCCGATGGAATTTCCGTGTTTCATCGTCAATGTGAAGGTTGAAGGGATGCAGTAAACCTGCAGTTGTGCATCGGAATCTAAAACTGGCTTCTCAGGATAGGCTCTAAGCATAGACACTCAGAAAAGTCAGTCTTCTTGTACTTAAGTCCGCATTGTGCCATTTTTATTTAATTCCGATGCAATTTCCGTGTTTCATCGTCAATGTGTAGGTCCAAGGGATGCAGTAAACCTGCAGTTGTGCATCGGAATCTAAAACTGGTTACGCAGGATAGGCTCAAAACATAGACACTCAGAAAAGTCCGTCTTCTTCTACTTAAGTCGGCATTGTGCCATTTGTATTTAATTCCGATGCAATTTCCGTGTTTCATCGTCAATGTGACGGTCGTAGGGATACAGTAAACCTGCAGTTGTGCATCGGAATCTAAAACTGGTTTAACAGGATAATCTCAAAACATAGACACTCAGAAAAGTCAGTCTTCTTGTACTTAAGCCGGCATTGTGCCGTTTGTATTTAATTCCGATGCAATTTCCGTGTTTCATCGTCAATGTGAAGGTCCAAGGGGTGCAGTATACCTACAGTTCTGCATCGGAATCTAAAACTGGTTACACAGGATAGGCTCAAAACATAGACACTCAGAAAAGTCAGTCTTCTTGCACTTATGTCGGCATTGTGCCATTTATATTGAATTCCGATGCAATTTCCGTGTTTCATCGTCAATGTAAAGGTCCAAAGGATGCGGTAAACCTATAGTTGTGCATCAGAATTTTAAACTGGTTACACATGATAGGCTCAAAACATTGACACTCAGAAAAGTCAGTCATCTTGTACCCAAGTGGGCATTGTGCAATTTGTATTTAATTCCGATGCAATGTCCGTGTTTCATCGTCAATAAGAAGTTGCAGGGGATGCAGTAAACCTGCAGTTGTGCATCGGAATCTAAAACTGGTAACACAGCATAGGCGCAAAACATAGACACTCAGAAAAGTCAGTCTTCTTGTACTTAAGTCGGCATTGTGCCATTTGTATTTAATTCCGATGCAATTTCCGTGTTTCATCGTCAATGTAAAGGTCCAAAGGATGCAGTAAACCTATAGTTGTGCATCAGAATTTTAAAGTGGTTACACATGATAGGCTCAAAACATTGACACTCAGAAAAGTCAGTCATCTTGTACCTAAGTGGGCATTGTGCCATTTGTATTTAATTCCGATGCAATGTCCGTGTTTCATCGTCAATAAGAAGGTGCAGGGGATGCAGTAAACCTGCAGTTGTGCATCGGAATCTAAAACTGGTAACACAGGATAGGCTCAAAACACAGACACTCAGAAAAGTCAGTCTTCTTGTACTTATGTCGGCATTGTGCCGTTTGTATTTAATGCCGATGCAATTTCCGTGTTTCATCGTCATTGTGAAGGTCCAAGGGATGCAGTAAACCTGCAGTTTTGCATCGGAATCTAAAATTGGTTTCACAGGATAGGCTCAAACATAGACACTCAGAAACGTCAGTCTTCTTGTGCTTACGTCGGCATTGTGCCATTTGCATTTAATTCCGATGCAATTTCCGTGTATCATCGTCAATGTGAAGGTCCAAGGGATGCAGTAAACCTGCAGTTGTGCATCGGAATCTAAAACTGGTTACACAGGATAGGCTCAAAACATAGACACTCAGAAAAGTCTTCTTGCACTTAAGTCGCCATTGTGATATTTGTATTTAATTCCGATGCAAATTCCGTGTTTCATCGTCAATGTGAACGTCCAAGGGATGCAGTAAACCTGCAGTTGTGCATCGGAATCCAAAACTGGTTACACTGGATAGGTTCAAAACACAGACACTCAAAAAAGTCAGTCTTCTTGTACTTAAGTCGGCATTGTGCCATTTGTATTTCATTCCGATGCAATTTCCGTGTATCATCGTCAATGTGAAGGTCCAAGGGATGCAGTAAACCTGCAGTTGTGCATCGGAATCTAAAACTGGTTACACAGGATAGGCTCAAAACATAGACACTCAGAAAAGTCTTCTTGCACTTAAGTCGGCATTGTGCCATTTGTATTTAATTCCGATGCAAATTCCGTGTTTCATCGTCAATGTGAAAGTCCAAGGGATGCAATAAACCTGCAGTTGTGCATCGGAATCAAAAACTGGTTTCACAGGATAGGCTCAAAACACTCAGAAATGTCAGTCTTCTTGTACTTATGACGGCATTGTGCCATTTGTTTTTAATTCCGATGCAATTTCCGTGTTTCATCGTCAATGTGAAGATCCGAGGGGTGCAGTATACCAACAGTTCTGCATCGGAATCTAAAACTGGTTACACAGGATAGGCTCAAATCATAGACACTCAGAAAAGTCAGTCTTCTTGCACTTATGTCGGCATTGTGCCATTTGTATTTAATTCCGATGGAATTTCCGTGTTTCATCGTCAATGTGAAGGTCCAAGGGATGCAGTAAACCTGCAGTTGTGCATCGGAATCTAAAACTGGTAACACAGGATAGGCTCAAAACATAGACACTCAGAAAAGTCAGTCTTCTTGTACTTATGTCGGCATTGTGCCGTTTGTATTTAATTCCGATGCAATTTCCGTGTTTCATCGTCAATGTGTAGGTCCAAGGGATGCAGTAAACCTGCAGTTTCACATCGGAATCTAAAATTGGTTTCACAGGATAGGCTCAAAACATAGACACTCACAAAAGTCAGTCTTGTGTACTTAAGTCCCCATTATGCCATTTGTATTTAATTCCGATGCAATTTCCGTGTATCATCGTCAATGTGAAAGTCCAAGGGATGCAGTAAACCTGCAGTTGTGCATCGGACTCTAAAACTGGTTACACAGGATTGGCTCAAAACATAGACACTCAGAAAAGTCTTCCTGCACTTAAGTCGGCATTGTGCAATTTGTATTTAATTCCGATGCAATTTCCGTGTTTCATCGTCAATGTGAAGGTCCAAGGGATGCAGTAAACCTGCAGTTGTCCAACGGAATCTAAAATTTGTTACACAGGATGGGCTCATAACTCAGACACTCAGAAAAATCAATCTTCTTGTACTTAAGTCGGCATTGTGGCATTTATATTTAATTCCGATGCAATTTCCGTGTTTCATCATCAATGTAAAGGTCCAAGGGATGCAGTAAACATGCAGTTGTGCATCGGAATCTAAAACTGGTGTCACATGATAGGCTCAGAACATAGACACTCAGATAAGTCAGTCTTCTTGTACTTAAGTCGGAGTTGCGCCGTTTGTATTTAATTCCGATGCAATTTACGTGTTTCATCGTAATTCTGAAGGTCCAAGGGATGCAGTAAACATGCAGTTGTGCATCGGAATCTAAAACTGGGTTCACAGGATAGGCTCAAATTATAGAAACCCAGAAAAGTCAGTCTTCTTGTACTCAAGTCGACATTGTGCCATTTATATTTAATTCCGATGCAATTTCCGTGTTTCATCGTCAATGTGAAGGTCCAAGGGATGCAGTAAACCTGCAGTTGTGCATCGAAATCTAAAACTGGTTACACAGGATAGGCTCAAAACATAGACACTCAGAAAAGTCAGTCTTCTTGTACTTAAGTCGGCATTGTGCCATTTGTATTTAATTCCGATGCTATTTCCGTGTTTCATCGTCAATGTGAAGGTCCAAGGGATGCAGTAAACCTGCAGTTGTGCATCGGAATCTAAAACTGGTTACACAGGATAGGCTCAAAACATAGACACTCAGAAAAGTCTTCTTGCACTTAAGTCGGCATTGTGCAATTTGTATTTAATTCCGATGCAATTTCCGTGTTTCATCGTCAATGTGAATGTCCAAGGGATGCAGTAAACCTGCAGTTGTCCATCGGAATCTAAAATTTGTTACACAGGATAGGCTCATAACACAGACACTCAGAAAAATCAATCTTCTTGTACTTAAGTCAGCATTGTGGCATTTATACTTAATTCCGATGCAATTTCCGTGTTTCATCGTCAATGTAAAGGTCCAAGGGATGCAGTAAACATGCAGTTGTGCATCGTAATCTAAAACTGGTAACACATGATAGGCTCAAAACATAGACACTCAGATAAGTCGGGCTTCTTGCACTTATGTCGGCATTGTGCCATTTGTATTTAATTCCGATGGAATTTCCGTGTTTCATCATAATTCTGAAGGTCCAAGGGATGCAGTAAACCTGCAGTTGTGCATCGGAATCTAAAACTGGTTTCACAGGATAGGCTCAAAACATAGACACTCAGAAAAGTCAGTCTTCTTGCACTTATGTCGGCATTGAGCCATTTGTATTTAATTCCGATGGAATTTCCGTGTTTCATCGTAATTCTGAAGGTCCAAGGGATGCAGTAAACATGCAGTTGTGCATCGGAATCTAAAACTGGATTCACAGGATAGGCTCAAAACATAGACACTCAGAAAAGTAGGTCTTCTTGTACTTAAGTCCGCATTGTGCCATTTGTATTTAATTCCGATGCAATTTCCGTGTTTCATCGGATGCAGTAAACCTGCAGTTGTGCATCGGAATCTAAAACTGGTTACGCAGGATAGGCTCAAAACATAGACACTCAGAAAAGTCCGTCTTCTTCTACTTAAGTCGGCATTGTGCCATTTGTATTTAATTCCGATGCAATTTCCGTGTTTCATCGTCAATGTGAAGGTCCAAGGGGTGCAGTATACCTATAGTTGTGCATGGGAATCTAAAACTGGTTACACAAGATAGGCTCAAAACATAGACACTCAGAAAAGTCATTCTTCTTGCTCTTATGTCGGCATTGTGACATTTGTATTTAATTCCGATGGAATTTCCGTGTTTCATCGTAATTCTGAAGGTCGAAGGGATGCAGTAAACCTGCAGTTGTCCATCGGAATCTAAAACTGGTTACACAGGATAGGCTCAAAACATAGAAACCCAGAAAAGTCAGTCTTCTTGTACTTAAGTCGGCATTGTGTCATTTCTATTTAATTCCGATGCAATTTCCGTGTTTCATCGTCAATGTGAAGGTCCAACGGAAGCAGTAAACCTGCAGTTGTCCATCGGAATCTAAAACTGGTTACACAGGATAGGCTCAAAACATAGACACTCAAAAAATGTCAGTCTTCTTGTACTTAAGTCGGCATTGTGCCATTTATATTGAATTCCGATGCAATTTCCGTGTTTCATCGTCAATGTAAAGGTCCAAAGGATGCAGTAAACCTGCAGTTGTGCGTCAGAATTTTAAACTGGTTACACATGATAGGCTCAAAACATTGACACTCAGAAAAGTCAGTCATCTTGTACCTAAGTGGGCATTGTGCCATTTGTATTTAATTCCGATGCAATTTCCGTGTTTCATCGTCAATGTGAAGGTCCAAGGGATGCAGTAAACCTGCAGTTTTGCATCGGAATCTAAAATTGGTTTCACAGGATAGGCTCAAAACATAGACACTCATAAATGTCAGTCTTCTTGCACTTATGTCGGCATTGTGCCATTTGTTTTCAATTCCGATGCAATTTCCGTGTTTCATCGTCAATGTGAAGGTCCAAGGGGTGCAGTATACCTACAGTTCTACACCGGATCTAAAACTGGTTACACAGGATAGGCTCAAATCATAGACACTCATAAATGTCAGTCTTCTTGCACTTATGTCGGCATTGTGCCATTTGTATTTTATTCCGATGGAATTTCCGTGTTTCATCGTCAATGTGAAGGTCCAAGGGATGCAGTAAACCTGCAGTTTTGCATCGGAATCTAAAATTGGTTTCACAGGATAGGCTCAAAACATAGACACTCACAAAAGTCAGTCTTCTTGTACTTAAGTCCGCATTGTGCCATTTGTATTTAATTCCGATGCAAATTCCGTGTATCATCGTCAATGTGAAGGTCCAAGGGATGCAGTAAACCTGCAGTTGTGCATCGGACTCTAAAACTGGTTACACAGGATAGGCTCAAAACATAGACACTCAGAAAGTCTTCTTGCACTTAAGTCGGCATTGTGCAAATTGTATTTAATTCCGATGCAATTTCCGTATTTCATCGTCAATGTGAAGGTCCAAGGGATGCAGTAAACCTGCAGTTGTGCATCGGAATTTAAAAGTGGTTACACTCGATAGGTCAAAACATAGACACTCAGAAAAGTCTTCTTGCACTTAAGTAGGCATTGTGCAAATTGTATTTAATTCCGATGCAATTTCCGTGTTTCATCGTCAATGTAAAGGTCCAAGGGATGCAGTAAACATGCAGTTGTGCATCGGAATCTAAAACTGGTAAAACATGATAGCCTCAAAACATAGACACTCAGATAATTCAGTCTTCTTGTACTTAAGTCGGAGTTGCGCCGTTTGTATTTAATTCCGAAGCAATTTCCGTGTTTCATCGTCAATGTGAAGGTCCAAGGGGTGCAGTATACCTACATTTCTGCATCGGAATCTAAAACTGGTTACACAGGATAGGCTCAAAACATAGACACTCAGAAAAGTCAGTCTTCTTGCACTTATGTCGGCATTGTGCCATTTGTATTTAATTCCGATGGAATTTTTGTGTTTCATCGTAATTCTGAAGGTCCAAGGGATGCAGTAAACCTGCAGTTGTGCATCGGAATCTAAAACTGGTTTCACAGGATAGGCTCAAAACATAGACACTCAGAAAAGTCAGTCTTCTTGCACTTATGTCGGCATTGTGCCATTTGTATTTAATTCCGATGGAATTTCCGTGTTTCATCGTAATTCTGAAGGTCCAAGGGATGCAGTAAACATGCAGTTGTGCATCGGAATCTAAAACTGGGTTCACAGGATAGGCTCAAATCATAGAAACCCAGAAAAGTCAGTCTTCTTGTACTCAAGTCGACATTGTGCCATTTATATTTAATTCCGATGCAATTTCCGTGTTTCATCGTCAATGTAAAGGTCCAAGGGATGCAGTAAACATGCAGTTGTGCATCGGAATCTAAAACTGGTAACACATGATAGGCTCAAAACATAGACACTCAGATAAGTCAGTCTTCTTGTACTTAAGTCGGAGTTGCGCCTTTTGTATTTAATTCCGATGCAATTTCCGTGTTTCATCGTCAATGTGAAGGTCCAAGGGGTGCAGTATACCTACATTTCTGCATCGGAATCTAAAACTGGTTACACAGGATAGGCTCAAAACATAGACACTCAGAAAAGTCAGTCTTCTTGCACTTATGTCGGCATTGTGCCATTTGTATTTAATTCCGATGGAATTTCCGTGTTTCATCGTAATTCTGAAGGTCCAAGGGATGCAGTAAACCTGCAGTTGTGCATCGGAATCTAAAACTGGTTTCACAGGATAGGCTCAAAACATAGACACTCAGAAAAGTCAGTCTTCTTGCACTTATGTCGGCATTCTGCCATTTGTATTTAATTCCGATGGAATTTCCGTGTTTCATCGTAATTCTGAAGGTCCAAGGGATGCAGTAAACATGCAGTTGTGCATCGGAATCTAAAACTGGGTTCACAGGATAGGCTCAAATCATAGAAACCCAGAAAAGTCAATCTTCTTGTACTCAAGTCGACATTGTGCCATTTATATTTAATTCCGATGCAATTTCCGTGTTTCATCGTCAATGTGAAGGTCCAAGGGATGCAGTAAACCTGCAGTTGTGCATCGAAATCTAAAACTGGTTACACAGGATAGGCTCAAAACATAGACACTCAGAAAAGTCAGTCTTCTTGCAATTACGTCGGCATTGTGCCATTTGTATTTAATTCCGACGGAATTTCCGTGTTTCATCGTAATTCTGAAGGTCCAAGGTTTGCAGTAAACCTGCAGTTGTGCATCGGAATCTAAAACTGGTTTCACAGGATAGGCTCAAAACATAGACACTCAGAAAAGTCAGTCTTCTTGCACTTATGTCGGCATTGTGCCATCTGTATTTAATTCCGATGGAATTTCCGTGTTTCATCGTCAATGTGAAGGTCCAAGGGATGCAGTAAACATGCAGTTGTGCATCGGAATCTAAAACTGGGTTCACAGGATAGGCTCAAATCATAGAAACCCAGAAATGTCAATCTTCTTGTACTCAAGTCGACATTGTGCCATTTATATTTAATTCCGATGCAATTTCCGTGTTTCATCGTCAATGTGAAGGTCCAAGGGATGCAGTAAACCTGCAGTTGTGCATCGAAATCTAAAACTGGTTACGCAGGATAGGCTCAAAACATAGACACTCAGAAAAGTCCGTCCTCTTCTACTTAAGTCGGCATTGTGCCATTTGTATTTGATTCTGATGCAATTTCCGTGTTTCATCGTCAATGTGAAGGTCCAAGGGGTGCAGTATACCTACAGTTGTGCATCGGAATCTAAAACTGGTTACACAAGATAGGCTGAAAACATAGACACTCAGAAAAGTCCGTCTTCTTCTACTTAAGTCGGCATTGTGCCATTTGTATTTAATTCCGATGCAATTTCCGTGTTTCATCGTCAATGTGAAGGTCCAAGGGGTGCAGTATACCTACAGTTGTGCATCGGAATCTAAAACTGGTTACACAAGATAGGCTCAAAACATAGACACTCAGAAAAATCAGTCTTCTTGCTCTTATGTCGGCATTGTGACATTTGTATTTAATTCCGATGGAATTTCCGTGTTTCATCGTAATTCTGAAGGTACAAGGGATGCAGTAAACCTGCAGTTGTCCATCGGAATCTAAAACTGGTTACACAGGATAGGCTCAAAACATGGACACTCAGAAATGTCAGTCTTCTTGTACTTAAGTCGGCATTGTGTGTGCCATTTATATTGAATTCCGATGCGATTTCCGTGTTTCATCGTCAATGTAAAGGTCCAAAGGATGCAGTAAACCTGCAGTTGTGCGTCAGAATTTTAAACTGGTTACACATGATAGGCTCAAACATTGACACTCAGAAAAGTCAGTCATCTTGTACCTAAGTGGGCATTGTGCCATTTGTATTTAATTCCGATGCAATTTCCGTGTTTCATCGTCAATGTGTAGGTCCAAGGGATGCAGTAAACATGCAGTTGTGCATCGGAATCTAAAACTGGTTACGCAGGATAGGCTCAAAACATAGACACTCAGATAAGTCAGTCTTCTTGTACTTAAGTCGGCATTGTGCCATTTGTATTTAATTCCGATGCAATTTCCGTGTTTCATCGTCAATGTGAAGGTCCAAGGGGTGCAGTATACCTACAGTTGTGCATCGGAATCTAAAACTGGTTTCACAGGATTGGCTCAAAACATAGACACTCAGAAAAGTCAGTCTTCTTGTACTTAAGTCGGCATTGTGCCATTTGTATTTAATTCCGATGGAATTTCCGTGTTTCATCGTCAATGTGATGGTCCAAGGGGTGCAGTATACCTATAGTTGTGCATGGGAATCTAAAACTGGTTACACAAGATAGGCTCAAAACATAGACACTCAGAAAAGTCATTCTTCTTGCTCTTATGTCGGCATTGTGACATTTGTATTTAATTCCGATGGAATTTCCGTGTTTCATCGTAATTCTGAAGGTCGAAGGTATGCAGTAAACCTGCAGTTGTGCATCGGAATGTAAAACTGGGTACACAGGATAGGCTCAAAACATAGACACTCAGAAATGTCAGTCTTCTTGTACTTAAGTCGGCATTGTGCCATTTATATTGAATTCCGATGCAATTTCCGTGTTTCATCGTCAATGTGAAGGTCCAAGGGATGCAGTAAACCTGCAGTTTTGCATCGGAATCTAAAATTGGTTTCACAGGATAGGCTCAAAACATAGACACTCATAAATGTCAGTCTTCTTGCACTTATGTCGGCATTGTGCCATTTGTTTTCAATTCCGATGCAATTTCCGTGTTTCATCGTCAATGTGAAGGTCCAAGGGGTGCAGTATACCTACAGTTCTACACCGGATCTAAAACTGGTTACACAGGATAGGCTCAAATCATAGACACTCATAAATGTCAGTCTTCTTGCACTTATGTCGGCATTGTGCCATTTGTATTTTATTCCGATGGAATTTCCGTGTTTCATCGTCAATGTGAAGGTCCAAGGGGTGCAGTAAACCTGCAGTTTTGCATCGGAATCTAAAATTGGTTTCACAGGATAGGCTCAAAACATAGACACTCACAAAAGTCAGTCTTCTTGTACTTAAGTCCGCATTGTGCCATTTGTATTTAATTCCGATGCAATTTCCGTGTATCATCGTCAATGTGAAGGTCCAAGGGATGCAGTAAACCTGCAGTTGTGCATCGGACTCTAAAACTGGTTACACAGGATAGGCTCAAAACATAGACACTCAGAAAAGTCTTCTTGCACTTAAGTCGGCATTGTGCAAATTGTATTTAATTCCGATGCAATTTCCGTATTTCATCGTCAATGTGAAGGTTCAAGGGATGCAGTAAACCTGCAGTTGTGCATCGGAATTTAAAAGTGGTTACACTCGATAGGTCAAAACATAGACACTCAGAAAAGTCTTCTTGCACTTAAGTAGGCATTGTGCAAATTGTATTTAATTCCGATGCAATTTCCGTGTTTCATCGTCAATGTAAAGGTCCAAGGGATGCAGTAAACATGCAGTTGTGCATCGGAATCTAAAACTGGTAAAACATGATAGCCTCAAAACATAGACACTCAGATAATTCAGTCTTCTTGTACTTAAGTCGGAGTTGCGCCGTTTGTATTTAATTCCGAAGCAATTTCCGTGTTTCATCGTCAATGTGAAGGTCCAAGGGGTGCAGTATACCTACATTTCTGCATCGGAATCTAAAACTGGTTACACAGGATAGGCTCAAAACATAGACACTCAGAAAAGTCAGTCTTCTTGCACTTATGTCGGCATTGTGCCATTTGTATTTAATTCCGATGGAATTTTTGTGTTTCATCGTAATTCTGAAGGTCCAAGGGATGCAGTAAACCTGCAGTTGTGCATCGGAATCTAAAACTGGTTTCACAGGATAGGCTCAAAACATAGACACTCAGAAAAGTCAGTCTTCTTGCACTTATGTCGGCATTGTGCCATTTGTATTTAATTCCGATGGAATTTCCGTGTTTCATCGTAATTCTGAAGGTCCAAGGGATGCAGTAAACATGCAGTTGTGCATCGGAATCTAAAACTGGGTTCACAGGATAGGCTCAAATCATAGAAACCCAGAAAAGTCAGTCTTCTTGTACTCAAGTCGACATTGTGCCATTTATATTTAATTCCGATGCAATTTCCGTGTTTCATCGTCAATGTAAAGGTCCAAGGGATGCAGTAAACATGCAGTTGTGCATCGGAATCTAAAACTGGTAACACATGATAGGCTCAAAACATAGACACTCAGATAAGTCAGTCTTCTTGTACTTAAGTCGGAGTTGCGCCTTTTGTATTTAATTCCATTGCAATTTCCGTGTTTCATCGTCAATTTGAAGGTCCAAGGGGTGCAGTATACCTACAGTTGTGCATCGGAATCTAAAACTGGTTACACAAGTTAGGCTCAAAACATAGACACTCAGAAAAATCAGTCTTCTTGCTCTTATGTCGGCATTGTGACATTTGTATTTAATTCCGATGGAATTTCCGTGTTTCATCGTAATTCTGAAGGTACAAGGGATGCAGTAAACCTGCAGTTGTCCATCGGAATCTAAAACTGGTTACACAGGATAGGCTCAAAACATGGACACTCAGAAATGTCAGTCTTCTTGTACTTAAGTCGGCATTGTGTGTGCCATTTATATTGAATTCCGATGCGATTTCCGTGTTTCATCGTCAATGTAAAGGTCCAAAGGATGCAGTAAACCTGCAGTTGTGCGTCAGAATTTTAAACTGGTTACACATGATAGGCTCAAACATTGACACTCAGAAAAGTCAGTCATCTTGTACCTAAGTGGGCATTGTGCCATTTGTATTTAATTCCGATGCAATTTCCGTGTTTCATCGTCAATGTGTAGGTCCAAGGGATGCAGTAAACATGCAGTTGTGCATCGGAATCTAAAACTGGTTACGCAGGATAGGCTCAAAACATAGACACTCAGATAAGTCAGTCTTCTTGTACTTAAGTCGGCATTGTGCCATTTGTATTTAATTCCGATGCAATTTCCGTGTTTCATCGTCAATGTGAAGGTCCAAGGGGTGCAGTATACCTACAGTTGTGCATCGGAATCTAAAACTGGTTTCACAGGATTGGCTCAAAACATAGACACTCAGAAAAGTCAGTCTTCTTGTACTTAAGTCGGCATTGTGCCATTTGTATTTAATTCCGATGGAATTTCCGTGTTTCATCGTCAATGTGATGGTCCAAGGGGTGCAGTATACCTATAGTTGTGCATGGGAATCTAAAACTGGTTACACAAGATAGGCTCAAAACATAGACACTCAGAAAAGTCATTCTTCTTGCTCTTATGTCGGCATTGTGACATTTGTATTTAATTCCGATGGAATTTCCGTGTTTCATCGTAATTCTGAAGGTCGAAGGTATGCAGTAAACCTGCAGTTGTGCATCGGAATGTAAAACTGGGTACACAGGATAGGCTCAAAACATAGACACTCAGAAATGTCAGTCTTCTTGTACTTAAGTCGGCATTGTGCCATTTATATTGAATTCCGATGCAATTTCCGTGTTTCATCGTCAATGTGAAGGTCCAAGGGATGCAGTAAACCTGCAGTTTTGCATCGGAATCTAAAATTGGTTTCACAGGATAGGCTCAAAACATAGACACTCATAAATGTCAGTCTTCTTGCACTTATGTCGGCATTGTGCCATTTGTTTTCAATTCCGATGCAATTTCCGTGTTTCATCGTCAATGTGAAGGTCCAAAGGGTGCAGTATACCTACAGTTCTACACCGGATCTAAAACTGGTTACACAGGATAGGCTCAAATCATAGACACTCATAAATGTCAGTCTTCTTGCACTTATGTCGGCATTGTGCCATTTGTATTTTATTCCGATGGAATTTCCGTGTTTCATCGTCAATGTGAAGGTCCAAGGGGTGCAGTAAACCTGCAGTTTTGCATCGGAATCTAAAATTGGTTTCACAGGATAGGCTCAAAACATAGACACTCACAAAAGTCAGTCTTCTTGTACTTAAGTCCGCATTGTGCCATTTGTATTTAATTCCGATGCAATTTCCGTGTATCATCGTCAATGTGAAGGTCCAAGGGATGCAGTAAACCTGCAGTTGTGCATCGGACTCTAAAACTGGTTACACAGGATAGGCTCAAAACATAGACACTCAGAAAAGTCTTCTTGCACTTAAGTCGGCATTGTGCAAATTGTATTTAATTCCGATGCAATTTCCGTATTTCATCGTCAATGTGAAGGTCCAAGGGATGCAGTAAACCTGCAGTTGTGCATCGGAATTTAAAAGTGGTTACACTCGATAGGTCAAAACATAGACACTCAGAAAAGTCTTCTTGCACTTAAGTAGGCATTGTGCAAATTGTATTTAATTCCGATGCAATTTCCGTGTTTCATCGTCAATGTAAAGGTCCAAGGGATGCAGTAAACATGCAGTTGTGCATCGGAATCTAAAACTGGTAAAACATGATAGCCTCAAAACATAGACACTCAGATAATTCAGTCTTCTTGTACTTAAGTCGGAGTTGCGCCGTTTGTATTTAATTCCGAAGCAATTTCCGTGTTTCATCGTCAATGTGAAGGTCCAAGGGGTGCAGTATACCTACATTTCTGCATCGGAATCTAAAACTGGTTACACAGGATAGGCTCAAAACATAGACACTCAGAAAAGTCAGTCTTCTTGCACTTATGTCGGCATTGTGCCATTTGTATTTAATTCCGATGGAATTTTTGTGTTTCATCGTAATTCTGAAGGTCCAAGGGATGCAGTAAACCTGCAGTTGTGCATCGGAATCTAAAACTGGTTTCACAGGATAGGCTCAAAACATAGACACTCAGAAAAGTCAGTCTTCTTGCACTTATGTCGGCATTGTGCCATTTGTATTTAATTCCGATGGAATTTCCGTGTTTCATCGTAATTCTGAAGGTCCAAGGGATGCAGTAAACATGCAGTTGTGCATCGGAATCTAAAACTGGGTTCACAGGATAGGCTCAAATCATAGAAACCCAGAAAAGTCAGTCTTCTTGTACTCAAGTCGACATTGTGCCATTTATATTTAATTCCGATGCAATTTCCGTGTTTCATCGTCAATGTAAAGGTCCAAGGGATGCAGTAAACATGCAGTTGTGCATCGGAATCTAAAACTGGTAACACATGATAGGCTCAAAACATAGACACTCAGATAAGTCAGTCTTCTTGTACTTAAGTCGGAGTTGCGCCTTTTGTATTTAATTCCGATGCAATTTCCGTGTTTCATCGTCAATTTGAAGGTCCAAGGGGTGCAGTATACCTACATTTCTGCATCGGAATCTAAAACTGGTTACACAGGATAGGCTCAAAACATAGACACTCAGAAAAGTCAGTCTTCTTGCACTTATGTCGGCATTGTGCCATTTGTATTTAATTCCGATGGAATTTCCGTGTTTCATCGTAATTCTGAAGGTCCAAGGGATGCAGTAAACCTGCAGTTGTGCATCGGAATCTAAAACTGGTTTCACAGGATAGGCTCAAAACATAGACACTCAGAAAAGTCAGTCTTCTTGCACTTATGTCGGCATTGTGCCATTTGTATTTAATTCCGATGGAATTTTCGTGTTTCATCGTAATTCTGAAGGTCCAAGGGATGCAGTAAACATGCAGTTGTGCATCGGAATCTAAAACTGGGTTCACAGGATAGGCTCAAATCATAGAAACCCAGAAAAGTCAATCTTCTTGTACTCAAGTCGACATTGTGCCATTTATATTTAATTCCGATGCAATTTCCGTGTTTCATCGTCATTGTGAAGGTCCAAGGGATGCAGTAAACCTGCAGTTGTGCATCGAAATCTAAAACTGGTTACACAGGATAGGCTCAAATCATAGACACTCAGAAAAGTCAGTCTTCTTGCAATTACGTCGGCATTGTGCCATTTGTATTTAATTCCGACGGAATTTCCGTGTTTCATCGTAATTCTGAAGGTCCAAGGTTTGCAGTAAACCTGCAGTTGTGCATCGGAATCTAAAACTGGTTTCACAGGATAGGCTCAAAACATAGACACTCAGAAAAGTCAGTCTTCTTGCACTTATGTCGGCATTGTGCCATCTGTATTTAATTCCGATGGAATTTCCGTGTTTCATCGTAATTCTGAAGGTCCAAGGGATGCAGTAAACATGCAGTTGTGCATCGGAATCTAAAACTGGGTTCACAGGATAGGCTCAAATCATAGAAACCCAGAAATGTCAATCTTCTTGTACTCAAGTCGACATTGTGCCATTTATATTTAATTCCGATGCAATTTCCGTGTTTCATCGTCAATGTGAAGGTCCAAGGGATGCAGTAAACCTGCAGTTGTGCATCGAAATCTAAAACTGGTTACGCAGGATAGGCTCAAAACATAGACACTCAGAAAAGTCCGTCCTCTTCTACTTAAGTCGGCATTGTGCCATTTGTATTTGATTCCGATGCAATTTCCGTGTTTCATCGTCAATGTGAAGGTCCAAGGGGTACAGTATACCTACAGTTGTGCATCGGAATCTAAAACTGGTTACACAAGATAGGCTGAAAACATAGACACTCAGAAAAGTCCGTCTTCTTCTACTTAAGTCGGCATTGTGCCATTTGTATTTAATTCCGATGCAATTTCCGTGTTTCATCGTCAATGTGAAGGTCCAAGGGGTGCAGTATACCTACAGTTGTGCATCGGGATCTAAAACTGGTTACACAAGATAGGCTCAAAACATAGACACTCAGAAATGTCAGTCTTCTTGTACTTAAGTCGGCATTGTGTGTGCCATTTGTATTGAATTCCGATGCGATTTCCGTGTTTCATCGTCAATGTAAAGGTCCAAAGGATGCAGTAAACCTGCAGTTGTGCGTCAGAATTTTAAACTGGTTACACATGATAGGCTCAAACATTGACACTCAGAAAAGTCAGTCATCTTGTACCTAAGTGGGCATTGTGCCATTTGTATTTAATTCCGATGCAATTTCCGTGTTTCATCGTCAATGTGTAGGTCCAAGGGATGCAGTAAACATGCAGTTGTGCATCGGAATCTAAAACTGGTTACGCAGGATAGGCTCAAAACATAGACACTCAGAAAAGTCAGTCTTCTTGTACTTAAGTCGGCATTGTGCCATTTGTATTTAATTCCGATGCAATTTCCGTGTTTCATCGTCAATGTGAAGGTCCAAGGGGTGCAGTATACCTACAGTTGTGCATCGGAATCTAAAACTGGTTTCACAGGATAGGCTCAAAACATAGACACTCAGAAAAGTCAGTCTTCTTGTACTTAAGTCGGCATTGTGCCATTTGTATTTAATTCCGATGGAATTTCCGTGTTTCCTCGTCAATGTGAAGGTCGAAGGAATGCAGTAAACCTGCAGTTGTGCATCGGAATCTAAAACTGGTTTAACAGGATAATCTCAAAACATAGACACTCAGAAAAGTCAGTCACCTTGTACTTAAGCCGGCATTGTGCCATTTGTATTTAATTCCGATGCAATTTCCGTGTTTCATCGTCAATGTGAAGGTCCAAGGGGTGCAGTATACCTACAGTTCTGCATCGGAATCTAAAACTGGTTACACAGGATAGGCTCAAATCATAGACACTCAGAAAAGTCAGTCTTCTTGCACTTATGTCGGCATTGTGCCATTTGTATTTAATTCCGATGGAATTTTGCGTGTTTCATCGTCAATGTGAAGGTCCAAGGGATGCAGTAAACCTGCAGTTGTGCATCGGAATCTAAAACTGGTAACACAGGATAGGCTCAAACATAGACACTCAGAAAAGTCTTCTTGCACTTAAGTCGGCATTGTGCAACTTGTATTTAATTCCGATGCAATTTCCGTGTTTCATCGTCAATGTGAAGGTCCAAGGGATGCAGTAATCCTGCAGTTGTGCATCGGAATCTAAAATGGGTTCACTGGATAGGCTCAAAACATAGACACTCACAAAAGTCAGTCTTCTTGTACTTAAGTCCGCATTTTGCCATTTGTATTTAATTCCGATGCAATTTCCGTGTATCATCGTCAATGTGAAGGTCAAAGGGATGCAGTAAACCTGCAGTTGTGCATCGGACTCTAAAACTGGTTACACAGGATAGGCTCAAAACATAGACACTCAGAAAAGTCTGCTTGCACTTAAGTCGGCATTGTGCAATTTGTATTTAATTCCGATGCAATTTCCGTGTTTCATCGTCAATGTGAGGGTCCAAGGGATGCAGTAAACCTGCAGTTGTCCATCGGAATCTGAAATTTGTTACACAGGATAGGCTCATAACACAGACACTCAGAAAAATCAATCTTCTTGTACTTAAGTCGGCATTGTGGCATTTATATTTAATTCCGATGCAATTTCTGTGTTTCATCGTCAATGTAAAGGTCCAAGGGATGCAGTAAACATGCAGTTGTGCATCGGAATCTAAAACTGGTAACACATGATAGGCTCAAATCATAGACACTCATAAAAGTCAGTCTTCTTGCACTTATGTCGGCATTGTGCCATTTGTATTTAATTCCGATGGAATTTCCGTGTTTCGTCGTCAATGTGAAGGTCCAAGGGATGCAGTAAACCTGCAGTTGTGCATCGGAATCTAAAACTGGTAACACAGGATAGGCTCAAAACATAGACACTCAGAAAAGTCAGTCTTCTTGTACTTATGTCGGCATTGTGCCATTTGTATTTAATTCCGATGGAATTTCCGTGTTTCGTCGTCAATGTGAAGGTCCAAGGGATGCAGTAAACCTGCAGTTGTGCATCGGAATCTAAAACTGGTAACACAGGATAGGCTCAAAACATAGACACTCAGAAAAGTCAGTCTTCTTGCACTTATGTCGGCATTGTGCCATTTGTATTTAATTCCGATGGAATTTCCGTGTTTCATCGTAATTCTGAAGGTCCAAGGGATGCAGTAAACCTGTAGTTGTGCATCGGAATCAGAAACTGGTTTCACAGGATAGGCTCAAAACATAGACACTCAGAAAAGTCAGTCTTCTTGCACTTATGTCGGCATTGTGCCATTTGTATTTAATTCCGATGGAATTTCCATGTTTCATCGTAATTCCGAAGGTCCAAAGGATGCAGTAAACATGCAGTTGTGCATCGGAATCTAAAACTGGGTTCACAGGATAGGCTCAAATCATAGAAACCCAGAAAAGTCAGTCTTCTTGTACTCAAGTCGACATTGTGACATTTATATTTAATTCCGATGCAATTTCCGTGTTTCATCGTCAATGTGAAAGTCCAAGGGGTGCAAAATACCTAAGGTTGTGCATCAGAATCTAAAACTGGTTACGCAGGATAAGCTCAAAAGATAGACACTCAGAAAAGTCAGTCTTCTTTTTCTTAAGCCGGCATTATGCCATTTGTATTTAATTCCGATGTAATTTCCGTGTTTCATCGTCAATGTGAAGGTCCAAGGGATTCAGAAAACCTGCAGTTGTGCATCGGAATCTAAAACTGGTTACACAGGATAGGCTCATAACATAGACACTCAGAAAAGTCAGTCTTCTTGTACTTAAGTCGGCATTGAGCATTTTATATTTAATTCCGATGCAATTTCCGTGTTTCATCGTCAATGTAAAGGTCCAAAGGATGCAGTAAACCTGCAGTTGTGCATCGGAATCTAAAACTTGTTACACAGGATAGGCTCAAAACATAGACACTCAGAAAAGTAAGTCTTCTTGTTCTTAAGTCGGCATTGTGCCATTTGTATTTAATTCCTATGCTATTTCCGTGCTTCATCGTCAATGTGATAGGCCAAGGGGTGCAGTATACCTACAGTTGTGCATCGGAATCTAAAACTGCTTGCACATGATAGGCTCAAAACATAGACACTCAGAAATGTCAGTCTTCTTGTACTTAAGTCGGCATTGTGCCATTTATATTGAATTCCGATGCAATTTCCGTGTTTCATCGTCAATGTAAAGGTCCAAAGGATGCAGTAAACCTATAGTTGTGCATCAGAATTTTAAACTTGTTACACATGATAGGCTCAAAACATTGACACTCAGAAAAGTCAGTCATCTTGTACCTAAGTGGGCATTGTGCCATTTGTATTTAATTCCGATGCAATGTCCGTGTTTCATCGTCAATAAGAAGGTGCAGGGGATGCAGTAAACCTGCAGTTGTGCATCGGAATCTAAAACTGGTAACACAGGATAGGCTCAAAACATAGACACTCAGAAAAGTCAGTCTTGTTGTACTTAAGTCGGCATTGTGCCGTTTGTATTTAATTCCGATGCAATTTCCGTGTTTCTTCGACAATGTGATGGTCCAAGGGATGCAGTAGACCTGCAGTTGTGCATCGGAATTTAAAACTGGTTACACAGGATAGGCTCATAACATAGACACTCAGAAAAGTCAGTCTTCTTGTACTTAAGTCCGCATTGTGCCATTTTTATTTAATTCCGATGCAATTTCCGTGTTTCATCGTCAATGTGTAGGTCCAAGGGATGCAGTAAACCTGCAGTTGTGCATCGGAATCTAAAACTGGTTACGCAGGATAGGCTCAAAACATAGACACTCAGAAAAGTCCGTCTTCTTCTACTTAAGTCGGCATTGTGCCATTTGTATTTAATTCCGATGCATTTTCCGTGTTTCATCGTCAATGTGACGGTCGTAGGGATGCAGTAAACCTGCAGTTGTGCATCGGAATCTAAAACTGGTTTAACAGGATAATCTCAAAACATAGACACTCAGAAAAGTCAGTCTTCTTGTACTTAAGCCGGCATTGTGCCGTTTGTATTTAATTCCGATGCAATTTCCGTGTTTCATCGTCAATGTGAAGGTCCAAGGGGTGCAGTATACCTACAGTTCTGCATCGGAATCTAAAACTGGTTACACAGGATAGGCTCAAAACATAGACACTCAGAAAAGTCAGTCTTCTTGCACTTATGTCGGCATTGTGCCATTTATATTGAATTCCGATGCAATTTCCGTGTTTCATCGTCAATGTAAAGGTCCAAAGGATGCAGTAAACCTGCAGTTGTGCATCGGAATTTAAAAGTGGATACACAGGATAGGCTCAAAACATAGACACGCAGAAAAGTCTTCTTGCACTTAAGTCGGCATTGTGCCATTTGTATTTAATTCCGATGCAATTTCCGTGTTTCATCGTCAATGTGAATGTCCAAGGGATGCAGTAAACCTGCAGTTGTGCATCGGAATCTAAAACTGGTAACACAGGATAGGCTCAAAACATAGACACTAAGAAAAGTCAGTCTTCTTGTACTTATGTCGGCATTGTGCCGTTTGTATTTAATGCCGATGCAATTTCCGTGTTTCATCGTCAATGTGAAGGTCCAAGGGATGCAGTTAACCTGCAGTTTTGCATCGGAATCTAAAATTGGTTTCACAGGATAGGCTCAAACATAGACACTCAGAAAAGTCAGTCTTCTTGTACTTAAGTCGGCATTGTGCCATTTGTATTTAATTCCGATGCAATTTCCGTGTTTCATCGTCAATGTGAAGGTCCAAGGGGTGCAGTATACCTACAGTTGTGCATCGGAATCTAAAACTGGTTTCACAGGATCGGCTCAAAACATAGACACTCAGAAAAGTCAGTCTTCTTGTACTTAAGTCGGCATTGTGCCATTTGTATTTAATTCCGATGGAATTTCCGTGTTTCCTCGTCAATGTGAAGGTCGAAGGAATGCAGTAAACCTGCAGTTGTGCATCGGAAACTAAAACTGGTTTAACAGGATAATCTCAAAACATAGACACTCAGAAAAGTCAGTCATCTTGTACTTAAGCCGGCATTGTGCCATTTGTATTTAATTCCGATGCAATTTAGTGTTTCATCGTCAATGTGAAGGTCCAAGGGGTGCAGTATACCTACAGTTCTGCATCGGAATCTAAAACTGGTTACACAGGATAGGCTCAAATCATAGACACTCAGAAAAGTCAGTCTTCTTGTACTTAAGTCGGCATTGTGGCATTTATATTTAATTCCGATGCAATTTCTGTGTTTCATCGTCAATGTAAAGGTCCAAGGGATGCAGTAAACATGCAGTTGTGCATCGGAATCTAAAACTGGTAACACATGATAGGCTCAAATCATAGACACTCATAAAAGTCAGTCTTCTTGCACTTATGTCGGCATTGTGCCATTTGTATTTAATTCCGATGGAATTTCCGTGTTTCGTCGTCAATGTGAAGGTCCAAGGGATGCAGTAAACCTGCAGTTGTGCATCGGAATCTAAAACTGGTAACACAGGATAGGCTCAAAACATAGACACTCAGAAAAGTCAGTCTTCTTGTACTTAAGTCGGCATTGTGCCGTTATTATTTAATTCCGATGCAATTTCCGTGTTTCATCGTCAATGTGAAGGTCCAAGGGATGCAGTAAACCTGCAGTTTTGCATCGGAATCTAAAATTGGTTTCACAGGATAGGCTCAAAACATAGACACTCAGAAAAGTCAGTCTTCTTGCACTTATGTCGGCATTGTGCCATTTGTATTTAATTCCGATGCTATTTCCGTGCTTCATCGTCAATGTGATAGGCCAAGGGGTGCAGTATACCTACAGTTGTGCATCGGAATCTAAAACTGCTTGCACATGATAGGCTCAAAACATAGACACTCAGAAATGTCAGTCTTCTTGTACTTAAGTCGGCATTGTGCCATTTATATTGAATTCCGATGCAATTTCCGTGTTTCATCGTCAATGTAAAGGTCCAAAGGATGCAGTAAACCTATAGTTGTGCATCAGAATTTTAAACTTGTTACACATGATAGGCTCAAAACATTGACACTCAGAAAAGTCAGTCATCTTGTACCTAAGTGGGCATTGTGCCATTTGTATTTAATTCCGATGCAATGTCCGTGTTTCATCGTCAATAAGAAGGTGCAGGGGATGCAGTAAACCTGCAGTTGTGCATCGGAATCTAAAACTGGTAACACAGGATAGGCTCAAAACATAGACACTCAGAAAAGTCAGTCTTGTTGTACTTAAGTCGGCATTGTGCCGTTTGTATTTAATTCCGATGCAATTTCCGTGTTTCTTCGACAATGTGATGGTCCAAGGGATGCAGTAGACCTGCAGTTGTGCATCGGAATTTAAAACTGGTTACACAGGATAGGCTCAAAACATAGACACTAAGAAAAGTCTTCTTGCACTTAAGTCGGCATTGTGCCATTTGTATTTAATTCCGATGCAATTTCCGTGTTTCATCGTCATTGTGAAGGTCCAAGGGATGCAGTAAACCTGCAGTTGTGCATCGGACTCTAAAACTGGTTTCACAGGATAGGCTCAAAACATAGACACTCAGAAAAGTCAGTCTTCTTGTACTTAAGTCCGCATTGTGCCATTTGTATTTAATTCCGATGCAATTTACGTGTTTCATAGTCAATGTGAACGTCCAAGGAATGCAGTAAACCTGCAGTTGTGCATCGGAATCTAAAACTGGTTACGCAGGATAGGCTCAAAACATAGACACTCAGAAAGGTCACTCTTCTTGTACTTAATTCGGCATTATGCCATTTGTATTTAATTCCGATGCAATTTCCGAGTTTCATCGTCAATGTGAAGGTCCAAAGGGTGCATTATACCTACAGTTGTGCATCGGACTCTAAAACTGCTTGCACAAGATAGGCTCAAAGCATAGACACTCAGAAAAGTCAGTCTTCTTGTACTTAAGTCGGCATTGTGCCATTTATATTGAATTCCGATGCAATTTCCGTGTTTCATCGTCAATGTAAAGGTCCAAAGGATGCAGTAAACCTGCAGTTGTGCATCAGAATTTTAAACTGGTTACACATAATAGGCTCAAAACATTGACACTCAGAAAAGTCAGTCATCTTGTACCTAAGTGGGCATTGTGCCATTTGTATTTAATTCCGATGCAATGTCCGTGTTTCATCGTCAATGTGAAGGTGCAGGGGATGCAGTAAACCTGCAGTTGTGCATCGGAATCTAAAACTGGTAACAAAGGATAGGCTCAAAACATAGACACTCAGAAAAGTCAGTCTTCTTGTACTTAATTCGGCATTGTGCCGTTTGTATTTAATTCCGATGCAATTTCCGTGTTTCATCGTCAATGTTAAGGTCCAAGGGATGCAGTAAACCTGCAGTTGTGCATCGGAATTTAAAAGTGGATACACAGGATAGGCTCAAAACATAGACACTCAGAAAAGTCTTCTTGCACTTAAGTCGGCATTGTGCCATTTGTATTTAATTCCGATGCAATTTCCGTGTTTCATCGTCAATGTGAATGTCCAAGGGATGCAGTAAACCTGCAGTTGTGCATCGGAATCTAAAACTGGTAACACAGGATAGGCTCAAAACATAGACACTAAGAAAAGTCAGTCTTCTTGTACTTATGTCGGCATTGTGCCGTTTGTATTTAATGCCGATGCAATTTCCGTGTTTCATCGTCAATGTGAAGGTCCAAGGGATGCAGTTAACCTGCAGTTTTGCATCGGAATCTAAAATTGGTTTCACAGGATAGGCTCAAACATAGACACTCAGAAACATCAGTCTTCTTGTACTTAAGCCGGCATTGTGCCATTTGTATTTAATTCCGATGCAATTTCCGTGTATCATCGTCAATGTGAAGCTCCAAGGGATGCAGTAAACCTGCAGTTGTGCATCGGAGTCTAAACTGGTTACACAGGATAGGCTCAAAACATAGACACTCAGAAAAGTCTTCTTGCACTTAAGTCGGCATTGTGATATTTCTATTTAATTCCGATGCAAATTCCGTGTTTCATCGTCAATGTGAAGGTCCAAGGGATGCAGTAAACCTGCAGTTGTGCATCGGAATCCAAAACTGGTTACACTGGATAGGTTCAAAACACAGACACTCACAAAAGTCAGTCTTCTTGTACTTAAGTCGGCATTGTACCATTTGTATGTAATTCCGATGGAATTTCCGTGTTTCATCGTCAATGTGAAGGTCGAAGGGATGCAGTAAACCTGCAGTTGTGCATCGGAATCTAAAACTGGTTTAACAGGATAATCTCAAAACATAGACACTCAGAAAAGTCAGTCTTCTTGTACTTAAGTCGGCATTGTGCCATTTGTATTTAATTCCGATGCAATTTCCATGTTTCATCGTCAATGTGAAGGTCCAAGGGGTGCAGTATACCTACAGTTGTGCATCGGAATCTAAAACTGGTTACACAGGATAGGCTGAAAACATAGACACTCAGAAAAGTCCGTCTTCTTCTATTTAAGTCGGCATTGTGCCATTTGTATTTAATTCCGATGCAATTTCCGTGTTTCATCGTCAATGTGAAGGTCCAAGGGGTGCAGTATACCTACAGTTGTGCATCGGAATCTAAAACTGGTTACACAAGATAGGCTCAAAACATAGACACTCAGAAAAATCAGTCTTCTTGCTCTTATGTCGGCATTGTGACATTTGTATTTAATTCCGATGGAATTTCCGTGTTTCATCGTAATTCTGATGGTACAAGGGATGCAGTAAACCTGCAGTTGTCCATCGGAATCTAAAACTGGTTACACAGGATAGGCTCAAAACATAGACACTCAGAAATGTCAGTCTTCTTGTACTTAAGTCGGCATTGTGTGTGCCATTTATATTGAATTCCGATGCGATTTCCGTGTTTCATCGTCAATGTAAAGGTCCAAAGGATGCAGTAAACCTGCAGTTGTGCGTCAGAATTTTAAACTGGTTACACATGATAGGCTCAAACATTGCCACTCAGAAAAGTCAGTCATCTTGTACCTATGTGGGCATTGTGCCATTTGTATTTAATTCCGATGCAATTTCCGTGTTTCATCGTCAATGTGTAGGTCCAAGGGATGCAGTAAACCTGCAGTTGTGCATCGGAATCTAAAACTGGTTTAACAGGATAATCTCAAAACATAGACACTCAGAAAAGTCAGTCATCTTGTACTTAAGCCGGCATTGTGCCATTTGTATTTAATTCCGATGCAATTTCCGTGTTTCATCGTCAATGTGAAGGTCCAAGGGGTGCAGTATACCTACAGTTGTGCATCGGAATCTAAAACTGGTTACACAGGATAGGCTCAAAACATATACACTCAGAAAAGTCAGTCTTCTTGTACTTAAGTCGGCATTGTGCCATTTGTATTTAATTCCGATGGAATTTCCGTGTTTCCTCGTCAATGTGAAGGTCGAAGGGATGCAGTAAACCTGCAGTTGTGCATCGGAATCTAAAACTGGTTTAACAGGATAATCTCAAAACATAGACACTCAGAAAAGTCAGTCATCTTGTACTTAAGCCGGCATTGTGCCATTTGTATTTAATTCCGATGCAATTTCCGTGTTTCATCGTCAATGTGAAGGTCCAAGGGGTGCAGTATACCTACAGTTCTGCATCGGAATCTAAAACTGGTTACACAGGATAGGCTCAAATCATAGACACTCAGAAAAGTCAGCCTTCTTGCACTTATGTCGGCATTGTGCCATTTGTATTTAATTCCGATGGAATTTACGTGTTTCGTCGTCAATGTGAAGGTCCAAGGGATGCAGTAAACCTATAGTTGTGCATCGGAATCTAAAACTGGTAACACAGGATAGGCTCAAACATAGACACTCAGAAAAGTCAGTCTTATTGTACTTAAGTCGGCATTGTGCCGTTTGGATTTAATTCCGATGCAATTTCCGTGTTTCATCGTCAATGTGAAGGTCCAAGGGATGCAGTAAACCTGCAGTTGTGCATCGGAATCTAAAACTGGTTACACTGAATAGGTTCAAAACACAGACACTCAGAAAAGTCAGTCTTCTTGTACTTAAGTCGGCATTGTACCATTTGTATTTAATTCCGATGCAATTTCCGTGTTTCATCGTCAATGTGAAAGTCCAAGGGATGCAATAAAAATGCAGTTGTGCATCGGAATCAAAAACTGGTTTCACAGGATAGGCTCAAAGCACTCAGAAATGTCAGTCTTCTTGTACTTATGACGGCATTGTGCCATTTGTTTTTAATTCCGATGCAATTTCCGTGTTTCATCGTCAATGTGAAGGTCCAAGGGGTGCAGTATACCTACAGTTCTACATCGGAATCTAAAACTGGTTACACAGGATAGGCTCAAATCATAGACACTCATAAAAGTCAGTCTTCTTGCACTTATGTCGGCATTGTGCCATTTGTATTTAATTCCGATGGAATTTCCGTGTTTCATCGTCAATGTGAAGGTCGAAGGGATGCAGTAAACCTGCAGTTGTGCATCGGAATCTAAATCTGGTAACACAGGATAGGCTCAAAACATAGACACTCAGAAAAGTCAGTCTTCTTGTACTTAATTCGGCATTGTGCCGTTTTTATTTATTTCCGATGCAATTTCCGTGTTACATAGTCAATGTGAAGGTCCAAGGTTGCAGTAAACCTGCAGTTTTGCTTCGGAATCTAAAATTGGTTTCACTGGATAGGCTCAAAACATAGACACTCACAAAAGTCAGTCTTCTTGTACTTAAGTCCGCATTGTGCCATTTGTATTTAATTCCGATGCAATTTCCGTGTATCATCGTCAATGTGAAGGTCAAAGGGATGCAGTAAACCTGCAGTTGTGCATCGGACTCTAAAACTGGTTACACAGGATAGGCTCAAAACATAGACACTCAGAAAAGTCTGCTTGCACTTAAGTCGGCATTGTGCAATTTGTATTTAATTCCGATGCAATTTCCGTGTTTCATCGTCAATGTGAGGGTCCAAGGGATGCAGTAAACCTGCAGTTGTCCATCGGAATCTAATATTTGTTACACAGGATAGGCTCATAACACAGACACTCAGAAAAATCAATCTTCTTGTACTTAAGTCGGCATTGTGGCATTTATATTTAATTCCGATGCAATTTCCGTGTTTCATCGTCAATGTAAAGGTCCAAGGGATGCAGTAAACATGCAGTTGTGCATCGGAATCTAAAACTGGTAACACATGATAGGCTCAAAACATAGACACTCATAAAAGTCAGTCTTCTTGCACTTATGTCGGCATTGTGCCATTTGTATTTAATTCCGATGGAATTTCCGTGTTTCATCGTCAATGTGAAGGTCCAAGGGATGCAGTAAACCTGCAGTTGTGCATCGGAATCTAAAACTGGTAACACAGGATAGGCTCAAAACATAGACACTCAGAAAAGTCAGTCTTCTTGTACTTAAGTCGGCCCATGTGCCGTTTATATTTAAATCCGATCCAATTTCCGTGTTTCATCGTCAATGTGAAGGTCCAAGGGATGCAGTAAACCTGCAGTTTTGCATCGGAATCTAAAATTGGTTTCACAGGATAGGCTCAAAACATAGACACTCAAAAAAGTCAGTCTTCTTGTACTTATGTCGGCATTGTGCCATTTGTATTTAATTCCGATGGAATTTCCGTGTTTCATCGTCAATGTGAAGGTCCAAGGGATGCAGTAAACCTGTAGTTGTGCATCGGAATCTAAAACTGGTTTCATAGGATAGGCTCAAAACATAGACACTCAGAAAAGTCAGTCTCCTTGCACTTATGTCGGCATTGTGCCATTTGTATTTAATTCCGATGGAATTTCCATGTTTCATCGTAATTCCGAAGGTCCAAGGGATGCAGTAAACATGCAGTTGTGCATCGGAATCTAAAACTGGGTTCACAGGATAGGCTCAGATCATAGAAACCCAGAAAAGTCAGTCTTCTTGTACTCAAGTCGACATTGTGACATTTATATTTAATTCCGATGCAATTTCCGTGTTTCATCGTCAATGTGAAAGTCCAAGGGGTGCAGAATACCTAAGGTTGTGCATCGGAATCTAAAACTGGTTACGCAGGATAAGCTCAAAAGATAGACACTCAGAAAAGTCAGTCTTCTTTTTCTTAAGCCGGCATTATGCCATTTGTATTTAATTCCGATGTAATTTCCGTGTTTCATCGTCAATGTGAAGGTCCAAGGGATTCAGAAAACCTGCAGTTGTGCATCGGAATCTAAAACTGGTTACACAGGATAGGCTCATAACATAGACACTCAGAAAAGTCAGTCTTCTTGTACTTAAGTCGGCATTGAGCATTTTATATTTAATTCCGATGCAATTTCCGTGTTTCATCGTCAATGTAAAGGTCCAAAGGATGCAGTAAACCTATAGTTGTGCATCAGAATTTTAAACTTGTTACACATGATAGGCTCAAAACATTGACACTCAGAAAAGTCAGTCATCTTGTACCTAAGTGGGCATTGTGCCATTTGTATTTAATTCCAATGCAATGTCCGTGTTTCATCGTCAATAAGAAGGTGCAGGGGATGCAGTAAACCTGCAGTTGTGCATCGGAATCTAAAACTGGTAACACAGGATAGGTTCAAAACATAGACACTCAGAAAAGTCAGTCTTGTTGTACTTAAGTCGGCATTGTGCCGTTTGTATTTAATTCCGATGCAATTTCCGTGTTTCTTCGACAATGTGAAGGTCCAAAGCATGCAGTAAACCTGCAGTTTTGCATCGGAATCAAAAATTGGTTTCACAGGATAGGCTCAAAACATAGACACTCAGAAAAGTCAATCTTCTTGGCCTTAAGTCGGCATTGTGCTATTTGTATTTAATTCCGATGCAATTTCCGTGTTTCATCGTCAATGTGATGGTCCAAGGGATGCAGTAGACCTGCAGTTGTGCATCGGAATTTAAAACTGGTTACACAGGATAGGCTCAAAACATAGACACTCAGAAAAGTCTTCTTGCACTTAAGTCGGAATTGTGCCATTTGTATTTAATTCCGATGCAATTTCCGTGTTTCATCGTCATTGTGAAGGTCCAAGGGATGCAGTAAACCGGCAGTTGTGCATCGGACTCTAAAACTGGTTTCACAGGATAGGCTCAAAACATAGACACTCAGAAAAGTCAGTCTTCTTGTACCTAAGTTCGAATTGTGCCATTTGTATTTAATTCCGATGCAATTTTCATGTTTCATAGTCAATGTGAACGTCCAAGGGATGCAGTAAACCTGCAGTTGTGCATCGGAATCTAAAACTGGTTACGCAGGATAGGCTCAAAACATAGACACTCAGAAAGGTCAGTCTTCTTGTACTTAAGTCGGCATTATGCCATTTGTATTTAATTCCGATGCAATTTCCGAGTTTCATCGTCAATGTGAAGGTCCAAAGGGTGCAGTATACCTACAGTTGTGCATCGGACTCTAAAACTGCTTGCACAAGATAGGCTCAAAGCATAGACACTCAGAAAAGTCAGTCTTCTTGTACTTAAGTCGGCATTGTGCCATTTATATTGAATTCCGATGCAATTTCCGTGTGTCATCGTCAATGTAAAGGTCCAAAGGATGCAGTAAACCTGCAGTTGTGCATCAGAATTTTAAACTGGTTACACATAATAGGCTCAAAACATTGACACTCAGAAAAGTCAGTCATCTTGTACCTAAGTGGGCATTGTGCCATTTGTATTTAATTCCGATGCAATGTCCGTGTTTCATCGTCAATGTGAAGGTGCAGGGGATGCAGTAAACCTGCAGTTGTGCATCGGAATCTAAAACTGGTAACACAGGATAGGCTCAAAACATACTCAGAAAAGTCAGTCTTCTTGTACTTAATTCGGCATTGTGCCGTTTGTATTTAATTCCGATGCAATTTCCGTGTTTCATCGTCAATGTTAAGGTCCAAGGGATGCAGTAAACCTGCAGTTGTGCATCGGAATTTAAAAGTGGTTACACAGGATAGGCTCAAAACATAGACACTCAGAAAAGTCTTCTTGCACTTAAGTCGGCATTGTGCCATTTGTATTTAATTCCGATGCAATTTCCGTGTTTCATCGTCAATGTGAATGTCCAAGGGATGCAGTAAACCTGCAGTTGTTCATCGGAGTCTAAACTGGTTACACAGGATAGGCTCAAAACATAGACACTCAGAAAAGTCTTCTTGCACTTAAGTCGGCATTGTGATATTTGTATTTAATTCCGATGCAAATTCCGTGTTTCATCGTCAATGTGAAGGTCCAAGGGATGCAGTAAACCTGCAGTTGTGCATCGGAATCCAAAACTGGTTACACTGGATAGGTTCAAAACACAGACACTCACAAAAGTCAGTCTTCTTGTACTTAAGTCGGCATTGTACCATTTGTATGTAATTCCGATGGAATTTCCGTGTTTCATCGTCAATGTGAAGGTCGAAGGGATGCAGTAAACCTGCAGTTGTGCATCGGAATCTAAAACTGGTTTAACAGGATAATCTCAAAACATAGACACTCAGAAAAGTCAGTCTTCTTGTACTTAAGCCGGCATTGTGCCGTTTGTATTTTATGCCGATGCAATTTCCGTGTTTCATCGTCAATGTGAAGGTCCAAGGGGTGCAGTATACCTACAGTTCTGCATCGGAATCTAAAACTGGTTTCACAGGATAGGCTCAAATCATAGACACTCAGAAAAGTCAGTCTTCTTGCACTTATGTCGGCATTGTGCCATTTGTATTTAATTCCGATAGAATTTCCGTGTTTCATCGTCAATGTGAAGGTCATGGGGTTGCAGTAAACCTGCAGTTGTGCATCGGAATCTAAAACTGGTAACACAGGATAGGCTCAAAACATAGACACTCAGAAAAGTCAATCTTCTTGTACTTATGTCGGCATTGTGGCGTTTGTATTTAATTCCGATTCAATTTCCGTGTTTCATCGTCAATGTGAAGGTCCAAGGGATGCAGTAAACCAGCAGTTTTGCATCGGAATCTAAAATTGGTTTCACAGGATAGGCTCAAAGCATAGACACTCAGAAAAGTCAGTCTTCTTGTACTTAAGTCGGCATTCTGCCATTTGTATTTAATTCCGATGCAATTTCCGTGTATCATCGTCAATGTGAAGGTCCAAGGGATGCACTAAACCTGCAGTTGTGCATCGGAATCTAAAACTGGTTACACAGGATAGGCTCAAAACATAGACACTCAGAAAAGTCTTCTTGCACTTAAGTCGGCATTGTGCCATTTGTATTTAATTCCGATGGAATTTCCGTGTTTCATCGTCAATGTGAAGTCCAAGGGATGCAGTAAACCTGCAGTTGTGCATCGGAATCTAAAACTGGTTACACTGGATAGGTTCAAAACACAGACACTCAGAAAAGTCAGTCTTCTTGTACTTAAGTCGGCATTGTACCATTTGTATTTAATTCCGTTGCAATTTCCGTGTTTCATCGTCAATGTGAAGGTCCAAGGGATGCAGTAAACCTGCAGTTGTGCATTGGAATCAAAAACTAGTTTCACAGGATAGGCTCAAAACACTCAGAAATGTCAGTCTTCTTGTACTTATGACGGCATTGTGCCATTTGTTTTTAATTCCGATGCAATTTCCGTGTTTCATCGTCAATGTGAAGGTCCAAGGGGTGCAGTATACCTACAGTTCTGCATCGGAATCTAAAACTGGTTACACAGGATAGGCTCAAATCATAGACACTCAGAAAAGTCAGTCTTCTTGCACTTATGTCGGCATTGTGCCATTTGTATTTAATTCCGATGGAATTTCCGTGTTTCATCAGCAATGTGAAGGTCCAAGGGATGCAGTAAACCTGCAGTTGTGCATCGGAATCTAAAACTGGTAACACAGGATAGGCTCAAAACATAGACACTCAGAAAAGTCAGTCTTCTTCTACTTATGTCGGCATTGTGCCGTTTGTATTTAATTCCGATTCAATTTCCATGTTTCATCGTCAATGTGAAGGTCCAAGGGATGCAGTAAACCTGCAGTTTTGCATCGGAATCTAAAATTGGTTTCACAGGATAGGCTCAAAACATAGACACTCACAAAAGTCAGTCTTCTTGTACTTAAGTCCGCATTGTGCCATTTGTATTTAATTCCGATGCAATTTCCGTGTATCATCGTCAATGTGAAGGTCCAAGGGATGCAGTAAACCTGCAGTTGTGCATCGGACTCTAAAACTGGTTACACCGGATAGGCTCAAAACATAGACACTCAGAAAAGTCAGTCTTCTTGCACTTAAGACGACATTGTGCAATTTGTATTTAATTCCGATGCAATTTCCGTGTTTCATCGTCAATGTGAAGGTCCAAGGGATGCAGTAAACCTGCAGGTGTCCATCGGAATCTAAAATTTGTTACACAGGATAGGCTCATAACACAGACACTCAGAAAAATCAATCTTCTTGTACTGAAGTCGGCATTGTGGCATTTATATTTAATTCCGATGCAATTTCCGTGTTTCATCGTCAATGTAAAGGTCCAAGGGATGCAGTAAACGTGCAGTTGTGCATCGGAATCTAAAACTGGTAACACAGGATAGGCTCAAAACATTGACACTCAGAAAAGTCAGTCTTCTTGTACTTATGTCGGCATTGTGGCGTTTGTATTTAATTCCGATGCAATTTCCGTGTTTCATCGTCAATGTGAAGGTCCAAGGGATGCAGTAAACCAGCAGTTTTGCATCGGAATCTAAAATTGGTTTCACAGGATAGGCTCAAAGCATAGACACTCAGAAAAGTCAGTCTTCTCGTACTTAAGTCGGCATTGTGCCATTTGTATTTAATTCCGATGCAATTTCCGTGTATCATCGTCAATGTGAAGGTCCAAGGGATGCAGTAAACCTGCAGTTGTGCATCGGAATCTAAAACTGGTTGCACAGGATAGGCTCAAAACATAGACACTCAGAAAAGTCTTCCTGCACTTAAGTCGGCATTGTGCCATTTGTATTTAATTCCGATGCAATTTCCGTGTTTCATCGTCAATGTGAAGGTCCAAGGGATGCAGTAAACCTGCAGTTGTGCATCGGAATCTAAAACTGGTTACACAGGATAGGTTCAAAACACAGACACAGAGAAAAGTCAGTCTTCTTGTACTTAAGTCGGCATTGTACCATTTGTATCTAATTCCGATGCAATTTCCGTGTTTCATCGTCAATGTGAAGGTCCAAGGGATGCAGTACACCTGCAGTTGTGCATTGGAATCAAAAACTGGTTTAACAGGATAATCTCAAAACATACACACTCAGAAAAGTCAGACTTCTTGTACTTAAGCCGGCATTGTGCCGTTTGTATTTAATGCCGATGCAATTTCCGTGTTTCATCGTCAATGTGAAGGTCCAAGGGGTGCAGTATACCTACAGTTCTGCATCGGAATCTAAAACTGGTTACACAGGATAGGCTCAAATCATAGACACTCAGTAAAGTCAGTCTTCTTGCACTTATGTCGGCATTGTGCCATTTGTATTTAATTCCAATAGAATTTCCGTGTTTCATCGTCAATGTGAAGGTCCAAGGGATGCAGTAAACCTGCAGTTGTGCATCGGAATCTAAAACTGGTAACACAGGATAGGCTCAAAACATAGACACTCAGAAAAGTCAATCTTCTTGTACTTATGTCGGCATTGTGGCGTTTGTATTTAATTCCGATTCAATTTCCGTGTTTCATCGTCAATGTGAAGGTCCAAGGGATGCAGTAAACCAGCAGTTCTGCATCGGAATCTAAAATTGGTTTCACAGGATAGGCTCAAAGCATAGACACTCAGAAAAGTCAGTCTTCTTGTACTTAAGTCGGCATTGTGCCATTTGTATTTAATTCCGATGCAATTTCCGTGTATCATCGTCAATGTAAAGGTCCAAGGGATGCAGTAAACCTGCAGTTGTGCATCGGAATCTAAAACTGGTAACACAGGATAGGCTCAAAGCATAGACACTCAGAAAAGTCAGTCTTCTTGTACTTATGTCGGCATTGTGGCGTTTGTATTTAATTCCGATGCAATTTCCGTGTTTCATCGTCAATGTGAAGGTCCAAGGGATGCAGTAAACCAGCAGTTTTGCATCGGAATCTAAAATTGGTTTCACAGGATAGGCTCAAAACATAGACACTCAGAAAAGTCAGTCTTCTTGTACTTAAGTCGGCATTGTGCCATTTGTATTTAATTCCGATGCAATTTCCGTGTATCATCGTCAATGTGAAGGTCCAAGGGATGCAGTAAACCTGCAGTTGTGCATCGGAACTGGTTACACAGGATAGGCTCAAAACATAGACACTCAGAAAAGTCTTCTTGCACTTAAGTCGGCATTGTGCCATTTGTATTTAATTCCGATGCAATTTCCGTGTTTCATCGTCAATGTGAAGGTCCAAGGGATGCAGTAAACCTCCAGTTGTGCATTGGAATCAAAAACTGGTTTCACAGGATAGGCTCAAAACACTCAGAAATGTCAGTCTTCTTGTACTTATGACGGCATTGTGCCTTTTGTTTTTAATTCCGATGCAATTTCCGTGTTTCATCGTCAATGTGAAGGTCCAAGGGGTGCAGTATACCTACAGTTCTGCATTGGAATCTAAAATTGGTTACACAGGATAGGCTCAAAACATAGACACTCAGAAATGTCCGTCTTCTTGCACTTATGTCGGCATTATGCCATTTGTATTTAATTTGATGCAATTTCCGTGTTTCATCGTCAATGTGAAGGTCCAAGGGATGCAGTAAACCTGCAGTTGTGCATCGGAATCTAAAACTGGTTACACAGGATAGGCTCAAAAAATAGACACTCAGAAAAGTCAGTCTTCTTGCACTTATGACGGCATTGATCCATTTGTATTGAATTCCAATGGAATTTCCGTGTTTCATCGTAATTCAGAAGGTCCAAGGGATGCAGTAAACATGCAGTTGTGCATCGGAATCTAAAACTGGATTCACAGGATAGGCTCAAATCATAGAAACCCAGAAAAGTCAGTCTTCTTGTACTCAAGTCGACATTGTGCCACTTATATTTAATTCCGATGCAATTTCCGTGTTTCATCGTCAATGTGAAGGTCCAAGGGATGCAGTAAACCTGCAGTTGTCCATCGGAATCTAAAATTTGTTACACAGGATAGGCTCATAACACAGACACTCAGAAAAATCAATCTTCTTGTACTTAAGTCGACATTGTGGCATTTATACTTAATTCCGATCCAATTTCCGTGTTTCATCGTCAATGTAAAGGTCCAAGGGATGCAGTAAACATGCAGTTGTGCATCGGAATCTAAAACTGGTAACACATGATAGGCTCAAAACATAGACACTCAGATAAGTCGGGCTTCTTGTACTTAAGTCGGAGTTGCGGCGTTTGTATTTAATTCCGATGCAATTTCCGTGTTTCATCGTCAATGTGAAGGTCCAAGGGGTGCACTATACCTACATTTCTGCATCGGAATCTGAAACTGGTTACACAGGATAGGCTCAAAACATAGACACTCTGAAAAGTCAGTCTTCTTGCACTTATGTCGGCATTGTGCCATTTGTATTTAATTCCGATTGAATTTCCGTGTTTCATCGTAATTCTGAAGGTCCAAGGGATGCAGTAAACCTGCAGTTGTGCATCGGAATCTAAAACTGGTTTCACAGGATAGGCTCAAAAAATAGACACTCAGAAAAGTCAGTCTTCTTGCACTTATGACGGCATTGATCCATTTGTATTGAATTCCAATGGAATTTCCGTGTTTCATCGTAATTCAGAAGGTCCAAGGGATGCAGTAAACATGCAGTTGTGCATCGGAATCTAAAACTGGATTCACAGGATAGGCTCAAATCATAGAAACCCAGAAAAGTCAGTCTTCTTGTACTCAAGTCGACATTGTGCCACTTATATTTAATTCCGATGCAATTTCCGTGTTTCATCGTCAATGTGAAGGTCCAAGGGATGCAGTAAACCTGCAGTTGTGCATCGAAATCTAAAACTGGTTACACAGGATAGGCTCAAAACATAGACACTCAGAAAAGTCAGTCTTCTTGTACTTAAGTCGGCATTGTGCCATTTGTATTTAAATCCGATGCTATTTCCGTGTTTCATCGTCAATGTAAAGGTCCAAGGGATGCAGTAAACCTGCAGTTTTGCATCGGAATCAAAAATTGGTTTCACAGGATAGGCTCAAAACATAGACACTCAGAAAAGTCAATCTTCTTGGCCTTAAGTCGGCATTGTGCTATTTGTATTTAATTCCGATGCAATTTCCGTGTTTCATCGTCAATGTGATGGTCCAAGGGATGCAGTAGACCTGCAGTTGTGCATCGGAATCTAAAACTGGTTACACAGGATAGGCTCAAAACAAAGACACTCAGAAAAGTCTTCTTGCACTTGGGTCGGCATTGTGCCATTTGTATTTAATTACGATGCAATTTCCGTGTTTCATCGTCATTGTGACGGTCCAAGGGATGCAGTAAACCTGCAGTTGTGCATCGGAATCTAAATCTGGTTTCACAGGATAGGCTCAAAACATAGACACTCAGAAAAGTCAGTCTTCTTGTACTTAAGTCGGCATTATGCCATTTATATTTAATTCCGATGCAATTTCCGTGTTTCATCGTCAATGTGAAGGTCCAAAGGGTGCAGTATACCTACAGTTGTGCATCGGACTCTAAAACTGCTTGCACAAGATAGGCTCAAAGCATAGACACTCAGAAAAGTCAGTCTTCTTGTACTTAAGTCGGCATTGTGCCATTTATATTGAATTCCGATGCAATTTCCGTGTTTCATCGTCAATGTGAAGGTCCAAGGGATGCAGTAAACCTGCAGGTGTCCATCGGAATCTAAAACTGGTTACACTGGATAGGTTCAAAACACAGACACTCAGAAAAGTCAGTCTTCTTGTTCTTAAGTCGGCATTGTACCATTTCTATTTAATTCCGATGCAATTTCCGTGTTTCATCGTCAATGTGAAGGTCCAAGGGATGCAGTAAACCTGCAGTTGTGCATTGGAATCAAAAACTGGTTTCACAGGATAGGCTCAAAACACTCAGAAATGTCAGTCTTCTTGTACTTATGACGGCATTGTGCCATTTGTTTTTAATTCCGATGCAATTTCCGTGTTTCATCGTCAATGTGAAGGTCCAAGGGGTGCAGTATACCTACAGTTCTGCATCGGAATCTAAAACTGGTTACACAGGATAGGCTCAAATCATAGACACTCAGAAAAGTCAGTCTTCTTGCACTTATGTCGGCATTGTGCCATTTGTATTTAATTCCGATGGAATTTCCGTGTTTCATCGTCAATGTGAAGGTCCAAGGGATGCAGTAAACCTCCAGTTGTGCATCGGAATCTAAAACTGGTAACACAGGATAGGCTCAAAACATAGACACTCAGAAAAGTGAGTCTTCTTGTACTTATGTCGGCATTGTGCCGTTTGTATTTAATTCCGATGGAATTTCCGTGTTTCATCGTCAATGTGAAGGTCCAAGGGATGCAGTAAACCTGCAGTTTTGCATCGGAATCTAAAATTGGTTTCACAGGATAGGCTCAAAACATAGACACTCACAAAAGTCAGTCTTCTTGTACTTAAGTCCGCATTGTGCCATTTGTATTTATTTCCGATGCAATTTCCGTGTATCATCGTCAATGTGAAGGTCCAAGGGATGCAGTAAACCTGCAGTTGTGCATCGGACTCTAAAACTGGTTACACCGGATTGGCTCAAAGCATAGACACTCAGAAAAGTCAGTCTTCTTGCACTTAAGTCGGCATTGTGCAATTTGTATTTAATTCCGATGCAATTTCCGTGTTTCATCGTCAATGTGAAGGTCCAAGGGATGCAGTTAACCTGCAGGTGTCCATCGGAATCTAAAATTTGTTACACAGGATAGGCTCATAACACAGACACTCAGAAAAATCAATCTTCTTGTACTTAAGTCGGCATTGTGGCATTTATATTTAATTCCGATGCAATTTCCGTGTTTCATCGTCAATGTAAAGGTCCAAGGGATGCAGTAAACCTGCAGTTGTGCATCGGAATCTAAAACTGGTAACACAGGATAGGCTCAAAACATAGACACTCAGAAAAGTCAGTCTTCTTGTACTTATGTCGGCATTGTGGCGTTTGTATTTAATTCCGATGCAATTTCCGTGTATCATCGTCAATGTGAAGGTCCAAGGGATGCAGTAAACCTGCAGTTGTGCATCGGAATCTAAAACTGGTTACACAGGATAGGCTCAAAACATAGACACTCAGAAAAGTCTTCTTGCACTTAAGTCGGCATTGTGCCATTTGTATTTAATTCCGATGCAATTTCCGTGTTTCATCGTCAATGTGAAGGTCCAAGGGATGCAGTAAACCTGCAGTTGTGCATCGGAATCTAAAACTGGTTACACTGGATAGGTTCAAAACACAGACACTCAGAAAAGTCAGTCTTCTTGTACATAAGACGGCATTGTACCATTTGTATTTAATTCCGATGCAATTTCCGTGTTTCATCGTCAATGTGAAGGTCCAAGGGATGCAGTAAACCTGCAGTTGTGCATTGGAATCAAAAACTGGTTTCACAGGATAGGCTCAAAACACTCAGAAAGGTCAGTCTTCTTGTACTTATGACGGCATTGTGCCATTTGTTTTTAATTCAATGCAGTTTCCGTGTTTCATCGTCTATGTGAAGGTCCAAGGGGTGCAGTATACCTACAGTTCTGCATCGAAATCTAAAACTGGTAACACAGGATAGGCTCAAAACATAGACACTCAGAAAAGTCAGTCTTCTTGTACTTATGTCGGCATTGTGCCGTTTGTATTTAATTTCGATGCAATTTCCGTGTATCATCGTCAATGTGAAGGTCCAAGGGATGCAGTAAACCTGCAGTTTTGCATCGGAATCTAAAATTGGTTTCACAGGATAGGCTCAAAACATAGACACTCAGAAAAGTCTTCTTGCACTTAAGTCGGCATTGTGCAATTTGTATTTAATTCCGATGCAATTTCCGTGTTTCATCGTCAATGTGAAGGTCCAAGGGGTGCAGTAAACCTGCAGTTGTCCATCGGAATCTAAAATTTGTTACACAGGATAGGCTCATAACACAGACACTCAGAAAAATCAATCTTCTTGTACTTAAGTCGACATTGTGGCATTTATACTTAATTCCGATCCAATTTCCGTGTTTCATCGTTAATGTAAAGGTCCAATGGATGCAGTAAACATGCAGTTGTGCATCGGAATCTAAAACTGGTAACACATGATAGGCTCAAAACATAGACACTCAGATAAGTCAGTCTTCTTGTACTTAAGTCGGAGTTGCGCCGTTTGTATTTAATTCCGATGCAATTTCCGTGTTTCATCGTCAATGTGAAGGTCCAAGGGGTGCAGTATACCTACATTTCTGCGTCGGAATCTAAAACTGGTTACACAGGATAGGCCCAAAACATAGACACTCAGAAAAGTCCGTCTTCTTGCACTTATGTCGGCATTGTGCCATTTGTATTTAATTCCGATGGAATTTCCGTGTTTCATCGTAATTCTGAAGGTCCAATGGATGCAGTAAACCTGCAGTTGTGCATCGGAATCTAAAACTGGTTTCACAGGATAGGCTCAAAACATAGACACTCAGAAAAGTCAGTCTTCTTGCACTTATGTCGGCATTGAGCAATTTGTATTTAATTCCGATGCAATTTCCGTGTTTCATCGTAATTCTGAAGGTCCAAGGGATGCAGTAAACATGCAGTTGTGCATCGGAATCTAAAACTGGGTTCACAGGATAGGCTCAAATCATAGAAACCCAGGAAAGTCAGTCTTCTTGTACTCAAGTCGACATTGTGCCATTTATATTTAATTCCGATGCAATTTCCGTGTTTCATCGTCAATGTGAAGGTCCAAGGGATGCAGTAAACCTGCAGTTGTGCATCGAAATCTAAAACTGGTTACACAGGATAGGCTCAAAACATTGACACTCAGAAAAGTCAGTCTTCTTGTACTTAAGTCGGCATTGTGCCATTTGTATTTAATTCCGATGCTATTTCCGTGTTTCATCGTCTTTGTGAAAGTCCAAGGGGTGCAGTAAACCTACAGTTGTGCATCGGAATCTAAAACTGGTTACGCAGGATAAGCTCAAAAGATAGACACTCAGAAAAGTCACTCTTCTTTTTCTTAAGCTGGCATTATGCCATTTGTATTTAATTCCGATGTAATTTCCGTGTTTCATCGTCAATGTGAAGGTCCAAGGGATTCAGAAAACCTGCAGTTGTGCATCGGAATCTAAAACTGGTTACACAGGATAGGCTCATAACATAGACACTCAGAAAAGTCAGTCTTCTTGTACTTATGTCGGCATTGTGCATTTTATATTTAATTCCGATGCAATTTCCGTGTTTCATCGTCAATGTAAAGGTCCAAAGGATGCAGTAAACCTGCAGTTGTGCATCGGAATCTAAAACTTGTTACACAGGATAGGCTCAAAACATAGACACTCAGAAAAGTAAGTCTTCTTGTTCTTAAGTCGGCATTGTGCCATTTGTATTTAGTTCCTATGCTATTTCCGTGCTTCATCGTCAATGTGATAGGCCAAGGGGTGCAGTATACCTATAGTTGTGCATCGGAATCTAAAACTGGTTGCACATGATAGGCTCAAAACATAGACACTCAGAAAAGTCAGTCTTCTTGTACCTAAGTGCGCATTGTGCCATTTGTATTTAATTCCGATGCAATGTCCGTGTTTCATCGTCAATAAGAAGGTGCAGGGGATGCAGTAAACCTGTAGTTGTGCATCGGAAACTAAAACTGGTAACACAGGATAGGCTCAAAACATAGACACTCAGAAAAGTCAGTCTTCTTGTACTTAAGTCGGCATTGTGCCGTTTGTATTTAATTCCGATGCAATTTCCGTGTTTCATCGACAATGTGAAGGTCCAAGGGATGCAGTAAACCTGCAGTTTTGCATCAGAATCAAAAATTGGTTTCACAGGATAGGCTCAAAACATAGACACTCAGAAAAGTCAATCTTCTTGGCCTTATGTCGGCATTGTGCTATTTGTATTTAATTCCGATGCAATTTCCGTGTTTCATCGTCAATGTGAAGGTCCAAACGGTGCAGTATACCTACAGTTGTGCATCGGACTCTAAAACTGCTTGCCCAAATAGGCTCAAAGCATAGACTCTCAGAAAAGTCAGTCTTCTTGTACTTAAGTCGGCATTGTGCCATTTATATTGAATTCCGATGCAATTTCCGTGTTTCATCGTCAATGTAAAGGTCCAAAGGATGCAGTAAACCTGCAGTTGTGCATCAGAATTTTAAACTGGTTACACATAATAGGCTCAAAACATTGACACTCAGAAAAGTCAGTCATCTTGTACCTAAGTGGGCATTGTGCCATTTGTATTCAATTCCGATGCAACGTCCGTGTTTCATCGCCAATGTGAAGGTGCAGGGGATGCAGTAAACCTGCAGTTGTGCATCGGAATCTAAAACTGGTAACACAGGATAGGCTCAAAACATAGACACTCAGAAGAGTCAGTCTTCTTGTACTTAAGCCGGCATTGTGCCGTTTGTATTTAATTCCGATGCAATTTCCGTGTTTCATCGTCAATGTGAAGGTCCAAGGGATGCAGTAAACCTGCAGTTGTGCATCAGAATTTTAAACTGGTTACACAGGATAGGCTCAAAACATAGACATTCAGAAAAGTCTTCTTGCACTTAAGTCGGCATTGTGCCATTTGTATTTAATTCCGATGCAATTTCCGTGTTTCATCGTCAATGTGAAAGTCCAAGGGATGCAGTAAACCTGCAGTTGTGCATCGGAATCTAAAACTGGTTACACAGGATAGGCTCAATACATAGACACTCAGAAAAGTAAGTCTTCTTGTTCTTAAGTCGGCATTGTGCCATTTGTATTTAGTTCCTATGCTATTTCCGTGCTTCATCGTCAATGTGATAGGCCAAGGGGTGCAGTATACCTATAGTTGTGCATCGGAATCTAAAACTGGTTGCACATGATAGGCTCAAAACATAGACACTCAGAAAAGTGAGTCTTCTTGTACCTAAGTGCGCATTGTGCCATTTGTATTTAATTCCGATGCAATGTCCGTGTTTCATCGTCAATAAGAAGGTGCAGGGGATGCAGTAAACCTGTAGTTGTGCATCGGAAACTAAAACTGGTAACACAGGATAGGCTCAAAACATAGACACTCAGAAAAGTCAGTCTTCTTGTACTTAAGTCGGCATTGTGCCGTTTGTATTTAATTCCGATGCAATTTCCGTGTTTCATCGACAATGTGAAGGTCCAAGGGATGCAGTAAACCTGCAGTTTTGCATCGGAATCAAAAATTGGTTTCACAGGATAGGCTCAAAACATAGACACTCAGAAAAGTCAATCTTCTTGGCCTTATGTCGGCATTGTGCTATTTGTATTTAATTCCGATGCAATTTCCGTGTTTCATCTTCAATGTGATAGTCCAAGGGATGCAGTAGACCTGCAGTTGTGCATCGGAATCTAAAACTGGTTACACAGGATAGGCTCAAAACATAGACACTCAGAAAAGTCTTCTTGCACTTAGGTCGGCATTGTGCCATTTGTATTTAATTCCGATGCAATTTCCGTGTTTCATCGTCATTATGAAGGTCCAAGGGATGCAGTAAACCTGCAGTTGTGCATCGGAATCTAAATCTGGTTTCACAGGATAGGCTCAAAGCATAGACACTCAGAAAGGTCAGTCTTCTTGTACTTAAGTCTGCATTATCCCATTTGTATTTAATTCCGATGCAATTTCCGTGTTTCATCGTCAATGTGAAGGTCCAAAGGGTGCAGTATACCTACAGTTGTGCATCGGACTCTAAAACTGCTTGCCCAAATAGGCTCAAAGCATAGACACTCAGAAAAGTCAGTCTTCTTGTACTAAGTCGGCATTGTGCCATTTATATTGAATTCCGATGCAATTTCCGTGTTTCATCGTCAATGTAAAGGTCCAAAGGATGCAGTAAACCTGCAGTTGTGCATCAGAATTTTAAACTGGTTACACATAATAGGCTCAAAACATTGACACTCAGAAAAGTCAGTCATCTTGTACCTAAGTGGGCATTGTGCCATTTGTATTCAATTCCGATGCAATGTCCGTGTTTCATCGCCAATGTGAAGGTGCAGGGGATGCAGTAAACCTGCAGTTGTGCATCGGAATCTAAAACTGGTAACACAGGATAGGCTCAAAACATAGACACTCAGAAAAGTCAGTCTTCTTGTACTTAAGCCGGCATTGTGCCGTTTGTATTTAATTCCGATGCAATTTCCGTGTTTCATCGTCAATGTGAAGGTCCAAGGGATGTAGTAAACCTGCAGTTGTGCATCAGAATTTTAAACTGGTTACACAGGATAGGCTCAAAACATAGACACTCAGAAAAGTCTTCTTGCACTTAAGTCGGCATTGTGCCATTTGTATTTAATTCCGATGCAATTTCCGTGTTTCATCGTCAATGTGAAAGTCCAAGGGATGCAGTAAACCTGCAGTTGTGCATCGGAATCTAAAACTGGTTACACAGGATAGGCTCAAAACATAGACACTCAGAAAAGTCAGTCTTCTTGTACTTATGTCGGCATTGTGCCGTTTGTATTTAATGCCGATGCAATTTCCGTGTTTCATCGTCAATGTGAAGGTCCAAGGGATGCAGTAAACCTGCAGTTTTGCATCGGAATCTAAAATTGGTTTCACAGGATAGGCTCAAACATAGACACTCAGGAACGTCAGTCTTCTTGTACTTAAATCGGCTTTGTGCCATTTGTATTTAATTCCGATGCAATTTCCGTGCATCACCGTCAATGTGAAAGTCCAAGGGATGCAGTAAACCTGCAGTTGTGCATCGGAATCTAAAACTGGTTACACAGGATAGGCTCAAGACATAGACACTCGGAAAAGTCTTCTTGCACTTAAGTCGGCATTGTGATATTTGTATTTAATTCCGATGGAATTTCCGTGTTTCATCGTAATTCTGAAGGTCCAAGGGATGCAGTAAACCTGCAGTTGTGCATCGGAAACTAAAATTGGTTACACAGGATAGGCTCAAAACATAGAAACCCAGAAATGTCAGTCTTCTTGTACTCAAGTCGAGATTGTGCCATTTATATTTCATTCCGATGCAATTTCCGTGTTTCATCGTCAATGATAAGGTCCAAGGGATGCAGTAAACCTGCAGTTGTGCATCGAAATCTAAAACTGGTTACACAGGATAGGCTCAAAACATAGACACTCAGAAAAGTCAGTCTTCTTGTACTTAAGTCGGCATTGTGCCATTTGTATTTAATTCCGATGGAATTTCCGTGTTTCATCGTAATTCTGAAGGTCCAAGGGATGCAGTAAACATTGAGTTGTGCATCGGAATTTAAAATTGGTTACACAGGATAGGCTCAGAACATAGAAACCCAGAAATGTCAGTCTTCTTGTACTCAAGTCGACATTGTGCCATTTATATTTAATTCCGATGCAATTTCCGTGTTTCATCGTCAATGTTAAGGTCCAAAGGATGCAGTAAACCTGCAGTTGTGCATCAGAATTTTAAACTGGTTACACATGATAGGCTCAAAACATTGACACTCATAAAAGTCAGTCATCTTGTACATAAGTATGCATTGTGCCATTTGTATTTAATTCCGGTGCAATGTCCGTGTTTCATCGTCAATAAGAAGGTGCAGGGGATGCAGTAAACCTGCAGTTGTGCATCGGAATCTAAAACTGGTAACACAGAATAGGCTCAAAACATAGACACTCAGAAAAGTCAGTCTTCTTGTACTTAAGTCGGCATTGTGCCGTTTGTATTTAATTCCGATGCAATTTCCGTGTTTCATCGACAATGTGAAGGTCCAAGGGATGCAGTGAACCTGCAGTTTTGCATCGGTATCTAAAACTTGTTACACAGGATAGGCTCAAAACATAGACACTCAGAAAAGTCAATCTTCTTGGCCTTAAGGCGGCATTGTGCTATTTGTATTTAATTCCGATGACATTTCCGTGTTTCATCGTCAATGTGAAGGTCCAAGTGCTGCAGTATACCTACAGTTGTGCATCGGAATCTAAAACTGGTTGCACAAGATTGGCTCAAAACATAGACACTCAGAAAAGTCAGTCTTCTTGTACTTAAGTCGGCATTGTGCCATTTATATTGAATTCCGATGCAATTTCCGTGTTTCATCGTCAATGTAAAGGTCCAAAGGATGCAGTAAACTTGCAGTTGTGCATCAGAATTTCAAACTGGTTATACATAATAAGCTCAAAACATTGACACTCAGAAAAGTCAGTCTTCTTGTACTTAAGTCGGCATTGTGCCATTTGTATTTAATTCCGATGGAATTTCCGTGTTTCATCGTCAATTTGAAGGTCCAAGGGATGCAGTAAACCTGCAGTTGTGCATCGGAATCTAAAACTGGGTACACAGGATAGGCTCAAAACAAAGACACTCAGAAAAGTCAGTCTTCTTGTACTTAAATCGGCATTGTGCCATTTGTATTTAATTCCGATGCAATTTCCGTGTTTCATCGTCAATGTGAAGGTCCAAGGGGTGCAGTATACCTACAGTTGTGCATCGGAATCTAAAACTGGTTACGCAGGATAGGCTCAAAACATAGACACTCAGAAAAGTCAGTTTTCTTGCACTTATGTCGGCATTGTGCAATTTGTATTTAATTCCGATGCAATTTCCGTGTTTCATCGTAATTCTGAAGGTCCAAGGGATGCAGTAAACATGCAATTGTGCATCAGAATTGAAAACTGGTTACACAGGATAAGCTCAAAACATAGAAACCCAGAAAAGTCAGTCTTCTTGTACTTAAGTCGACATTGTGCCATTTATATTTAATTCCGATCCAATTTCCGTGTTTCATCGTCAATGTGAAGGTCCAAGGCATGCAGTAAACCTGCAGTTGTGCATCGGAATCTAAAACTGGTTTCACAGGATAGGCTCAAAACATAGACACTCAGAAAAGTCAGTCTTCTTGTACTTAAGTCGGCATTGTGCCATTTATATTAAATTCCGATGCAATTAACGTGTTTCATCGTCAATGTAAAGGTCCAAAGGATGCAGTAAACCTGCAGTTGTGCATCAGAATTTTAAACTGCTTACACAGGAAAGGCTCAAAACATTGACACTCAGAAAAGTCAGTCTTCTTGTACTTAAGTCGGCATTGTGCCATTTGTATTTAATTCCGATGCTATTTCCGTGTTTCATCGTCTTTGTGAAAGTCCAAGGGGTGCAGTATACCTACAGTTGTGCATCGGAATCTAAAACTGGTTACGCAGGATAAGCTCAAAAGATAGACACTCAGAAAAGTCACTCTTCTTTTTCTTAAGCTGGCATTATGCCATTTGTATTTAATTCCGATGTAATTTCCGTGTTTCATCGTCAATGTGAAGGTCCAAGGGATTCAGAAAACCTGCAGTTGTGCATCGGAATCTAAAACTGGTTACACAGGATAGGCTCATAACATAGACACTCAGAAAAGTCAGTCTTCTTGTACTTATGTCGGCATTGTGCATTTTATATTTAATTCCGATGCAATTTCCGTGTTTCATCGTCAATGTAAAGGTCCAAAGGATGCAGTAAACCTGCAGTTGTGCATCGGAATCTAAAACTTGTTACACAGGATAGGCTCAAAACATAGACACTCAGAAAAGTAAGTCTTCTTGTTCTTAAGTCGGCATTGTGCCATTTGTATTTAGTTCCTATGCTATTTCCGTGCTTCATCGTCAATGTGATAGGCCAAGGGGTGCAGTATACCTATAGTTGTGCATCGGAATCTAAAACTGGTTGCACATGATAGGCTCAAAACATAGACACTCAGAAAAGTCAGTCATCTTGTACCTAAGTGCGCATTGTGCCATTTGTATTTAATTCCGATGCAATGTCCGTGTTTCATCGTCAATAAGAAGGTGCAGGGGATGCAGTAAACCTGTAGTTGTGCATCGGAAACTAAAACTGGTAACACAGGATAGGCTCAAAACATAGACACTCAGAAAAGTCAGTCTTCTTGTACTTAAGTCGGCATTGTGCCGTTTGTATTTAATTCCGATGCAATTTCCGTGTTTCATCGACAATGTGAAGGTCCAAGGGATGCAGTAAACCTGCAGTTTTGCATCGGAATCAAAAATTGGTTTCACAGGATAGGCTCAAAACATAGACACTCAGAAAAGTCAATCTTCTTGGCCTTATGTCGGCATTGTGCTATTTGTATTTAATTCCGATGCAATTTCCGTGTTTCATCTTCAATGTGATAGTCCAAGGGATGCAGTAGACCTGCAGTTGTGCATCGGAATCTAAAACTGGTTACACAGGATAGGCTCAAAACATAGACACTCAGAAAAGTCTTCTTGCACTTAGGTCGGCATTGTGCCATTTGTATTTAATTCCGATGCAATTTCCGTGTTTCATCGTCATTATGAAGGTCCAAGGGATGCAGTAAACCTGCAGTTGTGCATCGGAATCTAAATCTGGTTTCACAGGATAGGCTCAAAACATAGACACTCAGGAACGTCAGTCTTCTTGTACTTAAGTCGGCATTATGCCATTTGTATTTAATTCCGATGCAATTTCCGTGTTTCATCGTCAATGTGAAGGTCCAAACGGTGCAGTATACCTACAGTTGTGCATCGGACTCTAAAACTGCTTGCCCAAATAGGCTCAAAGCATAGACACTCAGAAAAGTCAGTCTTCTTGTACTTAAGTCGGCATTGTGCCATTTATATTGAATTCCGATGCAATTTCCGTGTTTCATCGTCAATGTAAAGGTCCAAAGGATGCAGTAAACCTGCAGTTGTGCATCAGAATTTTAAACTGGTTACACATAATAGGCTCAAAACATTGACACTCAGAAAAGTCAGTCATCTTGTACCTAAGTGGGCATTGTGCCATTTGTATTCAATTCCGATGCAATGTCCGTGTTTCATCGCCAATGTGAAGGTGCAGGGGATGCAGTAAACCTGCAGTTGTGCATCGGAATCTAAAACTGGTAACACAGGATAGGCTCAAAACATAGACACTCAGAAGAGTCAGTCTTCTTGTACTTAAGCCGGCATTGTGCCGTTTGTATTTAATTCCGATGCAATTTCCGTGTTTCATCGTCAATGTGAAGGTCCAAGGGATGCAGTAAACCTGCAGTTGTGCATCAGAATTTTAAACTGGTTACACAGGATAGGCTCAAAACATAGACACTCAGAAAAGTCTTCTTGCACTTAAGTCGGCATTGTGCCATTTGTATTTAATTCCGATGCAATTTCCGTGTTTCATCGTCAATGTGAAAGTCCAAGGGATGCAGTAAACCTGCAGTTGTGCATCGGAATCTAAAACTGGTTACACAGGATAGGCTCAATACATAGACACTCAGAAAAGTAAGTCTTCTTGTTCTTAAGTCGGCATTGTGCCATTTGTATTTAGTTCCTATGCTATTTCCGTGCTTCATCGTCAATGTGATAGGCCAAGGGGTGCAGTATACCTATAGTTGTGCATCGGAATCTAAAACTGGTTGCACATGATAGGCTCAAAACATAGACACTCAGAAAAGTCAGTCTTCTTGTACCTAAGTGCGCATTGTGCCATTTGTATTTAATTCCGATGCAATGTCCGTGTTTCATCGTCAATAAGAAGGTGCAGGGGATGCAGTAAACCTGTAGTTGTGCATCGGAAACTAAAACTGGTAACACAGGATAGGCTCAAAACATAGACACTCAGAAAAGTCAGTCTTCTTGTACTTAAGTCGGCATTGTGCCGTTTGTATTTAATTCCGATGCAATTTCCGTGTTTCATCGACAATGTGAAGGTCCAAGGGATGCAGTAAACCTGCAGTTTTGCATCGGAATCAAAAATTGGTTTCACAGGATAGGCTCAAAACATAGACACTCAGAAAAGTCAATTTTCTTGGCCTTATGTCGGCATTGTGCTATTTGTATTTAATTCCGATGCAATTTCCGTGTTTCATCTTCAATGTGATAGTCCAAGGGATGCAGTAGACCTGCAGTTGTGCATCGGAATCTAAAACTGGTTACACAGGATAGGCTCAAAACATAGACACTCAGAAAAGTCTTCTTGCACTTAGGTCGGCATTGTGCCATTTGTATTTAATTCCGATGCAATTTCCGTGTTTCATCGTCATTATGAAGGTCCAAGGGATGCAGTAAACCTGCAGTTGTGCATCGGAATCTAAATCTGGTTTCACAGGATAGGCTCAAAGCATAGACACTCAGAAAGGTCAGTCTTCTTGTACTTAAGTCGGCATTATGCCATTTGTATTTAATTCCGATGCAATTTCCGTGTTTCATCGTCAATGTGAAGGTCCAAAGGGTGCAGTATACCTACAGTTGTGCATCGGACTCTAAAACTGCTTGCCCAAATAGGCTCAAAGCATAGACACTCAGAAAAGTCAGTCTTCTTGTACTAAGTCGGCATTGTGCCATTTATATTGAATTCCGATGCAATTTCCGTGTTTCATCGTCAATGTAAAGGTCCAAAGGATGCAGTAAACCTGCAGTTGTGCATCAGAATTTTAAACTGGTTACACATAATAGGCTCAAAACATTGACACTCAGAAAAGTCAGTCATCTTGTACCTAAGTGGGCATTGTGCCATTTGTATTCAATTCCGATGCAATGTCCGTGTTTCATCGCCAATGTGAAGGTGCAGGGGATGCAGTAAACCTGCAGTTGTGCATCGGAATCTAAAACTGGTAACACAGGATAGGCTCAAAACATAGACACTCAGAAAAGTCAGTCTTCTTGTACTTAAGCCGGCATTGTGCCGTTTGTATTTAATTCCGATGCAATTTCCGTGTTTCATCGTCAATGTGAAGGTCCAAGGGATGTAGTAAACCTGCAGTTGTGCATCAGAATTTTAAACTGGTTACACAGGATAGGCTCAAAACATAGACACTCAGAAAAGTCTTCTTGCACTTAAGTCGGCATTGTGCCATTTGTATTTAATTCCGATGCAATTTCCGTGTTTCATCGTCAATGTGAAAGTCCAAGGGATGCAGTAAACCTGCAGTTGTGCATCGGAATCTAAAACTGGTTACACAGGATAGGCTCAAAACATAGACACTCAGAAAAGTCAGTCTTCTTGTACTTATGTCGGCATTGTGCCGTTTGTATTTAATGCCGATGCAATTTCCGTGTTTCATCGTCAATGTGAAGGTCCAATGGATGCAGTAAACCTGCAGTTTTGCATCGGAATCTAAAATTGGTTTCACAGGATAGGCTCAAACATAGACACTCAGGAACGTCAGTCTTCTTGTACTTAAATCGGCTTTGTGCCATTTGTATTTAATTCCGATGCAATTTCCGTGCATCACCGTCAATGTGAAAGTCCAAGGGATGCAGTAAACCTGCAGTTGTGCATCGGAATCTGAAACTGGTTACACAGGATAGGCTCAAGACATAGACACTCGGAAAAGTCTTCTTGCACTTAAGTCGGCATTGTGATATTTGTATTTAATTCCGATGGAATTTCCGTGTTTCATCGTAATTCTGAAGGTCCAAGGGATGCAGTAAACCTGCAGTTGTGCATCGGAATCTAAAATTGGTTACACAGGATAGGCTCAAAACATAGAAACCCAGAAAAGTCAGTCTTCTTTTACTCAAGTCGAGATTGTGCCATTTATATTTCATTCCGATGAAATTTCCGTGTTTCATCGTCAATGATAAGGTCCAAGGGATGCAGTAAACCTGCAGTTGTGCATCGAAATCTAAAACTGGTTACACAGGATAGGCTCAAAACATAGACACTCAGAAAAGTCAGTCTTCTTGTACTTAAGTCGGCATTGTGCCATTTGTATTTAATTCCGATGGAATTTCCGTGTTTCATCGTAATTCTGAAGGTCCAAGGGATGCAGTAAACATTGAGTTGTGCATCGGAATTTAAAATTGGTTACACAGGATAGGCTCAGAACATAGAAACCCAGAAATGTCAGTCTTCTTGTACTCAAGTCGACATTGTGCCATTTATATTTAATTCCGATGCAATTTCCGTGTTTCATCGTCAATGTAAAGGTCCAAAGGATGCAGTAAACCTGCAGTTGTGCATCAGAATTTTAAACTGGTTACACATGATAGGCTCAAAACATAGAAACTCAGAAAAGTCAGTCATCTTGTACCTAAGTGGGCATTGTGCCATTTGTATTTAATTCCGATGCAATGTCCGTGTTTCATCGTCAATGTGAAGGTGCAGGGGATGCAGTAAACCTGCAGTTTTGCATCGGAATCGAAAATTGGTTACACAGGATAGGCTCAAAACATAGACACTCAGAAAAGTCTTCTTGTACTTTAGTCGGCATTGTGCCATTTATATTGAATTCCGATGCAATTTCCGTGTTTAATCGTCAATGTTAAGGTCCAAAGGATGCAGTAAACCTGCAGTTGTGCATCAGAATTTTAAACTGGTTACACATGATAGGCTCAAAACATTGACACTCAGAAAAGTCAGTCATCTTGTACATAAGTATGCATTGTGCCATTTGTATTTAATTCCGGTGCAATGTCCGTGTTTCATCGTCAATAAGAAGGTGCAGGGGATGCAGTAAACCTGCAGTTGTGCATCGGAATCTAAAACTGGTAACACAGAATAGGCTCAAAACATAGACACTCAGAAAAGTCAGTCTTCTTGTACTTAAGTCGGCATTGTGCCGTTTGTATTTAATTCCGATGCAATTTCCGTGTTTCATCGACAATGTGAAGGTCCAAGGGATGCAGTGAACCTGCAGTTTTGCATCGGTATCTAAAATTGGTTTCACAGGATAGGCTCAAAACATAGACACTCAGAAAAGTCAATCTTCTTGGCCTTAAGGCGGCATTGTGCTATTTGTATTTAATTCCGATGACATTTCCGTGTTTCATCGTCAATGTGAAGGTCCAAGTGCTGCAGTATACCTACAGTTGTGCATCGGAATCTAAAACTGGTTGCACAAGATTGGCTCAAAACATAGACACTCAGAAAAGTCAGTCTTCTTGTACTTAAGTCGGCATTGTGCCATTTATATTGAATTCCGATGCAATTTCCGTGTTTCATCGTCAATGTAAAGGTCCAAAGGATGCAGTAAACTTGCAGTTGTGCATCAGAATTTCAAACTGGTTACACATAATAAGCTCAAAACATTGACACTCAGAAAAGTCAGTCTTCTTGTACTTAAGTCGGCATTGTGCCATTTGTATTTAATTCCGATGGAATTTCCGTGTTTCATCGTCAATTTGAAGGTCCAAGGGATGCAGTAAACCTGCAGTTGTGCATCGGAATCTAAAACTGGGTACACAGGATAGGCTCAAAACAAAGACACTCAGAAAAGTCAGTCTTCTTGTACTTAAATCGGCATTGTGCCATTTGTATTTAATTCCGATGCAATTTCCGTGTTTCATCGTCAATGTGAAGGTCCAAGGGGTGCAGTATACCTACAGTTGTGCATCGGAATCTAAAACTGGTTACGCAGGATAGGCTCAAAACATAGACACTCAGAAAAGTCAGTTTTCTTGCACTTATGTCGGCATTGTGCAATTTGTATTTAATTCCGATGCAATTTCCGTGTTTCATCGTAATTCTGAAGGTCCAAGGGATGCAGTAAACATGCAATTGTGCATCGGAATTTAAAACTGGTTACACAGGATAAGCTCAAAACATAGATACCCAGAAAAGTCAGTCTTCTTGTACTTAAGTCGACATTGTGCCATTTATATTTAATTCCGATCCAATTTCCGTGTTTCATCGTCAATGTGAAGGTCCAAGGCATGCAGTAAACCTGCAGTTGTGCATCGGAATCTAAAACTGGTTTCACAGGATAGGCTCAAAACATAGACACTCAGAAAAGTCAGTCTTCTTGTACTTAAGTCGGCATTGTGCCATTTATATTAAATTCCGATGCAATTAACGTGTTTCATCGTCAATGTAAAGGTCCAAAGGATGCAGTAAACCTGCAGTTGTGCATCAGAATTTTAAACTGCTTACACATGATAGGCTCAAAACATTGACACTCTGAAAAGTCAGTCATCTTGTACCTAAGTGGGCATTGTGCCATTTGCATTTAATTCCGATGCAATGTCCGTGTTTCATCGTCAATATGAAGGTGCAGGGGATGCAGTAAACCTGCAGTTGTGCATCGGAATCTAAAACTGGTAACACGGGATAGGCTCAAAACATAGACACTCAGAAAAGTCTTCTTGCACTTAAGTCGGCATTGTGCCATTTGTATTTAATTCCGATGCAATTTCCGTGTTTCATCGTCAATGTGAAGGTCCAATGGATGCAGTAAACCTGCAGTTGTGCATCGGAATCTAAAACTGGTTTCACTGGATAGTCTCAAAACATAGACACTCAGAAAAGTCAGTCTTCTTGTACTTAAGTCCGCATTGTGCCATTTGTATTTAATTCCGATGCAATTTCCGTGTTTCATCGTCAATATGAAGGTCCAAGGGATGCAGTAAACCTGCAGTTGTGCATCGGAATATAAAACTGGTTACGCAGGATAGGCTCAAAACATAGTCACTCAGAAAAGTCAGTCTTCTTGTACTTAAGTCGGCATTGTACCATTTGTATTTAATTCCGATGCTATTTCCGTGTTTCATCATCAATGTGAAGGTCCAAGGGGTGCAGTATACGTACAGTTGTGCATCGGAAACTAAAACTGGTTACACAGGATAGGCTCAAAACATAGACACTCAGAAAAGTCAGTCTTCTTGCACTTATGTCGGCATTGTGCGATTTGTGTTTAATTCCGATGGAGTTTCCGTGTTTCATCGTAATTCTGAAGGTCCAAGGGATGCAGTAAACCTGCAGTTATGCATCGGAATCTAAAACTGGTTACACATGATAGGCTCAAAACATAGACACTCAGAAAAGTCAGTCGTCTTGTACTTAAGTCGGCATTGTGCCATTTATATTGAATTCCGATGCAATTTCCGTGTATCATCGTCAATGTAAAGGTCCAAAGGATGCAGTAAACCTGCAGTTGTGCATCAGAATTTTAAACTGGTTACACATGATAGGCTAAAAAAATTGACACTCAGAAAAGTCAGTCATCTTGTACCTAAGTGGGCATTGTGCCATTTGTATTTAATTCCGATGCAATGTCCGTGTTTCATCGTCAATATGAAGGTGCAGGGGATGCAGTAAACCGGCAGTTGTGCATCGGAATCTAAAACTGGTAACACAGGATAGGCTCAAAACATAGACACTAAGAAAAGTCAGTCTTCTTGTCCTTAACTCGGCATTGTGCCGTTTGTATTTAATTCCGATGCAATTTCCGTGTTTCATCGACAATGTGAAGGTCCAAGGGATGCAGTAAACCTGCAGTTGTGCATCGGAATCTGCAACTGGTTACACAGGATAGGCTCAAAACATAGACACTCAGAAAAGTCTTCTTGCACTTAAGTCAGCATTGTGCCATTTGTATTTAATTCCGATGCAATTTCCGTGTTTCATCGTCAATGTGAAGGTCCAAGGGATGCAGTAAACCGGCAGTTGTGCATCGGAATCTATAACTGGTTACGCAGGATAGGCTCAAAACATAGACACTCAGAAAGGTTAGTCTTCTTGTACTTAAGTTGGCATTGTGCCATTTGTATTTAATTCCGATGCAATTTCCGTGTTTCATCGTCAATGTGAAGGTCCAAGGGGTGCAGTATACCTACAGTTGTGCATCGGAATCTAAAACTGGTTGCACAAGATAGGCTCAAAACATAGACACTCAGAAAAGTCAGTCTTCTTGCACTTATGTCGGCATTGTGCCATTTTTATTTAATTCCGATGGAATTTTCGTGTTTCATCGTAATTCTGAAGGTCCAAGGGATGCAGTAAACATGCAATTGTGCATCGGAATTTAAAACTGGTTACACAGGATAGGCTCAAAACATAGAAACCCAGAAAAGTCAGTCTTCTTGTACTTAAGTCGACATTGTGCCATTTATATTTAATTCCGATCTAATTTCCGTGTTTCATCGTCAATGTGAAGGTCCAAGGGATGCAGTAAACCTGCAGTTGTGCATCGGAATCTAAAACTGGTTTCACAGGATAGGCTCAAAACATAGACACTATTAAAAGTCAGTCTTCTTGTACTTAAGTCGGCATTGTGCCATTTGTATTTGATTCCGATGGAATTTCCGTGTTTCATCGTCAATGTGAAGGTCGAAGGGATGCAGTAAACCTGCAGTTGTGCATAGGAATCTAAAACTGGTTTTACAGGATAATCTCAAAACATAGACACTCAGAAAAGTCAGTCTTCTTATACTTAAGCCGGCATTGTGCCGTTTGTATTTAATTCCGATCCATTTTCCGTGTTTCATCGACAATGTGAAAGTCCAAGGGGTGCAGTAAACCTACAGTTCTGCATCGGAATCTAAAACTGGTTACACAGGATAGGCTCAAAACATAGACACTCATAAAAGTCAGTCTTCTTGCACTTATGTCGGCATTGTGCCATTAGTGTTTAATTCCGATGGAATTTCCGTGTTTCATCGTAATTCTGAAGGTCCAAGGGATGCAGTAAACCTGCAGTTGTCCATCGGAATCTAAAATTTGTTACACAGGATAGGCTCATAACACAGACACTCAGAAAAGTCAATCTTCTTGCACTTAAGACTGCATTGAGCCATTTGTATGTAATTCCGCTGGAATTTCCGTGTTTCATCGTCAATATGAAGGTGGAAGGGATGCAGTAAACCTGCAGTTGTGCATCGGAATCTAAAACTGGTTTCACAGGATAGGCTCAAAACATAGAAACCCAGAAAAGTCAGTCTTCTTGTACTTAAGTCGACATTGTGCCATTTATATTTCATTCCGATGCAATTTCCGTGTTTCATCGTCAATGTGAAATTCCAAGTGATGCAGTAAACCTGCAGTAGTGCATCGAAATCTAAAACTCGTTACACAGGATAGGCTCAAAACATAGACACTCATAAAAGTCAGTCTTCAAGTACATAAGTCGGCATTGTGTCATTTCTATTTAATTCCGATGCAATTTCCGTGTTTCATCGTCAATGTGAAGGTCAAATGGATGCAGTAAACTTGCAGTTGTCCATCGGAATCTAATACTGGTTACACAGGATAGGCTCAAAACATAGACACTCAGAAAAGTCAATCTTCTTGTACTTAAGTCGGCATTGTGCCATTTATATTGAACTCCGATGCAATTTCCGTGTTTCATCGTCAATGTAAAGGTCCAAAGGATGCAGTAAACCTGCAGTTGTGCATCAGAATTTTAAACTGGTTACACATGATAGGCTCAAAACATAGACACTCAGAAAAGTCAGTCATCTTGTACCTAAGTGGGCATTGTGCCATTTGTATTTAATTCCGATGCAATGTCCGTGTTTCATCGTCAATGTGAAGGTGCAGGGGATGCAGTAAACCTGCAGTTTTGCATCGGAATCGAAAATTGGTTTCACAGTATAGGCTCAAAACATAGACACTCTGAAAAGTCTTCTTGTACTTTAGTCGGCATTGTGCCATTTGTATTTAATTCGGATGCAATTTCCGTGTTTCATCGTCATTGTGAAAGTCCAAGGGATGCATTAAACCTGCAGTTGTGCATCGGAATCAAAAACTGGTTTCACAGGATAGGCTCAAAACACTCAGAAGTGTCAGTCTTCTTGTACTTAAGACGGCATTGTGCCATTTGTTTTTAATTCCGATGCAATGTCCGTGTTTCATCGGCAATGTGAAGGTGCATCGGATGCAGTAAACATGCAGTTGTACATCCGAATCTACAACTGGTTACAAAGGATAGGCTCAAACATAGACACTCAGAAATCTCAGTCTTCATGTACTTATGTCGGCATTGTGCAATTTGTATTTAATTCCGATGCAATTTCCGTGTTTCATCGTCAATGTGAAGGTCCAAGGGATGCAGTAAACCTGCAGTTGTCCATCGGAATCTAAAATTTGTTACACAGGATAGGCTCATAACACAGGCACTCGGAAAAGTCAATCTTCTTGTACTTAAGTCGGCATTGTGCCATTTATATTTAATTCCGATGCAATTTCCGTGTTTCATCGTCAGTGTAAAAGTCCAAGTGATGCAGTAAACATGCAGTTGTGCATCGGAATCTAAAACTGGTTTCACAGGATAGGCTCAAAACATAGAAACTCAGAAAAGTCAGTCTTCTTGTACTAAAGTCGGCATTGTGCCATTTGTATTAAATTCCGATGCAATTTCCGTGTTTTATCGTCAATGTGAAGGCCCAAGGGATGCAGTAAACCTGCAGTTGTTCATCGGAATCAAAAACTGAATACACAGGTTAGGCTCAAATCATAGACACTCAGAAAAGTCAGTCTTCTTGTACTTAAGTCGGCATTGTGCCATTTGTATTTAATTCCGATGGAATTTCCGTGTTTCATCGTCCATGAGGAAGTCCAAGGGATGCAGTAATCCTGCAGTTGTGAATCGGAATCAAAAACTGGTTTCACAGGATAGGCTCAGAACATAGACACTCAGAAAATTCTGTCTTCTTGTACTTAAGTCCGCATTGTGCCATTTGTATTTAATTCCGATGCAGTTTCCGTGTTTCATCGTCAATGTGACGGTCCAAGGGATCCATTAAACCTGCAGTTGTGCATCGGAATCTAAAACTGGTTTCGCAGGAAAAGCTCAAAACATAGACACTCAGAAAAGTCAGTCTTCTTGTACTTAAGTCAGCATTGTGCCATTTGTATTTAATTCCGATGCAATTTCCGTGTTTCATCGTCAATGTGAAGGTCCAAGTGGTGCAGTATACCTACAGTTGTGCATCGGAATGTAAAACTGGTTACACAGGATAGGCTCAAAACATAGACACTCAGAAAAGTCAGTCTTCTTGTACTTAAGTCGGCATTGTGCAGTTTGTATTTAATTCCGATGCAATTTCCGTGTTTCATCGTCAATGTGGAGGTCCAAGGGATGCAGTGAACCTGCAGTTTTGCATCGGAATCTAAAATTGGTTTCACAGGGTAGGCTGAAAATATAGACACTCAGAAAGGTCTTCTTGTACTTAAGTCGGCATTCTGCCATATGTATTTAATTCCGATGCAATTTCCGTGTTTCATCGTCAATGTGAAGGTCCAAGGGGTGCAGTATACCTACAGTTCTGCATCGGAATCTAAAACTGGTTACACAGGATAGGCTCAAAACATAGACCCTCAGAAAAGCCAGTCTTCTTGCACTTATGTCGGCATTGTGCCATTTGTATTTAATTCCGATGGAATTTCCGTGTTTCATCGTAATTCTGAAGGTCCACGGGATGCAGTAAACCTGCAGTTGTGCATCGGAATCTAAAACTGGTTACACAGGATAGGCTCAAAACATAGACACTCAGGAAAGTCAGGCTTCTTGTACTTAAGTCGGCATTGTGCCGTTTGTATTTAATTCCCATGCAATTTCCATGTTTCATCGACAATGTGAAGGTCCAAGGGATGCAGTAAACCTGCAGTTTTGCATCGGAATCTAAAATTGGTTTCACAGGATAGGCTCAAAACATAGACCCTCAGAAAAGCCAGTCTTCTTGCACTTAAGTCGGCATTGTGCCATTTGTATTTAATTCCGATGGAATTTCCGTGTTTTATCGTCAATGTGAGGCCCAAGGGATGCAGTAAACCTGCAGTTGTGCATCGGAATCTAAAACTGGTTACACAGGATAGGCTCAAATCATAGACACTCAGAAAAGTTAGTCTTCTTGTACTTAAGTCGGCATTGTGCCATTTGTATTTAATTCCGATGGAATTTCCGTGTTTCATCGTCCATGTGAAAGTCCTAGGGATGCAGTAAACCTGCAGTTGTGCATCGGAATCAAAAACTGGTTTCACAGGATGGGCTCAAAACATAGACACTCAGAAAGTCAGTCTTCTTGTACTTAAGTCCGCATTGTGCCATTTGTATTTAATTCCGATGCAGTTTCCGTGTTTCATCGTCAATGGGACGGTCCAAGGGATCCAAAAAACCTGCAGTTGTGCATCGGAATGTAAAACTGGTTACGCAGGATAAGCTAAAAACATAGACACTCAGAAAAGTCAGTCTTCTTGTACTTAAGTCAGCATTGTGCAATATGTATTTAATTCCGATGCAATTTCCGTGTTTCATCGTCAATGTGAAGGTCCAAGGGATGCAGTAAACCTGCAGTTACGCATCGGAGTCTAAAACTGGTTACGCAGGATAGGCTCAAAACATAGACACTCAGAAAAGTCTTCTTGCACTTAAGTCGGCATTGTGCCATTTGTATTTAATTCCGATGCAATTTCCGTGTTTCATCGTCAATGTGAAGGTCCAAGGGATGCAGTAAACCTGCAGTTGTCCATCGGAATCTAAAATTTGTTACACAGGATAGGCTCATAACATAGACACTCAGAAAAGTCAATCTTCTTGTACTTAAGTCGGCATTGTGCCATTTATATTTAATTCCGATGCAATTTCCGTGTTTCATCGTCAATTTAAAGGTCCAAGTGATGCAGTAAACATGCAGTTGTGCATCGGAATCTAAAACTGGTTACTAATGATAGGCTCAAAACACAGACACTCAGAAAAGTCAGTCTTCTTGCACTTATGTCGGCATTGTGGCCTTTGTATTTAATTCCGATGGATTTTCCGTGTTTCGTCGTCATTGTGAAGGTCCAAGGGATGCAGTAAACCCGCAGTTGTGCATCGGAATTTAAAACTGGTTACACAGGATTGGCTCAAAACATAGAAACCCAGAAAAGTCAGTTTTCTTGTACTTAAGTCGGCATTGTGCTATTTGTATTTAATTCCGATGCTATTTCGGTGTTTCATCGTCATTGTGAAAGTCCAAGGGGTGCAGTACACCTACAGTTGTGCATCGGAATCTAAAACTGGTTACACAGGATAGGCTCAAAACATAGAAACCCAGAAAAGTCAGTCTTTTAGTACATAAGTCGCCATTGTGTCATTTCTATTTAATTCCGATGCAATTTCCGTGTTTCATCGTCAATGTGAAGGTCCAACGGATGCAGTAAACCTGCAGTTGTCCATCGAAATCTAAAACTGGTTAAACAGGATAGGCTCAAAACATAGACACTCAGAAAAGTCAATCTTCTTGTACTTAAGTCGGCATTGTGCCATTTATATTGAATTCCGATGCAATTTCCGTGTTTCATCGTCAATGTAAAGGTCCAAAGGATGCAGTAAACCTGCAGTTGTGCGTCAGAATTTTAAACTGCTTACACATGATAGGCTCAAAACATTGACACTCTGAAAAGTCAGTCATCTTGTACCTAAGTGGGCATTGTGCCATTTGCATTTAATTCCGATGCAATGTCCGTGTTTCATCGTCAATATGAAGGTGCAGGGGATGCAGTAAACCTGCAGTTGTGCATCGGAATCTAAAACTGGTAACACGGGATAGGCTCAAAACATAGACACTCAGAAAAGTCTTCTTGCACTTAAGTCGGCATTGTGCCATTTGTATTTAATTCCGATGCGATTTCCGTGTTTCATCGTCAATGTGAAGGTCCAATGGATGCAGTAAACCTGCAGTTGTGCATCGGAATCTAAAACTGGTTTCACTGGATAGTCTCAAAACATAGACACTCAGAAAAGTCAGTCTTCTTGTACTTAAGTCCGCATTGTGCCATTTCTATTTAATTCCGATGCAATTTCCGTGTTTCATCGTCAATATGAAGGTCCAAGGGATGCAGTAAACCTGCAGTTGTGCATCGGAATATAAAACTGGTTACGCAGGATAGGCTCAAAACATAGTCACTCAGAAAAGTCAGTCTTCTTGTACTTAAGTCGGCATTGTACCATTTGTATTTAATTCCGATGCTATTTCCGTGTTTCATCATCAATGTGAAGGTCCAAGGGGTGCAGTATACGTACAGTTGTGCATCGGAATCTAAAACTGGTTACACAGGATAGGCTCAAAACATAGACACTCAGAAAAGTCAGTCTTCTTGCACTTATGTCGGCAATGTGCGATTTGTGTTTAATTCCGATGGAGTTTCCGTGTTTCATCGTAATTCTGAAGGTCCAAGGGATGCAGTAAACCTGCAGTTATGCATCGGAATCTAAAACTGGTTACACATGATAGGCTCAAAACATAGACACTCAGAAAAGTCAGTCGTCTTGTACTTAAGTCGGCATTGTGCCATTTATATTGAATTCCGATGCAATTTCCGTGTATCATCGTCAATGTAAAGGTAAAAAGGATGCAGTAAACCTGCAGTTGTGCATCAGAATTTTAAACTGGTTACACATGATAGGCTCAAAAAATTGACACTCAGAAAAGTCAGTCATCTTGTACCTAAGTGGGCATTGTGCCATTTGTATTTAATTCCGATGCAATGTCCGTGTTTCATCGTCAATATGAAGGTGCAGGGGATGCAGTAAACCGGCAGTTGTGCATCGGAATCTAAAACTGGTAACACAGGATAGGCTCAAAACATAGACACTCAGAAAAGTCAGTCTTCTTGTCCTTAACTCGGCATTGTGCCGTTTGTATTTAATTCCGATGCAAATTCCGTGTTTCATCGACAATGTGAAGGTCCAAGGGATGCAGTAAACCTGCAGTTGTGCATCGGAATCTGCAACTGGTTACACAGGATAGGCTCAAAACATAGACACTCAGAAAAGTCTTCTTGCACTTAAGTCAGCATTGTGCCATTTGTATTTAATTCCGATGCAATTTCCGTGTTTCATCGTCAATGTGAAGGTCCAAGGGATGCAGTAAACCGGCAGCTGTGCATCGGAATCTAAAACTGGTTACGCAGGATAGGCTCAAAACATAGACACTCAGAAAGGTTAGTCTTCTTGTACTTAAGTCGGCATTGTGCCATTTGTATTTAATTCCGATGCAATTTCCGTGTTTCATCGTCAATGTGAAGGTCCAAGGGGTGCAGTATACCTACAGTTGTGCATCGGAATCTAAAACTGGTTGCACAATATAGGCTCAAAACATAGACACTCAGAAAAATCAGTCTTCTTGCACTTATGTCGGCATTGTGCCATTTGTATTTAATTCCGATGGAAATTTCGTGTTTCATCGTAATTCTGAAGGTCCAAGGGATGCAGTAAACATGCAATTGTGCATCGGAATTTAAAACTGGTTACACAGGATAGGCTCAAAACATAGAAACCCAGAAAAGTCAGTCTTCTTGTACTTAAGTCGACATTGTGCCATTTATATTTCATTCCGATGCAATTTCCGTGTTTCATCGTCAATGTGAAATTCCAAGTGATGCAGTAAACCTGCAGTAGTGCATCGAAATCTAAAATTCGTTACACAGGATAGGCTCAAAACATAGACACTCATAAAAGTCAGTCTTCAAGTACATAAGTCGGCATTGTGTCATTTCTATTTAATTCCGATGCAATTTCCGTGTTTCATCGTCAATGTGAAGGTCAAATGGATGCAGTAAACTTGCAGTTGTCCATCGGAATCTAATACTGGTTACACAGGATAGGCTCAAAACATAGACACTCAGAAAAGTCAATCTTCTTGTACTTAAGTCGGCATTGTGCCATTTATATTGAATTCCGATGCAATTTCCGTGTTTCATCGTCAATGTAAAGGTCCAAAGGATGCAGTAAACCTGCAGTTGTGCATCAGAATTTTAAACTGGCTACACATGATAGGCTCAAAACATAGACACTCAGAAAAGTCAGTCATCTTGTACCTAAGTGGGCATTGTGCCATTTTTATTTAATTCCGATGCAATGTCCGTGTTTCATCGTCAATGTGAAGGTGCAGGGGATGCAGTAAACCTGCAGTTTTGCATCGGAATCGAAAATTGGTTTCACAGGATAGGCTCAAAACATAGACACTCTGAAAAGTCTTCTTGTACTTTAGTCGGCATTGTGCCATTTGTATTTAATTCCGATGCAATTTCCGTGTTTCATCGTCATTGTGAAAGTCCAAGGGATGCATTAAACCTGCAGTTGTGCATCGGAATCAAAAACTGGTTTCACAGGATAGGCTCAAAACACTCAGAAGTGTCAGTCTTCTTGTACTTAAGACGGCATTGTGCCATTTGTTTTTAATTCCGATGCAATGTCCGTGTTTCATCGGCAATGTGAAGGTGCATCGGATGCAGTAAACATGCAGTTGTACATCCGAATCTACAACTGGTTACAAAGGATAGGCTCAAACATAGACACTCAGAAATCTCAGTCTTCATGTACTTATGTCGGCATTGTGCAATTTGTATTTAATTCCGATGCAATTTCCGTGTTTCATCGTCAATGTGAAGGTCCAAGGGATGCAGTAAACCTGCAGTTGTCCATCGGAATCTAAAATTTGTTACACAGGATAGGCTCATAACACAGGCACTCGGAAAAGTCAATCTTCTTGTACTTAAGTCGGCATTGTGCCATTTATATTTAATTCCGATGCAATTTCCGTGTTTCATCGTCAGTGTAAAGGTCCAAGTGATGCAGTAAACATGCAGTTGTGCATCGGAATCTAAAACTGGTTTCACAGGATAGGCTCAAAACATAGAAACTCAGAAAAGTCAGTCTTCTTGTACTAAAGTCGGCATTGTGCCATTTGTATTAAATTCCGATGCAATTTCCGTGTTTTATCGTCAATGTGAAGGCCCAAGGGATGCAGTAAACCTGCAGTTGTTCATCGGAATCAAAAACTGAATACACAGGTTAGGCTCAAATCATAGACACTCAGAAAAGTCAGTCTTCTTGTACTTAAGTCGGCATTGTGCCATTTGTATTTAATTCCGATGGAATTTCCGTGTTTCATCGTCCATGAGGAAGTCCAAGGGATGCAGTAATCCTGCAGTTGTGAATCGGAATCAAAAACTGGTTTCACAGGATAGGCTCAGAACATAGACACTCAGAAAATTCTGTCTTCTTGTACTTAAGTCCGCATTGTGCCATTTGTATTTAATTCCGATGCAGTTTCCGTGTTTCATCGTCAATGTGACGGTCCAAGGGATCCATTAAACCTGCAGTTGTGCATCGGAATCTAAAACTGGTTTCGCAGGAAAAGCTCAAAACATAGACACTCAGAAAAGTCAGTCTTCTTGTACTTAAGTCAGCATTGTGCCATTTGTATTTAATTCCGATGCAATTTCCGTGTTTCATCGTCAATGTGAAGGTCCAAGTGGTGCAGTATACCTACAGTTGTGCATCGGAATGTAAAACTGGTTACACAGGATAGGCTCAAAACATAGACACTCAGAAAAGTCAGTCTTCTTGTACTTAAGTCGGCATTGTGCAGTTTGTATTTAATTCCGATGCAATTTCCGTGTTTCATCGTCAATGTGGAGGTCCAAGGGATGCAGTGAACCTGCAGTTTTGCATCGGAATCTAAAATTGGTTTCACAGGGTAGGCTGAAAATATAGACACTCAGAAAGGTCTTCTTGTACTTAAGTCGGCATTCTGCCATATGTATTTAATTCCGATGCAATTTCCGTGTTTCATCGACAATGTGAAGGTCCAAGGGATGCAGTAAACCTGCAGTTTTGCATCGGAATCTAAAATTGGTTTCACAGGATAGGCTCAAAACATAGACCCTCAGAAAAGCCAGTCTTCTTGCACTTAAGTCGGCATTGTGCCATTTGTATTTAATTCCGATGGAATTTCCGTGTTTTATCGTCAATGTGAGGCCCAAGGGATGCAGTAAACCTGCAGTTGTGCATCGGAATCTAAAACTGGTTACACAGGATAGGCTCAAATCATAGACACTCAGAAAAGTTAGTCTTCTTGTACTTAAGTCGGCATTGTGCCATTTGTATTTAATTCCGATGGAATTTCCGTGTTTCATCGTCCATGTGAAAGTCCTAGGGATGCAGTAAACCTGCAGTTGTGCATCGGAATCAAAAACTGGTTTCACAGGATGGGCTCAAAACATAGACACTCAGAAAAGTCTGTCTTCTTGTACTTAAGTCTGCATTGTGCCATTTGTATTTAATTCCGATGCAGTTTCCGTGTTTCATCGTCAATGGGACGGTCCAAGGGATCCAAAAAACCTGCAGTTGTGCATCGGAATGTAAAACTGGTTACGCAGGATAAGCTAAAAACATAGACACTCAGAAAAGTCAGTCTTCTTGTACTTAAGTCAGCATTGTGCAATATGTATTTAATTCCGATGCAATTTCCGTGTTTCATCGTCAATGTGAAGGTCCAAGGGATGCAGTAAACCTGCAGTTGCGCATCGGAGTCTAAAACTGGTTACGCAGGATAGGCTCAAAACATAGACACTCAGAAAAGTCTTCTTGCACTTAAGTCGGCATTGTGCCATTTGTATTTAATTCCGATGCAATTTCCGTGTTTCATCGTCAATGTGAAGGTCCAAGGGATGCAGTAAACCTGCAGTTGTCCATCGGAATCTAAAATTTGTTACACAGGATAGGCTCATAACATAGACACTCAGAAAAGTCAATCTTCTTGTACTTAAGTCGGCATTGTGCCATTTATATTTAATTCCGATGCAATTTCCGTGTTTCATCGTCAATTTAAAGGTCCAAGTGATGCAGTAAACATGCAGTTGTGCATCGGAATCTAAAACTGGTTACTAATGATAGGCTCAAAACACAGACACTCAGAAAAGTCAGTCTTCTTGCACTTATGTCGGCATTGTGGCCTTTGTATTTAATTCCGATGGATTTTCCGTGTTTCGTCGTCATTGTGAAGGTCCAAGGGATGCAGTAAACCCGCAGTTGTGCATCGGAATTTAAAACTGGTTACACAGGATTGGCTCAAAACATAGAAACCCAGAAAAGTCAGTTTTCTTGTACTTAAGTCGGCATTGTGCTATTTGTATTTAATTCCGATGCTATTTCGGTGTTTCATCGTCATTGTGAAAGTCCAAGGGGTGCAGTACACCTACAGTTGTGCATCGGAATCTAAAACTGGTTACACAGGATAGGCTCAAAACATAGAAACCCAGAAAAGTCAGTCTTTTAGTACATAAGTCGCCATTGTGTCATTTCTATTTAATTCCGATGCAATTTCCGTGTTTCATCGTCAATGTGAAGGTCCAACGGATGCAGTAAACCTGCAGTTGTCCATCGAAATCTAAAACTGGTTAAACAGGATAGGCTCAAAACATAGACACTCAGAAAAGTCAATCTTCTTGTACTTAAGTCGGCATTGTGCCATTTATATTGAATTCCGATGCAATTTCCGTGTTTCATCGTCAATGTAAAGGTCCAAAGGATGCAGTAAACCTGCAGTTGTGCATCAGAATTTTAAACTGCTTACACATGATAGGCTCAAAACATTGACACTCTGAAAAGTCAGTCATCTTGTACCTAAGTGGGCATTGTGCCATTTGCATTTAATTCCGATGCAATGTCCGTGTTTCATCGTCAATATGAAGGTGCAGGGGATGCAGTAAACCTGCAGTTGTGCATCGGAATCTAAAACTGGTAACACGGGATAGGCTCAAAACATAGACACTCAGAAAAGTCTTCTTGCACTTAAGTCGGCATTGTGCCATTTGTATTTAATTCCGATGCAATTTCCGAGTTTCATCGTCAATGTGAAGGTCCAATGGATGCAGTAAACCTGCAGTTGTGCATCGGAATCTAAAACTGGTTTCACTGGATAGTCTCAAAACATAGACACTCAGAAAAGTCAGTCTTCATGTACTTAAGTCCGCATTGTGCCATTTGTATTTAATTCCGATGCAATTTCCGTGTTTCATCGTCAATATGAAGGTCCAAGGGATGCAGTAAACCTGCAGTTGTGCATCGGAATATAAAACTGGTTACGCAGGATAGGCTCAAAACATAGTCACTCAGAAAAGTCAGTCTTCTTGTACTTAAGTCGGCATTGTACCATTTGTATTTAATTCCGATGCTATTTCCGTGTTTCATCATCAATGTGAAGGTCCAAGGGGTGCAGTATACGTTCAGTTGTGCATCGGAATCTAAAACTGGTTACACAGGATAGGCTCAAAACATAGACACTCAGAAAAGTCAGTCTTCTTGCACTTATGTCGGCATTGTGCGATTTGTGTTTAATTCCGATGGAGTTTCCGTGTTTCATCGTAATTCTGAAGGTCCAAGGGATGCAGTAAACCTGCAGTTATGCATCGGAATCTAAAACTGGTTACACATGATAGGCTCAAAACATAGACACTCAGAAAAGTCAGTCGTCTTGTACTTAAGTCGGCATTGTGCCATTTATATTGAATTCCGATGCAATTTCCGTGTATCATCGTCAATGTAAAGGTCCGAAGGATGCAGTAAACCTGCAGTTGTGCATCAGAATTTTAAACTGGTTACACATGATAGGCTCAAAAAATTGACACTCAGAAAAGTCAGTCATCTTGTACCTAAGTGGGCATTGTGCCATTTGTATTTAATTCCAATGCAATGTCCGTGTTTCATCGTCAATATGAAGGTGCAGGGGATGCAGTAAACCGGCAGTTGTGCATCGGAATCTAAAACTGGTAACACAGGATAGGCTCAAAACATAGACACTCAGAAAAGTCAGTCTTCTTGTCCTTAACTCGGCATTGTGCCGTTTGTATTTAATTCCGATGCAATTTCCGTGTTTCATCGACAATGTGAAGGTCCAAGGGATGCAGTAAACCTGCAGTTGTGCATCGGAATCTGCAACTGGTTACACAGGATAGGCTCAAAACATAGACACTCAGAAAAGTCTTCTTGCACTTAAGTCAGCATTGTGCCATTTGTATTAAATTCCGATGCAATTTCCGTGTTTCATCGTCAATGTGAAGGTCCAAGGGATGCAGTAAACCGGCAGCTGTGCATCGGAATCTAAAACTGGTTACGCAGGATAGGCTCAAAACATAGACTCTCAGAAAGGTTAGTCTTCTTGTACTTAAGTCGGCATTGTGCCATTTGTATTTAATTCCGATGCAATTTCCGTGTTTCATCGTCAATGTGAAGGTCCAAGGGGTGCAGTATACCTACAGTTGTGCATCGGAATCTAAAACTGGTTGCACAAGATAGGCTCAAAACATAGACACTCAGAAAAATCAGTCTTCTTGCACTTATGTCGGCATTGTGCCATTTGTATTTAATTCCGATGGAAATTTCGTGTTTCATCGTAATTCTGAAGGTCCAAGGGATGCAGTAAACATGCAATTGTGCATCGGAATTTAAAACTGGTTACACAGGATAGGCTCAAAACATAGAAACCCAGAAAAGTCAGTCTTCTTGTACTTAAGTCGACATTGTGCCATTTATATTTAATTCCGATCTAATTTCCGTGTTTCATCGTCAATGTGAAGGTCCAAGGGATGCAGTAAACCTGCAGTTGTGCATCGGAATCTAAAACTGGTTTCACAGGATAGGCTCAAAACATAGACACTATTAAAAGTCAGTCTTCTTGTACTTAAGTCGGCATTGTGCCATTTGTATTTGATTCCGATGGAATTTCCGTGTTTCATCGTCAATGTGAAGGTCGAAGGGATGCAGTAAACCTGCAGTTGTGCATAGGAATCTAAAACTGGTTTTACAGGATAATCTCAAAACATAGACACTCAGAAAAGTCAGTCTTCTTATACTTAAGCCGGCATTGTGCCGTTTGTATTTAATTCCGATCCATTTTCCGTGTTTCATCGACAATGTGAAAGTCCAAGGGGTGCAGTAAACCTACAGTTCTGCATCGGAATCTAAAATTGGTTTCACAGGATAGGCTCAAAACATAGACACTCATAAAAGTCAGTCTTCTTGCACTTATGTCGGCATTTTGCCATTTGTGTTTAATTCCGATGGAATTTCCGTGTTTCATCGTAATTCTGAAGGTCCAAGGGATGCAGTAAACCTGCAGTTGTCCATCGGAATCTAAAATTTGTTACACAGGATAGGCTCATAACACAGACACTCAGAAAAGTCAATCTTCTTGCACTTAAGACGGCATTGAGCCATTTGTATGTAATTCCGCTGGAATTTCCGTGTTTCATCGTCAATATGAAGGTGGAAGGGATGCAGTAAACCTGCAGTTGTGCATCGGAATCTAAAACTGGTTTCACAGGATAGGCTCAAAACATAGAAACCCAGAAAAGTCAGTCTTCTTGTACTTAAGTCGACATTGTGCCATTTATATTTCATTCCGATGCAATTTCCGTGTTTCATCGTCAATGTGAAATTCCAAGTGATGCAGTAAACCTGCAGTAGTGCATCGAAATCTAAAACTCGTTACACAGGATAGGCTCAAAACATAGACACTCATAAAAGTCAGTCTTCTAGTACATAAGTCGGCATTGTGTCATTTCTATTTAATTCCGATGCAATTTCCGTGTTTCATCGTCAATGTGAAGGTCAAATGGATGCAGTAAACTTGCAGTTGTCCATCGGATTCTAATACTGGTTACACAGGATAGGCTCAAAACATAGACACTCAGAAAAGTCAATCTTCTTGTACTTAAGTCGGCATTGTGCCATTTATATTGAATTCCGATGCAATTTCCGTGTTTCATCGTCAATGTAAAGGTCCAAAGGATGCAGTAAACCTGCAGTTGTGCATCAGAATTTTAAACTGGTTACACATGATAGGCTCAAAACATAGACACTCAGAAAAGTCAGTCATCTTGTACCTATGTGGGCATTGTGCCATTTGTATTTAATTCCGATGCAATGTCCGTGTTTCATCGTCAATGTGAAGGTGCAGGGGATGCAGTAAACCTGCAGTTGTGCATCGGAATCTGCAACTGGTTACACAGGATAGGCTCAAAACATAGACACTCAGAAAAGTCTTCTTGTACTTTAGTCGGCATTGTGCCATTTGTATTTAATTCCGATGCAATTTCCGTGTTTCATCGTCATTGTGAAAGTCTAAGGGATGCATTAAACCTGCAGTTGTGCATCGGAATCAAAAACTGGTTTCACAGGATAGGCTCAAAACACTCAGAAGTGTCAGTCTTCTTGTACTTAAGACGGCATTGTGCCATTTGTTTTTAATTCCGATGCAATGTCCGTGTTTCATCGGCAATGTGAAGGTGCATCGGATGCAGTAAACATGCAGTTGTACATCCGAATCTACAACTGGTTACAAAGGATAGGCTCAAACATAGACACTCAGAAATCTCAGTCTTCATGTACTTATGTCGGCATTGTGCAGTTTGTATTTAATTCCGATGCAATTTCCGTGTTTCATCGTCAATGTGAAGGTCCAAGGGATGCAGTAAACCTGCAGTTGTCCATCGGAATCTAAAATTTGTTACACAGGATAGGCTCATAACACAGGCACTCGGAAAAGTCAATCTTATTGTACTAAAGTCGGCATTGTGCCATTTGTATTAAATTCCGATGCAATTTCCGTGTTTTTTCGTCAATGTGAAGGCCCAAGGGATGCAGTAAACCTGCAGTTGTTCATCGGAATCAAAAACTGAATACACAGGTTAGGCTCAAATCATAGACACTCAGAAAAGTCAGTCTTCTTGTACTTAAGTCGGCATTGTGCCATTTGTATTTAATTCCGATGGAATTTCCGTGTTTCATCGTCCATGAGGAAGTCCAAGGGATGCAGTAATCCTGCAGTTGTGAATCGGAATCAAAAACTGGTTTCACAGGATAGGCTCAGAACATAGACACTCAGAAAATTCTGTCTTCTTGTACTTAAGTCCGCATTGTGCCATTTGTATTTAATTCCGATGCAGTTTCCGTGTTTCATCGTCAATGTGACGGTCCAAGGGATCCAGTAAACCTGCAGTTGTGCATCGAAATCTAAAACTGGTTTCGCAGGAAAAGCTCAAAACATAGACACTCAGAAAAATCAGTCTTCTTGTACTTAAGTCAGCATTGTGCCATTTGTATTTAATTCCGATGCAATTTCCGTGTTTCATCGTCAATGTGAAGGTCCAAGTGGTGCAGTATACCTACAGTTGTGCATCGGAATGTAAAACTGGTTACACAGGATAGGCTCAAAACATAGACACTCAGAAAAGTCAGTCTTCTTGTACTTAAGTCGGCATTGTGCAGTTTGTATTTAATTCCGATGCAATTTCCGTGTTTCATCGTCAATGTGGAGGTCCAAGGGATGCAGTGAACCTGCAGTTTTGCATCGGAATCTAAAATTGGTTTCACAGGGTAGGCTGAAAATATAGACACTCAGAAAGGTCTTCTTGTACTTAAGTCGGCATTCAGCCATATGTATTTAATTCCGATGCAATTTCCGTGTTTCATCGTCAATGTGAAGGTCCAAGGGGTGCAGTATACCTACAGTTCTGCATCGGAATCTAAAACTGGTTACACAGGATAGGCTCAAAACATAGACCCTCAGAAAAGCCAGTCTTCTTGCACTTATGTCGGCATTGTGCCATTTGTATTTAATTCCGATGGAATTTCCGTGTTTCATCGTAATTCTGAAGGTCCACGGGATGCAGTAAACCTGCAGTTGTGCATCGGAATCTAAAACTGGTTACACAGGATAGGCTCAAAACATAGACACTCAGGAAAGTCAGGCTTCTTGTACTTAAGTCGACATTGTGCCGTTTGTATTTAATTCCCATGCAATTTCCATGTTTCATCGACAATGTGACGGTCCAAGGGATGCAGTGAACCTGCAGTTGTGCATCGGAATCTAAAACTGGTTTCGCAGGAAAAGCTCAAAGCATAGACACTCAGAAAAATCAGTCTTCTTGTACTTAAGTCGGCATTGTGCCATTTGTATTTAATTCCGATGGAATTTCCGTGTTTCATCGTCCATGTGAAAGTCCTAGGGATGCAGTAAACCTGCAGTTGTGCATCGGAATCAAAAACTGGTTTCACAGGATGGGCTCAAAACATAGACACTCAGAAAAGTCTGTCTTCTTGTACTTAAGTCCGCATTGTGCCATTTGTATTTAATTCCGATGCAGTTTCCGTGTTTCATCGTCAATGGGACGGTCCAAGGGATCCAAAAAACCTGCAGTTGTGCATCGGAATGTAAAACTGGTTACGCAGGATAAGCTAAAAACATAGACACTCAGAAAAGTCAGTCTTCTTGTACTTAAGTCAGCATTGTGCAATATGTATTTAATTCCGATGCAATTTCCGTGTTTCATCGTCAATGTGAAGGTCCAAGGGATGCAGTAAACCTGCAGTTGCGCATCGGAGTCTAAAACTGGTTACGCAGGATAGGCTCAAAACATAGACACTCAGAAAAGTCTTCTTGCACTTAAGTCGGCATTGTGCCATTTTATTTAATTCCGATGCAATTTCCGTGTTTCATCGTCAATGTGAAGGTCCAAGGGATGCAGTAAACCTGCAGTTGTCCATCGGAATCTAAAATTTGTTACACAGGATAGGCTCATAACATAGACACTCAGAAAAGTCAATCTTCTTGTACTTAAGTCGGCATTGTGCCATTTATATTTAATTCCGATGCAATTTCCGTGTTTCATCGTCAATTTAAAGGTCCAAGTGATGCAGTAAACATGCAGTTGTGCATCGGAATCTAAAACTGGTTACTAATGATAGGCTCAAAACACAGACACTCAGAAAAGTCAGTCTTCTTGCAGTTATGTCGGCATTGTGGCCTTTGTATTTAATTTTGATGGATTTTCCGTGTTTCGTCGTCATTGTGAAGGTCCAAGGGATGCAGTAAACCCGCAGTTGTGCATCGGAATTTAAAACTGGTTACACAGGATTGGCTCAAAACATAGAAACCCAGAAAAGTCAGTTTTCTTGTACTTAAGTCGACATTGTGCCATTTATATTTAATTCCGGTGCAATTTCCGTGTTTCATCGTCAATGTGAAGGTCCAAGTGATGCAGTAAACCTGCAGTAGTGCATCGAAATCTAAAACTCGTTACACAGGATAGGCTCAAAACATAGAAACCCAGAAAAGTCAGTCTTTTAGTACATAAGTCGCCATTGTGTCATTTCTATTTAATTCCGATGCAATTTCCGTGTTTCATCGTCAATGTGAAGGTCCAACGGATGCAGTAAACCTGCAGTTGTACATCGAAATCTAAAACTGGTTAAACAGGATAGGCTCAAAACATAGACACTCAGAAAAGTCAATCTTCTTGTACTTAAGTCGGCATTGTGCCATTTTTATTGAATTCCGATGCAATTTCCGTGTTTCATCGTCAATGTAAAGGTCCAAAGGATGCAGTAAACCTGCAGTTGTGCATCAGAATTTTAAACTGGTTACACATGATAGGCTCAAAACATAGACACTCAGAAAAGTCAGTAATCTTGTACCTAAGTGGGCATTGTGCCATTTGTATTTAATTCCGATGCAATGTCCGTGTTTCATCGTCAATGTGAACGTGCAGGGGATGCAGTAAATCTGCAGTTTTGCATCGGAATCGAAAATTGGTTTCACAGGATAGGCTCAAAACATAGACACTCAGAAAAGTCTTCTTGTACTTAAGTCGGCATTGTGCCATTTGTATTTAATTCCGATGCAATTTCCGTGTTTCATCGTCAATGTGAAAGTCCAAGGGATGCAGTAAACCTTCAGTTGTGCATCGGAATCAAAAACTGGTTTCACAGGATAGGCTCAAAACACTCAGAAATTTCAGTCTTCTTGTACCTAAGACGGCATTGTGCCATTTGTTTTTAATTCCGATGCAATGTCCGTGTTTCATCGTCAATGTGAACGTGCAGGGGATGCAGTAAATCTGCAGTTTTGCATCGGAATCGAAAATTGGTTTCACAGGATAGGCTCAAAACATAGACACTCAGAAAAGTCTTCTTGTACTTAAGTCGGCATTGTGCAGTTTGTATTTAATTCCGATGCAATTTCCGTGTTTCATCGTCAATGTGAACGTGCAGGGGATGCAGTAAATCTGCAGTTTTGCATCGGAATCGAAAATTGGTTTCACAGGATAGGCTCAAAACGTAGACACTCAGAAAAGTCTTCTTGCACTTAAGTCGGCATTGTGCCATTTGTATTTAATTCCGATGCAATTTCCGTGTTTCATCGTCAATGTGAAGGTCCAAGGGATGCAGTAAACCTGCAGTTGTCCATCGGAATCTAAAATTTGTTACACAGGATAGGCTCATAACACAGACACTCAGAAAAGTCAATCTTCTTGTACTTAAGTCGGCATTGTGCCATTTATATTTAATTCCGATGCAATTTCCGTGTTTCATCGTCAATTTAAAGTTCCAAGTGATGCAGTAAACATGCAGTTGTGCATCGGAATCTAAAACTGGTTACACAGGATAGGCTCAAAACATAGACACTCAGAAAAGTCAGTCTTCTTGCACTTATGTCGGCATTGTGGCCTTTGTATTTAATTCCGATGGATTTTCCGTGTTTCGTCGTCATTGTGAAGGTCCAAGGGATGCAGTAAACCTGCAGTTGTCCATCGGAATCTAAAATTTGTTACACAGGATAGGCTCATAACACAGACACTCAGAAATGTCAATCTTCTTGCACTTAAGACGGCATTGAGCCATTTGTATGTAATTCCGCTGGAATTTCCGTGTTTCATCGTCAATATGAAGGTGGAAGGGATGCAGTAAACCTGCAGTTGTGCATCGGAATCTAAAACTGGTTTCACAGGATAGGCTCAAAACATAGAAACCCAGAAAAGTCAGTCTTCTTGTACTTAAGTCGACATTGTGCCATTTATATTTCATTCCGATGCAATTTCCGTGTTTCATCGTCAATGTGAAATTCCAAGTGATGCAGTAAACCTGCAGTAGTGCATCGAAATCTAAAACTCGTTACACAGGATAGGCTCAAAACATAGACACTCATAAAAGTCAGTCTTCAAGTACATAAGTCGGCATTGTGTCATTTCTATTTAATTCCGATGCAATTTCCGTGTTTCATCGTCAATGTGAAGGTCAAATGGATGCAGTAAACTTGCAGTTGTCCATCGGAATCTAATACTGGTTACACAGGATAGGCTCAAAACATAGACACTCAGAAAAGTCAATCTTCTTGTACTTAAGTCGGCATTGTGCCATTTATATTGAATTCCGATGCAATTTCCGTGTTTCATCGTCAATGTAAAGGTCCAAAGGATGCAGTAAACCTGCAGTTGTGCATCAGAATTTTAAACTGGTTACACATGATAGGCTCAAAACATAGACACTCAGAAAAGTCAGTCATCTTGTACCTAAGTGGGCATTGTGCCATTTTTATTTAATTCCGATGCAATGTCCGTGTTTCATCGTCAATGTGAAGGTGCAGGGGATGCAGTAAACCTGCAGTTTTGCATCGGAATCGAAAATTGGTTTCACAGGATAGGCTCAAAACATAGACACTCTGAAAAGTCTTCTTGTACTTTAGTCGGCATTGTGCCATTTGTATTTAATTCCGATGCAATTTCCGTGTTTCATCGTCATTGTGAAAGTCCAAGGGATGCATTAAACCTGCAGTTGTGCATCGGAATCAAAAACTGGTTTCACAGGATAGGCTCAAAACACTCAGAAGTGTCAGTCTTCTTGTACTTAAGACGGCATTGTGCCATTTGTTTTTAATTCCGATGCAATGTCCGTGTTTCATCGGCAATGTGAAGGTGCATCGGATGCAGTAAACATGCAGTTGTACATCCGAATCTACAACTGGTTACAAAGGATAGGCTCAAACATAGACACTCAGAAATCTCAGTCTTCATGTACTTATGTCGGCATTGTGCAATTTGTATTTAATTCCGATGCAATTTCCGTGTTTCATCATCAATGTGAAGGTCCAAGGGATGCAGTAAACCTGCAGTTGTCCATCGGAATCTAAAATTTGTTACACAGGATAGGCTCATAACACAGGCACTCGGAAAAGTCAATCTTCTTGTACTTAAGTCGGCATTGTGCCATTTATATTTAATTCCGATGCAATTTCCGTGTTTCATCGTCAGTGTAAAGGTCCAAGTGATGCAGTAAACATGCAGTTGTGCATCGGAATCTAAAACTGGTTTCACAGGATAGGCTCAAAACATAGAAACTCAGAAAAGTCAGTCTTCTTGTACTAAAGTCGGCATTGTGCCATTTGTATTAAATTCCGATGCAATTTCCGTGTTTTATCGTCAATGTGAAGGCCCAAGGGATGCAGTAAACCTGCAGTTGTTCATCGGAATCAAAAACTGAATACACAGGTTAGGCTCAAATCATAGACACTCAGAAAAGTCAGTCTTCTTGTACTTAAGTCGGCATTGTGCCATTTGTATTTAATTCCGATGGAATTTCCGTGTTTCATCGTCCATGAGGAAGTCCAAGGGATGCAGTAATCCTGCAGTTGTGAATCGGAATCAAAAACTGGTTTCACAGGATAGGCTCAGAACATAGACACTCAGAAAAGTCTGTCTTCTTGTACTTAAGTCCGCATTGTGCCATTTGTATTTAATTCCGATGCAGTTTCCGTGTTTCATCGTCAATGTGACGGTCCAAGGGATCCATTAAACCTGCAGTTGTGCATCGGAATGTAAAACTGGTTACGCAGGATAAGCTAAAAACATAGACACTCAGAAAAGTCAGTCTTCTTGTACTTAAGTCAGCATTGTGCAATATGTATTTAATTCCGATGCAATTTCCGTGTTTCATCGTCAATGTGAAGGTCCAAGGGATGCAGTAAACCTGCAGTTGCGCATCGGAGTCTAAAACTGGTTACGCAGGATAGGCTCAAAACATAGACACTCAGAAAAGTCTTCTTGCACTTAAGTCGGCATTGTGCCATTTGTATTTAATTCCGATGCAATTTCCGTGTTTCATCGTCAATGTGAAGGTCCAAGGGATGCAGTAAACCTGCAGTTGTCCATCGGAATCTAAAATTTGTTACACAGGATAGGCTCATAACATAGACACTCAGAAAAGTCAATCTTCTTGTACTTAAGTCGGCATTGTGCCATTTATATTTAATTCCGATGCAATTTCCGTGTTTCATCATCAATTTAAAGGTCCAAGTGATGCAGTAAACATGCAGTTGTGCATCGGAATCTAAAACTGGTTACTAATGATAGGCTCAAAACACAGACACTCAGAAAAGTCAGTCTTCTTGCACTTATGTCGGCATTGTGGCCTTTGTATTTAATTCCGATGGATTTTCCGTGTTTCGTCGTCATTGTGAAGGTCCAAGGGATGCAGTAAACCCGCAGTTGTGCATCGGAATTTAAAACTGGTTACACAGGATTGGCTCAAAACATAGAAACCCAGAAAAGTCAGTTTTCTTGTACTTAAGTCGGCATTGTGCTATTTGTATTTAATTCCGATGCTATTTCGGTGTTTCATCGTCATTTTGAAAGTCCAAGGGGTGCAGTACACCTACAGTTGTGCATCGGAATCTAAAACTGGTTACACAGGATAGGCTCAAAACATAGAAACCCAGAAAAGTCAGTCTTTTAGTACATAAGTCGCCATTGTGTCATTTCTATTTAATTCCGATGCAATTTCCGTGTTTCATCGTCAATGTGAAGGTCCAACGGATGCAGTAAACCTGCAGTTGTCCATCGAAACCTAAAACTGGTTAAACAGGATAGGCTCAAAACATAGACACTCAGAAAAGTCAATCTTCTTGTACTTAAGTCGGCATTGTGCCATTTATATTGAATTCCGATGCAATTTCCGTGTTTCATCGTCAATGTAAAGGTCCAAAGGATGCAGTAAACCTGCAGTTGTGCATCAGAATTTTAAACTGCTTACACATGATAGGCTCAAAACATTGACACTCTGAAAAGTCAGTCATCTTGTACCTAAGTGGGCATTGTGCCATTTGCATTTAATTCCGATGCAATGTCCGTGTTTCATCGTCAATATGAAGGTGCAGGGGATGCAGTAAACCTGCAGTTGTGCATCGGAATCTAAAACTGGTAACACGGGATAGGCTCAAAACATAGACACTCAGAAAAGTCTTCTTGCACTTAAGTCGGCATTGTGCCATTTGTATTTAATTCCGATGCAATTTCCGTGTTTCATCGTCAATGTGAAGGTCCAATATATGCAGTAAACCTGCAGTTGTGCATCGGAATCTAAAACTGGTTTCACTGGATAGTCTCAAAACATAGACACTCAGAAAAGTCAGTCTTCTTGTACTTAAGTCCGCATTGTGCCATTTGTATTTAATTCCGATGCAATTTCCGTGTTTCATCGTCAATATGAAGGTCCAAGGGATGCAGTAAACCTGCAGTTGTGCATCGGAATATAAAACTGGTTACGCAGGATGGGCTCAAAACATAGTCACTCAGAAAAGTCAGTCTTCTTGTACTTAAGTCGGCATTGTACCATTTGTATTTAATTCCGATGCTATTTCCGTGTTTCATCATCAATGTGAAGGTCCAAGGGGTGCAGTATACGTTCAGTTGTGCATCGGAATCTAAAACAGGTTACACAGGATAGGCTCAAAACATAGACACTCAGAAAAGTCAGTCTTCTTGCACTTATGTCGGCATTGTGCGATTTGTGTTTAATTCCGATGGAGTTTCCGTGTTTCATCGTAATTCCGAAGGTCCAAGGGATGCAGTAAACCTGCAGTTATGCATCGGAATCTAAAACTGGTTACACATGATAGGCTCAAAACATAGACACTCAGAAAAGTCAGTCGTCTTGTACCTAAGTGGGCATTGTGCCATTTGTATTTAATTCCGATGCAATGTCCGTGTTTCATCGTCAATATGAAGGTGCAGGGGATGCAGTAAACCGGCAGTTGTGCATAGGAATCTAAAACTGGTTTTACAGGATAATCTCAAAACATAGACACTCAGAAAAGTCAGTCTTCTTATACTTAAGCCGGCATTGTGCCGTTTGTATTTAATTCCGATCCATTTTCCGTGTTTCATCGACAATGTGAAAGTCCAAGGGGTGCAGTAAACCTACAGTTCTGCATCGGAATCTAAAACTGGTTACACAGGATAGGCTCAAAACATAGACACTCATAAAAGTCAGTCTTCTTGCACTTATGTCGGCATTTTGCCATTTGTGTTTAATTCCGATGGAATTTCCGTGTTTCATCGTAATTCTGAAGGTCCAAGGGATGCAGTAAACCTGCAGTTGTCCATCGGAATCTAAAATTTGTTACACAGGATAGGCTCATAACACAGACACTCAGAAAAGTCAATCTTCTTGCACTTAAGACGGCATTGAGCCATTTGTATGTAATTCCGCTGGAATTTCCGTGTTTCATCGTCAATATGAAGGTGGAAGGGATGCAGTAAACCTGCAGTTGTGCATCGGAATCTAAAACTGGTTTCACAGGATAGGCTCAAAACATAGAAACCCAGAAAAGTCAGTCTTCTTGTACTTAAGTCGACATTGTGCCATTTATATTTCATTCCGATGCAATTTCCGTGTTTCATCGTCAATGTGAAATTCCAAGTGATGCAGTAAACCTGCAGTAGTGCATCGAAATCTAAAACTCGTTACACAGGATAGGCTCAAAACATAGACACTCATAAAAGTCAGTCTTCTAGTACATAAGTCGGCATTGTGTCATTTCTATTTAATTCCGATGCAATTTCCGTGTTTCATCGTCAATGTGAAGGTCAAATGGATGCAGTAAACTTGCAGTTGTCCATCGGATTCTAATACTGGTTACACAGGATAGGCTCAAAACATAGACACTCAGAAAAGTCAATCTTCTTGTACTTAAGTCGGCATTGTGCCATTTATATTGAATTCCGATGCAATTTCCGTGTTTCATCGTCAATGTAAAGGTCCAAAGGATGCAGTAAACCTGCAGTTGTGCATCAGAATTTTAAACTGGTTACACATGATAGGCTCAAAACATAGACACTCAGAAAAGTCAGTCATCTTGTACCTATGTGGGCATTGTGCCATTTGTATTTAATTCCGATGCAATGTCCGTGTTTCATCGTCAATGTGAAGGTGCAGGGGATGCAGTAAACCTGCAGTTGTGCATCGGAATCTGCAACTGGTTACACAGGATAGGCTCAAAACATAGACACTCAGAAAAGTCTTCTTGTACTTTAGTCGGCATTGTGCCATTTGTATTTAATTCCGATGCAATTTCCGTGTTTCATCGTCATTGTGAAAGTCCAAGGGATGCATTAAACCTGCAGTTGTGCATCGGAATCAAAAACTGGTTTCACAGGATAGGCTCAAAACACTCAGAAGTGTCAGTCTTCTTGTACTTAAGACGGCATTGTGCCATTTGTTTTTAATTCCGATGCAATGTCCGTGTTTCATCGGCAATGTGAAGGTGCATCGGATGCAGTAAACATGCAGTTGTACATCCGAATCTACAACTGGTTACAAAGGATAGGCTCAAACATAGACACTCAGAAATCTCAGTCTTCATGTACTTATGTCGGCATTGTGCAATTTGTATTTAATTCCGATGCAATTTCCGTGTTTCATCGTCAATGTGAAGGTCCAAGGGATGCAGTAAACCTGCAGTTGTCCATCGGAATCTAAAATTTGTTACACAGGATAGGCTCATAACACAGGCACTCGGAAAAGTCAATCTTCTTGTACTTAAGTCGGCATTGTGCCATTTATATTTAATTCCGATGCAATTTCCGTGTTTCATCGTCAGTGTAAAGGTCCAAGTGATGCAGTAAACATGCAGTTGTGCATCGGAATCTAAAACTGGTTTCACAGGATAGGCTCAAAACATAGACACTCAGAAAAGTCAGTCTTCTTGTACTAAAGTCGGCATTGTGCCATTTGTATTAAATTCCGATGCAATTTCCGTGTTTTATCGTCAATGTGAAGGCCCAAGGGATGCAGTAAACCTGCAGTTGTTCATCGGAATCAAAAACTGAATACACAGGTTAGGCTCAAATCATCGACACTCAGAAAAGTCAGTCTTCTTGTACTTAAGTCGGCATTGTGCCATTTATATTGAATTCCGATGCAATTTCCGTGTTTCATCGTCAATGTAAAGGTCCAAAGGATGCAGTAAACCTGCAGTTGTGCATCAGAATTTTAAACTGGTTACACATGATAGGCTCAAAACATAGACACTCAGAAAAGTCAGTCATCTTGTACCTATGTGGGCATTGTGCCATTTGTATTTAATTCCGATGCAATGTCCGTGTTTCATCGTCAATGTGAAGGTGCAGGGGATGCAGTAAACCTGCAGTTGTGCATCGGAATCTAAAACTGGTAACACGGGATAGGCTCAAAACATAGACACTCAGAAAAGTCTTCTTGCACTTAAGTCGGCATTGTGCCATTTGTATTTAATTCCGATGCAATTTCCGTGTTTCATCGTCAATGTGAAGGTCCAATGGATGCAGTAAACCTGCAGTTGTGCATCGGAATCTAAAACTGGTTTCACTGGATAGTCTCAAAACATAGACACTCAGAAAAGTCAGTCTTCTTGTACTTAAGTCCGCATTGTGCCATTTGTATTTAATTCCGATGCAATTTCCGTGTTTCATCGTCAATATGAAGGTCCAAGGGATGCAGTAAACCTGCAGTTGTGCATCGGAATATAAAACTGGTTACGCAGGATAGGCTCAAAACATAGTCACTCAGAAAAGTCAGTCTTCTTGTACTTAAGTCGGCATTGTACCATTTGTATTTAATTCCGATGCTATTTCCGTGTTTCATCATCAATGTGAAGGTCCAAGGGGTGCAGTATACGTTCAGTTGTGCATCGGAATCTAAAACTGGTTACACAGGATAGGCTCAAAACATAGACACTCAGAAAAGTCAGTCTTCTTGCACTTATGTCGGCATTGTGCGATTTGTGTTTAATTCCGATGGAGTTTCCGTGTTTCATCGTAATTCTGAAGGTCCAAGGGATGCAGTAAACCTGCAGTTATGCATCGGAATCTAAAACTGGTTACACATGATAGGCTCAAAACATAGACACTCAGAAAAGTCAGTCGTCTTGTACTTAAGTCGGCATTGTGCCATTTATATTGAATTCCGATGCAATTTCCGTGTATCATCGTCAATGTAAAGGTCCAAAGGATGCAGTAAACCTGCAGTTGTGCATCAGAATTTTAAACTGGTTACACATGATAGGCTCAAAACATAGACACTCAGAAAAGTCAGTCTTCTTGTCCTTAACTCGGCATTGTGCCGTTTGTATTTAATTCCGATGCAATTTCCGTGTTTCATCGACAATGTGAAGGTCCAAGGGATGCAGTAAACCTGCAGTTGTGCATCGGAATCTGCAACTGGTTACACAGGATAGGCTCAAAACATAGACACTCAGAAAAGTCTTCTTGCACTTAAGTCAGCATTGTGCCATTTGTATTTAATTCCGATGCAATTTCCGTGTTTCATCGTCAATGTGAAGGTCCAAGGGATGCAGTAAACCGGCAGCTGTGCATCGGAATCTAAAACTGGTTACGCAGGATAGGCTCAAAACATAGACTCTCAGAAAGGTTAGTCTTCTTGTACTTAAGTCGGCATTGTGCCATTTGTATTTAATTCCGATGCAATTTCCGTGTTTCATCGTCAATGTGAAGGTCCAAGGGGTGCAGTATACCTACAGTTGTGCATCGGAATCTAAAACTGGTTGCACAAGATAGGCTCAAAACATAGACACTCAGAAAAATCAGTCTTCTTGCACTTATGTCGGCATTGTGCCATTTGTATTTAATTCCGATGGAAATTTCGTGTTTCATCGTAATTCTGAAGGTCCAAGGGATGCAGTAAACATGCAATTGTGCATCGGAATTTAAAACTGGTTACACAGGATAGGCTCAAAACATAGAAACCCAGAAAAGTCAGTCTTCTTGTACTTAAGTCGACATTGTGCCATTTATATTTAATTCCGATCTAATTTCCGTGTTTCATCGTCAATGTGAAGGTCCAAGGGATGCAGTAAACCTGCAGTTGTGCATCGGAATCTAAAACTGGTTTCACAGGATAGGCTCAAAACATAGACACTCAGAAAAGTCAGTCTTCTTGTACTTAAGTCGGCATTGTGCCATTTGTATTTAATTCCGAAACAATTTCCGTGTTTCATCGTCAATGTTAAGGTCCAAGGGATGCAGTAAACCTGCAGTTGTGCATAGGAATCTAAAACTGGTTTTACAGGATAATCTCAAAACATAGACACTCAGAAAAGTCAGTCTTCTTATACTTAAGCCGGCATTGTGCCGTTTGTATTTAATTCCGATCCATTTTCCGTGTTTCATCGACAATGTGAAAGTCCAAGGGGTGCAGTAAACCTACAGTTCTGCATCGGAATCTAAAACTGGTTACACAGGATAGGCTCAAAACATAGACACTCATAAAAGTCAGTCTTCTTGCACTTATGTCGGCATTTTGCCATTTGTGTTTAATTCCGATGGAATTTCCGTGTTTCATCGTAATTCTGAAGGTCCAAGGGATGCAGTAAACCTGCAGTTGTCCATCGGAATCTAAAATTTGTTACACAGGATAGGCTCATAACACAGACACTCAGAAAAGTCAATCTTCTTGCACTTAAGACGGCTTTGAGCCATTTGTATGTAATTCCGCTGGAATTTCCGTGTTTCATCGTCAATATGAAGGTGGAAGGGATGCAGTAAACCTGCAGTTGTGCATCGGAATCTAAAACTGGTTTCACAGGATAGGCTCAAAACATAGAAACCCAGAAAAGTCAGTCTTCTTGTACTTAAGTCGACATTGTGCCATTTATATTTCATTCCGATGCAATTTCCGTGTTTCATCGTCAATGTGAAATTCCAAGTGATGCAGTAAACCTGCAGTAGTGCATCGAAATCTAAAACTCGTTACACAGGATAGGCTCAAAACATAGACACTCATAAAAGTCAGTCTTCTAGTACATAAGTCGGCATTGTGTCATTTCTATTTAATTCCGATACAATTTCCGTGTTTCATCGTCAATGTGAAGGTCAAATGGATGCAGTAAACTTGCAGTTGTCCATCGGATTCTAATACTTGTTACACAGGATAGGCTCAAAACATAGACACTCAGAAAAGTCAATCTTCTTGTACTTAAGTCGGCATTGTGCCATTTATATTGAATTCCGATGCAATTTCCGTGTTTCATCGTCAATGTAAAGGTCCAAAGGATGCAGTAAACCTGCAGTTGTGCATCAGAATTTTAAACTGGTTACACATGATAGGCTCAAAACATAGACACTCAGAAAAGTCAGTCATCTTGTACCTATGTGGGCATTGTGCCATTTGTATTTAATTCCGATGCAATGTCCGTGTTTCATCGTCAATGTGAAGGTGCAGGGGATGCAGTAAACCTGCAGTTGTGCATCGGAATCTGCAACTGGTTACACAGGATAGGCTCAAAACATAGACACTCAGAAAAGTCTTCTTGTACTTTAGTCGGCATTGTGCCATTTGTATTTAATTCCGATGCAATTTCCGTGTTTCATCGTCATTGTGAAAGTCCAAGGGATGCATTAAACCTGCAGTTGTGCATCGGAATCAAAAACTGGTTTCACAGGATAGGCTCAAAACACTCAGAAGTGTCAGTCTTCTTGTACTTAAGACGGCATTGTGCCATTTGTTTTTAATTCCGATGCAATGTCCGTGTTTCATCGGCAATGTGAAGGTGCATCGGATGCAGTAAACATGCAGTTGTACATCCGAATCTACAACTGGTTACAAAGGATAGGCTCAAACATAGACACTCAGAAATCTCAGTCTTCATGTACTTATGTCGGCATTGTGCAATTTGTATTTAATTCCGATGCAATTTCCGTGTTTCATCGTCAATGTGAAGGTCCAAGGGATGCAGTAAACCTGCAGTTGTCCATCGGAATCTAAAATTTGTTACACAGGATAGGCTCATAACACAGGCACTCGGAAAAGTCAATCTTCTTGTACTTAAGTCGGCATTGTGCCATTTATATTTAATTCCGATGCAATTTCCGTGTTTCATCGTCAGTGTAAAGGTCCAAGTGATGCAGTAAACATGCAGTTGTGCATCGGAATCTAAAACTGGTTTCACAGGATAGGCTCAAAACATAGACACTCAGAAAAGTCAGTCTTCTTGTACTAAAGTCGGCATTGTGCCATTTGTATTAAATTCCGATGCAATTTCCGTGTTTTAACGTCAATGTGAAGGGCAAGGGATGCAGTAAACCTGCAGTTGTTCATCGGAATAAAAAACTGAATACACAGGTTAGGCTCAAATCATAGACACTCAGAAAAGTCAGTCTTCTTGTACTTAAGTCGGCATTGTGCCATTTGTATTTAATTCCGATGGAATTTCCGTGTTTCATCGTCCATGAGGAAGTCCAAGGGATGCAGTAATCCTGCAGTTGTGAATCGGAATCAAAAACTGGTTTCACAGTATAGGCTCAGAACATAGACACTCAGAAAATTCTGTCTTCTTGTACTTAAGTCCGCATTGTGCCATTTGTATTTAATTCCGATGCAGTTTCCGTGTTTCATCGTCAATGTGACGGTCCAAGGGATCCAGTAAACCTGCAGTTGTGCGTCGAAATCTAAAACTGGTTTCGCAGGAAAAGCTCAAAACATAGACACTCAGAAAAATCAGTCTTCTTGTACTTAAGTCAGCATTGTGCCATTTGTATTTAATTCCGATGCAATTTCCGTGTTTCATCGTCAATGTGAAGGTCCAAGTGGTGCAGTATACCTACAGTTGTGCATCGGAATGTAAAACTGGTTACACAGGATAGGCTCAAAACATAGACACTCAGAAAAGTCAGTCTTCTTGTACTTAAGTCGGCATTGTGCAGTTTGTATTTAATTCCGATGCAATTTCCGTGTTTCATCGTCAATGTGGAGGTCCAAGGGATGCAGTGAACCTGCAGTTTTGCATCGGAATCTAAAATTGGTTTCACAGGGTAGGCTGAAAATATAGACACTCAGAAAGGTCTTCTTGTACTTAAGTCGGCATTCTGCCATATGTATTTAATTCCGATGCAATTTCCGTGTTTCATCGTCAATGTGAAGGTCCAAGGGGTGCAGTATACCTACAGTTCTGCATCGGAATCTAAAACTGGTTACACAGGATAGGCTCAAAACATAGACCCTCAGAAAAGCCAGTCTTCTTGCACTTATGTCGGCATTGTGCCATTTGTATTTAATTCCGATGGAATTTCCGTGTTTCATCGTAATTCTGAAGGTCCACGGGATGCAGTAAACCTGCAGTTGTGCATCGGAATCTAAAACTGGTTACACAGGATAGGCTCAAAACATAGACACTCAGGAAAGTCAGGCTTCTTGTACTTAAGTCGACATTGTGCCGTTTGTATTTAATTCCCATGCAATTTCCATGTTTCATCCACAATGTGACGGTCCAAGGGATGCAGTGAACCTGCAGTTGTGCATCGGAATCTAAAACTGGTTTCGCAGGAAAAGCTCAAAGCATAGACACTCAGAAAAATCAGTCTTCTTGTACTTAAGTCGGCATTGTGCCATTTGTATTTAATTCCGATGGAATTTCCGTGTTTCATCGTCCATGTGAAAGTCCTAGGGATGCAGTAAACCTGCAGTTGTGCATCGGAATCAAAAACTGGTTTCACAGGATGGGCTCAAAACATAGACACTCAGAAAAGTCTGTCTTCTTGTACTTAAGTCCGCATTGTGCCATTTGTATTTAATTCCGATGCAGTTTCCGTGTTTCATCGTCAATGGGACGGTCCAAGGGATCCAAAAAACCTGCAGTTGTGCATCGGAATGTAAAACTGGTTACGCAGGATAAGCTAAAAACATAGACACTCAGAAAAGTCAGTCTTCTTGTACTTAAGTCAGCATTGTGCAATATGTATTTAATTCCGATGCAATTTCCGTGTTTCATCGTCAATGTGAAGGTCCAAGGGATGCAGTAAACCTGCAGTTGCGCATCGGAGTCTAAAACTGGTTACGCAGGATAGGCTCAAAACATAGACACTCAGAAAAGTCTTCTTGCACTTAAGTCGGCATTGTGCCATTTTATTTAATTCCGATGCAATTTCCGTGTTTCATCGTCAATGTGAAGGTCCAAGGGATGCAGTAAACCTGCAGTTGTCCATCGGAATCTAAATTTGTTACACAGGATAGGCTCATAACATAGACACTCAGAAAAGTCAATCTTCTTGTACTTAAGTCGGCATTGTGCCATTTATATTTAATTCCGATGCAATTTCCGTGTTTCATCGTCAATTTAAAGGTCCAAGTGATGCAGTAAACATGCAGTTGTGCATCGGAATCTAAAACTGGTTACTAATGATAGGCTCAAAACACAGACACTCAGAAAAGTCAGTCTTCTTGCAGTTATGTCGGCATTGTGGCCTTTGTATTTAATTTTGATGGATTTTCCGTGTTTCGTCGTCATTGTGAAGGTCCAAGGGATGCAGTAAACCCGCAGTTGTGCATCGGAATTTAAAACTGGTTACACAGGATTGGCTCAAAACATAGAAACCCAGAAAAGTCAGTTTTCTTGTACTTAAGTCGACATTGTGCCATTTATATTTAATTCCGATGCAATTTCCGTGTTTCATCGTCAATGTGAAGGTCCAAGTGATGCAGTAAACCTGCAGTAGTGCATCGAAATCTAAAACTCGTTACACAGGATAGGCTCAAAACATAGAAACCCAGAAAAGTCAGTCTTTTAGTACATAAGTCGCCATTGTGTCATTTCTATTTAATTCCGATGCAATTTCCGTGTTTCATCGTCAATGTGAAGGTCCAACGGATGCAGTAAACCTGCAGTTGTCCATCGAAATCTAAAACTGGTTAAACAGGATAGGCTCAAAACATAGACACTCCGAAAAGTCAATCTTCTTGTACTTAAGTCGGCATTGTGCCATTTTTATTGAATTCCGATGCAATTTCCGTGTTTCATCGTCAATGTAAAGGTCCAAAGGATGCAGTAAACCTGCAGTTGTGCATCAGAATTTTAAACTGGTTACACATGATAGGCTCAAAACATAGACACTCAGAAAAGTCAGTAATCTTGTACCTAAGTGGGCATTGTGCCATTTGTATTTAATTCCGATGCAATGTCCGTGTTTCATCGTCAATGTGAACGTGCAGGGGATGCAGTAAATCTGCAGTTTTGCATCGGAATCGAAAATTGGTTTCACAGGATAGGCTCAAAACATAGACACTCAGAAAAGTCTTCTTGTACTTAAGTCGGCATTGTGCCATTTGTATTTAATTCCGATGCAATTTCCGTGTTTCATCGTCAATGTGAAAGTCCAAGGGATGCAGTAAACCTTCAGTTGTGCATCGGAATCAAAAACTGGTTTCACAGGATAGGCTCAAAACACTCAGAAATTTCAGTCTTCTTGTACCTAAGACGGCATTGTGCCATTTGTTTTTAATTCCGATGCAATGTCCGTGTTTCATCGTCAATGTGAAGGTGCAACGGATGCAGTAAACCTGCAGCTGTGCGTCGGAATCTAAAACTGGTTTCACAGGATAGGTTCAAAACACAGACACTTAGAAAAGTCAGTCTTCTTGTACTTACGTCGGTATTGTGACATTTGTATTTAATTCCGATGCAATTTCCGTGTTTCATCGTCAATGTGAATGTCCAAGGGATGCAGTAAACCTGCAGTTGTCCATCGGAATCTAAAATTTGTTACACAGGATAGGCTCATAACACAGACACTCGGAAAAGTCAATCTTCTTGTACTTAAGTCGGCATTGTGCCATTTATATTTAATTCCGATGCAATTTCCGTGTTTCATCGTCAGTGTAAAGGTCCAAGGGATGCAGTAAACATGCAGTTGTGCATCGGAATCTGAAACTGGTTACACATGATAGGCTCAAAACATAGACACTCAGAAAAGTCAGTCTTCTTGTACTTAAGTCAGCATTGTGCAATATGTATTTAATTCCGATGCAATTTCCGTGTTTCATCGTCAATGTGAAGGTCCAAGGGATGCAGTAAACCTGCAGTTGCGCATCGGAGTCTAAAACTGGTTACGCAGGATAGGCTCAAAATGTAGACACTCAGAAAAGTCTTCTTGCACTTAAGTCGGCATTGTGCCATTTGTATTTAATTCCGATGCAATTTCCGTGTTTCATCGTCAATGTGAAGGTCCAAGGGATGCAGTAAACCTGCAGTTGTCCATCGGAATCTAAAATTTGTTACACAGGATAGGCTCATAACACAGACACTCAGAAAAGTCAATCTTCTTGTACTTAAGTCGGCATTGTGCCATTTATATTTAATTCCGATGCAATTTCCGTGTTTCATCGTCAATTTAAAGTTCCAAGTGATGCAGTAAACATGCAGTTGTGCATCGGAATCTAAAACTGGTTACTAATGATAGGCTCAAAACACAGACACTCAGAAAAGTCAGTCTTCTTGCACTTATGTCGGCATTGTGGCCTTTGTATTTAATTCCGATGGATTTTCCGTGTTTCGTCGTCATTGTGAAGGTCCAAGGGATGCAGTAAACCCGCAGTTGTGCATCGGAATTTAAAACTGGTTACACAGGATTGGCTCAAAACATAGAAACCCAGAAAAGTCAGTTTTCTTGTACTTAAGTCGACATTGTGCCATTTATATTTAATTCCGATGCAATTTCCGTGTTTCATCGTCAATGTGAAGGTCCAAGTGATGCAGTAAACCTGCAGTAGTGCATCGAAATCTAAAACTCGTTACACAGGATAGGCTCAAAACATAGACACTCATAAAAGTCAGTCTTCTTGTACTTAAGTCGCTATTGTGCTATTTGTATTTAATTCCGATGCTATTTCGGTGTTTCATCGTCATTGTGAAAGTCCAAGGGGTGCAGTATACCTACAGTTGTGCATCGGAATCTAAAACTGGTTACACAGGATAGGCTCAAATCATAGAAACCCAGAAAAGTCAGTCTTTTAGTACATAAGTCGCCATTGTGTCATTTCTATTTCATTCCGATGCAATTTCCGTGTTTCATCGTCAATGTGAAGGTCCAACGGATGCAGTAAACCTGCAGTTGTCCATCGAAATCTAAAACTGGTTAAACAGGATAGGCTCAAAACATAGACACTCAGAAAAGTCAATCTTCTTGTACTTAAGTCGGCATTGTGCCATTTATATTGAATTCCGATGCAATTTCCGTGTTTCATCGTCAATGTAAAGGTCCAAAGGATGCAGTAAACCTGCAGTTGTGCATCAGAATTTTAAACTGGTTACACACGATAGGCTCAAAACATAGACACTCAGAAAAGTCAGTCATCTTGTACCTAAGTGGGCATTGTGCCATTTGTATTTAATTCCGATGCAATGTCCGTGTTTCATCGTCAATGTGAACGTGCTGGGGATGCAGTAAATCTGCAGTTTTGCATCGGAATCTGCAACTGGTTTCACAGGATAGGCTCAAAACATAGACACTCAGAAAAGTCTTCTTGTACTTAAGTCGGCATTGTGCCACTTGTATTAAATTCCGATGCAATTTCCGTGTTTCATCGTCAATGTGAAAGTCCAAGGGATGCAGTAAACCTTCAGTTGTGCATCGGAATCAAAAACTGGTTTCACAGGATAGGCTCAAAACACTCAGAAATGTCAGTCTTCTTGTACCTAAGACGGCATTGTGCCATTTGTTTTTAATTCCGATGCAATGTCCGTGTTTCATCGTCAATGTGAAGGTGCAACGGATGCAGTAAACCTGCAGCTGTGCGTCGGAATCTAAAACTGGTTTCACAGGATAGGTTCAAAACACAGACACTTAGAAAAGTCAGTCTTCTTGTACTTACGTCGGTATTGTGACATTTGTATTTAATTCCGATGCAATTTCCGTGTTTCATCGTCAATGTGAATGTCCAAGGGATGCAGTAAACCTGCAGTTGTCCATCGGAATCTAAAATTTGTTACACAGGATAGGCTCATAACACAGACACTCGGAAAAGTCAATCTTCTTGTACTTAAGTCGGCATTGTGCCATTTATATTTAATTCCGATGCAATTTCCGTGTTTCATTGTCAGTGTAAAGGTCCAAGGGATGCAGTAAACATGCAGTTGTGCATCGGAATCTGAAACTGGTTACACATGATAGGCTCAAAACATAGACACTCAGAAAAGTCAGTCTTCTTGTACTTAAGTCGGAGGTGCGCCATTTGTATTTAATTCCGATGCAGTTTCCGTGTTTCATCGTCAATGGGACGGTCCAAGGGATCCAAAAAACCTGCAATTGTGCATCGGAATGTAAAACTGGTTTAGCAGGATAAGCTAAAAACATAGACACTCAGAAAAGTCAGTCTTCTTGTACTTAAGTCAGCATTGTGCAATATGTATTTAATTCCGATGCAATTTCCGTGTTTCATCGTCAATGTGAAGGTCCAAGGGGTGCAGTATACCTACAGTTGTGCATCGGAATGTAAAACTGGTTACACAGGATAGGCTCAAAACATCGACACTCAGAAAAGTCAGTCTTCTTGTACTTAAGTCGGCATTGTGCAGTTTGTATTTAATTCTGATGCAATTTCCGTGTTTCATTGTCAATGTGAAGGTCCTAGGGATGCAGTAAACCTGCAGTTTTGCATCGGAATCAAAAATTGGTTTCACAGGATAGGCTCAAAAGATAGACACTGAGAAAGGTCTTCTTGTACTTAAGTCGGCATTGTGCCATATGTATTTAATTCCGATGCAATTTCCGTGTTTCTTCGTCAATGTGAAGGTCCAAGGGGTGCAGTATACCTACAGTTCTGCATCGGAATCTAAAACTGGTTACACAGGATAGGCTCAAAACAAAGACACTCAGAAAAGTCAGTCTTCTTGCACTTGTGTCGGCATTGTGCCATTTGTATTTAATTCCGATGGAATTTCCGTGTTTCATCGTAATTCTGAAGGTCCAAGGGATGCAGTAAACCTGCAGTTGTGCATCGGAATCTAAAACTGGTTACACAGGATAGGCTCAAAACATAGACACTCAGAAAAGTCTTCTTGCACTTTAGTCGGCATTGTGCCATTTGTATTTAATTCCGATGCAATTTCCGGGTTTAATCGTCAATGTGAAGGTCCAAGGGATGCAGTAAACTTGCAGTTGTGCGTCGGAATCTAAAACTGGTTTCACAGGATAGGCTCAAAGCATAGACACTCAGAAAAGTCAGTCTCCTTGTACTTAAGTCCGCATTGTGCCATTTGTATTTAATTCCGATGCAATTTCCGTGTTTCATCGTCAATGTGAAGGTCCAAGGGATGCGGTAAACCTGCAGTTGCGCGTCGGAATCTAAAACTGGTTACGCAGGATAGGCTCAAAACATAGACACTCAGAAAGGTCAGTCTTCTTGTACTTAAGTCAGCATTGTGCCGTTTGTATTTAATTCCGATGCAATTTCCTTGTTTCATCGTCAATGTGAAGGTCCAAGTGGTGCAGTATACCTACAGTTGTGCATCGGAATCTAAAACTGGTTGCACAAGATAGGCTCAAAACATAGACACTCAGAAAAGTCAGTCTTCTTGTACTTAAGTCGGCATTGTGCCATTTATATTGAATTCCGATGCAATTTCCGTGTTTCATCGACAATGTAAAGGTCCAAAGGATGCAGTAAACCTGCAGTTGTGCATCAGAATTTTAAACTGGTTACACATAATAGGCTCAAATACATTGACACTCAGAAAAGTCAGTCATCTTGTACCTAAGTGGGCATTGTGCCATTTGTATTTAATTCCGATGCGATGTCCGTGTTTCATCGTCAATGTGAAGGTGCAGGGGATGCAGTAAACGTGCAGTTGTGCATCGGAATCTAAAACTGGTAACACACGATAGGCTCAAAACATAGACACTCAGAAGAATCAGTCTTCTTGTACTTAAGTCGGCATTGTGCCGTTTGTGTTTAATTCCGATGCAATTTCCGTGTTTCATCGTCAATGTGAAGGTCTAAGGGATGCAGTAAACCTGCAGTTTTGCATCGGATTCTAAAATTGGTTTCACAGGATAGGCTCAAAACATAGAAACCCAGAAAAGTCAGTCTTTTTGTACTTAAGTCGACATTGTGTCATTTATATTTAATTCCGATCCAATTTCCGTGTTTCATCGTCAATGTGAAGGTCCAAGGGATGCAGTAAACCTGCAGTTGTGCATCGGAATCTAAAACTGGTTTCACAGGATAGGCTCAAAACATAGACACTCAGAAAAGTCAGTCTTCTTGTACTTAAGTCGGCATTGTGCCATTTGTATTTAATTCCGAAACAATTTCCGTGTTTCATCGTCAATGTTAAGGTCCAAGGGATTCAGTAAACCTGCAGTTGTGCATCGGAATCTAAAATTGGTTACACAGGATAATCTCAAAACATAGACACTCAGAAAAGTCAGTCTTCTTGTACTGAAGCCGGCATTGTGCCGTTTGTATTTAATTCCGATGCATTTTCCGTGTTTCATCGTCAATGTGAAAGTCCAAGGGGTGCAGTATACCTACAGTTCTGCATCGGAATCTAAAACTGGTTACACAGGATAGGCTCAAAACATAGACACTCAGAAAAGTCAGTCTTCTTGCACTTAAGTCGGCATTGTGCCATTTGTATCGATTCCGATGCAATTTCCGTGTTTCATCGTCAATGTGAAGGTCCAAGGGATGCAGTAAACCTGCAGTTGTCCATCGGAATCTAAAATTTGTTACACAGGATAGGCAAATAACACAGACACTCGGAAAAGTATATCTTCTTGTGCTTAAGTCGGCATTGTGCCATTTATATTTAATTCCGATCAATTTCCGTGTTTCATCGTCAATATAAAGGTCCAAGTGATGCAGTAAACATGCAGTTGTGCATCGGAATCTAAAACCGGTTACACATGATAGGCTCAAAACATAGACACTCAGAAAAGTCAGTCTTCTTGTACTTAAGTCGGAGTTGCGCCATTTGTATTTCATTCCGATGCAATTTCCGTGTTTCATCGTCAATGTGAAGGTCCAATGGATGCAGTAAACCTGCAGTTGTGCATCGGAATCTAAAACTGGTTTCACAGGATAGGCTCAAAACATAGACACTCAGAAAAGTCAGTCTTCTTGTACTTAAGACGGCATTGTGCCATTTGTATTAAATTCCGATGCATTTCCCGTGTTTTATCGTCAATGTGAAGGCCCAAGGGATGCAGTAAACCTGCAGTTGTGCATCGGAATCTAAAACTGGTTACACAGGATAGGCTCAAAACATAGAAACAAGAAAAGTCAGTCATCTTGTACCTAAGTGGGCATTGTGCCATTTGTATTTAATTCCGCTGCAATGTCCGTGTTTCATCGTCAATGTGAAGGTGCAGGGGATGCAGTAAACCTGCAGTTGTGCATCGGAATCTAAAACTGGTAACACAGGATAGGCTCTAAACATAGACACTCAGAAAAGTCAGTCTTCTTGTACTTAAGTCGGCATTGTGCCGTTTGTATTTAATTCCGATGCAATTTCCGTGTTTCATCGTCAATGTGACGGTCCAAGGGATGCAGTAAACCTGCAGTTTTGCATCGGAATCTAAAATTGGTTTCACAGGATAGGCTCAAGAAGTAGACACTCAGAAAAGTCTTCTTGTACTTAAGTCGGCATTGTGCCATTTGTATTTAATTCCGATGCAATTTCCGTGTTTCATCGTCAATGTGAAGGTCCAAGGGATGCAGTAAACCTGCAGTTGTGCATCGGAATCTAATACTGGTTACACTGGATAGGTTCAAAACACAGACACTCAGAAAAGTTAGTCTTCTTGTACTTAAGTCGGCATTGTGCCATTTGTGTTTAATTCCGATGCAATTTCCGTGTTTCATCGTGAATGTGAAAGTCCAAGGGATGCAGTAAACCTGCAGTTGTGCACCGGAATCAAAAACTGGTTTCACAGGATTAGCTCAAAACACTCAGAAATGTCAGTCTTCTTGTACTTAAGACGGCATTGTGCCATTTGTTTTTAATTCCGATGCAATGTCCGTGTTTCATGGTAATGTGAAGGTGCAACGGATGCAGTAAACCTGCAGCTGTGCGCCGGAATCTAAAACTTATTACACAGGGTAGGCTCATTACACAGACACTCAGAAAAATCAGTCTTCTTGTACTTAAGTCGGCATTTTGCCATTTATATTTAATTCCGATGCAATTTCCGTGTTTCATCGTCAACGTAAAGGTCCAAAGGATGCAGTAAACCTGCAGTGGTGCATCGGTATCTAATTCTGGTCTGCCAGGGGAAGCTCAAATCACAGACTATTAGAAGAGTCACTCCTCTTGTACAAATGGGCGGGTTGTGCCTTACGTATTCAATCCCGATGCAATATCTGTGTTTCATGGTCAATGCGAAGGTCCAAGGGATGCAGAAAACGTGCAGTGGTGCATCGGAATCTACTACTGGCCTCCTAGGCGAAGCATGCAGCACAGACTATTAGACGAGTCACTCCTATGGTACTTAGGTGGGCATTTTCCCTTTCGTAATCAATCGCAATGCAATTTCTGTGTTTCATGGTCAATGTGAAGGTCCAAGGGATACAGAAAACCTGCAGTGGTGCATCGGAATCTAATTCTTGTCTCCCAGGGGAAGCTCAACGGTCAGACTATTAGAAGTGTCACTCCTCTTGTACTAAAGTGGGAATTGTGCCTTTCGTTTTCAAACTCAATGCAATCTTTGTATTTCATGGTCAATGTGAAGGTCCAACTGATACAGAAAACCTGCAGTGGTACATCGGAATCTAGTACTGGCCTCCCAGGAGAAGCTCAAATCACAGACTATTAGACGAGTCACTCCTCTTCTACTTAGGTGGGCACTGTGCCTTCCGTATTTAATTCCGATGCAATATCTGTGTTTCACGGTAATTGTGATGGTCCAAGGGATACAAAAATCCAACAGTGGTGCTTCAGAATCTAATACTGGTCACCCAGGAGAGGCTCAAAGCACAATCTATTAGAAAAGTCCCTCCTCTTGTACTTAAGTTGGCATTGTGCCCTTCGTATTCAATCCCGATGCAATATCTGTGGTTCATGATCAATGTGAAGGTTCAAGGGATACAGAAAACCTGCAGTGGTTCATTGGAATCTAATACTGGTCTCCCAGGAGAAGCTCAAATCAAAGACCATTAGACGAGTCACTCCTCTTCTACTTAAGTGTGCATTGTAGCTTTCGTATTCAATCCTGATGGAATATCTGAGTTTCATGGTCAATGTGAAGGTCCAAGGGATACAGAAAACCGGCAGTGGTGCATAGGAATCTAATACCGGTCTCTGAGGAGAAGCTCAAAGCACAGACTATTAGAAGAGTCAGTCCTCTTGTACTTAAGTGGGCATTGGGCCGTTCGTATTCAATCCCGATGCAATATTTGTGTTTCATGGTCAATGTGAAAATCCAAGGTATACAGAAAACCTGCAGTGGTGCATCGTAATCTAATACTGCTCTCCCAGGAGAAGCTCAAATCACAGACTATTGGAACAGTCACTACTCTAGTACTTAAGTGGGCATTGTGCCTTCCGTATTAAATCACGATGAAATATCTGTGATCCATGGTCAATGTGAAGGTCCAAGGGATGCAGAAAACATGCAGTGTTCCATCGGAATCTAATACTGGTCTCCCAGGAGTAGCTCAAAGCACAGACTATTATAAGAGTCACTCATATTGTACTTAAGTGGGCATTGTGCCTTTAGTATTCAATCCCGATGCAATATCTCTGTTTCATGGTCTATGTGAAAGTCCAAGCGATACAGGAAACCAGCAGTGGTGCATCGGAATCTAATACTGGTCTCCCAGGAAATCCTCAAAGCACAGACTATTAGAAGAGTCACTCCTAATGTACTTAAGAGGGCATTTTGCATTTCGTATTTAATCCGGATGCAATATTTGTGTTTCATGGTCAATGTGAAAGTCCAAGGGAAACAGAAAACCTGCAGTGGGGCATCGGAATCTCATACTGGTATCCCAGGAGAAGCCCAAAGCACAGACAATTAGGAGATTCACTCCCCTTGTACTTAAGTGGGCATTTTATATTTCGTATTTAATCCCGATGCAATATCTGTGTTTCATGGTCAACCTAAGGTCCAAGGGATACAAATAACCTGTAGCGGCGCATCAGAATCTAATACTGGTCTCCCAGGAGAAGCCCAAAGCAGAGACAATTAGAAGATTCACTCGTCTTGTAACTAAGTAAGCATTGTGCCTTTCGTATTCTATTCCCATGCTATATCTGTGTTTAATGGACAATGTGAAGGTCCAAGGGATACAGAAAACCTGCAGTGTAGCATCGGAATCTAATACTTGTCTTCCAGGAGAGGCACAAAGCACAGACTACTAGAAGAGTCACTCCTCATGTACTTAAGTATGCATTGTGCCTTTCGTATTCAATCCCGATGCAATATGTGTGTTACATGGTCAATGTGAAGGTCCAAGGGATACAGAAAACCTGCAGTCGTGCGTCGGAATCTAATACTGGACTCCCAGGAGAAGCTCAAAGCACAGACTATTAGAAGAGTCACTCCTGTTGTACTTAAGTGGGCATTGTGAATTTCGTATTCTATCCCGATGCAATATCTTTGTTTCATGGTCAATGTGAAGGTCCAAGGGATACAGAAAACCTGCATTGGTGCATCGGAATCTAATTCTCGTCTCCAGGGAGAATCTCAAAATGCTGACTATTAGAAGAGTCACTCCTCTTGTACTTAAATGGGCACTGTCCTTTCGTATTCAATCCCGATGCAATATCTGTGTTTCATGGTCTATGTGATGGTCCAAGGGATACAGAACACCAGCAGTGGTGAATGGGAATCTAATACTGGTCTCCCATTAGAAGCTCAAAGCACAGACTATTGAAAGAGTCACTCCCATTGTTCTTAAGTGAGCATTGTACTTTTCGTATTCCATCCCGATGCAATATCCGTGTTTCATGGTCTATGCAATGGTCCAAAGTATACAGAAAACCTGCAGTGGAGCATCGGAATCTAATACTGGTCTCCCAGGAGAAGCTCAAAGCACATACTATTAAAAGAGTCACTCCTCTTGTACTTAAGTATGCATTGTGACGTTCGTATTCAATCCCGATATAATATCTGTGTTTCATGGTCAATGTGAAGGTCCAAAGATCCAGAAAACCTGCAGTGGTGAATCGGAATCTAATACTGGTCTCCCAAGGGAACCTCAAAGATCATACTATTAGAAGAGTCACTCCTCTTGTACTTAAGTAGGCATTTTGCATCTCGTATTTGATCCCGATGCAATATCTGTCTTTCATGGTCAATGTGAGGGTCCAAGGGATACAGAAAACCTGCAGTGGTCCATCGAAATCTAATACTGGCCTCCCAGGAGAAGGTCAAAGCACAGGCTATTATAAGAGTCACTCCTCTTGTACTTAACTGGGCATTGTGCATTTCGTACTCAATCCCGATGCAATATCTGTTTTCCATGGTCAATGTGAAAGTCCAAGCGATACAGGACATCAGCAGTGGTGCATCGGAATCTAATACTGGTCTCCCAGGAGAATCTCAAAGCACAGTATATTAGAGGAGTCACTCCTCCTGTACTTAGAAGGGCATTGTGCCTTTCGTATGCAATCTCGATGCAATAGCTGTATTTCATTGTCAATGTCAAGGTCCAAGGGATACAGAAAACCTGCAGTGGTGTATCGGAATGTAGTTCTGGTCTCCCAGGAGAAGCTTCAAGCACAGACTAGTAGAAGAGTCACTCCTCTTGTACTTAAGTGGGCATTGTGCCTTCCGTATTAAATCACGATGAAATATCTGTGATCCATGGTCAATGTGAAGGTCCAAGGGATGCAGAAAACATGCAGTGTTCCATCGGAATCTAATACTGGTCTCCCAGGAGTAGCTCAAAGCACAGACTATTAGAAGAGTCACTCATATTGTACTTAAGTGGGCATTGTGCCTTTAGTATTCAATCCCGATGCAATATCTCTGTTTCATGGTCTATGTGTATGTCCAAGGGATACAGGAAACCTGCAGCAGAGCATCGGAAATTATTACGTGTTTCCCAGGAGAAGCTCAAATCACAGACTATTAGACGAGTCACTCCTCTTCTACTTAAGTATGCATTGTGCCTTTCGTATTCAATCCCGATGCAATATCTGTGTTACATGGTCAATGTGAAGGTCCAAAGATACAGAAAACCTGCAGTTGTGCGTCGGAATCTAATACTGGTATCCCAGGAAATCCTCAAAGCACAGACTATTAGAAGAGTCACTCCTCATGTACTTAAGAGGGCATTTTGCATTTCGTATTTAATCCGGATGCAATATTTGTGTTTCATGGTCAATGTGAAAGTCCAAGGGAAACAGAAAACCTGCAGTGGGGCATCGGAATCTCATACTGGTATCCCAGGAGAAGCCCAAAGCACAGACAATTAGGAGATTCACTCCCCTTGTACTTAAGTGGGCATTTTATATTTCGTATTTAATCCCGATGCAATATCTGTGTTTCATGGTCAACCTAAGGTCCAAGGGATACAAATAACCTGTAGCGGCGCATCAGAATCTAATACTGGTCTCCCAGGAGAAGCCCAAAGCAGAGACAATTAGAAGATTCACTCGTCTTGTAACTAAGTAAGCATTGTGCCTTTCGTATTCTATCCCCATGCTATATCTGTGTTTAATGGACAATGTGAAGGTCCAAGGGATACAGAAAACCTGCAGTGTAGCATCGGAATCTAATACTTGTCTTCCAGGAGAGGCACAAAGCACAGACTACTAGAAGAGTCACTCCTCATGTACTTAAGTATGCATTGTGCCTTTCGTATTCAATCCCGATGCAATATGTGTGTTACATGGTCAATGTGAAGGTCCAAGGGATACAGAAAACCTGCAGTTGTGCATCGGAATCTAATACTGGTTACACTGGATAGGTTCAAAACACAGACACTCAGAAAAGTTAGTCTTCTTGTACTTAAGTCGGCATTGTGCCATTTGTGTTTAATTCCGATGCAATTTCCGTGTTTCATCGTCAATGTGAAAGTCCAAGGGATGCAGTAAACCTGCAGTTGTGCATCGGAATCAAAAACTGGTTTCACAGGATTAGCTCAAAACACTCAGAAATGTCAGTCTTCTTGTACTTAAGACGGCATTGTGCCATTTGTTTTTAATTCCGATGCAATGTCCGTGTTTCATCGTCAATGTGAAGGTACAACGGATGCAGTAAACCTGCAGCTGTGCGCCGGAATCTAAAACTTATTACACAGGGTAGGCTCATTACACAGACACTCAGAAAAATCAGTCTTCTTGTACTTAAGTCGGCATTTTGCCATTTATATTTAATTCCGATGCAATTTCTGTGTTACATCGTCAATGTAAAGGTCCAAAGGGTGCAGTAAACCTGCAGTTGTACATCGGAATCTAAAACTGGTTACACAGGATAGGCTCAAAACATAGACACTCAGAAAACTCAGTCTTCTTGTACTTAAGTCGGCATTGTGCCATTTGTATTTAATTCTAATGCAATTTCCGTGTTTCATCGTCAATGTGAAGGTCCAAGGGATGCAGTAAACCTGCAGTTGTGCATCGGAATCTAAAACTGGTTTCACAGGATAGGTTCAAAACACAGACACTCAGAAAAGTCAGTCTTCTTGTACTTAAGTCGGCATTGTGCCATTTGTATTTAATTCCGATGCAATTTCCGTGTTTCATCGTCAATGTGAAAGTCCAAGGGGTGCAGTATACCTACAGTTGTGCAATGGAATCTAAAACTGGTTACGCAGGATAGGCTCAAAAGATAGACACTCAGAAAAGTCAGTCTTCTTTTTCTTAAGCCGGCATTATGCCATTTGTATTTAATTCCGATGTAATTTCCGTGTTTCATCGTCAATGTGAAGGTTCAAGGGATTCAGTAAACCTGCAGTTGTGCATCGGAATCTAAAACTGGTTACACAGGATAGGCTCATAACATAGACACTCAGAAAAGTCAGTCTTCTTGTACTTAAGTCGGCATTGTGCCATTTGTATTGAATTCCGATGCAATTTCCGTGTTTCATCGTCAACGTAAAGGTCCAAAGGATGCAGTAAACCTGCAGTTGTGCATCGGAATCTAAAACTTCTTTCACAGGATCGGCTCTAAACATAGACACTCAGAAAAGTCATTCTTCTTGTTCTTAAGTCGGCATTGTGCCATTTGTATTTAATTCCTATGCTATTTCCGTGCTTCATCGTCAATGTGATGGTCCAAGGGGTGCAGTATACCTACAGTTGTGCATCGGAATCTAAAACTGGTTGCACATGATAGGCTCAAAAGATAGACACTCAGAAAAGTCAGCCTTCTTGTACCTAAGTCGGCATTGTGCCACTTGTATTTAATTCCGATGCAATTTCCGTGTTTGATCTTCATTGTGATGGTCCAAGGGATGCAGTAAACCTGCAGTTGTGCATCGGAAAATAAAACTCGTTACACAGGATAGGCTCAAAACATAGACACTCAGAAAATTCAGTCTTCTTATACTTAAGTCGGCACTATTAGACGAGTCACTCTTCTTGTACGTATGTGGGTATTCCGCCTTTCATATTCATTCCCAATGCAATATCTCTGTTTCATGGTCAATGTGAAGGTCCAAGGGATACAGAAAACCTGCAGTGGTGCATCGGTATCTAATTCTGGTCTGCCAGGGGAAGCTCAAATCACAGACTATTAGAAGAGTCACTCCTCTTGTACAAATGGGCGGGTTGTGCCTTACGTATTCAATCCCGATGCAATATCTGTGTTTCATGGTCAATGCGAAGGTCCAAGGGATGCAGAAAACGTGCAGTGGTGCATCGGAATCTACTACTGGCCTCCTAGGCGAAGCATGCAGCACAGACTATTAGACGAGTCACTCCTATGGTACTTAGGTGGGCATTTTCCCTTTCGTAATCAATCGCAATGCAATTTCTGTGTTTCATGGTCAATGTGAAGGTCCAAGGGATACAGAAAACCTGCAGTGGTGCATCGGAATCTAATTCTTGTCTCCCAGGGGAAGCTCAACGGTCAGACTATTAGAAGTGTCACTCCTCTTGTACTAAAGTGGGAATTGTGCCTTTCGTTTTCAAACTCAATGCAATCTTTGTATTTCATGGTCAATGTGAAGGTCCAACTGATACAGAAAACCTGCAGTGGTACATCGGAATCTAGTACTGGCCTCCCAGGAGAAGCTCAAATCACAGACTATTAGACGAGTCACTCCTCTTCTACTTAGGTGGGCACTGTGCCTTCCGTATTTAATTCCGATGCAATATCTGTGTTTCACGGTAATTGTGATGGTCCAAGGGATACAAAAATCCAACAGTGGTGCTTCAGAATCTAATACTGGTCACCCAGGAGAGGCTCAAAGCACAATCTATTAGAAAAGTCCCTCCTCTTGTACTTAAGTTGGCATTGTGCCCTTCGTATTCAATCCCGATGCAATATCTGTGGTTCATGATCAATGTGAAGGTTCAAGGGATACAGAAAACCTGCAGTGGTTCATTGGAATCTAATACTGGTCTCCCAGAGAAGCTCAAATCAAAGACCATTAGACGAGTCACTCCTCTTCTACTTAAATGTGCATTGTAGCTTTCGTATTCAATCCTGATGGAATATCTGAGTTTCATGGTCAATGTGAAGGTCCAAGGGATACAGAAAACCGGCAGTGGTGCATAGGAATCTAATACCGGTCTCTGAGGAGAAGCTCAAAGCACAGACTATTAGAAGAGTCAGTCCTCTTGTACTTAAGTGGGCATTGGGCCGTTCGTATTCAATCCCGATGCAATATTTGTGTTTCATGGTCAATGTGAAAATCCAAGGTATACAGAAAACCTGCAGTGGTGCATCGTAATCTAATACTGCTCTCCCAGGAGAAGCTCAAATCACAGACTATTGGAACAGTCACTACTCTAGTACTTAAGTGGGCATTGTGCCTTCCGTATTAAATCACGATGAAATATCTGTGATCCATGGTCAATGTGAAGGTCCAAGGGATGCAGAAAACATGCAGTGTTCCATCGGAATCTAATACTGGTCTCCCAGGAGTAGCTCAAAGCACAGACTATTATAAGAGTCACTCATATTGTACTTAAGTGGGCATTGTGCCTTTAGTATTCAATCCCGATGCAATATCTCTGTTTCATGGTCTATGTGAAAGTCCAAGCGATACAGGAAACCAGCAGTGGTGCATCGGAATCTAATACTGGTCTCCCAGGAAATCCTCAAAGCACAGACTATTAGAAGAGTCACTCCTAATGTACTTAAGAGGGCATTTTGCATTTCGTATTTAATCCGGATGCAATATTTGTGTTTCATGGTCAATGTGAAAGTCCAAGGGAAACAGAAAACCTGCAGTGGGGCATCGGAATCTCATACTGGTATCCCAGGAGAAGCCCAAAGCACAGACAATTAGGAGATTCACTCCCCTTGTACTTAAGTGGGCATTTTATATTTCGTATTTAATCCCGATGCAATATCTGTGTTTCATGGTCAACCTAAGGTCCAAGGGATACAAATAACCTGTAGCGGCGCATCAGAATCTAATACTGGTCTCCCAGGAGAAGCCCAAAGCAGAGACAATTAGAAGATTCACTCGTCTTGTAACTAAGTAAGCATTGTGCCTTTCGTATTCTATCCCCATGCTATATCTGTGTTTAATGGACAATGTGAAGGTCCAAGGGATACAGAAAACCTGCAGTGTAGCATCGGAATCTAATACTTGTCTTCCAGGAGAGGCACAAAGCACAGACTACTAGAAGAGTCACTCCTCATGTACTTAAGTATGCATTGTGCCTTTCGTATTCAATCCCGATGCAATATGTGTGTTACATGGTCAATGTGAAGGTCCAAGGGATACAGAAAACCTGCAGTCGTGCGTCGGAATCTAATACTGGACTCCCAGGAGAAGCTCAAAGCACAGACTATTAGAAGAGTCACTCCTGTTGTACTTAAGTGGGCATTGTGAATTTCGTATTCTATCCCGATGCAATATCTTTGTTTCATGGTCAATGTGAAGGTCCAAGGGATACAGAAAACCTGCATTGGTGCATCGGAATCTAATTCTCGTCTCCAGGGAGAATCTCAAAATGCTGACTATTAGAAGAGTCACTCCTCTTGTACTTAAATGGGCACTGTCCTTTCGTATTCAATCCCGATGCAATATCTGTGTTTCATGGTCTATGTGATGGTCCAAGGGATACAGAACACCAGCAGTGGTGAATGGGAATCTAATACTGGTCTCCCATTAGAAGCTCAAAGCACAGACTATTGAAAGAGTCACTCCCATTGTTCTTAAGTGAGCATTGTACTTTTCGTATTCCATCCCGATGCAATATCCGTGTTTCATGGTCTATGCAATGGTCCAAAGTATACAGAAAACCTGCAGTGGAGCATCGGAATCTAATACTGGTCTCCCAGGAGAAGCTCAAAGCACATACTATTAAAAGAGTCACTCCTCTTGTACTTAAGTATGCATTGTGACGTTCGTATTCAATCCCGATATAATATCTGTGTTTCATGGTCAATGTGAAGGTCCAAAGATCCAGAAAACCTGCAGTGGTGAATCGGAATCTAATACTGGTCTCCCAAGGGAACCTCAAAGATCATACTATTAGAAGAGTCACTCCTCTTGTACTTAAGTAGGCATTTTGCATCTCGTATTTGATCCCGATGCAATATCTGTCTTTCATGGTCAATGTGAGGGTCCAAGGGATACAGAAAACCTGCAGTGGTCCATCGAAATCTAATACTGGCCTCCCAGGAGAAGGTCAAAGCACAGGCTATTATAAGAGTCACTCCTCTTGTACTTAACTGGGCATTGTGCATTTCGTACTCAATCCCGATGCAATATCTGTTTTCCATGGTCAATGTGAAAGTCCAAGCGATACAGGACACCAGCAGTGGTGCATCGGAATCTAATACTGGTCTCCCAGGAGAATCTCAAAGCACAGTATATTAGAGGAGTCACTCCTCCTGTACTTAGAAGGGCATTGTGCCTTTCGTATGCAATCTCGATGCAATAGCTGTATTTCATTGTCAATGTCAAGGTCCAAGGGATACAGAAAACCTGCAGTGGTGTATCGGAATGTAGTTCTGGTCTCCCAGGAGAAGCTTCAAGCACAGACTAGTAGAAGAGTCACTCCTCTTGTACTTAAGTGGGCATTGTGCCTTCCGTATTAAATCACGATGAAATATCTGTGATCCATGGTCAATGTGAAGGTCCAAGGGATGCAGAAAACATGCAGTGTTCCATCGGAATCTAATACTGGTCTCCCAGGAGTAGCTCAAAGCACAGACTATTAGAAGAGTCACTCATATTGTACTTAAGTGGGCATTGTGCCTTTAGTATTCAATCCCGATGCAATATCTCTGTTTCATGGTCTATGTGTATGTCCAAGGGATACAGGAAACCTGCAGCAGAGCATCGGAAATTATTACGTGTTTCCCAGGAGAAGCTCAAATCACAGACTATTAGACGAGTCACTCCTCTTCTACTTAAGTATGCATTGTGCCTTTCGTATTCAATCCCGATGCAATATCTGTGTTACATGGTCAATGTGAAGGTCCAAAGATACAGAAAACCTGCAGTTGTGCGTCGGAATCTAATACTGGTATCCCAGGAAATCCTCAAAGCACAGACTATTAGAAGAGTCACTCCTCATGTACTTAAGAGGGCATTTTGCATTTCGTATTTAATCCGGATGCAATATTTGTGTTTCATGGTCAATGTGAAAGTCCAAGGGAAACAGAAAACCTGCAGTGGGGCATCGGAATCTCATACTGGTATCCCAGGAGAAGCCCAAAGCACAGACAATTAGGAGATTCACTCCCCTTGTACTTAAGTGGGCATTTTATATTTCGTATTTAATCCCGATGCAATATCTGTGTTTCATGGTCAACCTAAGGTCCAAGGGATACAAATAACCTGTAGCGGCGCATCAGAATCTAATACTGGTCTCCCAGGAGAAGCCCAAAGCAGAGACAATTAGAAGATTCACTCGTCTTGTAACTAAGTAAGCATTGTGCCTTTCGTATTCTATCCCCATGCTATATCTGTGTTTAATGGACAATGTGAAGGTCCAAGGGATACAGAAAACCTGCAGTGTAGCATCGGAATCTAATACTTGTCTTCCAGGAGAGGCACAAAGCACAGACTACTAGAAGAGTCACTCCTCATGTACTTAAGTATGCATTGTGCCTTTCGTATTCAATCCCGATGCAATATGTGTGTTACATGGTCAATGTGAAGGTCCAAGGGATACAGAAAACCTGCAGTTGTGCATCGGAATCTAATACTGGTTACACTGGATAGGTTCAAAACACAGACACTCAGAAAAGTTAGTCTTCTTGTACTTAAGTCGGCATTGTGCCATTTGTGTTTAATTCCGATGCAATTTCCGTGTTTCATCGTCAATGTGAAAGTCCAAGGGATGCAGTAAACCTGCAGTTGTGCATCGGAATCAAAAACTGGTTTCACAGGATTAGCTCAAAACACTCAGAAATGTCAGTCTTCTTGTACTTAAGACGGCATTGTGCCATTTGTTTTTAATTCCGATGCAATGTCCGTGTTTCATCGTCAATGTGAAGGTACAACGGATGCAGTAAACCTGCAGCTGTGCGCCGGAATCTAAAACTTATTACACAGGGTAGGCTCATTACACAGACACTCAGAAAAATCAGTCTTCTTGTACTTAAGTCGGCATTTTGCCATTTATATTTAATTCCGATGCAATTTCTGTGTTACATCGTCAATGTAAAGGTCCAAAGGGTGCAGTAAACCTGCAGTTGTACATCGGAATCTAAAACTGGTTACACAGGATAGGCTCAAAACATAGACACTCAGAAAACTCAGTCTTCTTGTACTTAAGTCGGCATTGTGCCATTTGTATTTAATTCTAATGCAATTTCCGTGTTTCATCGTCAATGTGAAGGTCCAAGGGATGCAGTAAACCTGCAGTTGTGCATCGGAATCTAAAACTGGTTTCACAGGATAGGTTCAAAACACAGACACTCAGAAAAGTCAGTCTTCTTGTACTTAAGTCGGCATTGTGCCATTTGTATTTAATTCCGATGCAATTTCCGTGTTTCATCGTCAATGTGAAAGTCCAAGGGGTGCAGTATACCTACAGTTGTGCAATGGAATCTAAAACTGGTTACGCAGGATAGGCTCAAAAGATAGACACTCAGAAAAGTCAGTCTTCTTTTTCTTAAGCCGGCATTATGCCATTTGTATTTAATTCCGATGTAATTTCCGTGTTTCATCGTCAATGTGAAGGTTCAAGGGATTCAGTAAACCTGCAGTTGTGCATCGGAATCTAAAACTGGTTACACAGGATAGGCTCATAACATAGACACTCAGAAAAGTCAGTCTTCTTGTACTTAAGTCGGCATTGTGCCATTTGTATTGAATTCCGATGCAATTTCCGTGTTTCATCGTCAACGTAAAGGTCCAAAGGATGCAGTAAACCTGCAGTTGTGCATCGGAATCTAAAACTTCTTTCACAGGATCGGCTCAAAACATAGACACTCAGAAAAGTCATTCTTCTTGTTCTTAAGTCGGCATTGTGCCATTTGTATTTAATTCCTATGCTATTTCCGTGCTTCATCGTCAATGTGATGGTCCAAGGGGTGCAGTATACCTACAGTTGTGCATCGGAATCTAAAACTGGTTGCACATGATAGGCTCAAAAGATAGACACTCAGAAAAGTCAGCCTTCTTGTACCTAAGTCGGCATTGTGCCACTTGTATTTAATTCCGATGCAATTTCCGTGTTTGATCATTGTGATGGTCCAAGGGATGCAGTAAACCTGCAGTTGTGCATCGGAAAATAAAACTCGTTACACAGGATAGGCTCAAAACATAGACACTCAGAAAATTCAGTCTTCTTATACTTAAGTCGGCACTATTAGACGAGTCACTCTTCTTGTACGTATGTGGGTATTCCGCCTTTCATATTCATTCCCAATGCAATATCTCTGTTTCATGGTCAATGTGAAGGTCCAAGGGATACAGAAAACCTGCAGTGGTGCATCGGTATCTAATTCTGGTCTGCCAGGGGAAGCTCAAATCACAGACTATTAGAAGAGTCACTCCTCTTGTACAAATGGGCGGGTTGTGCCTTACGTATTCAATCCCGATGCAATATCTGTGTTTCATGGTCAATGCGAAGGTCCAAGGGATGCAGAAAACGTGCAGTGGTGCATCGGAATCTACTACTGGCCTCCTAGGCGAAGCATGCAGCACAGACTATTAGACGAGTCACTCCTATGGTACTTAGGTGGGCATTTTCCCTTTCGTAATCAATCGCAATGCAATTTCTGTGTTTCATGGTCAATGTGAAGGTCCAAGGGATACAGAAAACCTGCAGTGGTGCATCGGAATCTAATTCTTGTCTCCCAGGGGAAGCTCAACGGTCAGACTATTAGAAGTGTCACTCCTCTTGTACTAAAGTGGGAATTGTGCCTTTCGTTTTCAAACTCAATGCAATCTTTGTATTTCATGGTCAATGTGAAGGTCCAACTGATACAGAAAACCTGCAGTGGTACATCGGAATCTAGTACTGGCCTCCCAGGAGAAGCTCAAATCACAGACTATTAGACGAGTCACTCCTCTTCTACTTAGGTGGGCACTGTGCCTTCCGTATTTAATTCCGATGCAATATCTGTGTTTCACGGTAATTGTGATGGTCCAAGGGATACAAAAATCCAACAGTGGTGCTTCAGAATCTAATACTGGTCACCCAGGAGAGGCTCAAAGCACAATCTATTAGAAAAGTCCCTCCTCTTGTACTTAAGTTGGCATTGTGCCCTTCGTATTCAATCCCGATGCAATATCTGTGGTTCATGATCAATGTGAAGGTTCAAGGGATACAGAAAACCTGCAGTGGTTCATTGGAATCTAATACTGGTCTCCCAGAGAAGCTCAAATCAAAGACCATTAGACGAGTCACTCCTCTTCTACTTAAGTGTGCATTGTAGCTTTCGTATTCAATCCTGATGGAATATCTGAGTTTCATGGTCAATGTGAAGGTCCAAGGGATACAGAAAACCGGCAGTGGTGCATAGGAATCTAATACCGGTCTCTGAGGAGAAGCTCAAAGCACAGACTATTAGAAGAGTCAGTCCTCTTGTACTTAAGTGGGCATTGGGCCGTTCGTATTCAATCCCGATGCAATATTTGTGTTTCATGGTCAATGTGAAAATCCAAGGTATACAGAAAACCTGCAGTGGTGCATCGTAATCTAATACTGCTCTCCCAGGAGAAGCTCAAATCACAGACTATTGGAACAGTCACTACTCTAGTACTTAAGTGGGCATTGTGCCTTCCGTATTAAATCACGATGAAATATCTGTGATCCATGGTCAATGTGAAGGTCCAAGGGATGCAGAAAACATGCAGTGTTCCATCGGAATCTAATACTGGTCTCCCAGGAGTAGCTCAAAGCACAGACTATTATAAGAGTCACTCATATTGTACTTAAGTGGGCATTGTGCCTTTAGTATTCAATCCCGATGCAATATCTCTGTTTCATGGTCTATGTGAAAGTCCAAGCGATACAGGAAACCAGCAGTGGTGCATCGGAATCTAATACTGGTCTCCCAGGAAATCCTCAAAGCACAGACTATTAGAAGAGTCACTCCTAATGTACTTAAGAGGGCATTTTGCATTTCGTATTTAATCCGGATGCAATATTTGTGTTTCATGGTCAATGTGAAAGTCCAAGGGAAACAAAACCTGCAGTGGGGCATCGGAATCTCATACTGGTATCCCAGGAGAAGCCCAAAGCACAGACAATTAGGAGATTCACTCCCCTTGTACTTAAGTGGGCATTTTATATTTCGTATTTAATCCCGATGCAATATCTGTGTTTCATGGTCTACCTAAGGTCCAAGGGATACAAATAACCTGTAGCGGCGCATCAGAATCTAATACTGGTCTCCCAGGAGAAGCCCAAAGCAGAGACAATTAGAAGATTCACTCGTCTTGTAACTAAGTAAGCATTGTGCCTTTCGTATTTTATCCCCATGCTATATCTGTGTTTAATGGACAATGTGAAGGTCCAAGGGATACAGAAAACCTGCAGTGTAGCATCGGAATCTAATACTTGTCTTCCAGGAGAGGCACAAAGCACAGACTACTAGAAGAGTCACTCCTCATGTACTTAAGTATGCATTGTGCCTTTCGTATTCAATCCCGATGCAATATGTGTGTTACATGGTCAATGTGAAGGTCCAAGGGATACAGAAAACCTGCAGTCGTGCGTCGGAATCTAATACTGGACTCCCAGGAGAAGCTCAAAGCACAGACTATTAGAAGAGTCACTCCTGTTGTACTTAAGTGGGCATTGTGAATTTCGTATTCTATCCCGATGCAATATCTTTGTTTCATGGTCAATGTGAAGGTCCAAGGGATACAGAAAACCTGCATTGGTGCATCGGAATCTAATTCTCGTCTCCAGGGAGAATCTCAAAATGCTGACTATTAGAAGAGTCACTCCTCTTGTACTTAAATGGGCACTGTCCTTTCGTATTCAATCCCGATGCAATATCTGTGTTTCATGGTCTATGTGATGGTTCAAGGGATACAGAACACCAGCAGTGGTGAATGGGAATCTAATACTGGTCTCCCATTAGAAGCTCAAAGCACAGACTATTGAAAGAGTCACTCCCATTGTTCTTAAGTGAGCATTGTACTTTTCGTATTCCATCCCGATGCAATATCCGTGTTTCATGGTCTATGCAATGGTCCAAAGTATACAGAAAACCTGCAGTGGAGCATCGGAATCTAATACTGGTCTCCCAGGAGAAGCTCAAAGCACATACTATTAGAAGAGTCACTCCTCTTGTACTTAAGTATGCATTGTGACGTTCGTATTCAATCCCGATATAATATCTGTGTTTCATGGTCAATGTGAAGGTCCAAAGATCCAGAAAACCTGCAGTGGTGAATCGGAATCTAATACTGGTCTCCCAAGGGAACCTCAAAGATCATACTATTAGAAGAGTCACTCCTCTTGTACTTAAGTAGGCAATTTGCATCTCGTATTTGATCCCGATGCAATATCTGTCTTTCATAGTCAATGTGAGGGTCCAAGGGATACAGAAAACCTGCAGTGGTCCATCGAAATCTAATACTGGCCTCCCAGGAGAAGGTCAAAGCACAGGCTATTATAAGAGTCACTCCTCTTGTACTTAACTGGGCATTGTGCATTTCGTACTCAATCCCGATGCAATATCTGTTTTCCATGGTCAATGTGAAAGTCCAAGCGATACAGGACACCAGCAGTGGTGCATCGGAATCTAATACTGGTCTCCCAGGAGAATCTCAAAGCACAGTATATTAGAGGAGTCACTCCTCCTGTACTTAGAAGGGCATTGTGCCTTTCGTATGCAATCTCGATGCAATAGCTGTATTTCATTGTCAATGTCAAGGTCCAAGGGATACAGAAAACCTGCAGTGGTGTATCGGAATGTAGTTCTGGTCTCCCAGGAGAAGCTTCAAGCACAGACTAGTAGAAGAGTCACTCCTCTTGTACTTAAGTGGGCATTGTGCCTTCCGTATTAAATCACGATGAAATATCTGTGATCCATGGTCAATGTGAAGGTCCAAGGGATGCAGAAAACATGCAGTGTTCCATCGGAATCTAATACTGGTCTCCCAGGAGTAGCTCAAAGCACAGACTATTAGAAGAGTCACTCATATTGTACTTAAGTGGGCATTGTGCCTTTAGTATTCAATCCCGATGCAATATCTCTGTTTCATGGTCTATGTGTATGTCCAAGGGATACAGGAAACCTGCAGCAGAGCATCGGAAATTATTACGTGTTTCCCAGGAGAAGCTCAAATCACAGACTATTAGACGAGTCACTCCTCTTCTACTTAAGTATGCATTGTGCCTTTCGTATTCAATCCCGATGCAATATCTGTGTTACATGGTCAATGTGAAGGTCCAAAGATACAGAAAACCTGCAGTTGTGCGTCGGAATCTAATACTGGTATCCCAGGAAATCCTCAAAGCACAGACTATTAGAAGAGTCACTCCTCATGTACTTAAGAGGGCATTTTGCATTTCGTATTTAATCCGGATGCAATATTTGTGTTTCATGGTCAATGTGAAAGTCCAAGGGAAACAGAAAACCTGCAGTGGGGCATCGGAATCTCATACTGGTATCCCAGGAGAAGCCCAAAGCACAGACAATTAGGAGATTCACTCCCCTTGTACTTAAGTGGGCATTTTATATTTCGTATTTAATCCCGATGCAATATCTGTGTTTCATGGTCAACCTAAGGTCCAAGGGATACAAATAACCTGTAGCGGCGCATCAGAATCTAATACTGGTCTCCCAGGAGAAGCCCAAAGCAGAGACAATTAGAAGATTCACTCGTCTTGTAACTAAGTAAGCATTGTGCCTTTCGTATTCTATCCCCATGCTATATCTGTGTTTAATGGACAATGTGAAGGTCCAAGGGATACAGAAAACCTGCAGTGTAGCATTGGAATCTAATACTTGTCTTCCAGGAGAGGCACAAAGCACAGACTACTAGAAGAGTCACTCCTCATGTACTTAAGTATGCATTGTGCCTTTCGTATTCAATCCCGATGCAATATGTGTGTTACATGGTCAATGTGAAGGTCCAAGGGATACAGAAAACCTGCAGTCGTGCGTCGGAATCTAATACTGGACTCCCAGGAGAAGCTCAAAGCACAGACTATTAGAAGAGTCACTCCTGTTGTACTTAAGTGGGCATTGTGAATTTCGTATTCTATCCCGATGCAATATCTTTGTTTCATGGTCAATGTGAAGGTCCAAGGGATACAGAAAACCTGCATTGGTGCATCGGAATCTAATTCTCGTCTCCAGGGAGAATCTCAAAATGCTGACTATTAGAAGAGTCACTCCTCTTGTACTTAAATGGGCACTGTCCTTTCGTATTCAATCCCGATGCAATATCTGTGTTTCATGGTCTATGTGATGGTCCAAGGGATACAGAACACCAGCAGTGGTGAATGGGAATCTAATACTGGTCTCCCATTAGAAGCTCAAAGCACAGACTATTGAAAGAGTCACTCCCATTGTTCTTAAGTGGGAATTGTACTTTTCGTATTCCATCCCGATGCAATATCCGTGTTTCATGGTCTATGCAATGGTCCAAAGTATACAGAAAACCTGCAGTGGAGCATCGGAATCTAATACTGGTCTCCCAGGAGAAGCACAAAGCACATACTATTAAAAGAGTCACTCCTCTTGTACTTAAGTATGCATTGTGACGTTCGTATTCAATCCCGATATAATATCTGTGCTTCATGGTCAATGTGAAGGTCCAAAGATCCAGAAAACCTGCAGTGGAGAATCGGAATCTAATACTGGTCTCCCAAGGGAACCTCAAAGATCATACTATTAGAAGAGTCACTCCTCTTGTACTTAAGTAGGCATTTTGCATTTCGTATTTGATCCCGATGCAGTATCTGTCTTTCATGGTCAATGTGAGGGTCCAAGGGATACAGAAAACCTGCAGTGGTCCATCGAAATCTAATACTGGCCTCCCAGGAGAAGGTCAAAGCACAGGCTATTATAAGAGTCACTCCTCTTGTACTTAACTGGGCATTGTGCATTTCGTACTCAATCCCGATGCAATATCTGTGTTCCATGGTCAATGTGAAGGTCCAAAGTTACGTAAAACCTGCAGTGGTGCATCGGGATCTAATACAGGTATCCCAGGAAAACCTCAAAGCACAGACTATTAGAAGAGTCACTCCTCATGTACTTAAGTGGGCATTTCGCATTTCGTATTTAATAACCTGTAGCGGCGCATCAGAATCTAATACTGGTCTCCCAGGAGAAGCCCATAGCACAGACAATTAGAAGATTCACTCGTCTTGTAACTAAGTAAGCATTGTGCCTTTCGTATTCTCTCCCGATGCAATATCTGTGTTTGACGGTCAGTGTGAAGGTCCAAGGGATACAGAAAAGATACAGAGGTGCATCGGAATATAATACTGGTCTCCCAGGAGAAGGTCAAAACACAGGCAATTATAAGAGTCACTCCTCTTGTACTTAAGTGGTCATTGTGCCTTTCGTACTCAATCCCGATACAATAGCTGTATTTCATTGTCAATGTGAAGGTCCAAGGGATACAGAAAACCTGCAGTGGTGCATCGGAATCTAATACTGGTATCCCAGGAGAAGCTCAAAACTCATACTATTAGAGGAGCCACTCCTCTTGTACTTAAGTGGGCATTGTCCCTTTCGAATTCAATCCCGATACAATATCTGTGTTTCATGCTTAATGTGAAAGTCCTAGGGATACCGAAAACCTGCAGAGGTGCATCGGATTCTAATACTGGTCTCCCAGGAGATGCTCAATGCACAGACTATTAGAAGAGTCACTCCTCTTGTACTTATGCCGACATTGTGCATTTTGTATTCTATCTCAATGCAATATCTGTGTTTCATGGACAATTTGAAGGTCCAAGGGATACAGAAAACCTGCAGTGGTGCATCTCCCAGGAGAAGCTCAAAGCACCCTCTTAGTGACAATGGAAACACAAATTGCGTTGCGATTCAATAAATCCTCCTATAGCCGAACGTCTCCAAGGGTCTATTGCTGCCTCGGTCACTTGATGGTAGTTCTCCTGAAAGTTTAGTTATTCGAATCCGTCGCAAAACGGACAGTTAATTGTACCGCTCCGGCCTTCTTAATGACGATGGAAAACCCAAATTGCGTCGCGATTCAATACGTCGTCCTTCAGCCATCTTGTCTCCACGGGTCTATTGCTGCTACGGTGACCTAATGATCTTTCTCCTGTGGGTATAGTTTCTCGAATCCGACGCAAAACTGACAGTTAATTCTAACTTTCCCACCCTCTTAATGACGGAGGAACACATTAACTGCGTCGCGATTAAATAAATAGTCCCCAAGCCTTCTTCTCTCCACGGGTGTGTTGCTACCCCGGTTACCTGATGGTCGTTCCCCGTGAGTACATTATTACGAATCCGACGCTAAACTGATAGTTAATTGCCAAGTTCCAACTGTCTTAATGACGATGGAACACACAAATTGCGTCGCGATTCATTACATCGTCCTCCAGCCGACTTGTCTCAGGGTGTCTAATGCTACCTGGATCTCCTGTGGGTATAGTTTCTTGAATCCGAAGCAAAACTGCCAGTTAACTCTAACCATCCCACCCTTCTAATGATGATGGCACAAACATATTGCGTTGCGATTCAATAAATCTTCCTCCAACCGACTTGTCTCCAAGGATGTATTGCTGCCTCATTCACCTGGTGGTCATTCTCCTATGAGTTTAATTTTCCAAATCCGACGCAAAACTGACAATTAATTTTAACGTTCCGACCCTCTTAATGACCATGGAACACACAAATTGCGTCGCTATTCAATGCATCGTCCTCCAGCCGACTTGTCTCCAAGGGTTTATTGCTGCCTCGATCACCAGATGGTCGTTCTCTAGTGAGTACAGTTTCTTGAATCCGACGCAAAACTGCCAGTTAATTCTACCCTCCCACCCTCATAATGACGATGGCACAAACAAATTGCGTACCGATTCAATACCTCGTTCTCCAGCCGACTTGTCTCAAAGGGTGTATTTCTGCCTCGGTCCCATGATTATCGTTCTCCTGTGAGTATAGTCTTTCGAATCCGACGCAAAACTGATAGTTAATTTCCACGTTCCCACCCTCCTAATGACGATGGAATACACAAATTGCGTCTCGATTCATTACATCGTCCCCCAGCCGATTTGTCTCCAAGGGTGTATTACTGCCTGGGTCTCCACATGGTGGTTCTCCTGTGAGTCCAGTTTCTTGAATCCGACGCAAAACTGCCGGTTAATTCTAACCCTCCCACCCTCTTAATGACGATGGCACAAACAAATTGCGTTGCGATTCAATAAATCGTCCTCCAACAGACTTGTCTCCAAGGATGTATTGCGGCCTCGGACACCTGGTGGTCGTTCTCCTATGGCTCTAGTTTTTCGAATCCGACGCAAAACTGACAGTTTATTGCAACGTTCCGACCCTCGTAATGACGATCGAACACACAAATTCCGTCGCGTTCTTTACATTGTCCTCCAGCAGACTTGCCTCCAAGGGTCTATTGCGGCCTCGGTCACCTGATGGTCGTTCTCCTGTGAGACTAGTTTTTTGAATCCGACACTAAACTGACAGTTAATTGTTCCGTTCCGACCCTCTTAATGACGATGGAACACACAAATTGCGTCGCGATTCAATACATCAGCCTCCAGCCGACTTGCCTCCAAGGGTCTATTGCTCACTCGGTCACCTGATGGTCGTTCTCCTCTGAGTATCGTATTTCAAATCCGACGCGAAACTGACAGTTAAATCAACTGTCCGACCCTCTTAATGACGATGGAACACACAAATTGCGTCGCGATTCAATACATCATCCTCCAGCCAACTTGCCTCCAAGGGTCTATTGCTGCCTCGGTCACCTGATGGTCGTTCTCCTGTGAGTATAGTATTTCGAATTCGACGTAAAACTGATAGTTAATTGCCACGTTCCCGGCCTCCTAATGACGATGAAACACACACATTGCGTCAAGATTCTATAAATCGTCCTCCAGCCGCCTTTTCTCCAAGGATGTATTGCTGCCTCGGTCACCTGGTGGTCGTTCTCCTATGAGTTTTGTTTTCCGAATCCGACGCTAAACTGACAAATAATTTTAACGTTCTGACCCTCTTAATGACGATGGAACACACAAATTGCGTCGCGATTCAATACATCGTCCTCCAGCCGACTTGTCTCCAAGGGCCTTTTGCTGCCTTGATCACCAGATGGTCGTTCTCCAGTGACTCCAGTTTCTTGAATCCGAAGCAAAACTGCCAGTTAATTCTAACCCTTCCACCCTCATAATGACGATGGCACAAACAAATTGCGTAGCGATTCCATACATCTTCCTCCAGCCGACTTGTCTCAAAGGTTGTATATCTGTCTCGATCACCCTATCGTCGTTCTCCTGTGAGTCTAGTTTTTCGAATCCGACGCAAAACTGACAGTTACGTGCAACGTTCCGCCTCTCGTAATGACGATGTAGCACACAAATTGCGTCGCCATTCTAAGATCGTCCTCCAGCCGACTTGTTTCCAAGGATGTACTGCTGCCTCCGTCACGCGGTGGTCGTTCTCCTATCAGTCTGACTGATGACCACACATGTTAAGTCCCATAGTGTTCAGAGCCATTAGAATCCTATGAGTCTAGTTTTTTGAATCCAACGCAGAACTGACAGTTGATTGTAACGTTACGACGCTCTTATTGACGATGGAGCACACAAATTGGGTCGAGATTCAATACATGGTCCTCCAGCCAACTTACCTCCAAGCGTCTATTGCTGCCTGGGTAACCACTTGGCAGATCTCCTGTGAGTTTAGTTTCTCTAATCCGACGCGAAACCAACAGTTCATTGTAACGTTCCGACCTTCCTAGTATAGGTGGAAAACACAAATTCCGTCGTGATTCATTACATCATCGTCCAGCCGACTTGTTTCCGAGGGTGTATCGCCGCCTCCGTCACCTGATGGTCGTTCTCCTGTATTTCGAATCCGACACAAAACTGATAGTTAATTGCAACGTTCCCACCCTCTTAATGATGATATAACACATAAATTGCGTTGCGATACAATACATCGTCCAACAGCCGACTTGTCTCCAAGGGTCTATTGCTGCCTGGGTCTCCACATGGTGGTTCTCCTGTGAGTCCAGTTTCGTGTATCCGACGCAAAACTGCCAGTTAATTCTAACCCTCCCACCCTCTTAATGACGATGGCACAAACAAATTGCGTCGCGATTCAATACATCGTCCTCCAGCCGACTTGTTTCCAAGGGTCTATTGCTGCCTGAGTCTCCACATAGTGGTTCTCCTTTGAGTCCAGTTTCTTGAATCCGACGCAAAACTGCCAGTTAATTCTAACCCTCCCACCCTCTTAATGACGATGGAACACACAAATTGCGTCGCGATTCAATAAAACGTCCTCCAACCGACTTGTCTCAAAGGATGAATGCTGCCTCGGACACCTGGTGTTCGTTCTCCTATAAGTCTAGTTTTTTGAATCCGACTCAAAACTGACAGTTTATTGTAACGTTCCGACCCTCTTAATGACGATGGAACACACAAATCGCGTCGCGATTCTATGAATCGTCCTCCAACCGACTTGTCTCCAACGATGTATTGCTTCCTCTGTCACCTGGTGGTCGTTCCCCGTTGAGTCTAGTTTTTCGAATCCGACGCAAAACTGACAGTTTGTTGTAACATTCCGACCCTCTTAAAAAAGGTGGAACACACAAATTGCGTCGTGATTCAATACATCATCGTCCAGCCGACTTGTCTCCAAGGGTGTATTGCCGCCTCGGTCACCTGATGGTCGTTATCCTGTGAGTATAGTATTTCGAATCCTACACAAAACTGATAGTTAATTGCCACGTTCCCACCCGCTTAATGACGATGGAACACATAAATTGCGTTGCAATTCATTACATCGTCCTCCAGCCGACTTGGCTCCAAGGGTCTCTTGCTGCCTCGGTCTCCACATGGTGGTTCTCCTGTGAATCCAGTTTCATGGTTCAAATGGCTCTGAGCACTATGGGACATAACTTCTGAGGTCATCAGCCCCCTAGAACTTATTACTACTTAAACCTAACTAACCTAAGGACATCACACACATCCATGCCCGAGGCAGGATTCGAACCTGCGACCGTAGTGGTCGCGCGGTTGCAGATTGTAGCGCCCAGAACCGCTCGGCCACCACGGCCGACCCAGTTTCATGTATCCGATGCAAAACTGCCAGTTAATTCTAACCCTCCCACCCTCTTAATGACGATAGCACAAACAACCGATGGTCGTTCCCCTGTGAGTCTAGTTTATCGAATCAGACGCAAAACTGACAGTTAACTGTAACGTTCCGACGCTCTTAATGACGATGGAACAAACAAATTGCGTCGCGATTCAATACATCGTCCACAAGCCCACTTGTCTACAAGGGCCTATTGCTGCCTCGGTCACCTGATGCTCATTCACCTGTGAGTTTAGTTATCCGAAACCGACGCAAAACTGACAATTAATTGTAACGTTCCGACCCTGTTCACGACGATCGAACACACAAATTGCGTCGCGATTCAATGCATCGTCCCCCAGCCGTCTTGTCTCCAAGGGTCTGTTGCTGCCTCGATCACCAGATGGTCGTTCTCCAGTGAGTCCAGTTTCTTGAATCCGACTCAAAACTGCAAGGTTAATTCTAACCCTCCCACCCTCATAATGACGATGACACAAAAAAATTGCGTAGCGATTCAATACATTGTCCTCCAGCCGTCTTGTCTCAAAGGGTGTATTTCTGCCACGGTCATCGGATTTTCGTTCGCCTGTGAGTCTAGTTTTTCGAATCCGACGCAAAACTGGTAGTTAATTGCAACGTTCCGCCCATCTTAATGACGATGGGACACTCAAATTGCATCGCGATTCAATACATCGTCCCCAGAAGTCTTGCCTATAAGGGTCTATTGCTGCCTCGGTGACCTGATGGTCGTTCTCCCTAGAGTATAATATTACGAATCCGACACAAAACTGATAATTAATTGCAACGTTCCGCCCTCTTAATGACGATGGAACACACAAATTACGTCACGATTCAATACATCGTCCGGCAGCCGACTTGTCACCAATGGTTTATTGCTGCCTGGGTCACCAGATGGTCGTTCTCCTGTGAGTATAGTATTTAAAATCCGACGCGAAACTGACAGTTTACTGTAACGTTCTGACCATCTTAATGACGATGGAACACACAAATTGAGTCGCGATTCAATACATCATCCACCAGCCGACTTGTCTCCAAAGGTGTATTGCCGCCTCGGACACCTGATGGTCGTTCTCCTGTGAGTATAGAAATTCGAATCCGACGCCCAACTGATAGTTAATTGCCACATTCCCACCCTCTTAATGACGATGGAACACATAAATTGTGTCGCGATTCATTACATCGTCCTCCAGCAGACTTGCCTCCAAAGGTCTATTGCTGCCTCGGTCACCTGATGGTCGTTCTCCTGTGAGTCTAGTATTTCGAATCCAACGCTTAACTGACAGTTAATTGTACCGTTCCCACCCCTTAATGACGATGGAACACTCAAATTGCGTAGCGATTCAATACATCGTGCTCCAGCCGACATGCCTCTAATGGTCTATGGATGCCTCGGTCACCTGATATCCTGTGAGTCTAGTTTTTCGAATCCGCCGCTAAACTTACAGTTAATTGTTCCGTATTCGTATTTCGAATCCAACGCTTAACTGACAGTTAATTGTACCGTTCCCACACCCTTAATGACGATGGAACACTCAAATTGCGTAGCGATTCAATACATCGTCCTCCAGCCGACATGCCTCTAATGGTCTATGGATGCCTCGGTCACCTGATCTCCTGTGAGTCTAGTTTTTCGAATCCGCCGCTAAACTTACAGTTAATTGTTCCGTTCCGCCCATCTTAATGACGATGGAACACTCAAATTGCATCGCGATTCAATACATCGTCCCCAGAAGTCTTGCCTATAAGGGTCTATTGCTGCCCCGGTCACCTGATGGTCGTTCTCCCTAGAGTATAATATTACGAATCCGACACAAAACTGCTAATTAATTGCAACGTTCCGCCCTCTTAATGACGATGGAACACACAAATTGCGTCACGATTCAATACATCGTCCGCCAGCCGACTTGTCACCAATGGTTTATTGCTGCCTGGGTCACCTGATGGTCGTTCTCCTCTGAGTATCGTATTTCAAATCCGACGCGAAATTGACAGTTAAATCAACTGTCTGACCCTCTTAATGACGATGGAACACACAAATCGAGTCGCGATTCAATACATCATCCACCAACCGACTTGTCTCCAAAGGTGTATTGCCGCCTCGATCACCTGATGGTCGTTCTCCTGTGAGTATCGTAATTCGAATCCGACGCCCAACTGATAGCCAATTGCCTCGTTCCCACCCTCTTAATGACGATGGAACACACAAATTGTGTCGCGATTCATTACATCGTCCTCCAGCTGACTTGTCTCCACGGGCCTATTGTTGCCTGGGTCTCCACATGGTGGTTCTCCTGTGAGTCCAGTTTCTTGAATCCGACACAAAACTGCCAGTTAATTCTAACCCTCCCACCCTCTTAATAACAATGGCACAAACAAATTGCTTTGCGATTCAATATATTGTTCTCCAACCGAATTGTCTCCAAGGATGTATGCTGCCTCGGACACCTGGTAGTCGTTCTACTGTCAGTCTAGTTTATCGAATCCTACTAAAAACTGACAGTTTATCGTAACGTTTCGATCCTCTTAATGACGATGGAACACACAATTTGCGTCGCGATCCAATAAATCGTCCTCCAGCAGACTAGACTCATAGGATTCAAATGGCTCTGATCACTATGGGACTTTACATCTGTGGACATCACTCATATGAGAACGACCATAAGTTGACCGAGGCAGACAATAAGGCTGGAAAACGATTTATAGAATCGCGTCGCAATTTGAGTGTTCTATCGTCATTAAGAGGGTGGGAACGTTGCAATTAACTATCAGTTTTGCGTCGGAATCGAAACACTATACTCACAGGAGAACGACCATCTGGTGACCGAGGCAGCAATAGACCCTTGGAGACAAGTCGGCTGGAGGACGAGTTATTGAATCGCGACACAATTTGTGTGTTCCATCGTCATTAAGATGGTCGGAACTTTACAATTAACTGCCAGTTTTGCGTCGGATTCAATAACCTAGACTCACAGGAGAACGACCATCGGGTGACCGAGGTAGCAATAGACTCTGGGAGACAAGTCGGCTGGAAGACGATGTATTGAATCGCGACGCAATTTGTGTGTTCCGTCGTCATTAAGAGGGTCGGAACGTTGCAATTAACTGTCAGTTTTGCGTCGGATTCGAAATACTATACTCACAGGAGGACGACCATCAGGGACCGAGGCGGCAATACACCTTTGGAGACAAGTCGGCTGGAGGATGATCTTTTGAACCGCGACGCAATTTGTGTGTTCCATCGTCATTAAGATGGTCGGAAAGTTACAATAAACTGTCAGATTTGCGTCGGATTAGAATAACTAGACTCACAGGGGAACGACCATAAGGTAACCAAAGGACCAATAGACCCTTCGGGCCAAGTCGGCTGAAGGACGAATTATTGATTCGCGACACAGTTTGTGTGTTCCACCGTCATTAATAGGTTGGGAAAGTTAGAATCAGTTTTACGTCGGTTTCGAATAACTATACTCACAGGAGAACGATTATGTGGTGACCCAGGCAGCAATAGACGCTTTGAGATAGGTCGGCTGGAGGACCATGTATTGATTCGCAATTTGTGTGTTCTATCGCCAATAAGAGTGTCGGAACGTTACAATCAACTGTCAGTTTTGCGTCGAATTCAAAAAATTAGACTCATAGGATTCAAATGGCTCTGATCACTATGGGACTTAACATCTGTGGTCATCAGTTAGACTCATATGAGAATGAAAACCGCGTGACCGAGGCAGCAGTAAATCCTTGGAGACAAGTCGGCTGGAGGACGATTTATAGAATCGCGACGCAATTTGTGTGTTCCATCGTCAATAGGAGGGTGGGAACGTTGCAATTAACTATCAGTCTTGCGTCGGATTCGAAATACTAAACACACAGGAGAACGACCATCAGGTGACCGAGGCAGCAGTAGACCCTTGGAGGCAGGTCGGCTGGAGGACGATGTATTGAATCGTGACGCAATTTGAGTGTTCCATCGTCATTAAGAGCGTCGGAACGTTACAGTTAACTGTCAGTGTTGCGTCTGATTCGATAAACTAGACTCCAAGGAGAACGACCACCGGGTGACCGAGGCAGCAATAGAACCTTGGAGATAAGTCAGCTGGACGATGATGTATTGAATCACGACGCAATTTGTTTGTTCCACCGTCATTAAGATGGTGGGAACGGAACAATTAACTGTCAGTTTTGCGTCCCATTCGAAAAACTAGACTCACAGAAGAACGACCGCGGTAGCAATAGACCCTTGGAGGCAAGAAGGCAGGAGGACGATGTAATGAATCGCGACCCTATTTGTGTGTTCCTACGCCATTAAGATGGTAAGAAAGTTAGAATTAACTGTCAGTTTCGCGTCGGATTAGAGAAATTATACTTACAGGAGATCGACCAAGTGGTTACCCAGGTAGCAATAGACGCTTGGAGGTAAGTCGGCTGGAGGACCATGTATTGAATCGCGACGCAATTTGTGTGTTCCAATCGTCAATAAGAGCGTCGGAACGTTACAATCAACTGTCAGTTTTGCGTCGGATTAAAAAAACTAGACTCATAGGAGAACGACCACCAGGTGACCGAGGCAGCAATACATCCTTGGATACAAGTCTTTTGGAGGACGAGTTATTGAATCACAACGCAATTTGTTTGTGCCATCGTCATTAAGAGGGCGGGAGGGCTAGAATTAACTGGCAGTTTTGCGTCGTGTTCAAGAAATTGGACTCACAGGCGAACCACCATGTCGAGACCCAGGAGAAATAGACCCATGAAGACAAGTCGGCTGGAGGACGATGTAACGAATCGCGACACAATTTGTGTGTTCCATCGTCATTAAGAGGGTGTGAACGTGGCAACTAACTATCAAATTTGCGTCGGATTCGAAATACTATACTCACAGGAGAACGACCATCAGGTTACCGATGCGGCAATACACCTTTGGAGACAAGTCGGCTGGAGGATGATGTATTGTATCGCGACGCAATTTGTGTGTTCCATCCTCATGAAGAGGAATGGAGCGTTACAATTAACTGTCAGTTAATAGCCCCTGGGAGACAAGTCGGCAGGGGGACGATGTATTGAATCGCAACTCAATTTGTGTGTTCCATCGTCATTAAGAGGAGCGGAACGTTGCACTTAACTGTCAGTTTTGAGTCGGATTCGAAAAACTAGACTCACAGGTGAACGACCATCAGGTGACGGTTGCAGCAATAGACCATTGTAGACAAGTCGGCTGGAGGACGATGTATTAAATAGCGACGCATTTTGTGTGTTCGGTCGTCATTAACGGGGTCGGAAAGTTACAATTAACTGTCAGTTTTGCGTCGGATTCGAAAAACTAGACTCATAGTAGAACGACCAGCAAGTGACCGCGCAGCAATAAACCCTTGGAGACAAGTCGGCTGAAGACGATGTATTGAATCGCGACGCAATTTGTGTGTTCCATCGTCTTTAAGAGCATCGGAACGTTCAATTAACTGTCATTTTTGCGTCGGATTCGACAAACTAGGCTCATAGAAGAACGACCACCAGGTGACCGAGCCAGCAATACATCCTTGGAGAAAAGTCGGCTGGAGCACGATGTATTGAATCGCGACGCAATTTGTGTGTTCCATCTTCATTAAGAGGGTCGGAACGTTACAATTAACTGCCAGTTTTGCGTCGGATTCGAAAAACTAGACACACAGAAAAACGACTATCGGGTGACCGAGGCGGTACTACACCCTTGGAGACAAGACGACAGGAGGACGATTTATTTAATCGCGATGCAACTTGTGTGTTCCATCGTCATTAACAGGTTGAGGAACGTTACCATTAACAGTCAGTTTTTTGTCGCAATCGAAAAACCAGACTCACAGGAGAACTACCATCAAGTGTCCAAGGCAGCAATAGACCCTGGAGACGTTCGACTGGAGGACGATTTATTTTATCGCGTCGCGATTTGTGTGTTCCATCGTCATTAAGAGGGTCGGAAACTAACAGTCAATTCTGCGTCGGATTCGAAAAACTAGACCCACAGAAGAACAACCATCAGGTGAAAGAGGCAACAATACACCTTTGGAGGCAGGTGGGCTGGAGGACGATGTATTGAATCACAAAGCAATTTGAGGATTACATCGTCATTAAGAGGTCGGAACGGTACAATTAACTGTCAGTTTTGCGTCGGATTCGAAAAACTAGACTCACAGGGAACGTCCATCAGGTGACCGAGGCAGCAATAGACAATCGGAGGCAAGTCGGCAGGGGGACGATGTATTGAATCGCGACTCAATTTGTGTTTTCCATCGTCATTTAGAGGGGTGGAGGATTACAATTAACTGTCAGTTTTGCGTCGGATTCGATAAACTATAGTCACAGGAGAACTACCATCAGGTGACCCAGGCAGCAACAGACGCTTCGTGATAAGTCGGCTGGAGGACAATGTACTGTATCGCGACGTAATTTGTGTTTTATAGTCATTAAGAGGGTCGAAATGTTATAATTAACTGTCAGTTTTGCGTCGGATTCAAGAAACTGGACTCACAGACTCAAAGACGATGTGGTGACGAGGCAGCAATAGACGCATGTGATACGACTCCTGGAGGACGATATATTGAATCACGAAGCAATTTCTGTGTTCCATCGACTAAGAGGGTGGGAACGTTGCAATTAACTGTCAGTTTTATGTCGCTTTCGAGAAACTAGACTCCAGGAGAACCAATTTGTGGTGACCCTTGCAGCAATAGACGCTTGGAGGTAAGTGAGCTGGAGGACGAAGTATGGAATCGCGACGGAATTTGTGTGTTCCATCGTCATTAGCAGTGTCGGAACGTTACAATTAAGAGTCAGTTTTGCGTCGCATTCGAGATTCAAGGGAGAAAGACCATCACGTGACCAAGGCAGCAATAAAACCTTGAAGACAAGTCGGCTGGAGGACGATGTACTGAATCGCGAGGCAAGGTGCGTGTTCCATCGATATTAAGAGGGTCGGTACTTTGCAATTAACTGTCAGTTTTGCGTCGGATTCGAAAAGCTAGACTCACAGGAGAACGACTATCAGGTTTCCCAGGAAGCAATAGACGCTAGGAGACAAGTCTGCTAGAGAACGATGTATTCAATGGCGATGAAATTTGTGTGCTCCATCGTTATTAAGAGGGTGGGGTTGGGGGGGGGGGGGTTGCAATTAACTGTCAGTTTTGCGTCGGATTCAAGGAACTGGACTCACAGAAGAATCACCATGTGGTGACGAGGTAGCAACAGACGCTTGGAGATAAGTCGGCTGAAGACGATGTATTGAATAACAACGCAATTTGTCGGTTCCGTCGTCATTAACAGGGACGGAACGTAACAATTAACTGTCAGTTTTGCGACGGATTCCAGAAACTAGTCTCACAGGAGAACGACCATCAGGTGATCCAGGCAGCAACAGATACTCGGAGATACACTCCTGGAAATTGAAATAAGAACACCGTGAATTCATTGTCCCAGGAAGGGGAAACTTTATTGACACATTCCTGGGGTCAGATACATCACATGATCGCACTGACAGAACCACAGGCCCATAGACACAGGCAACAGAGCATGCACAATGTCGGCACTAGTACAGTGTATATCCACCTTTCCCAGCAATGCAGGCTGCTATTCTCCCATGGAGACGATCGTAGAGATGCTGGATGTAGTTCTGTGGAACGGCTTGCCATGCCATTTCCACCTGGCGCCTCAGTTGGACCAGCGTTCGTGCTGGACGTGCAGACCGCGTGAGACGACGCTTCATCCAGTCCCAAACATGCTCAATGGGGGACAGATCCGGAGATCTTGCTGGCCAGGGTAGTTGACTTACACCTTCTAGAGCACGTTGGGTGGCACGGGATACATGCGGACGTGCATTGTCCTGTTGGAACAGCAAGTTCCCTTGCCGGTCTAGGAATGGTAGAACGATGGGTTCGATGACGGTTTGGATGTACCGTGCACTATTCAGTGTCCCCTCGACGATCACCAGTGGTGTACGGCCAGTGTAGGAGATCGCTCCCCACACCATGATGCCGGGTGTTGGCCCTGTGTGCCTCGGTCGTATGCAGTCCTGATTGTGGCGCTCACCTGCACGGCGCCAAACACGCATACGACCATCATTGGCACCAAGGCAGAAGCGACTCTCATCGCTGAAGACGACACGTCTCCATTCGTCCCTCCATTCACGCCTGTCGCGACACCACTGGAGGCGGGCTGCACGATGTTGGGGCGTGAGCGGAAGACGGCCTAACGGTGTGCGGGATCGTAGCCCAGCTTCATGGAGACGGTTGCGAATGGTCCTCGCCGTACCCCAGGAGCAACAGTGTCCCTAATTTGCTGGGAAGTGGCGGTGCGGTCCCCTACGGCACTGCGTGGGATCCTCCGGTCTTGGCGTGCATCCGTGCGTCGCTGCGGTCCGGTCCCAGGTCGACGGTCACGTGCACCTTCCGCCGACCACTGGCGACAACATCGATGTACTGTGGAGACCTCACGCCCTACGTGTTGAGCAATTCGGCGGTACGTCCACCCGGCCTCCCGCATGCCCACTATACGCCCTCGCTCAAAGTCCGTCAACTGCACATACGGTTCACGTCCACGCTGTCGCGGCATGCTACCAGTGTTAAAGACTGCGATGGAGCTCCGTATGCCACGGCAAACTGGCTGACACTGACGGCGGCGGTGCACAAATGCTGCGCAGCTAGCGCCATTCGACACCAACACCGCGGTTCCTGGTGTGTCCGCTGTGCCGTGCGTGTGATCATTGCTTGTACAGCCCTCTCGCAGTGTCCGGAGCAAGTATGGTGGGTCTGACACACCGGTGTCAATGTGTTCTTTTTTCCATTTCCAGGAGTGTATGTCGGCTGGAAGACGATCTATTGAAGCGCGTCGCAATTTGTGAGTTCCATCATCATTAAGAGGGTCGGAACGTTACAATTAAGAGTCAGTTTTGCGTCGGATTCGAGACTCACAGGAGAACGACCATCACGTGACCGAGGCAGCAATAGAACCTTGGAGACAAGTCGGCTGGAGGACGATGTACTGAATCGCGACGCAAGTTGTGTGTTCCATTGATATAAAGATGGTCGGTACTTTGCAATTAACTGTCAGTTTTGCGTCGGATTGGAAAAGCTAGACTCACTGGCGAACTACCATCAGGTGACCCAGGCAGCAAAAGACGCTTGGAGATAAGTCGGCTGGAGGTCGATGTATTGAATCGCTACGCAATTTGTGTGTTCCATCGTCATTAAGAGGATGGAAAAGTTACAATTAACTGTCAGTTCGGCGTCGGATTCGAAAAACTAGACTCACAGGTGAACGACCATCAAGTGACCGAGGCAGCATTACACCCTTGGAGACAAGTTGGCTGGAGGCCAATGTATTGAATCGCGACGGAATTAGTGTGTTCCATCGTCATTAAGAGGTTGGGAGGGTTACAATTATATGTCAGTTTTCAAGAAAGTAGACTCACAGAAGAACTGCCATCAGGTGACCGATGCAGCTATTGACCCTTGGAGATAAGTCTGCTGGATATCGATGCAGTGAATCGCGACACAATTTGTGTGTTCCATCGTCATTATGAGGGTATGAGGTTTGCAATGAACTGACAGTTTTGCGTCGGATTAACAAACTAGACTCACAGGAGAACTATCATCAGGTGACCGAGGCAGCAATAGCCCCTAGAGATAAGTCAGCTGGAGATCAATGTATTGAATCGCGAAGCAATTTGTGTGATCCAGCGTCATTAAGAGGGTGAGAGAGTGACAAATAACTGGTAGTTTTGCTTCGGATTCAAGAAACTAGACTAAAAAGAGAAGTGCCATCTGGTGACCGAGTCAGCATTAGACCCGTGTAGTTAAGTCGGCTAGAGTTCTATGTATTGAAGTATTGAATCGCGACGCAATTAGTGTGTTCCATCGTCAATACCAGGATGGTACGGTAAGAATTAACTGTCAGTTTTGCGTCGGAGACAAGACACTTGACTGCCAAGAGAACGTCCATCTGCTGACCCAGGCAGCGTTAGACCCTTGGAGATAAGTCGGCCGGAGACCGATTTATTGAATCGCGAAGCAATTTGTGTGTTGCATCGTCAATAGGAGGGTGGGTGGTTGCAAATAACTGCCAGTTTTGCGTCGCAGGCAAGAAACTAGACTCACAAGTGAACAGCCATCTGGTGACCGAGGCAGCATTAGACACTTGGAGATACGTCGGCTGGAGTTCGATGTACTGAATCGCGACGCCGTTTGTGTAATCCATCGTCATTAAGAGGGTGGGTGGGTTACAATTAACTGTAAGTTTTGCGTGGGAGGCAAGAAACTTAACTGCCAAGAGACCGTCCATCTGGTGACCGAGGTAGCGTTGGACCCTTGAAGATAAGTCGCTAGAGAACCATATATTGAATCGCGACGCAATTTGTGTGTTCCATCGTTATTAAGAGGGTGGGAGGGTTAGAAACAACTGTCCGTTTTACGTCGGATTCAACAAACTAGACTCACAGGAGAATGTCCATCTGGTGACCGAGGCAGCATTAGACCCTTGGAGATAAGTTGGCTGGAGATCAATGTATTGAATCTCGACGAAATTTGTGTGTTCCATAGTCAAAGAAGGTGGGAGTGTTACAATTAACTGTCAGTTTTGAAGTGAAAGAAAGAAACTAGACTCACAGGAGAACGGCAATCAGGTGACCGAGGCAGCAATGGACCATAGGAGAATCGTCGGCTGCAGATCGATGTATAGAATCTGTCAGTCTTGCGTCCGATTCAAGAAACTGGACTCACAGGAGTACCACCATCTGGTAGCGGAGGCGGCAATAGACCCTTGGAGGAAAGTCGGATAGAGAACTATATATTGAATCGCGACGCATTTTGTGTGTTCCACGACAAGAAGAGGGTGAGAGGGTTACAAATAACTGTCAGTTTTGCGTCGGATTAAAGAAACTAGACTCTCAAGTGAACAGCCATCTGGTGACCGAGGCAGCATCAGACACTTCGAGATAATCGCCTGGAGAACGATTTATTGAATCGCTACGCAATTTGTGTGTTCCATCGTCATTAAGAGGGTGGGAGGATTACTATTAACTGTCCATTTTGCGTCGGGTTCAACAAACTAGACTCGCAGGAGAACGTCCATTAGGTGGCCGAGGCAGCAATAGACCCTAGGAGAAAAATCGGCTGGAGATCGATGTATTGAATCGCGACGCAGTTTGCGTGTTCCATCGTCATTAAGAGGGTGAGAGGGTTACAAATAGTTTTGCGTCGGATAAAAGAAAATAGACTCACAAGTGAACAACCATCTGGTGACCGAGGCAGCGTTAGACCCTTGGAGGTAAGTCGGTTGGAGATCGATGTATTGAATCGTGACGCAATTTGCGTGTTCCATCGTCATTAAGAGGGTGGGAGCGTTACAATTAACTGTAAGTCTTGAAGTGAATGCATGGAACTAGACTCATCTGGTGACCGACACAGCAATAGACCCTTGGAGATAATTTGGCAGGAGATCTATTTACTGTTATTATGAAGACAGTCGTGGTCACGATTTATTTATCAAAGTGACCGGTTTCGACCACTACTGTGGTCGTCTTCAGACCGTTGAGTAGGATCGATTCTCCCACAGAAAGAGGATCCTACCCAATGGTCTGAAGATGACCATAGTAGTGGTCGAAACCGGTTACCTTGATAAATAAATCGTGGTCAAGACTGTTTTAATAATAAATATTTGTAAGACATTGATCAATGTCTTTCCCGTAACGTATTCTAAAGTAATCTATATATTAAATGGTGACGCAATTTGTGTGCTCCATCGACATTAATAGGGTAGGAGAGTTACAAATAACTGTCAGTTTTGCGACGGATTAAAGAAACTAGACTCACAGGTGAACGGCCATCTGGTTACCGAGGCAGTATTAGACCCTTGGAGATAAGTCAGGAGGAGATCGATGTATTGAATGGCGACGCAATTTGTTTGTTCCATCGTCAATACCAGGATGGGACGGTACGAATTAACTATCAGTTTTGCGTCGGAGGAAAGATACTTGAATGCCAAGAGAACGTCCAAATCGTGACCCAGGCAGCGTTAGACTCTTCGAGATAAGTCGGCTGCATACCGCTGTATTAAATCGCGACGCAATTTGTGTGTTGCATCGCGATTAGGCGAGTGGGGGGGGGGGGTTACGATTCACTGTCACTTCTGTGTCGGATTCAAGAAACTAGACTTTCAGGAGAACGACCAAGTGGTGACCGTGGCTGCGTTAAACACTTGGAGATAAGTCGGTTGGAGATCGATATATTGAATCGCGACGCAATTTGTGTGTTCCATCGTTATTAAGGGGGTGGGAGGGTACAAATAACGGTCAGTATTGCGTCGGATTAAAGAAACTAGACTCAGAGGTGAACGGCCATCTGGTGACCGAGCAGCATTAGAACCCTTGGAGTTAAGTCGGCTGGAGATCGATGTATTGAATCGCGAAGCAATTTGTGTGTTCCCTCGTCATTAGGAGGGTGGGAGCGTTACAATTAACTGTCAATTTTGCATCGGATTCAACAAACTAGACTCACAGGAGAACGGCCATCTGGTGACCGACGCAACATTGGAAATGAATAGGATTTAGATCGGTTTATTGTATTGCTACGCAATTTGTGGTTTCCGTTGTTAATACAATGATGGGACGGTAAAAATTAACTGTCAGTTTTGCGTCGGAGACAGGCAACTGGACTGCCAAGAGAACGTCCATCTGGTGACCGAGTCAGCGTTAGACCCTTGGAGATAAGTCGGCTGCAGATCGATGTATTGAATCGTTACGCAATTTCTGTGTTCCATCGTCATTAAGTGAATAAGAGGGTTACAATTAACTGTCAGTTTTGCGTCGTATTCAAGAAACTAGACTCACAGGAGAACGACCATCAGGAAACCGAGGCAGCAATAGACCCTTAAAGATAAGTCGGCTAGAGATCGATGTATTGAACCGCGACGCAATTTGGGTGCTCCATATTCAGTACCAGGATGGGACGGTAAGAATTAACTGTCAGCTTTGCGTCGGAGACAAGAAACTTGACTGCCATGAGAACGTCCATCTGATGACTCAGGCAGCAATACACCCTTGGAGATAAGTCGGCAGGAGTTCGATGTATTGAATCGCGACGCAATTTGAGTGTTCCCTCGAAATTTAGAGGGTGGGAGGGTTACAATTAACTGTCAGTTTTGAGACGGATTCAAGAAACTGGACTCACTAGAGAACGACCATGTGGTGAGCGAGGCAGCAATAGACCCTTGGAGATAAGTCGGCTGGAGACCGATGTATTGATTGGCGACGCAATTTGTGTGTCCCATAGTCAATACAAGATTGGGATGGTAATAGTTATCTGTCAGTTTTGCGTCGGAGACAAGAAACTTCAATGCCAAGAGAGCATCTGGTGAACTAGGCAGCGTTAGACCCTTGTAGATATGTTGGCTGGACACCGATTTATTGAATCGCGACGCAATTTGTGTGTTGCATCGTCATGAAGTAGGTGGGAGGGTTACCATTAACTGTCAGTTTTGCGTCGGATTCAAGAGAATGGACTCATAGGAGAACGACCATCTCGTGACCGAGTCAGCAATAGGCTCTTGGAGATGAGGTGACTGTAAATCGATGTATTGACCGCGACGCAATTTGTGTGTTTCATCGTCATTAAGAGGGTTGGAGGGTTACAAGTAAAATTCAATTTTGCGTCGGCGTGAAGAACCTTGACTGTCAAGAGAACGTCCATCTGGTGAACGAGGCAGCGTTATACCCCTGGAAATAAGTCGGCTGGAGATCGATGTATCGAATTGCGACGCAATTTGTGTGTTCTATCGTCAATACCAGGATGGGACGGTAAGAATTAACAGTCAGTTTTGCTTTGGAGAGAAGAAACTTGACTCCCAAGAGACCGTCCATCTGGTATACCAGGCAGCGTTAGACCCTTGGAATAAATCGGCTGGAGACCGATGTAATGAATCTCGACGCAATTTGTGTGTTGCTTCGTCAATAGGAGGGTGGGTGGGTTACTATTAACTGTCAGTTTTGCGTCGGAGGCAAGAAACTTGACTGATAAGAGAACGTCCATTTGGTGACCGAAGCAGCGTTACCCTTGGAGTTAATTCGGCTGGAGATCGATGTATTGAATCGAATAGCAAAATGTGTGAGACGGTTACAATTGACTGTCTGTTTTGCGTCGGATTCAAGAAACTGGACTCACAGGAGATCGGCCATGTGGTGACCGAAAAAGCAAAAGACGCTTGGAGATAAGCCGGCTGGAGGACGATACGCAATTTGTGTGTTCCACCGTCATTAAGAGCGTGGGAGGGTTATAATTAACTGTCAGTTTTGCTTCGAATTCAAGAAACTGAACTCACAAGAGAATGACCATCTTGTGACCTAGGCAGCAATAGACCCTTGGAGATAAGTCGGCTAGAGATCGATGTATTGAATCGCGACGCATTTTGTGTGTTCCATCGTCATTAGGAGGTCTTGTTGCAACCCCTGTCCACAGTACGAGCAGCCCTTAGCGGCTCGCCATCGGAAAAGTGTTCATGACGTCACCTTTTCGCCCTAGATCTTCTTTAATATGTGACTTGTAAGTACTGCACCGTTTCGAGTCAGTACAAACTTTAATTTTATTCGTGTACTATACACCTAAGTTTTAGTACAGTTAGTCTAATTCAGAAGGCGACGCTCACAGTAGCGTCGAAACCAGGTCAATTTTGACAAAATGTTTGTCACCAAGGGCTTATTTGTTACAATATAATACTGATACGGTCACTGAACCTTAGTAGCTATGTTCAAAGTTTTACGTTTCTTACCTGCCCAGGTATCTAAGGTTGCTTCTAAATATAAAGAATTAAAAAAGAAAATTCTAAATACAAGGATGGCTATCTATTTTAACAAGCAGTGTGAAAAAAGGGGACTTGTCCCGACTTATACAAAAGCCTACATAAATTTTTCTGTATGTAAGAAAAATCCAAAGTCCTTTAGACCTATCATTAAGAATATTATTTGTAATAGGATAAAAGAGATGTACGCTAAAAAAGACCGTTTCAACGAAGAAGCATACCATTTGGACTTAAATATCACAAACACTTATCGTGTTCACTATAATTTTAATATTGACGACATGTGGACGCAGATTTACGAACATGTAGATATTTGTAAAATAGGTATAATACATAAACACGAGAAGAAGCTCAGTAATCTTTTTTGTCAGCTTTCTAATGAAAAATGCCCTCAGAATACATTTCAAAAACGCAGTCACGTCTTTCATGAAAGAATTTTAAATAAAACCAACATCATCTTTACTGAGAATGGAAAAGTCCTATTAGGAAAAGGATTAAAATACAATGTCAGGCCTAACCTGTCAGACAGAAATGTAAGAGAAAATATGCTTGCCGATTTAAAAATCGGTCTCGATTATAATAAGATAGATAATGCTTCTCAAGCCAGAATGTCGTTATGATGTAACCCACATGCTAGAGAAAAATACAGCTACTTTGTCTAATGCTACGCATAACGACAGAATTTTAGTAACTTCCATTAATAATTAAATCCGATAAAGGTTGTTGTCTAGTCATTGCTTATATTTCTGAGTATATTTCTAAAACTGAAAATTTCTTCAGTGAAAACAACATATCGGAGCTGCATGATAATCCGACACATAAATTACAGAAAGAAGTAAGGTCAGCCATTAACAAAGCAAAATTTCTTATAAAACCTTTCCAAAAGAAACTACTCATCAATATGAACCCCCAGCCCCGTAAACTTCGGTCCAAGTTCAAAATTCATAAACCTAATCATCCAATACGTCCAATCTCCATTAGCATGAATAGCGCATATCACGATTTGGCCCGATTTCTACACGAAACTTTGAAAAAATCCTTCGTTTTCGAAAATAATTATTCTGTTCCCAACAGCCACGTTTTGGTCCAAAATATTAAAAACTTAGTATGCAGTTCAGACACCAAGCTTTTTTCCTTAGATATTAAAAATCTTTATACCAATGTCCTGGTGCATGAGACGCTCATCATTGTGGAAGAAAACTTACGTCAATTTAAAAAAAGATCTATCAGATGAACAGATTACTGATTTTATGAATGTCATTAATGTCGTTGTCAAGTACAACTACTTTGAATTCAACGGACAACTGTACCAGCAGTCTGATGGGCTCGCTATGGGCAACCCTTTAGCCGGCATCCTCGCCGACATCTTTATCAATTCCTTGGAAACAAAGCTGTTTAACCGTGTCTCAGCCGCTTCACTAGGTATCCTTTCTTACACAAGATACGTTTATGATATTCTAGTCATCTATAACTGACCTGCCGATAGAATTTATAATATATTTAAACTTTTCAACGACCTCCATGAAAAATTTCTTTCACTATTGAACTCGAAAACGATAACCGCCAATTAAATTATTTAGACTTGACGCTTACAATAGAAGACATAACGAACAGCTGCAGCTGCGAAATAAAAACTTTTTTGACTGTATTGATCTTTGATTCAGATTTCCTCATGCAGTTTACCGTGTAATATTGCTTTATGAATTTGCTATGCTGAAATCGGATGCTAATAGTAGAATAAAAGCGGGTTACAAGCCGTGAGCTGTCTGGGGAGAAGTTAACCGTGCGTTTACTAGGCACACTGTTTCAGCAGGTAACTACTCTATGTTTACCACATTACCAATCAGACTAACATTGATTATAATCTTTTACAGTCATACAACAACCGGTAATATATCTATATAAAAGGAGAATTTAAATAAAAAGAAAGAAATCAGTTTATATTTGCCAATTTATTTTAAAGATTGTTCATTGAAATTTCAGCATATTATACGTGAGTTATTACTGAGCTGGTGCCTTATTTACGATTGTGAAAATGTGAGATTGGAATCTTACTGAACACATAAAATATGGAGTCAAGATTGGGAGACTGGATACAACACTGCATTCATAAAACAAAACACAAAGAACATTGAAACACATGCAAGAGAAAGTTAATCACTACAAACAGATTCAAATTTTTACCCAAAGAATTTACTTTCGTAGCACAATCCTGTCCGTCATGTAATTACCACACACTGGTATACTAAATTCATATTAACTCTTTGTGAAATCTTCCCAAGAAGAATAGCTGAGGGCTACTTTGATGATTACCACATGCTTCACGTGGTCAACTTGGTTTACAGAAAGCGTATAACTCCACAGTAATTTTGATAATAAAATATATTCGATCGAAAAGCAATTGACAAAAGAAAAACCTTGAACTGGTTACTAACGTCTTACTATTAACCTGATGGGTCAAACAGTTATATAAGCACGTGGTACTGGTCTCACAAAGTACACGCCACGTGGGTTGAACATAAAGAAAAGTTGCTATATTCAAAATATTGTCAAGACGACACGTTATAATCACACAAGCATTTGCATTTAAGATTGATCTTACTTAGAGTTACTGATCAACACGTGGTTCCACTTTACTCACAAAGTAGTAACAAAGCAACTACCGGAAAATAATATGAACTTCACACGAGAATTACACTACGCTGCAATTTAAGATAGCATTAGATATTTTCGAGCTAAACCCGAAATAAAAGTGATTAAATTCTCAGTTAGGCTGAACTTAACAAATCCATTGTCCTATGGACTTAGCAGACACGCGCTTAGCCGGAGATCTTACCATTTCAGACGCTCGCTACCGCCAGACTGCAACTGCCTACCGCCAGACTGCTACTCTCCAACTGCCTACTACCCAGCGTGCTCCTGAGAGTCGCTCACAAAGACAAGCGGAAGGGGCCAGAGGGGCAACTTCCTATACCAACATGACAAGGGACGGACCAGACCATACTAAGAATAGAAACCTCTCTGCTTTTAGGAACCGTAGCTACCTGTTCCGACGTTGGTCCTACTGTTCTCTAGCAGACAGCCTTGTCTGCTACCCTCAAGCATGCAACTACAAACATATTTGATCATTCATCCTCTCACACAGAAGGGAAGGGAGATGACAGTATCTTATCATATACAGTAAATAACAGAAAGCGGATGTAGGTTCCGTATGAGACTGTGTGACATGAATTACATATAAGAATTACATATAAACTGTGCTTTAAAGTGTAGTAGTGTGACAGATCGTTCTTGTTTACGTGTAAAAGTAACACGTTCCACTACTCAGTCTCCTCCCAGATAGTCAGAAACGCCACAGTAAATTTAGAAGAGGAATTTATTCCTCAAAAGACAACAAATTTGAGAAATTAAACATGAAAGGAATCCAACAGAGACCTTTCATAACCCCAACGCTCCGGGAAAAGACTGTGCAGGGAATTTTCTAGCCATGCTAGGACATTCCCAAGCAGGCTTCTCACACCCTACTTAAACCAAAAGTGTAAAGGCAAAAGGTCACCAGCTACTTGCTAAAACACAATAATTTCAAACATCTTTACAATCTACCAATTTCAAAGAGAGAAAAAAAAACACACAGTCTGTGACACCTATTTAAAAGATCGTGTAGACCTAAATCGGTCAGCAAGTAAAAACAATGGTTCCTGTGTCATTAATATGAAAACAATTTCTGGTTGTTACCCTTATGGAGTTCACCAGTATTTGCTCATTGCAAGAGCCAACTGATCACAGGCAAATTTATGACTGTTTATTAACAAGCAAAATTTATGAAAATAGCAAAGGTGCCACAGCAATTAAAAAACAACATGAAATAACATCAGTATTACAAGGCAGAACATTACAATGCACAATCGGCAAAAGCAAAAAAAAAATGATAAGAGAAAAAACATGTTTTACAAAGTGGTTATCGCAAAAAATTCTATATCTTATAAAACTAATAATTTGTAGAATTAAAATAACTATGTGGCACTAATTTAATCACTCTACTATATTTCAATTAGCTAGCAAACAATGATCACTGTGTCGTTATACTGAAACTACAATAATTATGTGATTGTTACCCTTAAGGGGTTCCTCACAATAAATATGCCCCATGCAAAGGCTAATCGATCACAGCCCAATGAGAATGAATAGCAATCTGACTGATAAAGGAAGCAGTGCCACAGTAATGAATTTACGAAACAAAATATCACAAATCTAATACCTAACACAAGAACAAACATTGATCAATAAAACAGTACAATAGTCAACATCTAAAAAAAAAACACCAATGAATAAAACACCTGCAAAATACAAGAGTCAAAGTTTAAAAAAATATAGAACACCTGCAAAATACAAGAGTCAGAGTTTAATAAACACCAATAAATCGAGTCCCTGCAAAACACACGAGTCAAAGTTTCTGTGACAGAAACACACGTATATGCATTGAACTAAGAACCGTATAATCACTGTTCACTGATACACTCACTAGTTCCACTGTTCCGAGGCACAATATAAGGGGAGGGGGGGGGGGGTTCGTCGCCGCAGCTGTCAATAGGGATTTTTGTCCATCTGTTGCGTGCAATCCCGCCGTCTCTGCCCTCTCATGAAGTTTCTCTTGGTGGTCTGTGTCACATACATCTCGATTTGGTTCCATGTTTGTGTTGTCAAATTTGTGCGGTATCCTCGATTGACACGCCAGGTTGATATTCCTGGGCAAGGATGACACTTTAATGGCTCTTCTTTTGTGCCACCCTTAGCGACCAGAGAACATCGAACAATGATTTACTGTCGCTTGACAGTGGGCATCCATCAGGAAATGTCGATAGGCGTCATTGACGTCTGCAAGTTTCTTTGGACAGTACCTGTCAAAAGGCTCCACGCCCCTTGTTTTGTTTCACCGCGGCCGTCTCGTCACGGTCGCGTGCGTGTGGTGCGTTGCCAGGAGATGGATTTCCGCACGGTGGACTGCTCGCCCATCTCAGGTCATTCCCTTCAGGAAAGGGTCGCCCGGGGCGGCCTCCCATTAGCAGCAGGTACAAGGGAAAGTGTTTGCGGCGACCCTTCTTTTGTGGTTGACCGCGCTCCCGAAGTGGCCTGGCTGACAGCGTCTCCTGCTGGGAACCCCGCCAGTTTACAAATAGTCCGTCTGCTCCCGCTGTCTCTTAAGAGTTCTGCCGGTTCGCTTTCACGTTCTCAACTGCATTCACAGAAATTTTTTTTTTTATCATCCTTATGTGATTACACAATGTCATACATAATACCACTTAGTATTGTCTTTCACAATTTTTAAGAACAAAGTGAGACTTAATAAATTTGTTTAATAAAAATAATTAGATGAATCGACAATATAAAATAAAATTTAAATGACTTGACAATGTAAAAATAAAAGTGAAATGACTTGACAGTGTAAAATAAAAATTTAAATGGACTGACAATATCATATTTAAATCCACATCACTAATGTGGTTCACTTACGTTTTAATAAATCAAGTGCTACTTATTAATTCACTAAAATGAATAGGGTTATGCCTTGCGCAAGTATAGGTCAGGACAGCATAGGGTTCGCATGTTATTTACACACACACACACACATGCACACCTGTTGTCTATTCTACAAACTAACTACCCATAAACATGCATTACTCAAAATTCTACTTCTATCCACTACTAATTAATCCCACAAGCTACTCCAATGCTATTTCAACACCGTGTATACACCACTACAGCAATGTTCTAGTTCGCCCTCTTCTTGACGCTCGCGGCATATGTCTTGTCACATAATGAATATGGAGAAACTTTCCTTAAACATACACAGTAAAAAGGACAATGGTTATTTACACGCAAAAACATTTATATCAGTTCACACACCTGAAAAGAGACTCGCAATTATACATTTATCATACTCATATATTCACACATCAAACAGTAAGAAAATTTCATCTAAAAATTACATTATCACTAGAATTAATCACACAGATGGCTCTGAGAAGGGTAAAAATATTTTAATTATACAGGTTATACTACATTCTCTTACCTATTTTGCTTCGATTTCGTTCCTTCTTTACGTTACCTTTCGCTTCCAAATCAGTTATTTCGCCTGTGGTGGTTATTCTGGATTCATTTCTCATGAATGGCAAAATTGTGGTCACCTCTATTCTGTAAAACAGTTTCATCTTAACATATTGAACTTACAACAGACACAAAAGATCCGAATCCTCCTGCAGTTTAAATGACAAATGTTTTGCTTCATCCTTATTACCTTAAACCAAGCTTTCCTTCGTTCCCATAATCAAAATTATTTAATCATCCTCTACCTTCAAGAGGGAAACTTCCTCAGTACAAATCATATAAGCTGCAGTGCATCCCGCACCAGCGAAAACAGTAGGCTGTAATGCTCACAGCATCAGCAAAACACATAAACGTCGCTTTTCTAGGACAAGTATTAACGCAGAATAATTTTCCAGGCTTTGGCTCAACATCAATCAAGACTACAAAAAGGATCTATATTTCCGTTCCATTCTCCATTTGCTGAAAAACTGCTCGTATTTGACTACCACAATAATATTTCAGAGCCACGTAAATTACACAAACCACAGTTCTTCTTTCACCTTAAAGGGAATCAATATACTTACGATATCCACAGACAGCACTTTTCGTACTCAGCTATAAAGAACAAAAAAAGACATATATCATCAATATTAACATATCATCGCATATTGAGAAGCCAATGGTTAAACAATCGTATTATCGCATCCTGTTTTCACGATTCCAAACTTACTCATTCCTTTATCAGAGTTCTCCTATCTTAAAATATTCATACAGCACGCATACTATAGTAAGAGATCCTCATTTATACTGACAGATATAGAATAGTAATAGGTAGATAGTAGCACTGAAAGCAGAAAATCGGAAACAAGGCTACTAACAGCTGGGGACCTGGGTTTGCCAGACCCATAATACCCACAGATCGGATATTCCTCTGAGTTTTTGCAATAATTCAACACAGATCTTGCTTTCCTCAGGAGCGACTCTTTACAATTTACACAAAAAAAACATGAACAGCATTTCACTCGTTCACAAAGAAACCTTTTATCTTCTTATTTGGAACCAACCTAAATCCTAATTGCACAAGGAAAGAAAACAAATTAAAACATCACTTCAATCAATCACATAAAAACATCTTTATCATTAATTTTTACCAGCATATTATTCAAAATGCATGTCACAAATTTAAACTAATCAATTCTTTCTCCTCACCGTCCTCTCTACTTCTCACTGTCCTTTCTACACATTTGCCATGTCGCTCATTTGTTCCGATTTGGCGCCTTCTGGGCTGATCGTTTGTCATTGCCGGTTTCGTTCATTCCCATTTGCTGGATTATGTCTAGGGTTGGCCGGCCGAATTTCAACATCATGTGGGGCTCCGCCTTCAATCCTACTCCCACCGTGTTCATCGTAGTAACGATGTTGGTTGCCGTACCTGTTGCGTTCACGATCTTGTCCCCATCCTCTATCATTTCTGTTGTTCCACCTGTGTTCGCGACTGTTACCCCAGTTTCTATACGGCCTGTCCCGATTATTGTTCCGTTCGCGTCGCGACGACCAGTCACGCCGTTGATTAGTACGATGGCCACGACTGCGATCGCGCTGCTGTGCCGTGTAATAACTTTGTGCCTGATTAGGCGGGCATTCTGGTGTATTGTATTCCAACTCTTGGAGAAGTGTTTTAAACGTTTCCACGTACTCTTTGCATCGTCCCGCAAGAATGACGTGCCGCAAGTGCATCGGCAATTTGGTGATGCATATCCTAATTAGTTCCGCAGGCCCGTATGGGTCGTATAAAAATTGATTTGCCTGCAGCATGTGGTCGAATAGGCGTGCAGGGCTGCCGAAACCAGACTGGTTCAAATTTGGCGGCATAATTATGCCATGTTTGACCCTATCTTGTGCCGCTTCCGACCAATAGGCGGAGAGAAAGGCTTGTCGAAACTCCCGAGTGGAGTTGCAGTGACGCGCTGCCGACCTCATGCGACTCGCCGGTTCGCCTTCCAAATAGCCACACATAAACTCTATCTTATGTGAACTTGCCCAGTCGGGAGGAAGACAGAACTCAAATTGCTCGAGCCATGCTCGTGGATGTATGCCTTTTTGAGAATTTCGGAATATCTCAAACTTTCTTACCGTAAGGAAATGTTTGAAATCAAATCCCCGCATTTCCTCCTGTCGAGGCCCTTGTATGTTTCTATTTGTCTCATGTCTGCCCCTCAAATTACATTCTTCCCTGTCGTCAAAATCTCCCTCGTGGCCGGAGTCCCTCTCTGCACTGTTTGTACGGCTATTTTTATTGCTATTGGCGAGTTCGGAATCACACGCCATGCGGTTTTCCAGATGCGCCACGCGTTCTTGTAATTCGCCTGTTACTGCTTTGTGTCGCCTGTTCACTTCGAATTGTCCCTTCTGAAATTTAAGAAGCGAACGCACTTCTTCGGTCTCTGCGGCCGCTGCCGGTGTAGTATTGTTCTCGCTTTCCGTCAGCTTCATCGTGCCTACAATGTCCGCTAATGCCGCGATCTTATCATCTATTTGTCTCTTGTCCTCCGCCCCAGTCTGCTTCAATTGTTCGACCTGCTGTTCCAACGCGTGGATCGCTAAACTGTTGTCCGCTATTGTGTTGCTAACGGACGTGGGACAATGCGTTTCAGCCTCCTGGACCCTCGAGAGTATCTGCTGGTGTTCCCTTTGGCATTCTTCTCTTAGCTCTTGGAAATTCCTAAGTAGCCGTTCTTCGCTTTCTTTAGATTCGGCCTCGCCACTCCGCTTGCTCTGTTCTAGGGCTTGCAGACGGTCATCGATTTGTTCAAATGTATGGCCTAATTCTTTCATAATATCGCTTTTTATTTCACTTGCCAGATTGTTTATTCTTTGTGAGATATCATCGGACACTCTCTGCATCGACTTGTCGACTTTATTTGTCTGCTGGATTAGTTTTTCGTCTATTTGTTCGCCTAGCTCTCGGATCGATTTCTCAGATTTTTGCGTCATTTGTTCGCCTAGCTCGCGGATCGATTTCTCAGATTTTTTTGATGCTTCTTTTTGTTCTCGGAACGATTTTTCTAATTTCTCCGTCATTTGTTCATTTTGTTGCAGTAAGGCTTTCATGAGTTCTGCCAAATCAATTTGGTTAGTTAAAGGCAAATTAATTTCTGGCTCTGATGTGAGCCCATTCGTGCTGTTTTGCATTTCGTCTGAAGTATTTCCCATTGTATTTTCGGAACTGTCCGACGCATTAACATTTGAAATCAAATTATCCCCTTGGTCCATGTTGCTTAAGTTGTCGGAACGCTTACTTTTAGCTTGGTTACGTGTCAGCATTAGTGCAATTTACACCCAGTACGCAACACACTAATCACAATAAATGTGTCCTCCAAAAATTACGACAGTCACACGAAAGATACTCAACCTAGTACGCACTTTTTTTTTTTTACACGCGAAACAAATTTTTATGTTTGATCGAAACAGTGGAATTTACAAGCGAGAGGAAAAAAAACACACATATATAGAACACACAAATATAGAAAACAAAACAACAAGACAAACAACACAACGCCGCTCAACAACGCCGTGAATCTTTTGAACGTCTGCTCGGAAACAACGCAAAAGTTGTTTGAGCGCTGTAGGGAAAAAAAAATTAAGATTATACACGCTCGCAATCTAACGTATCAGAGATTCCAGAGTCTAGCGGAATCACAGAACAGGGTCGCCATGTGTAATATTGCTTTATGAATTTGCTATGCTGAAATCGGATGCTAATAGTAGAATAAAAGCGGGTTACAAGCCGTGAGCTGTCTGGGGAGAAGTTAACCGTGCGTTTACTAGGCACACTGTTTCAGCAGGTAACTAGTCTATGTTTACCACATTACCAATCAGACTAACATTGATTATAATCTTTTACAGTCATACAACAACCGGTAATATATCTATATAAAAGGAGAATTTAAATAAAAAGAAAGAAATCAGTTTATATTTGCCAATTTATTTTAAAGATTGTTCATTGAAATTTCAGCATATTATACGTGAGTTATTACTGAGCTGGTGCCTTATTTACGATTGTGAAAATGTGAGATTGGAATCTTACTGAACACATAAAATATGGAGTCAAGATTGGGAGACTGGATACAACACTGCATTCATAAAACAACACACAAAGAACATTGAAACACATGCAAGAGAAAGTTAATCACTACAAATAGATTCAAATTTTTACCCAAAGAATTTACTTTCGTAGCACAATCCTGTCCGTCATGTAATTACCACACACTGGTATACTAAATTCATATTAACTCTTTGTGAAATCTTCCCAAGAAGAATAGCTGAGGGCTACTTTGATGATTACCACATGCTTCACGTGGTCAACTTGGTTTACAGAAAGCGTATAACTCCACAGTAATTTTGATAATAAAATATATTCGATCGAAAAGCAATTGACAAAAGAAAAACCTTGAACTGGTTACTAACGTCTTACTATTAACCTGATGGGTCAAACAGTTATATAAGCACGTGGTACTGGTCTCACAAAGTACACGCCACGTGGGTTGAACATAAAGAAAAGTTGCTATATTCAAAATATTGTCAAGACGACACGTTATAATCACACAAGCATTTGCATTTAAGATTGATCTTACTTAGAGTTACTGATCAACACGTGGTTCCACTTTACTCACAAAGTAGTAACAAAGCAACTACCGGAAAATAATATGAACTTCACACGAGAATTACACTACGCTGCAATTTAAGATAGCATTAGATATTTTCGAGCTAAACCCGAAATAAAAGTGATTAAATTCTCAGTTAGGCTGAACTTAACAAATCCATTGTCCTATGGACTTAGCAGACACGCGCTTAGCCGGAGATCTTACCATTTCAGACGCTCGCTACCGCCAGACTGCAACTGCCTACCGCCAGACTGCTACTCTCCAACTGCCTACTACCCAGCGTGCTCCTGAGAGTCGCTCACAAAGACAAGCGGAAGGGGCCAGAGGGGCAGCTTCCTATACCAACATGACAAGGGACGGACCAGACCATACTAAGAATAGAAACCTCTCTGCTTTTAGGAACCGTAGCTACCTGTTCCGACGTTGGTCCTACTGTTCTCTAGCAGACAGCCTTGTCTGCTACCCTCAAGCATGCAACTACAAACATATTTGATCATTCATCCTCTCACACAGAAGGGAAGGGAGATGACAGTATCTTATCATATACAGTAAATAACAGAAAGCGGATGTAGGTTCCGTATGAGACTGTGTGACATGAATTACATATAAGAATTACATATAAACTGTGCTTTAAAGTGTAGTAGTGTGACAGATCGTTCTTGTTTACGTGTAAAAGTAACACGTTCCACTACTCAGTCTCCTCCCAGATAGTCAGAAACGCCACAGTAAATTTAGAAGAGGAATTTATTCCTCAAAAGACAACAAATTTGAGAAATTAAACATGAAAGGAATCCAACAGAGACCTTTCAACCGAAATGTTGTTTTCCTGTCACATCTTTGCTGTATTCTTGAAAATCATAACTAACGTTTTTACGTTACAAAATGTATCTCTATTCGAGCAGATAAATATGTAACTTCATCCTGTTATTATTAATGCTTACGTTATGCCTGAATCAGCTCCATCACAATTTCATTTGTCTAATTTTGAATGTACAGTAGCCTAGTTGTTTCTGCGGCTACCAGATGGCGCTCGTAGAAGCACCATGTTTACTTGCCCACACTCTCTAAAGTAGGCACCTCAGTCTTGTTGCAACCCCTGTCCACAGTACGAGCAGCACATAGCGGCTCGCCATCTGACCTCGCCTTTCTGGCCAAAATCTTTTTTAATATGTGACTTGTAAGTACTGCATCGTATCGAGTCAGTACAAACTTTAATTTTATTAATGTACTATATACATAATGTTTTAGTACAGTTAGTCTAATTCTCAAGAGGACGCTCACAGTAGCGTCGAAACCCGGTCAATTTTGACAAAATGTTTGTGACCGAGGGCTTATTTGTTACAATATAAATTAAAAGTCAGTCTTGCGTCGGAGACAAGAAATTTGAATGCCAAGAGAACGGCCATCTGGTGACCCAGGCAGAGTTAGACCCTTGGAGATAAGTCGGCTGGAGATCGATGTATTGAATCGCGATGCAGTTTGTGTGTTGCATCGTCATTTGGAGGATGGGTGGGTTTCAATTAACTGTCAGTTTTGCGTCGGAGGCAAGCAACTTGACTGCCAAGAGAACGTCAATCTGATGACCGAGGCAATGTCAGACCCCAGGAGATAAGTCGGCTGGAGATGTGCTGAATCGCGAAACGATTTGTGTGTTACATCGTCTTATGAGGGTGGGAGGGTTACAATTAACTGCCACTTTTGCGTCTGATTCAAGAAATCTGACTCACAGGAGAACGACCACCTGGTGACCGAGGCAGCTATAGACCATTGGTGAGAAGTCGGCTGGAGATCGATGTATCAAATGCGACGCAATTTGAGTCTTCCATCGTCAATAGGCGGGTATGAGGATTACAATTAACTGTCAGTTTTGAGTCAGAGACTAAAAACTGGACTGCGAAGAGGTCGTCCATCAGGCGCAAGAGGCAGCGTTAGACCCTTGGAGATAAGTTGGTTGGAGGTTGATGTACAGTATCGCGACGCAATTTGTGTGTTCCATCGTCATTAGGAGAGTGGGAGGCTTACCATTAACGGTCCGTTTTGAGTCGGAGACAAGAAACTTGACTGCCAAGAGGTCGTACATCTTTTGACGTAGTCAGCGTTAGACCGTTGGAGATAAGTCGACTGGAGATCGATGTATTGAATCGCGACACTCTTTGTGTGTTCCATCGTCTGGTGAGGGTGTGAGGTTTACAATTAATTGCTAGTTTTGTGTCAGGTTCAGGAAACCTGACCCACAGGAGAACGACCATCTGGTGAACGAGGCAGCTATAAACCCTTGTCCTCTGGAGATCGATGTATTAAATTATGACACAATTTGTGTATTCAACTGTCATTAGGAGGGTGGGAGGGTTACAAACAACTTTCAGTTTTACGTCGGATTCAAGAAACTGCACTCACATGAGAACGATCAAATGGTGACCGAGGCAGCAATAGACCCTTGGAGATAGGTCAGCTTGAGATCGATGTATTGAATCACTAAACAATTTGGGTGTTCCACTGTCATTAGGACGGTGCGAGGGTAACAAATAACTGACACTTTTGCGAAGGATTAAAAAAACTAGACTCACAGGAGAACGGCCAACTGGGGACCAAGGCAGCAGATATCGCTATCAAATGTAATGAATATTAATTTTATTAAATTAAGACACTCAATATCAATAATGCTTTTCATTAACCTACAAACTTTTTTAGTTGGATTAATAACAGGAACAATTACGGAAAGATATTGATTATCATATATTTTATTTTTAACGTTTCTTGGTGGTATATTAGTTCTATTTATTTATATTACAAGAATTGCATCAAAGGAAATATTTCAACCTAAATCAATTACCATAATTATTACCTTAACAATATGGGTATTCATTATATCGACATTAAATATCCTAGATATAACAATATTTATAGACTTCTTCAAAAATACTGAAACTATAAATATTCATAATTCAATCAATTACCAAGAAATAACAACATCTTTAGGAAAATTATATAACAGACCAACATTCATTATTACAATAATTATTATTATTTATTTATTTTTAGCACTATTAGCAGTAGTTAAAATCACTAATATTACCCAGGGGCCTATTTGTAAAATAAGATAATTTACTAATGAATAAACCCTTACGATTAAGACATCCTTTAATTAAAATTATTAATAACTCTTCAGTTGATTTACCTGCACCAACAAATATTTCATTTTGATGAAATTTTAGGTACCTGCTAGGGTTATGCTTGGTAATTCCAATCGTAACTGGCCTATTTTTAGCTATACATTATACATCAAATATTGAAATAGCATTTAGTGGTGTAGTACACATCTGCTGAGACGTAAATAATGGTTGAATTATTCGAACTTTACATGCAAATGGAGCATACATATTTTTTATTAGTATTCATTTGCATGTAGGACGAGGAATTTACTATGTATCTTATATATAAATACACACCTGAATAATTGGTACAGTAATTCAAAAATGGTTCAAATGGCTCTGAGCACTATGGGACTCAACTGCTGAGGTCATTAGTCCCCTAGAACTTAGAACTAGTTAAGCCTAACTAACCTAAGGACATCACAAACATCCATGCCCGAGGCAGGATTCGAACCTGCGACCATAGCGGTCTTGCGGTTCCAGGCTGCAGCGCCTTTAACCGCATGGCCACTTCGGCCAGCGGTACAGTAATTCTATTCTTAGTTATAGCAACTGCATTTATAGGGTACGTTTTACCCTGAGGTCAAATATCATTTTGAGGTGCGACAGTAATTACTAATTTATTATCAGCAATTCCACACTTAGGAACAGACTTAGTTCAATGGGGGTGGGGAGGTTTGCTGTTGATAACTCAACAGCAAACTGATTTTTCACATTTCATTTTGTATTACCATTTATTATTACAGCTATGGCAGTAGTTCATTTATTCTTTCTTCACCAAACAGGATCTAATAACCCATTAGGACTAAACGGAGATATTGAAAAAATTCAATTTCATCCATACTTTACTTTCAAGGATTCTATTACATTTGTATTAATAACATCATTATTAATTACATTATGCTTAATTAATCCTTACCTCCTAGGAGATCCAGATAATTTTGTACCTGTCAATCCATTAGTAACACCAGTTCATATTCAACCAGAATGATATTCCTTATTTGCATATGCAATTCTACAATCAATTCCTAATAAGTTGGGAGGTGTTATTGCATTATTCTTATCAATTAGAATCTTAATAATTTTACCATTTTACAATAAAACACCATTCCATTGTATCCAATTGTATCCTATTAATCAGATTTTATTCTGAAACATAGGAGTTGTTGTATGTTTATTAACATGAATTGGTAAACGACCAGTTGAAGAGCCTTACATTATAACACGGCAAATCTTAACAATTATCTACTTTACATACTTCTTAATTAATGTCCATGTTGCACACACATGAGATAAGCAAATTAAGGAATAATAAGTTAATTAGCTTAGGAAAAGCATATGTTTTGAAAACATAAAACTGGAAGTTTAACTCTTCTATTAACTTTTCTTAAAAAAAATTCACTAAATAAATGAGATAAATAAAATCTTTAAACCAACAAAGAAAATAAAAAAATTCAAAGATAAATGTAAAAAACTTTTTCAAGCCAAGTATATTAACTTATCACAATGGAACCATGGTAATGTACCCCGAACTCAAATAAAGCCAAAGGATATAATAGCAAGCTTAATAAAAAATATAAAAGAATAAAAATCACCACCTAAACAAATTAAAGCTAATAATAATCTTATAAAAACAATTCTAGTATACTCAGCTAAAAAAATCAAAGTAAAAACACCTGCACCATATTCCATATTAAAACCTGAAACTAACTCAGATTCACCTTCGGCAAAGTCAAAAGGAGTATGGTTAGTTTCGGCTAAACAAGAAGCAAAACAAGCTAAAGCTAAAGGAAAAGAAATAATAATAAATCAACAATAAAGCTGATAATTCATAAAACCAAACATGTTAAAACTACCAATTAAAATAATTAAAGATAATAAAATCAAAGCCAAACTAACTTCGTATGAAATTCTTTGAGCAACAGAATGAAGAGAACGTAATAAACAATAATTTGAATTAGAAGATCAACCAGCGATTATAACAGTATAAACACCTAATCTAGTGCAACATGAAAAAATAAAAACCCATAAGAAAAAGAACATATATAGGTTAAGTAAGGGAAAATTACTCAAACAGCCAAAGAAATCATTAAATGAAAAACAGGAGAAAATAATAAAGTAAATATTTAGATATAATAGGAATTGGGTAATCCTTACAAATCATCTTAATAGCATCACTAAAGGGCTGTGGGATTCCTACAAATCCTACTTTATTTGGACCCTTATGAGTCTGAATATAACCTAAAACCTTATGCTCCAATAAAGTTAGAAAAGCAACACTAATTAAAATACAAATAACTAATAAAAGGAAATTTAAAATAAACATAAATAAATCATAAATTATCAATACTATTTGTAGAAAAAATCTACATAAATGAATTCTAAATTCAACACATTAATCTGTCAAAATAGTAAATTAATTGATATTAATCAATATAATAAAAAGTATTTTAACCATATGGTCCTTTCGTACTAATGTGGATTAATAGTCTTAGGATAGAAACTGACCTGCCTCGCGCCGGTCTCAACTCAGATCATGTAAGAATTTAAAAGCCAAACATACCTAACCACCAGGCTCCTGCACCCAAAATTTTTCTTAATCCAACATCAAGGTCGCAATCTGCTTTGTCAATATGAGCTCTCAAAAACAATTACACTGTTATCCCTAAGGTAACTTAATCTTATGATCATAAATGATGGATCAAAACCATGAACATAAATCAATGATATAATAATGAAGAATTTATTTATTCTTCATGTCACCCCAACAAAACATCATCATTAAATACAGAAAGACAAACAAAAAACTATATAAAAATAAAATGTTAAGCTCTATAGGATCTTCTCGTCCTACAGAAGAATTTAAGCCTTTTGACACAAAAGTTAAATTCAAAAATTTATTAAGAGGCAGTTGATTTTTCGTCAATCCATTCATTCCAGCCACTAATTAAGAGACTAGTAATTATGCTACCTTTGCACGGTTAAAATACCGTGGCTCTTTAAATATCCACTCAGTGAGCAGGTCAGACTTCAAAATATTTCCAAGAGGACATGTTTTTGATAAACAGGTGGAAATCAATTTTGCCTTGTTCCTTATAGTAGGTTTACAAGGTAAAAATTTTATACAAATAAATATACTAATTGTATCATTATTACAAAAATTTTAAAATTCAATTAACAATCTTAATAAAAAAACCTAAATTATTTATAAAATCAAAATAAAAAATAATGAACTAAAACGTTGTCTTAAAGATAGCTGGTTTAAAGTTCACTATTACATTTTTCAAAACAAATTATAGGTAATTAACATCAAAGTTTATTCCTTAAAGAATAAATAAGTTGATATTTATACATAAAAACTTAAATAAAAACAATTAACTTCAAAAAATTAAATTTTTTCTTAAGAAACTAGATATCTTAGGAAACGATTAACATCTCATTTTTATAAATATTTTAATAATAATTATGATACATTAACAATACATTATTTATAAATCAACCCAAATTGGGACAAGTAAAATAAATACTACAATTTTGATAAAACCTGATCCGAAAGGTACAATAAATAAAATCTACTTTAAAAAACTTAAAATAATATTTCATAAAACACTTACATCACCAATAAACTATAATTTAAAAAATCAATTCTATAAAATATACTAAGAGAAAATCTGAAAAAATTATTTATATTGAATAATTAAATAAACAAAAAATAAATATAATAAAATAAATAATCAACATATCCTGTTTGCACAGAAAAATTTTCGGTGTAAGTGAAACACTATACTAATAAGTTATATCTTGAACCTCTTCTTAGATACACTTTCCAGTACATTTACTATGTTTGACTTATCTCATCTAAATTGAAGCTACCTTAAAATAATCAAAATGGAATAATCAATAATGAGAGCGATGGGCAATATGTACACACCTCAGAGCCAATATCAGTTAAATTACATAAATTAAATTACTATCAAATGCACCTTCATTAACAGTATTTCACCATCAAATCCATTATAAACAAAAATCTATTGTAACCCACCTCCTCTTAACTATAAGCTGCATCTTGACCTGAAATATTTTATAGTTATAAATCTTGAGAATTATTACTCTAAAAAGTTTCTCTGATAACAGAGATATACAAACAAATAAATTAAGTAGAGTAAATCATGTATTATCAATCACGGGGTAGGTTCCTCTGAATGGAATGAGATACCGCCAAATTCTTTGGGTTTAAAGACGTTAACTAATAGTACCCTGGTAAATATAATTAACATTTAAATTAATATGGTTTCTAATCCTAGTTTATTATTTAAATTTCACAGATTCATAAAAGGAGCTACAAATAAATTGTAACATTTCACCTTACAACTTTATATTTTAATCCTAATAATATAAAAAACTGTTTTAACCAATAACATTCACTTGTATCAATCGTATAACTGCGGCTGCTGGCACGAATTATGCTGATACGAAATCAATTGCTAAATCCAAAATCACTTGATAATTAAATCAAATTACTGCAAAAAGAACATTTACTTTACCAAAACTTACATATAATACAAAGAAAAAGTGAATAAACAAGCAAGAATAAAACTTTTAAGAACAAAAAATGACAAATTTAAATATTAATCAAATTAAGAAAAAATAAAAGATTCAAATATTTAAAGAAAAAACGAAAAATAACACAAACACTAACAAAAAAAAAGAAACGCACCCCCAAATGACCACAACAACTTCTCTATTGTATATAAATAAGGATTAATATGGAACATTTATACCGATAAATGTATTATATTCCTTCTTATTTAATCTTTCTTTTCACTAATAATAAAGAAAAATTAAATAATATAATAAACGTATTTTATACAATTATGTAAATTTATGTAATATGTTATTAATATAAAATTAACTTTATATTAAGTTAACTTATATATTTAATAGTTAAACAATCTAATTATAGATAATTTACTAATTATATTATTATAATTAAATAAATGATTTATATTTATATAAAATTTTATATTTAAAGTTATTAATTTTATTATATTCAATTATAATAATATTTAATATTAATTTACATAATTAAGTAAATAAAAATTACCTTCATTAAAAAAATTACATGAGATAGAATTAAACTACCTCATTTAGTATCAAAAACTAACTTGCATCATACACCTTAATGTAAATAGGTAAGCTAAACAAGCTAATGGGTTCATACCCCATTTATAGAGGTACCAATCCTCTCCTTTTTAATGACCAACAACTCTATAAAACGTCTCTTCCTATCAACATTAATGATAGGAACGATCCTGTCCATTTCATCAAATTCCTGATATGGAGTTTGAATATGTCTTGAGATCAACTTACTTTCATTTATTCCGCTCCTAACAAGAAATAAAAATATAATAATAAATGAGTCATCAAATAAAAATTTTTTTGTACAAGCAATAGCAACGATAATACTATTATTTTCAATTTTGTTGATTTAAATAAAGTATCCAATAGGATAAGAAACAGAATTTATTCCACCAATAATAATCAGATCTAGATTATTATTAAAGATTGGAGCTGCACCTTTTCATTTCTGATTTCCAGAAGTAATAGGAGCTCTGAGATGAAATAACTGTCTAACATTAACAACATGACAAAAAATTGTTCCAATAATGGTATCATCATATTGTATTCAACTAAGAACTTTCATTTGAACAATTATCACTTTGAGAATCATTATTGGAGCAATATGAGGTTTGAATCGAACATCTGAACGCCAATTTCTAGCATATTCTTCAATTAGACATTTAGGGTGAATAATTAGATCCCTAACAGTCAGAGAAAACATCTGACAACTATATTTTTTATTTATTCACTACTAAGAATAATCATGGTTTTATTATTTAAGCAAATAAACCTATTTTTCATGAACCAAATATATTCAGCCAGAAATACAAAAACTGAAATTAAATTCATAATATTCTTATCTATCCTATCTCTAGGTGGTTTACCACCATTTCTTGGATTTCTACCAAAATGAATTGTAATACAATTGTTAATAGAAAACAACATAACTATTATAACTATTATAGTTGTATTAACTACAATTACTCTTTATTATTACATACATATTAGATTCTCAGCCTTAATTATGTCATACACAGAAAATTCATGATCTATAAAGATAAAGTCTCAAAAATCAAGAAGTATTCTTCCTATAACAGTAATAAGTTCAACAATAGGATTGATTTCAACACCAACCTTAATCTCATTATACTAAGGACTTAAGTTGATTAAACTAATAACCTTCAAAGTTATAATTAAAAGAATAATCTTTTATGCCTTAGTAAAATTTTACACCTCTAGAATTGCAGTCTAGAATCATAATTGAATATAAGACCAAAATATGGTAAGAGAGAAAATATCTCATACGTAGATTTTCAGTCTACCACCTACAATTCAGCCTTCTTACTGCAAAAATGAGTATTCTCAACAAACCATAAGGACATTGGTACTTTATACTTCCTATTTGGAGCATGGGCAGGAATAGTAGGAACATCAATAAGAATACTTATGCGTGCTGAACTTGGTCTACCAAGATCTCTAATTGGAGATGACCAGATTTATAATGTTATTATTACAGCCCACACATTTGTAATAATTTTCTTTATAGTAATGCCTATTATAATTGGTGGATTTGATAATTGACTTGTACCATTAATAATTGGTGCTCCAGATGTAGCATTCCCACGAAGAAATAATCTAAGTTTTTGATTACTACCACCTTCATTAACCCTTCTTCTTACATATTCTATAGTAGATAACGGTGCTGGTACAAGATGAACAGTTTACCGCCCCTCTAGCAGGAGCTATTGCATACGGGGTTGCATCTGTAGATCTAGCCATTTTCTCACTCCACTTAGCAGGTGTATCATCTATTCTTGGTGCAGTAAACGTCATTACAACAGCAATTAATATACGATCAGAAAGTATAACTTTAGATCAAACACCTTTATTTGTTTGACCTGTAGCTATTACAGCCCTTCTTCTCCTTCTTTCACTTCCAGCAGAAGCTATTACCATACTATTAACAGATCGAAATTTAAATACATCATTCTTTGACCTTGAGGGAGGAGGGGACCCAATTCTATACCAACACCTATTCTGATTTTTCGGGCACCCAGATGATTACATTCTAATTCTACACGGATTTGGTATTATTTCACACATTGTATGTCAAGAAAGAGGAAAAATTGAATCGTTTGGAACATTAGGTATAATTTACACGATGTTATCAATAGGATTAATAGGATTTATTGTATGAGCACATCATATATTTACAGTAGGAATGGATGTTGACACACAGGCATACTTCACATCAGCAACAATAATTATTGCCATACGTACAGGAATTAAGGTATTCAGATGACTAGCTACACTATATGGAACTAAATTCAAGTTCAATCCACCATTATTATTGTAGTGGACTGTTAAGGCAGCCAGTCCACAGTGAAGTAGCCAAAAGGGCACGCGTCAACTCACGCCGTCTGGCGTTAAGTCTGGAACAGGATTCGTAATGAATGTGATAAAGAAAAGAACATAGCTACTAGAACACTTAACTTTTATATTGTCCTTTGGTATACAGCATTCTGATGATACAAGGAGACGATCTTGAGATACATCCAATGGTACAAATGGCGCCTTGCTAGGTCGTAGCCATTTACTTAGCTCTCGGCAAATGAGAGAAATGCTTCATACGTGTAGTCGCTAGCAATGTCGTCCGTACAACTGGGGCGAGTGCTCGTACGTCTCTCGAGACCTGCCTTGTGGTGGCGCTCGGTCTGCGATCCTGACAGTGGCGACACGCGGGTCCGACATGTACTAATGGACCGCGGCCAATTTAAGCTACCACCTAGCAAGTGTGGTGTCTGGCGGTGACACCACATTCCTCCCCCGCAAATCGGCGAACGGTCGTGTGATAAGGCTTCCGCCCGCCGTGGGGAGGACCCCATGTTGACGTATGCGATGGGGTGGGGAGCCTAACAACAGGCGAGGCCATTCCAACCGCACCCTGCCATTCGGTCCGAGGGGAGCTAGGAAACGCCTGAAAACCTAGTCCAGGGTGCACGTCAACATGCGGTGTATGCGCCCGTAATGAGACAGGAGGGGCCGAAGGGTCGACCTCCATTGCGTCGGGGGATCCGACGCGCTATGACGACATCTGGGCCGGAGCGGGCAAGAGTTCCATGGCGGAGGACAGCTGGTCACGGGAAGCGATCGGCGGCGCGTGACCCAGGGCGGCGCTTGGCGGCTGCAGCGACGCGTCCACTGCGGGCGGCGCCGGCGCCGGCGGCGGCTGCGGCGGCGGCGCAACGCCATGGGGCAAAATGGAAGGCATCGTCGGTAACACCTGGGGATGAGGCGAGCCAGTAGATGGGTCCCCAGGGCGCTGACCGGACGGCACCGTCGCTGAAAGCAGACGGGGAGCGGCAGAACCCGGGCGACGACAGAGGCGCAGCTGATTGAGATGCCGACGCACCTCACCAGAGGCCCCCAAAACCAAATACATCGCGGGGCTGATGCAGCGAAGAATGCGCCCTGCGAGCCAACGCCGTGAACCGCGAAAGTTGCGATAGAGGACAACATCGCCAGGAGCAAAAGCAGGAGTCTGCCGCTGCACAGGAACCTGATGCGGCGGATGCAGCAAAGACATCAATGTTCGATGAGGACGACCGTGGAGCAACTCAGCCGGCGAGCGACCATCGCGGGGCTGAGAGCGATACGAAGACAAAAAGAGCAATAACGTGTCCTCCCGAGAATGCGACTCTTTCAACTGCAACATCTGTGACTTGAAAGTCCGGACCAACCGTTCAGCGGCACCGTTTGACTGAGGCGAAAACGGCGCGGATGTCAGATGGTGAATACCATTGGCCTTGCAGAATGACTGAAATTCTGCGGACATGAATTGTGGGCCATTGTCGGAAACAATAGTCTGCGGAAGACCTTCAATGCAAAAGATAGCGGACAACGCTTGGATGGTGGCAGAAGACGTCGTGGAAGACATCCGGACAACAAAAGGAAAATTACTGAAAGAATCGACCACAACCAACCATCGAGCATTCCAGAATGGACCGGCAAAATCTATGTGCAAGCGGTGCCAAGGGGAAGTGTCTTTCGGCCATGCAAAGAAATTCCGCGGCGGTGCGGATTGTTGTTCGGCACACGCCATGCAAGAAGAGCACATATTCGTAATCGCAGAATCGATTCCGAACCAAGTACAGTGCTGACGAGCAAGTTGTTCCGTGCGCACTATACCCCAATGTCCTTGGTGAAGGAGCCGTAATACAGAGGACTGTAACGAACATGGGACCACAACTCCGGACTGGTCATTATCAGAACGCAACAGCAAAACACCACGTCGTACAAAAGTCTCTCCTTGTGAGCAAAAAATCGGCGAACCAACGGATCCTCGATCTCTGACTTTGGCAAGGGCCATTGCGTAGCAACAAAACGCAAAACAGTAGCAAGGACAGGGTCAGCAGCTGTGGCTGTAGCTACATGACGAAAATCAATCGGAAACGAGTCGACCACGTCATCGGTTTCCGAGGCAATGAACATGCAAGCAAGTTCGGAAGAATCGAATGCTTTATCCTCAGCAACAGGCAAACGGGACAACGCATCAGCGTTTCCGTGCTGAGCAGTGGACCGATACAAAATATCGTAGCGGTTGGCGACCTCATCACGCAATGCGTGGGAAACATTGCGCGCTCTGAAAAATGGCGGTTGCGCGTTGACTTTCAGTTCCAAATGTGCTTCATAGTTCTTAGCGCAACCAAGGCCCGGTGCAAAAATGTCTGCAAATTCTTCACATAGACTAGAAACACTGGCTGAAGGCACAGTCTGATTCACTGATAGGACCTGATTGACTATAGACATGTTAAACAAATGAAATAAATCTAAACCAAACAAGTTCACTGCAGGAGAAGAACGAATTACGTAAAATGACACAAGTTTTGTTTGTTCCCTGTATGTAGCAAGAAGAGTGCACTGTCCTAACACATGGATTTTTTGTCCTGTATAACCATTTAACTTAACATTTGCGGCACGCAACGGAGGTTCGCCCAGTTGTTTGTACGTGGCGTGATTGAGCAATGAAACTGCAGCTCTGGTATCGAGCTGGAACGGTATCACTTGTCCGGCAAAGTCCAAATCTACAAAAGGTTTATTGTCCTGCTGACGACAAGAGCGACTGTTTTGTGCAATTTGAACTGATACAGGTACAGAAGCACTTGCGACTTTACAAGATTTCCGGTGACGTCGACGCACACGGTGCGTGGAACGAACAGAGTCACCGATTGAGATAGTGGCACTGGATGGGGTGGAATTAACTACATGAATGTCCATTGGCGAAGGTTCACGAGCCTGATTGTTCTGGTTTCGATTACGGCGCAAAGCAAAGGGCCTGGAATGGTTGTGATTGTCTGATCTAAGATTTTTCTGGCAAACACTTTGAACATGTCCTTTCTTATGACAGTAAAAGCAAATAGCTTGGCGTGACGGGCAATTGTCACGCGAATGTCTAGTTGCACACCGCGGGCATGATTTCACTGTATTCGCATGCTTACACAGGACACGTGGCTGCGCGGACGTGCGCGAGGGCAGGTGAGCGTTCCGTGCAGCTGGCCCGGCGGGCCGGTTAATGTGACACACGGCTGGCGAAGTTGCAAATTATTCCTGAGCAAAGTCAAGTGTGTCTTGCCTATCCAATATGTCTATCACTTGTTGAAGGGAGGGATTAACTAGTTTCAAAATCTGTTCCCGTATGCGAACATCAGAAACGTTCTGTGCTATTGCATCACGCACCATAGCATCTGAATAAGGGAGTCCACAGTCACATTCAAATAAACAATCCCTAGTAAGTCCTTGCAAAGTTGCAACCCACTCCCGATTAGTTTGACCCGCCGTACGTTTTGTACGGAAGAACGTATACCGTTTAGCAACTACATTAACTGTTTCTTTGAAATAGGCATCTAAAGCAGACAAAATTTCTTCGTATGACAGAGTTGCTACGTCGCGTCGGGGAAACAATTTCACTATCACACGGTAGGTGGACACACCTACACACGAAAGCAAAAACGGCTGCCGCTCATTACCTTGAATTCTGTAGGCGGCGAGATGAAATCCAAATTGTCGGGACCATTCAGGCCAGGTTTCGTTGGCTGCATCATAGCCACGAAACGGGGGTGCAACGGCATGTTGTGGCTGCGGTAGCGATGAAGTGGCGGTGGCCGCATCGGTTTGCAGCGCACGTTGACCCTGGACGAGCTGTCCAAGGGCATCCAATAACACCTGCTTCTGCTGATTCTGCAAGCGATAAAATTCGGACAGTACATCTGGAGAATGTGGCGAAGCCATGACACAAGCAAATTAATACAATACGAACGCTAAAATCCCATCCTCGTCGCCAATGTAGTGGACTGTTAAGGCAGCCAGTCCACAGTGAAATAGCCGAAAGGACACGCGTGAACTCACGCCGTCTGGCGTTAAGTCTGGAACAGGATTCGTAATGAATGTGATAAAGAAAAGAACGTAGCTACTAGAACACTTAACTTTTATATTGTCCTTTGGTATACAGCATTCTGATGATACAAGTGAGACAATCTTGAGATACATGCAATGGTACAAATGGCGCCTTGCTAGGTCGTAGCCATTTACTTAGCTGAAGGCTATTCTAACTGTCTCTCGGCAAATGAGAGAAATGCTTCGTACGTGTAGTCGCTAGCAATGTCGTCCGTACAACTGGGGCGAGTGCTCGTACGTCTCTCGAGACCTGCCTTGTGGTGGCGCTCGGTCTGCGATCCTGACAGTGGCGACACGCGGGTCCGACATGTACTAATGGACCGCGGCCAATTTAAGCTACCACCTAGCAAGTGTGGTGTCTGGCGGTGACACCACAATTATGAGCTCTAGGATTTATTTTCCTATTCACAATTGGTGGATTAACAGGATTAGTATTAGCAAATTCATCACCTGATATTGTGTTACATGATACATATTATGTAGTAGCCCACTTCCATTATGTATTATCTATAGGGGCAGTATTCGCAATTATAGGAGGTGTTATTCAATGATACCCATTATTCACAGGATTAACCATAAACAACACATGATTAAAAATCCAATTTACAATTGTATTTATTGGAGTAAACTTAACATTCTTCCCTCAACACTTCTTAGGGTTAGCAAGAATACCACGACGATATTCAGACTACCCAGACGCATATACATCATGAAATGTAGTATCAAGAATTGGATCTACCATTTCTATTGTAGGAATTATTATATTCATTGTAATTATATGAAAAATAATGGTTACAAACCGAGCAATCATATTTACAGCTAATATAAGAAGATCAACAGAATGGCTACAAAATAACCCACCTACAAAAATGGTTCAAATGGCTCTGAGCACTATGGGACTCAACTGCTGAGGTCATTAGTCCCCTAGAACTTAGAACTAGTTAAACCTAACTAACCTAAGGACATCACACACATCCATGCCCGAGGCAGGATTCGAACCTGCGACCGTAGCGGTCTTGCGGTTCCAGACTGCAGCGCCTTTAACCGCACGGCCACTTCGGCCGGCTAACCCACCTACAGAACACAGTTACTCAGAATTACCATTAATCTCTAGATTCTAATATGGCAGATTAGTGCAATAGATTTAAGCTCTACAAATAAAGGCTTGACCTTTTATTAGAAAAATATTCAAATGGCAACATGATCAAATTTATCCCTTCAAGATGGAGGTTCACCATTAATGAAGCAACTATCATTCTTTCATCATCATACTATGGTTGTATTATGATTAATTACAGTAATTGTAGGTTATGCCCTAAGTTTTATAATATTTATTTCCTATACAAACCGAAACATACTTCATGGACATTTAATTGAAACAATCTGAACAGCATTAGCAGCAATTACCCTAATATTTATTGCTTTACCATCATTACAGCTATTGTACTTACTTGATGGTTCAGTAGACGCATTAATTACAATCAAAACCATTGGACGACAATGATACTGAAGATACGAATATTCAGACTGTATAGACGTAGAATTCGACACTTATATAACACCAGAACAAGATCTAGAAAATGATGGATTTCGACTTCTAGATGTAGATAACCGAACAAATCTCCCAATAAATACAGAAGTACGAGTATTAACAAGAGTATCAGATGTTCTCCACTCATGAGCTGTTCCTGCTCTAGGAGTTAAAATTGATGCAACACCAGGTCGACTAAATCAAGGAACATTTATAATAAACCGACCTGGATTATTCTTCGGACAATGCTCAGAAATCTGTGGAGAAAATCACAGATTTATACCAATTGTAATTGAAAGAACTTCATTAAATTTATTTATCAAGTGATTATCTAAGATAATCTAAGCAGTTAGTTAAAATATATAACATTAGAGTGTCAATCTAAAATAACTAAACAATTAGTACACCTTGAAACATCAGATGACAAAGGAAGTAAAGGGCTCTGAAACCAAACAATAGTAAATTAATGACTACTTCTGATGGGGAAATTAAATCTAAATCCCTCAAATATCTCCTCTCATATGATTCTCCCTATTCATTATATTTTCAGCTACCTTAATCCTATTTAATCAAATAAACTTCTTCTCATTTAAATGTAACCTTATTAAAAGAGCAGAAAAAAGAACAATTGAGATAAAAAAACTTAAATTGAAAATGATAACAAACTTATTCTCAACATTTGATCCATCAACTAACATTCCAATTTATCATTAAATTGAACTGGAACATTTTTAGGACTGTTATTAATCCCATCAATGTTGTGACTTACAACATCACGAATTAATATTATCTGAAATAAACTAAACTTAACCTTACACAACGAATTCAAAACACTACTAGGACCAAAATCATTTAATGGAAAAACATTCATCTTTATCTCAATTTTTATTATACTACTATTTAATAATTTTATATGATTATTCCCTTACTTCTTTCCTAGATCAAGACATTTAGCATTAAAATTTGCAATCGCCCTACCTATATGATTAAGATTCATATTATTTGGATGAATTAATCATACTAATCATACATTTACACACCTTGTTCCACTAGGAACGCCACCTGCATTAATATCATTTACAGTATTAATTGAAACAATTAGAAATGTCATTCGACCAGGTACACTAGCAGTACGACTAGCAGTACGACTAGCAGCAAATATAATTGCAGGACATTTACTATTAACCTTACTAGGAAACACAGGACCATCTCTAGCAATAAACTTAATCTCACTACTAATTATTGGACAAATACTTCTTTTAAATCTAGAATCAGCAGTAGCAATAATTCAAGCTTATGTTTTCTCAATTTTAATAACTTTATATTCTAGAGAAGTATATTAAACCTATGTTAACAACTCACTCAAATCACCCATTCCACTTAGTAGACTATAGACCTTGGCCACTAACAGGAGCAATTGGAGCAATAGTCCTAGTATCAGGATTGCAGATGCAGTTTATGGTTCAACATTCTTTGTTGCAACAGGGTTCCATGGTCTCCATATAATTATTGGAACAATCTTCTTAACAACATGTCTACTTCGACACTCAATAAATCAATTCTCACCCAGACACCACATTGGATTTGAAGCAGCAGCATGATACTGACACTTCGTACACGTAGTATGATTATTCTTATACATCTCTATTTATCGATGTCATAGATAATTGTTTTTCTAGTGTAAATAGTACATTTGACTTCCAATCAGAAAACTTGATATAAATAGAGAAAAACAATCCTAATTCTATCTACAAAGAGTTTTTATTAGATTTATTATTCCAACAATTGTTATAATCCTTGCAACAACATTATCAAAGAAATTAATCAATGATCGAGAAAAAAGATCCCCATTTGAATGTGGGTTTGATCCAAAAAGATCAGCATGAATACCATTCTCCCTACGATCTTTCCTAATCGCAGTAATTTTTTAAATTTTTGATGTAGAAATTGCACTAATTCTTCCAACTGTAATTATTATCAAATCCTCAGACATTGTAATCTGAACAGTATCAAACAATATTTTTTATTCTAGTCCTATTAGGTGGACTATACCATGAATGAAATCAAGGAGCCTTACAATGAACAGAATAAAGGGTTGTAGTTAACTATAACATTTGCTTTGCAATCAAAAAGTATTGATATAAACAATCAACCTTAAATAGAATAAGAAGCGAAATATTGCAGTCAGTTTCGACCTGGAAGATTGGTAAATAATATACCCTTATTCTTATTAATGGAAGCCACAAAGAGGCATATTACTGTTAATAATACAATTGAACTATAAAGTTCCAATTAAGGAGATGTAAAGCCAATATGAAAGCTGCTAGCTTTTTATATTAGCGGTTAAACTTCGTTAACATTTCTAAAATTTATATCGTTTAAATAAAACATTACATTTTCACTGTAAAAATAATATATTTATATTTATAAATACCTAAAAGTAAAAATATTTCCTTAACATCTTCAGTGTCATGCTCTAATTATAAGCTATTTAAGTACACGAAAAACAATATCACTAAAATAAATATTCAAAATATAAAAGTTAAAAGATAAATCTTGAAATTAGAATCATATCAACCCTGAATATATCCAATTAAATAAATAAATAATCCATATAAACCTTGACCACCAAATAATTCACCTCAACCATAATCTAATGATTTCGATGAATAATAACATAACTTTAAAGGAATATATCTAACAAACGTAGTGGAAAGAAAAGGTATAAACCATATAGAACCAGCAAATCGAACAAAAGGAAGCATACTTAAAGAAAACAAACTATGAGAAAAATCAAACTTAGAAATATGATAACCCAAATAAGCACCTAAAACAACAACTGTAATAGCTTAAAACTTTAAATAATAAAGTAAAGCAACCGTATAAGGAATAGGAAAAATTAACCAAGACAAAAGTTACCACCAAAAACAGCAACAAACAATAAACCAATTACACCAAACGAAATATAATAACCCTTATCATCAAAAGAAAATCTAGAATAAAAATTATTATCCCCAGATATTGAATAATATAATAAACGAAAAGAGTAAGAAGCAGTTAAACCAGTAGAAAAAAATAAAGAAAAAATTAAACAATTAATTCATCTTAAACAAACCATTTCAAAAATCAAGTCCTTTGAATAAAAACCTGCCAAAAAAGGTATACCACACAAAGATAAACTAGAAACATTAAAACAAACAGAAGTTAAACGTATAAAATGAACAATTGAGCCAATAAAATGAATATCCTGAGAATCCTTTAAATTATGAATTATGAACCTGCACACATAAATAATAATGCCTTAAATAAAGCATGGGCTGATGATTGAAAAATGCAAGTTTTGGATAACCTATAGCCAAAATTCTTATTATTAAAGCAAGATGTCTTAAAGTAGAAAGAGCAATGAACAGAACAACTAACTTCAAATCAAATTCAAAGTTAGCACCCAATCCAGCCATAAATATAGTTATACAGCCATTTAAAAGTAAAAATCAACCACAATTATAAGTATCTAATATTGGTCTGAAACGAATTAATAAATAACATCCAGCAGTAACGAGAGTAGAAGAATGAAGTAAAGCAGAAACAGGAGTAGGAGCAGCCATAGCAGCAGGAAGTCAAGAAGAAAAGGGAATTTGAGCTCTCTTAGCTATACCTGCCAAAAAAATTAATATAGTAATAAGCTTTATTTCAAAAGAGTTAGAAATAAAATCATAATAATAAATATAATTCCAACCACCAAAATTTAATATTCAAGAAATAGAAATTAAAATAGTAACATCACCAATACGATTAGAAAGTGCATTTAATATACCAGCACTATAAGATTTTACATTTTGGTAATAAATAACTAAAGAATAAGAAACCAAACCTAAACCATCTCATCCTAACAAAATTATAATCAAATTAGGACTAATAATTAAAAATCCTATAGAAAGAATAAATATTAAAACAATAAAAATAAAACGATTCATATTTTTTTCGCCCAATATATAATCCTCTCTATAATAAATCACCAAAGAAGAAATATGTATAGCAAAAGACATAAAAATAAGAGATATTCAATCCAAAATTAAAGTTATAACAACCATAGAACCACTTAAATTAAATAGTTCTCACTCAAAGAAAAACTCTATAATCAATTATTAAACAATAAATACCTAAAATAAAAATTATAGTTCTAGAAAAAGAAAAAAAACTCAAAGAACAAATAGAAAATAAATTCACGGCCTAAGATGAATAACTTCATATCACTGAATCCACAAAACAATATTTTAAATTAAAATACTTAAGCAATTTAAACAAAGAAATATTCACCCTTTAAACAAAGAATATTTAAAGGCAATCAATGCAAAAGTAAAATATGATATTAATGAAAATAACCAAGAGAACAAGTATAAACCCCAGAAAAATAATTCCCATGCTGAGAGTAAGAATATATATATAAAGTATAAACAGCTCTAAAAAAATAAAAAAATTAAAGCAAAAAATCTAAAAGAAGATCAAGACATAATTCTGTTTAATAATCTAAGTTCACCTACCAAATTTAATGATGGAGGAGCAGCCATATTTGATGATCTTGAAAGGAATCACCATAAAGCCAATCTAGGTATCAAATTAATTATACCCTTGTTAATTACTAATCTTTGTCTACCTAAACGTTCACAAATAATATTAGATAAACAAAACAATCCAGAAGAACATGAACCATGACCAACCATTAAGGAAAGAGAACCCATACAACCTCACCAATCCACCAACAACTATTCTTATATGAGCAACAGAAGAATATGCTATTAAAAACTTTAAATCCATATGACGAAAACAAACAAATCTAACAATTACCCCACCAGATAAACCTAAAGATAATCAAAAATAATTAAACTTTAAACCCAAATAAGACATAACCTTCATAACACGAAAAATACCATCACCACCTAACTTCAATAAAACACCAGCAAGAATTATTCTACCTGAAATAGGGGCCTCCTCATAAGCCTTTGGAAAACATAAATGAACCAAAAATATTGGCATCTTAAGTAAGAAAGCTAAAATTATAAACAAATAAAACATAAAATAATAAGAACCAAAATCAGCCAATAAAGGGAAATATAAAGTGTTAGAAAAATCATAAACCTGAAATAAAACCAATAATAAAGGTAATCTAGCAACCAAAGTATAAAAAATTAAATAAACACCATCCTGTAAACGTTCAGGCTGATAACCTCAACCCAAAATCAAAAGTAAAGTAGGAAATAATCTATCCTCAAAAACAAATGTAAAAAGAAAGAAGACTCAATCTAGCAAATGAACAATAAAGCATAATCAATAAAATTAAAACCATAAAGAAAGAAATTAGAATGATGAAAACTTAAATAAACTGAACCTCAGCAAAATCAAACTAAAAGAAAAAAACCAATACCAAAATAATATCTAATTATATTCAAATCTGCATATGACTAAACACAAATTATAAAAACAAAACTCGACAGAAACATTAAAGAATGAACCAAACATCAACAATCATTCAGCAAACAAAGAGGGATAAAAAAATAGTTATAAATAAATACTTTAACATAAAGCTAAACCAAAAGAATTAAAAAAATCATTATCATGACAACAAATTATTGAAACTAAAATAGAAAGACCTAAAGCACCTTCACTAACGGAAAAAACTAACAAAATAACAGGAAAGAAATAATCACAATCAAACTCGAAAACAAATTCAATAATTAATATAAATAAAGAAAGAACAATATACTCTAATCTCAGAAGAACCATCAATAAATGTTTACGTTTAGAAGAAGAAACATAAACACCAGCAAAATAAAACAACAAAGAAGTAAAAACAGAGAATATAAACATTAGTTTTTATAGTTAAAAAAAAACACCGGTCTTGTAAACCGGAAATAAGTCTAGCCCCAACTTTTAAATCTTCAGAGGTGCGAAGGCTTCCATCATCGGTCCCCAAAACCGATATTTTAAATAAACTAACCTCTTAAATGATTAAAATAATAATTATATCACTATCAAACATAATGAATATTAATTTTATTAAGACACCCAATATCAATAATGCTTGTCATTATCCTACAAACTTTTTTAGTTGGATTAATAACAGGAACAATAAGGAAAATATATTGATTATTTTATATTTTATTTTTAACGTTTCTAGGTGGTATATTAGTTCTATTTATTTATATTACAAGAATTGCATCAAACGAAATATTTCAACCTAAATCAATTACCATAATTATTACTTTAACAATATGGGAATTCATTACATCGACATTAATTATCCTAGATATAACAATATTTGTAGACTTCTTCAAAAATACTGAAACTATAAATATTGATAATTCAATCAATTACCAAGAAATAACAATATCTTTGGAAAAATTATATAACAGACCAACATTCATTATTACAATAATAATAGTGATTAATTTATTTTTAGCACTATTAGCAGTAGTTAAAATCACTAATATTAACCAGGGGCCTATTCGTAAAATAAGATAATTTACTAATGAATAAACCCTTACGATTAAGACATCCTTTAATTAAAATTATTAATAACTCTTTAGTTGATTTACCTGCACCAACAAATATTTCATTTTGATGAAATTTTAAGTCCCTGCTAAGGTTATGCTTGGTAATTCAAATCGTAACTGGACTATTTTTAGCTATACATTATAGATCAAATATTGAAATAGCTTTTAGTAGTGTAGTACACATCTGCCGTGATGTAAATAATGGTTGAATTATTCGAACTTTACAAATAAAAAATATATATGCTCCATTTGCATGTATTTACAAATAAAAAATATATATGCTCCATTTGCATGTATTCATTTGCATGTAGGACGAGGAATTTACTATGGATCTTATATATACATACACACCTGAATAATTGGTACAGTATTTTTATTCTTACTTATAGCAACTGCACTTATAGGATACGTTTTACCTTGACGTCAAATATCATTTTGAGGTGTGACAGTAATTACTAATTTATTATCAGCAATTCCATACTTAGGAACAGATTTAGTTCAATGGGGGTGAGGAGGATATGCTGTTGATAATGCAACATTAAATCGATTTTTCACATTTCATTTTGTATTACCATTTATTATTGCAGCTATGGCAGCAATTCATTTATTCTTTCTTCACCAAACAGGATCTAATAATCCATTAGGACCAAACGGAGATATATAAAAAAATTCATTTCATCCATACTTTACTTTCGAGGATTCTATTACATTTGTATTAATAACACCATTATTAATTATATTATGCTTCATTAATCCTTACCTCCTAGAAGATCCAGATAATTTTGTACCTGCCAATCCATTAGTAACACCATTCTATGATCAATTCCTAATAAGTTGGGAGGTGTTATTGCATTATTCTTCTCAATTAGAATCTTAATAATTTTACCATTTTACAATAGAACACCATTCCGAGGTATCCAATTCTATCCTATTAATCAGATTTTATTCTGAAACATAGTAGTTGTTGTATGTTTATTAACATGAATCGGTAAACGACCAGTTGAAGTGCCTTACATTATAACAGGGCAAATCTTAAAAATTATCTACTTTACATACTTCTTAATTAATGTCTATGTTGCAAACGCATGAGATAAGCTAATTAAGGAATAATAAGTTAATTAGCTTAGGAAAAGCATGTGTTTTGAAAACATAAAACTAGAAGTTTAACTCTTCTATTAACTTTTCTTAAAATATTTCACTAAATAAATGAGATAAATAAAATCTTTAAACCAACAAAGAAAATAAAAAAATTCGAAGATAAAAGTTAAAAAACTTTTCAAACCAAGTATATTAACTTATAAAAGAACCATGGTTATGTAACCCGAACTCAAAAAAAGCCAAAGGATATAATAGCAAGCTTCATAAAAAATATAAAAGAATAAAAATCACCACCTAAAAAAATTAAAGGTAATAATATTCTTATAAAACCAATTCTAGTATACTCTGCTGAAAAAAAAAAAACAAAGTAAAACCACCTGCACCATATTCAATATTAAAACCTGAAACTAACTCAGATTCACCTTTGGCAAAGTCAAAAGGAGTACGTTTAGTTTCGGCTAAACAAGAAGCAAATCACGCTAAAGTGAAAGGAAAAGCAATATTAATAAACCAACAATAAAGCTGATAATTCATAAAATCAAACATGTTAAAACTACCAATTAAAATAATCTAGTGGAACATAAAAAAAACTAAAACCCATAAGAAAAGAACATATATAAGTTAAGTAAGGGAAAATTATTCAAACAGCCAAAGAAATCATTAAATTAAAAACAGGAGAAAAATAATAAAGTAAATAAGTAGATATAATAGGCATTGGCTGCTTCTTAAAAATCAACTTAATAGCATCACAAAAGGGCTGTGGGATTCCTACAAACCCTACTTCATTTGGACCCTTACGAATCTGAATATAACCTAAAACCTTAAACTCCAATAAAGTTAGAAAAGCAACACTAATTAAAACACAAATAACTAATAAAAGAAAATTTAAAATAAACATAAATAAATCATAAATTACCAATACTATTTGTAGAAAAAATCAACATAAATGAATTCTAAATTCAACACATTAATCTGTCAAAATAGTAAATTAATTAATATTAATCAATATAATAAAAAATATTTTAACCATATGGTCCTTTCGTACTAATGTGGATTAATAGTCTCAGGATAGAAACCGACCTGGTTCACGCCGGTCTGGACTCAGATCATGTAATAATTTAAAGGTCGAACAGACCTAATCACTGGGCTCCTACACCCAAAATTTTTCTTAATCCAACATCGAGGTCGCAATTTGCTTTGTCGATATGAGCTCTAAAAACAATTACGCTGTTATCCCCAAGGTAACTTAATCATGTTGTTGTTGTGGTCTTCAGTCCTGAGACTGGTTTGATGCAGCTCTCCATGCTACTCTATCCAGTGCAAGCTTCTTCATCTCCCAGTACCTACTGCAACCTACATCCTTCTGAATCTGCTTAGTGTATTCAACTCTTGGTCTCCCCCTACGATTTTTACCCTCCACGCTGCCCTCCAATATTAAATTGGTGATCCCTTGATGCCTCAGAACATGTCCTACCAACCGATCCCTTCTTCTGGTCAAGTTGTGCCACAAACTCCTCTTCTCCCCAATCCTATTCAGTACCTCCTCATTAGTTATGTGATCTACCCATCTAATCTTCAGCATTCTTCTGTAGCACCACATTTCGAAAGCTTCTATTCTCTTCTTGTCCAAACTATTTACTGTCCATGTTTCACTTCCATACATGGGTACACTCCATACAAATACTTTCAGAAATGACTTCCTGACACTTAAATCTATACTCGATGTTAACAAATTTCTCTTCTTCAGAAACGCTTTCCTTGCCATTGCCAGTCTACATTTTGTATCCTCTCTACTTCGACCATCAGCAGTTATTTTGCTCCCCAAATAGCAAAACTCTTTTACTACTTTAAGTGTCTCATTTCCTAATCTAATACCCTCAACATCACCCGACTTAATTCGAGTACATTCCATTATCCTCGTTTTGCTTTTGTTGATGTTCATCTTATATCCTCCCTTCAAGACACCATCCATTCCGTTCAACTGCTCTTCCAAGTCCTTTGCTGTCTCTGACAGAATTACAATGTCATCGTCAAACCTCAAAGTTTTTATTTCTTCTCCATGGATTTTAATACCTACTCCGAATTTTTCTTTTGTTTCCTTTACTGCTTGCTCAATATACAGATTGAATAACATCGGGGAGAGGCTACAACCCTGTCTTACCCCCTTCCCAACCACTGCTTCCCTTTCATGTCCCTCGACGTTTATAACTGCTATCTGGTTTCTGTACAAATTGTAAATAGCCTTTCGCTCCCTGTATTTTACCCCTGCCACCTTCAGAACTTGAAAGAGAGTATTCCAGTTAACATTGTCAAAAGCTTTCTCTAAGTCTACAAATGCTAAAAACGCAGGTTTGCCTTTCCTTAATCTTTCTTCTAAGATAAGTCGTAAGGTCAGTATTGCCTAACGTGTTCCAGTATTTCTACAGAATCCAAACTGATCTTCCCCGTGGTCGGCTTCTACTAGTTTTTCCATTCGTCTGTAAAGAATTCGCGTTAGTATTTTGCAGCCGTGGCTTATTAAACTGATAGTTCGGTAATTTTCACATCTGTCAACACCTGCTTTCTTTGGGATTGGAATTATTATATTCTTCTTGAAGTCTGAAGGTATTTCGCCTGTTTCATACATCTTGCTCACCAGATGGTAGAGTTTTGTCAGGACTGGCTCTCCCAAGGCCGCCAGTAGTTCCAATGGAATGTTGTCTACTCTGGGGGCCTTGTTTCGATTCAGGTCTTTCAGTGCTCTGTCAAACTCTTCATGCAGTATCGTATCTCCCATTTCATCTTCATCTACATCCTCTTCCATTTCCATAATATTGTCCTCAAGTACATCGCCCTTGTATAGACCCTCTATATACTTCTTCCACCTTTCTGCTTTCCCTTCTTTGCTTAGAACTGGGTTTCCATCTGAGCTCTTGATGTTCATACAAGTGGTTCTCTTATCTCCAAAGGTCTCTTTAATTTTCCTGTAGGCAGTATCTATCTTACCCCTAGTAAGATAAGCCTCTACATCCTTACATTTGTCCTCTAGCCATGCCTGCTTAGCCATTTTGCACTTCCTGTCGATCTCATTTTTGAGACGTTTGTATTCCTTCTTGCCTGCTTCATTTACTGCATTTTTATATTTTCTCCTTTCATCAATTAAATTCAATATTTCTTCTGTTACCCAAGAATTTCTACTAGCCCTCGTCTTTTTACCTATTTGATCCTCTGCTGCCTTCACTACTTCATCCCTCAAAGCTACCCATTCTTCTTCTACTGTATTTATTTCCCCCATTCCTGTCAATTGTTCCCTTATGCTCTCCCTGAAACTCTGTACAATCTCTGGTTTAGTCAGTTTATCCAGGTCCAATCTCCTTAAATTCCCATCTTTTTGCAGTTTCTTCAGTTTTAATCTACAGGTCATAACCAATAGATTGTGGTCAGAGTCCACATCTGCCCCTGGATATGTCTTACAATTTAAAACCTGGTTCCTAAATCTCTGTCTTACCATTATATAATCTATCTGATACCTTTTAGTATCTCCAGGGTTCTTCCATGTATACAACCTTCTTTCATGATTCTTAAACCAAGTGTTAGCTATGATTAAGTTGTGCTCTGTGCAAAATTCTACCAGGCGGCATCCTCTTTCATTTCTTAGCCCCAATCCATATTCACCTACTACGTTTCCTTCTCTCCCTTTTCCTACACTCGAATTCCAGTCACCCATGACTATCAGATTTTCGTCTCCCTTCACTATCTGAATAATTTCTTTTATTTCATCATACACTTCTTCAATTTCTTCGTCATCTGCAGAGCTAGTTGGTATATAAACTTGTATTACTGTAGTAGGTGTGGGCTTCGTATCTATCTTGGCCACAATAATGCGTTCACTGTGCTGTTTGTAGTAGCTTACCCTCTTTCCTATTTTCCTATTCATTATTAAACCTACTCCTGCATTACCCCTATTTGACTTTGTGTTTATAACCCTGTAGTCACCTGACCAGAAGTCTTGTTCCTCCTGACACCGAACTTCACTAATTCCCACTATATCTAACTGTAACCTATCCATTTCCCTTTTCAAATTTTCTAACCTACCTGCCCGATTAAGTGATCTGACATTCAACACTCCGATCCGCAGAATACCAGTTTTCTTTCTCCTGATACCAACATCCTCCTAAGTAGTCCTCGCCCGGAGATCCGAATGGGGGACTATTTTACATCCAGAATATGTTAGCCAAGAGGGCGCCATCATCATTTAACCATACAGTAAAGCTGCACGCCCTCAGCAAAAATTACGGCTGTACTTTCCCCTTGCTTTCAGCCGTTCGCAGTACCAGCACAGCAAGCCCGTTTTGGTTATTGTTACAAGGCCAGATCAGTCAATCATCCAGACTGTTGCCCTTGCAACTACTGAAAAGGCTGCTGCCCCTCTTCAGGAACCACACTTTTGTCTGGCCTCTCAACAGATCCCTCCGTTGTGGTTGTACCTACGGTACGGCTATCTGTATCGCTGAGGCACGCAAGCCTCCCCACCAATGGTAAGGTCCATGGTTCATGGGGGGGAAATTAATCATATGATCATAAATTATGGATCAAAACAACAAACATAAATCAATGATATAACAATGAAGAGTTTATTTGTTCTTCATGTCACCCCAACAAAACATCATCATTAAATTTAGAAAGACAAACAAGAAACTATATAAAAGTAAAATTTTAAGCTCTATAGGGGCTTCTCATCCTAAAGAAGAATTTAAGCCTTTTGACTCAAATGTTAAATACAAAAATTTATTAAGAGGCAGTTGATTTCTCATCAAGCCATTCATTCCAGTAATTAATTAAGAGACTAGTGATTATGCTACCTTTGCACGGTCAAAATACTGTGGCTCATTAAAAATCCGCTCAGTGAGCAGGCCAGACCTCAAAATATATCCAAGAGGACATGTTTTTGATAAACAGGCGGAAATCAATTTTGTCTAGTTCCTTATAATAAGTTTACAAGGTAAAAATTTTATACAAATAAATATACTAATTCTATCATTATTACAAAAATTTTAAAATTCAATTAATAATTTTAATAAAAAGCCTAAAATATTTATAAAATCAAAATAAAAAGTAATGAAGTAAAATGTAAACTTAAAGACAGCTGGGTTAAAGCTTACTATTATATTATTAAAAACAAATTATAGGTTATTAACATCAAAGCTTATCCCTTAAAGAATAAATAAGTTGACATTTATACTTAAAAAATTAAATAAAAACAATTAACTTATGAAAATTAAATTTTTTCTTAAGAAACTAGATATCTTGGGAAACGATTAACATCTCATTTCTATAAATAATTTAATAATAATTATGATACATTAACTATAAATTATTTATAAAACAACCCGAATCGAGACAAGTATAATAAATACTAAAATTTTGATAGACCCTAATACAAAAGGTACAATAAATAAAATCTACTTTAAAAAATTTAAAATTATATTTCATAAAACACTTACATTACCAATAAACTATAATTTAAAAAATCAATTCTATAAAATATACTAAGACAAAATCCAACAAAATTATTTATATTAAATAATGAAACAAACAAGAAATAAATACAATAAAATAAATAATCGAGATATCCTGATTTAAACAGAAAAATTTTCAGTGTAAGTGAAACACTTTACTAACAAGTTATATCTTGAACCTCTTCCTAGATACACTTTCCAGTACATCTACTATGTTACGACTTATCTCATCTAAATTGAAGCTACCTTAAAATAATCAAAATAGAATAATCAATAATGAGAGCCACAGGCATTGTGCAAACACCTCCGGGCCAATATCAGTCAAATTAAATAAATTAAATTACTATCAAATCCGCTTCATTAACAGTATTTCACCATCAAATCTGTTATAAACAAAAACCTATTGTAACCCACCTCCTCTTAACTATAAGCTGCACCTTGACCTGAAATATTTTATAATTATAAGTCTTGATAATTATAGCTCTAAAATGATTTTCTGATAACGGAGATATACCATCAAATAAATTAAGTAGTGTAAATCGTGTATTATCAATCACGGGGTAGGTTCCTCTGAATGTAATGAGATACCAACAACTTCTTTGGGTTTAAAGACCTTAACTAATAGTACCCTGGTAAATACAATTAACATTTAAAAAATGGTTCAAATGGCTCTGAGCATTATGGGACTTAACATCTATGGGTATCTGTCCCCTAGAACTTAGAACTACTTAAACCTAACTAACCTAAGGACATCACACAACACCCAATCATCATGAGGCAGAGAAAATCCCTGAACCCACCGAGAATCGAACCCGGGCACGGGAAGAAGGAACGCTACTGCACGACCACTAGCTGTGGACTTAACATATAAAATAATAGTGTATCTAATCCTAGTTTATTATTTAAATTTCACAGATTCATAAAAAGAGCTACAAATAAATTGTAACATTTCACCTTACAAATTTATATTTTAACCCTAATAATATAAACAACTGTTTTAACCAATAATATTCACTTGTATCAGTCATATAACCGCGGCTGCTTGCACGAATTATGCCGATACTAAATCAATTGCTAAATCCAAAATCACTTCATACTTAAATCAAATTACTGCAAAAAGAACATTTAGTTTAACAAAACTCACATATAATACAAAGAAAAAGTGAATAAACAAGCAAGAATAAAACTTTTAAGAACAAAATAACAAATTTAAAAATTAATCAAATTAAGAAAAAATAAAAGATTCAAATATTTAAAGAAAAAAAAGAAAAAAAACACAAACACTAACAGAAAAACGAAACACACCCCTGAATGACCACAACAACTTCTCTATTGTATATAAATAAAGATTAATATGGAGCATGTATACCAATAAATGTAATATAGTCTTTCTTATTTAATCTTTCTTTTCACTAATAATAAAGAAAAATTAAATAATATAATAAACATATTTCATACAATTATGAAATTAATGTAATATGTTATTAATAGAAAATTAACTTATATATTTAATAGTTAAACAATCTAATTGTAGATAATTTACTAATTAGATTATTATAATTGAAATAATTGTTTATGTTAATATAATATTTTTACTCAAAGTTATTAATTTTATTTATTATATCCAATTATAATGATATTTAATATTAACTTACATATTATTATATATATTATAATATAATAACCTATTTTAAGCTAACAACATAAGTAGCTATAATCCTCGGTAAATAAATGCATTAAAATAATCACTTAATAATAGTAAAATAAACTTATAAGTATTTAAATTTAATTAAATGTAATATATTAATTCAAATTATTTATTTTATATATATATATATATATATATAAAGAAACAAAAAAATTAACCGAATCGAGATAAATTAATTCAAAACAACCAGAATAATACATAACCAAATTAAAAAATTTAATTTGTATATTAAATAAATGAAGTGCCTGATTAAAGGGTTACCTTGATAGGGTGAATTAAGTAAATATAAATTACCTTCATTAAAAAAAATTACATAAGAAAGAATTAAACTACCTCCTTTAGTATCAAAAACTAACTTGCATCATACACCTTAATGTGAAAAGCTAAGGTAACCATGCTAATGGGTTCATACCCCACTTCCTTACCTTCTTAATGACCAAAAACTCTACAAAACTTCTCTTCCTATCAACATTAATGATAGGAACGATCCTGTCCATTTCATCAAATTCCTGATTTGGAGTTTGAATAGGGCTTGAGATCAACTTACTTTCTTTTATTCTGCTCCTAACAAGAAATAAAAATATAATAATAAATGAGTAATCAAATAAATATTTTATTGTCCAAGCAATAGCATCGACAATCCTATTATTTTCAATTTTATTGATTCAAATAAAGTATCCAATAGGATATCAATAATAATCAGATCTAGATTATTATTAAAGATTGGAGCTGCACCTTTTCATTTTTGATTTCCAGAAGTAGTTGGAGTTCTGAGATGAAATAACTGTCTAACACTAATAATATGACAAAAAAATTGCTCCAATAATGGTATCATCATATTGTATTCAACTAAGAACTTTCATTTGAAAACCTATCATTTTAAGAATCATTATTGGAGCAATAGGAGGCTTAAATCGAACATCTCTACGCCAACTTCTGAAATATTCTTCAATTAGACTTTTAGGGTGAATAATTAGATCCCTAACAGTCAGAGAAAACATCTGACAACTATATTTTTTATTTATTCACTACTAAGAATAATCATGGTTTTATTATTTAAGCAAATAAACCTATTTTTCATGAACCAAATTTATTCAGCCAGAAACATAAAAACTGAAATTATATTCATAATATTCTTATCTATCCTATCTCTAGGAGGTTTACCACCATTTCTTGGATTTCTACCAAAATGAATTGTAATACAATCGTTAATAGAAAACAACATAACTATTATAACTATTATAGTTGTATTAACTACAATTACTTTTTATTATTACATACATATTAGATTCTCAGCCTTAATTATGTCATACACAGAAAATTCATGATCTATAAAGTCTCAAAAATCAATAATTATTCTTTCTATAACAGTAATAATTTCAACAATAGGATTGATTTCAACATCAACCTTAATCTCATTATACTAAGGACTTAAACTGATTAAACTAATAACCTTCAAAGTTATGATTAAAAGAATAATCTTTTAGGCCTTAGTAAAACTTTACATCTCTAGAATTGCAGTCTAGAATCATAATTGAATATAAAACCAAAATATGGTAAGAGAGAAAATATCTCATACATAGATTTACAGTCTACCACCTAAAATTCACCCATCTTACTTTAAAAATGAGTATTCTCAACAAACCATAAGGACATTGGTACTTTATACTTCCTATTTGGAGCATGGGCAGGAAAGTAGGAACATCAACAAGAACACTTATTCGTGCTGAACTTGGTCTACCAAGATCTCTAATTGGAGATGACCAGATTTATAATGTTATTATTACAGCCCACGCATTTGTAATAATTTTCTTTATAGTAATGCCTATTATAATTGGTGGATTTGATAATTGACTTGTACCATTAATAATTGGTGCTCCAGATGTAGCATTCCCACGACGAAATAATCTAAGTTTTTGATTACTACCACCTTCATTAACTCTTCTTCTTACATCTTCTATAGTAGATAACGGTGCTGGTACAGGATGAACAGTTTACCGCCCCTCTAGCAGGAGCTATTGCACACGGGGGTGCATCTGTAGATCTAGCTATTTTCTCACTCTACTTAGCAGGTGTATCATCTATTCTTGGTGCAGTAAACATCATTACAACAGCAATTATTATACGATCAGAAAGTATAACTTTCGATCAAACACCTTTATTTGTTTGATCTGTAGCTATTACAGCCCTTCTTCTCCTTCTTTCACTTCCAGCTTTAGCAGAAGCTATTACCATACTATTAACAGATCGAAATTTAAATACATCATTCTTTGACCCTGAGGGAGGAGGGGACCCAATTCTATACCAACACCTATTCTGATTTTTCGGGCACCCAGATGATTACATTCTAATTCTACCCAGATTTGGTATTATTTCACACATTGTATTTATTTCACACATTGTATGTCAAGAAAGAGGAAAAATTGAGTCATTTGGAACATAAGGTATAATTGTCGCGATGTTATCAATTTCATTAAATTTAAATACTTAAAAGTTTATTTTACTATTATTAAGTGATTATTTTAATACATTTATTTAACGAGGATTAAAGCTACTTATGTTTTTAGCTTAAAATAGGTTATTATATTATAATATATATAATAAAATATAAATTAATATTAAATATTATTATAATTGGAAAAAATAGATAAAATTAATAACTTTAAATAGAAAATATTATATTAATAAAAATAATTATTTTAATTATAATAATATAATTAGTAAATTATCTATAATTAGATTGTTTAACTATTAAACAATACCTGGAGATAAGTAGGCAGGAGACCGATGTATTAAATTGCAACGCAATTTGTATAATCCATTGTCATTAGGAGGGTGGGAGGGTTAGAATTAACTGTTAGTTTTGCGCCGGATTCAACAAACTGGATTCTCAGGAGACTGACCATGTGATGACCGAGGCAGCGTTAGACCCTTGGCAATAAGTCGGCTGGAGATAGATGTATTGATCGCGACGCACTTTGTGTTTTCCAGCGTCTAAAGGGGGGTGGGAGGGTTACAATTAACTGCCAGTTTTGCGTCCGATTCAAGAAACCTGACTCACAGGAGAACGACCATCTGGTGACCAAAGCAGCTATAGGCCCTTGGAGATAAGTCAGCTGGAGATCGGTGCATTAAATCGCGATGCAATTTGAGTCTTCGATGTTCTATAGGACAGTGTGAATATCATAATTAACTGTCATGTTTTGAGTCAGAGACTAGAAAGTTGACTTCCAAGAGGTCACCCATCAGGTGACAGAGGCAGTGTTAGTCCCTTCGAGATAAGTTGGCTGGAGGGTGAAGTACTGAATCGCGACGCAATTCGTGTGTTCCATTGTCATTAGGAGTGTGGGAGCGTTACAATTAACTATCAGTTTTGCATCGGATTCAAGAAACTAGACTCACAGGAGAACAACCATCAGGTGACCGAGACAGCAACAGGCCCTTGGAGATTAGTCAGTTGGAGACCGATGTATTTAATCGTGACGCAATTTGTGTGTTGCATCGTCATTAGGAGGGTGGGAGGTTTACAAGTAACTGTCGGTTTTGCGTCGAATTCAAGAAACTGGACTTAAAGGTGAACGACAATCTGGTGACCGAGGCAGCAATAGAACCTTGGAGCTAAGTCGCCTGGAGATCGATGTATTGAATCGCGACACAATTTGTGTATTCCATCGTCATTAGGAGGGGGCGGGAGGGTTACAATTAACTGTCAGTTTTGCGTCGGATTCAAGAAACTAGACTCACAGGAGAACAACAGTCTGGTGACCGAGACAGGTATAGGCCCTTGGAGATACGTCGACTAGAGGCTGATGTACTGAATCGCGACGCAAATTGTGTTTTCCAATGTCATTAGGTGCATGGGAGGGTTACATCTAAGTGTCTGTTTTGCGTTGGATTCAAGAAACTGGTCTCACAGGAGAACGACCATCTGGTCACTGAGGCAGCAATGGCACCTGGGAGATAAGTCGGCTGGAGACTGACGTATTGAATCGCAACACAAATTGTGTGTTACATCGTCATTAGGAGGGTGGGAAGGTTACAATTTCTAGCATTAAAAGGTTTTCGCTTTGCTTTTCGTATTTTACCAAATATGACATTGATGATGATATTTCATGGCAATGTTTGCCGACAAGATAAAGAATGCAACCTTTTAACACTAGATTGCGTACTCACGGCAGTTCCCCTTGGCCGTTTTTTGGTACGACTTGGGAAGAGAGAAAAATTAATGAATGATCGACGATGCGTCGGTTCTCGATTGTGTTTAGGAGACGTACGGATTGATTGCGTGAAAATAGTTTCTCAAATGACCTCTTAACCCGGATTGTTTTCACGCAATCAGACTCTTCAATGAAATTACCTAAGGGACCTGTTTGAATTATAAAAAAAATGCAAAACAGTGAAATTTTGTAAAAAAAGTTGTCAGATCGGAAATTGAACACATTAATGGTCTCCCAAATACAATCGAGACACCGCGATAAAGAGCGAACCTGTAACAAAGTTCATTTAAACATAAACATTATTTGTGGTCAATTTAAAGAAAAGAATAAGCATAGATTTTCTGTACAGTGAAACATCAATATATTCTCAAAGAACAAAGGCGTTAAACTATAAACATTAACAAATTTACAATGAATACAAAACTTACATTTTTATGTTTTTCTCATACATGGAGCAGTCCAACAATCGCTGCTTTTGTATGTGTGATATTTTGTAAAAATTAAATGTCCTGGCATGCGCGTAAGTATTTTTTTTATCGTCACAAGGTTTACAAAAGCGTTTTCTTTCTTGATGATAACGTGGTTTTTCACACTAAATGAAATATAACTTGTAGCGGTGCTACACAACACGTCTTAACAAGTCGGCGACCAAACATCAAAGGTAATGAAGTACATGTTAACATATCGGCGACCAGACGTACAACTAACTATAAAGACTCTAGAATTTTCCTAACAAATGATAAATTGTTCTTTCTTCTGTTTCGCAGCTTCTTGCTATCAAGCGCTGCGGCAATGATTTTAAATATCTGCGCCCAGCGAGTCATAGTGTACCTTTTAAACGCTGGCCTCGCGTCTTGGTATAGGCGCACGTTATAAACAGATTTCGTTTCTTTACTCTCGCGTTGTCATGCTTAGTATCATTACAAACTACAGCTCGGTGGCTATCCTTTTCTCATATGCAAAATGTCTGAAATCCAATAATATCACATTGCTTCCCGCGTGAGGAGCGATGACTCCGTCAGGATCATCGCGACTCACGCGTAGTCGTGATATTATTGCTTTCGTGAAACAAGTTAGTAGGCCTATTACTTGCAAAAATTCTTTACAATAGATTTTACACACTACATCAGCAAAGTGGTTAACATACAGAGTATCAGGTAAGTATATTCGTACGACTGAAATTGATAGTAATTTGTCCACAGTGTAACTACATGACAATTGAACTGTGCTCTTTCTAATGTGTTGTACAAGGATAACAAATGTGCATTTCTCGGTAAAAGATAATGAAATTAAAATAAAGATACACATACATAGATACATTATACATGGCATAATAAATATTAAAAAATAACAAGGAAATAAATTACTTGACTTCGCAGGAAGTCTGGGTGCTGTGTGCACTCGTGGAAAAAAATATGTTACAAAAAAATTGACATTCTTGTTTTACAATGACATGTTACATGAATATTTTTGTCGTTGTTTCGTCGAAGATTTCTTGCAGTAAATACGTAGCACTTTACTTATTTGTGGCTTTCATGACCTGCAAAAAAAATGTTTCACTACACTTGGGTAGGTAGGAGTTGCACTGGGAGTGGTAGAACTTCGGGTATAAATGATAGCACTGCACTTGAGTGGGAAAATTGATTACACTTTCACAGTGGAGGAAAAGTAGGGGATCACTTTCACTGTGGAAGTTGGAGTAGTCGTCGGGGTGTGATGTTGCGTTGGAAATACGTCGTGGGTCAGGAACTGGAAGATTGGTTCTGCAACATGTTGAGCCGTATGGTGGCGGTCTCTATTTCACTTGACACATGTCCGTGCTTCCATTTCATGTTTTCGTACATGAAAAATACAGAAAAAAAATCTGTATTAGTATGTGCTTACTTACTAATAACTTAGTCTAAAAGAAAACTGGATTAGGTAAGGATAACAATTGTTTATGTACATAAGGTCTCATTCTCTTAGGAATGCTTAGTTCTCATATTTATCTATTTTTCTGGTTTTATTTGGTTCGACACCTTTTCGTCATTACTCGGCCTGGTCAGTACATTCGGTAGCAATTGTCAAAATCGAGCTTAAGACTCTTCCGATTAGTGTCTTTATAATTTCACAAGGTACATGAGTGCTTAATTCATTGCTTTATCATATTTTATTTTGAATGCATTTCAAACACATTTGGCATCCGTGCTCGTTGTGCAAAGAAATATTGATTGTTGAGCGGTCAGCGTACACAGTGTTACGTCCGTTGGTCACAATCACGTGATAATAACTTGACAGTTCCACAACGCTAGCAGCAGTATTCTGCGAGAAGCAGAGCGTTTGGTGTCTACTAGCCGTGGTGTCAGTTTTTACACAGTTTTTCGTCGACTCTGGATTACGGAAGCAGCCAGATGCGGCGACTCCCGCAGCTGTTTCGAAGAATGTGTCCGTGGAAAGGTGTACAATACCGTTTGTGGTAGGTACAACACTTATTCACTTTCACTCTTCGGCTTTCTACATCGTGGTTTCGTGGTACAAGTACTTATAACTTTATTTCACACGCGGTATTTCACACGTGTCCTTGGAGTTATCACCTTTTCAGTTCACACGTTATTAGTAATTCGTGTTCACATTTATTTGGTCGTCATGTTAAGGTTCACACGCACCACTTTTATACGTGTCCATTAATTACTTGTCTATAGTCGGTTCACACGCAGCAGCATATACGTGTCCATTTATTACTGACTGCATTATTACTACAAAGTACAGTTAACATTTAGTATACATATCATGTCAAAAAATATTTACAAAGAAATATTTTAGTCTCTTTGACTACAAGGCCTGACGAAAAGCGTGTCTCTTGTTCGTAGTTTGTGCTTCCAAGGCACTTTAGGTTTACACTTTGTTCGAAATCTTGTTATTCTTTTCTTTTTACAATAGTTACTCTTTTCTGAAGTTCAGCTCTTTTATTTTCTCTCTATTACGTCGTTAGTTTGAAGACATAATCAATGTGGCTTCGTTTACGTGATGAACAGTTCGTGTTCAAACTACCATTAGGGAAATTAGGAAGCTTGGTGTTCCCTGTCGTGCAATTGCACATAACAAATCTTAACTGAACTCGCAATTTGCGGAGAATAAGCATAGCCCGTCGACAACCAATGTGTCACGACTATCCATTCGTGTAGCCTGTATGTACAAATCATGCAACCAGCTCGTAAAATTCACTTCTCCACTGGATAAGGTAGGATGGTAAGGATACTGGTTAGAGGAAAACACAAAAGACTTTTATGGAGTGAAGAGATTTGAAGACACAGTGTTAATGACGTATGATATGATGAGCTTAACATAAATTATTATCACCTTAGTTTTTCATGACAAATAGCATAATTAAATCGATACAGTAGTTTCAGTGTCGTCTGACCCAGCTCTCTAAATAATTTTCTATGCGTATCTAAAATTACTTAAACCATGCATTAGCAGTGAACTGTGTCCATTAACTATCTTCTGTTCCATGTATCGTAAAATTGGTTTTCTAAAAAAAAAAAAAATCGTCGTATCTCGAGGACCTGAAATAGATATTTCTAGTACTAAATTAGTTTATTTATAAATGATCTTTGTAAGTATTTCAGCTGCACTGTGCCATAAAATTGTTATGAGCGTATACTGTTTTCTCCGTATTATAATAAAATAATTGAGTTGCGCACTTCATTCCTGCTACCTGGATCGTTATTGACTTACTTGATTCTTATATGCTAAGCTGCTGCTTTTTGCCTGCTGCGTTTCATAGGTGGTCTCACAAAATTTGTTGTCACACACTCCTTATGCATAACATGACATTTACCTCATTAGAGTAAGCGACCTTAATCATTTTTTTTAACCTATGAGCAATCATTCTGGTCTGAATGATCATTTTAATTTATTTCATTCAAGAGGAGAGAGCTTTGCTATACTTAAAACTAGTGGTAGCAGGTGGCACTTAGCACGTCCCTACTATAGTATTTGTCAGCTCTTTCGGCTGTGGCCGTTCATGGCTCAATTAACTTAAAACTAACTTACATCTAAGGCAAATCTTGCTCTCCTACAATAAATGTGTTTTACTTAAGGTGCTCATATAAATTACTTATCTTGTTGTGGCAGGTCGACAGGGTGTTAGTCCTGTGCATTACTCTTACATACGTTGGTACTTCACACATAGTATGACAACTTATAGTGTGTGTATATTTTATTTTAGCAGCTTAACAGATATTTTCAATGGTTGACTCGGTATTTCTTCAAGTCTGCGTGATGAAACAACCCTTTTATTCGTCCAGATACAGGGTCAGCTAGTAGATAGCAACCAATGTGCGGCTTTCTTAATATAATATATGGTCCTTCATACAAGTGCTGCCACTTGCGATTCTTATGATGAATCAAAGATGGTTTGAAGTGGGTCTTTAATAGCACTCGTTCATTTATACGATACGATAAGACTTTGCTAATGTGTTTGTCATGCGCCTTTTTTCTTAGGTTGGCATGAGTGGTTAAAGATATGAGAGCTTGTCTTAACTTGTCGTCTAATGTTACTTCAGGCTGTTGTAATTTTGGGATAGGGTCTACCCATTCATTTCTTTCTAGTCGTTTAGAGACTAGTTCTGATGGTGTGAAACCAGTTGATGTGTGAGGTAAATTATTAACAATCTGTTCAAAGGGTGTGACGAAATCAATCCACCGTGTCTGCTGGTTTGGAATATACGTTCGTATGAAACGATTGAACTCTTTGAATACTCTTTCTGTGGGATTACTCTGCGGTCGATACCGGGATATCAAAATTTGTCTGATGTTGTTGGTTACAAGGAAATTCCTCCATCGTTTCCCCACGAAAGTTGATGCGTTATCAGATAACATGGCTTCAGGCTTGCCAAAGCGAGGGAAATAGTCTTTCTCAATACGTCTAATTAGTGGAAGTATATTAGATGACTTCATTGCATAGAGTCTCACGTGTTTGGTAAAAAGATCTAACACTACGACCAGATACTTCACACCTCCTCTTCCCTGAGGAAGTGGACCTGCATAATCCAAACTGACGATTTGGTTTGGTCTTTCTGTACGTATCGGGTTTAAAGGTAAGGCATTTGACAAGTTGAAAGGTTTCGCCTTTTGGCAAATGGAACAATTTCTTAATAATTGGTGCACCTTCTTGTGAAGATTAGGTACATAGCAGTATGTTGAAATCTTGCGTTTGCATTTTTCTAGGCCATAGTGACCCCAGGAGAGGTGAGTGTACCAAATGAGATGTTCAACATAATCTTTAGGAATTCAGACACACCACCTCCCTGTCAACAGAGAAGTTCGGTGAAACAAAACTCCATTGTGTACTTTATAAAATTTTGACAACGAGTGATCAGGGTTGTTTTGAAGAAGCTGTTTAATTTCTAGCCAATTGCTATCTGTGTCTTGAAGAGTATTCGTTTGACGGCAAAGATGGAGAAAGTAACTCCGATGTAGAGGATCTTTCATAAGAAGAATTTTGTGATTAGAAACCTGTTCTATTAATTCAGTAGGCTCCGGCAATCCTTCCGGCATACGTGACAATGCATCAGCAATGATGTTATTCTTGCCCTTTACGTAAATAATTTCAAAATCATACTCTTGTAGAAATAAACACCATCGAGTAAGCCGAGGATGATACAGTTTGCAAGAGAGTAAGAAGCTCAGTGCTTGATGATCTGAGTATACTCTGATTTTATGACCATAAATATAGTAATTAAAGCGGCGAAAAGCCCACACAATGGCTAATCCCTCTAATTCAGTTACCGAATATGATCTCTCACATTCGGTTAAGACCCGACTGGCAAAACTGATTATTTTGACTTCCTCCTGCCCATCAGTTTTGTCTATTTGAAATAAACATGCACCTAATCCTTGAAACTATGCATCGCAAGAAATGCAGAAATCTAAACTCATGTTTGGATGACTTAAAATGTTACTCTTTAGAAGAGCTTCTTTGATCTTGTCAAAGGCTTTTTGGCATTCAGAAGTCCACATCCAGTGGACGTTTTTCTTGAGCAAATTTAACAATGCGGGATTGTTCATTGATTGATTCGGAATGAAGCGACGGAAGAATGAAGCTAATCCAATGAAACCTTTTAGTTGCCTTTTAGTGCAAGGCACAGGGAAATTTTCTATTGCTGTTAATTTGCTGGGATCAGGTGAGATTCCTTCCGAAGAAATTATATGTCCTAAAAACTTGACTTCTTTCTTGGCAAATTTGGATTTTTGTAAATTTGCAGTAACACCAAAATCAGAGAATCTTTGAAAGATCTTTTGTAGGAGAGTTAAATGTTCTTCCCAGGAAGTCGTTGCTATCAGTAAATCATCAACATAGACGGTGACTTGGTCAAGTAACTCTGGTCCTAGCACATGATCAAGTGCTGCAATGAAAACACCAGAACTAATGTTGAGACCGAAAGGTACTACACGAAAATGATAGGATCTGCCGGCAAAGATAAAGGCTGTGTACTTCCTCGATGATGATGATAGTTTCACCTGCCAATAGCTACTTCGGAGGTCTATTGAGGATAAGAACCTCACACTATGGAATTTTTGTAGTTGTTCCTCCAGTGGTTCTGGTCTTGTGCATACTGGAATGATGATTTTATTAATATTCCTTGCGTCCAAGACAAGTCTGACGCTTCCATCGTTTTTGAAAACAGGTAACAATGGGCTACTGTAGGGAGAGTCGGACGGTTCTACGATTTTCCACTTAAGCATTTTACGTATTTCTTGTTTGACGGCTTCTTTACGGGACTGCGGAACTGAATAGGTTGTTTTGCAAAAAGTATCATGGGGTTTCACTCTCATGTTAAATTCATAGTCTGTTATGATACCTGGTTTGCTGGAAAAAATGTTCACAAATGTTGCTAATAGGTCGTGTAGTTCATACTTCTGTCTGTCGTCGAGTCCGTCTGTTTCCACAATTTTTATGCGTAACTCGTCGGCAGTTGGTAATAAGTCAGGGTCATTGTTGACGTCACTGAACTCGTCAACCGCACGGCGGTAATGTTGCCTGTCAGAAAGTCTACGTATTTTCACTTTACGTTCCAGGTTGGTTATCCTGACTTTGGTTCTCATTAGATGAATGACCAGTGTCCTATCATCTAGTCTTAACGTGCACTTACCTTCAGCTAAATCAATGATGGCACGATTTCTTCGTAGAAAGTCCATTCCTAACAAGCATGGCACTGACAGGTTCTTTACTACTAATTGTATTGTTGCTTGTACTTGCAAGCTAACCTTCTGTACTAGGGAACCTACTGCTCCGGATACAGTACATCCTTGTACAGGAAGTGAAGGAATTTTTGTTACAGAGCATACCTTTTTGTATACACACATAGACATAGCATTAATATTTGCACCTGTGTCGATGATGGCAATGATTGGTATATCATAAATCTGAATCAGAGTTGACGCTTGGACTTGGTTTTCCCAAAGGTCGTTGTTTTCGTAGGTGTTCTTTTCGTCTAATAGTTCGTCCCGTAAGTCTCTGTCGTCTTCGTATCTAATTACGTTGATATGTCTTTTAATGAAGTTGCCCCCCATTGGTTCCGCAGCTTCCCCGTGGAGGCCTAAAGAAGCTGCTAATGGTTTTCGGACTGCTGTGGAGCTGAAATGTCAGTTATTTTTACTTGACTAGTATTTTGCGACCTACCAGGTCGAAAATTCGCGTTCGTATCCCATACGACTTGTGCATCACTTGATTGCGTGTTATTTGACATCGCGTTTGGTGCTTGGTTCGCCTGTGTGTAGAAAATGGTCGGATTTCCTTGGCTATTATGACCGGCGGTGTCAGGAAAAGCATGCGACGAATTGTCCTGACTATTGTTCCTGAACTGTTGGTTGGGTTGGTGAGAAAATGTCACATTTTTCGACTGTGCAAAATTCATTTGGTGAGAGGGAGTGAAGTGACTCGGCTGACTGTACTGTTGTAGTCTGTTATAATTGTTCCATTTTCTCTTGTGACGATTTCCATTATTCGTCTTGTTGTTCTGGTACTGGTAATTACCGTTGTGATTTATAGGTGAATTACCGTATTGTTGCTGTGTGTTTTGATAAATCGGATTGTATCTATTCTGGTGTGGATATTTGTTATATTGTTTTCCATTACGGCGGTTGAAACTGTTATGATTTCCGTAAGGCTGAGCGTTTGGTTGCCCCGTGTTATGTTGGTACGACATTCCATTGACGCAATTTGTTATGTGCTGCTGCGGAGCGGGCGGTCCATTATAATTATTCCGCGCGCTCGCACGCACATCCTCATAGATCATATCCAAATTGTCAAGAACAGAAAGAAATGCTTCTAGGTCTTCTTCACTCACATTAACTAGTTTTTCTCTTATTGACACAGGAAGTTTTGACTTTAAGATCATGATTACATCTTTGGTTGAAATGGGCGTGTCCCAATACTGAATTTTACGTAGATATTTTTCAAAATAACGTCTCAAACCTCCTCCTTTGGTGTTGAAAGGTTCGGCGTTGTAAACCTCCTTTCGGAGTCTTTGTTGTATACCTGAACTCCAGAATTTATTCAAAAAATGCTTTTCAAAATCTGCATAGGTGTGACATTTGTCTATAATTTCTGTACCCCAAATTGATCCTTCACCGTGTACATAGCCTAAGATGAACTGTATCCGCTGCCTGTCGTTCCATGATTCTGGAAAAGCGCCTGTGAATGATTTTAGAAATACCATTGGATGTATATTTCGTTTTTCAGGTATAAAAGGCTGAAAAACTCTGTGTTTTAGCACACTCTCGTCGCGCACTAGTTCAACGAGTGTTAGTTGATCGGCATGACTACGTGATGTGGAAGTTTCGTCACGCGTATTGTTTACTGTTGGTGAGAATTGTACCTGACACTCGGGATATTGACGATTATCGTGTTCTGGCGGTAGCGAATACTCACTTTGATTGTCACCTTGCAATTCCGTAACTTGTCGTTTCAGTTGATCTATATCATTGCTTAGCTGACGTTTCCATTCCGGAAGATCGTGGCTAAATGCTCGTCTGATTTCACCTAATTCACTGGTTAAAGTGTCACCAGAAGTACCGGGAGCGGTTAAGATTTTTGCTGTAGCAGATTTAACCGTACCCTTTAGTTCAGCGTGTACCTTGCTGACAATGTACTGTTCTTTGGATTGCATCCACTCTTCAAATTCCCTATTAAGTGTATTGCTTATACCGGTGTTGACATCTGCGATCTTTTTGTCAATATTGACATCGGATATTTGCTGAGCAAGGTCTTCGACTCGCTCGCCAACGTGGTTGACACTTTCTGTCAATTGGCTTACTCTCTTTGAAACATCACTGTAATGTTTCAAAGAGTCACTCGCAGTTGATTTACACACATCTATTTGGGCCTGCATATCTATGAACTTGCTACCAATATTGATCTCGGCGGATTCCACCATCGAAAGAACACTATCAATTTTTGCGTGTACGCTTGCGTTTAGCTCGCTTGCGTAAGCAGTGGTAATGGCTTTAATTTTTTCCTCCATGGTGTCATTCGAATTTTTGATTTGTGCTTGGATGTCCTCTATCCTTGATTCTAAACTGCTGAACCTGCTGTCACTTTGATTTGCTAACTGACTGATTTGCGTTCCAAGATTGTCACTTTGGTTTGTTAACTGACTGATTTGCGTTCCAAGATTGTCACTTTGGTTTGTTAACTGACTGATTTGCGTTCCAAGATTGTCACTTTGGTTTGTTAACTGACTGATTTGCGTTCCAAGATTGTCACTTTGGTTTGTTAACTGACTGATTTGCGTTTTAATATTGTCACTTTGGTTTGTAAGCTGTGCCATGTTTGCTTCAAAACTGGTTTTCATATCAGCAAACAATTTTAGTATATCTGACAGCGAGCATTCACGTGACTGCGACGCGGTCTGTGGCGCCGACAGCTCACGTGTCGCTTCGTCGTCTGTTGTTCCCTCACTACGAGATTCAAGTTTGTTTACACCCGCGCGCGGTCTAAGTTGCCTTGGTTGCTCATCAGCCATCGTAAATTTAAAGTAGTTACACTGCACGAGCTAGAAAAGATAATTTTTTTAATTATGATTTTCACTTGTCAGGTGCGTCAAGGATTTCTCAGATATTGCTTGCGCGTTATAAACATTTGAAACTCTGACACACGAAAATGCCAATATGGCAACGGGAGTGATAAGATAAATGAAAAACACTTACAGAGCACTGAAACTGGCACAGATAGCGGCCATTGTGGTTCACTTAAATGCACAACAATGGAAATTCTTGCTAACTATTTCTAACTATTGTAAGCGAAATGATGAGATAGAGGCGGATCTAATAGCAAAAGAAAACAGAAATTTGGAAATTAAATTGCTTGAGGAAAAGGAAAAAAGCGTAGAGAGTGAATGTCACGAGCCGACTGAATGCTCGGTACGCGAAGCTTCAAACGTAATGAAAAATCGTACTCACATTAGTTGTCTTGCGCGCTGCTATTTATTGCTGTTGTGGATTCTTACTGCGATTTTCTGCATATACGTCCTTTTTTAATCACTGGTTTTGGCTTCCAATTTTCTCCAGATGGTAGCATGAAAATAGAAAGAACAAATTAGTTTTTTTTGTCAAGTCCCTGTTCGGGCGCCACATCTAGCATTAAAAGGTTTTCGCTTTGCTTTTCGTATCTAACCAAATATGACATTGATGATGATATTTCATGGCAATGTTTGCCGACAAGATAAAGAATGCAACCTTTTAACACTAGATTGCGTACTCACGGCAGTTCCCCTTGGCCGTTTTTTGGTACGACTTGGGAAGAGAGAAAAATTAATGAATGATCGACGATGCGTCGGTTCTCGATTGTGTTTAGGAGACGTACGGATTGATTGCGTGAAAATAGTTTCTCAAATGACCTCTTAACCCGGATTGTTTTCACGCAATCAGACTCTTCAATGAAATTACCTAAGGGACCTGTTTGAATTATAAAAAAAATGCAAAACAGTGAAATTTTGTAAAAAAAGTTGTCAGATCGGAAATTGAACACATTAATGGTCTCCCAAATACAATCGAGACACCGCGATAAAGAGCGAACCTGTAACAAAGTTCATTTAAACATAAACATTATTTGTGGTCAATTTAAAGAAAAGAATAAGCATAGATTTTCTGTACAGTGAAACATCAATATATTCTCAAAGAACAAAGGCGTTAAACTATAAACATTAACAAATTTACAATGAATACAAAACTTACATTTTTATGTTTTTCTCATACATGGAGCAGTCCAACAATCGCTGCTTTTGTATGTGTGATATTTTGTAAAAATTAAATGTCCTGGCGTGCGCGTAAGTATTTTTTTTATCGTCACAAGGTTTACAAAAGCGTTTTCTTTCTTGATGATAACGTGGTTTTTCACACTAAATGAAATATAACTTGTAGCGGTGCTACACAACACGTCTTAACAAGTCGGCGACCAAACATCAAAGGTAATGAAGTACATGTTAACATATCGGCGACCAGACGTACAACTAACTATAAAGACTCTAGAATTTTCCTAACAAATGATAAATTGTTCTTTCTTCTGTTTCGCAGCTTCTTGCTATCAAGCGCTGCGGCAATGATTTTAAATATCTGCGCCCAGCGAGTCATAGTGTACCTTTTAAACGCTGGCCTCGCGTCTTGGTATAGGCGCACGTTATAAACAGATTTCGTTTCTTTACTCTCGCGTTGTCATGCTTAGTATCATTACAAACTACAGCTCGGTGGCTATCCTTTTCTCATATGCAAAATGTCCGAAATCCAATAGTATCACAAATTAACATTCAGTTTTGCGTCGGATTAAATAAACTAAACTCACAAGTGAACAGCCCTCTGGTGACCGAGGCAGCATTAGACACTTGGAGATACGTTGGATGGAGATCGATGTATTGAATCAACACGCAATTTCTGTGTTGCATCGACAATACGAGGGTGGGAGGGTTACAATTAACTGTCAGTTTTGCGTTAGAGGCAAGAAACTTGACTGCCAAGAGACGGTCCATCTGGTGACCGAGGTACCGTTAGACAATTGAAGATAAGTCGGCTAGAGAACCACATATTGAATCGCGACGCAGTTTGTGTGTTGCATCGTCATTAAGAGGGTGGGAGGATTACAATTAACTGTCAGTTTTGCGTCCGATTCAAGAAACTGGACTCACAGAAGTACCACCATCTGGTAACCGAGGCAGCAACAGACCCTTGGAGAAAAGTCGGCTACATAACTATATATTGAATCACGACGCATTTTGTGTGTTCCATCGCCATTAAGAGGGGGAGAGGGTTACAAATAACTGTCAGTTTTGCGACGGATTATTGAAACTAAACTCACATGTGATCAGCCATCTGGTGACCGTGGCAGCATTAGACACTTGGAGATAAGTCTGCTGGAGATCGATTTATTGAATCGCGGCGCAATTTGTATGTTCAGTCGTCATTAAGAGGGTGGGAGGGTTACAATTAACTGTCAGTTTTGCATCGGTTACAAAAAAAGTGGACTCACAGGTGAACGAGCATTTGGAGACCAAGGTGCCAACAGACATTTGGAGAAAAGTCCGCTAGCGACTGGTGTAATGACGCAATTTGTTTGCTACATCCTCATGAAGATGGTGGGAGTGTTACACTTATGTGTCAGTAATGCGGCGGATTCAAGAAACTGGACTCACAGGAGAACGACAAGGTGGTGACCGAGGCAGCAATAGACTATTGCAGGTAAGTCGGCTGGTGAGCGATGTATTGAATCGCGTCACAATTTGTTGTTCCATCGTCATTAGTAGTGTTAGAGGGTTACAAATAACTGCCAGTTTCGCGTCGGATTCAAAAAACTAGGCTCACATGAGAACAACAATCTGGTGACCTAGGCAGCTATAGACTCTTGGAGGTACGTCGGCTGGAGGCTTACGTGTTGAATCGCGACACAATTTGTGCGTTCCATCGTCATTAGGAGCGTGGGAGGGTTACAATTAAGTGTCTGTTTTGTGTCGGATTCAAGAAACTGGTCTCACAGGAGAACGACCATCTTGTGACCTAGGCAGCAATGGCACTTTGGAGATAAGTTGGCTGGAGACCGACGTATTGAATCGCGACACAATTTGTGTGTCCATCGTCATTAGGAGCGTGGGAGGGTTACAATTATTTGTCAGTTTTGCGGCGGAATCAAGAAACCGGACTCACAAGAGAACGACCATCTGGTGACCTATGCAGCATTAGACCCTTGGAGATAAGTCGGCTGGAGAAGGACGTATTGAACAGTGATGCAATTTGTGTGTTCCATCGTCATTAATAGGGTTTAAGGGTTACAATTAACTGTCAGTTTTGCATCGGATACAAGAAACTGGACTCACAGGTGAACGAGCATCTGGTGACCGAGGCAGCAATAGACCTTTGGAGAAAAGTCCGCTAGAGACTGATGTAATAAAACGCGATGCAATATGTTTGCTGCATACTCATGAGGATGGTGGGAGTGTTACACTTATGTGTCAGTTAAGCGTCGGATTCAAGAAGCTGGACTCTCAGGAAAATGACAAGGTGGTGACCGAGGCAGCAATAGACCATTGGAGATACGTCGGCTGGAGATCGATGTATTGAATCGCGTCGCAATTTGTTGTTCCATCGTCATTAGTTGTGTTAGAGGGTTACAAATAACTGCCAGTTTCGCGTCGGATTCAATAAACTAGACTCACAGGAGTACGACAATCTGGTGACCGAGGCAGCAATAGACCCTTGGAGATAAGTCGGCTGGAGAACGACGCATTGAATAGTGACGCAATTTGTGTGTTCCATCGTCATTAAGAGGGTGGGAGGGTCCCAATTAACTGTCACTTTTGCGCGGATTCAAGAAAGTAGATTCACAGGAGAACGTCCATCTGGTTACCGAGGCACAATGGCACCTTGGATATAAGTCTGCTGGAGGTCGATGTATTGAATCGCGACGCAAATTGTGTGTTCAGTCTTCATTAGGAGGGTGGGAAGGTTACAATTAACTGTCCGCTTTGCGTCGGATTCAAGAAATTAGACTCACAGGAGAACGAGCATCTGGTGACCGATACAGCAATAGACCCATGGATATAAGTCGGCTGGAGATCGATGTATTGAATCGCGACGCAATTTGTGTGTTCCATCGTCGTTAGGAGGGTGGAAGGTTTACAATTATATGTCAGTTTTGCGTCGGAATCAAGAAACCGGACTCACAGGAGAACGACAATTTGGTGACCGAGGCAGCAATAGACCCATGGAGATAAGTCGGCTAGAGGTCAACGTATTGAATCGCGACGCAAATCGTGTGTTCCATCGTTTTTAGGAGGTGGGATGGTTACAACTAACTGTCAGTTTTATGTCGGAATCAAGAAACCGGACTCACAGGAGAACGACCACCTGGTGACTTAGGCAGCAATAGACCCTTGGAGGTAAGTCGGCTGGAGAACGACGTATTGAATAGTGACGCAAATTTGTGTGTTGCATCGTCATTTGGAGTGTGGGTGGGTTTCAATTAAATGTCAGTTTTGCATCGGATACAAAAAACTGGATTCACAGGTGAACGATCATCTGGTAACCGAGGCAGCAATAGACCCTTGGAGAAAAGTCTGCTAGAGGCTGATGTAATGGAACGCGACGCAATTAGTGTGTTTCATCCTGATTACGAAGGTTGGTAGGGTTACACTGATCTATCAGTTTTGCCTCGGAGACAAGTATCTTTAGTTACAGTAGAGCGTCCATACGGAGACCGAGACTTTGTTAGAGCCTTCGAAATAAGTTGGCTGGAGACCGATGTATTGAATCGCGACGCAATTTGTGTGTTGCATCGTCATTTGGAGGGTGGGTGGGTTTCAATTAACTGTCAGTTTTGCGTCGGAGACAAGAAACTTGACTGCCAAGAGAACGTCCATCTCGTAACCGAGGCAGCGTTAGAGCCTTCGAAATAAGTCGGCTTGAGACCGATGTATTGAATAGCGACGCAATATGTGTGTTGCATCGTCATTAGGAGGGTGAGTGAGGTACAATTAACTGTCAGTTTTGCGAAGAAGACAAGAAACTTGACTGCCAAGAGAACGTAGGTCTGACTGAGGCAGCGTTAGACCGTTGGAGTTAAGTTAGCTGGACACTGATATATGGAATCGCGACGCAACCTGAGTGTTCCATCGTCATTAGGAGGGTGGGAGGGTTACAATTAACTGCCAGTTTTTTGTCGTATTCAAGAAACTGGCCTCACACGACAACGACCATCTGGTGACTGAGGCAGCTGTACACCCTTGGAGATAATTCTGCTGGAGATCGATGTATTGAATCGTGACCCAATTTTTGTGTTCCATCGTCATTAGGAGGGTGAGAAGGTAAGGAGGGTAAGTGTCAGTTTTCCTTCGGATTCAAGAAACTGGACTCACAGGAGTACGACCATCTGGTGACTGAGGCAGCAATGGAACCTTGGACATAAGTCGGCTGGAGTCCGATGCATTGTATCGCGGCCCAATTAGTAGGTTCCATTGTCATTAGGAGTGTAGGAGGGTTACAATTAACTGTTTGTTTTGCGTCGGATTCAAGAAACTGGACTCACAGGAGAAAGACCATCTGTTGACCGAGGCAGTAATAGACCCTTGGAGATAAGTCGGCTGGAGATCAGTGTATTGAATAGCGATTCAAATTGTGTGTTCCATCTTCATTAGGAGTGTTGGAGGGTTACAAGTAACTGTCAATTTTGCGTCGGATTCAAGAAACTAGACTCACAGGAGAAAAGGCATCTGGTGACCGAAGCGGCAATAGACCTTTGGAGGTAAGTCGGCTGGAGACTGATTTATTGAAGCGCCACGCAATTTGAGTGTTGCATAGTCATAAGGATGGTGGGAGGGTTACAATTAACAGTGCTTTTTTCGTCGAATTGAAGAAACTGGAATCACAGGAGAACAACCATCTAGTGACCGAGGCAGCAGCAGACCCTTGGAGATAAGACGGTTGGTGACAGCTATATTGAATCGCACGCAATCTGTGTGTTGCCTCGTCATTAGGAGGGTGTGTGGGATACAGTTAACTGTCAGTTTTGCGTCGGAGACAAGAAACTTTACTGCCAAGAGAAAGTCCATCTGGTGACCTCGGCAGCTTTAGTCCCTTGGAGATGTTAGCTGGACACTAATGTATTGAATCGCGACGCAATTTGTGTGTTCCATCGTCATTAGGAGGGTGGGAGTGTTGGAATTAACTGTCAGTTGTGCGTTGGAAATAAGATGCTTTACTTGGAGGAGAACGTCTATACGGTGACCGTGGTAGCGTTATACCCTTGGAGAAAAGTCTGCTTGGGTCTAATGTAGTGAGTCGCGACGCAATTTGTGCGTACCATCCACTTTACGACAGTCAATTTTGGGTCGGATACAAGGAACTAGACTCCCAAGAGATCTGGTGCCCGAGTTATCGTTAGGCTCTTCGAGATAAGTTAGCTGGACACTGATAGAATGAAACGCGACGCAATTTGAGTGTTGCATCCTCATTACGAAGGTGGGAGGTTCTCATTTATATGTCAGTTTTGTGCCGGAGACAAGAAACTTGACTGCCAAGAGAACGTCCATCTGCTGACCGAGGCAGCGGTAGACCCTTCGAGATAAGTTAGCTGGACGCTGATGTATTGAATCGCGACGCAATTTGTGTGTTCCACCGTCATTAGCCTCTCCCCCCCCCCCCCATGAACCATGGACCTTGCCGTTGGTGGGGAGGCTTGTGTGCCTCAGCGGTACAGATAGACGTACCGTAGGTGCAACCACAACGGAGGGGTATCTGTTGAGAAGTCAGACAAACGTGTGGTTCCTGAAGAGGGGCAGCAGCCTTTTCAGTAGTTGCAGGGCAACAGTCTGGATGATTGACCGATCTGGCCTTGTAATATTAATCAAAACGGCCTTGCTGTTGTGGTACTGCGAACGGCTGAAAGCAAGGGGAAGGTACAGCCGTAATTTTTGCCGAGGGCGTGCAGCTTTACTGTATGGTTAAATGATGATGGCGCCCTCTTGGCTAACATATTCCGGATGTAAAATTGTCCCCCATTCGGATCTCCGGGAGGGGACTACTCAAGAGGACGTCATTATCAGGAGAAAGAAAACTGGCATTCTACGGATTGGAGTGTGGAATGTCAGATCCCTTAATCGGGCAGGTAGGTTAGAAAATTTAAAGAGGGAGATGGATAGGTTAAAGTTTGATATAGTGGGAATTAGTGAAGTTCGGTGGCAGGAGGAACAAGACTTCTGGTCAGGTGAATACAGGGTTATAAATACAAAATCAAATAGGCGTAATGCAGGAGTAGGTTTAATAATGATTAAAAAATAGGAGTGCGGGTAAGCTACTACAAAAAGCATAGTGAACGTATTACAGTGGCCAAGATAGACACCAAGCCCATGCCTACTACAGTAGTACAAGTTTATATGCCAGATAGCTCTCCAGATGACGAAGAAATTGAAGAAATGTATGATGAGATAAAAGAAATTATTCAGCTAGTGCAGGGAGCCGAAAATTCAAGTCATGGGTGACTGGAATTCGACAGTAGGAAAAGGGAGAGAAGGAAACATAGTAGGTGAATATGGATTGGGGCTAAGAAATGAAAGAGGAAGCCGTCTGTTAGAATTTTGCACAGAGCATAACTTAATCATAGCTAACACTTGGTTCAAGAATCATAAAAGAAGGTTGTATACATTGAAGTATCCTGGAGATACTAAAAGGTATCAGATAGATTTTATAATGGTAAGACAGAGATTTAGGAACCAGGTTTTAAACTGTTGGACATTTCCAGGGACAGATGTGGACTCTGACCACAATCTATTGGTTATGAACTGTAGATTAAAACTGAAGAAATTGCAAAAAGGTGGGAATTTAAGGAGATGGGACCTGGATAAACTGACTAAACCAGACATTGTACAGAGTTTCAGGGAGAGCATAAGGTAACAATTGACAGGAATGGGGGAAAGAAATACAGTAGAAGAAGAATGGGTAGCTCTGAGGGATGAAGTAGTGAAGGCAGCAGAGGATCAAGTAGGTAAAAAGACGAAAGAGAAGAAATATTGAATTTAATTGATGAAAGGAGAAAATATAAAAATGCAGTAACTGAAGCAGGCAAAAAGGAATACAAATGTCAAAAATGAGATCGACAGGAAGTGCAAAATGGCTAAGCAGGCATGGCTAGAGGACAAATGTAAGGATGTGGCGGTTTATCTCACTAGGGGTAAGATAGATACAGCCTACAGGTAAATTAAAGAGACCTTTGGAGGAAAGAGAGCTACTTGCATGAATATCAAGTGCTCAGATGGAAACCCAGTTCTAAGCAAAGAGGGGAAAGCAGAAAGGTGGAAGGACTATATACAGGGTCCATACAAGGACGATGTACTTGAGGACAATATTATGGAAATGGAAGAGGATGTAGATGAAGATGAAATGGGAGATATGATACTGCGTGAAGGGTTTGACAGAGCACTGAAAGACCTAAGTCAAAACAAGGCCCCAGGATTAGACAACATTCCATTAGAACTACTGACGGCCTTGCGAGAGCGAGTCCTGACAAAACTCTACCATCTGGTGAGCAAGATGTACGAGACAGGCGAAATACCCTCAGACTTCAAGAAGAATATAATAATTCCAATCCCAAAGAAAGCAGGTGTTGACAGATGTGAAAATTACTGAACTATCAGTTTAATAAGTCACTGCTGCAAAATACTAAGACAAATTATTTACAGACGAATGGAAAAACTGGTAGAAGCCGACCTCGGGGAAGATGAGTTTGGATTCCACAGAAATATGGGAACACGTGAGGCAATACTTACCCTACGACTTATCTTAGAAGCTAGATTAAAGAAAGGCAAACCTACGTTTCTAGCATTTGTAGACTTGGATAAAGCTTTTAACAATGTTGACTGGAATACTCTCTTTTAAATTCTGAAGGTGGCAGGGGTAAAATACAGGGAGTGAAAGGCTATTTACAATTTGTACAGAAACCAGGTGGCAATTATAAGAGTCGAGGGACATGAAAGGGAAGCAGTGGTTGGGAAGGGAGTTCAAATGGTTCAAATGGCTCTGAGCACTATGGGACTCAACTTCTGCGGTCATTAGTCCCCTAGAACTTAGAACTAGATAAACCTAACTAACCTAAGGACATCACAAACATCCATGCCCGAGGCAGGATTCGAACCTGCGACCGTAGCGGTCTTGCGGTTCCAGACTGCAGCGCCTTTAACCGCACGGCCACTTCGGCCGGCTGGGAAGGGAGTGAGACAGGGTTGTAACCTCTCGCCGATGTTATTCAATCTGTATATTGAGCAAGCAGTAAAGGAAACAAAAGAAAAATTTGGAGTAGTATTAAAATCCATGGAGAAGAAATAAAAACTTTGAGGTTCGGCGATGACATTGTATTTCTGTCAGAGAGAGCAAAGGACTTGGAATAGCAGTTGATCGGAAATGACAGTGTCTTGAAGGGAGGATATAAGATGAACATCAACAAAAGCAAAACGAGGATAATGGAATGTAGTCGAATTAAGTCGGGTGATGCTGAGGGAATTAGATTAGGAAATGAGACACTTAGAGTATTAAAGGAGTTTTGCTATTTGGGGAGCAAAATAACCGATGACGGTCGAAGTAGAGAGGATATAAAATGTAGGCTGGCAATGACAAGGAAATCGTTTCTGAAGAAGAGAAATTTGTTAACATCGAGTATAGATTTAAGTGTCAGAAAGTCGTTTCTGAAAGTATTTTTATGGAGCGTAGCCATGTCTGGAAGTGAAACATGGACAATAAATAGTTTGGACAAGAAGAGAATAGAAGCTTTCGAAATGTGGTGCTACAGAAGAATGCTGATGTTAGATGGGTAGATCACGTAACTAATGAGGAGGTATTGAATAGGATTGGGGAGAAGAAAAGTTTGTGGCACAACTTGACTAGAAGAAGGGATCGGTTGGTAGGACATATCCTGAGGCATCATGGGATCACAAATTTGGCATTGGAGGGCAGCTTGGAGGGTAAAAATCGTAGAGGGAGACCAAGAGATGAATACACTAAGCAGATTCAGAAGGATGTAGGTTGCAGTAGGTACTGGGAGATGAAGAAGCTTGCACAGGATAGAGTAGCATGGAGAGCTGCATCAAACCAGTCTCAGGACTGAAGACCACAACAACAACAACAACAACAACATCTACTCTGTGCATCAGGTTGGGGTGTAGGAAAGTGGCCCAAACTGAGAATGCAGGGTCTGTTGGGGAAGTGAGAAGGAGTGAAAACAGTCATCTATTTGTCCCGAAAAACTGGTCTGAAAAATGTGCAGAACACAAGTAATCAGAATGGTTCGAGAAAGAAGAGTTCCTCATCAGGTTGACAGTTGTTGGCCACAAAGTCATACTCTGGAGACAACTTCCAGCACAACTTGGTGCCAACTAAAGTGACCTACTGTCTAAGACAGGAATGGCTTAGAAAATGAAAAGTCTGCATGAAACCACATGTAAAACACCAGCAACGAACATAGACCATATTCGCCAAGGCCCGACTGCTTCTACTGGATATACATGTGACATTCTAAAATGTTTTGAATTCTTTTTCCCAGATGACATTCTTCATTTGTCATTTGTGTAACAACTGTTGGTGTTCAATACTACCGGTATGCAATCAATCAAATTCTCATGTAAGAGTTGCTACAATTTTCTTTTGGGTACTTATTCCATAGTGTTCCCGGTGGCTGAAAAATATGTATTGATGTCCTTTTTGTTTGTGAACCTACGCAATATGATTTTTTTTTACTTACTACAATGGAAAGACTGTGTAAACCATGAGATGTATTTTTCCTTAACTTTCCAACAATAAAGGGTTTATAATTGTACCATTGTCTCTCTTTTAGTCATTTTATGGCCAAATCTAAATGTGGTGGTCCGAATAGATGCGAGGGTTTGAAATTAGTATAGTATTCTACTGCTTCCTGCACTGAGCTTCTTATCTTTCATCAGAATGAAAAAAGCCTAACAAGATCCAGGTGCAAAGACGTGTGGTCAGAGTTCCATAAGATGAAACTGTTCAATACCGATGTGTCATTATTATTGTGCATTATATGTACATTATATGTGGATATCTATAATCAATCACTCTTCTAATGTACTTCAATCCCTTTAAATGATGTACTTCAAATTTTTTCCGTATACTGTTTACTTCGGTTATCTTCATTTCAGCCATGATTAGCACACATGTATTCGACATTATATCATAGAAATCCTCATTTCATCTACTTCGAGACCCCCCTCCTCCACTGACACTTCTCCCCATTATTCCATGACCCTACACTGAGATCCATAAAGCTGGGCTACAATGGTTCCATATAACTACTGAGAAGCCAAAAAGAAAATGAAGAAAGCAATTCCATTGTCTCTGGTACACATTGAGGCTTATCTCAGGGACTACTCAAGGGATTTTGATACATTTTTACAACCAGATTCACTGTTTCACAAGGAATGTTTCACATGTAATTTATAAATGCTTCACCCAAGCTGGCTGTATTATGATGAACTGTAGTTCTTACTGCACTGTTCTGTGTAGAAAACTATGGACATCCTATCAGTGTAAGAGGAGACTGCTTATTAGATCAATCATTTGCCACTGAGATTATAGTAATATGTCTGTCTACAGAAAGTGCCAGTGGGTGTTGAAATATGTCATGACCTATTAGATATGCCATTGTTCTGATTTTCTCACCATTGTTTCGACACCAGTGAGCTTCGAAAAATGTGGAAAATAAAAAATAAGAGCCGTAACATCCCTGACTCTGGCAGCAATGTGAACTAAGCACACTCAGCGTCTCCATGCACTATATATACTGCAATCAATTTACCAACAAATTGATTAACTGAATAAATAAACTATATTCCAAACACTGCCTTGGAATATTATTATTATTATATTATATGTGCAATTATATAGATCCTCGCATGAATATTCCCCTTCAGTTACTTCCTTAATGAGTTATAAATAAATTCTCTGTTTTGCAATTCAGATTCTTCTTAATAAATAATATTTCACTCTGCCCAGCCGTGGAGCTCTAATGTGTGATGATGTGCACAAACTTTCCCTCCAGACTTATCCAGGCCTTCCAGTCACAGCCTACAAGCATCCTGGTCTCTACAGCCTACAAGCATCCCTATCTCTACAGCCTACAAGCATCCCTGTCTCTACCGCACATCTCACGAAGTCACCTCCCAAACTCCCATGCCAGCCTGTGTGTTTCTCCTATCTCACCTCTCTACACAGACTCCAGCAGATAACTCTCTCAGCTGATCTGTCACACACTCTCTGGGTCTCACATCCTGCCAGATCCAACTTTGCGCATTTCCTTGTCTCTCCTAGTAATTTCCAGTATACGTTAATGCTGCTACCCGAGTGACCCTCAGCCTTTTTAATGACTTGTGCATTAAAAATTGGTATCTGTCTGTCATAAGTCTAAAATTGCATTATTTGAAAATATATAATAAAATATGTTACAATTTGTGGCTTCCGATTCGTGTTAGTCTGCAAGATTGACTATCAGATCACAGTAATTACATAAGTAGTAACTGTGTATGCACTACTTTATCAAAAGGATCTGGATGCCGCCAAGTAAGATGGAACTGACCACTAGACTTCCTGAGAGCTGGCCCCTCCAGCATAAAAGGAGGCGTGTTGTACTGTGTTGGAAGCAGAGAAGCAGAGTGGGTCGATCAGTGAGTTCCGTAATCGAGTGTGAACTGAACTTTGGATGTGACACGCGTAGCAAACACGATAGATGCACTCCAGCACTTATAAAGCTGTCAAAGTCAGCTATCAGTGGTATACAATGGCTTAGCAGCTCCTCAAAACCCACATATTTCTGTTGAAAACACTACACTACTGTCAAGGCGTTGTGAACGGTGGCACCGACAGGCAGTGGACATCTGGGAACAAGTGACTCGGAGGGACTATTCGTGCCACACCCTACGATCTGAAGGAAGTGTTTTGGGACGGGCGAATGACCGGAGATCGCTGCGTATCGTCACATGTAGTGTCGACACTTATGTACAGACGGATCAATATTATATGTACAGATAAATCGACGTAACAATATGAAAATACTTTTTGTGGTTAGGGTGAGATCCCCTCAGTGCACTTTATAAAACACTAAATGTGGAAGTATACGAACATATCTGACAGCATCATGTATTGTGTACAGTAAAAGAACAGTTCAGCAACAATAAATGATTGTATTGCAACGACAGTGAACCCGTCATAAAGCAGCATTAGTGAGGCAAGTGTTTGTGAACAATAAAATTCCTGAAGTGTACTTACCTGCCCCGAATCCTGACCTGAATGCAACAGAACACTTTTGGGACGAGTTACGAGGGTGACTTCTCACCATATTCTTTGTCTGGCATCCCTAGCTTCTCCAGTTTCCGCTCTCGAGGAGGAATGGGAATTGCTCCATATAGATTCAGACAACAACTAAAGACAACAGATCACAGTCCTTGGATTAGTGGCCAGATATGGTTTAACAAACTGCCAAGTAATATAAGATGCCAAAGAGGTAACGTATTCAAAAGGGAATTAAAATCATTCTTAACTCTCAAATGTTTGTACTCAATGAATGAATACTGATATTAAAATGAGCTATTCTTAAATGCATGCCTGACTCTTCTATCTATACAATGGAAAATCCAGGATGGAATGTAACAATACCAGAGAAGGAAAGTTGCTACTCAGCATATAGTGGAGATGCTGAGTCGCGATAGGGAGGAAAAAAATAAAGAGGGCAGGGCTACCTGTGAAACGAGTCATGTGATTTACAAGGTAAGTTGCAACCACTGTGCTGCATCCTGTGTAGACATGACAACCAACAAGCTTTCTGTCCGCAGGAACGGCCACCGACAAACTGTGGCCAAAAAACAAGTGGACCACCCTGTTGCTGAACACGCTGCCAAACATGATATCCCTCATCTCAATGACTGCTTCACAGCCTGTGCCATATGGATCCTTCCCACCAACACCAGCTTTATATGAATTCCGCAGGTGGGAACTTTCCCTGCAATATGTCCTACGTTCCTGTAACCCTCCTGGCCTCAACCTTTGTTAGTCACTGTCCTCACCCATCCAGCCCCCTCCCTGTTCCCATTTCAGCACTACACAGCTGTCATTTCACCCCCACGCCCAGTCATTCAATTTCTTTTTTTTTTTTTGTCTCCTTTCCGCTACTTACCCCCTACACCTTCTCTCCTGCCCTCCGTCTAAACTGCAACACTTCGCTGTCCGCCACTCCCACCATACTATCTATCCTCCTCCTCCCCACCCCAGCCTCCTTCTTACCCCCACCCAGTCGCCACTCCCATCATGCACTGGTGCTGCTGCTCGCACTGTGGTTTCAGTTCTCTGAGACTGCAGACGTGTGTGCAAGCTGCGTTTGCACGAGTGTGTGTGTGCGTGTGTGTATGTATGTCTGCTGCTGACAAAGGCCTTAATGGCTGAAAGCTATAATTATGTGAATCTTTTTGTTGTGCCTATCGCGACTCAGCATCTCCGCTATATGGTGAGTAGCAACTTTCCTTCTCTGGTATTCTTCTATTATATGATGTACTATTCTGAGGTGATTGTAATATATATTATTTTTGTAACAACATGCTGTAAATTTAAATACCTATACTATGTAACAACCATGTGTTGCATTATGAAGTACCGAAACATATATTGCCAAGCGCATCACACATAAGTGGCTTCTTGTAATTCCTGTTGTTTGTACAAAAAGTGTATAAAAATGCTATTGTAGTGCTGGCAGAAGAGCCAACACCGTGATACTAGAGGAGGCTGAAATTCACGCGTTTTAGCTCACGCAGGCTGGCAAGAGGAGGGAAGAACTATACTGACGTGAGGTCTGGAACATGACAAGGAATTACAATTCAGAAAGCGGACGTATCTAGTTTGGTACTGAACTTTAATCCATTAATGATCAACATCGCTCTTGACGGTACATGATTCACAATATTATCTGTTAGTAACTGAATATGGCGCCTTGCTAGGTCGTAGCAAATGACGTAGCTGAAGGCTATGCCAAACTGTCATCTCTGCAAATGAGAGCATATGTAGTCAGTGAACCATCGCTAGCAAAGTCGGTTGTACAACTGGGGCGAGTGCTAGGGAATCTCTTTAGCCTAGACCTGTCGTGTGGCGGCGCTCGGTCTGCAATCACTGATAGTGGCGACACACGGGTCCTACGTATACTAACGGACCGCGGCCGAATTAAAGGCTACCACCTAGCAAGTGTGGTGTCTGGCGGTGACACCACAGTTATGACACCTGCAAAAATCACCAGTTGGTGATTATATGCAAAGAAAGATAATAAATAAATAAATAAATGACAAAAATGATGATCACATTGCTGGTACTGATCATCCTGCAGCTCCAACCCTTAGAAGAGATGCTGATTACTGTGGTAACAAAATGTGGAACTTGCATAACGTGCCAATAACAAAGAGATTTTTGTGTGCTACTAGATGTCAAAATGTCTGTATTATGTTGAAAGATTATACATTTAGTATTAAAAAATTATTTTGAAAATAAGAAAAATCACCTGTACAAATGCAATGTGAATTAATAACAGTCTCTCGGGCTTCCAGCCACATCACTCGGTTGAATTCCCACGGCCGAACTCCCGATGGAGCTCTCCTCAGCCACTGTCAAGTGTTAAGCGACTGCCACATCAGCAAGGCCCCACCGTTATATAGCCACACTGCTGACTGTCATGTCACTGGTGCTCTCTGCAATGTTTTCATTCCACGTCCGTCGCGCCCGCTTTGACCTCGAGAAGGCCGGGCCCCGAGATGTGCAGAGCTGCAAACCGCCATCCCCATTGATAGTGTTTTCAGATATTTTCATTTCTACAGTTTCTTTTATGATGTTATCCCAAAATCCTTTCATCCTCATAATAACAGTTGTTTCATCAAACAGAACTTATTGTCGATAATGTAAAGCGTGTTCTGCCGCAGCAGATTTTTCAGGATAGTGTACGCGATGTTGCTCCATAATGTTTAATGTTTGTCCAACATAGTAGTGGCCACACTGACACCATATTTAGTCCACTCCAGGCATTCCGAGTGTTGGACCGACCTTCACAGGCTTTGTGGCAGTCTTATGTTGTCTTTCTTTGACAGCCGGCTTATCTTTCCTGACACTGTGCCACAGAAATGCAAAGACACAAGTTTCTTCTCCTCCTCTTTGGTGTGTTTTTCTTGTGTGTCTCACAGAAATAGCCCATGATACCTGGTTGTGGTTGTAACCACTTTCCTGGAAGATTTTTCAGAGGTGGCCCAGTTCTAGTAGCGGATTTTCAGCATCTGAGACCACATTAGCACGGTGGACGAGGGCGCTTGAACGCCAAATTTTGTGTCGGACGGCACTGGCTGAGAGCATTCTGACACTGATTTGTGCTCGTAGGTTTCCTGTACACACTATGACCGAGGTGCCTATCAGTTTTCCAGTGAACGAGGACATCGACGAAGTGGGCTGCTCTATCCATCTCGATTTCTGTCGTAAACCTAATGTGGTTGTGAATGCCATTCTGATGTTCGAACAATTCTCCCATTTTTTCACGTCTTTGGGGTCACATGATAACGATAAAAGCAACTTGACTTATCCGAAGTTGGGTCCAAAGCAATGTCTTCAAATTTCTCCATAAAAAGGTTGGCTATGTATTTTCAGTTTTGATGCGGTCTCCCTATTTACACATGCTTCTGTCAAGGACTGCGTAGATCTCGTCTCCCACTTACTTTATAGTACAATTCTGGGATTGTTTAAGCACACACTGACATCATCATACTATCTATACAGCAGCCAGTATTTCGATCAGTTGGACAGCACAATGATGGGAAGCCTCTTAGCTCCATCCGTAGCCAACCTTTTTACACGGTAATCTAAAAACATCACTTTGCACACAGCTCCAAATAAGCAAAGTTGCTCTTATCATTACTTCAATGACACTTTTATCATCTGGCCACAGGGATGTGAAAAACTTAGCATCAGAACATCTGTATGCCATTCACAACCACATTAGGTTTACAATGTAAGTAGAGATAGATGGTGCATTGCACTTCCTCGCCAGCCTCGTTCGCCGGAAAACCAATAGATACCTCAGCCACCGTGTGTGTAGAGAACCTTCACACACGGATCGGTATCTGCAGGCGCTCAGCCACCACTGCGCAGCACCCAAATTTGGTGGCCTCAACATCTCATCTATAATTCTTAAGTCATCTCAAAGACTGAAAATCTGCCAGTAGAACTAAGTCAACTCCAAAACTTTTTCTGACAAAACAACTACAACCACCGTCAGGTATGACAGGTAATTTCTGGTGAGACATGCAGGAAAAATGCCATCGAAGAAGAGGACACTTGCGCTTTTGTCTTTCTGTGATACAGCATCAGGAGAAATTAGGCCGGCTCGTGAAGAGAGACAACATCTCGGTTTTCAGGCTCCCAGCAAAAATACGACAGCTCACAAGGCCTGTGAAGGATGATCTAGGGCTTAGAATGCCTAGAGTGTACAAAATACCATGTCAGTGTGGCTGCTGCTGTGTCAGACAGACAGTACACACTGTGGAGCACAGTCGGACGGAACACGGAGGGTGCTTACCCCTTCAGTATCCTGAAATATCAGCTGGGGCAGAACATGTTTTACACAGTCTACACCAAATTCTGTTCGACAAAACACCTATCATTATGAGGACAGAGGAATTTTGGGACAGTGTCATAAAAGAAGCTGTAGAAATAAAAATATCTGAAAACATCATCAATAAGGACAGCCGTTTGCAGCTCAGCACTGCCCGGGACGTGCCATCCTGAGGTCAAAGTTGGCGTGGCAGATTCTGAATGGAAACATTACCACATTTGGTGAATATGAGAGCATCAGTGAATATAGAGCCGGGAGCACATCTATAAAATGCCAAGATCACGGTGACACGGAAGTTATTTACCACTTGACAATGGCCGAGGAGGGCTCAGTCAAAAGTTCGTGGGAATTCGACCGCGACGTGGCTGTAAGCCCAAGAGGATTTTATTAAGAAAAATCACCCACTTATGTGCAGTAAGTTACATGTTATGTTGAGAGTCAACCGCCAGTCCCTGCACCAAGTGTAGATCCCCGCAGGTCTTCCAGCATTCACCAATCACTTCTAGCTTTGTGACTTCTCTATAGAAGACATCATCATCATCATCATCATCATCATCATCATCATCATCTGCAAACAGCCTTGAGGGGCATTTGGTTCAAATGGCTCTGAGCACTATGGGACTCAACTGCTGAGGTCATTAGTCCCCTAGAACTTAGAACTAGTTAAACCTAACTAACCTACAGACATCACAAACATCCATTCCCGGGGCAGGATTCGAACCTGCGACCGTAGCGGTCTTGCGGTTCCAGACTGCAGCGCCTTTAACCGCACGGCCACTTCGGCCGGCGAGGGGCATTTGATATTATTGTTAACAATCAGGGTCCTACACTACTCCAATAGTATGCTTGAATCCACTATCAGTTTAAAAGGTGCACGAACAACAATTCAGTGTGCAAGCAGTCGCTGCATGCGTGCAAAGCTTTCTCGCCTGGCTGCACACTCCCCCCCCCCCCCATCACCCCATCACACCGTGTGAGCACGAGGATGAGGGTGAGGGTGAGAAAGGGGGGATCTGGAAATGCACCACATTTAGATGGCAACACAATCCAACTGCACTCTGTTTCATATTTCGGCAACATAGATCACAAACAAAACAAGCTCTCAGTATTATTTAATTACTTTTGGCGTGCTGAAGACATAATAAGATTTTTATCTATTCGAAAGAAAACAATCTCGGTTGCAGGGAAAACAATACTTTTATAGTGCACGCATTTAACTTCCTGGGGCATTGTCACAAAATCTAGATCAGGGTACAGTCGTATTCTGCAGAGCTATACTGGAAATTAAATTTATTGAAGAATTTAATTTATTAAAGGATTTGCATTTGTCACATCTGTGGGCCCTGTTGCGGGTACGTACAATGCAAAGAACACCGAGATTCACTATCGAGAGCTACAGTGCAAAGAAAAACCACAAAAAATTTACTCTCACTGCAAATCTTGCCTTAAACACAGCAGAGTCAGTTGAAAAAGCAGTGTTGTCATAGCACCACACTTAGCAATAACTGATTCGAATCACCCAAGTTCACATACAAAACGCACACTTTTTGTGCTGTGGACTAAGTAGGTAAAAATCTCCTCTGCAGCGCACATCTTTTTAAATTTACTTCCAACATACTGTGAGAAATTTATGCTATTATGTATACCTTTTTCAAAACTTCACTTTTAAAAAAGAAAGCCTAATTCTGGATTTAAGTAATGAAATCAGTGTTTGTATGGCAGTTTGTGTAAATATTTGCTATTTAGGGCAGGCAGTATTGCCCTCCTTTGCTGGTCAAGCAGTTGCTGCATGTACTAATGTGGATTAAACACTAATGTACACCGCTGCATAAACAAATTATAAAGAGTTCTGGCCTACATTAGTATTACCAGTAAAATGATTCAAATACACTGTGGGTACAACAGAACCGAACACAAAGTGGTACCTACTTCATTGCTAAGCTACAACAGTTATCTTGCATAAAATTCTTGCAAGGTACACACACAGGGAGAGTTGTCACTCAGCAGTAAAAATATTGCTAAAACATTTTTAAAAAAAACTGTTTCACATGCTTCTAAAGTTACGTGCACAGTGCTTACTGCTGCTGCTGCTGTCGTCGTCGTTCCAAAGGGTTGTTTGATGTAGCTCTCCCTGCTTCCTTATCATGTGCAAACCTCTTCATCTTTGTATAACTAAAGTAACCTACATCATTCTGATCTACATCCTGTATTCATCTCTTGATCTCCCTCTATGATTTTTACCTCCCCCGCTTCCCTCCAGTACTACATTAGTGACCCCTCGATTTCTCAGAATTTGCCCTATCAAATGATCCTTTCTTCTAGTCAGGTTGTGCCACAAATTTCTTTTCTCCCAAATGCCATTCAGTACCTCCTGATTAGTTACATTATCTACCCACCTAACCTCCAGTGTTCTAATGTAGCACCACATTTCAAAAGCTTCTATTTTCTTCTTGCCTGAACTTCTTATCATCCAAATTTCACTTCCAGGCATGGCCACACTCCAGACAAATACTTTTAGAAAAGACTTCCTAACAAATCTATATTCGATGTTAAATTCCTCTTCTTCAGAAAAGCTTTCCTTGCCATTGAGAGTCTACCTTTTATATCCTCTCTACAACTCATCTACAAGGCCACTCTGCAAATCGTATTTAAGTGCACAACAGAGCGTTCACCAATCCATCTTTACAATAATTCTCTGTTATTCCACTCTCTAACTGCACGCAGAAAAAATGACCTGATTTTTCCCGATTTTATTACGATGATCGTTTCTCCATATGTAGGTCAGTGTCAACAAAATATTTTCACATTCACATCAGAAAGATGGTAATTGTATTTTTGTGAGAAGATCCCGCTGCAATGAGAAATACCTTTGTTTTGATGGTGTCCACCCCAAATCCTGTATTCTGCCTGTGACTCCGTCCCCCCCCCCCCTCCCCGATCCCTCAAGAATACAAAATGTGCTGCACGTCTTTGAACTTTCTTGATGTACTCTCTTAATCCTCTCTGGTAAGGATTCCAGACTGTGCAGCAATATTCCAAAAGAGGACAGACGAGCATGCGGTAGGCAGTACCTTTTGTAGATCTGTGGCATCTTCTAAGTGTTCTGGCAATAAAACACAGTCTTTGGTTTGCCTTTCCCACAACAGCCCCCATGTGTTCTTTCCAGTTTATGTTGTTTGTAATGGTAATTCCTTGGTATTTAGCTGAATTTACCGAATTTCAATTTGATTTTTTGTGTAACTGAAGTCTGACAGATTCCTTTTAACAGTCCTGTGGATGACCTGACACTTTTCATTACTAAGGGTTAATTGCCAATTTTCGCACCATTCAGGTATCTTACTTATATCATTTTTCCATTGGTTTTGATCTTATGATGACGTTACTCGACGATAAACAACAGCGTCATCTGTAAACGACCTAAGACAGCTGCTTAGTTTGTCTCCTAACTGTTTATACAGATAAGGAACATCAAAGGCCCTATGACACTGGCTTGTAAAATGTCATAAATGACTGCTGTTTTACTCAATAACTTTCTATCAATTACTACAAACTACAACCTCTCCGACAGGAAATCATGAATCTAGTTGCATAACTGAGATGATATTCCATAAGCACACAATCTGATTATTGCTTGTGATGTACAATGTCAAAAACCTTGTGGAAAACTACGTACAAATATAGAATCAATTCAAAATCCCTTGTTGATAGCACTCAACAATTTGTGTGAGTAAAGAGATTGTTGTGTTTTGCAAGAACGGTGTTTTCTATGTCTGTGTTGACTATGTGTCAACAGACGTTCTCCTCGAGGCAACTCATAACATTCAAATACAGTATATGTCCAAAAATCCTGCTGCATTAATGATACAGGCCAGCAATTTAACATATTACTCCAACTGCTTTTCTTGAATATTGGTGTGACCTGTGCAACTTTCCAGTCTGTGGGTACAGATCTCTCGTCGAGCGAGCAGTTGTATTTGACTGATAAGTATGGAGATATTGCATCAGCATACTCTAAAAGGGACCTAACTGATACAGTCTGGACCAGAAAACCCTCTTATTAAGTTATTTAATTTGCTTCATTACTCTGAGGATAGCCACTTCTAAGTTACTCATGTTGGTAGATGTTCCTTATCTTCTTTGGCGAATAAATTGCAGAAGGCTGTGTTTAGTAACTCTACTTTAGCAGCACTGTTATCGACAGTATTTCCATTGTTACCATGCAGAGAAGCATTGATCACGTCTCACCGCTAGCATACTTTAGGTACGATGGGAATCTCTTTCGATTTTTTGTCAAGTTTCATGAGAAAATTTCATTGTGTGTGTTCGGAAATCCTCAGTTATTTTGCTGCTCAAATAGTAAAACTCATCTACTACTTTCAGAGTCTCATTTCTTAATTAATTCCTTCAGAATCACCTGATTTAATTCGACTACATTCCATTACCATTGTTTTGCTTTTGTTGATATTCATTTTATACCCTCCTTTCAAAAGACTATCTATTCCATTCAGCTGCTCTTCCAAGTCTTGTGATGTCCCTGACACAACTACAAGGTCATCAGCAAACCTCAAAGTTTTATTTCTTTTCCCTGAACCTTAATTCTCAGCCAGTTTTTTTTCATTCATTTCCATTACGGATTCCACAATGTACAGACTGAATAACACTGGGGATAGACTACAAACCTGTCTCACTCCCTTCTCAACTACTGCTTCCCTTTAATGCCCCTTGATTCTTAGCTGCTGTCTGGTTTGTATAAACGTTGTAAATAACCTTTCACTCCCTGTATTTTACCCCTGCTTCCTTCAGAATTTCAAAGAGAGCAGTGTGGTTTCAGTTGCCTGAGACTGCAGTCTTGTGTGTGTCTGCAACTCAGCATCTCCGCTATATGGTGAGAAGCAACTTTCCTTTTCATAATATTGTTGAAATTCAAAGAGACTATTCCGTCAAAAGCTTTTCTAAATCTACAAATGCTATAAACGTATATTTGCCATTCCTTAACCTATCTTCTAAGACAAACTATACGCTCAATATCACCTTGCATGTTCCTACGTTTCTCCAGAAACCAAATTTATCTTTCCTGAGGTTGGTTTTTACCAGTTTTTTCCATTCTTCTGAAAGAATTCGTGTTAGTATTTTGCAATCATGATTCATTAAATTGACAGCTCAATAATATTACACCCATCAAAATCTGCTTTCTTTGGAACTGGAATTATTACATTCTTCTTGAATGTCTGAGGATGTATCACCTGTCTCATACACCTTGCACAACAGACACAAGAGTTTTGTCGTGGTAGACTCTCCCAGACTATCAATGTTCTGGCGGAATGTCATTCACTTCTGGGTCCTTAATTCGACTTAGGCCTCTCAGGGCTCTGTCAAATTCCTGGATAAATTCTAGTGTTTGATCCCACTCGTCAGCTTTGGGCAATGATGTCATATCTAAGGCAGAGGTGCTATGTATAGGCGATCTATGAAAGTAACGGATCATACTCACTAAGAAATGTATATACAGACATGCCAACTTTCAAAAGTGAAAAATCAGGAGAATTTTAGCGGTGTACTATTGCGAATTACAACACATCCCTGACAATTAAAGCTGCAATAATTAAATACCTGAAACAAATCAATTACATTTGCTTTATTATTTACATGTAAATAATAAATAATGGACATACCTGAGCCTTCACACTGTATAATTTATCATTCACCATGCTGAACAACATGAATGATGAGCTCTGCAGGTTTCTTTGGATTCACATACATTCAAGTGAAGCACTCTCGAGAGAACTACAGTTCGAAATTACGATCCAAGGAAACAAATTAACGTCTATTAGATTTCCGTTTTGACATTAGCACAGTTTTTGCATGAATAAATCACTGTTAAATGATAATCAGTTTTCGTTTCATAATGCAACCCATATTTGCATGGCATCTTCAACCCGTAAGACATCTTTCCCAAATTTAAATCAATTTTATACAGGATGTACATGTTAGGCTTAACAAATAATATGAACAGTTTATCAGCCTGAATTTGTCAGATTATGGCAGTTACTTATTCAGTACACCCATAGCTGACTTAGCCTGCTTTAAAAACTCTGAACTAAATTTCTGCTCAAAGCGCTTGCCTTTTTGAACTGATTTTAAAATTAAAAGTTTCTCCAAAGACGTTTCTGAAAGCATGGACCTGAATTGAGTTTTGGTCTCTGTAACTGTGCTAAAAATTCTCCCACATTCCGCATTACTATGTGGAATTGACAAAATAGCCAGCATCACCTTTGCAATTTTATCATATTGAAAAACCCCATCAGCAGATTTTATCTTACCTACCAACGCCCACTGAACATTAATTCTCTCTGCTGCCAAGTAGGTTTCTTCCAGCTGAAAGTTGCAGAACTGAGAGTGGAGAATATCAACTTCTGTATCTAAGTGTTCACTTTCGCTGGTCAGAATATTAGTAAATCTGTTTATGAAAAATCTAACTTTTGCATGGATTAAAACTTCATCTTTGAATAGAAATTTGTGTATCATCTAATCACATGACGATAAGAAACATTTTCTTACAGTCTTAAAGAATACAGACTTTTCCTCAAGCTTCAAAGTGGTCACCAAAGCAAATGTAGAATTTCCTAATATCAGATCATAATCATCCTTTTGTTCTGCTGGAGTGTGATAATCTACATCAATAAGAGAGCTGGAGGTTTTAATAATGAGTGGTCTCACTAATCTTGCCATCACATTCTTCAATAGTTCCTCCAAAATTGACCTCAATAAGTGGATATGTGGGGCACTTCACTGAAGAGCTACATTTGGGTTCTCAAAGATAGGCATAAAACTTGAAAGGAAAAGGCATAAATATTTATGTAAATTTGATGACAGTAACATGAACAATCGTTCCTCACATGATAAAGCATGGTCTACAGTGTCATTGGTTTTCTGTAAAACTGAGGACTGGGTTTTTCTTTTAAGTGAGAAGTGTGGTGAAATCTTATCACAGTGCTTGGACTTGTGATACGAAGTAGACACATCTACATTTTGAGTGTGTTTTGGAATTTTACAATTCTTCAATGTTTCCACTTCAGAACCCTTACTTACAATTTCACTCTTGAACAAACTAACCAAAGGATCACACTGCTCCAAAATCCTATCTAAACATCTTTTCTACGATAACCATCGTGTAGGCACATGTTTCAGAATTTTTCTTTCCTCTTTGCACTCCTTTCCAAATAATAAAATATGTCAATAATATTTTCGTCACTGTTTAAAGGCAAACATGCCGCCCCCTTCTCAACAGCAAGATTAATTAGGTGACAAAACAGCCTAAAATGATTAAGTTAGCAATTTCTTGCTTCAAACATCCTGTCACACCCTTTTTTTGCCCTACCATTACAGGAGCATTATCGGCACCAAAAAGCCAGACAGGTTTTTAATGGAATATGGAATACTAGTAAAGTTGGAAGTAGAAGATCAGCAATATTAGCTCCAGTGGCATCTCCTTTTAAATTAGGCACAGAGAGTAGGCAATTTTGAATTTCACGGAATTCAGGGCTGAAGAACGATACGATAATAGGATATAACATAAAGTCCGATTTATTACTATCATGGGTAGCAATAGTGAATGGATATGACTGCAAGTGCGTAATAATTTTCGCTTTTTTTTCCATGCACATTTCCGTAACGATAGCGGTTGTTTCTGTTCTTGCGCACCCATATCGTTTCGCAATTTCAGAATCGGGAAACATTTTGCGAAACAAAGGCCCAGTGTGGGCGGCACAGTTTATAGTCAAGTTATACTCTACAATAAATGAGGTAAATAAAGCCTCGGCATTCGTCACAGAATCTACATTTTGGGGTTTACACGACAAGTTAAGTTTTTTGTTTCGCTCTACACAATGGACACTCTCCTTGTGTTTTTTTAGATTGCATATGTTTTAGAATGTAACATTTCCCGCCATGACCACTGAAAAGTTACATCTACATACACTACAAAAGTTTGTTCCTCCCTCGATTCACTTCCTTGTGGATACGAAGCGCGAGCTACGCCTACTGCCGCTCCCGACAGCCACCACACGAATCTTCCAAGTTGACATAGACAAGTAGCAGCCATACCTTGTCATCCACCAATATATCGAAGGAACAGGATTTTCAAATAGTAAGTAAAGTATTGAAACTGCTCTGAAAATCGGGAGATCGGTCTTCACGGTCGGGAGGTCGGGAGGAAGAAGGAAAAATCGGGAGTCTCCCGCTTAAATCGGGAGAGTTGGCAAGTCTGAGCAAGCGAGGAAATTACATCACATTTCATGCAGCTATTTAGTCATGAATCATATCGAAACAAATTGAAGTTAATGAAAATAATTAAGAACAGGGATAAAATAAATAAATAAATCACGTCTCATAAGAATTAGTCTCGTAATTTATGAGAGTAGAAAAGCACAAAGAACCTTTGTACTACATTAAAATAAACCGCATAGTGAAGTCATACTATTGTAAAGTAGGGTTAATTTTACTGTTAATTATTGAATGTAACAGGAGAAGTATAGGAAAACAGGGGTTTTGGACAGGGAGGAACTAAAAAGTAAAAAAAAAAAAAAACGGGAAAATGAAATGAGCGACAACCGATACGCAACAGTAGGTAAAATGTGGAGAAACCAACACACAAAATTCTTAAAGAAAAGCCGCTACATAACTAACAAAAATCCACAAAAGTAACGATTGTTGGAATCAATAACTAGAACTAACCTCTAAAAGTAAATTCCTATCATCGATTCCAGCCTATCCATGATTCATATGAAAATATTTTTGCAAGATTTGAGACGCAATAGCATTTCTACATTCGTAATTGCTTTCTTAAACTACTGTGGTGAAATAACAAAAATTCGAATCAGGAACTAGAACTGACCTTCTATGTAGGTAAATTCTAGTTGTAACAGATTCCAGTATTAGTAACTTTTTTGCAGCAGTTTAGAGAGAACATACAAGTCAGAAACTCTATTAGCGCACATGTTAGTGCACAGGTGCATCTGCTGAAAAAAAAATGATCTAATTGATGAACCATCGAATGGTTGGAATCGGTAACAGAATTGACCACTATAGGAGGTCAATCCTAGTTACCAATTCCAGCTATTCGATGGGTCATAACTTTGGACATTTTTGAACTAAATCTGTCGAGTATGTTTTTGTAGGATATCTAGATTTGTTATTGACTTCAGAACCATCCAGGAAAAGTTTTTCATAGTAGTGAAGAGAGTAATGCTAAATGTAGAAATCCTGTAACACTTTGGGGCACGCACTTTTTGTTAAAACGGTCTAAAAAATGAACAGTGGAGTGATTGCAATCGGTAACTAGAATTAACGTCTATGTTGTTGTTGTGGTCTTCAGTCCTGAGACTGGTTTGATGCGGCTCACCATGCTACTCTATCCTGTGCAAGCTTCTTGATCTCCCAGTACTTATTGCAACCTACATCCTTCTGAATCTGCTTAGTGTATTCATCTCTTCGTCTCCCTCTATGATTTTTACCCTCGATGCTGCCCTCCAATGCTAAATTTGTGATCCCTTGACGCCTCAGCACATGTCCTATCAACCGGTCCCTTCTTCTTGTCAAGTTATGCCACAAACTCCTTTTCTCCCTAATTCTATTCAATACCTCCTTACTTATGTGATCTACCCATCTAATCTTCAGCATTCTTCTGTAGCACCACATTTCGAAAGCTTCTATTCTCTTCTTGTCCAAACTATTTATCGTCCATGTTTCATTTCCATACATGGCTACACTCCATACAAATACTTTCAGTAACAGACACTTGAATCTATACTTGATGTTAACAAATTTCTCTTCTTCAGAAACGCTTTCCTTGCCATTGCCCGTCTACATTTTATATCCTCTCTACTTCGACCATCATCAGTTATTTTGCTCCCCAAATAGCAAAACTCATCTACTACTTTTAAGTGTCTCATTTCCTAATCTAATTCCCTCAGTATCACCTGACGTAATTCGACTACATTCAATTATCCTAATTTTGCTTTTGTTGAAGTTCATCTTATATCCTCCATTCAAGATACTGTCAATTCCGTTCAACTACTCTTCCAAGTCCTTTGCTGTCTCTGACAGATTTACAATGTCATCGGCGAACCTCAAAATTTTTATCTCTTCTCCATGGATTTTAATACCTACTCCGAATTTTTCTTTTGTTTTCTTTTCTGCGTGCTCAATATACAGATTGAATAACATTGGGGAGAGGTTACAACACTGTCTCTCTCCCTTCCCAACTGTTGCTTCCCTTTCATGTCCTTCGACTCTTATAACTGCCATCTGGTTTCTGTACAAATTGTAAATAGCCTTTCGCTCCCTGTATTTTACCCCTGCCACCTTTAGAATTTGAACGTCTATAAGGTCCAATAACAGTCACCTTTCCGCAGAAGTTTAGACAGCAATTACAAACCAAAAATCCTACTAAATTCCAGTGCACACACCTGCTGCTAAAACAACTAAATTACGTTATCATGAAATGGTCGGAATTGGTAACTAGAATTGACCTATTTAGCTTAATTCTAGTTACCGATTCCAATATTTGTTAGACCCTTCTTTTTGTGAATCTTTGCTACTTGGGTAGTAGTCCCATTACATTTAATGATTATTATTAAAAATTAACTTTATTTTACAATATTATAACTTCATCATGCGCTATACTGTAATGAATTTAAAGGTTCTCTGGACTGTTCTTACTCATATAAATCACGATAATAATTTATTTCAGACACATATACATCTCTTTTTCTGGTTCTTAATTATTTTTGTTACATGCAGTCCTTTTCAACATAATTTGTGGCTAAGTAACTAATCACATCAACTGTGGTTGTAATTTTATTGTATGCAAATTCATTGTTTTACGAATATGATCAGCTGCTTTCAAAGATTGCCTATATGTAGCATCTCTGCCTTAGTGTGACGTCATTGCTCGAAGACAACGAGTGGCATCAGACACTAGAATTGACCCAAATTATTCTTCTAATGTCATATCTCCCATCTTATCTTCACCTACATCCTCCTCCATTTCTATAATATGGCCTTCATGTATATCTTCCCTGTAGAGACCCTCTGTATACTCCTTCCACCTTTCAGCTTTCCCTTCTTTGCTTACGGCTGCTTTTCCATCTGAGCTATTGACACTCAGAGCTAATTCTCTTTCCTCCAAAAGCCTCTTTAATTTTCCAGTAACCAGTATCTATTTTTCCCCTAGTGATATAATCTTTTAAATTCCTACATTTGTCCTCTATCCATTCCTGCTTCACCATTTTACACTTCCTGTCAACTTCATTTGTTAGATGTTTGTACTCTCTTTTGCCTGCTTCATTTGCTGCGTTTTTAAATTTTCTCCTTTCATCAATTAAATTCAGGATTTCCCATGTTATCCAAGGGTTTCTACAAAGCCTTGTCTTTTTACCTAAAGCAACCTGTTGGTCTTCCATTTCATTCATTTCCCCATCTTGACAATCATTGTCTAACATTTCCTTAAACTCTTAACAACCTCTGGTACTTTCAAACTTATCCAGCCCCCATCTCCTTAATTTCTGACATAGTTACTTATACTTGAAAAAGGGTGATAATGAAACGAACATTTTAAAAACTGATAGCATAGTTGTAACATGCTCGGTTTCCAGTAATCAGTTGATTTTTCATCTTAGTTGATAACTGAATGTCGCAAACACATACAGACCATCTCTGGCATGGATAACAGTGGCAAAGCACCATGGCATAGAAGCAAGGAGGCCTTAGTAGGTCACTGGAGGGAGTTGGCAACACACACACACACACACACACACACACACACACACACACACACACACACACATGGAATGGATTTCCATAAACTCTGGTGAGGAGGGCAATGAGCCCAAACACCACATTCAGTCACATCCCAGATGTGATCGATCACATTCAGGTCTGACAAGTTGCAGAACCAGAACATCAATTGGAACTAGCCACTGTTAATGCGTCAGGATTGGCCAGGACGGGAAAGCAGTAGGCACCCGTTGAGGTGAAGAATAAAACATTGTTTAAACTTTTTGAAGTTTTAATGCTGTAAAGAAAGGCAGGCCTGGAGAAGCCGCCGGGACTGAATGGGCAGCTGCCCAAGAGAGCAGGTGAGGAGGGCGTCTGATCCGTTTGGAAGCTGCCAGCAGAAGAGAGAGAACAATGTGTCTGCTCCCAGCAGCCAGCTGCAGTTCCACCCTCTACTGACCACCTCCAAGCCTCCCTATTGGTCATTCAAATCATTAAGATAAGTAGTTCGGTAGCATTACCTCGTCAGCAACACTTGAGTTTAGCTGCCAATGCTTCAACACATGAGTTTCAGGGTGGTTCTATCTGGTTCTGGGCAACATGACAGATGCTGCAACGTACCGCCAGGCAGAACGCACTGACGAACATCAAATGAAAAAATAAAAGTCAAACTTTATACTAATAAATCCATTCAGTATTGGCCCCCACTGTACACCCTTTCCCCTCTGCAGGAGTGGAGTATTTGGGGGGGGGGGGGGGGATGGTAAATTAACAGTTACTAAGGGAGGCTCCTGCGAAGGACAGCCGCACATAATTTTAACAATATATATTGATTATTTTCTGTTTTCATGTTAGATTTGAATTGAAAAAATGACAATAATTAGGTGATGAATGCTTGTTTGACAAAATTTGGATGACAGTGGAAGATGTGGCGGTGGTGTGGGACGCTCCGAGTAGCACGCTGGTTGCGGCGATCAGCTGTTGGCGGTGGCAGCGGCGAAGGTAGCCGACCGCGGCAGGCAGCAGCGCGCTGTGACGCACTGCAACTTCCGTCGGAGCATATAAGCAGGGGTTTTGGAAGGGGTGATGCACAAATCACAAGGGGGGTGGGGGAAGAGGGTTTACACTTTTGAATCACTTCACATGCCTATTTTGTTGCTTACATCTAAAGGAGGGCCATGCCTTTTCTTTTGGGTAGATTCTACTTATTTACTATTCCTTTCTACTCACTACTATCTTTTACTAACTACTACAGTATGGGGGCAGCAAGGAACACTCTTGCTCCCATTTCTTGCTTAAGCATGGTATTCCCCAGGAGGTTGCTGTTCAAGGACAGCACGAGAGGGTGACCGAAGTTTCGCAAAAAGTCCTTTTCTAAACTCTACTCGCAGTGATAAACCAATAAAGATAATTTCTAAAGGAGTAATACAGAACTAGGACAAGGGTGCAAACATCTCTTCAGCAGCGGTAGTGATATCACAGGGAGAACTATTAAATACCAAGACAAATTTAGGTTTTGTATTATTCACCCTACTTCTTACGAAGTAATTGGTTGACGAAGAGAAGTTGTTATGAGCGAGCACGAAAATGGACACTGCTACCTTTTGGGTACAGTGCCCCACCGTGCGTTTAGGAAGTGAGAGACACCCGTTTGTTTATTCAAACAAACACACCCATGATGTTCCAAGATGGAAGCGCCCGATGAAATAAGCATTTGTTTTGGGTGATTAGCGCCCATGATGTGACGTCATTGCCCAAGTGCAGTTACGCGCTGTCTTGTTGAAGATTGTACTACTACACTATAGTAGTTTATTATACTTTATTGCGGTAGTTCGTACCCTTATTTTTCATAGTTCACTCTGTTACTTCGAAGATTTTAGGAATTTTGTAATTTTACTCCTCCGACATGTATTCGCCCTATGTCTTCCTCACCCATGCATTCCACCATGTTGCTTTGAATTGCTCGTTCCCACCTCAACAATTACTACCATTAAGTAGCACACAGTAAGACTGGGTTGCTCAAAAGTATTCATAACATGCGATAGTGGCTGTTACTTAAAACTTGTACAAAAAATGACCGATAAATCACATGAAAATTGGAACTGATTACGGCAGACAAGGCGAAGAATAGGGAGGAAGTGGTAGCGTTCGGGGCCGTGACTGGCTTATCGCAAGGCGACAGCTGTGCCACTCCGAATGTTTGCACTGTGCTCTGCTTATAGTAAGTGTTCACTGGTAGCATAACATGCAATTTAAATGACTCCAAAACTTTGTATCAACAGGAAACTCATTGCATGGTAAAGTGAATCATGGCCAGCGGTTTTGCTCTGACCTCAGGGTGACAGCATAGAACAGACCATTTAACATCACCTACATGAACACAAAGGGATAAAGCAAATCAATTCTTTTCAATCATCAACAAAACTTTGCTGTCCTCTGGGGGTTAACATCTGGAAGTCATGTCGTAGCGTCGTGCATTGAGCTAACCAATCAAGGAAATATGACTTACGAAAAACAGAAGGCATGGACAGAAAAGGAATAAATAGTCAGGAAAGAGTCCAAAGAATTGCAGGGGTAGACGTTAGTAGCAACGGGGGAGTGAGGGAATGAGGGGGGTTGGTTGTACTAACTAGTCATCTAGCTCAGAAAGGGTGCAACAATGAGTGTTGCATTAATAAATGCCTGTAATCAATGCGTAGGCGGTATATTCGTGTACAGCCGTCCGCGATCGCAATGCCAGGATCGCCCGACATACTGGCTAGTTATGCCGAGCGGCCGACTTGCGGTGAACCGGGAGGGTGCCCACGGTAAAACATAAGGAATTGGGTATAAATGTGAACGAGTTCAGGTAACAGGTTTCAGAGTAAACATTGATTCAACGATGATAACAGAGAAATTCCGACTGTAGTAGTTGTATTGGAATAGAAAGGGCTTCCTTCCCCCTCCGTCTGGGGGCAGCAATGACGCATAGATGAAAGCGAGAGGCAGGTGATCGATTTACGAAACTGAAAACTGAAAGAATAAACCAATCAGCTGGGCACTATGCGGTGCTAACCATGTAAGGCACACGGCCCTGGAGGAAGGGGGTAGAGAGTAATTGTTGAGGTGGGAACGAGCAATTCAAAGCAACATGGTGGAATGCATGGGTCAGGAAGACATAGGGCGAATACATGTCGGAGGGGTAAAATTACAAAATTCCTAAAATCTCCGAAGTAACAGAGTGAACTATGAAAAATAAGGGTACGAGCTACCGCAATAAGGTATAATAAACTACTATAGTGTAGTAGTACAATCTTCAGCAAGACAGCGCGTAACTGCACTTGGGCAATGACGTCACATCATGGGCGCTAATCACCCAAAACAAATGCTTATTTCATCGGGCGCTTCCATCTTGGAACATCATGGGTGTGTTTGTTTGGATAAACAAACGGGTGTCTCTCACTTCCTAAACGCACGGTGGGACACTGTACCCAAAAGGTAGCAGTGTCCATTTTCGTGCTCGCTCATAACAACTTCTCTTCGTCAACCAATTACTTCGTAAGAAGTAGGGTGAATAATACAAAACCTAAATTTGTCTTGGTGAACTATTAAATGTGTTGCACACACACGGAGTGCTAACTACAATTCATCATATACTGTGGTGAAACGTAATCACATCACTCCTACCACAAAATCTATCTCACTTACCGCTCTACAGCGAGAGGATAGCGTACTACTTATGAACTTCAGGGATGCATTCAACTCATCTCTATCAGGTACTTCATGTAACTGGGGTGCTTCACTCACTTCTAAACTTACCACTCCGGCTCTGGGCATGAACATGGCGCATATAGGATTCCGGAATCGCTAACTCAAAATCGGATAACACGAGAGTCTTACAAAATGCAAGGATTGGTGAAGTGCAATATATCTAAAATCCAGGGCTGTGGTGGGCCTTTACATACTGGGGTTAGCAATATAAAATACAAGTACATATTATACGAGTACAATCCAAATGGTGTAAATTAAAAGAACACTTGCATGAAATAACATATATGAAAATAACAAGGAGTTGCTGCGCAGCAAGACGATGAAGAAGTGTTTAAACCTAACATACAACCATAAGGGGAGAGAGAAAAAAAAGAAAAATACAAGTTATTGGTACCAATTATTAACTGGCTATCAACTGACAACACGTAGCGGGTCGGACATCGCTCAACACTGCTAAGCATACAAAAGGCATATAATACAGAGTGGTGAAACAATTTGTCGGACTCGTTACTGGGGAAAACAGGTAGCATTATGAAGCTGGCTGGAAGCAGAAACAGACAGAGGCGACAGAAGCAGGTTTCAAATTACTGCTGAGGTTGCAGCGTAGTGCGCGCGTGTGGAGCGCTGAGATAGCGGGACAGTTGTGAGGCACGTGTAACACTGAGCTAGCCAGGGGCGGTGCATCCTGAGTGAGTGACGCCTTGGGCGTTTTAATTAACCAGTGGTAGACGTAGTCCATAAAAATTAGTAAGATTAAAGTGGATTTAGTGTTTTCAGCGAATAGTATTGACCAATGAAATTACAAATGAGGATTGAGCAGGCTGTTATGAGCACAGAATGGTGAAGCCATTTGTGAATTTGGATAAAGCGTAGGTAGTCCGTTATTAAGGTACGCGAGACTAAACGGAGGGTGGTACTATTCTTTGGGGGAGGTTCGGAACCACAAAGTGCCACAAACTAAATGTCAATGTGCTGGAAGACATCTCTGTCACAGCCTGCTTCGTTATTGTGGTGTGTTTCCGCTTCACGAGCCATCAGCTGGAGGTCACTTGCTTATAAACTTCCCTCGGAGATATAGCCTGATTAGTGGACATGAGAGTGAGAAACTCATGATCATTTGTAGTCTTAGGCAGTTTAAAAGAAAACAGGGAAATAAATACTTCTAAAACGACAGTAGACTTAGCACATCTGCAAAGCAGTGGAACAGTGGCGTATCAGTTGCAAAAATTAGATGATAATTCGAAGTATCACAATCTATCGAACAAGAAAAGACAAACAGAATGGACAATGCAAGGAGGGGCTCCACAGCCTAGGTTTGACAACAAAACAAAATGTTCAACGACGTAGGATTGTAGAAAGTAACATTGGAGAAAAATTTTTGTAAGGTAAACTTGATGCATTCTTTCGAAAGGGAAAACAAAATCATTGTCAATAAAAGAAATCCAAAGGTGAAATACAGTATAATACAAAAATCCTGCAACAAAGCTGAATATAAGGTAAATAGCTTAATATCATCAAATAGGAAATACGTATACAGTAGTCGGGAGAGAGTACCTTTAAACACTTAATTCTCTCCGTGCATGCGGACATGTTAGGCCTAACAGTTAGGGGCTTAGGAATGTAAATAAATTTACAAGTTGAAGTGACTCGGTTAGTGAGGCGGAAGGATGGAGGACATCATGTTCATAATAGGTATTGCATAGAAATGTGGTGCCCTTCTGTATTAAAGTGCTATGCCTTGATAGCGAAGATAGTTTTAGTATGCGTATTGTACTTTTAACACCGGCAGGTAGCAGCAAGTACAGCGTGCGGAGATTGGGGAAGAAAGGTGACAAGGGGGGAGGCGGGGCTCACGCGGCAACAGCTGGGTGCGGCTGGTGGGAAGGTGCGGGTTGGTTGAGGGGCGGGGAGGTACCGCAGTGTCAGATGAGTGTCTCCGGCCTTCTACATGATGGCTGCCGCACGTGTGCTGCCTGTTTGACAGGCGGAGCGCACGTGTTCACAGGTGCGCAGTATCAGTGTTCAAACGGGAAAATTACTTAATGCAATCACTTCTTCATACAATAGTCTTATTTAGCATTAACTGTATTGGTACTGAACATAGAGCTGCTGTCCGACCACTAGGCATGTCTTAACACATAAATAAAAATAACGTAAGTAATATACAGGTTAAAACTAGGGGTTAGAACTAGGCCAGCATTGCAGAACAGGTGGGGGGCGGGGGGGGGGGGGACTGTGACGATCTCTTTCAGAGGGGGATGCTTGGGTGACACTTTAATTACTATAGTATGGGAGCACAAAATACGAATTGTAGAGGTACAATGTTCACTTGCAATGAGGAAGAAGGAAAAAAGTAATAAGGTGGTTGCCTGTTCTTGTTACTTTCTCCTTTGGTTGATCAAACTGGGAATCTCTTAGGCACAAAATAGCATCCCCTTTTCTAGTCCCTAGATCTGAGAGCATAAGGATGCTTCAATCTGAGCCCATATCTGTGGCGAGCAGGGGATGGGAGAACTTTCCGTTTTCTCTGCTTTACAGGAGGAGCAGGACCTGTGGAAGGTCTGGTGCTTTACACTAGGTTTTTTTCAGTAAAACCAAATCACGAATGTTTGTAGGGGCAAGGTATGGCATTTTTTATTTCTTCTTTCTATCTGCTTCCTGGTTGCCTTGCGGTTGTTCCCTTGTACCTTCTTCCAAATGGCCTTAAGGCGGCGGGCTAGCCCCTTAACGGCTGTGTGATCGATTCCTGGAGGTAATTTATCGATCTCAAAGGGAGATTCCATAGGGCGGCCAAACACTATCTCGGAAGGGGTATGTTCAGTGGCTTCGTGGAAACGGCTATTGTACACACTTGCCACGTATGGAATGTATCTTTGCCAGTCGCTGTGGGTTGAGTTAACGTAATAGGAAATCATTTGTTTCACAGTGTGATGAACACGTTCAATGTGGCCATTTGCCTGATGGTGAAAAGGGGTGGTTTTCCATTTTTTAATTCTCAGCAATTTGCAAACTTGGATAAATAAGGCGGACATAAAGTTGGTTCCTTGATCGGTTATAATGGCTTCAGGGCTTCTGAAAGGAAGCACAAGATGGTCTACAAAAGCTCGTGCTACAGTTTCAGCTGACATGTCAGCGACGGGTACCAAAATAAGGTATCGGGAAAAGTGATCAGTAATAGGTAGAATATATTTACTTCCTTGTGTACTTACTGGAAGTGGCCCGACCACGTCTAAAGCGACGAACTGAAAAGATTTTGATGCCACGGAAGAAATTGTAAGGGAATTTTGATTTGTGGGGGTGGTGCTCTTTGGGCACACGGTAGGCAATGTTTTTATATACTTAACAACATCTCACCATCTGTCGTCTCACAAATACTTCACGGAAATGCAGGCGTTTGTGGCTCTTCGTTCGCTATGGCAAGCTCTGATGCTGTTATGGCACTGGGCAATAATTCTTGATTGCAAATCTTTTGGTATTACTATACGTTTACCAGGGGGGCCTTATGATATAGAATTCCATCCTCTGTAACAAAATCCGAATGGGAGCGATAGTGGCAGGATTTTGCATCATTTTCCTGATAATCTTAATTCATCAATTAGTATGTCGCCTGTCTGAGCTACTCTCACCTTTAAGTGCGTCAGCATTCTGGTGCAAACTTCTTGCTTTGTGTTGCACTTGGTAATCATACTCGCTCAATTTCAGGGCCCAGTGTGTGAGTGAGCTGCTAGGGTCTTTAAATTTAATAGCCGTTGCAGTGCTGCATGATCTGTTACTATTGTAAATTTTCTCCCATAAAGGTAGCATCTAAAGTAGTTAACTCCGAACATTAGTGCCAGTAATTCTTTCTGTGTAGTATTGTAGTTAATTTCCCCCTGGCGCAGTTGACGGGATGCATAACCAATTGGTCTTTCCTCACTGTCAATAATTTGATACAGAACAGCTCCTACGGCAAAGTCTGGTGCATCACATGAGAGAACGAATGGTTTTTCGAAATCGGGATAGGATCAACAAGGGGGGAATGGTTAGAACATCTCTGAGATGCTGCACGGCAGCTTCGCACTCGGTGGTCCATTGATAGGGTACGTTTTTTTTCCAACAGGTGGGTGAGAGGTTTAGCTATTGTGGCATAGTCCTTTACGATGCCTATAATAATTGCTGTGTCCCAGAAAGCTTTGCAATTCTTTTACGTTCTTAGGGGAAGGGAAGGTTCTAACTGCTACAATTAGATGGGGGTGGGGTTTTACTCAATCAGCACTAATAATGTGCCCAAGATACTGCACTTGACTCTCAGCAAAGAGACATTTTTCTATTTTTAATCTTAATTAGCACTTCTTAGACTAGACAAAACATTTCTTAACCGGGTAACATGCTTATCTATGGCCCTGGAAAAAAAACAATGATATCATCTAGATAGAGTAGGCACATTGTGGGTTTCAATCCTCTAAGTAATATTATGTTAACAGAATCGTCCGTCAGTTCTTCATAGAACAACATTATAATAAATAAAAAGCATCTGTTTGCGCTTGTTCTACAATATTACTTTTACTGTTAACCGGTTTTTGGCTTACAAAGCCATCTTCAGACATTTACTGAGTATTATCACCAAAGAAGTTACAATGTTTGCAAATAACACTGGAAGAGAAATAACATGTCTAGACTCAAGTAGAAACATACAGTAAGTTACATCTTTGACAGTGTGGTGGGAATGCAGTGAAAAAGTAAAAATTGAACAGTACATAAATAACAATGGAGTATACAGGAAAACCTTTAACACAAAATAGGAATAGAATGCCTACATAACAGTTTCTATTAATAAACAAAACTGATAAAATAAAATAAAATTAATACTAGACAAGGCTACATCAGGAGGTATGAAACAAGGAGAGTGACACACAAACACATTAAAAGAAGAGACAATTATCAATGTAACTATAGAATAAATAAGGAACTTAAGCAATATCAATAAGATAAATAGAAATAAATAAGTGCAGGAAAATGGAGGCGTTTGAGGGAACCTACAGTAAATGCAATCTTTGAGAGTGTGGTGGTACTGCATTTTAACATTAACATTATAATGAAAAGGTGGCTGTGTAACAGTTTGCATTAAATAAATGAACAAAGTAAAATATGAACAATATTTGATGAGACAAGTACAAGGGGTATTAAACATGGACAGTAATACAAGTACCAGTTAAAAGAAAGCCTTAACTATTGCAACTGCAGTCTATGTGGGATACAAAGACAACTTCAACAAAACAACAGAACTTAAGGAATGCAGGAAAATGGGAATATGTAGGAAGGGACAGTGTGGGGAGTAATGAACAATAGAGATGATTATATGAAGTAATATTGTAGAACAAAAGCAAACTGGTGCTTTTCATTTACTCTAAGTAATAGGTCGGCAAATCTTTGGAAAGTGGCTGGAGCATTGCGCAATCCGAACGGCATTCTCAGAAATTCATATAGACCGGAGGGAACTACAAACGCTGTTTTTGGTCTGTCCTGTGTCGCAATCGGTATTTGGCGGTACCCACTCTTCATGTCAAGGGTAGTGAAGTATTTACAATTTCCTAACCTGTCTAGTGTCTTGTCGATACGGGGGAGAGGGTAAATATCTTACGTACTGCTCTCATATCGACGCGAAGACAGTAGGTCTTCTCTCCACTGATTGATTTCTTGGGGACCACAATGACTGGGGACGACCAGGGACTGGCGGAGGGTTGTATTATCCCTGCTTCTAGCTGTTGTTGGATAGTTTCTTCCACAACGGGCTGGAGGTGGTACAGAATTCTATACGGTTTCTGTGCAATGGGCCTTGCATCTCCGGTGGGAATTTCATGGTAAACAAGGTCAGTAGCCGACAGATAACGCCTTTCCTCGAATAATCAGGAGTGTTCTTGCAAGACGGAGTACAATTTATTTTGGTCAGCCACAGGCAGATGAGCTAACTTATCCTTAAATTTGTCTTTGAGCATATGTTACGTCCCGGAAGCCAGTGTTTTTGGTTAGATTTTGGCATCTCTTGTACAGGGTAATCTTCTTCAATCTCGTGGCCGCTAGCTATAATGGAACCACTAGGAATCTCTACCTTCTTCGTTCCAAAATTGTACAAACATACAGGAATATAAAATTTCTTCCCCTGCAGTTCTGCTGTTGTTAAACCGAGTTTAACATGGACTTGTAATCTGTCGAGGACATCGTTTTGACAGAGAGGATCCACCAATATGGCTGTTCTCGGGAGTTTGCGGGATTTGACCCCAAGCCAGAGAATGTGTCCCGGCCACCGCTGATTCTAACAGAGGTAGTTGTACGTAACTCCGACGTTTGCGTGGAAGGAACCTGTGGATGCGGCCGCGTTTCACAAATTCCTTGCGACGGAATGACGTGGGAGCCGCCGAAACTGTGGGTTTCCTCACTGAGGCGGACGGTTTGCGTTCTGTAATCGACTGGTAGTGGTGAAGGAAATCACTCCACAGGATGACATCGAAGTCTCGCCTTCGTTTCCAAATTACGTCCATGTCAAATGGGTAGTAGCTGGCTCCAATTCTCAACTTCACTTGACGATACCCAGCGGGTACGATTATCTCGTCACTCAGACCATTAATGTGGTGACCAGGTAGTTTTAACACTTATCTATCCCCATGCCCTACGAATAACACGCTGGTTTGTGCTCCCGTGTCAATAAGTACTCTTACCTTCTTTCCTCTAATTTTACCCTGGAGGAAGATACTCGCCGCCTCATTTACAACACCGTGGCGGATTGGATGAGTAAATTTTACAGGAGCGCGGTTTGGAGGCATGACTTGGCCCTCGACCGTTTCCCGGCTGTCTTTGGGGTCGGGATGAGTTGTCAGTGAATTGTTTCCCTGTGCTGGCTGTATGACGGGCCCAAGTTTCCCAAGTTGTGTAGGAAGTTTTTACTCATGTGCCCTATGATTCTGCACCAAGGACAGTAAGGTGCACGGCACTGCGAATCAGCATGGCCTATCTTTCGGCAGTGTTGGCATGGCTGCTCGTACTTAAAAATTGGATGCGGCTGGTCGTCTGGGCACTCCAAACTAGCAATAAAAACGTGCTACCTCTTCTTGCATCATGCAATGAGGCGAGTGATGCTATTTTGACCTCCCCTCCAAAATACAGGTTGATTTCACGTATAAATACGTCAATCAAGCGGGCTTCAGCCTGTTCAATTAACACCTCGTTGCGGACGGGATCCGAACACAGCGAATAAGTACGGCAAGCCACAGCATGGATTCAGTCAGTGAATGTTTCTAAATCCTTCCCTTGCTTCTGGTGGAGAGTGGACAACTTTTCCCTGTAATAGCGAGTGTCACGTCTGTCTGAATATCTTTCTTTCAACCCAGCTTCTAACGTGGTGAAAGAGGTGGTATCCCTAAGGATGTGCATTGATTAAATATACGTATGGCCGTCACCTGACAATTTAAGGTGGAGTATAATTAACAGGAAATCATCTGGCCACACACAAAAGCGGCCTACATCTCTGACAGTTTGCAGGAAGGAGATTATTTGTTCGTTGGGTTTCCCAGAAAATGTTGGGATAAAATCGATGCAGGTAAAATGTTAGCCAAGGTGGCAATGTGCGGCTGGGGTACTACGCTACTGGAGGTGCTTGCAGCCATCATTTGTGGCATAGCAGGTTGTGTTTCTGGCACACTTAAACTGGCAGACTGTGTTTGAGCCAATTTTTGGCATTCTTCCATTAATTCTATCTTCCATAACAGTAATTTGTCGATTTCTGCTTGGAGGGCAGCTACTGGGTCTGGTTTTCCCGTAGGTGTGGCATTATCTTCACTAGTGGCAGTACTATGGGTCTGAGACATGATTACAAATTTAGGGCAGCTAGTGCTCGCTGAAGACTTTTAGAATCGGAGCATGGAAAGAAAAGTAAGGGCCTATATTGGACAGGATGACGGCATAGCTGACAGCATGGAGGCGGTGGTGTAGAAAAATGAAGCGACGAACTTATAGAAGCTGATGCGTTAGGCGACGGCGGCTGGAAACGGCGGCGAAGGTGATGTCGGCGATGTTGATGGCTGGGCGCTGTGCCACAGCTAGCCAGCTGGAACATGCACATTTCCTGGATGGCGGCGCGCAGTTGGAACATGCCACTGCGCTACATCGGGGTGGTACAGAGGGCAGCTAACAGTGGCGTGGCGAAGCACCCGACTGCCTGGAGGCGGCGGCTGTGTGGCATGGCGAAGCACTTGGCCACTCAAGCGGCCTGGCGCTGGCTGCGGCAGCTGTTTGGAAAGAACGCCGAAACGGCGGAAGGCTGCATGGCGAACCATGGCGCGTGCGCGTGTTATTGTGCAATGCATCTGGCGACTCAAGCGTGAAGTACTTCTGGCAGCTTCATTGGGTACAGTAGTTAGATCAACAACACGGGCCTAATGGTAAGCCGTCCCACTCCTGACAGCAGTTGTTAATGCGTCAGGATTGGCCAGGAGGGGAAAGCAGTAGGCACCCATTGAGGCGAAGAATAAAACATAGTTTAAACTGTATGAAGTTTTAATGCCGTAAAAGGCAGGCCTGGAGAGGCTGCTGAGACTGAATGGGCAGACGCCCAAGAAAGCAGGTGAGGAGGGCATCTGATCGGTTTGGAAGATGCCAGCAGAAGAGAGCGAATGGTGTGTCCATTCCCGGCTGCGGTTCTGCCCCCACTTGACCACCTCCAAGCCTCCCTATTGGTCAGTCAAATCGTAAGACGCGTAGTTCGGTAGCGTTACCTCGTCAGCAACACGCGAGTTTAGCTGCTGATGGTTCAACACGTGAGTTTCAGGGTGGTTCTATCCGGTTCTGGGCAACGTGACAGAGACGCTGCAACTTACCCCCAGGCAGAATGCTCTGACGAACATCAAGTGAAAAAATAAAAATCAAACTTTATACTAATAAATACATTCAGTATCGGCCCCCACTGTACGCCACTGTGTTCCTCGAACCACTCCACCGCACTTCTGATGTTGTGACATGGCACATAATCTTGTTGAAAAATGCCACTGCTGTCCGGAAACATGACTGTTATGAAGGGGTGTACGTGGTCTGCAACCAATGTACGATACTCCTTTGCCATCATGGTGCCTTGCACGAACTCCACTGGAACCATGGATGCCCACATCAATGTTCCCCAGAGACACACCACCAGCTTGACTGCGTCCCGTACTACAAGTGTCAAGGAGCTGTTCACCTGGATTATGACGAATTTACATCCCCCATCAGCACGATGACAAATGTATCGGGATTTAATTCTGTTTGCTGTTTGTCTGAAATCATAGCTTCCGCTGATGATCTTACTGTGACCTGATTTATATATCTGAGGAGAACTGCTGCAAAAGGTTCTTCTCAGATCAGTGATCACACTAAATGTCTCTTCATGTCACAAGTCTCAAGTTAATGAAGTCACACCTGCATTTGTTTTCATTTCACTTTAATTACATCATTAATATTCAATATAACGTGACCATCAGTCTCATTTCTGTAACAGTTTCAGAACAGAATAAACCCACTGTTATACAAAATTACCATCAGTGACACAATAAGAATAGTCATAAATTTACTATACATTAGATATACCATCTCTGCTTCACACATATACCTTTCTGAACACACTCCACACTCCATTTGTAGCTTGGAGTGCTACTATATGCAATATGTAAAAATTAACAGTGTTCACAAGTAACAAGTACAAACCCACATATGATTATGTACCTTGTTCATTGGGTAGTTAAATTTCAGGCTTACAGTCATAAGATGATAGCAAGACGATTTCTGCCACTACAAATACTCAAGGAGACAGAACCACATTTCAAACAAACGATTTAATAATCAACTGGATGGATAAAAAATCTACTCACCAAGGGGTGGCAGGAGAATGCACATATAAAAAGGTATTGAAATCTGCAAGCTTTCAGAGCCAGTGTGTCTTCCTGGCAGAAGAGCTAGAGGTGAAGGAAGAGGAATGAAGGGAAAGGACTGTTGAAGTTTAGAATATGGCGAGAATTTGGAAAAGTCACCAGGAACCCCAGGTCAGTGGCAGTTTCCGGGATGGGACGAGAAGGGAAAATTGATGGTTAGACACTGTACTGGACGAGATTTGAAAACCTGATAACTTAGAGGTGAACAATAACCTTGCACGAATTAATAAGTGCAGAAAGCTATGTGCACTGTATGTAGTAGAGAGAGGAGAAGGGGGGTGCACGGGGGAGGGGGTGGGGCAGACAGGTCAAAAAATAAGACAGAAAACTAAAACGGAGAGAAGCTGGGAATAGTTACTGAGAAGACACATTGAGACAGAAGAAATTAACATTAATTAAGGCCAGGTGGATGGCAAGAAGCAAGAACATGTAACGCCCATTTTGATCTGCAAAGTTCTGAGAAATTGGTGCCTGGGGAGAGAATCCAGACAGCACATGTGGAGCAATAGGCATCGAAATTATGACTTTTAATGTTATAGAGCATGCTTGGCAATGGGATATTGTGTGTTCCCAATATACACCCTCTACTCATGGCCATTCATCCTGATAAGTTGGTGGTAGTCTGGCCAGTGTAAAAGACCTAACAGTGTTTACACTGGTATATGACACGTCTTATTTCACAGTTTGCTCTCCCTTTGATAGTATATGTTTTGCCATTTACAGGGCTGGTGCAGGTGTTGGTAGGAGGGCCCACTGAGCAAGCCTTACAGCAGGGACAGCCACAGAGGTAGGAGCCATAGGATAGGGAGATGGGTGCAGGAGCAGCACAGGGTCTGATAAGGATATAGCTGAGACTGGAAGGGTGATGGAAAGCTATTCCAGGTGTCATGGGCAAAATTTGAACAGAATGGACCTCATTTCAGAGCACGATTTCAGGAAGTCACAGACTTGGCAAAGTAGCTGATTAAGTAGCTGCAGACAAGGGTGATACTGAGTGAGTAGTGGTGTGTTCCAAATATGTTTTTCAGAGAGACCAGCAGTACCTGAATTGGATGTGACAGCCTGAGTTATCTGTTTTGAACTGGGCTGGTGGAGTAATCGTGTCCAGTGAAGGCTGAGCTGAGAATGGTGGTTTACTGCTCTAAAGAGATTGCATCTGAATAAATATGTTTGCGTCAAATGCCAGGGCTGTATGGGTGGGAATGTTTAACATGGAAGGAATGGCAGAGCATGTGAAATTTAATTGGAAGAATGTGTTTAGAGATTCCAAGACTCCTAACACGTCAGCCTCACCATGATTTCATACGGAAAAGATTTCATCAAACCAGAGGCTGAAAGCTCAGGGATCCCAGTGGAACCCAGCAATCTATCTGCTAATGAACATTTCCTCAATCAGTGCACACCTGATTCCAAACCTAAGAGAGATCCTTCCTGCTTACTTTAATCAGCTTTATACTTACAAATAACTGATTTGCATTTGAGGGGCAGATATATAATCAGATCAGGGGCATGACTGTGCCAACCTCTTCACAGGTCGCTCCAAGGGGCTTTCCTGGGCTCCTTAAGCCTTCAGCCTCTGGTTTTGTTTAGATACATTGACAACATGTTTGCCACATGGGCTCATGGTGAGGCTGACTTGTTAGAATTCTTGGAATCTAAATAAATTCTCCCAATTAAATTTCACATGCCCCTGCTCCAAATCCCATGCCATTTTCCTTTATTTTGACGTCATCCTCACCAAGGGTCAGCTACACACTTCTGTTCACTTTAAACCTACTAACAAACAACAGTACTTATATTTTGACAGCTGCCATCCTTTCTATGTCAAATGTTCCCTCCTACACAGCTTTGGCACCTGAGGCAAACATATTTCTTCTGATGCAGACTCTACAGTAACACACCTCATTCTCACCTCAGCCTTCACTGGACGTAATTACCTCACCAGCCCAGTGCAAAATGGCCATCGCAGCCAATCCTGGTAACTGCTGATCTCTCCAAAAAACAACTTAGGAAGCAACCTCTTGTCACTCAGTATTACCCAGTTCTTGAATGTAATGCCTACTAAGTAGGAGATCCCGGGTTCAAGTCCCAGTCTGGCACACGTACTCGCTCATCGTAACTGACTGCGCAAAAGTTCCAATGCTGCTAACATCAATAGTTTCTTTTCTTTTCCTTTCTCCCCCCTCCACCTTCAAATTAGGTAATGCCACTTCGACAAGGCTGTTACTTCCCTAAATTGTGCCCAGAAATGAGGTCCCTTCAGTCCAACAATTTGCCCACCACACCTGGAACACCTTTGTATCACCCTCCCAGTCTCTGCAATATCCTTGCCAGACCCCGTATTGCTGCTGCATCCACCTCCCGACACTCTGGCTCCTACACTGTGGCTTTCCCAACTGTAAGACTTATCCTAAAAAGTTCTGTCACACTGCAGACCTTATAGAGAAAAGAAAACATAATGCCTGCAGTCCACACACTACCTTCTGAAACAACTGGTTCTCTATCATAATTGACATTTAATATTCATTAGCTCACTCAGTTTATTGAGCAGACAAGCATACTACTATGACGAATTTGTGAATTTCACTGTGCATCTTTTCTATTGCACTCTATATTCCACAGTGATTTTAATTTTTCCCAGAGAGCACAGCAGTTTCTGGAAATATATTATTTCATCCATTTATTATACAAAACTACAGAAGGTACATTACAGTGTCTCCACCAGTTTAAAAATTTATTGTGAGCATTCACAAGACAGATAAATTATTGTGATAAGTAACATCAGACATTTCACAGACTAAACAATCCTTCATCAAAACTTGTAAACAATAAAAAATAAAATACTGAAATCTGAAATTCCGTTTCAATCTTCGAACTGCACAATAATTTGTCTAACTGATCACTAGTGTCAACATGTTGAAACACATGAATCTGACATGCGATACTATCAGTGTTTGGTGTGACAATTCTTACTGCAGCAATTCTTCAGAGGGTGGAGAATCGTGCATTTATATTGGAAAAGAACACAGCCTGAACTGAGACATGAATTTACAACAGCAAGCAAAGAAACACGAGTTTCTGTGCATAAAATGTTCAGGCAAGTAACAGCAACACAGTGGGGTGAAATCTACAACTGACATTTTAATAGGTGCACACCCAGGCATTTCCAGGGCACAAATGCAACTACAGAGCAAGGTGCAAGGGAATTTAATATCTTACATTCACTATTGATAACTTGAAGTGTTGGTCATGTTAGGTTGCATCATGATACTAGTCACACACACACACACACACACACACACACACACACACACACACACACAAGAAAGCTTCGTTACCCGAATGAGCTAAGGAAGTGACGTCAAAATGACGTAGCCCAGCGTTCGCGAAGTATGTCGATACGTCGATCGCCGAGTACAAATCGAGTTGACATGAAAGCTTAGGCCAGCCTCACATGGAGTCTCCGAGGAGGAGGACTGTGTGTTAACCACACAATAAAACTATGTAGTTAACATGTGGATAGGTCAGAGAGTTTTCTCTTGTATTCTAAGAAACTATACTGTGTCTGTTTGTTCATCTGTGGCAAAATATGCGTACGACATGTCTTCCAATTATATTTGCCAAATTTTACGTGCTGTCCCTAGTTGATTAATGATGTGCCATATTAACAGACATACTCCAGAAAATTGCACATAGAATCGAAAAACACGTTAATTGGTTTGTTGCAACATATTCACCAAAGTCTGATTAAAAAATGAAATTTGTCACAGACTCAAAGAGTTCTTTCTCTATATTTGCTGCTGAATATATGAAGTGACTCATGTCAGCACATCATTTAGAACATTCATTCCCACACCCTATCCGCAATTTCAGAATTGAATGTGGATATTCAGACGACTATTAACAAAAAAAGACTATTTAAAAAGAAATGTAAATAAATTATGAAACAATCACCGGTACTACTCTCATGTGAATGCTATTGTTCTACTGTTGTCATTAAGAGCAGTGTACTGTCTCCACCCACACTCAATCATGGCTTCATACATACAGAACTGTACCAATAGTGTGCAATAATGTGTTAATAAAAAGTGAAAATAATATATGGCTACCTTCTGAGTGGTAGTAGGAGATTAAACTTAATTCACAAACTAAATATTGAGGTAACTGTGTGATTTGGTTGGCTGTTGGTTGGCATAATATATGCAGTTTCTGAACCTTTTTTACCCTGAGGGGCGGGGTGGATTTTGTAAACAGCAACAATTTGTATTGTTTGAAAAAAGTACATCACTGAATTTCTTTTTTGTGTACTGCATCATTTATAAATTGCTCATCTCTATTTGGAATGTATCCTCATATGCCAATACTGAATGGAAAGTAGTTAGCTTCTTTGGAAAGCAGCTTGGTAGCCCATACAAGTACGTCAGTTACACAGTCACAAGTATGTTTCATTTGTTTGCATCCAGATACTGATATTGGAGACTGTATTAATAGAGTGACAACATTGTTTTAGTATTGTTTATTCTGTGCACCCCCACAGAATTTAGTACATGTTGTTAATTGCCGTTCTCTCAGTCTTATAAAAGTTATTTGCAATAGTTTTAACCACACTTGTGATGGAGTATTTTGTGCTAGAACACTGAGGACCTTTATTCTTCAGTGGCATAAAACCATAGTCAACTTCGTGGCATGAAAGTGAGATGTAAAGCAAAAGTCGCAGAGCTTGGTCTCCTCTACAAATGTAGTAGAATATCAAATGTTCAGTTCAGTCTGGTGTCGATCATTCTCTATTTTATTTATTGTGATTAAAATTATGTTTGATAACTGTTAGCATGACAGACTGGCAAGCACTGTACAGAGATTAAGGGTAACAGTAAACAGCGGGTGCACAGAATACTCTTTATCCTAAGCCTTTGACCATATTTGCATGTTCATGGAGATAAGGGAACCAAAAGCCCATATGGGCAAAGCTCCTAGCTACACTTTAACAGAATGGCATGGAGGAAGGGATGCAGATCAAGACAGCAATGGCCAGGGTAGGGGAGGACAGACTTTCAAGGGGCTGGGCTTCTCTGCTGTGTTTCCAAAGGAGTTTTCATTATTTTTCAGACATCAGTTTCCTTTTGAAGTACTAACCGTTGCTACAATTTGACAAAATAATTTTGTCATCTTAGATACTGAAATAGTAATATTATGCTCCTTTTTTGCATTAATGATTGTTTTCCAAAATCCATCTTTTTTGAAGATTGGCAATTTTTTGGTGATTGTGGAAATATCTCTTGAAATTGTGATGAAAACTCATTTATGCATGTTTAATATTAAAACTGTCAGTACCATATATATACAGGAGACTGTCATAAGCTAGAGTTTATGATTGCAGATTTTTCACTGTACCTCTAACTGATTCTAAACTGCAAAAACACTGAACAACTAAGATCTTTCTTAGCACTTTCAGTTAAATAACATACATTAAAAACTCCCCACAACATTATTTCTCTTTTAGTACTAGGTGAAACAGGTGTGTTTCTTAACCATACATGTACTGTACAGATATATGTGTGATTCATAAACTGCCAGCTCTTACCAGCATGCCATCGATTTTCATCTTTGTACAGGCCTAAAATTGCTAGAGTTCCATCATTTGTTAATTTTTTTTTTACATCTATACATGTTTGCACAGAATAATTGCACATCCGATCTACAATAATGGGCTACATGATTGTGTCCATGTAGCATCCCATGGTGTATTATGAGAAGCACAGAAAATGACCGTTGTCTGCACACTTCATTGTGTTGCTGAAGCACCCAATGAATAGGTTTGTGTTGTGCTTTTCGGCAAGAGGATGGCCCAGCTCTAATACTGGACACATTTTTAAATGAGATTTTCCATTATAATAATTTCAATAAGAAATACTTTTTTATTTCTTTAACACTCTGTCTGCCATGTGGCTGCAGGCAGCCACAGTAGAACTATATGCCCGACAATACGTAGCCACTTGAGGCCACAGCAGAGCCCAGAGCCTAGCACTGTGTGCGTGGCTGTGAAATACCCATCAGTAAGTGTGTGCCAGTCAGTGTGTTAAAATATAACAAAACTTCAGTTATTTAACCAGTTGCAAATGTGTTACATTGTTTAAAAAATGTAATATATCTTCAGTTTGTGAAATTTTGTACAATAATTACCTTGTCAGTACAGAGAGATAAGTGATAAAGTTTAACTTGGGTTGAATGGGAGCATGTTCCATTACATTCAGGTACACAAACCACTTGTTCCATTGCACATTGTGTGTAGTGGAGGCTTATTAAATCTATGGAGTGCTTTCTGCTTGTCATAGTGATAGAGCAACATTTATATCGTCTCTCAAACCAATAACCCACCATAGTACTTCCTGAGGGTGAAATGCAACATTTACAGTGAGAATTCTGTTAGCACCATCTTGTGTTAAAGGATTTCCATTTTGGTTGTTTCAGGTAATGAGATACGAAGCCAAGCAGGCCCTCTTATATACATTTTTGTTTACTTGATGTTCTGGCTTCAGTAGTGAAGGAAAATACAATTTAAAATAATATGAAGTACCACAATCAAAACATTGCAGACATTTTTTTCAGAATCCTTACCACATTGGTGCCACCATGTTACACAGGAAAACATTAGTGGCCAATGATGAAACTGAAGTGCTTGTGGTATCTACAATTTGAAATGTAATGTATCTCATAACATACAAGACAGATCACATGATTTGTTGTAAAAAATGGCAAGTTGGATATAAAAGATCGTGAATTACAAAAGTAAAATAGGGGAATTTTGGAACCATTATTTCTTTAGTTGTAACAGTGATACTTGGTACAATTTATTTACAACTTGAAACATACCTATTATAGAGTTACAACAAACTCACAACCATGAATTATTTGATAGAATGGTAGCAAGTTTTGCCGGGCTACCAACATTTCTAATAACATTCAGAATTAGTAGCCTTAAGTTATTCTCCCCAAAAAACACCATACTGAATTACTGTCTACCTGGTGCCCATACGGTGGTACCAAAGAAGAATGATAAGGTGAGCAAGAGTCTCCAGAAATACAAAAGGAAAGGCCAAATGACAATCAGGAGGACAATACCAGGTGTAGAAACTCCCCTGTAGTAAGCTCTGTATATGCCATTTTTAAAGTTCTAATCCTCTTGTGAAGTAAACAAACCTAAAAGCTGAAAGTTTGTTAGGTTGGTTACATTTTTCAGGCACCATAGTCAAACTACTTTACTTTCGTAACTGTGGATTCTAGTGGGTAATTGCAAATGATTTAGAAAACTGTTCATAATTATTGATACCACATTGTTTTATTATCTGTAACAGGAAATACATTAAGTTTAGTTTTCACTCAAAAAGGATAATAAAACAATGACATTTCATCATATGTCCAATTCACATACATAGTCCACAGCAGTGAGGAGGCAGTAAACCAAGGCAGTGACAATCCCAGAAGCTCAACTTCATCAGAGGAACAAGATGAAAGGCAGTTGGCTAGGCTGGTTATAAACCTGACCTACAGCACTATAAACATTGACAGACTTTGAGAATGTGGCACTAGCTACATCATATCCTGAGGATGATGTAATAGCATCATGATAAAAAAAAAGTTCAGAAATTTGCCTTTCTGTCTTACTTGAACACCAAGGCCACTTCTGCAGCAACCTGTAACAATACAAAGTTGTCAAATCATGTACAGTGAAGTGGTAAAATAACATGCTCCTAAAAATATAATTCAGAATCAGATACTATACTCACTTCTGTCTCCATGTGGTAATTTGTTCACTGAACAGAAAACCTGGAAAATTCAGCCATTTGTCTGAAACTGTAGCTGAGCACTCTCTCATTTGTGTTCATTGTATTTTCCCTTGGACTGATACGGTCTGATTAAGTGTAGAAAGCAAAATTAATTGAAAAAATTGCCTTTTAATAAGAATTTATGTAAATAAATGTTATCACTTTATGCACCTTGATGATACACAACCAGGTAATGTGCCACTGCAACCTTATTTTTAACAGTAGGGACTATCACACCTTGGTATGCATTGTGTGTCAATTACACTTTCCACGAGAGAAGGAGGTTCAGAGGAATTATCACAATATTGCCTCTCGCTGCTGGGAGATGACAACTGTGTCACCTGAATAGGAATACAATCATTAACTTTAAAATAACTTGGCCTGCAAGTGATTTTAATAAAAAATCAATGCAGATACTGACATACCTTGATGTTGCCAAGGTGATGTGCAACTGCAACTCTCTCGTAAACTTTACTTGTGGCTTGTCCATTGCTCCCATGCAATACAAAAGAACCAAGAAAGCTGATCTGAATGTTGCTTTTAAATGTGGCACAAGAACGCAGAGTACCTGTGAACTGTGAAATAGTGTTTTTTCATGTAGTAAGCAAAAAAATGTAAACAGTACATATTTAATGATGAAGTACTTATGTAACATATTTAACTGCAAAAGGGGATAACTCCCACACCACCCACAGCTTTAAAATAAAAGGTAGATTGCAATTCTTACCTATAACTACTGATATCTATATATGACTGACAAGGTGTTGAGAAAAATTTCCTTTGCAATATAATAATATGTATGTACACTGAGTAACTGTGGTAAATAGTACAGATTCATTCTACTTGATGCAGAGTACACATAACATGTATAAGAATGGTAATAATATAACAACACAAAGCCCAGGATGGAATAACAATTTTACACTGTTATCCATCTTGGCTTTCAGCCAAAGCTCCTTCATCTGAAAAACATTCTGGCCACAGTAGTGAGAGACATTGGTCATGTGTGTGTATTTTTCTACTTCAGATGAAGGCCTTTGGGCTGAAAGCTAAGAGTTATCAATCTTTTCATTGTACCAATTTGTGAGAACATTTCGTATCCTTTTCGTAATGTTAATATCCTACTTCATTAAGTCTGGCACAATTGGGAAGTCCTCAATTAAAGTTGATCTTCAACAGACTGTCTCCATACAATTTCTAGTTTTTTGATAGTGAATGTCAAACATACTGTGTGAATGTGGAATTAGCTGCAACATGTCAGTTCGTCTTTATCAAAGTGTGGAACACTGCCTGCCATGACATACAAATTTCATTGTAGTAAATTACAATTAACAGGATACGTTTATCAGCAGTGACTAAGGGCTTAGCCCATTGTCTTTAATTACCAACCATCAAAGATCCTCTTGCAACACTGTCTAAATTGTTTACTGTATCTGCAAGGTTGCTTTCACCTCATGGTTGGTAGTCTCAACAAGTTGTTTTATAGAAGTAATTGAAGATTTAACACGTGTCATTAAAATTTCAGTATGGAAAAAATCAAACACTGTGTGTAACATGACTTTTACCAAGCACCCCAATACTCTATACAATGAGTTGATAAAATATTAGGAGTTACCCACATAGAATGAGTGGTATCATGCAACAGATTAATGTCTCCATTTTTTACATACCTATCCCTGCACTTCATAGGTCAATGAAAATGTCAGAGCTACTGAGGTAAATCTTTCTAAATAGGTGAGGCTCTATACCAACTCACTGTTGGAAATTAAACGGGCAGGATAACAAATGAGGGCAGCTCAAGGAGTGTGTGTTGATCTCTCAACAAGATTGGCAAGCAGGGGGTAAGTAGCTACTGGAATGATACTAACGATGAAAATAGCAATACTTTAGTGATTGATGGATCTACAGACCAGAGCCTCAGACAAATTCATGTATGTATACACAAATAGGTAGAATAATTGAATAATCTTTGGGAATTGCATATAACAGCCAATTGTGTGTCAGAGTAACTGTACAACAACATTTAGTCCATTCATGCACGTGATGAGGCATTAGCTACTTAAGACAAGAGCTCCTTTCATCTGATCACCACCAGAATGTATACAGCAAATTCCACAACAGTGGATCAACAAAACTTTTAAGTGAAAAGATCGAAAATTGTACTCCATAGTACAGTAGAAGAGTGATGGGAGATTTTAATGCACAGGTAGGCAAAGACAGAAAGGGATTGGAGCACGTATTGGGATGTTTTGGATATGGAGGCAGAAATGAAGAAGGGGAAAGACTCCTGGATTTGTTCCAGAGGAATGGAATGAAAATAGCTAACAGCTGGTTTATGAAGAGAGAAAGTCATGTTATCACCAGATACAGTTGGGATGGAAGAACCAAGAGTGTAATTGATTATATTCTAGCAGATAGGGAATAGGGAGAGAAAGTAACAAATGTGAAGGTAATTCCAAGTGTGAGTGCAGATGGAGACCATAGATTACTGGTGGGACAATGGAAAATGAATCAGTGTGAAAAATAGAAAACAGAAGAAAGTGATGAGGATACAGGATTGGAAACCGAAGGAGAGTGAATGTGCTGAGAAGTACAGTGAATTAATCACACAAAAATTTCCAAAAGAAGTTTTCTGCGATGTAGAAAAAGAATGGAGTTTATTCAAAGACACCTTAGTCGAAGCAGCACAAAAAGTATGTGGCAGAACATCTGGAAAGGAAAAAATAAGACAGACAAGTTGATGGGATGATACCACAATCCAAGCAGTTAGAAGGAAAAATGGAGCATGGAGAAAGTGGTGGAAAACTAAAAATGACGAAGACCATAAAAATATATAGAGGAAAAGAAGAAGTGCAAAGAAGTAGTGGAAACAGCAAAGAAAAAGACATGGGAAGAGTTTACAAAAAAACTTGAAGATGTGAAGAGCAATAAGAAATTATTCTATAAAATGATGAAAAATAAAAGGAAGGCTTCTGAAGTACCAGTAAAGATGGAAACAGAGGACGGTACCATTATTGAAGATCAAGGAAATATAAAAGACCTCTGGAAAGAACATTTTAAGAAGCTGTTAAATGCTGAGGAGCAGGTACATGAGGAAACAACAAATAATGGAGAAATTGAGAGAAGTTGGGAAGCAGAATTAGGACAAATTACACGGGAAGAAATGGAAAAAGCTGTGAATAAGATGAATGGGGGGAAAGCCCCAGGACCTGATGAAGTATCAGTGGAGATGATAAGAGCAGCAGGTCCAGTGGGAATGCAGTGGCTGTACAGAGTACTATCAAGCGTGTGGAGAAATAGTACAATACCTGACAACTGGAGAACAGGAGACATTGTTCCCATCTTCAAGAAAGGCAATAAAAGACTTTGTAAAAACTACAGAGGAATAACCCTTATGAGTCATACAGCCAAGATTTTTGAAAGAATTTTACTAAATCGAATAAGTGAAAAGATAGAAAAGGAGCTGAGTGAAGAACAGCATGGGTTTAGGAAAGGAAGAAGCATGATCGACCTGATATTTTCTATCCACCAACTGCTGGAAAAATGTTGGGAGTGTAACAAAAGGGTGATAATGGTTTTTATAGACATAGAAAAGGCATATGACTCAGTTGACAGGGAAAGACTCTGGGAAGAAATGAAGAAGATAGATATAGAAGATGGATACATTAATGTTATAAAGACAATGTACAGAGGACACAATTGTAGAATTAGAACACCATTGGGGAACTATGAATACTTCCAAATAAGACAAGGACTTAAGCAAGGAAGTATTCTATCTCCTGCACTTTTTAATGTTGTGCTGGAGGGAATGAATAGAGCAGTTAAAGATATAGTAAAAGAAAAAGACAAAAAAGATGATTTTTGCAGATGATATGGTAATATGGTATGATAAAGAGGTAGATGTACAGTTACAGCTTGATGCGTGGAAGGAAACAATGAAAAGGTATGGATTAAAAATACATAAATGTAAGAGTGAAGTAATGGTATTTGGAAGAGAGAAAGGGATCAACAGAAATATTACCTTGAATGGAGAACCCCTCAAAGTGGTAGAAAGTTTCACTTATTTAGGGAGTGAAATATCTTGGGATGGAAGAATAATTAACGAAATTAATAGGAGGTTACAGAAGGGAGGCAATTTCTACCAAACAATAAAACACCTGATTTGGAAAAATGAAGTTTTTTGAAAGAGCAAATGTATAAGAATTATTACATCCCTATTGTCGCCTATGGTGGAGAAACATGGACAATGACAGAAAGGGACTGGAGCAGACTGCAAGCAGGGGAAATAAAATTTGTCAGAGCAGTTGTGGGAAAAACAAGAATGGACAGAGTAAGGAATGTAGAGATTAGAAAGGACCTTAAACAAGAAAGTATGAGAGAAGAAATTGAAAGAAAGAGATTAAGATGGTATGGGCATGTTAAGAGGATGCATGTGCAGAGACTCTCCAAAATTATGGAAGAACTAAAGATGGATGGGAAAAGACCTAGAGGGCGCCCAAGAACACGGTGGAAAATGGGAGTGAGAATATCTGTAGAAAGGAGAGGTGTGACCTGGCAGCAAGTGGAGGAAGAAAAGTGGAGGGAGGACCGAGCCAAATGGAGAGGACTTGTCAACACCCAAACCCGGCAGTAGCTGGAGTGGGATTCGGATATAGATAGTACAGTACAAGAACCATGTAGATTGAGTCATCCCAGGTGCCTCTACCTTTCGGTAATTATAGTAATATGTAGTGAAAGGCAAGACAAAGAAACTGTACGAGAGATAAGGTGGAGGGAATGAGGGCAGACAGAGAAAGAATTTTCGTACAGGAAGATTTATAAAGCACATATTATTAGAACAGGAAAAGTTTTTGGTAAGGTAAGACGAACTATGAGAGGAGGAAGGGGTGTGTGTGTGTGTGGGGGGGGGGGGGGGGAGGAAGGGCAAAACAGTTATTTAGGGGCAGTTGGCACTTGTGCAGACTAGACAATGGGTGTTATGTGGAAGCAGCCCAAGTTGTGAACCAACTATCGTGAAAAATCCAGAATAGGGTCAGCGGCGTACTTATACGTTTCGCACAGGAATGTTTTCAGCACTTCTTGTGAGGTATAATGGAACAAAAGAGGGTGTGTCAGCTGTGTTAAACAGCCAATGAGATAGCAGTAAGCAGACTATGTGTTTCGATGTAATACATTTGAAAGAAAGGATGAAACATTGTTGTAAACAAGAATCATATTTAACTGCTCCCTGTTTGAGTTACAGCTATTTAAACTGTGCAAGCATCTGAAAACTAAGTACAGTGTCACAACCCATGGTATATTCGAGAAAGCAGTGAAATATTTTTCTCCTTTTGCGTTGGTATGCAATCAATGTACACGAGGACAATGAGTAAGTGGATCAATGTTTTTACTTAAATAATGGAAGAAGGTAGGTGGATCGGTGCTTTTTAATATATCACATGTGCAACTATCAATGAATACTGATCCACCTACCTTCTTCCACGACGGAATTAAAAAAAACATTGATCTTGTTACTCAAAGTGGAGGCTTATGCTGCACTTCCAGACGACTCCACCCACATTCTCTTTAAAAGTCATTTCACCATCACATCTGACATTTTCATCTCTCTGCAATTAATCCATGAGATATACACAAGCGGATAACATCATCATGCAGAACCATCACTGAAATCAGTAACTTATAGCTTGCGCCCCTTATCACAAAATATTTCTCAAAACTCATGAGTACACTGAAAAGCAGAAAACATAACAATGCTTTACAGTTTCAGCACTAGAAGTATATTGTGTCTGTTCTTGTCTCTCATTGAATATGTCAAAGAATCATTCTTCTGGCTACGCAAAACTGTCACATCGCCAACCAATGAGCAGTAGATAAGCACCATTTTGACTATCGCTGGCCCTGACCTAGATTTTAGCACCAATTATTTAAATCAAATTAGTTTCAGCAAATGGTTTATTAAATTTAAATAAATACTACTGGCTGTCTTGCTATGTTCATGCCTAACTGATTCATGGGGCTGAGCTGTATTTTGTATTTTATTTATGTTCCTCTTTTAGGCCAGGGTGATTGGTATGGGCATCAATGCAAGTAAGTAGTTCTTTCAATGATTAGAGTTATAGTACATTAGTTTTAGAAAATGTATGCACAATAAATTTATTTTCACTTACATATTCTTGGAGCTAAATTTGGTTCAGCAGAGAGGTAGGATACTTCAGGTAGCAGTTGTTCAAGCAACCGCATGTATCTTACTCCTTCCATCCATTTTCTTACAGTGTGATTACGAGACTTGGGCGATATGTGGTACACCAAGAAGCTAAATTTCCCACACGAAATATTATCAAAGCAAACACACACACACACACACACACACACACACACACACACACACACACACACACACACACACTTACTTTTATGATCCTAATAATGGAAGACCACCAGCTTGTGGGTTTGACGATGTTAAATGTTAAATCGTCCACACATTCTCGAAGTCTGTATTGCTTCTCCGTTTTTACAGTTGTAGGTCAGATTTATGACCTCCCTTGCTAATTCCCGTGCATCTTTCTCCTCTGATGAAGTTGAGCTTCTGGGATTGTCACTGCCTTGGTTTACTGCTGGTATCCTCTGAACTTTGTAATACAGGGCTGGCGGGTTCAGACCAACTGTTGCTTGAGCCAAACCCAAAGGTCTCATTGAGACAAATTAAAGGGCTGTTCTTGTAACTGTCATTCAACTTATAAAGTTCCAGCCAGGGTAATAAATGAAAATTGTGCAGATATGTTTGCATGGATATTTCCACCTTTGGAAGTCTTCACATGTGCAATTAGGCTTTGCAAAATTCACGACCCATTCCCCTCACTGAGCTTTTGTAAATTCAGTTTGTGCTGAATAATGTCTTTTCATTACATGATTCACAAATTCGTGTGACTTGTTATGCAAGAAATGAGGACTCTATCTGCTGTAAGATTTGACGGCTGAATTCTTCAGACAATATTTTTTAAACAGGCTAGGGAGGAAATCATGTATTAAAACTTTAACAACACCTGTCAATGTTTTATTTGCTGAATGTCTAAGAAAAAAATATTTCACTTTTTTATTTAGTGATTCAACACCATTAGTAGTAGGTATATTGACGAAGAAATTATTCTTGTTCTCATAGGCCTTCACCCACCTTTCAGATACTGAAAGCCATTGCTTATTAAAATAATCAAGTGCACCAGAATTTCTAGTTAATAATTCATGAGATTGAAGGTTTTGTTTTGCAGTTAAGAACTGTTCTTCAGATGGTGACTCAGTAATTTCTTCCCACAGCTTCAGAATTTGCTCACTATCCCCCGGTAAGTCTAAATTGTTCTTTTTACTAAGCCACTGTTGCCAGGCTTGTTTTCGATGAAATAGACAAAGATAAACCCTTGACATTGGAAATGTTCCTTCAATTGCCCGTATCTCAGGCTCAGAAAAATCTGTAACCCATTAAACTGGATTCCAATCTGGGTTCCATGCCTTGAAAATTCATAGAGCCTCTGTAATTGATACAGTGTTTTCTACTTGAATGAAGAATATCCCAACGACTAAATAGCACCACATTAGCTTTCACTACCAAGAAAAATAATGTAATGTCATACTTCGTTGTCTTGTATGTTGCATCAAGCAAACATACCTTACCATACGTTTTCAAAAGTTCCTTTTGCCACTTGTGCTGGTAACAAAAAAGCAATGGCTGCACTTTTCCATTGTCATCTGTAAATGATCTGAAAAAAAATCTCTCATCCTTTGATTCCTTTTCCCACCCATTAATTTGATTCCTGAATGCATCTTGGTCAATAACAGTTTTCTTCAAATCAAACAGAGCCCGATACATATGGCTGTAAATAGTACGATCTGTTGGGTAAAACATTATGTTCATCTGATCTGGTCTGTTTTCCCTAGTGAAATTGTTTTCCACAAATCTTTCCAGTTCTAACTTAATAATCCGAACTGAGTTCATCCACTTTGTAACTATATCCCTGATCTCTTTTGAAAACATAGGTTGTATGTGTCTAATTGCTTTCACACATTCAATGCCATGATTATGGCAGCTTGCTTGGGAGGCAGCCACATAATACCGCAGATAACGTTTTGGTGCCTGTGTCGACTACAAGTCTCATTTCAGTTTCTCAGTAACCTTTAATACAATAAAAATTTATCAATGAATTACAAATATTTATATACAAGAGCTAGCCAAATGACATACATGTAACTTATCAGGCTAATGATCTAATCAGGCTAATATATCCACATACATTATTCAGTTGGATGCTCACTATTTTTTTTTAACTGTCTGTTGCCGAGTTTATCGAATAATCGGGGAATACCCTGACACACTTAACGTCCAATGTTGCTGGACAGCCTTTCTTTTGTGTGTCCATGATAACTTTTCTCCTCTTTTTTGGATTAACATGGTCCACCTTTATGTATAAAATGAACAAAATGTAATAAGTCCCTGTAACTATTCCTTTTTGATTGAAACTATATATAATTGCCACTAAGATCTTTATTTTACTTACCAGATGATCTGCAACAGGACTCTCCTTTTTATGATATAACGGGCCAAGAGTACGCACTGTTTTTACTATGCTTTCAACACAGAAAACAGGGCCAAAAAACTGTATCGGTATGTTGCCTTTTGTGTGGCTGTAGTAGAAGCCTGTCTTGTCTGGTAAAAACAGAATTTTAATTAAATCTACAATCATGTCACTCCACATATATGGGGTAGGCCACTGATGTACATGGGAACTTCAGTAACAGGTCTATGTAAAATATGAATGATAGCATTATGAAAAACCAACAGAATTTAGCGCAAAAACCAATTACCTTGTCACAACAGTTCATGAACTAGTACAATCAAGATCAGTTTATTCATACACAAATGGATATAGTTTACTATTGGATACAAGTAGTTGTCTTTGACCACTGAAGCAAACAGCATGGAAGTGATGTCAGTACTTAGTTGCAGTATTTTCACTCACTAATGGGTATATAGTTTTGTAAATTTAACTGTTTTAACTGTACAGGAACAATGTACCAAACGATCAATAGATATACAATGCAGAGTAGCCTGTAGTCAGTGAGGTTTAGGATGCACTGTAAAAAATCTTGCCAGAGTAGAGGCAGGAAGATTGGCATTTCGTGCTTCGATGCGGTTACAAATACTCAATTAAAGAAAGTATCAGTATCTACACTTGGGCTACGTTTTAATCCCTACATGTCTTAAACGTTTCCAAAATCAAGTTCTTTCATTTCTTCTTCCCACATGCCTTTTGTTCACTGCATTCTGATAATGTGTGCGTGTTTTCTTTTCTTTTCTTTTTTTTTTTTTTTTTTTTTTCGTCCCACATTTCTCATTTCTGGTGTACATGGAGAAAACTAATTGTTTCCTTCACACTACAGTAACAAATTCTATTTGTACATTCTATACACTTTGCCAATGGTTGTCCTTTTTGAAATTTCAGTCTTAGTTATCCATTCCCATAAGCAAATTTATATTTTTAGCTACATAACCATTAATGTTAGTTGGCAATTGTTTCGTGTGTGCTACACGGCTTGCTGTCTTCCCCATCCTACTATGATTGATTTACCCAATTGAACATTACGTAGTGCAAGAATGAAAAGTGTAATGTGTTCACAGAATGAAAATATGCAAGACATGTTTAACTCGAGAAATGTACAAATGGAATGTCCCATCATACCACTCTTGAAAAACACATTTACGAATGGAACATCCTTTTTAACCTCCATTGAGAAGCGAATATTTGGGTGTATCGAATTTAGATGATTTACAAAGCTGTTTAAACTGTCATTTCCAAGAGAACAGAAGTATTGTCCACATATCTGAAAAACATGCAGGTTTCAATGCTGCCAACTACACGGCTAGTTCCTCGCACCACAGTTGTCGAAGATGTCACCCAGCTGCATTCATGTGAGTTGTTCGAAAGACAGAGATTTTGAAATATTGGCCATTGAATAAAAAGGATTTGGCATTGACCATAACTTAATCTGCTTTGCACGTGAATTTATCACCTAGTGGTAGTGTGGATACTTCTCTTCAATAAATTAAGTTATGTATACAGTCTTAATCAGAAAAGTTAACATTATTTTGTGTGGAGCTATAAATACAAATATCACAGATGAAGCTATGAGATGCATTATAAACAGCCTTCACAATCTTGTCATCTCTGCAACAATCTTAAATACAGTAACAGCATCAGTAACTGATCAAGTGGCCACAAATGTTGACAGGAAAAAGTGTGGTGTAATTGTAAAAGATCTTGGTATCTCAGACCATTTGTGCCAAATAATAAAGATGCGTGACAATGACACCTGTGGTACAATACCCTCAGCCTCACATTTCTCACTGACATGCAGAATACACATATAGATGTGCCCACATCAGTACCAATGACTGACTAAAACAAATACATATAGAAAAAAGTCCTCCCAAACCCTTAAGTACCTCAGATTCATGAAAAAGAGTATTGAACTTATAATAATAAAATAATAACACACGTGAAGCAGTTTAAGGTGTCATAAAATAGGAAACAAGGGGGGAGATACAAAAGCATAAGAATGTAGAAATAATGGATGGGGATAAAGTAACTAGTGGCCCACACCACCTAGGAGACTGTGAATGACCACTGTTTTAAGTTGAGCAAAAAAGAATTAATAAGAAAAATTCTCAAAAACAAGTATAATGCCCATAGATAATTGTGCACTTGAAATATGCACAGAAGAAGGCAAATCCCACGAATTTCAATTTGAAGACAGAAATATGAAAATGTTAAATTAAATGTATATGGTACTTTTATAGACTGTAGCAAACACTAAATTTCAAGGAATGAATACTGATTATAAATTCTGAGTGAGTGGATGGACGGACAGACGGTCAGTCGCGAGTGCACGTTCCCGCACCCACGCATGATCATACATGCACGCGTGCATGCACGCACAAACACCTCCCCCCCCAACCCCCACCTCCCCCCACACACACACAGGCATACAGACAGAGAGAGAGAGAGAGAGAGAGAGAGAGAGAGAGAGAGAGAGAGAGAGAGAGAGAGAGAGACTTGTAAACAGCATTCATCAGCATATTGTGACCCCATCAGAGTAATGTATTCACAGGCACACTCATTTCTAATCTATGGAACTCTCTTCTGTGACACAAATACACATAGAATGAATTTACGTTTAGAAACCACAAAAAGAGCCAGTAGGATAATAACCAAGAATAATAATAATGCTATTTATACAGAAGTATTCAAAATATGTGGGGTATCACGTATAAAAGGGAACAAAAAACTATCGCCCCTGCCCTGATATCAGTCGGTAGTGTGTGTTCCATATAGTGCTACATTATGAAATAATATTGGCACAGTTGTAACACCAATATCGATTGTAAGTAGATTATACTACGAAACTGTATGTATGTGACTATGAAGTGGTTATATTCAAAAAACTAACGGATATTTAAAAATAATGGAATTTTATAATATATGTCAGCTCATGAAAGAGAAATTGTACTTTGAGTGCTGGTTCATGCTAAGGGGATTTGTATTGTGTAGTATAAAATATGTAGGGAACCTCCCTCCACAACGGAAGTGGCTTGGCGCACGGTAAAAAGTGGTTTCGATGGTCGATCTGGGTGGCTACTGGGTGAGAATGTTACGCAGTCAGTGGCTAGCCGTCATATGGTTAACATCAAGGGTGCCAAGTGAGGCATTTGGAAGCTAATATACATATTGAAAATTTGCCTTGGATGTGGATTCGGCTGTCGGTTGGTGCTTTTGGTATTATGGAATGGCTCTAAAATGAGAATGTGCAAAAGATCAGTGCCAGAGTGTGTAAGTGTTAATGTAATAATACCTGCTTCACAGGTGATGAAAAAGGCACATAATTTGAACTTATATGAAACATAAATTTGCATTCATTATCACCATGAACTATTTCATGCAGTTAATTAAGCTTAGTGATTAAGTAAATTGCTAAACAGGATAAAAAAATATAAACTATTTCAAGTGGGGTTAGGTATTAATATTAGTGAATTACAATTTGTTTATAAAATAATTACAGAGTTAGCCTGTAGAGAAAGTAACAGTTTATGGGTTCCCAGAGTAATCTTTTCTCCAATTAAAAGATAATTGGGGTTTTAGTTGCTTTTAAGAGAAATCTGTGATAATTCTAAAAATGGGAGCATAATAAGTGTATATGTAGTATAATTTAAGTTCATTTGTGGTATGTATTTGTTGGCTAAATCAGAACTCTTTTCATGCCGAACTACAGTCCAGTGTGTACTGTGGTAACATCTCAGTGCAGAGTTGATTAATGATTACTATAGTAACTATTATTATTATGTGTTCAGAGCCATTTCTCTTCCTATGATTAATAATTTATGCAAATAATAACTACTGCTATCCACAACTTAGTTTGCCCTGTAGTTATGAGTATCCTGTGCATTATTCAAAGAGAGAATTAATTAGTCATTTTTGCAAAATCATATTTACATTCTATGGATACTATATTTCAAATTATTATGCCTAATTAGGCTGGCAACAGTTTTTTGTTTCATTCACATGAATTTCACTACTTGTATCATCTCCATAGTAAAGCCTGTTAAGTCTCTCTATAAATTGCCATAAACACAAAATTATTGTCCGATGTCAATTATCCATTAGACAAACACACGGTTAAAACTAAAAATACTCTCAGAGGGTAACACTAGTTAGTGTCAAGTAAAGTGTGAGCGTTATACTTGGCGCAAGTGCGCAACCTTGAGTTATACTTGGCGCGGCCTGACAGGACAGTCATCAATTTGACTCACGTAAGTACAGTTCAGAATGTAAATGTTGGGTGAAAAACAATAGTAAGATGAGTATTGTTATGTCCAGTGGCACGAACTTGCAATACATCAGGAAAAATAATTAATAGAAAGTTTCCCAAGTATTTGTAAGATAGAATATAAAATAGTGACAAAGTTAAAATGGATACAAAAACGACAGTAGGCCAGAACGAGCAGGATGAGAAAGTAGAGAGTGCACTATGTGGCAACAGTTCGCTAGACAAGAACACAGATGACGCCGCAAGACGGCAACAAGCTTTCGTGGAGTAATATACACACGTGAACGATCAAATTCAAATGATGAACTCGTCACATATAAAACAAGGCAGGAAAGACGACACAACCGTAGACAGTGGTTAAGTCAACAACTCAATGGATATGTTTAATTCATCAAAAGTCAAGAGTAAAATGAGTGAATCGCTAGAAACAAAATCTGAATGAGGACAGTTTAGAACAAGAAAGCGAAAAACCACTAGACATGACCGAATTGTCAAAAATGTTAGCTGCACAAACTGCAGAACAAGGTAGGAATATTAACAATCAATTTGCAGCACACAGTAATTATATTAACAATAGATTAAAGTACTTGAGAAAACGCAAGGTAATCAGATTAAAGCACAAGGCCATCAAATTGACATGCAAGGGGTTAAAATTAGTTGACAAATTGAAGAGGTATACTACAAAGTAGGTGATGTGTCGGCAGAAGTGCCAACACCGTGTTGTTTGAGGAAGCCGAAATGCACGCTATAAGCTCACGCAGGATGGCGTGAGGTCTGAAACAGGATACTTAATGAATGCTATAAAGAAAAGTATGTAGCTGCTGGAATACTTAACTTTAATCAACAATTGGTGAACACTGGTCTTGTTACTGTACATGCTTCATTAGATACATAGCAAAGGATAAATGGCGCCTTGCTAGGTTGTAGCAATTGACTAAGCTGAAGGCTATGCTAACTATCGTCTCGGCTAATGAGAGCGTAATTCTCAGTGAACCTTTCCTAGCAACGTCAGCTGTACAACTGGGCGAGTGCTAGTAAGTCTCTCTAGACCTGCCGTGTGGCGGCGCTCGGTCTGCAATTACTGACAGTGGCGACACGCGGGTCCAACATGTACTAATGGACCGCGGCCGATTTAAAAGCTACCACCTAGCAAGTGTGGTGTCTGGCGGTGACACCACAGTAGGCATTGTGAGCAAATGAAATAAGGTATTTAAAAATTAAGATGAATACTATTAATAACAATGTTGCCACTATGCAAGGACAGATTGACGACATAAACGATAGATTTGACACAGAAATAATGAAAATAGATGACAATGTAGAACCTTTGGTAATAACAAAAGTTGATGAAAAAGTTATCGGCCTCAAAACCGAATTAATAAATAAATGTAATACTGAAATTTCTCAATTGAGACAAATGGTGACTGAATCCGAAAAAGAATTGAGTAAACCAGTAGCAACTTTTGAAAAGAAGTGTGAACAAAACACTTCACAGATTCAAGGTAAAGTGAGCAATCTTGAACATAAGATGAGGGGAAAACCAAATTATGTAGCTATACGAGAGAAGGAAAGTGTAAGGATGGACGAGTATATTGTGTAGGTTCGGTGGATGGAAGAATGCCACGGTAGGAGGCGTGGGGAGGATAGTGGGTAGGACATTTCTCATTTCAGGGCACGACGAGAGGTAATCGAAACCCTGGCGGAGAATGTTATTCAGTTGCTCAAGTCCCGGATGGTACTGAGTTACAAGGGGAATGCTTCTCTGTGCCATCCTTACACAACCTCTGCTCCCAATCCCTTACCTCATGGCTCATACCCCTGTAATAGACCTAGAGGCAAGACCTGTCCATACGTCCTCCTACCACCACCTACTCCAGTCTGGTCACTAACATCACCTATCACATCAAAGGCAGGGCTACCTGTGAAACCAGTCATGCGATCTACAAGCTAAGCTGCAACCACTGTGCTGCATTCTATGTAGGCATGACAACCAACAAGCTGCCTGTCCGCATGAACGGCCACTGACAAACTGTGGTCAAAAAACAAGAGGATCACCCTGTAGATGAACACGCTGCCAGACATGATACCCCTCATCTCAATGTCTGCTTCACAGCCTGTTCCATATGGATCCTTACCAATAACACCGGCTTTTCTGAATTACGCAGGTGGGAACTTTACCTGGAATACATCCTACGTTCCCGTAACCCTCCTGGCCTCAACCTTTGTTAGTCACTGTCCTCACCCATCCAGCCCCCTCCCTGTTCCCATTCCAGCCCTACACACCTGTCATTTCACCACCACACCCAGTCTTTTAATTTTTTTTATTTTTATTTCTCTCCTTTCCGCTACTTACCCTGTCCCCCCTCCACACCTTCTCTCCTACCCTCTGTCCAAACTGTAACATTTCACTGTCTGCCACTCCCACCATACTATTCCTCACCTCCCCACCCTAGCCACCTCCTTACCCTCGCCCAGTTGCCACTCCCATCATGCACTGGTGCTGCTGCTAGCAGTTTAGTTTCAGCTCTCTGAGACTGCAGATGTGTGTGCTAGTTCCACTTGCGCGAGTGTGTGTGTGTGCGCACATGGGTATATGTGTGTCTACTGCTGAGAAAGGCCTTAATGGCCAAAAGCTATGTTTGTGTGAGTCTTTGTATTGCGCCTATCGCGGCTCAACATCTCTGCTATATGGTGAGTAGCAACTTTCCTTCTCTCGTATTGTTACATTCCATCCTGGATGTCAAATTATGTAACTGATAATGGATAGCACCCCTTAGACTTTTTGAAAAATTGTGAGAGGAATTTCCCTGATTATTTGATGGCTCAAGAAAAAAATTAATATGGTTATCAGTGCCCTAGTAGGTGATGCAAAAAGATGGGGGTTAAGTCTAGATACGGACCAGACGTCTTTTGATGGGTTTAAACAAAAATTTATTGAGGAATATTGGTTAGAACAGGAGCAGGACTACCTATGGAGAGAATTTATCATGGCGAGGTTTTATCATAATAAAGGAAGGAACTCCTTGAAAGAATTTTGCAAAATGTGGTACCAAAAATTTACCCATTTAAGAAATAGGCGAACAGAAACCAAAATAGTATGGAAACTATGAAAAAAGCTACTAGACGATTCAAAACGTTATGTGGGAAGTAACCATAAATGCTTCTCATCATTTTTGGAAAGAGTAGGAGACTAGGATCACTGGAGAGGAAACCGTGATTATCATCAAAACAATAACAGCGGGACGAGAGAAAATCACGATCAGAATGAACAACCGGAGAACAAACGTTACTGGGTGGATATGATACAAAAAGGTAGAGGCAGTGGTAGCGGTAGCTCATCATTTCGCGGTAGGGGATTTGTACCACGAAACTTTGAAAATCAAAATGACGCAGAAAACTAACGCCCGCGTGTATTACGGGCGAGATTTGTGTGGACGAGTTTTATGGGCCCAAAGTAAAGAAACATTACAACATTAACCCAGATAGTCTTGAATTATTTGTTTTTTCAAAATTGATTTATATCTTATCTGCATTCATTCACAAGGTTGTAAGGAAGAAAGTAAAAACAATTTTGAGTATTTATTTTTATTTAGTACTTCCAAAAATGGGCGTCCTTCCAGAAGGATGTCAGGACAATAAGGGAACATGTTTTTAAAGTATATGACATTGCACAATTAACTTGTTTTGGTTTTTATACTTTCAAACAAACATAAATAGATTTGAGTTATGAGCTAAAACAGCTAATAAATACAAAAAAAAAACAAAGAAAATAACCTATAAACATATTTTATGCACTAGTATGGTAAGACAAAAAGCACATAGTAGTAGTTTTTTTGTGGCAACTTCGACATTTTAGCTGCTTCTCCTTTTTTGTTATCTCGTCCACTGGTAATTCAGCAACATAATGTTCTTTTCCATCAAATATAGAATCTAGTTTTGCCCTCTTACTAGGATGTCCTCTGAGGGTAGTGACACTCTTGTTACTTTCCAGAATTGCAGTGACACTTCGACGGCGAAATGTCAGATGATCTAAGTGTTCTTCGTTGTGTTTGTAAAGATCCCAGACATTTTGCTCTGCAACGTCTATAAAATGTGCAATGATCGGGAAATACCACTTTTTCCCTCTTATAAAGCATCTATATAGGGATGCATTTGGTCAGCTCGATCTATGCCTCCCATATGAGTATTGTACAAGTGTAATAAGTTAGGTTGAGGCACACTAATCCTTTTCTTTTGTTCCCTGGAAAATCTTGCTACAGAGCGTAGTGGTTGCGCTCTGTCAAAGTTGGTGGCTACAGTAACAACAATGTTGTCATTCCAATGTACAATGGAAATCCCGGATCTGAGTCAGGTCAAACTTCATATGATCGTCTATTTTCTTTTATCATTTTATCTACAGATGATAGAGTACAATTCTTAACTCTGTTTCCTCTTATTGTTCCCGTTGCTTCCACACTCCTCTCTTTTAGGTCATGTAGTAGTTCAACGCTGTTAATGAGGTTATCAAAGTATATTCAGTATGGAACACGTGGAAGTAACTGGTCAACATAAGTCATTACCACACCGTACCCCATACCTTTCGTTTCATAATCCTTAATACACGTGCCACCTCCTTGGTAGGGTTCGAGCCAAATAATATATCCACCACTTGTGCCTCCACACCAAAATTTGAATCCGAAGTATGTGACCATCGATTCATCGACAGAATGATGCCACACGTGAGGCGCAAATTGTTTGAATCTATCATTCAGCATACACAGTAATGGGCGGATTTTCCCAAAACGGTCTGATTTATCTAAATTTCCATTGTTGCATACATGAGAATTGGAAAAGATAAAGTCAAATCGATCTCTGGAGATGGCATTTGTTACGATGTGGTCGTCACTGTCTTTATCTGATTGCCAGTACATCTCTCTGCGTGTCACTGTTACTTATCCACTTAGCAGAAGTATTGCAGTAAACACCAACATCTCATCTTCTGAACAATCACCTAGTCTATTTCTCTTGGCTGTGTACTGATTTGTGTAAGTGACCATCATTTGAAGCACTTTGTTATCAAAAAACTGTTGGAAATATTCAAGCGGTGTTTGCCCTTTCTTCATTGCAACTGTGAACATTAGAGGCCATACAGGTGTTGGATTAACTATTTCACCACTTTTCCAGTTATATTTCTTGAGGTTTAGAACTTTATTCTTCGACAGCCTTGCTGGTTTGTTTGTGGTTGTTGTTGTTATTGTTGCTGTTTTTGTACTCCTGGAGGGTCCTGGAACAACATCAGACGTAAAGGATTGTTTCCTTGTTGCATTCACAGCATTACCGTTGGTAGAAATGGCCAAATCACAAAGCGCAGTAGCATTGAGCTGACTTGGTGGTAATTTATCTACACTTGGATTTTCTTCAGCAGCCGAATCTTTATTTGTTTCGTCATCAGTTGAATTTAGAGGACGGTGTAATGTTACGTTCACACCAGTATTAGGTATTTCCTCATCTTTTGATTCTAACATGTCCAAAAGTTCCATCAGTGTACATCGTTTTCTGTGAATACAAAATGACAACATATTACCCTGACGTACTTCTGGGACAGTTAAAAACACTATGGAATTACAACTGACGAAAACTTTCAATCGCAATATGAACCCATAAATAGTGTAGGTTAATTCTTTAAGATATTATATGACAAGTTTCAGAATTATTGACGCATTACGAAAGATAATATACATACCCATCGACGACAAGGTCAGACAGTTCATCCATGGTAAAATCGGCCCTATTTTCAGGACACAGTTTCTCACTCACTATGAATGACAGTGTTAAACTGACTGTCACAGCGCGTAACTGACTCTGCCTACTTCATATAACAATGCATCACAGTCCGTTGCAACAATGCATTATGCACAAAAATAAATAGTTTCAACAGTGAGTGATGTCGTCCTTCAAGAAGGACGTCAGGGTTATCTGGGTTAAGAAAGATGAGTTTAAGACAAGAGCAAATGATAGAGCCTTGTCACTAGGTAGCACAAGCAGAACGACAGGTGCTGACATGTATGAGTCACACACGGGCGAAAAACCGACAGCAAGCGAACTAGGTCACAGAATGCATTGAACTTTGAAGGAGCGATCAGCTGGCCACTGTGAGACTGCAGTAGCTACAGTAGTAAGAAGAGATGACGTAGTAAAATAATTTAGTGGACCTGTTTCGGTGGAAAATATCACCGAAACTAATAGAGGATCGTATCTGTTAGTCAGGTGGAAAGGTAGAGAAGCTGTACAAAAGTGAGTCATCAGGGATCGAAAAGGAGAGTGATAATGTAATTAATAGTATAAAGCAGTATGAGAGGGGAAATTTTGAGGAAGGTTGTACGGCCAGAAATGTAACAAACGGAAATGAAAATGAGGTGGAAATAGGAAACGCCGTGCAAGGTGCGCATGCTGCAAATTTAAAAGAAGAGGTTAATGAGAATAAAGACGACACCGTGCAAAGCACGCAAGCTGCTAAGGTTAGGGAAATTGGTGCAGAAAATAGGAAAATGGTCAGTATGAATAGAAACAGGGGGGAGGATGAAATCCTCAACAGTGTGGATGTGATCCTGACTGACAAAAATCTCGTACAAGAAATTGTTGGCGATAGCGATGAAGATGTAGATTCCGACGATTACATGCGAACCACTAAAGTTCATGACGATTATACTAAGTATGATGTGAAAGTTGACATCATCCGAAGCGATATTGTGGAAGTGCCTTTAACTGAAAATAAAGTTGGAATTTTAGGAGATGACCAAAAAATCGAAAAGAATGAAAATAACGAAGGATCGAAAGATGAGTTGGCTTGTTGTCTTTAGAGTAGCATTCATGCTAGAATCAGATAGTGAGTGTGAAATGAGTGGCAGTTCAGGTGAAGAACACACAGAAATAGAAGAGAGAGAAACAAGCACAACCAAAAATAAATATGAAAGGCTAAATTAAGTTTTTTAAAGCAAAATCTGGTGGTAGATACCTAACCGAAAAAGGAAGAGCCTTCTGATGATACGGTACTGGGGCAAGTTTTGATTACAGGAGTGAAAGACTTTGAACTTTCAAAACTGAAAGGGGGCAAAAGTTAATGAGAATTGTAAAGGAAATAGAGATCAAAAAACCGAAAAAGCCCACAGATATACATGAGCTGTCAGTAAATAAACATTTCCTGGAGCGATCTGATGGTCAAACAAGATTTGTTATGGGAGGAACAGGAAAATACAGAAAGTGGAACAATTAAACAAACCATTATTCCAGTCAAAATTTACGATATTAAATTACAGGTACTTTTAGATACTGCCTCCAAAATTAGTGCTATTTCAAAATCCTTCTTTGAATACATCTCAAATAAATCTGGATTGGTTATGTCAGTGATAGGATGAAAATTGTAGGAGCAACTGGCAAGTCCAATAAGCTCATTCGGAGACAAGTACAGGTAGATTTTTAAATTAATGGACAGAAATTTGAACATGACTTCTTTGTCGTACCTGAGTTGAGTAATGAAATGATTTTGGATATTGATTGGTTAGACAAAGAAAAAGTACTCATCAACTGTGGCAACAGAATTGTCAAAATTAATAGTGAATCTGGCATTTTGTCAATTAAGTTTGTGGAAAACGAAACTTTACTGTACACAAATGTTGAGTCACTGGTATTAGAATTAGACCCGGGAAATGATGGTTTGTCAAATCTATATGAAATTTACATGAGGAACATGATGATTGATGATACAAAAACAGAAACTTTTAAATAAATTATTGATGAGATACAAGAACTTACATAAGAACAGAAAGCTTATTTATTTAGCATTTTAACTGTTAATCTGGATGAGTTCTCCGATAAACCAGGGATGGTAAAAAGCTTTGTAACTGTTAATGAGGATGTGATCTCAGATAAATCAGGGATGGTAAAAAAATTTTTAATACCGTATAGATGCAGTAGAACACTAACCATTTTTCGTGAGACCTTACCCAGTACCACTAGCTAAGAGAGCAGTAGTACAGGCAGAAATAGATAAAATGGTCGAATGGGAGGGGGGTTATAGAAAGGAGCAATAGTGAATATAATAGCCCACTAATTATTGTAAAAAAAAAATAAATAAAAGGATGGAGGCGTGCGGGTTGTAATCGATCCACGGTAGTCAAAAGGGAAGTAGATCAACGGAAAACTTAGACGACATGTTACAAAAGTTCCACAATGTAAAATACTTGACTAGCTTAAACCTCATTGGAGGATATTGACAAATCCTACTACATAAAGAATGCCGAAAATATACCGCATTTTTATTTGCAGGAAAATGTTACCGGTTTAAAGTTGTTCCTTTTGGTTTCAATACTTCTGTTTCTGTTTTCATCGGAGCTTTAGATTCTGTACTAGGAAGAGAACTCAGTGCTGGATTAACAATCTATGTGGATGACTTATTGACTGCCACTGAGAATTGGAGGGAACATTGTGAGTTGTTGAACAAAACCCTTTCTGCTCTTCAAGCAGGTGGAATGACATTGAAATTTAAAGAAATAAAGTTTTTGGGACATATTATAACCACGTCTGGGATTGGAAAGGACCCAGAGAAGTTAAACACTATTGAAAAATGTCCGCCACCTATGAACTGAAAGAATTTGGAACTGTTTCTCAATCTTTGTGGATTTTATCGCAAATTTGCGCAGCGGCAAGCGTTTCATCTACATCTACGTACATACTCCGCAATCCACCATACGGTGTGTGGCGGAGGGTACCTCGTACCACAACTAGCATCTTCTCTCCCTGTTCCACTCCCAAACAGAACGAGGGAAAAATGACTGCTTATATGCCTCTGTACGAGCCCTAATCTCTCTTATCTTATCTTTGTGGTCTTTCCGTGAAATGTAAGTTGGCGGCAGTAAAATTGTACTGCAGTCAGCCTCAAATGCTGGTTCCCTAAATTTCCTCAGTAGCAATTCACGAAAAGAATGCCTTTTCCTCTAGAGACTCCCACCCGAGTTCCTGAAGCATTTCTGTAACACTCACATGATGATCAAACCTACCAGTAACAAATCTAGCAGCCCGCCTCTGTATTGCTTCTATGTCCTCCCTCAATCGGGCCTGATAGGGATCCCAAACGCTCGAGCAGTACTCAAGAATAGGTCGTATTAGTGTTTTATAAGCGGTCTCCTTTACAGATGAACCACATCTTCCCAAAATTCTACCAATGAACCGAAGGCGACTATCTGCCTTCCCCACAACTGCCATTAATAGCCCTCATTTAAATGGACTGTTAAAGAAAAATAGTGCATTCATTTGGAAACAAGAATGCCAAAAGGATTCCGAGGAGCTGAAGAATGAATTAATAAGGAAAAATAATGAATTAATAAGGAAAAATATTTTGCATCACCCAGTTTTGAGTGAACCATTCCATGTGAGTACTGACAGCAGTGCACATGGGATTGGTATAGAAATTTTCCGAGAGAACATGGAATCAGTGGAACCAAAACACAGGACCATAGCTTTCGCTAGTCGAACCCTGACTAAATACGAAAGGAATTACACCATCTCAGAGGAGGAAGCTCTTACTATTATAGGTTTGAAAAAATTTCGAAACTATTTGTGGGGGCATAAAACTATTATACATCCATATCATAAAGCACTGACCTTTCTTAAGACTGTCGACTGCCTACTGGCAGATTAAGCCATTGGGCACTGTACCTCCAGAAGTTTGACTATGAAATCTTATATGTTAAAGGAAGTGACAATCACGTAGCAGAGGCTTTATCAAGGTTACTGGAAGGTATGGACAGTGTATCAGAGGAAAATAATGAAGATAGTACTTTTCATATGAGATACATCAAAGAAGTTCAGGGTAAAAAGAAGATTGCACAAATTTGCAAAAATATGCTGTACTATCAAAATGAAGATATGTTAAAGGAAGTGACAATCACGTAGCAGAGGCTTTATCAAGGTTACTGGAAGGTATGGACAGTGTATCAGAGGAAAATAATGAAGATGGTACTTTTCATATGAGATACATCAAAGAAGTTCAGGGTAAAAAGAAGATTGCACAAATTTGCAAAAATATGCTGTACTATCAAAATGAAGATGAAGTTTGGAAATCAGTTAAAGTACATTTCAGTAACACCAAATATCCTCAAATTTGTAAATTTTATAAGCTCTTTAAAGGTATTTTATACAAAAGGAGAGACGCAAATAGAGAGGAGTGGAAAGTATATTGGCCATCTCAATTTGAAACAGAAGTAATTGATTATTTCCACTTCGTTTTAGGACACTGTGGTCCCAAGAAGTGTATTGGAAAACTCTCTGATGTGGTAGTAATAAACACCTGTGCTAGAAAGAAAATAACAGATAGAATCAAATCATGAGATATTTGACAAAGGGCAAAAGTTACAGACCGCACCAACCAAGGCTAACAAAAGCAGTTTTAATAGAATGACTGAGTATTTTAATATGATTGGAAAGCCAAAAGCAGTACTATCCTAAAAAGGGCCTCAGTTTTTCTCAAAAACATGAAGGAAGGAATGGAACAGAATGGCATCCAAGTAAAATATATTTCAGCCTACCATCCGGCAAGTTATCCAGTAGAACGGTATATGCGTGAATTAGGTAGGTTGTGTCGAACATACTGCCACCACAATCATAAGGCATGAGGGCATGTTTATTACGGATATGTGATGAATACCCTCCATCAAGAAACTAAAAGATTTACACCTGATGAAATCCTACTTAATCACAAGAACAAAAGTGTGACTGAAGAAACCGTAAATTTTCCACTCGATGTTGAACTAGAGATGAAAGAGATGATGGTGATGGTTAGTGTTTATCGTCCCGTCGACAACGAGGTCATTAGAGACGGAGCTCATGCTCAGGTTAGGGAAGGATTGGGAAGGAAATTGGCCGTGCCCTTTCAAAGGAACCATCCCGGCATTTGCCTGAAGCGATTTAGGGAAATCACGGAAAACCTAAATCAGGATGGCTGGAGACGGGATTGAACCGTCGTCCTCCCGAATGCGAGTCCAGTGTGATGAAAGAGAAAAAGAGACTTGGGTCAGAAAACAAATGAAAGAAAAAGCGGAAATCAGACCTAAAAGGCACAATAAGGGACTTAAAGTGACTAAATTCAAATCTGGTGATTTTGTTCTAGTAAAAATTTATGAAAAATCCAGTGAAATTGAAGCGGGAACGTGTTGTATCTCCGCTTCAGTCACTCATGTGCAGTGAACCGGCTTTATCGCTGCGTCCACGCACTATGCTCAAGGGAGAGGCTTTGTGGCAATAAACGACTAAAGCGGTTTCTGTACAGGGCCCATTTATTTTTCCTACCGTTACAATAAATGACAAATAATATACTTCGCTAATGTCCGTCTATATAGGCGTGTTGCACTGGCGGCACGGCTCGGTCACCGATCCCGGAGGGTGTACACTCCAGTGACGAGCCGTGGCGCGACCACGTGGACCGAGCGAGGCAAAAGGCCGCGTCACAGAATGTTCTGCTCCCTGGCGTGACCGGAGGCGCCGCAACGTCCGCGAAGAAGCGAAAGACACTTTAACGGCGACTGCGTTTACGACCGCGCGTAAGCATTTACGGCGGAGTCACGTTGACTCGACACACGTGGTCCGCGGCGGAAGAACTGGGAGACATGTGTCGAGTCGCGTCGACTAGCTCGCACTGCCCGCCTGCTTTGCTCCCGTGTGGTCCGGTGTGCGACGCACCGTTGCCGAAATTCTGCGTAACGGTACAGCTGCCCCTACTTGTGTCGGCAGTGCCGTAGTTCAGCCCTTCGTGCGTTGGACGGTGCTGCCGCCACACAGATCCCCCCCTTGGAGAGCAGAGCTCCGTAGCTGCGAAAACGCGGCAATCGTTTGGTGGCGCGCGTGTGTTTAAAGTTCGCGCGCTGCGTGATGGCAGTGCGGCAACTTTGGTGGGGGTCAGTCGGCGTCAGGAGGGCAGCGGCCCGTGATGTCAGCGCGCCGGACCAGCGAGCGTGCGGTGGGCGTGTCCTTGCCCTGGCGGCTAGTGACAGCGGCAGCAGGTACTGGCTGCGACTGTCCGTAATGATGCACGTGAAGGCGCGCGTTGCAGGTCATTGGTGGTGACGTCTCGAAGGCGCTTGCACGAGTGCGGTACCGTCGGAACTCGAACGCGGGTCCGGGAGCTACTACGGACAAGCCGGGCGGTGTGGAGCGCGATGTCCGGAGCTCGACGGCGAAGTGAATGCCGTAAGCTGGCGCAGATGCCGATCCGGCCTCAACGCCCAATGCGGCGGAGGCAAACGACGCGAACGCGGGTCCAGGAGCTGTGACGAACGCAGAAGACGGTGTCCGGGGCTCGACTGGAGTTACCGGCCGAAAGCACTTGCAGCTGGAGGTCGGGTCTCTACAGCGGACGGCGGCTCGTGGGTGCCGAATTCTGACGGCGTTCGGCGGCTCGGGCGCGTGATTGCCGGTTTCGGAGTCGTGGCACACTGGCGACGCAGCACGGCCATTTGAATCTGACGCGGCGGCCGGCGCGCATGACGTAGTCCGCTGCCGGTTGTGGTGGGGGCGACCGGTGCGCCTGGGGTGGGAGCGGTCCGGGCGGCCGTACCAGCTTCCTGGGCGTGGAAGTGGGAGGCGCACTTGGCGGCGCGATGACAGCAGGCTGCAGCTGTGCGTCACCGGCGGCTCCGGGTTCCGTCTGACCGCTGGCAAAGGGAGTGTCGAAAGTGATCAGATCTTCTGCCGGGTCAAAGAAATGCGTGGCTGATGGAGCGGGCAAGACGTAGGCCGGTTTGACGCGGTCGATTGACACTGTCGATGGCTTTCCGTTGCACTCGAGGACCAGCGTTTTGTCCCCTCGGGCGATCACGCGGTGCGGTCCACTGTAGGGCGGTCGGAGAGGTGGCCGTACTGCGTCGGTACGCAACATGACGTGCGTGCAGCGCTGCATGTCGGCGTGGACGAATATCTTCCCGGTGCCGTGCCGCGTCGGTGCGTGCGCACGGAGGCAGGCCATGTGACTGTGCAGACGTTCCCCCAGAGTGGGTGCCACGGCGTCGCGTGGGAGTCTTACATCTTCGACAAAATCGCCCGGGATTGTCAGAGATTTCCCGTAAACGAGGTCGGCAGGTGACGCGCCGATCTCCTCCTTCGGCGTGACTCGCAGGCCGAGCAGCACCAGTGGAAGCGCCTCTGGCCATGAGGTGTTGTGGCAGGTTAGAGCGGCTTTGAGAGTCCTGTGGAACCGTTCAACCATGCCATTCGACGCTGGATGGTAGCTGGTTGTCCTGTGTAACCGGGTGCCACACAGTCTGGCGACGTGCGTGAACAACGCGCAGTCAAACTGGCGGCCGCGATGAGTTGTCACGTGACTGGGACATCCAAAGCGTGCCACCCAGGTGTCGACGAATGCGGTGGCGACGGTCTCGGCTGTGACGCCTGCGACGGGCGTTGCTTCCGGCCAGCGAGTGAAGTGGTCCACCATAGTTAGGAGGTACCGCTTGCCTTGTGAGAGAGGAAGCGGGCCGACGAGGTCCACGTGAACGTGCGCAAATCGGCGTGTCGCGTCTGGGAAGGTGCCCACGGGTGCGTGGGTGTGCCTTCCGACTTTGGCGCTCTGAGATGCGGTGCAAGTGCGCGCCCATTCGCGACAGTCCTTCTGAAGCCCGGGCCAGACGAAACGCGCAGCCACGAGCGTCGCAGTGGTGTTGGTGCTGGGGTGTGACAGTCCGTGGACACGGTCGAAGGCATTGCGCCGGAATTTCTCCGGGAGGAACGGTCGGTGCGTGCCGGTTGAGGTGTCACACCAAATCTTCTGTGCGGAGCCGGGGACAGGCACCAGCTCCAGTTGCAGGCCGCTGGAAGTGTCGTGACGGAAGGGGTGCAGTTCTTCATCACTCTCCTGTACTTGGGCCACGTCCTCAAAGTTCACAGGGACAAAAATTCGGCGTCGATATTGTCTATCCCCGAAATGTGTCGAATGTCAGTCATGAATTGCGACACGTACTCTAACTGCTGGAGTTGGCGTGGTGAACACTTAGTGTGGTTGTTCTCGAACGCGTGGGTAACGGGTTTGTGATCGGTGAAAATGATGAACTGTCGGGCTTCTATGGACGGTCGGAAGTATTTCACCGCTGCGTACATCGCAAGCAACTCTCGGTCATAAGCGCTCCAAGCACGTTGCGAATCGGAAAGCTTTTTAGAGAAAAAACCGAGAGGCTGCCAACTCCCGCCGACACGCTGTTGTAACGCCGCGCCGATGGCGGCCTGGCTGGCGTCCACGACTACAGCTAAGTCCGTGCCATGTACCGGATGCACGAGCAGCGTCGCTTCCACGAGATTCCTTTTTGAGTCCGTGAAGCTCTGCTCCATTGCTTCTGTCCAATTCACGAGGGTCTTTCCTTTTGAGGTAGGACCTTGTAACGCCTTAGTCAGCGGCTCTTGTATGGCTGCGGCGTTGGGCAGGTGTTGACGATAAAAGTTCAACATGCCGAAGTAACGTCGTAATTCTTTGTGCGTCTGCGGACGCGGCATGCTCAGTATTGCCTTCACTTTCTCCGGTAGCAGTGTCGATCCGGTGGGCGTAATTAAATGGCCGAGGAACTCAATTTCCGTCACACCGAACTCGCATTTAGCGGAGTTAATAACGATGTCGGCTTCACTCAGGCGCTGAAAGATGGTCGTTAAGTGGCGGCGGTGGAGTTCGGGCGACTTGGAATACACCAAGATGTCGTCGAGGTACGCGAAGCAAAATGGCAAGCCTCGCAAGACGCCGTCCAGGAACCGCTGCCAAGTCTGGGCAGCATTCTGAAGACCGAAAGTCATAAACAGGCTTTCGAAAAGCCCAAAGGGCGTTACGATGGCTGTTTTTTCGATGTCTTCGGGCGCCACCGGAATTTGGGTGTATGCCTTTGCGCAGTCAATCTTGCTGAACACCGCGCAGCCCGCCAAGGCGTAGCTGAAGTCTTGAAGGTGTGGGACTGGGTATCAGTCCAGCACCGTTCGCGAATTAAGGGTGCGATAGTCCCCACACGGGCGCCACGAATTGTCTTTCTTGGGCACTAAATGCAACGCCGATGACCATGGGCTGCTCGATGGTCGCACGATGCCTTGCCGCAGCATGGCCTCAAACTCTGCCTTTAGTGCTGCGAGTCTGTCCGGCGCGAGTCGACGTGGGCGACACGATGTGGGGGGTCCGGGTGTGGTTATTATGTGGTGTACCGTCGAATGTTTGATGTCACTCGGTGCCCTGGCTGGGCGGGTGAGATCGGGGAATTGTTCCAGAATGTCAGCGTATGGTCCGGGGCACTTCACGGGTTTAACGCTGTAGTATGCAGCCTGCCGGCGCTGTCCCGCTATCTTTACATTCGTTGTGGCGTCGATGAGCTGGCCGTTTGCGATGTCGGCTAGCAGCCCGTAGTGTCCGAGAAAGTCTGCGCCCAGGATCGGCTCATTGACGTCGGCCACGGTAAAAGTCCATGAGAACGTGCGCCGTAGGCCTAGATCTATATTGCGGCTGTGTGTGCCGTACGTTTTAATAGCGGAATTGTTCGCCGCTGTAAGGCAGAGTGCCTCGGCCCGCGTCTCGTAACATAGAACGGGGGAATATCGAGAGGTCCGAACCCGTGTCGATGAGGTACCTCACGCCTGCCCCCCGTTCCGCAACAAACAGACGCTTTGAAATCATATTGCAGCCGGGTGCGCCTAGGTCCGGTCGCAGCTGGCATTTGGGTGCGAACAAGGAGCGCGGCACCTGGTTGCTTCGTTGCCGAAGCGGGCGTGGTACCAGCAGTAGCCGCTTTGTGCATGCTGTGACGTCGGCGGGGTACTGTTGGAGCGGCTGTTGCTGTGTTGCCGGCTGCGCGAGCCGCGCCGCCTGTCTCCCGGTCCGCTGCCGCTGCGGTGCGTGCTGCCCTCTTGCTGCGAGCGCGCCAACCGGTCGACTTGCGTCGAGAGAGCTGCCACCTGTGCGGTCAAGTTTTGCATTAGCTGGTGCAGGTCAGCATCCGATGCGGGTGCGGGAGGTGCTTGCCGCCACGGAGGTGGGGGGACGGAGTCATAAGCTGCCGCAGCCGCGGTGCTAGGCGCAGTTGTCTGCGCTTCGTGCACCCTGTCGGCCAAGCTAGCGACGGCGTCCAGCTGCAACTCCGTCTGTGCGGCTATCACTGCCTGCACCTGAGCTGGGAGGCTGCGCACCCAGATAGTGCATAACAGTGAATCTGGCACCATATCGGACTGCGCGAGGCTCCGCAAGTGGCGCAGGAACTGCGAGGGCCTCCGATCGCCGCATTCCTCTTGCCGCAGCAGTTGGTGCACTCGCTGTTCCTCTGACGACGAAATCCGCCGGATCAGCTCTTCCTTGAGCCGTTTGTAGCTTGACTGCGTCGGCGGGGCGGTGATTATATCCCGCACTTCGGCCACATAGTTCTGGTCCAGCTGGCTACTACGTGCCCAAATTTCGCCAGGTCACAGGTCACGTGGTTGCTCATAAATACCGCCTCAATCTGGCTGAACCACATTACAGGGTCGCACGGCCAAAAAGGGAGGCAGCCTGATCAATGTCCGTCCAGCGCTTGTCGGCGTTCCGGCGGTCGTAGGAGGCGTCGGTGTGGCGGGGATTTGCGCGCCAACGTTGTCCTGAGCTGTCTGTGGCTGCGCGGCGTACACGCGTGTAGTCCGTGCCTGTAGCTCACTCTCTAGCCTCGTGTTGCCTGCGAGCAGTTCTTCGACGGTCTTTTGCAACTCCTCTAGTGTCACCATCTTAGTTCAGAGTCGAATCCTCGTACAAGAGGAAAGTACACAGCAAAAGTAACACAAGCACACGAGAAAAAAAAAACAAAAAAGAAAAAAAAGAAAAAAGAAAAAAAGAAAAAAAAAAGAAAAAAGAAAAAAAACGAAGAACAACACGAAGCAGTCCGCGGTCAAAAGATACGCGCACAAAAGCAATACAAAAAAAAGTCAGTTAAAAAAAATTTTACTACGGAGCACTGTTCGGCGCGGGCGTATACGCGCAAGCCTACTCGCGGTTCCACGTCTCTCGTACCGACGAACGTTCGTCACCACGTGTTTCTTTAGACTCGGATCACATCGGGGTCACCAGTGAAGCGGGAACGTGTTGTATCTCCGCTTACAGTCACTCATGTGCAGTGAACCGGCTTTATCGCCGCGTCCATGCACTATGCTCAAGGGAGAGGCTTTGTGGTAATGAACGACTAAAGCGGTTTCGGGACAGGGCACATTTATTTTTCCTACCGTTACAATAAATGACAAATTATATCCTTCGCTAATGTCCGTCTATACAGGCGCGTTGCACTGGCGGCACGGCTCGGTCACCGATCCCGGAGGGTGTACACTCCAGTGACGAGCTGTGGCGCAACCGCGTGGACCGAGCAAGGCAAAAGGCCGCGTCACAGAATGTTCTGCTCCTGGCGCGACCGGAGGCGCCGTAACGTCCGTGAAGAAGCGAAAGACACTTTAACGGCGGCTGCGTTTACGACCGCACGTACGCATTTACGGTGGAGTCACGTTGACTCGACGCACGTGGTCCGCGGCGGAAGAACTGGGAGACGTGTGTCATGTTGACTAGCTCGCACTGCCCGCCTGCTTTGTTCCCGTGCGGTCTGGTGTGCGACGCACCGTTGCCGAAATTCTGCGTAACTGTACAGCTGCCCCTACTTGTGTCGGCAGTGCCGTAATTCAGCCCTTCGTGCATTGGACGGTGCTGCTGCCACAAAATTAACCAGGAAATTTCTAAATTCAAATATATCTATAATGGTCCCTTTGAAGTACAGGGAACTCCGCAAACTAATGCCTATTATCTGATGAGAAACCATTAGGTGTTCGCAATACTGTAGATTTAAAACTAAAACTGTATGTCCACAGAAGTGAATAATAGGGGGGCAAAAGTGAAAAAGAGCCTATGTATTTTAATATATTTGCTTTTGTTCTTGATGTATTACTCAAGTGTTGTCATGTTGGAAAAAACTTTTCTATTACCAGACTACTGATGCATGTCTGTAAGTTACAGATTTGATGTAAAACAATGAGATGTACATTATATGTAAACTCAAAGCTATGAGTTGTCTAAGAATGACAATAATGGAATATTGCAGTATGATCAGATGGAATGCCAGAAGTGGGCAGTGGGCAGACCAGTGGTGGTGGTGGTGGTGGTGGTGGTGATGACGAAAATAACGACTGCCTTGAATACAAAGTGGGCAGCATAAAAGACTTGCCAAACTGGGGCAAGAAAGTATGTGTAATCATGGTAAAATGTTCATCATGGACTGCCATACTTCAGCGATAGGCAGTATTTGATACTGAGATCCCTTTGAGTGTTTTATTTATAAATTGGTCAGAAATGAACTGCAATAAAATCCAAAGTGGGCAGACAAATGTCTAATGTAGGGTAGAGGGAGGGATGTTCGCCAGGGAGGGAAGTCCACCGTATTTGCCTTTCTACTGCAACAGATCTGTTAGCACTCACTGCCATCTGTTGGCGATCATGAGAAAAACTGATTCAAAGCATGCCCATTCTATGTTGCCATCTGGTGGTAGCACAGAAAATTAGGTATTGTCCTCACAATAAGTAGTGGAACAAATTACGTGAGAAGACTGACACTGAGACAGGGGACATTTTATCCCATCTCCACCATTTGAGATCCTTTTTCGCTACTTAAGTATAAATAAATTATTATTTTGACTGCTAAAGCGTATAAATATGTGCTGCGAGTGAAACGACAAGGAATTAATTTTAAATTACTTAACAATGCTGTGATATTGTATAATAAAGCGTGCTTCTGGAGGGAATTTCGCCATTAGTGTGGCGAATTTCCCTCCCGTTCTCGTCTGACACCATACATCGACATTTATTAGAGTAGACTCGTGAACAATAAAAGAGTGACTTTATAAGAGCTACCTTATGTAACATTTTGAGAACTATTCATTTAATTGACCACTTAATTAATGTTTATTAATATTCATCAATTTTAATGTTAACAATAATTTTGGGGCAAATTAGAAGTTGATGCATATTTCATATTCTGTTACCCTGTTTTAAATAAGCTAAATTGGCGTTCTCTGTTGACTTTCCAGGCAATATGGTTAGACAATCGAAGGGTCTGTATGGTAAATGGAAAGAAGAGGATTTAAAAAGTTGTGTTACAGCTGTTCGCAATGGACAATCTGTGTATACTGCCGCTAAATTGTATGGGATTCCAAGGAAAACTCTTGAAGGCCACGAAAAACGTGCGGGTAGCAGATCACCAAAAGGTGTTTGGCAGGCCACCAAACCTTTCAGTGGATCAAGAAAATGAACTTGTTACCCGCATCATCAGACTCCTGTCTGTGGGATTTGGGATTACAAAAGAAAAACTACAGACGATGGTATCTGAATATTGTGCAAAGAGAAATATCCCAAACATGTTTAGAAATGACCGAGCAAGGAAATTTTGGTTTCAAGGATTTTGCGCACGCCACCCTGAAATAGTTTTCAGAAAAGGAGAAAGTTTGAGTTACGGAAGATTGATGCATTTTAACGCTGAAAGAGTATCCCAGTTTTATAATCTTCTGGGAAAAGTTTATGATGCCATGAATCTTTCATCTACCCCACAGCTGATCTACAATGTGGATGAAACAGGATTGCTACTCACTGTTAATCCACAGGAGAAAATTTTAGCTTTGAAAGGTTCAAAGTGTGTTCACATGGCAACACTCGGGGAAAAGGGAGAAACTGTGACAGTCTTGGTTTGTGTCAATGCCACTGGAACAAATTTCATCCCCCCCATGATTCTATACTAGGGAAAGAACAGGAAGGATATTTGGGGCAATGGGTTGCCACCAGGCTCGATATTTGAAATGACACCTAAAGGGTACATCACTGTAGATTCATTCTGCAGATTCATGGAACATTTTAAGCGCCACAGACTGGCAGGAAAAGCACTACTCATTCTGGATGGACACTAAAGCCATTTGGACGAAGCAGTCTTGAATATAGCGGAAATATCCAACATCGAAATTGTCTATCTGCATGCTCATTGCTCTCATGAGCTGCAACCCCTGGATAAAAGTTTATTCCGAGCACTCAAAGAGTATTGGAACAAAGCTGCAGACAACTTTAGATGACGATACCCTGGACGCCCTGTGCGGGAGATTATTTTCCAACAATATTTACAGAGGCTTGGTTGAAGACGGCAGCCCCAAGCAACACCATTTCCAGTTTTAAGGCAACTGGGATTCACCCTTTTAATCCGTAAGCCATGCCAAAGGAAGCTTTTGCACCAATCACTGTCTCAGATAATCCAGTTCCTCTCAAACAGGGTTCTGCAAGCACATCTCAAAATGACCTGGAGAGCAACGACATTCGCAGTGTTTCTTTTCATGACCTGATGTCAACTCCAGAGGAAAAGGATAACAAATTCGATGAATTCGTCAGCAGTTCTGATCACTCGGAAGCTCTTCTCTTCCACGAAGATGCAAATAACTCCATGATGAACACAGATAGCAGTGGGAACGAACAAGCAAGTACATCGGAACCTGCTCAAAGAAAAAGTAGACACAGCAAAAACAAAGAGCTGCAGCCTGAGTGCAGTGGAGAAACACTGAATCCCAAGAAACGTTAATGTGCCATATCTTCTACCTGCAAAGACTGTGGAGAAGATTACTATGATCCAAGAGCAAGGCGAGTGGAGAGGTACCAGTGTGTAAGTTGCTAGAACTGGTTCCATGGACTGTGGCAATCAGTCTGTGGCTAAGTGTGGCTTGTGTACGGTTTGTAATGACTTGAACTGTGATACAGATTAACGTGCACGAATATGTCACAAAAATTATCTAAAATTATATTTTTATGTCCTGTAGAATTTTCAAGTGAAATTTATAAACAGCAGAATTTAAAGTAAACAAAATTTGATTTCAGGCGAAATTCCCTCCCTGGGAGGGAAGTTCGCCAGTTGGCTACATTGTATGGGAAAAATTTTCCTATCATTTAATACGTCACTTTCAATCGTTAATGGAGTTTTTATTTCACATATATAAGTAAACTTATCACATTAAAAAATATTTCATTATGTTTTCACGAATGAAAACAATTTAAAATATTGTTTTGTAAATTGGTGTCGAACATCCCTCCTTGTACCTTATAATAAATACACAGTGTTGAAAATTTTGCAAACACGGACTGCCAAACGCTATTACAGGTAGTAAAATTATTTGGTTATTGTCTTAATTAATATTATGTGTGTTTTTACTATTATTTTTCTAAAATGGACTGTCTGTGTCAAGTAAGGGCAGTGAGAAAAGAAATATTACAGGGTGTCTACATGGACAAGAAAAAAAAATTCCCAGATTTTTCCTGGATTTCCCGGTTAAAAACACTATTTCTCCCGGATGAAATTGAGTATAAAGCGGGTGAATACATATCAGTGTTAAGCAACAGTATACTTTCCCTTGGAGCTGTAAAACCTATCAGTCCTTTGAATTGTAAAGGTCTTATACCGGCGGAGGACGTCCCAGCACTTTAGGAAACAAAATCCAGGAAAAACAATGAGTTTGGAAAGATGTTTGATGCGAGACAAAATGCACAGAATTTACTTTCGTATTGCGAAAGTATATACACAAATTCCACAAATTACAGCACGGTAGCTTCCGAAGCTCTAAAATAGAGATTGCGTTGAGCGATGCACTTTTGTCAGCTAGTCATAGCTCATGTCACGTGATCTCGCTAATGATTGACGGCAGTTATTCAGAGCACGAGGCCTACGAGAAAGACAGGCCGCGGCGCACACATTACGAAGGTGGGCCGAGCTCAGTCAGCTCAGCAAAGTGCGTTTCTACACCGGTTAACTCTTAACTAGATGTGTATGTACGAACGAGAATTGCATCGTCTATTGGAATCCACTGTTATTAGTCCTACAATGATAAGAAGTCGACAGGCCAGTAACAGGCCCTAATTTGGCAATTAAAATCACGCCAAAATTATTATCAGTTGCGTAATGTACCACATCTTCAGTGAAAGGAGAACTGTTACGAAGAAGACACTAAATGCTATAAACAAGCGGTTATACCATTTCTATCGAGAATTGATTTGAAATTTCGTTGTACAAACAGTAATCAGTAAGACTTCATAATAACTGATTCCGGTACAAGTTGCAATTCTCGTTAGTATGCACGCGCCCAGTTGCGAGTTAACAGATTTAGAAATGCATTTTGCCTGCTGAGTTAAGGGAACGAGTGAGCTCAGGCCGTTCTTCGTGACGTACGTGCCGCGGCCTGTCTTTCTCGTGGGCCTCGTTCAGAGCATATGAGATGTTATGTAATCAACCACTAGCAGCATCATTGTTGTTAAGTAGCGCGACCACACAAAGACGAAAGGTTAATCGGTTAAAGGTATGTAAGTACACTACATCTTCACGAAAAGCTGAACTTTCACATATAATATTGGGCATTAACAATGTTTTGCTGTGTTTTTTCTCAGAGGGCATAGTTAGGCAGGAACCTAAGAATGCTTCGGAAACTAAGCTTCTGTATTTGATGTATTTCATACATCTACTTTCGTATTACGCAAACATGCAGTTCAAATGCCGATGCGAATCGTAGATCTTTCCAAAATGTGGTGTTTTTTGCTGGATTTCGTTTCTTAAAGTGCTCAAAAGTATAAAACCACTAACCTTTCCATAAGCCGTTTTCCGATACCACAATTTATTTAGTTTTTATTTCGTGATCATGGCTGCAGCGATTTAGGAGAATCTTTACAAAGTGATGTCGGTGTCATGTTTTCTTGAAGAGTGATGCAACAACTTTTACATTGTTTTTATTTGAAACCCCAAATTTACTGTACAACATTTGAACACCCACTGATGTAAGGCTGCGAACACTCACAGCAGCCGGCCGGGGTGGCCGAGCAGTTCTAGGCGCTACAGTCTGGAATCGTGCTACGCTATGGTCGCGGGTTCGAATCCTGCCTTGGGCATGGATGTGTGTGATGTCCTTAGGTTAAAGTATTCTAAGTTCTAGAGTACTGATGACCTTACAAGTTAAGTCCCACAGTGCTCAGAGCCACTCACAGCAAGGTCTAGAGATCTTTGCGAGTATTCTGCGTTCTGCCTGACTGGGACTGGAGTGGCAATGAAGGATGGGACAGAATAGGAGCAGTCACCACGGCGTCAGCTGGTCAATGCAAAGCAACCAGTGACTGGATGAAGAGGGAAGAGAGATCGCTGCGAGTTGAGATGGTGAGGTGAGGCGAGTTGAGATGACCAAGCCAGCAATCAATCACATGAAAGACGAGCCATCGCTTTCAGCAGCTAACATCGTTACATGCCTGCTCAAAATCCCAATACCGTGAAACACCATAGTAAAACAGCCGCTGTTACCATGACTAAATAGAAATAAAACAATTGCTGTTTATACATCCAATGCCAAAAAATATAACTTGGTATATGTAAAAAAAAACGTCGAGACAGTATTACAGGAAAATACTAGCTGGCAGATAACTAGTAAACAAAAAAGTTATGTAAGTTGGTCAATAATTAAACAAGAAAAGTCTGGAGCAAGAGTCTTGAAATACGAGTTTATTGAGCCGAGTAGCATGTTCTTCAGATGATCACAGACTACTGTATAGCTAGCACGTTTCAGGTTTTTGTGCTTTGCAAAAAACATTCGCAGATACAGAAGCAGTTACTAGAGCGCACTCCGCAAGGTCTAAGTTCTCCAGCCATCGGATCCCCCTAAATTTCAAGGACAACCATTCCGATCCCATGGTCCAAATATACAGAACTACTCTGGAATGGAAATCCTTAAATAGGTTTTACAAGGCATGTACAAGCTGAATTATCATCCAGGGTGTTTCCTTTACTTTGGACTTTATTAGCAGAAAAATATGGAGAGGGGGCTCGCAAGTACGTCAAAGAACAGCAAGAAAACATAACATGAAGACAACAATAACAGCTGAACGGCATTTATTACGTTTCTAGGTACGGAGGGATACATAAAAAGCGACATTATCAATATACTGGATGTCAAGTAAAACCATATTTTAAAATTAAGCGGGTAAATCATTCCTCTACAAGTAAATCAACATGTACGCTGGTAAAGAATCTAGGCTTTAGATTAGAATCGGTATATGTAGAACAGAAGGTCTACCAAGTCCTAAAGCACTTCGGAAAACTTACATACAGTAGAGTACCTCAGCTGTAAAGTAACTTGGAGGCCAAGTCGTTCGTAACCAGCAGACTTCATAACTTAGATATCATGGATGGGAATAATAAGCTAGAACGAAAAGGTGGCGAAGCCTTCAGAACTTTCGTCGATGAGCGCGGTGGACTTAATATCTTTCGTCTTTATAATTGAGGTGCTCTGCTGTACATGTAAAATTAGCTAGAAACTTGCAACAGGTTACTGGAGTAAGACTGGTTGATAAGTCTTGTCATTCAGAGTTTCTTAAAGGGTCAACAAACACAGCGTTACTAATAATATCATAATTAACGCTGAGTGTTGCTTGGCAGAGACAGTGTTGTCAAACGTGCCTCGCTCGCTTTTCAAATCACACAGTCTGTCAGTAGTCAGTGTGCACACAGTCTGTCAGTAGTCAGTGAGCTCGGCTCACATGTTGAATTCAGTTCTGCGCACATGAGAGGCAAAGTTTTGTAAACTAATAAGGTAGGTAACACTCATTCATATTTCATTATGTGTAATAATGAGGGGCAGTCCTCTTTCTCCAATAAAGGTTGCCCACCAACAATCACTACGACTGCGCCATGTCGATTGGTTTTCAAGATAGCTAGCTTTCAGATCCAGCATTCAAGGACTGGTTGGTGAAAGGACCGACAGGCCTTTATAGTGCTAAATGTGGATTATGTCCAGGGATCCTCATTAACATCTGTACTATGGGAGGATCGGCTCTTACAAGCCACATGACAAAATCCAAGAAGCATGTCGCGAAAGCAGCTTCCATGAGAAGCATAGCAAGTTTGTACGTCTACACCCGACCGGCGGCGACCACTTCAACCCAGCAGACAGATTCTACTTCCACTACCACATCTGCAGATTCAGCTGGGTCAACAACAGTGGCGTTGGCCGCTGGAATTGCTGTGCCTTCATAGAAGGATGTCACTGCAGTGTCAAAACCCGGGGATAAACTGAGAGGAATTGATCGGATGACAATAAAGGACGAAGTAACAATGGCGGAAATATTGTGGTGTTTGGAGTGCATCGTTTCACACAAGTCACTGCGTAGTTCTGCGAACAATGTGTTACTTTCCTCGCAATCTTCCCCGTCAGTGAAGGGCCAAAGAGCATGCGTTTACAAAAGGACAAAATCAGTTACATCGTGCAATATGGACTAAAAAATATATTGAGTCTGAAATTAAATATGACCTCATAAACGCATCACGGATTGTTGTTTCTTTTGACGAATCCTTGAACAAGGTGTGCAAAAGAATCCACATGGACATTTTAGTGCATTATTGGAACACTTAAAAAAAAATCTAGTGTGCATCCGTTATTACGCATCAGCTTTTCTAGGCAGTTCGAAGGCAGCTAAGCTACTCGAGTCCTTCAAGAAAAAAATTCCAGGCGAAGCAATGAAAAAACTTTTACACGTATCGATGGACGGCCCTAACGTCAACTTTGCGTTCTTAAGGGAACTTAAAAATTTTCTGAAACAAATTGAATGAATAGACACCGTTTTATTGGAAATTGGAACTTGTGGGCTTCACGTTGTTCACGGCGCCTTCAAGTCCGCAATTCAGGAAAAACAGTGGATGATAATTCACTTTTTACGTTCCTTGTACAACCTTTTTAAGGATGTCCCTGCCAGAAGAGCTCTGTATATTTCGACAACGGAATCGGAACTGTTGCCCTTAAAGTTTTGCGCGATCCGATGGCTGGCGAATGTGTAAGCTGCTGAGCGAGCTCTAGTAACGCTTCCGTTTCTGCAAATATTTGTTGCAAAGATGGAAGGAAAAAAAAAACAATTTGTGCTACCTGCAGAGTAATGGAGGATCACCTCAAGGACAAGCTACTCGGTCCAAAAATTGCTTTTTTCCAAGACTCTTTGCTGGAGACTTGACACCCTTCCTAAAGGATTTCCAATCCGATTGGTCACTAGCACCGTTCCTCCACTCTGCTTTGACAGAGATAATGGAGACAACGATGACACTATTTGTCCAGCCGACGAAGATCTCGCCGTCAGTTGATTTGCACAAAGAATCCAACCTTTTGGGTGTGGACCACGTCAATATTGGGTTCACCGTCAAGAATAAGTTCATTCAAAAATAAACCTAATTTAAGAAATTAAGTATTAAAATAAAGATCAGATGTGAAATTTAGCAACGCGAAAATCCGGAAAGGAAAGACTGTAAAAATGCACAACATATTTTACATAAAAAAATCTCTTATTATTCTAAAACGAAAGAAATTAATTAAAGGTCTTTAACAATTATTAAACCGCAAGCTTGTTTATTTAAATAAAAACAATAATAAAATCAGAAAAATTGAGGAATCGAAGAGGTAAAAGACACAATTGTCCTTACTGAAAGCAAATTTTACAGCGGGGAATATAGTAGCTCCGCTTGACACAGGTTTTCGCTCTAAAAGTGGACTACTTTTGTACGAGAGCAAGGTACGGACGTCCCGCTACCTGTCGCTTGACTGGTGCTGCCTTCTGTTCTCCATTTATAGGATTACTTAGAAAGAAGTAGTAGCGAATGTTAGAGCTGTTCGCAGATGACAAGGCAATTCACTGGGAAAAAAAGTAGAAAAGAAGCGAACTGGTATTGCTCTGCATGCCAGAACACTTCGTCTTTTCTACACTATAGAAAAGTCGAAGTGTTCTGGCCTGAAGAGACTTATGACATTGCTCAGTGACACATTATGCAGTTTTTTGAAGGTCAATTATACTTTTTGCCATCGATTGCATAATTTTTTATCTATGAAATAACAACATTAAATATGAAAACTAACTTGAAGGTTGGTCTTCTTTAGGCATGTGTTACACGTTAAGTCATATCAAATACAAATGTGCCAGTAAAAAATGACTTAACTTCTGGGCCCGAAACTATACAAATGGCTGATCCTTAAAGTGTTATGTTTTGAATGAGAGTTATAACGCCCTGTGATTTAAGAAATTCACTGCACATTCTCACATGTAACATAAATCAATTTGCGTGGAAATTTACTTTGAAAGTAATGCTTCTCAAGCCACTATTTGTAATATTTTCTAGTGATCTATTAGAGATGTAAACAATTGTGATGTCATGCACATCGAATGCACGTTAGTTGTTATGGACATGCTGCATAATCTTTGACACTTTTCGGTGTCAGCAAACTGGTCTGTGCATTGTGTAAATTACCCATTTTCTATACAACTAAGCAGTAGTGGGCTTAAGTTCTTTGTCAGCATATCAGATCTTACATGTCAAACTTACAAAACTTTAACTGAAATCTAAAACTATGAAAAATCCCAGAATTCTAAAAAATTCCCGGGTTTTTCCCGGATGTCCCGGGCTGTATACACCCTGTATTAGAAGGAGCATTGAAAAATTTCTAGCTTAATAAGGATCAGCCATTTGTAAAATTTCGGGCCCAGAAGTCAAGTCATTTTTTACTGGCACATTTGTATTTGATATGACTTAACGTGTAACACATGCCTAAAGAAGACCAACCTTCAAGTTAGTTTTCATATTTAATGTTGTTATTTCATAGATAAAAAATTATGCAATCGATGGCAAAAAGTATAATTGACCTTCAAAAAACTGCATAATGTGTCACTGAGCAATGTCATAAGTCTCTTCAGGCCAGAAGATCTGGAATTAATCTGTGTGAATTTAAGAATATATGTTCACACCACAGCTACTACTTTTTAAATGTTTTTGAAAAGTATCAAACAACATGTGTAGACCCACTAAAAAAACACAAAAAGCCCATCAAAAAATCGTTGAGATGTGTAGGCTTGGATCTTTCTAAACAATTACTGACAAAAAATATTAGTATAAAACCCGGACAAAAGCTTTGCTCAACATGCCGTAACTTTTGTGAGGAAAAATTAAGAGTTGAAGTCAATGAAAGTGAAACAGATGATGAAGTCATGGTTGAATTAGAATCATTGGAATCCAGAAATGAATCCCTCGTACAAACAAACATTGCTCTTGATTATTTAGGTTTAACACCGATAAAGATTCATGGCTTGTCAGAACAAAGTAAAGGGTCTTATTTTAAAAGGAAGGTTAGCAGTATTGAAAAGACTGCAAAAAAGGCGGTTTCAAAAGCATTAAAATATGATGCACCAAGTTCTGATGATGACAAAGAAGACAAAAGTGTGGTTGAGAAAGCAAAGGATTTTGATGTAATGATTTCTCTTATGAAAGAGATTTCATCTGTTGGGAGGTCTAGAAAAATCCAAATTCTGACCTTGACTCCAGATTCTTGGAGTCGAAATAAAGTGATGAAAGAATTTAATGTAAGTGAGTACATGGTGCGACAAGCTAGAAAGCTAAAATCTGAAAAGGGTATTTTGGAAACTCCTAGTCCAAAAAAAGGTAAAACTCTTTCTGAAAATACAGTAAGACTTGTAACAGATTTTTATGAAAAGGATGAAAGTTCCAGAGTGCTACCTGGAATGAAAGACAAAGTAAGTGTTCAAGAAAATGTGTACATGCAAAAAAGACTCATTTTGTGTAACTTGAGAGAACTCTATTATTATTTCAAATAGGAGAATCCTGAGGTAGAAGTAGGATTTTCAAAATTTTGTTTCCTGAGACCTAAATGGTGTATCCTTGCTGGTGCTGCAGGCACACACACTGTATGTGTATGCAGTATCCACCAGAATGTTAAACTATTACTGGATGCTGTGAAAATTTAAGAATCTTATAAAGACCTAATTAAGATGCTTGTGTGCAACACAGAAAACCAAAACTGCATGCTACATCATTGCAACAGCTTTCCTGCAAATACTGCACTAACAGAATGCTTAACTGAAAAACTAAGTGAATATTATGATTTAGAAGAAGAAATTGTAATCAGTCAGTGGGTTAACACAGACAGGGCAGAAATGATCAAACAGTCTATCAGTGTTGAAGACTACATTTCTTTATTGGTTAGGTCATTGGAAAAGCTCACCCCGAACTCGTTTATAGCAAAATCCCAATCAGCAGCCTTTAAAAGATTGAAAGAAGACCCACCACCCAAAACAGCAATTATTGTGATGGATTTCAGTGAAAATTATTCCTTTGTTATACAAAATGAGATCCAAAGTTACCACTGGAATAGAGGTGGTTGTACTCTACACCAAGTTGGAGTTTTTCTAAGAAATGAGGAAAACAATGTTTTTGTTTCCAACCACTGTTTTATTAGTGATGACGAAGAACATGACACTGGTTTTGTTAACTTTGTACAAAAAGAAATTACAAAGTCGCTGTCATTACATCATACTGACATTGACTCAGTTCACTACTTTACAGATAGTTGTGCTGGGCAGTACAAAAATAGAAACAGTTTTAAAAATTTGACTGAACACTTGAGAGACTAATTTGAAGGCCCAACACTCTTTTTTTGCAACAAGTCATGGGAAGTCAATTTGTGATGGCCTAGGAAGAACTATTAAAAGAATTTTAAGGAAAGCCAGTCTACAGCTTTCAGACAAAGAACAAATAATGACAGCAATCGATGTGTATAAGTTTTGTGAAAAAAATATTGAAAACATTCATTTTCACTTTATTGACAAAAAAGAAGCTGATTTGCTACAGTTAAAACTAGAAAAACGTTTTTCAGCAACCCGAACCATTCCTGGAACAAGAAGTTTTCATAACTTTAAACCACTTCCAACAAACAACCTTGAAATTAGAAGGACTACAGATAGTGTAAAACCCTCCTTAGTCTTTTCTTTCCATTCTTCTTCTGATTGGGTTCGTGTTGAACCATCCATAAATAGCTATGTGGCTGCAAATTATGATGGTAACTGGTACTTTGGACTGGTAAAAACAATATTCAATGATGAAGAAGATGCAGAAATTCTATTTCTACATCCTTTAGGACCTGCTGCATCATTTTATTGGCCTGAAAGAGAAGATTCCTGCATAGTGCCTTTTGAGCACATAGTCTGTGTAGTAGACGCACCTCAATCAAGCGGCACTGGGACAATGTATTACTTCAAAAAAGACTGTATCAAAAGAACTGAAAGCTCTTGGATGAAGTGGAAAAACAGTTTGAATCAGCATTAATGTTTATTAAAAAGACAAAATTACTCAAAAAATTCAATGTTTCAAGCAATCAGTTGGGTTATACATAAGTGTCGTAAGTATCTTTGTACATAATTCTAATGTAATCTACTATAATTAATAAACATGTTAAAAAAGCCATCATTATTTTTGTTTTATCAAATAGCCTATATGTTTAAGAGTAAATTAAAACAAATTTGAGCATTCTATCAGGTCTGAGACTCTAGATATTGCAATTCTTATAAAACAAAACATCCGTTAAAAAAAAAAAAAAAAAAGAAAAAAAAAATACATATATATTCTTTTTTTTTCACAGAAAATATTAATATATTTTAATAGCATCATTTTTATCTTCAAACATGTATAATAAATAAACTTGCTGCAAAAATTCATGATGTTATCTAAAAGAGTTTTTAAGATAAGCAAATTTAAAGTTTTGAATACAAATTAAATTGACCATTTCCGAAGGTTCAGAAAACGCAACACATAAAAACTTTAAAAATTTATAAAAAAAAAACTGTAAGAGATACAGCAAAAAAAATTTGCAGGTGTTGTCAGGATGGTATTTGAACCATTTGAGCCAAATTTCATGAAAATCGCAGGAGGTGGGTGTAAAATTTATTTTTTATTGGGTGATTTGATATGGAATGACCCTTATATTCTATGGATACAATACTTCAAATTATTATGCCTAATTAGGCTGGCAACCGTTTTTTGTTTCATTCACATGAACTTCACTACTTTTATCATCTCCAAAGTAAAGCCTGTTAAGTCTTTCTATTAACTGCCATATACACAAAATTACTGTCCGATGCCAATTATCTATTAGACAAACACACGGTTAAAACTAAAAAGCCTCTCAGAGGGTAACACTAGTTAGTGTCAAGCAAAGTGTGAGCGTTATACTTGGCGCAAGCATGCAACCTGGTGTTTTACAGTGATCGGTACTGAGGATGCTACAATATACAAACAAAATTGTATTATATATCAGAGTAAACTAGATGAAGTAGTGCCCTTTTAAACAGACTGCCCACAAATTCAGGATAGAGGCTGCAATTCCTCATCAGGACATCATGATTTAGGTTATCTGTGATGTCTTTAAATTACTTCATGTAAATGCTGGGATAGTTCCCACTATAAGGCCACAGCTGATTGCCTGCCCCATCCTTCTTAGACTAGAAGAATATGTAATTGACTGTAACTTTTCTTTGTTTTTGTTTGTTCTTCAATCCAGCATCACAGCGTGTTCAACATCCTTGTAAAAGTGAGACCTGGAGGATGGAGGATACAACCACTACCACCATCGTGACTAGTATTCTTTTTTTGTGTTCACAGTGACACTGAGCTAATGACAGATTTACCTTTCCTATGGATTTTGTGTGTTGCCAGTTGCATGAATAAGATTCTCCTCCACCATGATGGACAGCAGACAATGCAAAAGAGTGAAGTTATTTCGTCCTGATATATGGATTGTGTCCATTAAAACACAGTGCCACTGGGATTCAGACTTTAATCAAGTAGGCTATATTCATTAGGCTTGTTATCTTCATGCGTATAAATATTACAAACTTCTTGCATTTGCTTTCTGCAAAAGGGATGGAACTGCAGACATTTCGTAACAGATCTCTAAAACAACTTTGTATTTCACATCAATTTTATATCCACACAGAAAGCTCCTCTCTGACACAATAATGTGTTGGATGGGATCGCAAGCCAGTTTGATGTTGAGCCTTTATCACAATCATGTTAATCATCAGTTATCTTTGGTGAAATTGATGGGAATTACTTCCAGATTACTTATATAATATGTATATTAGAGGATGAACAGGTACTTTGGAAAAAGTCACACTCTTCTGCTTGGTTGTAGTTTGTGTTCCCAAACTTATGTACAAATATGCATACTCCTTACTGGTTCCTGTGGTCAATAGTAAGAGTAAATTCACTGCCCCAAATACTAGAAGTAGAAATAATTTCTGCATAGTCTATGCACTTCTCTCTAGGGTTCTGAATGAAGTTTTGAGTTCTGGTGCAAATGTCTACAAAGTTGCCAGCGGATACAAGGTAGGAAGTATAAACTACAAATACCTGACCAACTAAAAGTGAAATACATCCACAAGTGAGAAGTAGAGAGGGTAAGGTGCAAGGACCCAAAAAATTAGACTTAGTCTGGGAAAGGTTTTATTTAACAAGTTGTAAATTTTTGTCTCCTTTCAAACATGTAAAATTTAACACTGTTAAATGACCATAAGAAAACAAGCAAAAAGATTAAACATTTAAAATTTCACCTCACCCTAGGGGATTCTGTTTAAAAAGAAATTAAATACAGTGCAGTATAGACTTATGTATTATTAGAAAAGGTTGGGAAAAAAGTTTCAATGAACAAATGTCCCGTAACAATAAATTCACCATTAATTAAGATTTTATCTACCCAATTATAAAATGAGTTTTTTTTTCCAAAATTAATCATTCAAAAAAATACAGGATCATGTTATATTCACAGATTAAACTAATTCTGCCAAAGTCAACACTTTTACATTGTGTAGTAGAGCATATATGGGTTGTCTTACAGTTAAAGGGTTTGTTTTACACTTAGAGATGAAGCTTTACCTTTTGACGTCACGAACAAATTTATTTTGAAGAATTTGGAAGGCCTGGGATTGGCAAACAATACTCGCATGCCGACAGGCTCGAAACTTCTCGATACGCCACAGCACCCGGTACAGCGTCAAGGTCGCTCTAACTATCGTGCGACACTGACTGATGTGGCGCTAGTGTGAGAGATACGCAAGACACATTATCTAGCAACTAAAACAGTCTATTGCTCGGATTAATATTTGACAGTTTTGTGGAACACAGGAAGAAATCACATTAAATTCTATCATCTTATAAACTTATGTTGTACACGAACAGGTTTGCAATAAACCTCCTCATAAATATGCAGGCACTGTATCAAACATTAATGCCTTATTTAAGTAAAGGTAACATTCAAAAACGGAAATGTCCTTCAAAAAAACATTAGTCGATTCAAAACTGAGACCAGTATTTTCTTTGATTATGACAGACTAATGACTTACTAAGGGGATTGCAAATGACAATGCAGTCACTGTTCATGTATTAAAATACTGGGTAAGGACATTACCAGCTTTTAATCAGTTTAGAACACGCTGGTGACATTCAGTTGAAACAAGAACAAAACTTAATTGAGAATGAAATGTCTAACAAAGGAAATAAATCATACTAAACTGACTAATTGTTACAACGGGAAGCTGAAAAGGTAGAAAAGAAAATGGTCCAAAAATTAATGTAAACCATTCCTTTTTGTTCCTTTTATTTTTCCTGGTATTATCACAACGTAGACAATCAATAAATGGTATAAGTTTAAAACAGGCATAATGTTAACTTTTTGGCAGATACTTTGCCAATAGAACAGTTTGTGATTTTGATTAGTCAGAATATATTACAAAAAATTTCTTTAAAGATGCCTCTTAAAAAAGGAGGGGGAGGTCATCTTATACTCGGGTAAACACGGTAGTTACCACATCAGAATGGCCAATGAGCCACTATAAACAATGTGAAATGAATAGCCATTACTCGATCTACTAATACTTCCACAGTAGTGGTAGGTGACGATTAATATTTGACACAAATTGCAATTACAAAAAAGGTCTCAATCGCATAGTTCTGTATTAGATGTGCGCGTTTCAAAAAATCGTAATCAGACGTGAGCTGTGAGACAACATACAGAAATTATAAAAAGTATGTAACACATACCAGTATACTGCACCACCGTGACAAAAATAGTAGGCACAACAAAGTGAGCACACGGACTGTATATCGACGTACAAAGATTGCCTACGGTAGTACATGCGTCAGTTCAATGCATATAAGTGTTAAACTTGCCACGTGTATTAAACTACAGGCAATTCACATCGATGAATAAATACACTATGGTACTTTTGCTGCAAAACGACGTAAGGACTTTTAAGAAAGAAGAAATTTATGATGTCGTTAGATAAAAGTTAAATGACAGTACAATGTGCATCACAATATAACAAAGACACATCAAAATGTGAAGTTAAAACAATAAATAAAAATTATTTAACTGCATGACATTCATATACATAGGATGCAATAACATGTTGCTGGACTAATAAGTAAAATAATACAAGAACTAAAGTTATGCAGAGGGGCTATGAAAATTGGTCTTTGGGAGCCGATGAATGAAAGTGTGACACTGCAGCACAATTTCACCACACAGCTGGCAAAGAAAGTAAATGGGGGACATGTTGATACCACGGCATAAAGCTCTTGCGAATTTCATTCCGTTTACTCAGTTGGACAGTAACTGTACCTCACAGATAGGCGTGTAAACAATATAAGTAGATCTCAGCAGTTGAGACAACATGCGTAATTGGGCTCAAAGAAGCTGATACAAGCAGTTGGCAAATCACTTGACATTTTAATAGGTGCAATGCCACTGTCTGATGATGTTGAACCATGGCCAAACAAAGCGTCAAAAAGGGCACTGTCGATCTAGACGTGTGGGAGAACGTGAGGATTGATCAATCGTCAAAGGAGCACTCTGAGCCCCACATTTGTCATTATCATCAACCTGATGTGCAACTGGTGCTTCAGTGCCCGCAGCAACAGTTAATCGGTGTCACAGAAAGAGGGCTGTGCTCATGGCACCCGTTGCACCAACTAGCACTGCCATCTATAATCAACAAACCTGTTTGCAGTGGTGCTGAGTGCATTTGGCATGGAATCTCATTGAGTGAAGTAGAACTGTCTTCAGTGATGAATCCCACTTTGAACTGAGCCCTGACTAACATTATGCCTGGAGACACCCTGGACCACAGTGTGATAATAACCTGAATGTCGCCTGTCGTGCGGCCCAGTAACTAGGAGTGGTGATCTGGTGTGCCATTTACTTTTACAATCGGAGCTCTTCGGTTGTGATGCACGGCAACCTTACCGCATAGCGGTCTGTCGACAATATTCTACACCTTGTACTGCTGCCCTTTACGGCAAGCCATCTCAGGATTACATTTCTGTGAGATAATGCTCACCTACGCATGGCAAGAGTTACTACTGCTTGTCTTTGTGCTTGCCAAATCCTACCTTGGCCACCTAGGTTGCTGGACCTCTCCCCAACTGAGAACATTTAGAGTCTTATGGGTAGGGCCCTCCAACCAACTCAGGATTTTGATGCTTTAACACACAAACTGGACAGAGTTTGGTCTCTATGTCCCTCAGGGGGGCATTCAATAACTATCAATCAATGGTAAGTGCAGTAACTGCTTGCATGAGGACCACAGATGGACTAACGTGTTATTGACTTACTCAATTTTTGAAGGTCTTTCTCTTAAATAAATTACCCAATTTTTCTAAAACTGTGATCATTTCCTGTACATGGACATTTCCATCCCATTTGGACAATTCCTTTGTGGTCCATCTTTTTGTCAAAGTGCATTAGTCTCCATTTGTCATCAGCACCAGGGGTGGATCAACAACTGGAAAGAAATGTAAAATAAAAATATAGGTCAGGAATAATATGACCAACTGACTAAGTGTGCCTGGAAAATGTTAAATATATTTAAAAGTTAACAATATTTTTTAACATAAATAGGTTACTAGGCAGTGATAACTGTTTTTAACAATTTATAACTTGAAGGTTGGCATAGGCAGTAGTAATAACTGTCCAGTGTCTCTCTCTTTTTTTTTTTTTTTTTTTTTTAACATGAAAAAGACCAAAACTTTAAAAATTGTTTGTGTAGTATACTAAAATAGTTAAAACATGAATGAATAGCATTAGCATATGTAAGATGCTAGAGAAATTCATATTACAAAAAGGTTACAACAATGAGGCTAAAATTAAAAAGTGTAAAACTGAAGTCACAGCATTAGTAAAACTGAGAATAGAGAGCACATTACTATAAAGACCATGAGGTAAACTGTTATTAAGTTACATATTGTAAATATGCTCCAATTATGAAAACATAACAGCTAAAGTGAAGTGGCAGATGAAGGACCAATACTGTGAAGTAGCCTAGAAGACTGCCGTAACTACAGGTGTACATAAAGTCTGGGAACACTTTCAATTATTTATTGCACAAGAACCAAACATTGTACAGCTATCATACATATGTAATTTTGGAGAGAAACCCCAAAAGTTTTTTTTCGCATATACTGCCACAGTGTAGTTTGGTAATTTGCCGATAGGCAGCGCTAGCTGCAAACATGGTGAGTTCAAGTGCGGAGCAAGCTTTCTGTCTGTTGGAGTTCGACAAAACAAGTGGGCTACAGCTGTTCAACAGATGTTTAGAGCCAAGTACGGTACGAAGCCACCAACAAGAAAGGACATTTACCACTGGCACAACAAATTCGTTATGACAGGTTGCTTGTGCCTGGCAAAGAGAAGTGGACATCCCAGTGTGAATGAAGGCGTCTGAGAGATATTCATAAGGATTCCAAACAAATCAGTGTGTGGACATCCCGTGAAACTCGAAATGGCTCCAATGCCAGTGTGTAAAGTCCTGTGAAAGAATCTGTATGAAACCATTCAAATTGGAGCTAGTGCATAAGCTCAATGATGGTGACAAAGACAAGCATTTTGAGTTTTGCTCGCTGTTGCAACAACTGAATGAGGATGGGCATGGCATTGTTGATCACTTAATTTTTAGCAACGAAGCCACTTTTCGCACTAATGGAAAGGTGAACAGGCATAATTGTCGAATCTGGGGTACAAAGCATCCACACGAATGCATGGAATTTGAGCGAGATTCCCCAAAGGTTTCTTGTGCCTTGTGTCGAAAACTGTATGGACCATTCTTCTTTGCCAAGAGCACTGTCACTGGGTATTCCTACTTGGATATGTTGCAGCAATGGCTGATGCCTCAAATGCAATTGGACTCTCCATTCATCTTTCAGCAGGATGGGGCTCCACCCCATTTTCATTGTGAAGTTCGTGGGTGCCCGAACACGGGGCTGCCGCATCATGGATCGGCCGTGCTACAGAAAGGGACAGCTGTTTCATGAAATGGTCTCCCCGTTCACCAGATCTTACTCCATGAGACTTTTTTCTGTGCGGACACATTAAAGATCTGGTGTAGGCACCACCTCTACCACTTAATGTAGTAGAGCTCTAGGAGAGAATATGGGAAGCAACTGTCACAGTTGACGATGTCATGCTGGGACGAGTATGGCAAAAACTCTATTACTGTATTCACGTCTGCCAGGTCACTCATGGTTCGCATATCGAATGTTTGTAAAAAACAAAAAACTTTCAGAGTTTCTCTTCAAAATGCAATATGTATGACATCTAAACAATGTTTAGTTCTTATGCAATAAATAATTGAAAGTGTTCCTGGACTTTATGTACACCCTGTATAATGAGCACGCATAGCAGGACAGATATTTACATTAGCAATATGTGACAACAGCTTAATACACTACAGCCAGTTTGACACTTTTATTCGCTGAACTGACAACAGTACTAAGAAAGGTCAGTCCTTATGAAAAGAGAAGACCACATGCTCAGTTCATTGAGCTAAAACTAGATCTACATGTACGTAATGAAGTACTGTGCATACATTGTGTGTCATGACTATGCACTATACTGGTATGTATTACTTATTTTTAATGTACATTCTCCCATAGCTGATATCTGGCAATGACTATTCGAAATGTGTAATATTTAATAAAAAAACTGTGCAGTCAAGATTTTTCCATAATTGCATTTGTGAAATAAATAGATAATTGTAAAATTAAACAATGGAAAGCCCCAGATGGAATAACAACAATATTCGGAATAGGATAAATTGCTACTACCATACAGAGGAGACGTCAAGTTGCAGACAGGCCTGACAAGAAGACTGCTGTACATTTAACCTCTCATTGGTAATGCCTTCTTCCGAAGTAGAATAAAGAAAACACTGGACTGTGGACAGCCACTGTGCCTGATGGGAGAAGTAACCTAGTGACACACAGAGAGAGAGAGAGTGATGGGGATAAGGGGTGATAGCAGGGTAGGGATGGGGGGGAAAGCATAGTGCTGCTTATGGGACACTGTGGGAACAGGGTAGGGCTGCTAGGTGTGGCTCCTGGTGGGATGTGGTGGAGGCAGTCCCTTAGCTACTGTCAATTAGGTTATATTGCGCTTTCATTCTCGTATCAAAATGGCACACGTGTCAAAATAACACCACACTGCTCCTACAGTTTATCAAAATACTTTGCTCATGAATGAGATTCCCAGTAACTCTGATACGTGAAGCAGATATAAACTTTTGCTGTATATACACAGCCGGCACTGGTCTGTTTGAAGTTACATAAAAGCTCAGTTGGAATTACTGAATAAAAGCTGCAACTAGGTAGGAGGAACAGAGGCACTTTCCAAAGTACTTCCTTTCCTTCTAATACACATATGAACACATATGACAAATAGTAATCGACTTCACGGGGAAACAGACTGAAGTTGCAGTATAATTAGCTCTGGGAAAGGGACTCAACTTCACACCGACACTGGCTGCTATATCTGTCACAGATTGGTACGAAACAAGCTATTTCTACCCTCCACAGCGGTAACACAGAAGAAATACTTCGAGGAAATGTGCCACGTGCTCACGAGAGCCATTCCACTGAGTATGGATATCGCGAAAGAGCTGCCAATTGAGAACTACAGAGCGATTTTGAAATATTCATTCTACCTGCATACAAAGGAAATGCCACTTTACTGATTCTGCTGTCTGAGTACGATCACAAGTACGACCTACTCTAAGACCTGACAGACAGAAAACTGAAGGTAGACTGGACTGAGAGTGAATAACGAGAAGACCTTTTGGTAGGGAGGACACAGCATGTTATTTTGTACGGAGTGTCAATTTCAGATGTAGAAGTAACTTCTGGTGTCCCCAGGGAATTACGTTGTGACCCCTGCTGTTCTTATTGTATATTAATGACCTAGCAGGCACTATTAATAGTAAAATCAGGCTTTTTGTAGATGACACAGTTATCTATAATGAAGTACCATCTGACAGAAGCTGCATAAATATTCAGTCAGATCTTGATAAAATTTTGACGTGGTGCAGATTGGCAACTTGTTCTAAGTGTTCAGAGATGTAAAATTTTACACTTCACAAAACGAAAAATGTAGTATCCTATGACTATAACATCAATGAGCCCCTGTTGGAATCGGCCAACTCACACAAATACCTCGGTGTAACACTTTGTAGGAATATGAAACGGAACAATCACATAGGTTCAGTCGTGGGTAAAGCAAGTGGTAGTCTTCGGTTTATGGGTAAAATATTGGTGAAGTGCAATCAGTTTACAAAGGAGATTGCTTACAAATCACTCACGTAACAAGTTCTAGAATATTGCTCAAGTGTGTGGAACCCGTACCAGACAGGACTAACAGGGGATATTGAACATATACAGAGAATGGCAGCGCAAATGGTCACAGATTTGTTTAATCTGTGGGAGAGTGCCACAGAGACACTGAAGGAACTGAACTGGAAGACTCTTGAAGACAGATGTAAACTATCCTGAGTAAGTCTATTAACAAACAACCGTGAGGATAACATTAGCATTATTACTGCACACACGGAGGCATTCAAACAATCATTCTTACCATGCTCCGTACAGGAATGGAACAAGAAGAAACCTTAATAACTGTTACAATGGGACATACCATCTGCCATGCACCACATGACAGTTTGCAGAGTGTAGCTATATATGTACACGTAGAATCTAGACCATTGATCTACACTAATCCCTACCAAAGGAGATTGTTAATAATTTGAGCACGAGCTCTATGGCTTACCAAAGGTTCACAAACAAAATGTTCCTCTACGTCTGATCGTGAAAATATGTCTTCTGTGTTAGTCTTTTGTTATATTCTCATTTGTTGTTGATTAATACTGTTAATAATAGTAGTTCCTTCCCTTGTAAAGTAAGTTTGTGATTATTGTAGTCAGTTTTTTAACATCTTCTTATTGTAGTAGCGGAACTTGGATAAAGTAGTTTTCTTGTTTCAATAACTGTTAAATTTTACCAAGAGTGAGAAGTGTGGGCTTTGCCGTAGGTTCGTGAGTAGTGGATTGTGGTGTGAGCCTTGTTCGAAGTATTTTCACTGGGAGGAATGCAGCGGGGAAGGCAGTGGGCATTCTGGTGAGATCCTCTCCTGGAACTGCAGGATATGTAGCAAGAGTAAGTTGATAGAGGAGCAGGAGTGTAAGATCTGTGCCCTTCAAGTGCAGTTGAAAAACGAACAGGAGGAGCTAGATAGAATGAGGAGGGAGAAGCGGGTTGGGGAATGGGAGCTGGCTGTTGGCAAGGGATCTGCTAGGAGAAGGATATTTTCAGATAATTTTACTATTGGTGTTTGCAATAGATATGACCAACTGTCAGAGTCTAGTGGAGAGGAATCTCTAGTACCTGTAGATGTAGGAAGTATGCAGCAGACCTCAGCAGTTATGGTGACTAGGACAGTTGCAAAGTTGAAGAGAAAGAAGAAGGAGGTTCTGCTGTTAGGTAGCTCTCAAGGCAGAGGTGTAGGCCAGCAGTTGCAGGAAGTGTTGGGGAGTGAGTACCGGGTCACCAGCATTGTGAAGCCTAATGCAGGATTGGCTCAGGTGACTGTTAACATAGGGGGGTTATGTAGGGATTTTACTAAAGAGGATCAGGTAGTGATTGTGGGCGGGGCTGGTAATAGTATTAATAGGGATGGGGAGTGTGACATAGATGGTGACCTGGAAAAGATGGCCACTCAGACTGGCAACACGAATGTGCATTTCGTGGGACTGTTTCAGTGTCACGATCGGCCTCATCTTCATAATAACATGAGACTTGGGGGTGCGCTGATGACAGAAAGCATGGGTCACATTTCAGTGGTGTCGGTGGAGTCTATCAGCAGGACGGGTTTCACTAGATATGGCCTGCACCTCAACAGGTATGGGAAGGGGAGGTTGGCAAAGCTTATAGGTGACAGCATAGGTGGGGGTGGTGGGATCACTCATGGGAAAATTCCGGTAGTAGTGGGTGTTAGAGCTGCACCTTTTTAGATGGAAGTCAGCTGATAGGTATTCCTGCTTAAGGGAAGTCTCTCTAACTTTCAACAAAGCTTGGGTATCCGAGTAATGAGGGAATTAGTATATTTCATCAAAATATACAAGGTATACCCCCCATGAACCATGGACCTTGCCGCTGGTGGGGAGGCTTGCGTGCCTCAGCGATACAGATGGCCATACTGTAGGTGCAACCACAACGGAGGGGTATCTGTTGAGACGCCAGACAAACATGTGGTTCCTGAAGAGGGGCAGCAGTCTTTTCAGTAGTTGCACGGGTAACAGTCTGGATGATTGACTGATCTGGCCTTGAAACATTAACCAAAACGGCCTTGCTGTGCTGGTACTGCGAACGGCTGAAAGCAAGGGGAAACTACAGCCGTAATTTTTCTCGAGGACATGCAGCTTTACTGTATGATTAAATGATGATGGCGTCCTCTTGGGTAAAATATTCCGGAGGTAAAATAGTCCCCCATTCGGATCTCCGGGAGGGGACTACTCAAGAGGACGTCGTTATCAGGAGAAAGAAAACTGGCATTCTACGGATCGGAGCGTGGAATGTCAGATCCCTTAATCAGGCAGGTAGGTTAGAAAATTTAAAAAGGGACATAGATAGGTTAAAGTTAGATATAGTGGGAATTAGTGAAGTTCGGTGGCAGGAGGAACAAGACTTTTGGTCAGGTGATTACAGGGTTATAAATACAAAATCAAATAGGGGTAATGCAGGAGTAGGTTTAATAATGAATAAAAAAATAGGAGTGCGGGTTAGCTACTACAAACAGCATAGTGAACGCATTATTGTGGCCAAGATAGACACAAAGCCCATGCCTACTACAGTAATACAAGTTTATATGCCAACTAGCTCTGCAGATGATGAAGAAATTGATGAAATGTATGACGAGATAAAAGAAATTATTCAGGTAGTGAAGGGAGACGAAAATTTAATAGTCATGGGTGACTGGAATTCGTCAGCAGGAAAAGGGAGAGAAGGAAACATAGTAGGTGAATACGGATTGGGGGGAAGAAATGAAAGAGGAAGCCGCCTTGTAGAATTTTGCGCAGAGCATGACTTAATCATAGCTAACACTTGGTTCAAGAATCACAAAAGAAGGTTGTATACCTGGAAGAATCCTGGAGATACTAAAAGGTATCAGATAGATTATATAATGGTAAGACAGAGATTTAGGAACCAGGTTTTAAATTGTAAGACATTTCCAGGGGCAGATGTGGATTCTGACCACAATATATTGGTTATGAACTGCAGATTGAAACTGAAGAAACTGCAAAAAGGTGGGAATTTAAGGAGATGGGACCTGGATAAACTGAAAGAACCAGAGGTTGTAGAGAGTTTCGGGGAGAGCATAAGGGAACAATTGACAGGAATGGGGGAATGAAATACAGTAGAAGAAGAATGGGTAGCTCTGAGGGATGAAGTAGTGAAGGCAGCAGAGGATCAAGTAGGTAAAAAGACGAGGGCTAATAGAAATCCTTGGGTAACAGAAGAGATATTGAATTTAATTGATGAAAGGAGAAAATATAAAAATGCAGTAAATGAAGCAGGCTAGAAGGAATACAAACGTCTCAAAAATGAGATCGACAGGAAGTGCAAAATGGCTAAGCAGGGATGGGTAGAGGTCAAATGTAAGGATGTAGAGGCTTGTCTCACTAGGGGTAAGATAGATACTGCCTACAGGAAAATTAAAGAGACCTTTGGAGAGAAGAGAACCACTTGTATGAATATCAAGAGCTCAGATGGAAACCCAGTTCTAAGCAAAGAAGGGAAGGCGGAAAGGTGGAAGGAGTATATAGAGGGTTTATACAAGGACGATGTACTTGAGGACAATATTATGGAAATGGAAGAGGATGTAGATGAAGATGAAATGGGAGATAAGATACTGTGTGAAGAGTTTGACAGAGCACTGAAAGACCTGAGTCGAAACAAGGCCCCGGGAGTAGACAACATTCCATTAGAACTACTGATGGCCTTGGGAGAGGCAGTCATGACAAAACTCTACCATATGGTGAGCAAGATGTATGAGACAGGCGAAATACCCACAGACTTCAAGAAGAATATAATAATTCCAATCCCAAAGAAAGCAGGTGTTGACAGATGTGAAAATTACCGAACTATCAGTTTAATAAGTCACAGCTGCAAAATACTAACGCGAATTCTTTACAGACGAATGGAAAAACTGGTAGAAGCGGATCTCGGGGAAGATCAGTTTGGATTCCGTAGAAATGTTGGAACACGTGAGGCAATACTAACCTTACGACTTATCTTAGAAGAAAGATTAAGAAAAGACAAACCTACGTTTCTAGCATTTGTAGACTTAGAGAAAGCTTTTGACAACGTTAACTGGAATACTCTCTTTCAAGTTCTGAAGGTGGCAGGGGTAAAATACATGGAGCGAAAGGCTATTTACAATTTGTACAGAAACCAGATGGCACTTGTAAGAGTCGAGGGGCATGAAAAGGAAGCAGTGGTTGGGAAAGGAGTGAGACAGGGTTGTAGCCTCTCCCCGATGTTATTCAATCTGTATATTGAGCAAGCAGTAAAGCCAACAAAAGAAAAATTCGGAGTAGGTATTAAAATTCATGGAGAAGAAGTAAAAACTTTGAGGTTCGCCGATGATATTGTAATTCTGTCGGAGACAGCAAAGGACTTGGAAGAGCAGTTGAACGGAATGGACAGTGTCTTGAAAGGAGGATATAAGATGAACATCAACAAAAGCAAAACGAGGATAATGGAATGTAGTCAAATTAAATCGGGTGATGCTGAGGGGATTAGATTAGGAAATGAGACACTTAAAGTAGTAAAGGAGTTTTGCTATTTAGGGAGCAAAATAACTGATGATGGTCGAAGTAGAGAGGATATAAAATGTAGACTGGCAATGGCAAGGAAAGCGTTTCTGAAGAAGAGAAATTTGTTAACATCGAGTATAGATTTAAGTGTCAGGAAGTCGTTTCTGAAAGTATTTGTATGGAGTGTAGCCATGTATGGAAGTGAAACATGTACAATAACCAGTTTGGACAAGAAGAGAATAGAAGCTTTTGAAATGTGGTGCTGCAGAAGAATGCTGAAGATAAGGTGGGTAGATCATGTAACTAATGAAGAGGTATTGAATAGGATTGGGGAGAAGATAAGTTTGTGGCACAACTTGACTAGAAGAATGGATCGGTTGGTAGGACATGTTTTGAGGCATCAAGGGATCACAAATTTAGCATTGGAGGGCAGCGTGGAGGGTAAAAATCGTAGAGGGAGACCAAGAGATCAATACACTAAGCAGATTCAGAAGGATGTAGGTTGCAGTAGGTACTGGGAGATGAAGAAGCTTGCACAGGATAGAGTAACATGGAGAGCTGCATCAAACCAGTCTCAGGACTGAAGACCACAACAACAACATACAAGGTATTAGAGATCAAGTTAGTGAACTGCTTATCAATGTTGACTCTGAAATTATTGATATATCTGAAACACTTCTTAAATTAGGAGATAATTCAGAGGCTTCCTTTACCAGGATACAGGTCCACTGGCAGCTTTTGTAGGAGCTCTTTACGGTGTGGGGGAGTAGCCATGTATGCGAAAAACGGCATCCCATTTGAGACAATTGATGTTTCAAAGTACTGTACTGAAAAGCTGTTTGAATGTTGTGCAGGTGTGGTTAAATTTAGTGGAGCTGAACTTCTAACTGTTGTTATTTATAGATCCCCAGACTCCGATTTCACAACATTTTTGCTAAAGCTAGAGGAGGTTCTTGGTTCAATACAAAAAGTTAGTTATATGTGGTGACTTCAATACTGATTGTATAAGTGATCGTGCAAGGAAAAGGATGCTGGTAGACCTTATAATTCATATAATCTTATGCAAACCGTATTCTTTCCAACGAGAGTGCAAGGAAACAGTAGAACAACCATAGACAACATTTTTGTCCATTCCTCATTACTAGAAGGGCATTCCGTTAGCAAAAAGGTGAATGGCCTTTCAGATCATGATGCACAAATTTTAACTCTAAAAGATTTTTGTGCTACAACATGTTAAATATAGTTATCAACTGTTTAGGAAAGCTGATCCAGTTGCTGCAGAGACCTTTGTAAACCTTATCAAGGAACAAGAGTGGCAAGACGTTTATAGTGCTGATACAGTAGACAATAATTATAATGCTTTCCTCAAGACTTCTCATGATCTTTGAAAGTTGCTTTCCATTAGAACGTTCAAAACAGGGTACTAGCACAAACAGGCAGCCTGGGTGTCTGACTAGAGGGATAAGAATATCTTTTAGAATAAAGTGGCAATTATATCAAAACATTAGAAACAGTCAAAATCTAAATGCAGCAGCCCATTACAAACAGTATTGTAAGGTGCTTAAAATGCTATTAGTAAGGTAAGATAGAATAGCTAAGTCTCAGAATAAAATTAAAACCATATGGTCAGTCGTAAAGAAAGTGGCTGGTCTGCAGAGACAAGTCGAGGATATAGAATCAGTGCTTAGTGGAAATGTCTGTGTTACTGATAAGTTGCGTATATGAACAGTATTTAATAATCACTCTCTGAATATAGCAGGTGAACTACATAGAAACCTAGTCCCAACAGGGAATCATATAGCGCTCTTAGAAAAAAGTGTTCTGAAACTGTTACCTGAAATGCTCCTCCATGATACTGACAAGAGGGAGATTGAGTTAATAATTAAATCACTGAAGACCAAGAACTCTCATGGATATGGCGGGGTATCTAGCAGAATACTGAAGTATTGTTCTATGTATGTTAGCCCAGTACTTAGCCATATCTGTAACTTTTCCTTTAGGAGTGTTCGGTTTCCTGACTGATTAAAGTACTCTGTAGCGAAGCCACTTTATGAATAGGGAGAAAGGGATAATGTTGATAATTTTAGACCTATTTCTATGCCATCGGTGTTTGCTAAAGTTATCGAGAAGGTTGTATACTGTATACATGGTTACTGGAGCATTTACATTCACATAATTTGCTGTCAAATGTACAGTTTGGTTTTAGAAATGGTTTAACAACTGAAAACGCTATATTCTCTTTTCTCTGTGAGGTTTTGGACGGATTAAATAAAAGGTTGCGAACACTAGGTGTTTTCTTTTAGTTAACGAAGGCTTTTGACTGTGTTGACCACAAAATATTACTGCAGAAGTTTGGACCATTATGGAGTAAGAGGAGTAGCTTACAACTGGTTCACCTCTTACTTTAAGAACAGAAAGCAGAAGGTAATTCTTCGCAATATCGAGAGTGGTAGTGATGTTCAGTCGAAATGGGGCACTCTTAAGTGGGGCAATCCCCAAGGGTCAGTGCTGGGGCCACTGCTGTTTCTTATTTATATAAATGATACGCCTTCTAGTATTACAGGTGATCAAAAATATTTCTGTTTGCTGATGACACCATCTTGGTAGTGAAGGTTCTTGTGTGTAATATTGAAACAGTATCAAATAATGTAGTTCATGAAATAAGTTCGTGACTTGTGGAAAATAATTTGATGCTAAATCACAGTAAGACTCAGTTTTTACAGTTTCTAACTCACGGTTCAACAAGAACTGATATTTTGATCAGACAGAATGGCAAATTATAAACGAGACGGAACAGTTCAAGTTCCTAGGCGTTCGAATAGATAGTAAGCTGTTGTGGAAAATCCATGTTCAGGATCTTGTTCAGAAACTAAATGCTGCTTTATTTACCATTAGAGCAGTATCTGAAATAAGTGACAGTTCAACACGAAAAGTAGTCTACTTCGCATATTTTCATACGCTTATGTCATATGGTATTATTTTTTGGGGTAATTCTTCTGATTCAAAAAGGGTATTTTTGGCTCAAAAATTGGTTGTTGGAGCTATATGTGGTGTAAGTTCGAGAGAGGTCGAGGTCGACCCCTACTGAATAGTCTGGGAATTCTGACACTGCCCTCACCGTATATATTTTCTTTAATGTCGTTTATTTGTTAGCAATATTAGCTTATTCCCAAGAGTTAGCAGCTTTCACAGCTTTCACTCACTAGGCAGAAATCAAATCTGCATGAGGAATGCACTTCCTCGACTCTTGTGCAGAAAGGAGTGCAGTATTCTGCTGCATCCATTTTCAATAAGCTACCACAAGAACTTATAAGTGTTTGGGCCACTGCTAAGATTTTTAAGTCTAAACTGAAGAGTTTCCTCGTGGCTCACTACTCCTATTCTGTCGAGGAGCTCCTGGAAGAGCTGAAAAATTAAGCAAATTCCAGTGTTACATTGTTGGTTTTCATTATTTAAACTTACGACTTGTCGCCTGACTATGTTTCTTATATTTCATTTTATCTGTTTGTACTATCGTGTTACAATTTCATGTATTGACTTGTTCCATGACCATGGAGACTTCTCCTTAATTTGGCCCCACAGAACAATAAATAAATAAAATAATAAAAAACACAAGTGAATGTCAGCACCACTTCAGGAACTCTGTATATTTCATTCAACTGCCGCAAGAACTACACGGCTTTGACCACAATCTTATGGCAAACTTTGACGTAGTCTCCCTCTACACTACAGAGCTGCTTGCTGATTTCCTGAAGTTTATTGAGTAGAAAAAAATTAAATGAGCGTATGGCATTGCTGGCCGGGACACCCCATCCGGGGAAGTTTGTCCACCAAGTGGACACAAACCCGAGCCTGCTGCGTGGGAGGCAAGCATGTTACCACTGAGCTACGCAAGTGGGGAGAAATTCAACCTGATGATTAGTAATCTCTCTGAATTTGTTCACACATCAATATTCTCTCTCTTCAATGGGACTATTATGAACAAACTGATGGTGTCACCATGAGCTGCCCTCTATCACTGCGAATGGCAAATTTGTTTACAGAGGATTTTATAGAAACAAGCTGTTTCACGTATGCTGATGTGGTATGGCTACATTGGAGTGAAAAACGTAAGGAGTTCCTCCAACATCAACTCTCGGCACCCCAGTATCAAATTCACCACTGAGATGGAAGAGAATGGCAAACTCCCATTTGGAAATCTCAGTCGAGTGCAACATGGACAGCATTATGCGATGTAGCATGTACAGGAAAGCCACCAACACTGATTTTTATTCCTGTGCTGCCAGCTGTCATCATCCTAGCTGAGCCAATGAAATCTAATATTAGCCAGGAGGGATGACATGACTTACACTTACTGCATGAGAATGAGGACTCTGCCGTCTTACCGGCCAACACAGCAAGTGCTACTGAGGTTCTGAACACTAAAGACTACCGCTTGCAAGTGTTTCATTTATGAGAAGACCAGAAGTACCAGAAGCTTAGTCACGATCTGACATGGGCTGTCTTCAGGAAGACAGGAAAGTTATTACAGGACTCCGGTTTACCAGATGATGTGGAGAAGTTAACATCTCCTGCCGCCAAATCTCCCAGGCTTTACGGATTGCCAAAGATCCATAAGGAAAACATTCCTCTGAGACTCCACTGTTTAGTGCAATCAGCACGCCCACCTACAGATTGGCACAACATCTTGCAGGATTGTTAGCGTCAAAACTGGGACATCATGAACACCGTCTTGTCACCTCTCAGACATTCATATAAACACTCAAGAAAATGAAAATAGACTGAAATGATGTATCGGTTAGTCTGGATGTTGTGTCACTTTTCGTGAGGATGCCAGTAGAAGACACGCCAGATCTTACGGCCCGACAGTTTGGAATCGTCAACTTGTTTCACAACACTAACGACAACAGAATTCTCATACTGCGCCGATTATTATGAAATGACAGATGGCATAGTGATGGCTCACCAGTCTCCAGTAGCTGCGAATTTCTAGGTGGAGCATTTTAAGGAGCAGGCTCTGAACTGTGCAGTGTTGCACCTGTCTCGCTTCCTGAGGTATGTCTATGACATCTTCCCGATACGGTGTCACGGTGAAAATATACTGCAACAGTTCATCGATCGATGAATGGTGTCCGACCCGAAATTAAATTTACTACTGAGATGGAGAAGGATGGCAGGCTACTATTCTTGTTTTAGTTGTGAGGATGGTAGAAGGCCGGCTGGTCGTTCAGTGTACAGGAACCAATGCACGCTGACGGATACTTGAATGCCAATAGTTTTCACCACTCTGTATACAAGAAAGCAGTCCTGAACACACTAATACACATAGCAAAAATGTTATGTCAGATAATGACCACCTACAGTTTGAACTGCATCACTTGAGACACATATTTGTAGAGAATGGTTATAGCAAAAGAGACACTGAAAATGCTTACAGGTGACACCGAAGAAGGAAATCTTGTGAATCAGCTGTGGCCAAGCCGGCTGCTTTGCTGCTATACTGTGGGACAACGCGCAACAAGTTAGGACGTGTACTGCAGAGGCACGGACTGAGAACAGTGTTCCGGCCTGACCCTAAGATATGATATATGCTGCGCCCTGTTAAAAGATGACATAGCTCTTCGTGTGCCCGGTGTGTACCATGACCCTTGCAAATCCAGCAGCATCTACATATGACAGCAAAATCACACAGGTGCAGAGTGTTGTACCAAGCACAAGCAACATATTAAACGAAGGGAGCTTGACAAGCTGAGCATTGCATGGAAAACAGACAAAAAATAAAATTTGAGAACACAAGAGTCTAGACTCCTGTGTCAACATACTGTTATTCCACTATAAAAAGAGGTGGCTGAGATTAGATTGAATAGCAACTACTTTAATAGAGACAGGGGGTACATACTCAGTAGCGTGTGGGGTTTGGCTTTGGATGTTGAAAGGAAGCAATGAAAAATGCTCAACCTTATAGGAAGGTAGGAGTGGCAGTTTCAAACGAGGCACCAGTGCTTCATGCAACCTGATGTCACTCGGTCCTGGGGTGGGCCGGAGCTGCTACGAGTTGCCCAATCACTCTCCACACACGCATCGTTTCAACCTTCTAGACTGGTGTCAGAGGCCGCAATTTTGGTATATCAGTGGAAAACAGTGTCAGTCTCTGCAGTCAGTGGTTTTACCCCTAACAACGATGGCGGAGACAGCCATTGAAAGCTCGAGAAATTTATTCGAACTGATGTGGCTCGAAAACCGAGAAGGGCTTACTCAGACAGGCCACCGCAAAAGACTCCGAGGACGTACATCATCAACCTTCATAGCATTAGGACGTGCTACTGAGGTATTTGTGAAGAACAGATTTGCAGGAGACAAATCTGATGTGCCTCCAGGCAGAAGATACAGGCCCCACAAGCAGAACACGACAAGGAAGGTAAGCAATGGCATATCAGCCACATGCTGGCAAAGCACCAAATAAAATGAGCATAATCCTGGCCTGACGTTACATTAAATGTGTTTCCTGTACACCTCTGAAAATGCGTCCACTATTAGGAACAGTGAAAGATGACTCGGGGCTCCATAAACTGGGTGTTTACCGCATTCTGTGTAAATATGGTATGGCATGCATTGGGAGACTGTGCAGACAGTTTACGAATGATGGGTGGAACACAAAACACACATACTGGACTTAAGCAACCAACAATATATGCAGAACTACTGTACGAAGAAACAGAGACATTAAGACAGATCTCATCACTTTGTAACTGCATTCAGCAGGAGGCTACTGAAATTAGAGTGGTCGATGGGGTGACTAACAGAGACAGTGGCTAAACACTAAGTAACTCTTGGGACCCAGCATTCAGCCTACTGAAATCAAGCATCAGACGAGAGACACTACTGTGTACGACGTGGGCTACACTCACCATGAGGACAGGATTCATGCACTGCCTTTGGCAGTGCTATCCCCCATCATTCCACATGAGGTGTCGTGTGACCAGCTAGTGGGGGAAGGGACAGGGATGGATCACAGTACATAGGATGCAGTGAAGACGTTCGTTCTACAGATACCATCAGAAGACGACACACGGTATTGTGAAGATGACTGCACCCAGTTGCACACCCAAGGACAATACAATCAGTTCTTTATTTAATTGAGAGTCAAGTGTTATTCCATGATTTTTAACCAAATACTGCATAATGCGAAAATAGTGCCAATTACAGTCAAATGAAACAAATGGACTTTGTAGGATAATTAACTGCTTTAAATTTGGAGATAAAACTGGTGCTCCAGAATACTACGAAAAGTATGAAAAGGAGAAATTTAAATAAATGTCCCTGCACAATATTGTAGTGTCTCAACAATTTCGGTGTAAATTCTAGAAACACTCTGCCTTCAACCGTCTCTAACACCCAATCTTTTAGGTATGAGTGTGGGAGAGGGAGAACGTTTCCACCAATCCACCTGTTTCTATGTGCAAGTTGGAAGTTTGTTATTAGAAGACTTTAAGAGAGGCGAGTCACCAACGATGACAAGTGTTTACCGCCAGTGTCACAGAAGACGTGAGGAGAACTCAGGAATAATTGTGTTTTATTCTTCGATGTGTTAATGTCTGTGGTGATTGTAAAAATGACTAATGAACATTTCATATAGATTGCTATGCGCATTCATGTATTGGACTCACTTGAGACTAGAGACTTTTCAATTACTTCATGTCTTGGCTATTTGAATATGTATGCTATTTGAATATGTGTAAATGAGTCTAACGTGTAAGAAATAAGTATGGTATAGCAGTGGAACTTTTTCAAGGATAATGGGGTCCTGGAAAGTACAAATCACAGATCTATAGCTTTCGCTAGCTGAAGTCTTAACATCCATGAATTAAACTAAACAGCTACAGAGAAAGAATTATTAGCAGTAGTATGGAGTATCCAAACTTATAAACATTAGTATGAGGGTCAGAGATCCACGTACATACAGATCATCAAGTTCCATCTTTCTTAATGAGTAGTCGCTTATTACATAGTAGATTAATGCAGTGGATGTTGTTCCTACAGGAATATGACATTAAAATACAGTATGTAAAAGGGTCTGAAAATATTGTACCAGACGCTTTGTCTAGATTACCTGTAGATATGAAAGATGTAAAATGTACAGAAGGACCCGGCGTAATTCTTGCGTTTAATTTTATGATAACAGAATATCCGCACAACAGGGTACAAGAAATGGCTCAAAAAATAACTGACAATATCCATTATGATTCCTACTTTACAGAAATACATGCTATGTGTAATAGAAAATCTTTACCTCCTAATCAAGCAGGGAAATGGAAAATTTTAGGGCAAAATTTATTTTGGAGAGACAGTATAACATCTCGACGGTGGTGTTTATGCATCCTGAAGTCGATGGAGGACGAAATTGTGTGGTATTCCATACAGGCTATGGACACTTTGGAATAAAAAAGTGTATAGCCCACATGAACAAGTTCTATTATTTCAAAAAATTGAGACATAAGGTAGCATATTTAATTAGAACTTGTGAAACCTGTCAGAAAGTAAAAGAGAGTAACACTCATGTTAGATACAAAATGTATCCAATCATCCCCAAGACATTACACGACCTTACAGCAGCGGACTTCTTCGGACCAATTCCGAAAGGAAAAGGAGAAGTGTCATACATTTTTGTTCTTATAGAGTGTTGATCTAAATATATTAAGTTGTATCCTATTAAGAAAGCAAATACACCAACAGTGATACACTGTCTGCAACAATACTTTATCGAGGTGAGCAAACCGAAACGATTCCTCTCTGATAATGGACCACAATTCGTTAGTAACGACTTCAAAGAATTCTTAGCGTGGGAAGATATTCATCGGGTATTAAGCTCCAACTATAATCCGTCTCCTAACCAGTGTGAAAGGGTTATGAAATAAATTGGGAAATTATGCCGTGCATACTGCCATGAAAAACATATGTCATGGGTGACGAAAGTTAAAGACTTTGAGCTTATTTTAAATGAATTACCACATTTATCAACTGGATTAACACGTTTGGAAGTAATAGGTTTCCAAATCTTTTAGAACCCCTTACTTGGTCGGAACAACCTACTGTTGATTACGAACTTAATCGAACAATAGTTTCTAAGAACTTGGTTGAAAGAGCACAACAACGAGTGAGTAAATATAACGAGAAGGCTGTCGAACCTAAGTCCTAGTAAAACAGCATCTTCAGAGCCCTGCCCTGAAGAAAGAAACACACAATTTATTTCAAAAGTATGAGGGACCTTACCGAGTGCAAACGGTGGTACATCCCAAAGCCTTAGTTTTAGTGGATCCTCTAACAGGATTACAAAAAGGAAAATACAATGTAAAAAAAACAAAGTCGTATATCCCCCAGGGACGTTAATGTTCTGTGTTAACAGGTGGATTGACGACCATCAGATCCCTAGTTGTTTTCGGTGTTTCTTCAAACTTAGTTTTCCTACACTGAATTCCCTTCAATTCTTCAACTACGCTGTAATCTATTCCTGAATTCTTAAACTATCCTATAATTTTAATACGTAGGAAACCAGATATGACTACAAGATCAGGACCAATTTAAGAGAAATCACAGATGAACAGTGATCTCTAGACAAGAAATGAAACGAATAGAATACAGTACTAGTATAAAGATAATATAATGGTACTATTCAAACAAAGTAATATATGGACATCGTAAACTGAACGGAGTACTTTATGTGTGTATAAAATATATTGTAAAGTGAATGACGAAACAACTATGTTATCGTAGTGTATAATTTTCTATTTTTATAGAATATTTTATACCTTTTGTGAGATGTAATGTAAATGGAAGGGTTTGTATCACTTTTGGAAGAGGTGGGTAGTGTAAGTACAAGCGTGACGAACACTAATCACACACCCCACCTTTCAGACAACCCTTGCAGACAAATGTAACTGGTTCTTCACCATCTGCCATTCCATAGGTGTTGCTAAGATTTTTCTTCGGGAGCTTCAAAGGCGAAGGTGAGAATGTCCGTTCTGTAGGAGAAGGGGGAAGGGGAGTGGGAAGGGTTTCCTGTCTTTGGTGCTATCTTCTTTCACTTCTTCGATCTTCGCAACCATTTCTACTTTTCCTTTCTCATGTCTCATCTGAGTATTTATCTATCTTTCCCTCTTTCTGTATGCACATATTTCTATCGCTGAAGTCCTTTTTTCCATGGTTTCCAATAACCTACAATTTATTTCACATAAGCAGGCCGAAGAATCAAGATACACAAACACACATCTACATACAAAGATACACTTAACCAAGAACAGGAGAGTTACGAATTAGAAACCCGAAGTGATGTCAGAACTGCCAAGGGATTTGGGGAATAAAGATATATGTACATCTGAGTAGATGCATGTATTACATATTGTTGATATGTGACTGTTCTGCATCATTATTTTTTGTCACTCTCAAATATATATTTACCTGTGCCATGCTAGTCCTTTGAGAAAAGGCATAGTATCTACTGGGAGTTGGTAAATACAGATAGACATAGCATCTACTATGTGTAGGCATCATATCTGTTTATATAGTAGGAGTGAGGAGTGAAAGAGGACTCTAGGATATTAGATGGGATTATTGGAAAGTGGAGTTGAGGTGTACAGTACATTTGTAATTTTACCAGAGAATATTTAAGAATAGTATACATAAAGATGTACGCCAGGGCAATGAACCGGGAGGCCTACTCAAGAAGGATATGGAGGGCACGCTCGACATTTATTGGATCAGAAAAAGGGCGGATAAGCAGACTTATGAAAGGCTGACCTATACTGCACGGACAGGGGCACCTGTACCATAGGAGGACAGGAATAAGAAAGGGGCATACCTACCAAAACGAAAGAAGAAAGGGTACTCCTAGGATCAACACATGTAAAATATAGGCACTGTTCCCAAAGGGAAAAGGGGCAGTATCGTGACAGAAGTCACACGTTTAAAAGGAAATAGTCTGGTAAGTTTGAATTCTATGCATCAATAGTCTTATTACGTTTTAGATTTACAAGTGTCAGAAGAAGGGAACACTTCTATTCTACCCAAAGTTCCTCCAGATTACAATAAGTAATGAATAAGTACATACTTAGGAAAAGTTGTACGGGAAGTAAGAACAAAGCAGTAGAGTATTCATGAGTCATGTACACCTGGAATTTATGATTGGAAGAGGAATAGAAAACAAAGATTTGGTACTCACAAATTATTTTTTTGAGACTGAAAAGAGTTAACTCCAACATGGATTGAAAGGTTCACATTTTGTAATTGTGGTAAAATATTCAGTTATTAGTAAAAAAGAGAGGTAATGTTAAAAGATAAAGAATTATCTTGTGTAATATTATTTTACATAATGAATATGTATAAAAAATCGCGTGTTCGAGCTAAGGGGAGGGGTATGTAGTGCCTCAAGAATTTCGGTGTAAATTCTAGAAACACTCAGCCTTCAACCATCTCGAACACACGATATTTTAGGTATGAGTGCGGGAGAGTGAGAACGTTTCTACCAATCCACCTGTTTCTATGTGCATTGGAAGTTTGTTATTAGAAGACTGTAAGAGGGGCGAGTCACTGACGATGACAAGTGTTTGGCACCAGTGTCACAGAAGACATGGGGAGAACTCAAGGAATAATTATGTTTTATTCTTTGATGTGTTAGTGTCTGTGGTGATTGTGAAAAAGACTAATGAACATTTGAATATAGATTACTATGCACATTCATGTATTGGACTCATTTGAGACTAGAGTCTTTTGAATTACTTCATGTCTTGGCTATGAACGAAACAAGACACATGTATGCTATTTGAATATGTCTAAATGAGTAATGTGTAAATAACAGAGGGAAACATTCCACGTGGAAAAAATATATCTAAAAAGAAAGATGATGGGACTTACCAAACAAAAGCGCTGGCAGGTCGATAGACACACAAAAAAATATGTCTGCTTGTGTCTGTATGTGTGGATGGATATGTGTGTGTGTGCGAGTGTATACCTGTCCTTTTTTCCCCCTAAGGTAAGTCTTTCCGCTCCCGGGATTGGAATGACTCCTTACCCTCTCCCTTAAAACCCACATCCTTTCATCTTTCCCTCTCCTTCCCTCTTTCCTGACGAAGCAACCGTTGGTTGCGAAAGCTAGAATTTTGTGTGTATATTTGTGTTTTTTTGTGTGTCTATCGACCTGCCAGCGCTTTTGTTTGGTAAGTCCCATCATCTTTCTTTTGAGTAATGTGTAAGGAATAAGTTAGGTTGCAGAAATTATTACCTGTGAAAGTTGAAAACAAAGTGATTGAACTGAAAAGTATTATACGAGTACCAAAATTATTTCAAGGATAGAGAAGTATTTTAATAAATTCCCTTAACCAGCTATAATCTTCAGAGAAGAAGCTTGTGGGAGATCGACGTAGCTGATCACCCAGGGAAGAGGATCGGCTACACACAATGTGCAAGTTAACTGATTAGAGAGACGTGTGAGTCTTGCACCCCAGAACCACACTATCTCGTGTCGTCCATATAACGTTAGAATATGTCGATCCCATGGGTTCCCTTTCAGAACATCAGATTTGCAATTTAATGTAAAACATAGCTGAAAAAATGTCATCAATCGGGTGTTGTAATCTTCCACTGACGAAAGGTCCCTGTAAAACAAATTCATTATACGGTGGTGGCAGTGGTGGTTTTTCAACTTTCCGTGCTAGACCAGCAAGTCTCTTCATCTCAAGCATTAGTGACCATGGACACATTCTGTCAAAAGACAGAGCAGAACGTGGGGTCAGCAGGAAGTGGAGATGAGTAGAAGTGGAAGATTTGGCTAGAATTAATTCATATGCTTTTGTGCATATCTGAGATCCCTATTTTTGTGTGACTCTCTCCCAATTAAGTGTTACGCTGTCGTGAAATTAGTGAGCTACTGGCAACTAGTCCAAAGCAGTATGCTGAATTATTAGCAGTGAACATATTCTAGCCCAGTGGTCCTATCTGGGAATCATTGCTGGAAATAGTTAGACAGCTACAAAGTCTTTATTTATAGCCTCTAGAGTTCTGAAAAGTTTTACTCCATCTCACAGATCAGAGCAAGGTCGGTGACCATTATTTAGACTAATTAAGTGTGAGCAGCGGAGAAGAGAATCTATCTTTATCTGCCAGTAAATATTTACAACTACATCTGCGGCAAAGTTAGTTGCATAATCTGTCTCGTGCACTTCACATTGTCGAGTGTGCACATCTTGGGCATGGCAGTAAGTCTGACTCTGCAAGATGCCTTAGAAGCTCTGACACAGCATATAAAAGCAACATCACACAATTCAATTCACTCCCAACTGTCGATACAAATTCTACATGTAACTCTTCTATCTGTATTCCAAATATTCTTTGATTATGTTTCATTTACAGAAAACTAATAAGACATTAGCTTTTAATATGCTGTAGGAAACAGGGCCCAAAACCACATCACTGCATTTATTGATTCAAAGACTCAAAAGCAATAAGCACATAATATTGTGGAAATAATTTTACGGGAGTTCAGAAACACACAATATTGCACCATCTGTGGTGTGAATACACGGGTAAATTCAGTCTGGGGTCTGAAAGAGAGAATGCTGGAATAAAGATTGTATATGGCAGTAACTGTGGTTGCGTATTTTTACATGGTGCTATATTCATTTTCACTAATCAAACATTGTGCACAAATGGAATTTCAAACAGTTTTAAAATGACTGCAATGTTGTCTGTCTCTAATGGTTGAAATTTACATTACAGTGAAGGAAAGACTGCAGTGAATGAAGAACTGTTTATCAGATACATGGGGTCATTCTGTGTTTTCAGTCTACAGTGCAGTCTCAGTTTTTCACACGAGTGACTCAACTGTGGGATTTGTATGTTATACAGTCAACATGCACGCTTTTTCACGGATTAATGATAAAATCCAAAATATTTTAATGAATATTCCCAAATGTTTTAGTTTAGACCATTGTCACAAATTATTGAGCAACTACAGCATCATTTATAATTAGTTACAAGAAAAATTCTGTTCCTGTTATACCAAGATCATGTCACGTGTATCTGCCTGTGGCTTTCTTTCAGATACAACAAAAGCACGTTTATTTACACACTATCAGCTCCCTACACTGTGTGACAAAGAGATTTAAATAGATTTTCTGGTAGATCTACTGTGTATGTGTGTGTGTGTGTGTGTGTGTGTGTGTGTGTGTGTGTGTGTGTGTGTGAAACAGTAATCAACTGTTTTGTTTGTTTTGTTTTGCTTTAGGGTGCAAAAAACAACTGGGGTCATACGTGCCCAAGTCAAAATTATAGAACACGAAGACAGAGGGGTGATAAAAAATGACTATACGTCAGTCCCAATTGACATAATAGAAGACAGCTAAAAACAAGCACAGAGAAAAAGGGCTAAAACAGACACCATACAGAAACAGAGGCTCAAAACTAAAAATTAAATGGCCTTCGCCATATTGCTTTGGCGGATACAAAGTAAAACGTGGTCGACAGCCCGTGCGTAATTAGCTAAAATGGCCAATTAGTCAGATAGCAAATCCAAGCGGGAATGTAAACAGTTAAAAAATGGGCATTCCATCAGAAAATGGTGGACATTAAAACTTGGGCGCAACGTGTACAAAGTGGTGTGGTAGCGCAACTTAGCAAATGACGACTCCTAAAAAGGCAGTGCCCAATACGCAGCCTAGTTAAAATGACCACCTCCTGGTGGGACAGCCAAGAGGAGGTCATCCAAGCTGCTGGTAGAGGCTTAATAAGCCAGAGCTTATTCCCGTGAAGGGAGGTGTATTGGTGATGGCAAAGGGACACCACCACCTGACAGACGGCAACACGGACATCTTTGGAGGGAATATAGGTACTTGCAGGCTGAGGTACGAGGACTGCAGCCTTGGCAGCAACGTCAGCAGCCTTGTTTCCTGGCAGACTGACATGAGCAGGAACCCACAGAAACATTACACAGCCTCCACCAAGAGTGAGGAAGTGACAGTTTTCCTAGACCCGCTGCTTTAAGGGATGGGCAGTGTGCAGCACACACAGCCTTTGAAGGGCGTCCGAGGCCTAATACAGGGCGCAGAGCTCGGCTGTAAAAACTGAGTAGTGTTCTGGAATCTGATATCGAAAGACACAGGTGCCAATGACGAAGGCACACCCGACCCCACAGTCAGTCCGCGAGCCATCGGTGTATACAAAGGTACTATTGCGAAGTTCCATGCGAAGGTCGTGAACCTGAAGGCGATAGGCTGAGGCTGGAGTAGTGTCCTTAGGAAGCGAATGGAGACCAAGGTTAACATGGGCCACTTCATGAAGCCAAGGTGGTGAAGGGTTCACACCCACCAGGAAAGTTGCAAAGAGTGTGAAGTTAAGCTGCCATAGCAAGTGCCGGATGTGGACTCCAGGACATAACAGAGAAGAGGGACACGCCCCATACTGACGATAAAAGGTATCATCAAAGGAGGCAGCATAGGATGGGTGGCCACGCATGGCAGACAAACAGCATGCATACCTGCTGAGGAGAAACTCACAGTCGTAGGACAGTGGTAGTTCAGCAGCTTCAGCATACAGACTCTCAACCGGGCTAGTGTAAAAGATACCCTTGGCCAAACCGATACCACGACGATGGATAGTGTCGAGACAGCGTAAGACGAGTGGGCGTGCAGGCGCATAAAAAAGCACCCACAGTTGAGTTTCAAATGGACAAGGGACCAGTACAAATGGAGGAGGGTGGTTCGATCGGCACCCCATGAAGTACCATTCAGGACACATAGGACACTGAGGAACCACTGCCACGTAAGACACATGGGAAGATGAAGAGTTTCCTATAAAGCATGAGCCCCTGGAATTTCGTAGTTTCAATGAATGGAAGGGCAACAGGCGCAAGATGTAAAGATGGTGGGAGAAACCAATTGCATTGCCAGAAATTCAATCAAACGGTTTTGCCTGTGGAAAAGCAAAAGCCACTGTCGATGCTCCAGGAGTAAAGACGATGAAAACATCGCTGAAGACATAGATCAGTGAGACAGGTCCGTGGAGCACTGCAATAGAGGGCAAAATCATCAACGAAAAGTGAGCCGGAAATGCCCGGCAGGGGACAGGCCATGGTAAGGTTAATGGCAATAGCAAAGAGGACAACACTCAGGACACAACTTTGAAGCACACGATTTTCTTGGATAAAGGTGTCCGACACGGCAGAGCCCACACGCACCTTGAAAACTCGATCTTTTAAAAATGCCTGAAGGAAATGGACCAGGCAGACACTGAAGCCCTACGTGTAAAGAGTACGGAGGATACCCATTCTCCAGCAGGCATCATAGACGTTCTCCAAATCGATAAACGCGGCCACAGTCTGGGATTTCTGCAGAAAACCATTCATGATATGGGTGGACAAAGTAACGTAGACATGACATGGGTGGACTGCAGAACACTGCGCTCAAAATCCACACTGTGCATTCGTTAGTAAATTGCGAGACTTGAGCCACCATACCAGCCAGGCATGAATTATACATTCCATCAACTTACAAACACAGCTGGCAAGAGAGATGGGGCGGTAGCTAGAAGAAAGGTTTTCGCCCTTACCAGGCTTAGGTACAGGTATAAGGGTGGCTTCATGCCAGCATCTGGGAAATGTGCCCTCTGCGCAGATGCAGTTGTACGAGTTAAGCAGAAAGCATTTGCCCAGCAGGTGCTGCAATATCTGAATGTGGATGGCATCTGACCCTTGGGCAGAGGATTGGGATGAACTGAGAGCACGATCTAGCTCCCTCACAGTAAATGCAGAATTGTAGCACAAACGATTCGGAGAAGAGAAGGGTCTCACCTGAGCCGCCTCCGCTCGTTTCTGATGGAGGGTGATAGTGGGAAGAGCTCGAAACTTCTGCAGAATGGTGGCCCAAGGTGTTGGAGATAGCAATAGGGTCCACAATAACATCACCTGCTACTGTCAGGTCGGAAATTGGGGAATGGATCTTAGTCCCAGAGAGCCGCCGGAGGTTGGCCCATACGACAGAGGAAGGGGTGGAACTGTTAAAAGAACTAATGAATTGAACTCCGATACCTCTTTTGCTATCCAGCCCACCACGGGACTGGGACACAACGTGGTACAGAGGAAGTGCAAAGAATGGAACGTTCTGCAGCAGTAAGGATAACATTTGTGAGATATTCCACCTGGTTATCACAACTGGGGAAATCTTGTTCTTTGAAGGTCACCAGGGAGGAGTAAAGCTGTCAGTCAGCCTTAGTAAGCCACCATTTTGGCGTGCACATGGATGGGGTAGGGGTCAGAAAAAGGATAGCACACGGGAAATGGTTACTCGAGTAGGTGTCAGAAAGAATGGACCACTCAATATGATGAGCAAGTTGGGCAGTGCAGAAGGATAGGTCCAAATGGGAATAGGCATGTGAGATAATTTCATAGCCTGCTTTGATCTTGGACGGCAGCACCACTCTATCAAAGGTAAAGAAAAGAGAGCGGGTGGGCACTAAGGAGGAATCTACCTTTTTCATTACACGATGGACGGCAATGACATCCTGATCAGAGAGGTAAGATTGGATTTCGGCCTCGGTTAGACCATCGAGCAGCCTGGGGTAAATTACACCACAGGAAGAATTCAAAGTTCTAGGGGCCTCGACATGAACAGGGTAGCTGTGGAGAAGCGAGGCAGCAAGCAGTTGTGCTTGAGAATCAAAAGTAGTCTCCAAAAGCGAAGTGTCATTCTGTAAACGCGGGCAGGATTTCACGGGGCCGACAATTGTGTCAACACCTTTCTGAATAATAAACGGAAGGCAAAGGACTGACCGTCTTCAGTACTTGAGACCACGACGAACTGTGGTGCAGCAGGAAGGGTCTTTGAATCATTAGCCTCATTACATTTACTTCTTGTAGACATTGATTTGGAGGATGATTGACTCATTGTGAGAAAATCCCCCACGATTGCCAGCATCTCCAATGCCATGCTCCTTCCTCCTGGGAGCTCTCTTCACAAGGGGGCGCACCTGCCTTAGGTGTTCACACCTCAGGTCACACTTCCCGAACGGCTGACAGAATGACCAATCGGCAATTTGGGAAGAATGCAGCTCAGGCAATCACCGCTCCTCGGGCCTGGCCTGCACCAGGGGGTATGTGCAAACCCTACCTGTTGACCTGAGGCTGGGAATTATGTGTTACCCAGTCACCTGTTACGTGTCAAGAGACATGGGCCAGCTTTCAGGAGGGCACAGGGAGGAAGAAGAAAAAGAGGAACCTCAAACGCCGAAGTGGAGGAGCGAGATGAGAAGGGAGAAAAAGAAAGGAAAACGGAACGAAAAACAAAGGTGAGACTGTTCTTACATCAGAGACAGACAATGCAGAACATTTCCGATAACATCCCAGCCATGTTGCCCAAGGAAGGGGAAAGAGAATAGCAAGAGGTTAGACGTGCAGCACGGAAGAGAAAAGATGCTGCAAAGGCTGGGGCCCCGTGGTAGCCAAGCACGAACCCGTCAAAGAGTGGCAAGCCCCCTGGGGGTATTAATCATCTGTAAGCATAAAGGTAACACACCAATCAACATTTTGCACATACTCACGCTCGTGGAAAATTTTGAGTTGTATGACTGAACATATGTGGCCACCTTTCATTCCTGCTTCATTCTGAAAGCAGACAGTAGCTACCTCCATTACTTATAGTTGATGTCGTATGTTTATAAGTGAAATGTGCAACTGATTTCTTCTCCACGAGTACAGTAAGGCCATCTTAACTCATTTTGAATCTACAAATTAGCACACGGAACAAATAGACCGCACAGCCAACAAGACATCAGTTATACAGAAAACAGACTGACAATAAGTTGAGACAGGGCCAGGAGACTGTGAATGGAGCGAGTGGGTCCACAGCTCGTGGTCTAGTGACTAGCATTGCTGTTCCTGGATCACGGGGTCCCGGGTTCGATTCCTGGCCTGGATGGGGATTTTCTCTGCCTGGGGACTGGGTGTTTGTGTTGTCCTCATCATCTCATCACCACCACCACCACCACTAATGATAGCTGCTGGACTGAGTATAAAATTGGTTTGTGGGGCATTCAACTGCACGGTCATCAGTGCCCGTACAAAGTCCCAATTTTTGCACACTCCAATCATCAGCAATGAATGGAAAAAAGTTTCCCAGATAACAATAGGTCAGAAACACATCTCTGTGGAGCTACAGGTATAAAATGACACTAAACTTGCGACATACGTGCATTAGTCTGTGCATTCAAAATGACTTGTCCCAGTTAATACCTGTTCTGCTACAGAGTGCAGATGCTAATTAAATTATCTGAACACAAACAGTCAATCCTAGAAAAAGTTCAAACTCTTATATACAGCTGGTTACAACTGAAAAAAATTTCCTGTGGTATTCACTGGATAAAGCTCAATTATGAAACAGACAGCACTAAAATTTCTACAAGGCCAGTATCTTGTGAAGGTAATAATCTGTAAGATTATTAATAGTGAAACCTAAAGGTAATTTATTTTAATTTCTGCCAATGTAGAGACAGCAGGAATGTACTCCAACAAGTACAAAAGACCAGCAAGTGTAAACAATGGCAATGGTAAAAAAGAAATTCAAAATTGAATTTTAAACCCTCCTTTTATGTCACATTACTTGTTTACACCAAATCCTTCCAGCATCCCTAACAAGGACAGTGCAAAATGGCAACAGCTCAGTAGGACATAACCACACAGCCAGTCACACCCACACACGTTCTCTTACCATGCAAGCAATCGCATACTCGACACAGAATGGAAACAGCTCCGTGGCTATGCATTCCCGACCTGTGGTTAACTGGAAAACTTTATTCCATTTGATGCCCCCTATTCTGTCGTGACTTCATTATTTGACGGATAGCCGCACCTCTCATTTCCCTCGACGTAACTACTGTACCCACCTTACAAAAACCTTTGTAGCAGTGACCATAGCACACATGAGAGTGCGAGTGACGTCTTCCACTCTCTGTGGTTACCCCCACTTGTAGTAATATTGGTTCTTGACTAGAACAGAAATCACTGAAGGCTTTATCTCCGTTGTCAGCGCTACTTCAACACTGTACCAGGGAAACCCGATTTGTGACCTGCAAGCTCATTTAGACGATACACCGCAGAGGTTCAGGTACAAGCTGTTTGTAACTTGCAATACAAAATCCTCAATGCAGCACAAGGTGAGACACATCTGACTGCCAGTAATTAAAACTGAGACACAACAAAGACGGTACGCGAAAAAAGTCAGTGGCACCACATGTGCTACATGTTTGGCTATGCTGGTGACTCACGTTTAAAGGCAGCTGAGCAACTTGGTAGTAGTAACACTGACTACATTCTGTACACCAGACAAGATTACGAAGCTTGTATCTCATTCAGAAAACACATTTGAATATCAAAAAATGGAACATACAGGATGGAATGTAACAACATTATGAAAAGGAAAGTTGCTACTCACCATATAGCAGTTGCCGAGTTGCAGATAGGCACAACAAAAAGACTGTCACATAACTTTCAGTCAGTAAGGCCTTCATCAACACACACGCACACACAACTGAAACCACACTGCAAATAGCACCAGTGCACGATGGGAGTGGCCACTGGGTGGGGGTAAGGAGGAGTCTGAGGTGGGGAGGGGGAGGGATAGTACGGTAGGGGTAGCAGACAGTGAAGTGCTGCAGGTTAGACAGAGGGCAGGAGATAGGTGGGGAGCGTGGAGGTGGGGGCATCGGGAGGGGGGGGGGGGGGAGTGCAGAACGAGAGAAGTAAAAAGACTGGTTGTGATGGTGGAATGACAGCTGTGTAGTTCTGGAATGGGAACAGGGAAAGGGCTGGATGGGTGTGGACAGTGACTAGAGAAGTTTGAGGCCAGGAGGGTTGCGGGAACGTAGGATGTACTGCAGGGGAAGTTCCCACCTGTGCAATTCAGAAAAGCTGGTGTTGGTCAGAAGGGCCCATATGGCACAGGCTGTGAAAAAGTCATTGAAATGAAGGATGTCATGTTTGGCAGAGTGCTCAGCAACAGAGTGGTCCACCTGTTTCGCAGCCATAGTTTGTCGGTGGCCGTTCGTGCGGACAGACAGCTTGTTGGTTGTCGTGCCCACAGAGAATGCAGCACAGTGGTTGCAGTCTAGCTTGTAGATCACAACTAGTTTCACAGATAGCCCTGCGTTTAATGGGGTAGGTGATGTAAGTGACGGGACTAGGTAGTGGTGGGAGGATGTGTGGGACAGGTCTTGCATCTAGGTCAATTACAGGGGTACGAGCAATAAGTTGAGGAGTTTGCAAGCAGGGGTTGTGTAAGGATGGACGATTATATTGTGTAGGTTCGGTTGACAGCAGAATAGCACTGTGGAAGGGGTGGGAAGGATAGTGGACAGAACATTTCTCATTTCAGGGCACGATAGGTAGTCAAAACTCTCATGGAGAAAGTAATTCAGTTGCTCGAGCCCTGGATGGTAACGAGTTACGAGGGGAATGCTTCTCTGTGGCCGGACGGTGGGACTTTTGAAGGTTGTGGGATAATATCCTTCCAACCCTGTACAAAAGCAAATCTCCCGTGTCTTATCTTTCCAGTCTCCACTACAAAAAGGGGAAACGTTTGCCGACACATCAAATTTCTCCAGTGACAGGATCGACGGGCTCGCGACTCCCACCAGGACGCCGCAATGCTGCGGCACGTCCCCGAGTACACGGCATGACAGCTACGGTCAGCACGGCTGGGTATTTCGGCAGCAGGAATTATGTTCCCGACATGCCGAATCTGTCGGCTTGGCCTTAACTCGAAGGTCTCTGCAACGTCACCTGCTGAGGTAAGTCTGGAACGCACGCTGGCTGTGCTGTGCCGTCCTGAGATACCCTGATACGGAGAGTCAAACTGCTCCCACAGCCAGCACATCCTCCGTATCTCACGACAAAGAAGACAAAGCGTTCAGTGATTTCTGTTCCAGCCAAGAATCAATATTACTACAAACTGGGGTAGCTACAGAGAGTGGAAGACGTCACTCACACTCTCACGCGTGCTATTGTCACTGCTATATAGATGTAAATTGGGTACAGTAGTTACGTCGTGGGAAATGAGAGTTGCAACTACGCATCAAATAATAAGGTCACGGCAGAATAGGGAGCATCAAATGGAATAAAGTTTTCCAGTTACCCGCAGGTCGGGAATGCATCGCCATGGAGCTGTGTCCAATCCAGGTCAAGTGTGTGAATGCTTGGGCGGTAAGAAAACGTGTGTGGGTGTGACTGGCAGTGTGGTTTTGTCCTACTGAGCTGCTGCTATTTTACACTATCCTTGTTAGGGATGCTGGAAGGATTTGGTGTAAACAGGTGATTTGATTTAAAAGGAGGGCTTAAAATTCAATTTTGAATTTCTTTTATACCACTGCCATTGTTTACACTCGCTGATCTATTGTACTTATTAGAGTACATTCCTGTTCTCTCTACACTTGCAGAAATTAAAATAAATTACCTTTAGGTTTCACTATTAATGATCTTGCACCTTACACTGTAGCGTGTAAGGCACTACAGATGTCCAATCATGGGTTCTCGATGGACTGGCAGCCACCACTAACTGGCCACTGCAACTGGTGAAGTCTGGCACAGGGTCGAAGCAGCACAGAACAACATACCCGTGTGTTACCTGCGCACAATTCGGACAGACTACAGCTGTCATAGCTGCCAGATGTGGCAGCTCTGTTCATCCAATTTTATAGTTGCTGGTGTTTCTATTTTAATGGTCACAAGTAGAGATCAGGTTATATGCATTTGCATGTTGCATATCTATTTGCATATTTGGCTCCTTTTCACTGATTGCTGCAAATTTTAACCTTTTGACCTGCTTGGTGTGCTGAGGTGCCGTGGCCTGTGGCATAATCCGTCTACGTGCGCTGCGTGCCTGTCTCTCAGAACTGCCGCCGAGACCAGATCAGCCCATACTGCTCAACCCGCCCTGTGCTGAGTATTTCTCAGCTGAATATGACTCGCGCAGAGCCAGTGTGAAATTTTGGCGACTTTGAGCTGTAATATCTCGGGCAATAGCTTTTGTTAAGAAATAAAATTTGGCCATCTTATACAACTTTATGCGTTCTTAGAAAATTGTAGGTAAATCGGCCAAAAAATTAGGTGACCAAAAAAATTTCGAAGTTTGGTTTCTTACACCTCCTGAGCTAATGGAAAACTTGTTTTGTACAAGTAGACCAAGTATGATATACATTTGTACTGTTAAGGGTAAAAGAATATAAGTGTCCATGTTATGTGTTAATAATTTAAATGTACCGTATGCAGATTAATGTATAGGTTTTGTTATACTGGCGCAATGAACTTGGCATAATTACATCTGCCACAGTACAGATATTGCGCCATCTCTATCGCCAAGTCCATTCATTTGCCAGTAAACTGCTACATATGAAGAAGTCAGCCTTCGCCTAAATAATTTTACACCTATTGCATCTATTTCCCATCCTTCTTTTTGATTCGGGCTTTGGACCAGCACTGGCGAAGTTAAAAATATAAATTTTTTTTTTTTACATTTTTGCCCACCCCCCTTTTTTTTATTTTTTTTAGTAATTCATTCAGAAGCATCAATAGATTTTCTCAGATTTAATTCGCAATGCTTAGTAATGCTTCTTTGTATGATAAGCCTCAAACCAGGGTGCAACACATTATGGAATGTTGCAAGTTTTGCATTGGTATCTAGTTTCCCAGTGCACTTTCTGTTTTGTGCAAACCACGCGTACTTTTCTGCAGATGTTCACTCATGATAACAGCCGGAAAATGTCTCCCTGTGAATCGCAGAATATTCTCGTCATTGTAGCACCTTCTCCTACCAGCTTTTCTCCGTTCTATAGCATATTTTTCTACAATCTCCCTTACGAGAGAAAGGTGAAACTGTGCGAGTGCCATTTTTCGCCCTGTTACCGACTGGTGGAGAGCATGAACATTTAGAATGCGCAAATCCAGAATGTGAAAAACATATTTCTTATACCATTTCACAGTCTTACGCACAGGTCCCACCGAGCTCAGCAACATGTCACAACGGATAACTGCACCCATACTTGAATTGTACCCTACAACACATTGCAGTTTCTTTATTTTTTCGCCAATATTTCTGTCAGTCTTCTCTGTTTCAACCATTTGTGTTGCGTGAGTTTTGGTCAACATGTACACCTCTCTCGTATCACACCACTTGATAGCAAGGATCTTGTCAGTGGACCTAAACTCAGTTTCTCCTCATTTTAATTTCTTCTGCAGTTTTAGCATGTTGCGACTGTTCTTATGAACAGTGCCACATGCAGCTGTTCCATGGTTGTGAAGCCAGAGGAACAGGCCCGGGCTGGAGTACCAGTTATTGACATACAGAATATGAACCTGTTCCAAATATGGTTCCATAAGAGTTGCCACTTCGTCGCCACTTTGTCCCAAATTGTAGAACCAAATTTCTGTTGTTGCGTCTGTATATACAATAAAATTTAAAATATACCCACTCTGACAGTTACACAATCCAAATTTCATCATTCCGAATCTACTTCGCTTGGCTGGAGTAACTTGCTTAAAGGATAATCGTCCCTTTAACTGCAAGAGACTTTCATTTATACAAAGCTTGTGATGTGGGCGAAATGAATTATGAAACATCTTAAGAACTTTGTCAACAATCGTCCTAATTTTAAATAGACTGTTGCTTCCAGTACTCGCAGAGTTATCACTGAAGTGTAACTGTCTCAGAAGTAGACAAAAACGGTCTTGGGACATAATTTTGCTGAAAACTGGTGTGTGCAAAAGTGTATCTCTGGACCAGTAATCACTTAATTTTACCTTGCGCCATTAGAAGGCAAACAGCAACAAAACAATACATTTCCTCAAATCCAGTGTCCTTCCACTTTGACAGTCGAGAATTCACAGCTTCTGTAGTATTTTCCCTGGTGTAAACGTAAAAAAGAATTTGTTTTGTCTGCAATAAATTTCAACAGTTCTTGAGACATAAATATCACAAGAAATGAAAGAATGTTTGGGTCAGTATAACTGACGTTTGTGTCCTGAACTCGAGTCACAGAAGTAATGGTTTAACGGCTGGAAATTGGTTTCTTTCCAGTCAAATGTTTCGCTTAAGTGCGCTCTTTTCCAAAACGTTTCATGTGGGTTTCATGTCACTTTCTGATTCCTCGGATTCAGAGGAACTGCTGACTGTAATTCTCGGTCCGAGGACTACAGCTTTGAGATTCTGTTGAAGACTCATCACTGTTAGTGACACCAGATAATTCACACTCACTGTCGCTCTTAGTGAGCATATCCAGGATTTCTTTATCTGTGCAACCACTGTGAGGTGACATTTCTCACATAGAAAACAAGAAAACTGATGAAAATACAGGAATCTAAGTGAAATTCTGCAAAGAGTGAACACAGCAACAAACATATACACTCTCGAACTACACTGTCAGACCACTGAAAAGCTACAAGAAGAGCAGGGTGGAAAGACAGCTCTGCGTGTATACACGTCCGTAGGGCTCAGGTAGCCGTGACTCAGTAAGCCTGAACTAGTCCCTAGCGGTGGGAAGGCTGGTGGCGCAGGATGCGTAAACACGTCCTTAGCGCGGTAGGGAAGACCCAAGGCCGTGTGTATACACCTCAGGCGCACCAGGGGAATGGCGAGGCATGACAAGTTAACATGTCCGCAGCAGTCAAAGGGTTAACTAAAACCTAGTGACTATGATTATTTTTGCTCTGTGTTTACAATATTTGAACAATCTGGACGGGTTGTCTTTAGCTCAATCTCGTTTCAATGTCTCACAGAATGACTGTGATTTATGACAGCACGATCGGTAAGCGAGAGGCAACCAGACTTATTACTGATAGAGAACACATTGGCAGAATCGACACGCCTGCCACCTGGTTAAAGTACTTGACGAGATTCGAATCCATGACCTTTTCCATGTCAGGACCTTATCTTATACATTACACCACACAGCCAGGTAATATGAGGGTACTAGTTTAAAAAGGTATTGAGCGTCATGCAAAATTCTGAAGTATTTTTCATCAATAACTCGGAAATGAGGGTCTACAAGTGTTTAATGGCTGCAGGGTGTGATAGCTGGGATATTAACACACATCATGGTACATATGCTTTCAAAAAGTTAGTCCCACCACTGGGGAAGTGTCCTTGTTGATACTGGTTTGTCATCGGAATTCTTCATGTCCGTGGAGCAGCTTCTCGCTTCTCAGAGGGTACATGCCAGCCAATTTGCATGTCATGTGTCTGCTCATGTTGTACATCACCTTGCTGAGGAAATACAATCCACATTTGAGAATGTGGATAAACTGATTTCATACACAAAGAATGTGTTTCCTAAGGCACCTGCTCACACCGAGACCTACAAAGAAAAACTGCTAAATCTGCCCTTTAACTCCTGAACCAGTGTTAAATTGTTGGGGTATGTGGGTTGAAGCTCTGTTGTTTCACAATAAACATTTCAAGGCCATCAGAGTGATAGTAAAGGACTTTGATAGTAGTAGTATTTATAGTGCAGATGCTGTGGCAGTTTGCCAATGCAAGGAAGTATCTAAGGAAAAAAAAAAAAAAAAGACTGTTGTGATTAGTACTCAGGCCTGAGAGTATTAAAATGCTAGTGATTCACGATTTGGCACTGAATGAATCTGTTCAGTTATTGAATAAAATAGCCCAGGCTTTGAACCTTTGGAACTGTACCTGATTGTTGATATTTAAAATAGCAGCAAAATTTAAATAATTTGTAAATGATTCTTTAGTCCAATAATATTATTTAAATGTTAATGTTCTTCAAAAAATTCCTTATTGTATGTTGTTTCTAAAATAAAATATCGCAAATTTCTCATCCGTGCTCCTCCGTGTGCAATATATCTTAAAGGTGGACCTGTGCATGTCAATCGTTTTGCAGCTATTGAAACATAATGTGCATCTTGTTTTTGCAGTTTTTAAAAACTAATCTCAAACACGACACTGCCAAACCTCTACCACAAAGTATACAAGTCACGAAACAACCATTCTAAATGTCCAAATTTTTCATGTGTCCAGCGCTCTTTCTTGCAATCGAAATGCACAGGTCCAACTTTGAGACATATTGCACACAGTAACTGCTATGTTTTTTATTGCTTTATCTTGTACGTTTCAACATTTGTCGTGCATATTTTAAGCAATTTGTACATATATTTTGACCTTTTACATTACCCATAATCCAGTCTCTAGTTATCAGTGCAATTGATAGCTACTCATACACATAGTAAACTGACGCCCTTATGTGAGAATAGTGACCAGCTCCCATCTGCCGTACTGCCTGGCGAGGTCCAGCGGCGTCCTCCCCTCTACGTCCCTGATGCCCATGTCTGCTCCCGCACTTAAAAGTGCGGCCACCACCTCGGCGTGCCCCTCCTGTGCTGCCCAGTGCAGTGGCGTCCACCCTTTCTGGCAGCTGGGACTCGGGTCCGCCGACACTGACAGCAGCAGCCGCACGACGGCCACGTAGCCGAAGAACGCAGCGATGTGCAGCGGCGTGTCCCACTCCTGGTTCCTGGCATTCACGTCTGCCCCACTGTCAAGGAGAATTCTGACCGCCTCCACACTTCCGCCTTCCACCGCACAGTGCAGGGCGGTCATCTCGTGCTCGTCCCTCAACCCTACGTCCATCCCCACACACAGCAGTTCTTTCAGCTCTTCCACAGCTCCATCGTAAGCTGCCTCCAGAAGCCTCACTCTTTTTTTGGCAGACATATTCCTGCACAAAAATGTCAAGTTTCTTCACATATACTGCAAATTAGTCAAAGCTAAGCTGCAAGCAATTAATTCACAATGCATAAATTGTCAATTAACAGAAATGAAAGAGTCCCATTTCCTCCCTTCTACAACGCAGACGAGTTAGAAACATAGGTCGGGCCGCGATTTAAGAGACTAAACAGTGAGGTCATGAGTTCCTCGGTAAAGAGCAGGTTGTCCAGAGTTCGTCACACTGACAGAAATTTGATAGAATTATGAAAGCATGCAGGAATGAGAAAATGTGTACATCAAAAGCAATACTGATGCCAGAGGCGAGGAATAATTTTTTGAGTGATAAAACTATACGGATCAGGCCATTATGTAGCTCAGATGGCAGATGAAGGCTCCCTCAGGGCCTACTTGTGGCAAGAAATACATCACCCACATCTGACCCGCCACCAACCCAACTGAGGGCTGAAATAGTAATGGAAATGGCTCGCACTTGGGAGATTTGTAAGAGAGAATTTGGAAGGCAAAAGATGCAACAAATGTCAGATGGACTGACAATAGCAGAACAATGTGGGAGAAAGAATCAGGTCTGCAGGTGGATGCGGACAGGCAAGCAGTCCCCAGGTCTCGGCAGGTGACAGCGACCGCCCATCCCACAACTGTCCCAGCCCCAATTCGTTATAGTCAAAATGCTGAAGGCATGAACAGCACCCACAGTCCCGGAGGAAGTATAAAGACCTGTTCAACTGTTCCTTCACCACTGGCTAGACAGGCTAAGAGATCCTTAGTGTTCTGCTTTCTCAAAAGTCCCATCCTTAAAACATAACTTAGGTGTGACAGAACAGAGGGCTAACTGCATCTAAAAGCACTTAGCAGCCGTGGTTGTACCTCTTTTACGCTGCTAACAGAGGAGACCCGGCATGCTGCAAACCCTACCTCCAAAAGTAATTTAAAACTACTTAATCAGCAAAAACAAAGGGCCTATTCTGGAGTCAAAGTGAGCACACTGAGCCAAAGGTACACTGTTGTATCTTCTGTCTGTTTTCTATCAATACTTCTCTTGTTATAGCTCTACACAAATTTGACTATTAAACTGTTTCGTCCAATTCTGTTGTTACGGACTGAAATGTTACAGGTACTGGTTGGTTGGTTTAAAAGAGAGGGGAAGGGACCAAACTACAAGGTCATCGATCCCTTGTTCCTAATAAAACAGACAAGACATATAACACAAAACAGAAAGAAAGGAAAGACCACCACTAAAAGGAACAAAAGAGAACAAGAAAACAGAGATGCAAGAAACAGAAGAGAGTAAAACAAGGAAGCAGATTACAATGGCTGGCCGACCATGAAAATAAAAAGGAAAAGCAAGCAACCCTGCAACACATTAAAACCTTCACCCTAAAAGCACTAGGGTGGAGGACACAGAGGGACAAAGGATATGCGCTAAAACTCAGATCAAATGATGAAACCCACCCTCATGGATGACACGTACAACCAAATCAGCCGATGAGGCGTTGTCTGCTAAAATCAATGATAATGAGTCCGACAACCGAAGAGGAAGTTGCAGGGCAGCCAAGGAAGGACAGAGCAGAAGAATATGGGCCACTGTCAACTGGGCACCACACCAACACCGAGGTGGGTATTCACGGCGCATGAGGTACCCATGGGTCGCCCAGGCATGGCCAATGCGGAGCCAGCAGAAAACCACGGAGTCCCTGTGAGAGGCCCTCATCGAGGACTTCCACACATTCAGGGTCCCGTTAATGGCTCGCAGTTTGTTGTGTGTACTGAGATTTTGGCATTCCGTCTCCAAAAGCTGAAAAATGTTGCAGAGTAATAACAAACGCAGGTCAGTTGCGGGGATGCCGATCTCCAGAAGCGGATTCCATGTAGCCTGCTTGGCCAGCCTGTCAGCAAGTTCATTTCCTGGGATTCCGACATGACCAGGGGTCCAGACAAACACCACTGAACGACTGGACTGTTCCAGGGCATAGATGGATGCCTGGATGGACGCTACCAAAGGATGACAATGATAGCACTTGTCGATAGTTTTCAGGCTGCTCAAGGAGTCAGTACATAAAAGAAAAGACTCCCTAGGGCATGAACGGAGATAGTGAAGTGCATGAGTAATGGCCACCAGCTCTGCAGTGAATACACTGCAACCATTGGGTATGGAATTCCGTTCAATATGGCAGCCATGAGCGTAGGCAAAGCCAACAAGACCATCAGCCATCGAGCCGTCTGTGTAAAACACTTGCCGGCCGAAGTGGCCGTGCGGTTAAAGGCGCTGCAGTCTGGAACCGCAAGACCGCTACGGTCGCAGGTTCGAATCCTGCCTCGGGCATGGATGTTTGTGATGTCCTTAGGTTAGTTAGGTTTAACTAGTTCTAAGTTCTAGGGGACTAATGACCTCAGCAGTTGAGTCCCATAGTGCTCAGAGCCATTTGAACCATTTTTGTAAAACACTTGAGAGACCCGGAACACGTCAAGAATCGAGAGGAAGTGACAGCGGGGAGCCGCAGGGTTAACGGAGTCCTTAGGGCCACGTGAAAGGTCCAGACAAAGCTGCAGCCAAGGCGTTCACAATTGAGGTGTACGTGAACAGATCACAAGTTTGCAGAGAAGGGACCACACGCGAACTGCAATCAGCCCTGACCTGGGCCGCCGATGCAGGAGATGGATTGCCGCAGGCAGGAAAAGGAAATGGCAATTCGGATGCTCAGGAGAACTACGAATGTGTGCTGCGTAACTGGCAAGCAGTTGTGTATGTCTGATCTGCAATGGAGGGACCCCAGCCTCCACCAGTATGGTGGTCACTGGGCTCTTCCTAAAAGCTCCTGTCGCTAGTCTAACACCACAATGGTGCACAGGGTCAAATCAATGTAACGCTGAGGGCACTGCCGAATCATAAACCACACTCCCATAGTCAATTTGGGATTGGACAAGGGCTTTGTAGAGCAGCAGCAGTGTAGATCGATCTGCACCCCAGTTGGTGTTGCAGGCAGCAGAGGGTATTGAGGTGCTACCAGCACTTCTGCTTAAGCTGACAAAATGAAGAAGTCATGTCAATCGGGCATCGAAAACCAGTCTTAGAAATCGATATGTCTTCACTACAGTGAGTGGATCATCATGAAGGTAAAGTTCAGAGCCCTGAGGGACCCCACTCTCCTGGATCTGGGGGGAACTATGGGAGGCACAAACTTAAGACATGGAAAGTATGAAGCGACAGGAAATTTTGAATAAAAATCGGGAGTGGGGCGGCGGAGACCCCACTCATACAACGTGGCAAGGATATGATGTCGCGCCAGAGTGTGTCATATGCTTTTCATAAATCAGAAAAGACAGCAACGAGATGTTGGTGTCTGGAAAAGGCTGTTCAGATGGCAGACTCTAGGGATACAAGATTATCAGTGGTAGAGCGAACCTGTCGGAAGCCGCCCTGACATGGAGCCAGTAGGCCACGTGACTCCAGGACCCAACCCAACTGCCGACACACCATATGTTCCAGCAGCTTATAAAGAACGTTGGTGAGGCTGAAGGGCCAATAGTTATCCACATCAAGTGGGTTTTTAACGGGTTTGAGCACCAGGATGATGGTGCCCTCCCGCCACTGCAATGGAAAGATGCCATCGCACCAAAACGAGGAGATATCGCTTGTTATCAGATGAGAGATGTATAATCATCTAACTGTGGATCCGATCTGGTCCAGGAGCTGTGTCGGGGCAATGTGCAAGGGCAGTGAGGAATTCTCACTCTGCAAATGGGGCGTTATAGGATTCACTGTGGTGTGTAGTAAACAAGAAGACTTTCCCTTCCAGCCACCGTTTGAGAGTGCGAAACGCTGGGTGGGGTGGGGGGTAATTCTACGACGCAGAGGATTGAGCATAGTGCTCAGCAAAGTGCTCGGCAATAGCATTTGCGTCGGTAGATAACACGCCATTTATGTTAACACCAGGAATACCTGTTGGGGTCTGGTCCCCACTTCAGCGACTTCTGGCAACCACCAAGGGACTGTCTTTCACTGGCAGAACCCTAAAGAGCGAGAGATCTTGTTTTCTGCCACAGGAACGATTGTTGTAGTCACCTGCTCAACCATCACATCAATTTTCCCGTGGGGGCTGGGGGGAGATTCAACGGTGACAGCAGAGGTGAAAGTTTCCCAGTCAACCTTGTTTAAAGCTCATCTGGGCAGGCGTCCGTGGACCTGGTGCCTGGGCGGTGACAGGAAGATGGGGAAGTGGTCACATCCACACAGGTCGCCAAGTGCTCTCCAGTGGATAGACGGGTGAGGTCCTGGGCTGCAAATTGCTAAATCAATGGCCGAGTAACTACCTCGAGCCACACTGAAATGTGTGGCGGCCTTAGTATTTAAGAGGCAGAGGTCAAACCAAGACAGTCAAGTTTCGACACCTCTGCCTCGGTCAGTAAACACAGTACCACCCCACAAGGGCTTTTGGGCTTTAAAATCTCGCAGAAGTAGGAAAGGTTTAGGGAGTTGATCAATCAGTGCAGTTAATAGATTCAGGGATACTATACCATCTGGAGGAAGATATACGTTGCACAAAATTATTTCCTGCATCCTCCTCATTCTGACAGCCACAGCTTCAAGAGGGGTTTGAAGGAGCACAGTTTCACTACAGACTGGGTTTAGGACATAAACGAAAACTCCACCTGACACTCGATTACAGTCACCAGAGTTCCTGTAGTATCCCTTATAGCGGTGGAGGGCAGGGGTCCGCATTGCCAGGAACGAGGTTTCCTGGAGAGCAAAGCAGAAAGCCAGTGTAAAGCTAAACAGTTGCCGTGGCTCAGCCAGGTGGTGGAAAAAACCTCTGCATCTCCACTGGAGGATAATGTCATCATGAGACTGGGATCGCATGGAACCTTCAATGAGGCAGTTTATGCCTTAGGGTCACCTGCTGCCACCGACTTTTTGCCTCAGCAGTCTATATCCATTTTGTCTGAGGGTCTGCAGAACTTGGAGCTAGCGGTAGTGTGGGTTCCACCTCAATTCCTTTAGTCTTGGGGACCTCCTTTTGGATTTCTCTCACTGTTCCTTGGGTTTCCCTGACTGGGAGGACTTCATTGATGCAGTCTCCGAGACTGAGGATGAGCGAGAAGCCCTGCGACCAGCTGCTTTTGGGCTCTTCAGCCACTGGCGGGTGTCATCTTTCCCACTAGCAGAAACCTGGGAAGGGAGTGACTCGAGAGACCCCTTCCTAGCAAGAGCAGCCGAAGAAGCTGTATTCTTCTCCGGCTTAGAAGTTGGGACAGACGTCCCCGATGTTTGAGGGGGGGGGGGGGGGGAGGTTAGGAGTGTTGCTCCTGAAGTAGGTGGTGCAGGAGCAACAGGGAGGGAAGTGCCCCCGTCATCAAGGGAGCAGCTGAAGTCTTCTGCCTCTGAGAGCTGACTGGGGTTGGTTGAGCTGATGGGGCTAGAACTGTTGTAGCGGCAGTATAAGACAATGTACAGGATGTAAGAGTGCAAATTTCCTCTTAGCCTCAGTGTAGGTCAGTCGGTCCAAGGTCTTGTACTCCATGACTCTCCTCTCTTTCTGGAGAATCCTGCAATCTGGTGAACAAAGCAAATGGTGCTCTTCACAGTTCCCACAGATGAGAGGTGGGGCAAATGGAGCATTGGGATGTGATGGGCATCTGCAATCTCGACATGTGACGCTGGAAGTACAGCAGGAAGGCATATGACTGAACTTCCAACATTTAAAGCACTGCATTGGGGGAGGGATATAGGGTTTTACACCACAGCTATAGACCATCACCTTGACCTCAGATAATGTATCGAAGGCCAAGATGAAGGCACCTTGGGCAACCTGATTATCCCTCAGACCCCGGGAGACATGCCAAACGAAATGTATACCTTGCTGCTCAAAATTGGCGCACAGATCATCGTCAAACTGCAAAAGAAGGTCCCTGTTAAATATGATACCCTGAACCAGATTTAAGCTCTTATGGGGGGTGATGGTTACAAAAACATCCCCCAGCTTGTCACAAGCAAGTAATGCCCATGACTGGGCAGAGGATGCTGTTTTAATTGAGACTGACCCAGATCTCATTTTGGACAAGCCCTCCACCTCGCCAAACTTGTCCTCCAAATGCTCAACAAAAAACTGTGGCTTCCTTGTCATGAAAGATTCCCAATCAGCTCTCGGATATACAAGGTACCAGGGTGAATAAGAGCCGCTGCCATCCTTAGCCTGAATTTCCTCCCATGGTGAGGCCAGGGAGGAGAACGATTTGGGGTCGTACTTCTGTGCACTGGCTTGAGCCAGTGAACGCTTAGAGACTGCTGGTATATCACCACCAGCAGGAGATGATGTACTGCACTTCATCGCGTGTCATCCACCATGATGCCACCCACTCCAACCAGGGGCCCTCCCCATGGGCGCCACCCAGCCACAGCAAAGGCCACCTGGCAGGATGGCCATTGCTGGGAGTCTCAATGCCCCAGGGGGATGGGCATCTACCCTTTGGCATACATGAGGAGTTAATGGCGCAAGCATCAGCAGAGTGATCCCTGTGTGGTCAGGGGGCTACAACCAACATGGTACATGGCAGCCCCACCACAACAGACTGGCTACCATGCTGGTTGTCAGGCGCAAGAAGTCCATGGTCATCGTCGATGCAGAAAGTGACACGGCATAGTGCATGGTGGAAAACGTACCCAGGAAGGTGTCCTCACCCAACAGATAGAGACTGAGCGGGACTGAAATGTGACGACAAGAAAGTGGGCTTAAGATCTCAATGCATGATGAACACGATGCACCATGTAAGGTGCCCTTCCCCAATTGGCTCGCTCTTTGGGAAAATTTTGAAAAATGGAGGTCAAACCCTACAGGGGACCATCACATAAAGTCCAAAATGTGTGAAAACTCCTTTTAGTCACCTGTTATGACAGGCAGGAATACCTCTGGCCTATTGTTACCCCCAGACCCGCAGTGGGATGTTAAAGGCATTGGTTCATTCAGTACAGCTGTCATAATGCAGGGTATCTACGTTGCAAAGTTCTTTCTTGCTCATTTACAATTTTATTGTTGCTGGGTTCATTCCGAGAGATGAGGCACCACATAGATCAAGTGCATATGGACCTGTAAATCTAAGCCAGTTTGATAATAATAATAAAGATTTCAATATAAGATATTCAGTCTTCCACATTATATCACAGTTTTCGATAACAACCTTGTCATATAATAAGAAAGAAAGTCAGCAGGTTCTGGAAGGTAACGACAGGGATGTGGAGCCCTTCCGAGTCCAGTGGCATGGCCAGATGTGGGTTTCTCGGTTCGGGATCCATGGCGCAAGCAGCCCAACGGAGGTGGTCCCGTAGATTCTCGATCGGTTTAAATCTGGGGAATTTGGTGGTGGGGAGAGTATGGTGAACCTGTCAGAGTGTTCTTTCAACCACACTCGTCCACTGAGAGCTGTGACACATAGACGGCGGTCTTGTTAATGTGACTGGACAGTGTAATACGCCATAGTTCAAATTATATTTACAGCTCTGCAACTTGAAAAATCAAAATCTGCAAGTACATAAGAAAACTGCTCCATTATAAAACGAAAGACACTAACAACTTAACAGTGGCTCGATAAAAGTGGCTCGATAAAAAAATAACAGAACTGTACTAAAAGTCAATGTACATTGTAGACCAATTTTGATGCAAAACACTGATGTTTATCCGTTACATTTGTTCTGGAGTAAACTGTGGCCGAGTAAACAGATCTTTGAGCAAGCTCGTAGAGCTCAGTGACAAATGTATCAATAAAATTTGTGTTTCATTTAGATAGATAAAAAAAAGGAAGGGACCGAGTACAATACTGCATTAGCCCACGAGTGACTGACGCAGGGGTTTAAGTCAGCTGATAACAATGCTCTGGGCAGCAACATGCTCTGATGTCTGGGAAGCGAGAACTGCAGCCAATTCAAAATAATGACCAGCTACAGCCGCATAAAGTTTCACTGTACTTGCTGGCAGACCTGTGCAGTAACATTCTTTCTTGAATAAGAATTTTGTATTCCTCCATTTTTAGCAGATGTTTCAGTCCCTCTTGTCCATTCTACACAACTGTGCATCATAGCTACAACATCCAAGTGACATTGTGTGCTGTGAATTTACATCGAGGAAGCTCTCCTGTTCTTTAAAGTACATTTAATTGATAAAGACGAGACCGCAAATAAAACTTGATGTTGACAATGAACACAATATCAATGTTAACAAAGACCTCCACAAAAATAACCCCAATACGCTACAGAGCCAGAAGTGGACATCTGAAACAGGTTACAAGGTTTTTAGCAAACTCTGCAGGAACACAAAACAGTTCAAATTCATAATCATCTTTAAGGAGTCACTGCTTCTACTATCAATCAGTGAACATGTACACTTGAAAATTAAGCTGTGTGTTCAATTTTCTGTTCATGTATGTTTTGCCTAAATGCACAAGCTAATGCTAACAGCACATTTAAATTTTAATAGATATTTAATTCACATAGCGTTTTAAAGGATTACTCATGCAAAAGTTGTGTACAATTTCAATGTATTTAACATGACCAATAACTTAAAGCACTCAATACTATTACAGATTAAAAATAAGACTAGAGAGAAATAAATAATATGTCTCCAAAGAATGCATGCAGATGCTCTGAAAGAGCTAGACCGTGTGCACAGGTCTAAATTATTGCTTCGTAGCTTGTTGTATGTAAACAATTTCCTCACAATCTATGTATCGAGTTGCCTAAGAATGCAGCTTGGGATAATGGTAGCTCATGAACATCTCACTACAACAGCTGTGGCAAAGAAGACATATGGCAAATTGCTGCTATCGTAAGAAGTAATTTGTTATAAATCCTTCACACACCATTAGGAACTGAATTAAAAAAGATATTATCTTCGTGTGAAGAAATCTGCATTGTACATTTCTTTTTATTTTGTTTGACACAATCCCAGAACCTGTTTGTAACTTTGATCGATTTAGACTGTACATTGTCACTTTCAGAATCTACATTGGATAAAAGGCCAAGAAGAATCTTAAAATGGAAAGCATTCTAGGCTGTTCTGCTTGTAGGGGGAGTAAAGTAAAAATACAGAAAGGATACAGCACTACTCACCACACAGTCTTAGGTGGCACGCACTGAACCAAGAGGCCACAACATCTGCCGCACTCCACTTAAAGATAAAAAACCACAGAACTTTGTAGGGAAGCTAAGACATGCCTCATTGATCCTGACACTTGGTCTAGATGTGGACAGCCTTAATATGTTGAAACAGAACCTGGCCAATATTTGAAAGTAAAAATAAAAATCTCAACTCAAATAGATTTTTAATAACTTTCCTTATATTTTGCTCCACTTTTTCTGTATTTTTATCTAGAGCAGCTGTAAGTTTTAAGAATTATCGATTTTTTCCACATCAATACAGTGTGTAAACCATAAACGCAAAAAGAACATGTTAAGAACAATAGTGTATTTGGAAACAGGGTAGGATCTTGTCATACAAATACAGAGAGAAAAATGATGTGCTGACAGGAAGTTGTGGACTACTGGTCAGGTGGATACAAGGTTTTCAACAGAAAATCAAAAGGGATAATGCACAATGGCAGTAACGAATAACAATGCTGGTAAGCTATTATGAACAGCATAAATGAGCATTTTATTGTAACTAAGATGGACACAAAGCCAAGCAGTAGAAGTTTATATGTGTAGTAACTACACAAATGAAGAGTTTAAAATAAGTTACAACATAAAAGGAATATGAAAGTTTGATTGTGCTGTGTGATTGACATTCAGTAATAGGAAAAAGAAGACAAGGATAAATGGTAGGAAGAGAACACTGACAGGAAAAGCATGAACGGGACACTGTCTGGTAGTTTTTCACAGTACACAATTTTGTCTCTCCTAATACTTGCTTCAAGAATCACAAAAGCAGATCAAGTACATGAAAGAGACTTGGTGCTACTGGAAGATTTCATGTTGAGTACATTTTCAAAACTGCACAAAATTTCCAGTAGCAGATGTGGAGGACTAAAAATTACCGACAGAGGTTGTTTAGAGTATAAAAGAAAGCATTAAGTGACAACTGACAAACTTGTGAAAGTAACTGAATAGAAAGTGAAAAGGCAAACTTGAGGGATGCAATAATGAAGGTAGCACACTACCTAACGTCATGTAGGGGACCCCCACGAGAAGGCATAAGTGCCCTAACACGACATTGTATGGACTCGACTAATGTCTGAAATAGTGCTAGAGGCAATTGGCACCATGAATTCTGCAGAGATGTCCATAAATCCGGACGAGTACAATTCTGGACATCTGGAGTCGCACTGTCCCGCTGGAATTGCCCAAGTCTGGTGGAATGTATAATGGGCATGAACGGATGCAGGCTATCAGACAGGATGCCTACATACATGTCACCTGTCAGTCTTAACTGGATATGTCAGGGGTCCCATATCACTCCAACTGCACACACCCCACACCATTACAAAGCCTCCAACAGCTTGAACAGTCCTCTGTTGACATGCTGGGTCCATGGTGGTGGTGGTGGTGGTGTTGGTTAGTGTTTAACGTCCCGTCGACAACGAGGTCATTAGAGACGGAGTGCAAGCTCGGGTTAGGGAAGGATTGGGAAGGAAATCGGCCGTGCCCTTTCAAAGGAACCATCCCGGCATTTGCCTGAAACGATTTAGGGAAATCACGGAAAACCTAAATCAGGATGGCCGGAGACGGGATTGAACCGTCGTCCTCCCTAATGCGAGTCCAGTGTGCTAACCACTGCGCCACCTCGCTCGGTGCTGGGTCCATGGATTCTTGAAGTTGTCTCTATACATGTCCATCCACTCGATACAATTCTAAATGAGACACGTCTTACCAGGCAACGTGTTTCCAGTCGTCAACAGTCCGAAGTTGATGTTGATGGGCCCATCGAGATGTAACGCTTTATGTGTCGTGCAATCACCAAGGGTACACGAGTGGGCCTTCAGCTCCAAAAGCTTATGTCGACGATGATTCACTGAGTGGTTCACACGCTGACACTCATTGATGGCTCAGCATTGAAATCTGCCGCAATCTGCACTGGGCTGCACTTCTGTCATAATAAACAATTCTCTTCAGTTGTTGCTAGTCCCGTTCTTGCAAGATCTTTTTCCCGTCACAGCAGCATCGGAGATTTGATGTTTTACTGGATTCCTGATATTCACAGTACACTTGTGTAGTGGTCGTACGGGAAAATTCCCACTTCATCACTACCTCGGAGATGCTGTGTCCCATTGCTTGTGCACTGATTGTAACACCACATTCAAACTAACTTAGATATTGATACCCTACCATTTTAGCAGCAGTTACCGATCTAACAATTGCGCCAGACACTCATTATCTTAAATAGACGTTGCCAACTTCAGTGCCGTATTCTGCTTGTTTATGTATCTCTGTATTTGAATACACATGCCTATACCAGTTTCTTTGGCACTTCAGTGTATGTAAAAAGACAAGGCCCAGTATAAATTCTTTGGCAACACATGAGATAACGAATTTAACTTATGAAACGAGATAATATAAAAAACCAGCCTAGTAATATTAGAGATACCCTCTGAGAAACGAGAAGCTACTGTATGGACATGAAGAATTCTGATAACCCAGTATTAAGAAGGACGCGTGCGCAGTGATGGGACTAACTTTTTGGAAGCATGTATACCATGATGTTGGTTAATATCCCAGGTATCACACCCTGCAGCCATTAAACACTTGTAGACTCTCATTTCCAAGTTATTGATGAAAAGTATTTCAGAATTTTGCATGACACTCACTCAACACCTTTTTAACCTAGTTCCCTCATACTGCCTGGCTGTGTGGTGTAATGGATAAGGTAAGGCAATGACATGGAGGAGGTCATGGATTCGAATCTCGTCAAGTTCTTTAATTTTTTTTTATTTTTAAATTTTTATCAAAATTACTTTGAGGATAATTTTTGGCCAATAAATTGGTTTGAATGCAGTTTTTGATTTCAATTCAGCTTCTTCATATTCTCTCATTTTTCTTCCTATCATTCTTTTTTTACACTTGAAATCTTTGTTCATGTTATGTATTAATTTCCTTCATTTTATCATATCATCCTATTTTTTGTCCATGTAATTGCAATTAAAATTTCTATTTCTCATTTTTCTTTAATTTTCTTTTACCTTATAAACCCTTCTTTTGTTTAAATCTTCATCTCCTTTATTTTGTCCACAGTGCAATAGGAATTTAGGCTATGTTTTAAATGTTTGTATGATGATTACCAGAAAAAATTATATGTATGTACATCTTGTAATCAAAAATACATTTTTGATACTACTATGAAGTCAAAATAAGTAGGTTATTACATCTTTTGTTTTTTAACTGATAATTGGCATTTTAAAATATTGTAATAGAATTAAATTCACAATCACAAAAATTCCAAGCAGAAAAAGAATGCTATAAAGAAAAAATGAGACAAATGAAAAAATTATTATGATGATTAAAATGTGACAAAAGAATAGAAATTAATAATTACATTTCAACCAATTAATTGAATAATAATAATGATTAAAGTAATTTTGATAAAGTTTTTTTTTTTAATTAAGACAGTTGATGAAATTCAAATCCACACCTTCAGCATGTGAAGGCCTTATGGTAGCAATTAAACCATGCAACCAGTCTACAATAAGCTTCTCTTTTAAACCTACTTATCAACATACACTCCTGGAAATGGAAAAAAGAACACATTGACACCGGTGTGTCAGGCCCACCATACTTGCTCCGGACACTGCGAGAGGGCTGTACAAGCAATGATCACACGCACGACACAGCGGACACACCAGGAACCGCGGTGTTGGCCGTCGAATGGCGCTAGCTGCGCAGCATTTGTGCACCGCCGCCGTCAGTGTCAGCCAGTTTGCCGTGGCATACGGAGCTCCATCGCAGTCTTTAACACTGGTAGCATGCCGCGACAGCGTGGACGTGAACCGTATGTGCGGTTGACGGACTTTGAGCGAGGGCGTATAGTGGGCATGCGGGAGGCCGGGTGGACGTACCGCCAAATTGCTCAACACGTGGGGCGTGAGGTCTCCACAGTACATCGATGTTGTCGCCAGTGGTCGGCTGAAGGTGCACGTGCCCGTCGACCTGGGACCGGACCGCAGCGACGCACGGATGCACGCCAAGACCGTAGGATCCTACGCAGTGCCGTAGGGGACCGCACCGCCACTTCCCAGCAAATTAGGGACACTGTTGCTCCTGGGGTATCGGCGAGGACCATTCGCAACCGTCTCCATGAAGCTGGGCTACGGTCCCGCACACCGTTAGGCCGTCTTCCGCTCACGCCCCAACATCGTGCAGCCCGCCTCCAGTGGTGTCGCGACAGGCGTGAATGGAGGGACGAATGGAGACATGTCGTCTTCAGCGATGAGAGTCGCTTCTGCCTTGGTGCCAATGATGGTCGTATGCGTGTTTGGCGCCGTGCAGGTGAGCGCCACAATCAGGACTGCATACGACCGAGGCACACAGGGCCAACACCCGGCATCATGGTGTGGGGAGCGATCTCCTACACTGGCCGTACACCACTGGTGATCGTCGAGGGGACACTGAATAGTGCACGGTACATACAAACCGTCATCGAACCCATCGTTCTACCATTCCTAGACCGGCAAGGGAACTTGCTGTTCCAACAGGACAATGCACGTCCGCATGTATCCCGTGCCACCCAACGTGCTCTAGAAGGTGTAAGTCAACTACCCTGGCCAGCAAGATCTCCGGATCTGTCCCCCATTGAGCATGTTTGGGACAGGATGAAGCGTCGTCTCACGCGGTCTGCACGTCCAGCACGAACGCTGGTCCAACTGAGGCGCCAGGTGAAAATGGCATGGCAAGCCGTTCCACAGGACTACATCCAGCATCTCTACGATCGTCTCCATGGGAGAATAGCAGCCTGCATTGCTGCGAAAGGTGGATATACACTGTACTAGTGCCGACATTGTGCATGCTCTGTTGCCTGTGTCTATGTGCCTGTGGTTCTGTCAGTGTGATCATGTGATGTATCTGACCCCAGGAATGTGTCAATAAAGTTTCCCCTTCCTGGGACAATGAATTCACGGTGTTCTTATTTCAATTTCCAGGAGTGTATAAAATTCCAAAACTTTTTTCCCATCAATTACTCACAAACGAGGGTCCATCAGGGTGAATGGCTGCAGGATGTCATACGTGGGATCTTAACCTACATTACTATACAGATGGTTTCAAAAAGTCAGTCCCACAGCCGGCCTCTCCCTGTAAGCAAAGGAGGGCTACACAAGGGAAATGAACTTCCAGGGAACAGTATAGAAACAGAAGAGGAAATAGAAGACGATGAGGTAGAACATGTGATACAGTGAGAAGAATTTTTTAATTGGATAGATAAAAAAATCTAGTCACAAAGCGGCAACAGAACACACACATAAAAGACTGTTGTGATTGGCAAGCTTTCAGAGCCAGAGGCTCCTTCCTGAGGCAGAAGGGTTGAAGGGGTAGGAAGAAAGGTCTAGAAAAAGGGGTAGATTTCGGGAAAGTCACCCAGATCCGTGGGTCACGGAAGACCAAGTGTACAGGATGAGAAGGAAAGACTGACTGTTGAGGACTGTATTGAACGAGATTTGAAAACCTGAGAGTTTGAATGTGGAAGACGGGGTAATGTGCAGACAGAGATTACTGCTTAAACATCATGCATGACTTAATAAGAGTGAAAAGCTAGGTACAATGTACGTAAATGAGGCAGGAGGGGTTCAGTGAAAAATAGAGGGGAAAGACAATGAAAGATGTAAAAAACTGAATCGGAGTGAAGCAAAGCATAGTTACAGTGAAGAATAGCTGGGATGGAAGAAATGAGCACAAATTAGAGACAGGTGAGTGGCAAGAACCAAAGACATCTTTTGGTGCTAGTTCCAACCTGTGGAGTTCGGAGAAACTGGTGTCTGGAGGAAGAAATCAGTATATGTTTTGCCAGTTACAGGGCTGTTATAGGTAGTGGTAGGAGGGTGCATAGGGAAAGTCTTGCAGAGAGGATGATCAGAGGGGTAGGCGTCGTACGGCAGGGAGATGGATGCAGAAGGAGCATAGGGACTGACAAGAATATTGTGGAGATTGGGTGGGTGAAGGAAAGCTATTCTAGGCATGGTAGGTAAAATTTCAGACAGAATGGATCTCATTGCAGGGCATGATTTTAGGAAGTTATGGTTCTGTCGAACTAGCTGATTAACATATTCCAGACCAGGATAATACTGAGTCACCAATGGTGTGCTCCGAAGCAGTTTTGTGGAAGTATCAGCATTACCAGGACTGGATGTGATGGTCCGGGAAATCTGCTGGTGGGGTACTTAAGTGAGAATGGTGCTTTTGAGGTTTTCAGATCTCATCCGATGCAGTCCCCAACAATCAGTCTTTCCTTCTCATCCCGTACAGTAAGTCTCCCGGGTTCTGGGTGACTTTCCTTCTCCTAGACCTGTCCATTCCTTTTCATTCACCCTTCTGCCTGGAGGCAGCTCTGGCTCCGAAAGCTTGCCAATCACAACATTCTTTTATGTGTGTGTTCTGCCACCGCTTTACGAGTAGATATTTCATCTATCCAATTAAATAATTTTATCAGTAATTGATTGTTTTCATTGTTATAGCGAAAAGAATTCGATAGAGCACGGATGCAGATGCTGAAAGGTGTTAATTTAGTTTACTCTGTCATGACTGCAAAAAAAAAAAAAGATGGAAGCTGATGTCGAGGAAGATCACTTTGGGTTCCACAGAAATGTAGCAATACTTGAGGCAACATGATCTCAGTAGTTAGAATGAATGGGGAGGGGAGGGGGAGGGAGGGAGAGGAGGAGGGGAGGGGGAGGGAGGGAGAGGAGGAGGGGAGGGGGAGGGAGGGAGAGGAGGAGGGGAGGGGAGGGAGGGGAGGATGGGAGGAGGGGAGGGAGGGAGAGGGAGGAGGGGAGGGAGGGAGAGGAGGAGGGGAGGTGGAGGGATGGAAGGAGTGGAGGGGGAGAGAGGGAGAGGAGGAGGGGAGGTGGAGGGATGGAAGGAGTGGAGGGGGGGGAGGGAGAGGAGGAGGGGAGGGGGAGGGAGGGAGAGGAGGGGGAGGGAGGGAGAGGAGGGGGAGGGAGAGGAGGTTGGGGGAGGGAGAGGAGGAGGGGGAGGGACAGGAGGAGGGAGAGGGAGGTGGGGGGTAGGGAGATGGGGGGGAGGGAGATGGGGGGGAGGGAGATGGGGGGGGAGGGAGATGGGGGGGGGAGGGAGATGGGGGGGAGGGAGATGGGGGGGAGGGAGATGGGGGGGAGGGAGATGGGGGGGGGAGGGAGATGGGGGGGAGGGAGATGGGGGGGAGGGAGATGGGGGGGAGGGAGATGGGGGGGAGGGAGATGGGGGGGAGGGAGATGGGGGGGAGTGAGATGGGGGGGAGTGAGATGGGGGGGAGGGAGATGGGGGGGGGGAGGGAGATGGGGGGGAGGGAGATGGGGGGAGGGAGATGGGGGGAGGGAGATGGGGGGAGGGAGATGGGGGGAGGGAGATGGGGGGAGGGAGATGGGGGGGAGGGAGATGGGGGGAGGGAGATGGGGGGAGGGAGATGGGGGGAGGGAGATGGGGGGAGGGAGATGGGGGGAGGGAGATGGGGGGAGGGAGATGGGGGGAGGGAGATGGGGGGAGGGAGATGGGGGGAGGGAGATGGGGGGAGGGAGATGGGGGGAGGGAGATGGGGGGAGGGAGATGGGGGGAGGGAGATGGGGGGAGGGAGATGGGGGGAGGGAGATGTGGGGGATGAAATAAGGTAGTGGATGATCTGGGAGGGGGTGTTGTCTGGATGGAGGAGTGAAGGGAAATGCAAGGTGTGGCAGCAGGACCACATTAGTGTAGATTTAGGGCAGAGGGATTGAGAGAGTGCAGAATGCATTTGAGAGAGAATTCTCATCTGCATAGTTCAAAGAAACTTGTCCTGAAGGAGTATCCAAATGGCCCGTGTAGTGAGGAATCTTTTGAAATCATTTGTGTTGTGGTGTGCAGCACATTTGGCAACTGGATAGTCAAGCTGCAGTTTGCCACTGTTTAGTATTGGCCACTTGTGTGAGTACCCAGTTGGATATATGTTGTGCCCACATAGACTGCAGCACAGCCTATACATAAAACATATGCTTTCTTTCACATGTGGCCCTACCTTCCACTGAGTAGGATATAACTATGACTAGACTTGTAGGAGGTGGTAGGTGGGTGCACAGGCCATGTATCACACCTCAGTAACCATGAGGGGACAACCCACATCCTCACTGATGACACTTTCATGATCTGGACTCTCAGCAAGGGCAGCTTTTGCTCTTTCCCCCACATCCTTAACAAACACCTATTCCAAAATCTGCTTCACCTGGTACTTCTCAACTTATCATGCCCACCTTCCTAGATGTCATCTCCATCTCTCAGATGTCTCCATAGATACGTTTGTATAAGTGCACCAACCACCAACGGTACCTCTATTTTGACAGCTGCCACCTATTCCCTATCTGAAAGTCCCCTCCTTACGGCCTAGCCATGCCACACCTGCAGTAAAAAGCAGATTTTGTCGAAATATACCGATAAGCTTACCAGAGCCTTTACTCACATGACGTGCTATCCAGCTCATCCATAAACAAGTCTTCCGTGCCATCTGCCGCCTCTGATACCGGTAACCATGTTACTAAGCCACTGACCAGCACTCCTCTAATCAGCCAGTATCACACTGGTCTCGAAAAGCTCAACCACATCCTTCACAAGGGCTCCGACTCCCTCTCGTCATGCCCTGAAATGAGGGATATCCTACCCAAAATCCTAACCACATCACCAGAAGTGTGTTCTCTCACCCACCCAACCTACAGAACATCCTTGTCCATCACTAATCTAATCCTGCTCACAATCCTGTACCCCATGAGTCATTCCCTTCTGGTCAACTTAGGTGCAAAATCTGCTCCATACACCTACCCATCACCTTCTGCTCCAGGTCGCAAACTTGACCATCCAGTTGCCGAACCTGCAACAACAACAACAACAACAACTACTACTACTACTACTACTACTACTACTACTACTACTACTACTACTACTACTACTACTACACAAATGACTTCAACAGGTACTGTCTCTCCAAGACTCCCTGTGCTCTCACAATCATCTGCTTATCTGTTCCCACTGTCTCACCTTGCCTTTGTCCGCCCCAATAGCTGAATGGTCAGCGTGTTTGAATGCCGTGCATGGGGGCCCGGGTTCGATTCCCAGTTCGGGGAGGGAGATTATCTCCTCTCAGGGACTGGGTGTTGTGCTGTCCTCATCATCATTTCATCCCCATTGTCGACGCGTAAGTCGCCCATTGCACTCAATGAGACTTGCACTTGGCGGCCGAACTTTCCGCCTGGGAACTCCCAGCCAATGACACAATATGCTCATTTTTTTTCTCATGTTGTGAACTTCTCCATCCAGACTGTGCACTGCTTTCTCCACCTCCCCCCCCCCTTGCCCTTGCAGGCATTAATCCCCTTCAATATCTCTCTCCCTCCCCCACTTCACCTCTTCATCCCCTCTCCCTTTTCTCTCCTTTTCTTTCCTGCTTCTTCATTTTCACCTCCCCTTCCCTACTACCCCTTCTTCTTCCTTTCTCCCTACATCTCTTTTTGTTGTATCCTCTGTACTGTCTTTGTCTTGTTGTGCAGCCACAAAGTCATGTGTCTAAGGACCTGCTTCTTTCTCGCTACCCCCTCCCCACCTCCATCAGTTCAGGCAATAGCTCTCAACAATGACTATCAATAATTGGTTTTGTCATGGCCACTGCATTGTGCGTTTGGATGTGTGAATGTTTGTCCTATTGCTAGAAAATGAGCTGTTGCTCAAAAGCCAGTGTGAATACTGTTTTCTGTTATATGCTTCCATGCTCCATGCATCAATCCGCTACAGATGAGTGGTTACCCTCCCCTTACTTTACGTACTACATTTCCGTACGCATGATGTGTTATCAGATTTGATTTAAATATATGAAACAACCTCTTAGTAAATTGTACATTGCACATTTTCACACTTGCTTGTACATTTTGCAACCAGTGCAAAATTAACAACTGGGTCATTCCATGTCAGTTCAACCAGGGGCTCCAGCTCATAGTCTCAGATCTGACTGAAATTCAGTACACTAACTCTACCATGTGTGGAACACTCGTGTACAAAGTATTAGTTTCCCCTGCCAATTAGTTCCAGAATTATGACTTGTGAAAGAACGTGGCATGACCCGGAAATTGCAACCCGCATCTGGCAATCTATCTTCAGGTCTTAATAACTTTGGAACTATTCCACACAGTCCAGTGAAGTTTTTACAACCCAATAACATCCATTTAGAGAACACACTCCATGAACCAAAACACCAACAACATATTTCTGAGGGAAAATAAAAAATTCCAAAATGTGATTCAAAAAATTTAAATAGGGTACGTTAAATGGTACACATTGTAGGTGCCCTCTATGCCAAATATAATTCACTCAAAAAGGGTATAAATTTTTTTGTGGTAAGCTTAATGTGGCCTAAACACACACAGAACTCATGCCCATATCAGTCACAAAAACTGAGTTACATGCACACGAAAATACAAAAATTTGAAAAATTACCTGAAAACATGGATTTTCGAAGTGTGGTAGCACAAAAGGGACACGTGGTATCCCAGCCAAATTTCACACACTGCATAAGTAGACCATGATGATATATATCTCAAAATTTCAGCATGTTAATGCAAGACATTTGTGTACAATGGAAGTTGACAGATGTATTTGCTGATGTGGCCATTGTTCCACAACACAATTTTATAAAAACATATCGTAAACTGTTCTGCCTCTTCTTATCCTCTCCCACAACTGTTTAATCACTAAGCAACAACATATAGACAGATTAACACAGCCTATCATTAATGTTTACTGCACCTTAATTGCTAAAAACCAGTCGATTGTGCTTCAAACAGAAGTTGTCCCACACTTTAGCTACTGTACTCTGTACCTTGAGTGGCAATTTGTACTGTCTTCCTGACACTGTGGTAGGAACTGGAACTGTCAAAAGAATATGTTCAAAAGGAATCCAACACCTGTCTGCCAAACGTGGCCAATGAAATGATCTTGCTGGTGCCATGAAGTTCACAAATACATCATCTTCTGCTTCACAGCACTCTGCAACATATCCTAAGTACCATTTGTCATCATAAACAGCAATAACATAGCAACATGGTAGTATGTTGCTGCTTTTGCTTCTGAATCCTGAATCAGACACAATGTGAAGACACATGTTGTGCTTGAACCTATGGTTATAACCGGACAGTCTGCTCATCTGCACATTATCAGAGTCCGCTGGAGAGAAGTGATGATGGATCCCTGTGCCTGCAACAGTTTTAACGTGTTCTAGTCTGCTTTTTAGCAACTCTTCTAATGATTTCACCTCATTTTTCGAAACATAGAATGACTGTATGCCAGCGATATTTTTCTGTACCCAGGTAAATAATTGAAGAGGTGTTAGAATGTGACCTTCTGTAGGGTGCTGCAGAATAGCTCGTGATGCTATGCGTGTAATGGTAGCACCAATACCATCACATACATTTTTACCATGACTTGTTGCGAAAAAATTCCATTCTGCGTTAATCTGAAAATCATGGGACCCTTACCAGGTTGGATTAATAGAAGAGATAGACATGATCCAGCGAAAAGCAGCGCGATTCGTCATGGGGACATTTAGTCAGCGCGAGAGCGTTACGGAGATGCTGAACAAGCTCCAATGGCGGACACTTGAAGAAAGGCGTTACGCAATACGGAGAGGTTTATTATCGAAATTACGAGAGAGCACATTCCGGGAAGAGATGGGCAACATATTACTACCGCCCACATATATCTCGCGTAATGATCACAACGAAAAGATCCGAGAAATTAGAGCAAATACGGAGACTTACAAGCAGTCGTTCTTCCCACGCACAATTCGTGAATGGAACAGGGAAGGGGGGATCAGATAGTGGTACAATAAGTACCCTCCGCCACACACCATAAGGTGGCTCGCGGAGTATAGATGTAGATGTAGATGTAGATGCATGCATAAATTTTTGAGATTTTTACAGTTTTTGTACTGACTAGCTGCCCCATCACTGAAGTATTTCACAAAATGTATCTGAGGGAGCTTGTTTTTCACATATGCCATGACAGTGCGAATGTGGGCATGAACTGCAATGGCATCACGAATTAAACAGTCACTAAAAACGCACAGGTTCATGACAGACACATCACCTGATTCACCTCTATAGTAAATTGCAAATGGCTGGAAAGTTGCTTGACTGTTGTCCCAATGATGTCCTTGGATGGCATCTTGAACTGTTGTTGTTGTTGTTGTTGTTGTGGTCTTCAGTCCTGAGACTGGTTTGATGCAGCTCTCCATGTTACTCTACCCTGTGCACACTTCATCATCTCCCAGTACCTACTGCAACCTACATCCTTCTGAATCTGCTTAGTGTATTCATCTCTTGGTCTCCCTCTACGATTTTTACCCTCCACGCTGCCCACCAATACTAAACTGGTGATCCCTTGATGCCTCAGAACATGTCCTACCAACCGATCCCTTCTTCTAGTCAAGTTGTGCTACAAACTTCTCTTCTCCCCAATCCTATTCAATACTTCCTCATTAGTTATGTGATCTACCCATCTAATCTTCAGCATTCTTCTGTAGCACCACATTTCGAAAGCTTCTATTCTCTTCTTGTCCAAACTATTTATTGTCCATGTTTCACTTCCACACATGGCTACACTCCATACAAATACTTTCAGAAATGACTTCCTGACACTTAAATCTATACTCGATGTTAACAAATTTCTCTTCTTCAGAAATGCTTTCCTTTCCATTGCCAGTCTACATTTTATATCCTCTCTACTTCGACCATCATCAGTTATTTTGCTCCCCAAACAGCAGAACTCCTTTACTACTTTAAGTTTCTTATTTGCTAATCTAATTCCCTCAGCATCACCCAACTTAATTCGACTACATTCCATTATCCTTGTTTTGCTTTTGTTGATGTTCATCTTATATCCTCCTTTCAAGACACTATCCATTCCGTCCAACTGCTCTTCCAAGTCCTTTGCTGTCTCTGACAGAATTACAATGTCGTCGGTGAACCTCAAAGTTTTTACTTCTTCTCCATGAATTTTAATACCTACTCCAAATTTTTCTTTTGTTTCCTTTACTGCTTGCTCAATATACAGATTGAACAACATCGGGGAGAGGCTACAACCCTGTCTCACTCCCTTCCCAACCACTGCTTCCCTTCCATGCCCCTCGACTCTTATAACTGCCATCTGGTTTCAGTACAAATTGTAAATAGCTTTTCGCTCCCTGTATTTTACCCCTGCCACCTTCAGAATTTGAAAGAGAGTATTCCAGTCAACATTGTCAAAAGCTTTCTCTAAGTCCACAAATGCTAGAAACGTAGATTTGCCTTTCCTTAATCTAGCTTCTAAGATAAGTCGTAGCGTCAGTATTGCCTCACGTGTTCCAATATTTCTACGGAATCCAAACTAATCTTCACGAGGTCACCTTCTACTAGTTTTTCCATTCGTCTGTAAAGAATTCTTGAACTATAAATGCATAATTTTCAGAAAAGTCTAGTATTACTATAATTTCATCTTGTTTCAAATTATCCTTACAAAACTGGAGATAAGCCGATTGTGCTGTTGCTGTGAAGCTGTGTGTGGTCAGTTTGTCCATTTTTTGACAACACATTTCAACAAAATCTTCCACTGTACTTTGCTTTCTTTCAAGACATGCGTGATCCATGTGTATGCATTGTTTATAAGAAACAAGTTCACCGTCATCCATAAGGAATTCACCATACAGTTTGTTATTCATGTATTTTGCAAGATTTGCCTTACCAGGACACTTTTCACACATGTGTATCATGATGCACTGGTAGGAACTGATGTCACACACTAGCAGCTTCATTGCACCTTTGTAATCCAGACCAGAATCCTTTACAGCAGCAAACATCAGCTTAGCATTTTGATGGGTCTCACATACACAAACATTGTGTGTGTCCCTTGCACTTACAGGCAAAACCCATTTTAGCCGAAGATTGAAAAAAGATGATAAACCTACTTTGGTATTGGGATACTTTTCCTTGAATTCTACATATAGTTCTGGTATCAATATAATAGAGGGAAACATTCCACGTGGGAAAAATATATGTAAAAACAAAGATGATGTGACTTACCGAACGAAAGTGCTGGCAGGTCGATAGACACACAAACACACACACTGTGTGTTTGTGTTTGTTTGCGTGTCTATCGACTCGCCAGCGCTTCCGTTCGGTAAGTCACATCATCTTTGTTTTTACATATATAGTTCTGATATGTTGCATAGCAACAGTCTTTTCTGCACCTGTACACGTACATTTCCCATTTTCACTGTTACATAGTCTTTTTTTAAGGCATTATTCGGCTGTAGTCATTATTTTCATAAAACTCCGACACTAGCACCTTTATTTCTGAACTCAATTGCTTACCCTGAGCCTGCTGAAGTCGTGGAAGAACTCCTTGGGTTGCTTTTATTTTCGTAGCTTGCTTTACCATATATGTAGAAACACTGAATTCCTTTGCAGTGTAGTCAATAGACCAGCTGGAAGGTGCAAGGTTAAGAATAGCTACCTTTTACTGATGTGTGGATATGGTACATTTTTCTTTCAAATCATGCACAATTTTATCCAAATCAGAGCATTTCTGACATGATTCCTGTTCCTTTGGAGCAGATAGTTCTTCCTCTTCCACCATTAGTGTGTCAGCTATTTTGTGTTTTTATTCCATCTGAGCTTCTTGTAGTTTTCTTCTACCATAGCTGGGCCTGTGTCTTTTCCCAACTTTGTGTGTCTCCATGGGAGACAAACCAAGAGCAGTCACTGAAGTATTTAACTGCTCATCCGCTGTGGTTGTAGGTGGCTGATACTCTTCGTCACTGTCATGTAAATTATCAGAATATTCTTCATTTTTTAGCAGTGTAACACACCTGGAACATAACTTTTGTCCTGCTTTCATTTTAAGTCCCATGCACTGATTCACTTTCAATTGTTGTTGTTGTTGTGGTCTTCAGTCCTGAGACTGGTTTGATGCAGCTGTCAATGCTACTCTATCCTGTGCAAGCTTCATCTCCCAGTACCTACTGCAACCTACATCCTTCTGAATCTGCTTGGTGTATTCATCTCTTGGTATCCCTCTACGATTTTTACACTCCATGCTGCCCTCCAATACTAAATTGGTAATCCCTTGATGCCTCAGAACATGTCCTACCAACCGATCCCTTCTTCTAGTCAAGTTGTGACCACCTCATAGTTATGTGATCTACCCATCTAATCTTCAGCATTCTTCTGTAGCACCACATTTTGAAAGATATTCTCTTCTTGTCTAAACTATTTATTGCCCATGTTTCACTTCCATACATGGCTACACTCCATACAAATACTTTCAGTAATGGACACTTGAATCTATACTCGATGTTAACAAATTTCTCTTCTTCAGAAACACTTTCCTTGCCATTTTATATTCTCTCTACTTCGATCATCATCAGTTATTTTGCTCCCCAAATAGCAAAACTCCTTTACTACTTTAAGTATCCTAATCTAATTCCCTTAGCATCACCCGACTTAATTCAATACCGAATTATATATCAATTTCTCTGAGGCTACACTTCACTGTCTTCTTATGAATCCGAAATAGATCAAAATAACTTCTTTGTAGGAAAGAATACTTATCCAGAAAAACTTTCATATGATGATAACAAATGCTAAAGTTTCCTGGAACTGTACTTGTGCCCACAGGGTGTATCCCGGATCTCCATAGCAACAAATCTTGGTCCGATTCATCCAGATCATACAGCACAAAGCTAATGCCACACTTTGTTCCACATGTTGTTTTATGACATTCAGATGCTTGTGCTCTACCAATACCGCAACTTGTTTGAACAAACGCACCACTAGTACACTCTTCTGCGCCCATACTGACTTTCCACAGCAGTACTGACCAGTCTGAACTAGAATCTTAAAAACATGAGTAACCTGTAGTTGTTGCTTGTTTTCTTTGTTGTTCTTGCCTAACAATGACTCATTCTGTCCCTGAAAACCACCATTTTTAACTTTCTGTTGCCTAATGGTTCCCAACAACTGCTGTCTCATCACTATTACTTGTTAAGTCGTGTTAAAAGAAACGTAACCAAATGCATCTCTGTCAACTTTTATTGTACACGAATGCCTTGCAATAACAAGTTGAAATTTTGCCACATATTATATTGTGGTCTACTTATGCAGTGTTTGAAATTTGGCTTGGATATCACTTGTCCCTCTTGTGCTACCACACTTCGAAAATCCATGTTTTCAGGTAATTTTTCAAATTTTTGTATTTTCGTGTGCACATAACTCTGTTTGTGTGACTGATATGGGCAAGATGAGTTCTGTGTGTGTTAGCTTACCACAAACAAAAATTATACCCTTTTTCAGTGAATTATATTTGGCAGAGGGCACCTATAATATGTACCTTTTAACGTATTACATTTTTTTAATCATACTTTGGAATTCTTTATTTTCCCTCAGAAATATGTTGTTGGTGTTTTGATTCAGAGTGCGTTCTCTAAGTGGGTGTTACTGGATTGTAAAAAATTCAATGGACTGTTCGGAATAGTTCCAAAGTTATTAATACCTAAAGTTGGGTCTGAAGATAGATTGCCAGATGCGGGTTGCAATTTCTGGATCACGCCACCTTCTTTCACAAGCCATAATTATGGAAATAATTGGCAGGGGAACCTAAAATTTTGTACATGAGTGTTCCACACTTGGTAGCATTGGCGTGCTAAATTTCATCTGAATCTGAGACTATCAGCTGTAACATTTTCTCAAATTGGCTGAATTGACATGGAATGACCCAACTACTTTTCATTACTTAAGACCTCCATTTTTACAATGAACTTCAGTTAATAAATAAAAATACTGAGGACACTTACTTTAAGACAGAAATGCAGAAAATGAATCCAGTTACAAAACGAATGTCCCAGTCATCATCTTCTTACCCTATGAGATGTTTTGACAAATTTTGTGACTCAGTGCATTTTCTGTTCCAAAGGCATCTGTTAACTTTGATTTATGTGATTTACGTGAGAAACTTCCAATTTTACCAGAAGTTGTGTCACGGTATGTCATGCTTACAAAATTAAATTTCTTTCCCTAACTTAGGTTTATATTGGCTAAGTTTTAATTTTCTGTATACATCTGTAGCTGTAGAGTTGTGGTATCTATTTGCTCTCACAATCTACTTCAAGGTCACAGTTTCCTTATCCATCTCATCCTGTGATAAAGATAGTTGTAACATACTGCACAACAACGAATGAAAATACACTTCCTTGTACCATTTGAGATGGCATGATAAAACTGGAAAGTTCCTATGTAAAAGTTACCTTCAGACCAGAAAATACATCGGGACACAGGATTTATTTTGACACCTCACAGGGAAAGAACATGAATTTACACTCTGGTGTTTCTGAGACAAGTGGTGACTGCCAAAAAGACTACACAAGACAGACAGATTGGACATTCATAATTCGCTTAATATACTCTTACACAGAATAGAACTGCACTAGCTGCACCCTCATCAGCACAAATCATACATACTGACAGTAACATGGAGATTTTGCACAGATCAAACAAGGGGCAGTGTCTTTGTTTGCTCAAATAGCTGGAAATTTATACTGCCAAAAGCAAAGAACCTGATGAGAATCTTAATAAACAGAATGAATTTTCATGTGATGCTTATTTCAATATTGGCGATGATGTTCTGCCTCGTTCCACTAACATGAGCCTGTTTATCATATCAAACAAGGAAAAGTCCAGGATGAAATGAGAACAATATTATGAAAGGGATAAGTGTGCTACTCACCATATAGAGGAGACACTGAGTTGCAGACAGGCACAATGAAAAGGCTGCTATATATTTTAGCTTTTAGCCCAAAAGGCTTCTGAAGTAGAAAACACAGACACATTCACACAAGCACAACTCACACATGAACACTGTCTCTGCCATTGTGGCCCAACACAGCAGCCAGAGACAGTGGTTATATGTGTGTGAGTTGTGTGTGTGTGTGTGTGTGTGTGTGTGTGTGTGTGTGTGTGAGAGAGAGAGAGAGAGAGAGAGAGAGAGAGAGAGAGAGAGAGAGAAAGCTGAAATGTATAAATGTACAGTAGTCTCTTCGTTGTGTGTACCTGTGACTCTACGTCTTCTCTATATCTTTAGTAGTAATTTATTCTCTTCATAGTGTTGTCCTTTATCATATCAGTAAGTCCCGAAATGGAAGTGATCGATGCAGACTTGCGCACGTATTGTGTAAATGACTACAGAATTCCTTTTCCCCCACACCTATCTTCATATGTTTTTTATAGCAGTTTTATATCATTCTTACCAATGCTGATAGATTGTACCTTGCTGTGGCAGGTGTGAGTGGACTCGATGTCCTGATGTTATTTGTAGCGCCATTGGTCGTATTGTTTATAATTGTATATTCCCCATTTTCCCAACTTAGATCTTAACAAAATCAATAATGGTCCTGAGGTAGTCTTTCTTCATTCATATGTGACAAGATACTACACCAATCTGAGAAAACGCCACACATATGTGTGCTTATAGCATATGTAGATTATGAGAAAGCTTTTGACAATGTTAACTGGGTTACACACTTCGTAGTTTGTGAGGTAGCAGGGATAAAATACTGGGGTAAAAATTACCTACAACTTGTGCAGAAGCCATACTGCAGTTGTAGGAGTTGAAAGACAGGAAAGGGGAAGGTGGGGATAAGTTGAGAGGGGAGTAAGACACAGTGGTACCCTACCCATGGTGTTATTCAATATGTAGACTGCACTAGCTGTGAAGGAGACAAAGGAGAAATTTGGAAAGGGAGTTTACGTTCAGTGAGAAGAAATAAAAATGTTGGGGTTAGCTGATGACATTCCATCAAACAGCAAAGACTTGCGAAAGCAGCTAAGTGAAATGGATAGTGTTCTGAAGAGTGGTTATAAAATAAACATCAACAAAAGTAGGCGATAAATGCATTTCATTAGGAAATGAGGCACCGGAAGTAGCAAACAAATTTTGGTGTTTGGCCAGCAAAATAACTGATGATAGCAGAAGTGGAGGGGATATAAAATGCAGAACGCCCATTTTGAAAATAAAAAATATCATCAAATATAATATCTGGAAGTTTTTTCTGGAGGCGTTTGTCCATAATGTAACATTTTAAAGAAGTTAAATGTGACAAGATAATACCTTTTGAAATGGGATGCTATGGAAGAATGCCAAACATCAGATTGCTAGATTCATAAGGAATGGCATGGTACCAAACCGTACTTATGCGAAAAGAAATAAAGAATTTTATGACAACCTAAATAAAAGAACAGACCAGTTTATATGATACATGTGTATACTTGGTTGTAGGATACAATCCATCTGCTTTGACCCATGACATGTGTTTTGGTGTGGAAGTGAAATAATGTTATAGAGGCCAGTGTTTGTGTGGTGAGGTATGTTAGCACGTCATTTGGTGTGCTACAGACATCACGATGTGGCTCGTACAGAATTAGGCCTACGTTTTGGCACAATGGGATATCTTATGCAGAATATTGTCATAATACAAACTGTACTCTTAGGTGCCGGCATAACCACTGAGTAAGTGAATCAATACTTTTAATTAAATTACGACCGAAGGTAGGTGGATCACTGTCTATTAATATATCAGCCGGGCGACTGTTATTAATAAACATTGATTCACCCACCTCATTTCATGATTTCATTAAAAAACACTGATTTGCCTATCTTCTCCCTTAATTTAATCAAAAAACAGTGAGCCACTTTGTGACATTTTTTTATTTTCACACAAGTTCCGCTGTCTTATCCTATTCCACACGTCATCACATTCACTTTCCATAATTCACCATTCATTGTGGGTGGGGGGTTATTAGTATCCTGGTCTAGGGTTGAGCTATATAACTGAACTGGAGATTGGGATACCGTGATCCTACGACGTGTTTTGTCAATTTTATTTATGGGTGTTTCAAGTGGTTTCTTTCTCTCTCTCTCTCTCTCTCTCTCTCTCTCTCTCTCTCTCTCTCTCTCTCTCTCTCTCTCCCCCCCACCCCCCACCCCCCCTCTCCTCTCTTTCTGAGTGTTATGACCAATGTTTCAGTCGTCATTTTCAATATGCTCAAAATAGGGGTTCTGGTAGTGGTGATGATGTCATTGGTTAAAGCAAATGGGTAAGTATGCAGCTTTAAATGAATGTAGGTGGCATTAACTATGCCAATAGGAAGATTGTTTCACAGAACAGGCTAGCATGGAGATCAACATCAAACTTGTCTTAAGATCCAACCCCACATTTCATCCTTTATTTTGCTTACTAGCTATATCACTAAAATTCAGATCAATAGTCACAAACTACAAGTAAATAGTTGTGTACCAGTAGAAACACTTCAGCAGGCCACAAAACCACATTTTTAACAAGCATTATTTAATACAGTTGTTTACACAATGGCTGTCAGCTGAAGTCATTTTTAGGTTCTGTTACGAAAAAGACAGTACACTGCAGTCCGTAAACTAGGCCTACATTGCAAAACAATGTTATTATTGACTGTTCCCAGCATTTCTTATCCTTTACATCACATGGAATATGCATGCCAATACTCCAGACTACGAAAGTGATTTTGCGAACTTCACTTTCTGTTACTGTCTTAAGTTACAGCATAGAGCAACTGCTGCAAAATGATTTCCTGGAGTCACTGTCATTTAAACAGTTTCTTTTATGAAATTACACTAGACACACACAGGGTAAGTAAGAGGGGGTTGGCACACAACAGCAGTAGACAACACACAAACAAACGGTTCAAATGGCTCTGAGCACTATGGGACTCAACTGCTGAGGTCATTAGTCCCCTAGAACTTAGAACTAGTTAAACATAACTAACCTAAGGACATCACAAACATCCATGCCCGAGGCAGGATTCGAACCTGCGACCGTAGCGGTCTTGCGGTTCCAGACTGCAGCGCCTTTAACCGCACGGCCACGTCGGCCGGCAACACACAAACACCACCAACAGAAGAGGAAGAAACAACTGCAAGTGAAATGTGTACTGTAACAATCAGGCAAAAAATAGTGCAACCATCCCATCTGAAGGATTCTTTAATGTCAGGCATGAAGAGGAGGGAACCACAACAATATGCAGACTAAATGTTTAACAGTATTTCATCAAAATATACAATCCATAAAGAACGAAGTTTAGCAACTTGCATTAGAACTGCAAACACCAGACAGTGCCATTGTAAGTATCACTAAGCGCTGGTGTGGGAAAATGAAACTGATCATATGACCTGTTCTGCTCGTACAAATTTCGTGAAAGGTGCGGGGTGGGGTCATGTGAAAAAAGATTTTACTTTTGAAACCAGAAAGTATCTTGTAGCATTAAGTGAAAACAAACATTTTGAATTATTGGCAGTTGAAATAACAGAAAAAAAACATGTAAAAAAATTAATTGTATTTTGTTTGTTTATATTCCCCCCCCCCATGGTAATATGGACTTTTTTCCTAAAAACTCAACAAATGCATACACAAAATATCTAGACCAAACATTAATGTTCTCATGTGTGGGGATTTACATAGCAACACAATGAAATCAGATAATATTAGTAGTGTATACTTTAATATCATCCGCAGCTTCACCACAACATCAGTAGTAAACTGTCCAACTGGAGTGACAAAACAACCTTCATCAATAACCGAATATGTGACGACAGACATAGAAAGAAAGAGTACTGCAGGTTACTTGTTCAAAATGTAAGCCTATCAGATCATCTCTGTCATATAATAAAAGCAAATATTTATGTAGAAAAGTCTGCTAAATTGAATGCAAACAAAAGGGTTTTCTCATATTTAAACCTATGTCAGTTCTCATTCCGGGTCGACAGAAGTGTCAGATCCCACGCGTCGGCTTTGACCCGTGACGTAAGGGTGTTGTCGTGTGTGACGTCATGACGGCACGGAGTTTAGTTTGAGTGTGGCTGTCTCCAGTTCTGTTTTATCTTATTTTATTTACTTTTCTGATCTGTTCGTTCTATCTCGTGAGATTTTTTTTTTTTTTAATTTAAAAACACTTATTACTTATTTAAATTATCTGTTTCCTCCAATTTCTGTTTTAGTTTATTATATTTATCTTTCTGATCAGTTCGTTCTATCCCGTGAGATTTTTTTTTTTTAAAGACAAAAAACACTAATCAGCTACTGAAGCATCTTTATCTTCTATGGGTTGCAGGGGTTACGACCCCTGGGGAGGTGGGTGGGTATTCATGCATGGCTGTCTTCACTTACACGTTGTAGCTACGCAAGGCGTCTAAATTTGTTTATATTTAGTTTGCCCCCACCCAAAACACCCCATTTCGCGCACTTGTCCCGTTAGTGTCATTAGGCTTCTTGTGGAAAGTGTGTGTGTTTGTTTTTGTTTCCGCCATATTTGTGACGTCATGGGTCAAAGCAGACGGGCGGGATCGGACGCTTCCGTATTTCCCTCATCCAGCTATGATATGAAGCTGGAAGTGTATGCAGAAACAAACGAACAAAATATTTAATAAGTACAGAGGAGTGTCACTTCTGCCAGTGGCATACAAAATATTATCAAAAATTCTCCTCAACAGAGTGGTAGGTACTTTAGACAAACAACTAGGAGAATATCATGGTGGTTTTCGAAAGGGAAGATCCTGTGCAGAACAAATTTTTAACTTAAAGTCAATAATTTGTCATAGAATGTTAACCAGCAAACCAATACTAGTGTCATTTACCTAACCTAACCTAAAAATTTCAAGAAAGCATTTGACTGTATAGACAGAGAAATGATTGATAAGGTCATTAGAGAATTTGGTGATAAATCAAAACTAGCAAACATAATTCGTGAAACACTAACAGGTACAGTATCTAAAGTCAAATTTATGGGAGAAGTATCTCAGCCTTTTGAAATAAAAACTGATGTTAGACAAGGTGACGGTTTATCGCCTTTACTGTTTAACTATGTTCTAGAAAAAATTGTAAGGATCTGGAATTCGGAGCTAAAAAAAAAAAAAATCACAAAATTGAACCAATAACTCTGGGAAGGAAAACAAATGGAATTAAGGTAAACTGCTTGGCTTTTGCGGATGATTTCGCAATATTTACAGAAAACCTGACAGAAGCAGTTAACCAAGTAAACATTCTGGAAAAATTAGCAAACAGAACTGGTCTCAAAATTTCAGCTGAAAAAACAAAAATCATGACAAATATATAAAAATGCACCAAAATACTTAGAAATACAAATAGGTAAAATAGAGCGAGTAAATAAATTTAAATATCTTGGAGAAACTATACAACAGAATGGACTAGAAAAATCTGCAATAGATGTAAGAATTAACAAAATGGAAAGAGCATAGGGTTTGACCAAAAATATTTACAACAAGAAATGTATATCTAGAAAAACAAAACTAAAACACTACACCACAGTGGTACGACCAGAATGTTTATATGGATCTGAATGCCTAACGATGAAACATAAGGTGGACAAACTAGAGGTACTGGAAAGAAGGATTGTTAGAAAAATAATGGGTACAATAAAAACTGCAGATGGTTGGAAAATAAGAAGTAATGAGGAGATCTACAAAAATAGAGAGAAAATATCTGAAGTAATGGCCAAACGAAGATTAACCTTTTTTGGACATCTCTACCGAATGGATGGAAATAGACCAACAAAACAAATACTCCTCTATTTCTGGAAGAAGAAATTGACAATAGCATGAATTACAGAAGTAAGAAAAGATCTTGAAAGAAAGAACATCAAAGAATCAGAAATAGCAGAACGAAACCATTTTAAAAACAAAATACTAAATTTGGAAGGCTGTCAAAGCAGAAGAAATAAAAAAAATCGGGAAAATGGACAGAAGAAAGGAAGAGACTTCATGGGGAGAAAATGAGGAAATACTGGAAAAATAGGAAACAATAACAAAGGAAGAAGAGGAACTGAAGTTGTTAACGTGATTCTAGTTGGTCAATACGATTGTAAAAAAAAGTACATGACGATATTTAAACTAAAATTTGAGGAAGCATTTACCAAAACACTGCATTCGATTGGAGCTCTTTTTTTTAAAAGTGGATATGGGTGTCCAGAGATAATAAAAAATCATCTGAAACTCTAAGGTAGGCCTATCTCACATCCATCAAAAATAACCAGACTGACCCCGCTTTTCCAGAATTTTACAAAAATTATGGGAAATGTATTAACACAGGTATCCCACAAGGAAGTGTATTGGCTTCAATCGTCTTCCTATCAGTAAATCCTTTCCCACATAGTGTCAGGTAAAAAATACTATTTTCCAATTGCAGCATTGTAGCAATTACAGCCAAATATTCAACTCAGTTAGCAGAAAAATCCAGTGAAGCTCTCAGAAACATCCACAACTGGTCATTAAAGACCAGAGTAACTATAACGTGAAAAGACAAACTGTGTAAACTTCCGACTAAATAAAAACCCAATTATACTACATTGAAAGTAAATAATGATGAACGAGATTGCGTAACAGATACGAAATTCTTGGGGATGAATGTAGTATGTCACTTGAAATGGACAGAACATGTGAAAATTTTGGCAGAGAACTTATCCTCGGCACGTTATGCCCTGCAAATCTTTGAATTTTTGTGCAGCATTTCATGCCTCGAAGTAGCTTAATTTGGATAGGCCTATATTCATTCAATCCTCAGTCATGGGATAGTGTTTTGGTGACTTAAGTGCTGGGAACATAGAACCTACTTTCAAGATACAGAAAAGAGCTGTACGATAACAACAAATAGTTTTAACACGGCACAATGTGAAGAATTATTCAAAAGGATAGAAATTCTGACAGTTCTGTATGAATACATCTATCTCAACTTAAAAAGCTTTATTTGTACACTACAAACAACAAAATACATGACCATGGGACCAATTCCACATTATGATGGCCATGAAACACGAAACTAACTTACCATGGAGGTTGCCTTACAATAATCCTATTATAATTGCCACGTGTTTCACATAAATCAACTAGCAAAAGAAATACAGGCGACTAATATAATACGACCCTATACGAAAACAGTTTTCTCGAAACAGGGGTGAGATGTAAGGTTTTATTTGGTTAAACGTAACCTCTAATAATTTTATGCCATATACAATTCAGACCTGTCCCGAATCACCGTTAACAACTAGCAAAGATGACTCAGTCACAACTATTTAAAAAGAGGGCAAAACTAAGTTTGAATAGTGTGCAGTACGCATCAACAAATTACACAATATTATCATACCAGATCCCACAGCACCATAAAAAGTCATTCGCTAACAGCATAACGCTAATAATGGAAAACTGCGCTTAACTTCGTGTTTAAAATACATGTACAGCACAGCTTCATTCAGTGGCTAAGAAACGAAATCTATTGTTATTCATTTACCACCTACAGCACGCTATTGTCAGATTTCTCCTACCTCAGCTTCACGCACAGTTACACAGCCTCCCGCTCGCAAAGACTGAACATTAGAGTTGTAGCGATTCGTGAATGAGTCGTTCATTTGAACGACTCTAAATAAAGAATCGTAAGAATCGAATCGTGATACGGACGAATCGTCGTTCAAAAGAGTCGTGAGAACGATTGCGTGTTTCCGAGTCGTGACGATTCCAAGTTCCAACGATTCGTACTTCGTAGGCAACTTCCGAATCATGCCGAGTCGTACCGAATGATTACGACCGCCAGGTGGCAGTCAAGAGGCCTAGTCAACTCTTTAGTGGAGGATGCGTGTACAGGCGTCTAAAGCTAGCGAAATGAGGGATGCTCAACTACCGGAACTACCGATAGATGGCTCTAGCGCGTGCCGGCCAAAGTTCATATCGTTAAGTGTCCGCCAGAGATCACTGGTGTCCGCCATATCTGAATTTGGCAAGAAACGAAGTGTCAAAACACGGATGAAAATGTTTTTCGTTCTGCGCCCTCATAAGTCTTTTATATTGGATGTTCTAGATATCTACACATCAACATAATGAAGTGTGTCTAATCTAGCGAGAAAAAACAGTGACAGTCCTGCTATGAAATTCCTAAATTCGAGTGTGTTTTGGAAGTTTGACAAGCTGACCTATAAATCATTTACTATTAATTTTATGAGTGCTTTACTTATTTGCCCGTTTTAAAACACTATTTAAGATTCAATGGAGGTCAATAAATTACCTTACTTGCCAAAGCTATTAACTACAGGTATAATTCGAAAAATCTAGTGTGCAAAACAGTGAAGACGTCTCTTCAAATAAAAAGTTGACATCGTTTGCGTTTGCTTAGGGGTATCTTTACTGACAACAGAAATTACAACTGAACTGTCAAAGTATTACTTACGTATAAACGGAAAAATTTATTATTTTTCTTTATCTGAAGTGATGCATTACCGACCTACATATATGCTGACACTGTAATTGCAACATGCACTTACGAATTTGGCTCTCTCTTTGATCAGAAATTTAAATGCCATGATTTTATTAACTGCTGTACGTGCTTGGTGTATTTTAACTGAGTGATAAGGTAGAAGCACCAGTTTTTGACAGTGCTTCAGTCTTTGATACGAGACAAGAAATACATTTAAATGAGACAAGCACAAAGGCCAACGTTAAGGCTTCACTTAAATGCATGAATTGTATCATTTGGAAGTTAAGCCTAGTACTAATATTATATTGGACCGATCCATGATGATGTAGGAAGTGAAGGAACTTGCTGAAAATAACATCGATCACAGCTGTTAATTTTATGGTTGGGGTGTCTTAAAACCAATTTTCCAGTCTGACACCCAAACAATGACTGGTACCATGGTTTTATTTTAAAATGGAATTCAAAACATGTGAGTGAGCAAAATTAATTACACTATGAATTATAACCATGGAATTTTATTTCTGTGAATCTTGGTTCCAATCTTTGAGATGGTGTCTGTCACTGGAATGACTGGTTGTCAGTATAGGGCCCAAGCAAACACCAAACCTGAAAGCGAAAGCTACAGAAGCTGGCCAAACAGGCACCCCAATGGCTGCTACAATCTGTGTGAGACAAGGGTGTCATTATATTGCAAATTTAGTGTAAAAAGTTCCATATTGTCTGAATTTGTTCTATACTGACAGGACATTCTAGTCCAGCCGAGTTTCTTACCTGCAAAAGTACACTAGCCAATACCAGTGGCACAAAGGTAGTGCCAAATTACAAACTATCCAGTACCAGAAGTATTGCTGGACAATGTACAGTAAATAATATGTAATAACCTGAGAAATTCAGAATTGGTTTGAAGAAATAGAACAGTATCTGGAAAGAGAGTAACATTCTCTACATTCTCATTCTCTCTCTCTCTCTCTCTCTCTCTCTCTCTCTCTCTCTCTCTCTCTCTCTCTCTCTCCCTCCCTCCTCCATGTCTGGAGTATTCCTGTAATAAATAGCTAATAGCATACCAAGAACATAAGGGTGTCACAGTGGAGATTTGTTTTCTGGTACAGACGTCTGATACAACTATTCCACAGCAAAACTTACTTTCAATAGGTGTGGTACCAGTGCACTCCCATAGGATAACAGAATATTATATCCTCCAGGAATCACATTGGGTACACCACTTACAGCATTAACTGTACAGCAACTACAATGTTCTGTGAGCAAGTAATACCAGTCAGTATCTTTCATTTTAACATAACTCTTTACTCCCATAATTACCTGCTTCTATGTGTGCTTGTACTACAGGTTATTGGTAAAGCAAATACTAATTGAATAGGTCTTCACACTTTTAATACTTACCAGAAATTCTGAAAAAAGTAAATTGTTTTATTACTGTATAATTAAGAGGTGCTGACTGGTTTCTTTGAACATTTAATAGAAGCCTTCTTTTTACCTGCTATTGATAGAGAGCCATTCCAAGTTCTCTACAGAACAATCTCTCCCATTTTTCATGAGGTTTGTTATCCTGTACACTAATATTGCTTGTTCTAAATGGTAAATAATGCATTCAGACATTGTTGGTATTAAAGGTAATTCATGAAATAAATTATATTTAAACCAGAAAATTAAAGGTTCCACATGGCACATGAAAAGTACTTTGCTACACACATGTATGTACAGATTCCAAATTGTCTGGTAATTTGAGTTACAAACTTTTTCAAATAGAAATATGAAGAGCACAATACTTTGGGCCTGCAACAGCTCAAACGTAAAATACTTTAGTTCCCTATGGGTAACTTTGTTCTACACGTGACTCGTGCAACTGCTTTCACTCTTAATCGAAAACTAAATGGTTTATGTTAACGTTAACTAGCAAAAAGTGTAACCATTGTTACATAATTTCTGTGAAGTAAGATTCCTTAATGTTAATTCCTTCCTTTGTCGTCATAACTTCAGTTCCATGTGGGACGTATGAACTAACAAAATGAAATGCTTTTATTACTATGACCAAACAAAATATTTTTAACATTTAGTACACAGTTCAAATCAGCAAAAAGTGCAACCATATAATTAAGGTAAATGATGAAAATTAGGCATGTAACAAGTACTGAAATTTCCTAGATTGCCAAGTGCAACTGCAATCACTGTATTCTGTACTTTGTAGTGCTAGAAAGATAATTCTATATGATTATTTGCATTATCTCTCCCCCCCCCCCCCTCCAACACAGGAAAATATAATAGAAAGACCTCCTAGCAAAATAAAGACAAAATTCAGAGAATTAGGTTTCACCTGACTCAGGCTCCCTTATTCTAGAATGGTTCTAAAGTAAAAAGAATGCTTATGATCAATTGGAACATTGTGTTCATACTAGGAAGTATTAAAACAAGAACTGACAGAGTAACAATTTTATTGCTCTTATGTTGCAGAGTATCCACAAACATTACTGTTTGAAACATAGGGCCACTGCATACTCCATTAGATCAAATTCAAGTTAACATGGTTATTGAGGGAAATATTTTCTCACACTGAAAGCCATCTGTCAAATAAGTCTCAGAACTTTTTTTCCCATTAATTTCACACAAATCACCTGTTTTTAATGCAAGTGCATATTTTGTAACACCAAACATCTTAAAATAAGCTTATATAATAAACAATTAGAATTTTGTTACAATATCTACACAGGATGTAAAGAGTTAATTTTACTTCAATGTGATTCGTCCTTTGAAGTTCATCATGCCACAACAACAAATCTATGGACAAAGTTTTAAAAAAGCTGTCAAAATATCACACCCATCTGCATGGAATGTTCCATTACATAATCTTTTCCAATTTGCGCACTATACATGATTAAACAATATGAGTTTATTTAACTTCTGCCTTATACTTGATTTGTTGTTTAAAATTTTCTCAGCAGACATTTTTTCCCATATGTTTTTAAGCGTATGCAGGAGTACAGGGATGCAATCTTACAAACAAGTTGAGTCTGATGTAAGTCCTCAATCCCAATTTCATAACGGTAATCATGACCAAGAGCAGGAAATGGGTAATCTACAAAATTATTTTTAACAGAATGCAAAATCTTGGCCTGTATATATTTCCGTCGCATATACCAAGCAATCACAAACATCTGAAACAGTTTATCTGAGTATTCTACAACAGAGTATACGCAGCCATTTGTTTTAACCAGTTCTCCCCGGTTAACAAAATTTACAAATGCATTTTTACTGGCCATATTGGGAAAAGCATAGAGAGCATCACATTCTAATGCAGATTTAACTACTGGTGGCTTCAGTATGTGAAGACAGTCTTTGCATGTGATCTGCCTTGACAAGCGCAATGACACATATCCTGCAATATAATAGACTATGTTTTGCTTGTAAAATGAGAACTTAATCTTATCATCAAGAAGTGCACACCACTTCTCTATTTCATTTTCTGCAACACTTTCATCACTTTCTACTACATGCTTTCTTGCATGAAAATCATAAACAGGTGGCAAACAACACACATTAAAATTTGATCAATTCTCATTCATTACAGTGACACTGTTACCCAAGAGAAACTTTCTCATGGCACATTTGAACTGGTATGCATTTGGATTGTTGTTCCAACTACCTCTGGGCCGAAAGCAGGAAAAAAAAGCCCTATGTGATCTTGTGACAGTTTATATGTCAGCAAATACTTCAGAGGAGATTCGACACGAAGCATACTTGACAGAGCTATGTGCCTGACTGATTGCATATCGAAAATTATCCCAAAAGCAAAAGTACTTCTTGCATGGAGCAGCAACGGAATACCAATAATTTTTAAGCTTTTGATATAATTTTTAGTGTCTGAAAATACCAAGCCAATAAGATTTGTTGTCAAGTGTCAGGGGGCTCTTATACCCTTTACCTAATGGATTTCTGGAGTTCAGAATATCAAAAATCCTATCAATATAATACAAAAATTCTACTGTTGCTTCACTTCCTTTAAAATTTGGTTCACCAACCCTCCTCAAAAACTCTATACTATCTGCCACACTAGAATTCAAAGTCTGTGTAGATAATGAAACATTCATTCTTCTATTTACATAACTTATATGTTGCTATGATAGTTTGTTGGCAAATGTCATACCTTCTTCTTGTTGTACCTTCTTCAATTGCTCAATGAAATGCCATCTAATAATGCCAGTTGGAGACTCGATAGATACTTCTGCTACAGCATTTATGGCTAACTTAATCATATGACACATGTCAAAGATACAATAAACATTGTATTTTTCCACAGGATGAGGAAAGTGGCTTTTAAAATCACCCTTGGAAAAATTTAAAGTACAGCCAAGTGCTTATATTTACCTTGCAGCCATCACATGTAACACACCAAACCTTAATGCCAGAACTATGCAGCCTCTCAAAGCAGATTTTATCAGTGTGGCCTGATTATTTGCCTGTACACCGTTGATAAAGAAATATGCAATCGGGCATTTAAATTTGCCTTTAATAGAGCCAAGCATGAAAGTCAGAGCCTTAGATGCCTCTATTACTTATTTTGACTGAGAAACTTCCCCACCAAAGTCTAAAAAAAAACTGTGTATTGCTTAGTTCCTCGGTCCCAAACTACTTGCTTCCTAATTGCCATACTGTCTACAATTAGACATGAATCGCTGAACTGGTCCCTTACAATTTGGTTCAAATCAATGTACTTAAAAAAAATCTTTTAAGAAGCCAGGTTCACAGTCTACGCTAGCCACCCATTTGGAAATCAATGATTTATGGGGCAGAGGCATTAATTTTTGCAGGTAATCACATGCTGCTGGTGAATAAAAGTACACAGTCATCACAAACATTTTCACATTTGTTGTGTATCTATTACCCTTTGACGAGAGAGAGTTGTTCACTAAATTGCACACTAATTCCACTTGTTTTCCTTTCTGATGATTGAGGAAATTATGTAACTTCTTAGGAAGATGCCCATTCTCCTTCAATGAACTTATGATGTCATCCATGGAACATACTTTCTTCTCTCTTCTTCGAAGTTTTTCACAGACGCACTTCAGTTTACGTTTTAATTCGTGCACAATGTCTGAGAAAAAATTGCAAGTTTCGGTCGCCTTGTCTTCCATTTCTACTTTCGACTGTATACCACAATCAATTGCTGAAGAACCAACTGCACTCTGAAACAAAGAAATAATTTCGTTATATATGATTGAAATATCTCAAGGCTTGATGAAAAAATATTATAAGAAAACTTTGGGCGTGTTAAAACACCTTATACTAACGTTTTTGACACAATTCGCAGCTTCTGCATTGGATAATTGGGACATGCTTTCCACGGAAGAATTCTCATTGACAACATTCTCCACGAAATCAGTAGGTTCTGCAGCTGGCAAATCGAGCACAGATTCTATGACAGAACGCTAAAAACAAAAATATGGACCTGTATTACAACATTGCTTAGACCTATGTAGCTCATTTGTGTTCGTACGAAATAAATTCACAAAAGTAAAAAGCACACACATAGCAAGGAAATTAATTAGCTACCTCAAATGGAGAAGCATTCGTTGTCACTCAAAATCCTAACAACATGTCATCGTCGCTGTTTATTTGGTGGCATCAAATGAGTCGGAAAGTCAAAAACTGATGGCACTGCTTCGGGTTTGAGACGTTTCTTCCACGTTCTAGGGCTCACTGCGTAATCATCTTGTCGCAAATGGTTTCCGCAAAGAGAACTGCAAGACGTAGGATTAAAACCTTTCCGCTTCACGGAAGTAATACACTTCTTTAGCAGCTCTGGGTGCTTTAGGAGAAACCTGTTCAAAAACATCGCATTAGCAAACGCACTAAGTCTTTTTTTTTATCGTATTGTATCGGTAGTCCTATTACCTGTGAAATGGTAAGTCACTTTCCTTACTCCATCGCTTCGTACAATTGAAAGCGGAACAAGAAATCACCATTTCGTTAATACTTAATTCCTTATACACCGTACAGACCGAGAGAAACTTCTTGCCAAATTCGAATATGGCGGTCAATACAGACGACAGTAATCAGCTGGTAGAGCCATCTATCGGTAAGTCCGGTAGTTGAGCATCCCTCATTTCGCTAGCTTTAGACGCCTGTGGATGCGTGTGAGCAAAGGAAGCTCGGAACGAACAAACGAAGTTCGTGGGCCGTAATATTACTCGTGAAACCCAAGCTGACATTTGGCGGTGGCTGACGGGAACGACCGTAAAGGCATTTCCCATTTACTATCCCTATATAGTGCAAATGCGCGGATTCGTATCACCCTACCTTTTTTTCTGTGCTCTTTCCAATTCCACAGCACCTTATATTTCACAATAAAGCAACTGTCAGCCCTCACACACTGCAAATTTAGCTTAACTTTTGTTTCGTCGAAATACAAAGCATAGGAATTTTGCTTTTAATTTGTCCGAGAAATTGCTTCTGCCACTACTATTTATGTGAGAAGACGACATACTTCTAAAGTGTAGGATACAATCGTATACAGCGACATTACTTCACTGCTAATTTGATAATTCTGTTAGTTCCACCAGTGCCGCCACTAAATGGCTGTCGCACTAGACCAATATTACAGAGCCTATATAGAGAGAATGTAGGCTCTCTCTAACCAATACCTTTCTTGGCAGTGTAATACCGTCTTTAAACAAAAGCTTTTTAGTTAATTAATAATTTCAAGTTCGAGTTTTCGAATGTTATCGTGTTCAGATTTATATTAAATTTTAGTGAAGTAATGTCGCTGTATACGATTGAATCCTATTGTTTAGAAGTATGTCGTCTTCTCACGTAAATAGTAGTGACAGCGTCAAGTTCTCAGACAAATTAAAAGCAAAATACCTGTGCTTTGTATTTAGAATAAATGTGCTGTGTGGGAGTGCTGTCAGCTGCGTTATGAATTACAAGGGTGATGTGGACTTGGAAAGACATCTTAGCACAGAAAAACTTAGGATGATATGAGCCAAACCACGTCTGCCTCACTGCTAGATTTTGTTACTATAAAACAGACGTCTGTAGTTAGATACGTTCAAGCCACACAACCAAACTGGCACACCACGTAATTTTGCACCACCTTCCGCACAAATCGACTCCTCTTTCCTAGCATACTGAAATAAAACAATAGATGCAATCAAATCAAACGTGACCTTTCAACAATTAAGGCATTACGCGTATAAATCGAGAATCACACTTGTAACGTCATTGTTGTTGTTGTGGTCTTCAGTCCTGAGACTGGTTTGATGCAGCTCTCCATGCTACTCTATCCTGTGCAAGCTTCTTCATCTCCCAGTACCTACTGCAACCTACATCCTTCTGAATCTGCTTAGTGTATTGATCTCTTGGTCTCCCTCTACGATTTTTACCCTCCACGCTGCCCTCCAATGCTAAATTTGTGATCCCTTGATGCCTCAAAACATGTCCTACCAACCGATCCCTTCTTTTAGTAAATTTGTGCCACAAACTTCTCTTCTCCCCAATCCTATTCAATACCTCCTCATTAGTTACGTGATCTACCCACCTTATCTTCAGCATTCTTCTGTAGCACCACATTTCGAAAGCTTCTATTCTCTTCTTGTCCAAACTAGTTATCGTCCATGTCTCACTTCCATACATGGCTACACTCCATACAAATACTTTCAGAAACGACTTCCTGACACCTAAATCTATACTCGATGTTAACAAATTTCTCTTCTTGAGAAACGCTTTCCTTGCCATTGCCAGTCTACATTTTATATCCTCTCTACTTCGACCATCATCGGTTATTTTACTCCCTAAGTAGCAAAACTCCTTTACTACTTTAAGTGTCTCATTTCCTAATCTAATTCCCTCAGCATCACCCGACTTAATTTGACTACATTCCATTATCCTCGTTTTGCTTTTGTTGATTTTCATCTTATATCCTCCTTTCAAGACATTGTCCATTCCATTCAACTGCTCTTCCAAGTCCTTTGCTGTCTCTGACAGAATTACAATGTCATCGGCGAACCTCAAAGTTTTTACTTCTTCTCCATGAATTTTAATACCTACTCCGAACTTTTCTTTTGTTTCCTTTACTGCTTGCTCAATATACAGATTGAATAACATCGGGGAGAGGCTACAACCCTGTCTCACTCCTTTCCCAACCACTGCTTCCCTTTCATGCCCCTCGACTCTTATAACTACCATCTGGTTTCTGTACAAATTGTAAATAGCCTTTCGCTCCCTGTATTTTACCCCTGCCACCTTCAGAATTTGAAAGAGAGTATTCCAGTCAACGTTGTCAAAAGCTTTCTCTAAGTCTAAAATGCTAGAAACGTAGGTTTGCCTTTTCTTAATCTTTCTTCCAAGATAAGTCGTAAGGTCAGTATTGCCTCACGTGTTCCAACATTTCTACGGAATCCAAACTGATCTTCCCCGAGGTCGGCTTCTACCAGTTTTTCCATTCGTCTGTAAAGAATTCGCGTAAGTATTTTGCAGCTGTGACTTATTAAACTGATAGTTCGGTAATTTTCACATCTGTCAACACCTGCTTTCTTTGGGATTGGAATTATTATATTCTTCTTGAAGTCTGAGGGTATTTCACCTGTCTCATACATCGTGCTCACTAGATGGTAGAGTTTTGTCATGACTGGCTCTCCCGAGGCCATCAGTAGTTCTAGTGGAATGTTGTCTACTCCCGGGGCCTTGTTTCGACTCAGGTCTTTCAGTGCTCTGTCAAACTCTTCACGCAGTATCTTATCTCCCATTTCGTCTTCATCTACATCCTCTTCCATTTCCATAATATTGTCCTCGAGTACATCTCCCTTGTATAAACCCTCTATATACTCCTTCCACCTTTCTGCCTTCCCTTCTTTGCTTAGAACTGTGTTTCCATCTGAGCTCTTGATATTCATACAAGTGGTTCTCTTCTCTCCAAAGGTCTCTTTAATTTTCCTGTAGGCAGTATCTATCTTACCCCTAGTGAGACAAGCCTCTACATCTTTACATTTGTCCTCTAGCCATCCCTGCTTAGCCATTTTGCACTTCCTGTCGATTTCATTTTTGAGACGTTTGTATTCCTTTTTGCCTGCTTCATTTACTGCATTTTTATATTTTCTCCTTTCATCAATTAAATTCAATATTTCTTCTGTTACCCAAGGATTTCTATTAGCCCTCGTCTTTTTACCTACTTGATCGTCTGCTGCCTTCACCACTTCATCCCTCAGAGCTACCCATTCTTCTTCTACTGTATTTCTTTCCCCCATTCCTGTCAATTGTCCCCTTATGCTCTCCCTGAAACTCTCTACAACCTCTGGTTCTTTCAGTTTATCCAGGTCCCATCTCCTTAAATTCCCACCTTTTTGCAGTTTCTTCAGTTTCAATCTGCAGTTCATAACCAATAGATTGTGGTCAGAATCCACATCTGCCCCTGGAAATGTCTTACAATTTAAAACCTGGTTCCTAAATCTCTGTCTTACCATTATATAATCTATCTGAAACCTGTCAGTATCTCCTGGCTTCTTCCATGTATACAGCCTCCTTTCATTATTCTTGAACCAAGTGTTAGCTATGATTAAGTTATGCTCTGTGCAAAATTCTACAAGGCGGCTTCCTCTTTCATTCCTTCCCCCCAATCCATATTCACCTACTATGTTTCCTTCTCTCCCTTTTCCTACTGACGAATTCCAGTCACCCATGACTATTAAATTTTCGTCTCCCTTCACTACCTGAATAATTTCTTTTATCTCGTCATACATTTCATCTATTTCTTCATCATCTGCAGAGCTAGTTGGCATATAAACTTGTACTACTGTAGTAGGCATGGGCTTTGTGTCTATCTTGGCCACAATAATGCGTTCACTATGCTGTTTGTAGTAGCTAACCCGCACTCCTATTTTTTTATTCATTATTAAACCTACTCCTGCATTACCCCTATTTGATTTTGTATTTATAACCCTGTAATCACCTGACCAAAAGTCTTGTTCCTCCTGCCACCGAACTTCACTAATTCCCACTATATCTAACTTTAACCTATCCATTTCCCTTTTCAAATTTTCTAACCTACCTGCCCGATTAAGTGATCTGACATTCCACGCTCCGATCCGTAGGACGCCAGTTTTCTTTCTCCTGATAACGACGTCCTCTTGAGTAGTCCCCGCCCGGAGATCCGAATGGGGGACTATTTTACCTCCGTAACGTCATATGCACCTCATAAATAAACTATTTCTGGCAGTGCGATTCTAACTCCATTGACAATGTGCTGCCATCTGTGAGTACGATGTAGAACTTTTTGCATTCCGTAAGAATAGTGCCATCACAGACTAGAATGAATCGTAAACAAATCGTAGGAATCCAATCGGGAAAAAGAATCGTGTTGCCCTACTCTACTGAACATTGAACAACAATATATGTGCAGCGCAAGTCTCGTGTTAAAAGATGGAAACACGGTGCGATAGCAGCGCCTCAGGTAATATGGAGACGAACAAAATAAAAGGAAAACATTGCGGGTTTGATCCATTGAGCTCACTGGTTGGATTCCCTGCAGCGTTTGTAGTAATTTCTTTGTGCTTTTAATTTTACAAATACAAAACGTTTCAACTTCGGAAGTTATGTTTTTTGCTAGCGTCAGAATAAAACAGCAGTGAATAATACAGCAGTGACTAACTCACGTTTAGCACAATATGGACGGCATTTTTTGATATATTTACCATGTTAGTTATGCAGACCTACGTAAAAAAAAAAAAAAACTCACGAAGGTGAATGTAAGTACCTTTCATCACCGGTAGAGGCAGGTTAATTCGAATAATTCATTAATTTACTAATAAAAACTGATTTCTTTGCGTTATCTTTATCTTTTTCTTGTCTTATGCAAGTTCAGTTGTTGGGAACTAAAACACCAATCTGTTGCCTTTTTGCATCTTTAAGCAACAGATAATACATTATTGCGTTTTCCTTGAGACACACAAGTAGGTGAATTAACATAATTTACTCGTGAGCGATAGACTTGCCTGCTGACAAACAATTAGGTTTCTTTGCTCAACACATTGTCTCTCCCCCACATGCCTATTGTTAATAGCTTGTGAAACTATGTTATTGAGCATTTGTTCCAAGTGTAAAAAATGTACTCTGTCCTAGCATTAAAACAATAACTATGGTATCAATAGCTGATTTCTACATGTGACAACATGCTGGTTCACGATTTTTCCAGCTGACCTTTATCACAGTAGTAATTATGAAACAAAACTCAGGACGTACCTACAGCAGTTGTTGTTGTTGTGGTCTTCAGTCCTGAGACTGGTTTGATGCAGCTCTCCATGCTACTCTATCCTGTGCAAGCTTCTTCATCTCCCAGTACCTATTGCAACATACATCCTTTTGAATCTGCTTAGTGTATTCATCTCTTGGTCTCCCTCTACGATTTTTACCCTCCACGCTGCCCTCCAATATTAAATTGGTGATCCCTTGATGCCTCAGAACATGTCCTACCAACCGATCCCTTCTTGTAGCCAAGTTGTGCCACAAACTTCTCTTCTCCCCAATCCTATTCAGTACCTCCTCATTAGTTATATGATCTACCTGTCTAATCTTCAGCATTCTTCTGTAGCACCACATTTCGAAAGCTTCTATTCTCTTCTTGTCCAAACTAGTTATCGTCCATGTGTCACTTCCATACATGGCTACGCTCCATACAAATACTTTCAGGAACGACTTGCTGACACTTAAATCTATACTCGATGTTAACAAATTTCTATTCTTCAGAAACGCTTTCCTTGCCTTGCCAGTCTACATTTTATATCCTCTCTACTTCGATCATCATCATTTATTTTGCTCCCCAAATAGCAAAACTCCTTTACTACTTTAAGTGTCTCATTTCCTAATCTAATTCCCTCAGCATCACCCGACTTAATTCACTACATTCCATTATCCTCGTTTTGCTTTTGTTGATGTTCATCTTGTATTTTACTTTCAAGACACTATCCATTCTGTTCAACTGCTCTTCAAGGTCCTTTGCTGTCTCTGACAGAATTACAACGTCATCGGCAAACCTCGAAGTTTTTATTTCTTCTCCTTGGATTTTAATACCTACTCCGAATTTTTCTTTTGTTTCCTTGACTGCTTGCTCAATATACAGATTGAATAACATTGGGGAGAGGCTACAACACTGTCTCACTCCCTTCCCAACCACTGCTTCCCTTTTGTGCCCCTCAACTCTAATAACTGCCATCTGATTTCGGTACAAATTGTAAATAGCCCTTTGCTCCCTGTATTTTACCCTTGCCACCCTCAGAATTTGAAAGAGAGTATTCCTGTCAACATTGTCAAACGCTTTCTCTAAGTCTACAAATGCTAGAAACGTAGGTTTGCCTTTCCATAATCTAACTTCTAAGATAAGTTGTAGGGTCAGTATTGCCTCACGTGTTCCAACATTTCTGCGGAATCCAAACTGATCTTCCCCAAGGTCGGCTTCTACCAGTTTTTCAATTCGTCTGTAAAGAATTCGCGTTAGTATTTTGCAGCTGTGACTTATTAAACTGATTGTTCGGTAATTTTCACATCTGTCAACACCTGCTTTCTTTGGGATTGGAATTATTATATTCTTCTTGAAGTCTGAGGGTATTTCGCCTGTCTCATACATCTTGCTCACCAGATGGTAGAGTTTCATCAGGACTGGCTCTCCCAAGGCCGTCAGTAGTTGTAATGGAATGTTGTCTACTCCCGGGGCCTTGTTTCGCCTCAGGTCTTTCAGTGCTCTGTCAAACTCTTCACACAGTATCATATCTCCCATTTCATCTTCATCTACATCCCATTTCCGTAATATTGTCCTCAAGTACATCGCCCTTGTATAGACCCTCTATATACTCCTTCCACCTTTCTGCTTTCCCTTCTTTGCTTAGAGCTTGGTTTCCATCTGAGCTCTTGATATTCATACAAGTGGTTCTCTTTTCTCCAAATGTCTCTTTAATTTTCCTGTAGGCAGTATCTATCTTACCCCTAGTGAGATAAGCCTCTACATCCTTACATTTGTCCTCTAGCCATGCCTGCTTAGGCATTTTGTACTTCCTGTCGATCTCATTTTTGAGACGTTTGCATTCCTTTTTGCCTGCTTCATTTACTGAATTTTTATATTTTCTCCTTTCGTCTATTAAATTCAATATTTCTTCCGTTACCCAAGGATTTCTACTAGCCCTCGTCTTTTTACCTAACTGATCCTCTGCTGCCTTCACTACTACATCTCTCAAAGCTACCCATTGTTCTTCTACTGTATTACTTTCCCCCATTCCTGACAATTGTTCCCTTATGCTCTCTCTGAAACTCTGTACAACCTCTGGTTTGGTTAGTTTATCCAGGTCCCATCTCCTTAAATTCCCACCTTTTTGCTGTTGTTTCTTCAGTTTTAATCTACAGTTCATAAGCAATAGATTGTGGTCAGAGTCCACATCTGCCCCTGGAAATGTCTTACAATTTAAAATCTGATTCCTATATCTCTGTCTTACCATTATATAATGTATCTGAAACCTGTCAGCATCTCCAGGCTTCTTCCATGTACACAACCTTCTTTTATGATTCTTAAACCAAGTGTTAGCTATGATTAAGTCATGCTCCATGCAAAATTCTACCAGGCGGTTTCCTCTTTCATTTCTTAGCCCTAATCCATATTCACCTACTACGTTTCCTTCTCTCCCTTTTCCTACTATCGAATTCCAGTCACCCATGACTATTAAATTTTCGTCTCCCTTCACTATCTGAATAATTTCTTTTATTTCATCATGCATTTCTTCAATTTCTTCGTCATCTGCAGAGCTAGTTGGCATATAATTTTGTACTACTGTAGTAGGCGTGGGCTTCGTGTCTATCTTGGCCACAATAATTCGTTCACTGTGCTGTTTGTAGTAGCTTACCCGCACTCCTATTTTTTATTCATTAATACCACCAACTTCGTTTAAAGTGTCCCTAAGTCTTAAAAGAAGGGTAAATGCTTAAGCATAACATCAGACACAACATCAAAGTTAAGAGATTTAGCCGCAGTGTAAATGAAGTACGTCCTGCGACCTAATTCATTTACACTACACCTGGAGCGGTGACCTTGACGTGATCTGGCCTGCCTGCGCACAATTAACACCAGTAATAGTCCAGGCGAATTAGGAAAATTGGAGTAAAATTTATACCGTCTTCAACCGTTTTATGCGTTCCCTTCATGTGGTGCGACGATGATATCTTGCACTTCTGCCACATATTTGCTGCTCCAATTGGCTCACCAGCGACACAATTCTAGATGCGTCTGCGGTAACGCCTGAATAAATAAAATTTGTTTCTACCTGGGAGTACCACAGCGCCGGATTTTGTGGCCAGAACGGCGGTAGCCTCACGGCTAGTCTAGACACTGTCAGGTTAACAGCCGCTTGATTCTCATTCATTCTTTATACCACAGGCAAATTAGTTAGAAAATCAGCAAATGGGGGAGAAAAATTATAAAGTTTTGAAATTTCGGGAAAATACTCATATGGGGTACAGTAATACGAAACAGAAAAGTTTCCCTTTGTAAGGGGGGGGGGGGGGAGCGTTCCCCTTTTATCCCCTCTAAAAGTCAGTTTGTACCATATTTTAAATTTTTACACAAAAAGGCTCATTTTTCGAATAGTGCTCTTATTAGAAAATATATTCCTCGCAAAACTGTACACGAAAAGGATCTTGTGCATCTTTTCATTTATAGGAATGGTATCTGAGGTATAAGAATTGGAACAGGATTCCGTTAACGTTATAGTTTGCAGTTTTTGTTGCTTAGGAAAGTTGATGAAAAGCGTAGCCGGTGTGGTCGACCGGTTCTAGGCGCGTCAGTCTGGAACCGCACAACCACTACAGTCACAGGTTCGAATCCTGCCTCGGGCATGGATGTGTGTGATATCCTTTGATTTGGTAGGTTTAAGTAGTGCTGCATTCTCAGGGACTGATGACTTCAGATGTTAAGCCCCATAGTGCTCAGAGCTATTTGAACAATGTTTTTGAAAGGCGTAATTAAGTGTATGGAAATATTTTGTAGCCTATATATTCCATGTGATTATATTTCTTTTGCGATCAGTATAGATGAAATCAGGAGTACGTCCCATCAACGAAAACGTCGTTCCTCTCCCCACTCACTCAGTGCTCCCCTACCGCCATAGTCGTCGCCGTTTCTTCTGACCCAGTGTCCAGTTCAATTGAGTTAATGTTGTGAACTGTCAAAGTAGTGCCAAAGAGTTCTGTTTTTGTGATAAAGTTATTCCCACCATTAGCCTCCACTGCAACTATATCTTTAGCTTTTATGTAGAGTGGTTGATCAAACGTCATGATACATGTTGCTGTGTTGTTTTCTTACTCTATGTGATGGCATAAATTAAAGCAGTTAAAATAGCACTATAATATGTGAGCGGGTGTTTGATGAATGTAAGTGCTAATGCATTTGATTGTGTATAAGGTTCTCCAGTTGTGATTTTCTTCATAAAATCTTGCCATGTAGGAATAGAAAGCTGTAAAAACTTTCCCATCATCCAAGTAAAATTGTGATTGGTAGGTACTGCTGCTTTAGTGAATGATTGTTCTGAGTAGACATTTTGCATAACAATGTCTTCAGATCCAACTCTATTCTGGCTTCAGAATGTTAGGAGACTAATTTTTTGGGCACTTGCTGTTTCAGTAGAGCCAACATGACAGAGAGTTTCGTTTCTTGCTGATGTTCTATCGCTCTTCCTGGAGTCACACACCTGGTTTCACCCATAGCATGAGTAGTGGAACTACCTGTTTGTCACCCCACATTCCATTGTTGCCAGATGTATCCAAGATGGCGGCGATGGCGTCATCCAAGATGGCGGCGCGTAGACTTGGAAACAGTGGATGGCATCATCCAAGATGGCGGATTTTGGCGGTAAGTTTGAATTTTGGCGGGAAGATATGTCAACTGGGCGACATCTGCTAACTGAACCCACCAGAAAAAACAATTCGCGGGAAATTCAAATTCCAGCAGGATAATGCATCTCACCGAGAAAATGGCGGGAAAATAGACCAATTGGGCTACGTCCACTAACCTAACCCCGAACACCCTAGAAAATGGCGACAAGTTAAAATTCCAACAGGATGATTCACCACAGCGCTCTTATCTCTGCTAAGGAAAGAAAATTGCAGGAAAATAGCTCACTTGGCCTACCTCCACTAACCAAAGTCACCCGACCGCCACCTCTTCCTACGAACTGGCACCAACTTCTGATTTTTGCAGTAAACAAAATTCAATTCCCATATGTCTACTAAGCTAACAAAATGGCGTGAAACATAAGACACTTTACTAACCTCAGTCGCCAGACTGCCACAACCTCCTAAAGATTCGTGTGAGAAGGACTTGGACATAAGACTTTATTTAAACAATTCCATGCAGGTGTTTTCATCTCAAGGTTAGGACTTCAACTGACTTAGTACATATTGCCACCACTAGATGGCGCTCTCATCTGTGCCGTAATCCAAGATGGCGACACCCAGTGTGTTCACCATGAGGTCTGGACTCCAACTGACTTAGTACACAGCACCACCACTAGAGGACGCCACCATCATATCATCCAAGATGGCGACCGTTGATGTCAATCGAAATGGCAGCACCCAGTGTATCCACCACGTGGTGTAAGATTGTACACTTGGTCTACCTCCACCAACCTAACCCATTCCCCAATAAAAATCGCGCAAAGTTCAAATTCGAACGTGATAATAGCGGGAAAAACGCACTTGTCTTTATTATTATTTAAACAGTATCATGCAGCTGTGTTCGCCACGAGGTCCAGACTCCAACCGGCTGAATTTAATATTCTAGCCAGCAGAGGGTGCCACCCTTACGTCAGAACATGACGCATGTACAGTTATTCAAGATGCCTGCACCCACTGTGTCCACCACGAGCTACAGAGCTCAAATGGCTTAGTTCTCATCATGACCACCAGAAGACACAACCGTGAAGTCGCGTGATGACACATGATCATCTGCTCTCTCTCGCATGTGTGAGTTATAACCGGACACTCTCCATGCCACCGGCCCACGGGCGTCCGACCGCTTACGTCACACACCTTCGGCTGGCACCTCCATACACGTGCCAGACTTAGTCTTCTGTAAATATGCGATTACCAACATCACACATCTAACCTATCAGTTACCTAAGTACTTAATTGCATTTCAGTTTTAATAGTACTAAATAATTCAATTTACAGTTTCATATAAGTATGAATAAGTGTTCAACCACCTAGTTTCAACTACTTTTCAAGGAACAGACCGCCACCTCTTCCTAGGAACCAAAGCCGAGTTCGAATTCTGGCAGTAAAGAAAGGTCACTTGCACTTTCGTCACGAACCTAAGAAAATTGCGGGGAAAGAAAGAACACTTGTACTAGCCTCATCCACCTGATCGACACTTAACTCCTAGGAACCGGCGTCAAGTTTGAATTCTGCCAGTAAACAAAGCTCATGTGCATTTTCACAACCAACGTAAGAAAATTTTTTGAAAACGAAGTTCACCACCACCACTAACCTGAGTCGCCAGACCGCCACCTGTTCCTAGGGGCGGGTAGTAAAAGGATTCAGCACGCACTACACTGATGGAGAGAGAAAGGAGTGTACTTTATTTATTTGCGAGCAATTTATATAGAGATGGAGTATATGTATCACAGAAAACACGCTCTGACATATCCAACAGCATACAGACCTGCAAACCACTATTACATAACTCATATATAAAGCTCTACGCACCCTTGCTAGTTGTAAACCATCAAAAATAAAACATTGCACAGCCTACAGACTTGCAAACCACTCATAAACAATGCAGAGCATTTACGTCCAGATAACCAAACAACTCCTAAATTGTCAAAATAATAATCCATGTAAAAGACTCTGCTTCCTAATCGTCAAATGTTGAAATAATACACCAGCCTTTATTTAAACAATTAGAGGCAGCACCACCACTGAGTCCGTAGCCCAACTGACTTAGTTCATATAGATGCCACTAGAGGACACTGTAGTGATGCAAGTACCGTAATCTAAGATGACTCCACCTTGTGTGTTCACCACGGGCTTCAGACCCCAACTGGCTTAGTACATTTCCTCGCCGTCAGAGGACGCCACAGTGACACCAGCTGATGACGGAAGTACAGTTATCCATGATGGCGGCAAACAGTGTGTTCTTCATGAGGTCAATGATGCTGTCGTCCGTTTCGTGACATAAACCAAGATCGTGAGGGAAAACGACTCAGCCTGCTCTGGGTTACTGGAGGGCGTAAAGAAGAACTTCACTCCATTTAATGTCAAACATTTTCTTTAGCGATTGAATACATTTATCACACTGACGCAAAGCACTCGTCATGTTATGCTTGGGGTCACAATACACAGTCTGCAGACACGCAAACAACTCCCAATTCTCCAAAATAATTTCAATACAGACCTGCAAACTGCTCCTAAATAATACAGCACATTGGTGTGTAGAGTACTCGTAAACTGACCAAATACCACATATCAAGGCCTACAGACCCACACCCGATATAATGCGATCAACGCACGTAAGCACAGTCCACAGCCCCCTGTCCATTAGAGTACACAGGAGGTATCGATAAGTGACGCATCCCTTAGATGTCAAACCGCGCACAGCCCCTGCTCGGCTTCTGTAAGTATGAGGTGGCGGCACTGAAATTATTTTGGAGAATTGGGAGTTGTTTGCGTGTCTGCAGACTGTGTATTGGACCCACAGCATAACATGGCGAGTGCTTTGCGTCAGTGTGATAAATGTATTCGATCGCTAAAGAAAATGTTTGAAATTAAATGGAGTGAAGTTCTTCTTTAGGCCCTCCAGTAACCCAGTGCAGGCTGAGTCGTTTTCCCTCACGATCTTAGTTTATGTCACGAAACGGATGACAGCATCGTTTACCTCATGAAGAACACACTGTTCGCCGCCATCATGGATAACTGTACTTCCGTCATCAGCTGGTGTCACTGTGGCGTCCTCTGACGGCGAGGAAATGTACTAAGCCAGTTGGGGTCTGGAGCCCGTGGTGAACACACAAGGTGGAGTCATCTTAGATTACGGTACTTGCATCACTACAGTGTCCTCTAGTGGCATCTATATGAACTAAGTCAGTTGGGCTATGGACTCAGTGGTGGTGCTGCCTCTAATTGTTTAAATAAAGGCTGGTATATTATTTCAACATTTGACGATTAGCAAGCAGAGTCTTTTACATGGATGATTATTTTGACAATTTAGGAGTTGTTTGGTTATCTGGATGTAAATGCTCTGCATTGTTTATGAGTGGTTTGCAAGTCTGTAGGCTGTGCAATGTGTTATTTTTGACGGTTTACAATTATCAAGACTGTGTGTAGAGCTTTATATATGAGTTATGTAATAGTGGTTTCCGGGTCTGTATGCTGTAGGGCATGTCAGAGCGTGTGTTCTGTGATACATATACCCCATCCCTAAATAAATTGCTCGTAAATAAAGTACACTCCTTTCTCTCTCTATCAGTGTAGTGCGTGCTGAATCCTTTTACTACCCGCCCCTAGGAAGAGGTGTTGGTCTGGCGACTTAGGTTAGTGGCGGTGGTGAGCTTCGTTTGCAGCAATTTTCTTACGTTGGTAGTGAAAACGCACGTGAGCTTTGTTTACTGGCAGAATTCAAACTTGACACTGGTCTTAGGAGGAAGTGGCGGTCGTGTGGCTGAGGTTAGTTCAAGTGTCCTTTCTTTCCCCGCAGTTTTCTTAGGTTGGTAGCGAAAGTGCAAGGGAGCTTTCTTTACTGCCAGAATTCAAACTCGGCTTTGGTTCCTAGGAAGAGGTGGCGGTCTGTTCCTTGAAAAGTAGTTGAAACTAGGTGGTTGAACACTTACATGAAATTGTAAATTAAATTATTTTCTATGATTAAAACTCAAATGCAATTAAGTACTTAGGTAATTGATAGGTTAGATGTGTGATGTTGGTGAAGGCATATTTACAGAAGACTATGTCAGGCGAGCCGGCCGAAGTGGCCGTGCGGTTAAAGGCGCTGCAGTCTGGAACCGCAAGACCGCTACGGTCGCAGGTTCGAATCCTGCCTCGGGCATGGATGTTTGTGATGTCCTTAGGTTAGTTAGGTTTAACTAGTTCTAAGTTCTAGGGGACTAATGACCTCAGCAGTTGAGTCCCATAGTGCTCAGAGCCATTTGAACCATTTTTTTGACTGTCAGGCGCGTGTATGGAGGTGGCAGCCGAGGGTGTGTGACGTAAGCGGTCGGACGCTCGTGGGCCGGCGGCGTGGCACGTGTCCGGTTATAAAGCGCGTGCGAGAGAGAGCAGATGATCATGTGTCATCACGCCACGTCACAGTAGCTTCCTCTGGTGGTCACGATATGAACTAAGCCATTTGAGCTCTGGAGCTCGTGGTAGACACGGTAGATGCAGCCATCTTGAATAACTGTACATGTGTCAAGTTCTAACTCTCTGCTGGCGAGAATATGAACTAAGCCAGTTGGAGTCCGGATCTTGGCGAACACACCTCCATGATATTGTTTAAATAAAAATAAAGACAAGTCCGTTTTTCCCGTCATTGTCATGTTGAAATTTGAACTTTGCGTGATTTTTATTGGGGAGGGGATTAGGTTGGTGGAGGTAGGAGAGGTGTATAATCTTACAACACATGGTGGATACACTGGGTGTTGCCATCTTGATTGACGCATGGTCGCCATCTTGGATGATGTCATGGTGGCGTCCTCTAGCGTTGGCACTGTGTACTAAGTCAGTTGGAGTCCAGAACTTGTGGTGAACACACATGCATGGAATTGTTTAAATAAAGTCTTATGTCCAAGTTCTTTTCCCACGAATCCTTAGGAGGTGGTGACAGTCCAGCGACCGAGATTATTAAAGTGTCTTTTCTTTTGCGCCACTCTGTTAGCTTAGTAGAGTGGCTGGTCCCAGCAGAGGTTCGAGTCCTCCCTGGGACATGGGTGTGTGTGTTTGTCCTTAGGATAATTTAGGTTGAGTAGTGTGTATGCTTAGGGACTGATGACCTTAGCAGTTAAGTCCCATAAGATTTCACACACACATTTAGCTTAGTAGACATATGGGAACTGAATTTTGTTTACCGCAAAAATTGAAAGTTGGTGTCAGTCCGTAGGAAGAGGTAGCGGTCGGGTGACTTAGGTTAGTGGAGGTAGGCCAGGTGACCTATTTTCCTGCGGTTTTTTTTGCTTAGTAGAGATAAGAAAGGTGTGGTACATTATCCTATTGGAATTTGAATTTGCCACCATTTTCTAGGGGGTTGGGGGTTAGGTTAGTGGTCGTAGCTCATTTGGTCTATTTTCCCTCCATTTTCGTGGTGTGATGCATTATCCTGCTGGAATTTGAATTGCCCGCTGTGGTGTGCGTATTGTAAGACCTTCGGTACACACACCATCAGATTACTTGACTTGTCGCTCTAACGAAGTAGGCGAGTGTCAGCAATATGTCTCGTGGTCTTGTCGTGTCGTGTTTATCTTCTGCCGTTAGGTCAGACGATAGAAATGCCACTTGCACGCTTAGAGTAGCATATTGACGGTGACCAACTTTAAACAGAACTTGATTAATTTTTACACACATTTATTAAAATAAGAACAAGTATAAAAATAACTTACCTTGTTTCTGGATGCTATTTACAATTGACAATCTGAAGTTCCTTTGGTCTTGATACGTTAATCTTATTCTCACGTATCTCTGATACTTGAGAAAGTGTCTATACATTTATCTTCATGGCTATGTACAGGAATATGATAATCTTACTACTGCAGACTGAAACTCGACTATAGACTGGTACAGATTAATGTACACTGGTACAGAGAGGTGCAGATAAATGCAGACTCATACAGACTAATGCAGACTAACACAGACTGATGCAGACTGACTAATCGGAGGTCTGTACACTCGTTATAATACCTCGCGCGTTCAGGTATCACTGCGCGAGTGTGATCCGCGAGGAGAATAGGTTCTACATTAGCAGCAATCTCATTGGCTACGTTACACATTAATACGTGGATCGGCGGAAGCAGAATTTGGTCCGTCTCTAAGACAGCGCCATCTCGTAGCGCGGAGATGGACGAGCGCTGCGCCTGCACTGTTGTGCTTAGTGGGGCGCGCTCTAGTGGGAAAGTTGTGTAAGCGCTGACTACGCGGAATTATGTGCACAACATTCCTCCCTTCCGGGGGAAGAAAAAAAGCTTTTGAAGTTTGCTTGAAAAGCCCTTTTCTTCTGCTTTCTTGCTTTCCGGCGTGCGTATGTCTGTGGGTGCACACATGTTGCTCCCCGTGGCATTCGCCTGCGGTCCGCTAGGAAAACCCACTCAAAACCTACAGAACAGGGAACCGGAGAAGCAAAAATTTTGTTACATAATTGCATTTCAACATCGGTACATTGGTCATAGCTTAAATCTAATGCTTCTTCGACGTCCATCTTCTCTGGGGCTGTCGGTTGTGGACGGCTGGGGTAGTCGGCTGCCCCTTAAGGTGCTGCGTTGGCGCCGGCGGCGTTGGCTGCTGCGGCGGCGGCGTCGGCGTCGGCTGCCAGTGACGGCGTCTGGAATCCTGTAAGCTGCTCGGGGTTGACAACTGCTTCTGAGTCTGGAAAATGAAACAGCCTAGGAGTTCTGCCTATATGTGACTGCTGTCTTTGCTGCCGTAGTTGTTTAGTATGGCGAATGACTATGCCGGATTGCGTTCTTATTCTATACATGACATTTCCAATGCATTTTACAATGATTCCTTGTGTCCAAGTACGTTTTCCTCGACTGTAGACAGTTACGAGGACTTTGTCGTTTACGTAGAATCGTCGTCCTTTCGACGGTCGTTGATAATTTTCTGGATGCATTGTGGGTTTTAGGATAGACATTAAAGTCCTGTGTTGTCGCCTATGCAGTTTTTCTGCTGGTGACTGTGCCTCGTGCGGAGTAGCTCCGTATTGTGACAGAAAAATTAATAAGGAAGTCTCTTTGTTGTACTGTTTCACCAACTTTGTCATGTGTGCCTTGAAAGTTCGTACGAATCGTTCGGCGAGTCCATTAGCCTCATGGTGAAATGGTGCCGTCCTGGAATGTGAAATTCCGTTCATCTGACAGAATGACTGGAATTCTTGCGACGTAAATTATGTGCCGTTATCGGTCACTATGAGGCAATCCTTCAATGGAAAAGGTCTTTGACAACGGCTTGAATTGTTGTCGCTGAAGAAGTTGTACGCATTTGTAGTACAAAAGGGAATTTTGAAAATGCATCAATGAGAATTAACCAAGAAGTTTCAAGAAAAGGACCTGCATAGTCAATATGCAATCTTGACCAAGGTTTTGTTGCCTGTGCCGGCCGGAGTGGCCGTGCGGTTCTGGGCGCTACAGTCTGGAGCCGAGCGACCGCTACGGTCGCAGGTTCGAATCCTGCCTCGGGCATGGATGTGTGTGATGTCCTTAGGTTAGTTTGGTTTAATTAGTTCTAAGTTCTAGGCGACTGATGACCATAGCAGTTAAGTCGAATAGTGCTCAGAGCCATTTGAACCATTTTTTTGTTGCCTGTGGCCACGGAAAATATTGTCTTGGCGGAGCTGATTGATGCGTCTGACATAATTTACAGTTAGAAAGCATTGTTTCAATATCAATGTTTTTCCAGTAACAATGTTCTCTGGCCATGCGTTTCGTGCGTACTGTGCCCCAATGACATTGGTGTAACATTTTTAACACTTTATACCTGAGAGCTTTGGGTATAACTACTCTTGTTTTTCCCGTTTCACTGTGAACTAATATGACGCCTTTGTGCACTGTGAGAGCATGTCTCAAGATTTCACTTCTGGCTGAGCTATGTTCTTATCGGTTGGTCATTCCGTTAAGAATATACTGCTTTATCTTTGATAACACTGGATCTTTGGGCACTAACTTAGCTATTAAGGTGGCATTGACGGAGAAATTTTCCACTACGTCCTCACTGATTACGTCTATCTGAAAACATACGTCATCTGATTTGTCAAAATGTTCATCTTGACCCGCCGGTAGACTTGAAAGTACATCGGCGTTGGCGTGTTTTGCCGTCGATCTATATAAGATCTCGTAGTTGTAATTAGACAGTAGCAATGCCCAATGTCGTAAACGCTGTGCTGTTAAACATAACTAACCTAAGGACATCACAAACATCCATGCCCGAGGCAGGATTCGAACCTGCGACCGTAGCGGTCTTGCGGTTCCAGACTGCAGCGCCTTTAACCGCACGGCCACGTCGGCCGGCAACACACAAACACCACCAACAGAAGAGGAAGAAACAACTGCAAGTGAAATGTGTACTGTAACAATCAGGCAAAAAATAGTGCAACCATCCCATCTGAAGGATTCTTTAATGTCAGGCATGAAGAGGAGGGAACCACAACAATATGCAGACTAAATGTTTAACAGTATTTCATCAAAATATACAATCCATAAAGAACGAAGTTTAGCAACTTGCATTAGAACTGCAAACACCAGACAGTGCCATTGTAAGTATCACTAAGCGCTGGTGTGGGAAAATGAAACTGATCATATGACCTGTTCTGCTCGTACAAATTTCGTGAAAGGTGCGGGGTGGGGTCATGTGAAAAAAGATTTTACTTTTGAAACCAGAAAGTATCTTGTAGCATTAAGTGAAAACAAACATTTTGAATTATTGGCAGTTGAAATAACAGAAAAAAAACATGTAAAAAAATTAATTGTATTTTGTTTGTTTATATTCCCCCCCCCCCATGGTAATATGGACTTTTTTCCTAAAAACTCAACAAATGCATACACAAAATATCTAGACCAAACATTAATGTTCTCATGTGTGGGGATTTACATAGCAACACAATGAAATCAGATAATATTAGTAGTGTATACTTTAATATCATCCGCAGCTTCACCACAACATCAGTAGTAAACTGTCCAACTGGAGTGACAAAACAACCTTCATCAATAACCGAATATGTGACGACAGACATAGAAAGAAAGAGTACTGCAGGTTACTTGTTCAAAATGTAAGCCTATCAGATCATCTCTGTCATATAATAAAAGCAAATATTTATGTAGAAAAGTCTGCTAAATTGAATGCAAACAAAAGGGTTTTCTCATATTTAAACCTATGTCAGTTCTCATTCCGGGTCGACAGAAGTGTCAGATCCCACGCGTCGGCTTTGACCCGTGACGTAAGGGTGTTGTCGTGTGTGACGTCATGACGGCACGGAGTTTAGTTTGAGTGTGGCTGTCTCCAGTTCTGTTTTATCTTATTTTATTTACTTTTCTGATCTGTTCGTTCTATCTCGTGAGATTTTTTTTTTTTAATTTAAAAACACTTATTACTTATTTAAATTATCTGTTTCCTCCAATTTCTGTTTTAGTTTATTATATTTATCTTTCTGATCAGTTCGTTCTATCCCGTGAGATTTTTTTTTTTTAAAGACAAAAAACACTAATCAGCTACTGAAGCATCTTTATCTTCTATGGGTTGCAGGGGTTACGACCCCTGGGGAGGTGGGTGGGTATTCATGCATGGCTGTCTTCACTTACACGTTGTAGCTACGCAAGGCGTCTAAATTTGTTTATATTTAGTTTGCCCCCACCCAAAACACCCCATTTCGCGCACTTGTCCCGTTAGTGTCATTAGGCTTCTTGTGGAAAGTGTGTGTGTTTGTTTTTGTTTCCGCCATATTTGTGACGTCATGGGTCAAAGCAGACGGGCGGGATCGGACGCTTCCGTATTTCCCTCATCCAGCTATGATATGAAGCTGGAAGTGTATGCAGAAACAAACGAACAAAATATTTAATAAGTACAGAGGAGTGTCACTTCTGCCAGTGGCATACAAAATATTATCAAAAATTCTCCTCAACAGAGTGGTAGGTACTTTAGACAAACAACTAGGAGAATATCATGGTGGTTTTCGAAAGGGAAGATCCTGTGCAGAACAAATTTTTAACTTAAAGTCAATAATTTGTCATAGAATGTTAACCAGCAAACCAATACTAGTGTCATTTACCTAACCTAACCTAAAAATTTCAAGAAAGCATTTGACTGTATAGACAGAGAAATGATTGATAAGGTCATTAGAGAATTTGGTGATAAATCAAAACTAGCAAACATAATTCGTGAAACACTAACAGGTACAGTATCTAAAGTCAAATTTATGGGAGAAGTATCTCAGCCTTTTGAAATAAAAACTGATGTTAGACAAGGTGACGGTTTATCGCCTTTACTGTTTAACTATGTTCTAGAAAAAATTGTAAGGATCTGGAATTCGGAGCTAAAAAAAAAAAAATCACAAAATTGAACCAATAACTCTGGGAAGGAAAACAAATGGAATTAAGGTAAACTGCTTGGCTTTTGCGGATGATTTCGCAATATTTACAGAAAACCTGACAGAAGCAGTTAACCAAGTAAACATTCTGGAAAAATTAGCAAACAGAACTGGTCTCAAAATTTCAGCTGAAAAAACAAAAATCATGACAAATATATAAAAATGCACCAAAATACTTAGAAATACAAATAGGTAAAATAGAGCGAGTAAATAAATTTAAATATCTTGGAGAAACTATACAACAGAATGGACTAGAAAAATCTGCAATAGATGTAAGAATTAACAAAATGGAAAGAGCATAGGGTTTGACCAAAAATATTTACAACAAGAAATGTATATCTAGAAAAACAAAACTAAAACACTACACCACAGTGGTACGACCAGAATGTTTATATGGATCTGAATGCCTAACGATGAAACATAAGGTGGACAAACTAGAGGTACTGGAAAGAAGGATTGTTAGAAAAATAATGGGTACAATAAAAACTGCAGATGGTTGGAAAATAAGAAGTAATGAGGAGATCTACAAAAATAGAGAGAAAATATCTGAAGTAATGGCCAAACGAAGATTAACCTTTTTTGGACATCTCTACCGAATGGATGGAAATAGACCAACAAAACAAATACTCCTCTATTTCTGGAAGAAGAAATTGACAATAGCATGAATTACAGAAGTAAGAAAAGATCTTGAAAGAAAGAACATCAAAGAATCAGAAATAGCAGAACGAAACCATTTTAAAAACAAAATACTAAATTTGGAAGGCTGTCAAAGCAGAAGAAATAAAAAAAATCGGGAAAATGGACAGAAGAAAGGAAGAGACTTCATGGGGAGAAAATGAGGAAATACTGGAAAAATAGGAAACAATAACAAAGGAAGAAGAGGAACTGAAGTTGTTAACGTGATTCTAGTTGGTCAATACGATTGTAAAAAAAAGTACATGACGATATTTAAACTAAAATTTGAGGAAGCATTTACCAAAACACTGCATTCGATTGGAGCTCTTTTTTTTAAAAGTGGATATGGGTGTCCAGAGATAATAAAAAATCATCTGAAACTCTAAGGTAGGCCTATCTCACATCCATCAAAAATAACCAGACTGACCCCGCTTTTCCAGAATTTTACAAAAATTATGGGAAATGTATTAACACAGGTATCCCACAAGGAAGTGTATTGGCTTCAATCGTCTTCCTATCAGTAAATCCTTTCCCACATAGTGTCAGGTAAAAAATACTATTTTCCAATTGCAGCATTGTAGCAATTACAGCCAAATATTCAACTCAGTTAGCAGAAAAATCCAGTGAAGCTCTCAGAAACATCCACAACTGGTCATTAAAGACCAGAGTAACTATAACGTGAAAAGACAAACTGTGTAAACTTCCGACTAAATAAAAACCCAATTATACTACATTGAAAGTAAATAATGATGAACGAGATTGCGTAACAGATACGAAATTCTTGGGGATGAATGTAGTATGTCACTTGAAATGGACAGAACATGTGAAAATTTTGGCAGAGAACTTATCCTCGGCACGTTATGCCCTGCAAATCTTTGAATTTTTGTGCAGCATTTCATGCCTCGAAGTAGCTTAATTTGGATAGGCCTATATTCATTCAATCCTCAGTCATGGGATAGTGTTTTGGTGACTTAAGTGCTGGGAACATAGAACCTACTTTCAAGATACAGAAAAGAGCTGTACGATAACAACAAATAGTTTTAACACGGCACAATGTGAAGAATTATTCAAAAGGATAGAAATTCTGACAGTTCTGTATGAATACATCTATCTCAACTTAAAAAGCTTTATTTGTACACTACAAACAACAAAATACATGACCATGGGACCAATTCCACATTATGATGGCCATGAAACACGAAACTAACTTACCATGGAGGTTGCCTTACAATAATCCTATTATAATTGCCACGTGTTTCACATAAATCAACTAGCAAAAGAAATACAGGCGACTAATATAATACGACCCTATACGAAAACAGTTTTCTCGAAACAGGGGTGAGATGTAAGGTTTTATTTGGTTAAACGTAACCTCTAATAATTTTATGCCATATACAATTCAGACCTGTCCCGAATCACCGTTAACAACTAGCAAAGATGACTCAGTCACAACTATTTAAAAAGAGGGCAAAACTAAGTTTGAATAGTGTGCAGTACGCATCAACAAATTACACAATATTATCATACCAGATCCCACAGCACCATAAAAAGTCATTCGCTAACAGCATAACGCTAATAATGGAAAACTGCGCTTAACTTCGTGTTTAAAATACATGTACAGCACAGCTTCATTCAGTGGCTAAGAAACGAAATCTATTGTTATTCATTTACCACCTACAGCACGCTATTGTCAGATTTCTCCTACCTCAGCTTCACGCACAGTTACACAGCCTCCCGCTCGCAAAGACTGAACATTAGAGTTGTAGCGATTCGTGAATGAGTCGTTCATTTGAACGACTCTAAATAAAGAATCGTAAGAATCGAATCGTGATACGGACGAATCGTCGTTCAAAAGAGTCGTGAGAACGATTGCGTGTTTCCGAGTCGTGACGATTCCAAGTTCCAACGATTCGTACTTCGTAGGCAACTTCCGAATCATGCCGAGTCGTACCGAATGATTACGACCGCCAGGTGGCAGTCAAGAGGCCTAGTCAACTCTTTAGTGGAGGATGCGTGTACAGGCGTCTAAAGCTAGCGAAATGAGGGATGCTCAACTACCGGAACTACCGATAGATGGCTCTAGCGCGTGCCGGCCAAAGTTCATATCGTTAAGTGTCCGCCAGAGATCACTGGTGTCCGCCATATCTGAATTTGGCAAGAAACGAAGTGTCAAAACACGGATGAAAATGTTTTTCGTTCTGCGCCCTCATAAGTCTTTTATATTGGATGTTCTAGATATCTACACATCAACATAATGAAGTGTGTCTAATCTAGCGAGAAAAAACAGTGACAGTCCTGCTATGAAATTCCTAAATTCGAGTGTGTTTTGGAAGTTTGACAAGCTGACCTATAAATCATTTACTATTAATTTTATGAGTGCTTTACTTATTTGCCCGTTTTAAAACACTATTTAAGATTCAATGGAGGTCAATAAATTACCTTACTTGCCAAAGCTATTAACTACAGGTATAATTCGAAAAATCTAGTGTGCAAAACAGTGAAGACGTCTCTTCAAATAAAAAGTTGACATCGTTTGCGTTTGCTTAGGGGTATCTTTACTGACAACAGAAATTACAACTGAACTGTCAAAGTATTACTTACGTATAAACGGAAAAATTTATTATTTTTCTTTATCTGAAGTGATGCATTACCGACCTACATATATGCTGACACTGTAATTGCAACATGCACTTACGAATTTGGCTCTCTCTTTGATCAGAAATTTAAATGCCATGATTTTATTAACTGCTGTACGTGCTTGGTGTATTTTAACTGAGTGATAAGGTAGAAGCACCAGTTTTTGACAGTGCTTCAGTCTTTGATACGAGACAAGAAATACATTTAAATGAGACAAGCACAAAGGCCAACGTTAAGGCTTCACTTAAATGCATGAATTGTATCATTTGGAAGTTAAGCCTAGTACTAATATTATATTGGACCGATCCATGATGATGTAGGAAGTGAAGGAACTTGCTGAAAATAACATCGATCACAGCTGTTAATTTTATGGTTGGGGTGTCTTAAAACCAATTTTCCAGTCTGACACCCAAACAATGACTGGTACCATGGTTTTATTTTAAAATGGAATTCAAAACATGTGAGTGAGCAAAATTAATTACACTATGAATTATAACCATGGAATTTTATTTCTGTGAATCTTGGTTCCAATCTTTGAGATGGTGTCTGTCACTGGAATGACTGGTTGTCAGTATAGGGCCCAAGCAAACACCAAACCTGAAAGCGAAAGCTACAGAAGCTGGCCAAACAGGCACCCCAATGGCTGCTACAATCTGTGTGAGACAAGGGTGTCATTATATTGCAAATTTAGTGTAAAAAGTTCCATATTGTCTGAATTTGTTCTATACTGACAGGACATTCTAGTCCAGCCGAGTTTCTTACCTGCAAAAGTACACTAGCCAATACCAGTGGCACAAAGGTAGTGCCAAATTACAAACTATCCAGTACCAGAAGTATTGCTGGACAATGTACAGTAAATAATATGTAATAACCTGAGAAATTCAGAATTGGTTTGAAGAAATAGAACAGTATCTGGAAAGAGAGTAACATTCTCTACATTCTCATTCTCTCTCTCTCTCTCTCTCTCTCTCTCTCTCTCTCTCTCTCTCTCTCTCTCTCTCTCCCTCCCTCCTCCATGTCTGGAGTATTCCTGTAATAAATAGCTAATAGCATACCAAGAACATAAGGGTGTCACAGTGGAGATTTGTTTTCTGGTACAGACGTCTGATACAACTATTCCACAGCAAAACTTACTTTCAATAGGTGTGGTACCAGTGCACTCCCATAGGATAACAGAATATTATATCCTCCAGGAATCACATTGGGTACACCACTTACAGCATTAACTGTACAGCAACTACAATGTTCTGTGAGCAAGTAATACCAGTCAGTATCTTTCATTTTAACATAACTCTTTACTCCCATAATTACCTGCTTCTATGTGTGCTTGTACTACAGGTTATTGGTAAAGCAAATACTAATTGAATAGGTCTTCACACTTTTAATACTTACCAGAAATTCTGAAAAAAGTAAATTGTTTTATTACTGTATAATTAAGAGGTGCTGACTGGTTTCTTTGAACATTTAATAGAAGCCTTCTTTTTACCTGCTATTGATAGAGAGCCATTCCAAGTTCTCTACAGAACAATCTCTCCCATTTTTCATGAGGTTTGTTATCCTGTACACTAATATTGCTTGTTCTAAATGGTAAATAATGCATTCAGACATTGTTGGTATTAAAGGTAATTCATGAAATAAATTATATTTAAACCAGAAAATTAAAGGTTCCACATGGCACATGAAAAGTACTTTGCTACACACATGTATGTACAGATTCCAAATTGTCTGGTAATTTGAGTTACAAACTTTTTCAAATAGAAATATGAAGAGCACAATACTTTGGGCCTGCAACAGCTCAAACGTAAAATACTTTAGTTCCCTATGGGTAACTTTGTTCTACACGTGACTCGTGCAACTGCTTTCACTCTTAATCGAAAACTAAATGGTTTATGTTAACGTTAACTAGCAAAAAGTGTAACCATTGTTACATAATTTCTGTGAAGTAAGATTCCTTAATGTTAATTCCTTCCTTTGTCGTCATAACTTCAGTTCCATGTGGGACGTATGAACTAACAAAATGAAATGCTTTTATTACTATGACCAAACAAAATATTTTTAACATTTAGTACACAGTTCAAATCAGCAAAAAGTGCAACCATATAATTAAGGTAAATGATGAAAATTAGGCATGTAACAAGTACTGAAATTTCCTAGATTGCCAAGTGCAACTGCAATCACTGTATTCTGTACTTTGTAGTGCTAGAAAGATAATTCTATATGATTATTTGCATTATCTCTCCCCCCCCCCCCCTCCAACACAGGAAAATATAATAGAAAGACCTCCTAGCAAAATAAAGACAAAATTCAGAGAATTAGGTTTCACCTGACTCAGGCTCCCTTATTCTAGAATGGTTCTAAAGTAAAAAGAATGCTTATGATCAATTGGAACATTGTGTTCATACTAGGAAGTATTAAAACAAGAACTGACAGAGTAACAATTTTATTGCTCTTATGTTGCAGAGTATCCACAAACATTACTGTTTGAAACATAGGGCCACTGCATACTCCATTAGATCAAATTCAAGTTAACATGGTTATTGAGGGAAATATTTTCTCACACTGAAAGCCATCTGTCAAATAAGTCTCAGAACTTTTTTTCCCATTAATTTCACACAAATCACCTGTTTTTAATGCAAGTGCATATTTTGTAACACCAAACATCTTAAAATAAGCTTATATAATAAACAATTAGAATTTTGTTACAATATCTACACAGGATGTAAAGAGTTAATTTTACTTCAATGTGATTCGTCCTTTGAAGTTCATCATGCCACAACAACAAATCTATGGACAAAGTTTTAAAAAAGCTGTCAAAATATCACACCCATCTGCATGGAATGTTCCATTACATAATCTTTTCCAATTTGCGCACTATACATGATTAAACAATATGAGTTTATTTAACTTCTGCCTTATACTTGATTTGTTGTTTAAAATTTTCTCAGCAGACATTTTTTCCCATATGTTTTTAAGCGTATGCAGGAGTACAGGGATGCAATCTTACAAACAAGTTGAGTCTGATGTAAGTCCTCAATCCCAATTTCATAACGGTAATCATGACCAAGAGCAGGAAATGGGTAATCTACAAAATTATTTTTAACAGAATGCAAAATCTTGGCCTGTATATATTTCCGTCGCATATACCAAGCAATCACAAACATCTGAAACAGTTTATCTGAGTATTCTACAACAGAGTATACGCAGCCATTTGTTTTAACCAGTTCTCCCCGGTTAACAAAATTTACAAATGCATTTTTACTGGCCATATTGGGAAAAGCATAGAGAGCATCACATTCTAATGCAGATTTAACTACTGGTGGCTTCAGTATGTGAAGACAGTCTTTGCATGTGATCTGCCTTGACAAGCGCAATGACACATATCCTGCAATATAATAGACTATGTTTTGCTTGTAAAATGAGAACTTAATCTTATCATCAAGAAGTGCACACCACTTCTCTATTTCATTTTCTGCAACACTTTCATCACTTTCTACTACATGCTTTCTTGCATGAAAATCATAAACAGGTGGCAAACAACACACATTAAAATTTGATCAATTCTCATTCATTACAGTGACACTGTTACCCAAGAGAAACTTTCTCATGGCACATTTGAACTGGTATGCATTTGGATTGTTGTTCCAACTACCTCTGGGCCGAAAGCAGGAAAAAAAAGCCCTATGTGATCTTGTGACAGTTTATATGTCAGCAAATACTTCAGAGGAGATTCGACACGAAGCATACTTGACAGAGCTATGTGCCTGACTGATTGCATATCGAAAATTATCCCAAAAGCAAAAGTACTTCTTGCATGGAGCAGCAACGGAATACCAATAATTTTTAAGCTTTTGATATAATTTTTAGTGTCTGAAAATACCAAGCCAATAAGATTTGTTGTCAAGTGTCAGGGGGCTCTTATACCCTTTACCTAATGGATTTCTGGAGTTCAGAATATCAAAAATCCTATCAATATAATACAAAAATTCTACTGTTGCTTCACTTCCTTTAAAATTTGGTTCACCAACCCTCCTCAAAAACTCTATACTATCTGCCACACTAGAATTCAAAGTCTGTGTAGATAATGAAACATTCATTCTTCTATTTACATAACTTATATGTTGCTATGATAGTTTGTTGGCAAATGTCATACCTTCTTCTTGTTGTACCTTCTTCAATTGCTCAATGAAATGCCATCTAATAATGCCAGTTGGAGACTCGATAGATACTTCTGCTACAGCATTTATGGCTAACTTAATCATATGACACATGTCAAAGATACAATAAACATTGTATTTTTCCACAGGATGAGGAAAGTGGCTTTTAAAATCACCCTTGGAAAAATTTAAAGTACAGCCAAGTGCTTATATTTACCTTGCAGCCATCACATGTAACACACCAAACCTTAATGCCAGAACTATGCAGCCTCTCAAAGCAGATTTTATCAGTGTGGCCTGATTATTTGCCTGTACACCGTTGATAAAGAAATATGCAATCGGGCATTTAAATTTGCCTTTAATAGAGCCAAGCATGAAAGTCAGAGCCTTAGATGCCTCTATTACTTATTTTGACTGAGAAACTTCCCCACCAAAGTCTAAAAAAAAACTGTGTATTGCTTAGTTCCTCGGTCCCAAACTACTTGCTTCCTAATTGCCATACTGTCTACAATTAGACATGAATCGCTGAACTGGTCCCTTACAATTTGGTTCAAATCAATGTACTTAAAAAAAATCTTTTAAGAAGCCAGGTTCACAGTCTACGCTAGCCACCCATTTGGAAATCAATGATTTATGGGGCAGAGGCATTAATTTTTGCAGGTAATCACATGCTGCTGGTGAATAAAAGTACACAGTCATCACAAACATTTTCACATTTGTTGTGTATCTATTACCCTTTGACGAGAGAGAGTTGTTCACTAAATTGCACACTAATTCCACTTGTTTTCCTTTCTGATGATTGAGGAAATTATGTAACTTCTTAGGAAGATGCCCATTCTCCTTCAATGAACTTATGATGTCATCCATGGAACATACTTTCTTCTCTCTTCTTCGAAGTTTTTCACAGACGCACTTCAGTTTACGTTTTAATTCGTGCACAATGTCTGAGAAAAAATTGCAAGTTTCGGTCGCCTTGTCTTCCATTTCTACTTTCGACTGTATACCACAATCAATTGCTGAAGAACCAACTGCACTCTGAAACAAAGAAATAATTTCGTTATATATGATTGAAATATCTCAAGGCTTGATGAAAAAATATTATAAGAAAACTTTGGGCGTGTTAAAACACCTTATACTAACGTTTTTGACACAATTCGCAGCTTCTGCATTGGATAATTGGGACATGCTTTCCACGGAAGAATTCTCATTGACAACATTCTCCACGAAATCAGTAGGTTCTGCAGCTGGCAAATCGAGCACAGATTCTATGACAGAACGCTAAAAACAAAAATATGGACCTGTATTACAACATTGCTTAGACCTATGTAGCTCATTTGTGTTCGTACGAAATAAATTCACAAAAGTAAAAAGCACACACATAGCAAGGAAATTAATTAGCTACCTCAAATGGAGAAGCATTCGTTGTCACTCAAAATCCTAACAACATGTCATCGTCGCTGTTTATTTGGTGGCATCAAATGAGTCGGAAAGTCAAAAACTGATGGCACTGCTTCGGGTTTGAGACGTTTCTTCCACGTTCTAGGGCTCACTGCGTAATCATCTTGTCGCAAATGGTTTCCGCAAAGAGAACTGCAAGACGTAGGATTAAAACCTTTCCGCTTCACGGAAGTAATACACTTCTTTAGCAGCTCTGGGTGCTTTAGGAGAAACCTGTTCAAAAACATCGCATTAGCAAACGCACTAAGTCTTTTTTTTTATCGTATTGTATCGGTAGTCCTATTACCTGTGAAATGGTAAGTCACTTTCCTTACTCCATCGCTTCGTACAATTGAAAGCGGAACAAGAAATCACCATTTCGTTAATACTTAATTCCTTATACACCGTACAGACCGAGAGAAACTTCTTGCCAAATTCGAATATGGCGGTCAATACAGACGACAGTAATCAGCTGGTAGAGCCATCTATCGGTAAGTCCGGTAGTTGAGCATCCCTCATTTCGCTAGCTTTAGACGCCTGTGGATGCGTGTGAGCAAAGGAAGCTCGGAACGAACAAACGAAGTTCGTGGGCCGTAATATTACTCGTGAAACCCAAGCTGACATTTGGCGGTGGCTGACGGGAACGACCGTAAAGGCATTTCCCATTTACTATCCCTATATAGTGCAAATGCGCGGATTCGTATCACCCTACCTTTTTTTCTGTGCTCTTTCCAATTCCACAGCACCTTATATTTCACAATAAAGCAACTGTCAGCCCTCACACACTGCAAATTTAGCTTAACTTTTGTTTCGTCGAAATACAAAGCATAGGAATTTTGCTTTTAATTTGTCCGAGAAATTGCTTCTGCCACTACTATTTATGTGAGAAGACGACATACTTCTAAAGTGTAGGATACAATCGTATACAGCGACATTACTTCACTGCTAATTTGATAATTCTGTTAGTTCCACCAGTGCCGCCACTAAATGGCTGTCGCACTAGACCAATATTACAGAGCCTATATAGAGAGAATGTAGGCTCTCTCTAACCAATACCTTTCTTGGCAGTGTAATACCGTCTTTAAACAAAAGCTTTTTAGTTAATTAATAATTTCAAGTTCGAGTTTTCGAATGTTATCGTGTTCAGATTTATATTAAATTTTAGTGAAGTAATGTCGCTGTATACGATTGAATCCTATTGTTTAGAAGTATGTCGTCTTCTCACGTAAATAGTAGTGACAGCGTCAAGTTCTCAGACAAATTAAAAGCAAAATACCTGTGCTTTGTATTTAGAATAAATGTGCTGTGTGGGAGTGCTGTCAGCTGCGTTATGAATTACAAGGGTGATGTGGACTTGGAAAGACATCTTAGCACAGAAAAACTTAGGATGATATGAGCCAAACCACGTCTGCCTCACTGCTAGATTTTGTTACTATAAAACAGACGTCTGTAGTTAGATACGTTCAAGCCACACAACCAAACTGGCACACCACGTAATTTTGCACCACCTTCCGCACAAATCGACTCCTCTTTCCTAGCATACTGAAATAAAACAATAGATGCAATCAAATCAAACGTGACCTTTCAACAATTAAGGCATTACGCGTATAAATCGAGAATCACACTTGTAACGTCATTGTTGTTGTTGTGGTCTTCAGTCCTGAGACTGGTTTGATGCAGCTCTCCATGCTACTCTATCCTGTGCAAGCTTCTTCATCTCCCAGTACCTACTGCAACCTACATCCTTCTGAATCTGCTTAGTGTATTGATCTCTTGGTCTCCCTCTACGATTTTTACCCTCCACGCTGCCCTCCAATGCTAAATTTGTGATCCCTTGATGCCTCAAAACATGTCCTACCAACCGATCCCTTCTTTTAGTAAATTTGTGCCACAAACTTCTCTTCTCCCCAATCCTATTCAATACCTCCTCATTAGTTACGTGATCTACCCACCTTATCTTCAGCATTCTTCTGTAGCACCACATTTCGAAAGCTTCTATTCTCTTCTTGTCCAAACTAGTTATCGTCCATGTCTCACTTCCATACATGGCTACACTCCATACAAATACTTTCAGAAACGACTTCCTGACACCTAAATCTATACTCGATGTTAACAAATTTCTCTTCTTGAGAAACGCTTTCCTTGCCATTGCCAGTCTACATTTTATATCCTCTCTACTTCGACCATCATCGGTTATTTTACTCCCTAAGTAGCAAAACTCCTTTACTACTTTAAGTGTCTCATTTCCTAATCTAATTCCCTCAGCATCACCCGACTTAATTTGACTACATTCCATTATCCTCGTTTTGCTTTTGTTGATTTTCATCTTATATCCTCCTTTCAAGACATTGTCCATTCCATTCAACTGCTCTTCCAAGTCCTTTGCTGTCTCTGACAGAATTACAATGTCATCGGCGAACCTCAAAGTTTTTACTTCTTCTCCATGAATTTTAATACCTACTCCGAACTTTTCTTTTGTTTCCTTTACTGCTTGCTCAATATACAGATTGAATAACATCGGGGAGAGGCTACAACCCTGTCTCACTCCTTTCCCAACCACTGCTTCCCTTTCATGCCCCTCGACTCTTATAACTACCATCTGGTTTCTGTACAAATTGTAAATAGCCTTTCGCTCCCTGTATTTTACCCCTGCCACCTTCAGAATTTGAAAGAGAGTATTCCAGTCAACGTTGTCAAAAGCTTTCTCTAAGTCTAAAATGCTAGAAACGTAGGTTTGCCTTTTCTTAATCTTTCTTCCAAGATAAGTCGTAAGGTCAGTATTGCCTCACGTGTTCCAACATTTCTACGGAATCCAAACTGATCTTCCCCGAGGTCGGCTTCTACCAGTTTTTCCATTCGTCTGTAAAGAATTCGCGTAAGTATTTTGCAGCTGTGACTTATTAAACTGATAGTTCGGTAATTTTCACATCTGTCAACACCTGCTTTCTTTGGGATTGGAATTATTATATTCTTCTTGAAGTCTGAGGGTATTTCACCTGTCTCATACATCGTGCTCACTAGATGGTAGAGTTTTGTCATGACTGGCTCTCCCGAGGCCATCAGTAGTTCTAGTGGAATGTTGTCTACTCCCGGGGCCTTGTTTCGACTCAGGTCTTTCAGTGCTCTGTCAAACTCTTCACGCAGTATCTTATCTCCCATTTCGTCTTCATCTACATCCTCTTCCATTTCCATAATATTGTCCTCGAGTACATCTCCCTTGTATAAACCCTCTATATACTCCTTCCACCTTTCTGCCTTCCCTTCTTTGCTTAGAACTGTGTTTCCATCTGAGCTCTTGATATTCATACAAGTGGTTCTCTTCTCTCCAAAGGTCTCTTTAATTTTCCTGTAGGCAGTATCTATCTTACCCCTAGTGAGACAAGCCTCTACATCTTTACATTTGTCCTCTAGCCATCCCTGCTTAGCCATTTTGCACTTCCTGTCGATTTCATTTTTGAGACGTTTGTATTCCTTTTTGCCTGCTTCATTTACTGCATTTTTATATTTTCTCCTTTCATCAATTAAATTCAATATTTCTTCTGTTACCCAAGGATTTCTATTAGCCCTCGTCTTTTTACCTACTTGATCGTCTGCTGCCTTCACCACTTCATCCCTCAGAGCTACCCATTCTTCTTCTACTGTATTTCTTTCCCCCATTCCTGTCAATTGTCCCCTTATGCTCTCCCTGAAACTCTCTACAACCTCTGGTTCTTTCAGTTTATCCAGGTCCCATCTCCTTAAATTCCCACCTTTTTGCAGTTTCTTCAGTTTCAATCTGCAGTTCATAACCAATAGATTGTGGTCAGAATCCACATCTGCCCCTGGAAATGTCTTACAATTTAAAACCTGGTTCCTAAATCTCTGTCTTACCATTATATAATCTATCTGAAACCTGTCAGTATCTCCTGGCTTCTTCCATGTATACAGCCTCCTTTCATTATTCTTGAACCAAGTGTTAGCTATGATTAAGTTATGCTCTGTGCAAAATTCTACAAGGCGGCTTCCTCTTTCATTCCTTCCCCCCAATCCATATTCACCTACTATGTTTCCTTCTCTCCCTTTTCCTACTGACGAATTCCAGTCACCCATGACTATTAAATTTTCGTCTCCCTTCACTACCTGAATAATTTCTTTTATCTCGTCATACATTTCATCTATTTCTTCATCATCTGCAGAGCTAGTTGGCATATAAACTTGTACTACTGTAGTAGGCATGGGCTTTGTGTCTATCTTGGCCACAATAATGCGTTCACTATGCTGTTTGTAGTAGCTAACCCGCACTCCTATTTTTTTATTCATTATTAAACCTACTCCTGCATTACCCCTATTTGATTTTGTATTTATAACCCTGTAATCACCTGACCAAAAGTCTTGTTCCTCCTGCCACCGAACTTCACTAATTCCCACTATATCTAACTTTAACCTATCCATTTCCCTTTTCAAATTTTCTAACCTACCTGCCCGATTAAGTGATCTGACATTCCACGCTCCGATCCGTAGGACGCCAGTTTTCTTTCTCCTGATAACGACGTCCTCTTGAGTAGTCCCCGCCCGGAGATCCGAATGGGGGACTATTTTACCTCCGTAACGTCATATGCACCTCATAAATAAACTATTTCTGGCAGTGCGATTCTAACTCCATTGACAATGTGCTGCCATCTGTGAGTACGATGTAGAACTTTTTGCATTCCGTAAGAATAGTGCCATCACAGACTAGAATGAATCGTAAACAAATCGTAGGAATCCAATCGGGAAAAAGAATCGTGTTGCCCTACTCTACTGAACATTGAACAACAATATATGTGCAGCGCAAGTCTCGTGTTAAAAGATGGAAACACGGTGCGATAGCAGCGCCTCAGGTAATATGGAGACGAACAAAATAAAAGGAAAACATTGCGGGTTTGATCCATTGAGCTCACTGGTTGGATTCCCTGCAGCGTTTGTAGTAATTTCTTTGTGCTTTTAATTTTACAAATACAAAACGTTTCAACTTCGGAAGTTATGTTTTTTGCTAGCGTCAGAATAAAACAGCAGTGAATAATACAGCAGTGACTAACTCACGTTTAGCACAATATGGACGGCATTTTTTGATATATTTACCATGTTAGTTATGCAGACCTACGTAAAAAAAAAAAAAACTCACGAAGGTGAATGTAAGTACCTTTCATCACCGGTAGAGGCAGGTTAATTCGAATAATTCATTAATTTACTAATAAAAACTGATTTCTTTGCGTTATCTTTATCTTTTTCTTGTCTTATGCAAGTTCAGTTGTTGGGAACTAAAACACCAATCTGTTGCCTTTTTGCATCTTTAAGCAACAGATAATACATTATTGCGTTTTCCTTGAGACACACAAGTAGGTGAATTAACATAATTTACTCGTGAGCGATAGACTTGCCTGCTGACAAACAATTAGGTTTCTTTGCTCAACACATTGTCTCTCCCCCACATGCCTATTGTTAATAGCTTGTGAAACTATGTTATTGAGCATTTGTTCCAAGTGTAAAAAATGTACTCTGTCCTAGCATTAAAACAATAACTATGGTATCAATAGCTGATTTCTACATGTGACAACATGCTGGTTCACGATTTTTCCAGCTGACCTTTATCACAGTAGTAATTATGAAACAAAACTCAGGACGTACCTACAGCAGTTGTTGTTGTTGTGGTCTTCAGTCCTGAGACTGGTTTGATGCAGCTCTCCATGCTACTCTATCCTGTGCAAGCTTCTTCATCTCCCAGTACCTATTGCAACATACATCCTTTTGAATCTGCTTAGTGTATTCATCTCTTGGTCTCCCTCTACGATTTTTACCCTCCACGCTGCCCTCCAATATTAAATTGGTGATCCCTTGATGCCTCAGAACATGTCCTACCAACCGATCCCTTCTTGTAGCCAAGTTGTGCCACAAACTTCTCTTCTCCCCAATCCTATTCAGTACCTCCTCATTAGTTATATGATCTACCTGTCTAATCTTCAGCATTCTTCTGTAGCACCACATTTCGAAAGCTTCTATTCTCTTCTTGTCCAAACTAGTTATCGTCCATGTGTCACTTCCATACATGGCTACGCTCCATACAAATACTTTCAGGAACGACTTGCTGACACTTAAATCTATACTCGATGTTAACAAATTTCTATTCTTCAGAAACGCTTTCCTTGCCTTGCCAGTCTACATTTTATATCCTCTCTACTTCGATCATCATCATTTATTTTGCTCCCCAAATAGCAAAACTCCTTTACTACTTTAAGTGTCTCATTTCCTAATCTAATTCCCTCAGCATCACCCGACTTAATTCACTACATTCCATTATCCTCGTTTTGCTTTTGTTGATGTTCATCTTGTATTTTCCTTTCAAGACACTATCCATTCTGTTCAACTGCTCTTCAAGGTCCTTTGCTGTCTCTGACAGAATTACAACGTCATCGGCAAACCTCGAAGTTTTTATTTCTTCTCCTTGGATTTTAATACCTACTCCGAATTTTTCTTTTGTTTCCTTGACTGCTTGCTCAATATACAGATTGAATAACATTGGGGAGAGGCTACAACACTGTCTCACTCCCTTCCCAACCACTGCTTCCCTTTTGTGCCCCTCAACTCTAATAACTGCCATCTGATTTCGGTACAAATTGTAAATAGCCCTTTGCTCCCTGTATTTTACCCTTGCCACCCTCAGAATTTGAAAGAGAGTATTCCTGTCAACATTGTCAAACGCTTTCTCTAAGTCTACAAATGCTAGAAACGTAGGTTTGCCTTTCCATAATCTAACTTCTAAGATAAGTTGTAGGGTCAGTATTGCCTCACGTGTTCCAACATTTCTGCGGAATCCAAACTGATCTTCCCCAAGGTCGGCTTCTACCAGTTTTTCAATTCGTCTGTAAAGAATTCGCGTTAGTATTTTGCAGCTGTGACTTATTAAACTGATTGTTCGGTAATTTTCACATCTGTCAACACCTGCTTTCTTTGGGATTGGAATTATTATATTCTTCTTGAAGTCTGAGGGTATTTCGCCTGTCTCATACATCTTGCTCACCAGATGGTAGAGTTTCATCAGGACTGGCTCTCCCAAGGCCGTCAGTAGTTGTAATGGAATGTTGTCTACTCCCGGGGCCTTGTTTCGCCTCAGGTCTTTCAGTGCTCTGTCAAACTCTTCACACAGTATCATATCTCCCATTTCATCTTCATCTACATCCCATTTCCGTAATATTGTCCTCAAGTACATCGCCCTTGTATAGACCCTCTATATACTCCTTCCACCTTTCTGCTTTCCCTTCTTTGCTTAGAGCTTGGTTTCCATCTGAGCTCTTGATATTCATACAAGTGGTTCTCTTTTCTCCAAATGTCTCTTTAATTTTCCTGTAGGCAGTATCTATCTTACCCCTAGTGAGATAAGCCTCTACATCCTTACATTTGTCCTCTAGCCATGCCTGCTTAGGCATTTTGTACTTCCTGTCGATCTCATTTTTGAGACGTTTGCATTCCTTTTTGCCTGCTTCATTTACTGAATTTTTATATTTTCTCCTTTCGTCTATTAAATTCAATATTTCTTCCGTTACCCAAGGATTTCTACTAGCCCTCGTCTTTTTACCTAACTGATCCTCTGCTGCCTTCACTACTACATCTCTCAAAGCTACCCATTGTTCTTCTACTGTATTACTTTCCCCCATTCCTGACAATTGTTCCCTTATGCTCTCTCTGAAACTCTGTACAACCTCTGGTTTGGTTAGTTTATCCAGGTCCCATCTCCTTAAATTCCCACCTTTTTGCTGTTGTTTCTTCAGTTTTAATCTACAGTTCATAAGCAATAGATTGTGGTCAGAGTCCACATCTGCCCCTGGAAATGTCTTACAATTTAAAATCTGATTCCTATATCTCTGTCTTACCATTATATAATGTATCTGAAACCTGTCAGCATCTCCAGGCTTCTTCCATGTACACAACCTTCTTTTATGATTCTTAAACCAAGTGTTAGCTATGATTAAGTCATGCTCCATGCAAAATTCTACCAGGCGGTTTCCTCTTTCATTTCTTAGCCCTAATCCATATTCACCTACTACGTTTCCTTCTCTCCCTTTTCCTACTATCGAATTCCAGTCACCCATGACTATTAAATTTTCGTCTCCCTTCACTATCTGAATAATTTCTTTTATTTCATCATGCATTTCTTCAATTTCTTCGTCATCTGCAGAGCTAGTTGGCATATAATTTTGTACTACTGTAGTAGGCGTGGGCTTCGTGTCTATCTTGGCCACAATAATTCGTTCACTGTGCTGTTTGTAGTAGCTTACCCGCACTCCTATTTTTTATTCATTAATACCACCAACTTCGTTTAAAGTGTCCCTAAGTCTTAAAAGAAGGGTAAATGCTTAAGCATAACATCAGACACAACATCAAAGTTAAGAGATTTAGCCGCAGTGTAAATGAAGTACGTCCTGCGACCTAATTCATTTACACTACACCTGGAGCGGTGACCTTGACGTGATCTGGCCTGCCTGCGCACAATTAACACCAGTAATAGTCCAGGCGAATTAGGAAAATTGGAGTAAAATTTATACCGTCTTCAACCGTTTTATGCGTTCCCTTCATGTGGTGCGACGATGATATCTTGCACTTCTGCCACATATTTGCTGCTCCAATTGGCTCACCAGCGACACAATTCTAGATGCGTCTGCGGTAACGCCTGAATAAATAAAATTTGTTTCTACCTGGGAGTACCACAGCGCCGGATTTTGTGGCCAGAACGGCGGTAGCCTCACGGCTAGTCTAGACACTGTCAGGTTAACAGCCGCTTGATTCTCATTCATTCTTTATACCACAGGCAAATTAGTTAGAAAATCAGCAAATGGGGGAGAAAAATTATAAAGTTTTGAAATTTCGGGAAAATACTCATATGGGGTACAGTAATACGAAACAGAAAAGTTTCCCTTTGTAAGGGGGGGGGGGGGGAGCGTTCCCCTTTTATCCCCTCTAAAAGTCAGTTTGTACCATATTTTAAATTTTTACACAAAAAGGCTCATTTTTCGAATAGTGCTCTTATTAGAAAATATATTCCTCGCAAAACTGTACACGAAAAGGATCTTGTGCATCTTTTCATTTATAGGAATGGTATCTGAGGTATAAGAATTGGAACAGGATTCCGTTAACGTTATAGTTTGCAGTTTTTGTTGCTTAGGAAAGTTGATGAAAAGCGTAGCCGGTGTGGTCGACCGGTTCTAGGCGCGTCAGTCTGGAACCGCACAACCACTACAGTCACAGGTTCGAATCCTGCCTCGGGCATGGATGTGTGTGATATCCTTTGATTTGGTAGGTTTAAGTAGTGCTGCATTCTCAGGGACTGATGACTTCAGATGTTAAGCCCCATAGTGCTCAGAGCTATTTGAACAATGTTTTTGAAAGGCGTAATTAAGTGTATGGAAATATTTTGTAGCCTATATATTCCATGTGATTATATTTCTTTTGCGATCAGTATAGATGAAATCAGGAGTACGTCCCATCAACGAAAACGTCGTTCCTCTCCCCACTCACTCAGTGCTCCCCTACCGCCATAGTCGTCGCCGTTTCTTCTGACCCAGTGTCCAGTTCAATTGAGTTAATGTTGTGAACTGTCAAAGTAGTGCCAAAGAGTTCTGTTTTTGTGATAAAGTTATTCCCACCATTAGCCTCCACTGCAACTATATCTTTAGCTTTTATGTAGAGTGGTTGATCAAACGTCATGATACATGTTGCTGTGTTGTTTTCTTACTCTATGTGATGGCATAAATTAAAGCAGTTAAAATAGCACTATAATATGTGAGCGGGTGTTTGATGAATGTAAGTGCTAATGCATTTGATTGTGTATAAGGTTCTCCAGTTGTGATTTTCTTCATAAAATCTTGCCATGTAGGAATAGAAAGCTGTAAAAACTTTCCCATCATCCAAGTAAAATTGTGATTGGTAGGTACTGCTGCTTTAGTGAATGATTGTTCTGAGTAGACATTTTGCATAACAATGTCTTCAGATCCAACTCTATTCTGGCTTCAGAATGTTAGGAGACTAATTTTTTGGGCACTTGCTGTTTCAGTAGAGCCAACATGACAGAGAGTTTCGTTTCTTGCTGATGTTCTATCGCTCTTCCTGGAGTCACACACCTGGTTTCACCCATAGCATGAGTAGTGGAACTACCTGTTTGTCACCCCACATTCCATTGTTGCCAGATGTATCCAAGATGGCGGCGATGGCGTCATCCAAGATGGCGGCGCGTAGACTTGGAAACAGTGGATGGCATCATCCAAGATGGCGGATTTTGGCGGTAAGTTTGAATTTTGGCGGGAAGATATGTCAACTGGGCGACATCTGCTAACTGAACCCACCAGAAAAAACAATTCGCGGGAAATTCAAATTCCAGCAGGATAATGCATCTCACCGAGAAAATGGCAGGAAAATAGACCAATTGGGCTACGTCCACTAACCTAACCCCGAACACCCTAGAAAATGGCGACAAGTTAAAATTCCAACAGGATGATTCACCACAGCGCTCTTATCTCTGCTAAGGAAAGAAAATTGCAGGAAAATAGCTCACTTGGCCTACCTCCACTAACCAAAGTCACCCGACCGCCACCTCTTCCTACGAACTGGCACCAACTTCTGATTTTTGCAGTAAACAAAATTCAATTCCCATATGTCTACTAAGCTAACAAAATGGCGTGAAACATAAGACACTTTACTAACCTCAGTCGCCAGACTGCCACAACCTCCTAAAGATTCGTGTGAGAAGGACTTGGACATAAGACTTTATTTAAACAATTCCATGCAGGTGTTTTCATCTCAAGGTTAGGACTTCAACTGACTTAGTACATATTGCCACCACTAGATGGCGCTCTCATCTGTGCCGTAATCCAAGATGGCGACACCCAGTGTGTTCACCATGAGGTCTGGACTCCAACTGACTTAGTACACAGCACCACCACTAGAGGACGCCACCATCATATCATCCAAGATGGCGACCGTTGATGTCAATCGAAATGGCAGCACCCAGTGTATCCACCACGTGGTGTAAGATTGTACACTTGGTCTACCTCCACCAACCTAACCCATTCCCCAATAAAAATCGCGCAAAGTTCAAATTCGAACGTGATAATAGCGGGAAAAACGCACTTGTCTTTATTATTATTTAAACAGTATCATGCAGCTGTGTTCGCCACGAGGTCCAGACTCCAACCGGCTGAATTTAATATTCTAGCCAGCAGAGGGTGCCACCCTTACGTCAGAACATGACGCATGTACAGTTATTCAAGATGCCTGCACCCACTGTGTCCACCACGAGCTACAGAGCTCAAATGGCTTAGTTCTCATCATGACCACCAGAAGACACAACCGTGAAGTCGCGTGATGACACATGATCATCTGCTCTCTCTCGCATGTGTGAGTTATAACCGGACACTCTCCATGCCACCGGCCCACGGGCGTCCGACCGCTTACGTCACACACCTTCGGCTGGCACCTCCATACACGTGCCAGACTTAGTCTTCTGTAAATATGCGATTACCAACATCACACATCTAACCTATCAGTTACCTAAGTACTTAATTGCATTTCAGTTTTAATAGTACTAAATAATTCAATTTACAGTTTCATATAAGTATGAATAAGTGTTCAACCACCTAGTTTCAACTACTTTTCAAGGAACAGACCGCCACCTCTTCCTAGGAACCAAAGCCGAGTTCGAATTCTGGCAGTAAAGAAAGGTCACTTGCACTTTCGTCACGAACCTAAGAAAATTGCGGGGAAAGAAAGAACACTTGTACTAGCCTCATCCACCTGATCGACACTTAACTCCTAGGAACCGGCGTCAAGTTTGAATTCTGCCAGTAAACAAAGCTCATGTGCATTTTCACAACCAACGTAAGAAAATTTTTTGAAAACGAAGTTCACCACCACCACTAACCTGAGTCGCCAGACCGCCACCTGTTCCTAGGGGCGGGTAGTAAAAGGATTCAGCACGCACTACACTGATGGAGAGAGAAAGGAGTGTACTTTATTTATTTGCGAGCAATTTATATAGAGATGGAGTATATGTATCACAGAAAACACGCTCTGACATATCCAACAGCATACAGACCTGCAAACCACTATTACATAACTCATATATAAAGCTCTACGCACCCTTGCTAGTTGTAAACCATCAAAAATAAAACATTGCACAGCCTACAGACTTGCAAACCACTCATAAACAATGCAGAGCATTTACGTCCAGATAACCAAACAACTCCTAAATTGTCAAAATAATAATCCATGTAAAAGACTCTGCTTCCTAATCGTCAAATGTTGAAATAATACACCAGCCTTTATTTAAACAATTAGAGGCAGCACCACCACTGAGTCCGTAGCCCAACTGACTTAGTTCATATAGATGCCACTAGAGGACACTGTAGTGATGCAAGTACCGTAATCTAAGATGACTCCACCTTGTGTGTTCACCACGGGCTTCAGACCCCAACTGGCTTAGTACATTTCCTCGCCGTCAGAGGACGCCACAGTGACACCAGCTGATGACGGAAGTACAGTTATCCATGATGGCGGCAAACAGTGTGTTCTTCATGAGGTCAATGATGCTGTCGTCCGTTTCGTGACATAAACCAAGATCGTGAGGGAAAACGACTCAGCCTGCTCTGGGTTACTGGAGGGCGTAAAGAAGAACTTCACTCCATTTAATGTCAAACATTTTCTTTAGCGATTGAATACATTTATCACACTGACGCAAAGCACTCGTCATGTTATGCTTGGGGTCACAATACACAGTCTGCAGACACGCAAACAACTCCCAATTCTCCAAAATAATTTCAATACAGACCTGCAAACTGCTCCTAAATAATACAGCACATTGGTGTGTAGAGTACTCGTAAACTGACCAAATACCACATATCAAGGCCTACAGACCCACACCCGATATAATGCGATCAACGCACGTAAGCACAGTCCACAGCCCCCTGTCCATTAGAGTACACAGGAGGTATCGATAAGTGACGCATCCCTTAGATGTCAAACCGCGCACAGCCCCTGCTCGGCTTCTGTAAGTATGAGGTGGCGGCACTGAAATTATTTTGGAGAATTGGGAGTTGTTTGCGTGTCTGCAGACTGTGTATTGGACCCACAGCATAACATGGCGAGTGCTTTGCGTCAGTGTGATAAATGTATTCGATCGCTAAAGAAAATGTTTGAAATTAAATGGAGTGAAGTTCTTCTTTAGGCCCTCCAGTAACCCAGTGCAGGCTGAGTCGTTTTCCCTCACGATCTTAGTTTATGTCACGAAACGGATGACAGCATCGTTTACCTCATGAAGAACACACTGTTCGCCGCCATCATGGATAACTGTACTTCCGTCATCAGCTGGTGTCACTGTGGCGTCCTCTGACGGCGAGGAAATGTACTAAGCCAGTTGGGGTCTGGAGCCCGTGGTGAACACACAAGGTGGAGTCATCTTAGATTACGGTACTTGCATCACTACAGTGTCCTCTAGTGGCATCTATATGAACTAAGTCAGTTGGGCTATGGACTCAGTGGTGGTGCTGCCTCTAATTGTTTAAATAAAGGCTGGTATATTATTTCAACATTTGACGATTAGCAAGCAGAGTCTTTTACATGGATGATTATTTTGACAATTTAGGAGTTGTTTGGTTATCTGGATGTAAATGCTCTGCATTGTTTATGAGTGGTTTGCAAGTCTGTAGGCTGTGCAATGTGTTATTTTTGACGGTTTACAATTATCAAGACTGTGTGTAGAGCTTTATATATGAGTTATGTAATAGTGGTTTCCGGGTCTGTATGCTGTAGGGCATGTCAGAGCGTGTGTTCTGTGATACATATACCCCATCCCTAAATAAATTGCTCGTAAATAAAGTACACTCCTTTCTCTCTCTATCAGTGTAGTGCGTGCTGAATCCTTTTACTACCCGCCCCTAGGAAGAGGTGTTGGTCTGGCGACTTAGGTTAGTGGCGGTGGTGAGCTTCGTTTGCAGCAATTTTCTTACGTTGGTAGTGAAAACGCACGTGAGCTTTGTTTACTGGCAGAATTCAAACTTGACACTGGTCTTAGGAGGAAGTGGCGGTCGTGTGGCTGAGGTTAGTTCAAGTGTCCTTTCTTTCCCCGCAGTTTTCTTAGGTTGGTAGCGAAAGTGCAAGGGAGCTTTCTTTACTGCCAGAATTCAAACTCGGCTTTGGTTCCTAGGAAGAGGTGGCGGTCTGTTCCTTGAAAAGTAGTTGAAACTAGGTGGTTGAACACTTACATGAAATTGTAAATTAAATTATTTTCTATGATTAAAACTCAAATGCAATTAAGTACTTAGGTAATTGATAGGTTAGATGTGTGATGTTGGTGAAGGCATATTTACAGAAGACTATGTCAGGCGAGCCGGCCGAAGTGGCCGTGCGGTTAAAGGCGCTGCAGTCTGGAACCGCAAGACCGCTACGGTCGCAGGTTCGAATCCTGCCTCGGGCATGGATGTTTGTGATGTCCTTAGGTTAGTTAGGTTTAACTAGTTCTAAGTTCTAGGGGACTAATGACCTCAGCAGTTGAGTCCCATAGTGCTCAGAGCCATTTGAACCATTTTTTTGACTGTCAGGCGCGTGTATGGAGGTGGCAGCCGAGGGTGTGTGACGTAAGCGGTCGGACGCTCGTGGGCCGGCGGCGTGGCACGTGTCCGGTTATAAAGCGCGTGCGAGAGAGAGCAGATGATCATGTGTCATCACGCCACGTCACAGTAGCTTCCTCTGGTGGTCACGATATGAACTAAGCCATTTGAGCTCTGGAGCTCGTGGTAGACACGGTAGATGCAGCCATCTTGAATAACTGTACATGTGTCAAGTTCTAACTCTCTGCTGGCGAGAATATGAACTAAGCCAGTTGGAGTCCGGATCTTGGCGAACACACCTCCATGATATTGTTTAAATAAAAATAAAGACAAGTCCGTTTTTCCCGTCATTGTCATGTTGAAATTTGAACTTTGCGTGATTTTTATTGGGGAGGGGATTAGGTTGGTGGAGGTAGGAGAGGTGTATAATCTTACAACACATGGTGGATACACTGGGTGTTGCCATCTTGATTGACGCATGGTCGCCATCTTGGATGATGTCATGGTGGCGTCCTCTAGCGTTGGCACTGTGTACTAAGTCAGTTGGAGTCCAGAACTTGTGGTGAACACACATGCATGGAATTGTTTAAATAAAGTCTTATGTCCAAGTTCTTTTCCCACGAATCCTTAGGAGGTGGTGACAGTCCAGCGACCGAGATTATTAAAGTGTCTTTTCTTTTGCGCCACTCTGTTAGCTTAGTAGAGTGGCTGGTCCCAGCAGAGGTTCGAGTCCTCCCTGGGACATGGGTGTGTGTGTTTGTCCTTAGGATAATTTAGGTTGAGTAGTGTGTATGCTTAGGGACTGATGACCTTAGCAGTTAAGTCCCATAAGATTTCACACACACATTTAGCTTAGTAGACATATGGGAACTGAATTTTGTTTACCGCAAAAATTGAAAGTTGGTGTCAGTCCGTAGGAAGAGGTAGCGGTCGGGTGACTTAGGTTAGTGGAGGTAGGCCAGGTGACCTATTTTCCTGCGGTTTTTTTTGCTTAGTAGAGATAAGAAAGGTGTGGTACATTATCCTATTGGAATTTGAATTTGCCACCATTTTCTAGGGGGTTGGGGGTTAGGTTAGTGGTCGTAGCTCATTTGGTCTATTTTCCCTCCATTTTCGTGGTGTGATGCATTATCCTGCTGGAATTTGAATTGCCCGCTGTGGTGTGCGTATTGTAAGACCTTCGGTACACACACCATCAGATTACTTGACTTGTCGCTCTAACGAAGTAGGCGAGTGTCAGCAATATGTCTCGTGGTCTTGTCGTGTCGTGTTTATCTTCTGCCGTTAGGTCAGACGATAGAAATGCCACTTGCACGCTTAGAGTAGCATATTGACGGTGACCAACTTTAAACAGAACTTGATTAATTTTTACACACATTTATTAAAATAAGAACAAGTATAAAAATAACTTACCTTGTTTCTGGATGCTATTTACAATTGACAATCTGAAGTTCCTTTGGTCTTGATACGTTAATCTTATTCTCACGTATCTCTGATACTTGAGAAAGTGTCTATACATTTATCTTCATGGCTATGTACAGGAATATGATAATCTTACTACTGCAGACTGAAACTCGACTATAGACTGGTACAGATTAATGTACACTGGTACAGAGAGGTGCAGATAAATGCAGACTCATACAGACTAATGCAGACTAACACAGACTGATGCAGACTGACTAATCGGAGGTCTGTACACTCGTTATAATACCTCGCGCGTTCAGGTATCACTGCGCGAGTGTGATCCGCGAGGAGAATAGGTTCTACATTAGCAGCAATCTCATTGGCTACGTTACACATTAATACGTGGATCGGCGGAAGCAGAATTTGGTCCGTCTCTAAGACAGCGCCATCTCGTAGCGCGGAGATGGACGAGCGCTGCGCCTGCACTGTTGTGCTTAGTGGGGCGCGCTCTAGTGGGAAAGTTGTGTAAGCGCTGACTACGCGGAATTATGTGCACAACATTCCTCCCTTCCGGGGGAAGAAAAAAAGCTTTTGAAGTTTGCTTGAAAAGCCCTTTTCTTCTGCTTTCTTGCTTTCCGGCGTGCGTATGTCTGTGGGTGCACACATGTTGCTCCCCGTGGCATTCGCCTGCGGTCCGCTAGGAAAACCCACTCAAAACCTACAGAACAGGGAACCGGAGAAGCAAAAATTTTGTTACATAATTGCATTTCAACATCGGTACATTGGTCATAGCTTAAATCTAATGCTTCTTCGACGTCCATCTTCTCTGGGGCTGTCGGTTGTGGACGGCTGGGGTAGTCGGCTGCCCCTTAAGGTGCTGCGTTGGCGCCGGCGGCGTTGGCTGCTGCGGCGGCGGCGTCGGCGTCGGCTGCCAGTGACGGCGTCTGGAATCCTGTAAGCTGCTCGGGGTTGACAACTGCTTCTGAGTCTGGAAAATGAAACAGCCTAGGAGTTCTGCCTATATGTGACTGCTGTCTTTGCTGCCGTAGTTGTTTAGTATGGCGAATGACTATGCCGGATTGCGTTCTTATTCTATACATGACATTTCCAATGCATTTTACAATGATTCCTTGTGTCCAAGTACGTTTTCCTCGACTGTAGACAGTTACGAGGACTTTGTCGTTTACGTAGAATCGTCGTCCTTTCGACGGTCGTTGATAATTTTCTGGATGCATTGTGGGTTTTAGGATAGACATTAAAGTCCTGTGTTGTCGCCTATGCAGTTTTTCTGCTGGTGACTGTGCCTCGTGCGGAGTAGCTCCGTATTGTGACAGAAAAATTAATAAGGAAGTCTCTTTGTTGTACTGTTTCACCAACTTTGTCATGTGTGCCTTGAAAGTTCGTACGAATCGTTCGGCGAGTCCATTAGCCTCATGGTGAAATGGTGCCGTCCTGGAATGTGAAATTCCGTTCATCTGACAGAATGACTGGAATTCTTGCGACGTAAATTATGTGCCGTTATCGGTCACTATGAGGCAATCCTTCAATGGAAAAGGTCTTTGACAACGGCTTGAATTGTTGTCGCTGAAGAAGTTGTACGCATTTGTAGTACAAAAGGGAATTTTGAAAATGCATCAATGAGAATTAACCAAGAAGTTTCAAGAAAAGGACCTGCATAGTCAATATGCAATCTTGACCAAGGTTTTGTTGCCTGTGCCGGCCGGAGTGGCCGTGCGGTTCTGGGCGCTACAGTCTGGAGCCGAGCGACCGCTACGGTCGCAGGTTCGAATCCTGCCTCGGGCATGGATGTGTGTGATGTCCTTAGGTTAGTTTGGTTTAATTAGTTCTAAGTTCTAGGCGACTGATGACCATAGCAGTTAAGTCGAATAGTGCTCAGAGCCATTTGAACCATTTTTTTGTTGCCTGTGGCCACGGAAAATATTGTCTTGGCGGAGCTGATTGATGCGTCTGACATAATTTACAGTTAGAAAGCATTGTTTCAATATCAATGTTTTTCCAGTAACAATGTTCTCTGGCCATGCGTTTCGTGCGTACTGTGCCCCAATGACATTGGTGTAACATTTTTAACACTTTATACCTGAGAGCTTTGGGTATAACTACTCTTGTTTTTCCCGTTTCACTGTGAACTAATATGACGCCTTTGTGCACTGTGAGAGCATGTCTCAAGATTTCACTTCTGGCTGAGCTATGTTCTTATCGGTTGGTCATTCCGTTAAGAATATACTGCTTTATCTTTGATAACACTGGATCTTTGGGCACTAACTTAGCTATTAAGGTGGCATTGACGGAGAAATTTTCCACGACGTCCTCACTGATTACGTCTATCTGAAAACATACGTCATCTGATTTGTCAAAATGTTCATCTTGACCCGCCGGTAGACTTGAAAGTACATCGGCGTTGGCGTGTTTTGCCGTCGATCTATATAAGATCTCGTAGTTGTAATTAGACAGTAGCAATGCCCAATGTCGTAAACGCTGTGCTGTCTTAGGGGATACACTATTATGTGTCTAGAATGAAATTTTCACTCTACAGCGGAGTGTGCGCTAATATGAAACTTCCTGGCAGATTAAAACTGCGTGCCGGACCGAGACTCGAACTCGGGACCTTTGCCTTTCGCGGGCAAGTGCTCTACCGACTGAGCTACCGAAGCACGACTCACGCCCCGTCCTCACAGCTTTAATTCCGCCAGTACCTGGTAGAGCACTTGCCCGCGAATGGCAAAGGTCTCGACTTCGAGTCTCGGTCCGGCACACAGTTTTAATCTGCCAGGAAGTTTCACTATTATGTGGTCCGAATATTGTCACCAATGGCTTAGGGTCAGTAAGCAGAATAAATGTTCGTCCGTATATGTAGTCATGAACTTCTTCAGAGCAAAGATAATTGCTAGTGCCTCTTTTTCTACTTGGCTATAGTTTCGTTGACTTGAGTTTAATGTTTTCGACGCGTATGCAATCGGTCCTACCCCCATGAGCCATGGACCTTGCCGTTGGTGGGGAGGCTTGCGTGCCTCAGCGATACAGATGGCCGTAGCGTAGGTGCAACCACAACGGAGGGGTATCTGTTGAGAGGCCAGACAAACGTGTGGTTCCTGAAGAGGGGAAGCAACCTTTTCAGTAGTTGCAGGGGCAACAGTCTGGATGATTGACTGATCTGGCCTTGCAACACTAACCAAAACGGCCTTGCTGTGCTGGTACTGCAAACGGCTGAAAGCAAGGGGAAACTACAGCCGTAATTTTTCCCAAGGGCATGCAGGTTTACTGTATGGTTAACTGATGATGACGTCCTCTTGGGTAAAATATTCCGGAGGTAAATGGCGTTCTACGGATCGGAGCGCGGAATGTCAGATCCCTTAATTGGGCAGGTAGGTTAGAAAATTTACACTGCTGGCCACCGTAAATGCAACACCCTGAAGGAAGCATCCGAATCAAGTGAAATTTACACCATGGGTTTGCAGCGATGAGATATGCAACTGATTAGAATTTCAGCGCAGACGCACATCACGCGCGCCTGTGGCGCCACCTCATAGCGCCATTTAAGGCTTGGCGATTTCGACGAGTGTACGTTCGGCACGTGTGTTTACCTTGTGGTTGTTTCACAAGACGATCAGTTATGCCTCGTAGACAACAGCGAACATCTTTTGATCAAGTATCCGAGTTCGACAGAGGAAGGATAGTGGCTTACCGAGATTGTGGATTATCATACAGAGAAATCGCTAGTCGTGTTGGACGAAACCAAACAACTAATGCGGATATGTGACCGTTGGATGCAGGAGGGTACGACGGACCGACGTGGTCGATCGCATTCACCTCGGTGCACCACTGCACGTGCTGATAGGCAAATTGTGCGCATGGCAGTGACGGATCGCTCAGTGACATCCCGAACCATAGCACAGCACATTGCGTCTGTAACGCATCATCCAGTGTCTGCGCGTACCATTCGACGCCGTTTACAGCAGAGTGGTCTGTCCGCAAGACGTCCATTGCTTCGTCTACCATTGACGCAGAACCACAGACGTCTCCGTCGCCAATTGTGTGATGACAGACGGATGTGGACGGCAGAATGGAATGACGTTGTCTTTACTGACGAGGCATGCTTCTGTCTGCAGCACCACGATGGTCGGATTCGAGTGTGGAGACACCGTGGAGAGAGGATGCTGGACAGCTGCATTATGCACCGCCACACTGGTCTTGCACCGGGTATTATGGTATGGGGCGGTATTGGATATTACTCTCGCACGCCTCTAGTACGCATTGCCGGTACTTTAAATAGCCGGCGCTACATATCCGAGGTGCTGGAGCCAGTTGTCCTTCCTTACCTTCAGCGCTCGGCCACAGCCATATTTGAACAGGATAATGCGCGACCACACGTGGCACGCATTGTCCAAAGGTTCTTCGTCAATAACCAGATTGAATTGCTTCCCTGGCCAGCTCGCTCTCCGGATCTTTCGCCGATAGAAAACATGTGGTCCATGGTTGCTCAACGAGTGACCCAGATTACATCCCCAGCTGCCACACCAGATGATCTTTGGCAACGTGTGGAAGCTGCTTGGGCTGCTGTACCCCAGGAACACATCCAACGTCTCTTTGACTCAATGCCGAGACGTGTGGCAGCGGTGATCTCCAACAATGGCGGCTACTCTGGCTACTGATTCTGGCAGGAACCACATGTCACAGACGTCTGTACACGTAATCATCTGATACTTGGTCAACATGTTATCTACAAAATAAATCTTGTTGTGCTACCTCTTGTCTTTCTTGGTGTTGCATTTACGGTGGCCAGCAGTGTAAAAAGGGAAATGGATAGGTTGAAGTTAGATATAGTGGGAATTTGTGAAGGTCGGTGGCAGGAGGAACAAGACTTTTGGTCAGGTGAATACAGGGTTATAAATACAAAATCAAATAGGGGTAATGCAAGAGTAGGTTGGATAATGAATAAAAAAATAGGAGTGCGGGTAAGCCACTACAAACAGAATGGTGAACGCATTATTGTGGCCAAGATAGACACGAAGCCCATGGCTACTACAGTATTACAAGTTTATATGCCAACTAGCTCTGCAGATGATGAAGAAATAGATGAAATGTATGATGAGATAAAAGAAATTATTCAGGTAGTGAAGGGAGACGAAAATTTAATAGTCATGGGTGACTGGAATTCGACAGTAGGAAAAGGGAGAGAAGGAAACATAGTGGGTGAATATGGATTGGGGGAGAGAAATGAAAGAGGAAGCCGTCTGGTAGAATTTTGCACAGAGCATAACTTAATCATAGCTAACACTTGGTTCAAGAATCATAAAAGAAGGTTGTATACATGGAAGAATCCTGGAGATACTAGAAGGTATCAGATAGATTATATAATGGTAAAACACAGGTTTTAAATTGTAAGACATTTCCAGGGGCAGATGTGGACTCTGACCACAATCTATTGGTTATGAACCGTAGATTAAAACTGAAAAAACTGCAAAAAGATGGGAATTTAAGGAGATGGGACCTGGATAAACTGACAAAACCAGAGGTTGTACAGAGTTTCAGGGAGAGCGTAAGGGAACAAATGGCAGGAATGGGTGAAAGAAATACAGTAGAAGAAGAATGGATAGCTCTGAGGGATGAAGTAGTGAAGGCAGCAGAGGATCAAGTAGGTAAAAAGACGAGGCTAGTAGAAATCCTTGGGTAACAGAAGATATATTGAATTTAATTGATGAAAGGGGAAAATATAAAAATGCAGTAAATGAAACAGGCAAAAAGGAATACAAACGTCTCAAAAATGAGATAGACAGGAAGTGCAAAATGGCTAAGCAGGCATGGCTAGAGGACAAATGTAAGGATGTAGAGGCTTATCTCACTAGGGGTAAGAGAGTTACTGCCTACAGGAAAATTAAAGAGACCTTTGGAGAAAAGAGAACCGCTTGTATGAATATCAAGAGCTCAGATGGAAACCCTGTTCTAAGCAAAGAAGGGAAAGCAGAAAGGTGGAAGGATTATATAGAGGGTCTATACAAGGGCGATGTACTTGAGGACAATATTATGGAAATGGAAGAGGATGTAGATGAAGATGAAATGGGAGATAAGATACTGCGTGAAGAGTTTGACAGAGCACTGAAAGACCGACGTCGAAACAAGGCCCCGGGAGTAGACAACATTCCATTAGAACTACTGATGGCCTTTGGGAAGCCCGTCCTGACAAAACTCTACCATCTGGTGAGCAGGATGTATGAGACAGGCGAAATACCCTCAGACTTCAAGAAGAATATAATAATTTCAATCCCAAAGAAAGCAGGTGTTGACAGATGTGAAAATTACCGAACAATCAGTTTAATAAGTCACAGCTGCAAAATACTAAAGCGAATTATTTACAGGCGAATTGAAAAACAGGTAGAAGCCGACCTCGGCGAAGATCAGTTTGGATTCCGCCGAAATGTTGGAACACGTGAGGCAATACTGACCTTACGACTTATCTTAGAAGAAAGATTAAAGAAAGACAAACATACGTTTCCAGCGTTTGTAGACTTAGAGAAAGCTTTTGACAATGTTGACTGGAATACTCTCTTTCAAATTCTAAAGGTGGCAGGGGTAAAATACAGAGAGCGAAAGGCTATTTATAATTTGTACAGAAACCAGATGGCAGTTATAAGAGTCGAGGGCCATAAAAGGGAAGCAGTGGTTGGGTAGGGAGTGAGACAGGGTTGTAGCCTCTCCCCGATGTTATTCAATCTGTATATTGAGCAAGTAGTAAAGGAAACAAAAGAAAAACTTGGAGTAGGTATTAAAATCCAAGGAGAAGAAATAAAAACTTTGAGGTTCGCCGATGGCATTGTAATTCTGTCAGAGACAGCAAAGGACTTGGAAGAGTAGTTGAACGGAATGGACAGTGTCTTGAAAGGAGGGTATAAGATGAACATCAACAAAAGCAAAACGAGGATAATGGAATGTACTCGAATTAAGTCGGGTGATGCTGAGGGAATTAGATTAGGAAATGAGACAAAGTAGTAAAGGAGTTTTGCTATTTGGGGAGCAAAATAACTGATGATGGTCGAAGTAGAGAGGATATAAAATGTAGACTGGCAATGGCAAGGAAAGCGTTTCTGAAGAAGAGAAATTTGTTAACATCGAGTATAAATTTAAATGACAGGATGTCGTTCCTGAAAGTATTTGTATGGAGTGTAGCCATGTGTGGAAGTGAAACATGGACAATAAATAGTTTGGACAAGAAGAGAATAGAAGCTTTCGAAATGTGGTGCTACAGAAGAATGCTGAAGATTAGATGGGTAGATCATATAACTAATGAGGAGGTACTGAATAGAATTGGGGAGAAGAGGAGTTTGTGTCACAACTTGACAAGAAGAAGGCAGCGGTTGGTAGGACATGTTCTGAGACATCGAGGGATCACAAATATAGCATTGGAGGGAAGCGTGGAGGGTAAAAATCATAGCAGGAAACCAAGAGATGAATACACTAAGCAGATTCAGTAGGATGTAGTTTGCAGTAAGTACTGGGAGATGAAGAAGCTTGCACAGGATGGAGTAGCATGGAGAGCTGCATCAAACCAGTCTCAGGACTGAAGACGACAGCAACAATAACAACAACATGCAATCGGTCGCTCAATTCCTTGATTTTTATGGGACATGACTGCACCGATCCCGTAATCTGACGAGTCCGCCGCAATAGTGATCAACTTTTGCGGGTCATATGTCGTAAGACATTTTGCGTCTACTAAACTTTGTTTCGGTTTGTCGAATGCGCTGGCATTGTTTGGACCAGATCCACGCGACTACTTTGCGAAGCAATCTGTGCAACGGTTCGGAAATTTCAGCTGCCTTCGATACGAATTTCCGGTAATAATTAATTTGGTCTAATAAAGCTCTTTCGGAGCTGGCAGTTTCTGCATTGCTTCTATATGCTGTGGTGTCGTACTAATTCCGTTATTTGACAATATATGTCCTGAATACTGAATTTTGTTGACTAAAATATACATTTTTCCTTGTTGCACCTGAGATTGGCCTTTCTGAGAACCTCGAACGGTTCTTCCAGGTTATCAAGTAAATTTTGTGGAGTTTTTCCCGAGACGATTATGTCAGCGAGATAGTTAACTGCGTTAGGACAATTTCTAATTAATTGTTCCAAGTAACGTTGAAAGATGCTCGGTGCACTTGCGATACCAAATGGTAAGCGCTTGTATCTGTACAATCCAAATGGAGTATTTATGACCATAAACTTTTGTGTATCTTTGTCTAAAGGGATCTGCTTCCTTTAAATCCAGTTTGGTGAAATACACACCCCCTGCTAATTTGTACATCAGTTCTTCCAGTTTCGGAATCGGGTATGGATCTATAATGCACTGTGAATTGACAGTATTCTTGAAATCTCCACAGATACGTGATGATCCATTTTGCTGCTCTATGACAACGATTCGTGTTGCCCAGGCGCTACATGTGACTGGTTCGATAATACCATTGCCTTCTAAACGGTAAAGTTCTTGTTTTACGCGTTCTTTCATTGCTTAAGGGACAGTTCTAGCTTTGCAAAACTTCGGCACTGCATTCGGTGTCAGCGTATTGTGTGCCTGGTAATCTGTGACACTGCCTGTCGCGGAGGATAAAATATCTTCGTACTTCTGCAACACTGTTTGTAATTTTCCTTTCGGAACTTCATGTGTGACCTGTTTCGCTTCATGCATTGTGAAGCCTAATTCGTTAAAGAGATCCAGACCCAGCAAGTTTGATGCCTTATGGGTGTTAACTACTGCTAAAGTAGCTGTCTTGGTAAACTGTTTGTAAGTTACTTCCGTCGTCAGTGCACCTTTGACTGAAATTTGTTCATTACTGTAGCTGTGCAGTGAGCTTTCAAAATGCTGCAATTTAGGAGAACCTAGCCGTTTATGCGCGTGCAGATTTATGATAGAGATCGACGATCCTGTGTCAATCTGGAATTTGATAGGTATTTTGTTCACCAGTAATGTGACATACAAAGATTTGTTCCTGTTGTGTACAATAGCATTAACGTTATGTTTAACTTTGAAACCTGAATATAGCCTTGCCTATTCATATCGTCACACGCATTGGTGGTATACTTCTTAAAATGATGCACTTTCTTATTGCCAAACTTATTTCTAGACTGTACACTTTTCTTATTACACACTTGTGCCCTTTTCGTTTGCAAAAGTCACAATGTGCGTTACGATAGTAACAATTGTCTCCGTGATGATTGATTTCACATTTAAGACATGATTTCAACTTTAGTCTTTTAGTTTGGGTGTGTGATCCGTTCTTAGATCGCTGGAGCCTAGCCTTGCTGTTCTGTTTTCGGCCTTGGGTACGTGGGCCGCGCTGCCCCGTTTGGGTGCCTGTGTCGCGAACACGTCACAGCCGTCGTCTTGAACCACACTCACAGAAGCTTGGCACTGTTCGTGTGCTCGAATGATTGGTAAACAATCTTGCAAGGATGCATTGATTAGACTAAGAAGCTCATTCCTTAATTTCTCGTCGCGTGAATGCATTATGAGCTTATCACGTATTAAAGAACCTGCACAGGACTTTTTACACTCTTCGTTTTCACAAATAAATTTGCAGTTCCTAGTTAATCCTTGCAACTGTGTAATCCATTCCGTGTATGTCTGCTGTGCCTTTTTCTTGCATAAGTAAAAGTTATGCCTTGCAGCAGCGACATGCGTTTGCTTGTCGAAGCATTTTTCGAGCAAGTCTTTAATAGCTGGGAATGACAAATTTGTCGGTTCACAAGTCGGACTCAGTTTTAAGAGAAGGTTGTAGATAGCTGCGCCGTAATTTGCCAAAAAATAAGATCTTTTTTCTACATCACCTGATATCTGGTGTGTGAGGAAGTGCTGCATAGTCCGGCCACGCTTCTTCCTTGCTGTTGTAAACTACGAAAGGTGGTGGCGGAAGTTTAATTTGTAGCGGAGACGCTACGGCAGGCTGCGCCTCCAAACGTTCCACTCTTGTAAGCAACACCTGTTGCGTCTGTTGTATTTGTGCCATGAGATTTACGATCTGCGCCGTGAGGTCCACGGTTACCTGAAAATTCCAAGTGCGACTAGATTACTGCAATAATGATGTTTTAGCTGCAAGAGAGCGGGTTAACAGTCAAGTATGTAGCCTCCCGCAGTCCACTGTAATCTACTGTATTTCAGGTTCACACGTGGTCATCCGTAATTGTGCTGAAATCATCTGTTTCCTTAGTACCTCGTCGCCAATGTGGTGTGCGTACTGTAAGACCTTCGGCCGGCCGCGGTGGTCTAGCGGTTCTAGGCGCTCAGTCCGGAACCGCGCGACTGCTACGGTCGCAGGTTCGAATACTGCCTCGGGCATGGATGTTTGTGATGTCCTTAGGTTAGTTAGGTTTAAGTAGTTCTAAGTTCTAGGGGACTAATGACCACAGATGTTAAGTCCCATAGTACTCAGAGCCATTTTTTTTTTTTTTTTGTAAGACCTTCGGTACGCACACTATCAGATTACTTGACTTGTCACTCTAACGAAGTAGGTTAGTGTCAGCAATATGTTTCGTGGTCTTATCGTGGCGTGTTTATCTTCTGCCGTTAGGTCAGACGATAGAAATGCCACTTGCACACTTAGAGTAACAGATTGACGGTGACCAACTTTAAACAGAACTTGATTAATTTTCACATACATTTATTAAAATAAGAACAAGCATAAAAATAACTTGGTTCTGGATGCTATTTACAATTGACAATCTGAAGTTCCTTTGGTCTTGGTACGTTAATCTTATTCTCACATATCTCTGATACTTGACAAAGTGTCTATACATTTATCTCCATGGCTATGTACAGGAATATGATAATCTTATTAGGCGCAGACTGAAACTTGACTATAGACTAGTACAGACTAATGTACACTGGTACAGACAGGTGCAGATAAATGCAGACTCGTACAGACTTATGCTGACTAATGCAGACTGACTAATTGGAGGTCTGTACACTCGTTATAATACCTCGCGCGTTCAGGTATCACTGCGCGAGTGTGATCCGCGAGGAGAAAAGGTTCTACGTTAGCAGCAATCTCATTGGTTGCGTTAAACATTAATACGCGGATCAGCGGAAGCAGAATTTGGTCCGTCTCTAAGACAGCACCATCTCGTAGTGCGGAGATGGACGTTTGTGGAGTGGTTTTTTTTTTTGTTTCCTCCTCTATTTCACACTTTTCAGCACACATGAATCAGTCTTTTTTGAAATTGAATGGATAAGAGGAAGAGGACCTCAAACTTTTACCATCTGCTTGTGCAACATTCTGATTAATTAGTTTTCTTATATTGCGTTCCAAAATGTATTCAATTCTACATACCTTATGCACTTCAATCAGTACAGCTTTCTTTAGAAGATTATGAGCCTCATCCTTCCTTGGTGACGTATATCAGAGTTTCCAACCTCTTCGTCACTATTGATGTCTCTCCTTCCGATACAGATTTAGCAAAAATAAAACAGGTAGTAGAGTCCAGCAATTTTTTTCTCAGTCCAGAGAAAAGTAATGAGACTAAGAAGAAACACTTCATACCTCCACAAACTGATGAATACTGTCACAACAACAGAACTCTATGGCACTACTTTGACAGTTCACAACATTAACTCAACTGAACTGAACACTGGGTCGGAAGAAACGGCAGCGACTATAGTGGTAGGAGAGCGCTGAGTGAGTGGGAAGAGGAACGACGTTTCTGTTGTTCGGACGTACTTCTGATTTCAACAATACTGATCGCAAAAGAAATATCATCACGTAGAATATATAAGCTACGAAATACTTCCATACACTTAATTACGCTTTTCATTTCAATACTTTGCTAAGCAACAAAAACTGCAAACTATAACGTTAACAGAATTCTGTTCCAATTCTTATATTTCAGATAACATTCGAATAAATGAAAAATTGGTTCAAATGGCTCTGAGCACTATGGGACTTAACATCTGTGGTCATCAGCCCCCTAGAACTTAGAACTACTTAAACCTAACTAACCTAAGGACATCACACAAATCCATGCCCGGGGCAGGATTCGAACCTGCGACCGTAGCGGTCACGCGGTTCCAGACTGAAGCGCCTAGAGCCGCATGGCCACAACGGCCGGCCAAATGAAAAGATGCACAAGATCTTTTTCGTGTTCAGTTTTGCTAGGAATATATTTACTAATAAGAGCACTGCTTGAAAAATGAGCCTTTTTGTGTATAAATTTAAAATATGGTACAAATTTACTTTTAGAGGGGATAAAAGGGGAACGCCCCCCCCCCCCCTTGTGAAAGGAAACTTTTCTGTTTCGTATTAGTGTACCCCATATGAGTATTTTCCCGAAATTTCAGAACTATAATTTTTCTCCCCCCATTTGCTGATTTTCTAACTAATTTGCCTGTGGTATAAAGAATGAATGAGAATCAAGCGGCTGTTAACCTGACAGTATCTAGACTAGCCGTGAGGCTACCGCCGTTTTGGTCACAAAATCCGGCGCCGTGGTACTCCCAGGTAGAAACAAACTTTATTTATTCTGGCGTTACCGCAGACGCATCTAGATTTGTGTCACTGGTGAGCCAATTGGAGCAGCAAATATGTGGCAGAAGTACAAGATATCATCGTCGTACCACATGAAGGGAAAGCAGACGAACGGTTGAAGATATTGGAGACCGAAGACCGTCACAGTATCTGCGGCATTTAGAAGTAAAATTGATGCTGGTACCATACCCGTTCGCCTGCTGCGTACAATTTGGAGCAGTCGCTTGCCTCCACCTGTTGTTGTTGTTGTGTTCTTCAGTGCTGAGACTGGTTTGATGCAGCTCTCCATGCTAATCTATCCTGTGCAAGCTCCTTCATCTCCCAGTACCTACTGCAACCTACAACTTTCTGAATCTGCTTAGTGTATTCATCTCTTGGTCTCCCTCTACGATTTTTACCTTCCACGCTGCCCTCCAATGCTAAATTTGTGATCCCTTGATGTCTCAGAACATATCGTGCCAACCGATCCCTTCTTCTAGTCAAGTTGTGCCACAAACTCCTCTTCTCCCCAATGCTTTTCAATAACTCATTAGTTACGTGATCTACCCACCTAATATTCACCATTCTTCTGCAGCATCACATTTCGAAAGCTTCTATTCTCTTCTTGTCCAAACTATTTATTGTCCATGTTTCATTTCCATACATGGCTACACTCCATACAAATACTTTCAGGAACGACTTCCTGACATTTAAATTTATACTCGATGTTAACAAATTTCTCTTCTTCAGAAACGCTTTCCTTGCCATTGCCAGTCTACATTTTATATCCTCTCTACTTCGACCATCATCAGTTATTTTGCTCCCCAAATAGCAAAACTCCTTTACTACTTTGTCTCATTTCCTAATCTAATTCCCTCAGCATCACCCTACATAATTCGAGTACATTCCATTATCCTCGTTTTGCTTTTGTTGATGTTCATCTTATACCCTCCTTTCAAGACACTGTCCATTCCGTTCAACTACTCTTCCAAGTCCTTTGCTGTCTCTGACAGAATTACAATGTCATCGGCGAACCTCAAAGTTTTTATTTCTTCTCCTTGGATTTTAATACCTACTCCAAGTGTTTCTTTTGTTTCCTTTACTACTTGCTCAATATACAGATTGAATAACATCGGGGAGAGGCTACAACCCTGTCTCACTCCCTACCCAACCACTGCTTCCCTTTTATGGCCCTCGACTCTTATAACTGCCATCTGGTTTCAGTACAAATTATAAATAGCCTTTCGCTCTCTGTATTTTACCCCTGCCACCTTTAGAATTTGAAAGAGAGTATTCCAGTCAACATTGTCAAAAGCTTTCTCTAAGTCTACAAATGCTAGAAACGTATGTTTGTCTTTCCTTAATCTTTCTTCTAAGATAAGTCGTAAGGTCAGTATTGCCTCACGTGTTCCAACATTTCTACGGAATCCAAACTGATCTTCCCCGAGGTCGGCTTCTACCAGTTTTTCCATTCGTCTGTAAATAATTAGCGTTAGTATTTTGCAGCTGTGACTTATTAAACTGATAGTTCGGTAATTTTCACATCTGTCAACACCAGCTGTCTTTGGGATTGGAATTATTATATTCTTCTTGAAGTCTGAGGGTATTTCGCCTGTCTCGTACATCTTACCAGATGGTAGAGTTTTGTCACGACTGGCTCTCCCAAGGCCGTCAGTAGTTCTAATGGAATGTTGTCTACTACCGGGGCCTTGTTTCGACGTCGGTCTTTCAGTGCTCTGTCAAACTCTTCACGCAGTATCGTATCTCCCATTTCATCTTCATCTACATCCTCTTCCATTTCCATAATATTGTCCTCAAGTACATCGCCCTTGTATAGACCCTATATACACCTTCCACTTTTCTGCTTTCCCTTCTTTGCTTAGAACTGGGTTTCCATCTGAGCTCTTGATATTCGTACAAGTGGCTCTGATTTCTCCAAAGGTCTCTTTAATTTTCCTGTAGGCTGTATCTATCTTACCCCTAGTGAGGTAAGCCTCTACATCCTTACATTTGTCCTCTAGCCATGCCTGCTTTGCCATTTTGCACTTCCTGTCGATCTCATTTTTGAGACGTTTGTATTCGTTTTTGCCTGCTTCATTTACTGCATTTTTATATTTTCTCCTTTCATCAATTAAATTCGATATTTTTTCTGTCTCCCAAGGATTTCTACTAGCCCTCGTCTTTTTACCTACTTGATCCTCTGCTGCCTTCACTATTTCATCCCTCAAAGCTACCCATTCTTCTTCTACTGTATTTCTTTCACCCATTCCTGCCATTTGTTCCCTTACGCTCTCCCTGAAACTCTGTACAACCTCTGGTTTTGTCAGTTTATCCAGGCACCATCTCCTTAAATTCCCATCTTTTTGCAGTTTTTTCAGTTTTAATCTACGGTTCATAACCAATAGATTGTGGTCAGAGTCCACATCTGCCCCTGGAAATGTCTTACAATTTAAAACCTGGTTCCTAAATCTGTGTTTTACCATTATATAATCTATCTGATACCTTCTAGTATCTCCAGGATTCTTCCATGTATACAACCTTCTTTTATGATTCTTGAACCAAGTGTTAGCTATGATTAAGTTATGCTCTGTGCAAAATTCTACCAGACGGCTTCCTCTTTCATTTCTCTCCCCCAATCCATATTCACCCACTATGTTTCCTTCTCTCCCTTTTCCTACTGTCGAATTCCAGTCACCCATGACTATTAAATTTTCGTCTCCCTTCACTACCTGAATAATTTCTTTTATCTCATCATACATTTCATCAATTTCTTCGTCATCTGCGGAGCTAGTTGGCATATAAACTTGTACTAATGTAGTAGGCATGGGCTTCGTGTCTATCTTGGCCACAATAATGCGTTCACTATGCTGTTTGTAGTAGCTTCCCCGCACTCCTACTTTTTTTATTCATTATTAAACCTACTCTTGCATTACCCCTATTTGATTTTGTATTTATAACCCTGCATTCACCTGACCAGAAGTCTTGTTCCTCCTGCCACCGAACTTCACTAATTCCCACTATATCTAACTTTAACCTATCCATTGCGTTTTTAAATTTTCTAACCTACCTGCCCGATTAAGGGATCTGACATTCCACGCTCCGATCCGTAGAATGGCAGTTTTCTTTCTCCACCTATCGAGGCGATTATGGCGACGCGGTGGGAGATGACGTCAGATGCCGTGGCAGAACTGATCGACAAGGCGCCCGATGTCGGCTCATCCGCGCCTAATGCGCTTGCAGCCGCACAGTGCGGGAGTACAGCTATCGCGGTAGCGCGAGCTGAGTACGATGGTGCATTAGCGGCGAAGGTCGATCAAAAGACGCAGCAGACTAGTCAGCTGGTAGCGTGCTGCAGAGTAGTGTGAAGTTAGCATCCCTTTTTCGAGAAATATACATTTTTCAGAGTTCTTGATAGATGTAACATAGTTCTAGAGTTCTTTGTGCAAAATTGTAATAGTTCTGCAGAATTTAACGAAGAAAACAAATATACTCGAAAAATTTTCGTATCGATAATATTCTTTGTCAATTACCGCAAAATGCAAATTCGTTCAACAGTTCTGAACAGAGTTCCAAGAGTTCTATCGAAAATCCTAATAAAATTTTTTTTGTGATTCTTGAGTTTCTCCCGGCGTATTTTATAATCAAAATATCCACGGGTGTGCTGCCGGTCTATAGTGTCCAACGGGCACAATATTTCGGCTATCATACATGTCGCCATCATCAGGTGAACTGACGGACTGAGCTCCTGTGAACGTGCCAGCACGGAGATCCGTACGCTATGGCTGCTCAGAGAAACCTGGGTTCGTCGCGGCGGCGGCCGATTTAAATAGTTTACGAGATAACTGCAATTTAAGGAGAAAATCTTTTCACTTACTGATAAGTTGGCACCCTTTTTTCTGAAATGTATATTTTTTCAGAGTTCTTGGAAGATATGCCATAGATCTAGAGTTCTTTGTACAAAATTTCGATAGTTCTGCAGAATTTAGCGAAGAAAACAACAATACTCGAAAAAATTTCTTATCGAAAACATTCTTTGTTAATTTTCGCTAAAAGTTAATTCGTGCAACAGTTCTGACGACAGTTCAGAGCAGAACTCCAAGAGCTGTATCGAAAATCCCAATAACATTTTTTGTGGCGATAAATTTGAAACATCCCCTTAGAAAATCTATAAATTACTGTGCTGATAAACTTCTTACGTTATTTGATTTTCAAGCAGCTGAGCAAAACTGAACGTACTCAGACATTTCTCTCTTTACTTATTCTGATCATCGCTAAACTGACACACAATATTTCTTCATCGCAACGCAATCTGACTTTCAATAATCCCTACAAAAGAATGGCCCTGTCTGACAATGACCTATACCTTTGATGAATCACTTACCGCACAAAAATCTTCGTTACTCAAACTACTGCAATACAGCATGCGTCAACACTGCCAGGTGAATGAAAGATTCTAACTACTGAAGGCACTAACTACTGATAGGCATATTTAGCTAATGCAAGATTTTGATAGAGAGCAAACAATGCATTTAACTTAATAATATATCAGTTCATGACCTCCGTCTTTACAAATTTCCTTTTTCTGGCGGACACACGTCCAGGTCGTCTGCTTATAGCAACCTGTCAAAACTCTGCCATCTCTCTCCCTGGATCCACCACTGCTGGCGGCTCACCTCCAACTGCACAACGCTATGCACTGTTCACATCCAACTGCCCAACACTACAATAGCAAAAATTCCAACAATGCAAACCAGCCACAGACTGCACACAGCACAGTCAGTGATTTTCATACAAAGCGCTACGTGGCGTTACCAAGATAAAAACCTAAACAGCCTACTTACATGCTCCCCACAAAATATTTTACAAATTGTTTTGGGCTGTGGCCAATAATGATTTGATAAAATTTTTCATAATTACAATAACAAAGATATCAAATGCACACTTATTGATACACTGTTGGGCAAAAGCAAAAATTGTTCTCATAAAGACAGTCCTGATCATTCATCACAGTAATAATTACAGTTTTTTCCCTCAAAGTCTCAGCAGTAAAAGAAAATTCACACAGTAGTAGTGGATTTCTATGCAGTCTTGAAGAAGTAGTGTTGTCCTTCAAATGGAAAGACAGTGTTGTCTCTTGACATGCAGACAGGTAATGGGCCACAACAGAGCAAACTCACCACAAAGTCAGTCGAAGTTTTGAAGAATATTGGTAGGTAGGTCATCACAGAGCAGACCCACTGTAGTCCTGGTAGAGAGTAAGGTATTGGTGGGCCATCGAAGGTGCAGACCCACTGCAGTCCTTGTAGGGATGGTCAGCAGCCATCTGTTGCGACTGTGCAGGTGCACAATCACCATCAAAGAGTCTTGCGGACATTATAGCAAGTCCATAAACCACCACTTGTGCACTCACAAAGTTTTTGGAATTGTCCTTAGAACCAGCAGTGCTGTTAACCAGTCCCTTGCTGAATTAATAACACACGTGCAAACACTAACAGTCCCATCTTCTCACATATTGTGCATATACTATAACCAACAGAAATGTGTACACTGAAATGAATGCTTAAAAGTTACCTAATTTGATCAACTCGTGTCAATTACAATTTTATAACATGAGAATACAATTAGAAAGGTACAGAAAACATCATTAAAACATAATAATACTGATAACATTTGTATTATTACGGGATTTACAAAAGAATCGAAATAACATACACATCAGTGTTACAGAAATTACGACGTAAGTAAATAAATAAAATAATGAGAATAGTTTTCGAAACATTAATTTCACACATGAGCATTAAATCAGAACACAATAAATAATGTCTAAACATCTTTACAAAGTAAATAACACATTATTAGAAAAATTCTGCAACATAACTATTTCAGATAAACACATAAAGACAGGAAGAACACAAATACACAAGGGCACTCAAACACATAGTGGAATAGCGCAAAAGGAAAGGACAGGGTTTTTTTACTGCAGTATTTTGCAAACAAAACTTTCTTTACTTCTTGGAGATCTCCCTTCGTTCATCATCATTCCCAAAAAGTCCTATCTATACCTGCTTTCTGTATTCTATTCATATCCTCTTTCAAAATAATTATTCTTCATTGTACAGTACTTTTTCTTTTACAAACTTTTTTCATATAAATTCTCAATGCGTTTCTTCCAATTCATTGTAACTCATTCTCTTATATAGCGTACCCCCTCTTCAGCTAACTTAAATCTACTGAGCTCAGATGCATAAACTAAGGGACGAGGCAATGCAGCAGCACAAAACAATTAACACAAACAGCAACGACATAAAAATGAGAATTGGCAAAGCTCGCAGCAATAAATATAAATTAGCAAAGTAAATGCAACATTACAACTAATATGAGCCAATGTGCAGCAACAAGAAAAAAAAAATCAGTAGTAAAACTGGCTAAACAGAGTACTACAAAGTGAAATTCAGTAGCACTATGCCTGGCAAACAGCAGCAGCAAATGGAATAACTTATACCTAAATATGACAAACCCACAAGCAGAAAAAATAGTACGCTAAAGACAACAATGCAGATAAGGGAAATGTCTATTCACATCTTAATGTCTATGTCATTAAAGTGGTGCACCACAACAAGTTATTCTACAAAAAAAATTACCAAGTACTTGAAAAGAAAATTGTGTATTCAGTTACTGTTATTAGTCCCTTCTTATTGTTCTTTCCTTTCCAAGGGCTCCTTTTTCGAAGAATGTGGATCATAAAATTATTATTTAATAGATCTGTTGACGAAAAGTGTTCACATTAGCAAATGCATTTAATTTTATTTTATAAAACCAGTGCTGCAACACAGCTGGAAACCAGATATCAAATTAAATAAGCAACTATGTACAAATCAAAGCATAAAAACATCATTCAATAGCCATGTGGCATTTCATAAGTCAGTAGAGATTCTCTCAACTCTCATAAAAAGACACTTGTCATAATCAGGTGTGCAGATGTAAGAATATTTCCCATCAATTCATAAGCATTTCAGCAAGTAGCACAAAGTACGAGCTCTTCAGTGTAATAATATGTTTCCAAGTAATGAGCGTGCCGTATTTGCGACGCTTTCTACAAAGGAATGTCAATAGCGAGGTTAATGGTCTCTTTTTTCTCCACTTAATGGCTTTTTCTCCAGGCGACTGGCGCAGCTGGGCGCCCATAACATATTACGTCAAGATCACTTAGCTTTCTTACCGAAATATTTACGACAGCAGTTTGCGCTACAGTGACAGACACATATAAAAAAATTTCACCGGTCGAGAATTTGCATTACGAATGTGTAGAAACTAAATCCTATAAATATATCAATGTCCAAAAAATTTTCGCCGGCATTGTGTTACATTTATGCATGTACACACATTTCATAACTCTTAAAGTACCATTCTTAGTTTCCAACATCCTTTTTCACAAATCAGAGACCCTAACCACTACTCATTATTCCTTACTTTACTACACATATACATATTCGTCGACACTTCTTCAATATTTCATCATAATAAATATGTCGCATAATCAAATTCCTCATATAGCATCAGCTTATTGATCATAAACATACCTCAACAGCATAATACACATCGTCATCGTAATAACAACATCATAACAGCTCAGTCAAATCTCAAAAACGTCGTAGCTTTCTGCAATAATTTCAAAACCTAAAAAAATTCTCTGCTCATTTCAATAGTGTCATCAACTTCAAATATACTTTAAAAATCATGATCCCATACCAAATACGACATTCAAAGCTCTCATAGTATCACAATGCTTCTGAAAAAATATGAAGAGTTCACAAAGTAAAGCTTGTAATTCAAAAATCTTTAAAAATAAATGTTTTAAGTACAAAATTAATCACTCAAATACGTGTACTGCAGCGCTAAACTGTGCATCTTGTTGTAAGATAATCTCTGTCGTTACTTAAGAGTAAAAAAGTGCCAAATGTCGTAATTATCGTCGTCTGTAAGCAAAGTTCCGTAGAAGTTAATCTACTTACCTCATAATAAACAAAAGCGAAATACTATGCATATAGATATCGTAGTTATTACGTACAGCACCGTGATCAAGAAAGTACTATACTGTAATGTATTGTTGTGCTACGAAAAACGCTGTCTCATTGTAGCTATACCACAAAAGTTACTATTCAAACATGTTTTACTTTCCAGAAGAGTTCAGAAAAACTGTGCAGATATAAAGCAGATACAGCGCAAAAGCAATAATATAAATTGTGTCACTCATTAGGGGCATCGTGATATAATCGTGTAGCTGTCAAATAAACTAACCACTGTGTCACCTGGTATCTCTCAGAAAGTACTTTAAATCCAGAATGTACTTTCAAGGAAACCAAAATGTTGCATTAATGTCTCATTAGCAGTACCAGTATATGTTCTAAGTATGTGAGCGTTATAGTCGTTACGTAACCGTGCAACTAATAAGCAAGAATGTACACACACACAATAACACTGTGTTGTCTGTTCACTATAACAATGGATTCGTAATTACTGTCTAAATATGTTCCCTAGGTTCTAGACTGGATAGTTAATTACAAAACATTGTTGCATGTTAACAGTTTCTAAGTGTGACAAAGTGTAGTAGTAATGTGAAGTGAAAAATTTTATATCAAAGACTAAGTTAAAAAGCAAATTATCTCTCAATAAACGGTTTTACATGTGAAATGTGGTGCAATCCTTTACTCTTCCTAGTACGCAGAGTTTCAGCTTCAAAGCAATTATCATGCTGTATACGTCAGTAAGGAATGCTAAAGGTTAGCGTCTATGTTATTTTCCCTGAGCCAGCCGGCGCACGTGGCTGCCTGCAGTGCGAGCCATTGTCTGTCTCTTTGTTTGCGCGTGTCGTTATTAGGATTAGGAGACCCAACTTCTACCAATTCACCTTGCCGAGAGTGCCCTGCTCTGTTTGAATTCCGCCAGTTCTGATTGCATTCTGGTCTATTGTCAAGGTTATATCGTCTGTCGTCATGTCGGTAGTTGCTGTAATTTTTTTCTTGTCGGTCACATGGTGGAGAATTTCTCCATGAGTCGTAACTGCGTGGTGGACCGTTGCGCCTGAAGTTATTCTACCCACGCACGACTCACGCCCCATCCCCACAGCTTTACTTCTGCCAGTACCTCGTCTCCTACCTTCCAAACTTTACACAAGCTCTCCTGCGAACCTTGCAGAACTACCACTCCTGAAAGGAAAGATATTGCGGAGACATGGCTTAGCCACAACCTGGGGGATGTTTCCAGAATGAGATTTACACTCTGCAGCGGAGTGTGAGGTGATATGAAACTTCCTGGCAGATTAAAACTGTGTGCCGGACCGAGACTCGAACTCGGGACCTTTGCCATTCGCGGGCAAGTGCTTTACCATGACTCACGCCCTGTCCCCACAGCTTTACTTCTGCCAGTACCTCGTCTCCGACCTTCCAAACTTTACAGAAGCTCTCCTGCACAGCTTTACTTCTGCCAGCATCTAGTCTCCTACCTTCTAAACTTAGGTAGCTCAGTTGGTAGAGCACTTGCACGCGAAAGGCACAGGCAAAGGTCCCAAGTTTGAGTCTCTGTCTGGCACACAGTTTTAATCTGCCATGAAGTTTCATACGGGCTGTATGGGTTTGACAGATACTGATTCTTATGCAACATGTCTTCAAAATATTTCACAAGACTGGAAAATTCAAATTGTTCGAAATGTTTAATCATTATGATGCTATGTTTTACTCGGTCTTGTGTAGCTTGAGACCAATATGCTGAGAGGAAGGCATGATAAAACTCTCCTTCACTGTGACAATCGTGAATGACCGATCGCATTCTTACAGCTGGTTCATTCTCTAAGTAGCCACACATAAATTCTAATCGGTGCTCCAATGACCATTTGGGAGGAAAACCATGAGAGAATTGATGAAGCCATGCTTGTGGATGAATGTCGTTGCCAGAATTCTTAAATGTTTTGAATTTACGTGTAGTAATGAACAGCTTATAGTCAAAGTCATCGTGTCGGCGAGTCGCGTATCGGTCATTGTTACGTCGTGTCGGCGGTTCCATCTCAAAATTCGCTGCGCCAATTTCTTTCATAATTTCCGAAATGCCCTGTGTTATTATATTGTGGCTTTTCCTTATTTCTAAGGCCCTCTTCCCATGTTGGAGCGCGAGTCTCCTCTGAAATACGTGATTCCTGTATTACATGTGCCAACTGATCTTGTACTTCCCGGATTTCTCTTTTGTGTTGAATATTAATTTGATCCTGATTTTGTTTGAATATCCTAATTTGTTCGTACTCTTCTGTGTCATTAAAGACTACCGGTCTTGTGTCATTCAGATTACCATCTACCTTCATAGATAAATTATTTAGCTGATCCGAAAGTTCGACTACTTTCTCTGATAATGAACTAATTTCCTCCATGTGTCTTTCTGAACCAATTTTCAGAGTATCTACTCTGTCCTTTAGGTTTTCCTGAGTTTTTGCAAGTTGTGTAACCGAATCGGTAGATGCAACTGAGTCAATTTTAGACCACAAGGTCTAGTGATTTTCATGAACAACAGGTTGCAGTTCTTTTATGGCTGCTTCGTGATTATGTAATGCATTTTCATGCCTCGAAAAAATAGGTTGAAAATACTCACAAAATTGTGTTTTTATGTCATTACAGACTTTATGGCATTTCGATTCGATGTTATGTAACTCAGTAGTTACATTTTCACGTGTTTGTTGAAGTGTTTCTTTAATTTGTTTCTGATTTTGTTCCATTTGTTGCTGTGACTGTTTTTGATTTTGTTCCATTGCATCTAACTTTTGAAGCTGTTGCTGTGTTTGTCTCTGATTTTGTTCCATTTTGTCTAACTTTGCAGCTGTGTCCCATTTGTTGCATTAATTGTAATAACAATGCACTGGTGTTTGAAACATGTTCCTCTGTACTTTTCAGAACTGTATTTGCCCCGGCAACATTCGCATTTGGAAAAGCAGAAAATGTATCTTGACTTGACTGAGAAACAATTGATGACGCAAAACCTGAATCTACGGTTTTGCAAAATTGTGCCCTGTCATTTCGGATCCCTGTGGCGAGCTGTTGCCGACCGACCGATCGACAATACTACCCTCTTCTCTAGCTGTTTCACTGTCTACATGATTATTTATTGCCTGATCCATTCCCCTATGCACAATTACTAAATTACTATGTTGAACATTAGTTAATTCATTACACAGTGGCGCTAACGAACTACTCTCGTCTTCACTGTCATTTCTCAGTTTACTTTGGAGCATAGTATTACGTTTTCACACGCCATTATTGTCACAATATTTCACACGATAACACAGAAAAGCACAATTTGAAGAGCGAAATAAGAAAGCACATTAACATAGCACTGAAAATAATATCTAGTTAATTGCAACCGCAGCTGCGAAATACTTGGTGCAAATCTACACGCATGCAACAACTGTTTAACTGTACAACAATGAAAAACTACAACTACAAAGTAAATTCTCTCTACAATTACACTCTAGCACTATACAATAGCTACACTAATTACAGAAACCACAAGAAAAAATCATAAGATTCCAGTGAGGTATCCTGGCAGGGTCGCCATATGAAACATTCCCCTTGGAAAAATTTATAAATTATTCTGCTGATAAACTTCTAACATTATTTGATATTCAAACAGCTGAGCAAAACTGAACATACTCAGACATCTCGCTCTTTACTTATTCTGATCATCACTAAACTGACACACAATATTTGTTCAGCACAACGCAGTCTGACTTTCAATAATCCCTACAAAAGAATGGCCCTGACTAACAATAACCTACACCTTTTATGAATCACTTACCTCACAAAAATCTTCGTTACTCAAACTACTGCAATACAGCATGCATCAATACTGCCAGTTGAATAAAAGATTCTAAATACTGAAGGCACTAACTACTGATAGGCATAGTTAGCAAATGAAAGATTTTAATAGAGAGCAAACAATGTATTTACCTTAATAACGTTCAAAAGTCATTATATATATATATATATATATATATATATATATATATATATATATATATACACTCCAGGAAATTGAAATAAGAACACCGTGAATTCATTGTCTCAGGAAGGGGAAACTTTATTGACAAATTCCTGGGGTCAGATACATCACATGATCACACTGACAGAACCACAGGCACATAGACACAGGCAACAGAGCATGCACAATGTCGGCACTAGTACAGTGTATATCCACCTTTCGCAGCAATGCAGGCTGCTATTCTCCCATGGAGACGATCGTAGAGATGCTGGATGTAGTCCTGTGGAACGGCTTGCCATGCCATTTCCACCTGGCGCCTCAGTTGGACCAGCGTTCGTGCTGGACGTGCAGACCGCGTGAGACGACGCTTCATCCAGTCCCAAACATGCTCAATGGGGGACAGATCCGGAGATCTTGCTGGCCAGGGTAGTTGACTTACACCTTCTAGAGCACGTTGGGTGGCACGGGATACATGCGGACGTGCATTGTCCTGTTGGAACAGCAAGTTCCCTTGCCGGTCTGGGAATTTTAGAACGATGGGTACGATGACGGTTTGGATGTACCGTGCACTATTCAGTGTCCCCTCGACGATCACCAGTGGTGTACGGCCAGTGTAGAAGATCGCTCCCCACACCATGATGCCGGGTGTTGGCCCTGTGTGCCTCGGTCGTATGCAGTCCTGATTGTGGCGCTCACCTGCACGGCGCCAAACACGCATACGACCATCATTGGCACCAAGGCAGAAGCGACTCTCATCGCTGAAGACGACACGTCTCCATTCGTCCCTCCATTCACGCCTGTCGCGACACCACTGGAGGTGGTCTGCACGATGTTGGGGCGTGAGCGGAAGACGGCCTAACGGTGTGCGGGACCGTAGCCCAGCTTCATGGAGACGGTTGCGAATGGTCCTCGCCGATACCCCAGGAGCAACAGTGTCCCTAATTTGTTGGGAAGTGGCGGTGCGGTCCCCTACGGCACTGCGTAGGATCCTACGGTCTTGGCGTGCATCCATGCGTCGCTGCGGTCCGGTCCCAGGTCGACGGGCATGTGCACCTTCCGCCGACCACTGGCGACAACATCGATGTACTGTGGAGACCTCACGCCCCACGTGTTGAGCAATTCGGCGGTACATCCACCCGGCCTCCCGCATGCCCACTATACGCCCTCGCTCAAAGTCCGTCAACTGCACATACGGTTCACGTCCATGCTGTCGCGGCATGCTACCAGTGTTAAAGACTGCGATGGAGCTCCGTATGCCACGGCAAACTGGCTGACACTGACGGCGGCGGTGCACAAATGCTGCGCAGCTAGCGCCATTCGACGGCCAACACCGCGGTTCCTGGTGTGTCCGCTGTGCCGTGCGTGTGATCATTGCTTGTACAGCCCTCTCGCAGTGTCCGGAGCAAGTATGGTGGGTCTGACACACCGGTGTCAATGTGTTCTTTTTTCCATTTCCAGGAGTGTATATATATATATATATATATATATATATATATATATATATATATATCAATTCATGACCTCCATCTTTACAAATTTCCTTTTTCTGGCGGTCACACATCCAGGTCGTCTGCTTATAGCAACCTCTCAAAACTCTGGCATCTCTCTCTCCACATCCACCACCGCTGGCGGCTCATCTCCAACCGCACAATGCTATGCACTGTTCACATCCAACTGCCCAACACTACAATAGTAAAAATTCCAACAATGCAAACCAGCCACAGACTGCACACAGCACAGTCAGTGATTTTCATGCAGAGCGCTACGTGGCGTTACCAACATAAAAACCTAGACAGCCTACTTACAATTTAATGTCGGACACACTTTCTCTACAGAAAATATATACACTACTGGCCATTAAAATTGCTACACCAAGAAGAAATGCAGATGATAAACGGGTATTCATTGGACAAATATATTATATTAGAACTGACATGTGTTTACATTTTCACACAATTTGGGTGCATAGATACTGAGAAATCAGTTCCCAGAACAACCACCTCTGGCCGTAATAACGGCCTTGATAAGCCTGGGCATTGAGTCAAACAGGGCTTGGATGGCAGGTACAGGTACAGCTGCCCATGCAGCTTCAACACGATACCACAGTTCATCAAGAGTAGTGATTGGCGTATTGTGATGAGCCAGTTGCTTGGTCGCCATTAACCAGACGTTTTCAATTGGTTAGAGATCTGGAGAATGTGCTGGCCAGGACAGCAGTCGAACATTTTCTGTATCCAGAAAGGCTCATACAGAACCTACAAATATGCGGTCCTGCATTATTCTGCTGAAATGTAGGGTTTTGCAGGGATCAAATGAAGGGTAGAGTCACCGTTCGTAACACATCTGAAATGTAACGTCCACTGTTCAAAGTGCCGTCAGTGCGAAAAAGAGGTGACCGAGACGTGTAACCAATGGCACCCCATACCATCACGCCAGGTGATACGCCAGTATGGCGATGACGAATACATGCTTCCAATGTGCGTTCACCGCGATGTCGCCAAACATGGATGCAACCATCATGATGCTGTAAACAGAACCTGGTTCATCCGAAGAAATGACGTTTTGCCTTTCGTGCACCCAGGTTGAGTACACCATCGCAGGCGCTCCTGTCTGTGATGCAGCGTCAAGGGTAACCACAGCCATGGTCTCCGAGCTGATTGTCCATGCTGCTGCAAACGTCGTCGAACTGTTCGTGCAGGTGGTTGTTGTCTTGCAAACGTCCCCTTCTGTTGACTCAGGGATCGAGACGTGGTTGCGCGATCCGTTACGGCCATGCGGATAAGATGCCTGTCATCTCGACTGCTAGTGATACGAGGCCGTTGGGATCCAGCACGGCGTTCCGTATTACCCTCCTGAACCCACCGATTCCATATTGTCCGCAGCTCGTGGTCGTGCGGTACCGTTCTCGCTTCCCGCGCCCGGTTTCGATTCCCGGCGGGGTCGGGGATTTTCTCTGCCTCGTGATGACTGGGTGTTCTGTGATGTCCTTAGGTTAGTTAGGTTTACGTAGTTCTAAGTTCTAGGGGACTGATGACCATAGATGTTAAGTCCCATAGTGCTCAGAGCCATTTGAACCATTTGATTCCATATTCTGCTAACAGTCATTGGCTCTCGACCAACGCGAGCAGCAATGTCGGGATACGATAAACCGCAGTCACGATAGGCTACAATCCGACCTTTATCAAAGTCGGAAATGAGATGGTACGCTTTTCTCCTCCTTACACGAGGCATCACAATAACGTTTCACCAGGCAACGCTGGTCAACTGCTGTTTGTGTATGAGAAACCGGTTGGAAACTTTCCTCATGTCAGCACGTTGTAGGTGTCGCCACCGGCGCCAACCTTGTGTGAATACTTTGAAAAGCTGATCATTTGCATATCACAGCATCTTCTTCCTGCCGGTTAAATTTCGCGTCTGTAGCACGTCATCTTCGCAGTGTAGCAATTTTAATGGCCAGTAGTGTCTATATTCGTACAACAGTTCTGATGAGGTTCTGGTCACCATGTGAAGAGTTCTATCGAAAATCCTAGTAGCATTATTTTGTGCAGGTAATAGTTTATGAGGTCGGTGCAACTTAATTAGGATTGCCATAAGAGCTCCTACTGTGAAGCTGGCACCCTTTTTTTCAGAAATACATTTTTTTTTCAGAGTTCTTGATAGAGATGCCATAGTTCTGGAGTTCTTTGAACAAAATTTCAATAGTTCTGCAGAATTTAGAGAAGAAAACAACAATACTCGAAAAAATTTTCGTATCAAAAACATTCATTGTCAATTTCCGCAAAATGCAAATTCGTACAACAGTTCTGAGGACAGTTCTGAACAGAACACCATGAGTTCTATCGAAAATCCTAATAACGTCTTTTTGTGGCGATGTTAGTTTAAACGCTAATTGCTTTAATGTTAGACTCACTTTCTCCATAGAAATTCGTACAACAGTTTTGATGAGCAGTTCTGGATAACACTCCTAAGACTTCTATCGATAATCGTAATAACATTTTTTTGTGGTGATAATAGTTTGTAAGATAATTTATTAACTGTGGGGCTCACTTACACTACAAGAAAAAAAAATATCTATTCGTACAACAGATCTGATGAAAGCTGTGGATAGCATTGTGAGTTCTATCGAAAATGCTAGTAACATACTTTGTGCAGGTAATTGTTTGCGAAGTAACTGCATTTAATAACGAATGCTTATGAGCATTTCCCGTGAAGTTTGCACCTCTTTTACGAGAAATATACATTTTTTCATAGTTCTTGATATGTATGCAATAGTTCTAGAGTTCCCTGCTCAAAGCACGAATAGTTCAGCAGAATTTCGGGAATGAAACAATAACACGTCAAAATTTTGGTATAGTAAAAAAATAATTTGTCAGTTTTGGGAAAAAATAAATTTGTATAACAGTTCTGTTGGCAGTTCTGGATAGCACGTGAAGAGTTGTATTGAAAATGTTAAGAATATTTTTGTGGCGCTAATAGTTTATGCGACAGTTGTTTTAATCTGATACTCACTTTCTTTACGAAAACAAAATTCGTAGAGCAGTTCTGATGACAGTTCTGAATAGCACCCACAGAGTTCTACCGGAAACTATAGTAACATTTTTTGTGACGATAACATTATATGAGATAATTTCTTTAATGTGGGACTCACTTTTGATAAGTAAAAGTAATAAATTCGTACAAAAGGTCTGATGACATTTCTTAATAGGACCATAAGAGTGTTCCCGAAAACTGTAATAAATTTTTTTGTGGGGACAGTTAATGAGATAATATCATTTACGAGAGAGCCACTTGGTCTACATTATAACAAACTGCCTCAACCCTTTTCTTGACAGTTTTGGATAGCACCGAAAGAGTTCTTTTAAAATCTCTCATAACATTTTTATGGTGTCAATAGTTTTGAAGTAGATTGTCTGCTCACTCTGCAGTGGGTGTGCGCCGATGTGAAACTTGCTGGCAGATATAAAGTGTGCGCCGGACCGGGTCTCTAACCCCAGCCTGTGACGAAGCAATATCTTCACAATATCATTTCTTCCAGGAGTGCCACTTCTGCAATTTTCGTAGGGCAAGTTTGGAACGCAGGAGATGAGGTGTTGCCGGAAGTACAGCTATGAGAACGGATCGTTAATTCTCACTTTAATTTTGGAATTATGTGAGACATAATCAGTGGTACAATGTGCAGTGCAGTACACAAGAAGCTCTTTTTTCCGGACAAGGTGGGACCGGATGTAATCCAGATTACCTAAAATCAGGATAATCCGGAAATATTCTACTAAATACAAAAAGTCTAAACGTTTAGCAGTGTACAATTGCCGGTACAGCTTCTTAACACTGACATTACAGTAACTGCAGGTGGAAGCGTGGGATGTGTATGCTAAGATGATTCAAAGAGAGAAGGATCGTCAGTGCAAAACAAACAGATGGATGAGAGAGCGGATACATTCACATGCGCCACTAACCAGATTGTGTCACACCTCTCGAGAAGCGCACCAAAGATACAATGAGCTGTGGTGGGAGAACTGTTGGCGTCGTTACTATGCAACTTACTTGATGGGCCCCAATATTAATGTACAATACTTGAGAAACAATGTCATTCACACACTTTGAGCTTCATCATTCGGTACTAGACTAAATTACCAGCCTAGTGATAAGCAGCCTATGTACCCCACCGACTACACATCTTCGTGCTATAAGAAAAAAGAAAGAGAAAAAGACCGAGGGATACAAAATATGAATCCGGATAAACTGGAAATCCGAATTAGTGAGGGCCAAGTAAACGAGGTTCTTCTTTACAAATTTCGAACTCCTTATTAACGTTAATACTGTATCCCCTCAATATAACACCACCTCTATCAGTCATGTACTGAAACAGGATTTTAACATACCACTTAGTTCGTTTGTACAATATACTCATTTAAATATACTTATAGTACTATACATTGTAAAGACTTTTGACTCTCGCTGTAGTGTAGCTCATCAAACTTCCACACTTCCTTTCTAACTAGAACAAATGTTTGCAATAATATAAACGATAGCAACTTCAAATTTACTTGTTACACACATCACATGTGGTTTTGTATGCTAGAGTCTGTTGATGTTGCCACCTAACTTTCAACCACGAGGGTCCTGGGCATATATTTAGATCTAAGTGGGTCCTGGATGTTATGAGAGCTCAAAAAAATTATTGTTTTGCGTAATAAAATTCTTCTGGTTCTTACCGATTCTAAAAATATACACTTCATGTACAGTACCTCGTCATTCTCGTGCTTAAATATGATTTTGTTTAATGTGGGCGCCGCAATTTCCGTAGAAACTCGTTTATGTAATGTCTTTGAAGAACCTGTCGACTGTCGTATGTGCAGGAAAAATGTTTACATGGCATAAAGCAAAATCAGAATGCGTTTCAACAGTTGCATTTGGGAACACTAACCGAAATCTGTTTTTGTTCGTATTTCAGCTTTTCACATCGGTGGAATGGATGTCATAATATGTTTTAATGATGGAGTAAAAAGCAGATTAAAAACAATGGGCAGACCAGGCATCAAAACTAGGAACAACATGAAAATTGTGCTGCTATGAGCGGACAGGCAACATGTCACAGAAATTGAAAAAGTTGCTGAAAGCATGAAAATGGAGGCCTGAATAACAAAGAAAAGAAGTAAAACTAAAGAAAATAAAAAGGACACGAAACGAATCAACAATATTATGGAGCAGGAATGGTTTGAAATGTCGTGATTGATAAGAAAAGACATACAAATCTTTAATTTCAATTTTCTGTAATCAATGTGTTTGCAAACAGAGATATTGTTACCAGTATCCCATCCATTATTAAAGCTACATAAACAATTTAACCTCCCAACAGAAAAAATATAATTATAATATTCACATTTAGTATAATCTCCCAACAGAAAAATCCCGTTTAAGTTCCCAATAGAAAAATTTCTTTCCAAATTTCAAGTTTTAATGTGACCTTCCATTAAAGACTGACTGCATATCGAGATTAATAAGTTTTGATGTCAGCAGCACTGTGTCATGGCCCTGTGACATCATCCTGCATAAACTGAAAAATTGTTACCTCACAATGATGTCGCCAGGGAACGCTATCTACATATCTGCTCCTATAAGAAATTTTTGTCACATTCCAGTGCAATGCTGGCCACTAGATTTTCATTTGTAGGAAAACAACTGATTTTCTTTTGCTTAATCTACATGAGTATGCATGGGAAGAATTTGTAAAATCTTTAAATTCAGATAAATGACTGGCAAAAGTTTTCTTCGGAACAATAGTTATCATTGAAACATTTCTGCAAGGAATTACATGGGACTTTAACATTACAATTGTGGTTAAATCAACTGTGGCAATTAACATATGCGGGCAGCAACAAAGAACAATATATATATATATATATATATATATATATATATAGTGTAATTGTTTAATACAAACCATACAAAGATGCACGGAAGTATGTTTTTTAACACAAACCTACGTTTTTTTAAATGGAACCACGTTAATTTTGTTAGCATGTCACGAACCGGCTCTACTTCTCAGGAAAAGTTAACTCCATAAGGACACCGTTACGGTGTGGCTAATGGCTGTAAAGAAATTTAGTAGAGCTGGCCATGATGTCTCCTTTGTAGATGCTGCTGTGTCTGCATTGTCCTTGTGGTTTCTTGTTGTCTAGGCGATGATTCCTTGGCTGCTTTGGGTCCAAGAAAAGGAGCGGGTTTTTTAATTATTACTGGACTATCGAAAAATGACGCAGTATTCCACGGTTTCTTTGTATCAAACACATTTATTGCAAGAACTATATGCACAACTACACTCAACCGCGGCCAACACACAAGTGGCCGAAGACCCGTAGTAGACCAAAGATCACGGTCATAAGCTACAAAGAACATACAATTCTAATATCGATTATTGATCGCAACCCCTAACTTAGTATTATCTTAAGCAAAAGCTTTTATAACACGACTTTAGTGTATAATAAAATAAAGTGATGTCTATTAGTCAGTTCCATTACAATAGCCCCCAAGAATTTTGTAAGTATGAAAATGCGAACAAAATTCTGACAACAGAATAATGGAACTGCCAAGAATATGTTTTTAAATATATTAAAATTTTTAATAGGACTGTTTCCTTTGAGTTATGCTAACACTGAAATTGTTATACTTAGTAAAGGAAAACATACAATTTTTTATCCTTAGAGTAAATGAAATACGAAAGAAGATTCACAATTTTCACTTAGAAGAGTCCATAATGTTTTAGTACTTCACATGAAACCATTGAAAGACTGCAACTTTTAACTGCAGGCTTGTTTTATTTTCTTTAAGTGCCCACTTTTCACACTACTCACAGTCTGTCCCACATTGACCATCTGCACATAGGTGACGTCCGTTAAAAGGTCTGATTCCTGCTTGTCCTGCAGTGCGTCTGTTTTCAAAGCTTAGCTGTTTGTATTGCTTTGTTGACTATAATGCCATGTTATCTAAAAATCATATACAGAGATCACCTTTTGGTTACATAATGTTTATATGTAAGTACATGGTTAGGATACATAGTTAACCTTCTAATAATGTTTATCTAGTGGGAGAAGTTTACAGTATCTGTCTGAGTAATACTACACAGATATGAACTGGTCAAAAAAGATTCTTTAAATACTAATAAATTCTATAAACATGTAATACAAATGCATTAACATATTGGGTGTAAAATATCTTATCACAGAGATATTACTCCAAGGATAAAAAAATTCAATTGTTTGTTACGAGGGTTCATATTTACAGTAGAAGTGCAAAGGTAGAATCATGGATGAAAGTTTTGGAATGGTATGTATATATCAAAATTAAAAAATATTACTGCCTTTCCATTTGCAGTGGTTGAGTGAGAAATATACAGTAATTCATGTGGTTTACTGAAAATGATTATCTCCTTGTAGAGTTGGACATTTCAAGCACTTAAGTGTGTAGTAATTAGGACTCTGCCTTTAAGAGTAACAAATTTAAAAAAACTTAATTGTTGCAAGGCAGATTTAGTGCAGATTAGTGGCTTGCATTTTAAATGACATCTCAACAAGTGTGGTGTGAGAGTTACACAAACTAAAAGTACACAAATTATTATACTTCAATCAAATTGCATAAACATACAGAAATATCAAAAACTAACATGGCTAGCATATTACACAGAAAATTCATTGCAAACACTTCATACAGTGAATACATATTAAACAAATAATAAACATTTTCAAGGGCACAAAACTGTATTTGATCTGACAAACTTGGTGGAGATACACCCCCCAATTTGGTGTTGTTATGATAAGTTTTTTGTCCTCCCCAGTCAAATCTTGTATCTACACTCCGAATCCATGACATCCCGAGAATACAGTCCTCACTGAGGCCTGGTATAATTAGGCATCCATGTGTAAATGTGACTCCCTCAATTGTAAAAGATAACAAAGTTTGTCTTTTCACAGTTTTACTATGTTTTCCTGTAGCCCCTCTTATTTTCACCCCAATGACTGGTATTTCAATGTAATCTTTCTCGCACTTCAGCTTTTTGCTTAGAATTTCAGATATTCCTGACACCTGACTCCCTGTGTCTATAAGGCACTTGCCTTCCCAGGTACCAACTTTTGCTCTAATGAACGGACTACCTATGTCACCACCTTTTTCAGGCTGAACGTATTCATACAATAAATCATTTTGAATTTCACTGAAACAATGACTTTCTGACTTACAAGTACCTATATTACTGTCACCTTTATTATCTACAGTCATTACATTAACACACACATCATTAGCACTGTCACTTGCATTTATAATTTCCTCAATCCAAATATTTTCACCCATATAACATTGCTCACCACTAAGGTATTTATCCTTCAGTTGCTCAACAATAATATGTTTAGTGTTTTTCCACCAATCAGGATATAAAATTTGAGACATATTAAGAATCATTTTTCTAAAATTGCTATCTTTTTTAATTGCATCACTATTTAGCCACATATTATAAAGAAATAATTCACCTTTGTTCATTGTACATGGTAGCCTACTTGCACAGTCAGTTTCACTGTTCAGGGAATCTTTATCAACTGCCCAGGTTCCTTCATAAGATGTTGGATTACAGAGCCTATTGGTTGTGACACTGGCATTAACACCACTTAAACCGTTAATAACATCTTTGGGTACATCTACAACATGCATATCAGTATCTCCCACAACACCTAATGCCTCCATTTCCTCTTTCAAGCAAACAAAATATTTTTCACCATCATCATGTATCATTAAATCTTCATTTCCCCACATACTGCAATCATCAACCTCTCTCTCCCGAAAACTTAAAACGTTGCTTTCACACCCAAGTGTTTTTAATTCTTTGCCCGTTAAATCAGTGTCGACAATTTGCTCACTTGGTTCCCTCATCAGTGCATCAATTCCTAGATTATTTAAATCGTTAATCTGTAGGTCCTCTGACAAACTACAAGCTTCTGCCCATTCATAAAATTCAACTAAGTTAAATATCTTCTCTGGCTCTTTATTACAATCAATGTGTTCATTCTTAACAGGTACTGTGTTTAGAGGGTAGTACACATTCATAAGATAACTACTCATTACTTGAGACGTATCTCTTGGTGCAATGTAGTCACTGTTATTGGTCCTTCTATTATCTATGCTTTTCGCCCCTGCCTTGTGGACCAACAATGGAGCGCACACTAGTTTTTTGCTTCCGGATTTCCCATGGCATTTTGACCCCTGGTGTCACTATGTTCACGCCAATTCCTGTTTTCAGAATCCCTGTAATTACTTCTGTTCCAATTGTTCCCAGATTGTCCTCTCGAATGGAAATTATAGTTTTCCCTCCTGTTTGAATTAGTGTTTCCCCAACTATGATCTCCACCTCTTTGTGTGTGATTGAAATAGTTTTTTTGGTTTCCCCACTTTGTCTATAATCCTGTCAAGCTTGTCCACATAGTTTAGAAATTGTCCAATGTTGTCATCTGGTCCATACACTAGGTCCCATTGCATATCTGTTGGCAACCTTCTCTTTAAAGCATCTATCTGTGTGAGCTCATCGAAGGGTTTACTCAAATGTACAAGTTTCTTCAGTTGATTCTTACAAAACTGTTTCATAGTCCCCTGTGTTTCTCTATAATTTGGGCCATTTAGGAACTCGCTCTTTATCCTGGCTTGTTCAGTTTCAGACCAGAACCGTTTTAAGAACTCAATTTCAAATTCTGCATAAGACATGTCCATAGAAAAATTTTGATTGGCCCATGACAAAGATTCTCCCTCCAAAATTTTTTTAACAAACTTAATTTTGAAACTTTCACTCATATTGGGCAAAAAGTTGTCTCTACAACTCTGCAGAAAGTCAACAGGATGCAAACTACACTCATTAGAAAAGTTTTTAACTGGAATATTGGATAATAAGGTACATGTGTTCATATAAAAATTTTTGTTAGCTACATCATTGCTAAATATTTCAAACTTTTGGTTTAACTCTGATACTGTACTTTTTAATTCACTAACATGTGTCTTAGTTTCAATCTCGTGGAGTTTTACTGTGTTACTGACTATTTCCACCTTATCATTCACAACATTTAGTTTAGAGTCTACTCTACTTTCAAGATCTACTGCCATAGCTTTTACATTTACACAAACTGTATCTATTTGATTATTAACATTAACAAAACATTTTGCATTTTCCTCTCTGTCTGTGACCAGTTCATTTTTTACAGACTGAATTTTGTTACTCAGACTAGAATTTACTTCACCCACTTTAGATTCTACCACTAAAATCTTTGTTTCTGCCTTGCTAAGTTTCTTGTCTATCTTTAAAATATCGTTGCGAAGTTTATTACCCCAAACTAAGACATTATCAAATTTTTTGTTCATAGTTCCCTCTAGACGCGACACTTTCTGATTTATAACCCGAAAATTGTCCGCGACCGTCTGATTCATGCTTTGCAATTGTTCTTCATTAGCTTGTAAGCGGGCTGCAACAGTCTGATTAAAAACTAACGATTGATTCATCATTTGTAACAGTAATTTAATGTCCGACGTCTCACGTTCTGAGGAATTAAGACTCTGATCCGTTTCTTTGACTGACTCATCTTCCGTTTTTATCGGTATGTCTACGTCCCCAAAGACTAACTAATTTTCACTCTCCTGTTCAGATTCCGCACCACTTTTCTGTTTCACAATGTTCATCTTCGTGAAATTTCACACACACAAAATAATAAAAGGGAAAAAACAGCACTAAGCAAATGTACTTATCTTTTCAGTCTTGCTCCTCACGCGTGTGGTCAGTCCACTTTACTGCTTCGTACCACGTGGTCATTAGACTTCTGCACAACAGATTTCGTCAATCCAGTACATATAAATGACTAGATCCCGGACGAGCCCCCAGTTGTCACGAACCGGCTCTACTTCTCAGGAAACGTTAACTCCATAAGGACACCGTTACGGTGTGGCTAATGGCTGTAAAGGAATTTAGTAGAGCTGGCCATGATGTCTCCTTTGTAGATGCTGCTGTGTCTGCGTTGTCCTTGTGGCTTCTTGTTGTCTAGGCGATGATTCCTTGGCTGCTTTGGGTCCAAGAAAAGGTGCGGGTTTTTTAATTATTACTGGACTATCGAAAAATGACGCAGTATTCCACGGTTTCTTTGTATCAAACACATTTATTGCAAGACCTATACGCACAACTACACTCAACCGCGGCCAACACACAAGTGGCCGAAGACCCGTAGTAGACCAAAGATCACGATCATAAGCTACAAAGAACATACAATTCCAATATCGATTATTGATCGCAACCCCTAACTTAGTATTATCTTAAGCAAAAGCTTTTATAACACGACTTCAGTGTATAATAAAATAAAGTGACGTCTATTAGTCAGTTCCATTACAAGCACATCTGAACATATAAAATCAGTGCCGTTTGTTGCATTATAAAATGTTAATTACATCCGGAGATATTGTAACCTAAAGTTGACGCTTGAAACTTCCGACGTTCAGTTGCGTGTTGTAACAAACACGGGCCACGGTCGGCGAGCAGCATCTGCAGGGACATGTTTACGATGACGACCGTGTTTACGAGTGTGGCTCTAGTGCACTGTTGTGGTTTGATCTAGCTGTCGCAGTGTCCGCATGTAGCGCTTGCTGCTATTGTTATTCGGCATTCGTCTCCGCACGCAGACCAACTGTAGTACACCTTGTTATCAGACGTCTGTGATAGTGTAGTGTTGTAGGAACTGTGACCATGGTGTATTCGAACTCTGAAAAGGCGGAGATGATCCTCATCTATGGCGAGTGTCGACGAAATGCAGCTGAAGCCTGCACGTTGTATGCAGAACGGTACCCGGACAGAGAGCATCCAACGTGCCGCACATTGCAAAACATCTACCGCCAACTGTATGCAACAGGTACGGTCGTAGCACGCAAACGGGTCCGTAACAGGCCCGTCACAGGAGAAGCGGGTGTAGTTGGTGTGTTAGCTGCTGTTGCCTTGAACCCACACATGAGTACATGGGACATTGCGAGAGCCGGTGGACTGAGCCAAAGTAATGTCATGCGCATACTGCATCGTCAGCGCTTTCACCCGTTTCATGTGTCGCTACATCAGCAATTACATGGTGATGACTTTAATCATCGAGTGCAATTCTGTCAATGTGCATTAACAGAGAATGCGTTGCAGTTCTACCTGTTTACCGATGAAGCGGGTTTCACAAACCACGGGGCAGTGAATCTACGGAACATGCATTACTGGTCCGTGGACAATCCTCGCTGGCTCAGACAGGTGGAGCGACAACGACCGTGGACTGTAAATGTATGGTGCGGAATCATTGGCGACCACCTCATTGGTCCTCACTTCTTCAAACAGCTGCAACATACATCGCGTTTCTACAGAATGATCTGCCAACGTTGCTCGAAAATGTCCCATTGGATACGCGTCGACGTATGTGGTATCAGCATGATGGTGCACCTGGACATTCCGCAAAACACTAGGCTGACCCTTGACAGGATGTTCGACGGGCGTTTCATAGGACGTGGAGGATGCATAAATTGGCCAGCCCGTTCTCCTGATCTTACACCTCTCGACTTCTTTCTGTGGGGTACATTAAAGCAGAATGTGTACCGTGATGTGCCTACAATCCCAGAGGATATGAAACAACGTATTGTGGCAGCCTGCGGCGACATTACACCAGATGTACTGCGGCGTGTACGACATTCGACAGAGATTGCAATTGTGTGCAGCAAATGATGGCCACCACATTGAACATCTATTGGCCTGACATGTCGGGACACACTCTATTCCACTCCGTAATTGAAAACGGAAACCACGTGTGTACGTGTACCGCACCCCTCATGGTAATGTACATGTGCGTCAGTGAAAAAGATCAATAAAAAGGTGTTAGCATGTGGACGTAATGTGCTGTTCCAGTCTCTTCTGTACCTAAGGTCCATCACCGTTCCCTTTGGATCCCTATGTAATTCGGTGCTCTCCGATACGTACGATCGAACAGCGGAGGAGTGGTACTCATGCGTCAACGTTAGGTTACAATATCTCCGGATGTAATTAACATTTTACAATGCAACAAACGACACTGATTACGTATTTGTTTATATGTTCAGATGTGCTAACAAAACTAACGGGGTTCCATTTAAAAAAACGTAGGTTTGTGTTAAAAAACATACTACCGTGCATTTTTTTATGGTTTGTATTAACCAATTACACTAGCCCCTCTCACCACGTTCGGTCTGTGGAATCGATTCGTCAGTATTTGATGTGGGTTACGAAATATATCCAACGGTAATGTTAGGTGACTCACCCTGTATATATATATTACCTTATACTACATTGCTCAGCACTGTCATCGTTCAGCATGACCGGCCCAACACAAATCAACCGCTCGACTGCCCTGTCCGAACTCCAGAACTCAAGTGCTCTGTGCGAGCTACAAAATATGACTGCTATCTGCGAGCTACTAAACTCGACTTACTGCCAACACTGCTCTGACCTGCGATTCTGTTGTAGCATAGACATTCCATATCGCAGGCAGCACGTGAGCAATCCATCGAAATTACATCATCTCGAGTGCGCTAACGAATAGTAATGAACCACTAATGAGCCCCTTACAACAAAGTTATGGATGAATAATAATATAGTGCTTGCCTGCACACTAAACCACATCATTCAACAATGGATTAAATATTTTAAGCTGGAATATGTCATACTATGTTCTTAAATTATTAGGAGAAAAAAATGATTCTTAAAATACATTTTTTTTAAAACTAATCAAAACATGAAACTTGTAAATATTACTGGTTTACTGTTTCAACAATGTAATAATTCAAAGAATAAAATTATTTTTTATTTTTTATTTGGAATAGTGTGTATGTAAATTGAAACTAGAATAACAATTGCAAGTAATTCAGTATGTAAGAAAAACATCAATATTCACAGCACAATGTATTCCACAGATTTACATTTTTTTTTACCTAGAGCTCACAATATATTAATTGTTTGATAAAAGTTTCATTCCTGAATCTACTGACAGTCTTGCATTATTATATTTCAAAGTATCAGTAAAAATTTTCCTGTCTTGACATACATGAACAGGTGTGGAGAAATTATCGTTTATTTTGAAACTCTCTATACAACTTTATACTGCTTATAGTAGGTTCCATCAAAGATGTATGCTGCGTAGTGTTCGATGGAATTATTATAATGAATGGCACCAACGAGAGTGTACTCTTGATTGTTGACTACGATTTCTTTCGTGATCGTTTGCAACACAAATTTCTTCTTTTGATTCGGAGGAAACTGCTCTTCAGTTAGTGGACAAGTTGTTATACTAGTATCCATCATCAAGTAGCGTCCGAATTCCATTTCCTCGACTGCTTCTCCTTTACATTTCTTGCATTTTTTGATAGTCTTTAGACCTCCATTTGTTGCATATACAGCCTCTTGCATGAAGTTATAACTAGTGCTCGGATTTATATGCACTGAGAAGTATGAATATATGCATGCATCTATGCATTAAGATTCTGATAAATATGCTCTAAAAACTTTAAAAGATGCATAATAAATAAAATTCATTATTTCAACTTTCTCACACCGTTTAATCCTCCTAAAGTAATCTGATTATAGAATTATTCTTAAAACATTAATTAACAAAGTTAATATTTATTACTGTCTGTTTGTCTCTTTCTCTTAGTCTGTTTTAGCATCAGTTGCTTTTATTGCAATAAACAACTAAATATTTTTCACAGTTTTCTGGAAGAAATGATTTCCTTCTGTAACTTAAAATGTTTTTATACAAAGAGAAAGCTGTCTCTACATCACACGAAGTCACAGGACAGTACCGAAAAGAGGCTATGTCACTTACAGAATAACCATTAAGCTGTTTTTCAGATTCTCCTTGTAACACCTTATTCACATCCCGAAGAAACATTAAACCTGGATTCCTTGCTTCAGTTTTCTCAATTCTGTTGCGAAGACACTTTCCTATTTCTCCTGGTATGTCTCCGAAGACAGCTGTTTCGTAGACCTCAAGGTCAGAAAATAGAGGCATTGATTTTTCTTCCAAACGTGTGATTGTGGCTGAGAGTTTACTGAAATGGGTCCTAATAAACACAAATTTACTCTGGAGACTCTCCTCATTGCAAGCACTAATTGCAGCTGGGATACTTACTGCTTCGTTTCTGTCCATCACGTCCAGCACCCTTTTCACATCTACTAAATGCTCACTGTCATATGGAGCTGTTTCTATCCATGGTCCCCACCTCGTGATGATGGCCTGTGGGGGTAAACGAATACCTGGCATCATTTCACAAACACTTTTTTCATAGAGGAAATTAAGGCATTTACTTCTGGAATATACGCTCGAATTTCTTCAGCCAGTCGGTGAAGAGCATGTGCTAATCGAGTTATGTGAACTGCCTTGGGATAAAATACCTGCAAAGCTTTAGCAGCCTAATCATATATGCTGCTGCATCTGTAACTTTCACCAGGAGTTTTTCCTCGTTTTCTTTAGCGGACCACAAAACGTGTACTGCATCATGAGCAACCCTAGCAATAGTAGAATTGTCTGTTTTTTTCCAATACTCTGGAGACAATGCTTCAGATTCCGCCATTTATCCGACGACAACGTTGGCAATACATCTCCGACATGAGTCAGTGGTTTCATCTACAGATAACCACACGCTTCAATCCCCAATATCATCTCTGATCTCTTGTATTACCTGAAAAGAATTACTTTATTGAAAATTTGTAAAGAACAGCCGTGGTAATATGGGTCTCACTTTTTTTTGGGTGGGGGTGGGGGGAACACAAGTGTAAAATGGAGGGGAGGGGGGAGGATAAGAATAACAAAATATATTAAAAATGTTTCTTGATCGTACACTCGTTGACACTACAGGCCATACGAAAGTTTATGTTTCGATTTTAAAATATTTTAGTGTAATACATTTAAAATTCTTAAAAAATTGAAAAGTTTCAATGAAACGTGAATGGAGGGTGGGGGATATGGGGGTATCTGACATGCAACCTAATTTCATTAAATAAATGTTTAAACTTACCTCTTTGTAAACTTTGCCTAGATAGTTTTTCCTTATTGTTGATTCAACATGAACTTTTCGTTTGGTATATTTTTCGAGAAACCCTCGAAATTCTACATTATTTAATTTATTGAAAGGGATGTTGGCTGAAACTAAAGCATAGCAGACATCTTTCGAAAAATTGTCATTGCCATTATTTCCACTTCTGCTTGCAGAAAATGCTGCTGGTAAGGTTGTCTAGATGTTGGAGATATTAGCAGCATTTCTATGAGCAGCTGTTTGTAAATATTGTGTAATCTGGATTTTTTTATCTCAGGGCACCTATAACAATGGTTTAAAAAATGAAGTGAGTTTATTTTCATTATGTAAAAATCTAACTCGAAAATCACATTGATTTTTAACTTTGAGAAAGCAAAAATAGAACTTAACGTGCATCTCACACACTTGGCAAAAAAAACATTTCCATCTGTTGTTAGAGTAGGATTTCCCTCCATCCACTGTCGAAGTAAATAAGCCTTACTGTTCTTCTCCTTCGGCATTGTGCTAATATGGCCTCCTACTGCGCACACTTCAGACATCACCAAGAACAGCACACTAGTTACTCATTTATAAGTAGCTGACAATGCAACTTTTTCATTCTTGCAAATGACATTGTTGCCACCGGCGGCTTCGTTTAATACAGAATACAAACCGTCCTGACTTTTATGACGCGATGCCCGACCGTACTTTAAAGGTTTGCCGCATGACTGTTGATCGCTATTTAGTTTTTGTTAAGCTGTTGAGGGACATATTTTTATGGTACAGGAACCGCATATTGGTGTTTGCTATATTCGCCTACGGCATATCCATCAAGAACTCTGAAAAGAATATGTTGTTGTGGTCTTCAGTCCTGAGACTGGTTTGATGCAGCTCTCCATGCTACTCTATCCTGTGCAAGCTTCTTCATCTCCCAGTACATACTGCAGCCTACACCCTTCTGAATCTGCTCAGTGTATTCATCTCTTGGTCTCCCTCTACGATTTTTACTCTCCCCACTGCCCTCTAATACTAAATAGGGTGATCCCTTGATGCCTCAGAACGTGTCCTACTAACCGATCCCTTCTACTAGTCAGGTTGTGCCACAAACTCCTCTTCTCTCCAATTCTATTCAATACCTCCTCATTAGTTATGTGATCAACCCATCTAATCTTCAGCATTCTTCTGTAGCACCACATTTCGAAAGCTTCTATTCTCTTCTTGTCCAAACTGTTTATCGTCCATGTTTCACTTCCATACAAATACTTTCAGCAACGAATTCCTGACACTCAAATCTATACTCGATGTTAACAAATTTCTCTTCTTCAGAAACGCTTCCCTTGCCACTGCTAGTCTACGTTTTATATCCTGTCTACTTCGACCGTCATCAGTTATTTTGCTCCCCAAATAGCTAAACTCCTTTCCTACTTTAAGTGTCTCATTTCCTAATCTAATTCCCTCAGCATCACTCGACTTAATTCGACATCGTTCCATTATCCTCGTTTTGCTTTTGTTGATGTTCATCTTATATCCTCCCTTCAAGACACTGTCCATTCCGTTCAACAACTCTTCCAAGTCCTTTGCTGTCTCTGACAGAATTACAATGTCATCGGTGAACCTCAAAGTTTTTATTTCTTCTCCATGGATTTTAATACCAACTCCGAATTTTTCTTTTGTTTCCTTCACTGCTTGTTCAAAATACAGATTGAATAACATTGGGGAGAGGCTACAACCCAGTCTCACTCCCCTCTCAACCACTGTTTCCCTTTCATGTCCCTCGACTCTTATAACTGCCATCTGCTTTCTGTACAAGTTGTAAATAGCCTTTCTCTCCCTGTATTTTACCCCTGCCACCTTCAGAATTTGAAAGAGAGTATTCCAGTCAACATTGTCAAACGCTTTCTCTAAGTCTACAAATTCTAGAAACGTATGTTTGTCTTTCCTTAATCTATTTTCTAAGATAAGTCGTAGGGTCAGTATCGTCTCACGTGTTCCAACATTTCTACGGAATCCAAATTGATCTTCCCCGAGGTCGGCTTCTACCAGTTTTTCCATTCGTTTGTAAAGAATTCGCGTTAGTATTTTGCAGCCGTGCCTTATTAAACTGATAGTTCGGTAATTTTCACATCTGTCAACGCCTGCTTTCTTTGGGATTGGAATTATTATATTCTTCTTGAAGTCGGAGGGTATTTCGCCTGTCTCATACATTTTGCTCACTAGATGGTAGAGTTTTGCCAGGACTGGCTCTCCCAAGGCCGTCAGTAGTTGTAATGGAATGTTGTCTACTCCCGGGGCCTTGTTTCGACTCAGGTCGTTCAGTGCCCTGTCAAACTCTTCACGCAGTATCGTTTCTCCCATTTCATCTTCATCTATTTCCTCTTCCCTTTCTATAACATTGCCCTCAAGTATATTGCCCTTGTATAGTCCCTCTATATACTCCTTCCACGTTTCAGCTTTCCCTTCTCTGCTTAGAACTGGGTTTCCATCTGAGCTCTTGATGTTCATACAAGTGGTTCTCTTTTCTCCAAGGTCTTTTTAATTTTCCTGTAGGCAGTATATATCTTACCCCTAGTGAGATAAGCCTCTATATCCTTACATTTGTCCTCTAGCCATGCCTGCTTAGCCATTTTGCACTTCCTGTCGATCTCATTTTTGAGACGTTTGTATTCCTTTTTGCCAGCTTCATTTATTGCATTTTTATATTTTCTCCTTTCATCAACTAAATTCAGTATTTCTTCTGTCGCCCAATGATTTCTACTAGCCCTCGTCTTTTTACCTAACTGATCCTCTGCTGCCTTCACTACTTCATCCGTCAAAGCTACCCATTCTTCTTCTACTCTGTTTCTTTCCCACATTCTTGTCAGTCGTTTCCTTATGCTCTCCCTGAAACTCTGTACAACCTCTGGTTTAGTCAGTTTATCCAGGTCCCATCTCCTTAAATTCCCACCTTTTTGCAGTTTCTTCAGTTTTAATCTACAGTTCATAACCAATAGATTGTGTCTACATCTGCCCCTGGAAATGTCCTACAATTTGAAACCTGGTTCCTAAATCTCTGTCTTTCCATTATATAATCTATCTGATACCTTCTAGTATCTCCAGGATTCTTGAACCAAGTGTTAGCTATGATTAAGTTATGCTCTGTGCAAAGTTCTACCAGGCGGCTTCCTCTTTCATTTCTTCCCCCCAATCCATATTCACCTACTAAGTTTCCTTCTGTCTCTTTTCCTACTCCCGAATTCCAGTCACCCATGAATATTAAATTTTCGTCTCCCCTCATTATCTGAATAATTTCTTTTATCTCATCATACATTTCATCAATTTCTTCGTCATCTTCAGAACTAGTTGGCATATAGACTTGTACTACTGTCGCAGGCTTGGGCTTCGTGTCTATCTTGGCCACAATAATGCGATCACTATGTTGCTTGTAGTAGCTTACCCGAACTCCTATTTTTAATTCATTATTAAACCTATCCCTGTATTACCTCTATTTTATTTTGTATTTATAACCCTGCATTCACCTGACCAAAAGTCTTGTTCTCCTGCCACCGAACTACGCTAACTCCCACTATATCTAACTTTAACCTATCCATTTCCCTTTTTAAATTTTCTAATCTACCTGCCCGATTAAGGGATCTGACATTCCACGCTTCGATTCGTAGAACGCTAGTTTTCTTTCTCTTGGTAACGACGTCCCCTTGAGGAGTCCCCGCCCGGAGATCCGAATGGGTGGACTATTTTACCTCCGAAATATTTTACCCAAGAGGACGCCATCATCATTTATCCATACAGTAAAGCTGCACGCCGTCGGGAAAAATTAAGGCCGTAGTTTCCCCTTGCTTTCAGCCGTTAGCAATACCAGCACAGCAAGGCCATTTTGGTTAGTGTTGCAAGGCCAGATCAGTCAATCATCCAGACTGTTGCCCCTGCAACTACTGAAAAGGCTGCTGCCCCTCTTCAGGAATCATACGTTTGTCTGGCCTCTCAACAGATACCTCTCCGTTGTGGTTGCACCTACAGTACGGCTATCTGTATCGCTGAGGCACACAAGCCTCGCCACCAACGGCAAGGTCTATGGTTCATGTGAGGGGGGGGGGGGGAGAGGGGAGAGGGGAGGGGGGGGGGAAGAATATATATTTCTGAGAAAAAGGGTGCTAACTTCACAGTAAGTGAAAAGGTTTCCTCCTTAAATTGCAATTATCTCGTAAAACTTTAGCTGCACAAAAAATGTTATTAGGATTTTCGATAGAACTCTTGGTGTTTTGTTCTGAACTGTCCACAGAACTGTAGTACGAATTTACTTTTTGTGAACATTAACAAAGAATGTTTTCGATACGAAAATTTTTTCGGGTATCGTTGTTTTCTTCGCCAAATTCTGCAGAACTATTGAAATTTTGTGCAAAGAAATCTAGAACTATGGCATATCTATCAAGAACTCTGAAAAAAATATATATTTCTCGAAAAAGGGATGCTAACTTCACACGACTGCCGGTCTGCCGCCGACCGCGACGAACGGCGCCGGACCATTTGAAGATAGCCGAGGCCGAGTTCGATAACACGATCGAAGAGGGCATCGTGCGTCCGTCTGGCAGCCCCTGGCCTCCACCGATACACCTCGTCCCGAAAAAGGGCGGTGCGTGCCGGCTTCGTGGGGACTGCAGAGCTCTGCACGCCCGCGCACAAGCTGACAGCTACCCGACACCTCTGCTCCACGTCTTCAACTACGCGTCGAGTGGCGCTCGTGTGTATGATGCGTGGCGCCAGTCGCTTATCTCTATTCATGTAAGATCTCTGCGATCGAGTCTGTATCGCGCGGCCGCGGCTCCCCTCTTTGGTCGCTTTTCGGCTATTTCGGCGCACGTTCGCTGTGCGGAGAGGGCTGGTTTCGGTCGGTCGGTTGGCGCTCCGGTGTGCAGCCTGGTTGTCGGCGGTCGCTCTGCCTCTTTCTGTCACGCGGACAGTGCGTCTGTGGGCGGGCGAGTGCGAGTGCGTGCGGCCGGCGAGCATGTACGGCGTCTGATGAGAAAACCTGACAAGTTTATTATTGTTACTATTACCAGAAGAAGATAACCGAGTGTTTGTATTGTTTCAATTAGCGACTCCTTTTCACGATTAAATTCTCGTTCGTCATTGATGAAGTTGTAAATAGAGGAAGGTCAGAGCCAGTGGAATAGTTATAAACTTCAGTATATTCAACATCATAAAATTGTGAACATTTTAATTATTAATTTATAACAGCGAATAGCGACAGCTTTGTCACAATGTAGCCAATGCTGTCTGAAATGCTGTTATGTACAGTATGCTGCAGAACCGTGGCACTGAGTAGAAGTGCACACAATATAATTGTGTCTGATCGAAAAATTTTGTGGCAGTAATTTATGGGATCAAGAGGAAGAGCAGCGAGCAGATGGATAGATCAAATCGAGATCTCCGGTCTACCTCGTCAGCAGGCACTAAGAGAATCTGGCAACTGTCCGGGATGGAGACGCTTGCTTCGTGGGGTCAAGACGCTCAGCAATGAGCATAACGACTTATGATGATGAATTTGTGTACATCACTATTTCATGTCATTAGGAAGTGCTGAATGTGGATGGCTTGTGGGGCCCTTGCGCCAGTATTCCCGTTTTGAAATTTTTCTAATGTTTTAAGTATTGTGTTACTCCTGACATTGCCTAGTTGCTGTGTGGTTTTACGTTGTCCTTTCAGTGGTATAATCAGCGGTGCGCGTCGTCCGTTGTAGCTGGTCGTTTAACTGGGGGACGACGCCTTGGCAGCGGTCAGTTTGAACTGTAAAAAATAGCGCGGTCGCCCTGTTTATCGATAGACTCCAGTTCTTTGGTGAATTTAAGTTGAGTGTTTTATTATTTGTTCCTGCTGACACCGAGGCGTCCGTCTTTCCTTCTTCACCGTTCCTTTCAGCTTTCATTCAGGCTCGATCTGCGTTCTAGCTTCTGCGCACCTCTGTTGTACCATGACTTGTCACTGAAATTTTGTAATACCTGATAGACGCCTTTCATTGTTCTGGGTTTTTAATATCGTATTCAGAGAGAAGAATTATGAGTTGTTTATGGTGTTATGTCCTAAAACGTGTCCTGTTTCTGTAAGAGTTTTTCTCGGCAAACCATTTATTGTTTTTACGGTTCTTAAGATTTATGTAAAGAGGGTTTTAAAGTTATTTATAGTTTGGGGTGAGCTTTGACGCCTGTAGACATTTTGTCTGTTTAGTAATGTTTCAAATTCTAGGGCAATTACGTATATTATTCTGGGGTATTCTTAAATAAAATCTGTTGGAAATTAGAAGCCAGAGTTTGTGTTTGACTGGTAGGTATTGCCTCGTCTTTATTGAGTTGAAGTATCGTTGAGCGTGTGTCGCACGTCTCATATAGTGTATGTACTAGATTACACCAGATTCCGCTGACCAGCCAAGATAACTTCGAAGATTATCATTATTACCCCATTTGGCTTATTTGAAAGGAAATTTATGACTTTCGGTCTCCGGAATGCGGCGCAAACGTGGCAAAGGTCCGTCGATTCAGTGCTGCGAGGCCTGTCGTTCTCTTTCGCTTATCTCGAAGACGTTTTGGTCTGGTCAGCCTCTCCAGAAGAACATCGCCAGCGTCTCGTCGAGGTTTTTCAACGACCGAGTGCGGAATTGTGCTGAACGTCGCGAAGCGTATCTTGGGAAGTCACAAGTTGACGTGCTAGGCCACCGCATCACTCTTTCAGGCTCGCCACCACTGCCGGACAAAACAGGGGTTGTCCGCCAGCTGTCCTTATTGCAACGTGTCCACGGCCCTGCCTACGATCTTGTGACGGCAAGCATTCGAATCCCTAGACAGCCTGAGCCACCCAGGTACGAGATCTGCTCTCCGTCTGGTTCCAGGTCGCCTCGTGTGGCCGGGAGCGTAGCAGCAAGGTGGAGAGTGGACCGAGTGTTGTCTCCGGTGCCAACAGACACGTACGTGTGCCACTAGGCAATTTGCCCGACGTCACAGTGCGATTCACACGCGTTCACATTGACTTCGTCGGGCCGCTGCCGCCTTCAAACATCCGACGCTACCTGGTCACCATCGTCGACAGATTCACTCGGCTGGAAGAAGTACCGATAGATAATATCTCGGCCGAAATCTCGGCGCATCGGATATCGCGGTTTGGCTGCCCGCTCCACGTCACCACCGTCAGAAGTAGACAATTATAGTCAGAAATGTTAGCAAAACTGTCAGTACTTTTCGGTACGAAGTGGAATGGTGCAATGATGGCATCGCACCCTCCGAGCGGCCCCGATTTGCCGTGCCACTTGGACTGAGGCCATACCGATCGTCCTACTGCGACTCCGAAACAAATGCACATCCGGCCTGGGCGGCTCCTCGGCCGGCCTAGTGTATGAGGAAGCGCTGAGGCTACCCTGAGATTTCCTGGAAGCAGCTCCGAGACGGGAAGTGGATCCTACGCTCGTTGGGCGTCTCAGAGAGCACACCCAGAAGATACGCCACCCACAGCCATCTAGGCACGGCACCGGCCCGCTGGTCGTGCACGACGACCTCTGCTCGTGCTCTCACGTGATGCTACGTAGTGACGGCACGAAACCTGCTCTCCGACCGCCCTACACCGAAACGCACCAGGTTGTCAGAAGAGGAGACCGCGCACTGGACATCCTCCTAAACGGGAAACGTACCTCTGTCACTATGGACAGAGTGAAGCCGTCCTACGTTTCCCACGAGCCGGCCCCAGCGCCGACCCGAACCACAGAAACGAGCCGGCCGCGCCAGCAGCTCCTGCAACACAAAGCACCACCAGATTGCCGTTCTCCCGTTATCCGGCAGCACATCTGTCGGCCATTTTGGCGTGCAGCGTAGCTCTTTTAGTAGCGCCATAGCAGAGTCGCAGGCCCGAATTCATTTACACTGCGGCTAAAGAGACGAGTATCGTAGACAGGAAACAGGTTCAAAAATGGTTCAAATGACTCTGAGCACTATGGGACTCAACTGCTGAGGTCATTAGTCCCCTAGAACTTAGAACTAGTTAAACCTAACTAACCTAAGGACATCACAAACATCCATGCCCGAGGCAGGATTCGAACCTGCGACCGTAGCGGTCCTGCGGTTCCAGACTGCAGCGCCTTTAACCGCACGGCCACTTCGGCCGCGCAGGAAACAGGGACGAAAGCAACTATTGCAAACAAAAATTAAGAACTACAGTTTCATTTTTGAAGCACTTTTATTCCTTTATTACAGACGGTGTGTTCCAGTCTCTGACGTACTTGAAATCAAAAATTGTGCACATTTTCTTAATATTCATTGTTCAGAAAAGTGGGCTTTACAAAATGTTATCCCTCCTGGAAATCTGAATAGCGATTAGAATTTATCTTACAATTTTTCGTCTTGCCGGTGTGTATCTAAAACTGCATACAACTGACTGCAAACATTTGTTAAAAAGGACATTAGGCTGTCGCTTTTGTACAATAATTGTGTGTTCGAGGTGTCAAATTCCCCGGAACTTGGAAACATATGATCATCTGTGGGATTGTTTCACACTCATCATAGTTGGTTTCAGATGTTCCACCCGTGTTTCACAGACTCTAACCAACTACGCATGCCAGTGCTTGCCTAAATTGAGACGCGTATAGCACGTGAGACGCGACACGACACTACAGCGCGACGCTCACGTTCCGCACATGTCGCGCGGGTCCACGTATTTGCATGCGCCGTTTGACGACGCTCTGCGCTGACAGAAACGAAGCGCGCGCACACTGTAATCTTTCTCAAACGATTTTACAGAAACTATTGATTAAAAATATTCAATTTTTACCTTGCTTGTAGCGTTATATGTCAGCTTCGTGGCCAAGTGCTCATCATCTCGCTAATGGTCATACTTATTGTGATATACACATTTTAATAAGACGCTACGCAAAATTCGAAAAGTTTGCAATGAAAAATATGGGTCGCTATGATTTTGTGTTTGGTGCGTATTACACCATATGCCACTGCGTATAAAATTTAGCTAACATGATGAATTTTTGTTTAGACTAGGGAGAAGGTCTCTATCTGCCTCCGATATCGAGAAAATGGATGCTATGTAGCGCGCTCACTTCTGATCTGACGCCCACGAGAATCTCACATCTCTCATATCTCCCAAACCGCTAGAGACATCGAAACGGAAATTTGACGAATGACAGCACACAAGAGGGAGCGTATTTTGCCAATTCGTACACACAAGGAACTTTCTTATCTATGGTGATATATCAGTACTTATACTTCCCTTTTTATTTTTTTCACTTCAGTGACTGTACTTTTTAAGTTATCGACAGCTAGCGAAACAAGAGTTTCCTAGTATGAAAATAAACATTAAATTTCTTCTCTCATAGTACTACAAACCACACTATGAGTTTTTTCGTAAGCTATTGAGCTCTGTGATTGACAATTACTTGTTTACTGAGGCACTCTGTTTCAGAATTCTGTCGCAATAGCTGCTGTGAGATGAGTTTGTGCAAATTACACTGTGTTTTGACAAAGGAAGTACAGTTAAACCTGTCAACAAGAGAAATGTGGCAGTTACTCATAAATGGTGATGCTTCTTCGAATGAGAAAAGATTAACAACTCACACAAAAATTAATTGCCAATTCTGTTGGAATTTTGGTTGAATCCCCGTAACCCATCGTATTTTTAACACTGAGCGACTGGAGTGGAAATTTACCAAAGGATTTTATTCCTTCTCTTGATTTGAGCAGTATTAAAATAACGACGAGCGTTCCTTCAGGCGGAATGATAGGCGCATGCCGAATGCTGGTTACTCACCTACGGCTTGCCAAACTGACAATGTGTGATCGCGAATAAAATAGTTGTTACTGAGAAAAATAAACAGTTGATCTGTCGCACAACACGATGGTCAGCGAACTGTCAGCAGCGGAGGATGATGCTCGAGGCAGGAATGCAGAAGCTAACCACGTGTGCCTTGTGAGCTGGAGTTTGAAAAACATTGTCATGAAAGTAAATCTGCCTTTGTCAGCAGTACTTTTCAACAAATTAAATAAACTTAATCGCCACACTCTTTTAGGATATTCCTACTTCCGTAATAATACCGACCATTTTTTTCATTTGTATGAGCAGTTTATTAATACTGATAATGAGCATACAACAATTGAAGTGCTTTTTGTTATCACAGCGAGCCAATTGAAACATTATTACTTGTGACTGCTTTTCGACTAGTTTCTAGCTTGCAGTGGAAATGTGTGTACATAGTATAATATTTCTTATTACATCCATATCCAAGTAACGATAGTTAAACTTACGTACTTCATATCTTGGACGCTTTTTACTAGAAGCAGAAAGAGGTCATATCTGTGGAAAGTACGCCTTTTCGGCTTTTTGCAACAGATCCTAGAGATACGTCAGCATATGAGGCAGCAAGTAGATAACCTTGTTTTACTTTCCTTCTTGCTTCTAAATCACGTGATTTTATAATATTCCTTACTTCCTTACGCACTACCCTCACGATGGATCGTCTGTCCCCTTTTTACAACCTGAAAACGTTGTGGAGGTAGAAGACATAATCCCAGTGGCTAATGGCTCTCCTGTTACTTAACTGTGCATTGTTCTTGACAAAAGAAGAAACAAAACAAAATAACTGTACTGATATATGAAACTGAAAACTATTATGTAGTAACTAAAATAGATGGAGTGCTTAAACGGTGAGAAACGAAACACTACCAGTATAGTCCAGTAGAGTATGATGAGAGAATTATACATTGGGAATATTTCTCCAATAAACCTTAGCTTCAACCACATTTAACAAGAACGATGAAATTAGGATTGTCATCCAGCACCAACACGTACTCACACTTCCATGCAAGAGTTTCATATATCTAGAGGGGTCATTCAAGAAAACTGACGGCAGCGATACAGCGGGATCCACGCTTACACGTAAGGCTTTAGCATTCCTGTTCCAAGAGATACGCTATGAACTCAATGGGTCTGAGATCGACTGTACATGCAATGTCGGAATAACATCAACCCTTAAAACACACTTCTCTGCATCATCAACGGATTTGCATAGTTTATAAATGTGGGATGGTCCATAGACGATCCAGAGGATAGAACAGTTGCACAGTACAAACAATTTACTGCATGCATACCTCTAAAAATGCTTATGGAATACTTTGAGGACACGAGAGAAATTATTATGAATGCTAAACAGGGACTCATTCTGGTGCGGAGTGCGATGGACAATAACTCATACATTCAAGGAGCTAAAGACGAGAATTTGATCACAATCAGCAAGAAAATATGAAAAATGCCTCATATCAGTGTATCAGACGAGGAGTGTTTGAAGCATTTAAAAGTCCTGAATTCAGGTACATTTCTGTCACTAACATTTCGCTCATGGGAGGTTTTCGATTACCCAGTGTTACCAACTGCGAGCAGACAAACATGGGCTATTGAAACCTCCTCCCATCTAGAGACACCTAGATTCATCATACTTGCGTTTCAGACAGACAGAACTGCAAGTTAACTAGTGCCAAAGTATACCTCAATTCAGAATTCTACCCGTATTACAATTTACATCTGCAGTGGAATCAAAATGTATACAGTCTAGTGTATGACATGAATGCAAGGTTTCGTGCTTCTTACTATGAAATTTGCCAAAGGTGAGGGAGGAGGGTATCTACTCAGTCTGCGTAAGTTCAAGGAGCTTTCACTGATCATCGTAATAGACTGGATCTTCAGCTATGCCAATTGAATTTGAACCATCGACAAATTTCCGAGAACACACTGCTGCAGATGCTCTAGTTCTACATGACCGTGTGATCAACTACTGCCGGCTTACTGGTGTTGTGCAATGAGCTGTATAAATGAATAGGTGCTGCACCATACCTACAGCATTTCAGAATGACATCTCAAGGTGTGAACATCATTGCGGATGCTCAGGGTTTCTATGATGGTGAGCATAGACAGTTCATATTTAAAGATGTTGCATTTGTAGCGTACACATAAGATGCTGGAATAATAGAGACATTATCAGCAAACATTGCATCACCAAGGTCTTTCAAGCATGTGAGGTGTGCTAAGACATGGAAGAGTGCAAAGTCATTAACACATTTCTACCATGGAATCCACTGGGGTGATCCTGGAATACCCTATAAAGATATGGTGACTGCGCTTAAATTATTCTATCACATGGATACCACCATGTACGTGAAGGGGAAGAAGAAGATCTCATGGATGCATCGAATCTTTAAGTTTGCTGCTATTCAAGACTGGGAATTCTATGGGTGTCCTTCTCTCCATCGACTCAAGAACATGTATAAAAAAAGTTTTGTTGTATGTGCTTATGAAAATGTAAAATTACTTTTAAGTTGGATTAATGAAAAGAAATCATTTTTTTCCCTAACAATCCGTGTACACATTTTTTTGACATCTACGTCCTTAGCATGTAAGTTTAACCAAGATACTATACCTGTTTCCATCTATACCTGCAGTCCACTGGAAGTGTGCAACCTACTTACCACAGCTTTCTGCACTGTTAACAAGGGACTAGTGGTGCCTGTGCTATTAATAGGTAGGCTTCCGCATTCCTGTGCCCTTGCCTGCAGTTAATTCTCTGAAATTGTGTGTTAATGGCACTATGTCTTGTAGGCGACTGCAGAATGTTCAAAGATATGTTTTAGCAAAAAATTAATGATTAGGTTTTTCAAAAAATAACAACAGCGATGCACAGTGACGAATGTTTTTCATTTATTCAATTCAATTCAGTTCTTGAGATTACAATTTAGTTAGTGATGTGCAATATATATATAGTTCTTGAGATACAGTTCAGTTCTTGATGTGATTCAACGCAGAGATACTTATAACTTATGACTAGAATCCAACACATGTTGGAGAGTCCTCCAAGGGACTGTTTTTTTTTTCCCTTATAGAGCCTTTCTTAAAACTAAAGCAGAGGTATAGACTAACTTACGTGCTAATTACTACTACTACTAATGAAATTCCACCCAAACAGACTATATTGAATCGAGCTGCTCTGTGAGTTAACGTTCTCCTACTTAAGTAGATAACTCTAAATATTTTTTGAACTAGACATTTTCTGTGAAATACTTCATTAATTGGCTGCCTCCAACTTAACGAGACATATCTTTGAACTAGACATTTCCCATGAAATACATTAATAACAACATTTAATTGGATGGTTTCAACTTAACTGAGTAGCTCTAAATATTTTTGAACTGGGTGGCTCTAGACATTTTCCACCACAGACAGCTGAAATACTTTAATAATAATAAAAATTAATTGGGTGGCTCTAATGCGTCCAACCCAAACAGCCGTACTAAAAAAAAATTGATCTGGATGGAATTCAGACTAGGTAGACTGGAAGGCTAGCGTTAGGTGAAGCTTAAACACTACTCTATTTATGCACACACACATGAATCACAAAAGAGAGAAAATAATAATTTTTTTGCAACACATTGTAGTTATATATCTAAATAAAGTGACAATATCTTTTTCCCAGAACATGGTGCTTTTACATAAGAAAATTAAAAGTATTTATTTTTAACTTTTTTTCAGCACATAGTGCTTATATAAACTAGATGCGTGAGATGCCACACGTCGAACACCCTTTGCCCGCCTCTGGGTACACCCATCTATTGTACGATATGCATACATTTTGGACCTCAATCCCACAAACTCTACAATCGGTAAACCATTTGCCTCGTCTTTCATATGCCCAATAACCTTCTTGTTCTTAGGAACAATACCGTAAGGATTATTGGTTTCATAAGAAGAACTCTCGAATTTTTTACCTTGGCACCTAATTACTTCATATGGATCTCAGATCTTCATCCAGTAGTATCCATATAGAGCAATTTTGGTTCTGTGAAATAAGGTCTCGCAAACTTGTAGTGATAGTGGTACATGTAGAATTTGGAGATATCCAGTATATATATCCCAAAATAAATAGGCTTCATAAACTGTACTGAAACCTTCGACATCTCCACAGCAACAAAGTTTTCATTGAAGATGGTGGCACGCTTAAAATTTGTCATGGCGATACACTTTCTCACACTATAACGCCCATCCCATGCGGTTATAATCGAAATATCGCGTTCATTTCTTATATTCTGCATAATTTTCCTGAAAATAGAATTACTCATTGATTTATAAAAATCTATTTCAATGTCACTAGTCGCGACCGCCCTCTTTTTGATATTTAGTTCAATATACTCCTTCAACCATGGGGATTGCTTGAAGGAGATAGTCGGGGTGATTCTAAAAAGCTGCATCCCTAAGCTAAGGCACTGCTGGAGATTGTGATAATGAATAATATACCTCTGCTTATCTCCAACAGTAGCCATTAGTTTAGGGATGGTGCATCCTCACGGAATCTGTTGCTCTGGACATAACGCCAAGTTATGTGAGGTCTGCCTCAAGTACATACCCTATATCAGAATCAGCTGCAAGATCCATTATTTTTCCACCTAATCCCTTCACTTTGCCTTCGGACACCCATCGAAATCCACCAACTAGTAGTGGCTGCATCATGGTGTGCTCGTATAAGTTGTTCGCATCTAAGTACGTAATGTAACTCAAATCAAGGGATGCGTTAAACACAACACCCATCCATGGGTTATTTGCCTTGGCATGCCTGGGGATGCATTGACAAAGTCCCCCACTAATCAAGCGCTCAAAAAATAGAAGCATTGCAGCATCAGTCAAAAGTTCTATGCTGCACCCTGTTTTTTTGAGCATAGTGTTGCAGGACAAACCAGGTGCCGTGTAATAAAACAATCAGTATTAAATATGTTATACCTATGTTTCTTCCTTTGGCTACACTTGAAATTAATGAAACAAGTGTGAAAATATTGATAGTGTGATGCTCAGAATCATAACACAAACTACCACACTGTTGAGTGGTACTTGAGATAGGTAAATAAATTAGTGAAATCATTGTGAAGTGAAGTAGAAATTAGAAAATAAATGAAAAACTTAGTTTAGTTTAGAAGAATTACACACTGGCAAACAGCGAGCAGAGCAGCAGTGGCAACCGCCGGCGCTTGCAAGTCAGCACATTGGGAGAAGCCAGCGCCCTCCCCACATAAGCAGCAGCTGTCGATTCAGCCGTCAGGGCATCGCCCGACAGGCTCACGTGTTTCTCAATTGTCACATGTGATCAAATGCCCTCGCCTACATTCCAAGAGCCAATGACCGATGTTAAGAAGATTCTTCGAGAAGCTTTTCAACGTGACAGAAGAGGCAATGACCGTGAAGTCGTTCACCTCCAGTGAAATGAAGTAAATAAATACGCAAGACGCAGTGGGCCCGACAGAGTAGTTTTCAGTTCAGTTTCGAGGCTGAAGACCGTCATGCAGGAAGAGACTACATCGTACACAGAAGCACCAAGTCCGCCGCTGTAAAGGAATAGCAAGCAGCAGCCTCGCCGCCAGAAGACAGAAGTTCGAAGGTATTTAAAGATTGATTTTTACATACCCAAGTGACTCGTGAGGACGGGAAGGAGACGGCCTCACATCAGCAGTCACCTGTGAGCTGATTATGAAGATCTGACAGCCGAAGACTGGCAAGCTGGAGTCCGTTGTTCGAGTCCGGGACACTGGCCTTCCCCCGCCGCATCGTTGCGCTGGCCGACCCACAGCATTGTCACTCGCGGCCTCATAGAGAAGAGAAACACTGGGACGCCACATCCAAGGTATCACCATCCGATTCACGACTTCATTCTCAATAATTAAATGGGCCACCTAGCGATGCGCGTCTCCAGTCAACTGGGCGAGATGGTGACACGAGATCCACACCGCCAGGCGTAATCAGACGCCGCCGCTGCCGCAGCAGAAGGCTTCGCAGACGACACAGCTGCCGCTCTCCCAGCCAGAACAATCCAGTAAGGCAACCGTTGTACAAAACTAAAAGTTATCTTATGTAAAAATGCTGTTTCATTCTACCTCATACGCGAGCCAAGGAAGAACCCACCCAGCCCACGTGTTGTTAAGAGAGAAAAAGTAATTTATTTAGTGTTGTTCGCCCTGTCATGATGCTTTAGAATCAAATGCCCTTTGCAGTAATGCTCATCCTGACAACTGACTTGCATCAAAAGAAGAAAGCCCAGTTACATTTGGCTCGATATGAGGTGTGAATGGCAGTCACTAAAGGTCCACAGTTAGTATTGTTTAATGTGTGAAAGGATAGAGATTTCCATAGTAGTCGTAATATTTTCTTTATTTAGACACGAAATTGTACAAATTCGGAGTCATCATCTCAAGCGGTTTCTATTGAGGAATTTATTCACAGCATAGTTAATCAAATAGCACAGCTACAAAAATGATAATAACACACTCCTGGAAATGGAAAAAAGAACACATTGACACCGGTGTGTCAGACCCACCATACTTGCTCCGGACACTGCGAGAGGGCTGTACAAGCAATGATCACACGCACGGCACAGCGGACACACCAGGAACCGCGGTGTTGGCCGTCGAATGGCGCTAGCTGCGCAGCATTTGTGCACCGCCGCCGTCAGTGTCAGCCAGTTTGCCGTGGCATACGGAGCTCCATCGCAGTCTTTAACACTGGTAGCATGCCGCGACAGCGTGGACGTGAACTGTATGTGCAGTTGACGGACTTTGAGCGAGGGCGTATAGTGGGCATGCGGGAGGCCGGGTGGACGTACCGCCGAATTGCTCAACACGTGGGGCGTGAGGTCTCCACAGTACATCGATGTTGTCGCCAGTGGTCGGCGGAAGGTGCACGTGCCCGTCGACCTGGGACCGGACCGCAGCGACGCACGGATGCACGCCAAGACCGTAGGATCCTACGCAGTGCCGTAGGGGACCGCACCGCCACTTCCCAGCAAATTAGGGACACTGTTGCTCCTGGGGTATCGGCGAGGACCATTCGCAACCGTCTCCATGAAGCTGGGCTACGGTCCCGCACACCGTTAGGCCGTCTTCCGCTCACGCCCCAACATCGTGCAGCCCGCCTCCAGTGGTGTCGCGACAGGTGTGAATGGAGGGACGAATGGAGACGTGTCGTCTTCAGCGATGAGAGTCGCTTCTGCCTTGGTGCCAATGGTGGTCGTATGCGTGTTTGGCGTCGTGCAGGTGAGCGCCACAATCAGGACTGCATACGACCGAGGCACACAGGGCCAACACCCGGCATCATGGTGTGGGGAGCGATCTCCTACACTGGCCGTACACCACTGGTGATCGTCGAGGGGACACTGAATAGTGCACGGTACATCCAAACCGTCATCGTACCCATCGTTCTACCATTCCCAGACCGGCAAGGGAACTTGCTGTTCCAACAGGACAATGCACGTCCGCATGTATCCCGTGCCACCCAACGTGCTCTAGAAGGTGTAAGTCAACTACCCTGGCCAGCAAGATCTCCGGATCTGTCCCCCATTGAGCATGTTTGGGACAGGATGAAGCGTCGTCTCACGCGGTCTGCACGTCCAGCACGAACGCTGGTCCAACTGAGGCGCCAGGTGGAAATGGCATGGCAAGCCGTTCCACAGGACTACATCCAGCATCTCTACGATCGTCTCCATGGGAGAATAGCAGCCTGCATTGCTGCGAAAGGTGGATATACACTGTACTAGTGCCGACATTGTGCATGCTCTGTTGCCTGTGTCTATGTGCCTGTGGTTCTGTCAGTGTGATCATGTGATGTATCTGACCCCGGGAATGTGTCAATAAAGTTTCCCCTTCCTGGGACAATGAATTCACGGTGTTCTTATTTCAATTTCCAGGAGTGTACATTATTTAAACAGTTGTATGAGGTTAGGTAACCCGGTTCAATCCCTCCCACCCTAGATTCCTCAGCACCAGTCTTGGTAACTCCTTTTTCAGGTAAACCTGGCGAGGACATACCAGCCTTTTTTGATGATTTAGTAGCAGCTGTAAAGTTAGGATCATGGTCAGATGTACAGCTCTTACAAATGACAAAGTTAAGATTGATAGGAGAGGCTAAAGCACACGTATTATACCATGTAGAATTACGGAATGCTCCAACATTTGAGGAATTGAAGAAAGGATTACTTAAACGTTTCCAGAAACAGAACATCTGTAGATTTTATAGGGAAAAATTAAACACTATCACTCAGAGGCAAAACGAGTGGTTAGAAAGCTTTGTAGATAGGATTAGAAAAGTTAATATTGACACCTGTCAGTTGACAACTAGTGATAGAGCAAATAAACTTATTTTACAAGAGGCAGATGATAGAGCTCTGGATACATTTTTACGTGGGTTACCTCCTGAAACGTCCCGTCGTGTCAGGGCAGAGTTTCCTAAAAATTTTGCGGAAGCTGTATATGTGGCGACGGCTTTCGAAGAAATAGACATTGCCACCAGATACAAGGAGAAACGAAATGTATTTTCAGCAGGAGTACGATGTTTTAGGTCAGATCGACAGGGACATATAGCAAAAAACTGCAGACAACCTCAATGCACTAATTGTCAAAGAATAGGTCACACATTTAAGGAATGCAGGTATAAGAAAGTTTTTGGAAATAGAAATCAGTAAAACTCAAACGGTAATGTCGGAGCCACCGCCAGGCGTTCCCAATAAAATTTCATGCCATTAAGGCGAATGTGAAGGCGGAATGTTGGTTATCTGCTACCATACAGGATAAAGAGGCAAGGATACTGGTGGATACAGGTGCAAACGTATCAATAGTGAGTAATGAATGCATTGGAGAAAAGAAATATGACCGTCCAAGGTATAGATTGAGTGGGGTAGTAGGACGTACAGTGAAGTCATTAGGATGTACATAATTGATTTTCTATATTCACGGTGTACAATTTCAAGGAGATGTAGAAGTGGTAACAAAGGTAACTGATGGGTACGACGCGATCCTATGGCTGGATTTCCTGAATAAACATCACGCTAAAATCGACCTCAGACAGAAAACTGTACAACTTAGCGAAATAGTGTTTCAGCTAGGTGACACCGCTGCAAAGGGCCCGTTGCCATAAGATTTCCCCAACCGAAAGGCGAAATCAACTACATTGCGTTCAACGTCCTTGAAGGTTGATTCGCGGGATAAGATACCATTTGGCTCAGGAAAACTTTTCTGGATGACCGTTGACCCCGAGGTACCTAAAGATACTATGTGTCTAATAGAGCCATTAGAGGAAAATGAGTAATTAGATGTATCACATTGTTTTGTATGTAGAAGTGTTGTACGGGTTCAAGACGTTGAGGGAGAAAGAAAAGTGCCGGTACATATTGACAATTTCGGAGTGGAGTTGCATAAAGAAATATTATTAGCTACAGTCAGTACTTTTGAAGAAGAAGATTTCATTTGGTCAGATGTTACTGATGGTCAGAAACCAGATGCCTATAAAACCGCATTACGCCAGAAGATTAAGCATTTGAAAGGAAATGATAGAGACACGCTAGAAGCAGTTTTAGTTGAGTTCCAAGATTTATTTAATGCAGAAGGTCCACTGCCAGCAACAGATATCACACAGCATAGGATCCCAACAGGAAATAGCCCCCTAGTTTATAGGAAGCCTTATAGAATTATCCCCAATGTTATTCAATCTGTATATTGAGCAAGCAGTAAAGGAAACAAAAGAAAAATTCGGAGTAGGTATTAAAATCCACGGAGAAGAAATAAAAACTTTGAGGTTCGCCGATAACATTGTAATTCTGTCAGAGACAACAAAGGAACTGGAAGAGCACTTGAACGGAATGGACAGTGTCTTGAAAGGAGGATATAAGATGAACATCAACAAAAGCAAACGAAGATCATGGAATGTAGTCGAATTAAGTCGGGTGATGCTGAGGGAATTAGATTAGGAAATGAGACACTTAAAGTTGTAAAGGAGTTTTGCTATTTGGGGAGCAAAATAACTGATGATGCTCGAAGTAGAGAGGATATAAAATGTAGACTGGCAATGGCAAGGAAAGCGTTTCTGAAGAAGAGGAATTTGTTAACATCGAGTATAGATTTAAGTGTCAGCAAGTCGTTTCTGAAAGTATTTGTATGGAGTGTAGCCATATATGGAAGTGAAACATGGACGATAAATAGTTTGGACAAGAAGAGTATAGAAGCTTTCGAAATGTGGTGCTGCAGAAGAATGCTGAAGATTAGATGGGTAGATCACGTAACTAACGAGGAGGTATTGAATAGAATTGGGGAGAAGAGGAGTTTGTGGCACAACCTGACAAGAAGAAGGGATCGGTTGGTAGGACATGTTCTGAGGCATCAAGGGATCACAAATTTAGCATTGGAGGGCAACGTGGAGGGTAAAAATCGTAGAGGGAGACCAAGAGATGAATACACTAAGCAGATTCAGAAGGATGTATGTTGCAGTAGGTACTGGAAGATGAAGAAGCTTGCACAGGATAGAGTAGCATGGAGAACTGCATCAAATCAGTCTCAGGACTGAAGACCACAAGAGTTCCGCATCACTTACAACCAGTACTGGATGAATTTTTAGAACAACATCTAAAAGATAGAATTATAGAATATTCTGATTCGCCTTACAATTCAAATATTGTAATTATTCCAAAGAAGTCCCCCGACGGTACGAAACGATATGGATTTTGTTGTGACTACAGACACCTTAACAAACAAACTATCTCCGATGTTTATCCTCTTCCAAACATTACAGATATCATTGACAGCTTGGGTAACAGTAAATACTTTTCAACAATCGATTTACGTAGCGGATATCATCAATTGGAATTTGCATCTGCAGATAGGCATAAAACAGCATTTTCTACCCCTGGAGGCCACTAGCAATTTAAAAGAATGCGTTCGGTTTGAAAAACGCACCAGGAACTTTTCAAAGACTACTCGATGGAGTATTGCGAGGACTTAAACTCAGCAATGTTATATCTAGACGATATTATTGTATTCTCCAAAGACATTAATGAACATGCTGTGCGTCTGCGTAACGTTTTTCAGAGACTTAGAAAAGCTAAATTAACATTAAATATGGAAAAGTGTAGTTTTGCATTGACAGAGGCTACATACCTAGGGCATGTCATTAGTGAAAAAGGAATTAAAACAGATCCTCGATTAATTTCGGCAGTTACGGACTTCCCAACACCACAACGCCTTAGGGAAGTACAAAGTTTCATTGGTCTCGCATCGCATTACCGAAAATATGTTCAAAATTTTGCTGAAATTGCCCGGCCCTTAACCCACTTATTGAAAAAGGGTGCAAAATTTCATTGGTCTGAAGATTGTGATTCAGCATTTCAAATCCTTAAAGATAAGTTAACACACAGTCCAGTATTAGCCTACCCAGATTGTAATAAAGAATTTATTTTATCCTGTGACACAAGTGGTCATTCAGTAGGAGTTGTTTTCAGTCAGAATATTAATGGCACGGACCAGCCCATAGCCTACACTTCAAGACAACTAACAACACCAGAAATAAATTATTCCATAACGGAGAAAGAATTGTTAAGTGTTATTTATGGCATCAAATACTTTAAATGCTACTTGTGTGGTAGGAAATTCAATGTTATTACAGACCACGCAGCTTTAAAATGGTTGCTTGGGTTAAAGGATCCATCTAGTCATCTCACCCGTTGGGCCCTATGTCTTTCCGAAATAGATTTCGAAGTTATCCATAAACCAGGCAAAAAACACACGAATGCAGATTGCCTAAGTCGGAAAATAGCACTTGTGAAAGCAACAGGCCGAGATACTGAGGACTGGAAAAGGCACAAGATGAGGGTACAGAATGCAAAAAATAAGCAACTCAAAAACAATTTTGCTTTGAAGATGGTGTATTATGCCGTAAAACAAAACTTGGACCGCAAATTGTTGTCCCCCAACACCTTAGACAAGAAATAATGGCAGAGGCCCACGATCATATCCATGCAGGACACAGTGGACAGCGGACAACCGAAAGACGCATAGCAGAGCGATTTTGGTGGCAAACCAGAAAGCAGGATGTTGCGCAGTACGTTCGTAATTGCATTGCGTGCGCATAACGAGCTGAACTTTCTCGTTTAAAAATACCCTTACAGAGGCTCCCTGAGGCTTCATGCCCATTTCAAATCTGTGGAGTAGATAACTGCGGACCATTTCATAAAACACCTGCTGGTAATAAGTATGTTCTTACGATTATAGATCACTTTTCACGCTATCTAGCTATGGTGAGTCTCCCAGATCAGCAAGCAAATACAGTTGCCCAAGCTTTAGTTAACAACTGGATACATAAATTTGGCGTACCAGAAGCTATTATCACAGATCAGGGATCTATATTTATGTCTGAATTAATGAAACAGCTTTGCCACTTACTAAAAATACGTAAATTACGCACAACTCCGGTACACCCTCAGTGCAACTGACGCGCAGAAAGAGTTCATCGGACAATTGGCAAGATGCTTAGTTATTATATTAATGAACAACATTCTAATTGCGATACGTATTTACCAATAATCGTGTCGGTATACAACGCCAAAACGCATGAAGCAACTGGCATGTCACCTTACGAAGTGGTCTATGGGAGAAAAATGCCGTCCCCTTTTGATGTAATCAGGCAGAAAAACGGAAAAGTCGGAGAAACAGTAAAAGATTTCTGTCAAATGATGAAGGATGTATGGAAAAAGGTTCAAAAATCTAATACAAAGGCTTTGGAACGACAGGAAAGATTAGGTAATGCCCAAGCTAAATATCCAAATTACAAAATCGGTCAGGGGGTGATGCTGTCAACCCCATACATTGCGAAAGGAAAAACGAAGAAATTAGGAACAAACTACAGAGGTCCTTATCAAATTATTGAGATCACGTCACCAGTCAACGTTAAACTGCAACTGCCCACCCGAACTACTGTTGTCCATGCAAGTCGTTTAAAACCTTTTAAGGGCGCTCCAGATGTAATTTCTTCAACAATAGTGTCTGCTTTCCGAAGGGTGGAGGAAGTGCCAGAGAAGGAAAAAGAGTGGCCAAGCCAGCACAACATACAGACATGGCACCATACAATCTTCGACAAAGGGTGCGAATGTCCTAGTTGAATCATAGTAGACTGTGGATAGTATACAAATGTAAATAATTAATAAATGATAAGGGTTTATTTAAAAAAAGTTGAACATAGAAACATGTATATCTTGTAGTTAACAATGTATTCCTTCTTTTCTTTGTTTTTGTTTTTAATTGGTTGGTAGGTCCATAACCATGTTGTTTGCTTTTTTCAGAAAACGCCATGCAAGCATTTCCTACACAAAACCTGTCCGACCTCAATGACTCCCACCCTTCTGAAGTCATTAGATATGTTCATAAACTCACAGCAAGGCAAAATTGATGTCTTAAAGTTAAAAAGTGAACATAAAAATAAAATTATAATGCTAGGAACGGGTATATCTGGAGCCTTTGTTTTGGTGTTTCAGCTTTGTTCAGTTTTCTTTTATTTAAGACGAAAAAATAAGTCAAATAATAATATACCACTTCATCAAACCCTGTTAACTGGATACCACACTCTTAACCGGTGTACTTCAGTGGTTACTTTTGAGCATTAGTGTATTAAGTTTGTTTATTGTACTTCAGTCTTTATTAAACAGTATAATGTTAAAATAAACAATACAGTAGAATAGATATTCTTGCATTAATATAGGGTAGATTAAACAGGTGCTGCTATGTAATTTTCTAAGTGAAAAATCTATTTTTGGTTATTCATTGTCATCAAGATTTGTTACACTTATTATAACGATTTATGCGTGGACTATGTGATTCATGAGCGTACAGTGCTCTAGTAAAGTGATAAAGTATTTTTAACATACTTAATGTGAAGCGTGTGTAATCGTCTAAGTCGAGAGTTTTCATTGCTTATGTTAGTGCTTTTGCCGTGTGAAGAGTGGAGGAATGTCGAGTGGTAAATTCGAGGGCGAATTTCTCCGAAGAGTGGAGAAATGTTGAGTGGTACTTAAGATAGGTAATGTGAAGTGAATTAGAAATTAGAAAATAAATGAAAAACTTAGTTTAGTTTAGTTTAGTTTTGGCGAACAGCGAGCAGAGCAGCAGTGGCAACCGCTGGCACTTGCAAGTCAGCACGTTGAGATGAAGCCATCGCCCTCTCCACATAAGCAGAAGCTGTCGATTCAGCCGTCAGGGCATCGCCCGACCGGCTCACGTGTTTCTCAGTCGTCACATGTGATCAAAGGCCCTCGCCTACATTCCAAGAGCCAATGACCGACGTTAAGAAGATTCTTTGAGAAGCTTTTCAACGTGACAGAAGAGGCAATGACCGTGAAGTCGTTCACCTCCAGTGAACTGAAGTAAATAAATACGCGCGACACAGTGGGCCCAACAGAGTAGTTTTCAGTTCAGTTTCGAGGCTGAATACCGTCATGCAGGAAGAGACTACATCGTACACAGAAGCACCAAGTCCGCCGCTGTAAAGGAATAGCAAGCAGCAGCCTCGCCGCCAGAAGACAGAAGTTCGAAGGTATTTGAAGACTGATTTTTACATACCCAAGTGACTCGTGAGGATGGGAAGGAGACGGCCTCACATCAGCAGTCACCTGTGAGCTGGTGATGAAGATCTGACAGCCGAAGACTGGCAAGCTGGAGTCCGTTGTTCGAGTCCGGGACACTGGCCTTCCCCGCCGCGCCGCTCCGCTGGCCGACGCACAACATTGTCACACGTGGCCTCATAGAGAAGACAAACACTGGGACGCAACACCCTAGGTATCACCATCATATTCACAACTCCGTTCTCAATAATTAAAGGAGCCATCTCGTGATGCACGTCTCCAGTCAACTGGGCGAGACGGCGACACGAGATCCACACCGCCAGGCGTAATCAGACGCCGCCGCTGCCGCAGCAGAAGGCTTCGCAGACGACACAGCTGCCGCTCTCCCAGCCAGAATAATCCAGTAAGGAAACCGTTGTACAAAACTTTCAATAAAAGTTGACTTATGTAAAAATGCTGTTTCAATCTACCTCATACACTAGCCAAGGAAGAACCGGCCCTGCCCACATGTTGTTAAGAGAGAAAAAGTAATTTATTTAGTGTTGTTCGCCCTGTCATAATGCTTTAGAATCAAATGCCCTTTGCAGTAATGCTCATCCTGACAATTGACTATCATCAAAAGAAGAAAACCCAGTTAGAACACAGTGCCATAAGAGTTCATGTATAGAATACGGATTCTAGCCACGTTGTTTCGTTCACCGTACCTGAACCATATTTTGTCACTCGATATAGCGATAATTCAATATATCAGTGACAGCAGAACTGGAAAGTTGCCACAGCGTCTTTATACCGTCTTCATCAGAAGTAATGTTAGTTTATAAGTTCCTGAATGAACATAGGGGCATCGTTTATGAAAAGTGTGAAACCTCCCCCACTCAGGTGCTTTCTGTACCAGAAGTATTAGCAGTTGTATAACATAAATTATATTGCCAGTAATTAGTAGCAATATAAAATTTTAATAATCCTCGTGATTTTCGAGACACAGTTCCCATTTCGATTACTGGTTGCTCTATGTACCCATCCATATCTAGAAGAGATAGTCATGAATATTCAAAACGACTCTTCAAGAATTCGCAGTGTAAAACAACCATAATTGATAACATAAGTGTGCAAAAGAGTATTGGTACAGCGTGTCATTGAAACCATTATGCGATTTGAAAGGGTCGATAAATAAATGTAAACTATAGTGAGTGAATAATGAAAATTCCATTCTCACCTTTCATCCAAAACCCTAACATTTTCTACCATGTATTTAATGATGAAGACTTACTGTGATACTGTGATACTGATCCGTCCACCCCTGCCACCTTGATTGTTGGTTGTGATGACAGACTGACCTGTACCGCAGCCCAAGGTCTAGGTTAGGTTGGTAGATTGTGTGTTTTAAGATTTATGATGTGCAAGTGAAAACAGTGGAAGGCACTGATCTTACAGTTACAAGTTGACAATGGGAATACTACTAATACAGTATTTGAGAATGCAGACAAAAGTTTAAGTGTGTATTGTACTGTCGGGAAAATGTCCATCTTGTGAATACAGCTGTTAAATATTTGGTAAAAGTTACATAGTGGACACCAGATTGCATTTTTAGTAGTTTATGTACGATGTATGTGTGTAGTACGCATCAAAATACACATCGGAGACTTATCTGTTACAGTGCAGCTTTAGCTTTTATGACGGAGAATGTCTTTAAACAAGTCACGAAACTTTCAGTCTACACTATAGGTCAGTTTATTGGCAAAACCTTTATTCGGTCTTTACATTCCTCGGCTACATCAGTTCTCAACCGAGTATAAAAATTTTTTTAGAGCAAATTAGTTCCTTGGTTCATTTCTTCTGCCATAAATATGTAATACATCCATATCGAGAGACACAAGACTCTCAGAACGAAGTACGAAGCAGGACAACAGATCGCATAAGGCATCTAATGTTAACTGCGCTTTTTTGTTGCTACTTGGACTTCTACTTGCGATTTGTCACTGAAATCGCTGCTAGACCGACTTCTGCTTGCGACTTGTCACTGAAATGGCAGCTAGACAAGAGGTTCACATCTCCCCCAGATCCTTTTGCTTTCCTCTCTATGGCCTTCCCCACTCCTACTCGCGTCCGCCCTGCCCTCCCCCCCCCTTTTTCTGTGTCCTCTCCCTTCTTCGGCTCCCCCCTTTTTGTTTTCCCCACCCTTTTTTCCTATCATCTATCCGGGTTCTCCCCCCCCCCCCCCCCTCCCCCCATCTTCCTTAGGCTGTGGTGAGTTATTTTCGTCTCTAATTTCTGGTGCAGTGTTTGAGTGTTCAGTGCAGTGTGCCCCGTATTTTAATTGTGCCTGTGTACTTACTGTATGTCTTCGTTAGCATCATCAACGCCGTGGATTTCTGTTTTAACTTCTGCACTTTTCCGCCACTTTACTATTTTTAACAAAGTCACCGTTTTATCACCTTTATTACATTGTTTGTTATCTTCCCATTATGTTTTTCTTTTAACTCTTATATCGGCTGTAGAGCGGCCTATTAAGCTGCTGACAGCCCCCCTCCCCCCACCCCACCCCCTCTGGTGGGGTAGGGGGGCAATCAAAATTCAATAAAGGAAAAAAAAGGGGGTTCACAAGAAGAAGAACGAAATTCGACCAACAGATGGCAAACAGTGTTGAATGTTAAAGGCTACTTGTGACTCTTAGTTGTAACTGTAATCGCAGCTAGATTATGTAAAGTTGTTATTGTGATACCTGCGACTTCTCAATCACTGTGATTTATAACACATACTCCTAGTTCACTGAATTGTTTTTTCTTTATTGTAATTTCATTCCCTTGCCCCATATGGGACTCTTACATAAAAAAGGGGGAACAAAAAGGGGGACATAAAAAACACTGTAAATGGAGACGATGTGAGTTAAAGTATACACTAATACGGGACATGTACTGGTGGACAGTTAAAAAGTCGACATAAAGGTAAAATAACAGAGCTGGCAATTCAAAGTGCACTTAAAAAACACTGGAGGCAAACACAAATTAAAAGTCGACAATTGGACAAAAATCACACAGAGCAAGATAAACCGTGAATTTACTTTCAGAATCTTTTCTTAAAGAATTTACTTTATTTACTAGCGATTCATCAAGAATATTAACACATTTAATCACACTAGGTGAGCGTGGAAGTAGTTGCCAGGGAGTAACTGATGAATATGAAATTATCTTTAACAAATGGGAATTTTATTCATAAAAGCCTTTTCAAAACAGATTTAAAATTTGTAAGCAGAAAAGCACCCTCGAAATATCAAGTTACAATTTCATTTAGAGGCAGAAAGAACTATACTGACAGTAGGAGCCTTCGGGCTGAGAAGCTTCCGCCCCCTTTCAACACGGCCGTAGTCACGACCGCTCACAACGACCTTTGAAAAACTACACTTGTGCCAATCTGCAACACACCAGATTACTTTAAACTAAAAATTTTAACAACTCACACAAACACATTAACTATGCACCCTGTAAGAAGGATGGAAATGGTACAAACACACTAAGAAATTATTTGCCACCGAAAGTGCAATTTGTTTTTAAAAGGACTCTTACGGTGGAAGGGTGGCAACTTTATAAAAATGACTATTTAAATAAAACCCATGAAATTCAGACTTACATGAAATGTACAACATGCTCTATATTACACATACACCGCCTCGCAAGATGATAGGCAAGATAAAATATATTTCAGGAATTTGGCCTTACACCTTAATTTTATAAATTGGATAACACCGAATCTGACAAACATGACAGAGGCAGCTATTGACGTATGGCTGACTGACAGACAGATAGACAGACACTAACTGCCTAACAAATGCGAACGAGAGACAAACGAGCAAGCTGGGGACGAGAGACTGACCAAGAGAACAAGTGGAATTTAACAAGTAACTGAAACAACATATCACGAATCACGTAACTTCTAATAACTGCTACTTCTGGCGAAGACCTGCCAGCCGCTTCAATCGACGCAGGAAGGCGCGCTGATCTCCCATCTCACAGCGTCGCAGCTCGCCACGGCCAGACCGATGTCGTGGGTTGGCACCTGTTGCTCTCGTGTCGGCCGCGAAGCCACTACCCCTTGCTATACGGCGTGGCCCACTGGACTGACGTGGCGACCTCACATGCGCCGACGCTCAAGACGGACAAGTCATGTTGTGTCCCAGTGAGCGACCGACCAATCGATCGATCCAACCGCCAATGCCCATTGCCTGAACAAACTCGAGCAGACTGACGGCCTAACACATACTAGTTCTCCGGACGACAGACAGACGCTGACTGCCCATACTGAGCCGGCTGACCAACTGACTAGCCTCGCCCAGGCTGCACCAACTCAGACTGAGCCTTGTGGCACGCCACAGAGGGATAAAAAGTACAGGTGTTGCAATTGTGGATAGTGTCATAGGAGGGACGATGGGAGAGGAAGGAAGCAACAAGATCGACGAAATTGATAGGGAGAGCATATGTCTGGACTTTGAAGAGGAGCCCAGAATACCAGAAAAGGTCTTTCCGGAGGGCAACGGAAACAAAGATAGTGGAGTGATGGGAGTAAAGTTGGAGGGAAAGAAGATGGGTAAGGTTAAGGAGCTGGTTGTCAGCTAAGAAGGAGGGCTTGAAGCCATATTGGGTAAGGGGAAGCACGTGGAGCTGGTCAAGGTGGTGGTGAATATGGCGGGAGAGGATGGTCTCAAAGACCTTACTGAACATGCAGTAAGGCAGATGAGACGATAGGAGGAGGTGTCAGAGGGGGGTTTGTTGGGTTTAGGGTACAGAAGGACACAGGAAGTCTTCCACAGGTCAGGGTAAAAGCCAATGGAGAGGCGGACGTTGTACAGCATAGAAAGGACAACCAGGAAGGATGGGGGGATTGCTTGAAGTGGCGAGAGGTGACACCATCGTGACCAGGGGCGGTGTTGCGTTTGGAGTGGATGAGGGTGATGTCATGTGTGGTGATGGGAATATTGATGTCTGAAGGGGGTAAACAATCCAAGAACTGGAAACTATGGGTGAGCGGTGGGACTGAGGTATCGGTGCAGTGAAGGATGGTGGGAAAGAGGGAGTAATCATAAGGGGATCGTCAGGAACGGAGATGACCTTGGATAGGTGGGAAGCAAAATGGTTAGCCTTACTGAGGTTGTCAGGGAAGGGGCGATTGTCTTGGAGAATAGGGTAATGTGAGGTGGGATGGCTACTAGTAAGGCGGTGGAAGGCTGACCGGTACTTGGAGGAGTTGACAAGGAGAGTGGAGTTGAGGTGTGTACATATCTGGAGCTAGTCCCATCGTTTCTTTGCTGTAAGGATGTTCCAGATGTGTCGCTGTCATTGCCGGTTACACATGTTTCTCGATCATGGCTGCCAAGGAAGGAGCAGTAGAGCCTGTGGGATTCATGAAGGAGAAGGACCGCCTGTGGAAGAAGCATAGGGCGGTGGGGTTGGATGAGTTTGGTAGGAACATGGAGCTCCACAGTGTCAGTGACAGTCTTCTGAAGGAAGGAAGAGGCATGAGTGATTTCAGTGGGATGGTGAAGGGGTGAGGGGTTGGCTTTCAACCAGTAAGGCACTGGATTCCCGGTAGGAATCCTAGTTGGTGCGGCAGTAGTCGTGGACGGATTTTGGAGGGGCAGCTTGGTGGGGGGCTGCAGGGGGGCCACAGGCAGAGGAGACGGTGAGAAGGAAGAGACATGGGTGATATCAGTGGGATGGTGGTCACTACCAATGGGATCCAGGACATCCATGGCGATACAACCAACGAGATTGGGGGAAGTGAGGATGGAGTTACTTTCAGGATAGGTGTGTTTTGGGAGAGGTACAAGGTCACCATGGGGGGAGGGAAGGAGCTGATGCCACCGCCGAAGGGTGGCAGGGTCACAGCTGTGGATGTTGAGGTCAGTGGCGATCGCATAGGTGGAGAATGTACAGTCAACATGGGAAATGAACTCATAGGGGGGAGGTGCTGCAGGACAGATATAGACAGTGGCACAGGTGATGGTGAGGGACGGAAAAAAAGATGCTGAGGGTCACTGAGTAGGGGTTGTGGCCGGACAGGGAGATGCTTGAGGTGGCCGATAATGACCCCGCGTCGGGCGAGGGGAAGGGATTTGTCGGTGTGAGAAAGGAGATAGGGAGTAGCGGACAACATGGTGAGATTGGAAGAGGATTTCATTAAGGATGAAGGAATTGTCCCGGTGCTGAGATAGGGTATTAATGAACAGGTATTTGTTGGCAGGGATGGAGCGAATGTTGAGATAGAGGAGACGATATCCTAGTTCACTGAATGCACTGGAGGGTAGAGAAAGAACATGAAAGGGAAAGGATTATCGATCTCAGCTGCACTGGGACATTTGGGGCATTTTGCGCAATCAGCGACGACGGGTGAAAATATGCGCCATATCAGAACCCATGATTTCTTGCTTACTTGCCAGTTCCGTTGACCATTGTGCCGTCCGCAACACGATGCTTATCACAAATACCTCGGCACGACGGTTCGTTGCCCATACAGGCGAATCAAGTACATAAATGCTTCGTGTCTGTTCTTTCCGACATGAGTGCTAAATGGAATTCGTTAAACTTCGGTTACAAGATAAATCAGTGACATCTAAAGGCCGTAAATTCAACTAAATACCTAGGAATTACAATTACGAACTACTTAAATTGGAAGAAATACGTAGATAATGTTGTGGGGAAGGCTAACCAAAGACTGCGATTTGTTGGCAGGACACTTAGAAAATGTAACAGACCTACTAAGGAGACTGCCTACACTACGCTTGTCCGTCCTCTTTTAGAACACTGCTGCACGTCGTGGGATCCTTACCAGATAGGACTGACGGACTACATCGAAAAAGTTCAAAGGAAGGCAGCACGTTCTGTATTTTCGTGAAATATGGGAGAGAGTGTCACAGAAATGATACAGGATTTGGGCTGGATATCATTAAAAGAAAGGCGTTTTTCGTTGCGAAGGAATCTTCTCACGAAATTACAATCACCAACTTTCTCGTCCGAAAGAGAAAATATTTTGTTGACGCCGACCTACATAGGGAGGAACGATCACCACGATAAAATAAGGGAAATCAGAGCTAATACGGAAAGATATAGGTGTTCATTCTTTCCGCGCGCTATACGAGATTGGAATAACAGAGAATTTGAAGGTGGTTCGATGAACCCTCTGCCAGGCACTTAAATGTGATTTGCAGAGTATCCACGTAGATGTAGATGAATGCCATTGCACTGCCTCGGACTGAAAGTTGGTTCGTCAGTAAATTTTACTGCGTAATAAAATTCGCCACAACTACCATACTTAGAAATGCCGTCTGTAAACTCCACTTGTATGGAATTTCTGTTTATAGCAGCAATACTATCAGACTTAGCTATCGCGCACATACACATAGCTCCTCATCCTCATCATGAGGTTTATGTTCCATATATACTTGGCAGTACCATGGGAGAATGGTTTAACACACCTTCACCATGGACTGAGTCTCTCCATAGCAGGCCGTATTGCATCATATAGACCACCCACGTTCGCGACACTTGGATGCTATAAATATATACATTGCGTCACGTCTTGAGATGTTAACTTCATCGTATTATCACAAAACATTTCGACGGTGGATACACTGTTGTTGTCTCAGAGGAGTGGTTTGTTCTTGGTTGTCATTCAGCCCTCGATCTATTTCAGTTGATCCCACTCCATAATACTGAACTACATCTTTGTACCTCGCTGGACATTCTGTGCTTCCACTACAATTTCGGAGTCTGTATCAGGTGTTAAACCAACGTCGACGCGCTTCGATCCATTGGTGGTCTGCTGATAAGCAGTATTGGACAACGGCACTCAGTAACGACTTAGCTGAGGCTCGACAAGTGGTGTAGATATCGGTTGTAATGAAAAGTCGAAGAATGGAAACAATTCCGCGTCCAGCTTTGTTATATCGGGGTCCGTATCAGGGAACTTGTCAGCGAGCTGACAGTGTGGCGCTGGTAGTGGAAACTCCAAGTCTGGAAGGAGTTCTCATGCTGATTTGATTTTAACTCAGCACGGAGATTGTCTGCGTGCTGACTTGATTTCTGCTGTTCGACTGTACTGGATTTCTATTCCGGCGCGTTGGGAGCTGCATCAGGGAGTGTGTCTGCTATCTGCTGCTGCTGCTCAGTTGTATCAAGCACTGCATGGTCTGCATCATCGAGCTGTTGAACTGAGGGAGAAATTAAAAGACAACCGTGAAAAACGCTATTTACACGTAGCGAATAATAAACATGGAGGGAAACGAAAGGTTTAATACTTTCAAGTGAGTGTACATGTGAGTCAGTTTCTTGTGCATGGAAGTGGTGTCGCGATGGTGATAATCAACCTCTGACTACGTTAGTGGGTTTGCTTCATGCTTAGTGACTCTGAGGCCGAGTGGTGGGGAGTGGACAGTTACAACCCCACGTGAATTGGAACAACTATTTTGGACTGCATTCATATCACCAAATCAGTCGTACTGGATTCTGACGTCATCAAAGTCGTAAAGGCTTCTAAATTTAGAACCATTGATGTCTGTACCTCCAGGGTGGCGTTACGGAAAATTCCGTGATTTAATACACTCCTGGAAATTGAAATAAGAACACCGTGAATTCATTGTCCCAGGAAGGGGAAACTTTATTGACACATTCCTGGGGTCAGATACATCACATGATCACACTGACAGAACCACAGGCACATAGACACAGGCAACAGAGCATGTACAATGTCGGCACTAGTACAGTGTATATCCACCTTTCGCAGCAATGCAGGCTGCTATTCTCCCATGGAGACGATCGTAGAGATGCTGGATGTAGTCCTGTGGAACGGCTTGCCATGCCATTTCCACCTGGCGCCTCAGTTGGACCAGCGTTCGTGCTGGACGTGCAGACCGCGTGAGACGACGCTTCATCCAGTCCCAAACATGCTCAATGGGGGACAGATCCGGAGATCTTGCTGGCCAGGGTAGTTGACTTACACCTTCTAGAGCACGTTGGGTGGCACGGGATACATGCGGACGTGCATTGTCCTGTTGGAACAGCAAGTTCCCTTGCCGGTCTAGGAATGGTAGAACGATGGGTTCGATGACGGTTTGGATGTACCGTGCACTATTCAGTGTCCCCTCGACGATCACCAGTGGTGTACGGCCAGTGTAGGAGATCGCTCCCCACACCATGATGCCGGGTGTTGGCCCTGTGTGCCTCGGTCGTATGCAGTCCTGATTGTGGCGCTCACCTGCACGGCGCCAAACACGCATACGACCATCATTGGCACCAAGGCAGAAGCGACTCTCATCGCTGAAGACGACACGTCTCCATTCGTCCCTCCATTCACGCCTGTCGCGACACCACTGGAGGCGGGCTGCACGATGTTGGGGCGTGAGCGGAAGACGGCCTAACGGTGTGCGGGACCGTAGCCCAGCTTCATGGAGACGGTTGCGAATGGTCCTCGCCGATACCCCAGGAGCAACAGTGTCCCTAATTTGCTGGGAAGTGGCGGTGCGGTCCCCTACGGCACTGCGTAGGATCCTACGGTCTTGGCGTGCATCCGTGCGTCGCTGCGGTCCAGTCCCAGGTCGACGGGCACGTGCACCTTCCGCCGACCACTGGCGACAACATCGATGTACTGTGGAGACCTCACGCCCCACGTGTTGAGCAATTCGGCGGTACGTCCACCCGGCCTCCCGCATGCCCACTATACGCCCTCGCTCAAAGTCCGTCAACTGCACATACAGTTCACGTCCACGCTGTCGCGGCATGCTACCAGTGTTAAAGACTGCGATGGAGCTCCGTATGCCACGGCAAACTGGCTGACACTGACGGCGGCGGTGCACAAATGCTGCGCAGCTAGCGCCATTCGACGGCCAACACCGCGGTTCCTGGTGTGTCCGCTGTGCCGTGCGTGTGATCATTGCTTGTACAGCCCTCTCGCAGTGTCCGGAGCAAGTATGGTGGGTCTGACACACCGGTGTCAATGTGTTCTTTTTTCCATTTCCAGGAGTGTATGTTCGAATGTCAGACGAGAATAATATGTTAGAAATTCATAGCACGTAGTAAGCCTGGACGGTACAGGCGAGTAGCGGATAAAAATCTACTGGACATCTTACATCTACATCTACAGCTACACAGACACTCCGCAAGCCACCTTACGGTGCATGGTGGAGGGTACCATGTACCAGCACTAGTCATTTCCTTTCCTGTTCCCCTCGCAAACATTGAGAGGGAAAAACGGCTGTCTACGTGCCACCGTATGAGCCCTAATTTCTCGCATCTCATCGACGTGGTGCTTACGCGCAGTGTACGTTGACGGCAGTAGAATCGTTCGGCAGTCAGCTTCAAATGCCGGTTCTCTAAATTTTCTCAGTAGTGTTTCTCGAAAAGAACGTCGCCTTCCCTCCTGGGATTCCCATCTGAGGTCCCGAAGCATCTCCGCAACACTTAGGTGTTGTTCGGACCGACCGGTAACTAATTTAGCAGCCCGCCTCTCATTTGCTTCGGTATGTTCCTTCAATCCGAGCAGCTACAGATCGGAAAAACTCAAGCAGCACTTGAAGAATAGGTTACATGTCCTATGTACAACATAAACACTTGTAATTTATGAGAGGATTCACTTAAAATGCGGTGCCATCTAGACATCATATCACATTCTGCGTTCACATGGTTGAAGTTTAACGTTCTGCCAGCATCAATATGAATTTCTATCACAGCGAGGTGTGTCCACTGCGAATACCGGTGTTGGTTGAAAAAGAAGATTTTGTAGGTCGCTATGATTCAGCTGACTGAGAATCCTTCAGTCAGTTGGAAAGCCGTTGCAATCTGAGTTCACCGTGGGGCCTTCTGTTTGAATCTACTCAATCTCCTACTGGTGCGGCACTGAGCCAAAGCAACCTACACATCTGCAGGAACCGTTAGAACACGTTTCCTGTACAAATACCCTCGCAATTCGTCGTAAATGAGAGGTGTGATGTGGAGTTTCTGCTGCGCGATGTGTGTGGCGTTAAAGACTTTGATGCTACCTTGCTCCAGAATACTCTCGATAGGTAGTAAGCCTGCGTACAACATTTTTTGAACATCTTATATCACTGTTTGTCGGTCACTTTCGCTATCCCAGGTGCTTACGGATCAATGGGAGATCGAATATGTGTCTCTAGCAAGTAACTTTAAGCGATGTATTGTGGTGAACCTATGAGACGTCTGGTCTGTAATGTGCATCATTGTGGAAAGACCTTAATCTACGGTGGTCATATCTCAAATGCTCTTCGACTACGTTGTCAAGTATTTGTTGGAATACAAAGTTAGCTTTCCTTACTTGTGGTCGGTGGAGCGCTGTGGCCTATCACCAGGGAACAGTCCGTCATCAGGTGGATGAATGATCATCCCTTAATATTCTCGACACGGAGATTGAGAGATGGGGAAAGAGGGGTGGATTGGTCTTTTGCTATTTCACCTGCATACGGAACAATGGGACAACGGTACGTGCCTCTGGCAAGTAACTTTAAGCATTCAGTTGTGGCGAACCTGTAAGACTCGTACTCTGCGATATTGATCGCTATGGAGGGGTCTTAGCTGCTCTTCGATTATGTTGTCGTGCGTGTGTCAGCGACTCGCGGCTGTTGCTAAGTACAGGGTGCAATGCGGCCTGGTGCCTCACGCTGGTGGCCGTTTTTCATGATGAAATGTTGTCGATACGAAGGTAAGGGACTAACACTCTCGTAAGATGTTGGTGTCTTCCCCACATACGTTTACCATCGCTGACGATCATTTAACTGCAATTTATGGGAACGTACAATAATTTCCGAACCGTAATCGGATGTCATTTCGAAAATAGTTGACCGTAACGTCTCTGGAAAGTCATACACGGTACATTGGGTAACGATACCTTAGCGAGGTATATACGTGACATGTGGATCGCTTTCCTGTCTCAACTGTGGAGTATGTGAAGTCTAGTATTACTGTTTCGCGCAATAAATGCCCACACGCCTGTGAATTGCTTTTTAATAAGTAGGATCGAAGAACTACTATCTCGCATAGGCATGTCCGAACAGAAAGATGAAATTAGGATCTCATCTTTCCGTCAAATGACCCTGAAAATTTTAATATGCAGTTTCTATATAACCTCCTCAAAAAATATACCCTGTCATTAAGCAAAAGTCCCACCTCCCGCCAAACAAATACGATCGTGGAAAGCTTACACAGTTAACGGTAGGATAGTTCTTTGATTTTCTAAAGTACAACTCCTATTGTAAAATAATGTGCAATAAAGGTTGGACTCTACCTTTTGCGTGACAAATTCTAAATGTGTCAACGCCATTAGGAACATTTTCTTCTAGTGTAACACGGAATGGAGGCTTTAATGTATATTGATATCCTACTCAGCAGCCATTCCCATTTTTTGAGAACTGTCAGTAAGTCTCACATGTTTCGTGACTTGTGTAGAAGCGATACCGCTTTGTTCGCGGTATTTCAACGTCAGACTTGGAAATCCAGTGGGAACGTCTGTCGGAGGCTTCAGAGCACCGTCCTCCCCTCCCCTCCCCGGCAGTCGCGTCCCTCCCACCCTCTCAGCAGAGCCGGAGCGCAGGCGGCGCCCTGCTGTCCCGCCAACCCCGACCACAGCGATCGCGCTCCTTCCGACAGGCGGAACTGGCAACACGTACTGTGTCGCTGGCCAGTGTCAGTCTTCTACCAATAATTGGCACTGCACTCTGTCGGTGGTAGTAGTTTTACGTAATGTACAAGGATGGCGTACCGAATTACTCTCACAGAAAGTATCGCGCTTCCCCGCCATATGTATCTGACACGTTTGGATCGGTGAGATTGAAGTTGCCAGTACATATAAGCACGTTTCATTCTCAAATGTCGATGCTTCTCGGACGAGTTTTTCGTCTACATGTCCTTTTCAAACCCCAGATATGCGCAATTCAAATAAACTTTGTCCGCCTTATTTCATCCTTCCTATCTAATCGCCCAGTCTTTGTCACTATTAACAGTACCGACCCCACTGCAGGAGTGTCCCTAGGCCCATCGTCTCTCCTCTCTCCTCTCTCCCCTCTCCCCTCTCCCCTCTCTTCTCTCCCCTCTCCCCTCTCCCCTCTCCCCTCTCCCCCTCTCCACCTCCACCAGTTAGCCTCCTTCGGTTATGCTGACGACACCGGTTACCTTAGCTTCTAGCTTACTTCCAGAAATCCCAACAAATCCTCCGAATCCGCCTCAGTCAGTTTACCTCCTGGTGTAACCGATGGCTCCTCGAGATCGACCCCTCCAATAACCGAGCAGTAAGTATAGTACGATCCACCTGCATCTCCTACATCGACATTTACTAGCGTCCTATCCAGTTAACTAACACACTAAAATATCTTGGACTAACCCCTGACTGGCAACTAATGTGGATACCTCTCCTACTAACTGTCCAACACGAAGGCCACAACAGACTAAAACTACTAACAGGCCAAACTTGGTGATTACACCCCTCCACTGTTCTCCTCATCTACAAAATCATGATCTGAGCCGTCCTCTGCTATGCAAATGTCGGACGGATATCAGCACCACAAAAGTTCTACAAGTCTCTCCAGATTCTCAAATGTACTCTGTCTCGCTTTCCACGTCCGCTTGCCTTCCCTAACATGGCTCCTCCACCATTTTATTAGTTTTCCACACCTCCTCGTCACTTCTCCTATACTATTTGTAAACCCGATTCCAAGAACCCCATTGTCTCGCCTCTGGCCTTCACAAAGGCATCCCTCCATCACTACACCTATACACACTCCACATCCTATCTCAAAGCAACTTCAATCAACTCCCTCTCCCACACAATGAGATCTGCCCAATATTTATCCTTCCTACCAACTTTAACCCTTTCCTACCTACCCCAATCCACATCAGGGCTGTTCTCTCCTTTTCCCTCTCCATCCATCCCTATGCCTTTCTTCTTGTACCACTACCCTCACCACACACCATTATTCATCTCTCCCTCTGTCCTTCCCACTGTCTGTATTCGCACTATCTGCTTCATCTCCTACACAGAATCACCACGGTTTCTCCACCTAACAGACCTCTATCTCTTTACTCACATCCCTCAATCTCTGTGGAACATATTATCTCCTCCGACGATATTTTTCAACCGATGCAGGTCCTTCAGATGTTAAGTGAAAGTCTGCTCCAGTGCTTTTTACATAGAAGTATTTGCGACGGTATTTTTTAAATTGCGTATTTTTTGTACTTTTTGCTCTCCATCATTAATCTTTTTAATTTAGTGTGTAAACAGTCACCTTTTTTTCTGTCATCTTTGTTAAGTCTCTGTGAATGGTCTCGGCTGAAGAGTGGAATATTATACTGCTGACAGTCCACTCCCCACCCATATGGGATCGGATGAATGAAATAGCAGTACAGAAAGAAATCGTCTATGTGGTGGTTGGATATGTTACTACTGCCATCTGTCCCACACACATTTATGTTATGAAATGTACAAACACAGTAGCAATTTTTTTTGTCCTAGCTGCAGAGCCTACGCACAAGCATCCACTGTTAGGAGGATGAATGTGCAGCTCTTGATTTTCAATTTCCATCCAGATGGTATGTATGTATGTGTGTGTGTTTGGAGGGGGGGGGGGGGTTAAAGGTTATTGGTCCTTCTCATATCAGTCTCAGCATCCCTCTCTCAGTCCTATTGTGTAGACTTGGCTGAGCAACTCTCTTGTACTTCTCAGTAGTGACCATCCCAGTACATTCCTTATGGGGTAGACTTGGCTGGATCAACCCTCTGGTGTTTCTCAATGCCTGCATTCCTCTCATTCTGACCGCTGTTACCACATAACTGCCACATGGATTAAAGTACAATCTTTTTTATGTTTCCTGCCATTTTAAGTCAGCACCCTCACGTCTTACACAGTGCGGCAGATCCTGCGTCCCTTTCGCCCTGTCTTCTGACATCAGCAGTGGTGCACAATGACACAGCTCTTAGCGGCCGTGGACGGACTTCTCCATCACGAACTTTGAGATCACAGGAAGAGGACTTCTCGCTGGCCTGGTATTTGTTTATTTAAACAAAGATGAATTGTTATTGTCCTACACTCTGTAGTAGTTTTAAACAAAGCACATGCGAATTTAACCTTAGGGTGAGGGGTCTGGGTGTATTGCTATCCCCCTCCTTGTGTGACTTGGTTGAATCGACAGTACACGTGTGACATCTCTTCGTGCAGAACTGCCACTGGTGTGACTCCTGGGCGAGTTAGGGGAATTGGAGTTAGGAGAAGCAGCATACAGGAATTCTATAAGTTGCCACACATCTCTGAGGGAGAGCCCTTCGCGCATGGTGTAGTGTTAATGATATAGAGTGGAAAGAACCAAACTTCGGCTTAGTAGAAAAGTTGCACGCGCACCACTCAGTGATTAGCGGCCAGGGAAAACTTGTCAAAGGGCTGCACCTGCACCTGCACAAACGTCCTTCGTCCCAAACATCGTAGTTCCAGTATTCCCGAATGTGAATTCTGATGTCGCGGAATCTATCCCAGTATCTCAAGTTCGTGCCAGTATGACGGAACTCCACACTGTTATAAATAGCTCAACAGGTCTGAGCAGAATAGAACCATAGCCAGTATTCCAGCTCTGAGTCAGTAGCCAGAATTCCGCACAGTTATGTAAACAGCCCGAGAGGTCTCAACTAGATTGCGACGTCACAGAGCTCTGCCAGTAGCCCGTGATCGCTATCTTGCACTCCATGTTAGAAGTCTTGGATTCTGGAGTCACGGTTAGACTGGTGCTCGTATTCCAAGTCAGTCAGCATAGCAACACGCCATTTTGAATGTTCTGTCAATTTATACTTAGGACAACAACACTAGCGCGATTGCTTACTAACTTTCACACGTTTCACTACGTTTCGCGTCTCTGGGAGTCACTTTTTCAACTAAAACTACAGTTAGTGCAATTTTTTTACTTTCTATGGTAGTATGTTGTTTGACCTGTCCCCACATGAGTTTTATTCGAATGTAATAGCAATGATAGGGTTACAAACTGTGAACTATATGTTCGTCCTTTTTCTTTCGCGTTTCATCCACAAGGCAAACTGGATATTTTAGTTTGTAGTGCGACAGCTGTTTCAATAAATCTGCGCTTTTAAAGTTACTGTCAGCCAGTATGTTACGTTTCTCTACTCGGCGAACAGTTTCTTTTTTTCCTCGTTGCCTTCATGTGCACCTTGTATGCTTAATACCATCTCGAGATGTATAATAGTGTACCGGCCGGTGTGGCCGAGCGGTTCTAGGCGCTACAGTCTGGAACCGAGCGACCGCTACGGTCGCATGTTCGAATCCTGCTTCGGGCATGGATGTGTGTGATGACCTTAGGTTAGCTAGGTTTAATTAGTTCTAAGTTCTAGGCGACTGATGACCTCAGAAGTTAAATCGCATAGTACTGAGAGCCATTTGAACCATTTTGTATAATAGTGAAAGAGTTTTCTATACGTTTCTAAGTACGAGTTTTTGAAACAATTTCAAAAAAGTGTGATACATCAGTTTGGTACAAGGGAGAGTTCTATATTTAACAGAACACTTGCCTGTATGTAACAGAATTTAGAGGGACACGATTTAAAGATACTTGGTTTAAGGGGACACATTTCCAGTGATAAACAGTGAGTTACCAGTGCAGTTCCAGATGACGTAGGTCTCGAGAGATATGACACCCAGTGCCAGGTTACACACTTGAGAGGCTTATACTCAAGGTTACCCCACACTCCCCTTCCCCCAGGAAACCGCCAGCAATTGTTCAAGATCATTCAGGGGAAAACCCTGCCCTAGCTACACACCTCAGGCAAGTGGACAAGGTGATGGTGTAACTCTGTACTGGTAACATCATATAAAATTGCCAGTACAGCCCTGTACCAATGGGAGCACATTAAAATGGCGGGAGAGACCTCCCCTTCCACCTGAACCTATAAAGTTCAAGCATTTCACTCCGCTTTGTCATCTTTTGTAACTACTTCAGTTGTATAGGCATCTTCATTTGAGATCTGTGCATCATGGGGAGAGGTTTAGGTTTGTTATAAACAACAGTTCTACAGTGGTAGAACTGGAAAATAATAACAATGATATAACAAAAAAATGGTTCAATTGGCTCTGAGCACTATGGTACTTAATATCTGTGGTCATCAGTCCCCTAGAACTTAGAACTACCTAAACCTAACTAACCTAAGGACATCACACACATCCATGCCTGAGGCAGGATTCGAACCTGCGACAGTAGCGGTCACGCGGTTCCAGACTGAAGCGCCTAGAACTGCACGGCCACACCGGCCAGCATAATGATATAACAAATTAACTAATAATTTATTACTAGCAATGTTGTTTATACAATACTTTTTTACATTAATTTGTTCTTGTTTGGTAACATGTCTTTTTTTACTTATAAATTCCTTTGTTATACACACAATTCATTTTTACAAATAATTTTTCGTGTATACAATAATTTACCATTATTTTGTCGGTGTATTTACACAGCTACTGTTTCTTACACACACAGGGTGTTCAAAAAAAAAGTGTCGTAAGTCCAGTAAACATGGGTCTGGAAACATACTTTCCGAAATAAAGACGTGTTTATAGGAATGGCTACGCGTTGCTTGGTTCCAGATATTAGCACAGTCGTTGGATTGCTGATCCGTAAAATGTGTTGGCAGGTATTATGATGTCTTACTCACAGTACTCTGCCTACCGTTAAGTGGTCTGCAGTCAGTTGTATGGTTTGAGTCGTGTTTGTGTGCCTTATTGCACAGTGCTTACAAACCATGGATATGTATCGTGGTGTTTTACCTTCTCCCAATTGCGGATTCACTTATGTGGTTACTGTTATTGCGCTGTTTGCACGAACGAATGGAGTAACACATCTATATTTTCTCTCTGCCACCACTTCTTATCAATTTAACCCTACTATTTGGTAAGTGACACAGTGGATATGATATTCTGCCATCATTTAGAAAATGGGTGTAGCCTGCAAGCTAATGCCCTCGACATAGAAAAATACCCACGGTGCAGAGTGCCCAGTGATAAGCTATTTGGCAGACTATTCCTGCCTCTAAGGGACACAGGTACCCTTGCACCTCGGAACACTGACAGTGGAAGGCCCCACACAGCCCGCACACCTAAAATGGATGAGTGTGTGCTACGTTCGGGGGAAGAAACCCCTCAGACCAGTGTGCAGTGATCAGCAGCAGCAGGATGTTTGTCTCACTGTGTTATCTGGGGGGGTACTTCACGAAGAGCTGCTGCAACCAAAGCCTGACTTAGGACACAGCGCCACCACTGGAGGGTGCTCTCATCTGCGACGTAATCCAAGATGGCTAATTTTGGTGGGAAGATAGGACACTTGGCCAACCTCCGGTAACCTAACCCCTCCCCAAAAAAATGGCACTAAGTTCAAATTCCAACAAGATAATTCGTCACACCTCTGTTATCTCTAATAAGCAAGGAAAATGGCGGGAAAAAAGTACTTGCCTTTATTATTTAACCAATTTCAAGCAGGTAAGAAAAGGGGTCACTATACTTTCAACTACCTAGTTTCAACTACTTTTCAAGGCCCAGACCACCACCTCTTCTTAGGAACCGGCGCCGAGTTTGAATTCTGGCTGTAAAGAAAGGTCACTTCTGCTTTCGCTACCAACCTAAGAAAATTGTTGCAAACGAAGCTCACCCCCACTAACCTAAGTATCCAGGGTGCAACCTCATCCTAGGGGTTGCTGGTAAAGGGACTCAACCCGCACTGGGCTGATTGAAAGAGGAAGGAGTGTACTTTGTTTATTTTCGGGGGGGTGGTGGGCAATTTATTTAGGGATGGAGTATATGTATCACAGAACACACGTTCTGACATGCCCCATAGCATACACCTGCAAACTACTCCTACATAACACATGTATAAGGCTCTACACACACGCTTGCTAATTGTAAACCGTCAAAAATAACGCACTGCAAAGCCCACAGACATGCGAACCACTCATAAAACATGCAATGCATTTACGTACAGATAGCCAAACACCTCGTAAATTGCCAATCAATGTAAAACACTCTGATTGCTAAACGTCAACTGTCGAAATCATTCACCAGCCTTTATTTAAAGAATTATAGGCAGCACCACCACCCAGTGTATTCGCCACTGAGTCCAGATCCCAACTGACTTAATACATATTGATGCCACTAGAGGACGCTGTAGTGACGTCAGGTGATGATGCAAGTACTGTAATCTAAGAAGGCGCCACCTAGTGCGTTCACCACGAGATCCAGACCCCAGCTGTCTTAGTACATTTCGTCGCTGCCAGAGGAGGCCTCCGTGACACCAGCTGATGACGCAAGTACAGTTATCCACGATGGCGGCAAACAGTGTGTTCTCCACGAGGTCTAGTACTCAGTATCACATGCTTCGGACGTTGTCGTCGTTTTCGTGACGTAAACCAAGGTGGTGGCGTAGACACGCTCAGTACTCGTAAACTGTCCAAATAGAGCATAACAGGGCCTACAGAGCCACTCGCAAAATAATGCAATCAGCGAGCGCAAGCACAGTCCACTGCCCCCTGTCCAGTAGAGTACACAGGAGGTAGCGATAAGTGATGCATCCATCAGATGTCAGACAGCGCACAGCCCCTACTCAGCTCCCGCAAGCATGAGGTGGCGGCACCCCCATTCATACGTAACACATGACAAATCCTATCTGCTAGAGACCAATGATGACACGATTGCACGTACAGTCGGTGCAGCCGTCAGCTGTCAAACCACACACAGGCCCCACGCCCAGGTTCCGCAAGCATGAGGTGATGGCACCCCCATTCATACGTAACCCCTGAGTAATTACTATCCAAATCCGTGTTCACCTACATACACGTGCTGACGTGATTGGGCGAGCTGCAGTCGAACGCAGGCCAAAGTTGTATGTAGGAGCCGTTAATGACCGGGGCCTTATTTACAGAGCGCGCAGTCCAAGCAGAGCCGCATGCGTTTGGCATTCCTCGCTACCCTCACTCTAACTACGGTCCGGTGAAAACGCTGCAGGATTCCGTTCCACAATAGCAGAACGTGCTTTCTCTTTAGAGGTTCTAATGGACCATACGTCACGTTTGACTCATGCTTCACTGCGTGTAGCTACATACCATCGCAAACACATCTAGCAACGTTATCAATCTTATACTCAAGTCACATTGCTATCTAAAATAATAACCAAGTCTAACTCTACTAAATTCCATAGCCTCCCAGAAATAGTTAACGCTCGCTGTCTTGTTGTCTCAGCTTGTATGCTCCAAAATTCCTGCCCTAACAGAACCTGTTTACAAAAATACCGCCGAATCCAATCTCCCTCCCAGACATAACGTGATAGCCTTACTGCTCTCAACATACGCAAATGTTCTCAGTGCTCCTTTATCCCACAACAATCCTTCGAGCATTTTCTTTCTGGGGATTTCTGTCATTACTTTGCAAAGATTGCTACTTTGCACCGACAGTTCCCTCAATCTACACACCCCCCAACTGTTCTTTTTTCCTACAGATGCTACATTCAGTGGTAATAAACTATTTTACACTGACCACCATTTTGCACCGACAACTAAACATCGCAAAGTCGACTACAGGTCATCGAAAACATACGATACTCGCAAGAATATAGGAGCGTCAAACTGATCTCCAAACAGGGAATATATCACCAAGTACTGTCTCAATCTATTAAAGATACAATTTATATCCCCCACCATAGCAAATCATTCCCTTTACATCAGCGCACCGAAGTCACTTTCTAAGAACTGATGTGAAAGACAGGCTCGTTTCCCCCCAGTATAAACGCGTTACTGTTTCCGCCTTCTTGCTCGCATTTCTACAGACATTTCCAGACTCGTCCATTAAAAGAATAACCACATTTTCCCCATAATATGCTACAATGTTCGCCGTACTTCTCGACATCAGGCACACAGCAGTAGCCTCCCGATCGCTAACGCAACACAATACACAAGACACAGGCTGGAAATTACTTCTCCACAAACACCAAACTTTAGTGACACGCAGCGTGCTGTAAACCATTGACTAACTAGAAACAAATAGAGGAAAATGGTATTTGCACTCTCGAATACCGAAGTCGGTCATGTAACAGACTCCAGATGATCAATATTGTTTACAAACCAACTAGGGTTTTCCCACGTCTAGAGAACGGGCAAACGTTTGTCCAACACACCACAATCGATATTCCCTCGACTAAACAAAGGCACCAAATGTGCAGAAGCAGTCGACCAAACAATTTACATCAGAGGGAATAACGCTCCACCGCAAACGCACCATCTTCTCAAAGTTACACCTGATCAGGAAAGCCGCCTAGCACATACTTAGTTCGCTATTCGGTCGTCTAGAAGATGGTAAAGTTAACTATGATACATTCCTACACTCCAACAGGCCTCTGCATTCGTAAGACTGCTACCATTAACACGGGAACGCGAATCAATACCACCACAGACTTTGTATACACGATCACATTCTAGAAAACCTCTCACATATATCTTCTATCATTATAATTACAATTAAATCTTACGATCTAGGTCTCAACTGAACGGTATTCAGCAATGAGCCAAGTATCGGAAATACACTCTGTTAACCGCTGTGGCTCTGGAAATACCTTTACCTTCCTTACCACTGGACATACTCTTCCCTTCGCTATCACAGAACTCCAAGTCAAATCCATACCCTCCCTACAACAGCACATAGACATTTCCTTTACACAAACACATATACTTTATAAACCTGATGCTCAAATGCGAACATATGACACACCCAGGACTAATACTAAGTATAATATTACCTCCTCGATAACTGGATGCATACGACACCAAATAATACTGACCGAAAACCAACGATGGGTGTGCATGTCTGTTACATTCTTCCTGCGAGTCATACCACCGTGTCATAGACGTAGTCGAGCACATGTTAAAGAAAAAATCCCGATCCCAACAACTACTGCATGTGACTCTCACAAGTGCTCTTCGTTCTACAGGTGCACCCAAGTATCCATGTTAAAACCTATAACCGCTTTACTAATCGAGGTACGACATTACCACTGAATGAGGTGATGTTTTCCGGACAAATACCGTGATGGTGATTGTAAAAATATGTATATTAAGAGCCAACGATGCAACCTCGCGATAAACTCAATGAACTTTGAAAGTCATTGGGCTGAGGAACGTGGTATGCAAGCGCTATTTGCGACTCCATCACGCCGCACGCAACTACATAATTCATTAGTTTTTTCAACGCATCCTGTCTAGAGGGCATATCAGACGTTCTGCGATATATCCGCTGAGTTATAGGCGATGACAGACAGTAGTAGTAGATGATGTGCTGATGAGGTCCTAAGAAGAAAAATATACACTAACTTCTCAGATCTCTAGCCTTACACTATATATTAGAAATTGCGTCAATCATATTTCACACACTCCCATATCTCTAAACGAGTCACCTTCCCCGAATCTGTCTGCTACAGTAAAATTACGACCTCCTTTTAATCACGCCCTACACGTCCTCTACACACCCATTTCTACAGCTTTCCACAAGTGCTAGTTCCAATTTAAGTCGGAGAAAGACATATCCAACATCTTCTGCAACCCGTGTAGAAACAGCTGAGTTACTGCAACAGGACCGTGTTTTGAGCATTCGGTGGAAATGCGTGCAATGTGGTGCGTACCCAAACTAGATACGAGTGCTACAGATCCCCAACATGCTATCTTCGTTATTCTATACCCACCCCAACACAGAAAAATTACGAACTATAATTCCTATTTACAAGTCACCTAACCGTCGATGCGGGCGCAATGACGTATAGCTACGGTGGGCCTCCAGCGCGGAGAAAGACATTTCACAATACTTCCGCAGAATAGCGTAGCGTGCAACCATCCAGGCATTCCTAACGGTTCACCAAGTCCGACACCTCAAACCGCAGCTGCCTAAGTGGAGACGATCATATTAAATATACAAAAACATCAGAGATCACTTTAAACTTTCATCACCTATACTCTAAGCGAATTATCGTATGAGACGCTCCCTCTGGTCCTGATTCAAACACTGTTTTCTAACACGCTTTTGTACATTGCCAAACATTTCGTTTTCTGCCACGACTTCGAGGCCTGTGTCAGATTCTAAACTGACATTAAGACGCTCTGATCCACGACCTCTCACAGAACACTAGACATCACACGGTGTAAATCATATTCTTACGGCGGATAGCATAACACTGGATGATTTTTAAATAAAACACACTTACAACATAAGGAACCTAGAAGAGTTTGCCAGCGTTGTGGAGAGTTTCCAAACTACCGTCCGAAAGCAATTCATGACCTCTATATTTCAATTCATATGTCACCGTGACGGAATAGATGATGGCTCTGCGTTCCATTTCGAGATATTCGTAATTTTTCACTCATGTACGCGATCGCTGTTTAGCTGTTAGCAACCCCCAAAGTTGTCACCCATCCACAAAACTTCTTCCCCAACTCAAACAAGCCATGTCACTCAATCATTATGTGGCAACCAATGTGCGGATGTGATGGAAAAGACACCGTCGATGTACTGTAATATTAAGCAACAGATTTAATAGCGCGAAGAATTTTACACTAAGTTCAGCACCGGCAAATGATGTGACAGCATGTTTCCCCAATTTGAGCATCATAGCTAAACCATGCCCTCTCCACGTTGCGAGTATCATTGCGAACATCGATAGATGACTGAGCAGTAAGTCCATTAACTCTTAATTCTCGAACACATAAATCATCAAAGTATATGAGACAGCGCTCTACATATTTCTATCAGGTGGAGCATAAAGTTTAATTTACAATCTATCTCTTAGCGTATGGGAGTCACAGAGCATTTTCGCCGTCTGTCATTGACCAACACAGTTACCGAATTAATCTGCAACCGACCATAAGAAGACCTTTACACTCCACGTCTCGTGAATGAATTGAGCTTTCCGAGTCCTAACCCGTCCAAGTGCACGAGATTTCTCGAGATGCGACCATGTCGAGGAGCTTAGCACCCGTTAGCGATGTGCCCGCGTCTCGTGGTCGTGCGGTAGCGTTCTCGCTTCCCACGACCGGGTTCCCGGGTTCGATTCCCGGCGGGGTCAGGGATTTTCTCTGCCTCGTGATGGCTGGGTGTTGTGTGCTGTCCTTAGGTTAGTTAGGTTTAAGTAGTTCTAAGTTCTAGGGGACTGATGACCATAGATGTTAAGTCCCATAGTGCTCAGAGCCATTCGAACCATTTTTGAACCTTAGCGATGTATAGTAACAGATTCCAAAGTACGGTCATATAATAGCAGGCAGTTAATAAGAACAACAAAGGATTGATTTTTATACGAGATGGAGCCCCAGACGGATGGAGCTCAACGCATTTTTAGTTAAATCAACCAAGCTATCAACTCCAAAGTATTGTTCTAGAGTCTATGATCCGCACCTGGAAGGTATTCCTAAGAGAGAGGACATAAACACGCGCACTCTTAAGGGGCTCCGGAAAGGCTCAAAATCATGAAAAGTTCAATTTTTACTTTTTTGCGTTTTCTGAATCTGCAGACTATTACCTTTTAATAGATATATAATTTATTCAATTCCGAAGACTACAACTATTTTTAAATTTTTTTTGAAATGTGTTCTACATGGGCGTGACCCACTGTGGCGCTGTTAAACTGCTGTCAAATGGTGTTATTATTAACGTCCGTGTTCATCAGGTACATTTTAGTGATGTGAGATAAAGTATGTGTTGTGGCTAACCTGTGATGGTTCAATATATATCGCTGGTGTGATTGTCGATTGTTTAATGTTTATTTACTCTGTCGTTATCTCGAAAATATTCGTAATTAATTCTGTTTCTTGAGTCTCTGTTTTGTTGAAGTATAATAATGAGTAAAAGTAAAGTTATTAGAAATCCTCTGAAGGCTTTTAAGAAAAGGAGAAATGTTGGAAAGCCAAAGGTATGTGTTATTACTGTAAACAATAAAGACGATGAAAATCCCCAACATAGCTTGTATCCCAAAGAAGAAGACAGTTGGTGTAAATATAACAAAGGATTGCTAACTGGTGAAGTGTATACTCATAAGCATAGTCTGCCTCATGCAATAATGGAGGTGATAAAACCTATTTTCAGAGACTTAGCAGCACCTGAACTGTTGAAAAAGTGTATTCACGGAAAAACTCAAAACCCCAATGAAAGTGTAAATAGTGTTATATGGTCGAGAATTCCCAAGACTGTATTTGTTGGAATAGAAACACTTCACTTTGGTGTGTATGATGCTGTTGCGACCTTCAATGATGGCAACATTGTAAGGTGCAAGGTATTTAGAAATATGGGAATGAAGATAGGTTCTAACATGGTACGAGCGATGCTTGCTTTAGACAAGGAACGCCTTCGGGCTGCAGACAGGGCTGTAAAGAGTCTAGAAATACAAGCAAGAGTAAACAGGAGGAGGAACAAGAGGAAGCTGGAGGAGGAGTTTGCAGAGGATGAAGATAATCCATCCTATGGACCTGGAATGCACTAAAAAGTTAATCCAATCTTTGTCGCTCGATTCCCAAAACTTTTATTTTCTCGTACTAATTACATGTTTTCTAAGGATCTTCCAAACATATTTGTTTCAAACTTTCAGTAAATGTTACACAGTACCTTCTGCATAATTTAACACAGCCTTTTTCCAAAAAACTGTATATTTTTGAATATATAAATAAAAAATTGCAAAAAAATGTTGTGAATTTTCATTCCAATTGAAAAAAAAATCATCTTTAATAACTGAACTAAAATTTTGTAAAATCCCTGTGTTAAGTTGTAGCCCATATTCCAATAAATAATCTATAAAAAGTTCAACTTCCTACCTAATACTTTGTGAGGAAAGATGTAATTTATAAGAGTTATTTTAACATTGCAAGTATAGGGCGTTCCGGAGCCCCTTAAGACTACAACGATCTGCACTGAAAAACTGGCTATAATGTTAGATCGCATATGTTTCCAACCTATCAGACACATATTCTTCTTCCCTGTTTCTCTACGCTGAACTATCTTATCGAATCGTAAAACATTTGCCTTGCATGATACGGGCACAATATAGCTTTGCAGAGATGTATACTGTCCACTGTTCACATCCGATCACAGTTCAGAAATTATAAATTGCCTACAATAGGCCTATATATAAAATGATAGTTAGTAGCGGGGGATACATCCGACAAGAAAACAGATAAACGCATAGCAGCAGCGTCCAACATGTGAAAATTACAAGTCATTGCGTCACTAACTCTGTAAACAGCACATGTCGCGCATATCTGTACACAGGGATTGCAGCGTATCACAAGGTCTTACCGCTAAGTTAGTTATGACCCAAGATGCGACAGGGGGATCACATAAAATCAAAATTCGTTTAGAGGAATGTGTCAAGTTTCATCACACATGAGATGGAAGTCCTCTGATGACCGACAGGTTTGCCAATAACGATTGCAAGTATACACTGCTTTAAACCACATACGGAACATGTAGCTGTAAACGAGTAGAACGCAGGCTATGTCACGAGACTCATGCATCCGGATAGAACACTGGAGAAAAAAAATGGACCTGCACCAACTTCTCCTTCTCTAGAATGAATTAGTCAATCTTTAAATCGTACGTCGTTACAGCTTTTTCTCAATCGATCAACCCCTCCACTCTCTGTTTTCCTATATCGCAGATGCAAGTAAGTTTAGGGGTGAAACGATCTCTGTACTACTCAAAAGTACGAAATAAAGAAGTCAACTCGCGTGCATCACTGATAATTCAATAGACATACATTATGATACTGACTCAACGGGAAAAAATTGGCTACCACCCTGATTCCCCTTCGTTTCGATGTCAACGTTTTCTCGCATTCCTCTTCTTGGATCATGCTTGATCCCATGTACAAGCTGTTCGGCGCGAAACAGAACGTACACAAGTACTTCATCAATTTCCCCGCATTTCAGTGTACATCCGATCAATTTATACCTATTCCCTAGACATTTTCCGCAATTCTATTGATTTTATGTCAGATCTGTCCATGCGATCACGACGTAACCGCTCGTACTGGGTTCTAAAATTGCCTGTAAATTTAACACAGCTGCCAACACGTAGTCCAAATGCACTAATCGGGAAGCGTAATGTACTCGAATGTATCCAATCAGCTCCACATTTTGGGAGCGTTTGCTCTGTTTTCTGCTTTTCTGTGAATATGTGAACCTTGCAGGAGAGCTTCTGTGAAGTTTGGAAAGTAGGAGGCGAGGTACTGGCGGAAATGAAGCTGTGAGGACGGGGCGTGAGTCGTGCTTGGGTAGCTCGGATGGTAGAGCACTTGCCCGTGAAAGGCAAAGGTCTCGAATTCGTGTCTCGGTCCGGCACACAGTTTTAATCTGCCAGGAAGCTATCACGTTATGTCCGGGAGAGAGAGACTGGATTCTGCAATATTCTGGTAAACAGGTTCTGTTAGGGCAGGAATTTTGGCGCATACACGCTGAGACAACAAGACAGCGAGCGTTAACTATTTCTGGGGGGCTATGGAATTTAGTAGAGTTAGACTTGGTTATTATTTTAGATAGCAATGTGACTTGAGTATAAGATTGATAACGTTGCTAGATGTGTTTGCGATGGTATGTAGCTACACGCAGTGAAGCATGAGTCAAACGTGACGTATGGTCCATTAGAACCTCTAAAGAGAAAGCACGTTCTGCTATTGTGGAACGGAATCCTGCAGCGTTTTCACCGGACCGTAGTTAGAGTGAGGGTAGCGAGGAATGCCAAACGCATGCGGCTCTGCTTGGACTGCGCGCTCTGTAAATAAGGCCCCGGTCATTAACGGCTCCTACATACAACTTTGGCCTGCGTTCGACTGCAGCTCGCCCAATCACGTCAGCACGTGTATGTAGGTGAACACGGATTTGGATAGTAATTACTCAGGGGTTACGTATGAATGGGGGTGCCATCACCTCATGCTTGCGGAACCTGGGCGTGGGGCCTGTGTGTGGTTTGACAGCTGACGGCTGCACCGACTGTACGTGCAATCGTGTCATCATTGGTCTCTAGCAGATAGGATTTGTCATGTGTTACGTATGAATGGGGGTGCCGCCACCTCATGCTTGCGGGAGCTGAGTAGGGGCTGTGCGCTGTCTGACATCTGATGGGTGCATCACTTGTCGCTACCTCCTATGTATTTTGCGAGTGGCTCTGTAGGCTCTGCTATGCTCTATTTGGACAGTTTACGAGTACTGAGCGTGTCTACACAACAGTGTGAAGAATTATTTAGGAGCAGTTTGTTATTGTGCACTGAAATTGGAGTTGGTAGCGTGTCTGTGGGCTGTGCAACATGACTCCAGGCACATCAGGATGGATTTTTTTGTAGATAGATGTAATCTATCCTAAAATAAGTTGTTTAAAAATAAATGGAGTACACTCCTTCCTTACTCCCCCCAGCAGCCAAGATCAGGCTGTTTTCCCACCATTTTCCCTAACGATCTTGGTTTACGTCAGGAAATGGGCGACAGTGGCCTCTGCTGGTGATACTGAGTACTAGACCTCGTGGAGAACACACTGTTTGCCGCCATCGTGGATAACTGTACTTGCGTCATCAGGCGGCGGCGACGAAATGTACTAAGACAGCTGGGGTCTGGAGCTCGTGGTGAACGCACTAGGTGGCACCTTCTTCGATTACAGTACTTGCATCATCACCTGACGTCACTACAGCGTCCTCTAGTGGCATCAATATGTATTAAGTCAGTTGGGATCTGGACTCAGTGGCGAATACACTGGGTGGTGGTGCTGCCTATAATTCTTTAAATAAAGGCTGGTGAATGATTTCGACAGTTGACGTTTAGCAATCAGAGTGTTTTACATTGATTGGCAATTTACGAGGTGTTTGGCTATCTGTACGTAAATGCATTGCATGTTTTATGAGTGGTTCGCATGTCTGTAGGCTTTGTAGTGCGTTATTTTTGACGGTTTACAATTAGCAAGCGTGTGTGTAGAGCCTTATACATGTGTTATGTAGGAGTAGTTTGCAGGTGTATGCTGTGGAGCATGTCAGAGCATGTGTTGTGTGATACATAGACTCCATCCTTAAATAAATTGCCCCCAACCCCCCAAATAAACCAAGTACACTCCTTCCTCTTTCAGTCAGCCTAGTGCGGGCTGAGTCCTTTTACCAGCAGCCCCTAGGAAGAGGTTGTGCCCTGGAGGCTTAGGTTAGTAGTGGTGAGCTTCGTTTGCAACAATCTTCTTAGGTTGGTAGCGAAAGCAGAAGTGTGCCGGCCGCGGTGGTCTAGCGGTTCGGGCGCTGCAGTCCGGAACCGCGGGACTACTACGGTCGCAGGTTCGAATCCTGCCTCGGGCATGGGTGTGTGTGATGTCCTTAGGTTAGTTAGGTTTAAGTAGTTCTAAGTTCTAGGGGACTTATGACCTAAGATGTTGAGTCCCATAGTGCTCAGAGCCATTTGAACCAAAGCAGAAGTGACCTTTCTTTACAGCCAGAATTCAAACTCGGCGCTGGTTCCTAGGAAGAGGTGGCGGTCTGGACCTTGAAAAGTAGTTGAAACTAGGTAGTTGAAAGTACAGTGACCCCTTTTCTTACCTGCTTGAAATTGGTTAAATAATTAAGACAAGTACTTTTTTCCCGCCACTTTCCTTGCTTGTTAGAACAGAGTTGTGACGAATTATCCTATTGGAATTTGAACTTGGCTCCATCTTTTTCGGGGGGGGGGGGGAGTTAGGTTGGTAGAGGTAGGCCAAGTGTCTTTCCACCAAAATCCGCCACCTTGAATTACGTCACAGATGCGAGCGCTGTGTACTAAGTCAGTTGGAGTCCAGTACCAGTGGAGAACATACCTGCTTGAAATTGGTTAAATAATAAAGATAGGTGCTTATTTTCCACCATTTTCTTTCCTTAGTAGAGATAAGAGTGGTGTGGTGCATTATCTTGTGGAATTTTATCTTCGCGCCAATTTTCTGGGGGAGGGGACGTGACAATTTCACACCAAAATTCAAACTTCCCACCAAAATCCGCCATCTTGATTGATGTCACTGGGGGTGTGTCTCTTAAGTCACGTCCGCCGTCTTGGGTGACGTCACTGGGAGTGTGTCTGTGATTTCACGGCCGCCATCTTGGGTAACGGTACTTTGTGCTCGTTCATACGTTGTTCCAATACTAAAGGTTATCATGGCGGGTGAACTTTCTCATCACAGAGTGTCGACTGTACTCCAATGGTGTGTCCAAAAAAAGGCGTCTGATTCCGGTGGGGCGGCCTGATTACATCCTCTTGGGCTAAACATCTCAGTTATAGCCACACTTCTGCAAATGCGATAGGCAAAGTCGAAACTTCGGCATGTGAAGCACTCATGATGCATGTGGTAATCACAAATACACCCCAGGAGGCTAATCCCTCGTTGACTGAGGTCGACGCAAGCAGGCTGTCGAATTCTGGGGATCCTGCAACATGTGTGAAACAAAACAGAGGACCTACTAGTACCTCAAAATCCAATATGTCACGCACACAAAATTAGACCGAACCAGACTTTTAAAATGGGAAAAATAATGATGAAGGTGGGCAAGCTAAAGCAAGTTCTTGAAAGTATGAGAGAGCTTCGGATGGGCGTACTGGCACTACAGGAAACAAGATTCAGGGACGAAAGCACGACGGAATCAGAGGGGTATGTAACTCTGAAAGGGAAACCCGGTGTTGGGGGACCAAAACAAGCTTTTATGTTTGGCACAGATTTTGTAGTAGATCGGAGATACCTGAATAGTATCACTGCGTAGAAGGGCATAAACGAGAGGCTGTCATGTCTGACAGTCAAAACAGGATAGAAAATCTGTGCAATAGTAAATGCACATGCACCAACAAATGATAAGAACAAAAAAGACAAAGCAGAAACTAAACAGTTTTGGTCCACTTTGGATAAGGTAGTGACAGATGTGGACAAAAGAGATGTCACTATTTTGCTAGGACATTTTAATGTGCAAACAGGCACGGAAAGGAACTTTAGTGGTCCTGTGGGAGATTATCCAGCCCACAAGAGAGCAAACAAGAATGGTGAGAGATTAGTGGACGTGTTTAGGAGACACAAGATGAGAACAATTATCACCCACTACAAAGCTAAGGCAAGCAAGAAAACAACGTGGGTTAGCCTTGGAAACGGATTGCGGAGAAACAGCTATACCATGTAGCAATCAGTGACAAGAATCACGGAAACATTGTTAACACGAAAGTGAGGAAAAATAGCAGGATGGAATCAGGTCACTACCTTGTCGAAATAAAATGCAGATGGATACCCAACAGAGCAAGGAAATGTAGGACCACAAACACTCGCAGAATCGACCTAGATCTTCTGAAAAAACACAGAGCAGAGTATGCAAATAGAAAGGTAGTTGAGAGTGATTGGAAGAGAGTGAGAGATATGATGGAAGAAGAGGCAGTGCAACTGGCTACTAACAACAAGAAAAGGAAGCGTGAGTGGTGGACGGATGAATGTGAGAATGGAGTCGAGACCAGGAGGAAAGCATGGATGAAATGACAATCCCGTAAAAAGCAAGAAGACTGGTCGAACTTCCAAGATGCGAGAAAAATTGCTAGCAAAACGATCAGAAATGCCAAGAGAAGTAGACGGAATTAGAAACTTGAAGAAGCAAACGCAGCCTTCGAGAAACACAAACCACAAGTCTTTTTCAGAGAAATGAAGAGGGGAATTAAAGGCTTCGAGGCAAAATAATCCTTCGTATTTGGACAAGATGGCACAATAAAAATTGGAGAGAAAGAGGTGTGCGAGGAAATGGTTAGGTATTTTAAGGATTAGCTGAATGCAGAAGTACCGACAGACACATTTACGCTCTAGGGACGAAAAAAGTCATGATAGTCTACAGAATGCACCCACCACGGCAGAAGTAGCAGGCATCAGGCAATGATGCAAGAGAGTGGCTAAATGGTTCAAATGGCTCTAAGCACTATGGGACTCAACTGCTGTGGTCATCAGTCCCCTAGAACTTAGAACTACTTAAACCTAACTAACCTAAGGACAGCACACACATCCATGCCCGAGGCAGGATTCGAACCTGCGACCGTAGCAGTCGCACGGTTCCGGACTGCGCGCCTAGAACCGCGAGAGCAAGAGAGTGAGAGACATGATAGAAGAAGAGGCAGTGCGACTGGCTACTACCAACAAGAAAGGGAAGCATACGTGGTGGACGGATGAATGTGAGAATGCAGTAGAGACCAGGAGGAAAGCATGGATGAAATGGGAATCCTGTAATCTGTGCTGAAGAGATCAAGTATACGCAAGAAAGGGGACGAAAGTACTGGATAACTATAGGCACATCTCTCTCTTAAACATAGCGTACAAGGTTTTATCGAGAATCTTGCTGAACAGAGTTGAAGAACAACTGGGGCCGACCATAGGAGATATTTGGAATAAAGAGGATAACAGAACACGGACACAGGAAAGAAAAGAGGTAATAGTGACATATGTGGACTTCCAAAAGGCCTACGATTCAGTTAACAGAAGTACTCTGCTTGATATGATAGAAGGTAGAGTACTGGATGCTACAACACACGCATTAATAAAGGAAACGCAAAGCGACACTACTGCCAGTGTTGTGTCGATTCCCTAAGGTCTCGACACAATGAGTGGCTAGGTGCACGCGAAACTAACGCAGACGGGCGTAATTTCTGAAACAGGAGACTGGATGAAAAACTATAAAGAAAAGAACGTATTGGGTAGATTACTTAACTTTTAATGATGTTCTTCTTGTTGAAATACATCTCTTGCATAGTAGTAAGCAATTAGCAATGATACACATGGCGCCTTGCTAGGTAGTAGCGATGGACTAGCTGAAGGCTATTTAATCTGTCTCTCGGCAAATGAGAGGAAGACGTGATACGTCTTGTCGCAAGCTATGTCGTCCGTACAACTGGGGCGAGGTCATGTCCGTGTCTTGTGACCTGCCATGTGGTGGCGCTAGGTTTGCGATTACATAGTGGCGACACGCGGGTCCGACATGTACTACAGGACCGCGGCCGATTTAAGTTACCCTCTAGCAAGTGTGGTGTCTAGCGGTGACACCACATTCCTCCCCCGCAAATCGGCGAACGGTCGTGAGATAAGGCTTCCGCCCGCCGTGGGGAGGACCCCATGTTGACGTATGCGATGAGGTGGGGAGCCTAACAACAGGCGAGGCTGTGCCACCCGCACCCGGCCATTCGGTCCGAGGGGAGCTAGGAAACGCCTGCAAACCTAGTCCAGGGTGCACGTCAACATGAGGCGTTTGCGCACGGAATGATATCAGAGGAGCCGCGGGGTCGACCTCCATGTGGTCGGAGCACCCGACGGGCGAAGACGACATCTGGTCCGGAGCGGGCAAGAGGTCCATGGCGGAGGACGGCTGGTCACGGGAAGCAAGCGGCGACGCGTGACCCAGTGAGGCGCGAGGCGGCTGCAGCGAAGCGTCCGCTGCTGGCGGCGCCGGCGGCGGCTGCGGCGGCGCGACGCCATGAGGCAAAATGGAAGGCAGCGTCGGGAACACCTGGGGATGAGGCGAGCCAGTAGATGGGTCCCCAGGGCGCTGACCTGACGGCTCCGTCGCTGAAAGCAGACGGGGAGCGGCAGAACCCAGGCGACGACAGAGGCGCAGCTGATTGAGATGCCGACGCACCTTACCAGAGGCCCCCAAAACCAAATACATCGCGCGGCCGAGGCAGCGAAGAATGCGCCCTGCGAGCCAACGCTGTGAACCGCGATAGTTGCGATAATAGACAACGGCGCCAGGAGCAAAAGCAGGAGTCTGCCGCTGCACAGGAACCGGATGTGGCGGATGCAGCAAAGACATCAGGTTGCGATGAGGACGACCGTGGAGCAACTCAGCCGGCGAGCGACCATCGCGAGGCTGAGAGCGATATGAAGACAAAAAGAGCAACAAAGCGTCCTCCCGAGAATGCGACTCTTTCAACTTCAACATCTGTGACTTGAAAGTCCGGACCAATCGTTCCGCGGCACCGTTTGACTGAGGCGAAAACGGCGCGGATGTCAGATGTTGAATACCATTGGCCTGGCAGAATGACTGAAATTCTGCGGACATGAATTGTGGGCCATTGTCGGAAACAATAGTCTGCGGAAGACCTTCAATGCAAAAGATAGCAGACAAGGCTTGGATGGTGGCAGAAGACGTCGTGGAAGACATCCGGACAACAAAAGGAAAATTACTAAAAGCATCGACCACAACCAACCATCGAGCATTCCAGAATGGACCAGCAAAATCGATGTGCAAGCGTTGCCAAGGGGAAGTGGCTTTCGGCCAAGCAAAGAATTTCCGCGGCGGTGCGGATTGTTGTTCGGCACACGCCACGCAAGAGGAGCACATATTCGTAATCGCAGCATCGATTCCGAACCAAGTACAGTGCTGTCGAGCAAGTTGTTTCGTTCGCACTATACCCCAATGTCCTTGGTGAAGAAGCTGTAAGACAGAGGACTGTAACGAACGTGGGACCACGACTCGGGATTGATCATTATCGGAACGCAACAACAAAACACCACGTCGTACAAAAAGTCTCTCCTTGTGAGCAAAAAAACGGCGAACCAAAGGATCCTCGATCCGTGACGTTGACAAGGGCCATTGCGTAGCAACAAAACGCAAAACGGGAGCAAGGACAGGGTCAGCAGCTGTGGCTGTAGCTACACGACGAAAATCAATCGGAAACGATGCGACCACGTCATCGGCTTCCGAATCAATGAACATGCAAGCAAGTTCGGAAGAATCGAATGCTTTATCCTCAGCAACAGGCAAACGGGACAACGCATCAGCGTTTCCGTGCTTAGCAGTGGACCGATACAAGATATCGTAGCGGTACTGCGAGAGAAAAAGAGACCAGCGAATGAATTTATGCGCTGTACGTGGAGGTACAGGTTTGTTCGGATGAAAAAGCGATGTCAAAGGTTTGTGGTCCGTGATGATTGTAAAGTGACGACCATACAAGAAGTCATGGAACTTGGTAACACCAAACACTAGAGCTAAAGCTTCTTTCTCTATTTGTGAATAATTTCGTTGCGCAGATGAGAGCAATTTGGACGCAAAGGCAATAGGGCGATCATGCGAGCCATCTTTGTGCGCAAGCACAGCACCGATCCCGAAATCCGAGGCATCTACCATCAACAAAAGGGGTTTTCGGGGATCGAATGGCGTAAGGCAAGTATTTGAAAGTAACGCCGATTTCAACTGGCGAAAGGCGCGTTCGCATTCCGTCGTCCAGACGAACGGAACACCTTTACGGCGTAAGCGATGAAGCGGAGCTGAAATGGAAGAAGCATTGCGCACAAATCGATGATAATAATTGACCTTACCCAGCACACTCTGTAGCTGTTTTAAGTTCCGCGGTGACGGCAAGTCCTGAATGGCACGAAGGTGCTCTGGACTCGGATGTATACCTTGGGCATTTATGACATGCCCCAGGTACGGTAAATCACGAGCAAAAAACACACATTTGTCCTTTCTCAAGCGAAGACCATTCTGACGCAAGACCTGAAATAATGTCCGGAGATTCTGCAAATGTTCGGCTTCTGTCTTTCCTGAGATCACAATATCGTCCAGATAGTTCGCAGCAGTAGGGACCGACGCACAAATAGTTTGTAAACATTGCTGAAACAAAGCAGGGGCGGATGCACACCCGAATGGCAGTCTTTTGAAGCGATACAAGCCAAGATGCGTGTTTACCACCAAGACGCGCTGGGATTCGTCGTCCACAGGTATTTGCAAGTACGCATCTGCTAGGTCCAATTTTGAAAAATATTTCCCCGGGCACAGTTTGTCAAAAAGATCTTCCGGGCGGGGCAAAGGAAAAGTAGCAGTCACAAGTTGCGGATTCACAGTTGCCTTGAAGTCCACACAAAGTCTCAATTTTCCGGAAGGTGTTGGCAAAATTACTAAGGGTGAGGCCCAGAGAGAAGCCTGCACACGTTCAATTACACCTTGAGATTCTAATTCGGCCAATGTTCTTGCGACCTCATCACGCAATGCGTGGGGAACATTGCGCGCTCTGAAAAATTTTGGTTGCGCGTTATCTTTCAGTTCCAAATGCGCTTCATAGTTCTTAGCGCAACCAAGGCCCGGTGCAAAAATGTCTGCAAATTCTTCACAAAGACTAGAAACACTGGCGGAAGGCACAGTCTGATTCACTGATAGGACCTGATTTACTATAGACAAATTAAACAATTGAAACAAATCTAAACCAAACAAGTTCACTGCACTAGAGGAACGAAGAACATAAAATGACACAAGTTTTGTCTGTCCCTTGTATGTGGCAAGAAGGCTGCACTGTCCTAACACAGGTATATGCTGTCCTGAGTAACTAGTTAACGTAACATTTGCGGCACGCAATGGCGGGGCGCCCAGTTGTTTGTACGTGTCGTGATTGAGCAATGAAACAGCAGCTCCGGTATCGAGCTGGAATGGTATCACGTTTCCTGCAAAGTCTAAGTCCACAAAAAGTTTATTGTCTTGTTGACGACAAGAGCGACTGTCTCGTGCAATTTGAACTGATACAGGTCCAGAAGCACTTGCAACTTTACGGGATTTCCGGCGACGTCGACGCACACTTTGGGTGGGACGAACACAGTCACTGTTAGCTAAAGTGTCACTGGACGGGTGGGAATGAACTACATTAATGTCCATGGGCGAAGGTCCACGAGCCTGATTGTCCTGGGTTCGATTCCGGCGCGAAGCAAAGGGCCTGGAATTTGTGTGATTGTCCGATCTTAACTTTTTCTGGCAAACACTTTGTACATGTCCTTTCTTTTGACAGTAAAAGCAAATAGCTTGGCGTGACGGGCAATTTTCACGCGAATGTCTAGTTGCACACCGCGGGCAAGATTTCACTGCATTTGCTTGCTTACGCGGCGCACGTGGTTGCAAGCTAGGCGGCCGCAGCGAAGTCGGGCGCGAGGGCCGCTGAGCGTCCCGTGCAGCGGGCCCGGCGGGCCGATTAATGTGACACACTGCTGGCGAAGTTTCAAATGATTCCTGAGCAAAGTCAAGTGTGTCTTGCCTGTCCAATATGTCTATCACTTGTTGCAGGGAGGGATTTACGAGTTTCAAAATCTGTTCCCTTATGCGAACATCAGAAACGTTCTGTGCAATTGCATCACGCACCATAGTATCTGAATATGGGAGGCCACATTCACAGGCAAACGCGCAGTCTCTAGTAAGGCCTTGCAAAGTTGCTACCCACTCCCTGCTAGTCTGACCGGCGGTACGTTTTGTACGAAAAAACGTATACCGTTTTGCAACAACATTAACTGTTTCTTTGAAATAGGCATCTAAAGCCGACAAAATTTCCTCGTAGGTCAGAGTTGCTACGTCGCGTCGGGGAAACAATTTCACTATCACCCGGTAGGTAGACACACCGACACAAGAAAGCAAAAACGGCTGCCGCTCTTTACCTTGAATTCCATAAGCAGTGAGGTGGAAGTTGAACTGATCGGCCCACTCAGTCCAGCTTTCGGTTGTGGCCTCAAAGGGCCTAAATGGCGGTGCGACAGCGTTGTGTGGCTGCGGTAGCGATGAAGCGGCGGGTGCCGCATCGGTTTGCAGCGCACGTTGACCCTGGACGAGCTGTCCAAGGGCTTCCAATAACGCCTGCGTCTGCTGATTCTGCAAGCGAAAAAATTCGGACAGTACATCTGGAGAATGCGGCGAAGCCATGACACAAGCAAATTAGAGCAAGTATAACACAAAGACTGCAACGTGGGCGCGGCATCCCATCCTCGTCGCCAAAATATTGTTGTGTCGATTCCCTAAGGTCTCGACACAATGAGTGGCTAGGTGCACGCGAAACTAACGCAGACGGGCGTAATTTCTGAAACAGGAGACTGGATGAAAAACTATAAAGAAAAGAACGTATTGGGTAGATTACTTAACTTTTAATGATGTTCTTCTTGTTGAAATACATCTCTTGCATAGTAGTAAGCAATTAGCAATGATACACATGGCGCCTTGCTAGGTAGTAGCGATGGACTAGCTGAAGGCTATTTAATCTGTCTCTCGGCAAATGAGAGGAAGACGTGATACGTCTTGTCGCAAGCTATGTCGTCCGTACAACTGGGGCGAGGTCATGTCCGTGTCTTGTGACCTGCCATGTGGTGGCGCTAGGTTTGCGATTACATAGTGGCGACACGCGGGTCCGACATGTACTACAGGACCGCGGCCGATTTAAGTTACCCTCTAGCAAGTGTGGTGTCTAGCGGTGACACCACAGCCAGGATCAGGCATCGCTGTACACCGTCAGGCAGCTTCAAAGTCCGGAAAGGGGACGGACTGTCACCAGTTTTATTTAACCTGGTTTTGGACGAAGTAGTGAGACAGTGGAGACAACTAAACAGTAACATGATGATCAGGTGTGAAAATAGGGTACAAGGTCAAACATAATGCAACAGTGGACTGCCTGGCATTCCCAGATGACATATCACTTTTAAATGAGACAGAAGAAGAGGCAAAGACGGCACTAAAAATCTAGCCGAAACAGCAGGAAAAGTCGGACTGAAGATTGCATACATGAAGACCAAGACATTGAACACTGAGTCTGACTGGGAGATAGAGGGCCAAGTGGTTGAGAAATTCAAGTTTTCGTCATTTGGGGGAGAAGATAACGTGGCATACAGAGCAACAGTAGCGGAGTAGACAGGACACAGAAGCTTCGGTATGCGGTGAAAACAAAATATGGCAAGAAAAATCTATCACGGAATGTCAGTTTGCGACGTTAGACAGCAACTGTAAGAAATGCTGCTCTGTACGCATCGGAAACGATCACACTTGGTAAGAGAGCTTGTATACTGTTGGAGAAGGAGGAGCGGAAAATTTTGAGAGACATATGGGGCACAAAAACATAGGGACGTCTGGATACACAGAACACGACAGGAACTGTATGAAAACCCATATCGACCGAGATACGGAAGAGGAGCTTACGATTTGCTGGGCAGGAGAGGTTGACTAAGAAGATACGTAATGCAACATGCCATACGGGAAACAACTGAGTGAAGGAAGTCAGAGATGACTGGAGGGCTGCAGGAATAAAAGAAAGGAATCTGCAGGCAGTCGTACAGAACAGGGAGAAGTATAAAGGCTTGGTGGATGGTCACAGGTGGCCCGATATCAAAATCAAAGTTTTCTTAACAGAAGAAGAAAGAAACAGAAGAAGCGAGAGAATGAAGAGGTACTGGGAAGAAAGAAGACGAGTGTGAGTACGGTAGGCTGTCAGTCGTATCCCGAGAGATGAACTGTTTGTCGTCATGATGCGACAGACCTATTTTCAGTTGCGGTGCCCTATGTACCACATGGCCTCTCCATAAAAAGACTACTTGACACGCCGTATGTGGAGCAGCACCAAAGCCCTCGAGTAGGCATCTCTTGTAATCCTTTGTGGAGATAGCCTTTGAGGTCGCATGATTCAGACCCTTAGCCTGGCATTGGGTAGTATCTGCATCTATGCGGCTTGCGTACATTTTCGACCTGAGTTGTACAAACGTCTGCGAACCACTCACCTCGTCTTTCATCTGGCTGATAACGTTCTTGTTTTGTGGTGTTATTCCAATAGGCTTATCGGCCGCATATCCAGAACTGACGGATTCTTTGTGATTGTAGCTATTTACATCTTTTGCAGCCTTTCGCCCAGCATATGAAACTGACTGTGTATGAATAAAATTATTTGGTTTCGGCGAAGTTTGGCTTCGCAAACTCATTCTGAAAGTGGCACATCTGGAGTTTGGAGAAGTCCAGAACGCATATGCCAATATGGACAGGCTTCGTGAACTGCTCTGAAACCTAGGCCATTTCCACAGTGACTAGTTCTTCGCCGAGCGGTTCTAGGCGCTACAGTCGGGAACCGCGCTACTGCTGCTACGGTCGCAGGTTCGAGTTCTGCCTCGGGCTTGGATGTGTGTGATGTCCTTAGGTTAGTTAGGTTTAAGTAGTTCTAAGTTCTAGGGGACTGAAGACCTCAGAAGTTAAGTCCCATAGTGCTCAGAGCCATTTGAACCATTTGACTAGTGCTTCATTATAGATGGTGGCCCACTTTGAATTTGGCCGATCAATGTAATTTCTTGACCCATAATGCGCAACCCACTAGCAAACTAAATGAATTTCGTGATATTTTCTTACATTTTCCATTGCTTATCAGAAAACTGAATTATTAATTAACTTATAAAAATTCTTCTTCAAAGTCACGAGAGCCCTCTATTTTGTGTTTACATCAAAGTTTACTCACTGAACCAACACGTTGTTTGAGGGAGATGCTGCAGCTAATACTAACAACTTACGTCCCCAGCCTGAGAAATTGCTGGAGATGTCTGTATTGCAGAACATATCGCTGTTTATTCCCCAGCATTGTCAGCAGGTTTGGGACAGAACAATTTTGTGGGGCTATGCGCTCCAGATACAGGGGCAAGTTGCCATGCTCATGATGCAGAACATACCTCCAAAACATGTTCTTCGTAACATTGTTTCCCACAAAAGCACAGTCTCGGTGAAATTGAAGGCAGGATCGAGGGAGTATGTGCCCCCGCAAACACTGCCAAATTTCTCGAAAATGTCGGCAAGCACGCGAATATTGGTGTTCGTGTATAATCTTGCATATTCTCTTAAATCACGGATACCGGACTCCTGCTAAACATTCATCACATACTCATTCTTCGCACCTGTTATGGCAGTGCCTGGTGACTCACTGGATGATGTGGTTATTTCGGGTAGCGCAAGTTTATCGAGACCGGAGAACATCCATCTCGTAGTATTATCGCCGACGTTTGATTAGAATTTGTTGAGAATGGAGTCATATGAGTATACAAGTTGATGCGTTACCTTAATTTGAGAAAAAAATTCCGTCCATGTACGTTTGGACCAAAGCATTGTATAGTAGTGAAACTTGGACTGTGGGAAAACCGAAAAAAAGGAGACTCGAAGCATTTGGGATATGGTGCTACAGAAGAACGTTGAAAATTAGGTGGACTGTTAAGGTAAGGAATGAGGAGATTCTCAGCAGAATCGGTGAGGAAAGAAATATCCGGAAAACACTGACAAAAAGAAGGGGTAGAATAGTAGGACATTAGATAAAACTTCCATGGTACTAGAGGGAGCTGTAGGCGGTAAAAATTGTGGACGAAGACAGAGACCGGAACACATCCAGAAAACAATTGAGGACATGGGTGCAAGTGGTACTCCACGATGAAGAGGTTGCCATAGGAGGCAATTTCGTGGCAGGATACGTCAAACCAGTCAGAAGACAGATGACTCAAAAAAGAGTTACCCTTTACGGTATTGTCGTTCTGTGGAGGTAGTAAGGGACAGTGGGCTCATCTTGAAAACGCGACACAGGGGCTAAGAGCCACGTGATGAAGGGATATCGCTCCTAGTAGTGGGTATTCGTAAACTGTAAGAATTCTTATTCTCGGTAGGCATTTTCATACGTACTGTTTCCTGGCTAGAGCAAACAGTCAGATACATTTCTCGATACTCAGTCTTGGTAAAAGAGTTCAGACATCTGTGGCAAAAATATCTTGCACATTTTCTTGTACTGCGTTTGGAGAAAAGTAGGCGGGACATGGTTTTGATCGACATGTAGTGTAGCTTATTACCTTTGGAAAATAGCAACGTATCTACAGGTTAATGGCGCAGATCAATTAACTTTGAAAACTAGAGGCGTCAAAAAACAATATGCTCGACTTCTTTGTTTTGCTCAGTGTGCTCAGATTATTCTCCATCTTCAGACTTGCTATCATCATCAACATCCTAGATCTCCCACTGGAATTTTGGAAGGTTCTGGAGTTCTACAGGGAATTAGATGCCTTGCCTTGAAAATTGTAATGTTCATGGACATTAGATGTATTTTAGGTACTCATAAGCATTTCATTTGTACGGTAAATTCTATTGATACACAGAAGCGACCTTGCGAAGCAATATCCATCTCTCTTATGTAGATTCTGGACGTTAATGCATGATTTCTTAGCAGCAGTGTCTTTCAGATGAGAAATGAAACTGGACCCCCATTAAGTGGTTCAAAGATAAGGGAATATATATCAAGGTGGAGAACACGGCTGTGTGCCCTAGCCGACCCTCTTTCCTCCATTATTTTGGAATCGCGTAATATGACCCTCTGAAAAAATGTTCTGAACCACAATGCGATTGAATCGCCTCGAGATATCACACTAACTGTCTCCAAATACTGTGCCCTCTTATGAAGGGTGTGTGAATTCACTGTGGTGCACTTAATGGCGGGATACCACGGGACGCCGACGATTTCGAGGGCATCCTTCCCGGAATGCCCTGACAGGCATCGAGAAAAGTTGAAAGTGCTCAGCAGCTCACGTTCGAGTTTTCGATACGGGCTTGTGAGCTCCTGATCCCAAAAGTGCCAGCAAACGCAGAGTAGTCCATTGCGACTGCACGACTTACTTGGTGATTTGTAAGAAGACAGCGAGCATGTGTACTGGTGCTGGTGCTAGGCCCAGAGTGGTGTCAAAGCAATGTCCAGTGGTGTGAAGGTCGACGATGAATGTAGACGGTGCATCAGCAGACGAGCTGGTGTCACCAGCCTGTAGCGTGCTGATGGTGACGGATCTGACTGCGGTGGTGTCTGCAGGCACAGCGACTACATTGTCGATGAACTGGGTGGGGGCTTTCCTCGATACCTGCGAAGGCATTGTGGAATGGATGCTCCTCGAAATCGTCAACAACCTGTGGTGTCCTGCTATTGAGTGTAACACACCTCTATACTGTGAAATCACCCTCCCCCTCTTCCCTGAAAGAGGACAGTGGTGTTGGTGAGGAAAAGACCACGGGCCAGATTTAGGAGAAAACCGGCGAGATGTCGCACGATGATTCAACCACAGAGTGGTTCCTAACTTTTGTTAAGAGGGTCAAACTTGGCCATTTATCCTAAATGCAGGGAAGAGGGTCCGCTAAGGCACTCAGCCGTGTACAACACCTTAGTGTATACTAGTATATCTTAGAACCACTTAATGGGAGTCCAGTTTAATCCCTGTTCAGAAAGATACCACCGCTAAAAAATCACGCATTAATGTCCGGAAATTAGGTGAGCGGGATGCATATTGCTTTGCATGGTCACTTCTGGGCACTGATAGAAACGCTTCTTAGTACCTAAATTACATCTAACATCCACGGGCATTACAATTTCCAAGGCATCTAATTCCCTGTAGAACTCTAGCACCTACAAAAATTCCAGAGGAGAATCCGTGATTATTCAGTTCACCTATATACCTTGTATGTTGATGATGGTGGGAAGCACGGAGATGGAGATGAATCTGAGCGCACTGTGAAGAAGAAACAAGTGAATCATAAAATATTTTGACCCCTCTAGTCTTCAAAATTAGCTGGTCAGTGCCACAAACATGTAAATTTATTGCTTTCTCGAAGGGTGACAAGCAACACTGTGTGTGGACCGAAAACGTGTCCCACTTACTTCCTTCCCAATTGAGTACAAGAAAATGTGCAAGGCATTTTTGCCACATTTGCCTCAAATGTCAAACTGCCTTCTGAGGATAAAAATTTCTGAAGTTCTAAGTATGTCCACCACCTGGATCAATGTTCCTTGTCTTATACACCAACTTCGAGGAGCACCTAGATCCTGTGGAACATCGTGAAGATGTCTCGACTGTCTCCCTTACCATCTTCACATAATGACATGTACTGTATGTGGCAACATATCAACTTGTATGCTCATGTGACTCCAACAGCAATAAATTCGAATCGTACATTGTGGATAATCCCACAAAGTGGTTGCTTTCTGATCTCTATTAACTTGCATGGGAAGTTGATGGGATTTATTGAAACAATTATCCTACGATCGACTCTCAGGAGGATGATGCCTTGAGTGAGCAGACCCCAATATGACCAGATTCTCCACTACTTACAGGTGCCGCCACAACATAAATGAGTTATCAGCACATGATTTTGCACACACAGAACAAGTGAACGTGAACGACCTGTGACTGGGGGGGAGGGGTTACAGCATGCCGCTGGCCCTGCAGCCATTGCAGACGGCTCCTGTTGTGCTAGGCTTGCCATAATCCAAGAACGAAAATCAAGGACAAAATTCGATGATTATAAAGATGTGGTTGAAACACGGACCGATATGTTGTGCAAGTGACCATTGGTTTGCATTTCAGTTGAATCTTCATCATTACTTAACAGAGGTAGTTATGAAGATGTGGTTGAAACCTGGAATCAAACAATGTCCTTTCACCTTTCTGCGCGTTAGCCAAATCTTCATAATTACCATAATTCAAACAGTAATTCTGTCAGCAAAGAAGTAGTAATTAACAAGAAAAATTAATCCAAGCATTAATGGTGTCTATAAAGGAGTGGTCAATGATGAAGAAAATTAATTGCAATCGACATTAAATAACTTTTTAATTAAAGCACTCAACACAAATTATTAACATGTACACAATCATGCTGCTACAATTGATACATATCTTTCACTTTATGCTTTAAACCAGTCATATTTCTCTGAGCCCTGGACAGAAGAAAGAAACTCACTCCGATTCTGAATCAGTCTATGAAAATCTGTGCAATTTGTGTTTTTCATGTTATATTGGATTTGGAGCATTGCATTGACTGATGTTAAAGCTAGCCTGTTTCTTTCTTCTGTCCATTGTGCATTGCCGGCCGGTGTGGCCGTGCGGTTAAAGGCGCTTCAGTCTGGAACCGCGTGACCGCTACGGTCGCAGGTTCGAATCCTGCCTCGGGCATTGATGTGTGTGATGTCCTTCGGTTAGTTAGGTTTAATTAGTTCTAAGTTCTAGGCGACTGATGACCTCAGCAGTTAAGTCGCATAGTGCTCAGAGCCATTTGAACCATTCCATTGTGCATTCACTAGGGTAAACACTCTCTCCACACTGGCATTATGCCCTGGAATGGAGAAATACTACTGCACAATAGCAAGCACTTCTGAATACTGCTCTTTCGAAACACAATCCTCAAAAAATTTAACCCACTTTTTGTGAGGCATCATCTCCAAATTCTGGTTATCTTCCTGTGTAAGAAAACATTCCAGTTTCACTACCTGGTCAAATAGCAAATTCTCATCCACTTTGAAAGTTGTGTTTTCTTGCATCCACGCCAGTGTACATTCAACTTTTTCCCAATCAGGTAAAGCCTTCAACAGTATCCAGTCAAAATGTTCAAGTTCCGATAAAGGCTTGCTCCATTTCATCAGATAATCTGTAACTCTCTGATAAAATGCCATGACATCCTCTTGAAATTTTGGCTGCTGATACTGGGAGGGATCTGGCATTAACTCTTTTACTTTCGTAGTCATGAATTTACATTTCTTTCTTTCCTCTAAAACATGCATGAAGTTTTTAAGTTCCAACCTAAACTCATTTACAGAGATGTCCTCTTTCTCAATGTTGGCGATAGCCTTTTGAAATAGACTCATCTGAACAAGCAGAAAGTGTAAATACATCTCTCCACAAGCGTCAGAAAAAAAAAGACTTGAGAAGCGTTGGAAACTTATCGAGAGACAGGAAGAGCTTGAAACATGTATATGAATCTGTCAATTGCAGGAAATAAGCTCATCCACTTAGTTTTCACATGCCTTAGTAAATCTTTGTGAGTCATATTGAGGAAATCACAAAAATCCCTTAATGCTGCTACACTAACAGTATAAATTGAAAAGTGATTATAGACCTTAATAATTATACTTTGCACATCTTGTGAAAGTATGTCGGTTCCACTCTGAGTAGCATTATGCAGTACATGATCTGGGCAACCTACCCCTACTATGGACCTGTTTAGTTTGTTTTCAAGTTTCTTGAATACATTGTTTTCCCCTTTTCTTTCAACACCTCCAAAGTTAGTGTTTGTATTATCCCCACCAAAAGCACAAACTTTGTCACTAAGGTTGAATTCTAAAATTATTTATACACACACTCAGACACTGTACTGGAGGTTTCATTGTCACACTCATTCAAATGCAATAAATTACTCTGAAGACCTTGTGTAGCGTCAAAGTATTGGACCAGGCCAGGAAACATTTTTACATGCTTGTGATTACTAGCATCTGTACTGATTCCAACTTTTGTTAGACTATTTTTAAGATTGTCTTTTATGAAAGGTGCTGTAACATTGTTAATAATTGCTTCAATTTTAGTTTTTGCATTTGAAAACTGAACTGCTACCTTTGAATCACTAAAAATTTCACTAATGATTTTTGATGTACAAGACAAAGAATTGTATGAATGGTGGTGTTTCACAGCATGAAACGCGAACGTTGGTCCTGCTGCAGCAACCTTTTTAGATTCTGTCTGATTAGCACTAAGAAAACTGGTCAACTGTTTGAAATTTGAAGCAGAATTCACAGCTCTTGTGTGTTTCTTGCTTGTTATATGGTCATTGAGAGCTCGTTTACCTCCATTGGCGTTTGAAATGTAGCAACTTGAGCGGACGATTTGGACGGGATTCGGTTAATGAAAAGGGGACGTACAATTCAAGGTTTATTTCCCCAAAACAATTAATTAATTGTAATAAATTACACTGTGGCTTACAATTTACAGTGACACAAGCAAATCAAGCTGCTTACAATATGAGGTAATAAAAATGTTATATGCAACACGTGAACAGAGAAACTTATTTGCGTCGTTTGAATCACTGCCAAACAAACTGTTTACAATTTGATACATTAACAAATAATCATTGTGCATACTTTCACCTAATACAGTTAAATTTTATAATGTGAAGCACAAATGTATAATTTACAATTAAATTTTCAGTCGAAGTTGCTCCTTCCTATACCTTCTTTAAAAGAGTGATAAAATTTCCAGAAGGTATCTCAATTAAAAATGCCCTTAAACCCTTAACACAACAACACGCACATGACTAGCTCAAATAATAAATATATGTACGGCAAAGCGCAACATTTGGTTCCTTACAGAAAGTTTGTTGATTTCAACAGCGCAGACCACATTCAAACTCTAGCCAACATGGGCCGCTTGCCGGTCAAAACATGTTACGACTGCGGCAGCGGGCAAACTTACATAGGTAATAAAAGAACACAGGCCACCTAGCAATCTTACCAAAATCAGCATACACGAAGGAGGAAGGGGGGGGGGGGGGAGGGGACATAGTAAATACCATACGCAAGTGCACTTGTCAAACCTACTACTAAAAATACAGTATAAAAGGATCTCAATTAATGACAAAATCCGGGATAGACTCGGGAATATTGCACCTGAGCGCTAGTAGCCAAAATAAGGTTGACAGATGCCAAGGTCTGACATCATCTTAGGGCTAACTGGCACAACAAATAAATAAGAGTAAAAGAACAACCAAATGGCAATGCCCAAGAATTTAAATAGGATTAAGTACGCACGAGGCTAAAATCAATTGCTAGCACCTTGGACATCGTCTTAGGCTTAATTGACACTACAAATAAATAAAGGTAAAAGAACAGGCAAATGACAACGCCCAGCAATTTAAATAAAAATAAGTAAGCACAAGGCGAAAAACAATTGCTAGCAACTTAACAAGCACACATAAAAATATCAGACTGCTGCCACATCACAAAACGGAACAGGCGCGCGGGCAGTCCCCAGCAAGCCAGAAAACCAGTAACACACACTCCAGCAACCGAGCCAGCCTGACTACAGTAATTTCAACTCAGAATCAGGGCGCGTGAGCACACCGGGTCCACGCAAAACACACACTGCCAAATAATTCCCACCAACAGATACGGCTGGTCCCCGGGCGGGAAAACGGGAGCGACGACCGGGTACACACCAGCAGAAAACTCGACACCTAGACTCCGGCCAAAACGGAATCACACAGAAAATATAAACAACAGCTGCAGTAAGGTGAAACGAACCCCGTCACGCAGACCGGACAGAGCAAATACACAGAAAGCCTGCCCTGCAGTCCTTACAACTCCTGGTTGCGGAAACCCAAACGATATCGTGGCACCCTTTTCAGAGGCGGAGAACCTCGAGCGATCGCTTGCGGGGATCCATCAGTTGTCCACTACAGCACGTCACCAACACGCCACACCACCCAACGGCCAAATCAACGAGGCCCGCTAACAACGAGACCACACCTCCGTGCCGGGGCGGAAGACCAAATACCACCAGCTCGGTACGAATCCAACTGCCGAGCCGAGCGTGCGCGGTCCCCCGCGAAAAACGCTCCAGAGGGCAGCAGCCGCCTCAGCGCCTGCGCAGGCCGAACCAGACGGAAGCAGAAATACAAGTCGCTATCGATAGTGCCGGATACGCAACGCGCCACAGAAATGGCACACAACTGTAATGAAATAATTTAGGTTTAGTTGCCATTTAGCCAAAAGCACGCGAATTATCATTTTAGATTATGTATGGTATTGCGTAAACGTGCACAACCTATTGCGCTATGTCTCGAAGTGTCACAATTACTAAATTTTTACGCCTCGACACACGTTTTTGACAGCTCTTTCATTCTATGGTCACCGTGAAAACTAAATTTGATGCAACGGTGAAAATATTTTTTTCAATAACTGAAAACTATCGCCAGAAAATAAAATTGCGGGAGACTTGGTTTTTAAACACAGTTGAGTAATCTGATCAATTATAATACTCATTTGTATACGTTCTACAAATGATAGGTATTTCTTGCTGTTACATACCTATAATGCATCTTACTTACCCACACACTTTGTAAATAGCCTCATGTTCGTTTCTTCCACGTTTAATACTTGGAAACGCATCAATACATTCTTCTCGAAAATGTACTTTTAGTTTAGACATTTTAAATTTCAAATTCTGTGCAATAACAACACCAGAAGTACACTTCACAGAGCTGACTGTTAACTTTACACGACCAAAGAATATCAGATACCGACAGCAGAGACGTTGTAAACCAACAGCGGAAAACTGAAACAACCACAAAGAATCGATAATTGCACTGCTTCCACAGTCTGTTCTGAAAATAGCCGAAGTGACACGGAATGTCAGCACAGGTTTCAACGGCTATCGTCAAGTTTGCAGGAGTTCAAATGGCTCTTAGCACTATGTGACTTAACTTCTGAGGTCATCAGTTCCCTAGAACTTAGAACTACTTAAACCTAACTAACCTAAGGACATCACGCACATCCATGCCCGAGGCAGGATTCGAACCTGCGACCGTGGCGGTCGCGCGGTTCCAGACTGTAGCGCCTAGAACCGCTCGGCCACTCTGGCCGGCTTTGCAGGAGTTATGAAACACTTGAACGGTGGCCAGTGGCAAACCTTGCGTTGTTTTTACTTACTAGCCACTTTTTTCGCGTATATTTTCCTCTTCGTCCAGGACACCTGTCTTCGAGCACTGTCCGCGAAATCCGCGACGTGTGGCAACCCTAGTTGTGTGGGACCTGTAGCAGACCTCCCTACCCCAGTCTAAATCTGAGGAGTTACCAGAAATCGAATCCGGCTCCTTCCCACTGCCGGTAGCGATACTAGCCTTTTTTTAAGTACCAAACCTAAAATTAACTGACGAAACCTCTGACCATACAGTCCATCAAGATCTACAGTTGTTGCTTCACATACATAACATGTACAGTACACAGCACTTCCACAAGTAACACTTTAGTTCGTTAGAACACACACTCTACGTAGTTTCTGAGTGTGCACGTCGTAGCATTGATGATGACTACACGATCGTGGTCTCATTCAGTCTGCACTTCAGTTTCAGGCTGCTGTTGTTTTCGGTGAGTGGCAAATCTGACGTCTTTGGGGGATTTGTTTTTGTTTTTCTTCTGTTGTGCTTTGACCATTGGCTGGATTCTGCTTCTATGCTGTCCGCCAGTCATGAATATCAAGGCAGAGAGGGGCGTATGAGTGTCCAGGGCAATAGCAGAATCAATCTGTTCTCGAGTCTGGCGATGTTCCGACACAATTACACACAAGCAGGTATTCGATATTTTTGTTTTGATACAGTTTTAGAATCGAATCGAAGTTCTATGGCCGGCCGGTGTGGCCGAGCGGTTCTAGGCGTTTCAGTCTGGAACCGCGCGATCGCTACGGTGGCAGGTTCGAATCCTGCCTCGGGCATGGATGTGTGTGATGTTCTTAGGTTAGTTAGGTTTAAGTAGTTCTAAGTTCTAGGGGCCACTTGAACCGTTGAAGTTCTATGTCAGCAGCCATAAGAACATTTATTGGTAAAGAGAAGCATTTGTCGTCTTTTGCTCATACAATAAATGTCGTTATTGAACAAGCTTTAAAATTACCTCGTGTTAAGACAGATGTATCTAAAGTCTCATAAATAGTGCACAGGATAAAAAAAACAGTGTTTTGCAGTCAAGGAAAAAAGTTAAATGTAAATCAATACTCCTGAAGGCTCACTTTTGAAAAATGTTGCTGATTTCGAAACCAGGTGAAAGTCTGCTTTTTTCATGTTGGACTGTTTCTTACATTTGAGAAAAGTGACATCTGAAAAAAGTGACATCTAAAACCGTAACTAATAGTGTTTCCGCGCCTGATACGTCAACTGCTGGAGACTATCAAAACTGAGTCAACTTACAGCTCTACTGAAGCATTTTGAGTACATCACAAGCATCATCTGGACATAAGTATGTTAAATATCCGAAACTGTGCAACGATTAATTTGTTGTCAGTAGAACTTAATAGTATTAAACAAGTCTCATTAACTGACGATAAATGCAAGGACGTTTTATCGAGAGAGCTGAAGAAATTATTTGGGGTACAGACTGAAATGACCATGCAGCCATTGGTACTCTACTGGATTTTTTATTTTTGTTTTATTTGTTGCCATTTACAAACGGATTTCTACCTGGTTGCTAAGACAGTCAAAATGAAATTGTACATGTACAGAATGTGAAACTCACCTAATATTTCTTATTTGCAGTACGGATTAATGATATTGCAGCTTTAAATACCTACAGACTTAAAAGTATATAACAAATAAAAACCCTAAAATTAACGATTTATGAATAGAAGAATGGATTTTAGGAAGGTAGAGTAGAGTTATGACATATTATCACTTTACACTGAAGAGCCAAAGAGGATGGTACGCGTGCCTAATATCGTGTGGGGCCCCTGCGTGCACGCATAACTGCCGCACCTGGCCGTGGTGTCGAGTCGACTAATGTGTGAAGCAGTGCTGGGGATAACTCACACCGTGAATCCTGCAGGGCTGTGCGTAAATCCGTGAGAGTACGAAGGGGTGGAGATCTCTTCTGAACAGCACGTTGCAAGGCACCCCAGATACGTTTCATAATCTTCATGTCTGGGGAATTTGATAGCCAGCGGAAGTGTTTAAAATCAATAGAGTGTTCCTGAAGCCACTCTGTAGTAATTCTGGACAGGTGGCGTGTCGCATTGCTGACGTACGTGTCACCTGTCAGAGTCGCATCTAGACGTATTAGGGGTCCCATATCACTCCAACTGGACACGCCCCACACCATTACAGAGCTTCCACCAGCTTGAACAGTCCCCTGCTGACATGCAGGGTCTATGGATTCGTGAGGTTGTCTCCATACCTGTAAACCTCCACCTGCTGACATTGTTGATGGCCTAGCACTGAAATCTGCAGCAATTTGTGGAAGGGCTGCAGTTCTGTGATGTTGAACGATTGTCTACAGTCGTCGTTGGTCCCGTTCTTGCAGGATATTTTTCCGGCCGGACATTTGATGGTTTACCGGATTCCTGATATTCACGGTACACTCGTGAAATAGTTGTACGGGGAAACCGCCACTCGATCGCTAACTCGGAGATGCCGCGTGCCATCGCTTATGCGCCGACTATAACACAACGTTCAAACCCGCTTAAATATTGATAACCAGCCACTGTACCAGCAGTAGCTGATCCAACAACTGTGGCAGACACTCGTTCTCTTATATAGGCGTTGACGACCGCAGCGCCGTATACTGCCTGTTTACCTATCTCTGTATTAGAATACGCATGCCTACACGAGTTTCTTTGGCGCTTCATTGTACGAGATATTACTGTTACGACTTCATTTCCACGCTGTGTGGTTCCTAGTGGATACGGAGGAAGGAACATATGTCGTTCATGAACGAAGAATTCAGATACCGATTTGTTCTACACCTAATACCAAATAGTAAAAGTAGTACATAACTTCGCTGCTGAAGTTGCAGGACAGTTGCTGACAGTAGATATGAATGTAAAAATATATATAGGTATAAAAAAACTTATAAATCTGTCACTCTTCGGTACAAAATCAGTTCAGAAGATGTCGAGCCCTGGACACTATCAAAATCAGCTGCCAAACATGTAAACTGGATTTCTGTGCACGAACCTTCGAACTTAAGTAGAGCTGGAGCTGCGGAGAGGGGGCTGCCCGCCTCGCACCTCGTCGGCAGCGGCAGCGGCAGCGGCGTTAAGCCGCCGGCGCTCGGACCGTGCTGTCGAACGTCAGCACTGGGCGTGCCGAGTTCAGCGGGCTGCTGAACGGTCAGGAACAATGCGACTTGTGCACACGGTACGCGATCACAACGCACTCCAGCGGCAGTTGCGGGGTGTTTCTACTTCGTAAATCACGCTGTTTACTAAACGGGCGCCCGTAAAATTCATACGTTAACTCTGTTAAAACGCACATTTCCCCCACTGTCCATATGCTAGTCACGTTGTTCTATACACAAATAAAAACTTCAATATCCGTGTATATGTTTTAAGAAGAAAAGGGAAGTACCATGTCCAACCAATAGAGACACAGGCTTATAAAAGTCCCTTTACAAACAGTTCGATACAAAATTGCAATAGTTCTCCACATAAGATAAACATTATTTCATCATTTCCACATTTTAGTAAAACCCCAAGGTCATTCTTACTTCATCACTGTTCCTACCCAGTAGCAGAATGTTTGCAGCTTATGAATTACGAAACGTAAAAGAAAAAGGAGCAAAATATCTTTATACAAGTAGCACAAGCTGTCCTGTAGACTAAACCAATCGAACAAACTCACTCCTCAAAAAAAGATGAACGTATATTTACATAACATCAAATATTATAGTACATACTTATATCAAACTAATAATAAAGCATCAGATCCTACTAAAAAGGCGAATGTTAGAAAAAAAATGTAGACGTGGCCAGACGCGAGCCTCCAGCCATAGCATGCATCTCGTAGATAAACAGTAACGCTATTCACTTCGCTAAACCGACGACATAAATTTGCGAGCCAATCCTAGTATGTTGCCACTTACTAAAAGCTTTAATTGTAGCTATGGTACTATCTGAAATTTAATTATAACAAATTGTGCCAAGAACGATGCGATACAGTGTGGTCCATCTGACTTTTCGGATGAGCTTATCTCGAAAACTATACGTCGGCTAAAAATAGTGGGTAAGACAAGTTCGTAAGCTCAAAGCGGGACATCAAATGATACCACACGTAACCCCCTTGGGTGAGGTGGGGGCAACTTTTAAATCTTAACGCCCGGGTTCCCGGGTTCGATTCCCGGCGGGGTCAGGGATTTTCTCTGCCTCGTGATGGCTGGGTGTTGTGTGATGTCCTTAGGTTAGTTAGGTTTAAGTAGTTCTAAGTTCTAGGGGACTGATGACCATAGATGTTAAGTCCCATAGTGCTCAGAGCCATTTGAACCATTTGAAATCTTAAATGGAAACCCCCATTTTTTATTGGAGATTCGGATTCTCCATGAAAAAGTAATCAAGTTTTGTCTGAAACATTATTTTTAAACCATTGACAGATGGCGCTGAAATCGAGAAACATTAAAATTGGGGAAGAACTCCGGTTTATTTAGAATGATCCGAGAAGGACGCATCAAATCGATACAAAATGTGCACCAGTTCTTTCATTACGCCAGATTTAGCTATCTTGTTACAAAATGTATCCTACCCGCCACAGTTTTTTATGTAGGGAGGCGGAATGGTATTAAAATCTCGTTAGGGAACTCTTCACAATTTCATTACTCACCCGACTGTGGTGCTACCGGAGCCAAACTGCGAACTATGGCTCAGTATAAAGGTCGGTGCAATGCGATCAGATGTCACTTCACTTTCAGATTGTGAACCGTAAACATCAACTGACGACAGTAAATTATTCTTTAACGAAACATGGGTCACTATCCTGCTACAGAGATAGATATGATGGTAATTTTAGGTGAATGCCATAATGCGTATCGTTTCCCAAGCAGAGGACATCCAAGCGAAAACATTATTCGAAATTGCACTCAGCGAGCTCGAAATGGATACATGAATCGTCCACCTCGTCATCGGCAATACAATGAAAATGACGCTCGTATCCTTACCGTTCTCGCCTGTGTTCAACTGGATCCCGAAACTAGTAGTCGTAGTAGAGACAAACTGGAATACTGGAATACCGAAATCAACTGTTTCACGGATTTTGAAGGCACATAAATATCATGCGTATCATGTCACACTGACATAGGCATTAACGCTGAAAGATATGCAAATACGGGTGCATTTCTGCCAATGGGCATTGGAAATGATAAGAGGTGACAATGATTTTTTTAGATAGATTATGTTCACCGATGAAGCCACATTCAAAAACAACGACGAATTAAATCGCCATGATTGTCATTACTGGTCCCCTGTCAATCCACACTGGCACAGACCCGTTGGTCCCGGCGGAGGTTCGAGTCCTCCCTCGGGTGTGTGTGTTTGTCCTTTGGATAATTTAGGTTATGTAGTGTGGGACTGATGACCTTAGCAGTTAAGTCCCATAAGATTTCACACACACACAGACCCGTTGACAATCAACACAAATGGTCGTTAATGGCCTAGTGTGGAACGTTAAACGGTTACTTGATTGGACCGTATTTTTTTGACCGAAATGTTACTGGGGAATCTTATTTTCAACTTCTCCGCGATGATTTGTTGGAGCTAATGGAAGATGTTGATTTAGAAACCAGGCAACGAATGTGGTTCCAACAGGACGGAGCAGCTCCCCATTATGCTAAATATGTGTGAAACGTTTTAAATTTACGGTACCCTGTTCGGTGGATAGGACGCGACGGATCAGTTCAGTGGCCTCCACGTTCACCAGACCTAGCATCTCCTGATTTTTTCTTGTGGGGTTATTTAAAAAACATTGTTTATGAAAGACAGCCCACAATCCGAAACGATATGGAGCAACGCATTCGAAGAGCGTGTGCAGGCATACCACGGAATGTGCTGCTGAAAACTGTGGACAACTTTCGCAGACGATTGAGTTTATGCAGTGAAGCAAATGGGGATAATTTTGAACAATTTCTTCGTGGCTAATTTCATTAATTAAGCACCACAAATTGTGAGAGGCAAGGGGACTCACACTAATGAAGCACCCCATGAGAACATCATTGTACTACGTCCATGTCGTTGTTCCTGGGTAACAGTAAAAGTAGAATACAGTGCATTTTGTACAAAAATAACTTAATTTGGCGTAACGAAAGAATTGGTGCACATTTTTTATCAATTTCATGCGTCCTTCTCGGATAATTCCAAATAAATCAGAGTTCTTCCCCAATTTTTCATTTTCTCGATTTCAGCGCCATCTGTCAATGGTTTCAAAAATGTTTCAGACTAAACTTGATTACTTTTCTATGGAGAATCCAAATCTGCAACAAAAAATGGGTGTTTCCATTTAAGATTTAAAAGTTGCCCCCCACCCCACCCAAGGGGGCGGGGACTGGAGTGGGCGTGTCCCCATTTTGATCTTACGAACTTGTTTTATCCACTACTTTTACCCGATGTGTAGATTTCGAGATAATCTGATCCGAAATTACAGATACACCACCCTGTATACGCATAGGCTTGAAATGAATGCCAATGTGCCGTTGTGCCATCTGATTGGTCAACGCTCAGGCGCACGCTCAGAATATCTAACATGATAGATATTTCTCTGCACGTTCGAAAAACCTCCACGTTATGACGTCAGAAAGTCGGCACGCTCGACGCTCGTGCCTACGGCTTAACCGTTCGTGGCAGGCAGCGCCCTCGTGGCGCCGTGGCGGCTGCGGGAGACGCAGTGATAGGACTGGCGGCGCGCGTCTTTGGAAGTGCGGCCGACCGGATAGCGGCCGGTACCGCAGGCTTCCCCGCCCTGCTCGGAAGGAGCGGGAGGGACCTCTGCCGTGGATACTGACGAGGTTGGCGTCTGGACTGGGTGCAGAGCAGAGAAACCCGGGTCGAGGCCGCGTACTGCGAGTGCCGAGGAAACTGACCCAGAAAACCGGCGCAGGCTGCGTCTGATGGAGCAGGGGGGAGCAAGGAGGGAGGCTGCTGCAGAGGGCGCCGGCGGCGTCGCAGCGCAGGCGGCGGCGTCGCGGCGCCGGCGGCCGCAGCTTTGTCTACAGTGCGCCCACCGCGTCCACGGAGGCGGCGCGCGCCCCAGCCGCACGCTGCGCCCTGGCAGCGACGTCGCGTCGCCTCAATGTCGCTCGTCGCACACTCCAAACTGACGGTCTGAAGCTGGAGCACAGCGGTACAGGCGAAGCAAATGCGGAACGGTCCGATAGTGTCGCCCGTGCAAATGTTGAATGATACCCGTCGTCTTTTACTACTGCAAGGTACTGGTGGGATCAGCTTCACGAATTATCTCTTTTCGGATTTCCTAAACTCCAAGAATGACTATACAAGTAGAGCTTGTTTCGAGCAAGACCAAATACAAAATTTATCATTAGGGGCGAAATTTATTTAAATATTAACTAATTGAACTGATATAAAAGCGCCACCTCACAGATCATTTTATTATTTAATAAAATACTAATAAGTACATTGGATATAGAATAATCTGATAAATTTCATTGAAACGTTATTAAAGAGAGGTGCAAACTAACTGATTTTTTAAGGATCTTGGCAAGGAAGCAGAAAGGCGCTGTGAGATGTAGTAGCAATGAATTTAGCGGTAATTAACATTTATTTCCTCATTAAAACTGTCACACACACACGCACGCGCACACCCACACACACATACACACACACACACACAGACACACACAGAGTTACGTTAAAACACAGTTACTTGGAATGCTGCGCTGTGTATCTCGACACATGGAACATTATACAACGCAACTACTGGACCAACACAACTGGCGGACAAGTCTATTAAGTTACTGGTTTCAGTTTATTAGGATCGGACATCACCTTCGCACTGACCACTCACACAACAGAAGATAGAATTTAGAAGAAAGTTTCCCTACTCCACATAAACATCACTGGGGTCGGAGCGCGCCTGCCTTTAACGGTCACTGCCGAAATCCCGTACAACTCTGTAATTTTGTAAACAAGTTTAGCAAACATGAGCACATCTACAACGCGATGAAACTCAGGATTCAGTTAGAACACGAGAGGTGTTTACGTCACGTTTTACGAAGAAATCCACGTGGTGCAGCAGTGTACGAACTACTGAGTCGCTGGGAAAGAAGCACAAACTGAACGGAAAATTAAATAAAATTTAACACAAGCGTTCCATACAGGCACACTACACATTCATACGTGATACACGAAACTAGCTGAAACTGTACAGCACGTGGAGGCACCTCTCGCCCACGTCAAGTTGCAGTTTGAAAAGGGACCTCACGGAATGAAACGAATACTAATCAAAGTAACGCCGCTCTCTGACTGAGTTAGTTGGTGCGGCGTTATTATCACTGCCACACACCAGAGTGCCTACCGCAAACTCAAACAAAACTAACTCTACAAATTTCAACTTGGCAACCAGAGATCCTACTCAGAGCATCCTCGCTCGCCGACGTCCAAGGGGAGAGTACAAACTAACCTGCCCCGTCGCCGAAGTCTAGGCAGCAGCCCGGAAAGACTCAGAGAGCGTAAGCGCTTTCTACCTATACCAACCTTCCAAGATGCTACTGCAGGCGGGTGTTAAATGAATGTGCGCAACGGAAAATAATAAACGCGAAAATGAAGATTTGGCCCTGTCTGACTACCCCCTGAAGCAGATCATAGGATCTCTTAATTATATACATTACAATCTAAACATAAATGAATGATGAAGGTAACTAATCCTACTAAATGATAAACTTTGTTCCTGCTTATATTTTTATTGTAGATTAAGAAAAGCCCTTCATATTACGAAGTTTACATTTCGTAAGTAAAATTACTAATCAATTGCCCAACTCTGCCCCTTATTATGACTGCGCGATCTAATATCAATAACGCGAAATGACTGATATCATCTACGTACCAAACACTAGAAGACATTACTTTCAAAGATGATCTACGGTGGTGTGGAAACCTCAGTGGAAATACACTAACGTGATCACGTCTGTTTAGCTTCATAGACCTAATAAACGGAAGTAATTTGCGATATCACCGTATGTACTGCGTCTGGTGCGTCGGCGTGCTGGTTCTCGTACACGTCTGTGTCGATGGAAGAACGCCAGCCACAAAATAAAACTTTTTCAGACATTAGGACGGCAGAAGGCGGTCCTCTGACTAATATAATCTAATACTGTCTTCTCCTCTCTGTGTTCTACAGACGAGATACGCGAACTCCCAGCCACAAGGACGGAGTTCAGATAACGTCTAAATTCAAGTATAGGCAGAGGAAGCGCTCTCAATTACTGAACGTCATGTACTCAGCGACAACTTCCAACGCAGAGGTGAGGTCCAGAATCGTATAGGTTTGCAACATATAGTGCCTAAATGTTCTAACTATAAACCCTACTGACAGCGAAGACAGCAATTCCGTCCGTACCAGTAAAAGCAGACATTGGGGGACCGTCACACACGGGCGCCCACAACGGAAGACCACGTCTCTCCAGCACTGGCTTCCCAGCAAGGCTAGGCTCCCCACCCTCGTAATTCCGAAAACGAATCATACACCCGAAACCACAGAATATTCTCCCTCTCTACACATTCTTCCCAACGCCGACCAACCATATTTTTATCTTTTGTCGTCCATCGCGGAAAGTTTGCGAGGAAAAATCTACACTCGTACAACGGTACGCTTCTGAGCAAAAGTCCTTGGAAATAACCCAGCCTGCATGGTTTCCGAGGTGCCGCTTCTTCGTCCAAGATTTTCAGCGTTTCCGAAGTATAATCCTTCCAGCTCGGCTACCAGACCGGCCGGTCGAGACTCTATTGTGCTCCAGCGCTTAGGTGCTACAACGTCCGTCTTACTATTTACTGTGTTTAAGCAGGACCAACACAACTGTGTGGGCCTTCCACCCAGGGCTTCAGTTCCGCGAGCCGTTTCATTTACACTGGCGTTCCAACCTCTACTAGTATAGGCAATCATTCATTATGCCGTTTTTATAATAAAGACACTCCGCCACCTTTCATGCAGTAAGCGTTAACAATTATTTACAAGACGTACGTGACAATGTCAGTCTCCTTTATATATTCATATATACGATGTACAGCCTATCACATGATACATAGTTGTGTTTGTAGATTATGGCGAAGTATGTGGATGAGTACTTGTAAGGTGCGAAATTATAGCCACCTTACAACCTCGCAATGGGTGCTGACCAGTGGCACTAATGCCTCTTTGATCCTGTATTCAAAGTTCTACACAAAGGTTGGCTAAATTGCCCTTAACATTCAAGAAAAGCTCCTGACAACTAAGAAAACCCAAAGTGACAGCTACAGACAAGCCACACATTCAGACTAGCAGGCACGAAACATATGTCATCAGTATATGATAATATAAAATTTAAAACGGGAAATGAATACGTTAATGCTAGATATAGTGGGAATTAATGAAGTTCGGTGGCAGGAGGAGCAAGCGTTATAAATACAAAATCAAATAACTGTAATGCAGGATTTGGATTAATAATCGTTAAAAAAGTAGGAACACGGATAAGCTACTACGAAAATTTAATAGTCATGGGGGACTGGAATTCGATTGTAGGAAAAGGAAGAAAGGGAAAGTGGTAGGTGAGTATGGAGTGGGAGTAAGGACTGAAAGAGGAAGCCGCCTGGTAGAATATTGCACAGAGCGTAATTTAATCATAGCTAACACTTGGTTTAAGAATAAAAAGTTGTGTACATAGAAGAGTCCTGGAGGCACTGGAAGGTTCCAGATTGATGGTATAATGCTGAGACAGAGATTTAGGATCCAGGTTTTAAATTGTAAGACATTTCCAGAGGCAGATGTGGGCTCTGACCGCAATTTATTTCTTACGAACTGAAACTGAAACTTGAAACTTTATTACTTGAAACTGAAGAACCTGCAAAAAGGTAGAAATTTAAGGCATTGGGACCTGGATAAACAGAAAGAACCAGAGGTTGTAGAGAGTTTCAGAGAGACCCTTAGGCAACGATTGGCAAGAACAGGGGAAAGAAAAACAGTGGAAGAAACTTTTAGAGATAAAATAGTGACGGCAGCAGAGGATCAAGTAGGTAAAAAGACGAGGGATATTAGAAATCCTTGTGTAACAGAAGAGATATTGAATTTAATTGATAAAGAAGAAAATATAAAAACGTAGTAAATGAAGCAGGAGAAAAGGAATACAAACGTCTCAAAAATGCGATCGACAGGAAGTGCTAAATGACCAAGCAGATATGGCTAGATGAAAAATGTAATGATGTAGAAGCATGTATCACTGGGGGTAAGGTAGATACCGCCTACAGGAAAATTAAAGGGACCTTTGGAGAAAAGAGAACCACCTGTGTGAATATCAAGAGCTCAGATGGAAAACCACTCCTAAGCAAAGAAGGGAAAGCAGGAAGGTGGAAGGAGTGTATAGAGGGTCTATACAAGGGAGACGTACTTGAGGGCAATATTATGGAAATGGGAGAGGATGTAGATCAAGATAAGATGGGAGATATGATACTGCGTGAAGAATTTGACAGGGCACTTTAAGACCTAAGAGCAAGCAAGGTCCAGCGAGTAAACAACATTCCACTAGAACTACTGATAGTCTTGGGAGAGCCAGCCCTGACAAAACTCTACCAGCTAGTGAACAAGATGTACGACACAGGTGATTGATTTGATTTTTGATTTGATTTTAAAAGGAGAGCTAATACAGCTTAGGTCTAACCCTCCACTGCCCGCACCGAAACTAGGTTTATTATGCGGTATCGCTCCCTGTATATCTAGTAAAGCCAACCAGTGCCCTTAAATAGAGCAATGAGTCCCTCTACCAGTTTTTTGTTAGACACAATTTCTTCAGGTCTAGTTGTCCCGAAGATTCTGTATCTTTTACTCTCCAATGCCATGCATTCAAAGATTAGGCGTGATGCAGTTTCTTCACCCTCATCACAGACCCTACATTTAGGGTCCTCTTCCATTATACCCATTGTGTGTAGGTGTTTTTTGGAGTTCCCGTGACCGGTCATCAGTCCAGTCATGAGTTTGATCTCTTTCCTGTTCAATCCCAGGATTACAGAGCTTCTTTTTTAACATGGCTTGGGCATCATTACCTTACCATGTTTTTGTTTATGGACCTTGGTCCAATATCCTACATGCTGTTTCCTAAGCCAGTTCCGTAGTTCTAATTTGATCATAGTCTTGGTGATTGTCAAGACAGGTTCCGGTCTAATAAATGGAATTGTCGCCCCCATCCTAGTCAATCTATCGGCTTGTTCATTGCCACAGAACCCTGAGTGGCCAGGGACCCACATGAGACCGGTGAAATACCCAGAGACATCAAGAAGAATATAAAAAATCTAATTCCAAAGAAAGCAGTTGCTGACAGGCGTGAAAATTACTTAATTATCAGTTTAATAAGTCACGGTTGCAAATTACTAACACGAATTCTTTACAGACGAATGGAAAAACTGGTAGAAGGCGACCTCGGGGAAGATCAGTTTGGATTCCGTAGAAATGTTGGAACAGACGAGGCCATACTGAGCCTACGAATTATCTTAGAAAATACACTAAGGAAATGAAAACCTACGTTTATAGCATTTGTAGACTTAGAGAAAGCTTTTGACAGAGTTGGCTACAACACTCTCTTTCAAATTCTGAAGGTGGCAGGGCTAAAATACATGGAGCGAAATGCTATTTAATATTTGTACAGAAACCAGATAGCAGTTATAAGAGTCGAGGGTATAAAACGGAAGCAATGATTGAAAAGGAAATGAGACAGGATTGTAGCCTATCTCCGATGTTATTCAATTTGCATATTGAGCAAGCAATAAAGGAAACAAATGAAAAATTTGGAGTAGGAATTAAAATCCATGGAGAAGAAATAAAAACTTTGAAATCCTGTCAGAGACAGCAAAGGACCTGGAAGAGCAGGTGAACGGAATGGACAGTGTCTTCAAAGGAGAATATAAGATGAAAGTGAACGAAAGCAAAACGTGGATAATGGAAGGTACTAGAATAAAATCAGGCGATGCTGAGAGAACTAGATTAGGAAATCAGATACTTAAGGCAGTAAATGAGTTTTGCTATTTGGGAAGCAAAATAACTGATGAGTGTCAAGGTAGGGAGGATATAGAATGTAGGCTGGCTATGGCAAGGAAAGCGTTTTTGAACAAGAGGAATTTGTTAACATCGAGTATAGATTTAAGTGTCAGGAAGTCTTTTCTGTAAGTTTATGTATGGAATGTAGCCATGTACGGAAGTGAAACATGGACTAGTTTAGATAAGAAGAGAACAGATTCTTTCGCAATGTGGTGCTACGGGAGAACGCTGAGGATTAGATGGGTAGATCACGTATCTAATGAGGAGGTTCTGAATAGAATTGGGGGAGGAGGAATTTGTGGCACAACTTGACTAGAAAAAGGGACCAGTTGGTAGGACATGTTCTGACAATTTAGTATTGAAGGAAAGCGTGGAGAGTAAAAATAGTAAAGAGAGACGAAGGGATGAATGCAATAAGCAGATTCAGAAGGATGTAGGGCGCAGGAGCTATTTCCGAGATCAAGGTGGTTGCCCAGGACAGAGTAGTGTGGAGAGTTACATCAAACCAGTCACATTTGCATCAAACAACGATATTTCCAGAATAAGATTTTCACTCTGCTGTGGAGTGTGCGCTGATATGAAACTTCCTGGCAGATTTCAACTGTGTGCCGGAACGAAACTCGAACTGGGGACCTTCGCCTTTCGCGGGCAAGTGCTCTACCAACTGATCTACCCAAGCACGACTCACGACGCTTCCTCACAGCTTCAATTCTGACCAGTACCTCGTCTCCTACCTCCCATACTTCACAGAAGCTCTTCTGCGAACCTTGCAGAACTAGCACTCCTGGAGGAAAGGATATTGCGGAGACATGGCTTAGCCACAGCCTGGGGGATGTTCCCACAAGCTCTTCTGCGAACCTTGCAGAACTAGCACTCCTGGAGGAAAGGATATTGCGGAGACATGGCTTAGCCACAGCCTGGAGATGTTCCCAGAATGAGATTTTCACTCTGCTCAATGTGCGCTGATATGAAACTTCCAGGCAGATTAGAATTGTGTGCCGGAATGAAACTCGATCTCGGGACCTTTGCCTTCCGCGGGCAAGTGCTCTACCAAATGAGCTACCCAAGTACGACCCGTCTTCAGTTCTGCAAGGTTAGCAGAACAGCTTCTCTGAAGTTTGGAAGGTAGGAGACGAGGTACTGGTTAGAATTGAAGCTGTGAGGACGGGTTGTGAGTCGTGCTTGGGTAGCTCAGTTGGTAGAGTGCTTACCCGCGAAAGGCAAAGGTCCCGAGCTCGAGTCTCAGTCCGGAACACAGTTTTAATCTGCCAGGAAGTTTTAAACAACGATATGATAACAGCTTACACGATACAGTTTCGTTTGGCGTTGAAACGTCACTAAGACATGCCGCTGTAATATGATACACTCTCTCGTCGTCCTTCTTCCACAGGCATAGTCGCCTCATACACTTGAGTCGTTAACAATTGTAGTGAAACCGAAGATTGCTTCCCAATATGAATGGAACAGCTCACTTGGAGTCATTTCATAGCCTTATCCCTCTGAAAAAAAAGAGCAGTAGTGTCGTTGCCATGGAGGGACATTTCCATCTTTTTTTTCTTTTTTTAGGGCTGTTCAAAAAGAAACAAGCCGGAGTCTGGAATACGCAAACCGGTGACAGGCGTGTGTGGCGTGTGTAACGACGGGGTGTGGTTCCGACCAGAGTGTGGAAGTTCACAGCCTGTCGCTAGAGGGCACGCGTGCACGTCACGTGACTAGACGGAGGTAGCAGCAGCATGCATCAGTCGTCCAAAAATGCCAGTCTCATTGCAAACAGTGACATGGAGGTGTCAAATGAAGAGCAAAGAGGTGTTATCCGTTTTCTGACATCGGAAGGAGTAGGAGGAACGGACATTCTTCGACGAATGTCACAAGTGTATGGCGAACACTGCATGTCCCTTGCAAGGGTCAAGGCGTGGCACAATTGCTTCAGGGCAGGACGGGAGTCGTTAACCGATGATGCGCGATCTGGAGCACCACACTGCATTGCCGACGACATCGTCCAGCTGGTGGATGCACTCATTACCCAGGACCGCCGTGTGACAGTGAAAGCCAGAGCCGCCATGGTCGGATTCAGCGTTGGAAGTGTTCAAACCATCGTGAAGGAACGACTGCACATGCGCAAAGTGTCTGCCTAATGGGTGCCCCACAGTCTTCAACCACACCAGGAAACATGTCGAATGGCCCACTGTCTTGGTCATCTGCAGCGCTATGCTCGGAAAGAGAATGGTGTCATCACTTCTAACCAGAATCAGAACGACATCCAGGGTCACCACCACCAAAAAAAAGCCAAGGCCACCCACACGAGTGCAGGAATGGTTATGCTGACGTTCTTCTTTGACCAAGATGGCCCCCTTCTGATACACTTCCTGCAACACAGGACAGCAGTCAATGCCCAGCGTTACTCGCAAACTTTGACCACCCTTTGCCAAGCGATCAAATCGAAACGACCAGGCAGTCTCACTTATGGGGTCATTCTGCTCCACGACGATGCAAAGCCTCATACGGCCAACACAGTGGCGGCACTCCCGCAGAAATTCAAATGGGAGGTTCTCTGCCACCCTCCATACAGTCCGGACCTCCCTCCCTGTGATTACGCCATTTTTGGTCGCATTAAAAAGGCTCTGAGGGGCAAAAGATTCACGTCGGACGACGTCGTCCATCTATACGTTCTGAACTGGTTAACATCGCAGCCCCGGGAATTTTACGAGACAGCCATTCACCGCCTTGTCTCACAGTGGGACAAGTGTCTGAACAGTCACGGTCGATATTTCTAATATACACGAGCTACTGATTTCCGTAATTATGCCTCCGGCTCGTTTCCTTTTGACTGCCCCTCGTATGAAACGAAGATTTTGCACTATACAGACACAAGAGAAACATGTGTTAATCGGAACACAACTTTTGTGTCAAGCATTCGAGTTTGAATATTATGATAAACTTAAGATTTTATCTTACGCAGAATGTAAGACAAGTGAGTGCTAAATCATTTACAAAATTATGATAAGGCACTCAATCTTTCCGAGAAATCAAATGAATCAAATATTTAGAATTAAAAGATAATATCACATAAGGACACTTATAAAAATTAAGCATCATCTAGAAACAATTCCAAGCAAAAACCACGGAAATGTGCAAAATCATCATATAAAAAATACTGATAAAAATGCAAGTTACAGAGAAATAAATATACGAAGTATACAAGTTGAAGTGCTACGAAAATAAGATAAAACAAGGGGGTTAGAACATGTTTGTGTAGAGGACATAAAAGTATAGCTTTCCACACATTCCGAGAGTGGTGTGTATTGAAGTCGTGTCTTTGAGTCATCCTAGAACGTTAAACTCATTTAAATTAAGATGAACGAATAGTTATCGAAATGGGACATCTAGTTATTGGTTAATAGGCTAAAAACGTGGCGTGCTGAATAAGTCAAACAGACTGAAGTTCATGGGTTTTACAAGTGAAACATTAAACAAGCAAATCACTGATACAATCTTTGATCAGTCCTGCTGTGAAGCACACAGAACTTTCAAGGAGAGTGGTGTACGAACATTCCTTCTCAATTAATGGTTCAAATGGCTCTGAGCACTATGGGACTTAACATCTTAGGTCATCAGTCCCCTAGAACTTAGAACTACTTAAACCTAACTAACCTAAAGACATCACACACACATCCATGCCCGAGGCAGGATTCGAACTTGCGACCATAGCAGTCCCGCGGTTCCGGACTGAAGCGCCTAGAACCGCGCGGCCACCGCGGCCGGCCTTCTCAATTAATCATCTAGATTAAATTTCATTCGACACATGCGAAACAAGAATGTAAAGCAATGGCACTAGATAATTTTCAGTATTGCTGAAAAGAAACACACGGATTTTGCTCTATTTTTATAGTACTTTGGAACACAGGTGACGCGCAGAAACACTGATGGGGTTGGGGTATGTGGGGGACCTGCAGGAGGGATACTTGTGGGACAGTGGGAGAGCTTTACGTGCGCTCGTCGGCGGCTGTTGACTGTGCACCTGCGACACAAGTCGCCTCCCCGCCTACGGAGTCCCTCGGCTGCCTGGGTGCGGCTCGTGTCGGCGCCACGCTGCACTGCGTCCACAGGCGCGGAGACAGCAGGCGGGCGTCGACCACGAGCACTGGCTAGCAGCGGAGTCCTGACAGCACACCACTCTAGGTGTCGGCACGGATGTAGGTAACACATCACCGCAATACAGTGGTTCAAATGGCTCTGAGCACTATGGGACTCAACTGCTGTGGTCATCAGTCCCCTAGAACTTAGAACTACTTAAACCTAACCTAAGGACATCACACACATCCATGCCCGAGGCAGGATTCAAACCTGCGACCGTAGCAGTCGCACGGTTCCGGACTGCGCGCCTAGAACCGCGAGACCACCGCGGCCGGCCGCAATACAGTGCTCGGTTGTAACAGGACGGCTCGAAATGTGCTGCAGCCCCCTCGTCTGCCCCGGACTGCCCGCAATCGCTTTGACGGCCCCTCGGCCTCACTGCCGAGACAGGTGTAGGTCCACTCGTGGCCGTAGCCGCAGCCGACGTCAGCCCTACCGACCTGCTGCAGGGCCAGGCAGCAGCAGCGGTGACGTCACGAGAGGCCGGAGGCTCTCCGCTGGAACCGGCATTCCCCGTACGTTCCGTCTCTAATGACGCTTGCCACTGTTTTCGTGACCTCGCTGGACCACGGCAGTCGCATTCTCGCTGACCACTGGACACACGGGCAAGTACACACTGTCGTATATCTACAGTGTCAAAATTACACGATCCGTCTGGTCTCCCCAAGTAAGCTTTACAACGCAATTTGTAACCTACGCTAATACCTTTACCCTAAACTAGAATGAGAAAACTCGATTTGTCCCAAGGATTTTGCAATAGTAAAGCAAAAAAAAAAAAAATAGAATTTACATCTTGCAATTGAAAGGTGTCCGCTTGTTGGCGTTATTAAGCCAGTCAGCCAAGCAGCAGTAGCCCGCCGAGACACAAGCAGCAACAGGGAAGTAACCGATATTGTCACTTTTACGAGTTCCTAACTAGGAGCGAATTGTATAATATTATCTGTGTGCTTTAATAGTCTAGTTTCTTCAGTTTCTGCGTGTTTATTTAATATCTTATAGCCACAGTTCTCTAGTTTTCGTCTGCGTTGGAAAGTAAACCGATCTCGTGACATATTACAAGTTCCTAATCAGGAGCGAATTATTTAATTTCACTTGAGTGCATCGGTAGTTACGTTTTTGAATCTCTGCGTATTAATCTAATTTAATAGACACAGTTTCTGCGTTTTCGTCAGGGTCTACAGTAGAGTTGCGCACCACGTGCCGATAGTCCGTTTATCTGCATACTTTACTTTTCCACGGTCTTTAGTATGGACAGGGACTAAAACTGTTGTGTGCGGATGCGAGCCGAGTTTGTGGCACTTGGCTCTCAGCTTCAGGCTGTGATGGCTTCGGTTACACAGCTTCAGGCTGCAGTGGATGGGCACCACTGTTGTGGGCTGCCGTGGGTATCCAAGGGACGTCCAGCATGGCCGAGTCCTCCGATCGGTCCTCACCGGTGGCCAGTCCAGTTACTGCTCGCTGTGAGCGCTCACCCGGAGCGTAGCAGGCGGCGAAAGACTTCCCAGGCGGCCGCACGTAATACCTCCCCAGTTTGTACAGGTGCTGTCTGTGGCTGACACTGTCGCTGAGACAGATGCTGTCGCCTGTCCCGTTTGAGAGGAAACCTCTCAGCCTGCAAGATCCGGGCAGTCACAGAGGGTGGGATTATTGTTAGTTAGGAGCTCCAACGTTAGGCGTGTTATGGTTCCCCTTAGGGACATGGCTGCCAAGAAGGGAAAGAAAACCGATGTGCACTCCGTGTGGATACCGGGTGGAGTAATTACAGATGTGGAACGAGTCCTCCCGGATGGCACGAAGAGCACAGGGTGCAGCCAACTGCAGGTGGTTGCTCACGTCGGTACCAATGATGTGTGTCACTTTGGATCAGAAGAGATTCTCTCTGGTTTCGAGAGGCTAACGGAAGTGGTGAAGGATGCCAGTCTTGCTTGCAAGATGAAAGCAGAACTGACAATTTGCAGCATTGTCGATAAGGCCGATTGCAGACCTCTGGTACAGAGCCGAGTGGAGGGTCTGAATCAGTGACTCAGACGGTTCTGCGACCGTGTAGGCTGCAGGTTCCTCGACTTGCGCCAAAGAGTGGTTGGGTTTCGGGTTCCGCTGAATAGGTCAGGTGTCCACTATACGCAGGAGTCGGCTACACGAGTAGCAGGGGTTGTGTGGTGTGGCCTGGTCGATTTTTTAGGTTAGAGGGTCTCGGAAAAACACGTGAAGGGCTTCAGTCACAAAGGGTGCAGGCCGAACACGGGAAGAGCGTAGATACAGGAACCATCGGTATAACAGCTGTAAATTGTCGTAGCTGTGTTGGGAAAGTAGCAGAGCTCCAAGCGCTAATAGAAAGCGCTGATGCTCAAATCGCTATAGGCACTGAAAGCTGGCTAAAGCCGGAGATAAGCTCAGCCGAAATTTTTGCGAAGAAGCTAACGGTGTTTCGAAAGGATGGGCTAAACACGGTTGGCGGTGGCGTGTTTGTTGCTGTTGGAAGTAGTGTATCCTGTCGCAAAATTGAAGTAGATAGTTCCTGTGAGTTAGTATAGGCAGAGGTCATCATTGGTAATCGGAATAAAATCATAATTGGATCCTTTTACCGACCTTCCAATTCAGGCGATACAATTGCTGAAACGTTCAAAGAAAACTTGAGTTTTGATTGATTTCTTAATTTGATTTCTTGATTTCAAACACGTACCCGACTTATACGATTGTAGTTGGTGGTGACTTTAATTTAGCCTGGATATGCTGGTGAAAGTATTTGTTTAATTCCGGAGATACGCATAAAACATCATCCAAAATTGTACTAAACGCATTCTCTAAAAATTATTTCGAGCAGTTAGTTCATGAGCCCATGCGAATGGTAAACGGTTGTGAAAACACACTTGACCTCTCAGCAACAAATAATCCTGAGTTAATAACGAGCATCAAAACGGATACAGGGATTAGTGAACACAGGGCTGTCGTAGCGAGACTGAATACCGTAACACCCAAATGCTCCAAAAATAAACGAAAAATATACCTACTCACAAAAGCAGATAAAAATTCACGTGACGCCTTCTTGAGAGACAATCTCTACTCCTTCCAAATTAATAATATAAGTGTAGATCAGATGTGGCATGAATTCAAACAAATAGTATCGGCAGCAATTAAAAGATTTATACCAAATAAATTAACAAACTATGGAGCTGATCTTCCTTGGTACACAAAACGGGTCAGAAAACTGTTGCAGAAACAACGGAACAAACACGCCAAATTTAATCCCCAAGATTGGTTCTTTTAGAGAAGTTCGAAATTTAGCGCGCACTTCAATGCGAGAAGCTTATAACCGTTTCCACAACGAAACTTTGTCTCGAAACCTGGCAGAAAATCCAAAAATTACTAAACACAACCTTCTGAAATGCCTTCACAAAAGAAGACGAAGTAAATATTCCAGAATTCGAATCAAGAACAGCTGCCAACATGAGTAACGTAGAAGTAAATATCCTCGGAGTAGTGAAGCAACTTAAATCACTTAATAAAAGCAAGTCTTCTGGTCCAGACTGTATACCAATTAGGTTCCTTTTGGAGGATCCTGATGCATTAGCTCCATACTCAATAGTCATATACATCCGTTCGCTCGACGAAAGATCCGTACCCAAACACTGGAAAGTTGCACAGGTCGCATTGATATCCAAGAAAGGTAGTAGGAGTAATCCACTTAATTACAGGCCCATATCATTAACGTCGATATGCAGTAGAATTTTGGAACGTATATTGTGTTCGAACATTATGAATTACCTCGAAGAAAACTGTCTATTGACACAAATGGGTTTAGAAAACATCGTTCCTGTGAAACGCAACTAGCTCTTTATTCACATGAAGTGTTGAGTGCTATTGACAAGGGATTTCAGCTCGATTCCGTACTTCTGGATTTCCAGAAGGCTTTTGACACTGCACCACACAAGCGGCTGTTAGTGAAATTGCGTGCTTATGGAATATCGTCTCAGATAAGTGACTGGATTTGTGATTTCCTGTCAGGGAGGTCACAGCACGTAGTCCTACTAAGGAGACTGCCTACACTACGCTTGTCCATCGTCTTTTAGAATACTGCTGAGCGGTGTGGGATCCTTACCAGATAAGACTGACGGAGTACATCGAAAAAGTTCAGAGAAAGACAGCACGTTTTTTATTATCTCGAAATGTGGGAGAGTGTGTCACAGAAATGATACAGGATTTGGGTTGGACATCATTAAAAGAAAGGCGTTAGTTCGTTGCGACGGAATCTTCTCACGAAATTCCAATCACCAACTTTCTCCTCCGAATGAGAAAATATTTTGTTGATATCGACCTACATAGGGAGAAACGATAACCACTATAAAATAAGAAAAATCAGAGCTCGTAGGGAGAGACAAAGGTGTTCATTCTTTCCGCGGGCTATACGAGTTTGGAATTATAGAGAATTGTGATTTGCAGAGTGTCCATGTAGATGTAGATATAGATGTAGATGTAGAATGGTGTGCCTCAGAGACTTTTACAAAACGGTGACCACAACATTCTTAAAAAACTTACTTGAATATTTTTTGCCTCGCTGAGGCTCCGAAATTGAAGGATATGCCCTAAAGGTCTTATACACAACAGGTTTCACAGCATTTTAAAATTTCATGAATCAGTAATGCTATCGAACTGAGTGAAGGACAAAAAAAAAAGAAATTCTAACTTAACCGTGAACGGGCAAATGACTCGCTAACAGTGGTCACATAGTAAAAAAGGGATTGCGACAGAGGACAAACAGTAAAAAATGGGCTTCGCAATGGAGAACACATTCTCATACAGCGGAAGTACTGTATCAACTACACAACTACACAAACATACATCTAAGTAGATAGTATATGGGGGTTTTGGAACACATTGAGGACGTATACGTACCGTCCTTAGCACCGTACCGCTCCGTGACGTCACTACTGCTCGCTGCTTGCTCTGGCAGCTCTCCAGTGCAGATGTTACGCACGTGCGCACACACACACACACACACACACACACACACACACACACACACACATACATACACACACACACACACACACACACACACACACAGTTTACAATTACAGTTTTCTCTGTAATCAAATATACTTAGATTTGTTTCTTTGAAGGATATGAGAAATAAAAGAGGAAACCACAAACAAACAAAAAAAAATTGTTTGAAGTGAAAATGTTTATTTATTCAGTTGATATGAATATACAAAGTTTTAAGCACTGCTAGATTAATTTTTTTTATATTCTTTTATGTTAAGCAATAATTGCAGCTTCTCGGAGTTCTTCCTCTATTGAAATAATTTCATTGTCGTGTGAGTTGTTGCCGGCTGTTTTTGATGCAAGGAGAAAAACTAGACGTTCAACAAGTTCGTTTGGGTTATTCCAGTGAATGTAGTCAACATGTGATTTGTTTGAATAGTCTTTCCAGTCAATTTTTTTTCTTACTTCTTGTTCTTCATCTTCTCTGTTTACTCCAGGTACAGAGGGAATTCCCTTTCCTGTACGTATTTTACTTTTTATTTTCGCTGCTTTACCAATTTTGTATTCCCCACAATGTCATCATCACTATCGTCATCCTCGCTTCTATTATTATCCTCTTCACGGTCTTTTTCTGTAGATGTTAGGGAAACCGTTGCAGTTGCTGCTGCTGCTGTAGTACGACGTTTTGGACCCTCAAGTATTCCAATTAATGGCTTTATGATACGTGTATACTTATATCCTTTGTTTGCATTTACAGGCTTGAAGGCGAGGTATTGTTGTCTAAAGGCATTGGTTGCCTTCAGAATTTTTGCATAATTTTGAAGATCACGGCTCGTGTAATTCTTAGGCTTGATTTTGAACAATAAACTGTATAGCCCTCTAGTTCCAGGATATCTTACGTTGTGTATTATTAAGTCATTTTCATCAACTTCCACTGGTGAGTTTCCAATCATCCATTCACTTGATAATGGATCAAATCTTACGCCGTACACGGTGTCGCGCGTTTTGTCTATAGGTTTATTAAAATACGAAGCCGACAGTCGACCAGCTGCATTTTCTGCTATACGCAACTCTTGTATTTTTCTGCTACTTTTCGTTTTTTTTTCTTCTCCACATCATCATCATCGTCATCATATTTTTCTTTAATGTCACAGCCATTGATATTGTCTTGGCATCTAGCCGCAGAATTGCTATTGTTTTCTCTCGCCGGAAGTCGGTAAATCAGTTCCTTTAGTGGTTGTGAAATGGGCTTAAATGTCTTTTCCAGCACAGATTTTGTTTCAGTTTCTCTTTTATGTAGATATAGCATCTTTCTTCGGATATTCTGCCTAGCTTTAGCGATCTGTTTTTTAATATTAATGTTTCGTTTAATCGAATCGTGCAGCATGTTTTTAGCTCAAAACTGCCCACTCGCTATCTGAACTAAATTTACGTAGACATCTCAATTTATAACAGTAATTTCTTCACTTAGAGGTTTCAAAGTATGTGTTTATCACACGCTGCCTATGCGCATCGTCGAGGATTGGTGAGATAATTTTACACATTTCTTCTATACGTTGCTTGAATCGAAGACTGTCAATGGGCGGCACGTTGCCAGCAAAGCCCTATACGAGCCTCTCTGTATACCGAAAAATCCGAATCATTTAAAATGTGCACTGAGGTACATACTTCATTTGGAAAGTGCACTTTCTTTTTTTTTCTCACCTTCTCCATTTCCTATATAGGTCTTTAATGCTAGCGTGTAAGATGTGCACTCATTGACGTCTGTTAGGAATCTGAGGAACATGATGATAATTGCGAGTGCTTTGTAGTACGCAACTGCTCAGATAAATTACACTTTAATTTACAACCCGATATTCAAATTCAGCATGAAGTGGACGATTTCCAAGTGTTAAATGCGAGGCTTTATGGAACTTGAATCTGTCTCCTTTACGTACGTCAATCTCCGTATTCATCAAAAGTTGGTAACTGTTTTCATTCACTTCAAAGCTAATTGTTTCAATATCAGGGGTAATAGAGCGTAAAATAACTTTACCAGTGTAAGGTAATACATACTCATACTGACTATTGTGTAAAAGGTAAGCTGATTCATTGGGATCTCGTGAAGGGATGCTGTCAATTCTAAAAATGATGGAACACATTCGATTTTTTTCAACGTAACCTTTTGTTGCAACATCCGAGTCTAAAATTGGCTCGCGCACATTCGTGATGCGTTTATTCTGCACGTCTAAAACTCGTTCTGTTACACTAATTAAGTCTAAAAAGTTTTGAACTCCAGCATTCATAGATGTACGTATAGAGTTTTTTAGCTCTCTGAAGTCGTTAAGCTGATTTTGCAGCTTTTGGAACAACAGATCGACATATGATTTACTTACTACATCACTTGCCCTCGGCTTTGCCTTCTCAGCAGAATCAACTTTGTCTTTCACACGTTTCACAGAATTTTCGATTCTTCTACGGATGTCGTCTACGTATTTTTTCGTTGCTGCATCATCATCAGTTCGCGGATCAGCTAAGTTAGGGATGGTTTTGCGGTGCTTGACCGTAAGTGAGCTCTCACTTACATCGAATGCGTTCAGTTTTTCCACGGCATTATCCACATAAACTTTCGTACATGCATCATGATCTTCAGCAGGATCATGTAATCCACTTAAACGCTTATTATTAAAATATATTGCTGCACTTGTAGTGTATATGGAGGAAAAGAAAGCTGTTATCTGCGGCAAAAATTTCGTTATTAAAGAGCTCGAGGAGGCAGCATCAGTATTAGAATTTGTTGCATCATTTCCTCTTTTTCTCGGTGTCGAGTCTCCGGCGGAAGAAGAAGAAGAAGAAGAAGAAGAGGTGATATTCACTTGTTTCTCAAATAGCTGATTTACTTTATCGATAAGATTTGTAATAATGTTCGAGTATGACTGGAATTTCGAATCCACATATCTTTTATTAGCAACATTGTTATTGTATTGAGGATCTAGTACGAGCAATAGAGTATTGCTACTGCTGTTATTCGAAGATGTTACCTGTGCAGAAGCCATGATGGTAATAATCTGTAATGGTCAAGCTGTTGCTTTAAATACAGATATAATTATCAAAGTTTATACGATAACGACCATTATTTAATTCATCATCTTTGCTAATAACAAGAAAATCGTAGGCACTCCCATTCCATGCTCGTTTACACATTTCGAGAAATTCATTGAATGTCATGTCAGGATTAACATGATCACTGAAGACATGTTTTAAATTACGCTCATCTTGTTTAAAGAGAACAATAACGTTAGCATTGTCTCTGATTAACTGTTTAGGAATTTTGCTATATGTCTGACGCAAATAGAAACTGTCTACACCGTAATGCCGACCCATCGAAAAGTAAGCTTTCATGTGATCTTGTTTGTCGCAGGCAATGTCGTCGAAAATAAAAACTGAAAGTGGTTGGGCATGATCTGGTGGTATTACATCTTCTTTACTGGAAAATGTAAAGTAGCCAATCTCATGCAGGTTTTTAAAAAAATTTGTTCCAAATATTTATATTTGTATTGTTGCAGCGATTTGGAAAATATGTAGACATTCTTAAATTTGAGACCATTTTCATGAATTAGAAGATTAACAATCACATTTGTTTTTCCACAATTGGAAGGACCTGCAATAATACACCTAATCGTATCAGGAAATAGATCACCATGCCTACGATCTTGCTTTTGCAGTTCATTTCTGTGTTCAGCAATAGGTCTAATAGGAAGTTGAAGTGCATGTTTCCTGAATTGCATCTTTAAGTACACTAAGGACTCGACGTATCTTACAATTACTATTATAATAGAGCACTCTAGGTTGCAAAGTTAGCACTCGGGCAATGATCATGATTATTAAAAAAAAAAAATGTCAGATGTGGCATTCGAACCCACTCTCGCACAAGATCTTAAATCTAGCGCCTTAAGCACTCGGCCAATCTGACAGATTTGTAACAAGCGCCACCATTTTTTTTTTTGGAGAAAACAATTCCTATCTTACAAATACTGTTATAATAGAGCATTCTGGGTGTCAAAAAGACCAGTCGTTAGTTAACACTCAAGCTATGAAGAAGCATCGCGACAACAACAACAACAAGCAAAATAAGTTGAGGAAGGGGAAGAATAAGAGAGGGACAAAAAAACGTGGTGGTTCCCTGCTTAACCGCATGATTAATAAACTACCTGTTGAACTTCACATACCTGGCTACTCCTACTGTGGTCCTGGCACAAAGTTAGAGGAAAGACTCAAAAGAGGTGATGTCGGTATCAATCCACTAGATGAGGCGTGTAAAGAACATGACATAGCTTACGCAACTCATCCAGACAGTTTGCCTGAGACAGACATCAAGCAGACAGAATTCTGGCTAGAAAAGCGTGGAGTAGAGTAAAAGCAAAAGACGCTAATTTGAAGGAAAAGTTAGCTGCGCTGGCAGTGACTGGAGCAATGAAAGCTAAAGTTAAAATGGGTATGGGTTTGAATAACAACAAGAAGAAGAAAGGTGGTAATATACTGAGCAAAGTAATTTAAAAAGTTCGAAGTGGACTTAAGTACTTGAAGCCTGGTGCTAATCTGATGACAGTTGTGAAAGTGGCTCGTAAAATCGCATCACAGGTTGCTCCGACGAAAGCTGTGGGGAAATTATTAGACAGAGAACGTGTAATACCTGTGCCCAAAACAGCCGGCCGAAGTGGCCGTGCGGTTAAAGGCGCTGCAGTCTGGAACCGCAAGGCCGCTACGGTCGCAGGTTCGAATCCTGCCTCGGGCATGGATGTTTGTGATGTCCTTAGGTTAGTTAGGTTTAACTAGTTCTAAGTTCTAGGGGACTAATGACCTCAGCAGTTGAGTCCCATAGTGCTCAGAGCCATTTTTTTTGTGCCCAAAACAGGTGGAATATTACCTCTAATTCCAATATTTGCTGCTTTATCAGCACTTGGAGGATTAGCCGGAGGTGCTGCTGGAATTGCTAAGGCTGTTAATGATGCGAAAAGTGCTCGAAAGGAGTTAGCTGAAATGCAGAGGCATCATCGTGTACTTGAAGCAATTGCTTTGCGTGATGGAAAAGGCCTGTACTTGGGTCCATACAGGAAAAATGGATTCGGTCTGTATCTGGCCGGTATAAATGGAACAAGGAATAATAATAAAAAAAAAGTTCTCCATAAACAGTCTTCCTACAAGAGCACTTACCAACATTGACTTAGAACACTATGCTAAAAAGCTGCAGATAGCACACTTTCGAGGTGTCTTTATGAGAGATACTTTACCTTCAAGACCTAACACTTGTGAGTGTGCAATTATTAATCTCAATACCGAAGAGGAACCAGGTTCACACTGGGTAGCTTACAGAAAGGAAGGCAAAATTGTCTACTATTTCGACAGCTTTGGAAATTTACCACCTCCTCCGGAATTAGTAAGGTATCTGAAAAACTGTACGATAAAATATAACTACAATACATTTCAGTCACTTAACAGCCAGAGATGTGGCCATTTATGTTTAAGGTTTCTGAATTCAACATAAAACAGACAGTCTTGCAGGGTATAGTTGTAGTCTAACAATGGACATTGAACACGGCATAACGTTAAGTCTGACGGGTAAAGAATCACTTCTAACTGCTCTCTTCAATCCTGCATTGAATTTATCCTCACATGTTTACGAAATTGCTCTGCTAAACCTTTTTACATATAATTCCATTCACAATATTACATCGTTAAATAATAATCTCTACTTCTACAACTATTTGAATGATGTAGAAATTTTGGATAAAGTTAGTCTGAAACATGGAACATATGAACTGCACGACATTTTTTCAGCATTATTGAAAGAAATTGAAGCGTACAACTTGAAGGTTAGCAGTGATAACTCGATAAATAAGAAAAAGCATGACTTGCAATTAAATATTACCTTCAATAAAACACTGAATCGATGTCAGATTAGGAGTAATCTTACTATAGATTTTAATCTCCCAGACAACATAGGTTCAGTTTTAGGGTTTGCAAAAACTGTAGTGGATAAAAAAGTCCTGAAGACTGCCGAATATTCAGTTAACATTCAAAGTGTTAATGTCTTGTGTGTTGACTGTAACATCTCAGGAGGTTCATTTCACAATGGGGAACCTACACATACATTGCATCAGTTCTGGCCTGCCGTACCACCAGGATATAAGATTGTGGAAACACCGAATTCGCCCATTTATATGCCAGTAGTTGCAAGATACGTTTCAGAATTAAGTGTGTCAATTAGAGATCAAGACGGAAATCTTGTTGATTTTGACGGGGAAAAGATAACTGTGCGATTACATTTGAGGAAAATACGGTAAAAAAAATGGGTATCGTATACAAACAGAATGCCTGCATAAGCAAGGACACAAGATACCTTGACAATGTGAGCAATAATAACAAGGAGAAGAAGAAGAAAAGAAAAGCAAAGAAGAGAAAAGTCAAAAAAATGTTTTAACTCCACACAACAGAGAAATTCTGTCGTCACTGGGATACAGAGTGCTATAAATACTGATACCTTGATCTGCAAACTCTCATTCGAGTCGTCCGACTTTCAGTGATCAAACAGGAGGAGGAGGAGGAGGAGGAGGAAGAGGAGGAAGAGGAGGAAGCTAAGGAAAAAAAAATGTTGAATGTAAGAGAAAAAATTCTCGTCGACGACTCGGTTACTCGCCTTCAGTATCATAAGTATAAACCTTTCGGTCAACCGGCTTTTGCTCAGAACGATTCCATATCAATTGTTATACAAAATGAAAACACTTACCTGCTTCCTTCCGAGAGTCTGCTGTATATAGAAGGACGACTTGTCAATGCAGAGGGAAATGGAAAAGCTACTGATATTGAGTTAACAAAAAACTGTGCACCTCATCTGTTTTCGGATATTCAGTACCGTCTCAATAACCAAATTATCGATCATGTACGTAATCCAGGAATTGCAACATTAATGAAAGGATATGCTTCTTTTACACCAGGCGACGCAAATGCATTACAAAATGCCGGATGGGGGGCAAGAAGCGAATTGAAAGAGTTAGTCGACGATGATGATGGTCGTTTTAATTTTTGCATTCCGCTTAAAATGATCTTAGGCTTTGCAGAGGATTACAAAAAGATTATTTTAAATGCTCGCCATGAACTGGTACTGATTCGTAGCAGGCAAGATATTAACTGTATTGTCTCAGATAAAGCAGATACTAAATCAAAAATTGTGTTGGAAAAAGTTCACTGGGAAATGCCGCATGTTCAGGTGTCTGAAAAGCAACAAATATCGCTGTGGAATATCTTAAAAAATGATATCAGTTTGACTCTACCTTTTCGTCACTGGGATTTGGTTGAAAGCATTGCGCCGGAAATTAACTCATGGACATGGCAAATTAAATTTAATACAGCTCTTGAAACAGCAAGGTATGTAATATTGGCTTTTCAGTCAAACAGAAATTTGATTACTGCTGACTCTAGTGTATTCGACAAAATAAACATATCAAACTTGAAGGTGTATTTAAATTCTTCTAAATTCCCCGAGGAGAATTTTGCTGTTGATTTTGACACGAAGAATACTGCACAGGCGTTTGAAATGTATGCCAATTTTCAATCGCTGTATTACGTAGATAGCAGTGTAAGAAGAGGGAACCCGCTCATGAACCGTACTGAATTTCAGAACTGCCCTATATTTTTCATTGATTGTTCTCATCAAGACGAAACACTGAAATCTTCGATCGTTGACATGAAGATTGAAATAGAAACAAAAGAAGCATTTGCTAAAAATACTATAGCTTACTGCCTGGTCATTCATGATTCAGTGATTGAAATGACTCCATCAACCAATCAAGTCACAAAGCGTACTCGGATATAGAAGGGAAAAGACATGGACAGCCAATCAGGTCACATAAGACATACTCAGAGATATATAAAAGAGGGAAAAAAATGTGCAAGCATTTCATCATTGTCGTCCTCTTTGCTCCCCTCACACCAGTAGCTTGAGAGAAGGAAATATGAACAAAGTTATAATAATTACCGCTAAGTCCGAGAATCATCCACTGATAGTGTTAGTGACTAATTTAAGTGATGGTTGTGAATGTGTACCGCAAGTTCATAACATGGAGGCCTCTTTCAGTGCACTGAATTGTTCACTCGATTCATTGCTAAAAGAGAACAGTGACTGCAAAACATTAGTGTATTCAAAAAATCTGCTGTGTCCACTCGTCCTAAATATTCTAGAACAAATTATTATTATTCATAAAGATGTTGAAATGCTACGATTGGAAGATTATGGATTGGACTGTTCTAATAAGAAAGAGAAAGGTGCAGCTGCTGCTGCTGCTGCTGCTGATGATGATGATGATGCTTACTTCTTGTTCGAGTGGATTAAATCGAAAAATGTTTGTAAACTGCTCTCTCGAATTTATAGAAAACTTACTGTGCAACAGTGTCAAAATCTAAATGCAATTGATTATTACTTATTTCCTAAACAGTTGTTACCCTCTTTATGTGATCTTTCTCATATATTTCACAGTTTACCACAAGTGTTTCAAAATGATGCTCTCATTTCTAAGTATCAACATTGTTACAAGCATTATAATGTGAATGCACGTTGTCAAATTGATGGACCACCTCCTATTAAAAAGAATTGTAAAGAGTGCAGAAAGGAAATTTCAGATGAAATAAAATAACAATTATTGTACGTGTTTTTTTTATTTCACTCAGTAAATAAAGAAAAATGTTACAATGAATGTATAATGTTTTGTTATTTTCTGTATACAAATCAGTTACAAACTCACATGTACACAATTAGTTACAGATATATTATACAAATCAGTTACAAATTCACATGGAAGTTGTTGTCTGAATGACAGTACTCTGTGAATCTTTCCTCTCAATATCAAATTATGTTTTTTTTGCAAACTCACATGTACGCAACTTCACACACACACACACACACACACACACACAATAAAATTAGTCAGACGTTGTCAAGTTTTCTTTGTTTTTCAGTTGGTAGTGACCCCACGCTAAAGTATTTACCTTATCTGACAGTATAAAACGTTTATCATCATATGCAGACAAACCAAGCTTTTGTTGTTTAACAGTGGATACCACATGACACTTTGATTGAATAATATACTGTACAGAAGTTTTAGCATCTAAATTCAACATACATTCTCGATAATCATCGATGCTCAATGCTTTAATTGAAGACTGTTTTATACCTTTCGCTCTCTGCATTACACGTAGTGATTCGGTCTCTAGTGCATACATTTTAGCTCTCAGGCCTATGAACTCAGTAATAAGTTCACCGTTTAATTCATCTTTCAATAGTCCAACCTCCTTTTTATTCACAAGTGGAATGTTATATCTGTTATTAACGGGAAAACCTGAAGTATCAAACCATTTTTGCACATCACTTTTGATATCCTCATAAATATTTTGAGTTTTAATATGGTAAATTAAACTATCGGTATCAGTGTAACACAGTTTTACATCTTTTACAGGGAACTTGTTCAGTATATACCCATAATGAAAGTCAACAAGACGCGTCTTTGAAATGTCTAAAATCGCCATACCTACAGATATAGGCTTGTCAAACACTACATTGAGTTTGTCTAGTTCAATACCAACTAAATTTTCCTGAAATATAACGCTCCTTTTGAAATTTGGTTTTGCAATCATTGCAGATGCTCCATATTTACCATCCCATGAAGTTACTAGTTTTATGTCCCTCATCTTTCGTACATTTTGCATTGTCTTACCAAAGACGCTGTTATTCATTAGCTTAAAAAAATTCTTTTCAAAATCGTTATTTGCTGCCATACGTTTCTGTGCGTTAATATCGATGTATGGTTTCATCCATGGAAGTTGTCTGAATGACAGTACTCTGTGAATCTTTCTCAATTTCAAATTATGTTGCAAACACTGTTTGAGATTTCTATAATGAATTACATAATTTTTCTTATCATACAAAGTAGAAATTAATTTTTTGGGAGCACTAGCCTTGCCTACCACACAGCTAGATGGTGGTATCATTTTCTCAGGACATAGTGGTAGATCAGAATGCATATCGTGGATGTTTTCAGGATATTCAAGGTCTACTTCCAGAATGTAGCCTATATCAGAGTCATCCGGTATGTTGTTTACGTCAAAAGTTTTAACAATTTCAGCGTTGAGCCAAGAAAAATGTGAAACTGGGAGGTACTGCATCATTGCCCAACTGTAAAGACTATTAACATCAAGGTAAATAATATAGGATTCATCAGTATTTTCATCATAATTAGACATGAACCTGTTGTTTGCCACCGCATGTCTACACGAGCAGTGAACAATGCCGCCTCTAATACCTCGTTCGACGAATTGAAGTTGCTCAATGTCTGTGATGAGTTCTAATTCTGCTTTGGTGGTTTTCAATAATGCATCCCAAGCCAATCCAGGTGAAGTAACATAATGCGCGGGATCTAACTCATAGGTTTTAATGCAGAGATTTCGAAAATTTTCAAAAACATCGCTTAACAATAACACATCAATTTTTAAATAAAGATCTGAGTATTCCCCCAGTGTCTTGCACTTGAACAAATGCCATGCATTACACGCCCTTTGATAATCACACTCTGAGACAGTTCTTCCACCAGTCAGCAAACTTTTAAATTCCTGAATCGGAGGTAAGTGTTCTTCTGATAAAACACTCTCATCACTCACATACTCATATGGAAATATACCCTTCTGATTGACTAAATAAAATTCACGATCATCAGGAAAGTATTTCCTCATTATCCTGCATTCCTCTGGCTTTAGGTAAGATGCACACTTTTCTAGCGAGCATGATAAAAAATTTAATGAATCTATAAATCGGAAATTTATGTAGCAGTGCCGGTCTTTACGTGTTACTTGAATGCTCTTCGTGAAAGATTTGTATTTCTCCATATTCGATGGTAATATAGAAACGCGGCCTGGATTTAATTTAGTTTTCCTCCTCCTCCCGGTCGCATTCACTAGTTGCTCGCAAATATTTGTAATTACGAAATGACTATCATAATTGGACAGATTGTGGAATACGACAGGCACTGTAAACAGAGGTCTGTAGTTTACATTGCAGCTAGCATGCGCTGCACCACGGTACTCGCCTGTAAAATGGCAATGGTCACGATGCTTCACATCGCCTGCCTCAAAGGCTTCCTTACAAATATGACAGATCTGTGCAGAGTGAAAGGCTGATTCTTCCTCTGGGCTTAATATCATCTCTTTATTTTGTAATAAGAAACCATTCACATACTCAGCAATTGCATACAGCTGTTTCGTGAACCACTGCATGCAATCACGACTGCGATACAACTGAAATTCCGAATAGTCATCATTATAAGTACAATGTATGTAATATGCAATACTAAATGGTGTATGTAAATGTATTTGATCAGAGTTACTACTTCTACTGCAGCCAGCGACTGGTTGCAGCATGCACTCAGTGTCCGCATATATTATAAAAGGCAGCTTTAACTTATTTCGGAAATTGGAAAATTTTATATATTTATTGTGCTCATTTGTCATGATAGTGTTGACTGGCTTAAACTGCGCACAGTCACGCAAGTGTGCTTCTAACTTCTGTTTTGCATGAAAATAAGACAAACAACGGGGGCATATCACGACAGACTTATGATGAGCAGTAATGCTATAATGTGCTAGCTTCGACAAACATTTTATATAATAAAAATGATTTATATTTGTATTTTCTAGCTGCAACATTAATAAATTTACATGTTTTTCTCTTTGGTACTTTGTAATATGCAGTGGTATAACTCGGATATCTTTCGACCTTTCCCTCGTCCTCCTTGCCCCCTCTCTCTCCTCATCCGCTTCTCCCTCTTCAACAACCATCCACTCATAATCCGAGTACTGTATACCGTACACATTGACAGACACACTTTCATTCTGCTTTTCGAATATATGGACATGCTTTAGCTCTGTAGGAAACGGTATATTAGAAAAGTTTAATTTGTTTGCATGTGCAAAATAGGCAGACACACGGTGCGCATTCTAGCTTACAGGATACAAAGCAGCTAGAATTGCCCATTTAAAACAAGCATTACCTTTCGAGTGAACATTAATTACTGCATGTTTATTCGCAATCACTTTTGGCACTCGTATGGTTCTTCACTCAGCGTGCTGCATCATATTACCGTGTTATTTGCTAGTCATGTTATCAGATAATGTCCCTCCATATCCTCAGAGAGCGGCTTTTTTCTTCTTTTCCCACCCTGCAGTATCACGCATTCACTTTATGCGTTCACATAACATCAGCTGTTGGACGAGGACAATGACCGCCTGCCCGAAAGCAAGGGCCATGATGTAACTGATTACGCCAGATGGTTGAGAACGAGAAAAAACGGTACGTCCCGCCAGCCACGATCACATGCGCAGATGTTCACTATGACCTTCCGCAATGAATTTTTTTTTTTTTTTTTTGCCAGCCGACTTCGTCTTCTTCTCTTCCTTTTACACAGCTGGTGTTTAAAGCCCCTCCTGGAACAGCTGCGAACCTCCTGCTGTTGCTAACATTGCTATTATTGTCATACAGCATCCTCTACATCCTTTTTTTTTTTTGCTTTGAAAAATAGCAAATAAAATGAGATGCTTTTAGAGAACTGCTATCAGTCTACGTTTCACCGAGGTGGCTGCTCCTTTTATCCTCCTCCTCTTCTCATCGCCATTATCGTCTATAGAGAGAGAGAGAGACGTTATCTGTTTGTCAGGTAAGAGAAGTCGGTGATGGATTGGGATTTACAATGATACTAGCAACATTAAACGAAATTAGACGTTACCTTCATCAATTTTTTTTCTTTTTTCCTTCTCACATCATGACAGAATGAAGATAGCTTTCGTAGACCTGCAAGGATTCAAAGACAATGCAAATAATTTTGTGCCTAAACAAGCTGCTGCTATCCTCGTGGACGGCAATCAAGTTATTGCAGAGTAGTTTGTCACTATCGCACAAGTTTTAGCATTCAGCACCTTATCAGAAAAAACTCAGAGGATAAACTCGTGGGTGACACGCAATCACCTTCATCAGCAGTGGGGAATGGATGGAGTGTCACTACTTACTGCGAGAAATACGCTGTGGGAGTTGTGCAAATCTTGTGACTACATTATGGTAATGGGTCTGGAAAAAGCAGATTGGACGACGACTTTATTGGGCACAGATCATGGCAGAGTAGTTAACATGCAATCTCTGGACTGTCCATCATTGAAATTGCTGAAAAAGTCTTTCAATATTGCTGATGAGGAAAATGATCGATGTTTAGCAAAGACTAATGTACGATTAATTATGCGATGGTATTTTGAAAATAAAACGTCTTCCTAAAATACATGTTATCTTTCTTTTTCTCCCTTGCTCCTCTTTCTCGTCCTCGTGTCTCCGCCCCCCTTCCAGCTCCATATAAGCAAACATTTCTATCACAACCGTGTCATTTCGAAAAGCATATTGCCTTCAGTAAGTAGCAAGTTAGAATAAAAAAAAAAAAAAAAAAAAGAAGATGCAAGCTTCCATTGCTGATGAGCTTCATCGTCCAGCTCGCCGAACGTACCCTAGGCGGTCAGTTATCACGAAAGGACTTGATGATCTCCATCAAGCAGACTTAGTCGATATGATTGCATATTCTAAATGGAATTCTGGGTATAAGTATTTGATAACAGTAATTGACGTTTATTCAAAATATGCATGGGTCGCTGCTCTAAAGACTAAAACTTGAATTGCAGTTGCAAACGCACTTAAAAAAATATATATAAAAAGTAAGCGGGCCCCAGTAAATTTACAAACTGATCAAGGAAAAGAATTCTACAATACTAGTTTTAAAAAGTTAATGCAGAAACTCAGAATTAATCATTACTCCACTTTTTCAAACATGAAAGCTTCCGTAGTTGAACGCTTTAACAGAACTCTCAAGAGTCTTATGTTCCGAAAATTTACTGCTCAGGGCTCCTACAAATGGATTAACACTGTACAAGATCTGGTCCATCAGTATAATCACATGACACACAGAACGATTAAAATGCGACCAGTGGATGTAAAAGATAATAGTCTTCTATCTACTGTGTATAACAAAATTAAAATGAATGATCCACGCCGGTCAAAACTCAAAGTTGGTGATTACGTCAGAATTAGTAAACAGAAAACAGTCTTAGACAAAGGGTACACCGCCAATTGGTCCACGGAAATTTTCAAAATACGTAAAGTGCAAGAAACCAATCCGAGAACGTATCTCCTTGAAGATTACAAATCACAGCCCATAGCTGGAGCTTTCTATGTTGAAGAGTTACAAAAAACTAAATATCCATCATCATATATTGTGGAGAAAATAATACGGAAGAAAGGAAGAAAAGCTTTGGTAAAGTGGCTTGGATTCAGCAATGCACACAACAGCTGGATAAATTTGTAAAAAGAAAATAAAAAAAATGCATAGTACATGCTGAATGTGTGTGTGTGTGTGTGTATGTGTGTGTATGTGTATGTGTGTGTGTGTGTGTGTGTGTGTGTGTGTGTGCGCGCACGTGCGTAACATCTGCACTGGAGAGCTGCCAGAGCAAGCAGCGAGCAGTAGTGACGTCACGGAGCGGTACGGTGCTAAGGACGGTACGTATACGTCCTCAATGTGTTCCAGAAGCCCCATATACTATCTACTCATCTACACTTCCTGAGATGTGACTTACCCAAACACATGGCTCACTAGAGTAAGTAGCTACCCTTCGTATCACCTTCCATTATTACAACAGCATAAACACATACTGCCAACTGCCTTACCGCAGTGGTAACACCGGTTTCCGTCAGATCACCGACGTTAAGCGCTGTTGGGTTGGGCTAGCACTTGTATGGGTGACCATCCGGTCTGCCGAGCGCAGTTGGTCAACTGGGTGCACTCAGCCCTTGTGAGGCAAACTGAGGAGCTACTTGATTGAGAAGTAGCGGCTCCGGTCTTGGAAAGTGACACAGAGCCGGGAGAGCGGTGTGCTGACCATATGCCCCACCACATCCGCATCCAGTGACGCCTATGGGCGGCCGGTCGGTACCGTTGGGCCTTCATGGCCTGTTCGGGAGGAGTTTAGTTTTAGTTTTATAAACACATACTACTACTTACGACAACAAAAGAAACAGTTCTATTAATACAAACATGTACCATGACTTAAGATATAACACAAATAGTTCTATTACTACAAAATACAAATTTCGTCTGTACTCCTCCGTGCTTCACATCGCTCCCTATCTTTCTCACGCTAGACGCCGCACCTTCCTGTGGTCTCACACCTGTCACGAGAGGGTATGCCATATCCAGAACCATCGACCGGCATCATCGGGTCGCAGCATGCACATCTGCCAAATGAGAACATGTACTCGGAAATCGTCAACTTTTATTACTTTCTTTTGACTCTTCAACTTGATTTTATCCATAGAGTAAACTATTCATCACGTACTTGTTCAATAAATCCATTGGTTACTTACAACTTATCACTAATAGAACATTAGACAGTGAAACGGAATATACGTACTACTTGTTTCCACATACTGATTACCGCTTAATGTCGTTGTCTCGTTCACTCGACGATCGGCTTGATATCGGAGATGTGACGTAATCGCCCTGATATGCGCGATCGAACTGTCTGGAGCTCCACCGCCTTGGGATGTGGAATGCGGCATATTCGATGCGGACCACTGTAAACACTAAAGAATTTCTTACATACTCCTTTTCGCTTGTTTGACAGTTTATGAGAGTGAACTAGGACATTTTGACCTATATGAAACTCGATCTTCTTTACTTTCTTTTGATAGCTCTTCTTCTGTCACCCCCTCCTCCCCCTCATGAACCATGGACCTTGCCGTTGGTGGGGAGGCTTGCGTGCCTCAGCGATACAGATAGCCGTACCGTAGGTGCAACCACAACAGAGAGGCCAGACATATGTGTAGATCCTGAAGAGGGGCAGCAGCATTTTCAGTAGTTGCAGGGGCAACAGTCTGGATGATTGACTGATCTGGCCTTGTAACACTAACCAAAACGGCCTTGCTGTGCTGGTACTGCGAACGGCTGAAAGCAAGGGGAAACTACAGCCGTAATTTTTCCCGAGGGCATGCAGCTTTACTGTATGGTTACATGATGATGGCGTCCTCTTGGGTACAATATTCCGGAGGTAAAATAGTCCCCCATTCGGATCTCCGGGCGGGGACTACTCAAGAGGATGTCGTTATCAGGAGAAAGAAAACTGGCGTTCTACGGATCAGAGCGTGGAATGTCAGATCCCTTAATCGGGCAGGTAGGTTAGAAAATTCAAAAAGGGAAATGGACAGATTATAGTTAGATATAGTGGGAATTAGTTGGGTAACAGAAGAAATATTGAATTTAATTGATGAAAGGAGAAAATATAAAAATGGAATAAAAAAGGAATACAAACGTCTCAAAAATGAGATCGACAGGAATTGCAAAATGGCTAAGCAGGGATAGACAAATGTAAGAATGTAGAGGCTTATCTCACTAGGGGTATGATAGATACTGCCTACAGGAAAATTAAAGAGACCTTTGGAGATAAGAGAGCCACATGTATGAATATCAAGAACTCAGATGGAAACCCAGTTCTAAGCAAAGAAGGGAAAGCAGAAAGGTGGAAGGAGTATATAGAGGGTCTAAACAAGGGCAATGTACTTGAGGGCACTGTTATAGAAAGAGAAGAGGAAATATATGAAGATGAAATGGGAGATACGATACTGCGTGAAGAGTCTGACAGAGCACTGAATGACCTGAGTCGAAACAAGGCCCTGGGAGTAGACAACATTCCATTAGAACTACTGAGCCTTGGGAGAGCCAGTCCTGACAAAACTCTACCATCTGGTGAGCAAGATGTATGAGACAGGCGAAATACCCACAGACTTCAAGAAGAATATAATAATTCCAATTCCAAAGAAATCAGATGTTGACAGATGAGAAAATTACCGGACTATCAGTTTAATAAGTCACAGCTGCAGAATACTAACACGGATTCTTTACAGGCTAATGGAAAAACTGGTAGAAGCCGACCTCTGGGAAAATCAATTTGGATTCCGTAGAAATGTTGTAACACGTGAGGCAATACTGACCTTACAACTTATCTTAGAATAAAGATTAAGGAAAGGCAAATCTACGTTTCTAGCATTTGTAGACTTAGAGAAAGCTTTTGACAATGTTAACTGGAATACTCTCTTTCAAATTCTGAAGGTGGCAGGGGTAAAATGCAGGGAGCGCAAGGCTATTTACAATTTGTACAGAAACCAGATGGCAGTTATAAGAGTCGAGCAGCACGAAACGGAAGCAGTGGTTGGGAAGGGAGTGAGACATGGTTGTAGCCTCTCCCCGATGTTATTCAATCTGTATATTGAGCAAGCAGTAAAGGAAACAAAAGAAAAATCTGGAGTAGGAATTAAAATCCATGGAGAAGAGATAAAAACTTTGAGGTTCACCGATGACATTGTATTTCTGTCAGAGACAGCAAAGGACTTGGAAGAGCAGTTGAACGGAATGGACAGTGTCTTGAAAGTAGGGTATAAGATGAACATCAACAAAAGCAAAACGAGGATAATGGAATGTACTCGAATTAAGTCGGGTGATGCTGAGGGAATTAGATTAGGAAATGAGACACTTAAAGTAGTAAAGGAGTTTTGCTATTTGGGGAGCAAAATAACTGATGATGCTCGAAGTAGAGAGGATATAAAATGTAGACTGGCAATGGCAAAGAAAGCGTTTCTGAAGAAGGGAAATTTGTTAACATCGAGTATAGATTTAAGTGTAAGGAAGTCGTTACTGAAAGTATTTGTATGGCGTGTAGCCATGTATGGAAGTGAAACGTAGACAATAAATAGTTTGGACAAGAAGAGAATAGAAGCTTTCGAAATGTGGTGCTACAGAGGAATGCTGAAGATTAGATGGATAGATCACATAACTAACGAGGAGGTACTCAATAGAATTGGGGAGAAGAGGAGTTTGTGGCACAACTTGACAAGAAGAAGGGACCGGTTGGTAGAACATGTTCTGAGGCATAAGGGGATCACAAATTTAGCATTGGAGGGAAGCGTGGAGGGTGAAAATCGTAGAGGGAGACCAAGAGATGAATACAGTAAGCAGATTCAGAAGGATGTAGGTTGCAGTAGGTACTGGGAGATGAAGAAGCTTGCACAGGATAGAGTAGCATGGAGAGCTGCATCAAACCAGTCTCAGGACTGAAGGCAACAACAACAACATCAAGCTCTTCTATCTTACTTTGGCTGCATGTTTAATACACTGAAGAGCCAAAGAAACTGGTACACCTACCTAATATAGTGTGGGGCCTCCGCGAGCACGCAGGAGTTCCACAGCACGACCTGGCATGGAGTCGGCTAATGTCTGAAGTAGTGCAGAGGGAACTGACACCATGAATCCTACAGGACTCTTCATAAATCCGTGAGAGTACGAGCTGATAGATATCTCTTCTGAACAGCATGTTGCAAGGCATCCTAAATATGCTCAATAATGTTCATGTCTGGCGAGTTTGGTAGCAAGCGGATGTATTCAAACTCAGAAGAGTTTTCCAGGAGCAACTCTGTAGCATTCTGGAACTTTGCGGTGTCGCATTGTGCTTCTGGAATTGCCCGCTTCCGTCGGAATGCACAACGGACATGAACGGATGCAGCGGTCAGACAGGATGCTTTCGTACGTGTCACCTGTCAGAGTCGTATCTAGCCATATCAGCCGTATCGTACCATATTACTCCAACTGCACACGCCTCACACCATTGCAGAGCCTCCACTACTTTGAAAAGTCTCCTGCTGACATGCAGGGTCAATGGATTTACGAGGTTGTCTCCATACCCTTACACGTCAATTCGCTCGATGCAGCTTGAAACGAGACTCGTCCGACCAGCAACATGTTTCCAGTCGTCAACAGTCCAATGTCGGTGTTGACAGACCCAGGCGAGGCTTAAAGCTTTTCGTTGTGCAGTTATCAAAGGTACACGAGTGGGTCTTGGGGTCCGAAAACCCATATCGATAATGTTTCGTTGAATGGTTCGCACGCTGAAACTTGTCGATGGGTCAGCATTGAACGATTCTCTTCAGTCGTCATTGGTCCCGTTCTTCCAGGATCTTTTTCTGGCCGCAGCGATGTCGTAGATTTGATGTTTTACCGTATTCCTGATATTTACGGTACACTCGTGAAATGGTCGTACGGGAAAATCCTCACTTCATTGCTACGTCGGAGATGCTGTGTCCCATCGCTGGTGCGCCGACTACACTCCTGGAAATGGACCATACTTGCTCCGGACACTGCGAGAGGGCTGTACAAGCAATGATCACACGCACGGCACAGCGGACACACCAGGAACCGCGGTGTTGGCCGTCGAATGGCGCTACCTGCGCAGCATTTGTGCACCGCCGCCGTCAGTGTCAGCCAGTTTGCCGTGGCATACGGAGCTCCATCGCAGTCTTTAACACTGGTAGCATGCCGCGACAGCGTGGACGTGAACCGTATGTGCAGTTGACGGACTTTGAGCGAGGGCGTATAGTGGGCATGCGGGAGGCCGGGTGGACGTACCGCCGAATTGCTGAACACGTGGGGCGTGAGGTCTCCACAGTACATCGATGTTGTCGCCAGTGGTCGGCGGAAGGTGCACGTGCCCGTCGACCTGGGACCGGACCGCAGCGACGCACGGATGCACGCCAAGACCGTAGGATCCTACGCAGTGCCGTAGGGGACCGCACCGCCACTTCCAAGCAAATTAGGGACACTGTTGCTCCTGGGGTATCGGCGAGGACCATTCGCAACCGTCTCCATGAAGCTGGACTACGGTCCCGCACACCGTTAGGCCGTCTTCCGCTCACGCCCCAACATCGTGCAGCCCGCCTCCTGTGGTGTCGCGACAGGCGTGAATGGAGGGACGAATGGAGACGTGTTGTCTTCAGCGATGAGAGTCGCTTCTGCCTTGGTGCCAATGATGGTCGTATGCGTGTTTGGCGCCGTGCAGGTGAGCGCCACAATCAGGACTGCATACGACCGAGGCACACAGGGCCAACACCCGGCATCATGGTGTGGGGAGCGATCTCCTACACTGGCCGTACACCACTGGTGATCGTCGAGGGGACACTGAATAGTGCACGGTACATCCAAACCGTCATCGAACCCATCGTTCTACCATTCCTAGACCGGCAAGGGAACTTGCTGTTCCAACAGGACAATGCACGTCCGCATGTATCCCGTGCCACCCAACGTACTCTAGAAGGGGTAAGTCAACTACCCTGGCCAGCAAGATCTCCGGATCTGTCCCCCATTGAGCATGTTTGGGGCTGGATGAAGCGTCGTCTCACGCGATCTGCACGTCCAGCACGAACGCTGGTCCAACTGAGGCGCCAGGTGGAAATGGCATGGCAAGCCGTTCCACAGGACTACATCCAGCATCTCTACGATCGTCTCCATGGGAGAATAGCAGCCTGCATTGCTGCGAAAGGTGGATATACACTGTACTAGTGCCGACATTGTGCATGCTCTGTTGCCTGTGTCTATGTGCATGTGGTTCAGTCAGTGTGATCATGTGATGTATCTGACCCCAGGAATGTGTCAATAAAGTTTCCCCTTCCTGGGACAATGAATTCACGGTGTTCTTATTTCAATTTCCAGGAGTGTATAAAACCACGTTCAAACTCACTTAAATCTTGATAACCTGCCATTGTAGCAGTAGTAACCGATCTAACCACTGCGCCCGACTCTTGTCTTATATCGGAGTTGCCTGCCGCATGGCCGTATTGTGCCTGTTTACATATGTCTGTATTTGAATACGCAAGCCTATATCAGTTTCTTTGGCGCTTCAGTGTATTATTCAACGCCACTTGAACGATAGCCTTGTGTCGGAGTCTTGACCCTGTTGCCTGGGCACGGCCTCGTTTATCTTAATGGCTGGCTCCTTATTTTTCAGTACCGAGACTGGAGGTAACATCAAAAGAGGCGCGTTAGGCAGTCCATTGAGGATTTATCGGAAAGGCATCCCACGTGTTATATTTTCGGTGGCAGTACAACCTGTGGAAGCGTTGTAAGGACTCATCTAGGCTCTCGGGCCTGTATGTTCTGCCCTTGTCTGTCTAGGCTCCAAAACCAACCGCACAGAGTCACCTCTTTTCGGAACGACCGAGACAGGAGATTACAGGCCCGCTCAGTCACACCCTGTTTCAGCATCTTGGCCATGTCGGCCTTCACTTTCGCCTTGTGAGCTAATGGAATTGGGTATGGTTTGACAAAGAACTGTTGATGTTCCTGTACTTGGAACCCTTTACTAGCACCAGGCGTATCGGCAAATATTTGCTCATGGCTCTTCAATATATCATACTGTCTCATTCGGTTGGCCTCTGACGCATTCCCCATACTAGCCATGTCCTCTTATACAATTTTCGCGAAAGCTTCATTTCTTTTACCCTCGGGAATAGGAGAACTTGCAGGACCTGTGTAATCGATAAGGATTTCCGGTTCTGATCGCAACTGTGTAAAATCGAGAATTCGCAGGCAGCTCACTTCTGATGCGTCCCTCAGAATCCAAACATAGGATGGAGAGAGGATAGGACACGCGGAAGGGCTGACCCCGGTTGAGCACATCATTCTTCCTGAAAAAATTACAAATTTATTTCAAAATATGCCAACAGTCTGATTGATAATTAACAGCACAACCTCCTCTTGCATCTGATATACAGGGTGATTTTCTCCGCCATGTACAAACTCTATGGATTGATCGGTGAGAAGATATGGAACAAAAGAGATCTAGTTAACTTACGTCCGTAAATACATGGTTTCCATGCTAGGGGACCATTTATTCAATAATACATTGTTACAGAGTCTAATACACGCTGTACCATGCAGACACAGTTACATTATGAGTTGAAAATCGTTTCCATGTGCCTGAAAGCATGCGTGTACGCGCCGTAGCATGTTCTGTCTCACACGTTCATATCAGCCACGCTCCATCCGAACAGTGTCAAAGGCAGCACGAATACACTGCTCCAGCGTCTCCACTGCTGGAATGGCCTCTGCATACACGATACATTTGAGATGGCCCAGTAACAAGAAATCACACGGGATGAGATTCGATGAACGAGAGGCCACGCATCTTTACACCCTCGTCCGATTCACAGACCAGGGACTGCGATGCGTCCGGACGTTAAGGGCGAATTGGGCTGGAGCACCATGGTGTAGCAGCCACGCAACCCTCCGAATCATCAATGGCACTTCTTCAAGCAGGGGAGGCAAAGTCATCCGCAAGAAACGCCGATACTTACGGCCTGTTACGCGACTGGTCCCAAAACACGGTCGCTAGTTACCCCTGCCCACATATTCCGGCTGCACCGATGCTGATGATTCGCTGTCACCATACCGTGGGGGTTGTGCATACTATCACACAGATGACTGTTATGCAAGTTGGAGATACCACTATTAGTGAAGGTGGCCTCATCTTTGAATAGGATGCATGACGCAAGTACCGGAACCGTGGTTACCAGGTGAAAAACCTGCTCTCGATGTGGAACGTCTGTCGCTTGTAAGCCCTGCACACGCTGTAAGTGATAAAGGTAACAACAATCGTCATGGAGAGTGTCCCACACGGTCGTCTGGTTTCCCCTGTACTGTCGGGCCAACAGCCTGGTTCTGACAAGGCCGTCGCCTTCCACACTGTTAAGCACGTTTTCCCCCAAGTCTGGTATCCTAACATACCGGGTTCATCCTTCAAGATTTCCTGCTTCCTGAAACGACCCTGTCCAAGACAAATGGGGACGCACTGTTGCAAACATTGAATGCTGTGGAGGTTGTCGGTGGGGACAGGTCTCCTGATACAACCTTGCTTCCCGCCGCCTGTTGACATTTGCCTTTCCGTAAGGAAACACTACAAGTAAACACCGTGTCGACAAGCTCTCGATTCCAATACTGAACCATTGTGTACAACGCCGTATCACATCCGCTACAAGGTGAGACAGCAAGAGAAGCGAATCGGACACAACACTACCAATTACTATGGCAGGAGAGGGCGCTAAGGCGTGACGTATGAGGAAAAGTACCACCCTCTAGGAGTATCCGTGCATGCTGTTACCTGTGGCTGCGCGGAACAGTGCGTATTAGACCGTAGTCTCGGTACGAAAGTATGATTGAATAAATGGTCTTTAGGGCTAAAACCACGCATATCCAGATATAAGTTCATTAGACCTTTTTTGTTACATATCCTCTCATCGATGAATCGAGTTTGTATAAGGTGCGAAAAATCGCGCTGTATAATAATTAACAGCAAGTTTCTCTTACATAAGCAGTCTTTATGACAAGAGAAATATCAATTTAAACAACAAGCTTTACTTACACAAGCAGATTTAAAATGGAGAAACAGTAATTGCAATAACTACTGTTTATCAAAATAAGTAGGCGAAAGCCACCCTTAAAACCGAGAACAAGTTGAAGTCATACAAAATAAAAAATGTCCATAAGGTCTTTAAGTGAAACACACACAAGAATAACCGTAGAATTAAGTAAATGTGCCTAAATCAAATCACACAACAACCAACAACAATAATCAATTCTCCGAGAAAGAGGGCAAATTTTCAACTATAAATTTGGTAATCTTGCAGTGAGTTGCAAGAAGAGTGGAACCAAGTTAGGCCAAGCTGACTATCAAGAGCAGTGAATTACACGTGGCTTGAAAAGCCTAAGTACAGTAAATGTTCGTAAACTCAAGTATAGGAAATGGATTCTAAGCTCCGTTACGTTAGATCCTAAGAGAGGGAAAGCTCGAAAAGGTAGGTGCTTACAGCCACCCGTCAAACAGCTTACCAGGAGTACTGAACTCGTTCACCAGCCGCAGCTGCTCCAGAGAGCGACGCCGCGTGCCCGCACACGCCGAAACACACACGAGCCAGCGCCGCGCCCGCCGAGTTCCACGTCACGGCGCAGAGGCCGCACCTGTCAACAAGTAGTGTACACACTACGACAATAGGGTCGAGTGCTCCGGCAATAACGTGTTCAGGTCTTTCGAGACTTAATAAAGCCCTTAAAGTAACGTAATATTCGCCGAGCAATTACTTAACTCTAAGTTAAGTGAATAAGGCTCAAACCTTTTAATTAAACGCAGAAGTGCAAAATTCCTCTACTACTAACGTAAAAGGATATGAGACCAGTGATAACCCGTGCGCTAAAGAATTCGCTCTCGTGCGGCGATACGAACACGTTCGTGCACCAGTGATAACCGATAGCAGGTTTACCAACAAACATCGAACGCACTTTTGAAACTACAGAATGGTAGGTACGCGCTTACCCGCCTTGCGCGGACTGTAGGCTCTTAGAGATAAGATTGAGGTTGCAGACCCTCACGATTAAAGCCCATCTAAAACCAATTTAAAAGAACGTTAGTTTAATACATCAAAAGCTGATTCGACAGTGCTCAGAACCCACAACAAATAAGGACTGACTTAAAGCTAAGGAACGAACACGGATACACCAGTGGACATCAAGTACCGCCGGAAGAATCGGAGCAGAACACTTCAAACACGAGTTTACCATTTCAGTCAGTGGCCCATTTAAGTAAACATTCACGTAACCAGAGACTAACTCGGAAATTCTAACAGACCAGCTGCCCGTAACACTTCTTATACACATATACACTATATGATCAAAAGTGTCCGGACAACCCAAAAAAACATACGTTTTTTCTTATTAGTTTCATTGTGCTGCCGCCTACTGCCAAGTACTCCATATTAGCGACCTCAATAGTCATTAGAAATCTTGACAGAGCAGAATCTGGACTCCGCGGAACTCTCGGCCTTCGAACGTGGTCAGGTAATTGGGTGTCATTGTGTCATACGTCTGTACGTACGCGAGATTTCCACACTCCTAACATCCCTAGGTCCACTGTTTCCGATGTGATAGTAAAGTGGAAACGTGAAGGGACACTTACAGCACAAAAGCGTAGAGGCCAACGTCGTCTCTTGACTGACAGAGGCCGCCGACGGTTGAAGTGGGTCTAATGTGTACTATCTATCTAGACCATCACACACGAATTCCAAACTGCATCAGGATCCAGTGCAAGTACTATGACAGCTAGGCCGCAGGTGAGAAAACTTGGATTTCATAGTCGTCCGGCTGCTCATAAGCCACACATCACGCCAGTAAATGCGAAACGACGCCTCGCCTGGTGTAAGGAGAGTAAACATTGGACATTGAACAGTGGAAAAACGTTGTGTGGAGTAACGAATTAGGTACACAATGTGGCGATCCGATGGCAGGGTGTGGGTGCGACGAATGATTCTTTCATATGACGACCATGCCACTTGGGACCTGTGGAATGGTACATTAGCTTATTTGTTTGAGTTGTAAATATTTATCATGTATTGTTGTTTTTCTGACATGTTCTACATCCTGGAGGACCTCCTCACTACGGATCAATTGGAATGAAAGTAAATCTAATCTAATCTAATGCCCGGTGAACGTCATCTTCCAGCGTGTGTAGTCCCAGCATTTTTGCGTTTTGCATGGCACCATCACAGCATAGGCCTACACTGTTGAAGAGCAATTCGGGGATGGCGATTAGATTATATTAGATTAGATTAGAGCATCTGTCGACACGATCGAGCACGTGTTCATAATGCACGGGCTGTGACGGAGTGGTTAACCGACAATAACATCCCTGTAGTGGACTGGCCTGCACAGTGTCCTTACCTGAATCCTATAGAACACCTTTGGGATGTTTTGGAACGCCGACTTCATGCCAGACCTCACCGACCGACATCGATACCTCTTCTCAGTGCAGCACTCCGTGAAGAATGGCCTGCCGTTCCCCAAGAAACCTTCCAGCACCTGATTCAAAGTATGCCTGCGAGAGTGGAAGCTGTCATCAAGGCTAAGGGTGGGCCGACACCATACGGAATTCCAGCATTATCGACGGAGGGCGCCACGAACTTGAAAGTCAGGTTCAGTCAGGTGTCCGGATACTTTTGATCACATAGTTTAAATAGAAATCACTAACCAACTCAGCAAGTTCACTCGCGGTTTCAAATAAGTTACAACAATTGCAAGAAAACCTCATCTTTCAAATTCCACAGGCGAGGAATGTACTCGAACCGAATGTAGAACTTAAAATGGTACAGGCCAAGTGAGTTTGGAACTCACGACCCTCCATTCAACAGCTTAGTATTGAAACCACATTTTTTTCTTTCTTTTTTATTAGACGTCTTCCACTTCAGGAATTGGCTCCTATCACCCATACCTAAGAATTAAAAAAAAAAAAAAAATCTAGTGCCACCGCCACTTTCACCGTAACCTACCTTTTTTATTTTTTATTTTATTTAAGAAACTAAATAAATCTTTTCGTGACAAACTGTACAATACTCGTAAAACAGAATAAAACTAAATCAATCAAGCACTTCTGATTTGTTTTATGTATATTTATTTATTTTTCATGTTACGGCTTCTGGCAAAATTAGTTTTCCTGAGCCACTCTGACTTGCCTTACTAAAAAAAGAAAAGCCAACTTAATGAAAATGATGCACACTTAGTAGAAGAGACTCGCTGTAGTTTTTTTATTTATTTACACGTCAAGTTACGTAGGACCAAATTGAGGAGCAAATCTCCAAGGTCATGGAACGTGTCAGTACACGAAATTACAACATAAAAGTATTAACAGATTAAAATAAATGTTCATGAACCTGAAAAAGTCCATATGTTTAAGTAATCGCTATCAGCAATACAATAAGAATCAGCGTAATTTTTCAAGGAACTCCTCGACAGAATAGTAGGAGTGAGTGGCTGATGAGGAAACTCTTTAGTTTCGATTTGAAAGCGCGTGGATTACTGTTAAGATTTTTGAATTCGAGTGGCAGCTTATTGAAAATGGATGCAGCACTATACTGCACACCTTTTTGCACAAGAGTTAAGGAAGTCCGATCCAAATGCAAGTTTGATTTCTGCCGCGTATTAACGGAGTGAAAGCTGCTTATTCTTGGGAATAAACTAATATTGGTAACAAGAAACGACAATAAGGAATATAAATATTGAGAGGCCAAAGTCAAGCTACCCAGACTCGTGAACAGAGGGCGAGAAGAGGTTCGTGAACTCACACCACTTATTGCCCGAACCGCCCGTTTCTGAGCCAAAAATATCATTTTAGAATGGGAAGAGTTACCCCAAAATATAATACCATAAGCATTTAGCATTGGAGGGCAGCGTGGAGGGTAAAAATCGTAGAGGGATACCAAGAGATGAATACACTAAGCAGATTCAGAAGGATGTAGGTTGCAGTAGGTATTGGGAGATGAAGAAACTTGCACAGGATAGGGTAGCATGGAGAGCTGCATCAAACCAGTCTCAGGACTGAAGACCAGAACAACAACAACAACAACGACATAAGCGAATGAAAATACGAAAATTAGACTAATTTTTGTTTCGAACGATCACTCACTTCTGATACCGTTCGAATAGTAAAAATGGCAGTATTAAGTCTTTGAACAAGATCCTGAATGTGGACTTTCCGCAACAGCTTACTATCTGAACACCTAGAAATCTGAACTGTTCATTTTCACTAATCATATGCCTGTTCTGTGAAATTAAAAGTTAGGTTTTGTTGAACTGTGTGTTAGAAACTGTAAAAACTGAGTCTTACTGTGATTCAGCATTATTTAATTTTCTATGAGCCATGAACTTAGGTCATGTACTGCACTATTTGAAACCAAACCAATGTTGCACACAACGTCCTTTACTACCAAGCTAGTGTCATCAGCAAACAGAAATATTTTAGAGTTACCCATAATACTATAGCGCATATTTATATAAATAAGGAACAGGAGTGGCCCCAACACTGATCCCTGGGGCACCCCCCCCCCACTTGACAGTACCCCACTCAGACCCCACATCACAGCCGTTATCAACATTGTGAATAATGACCTTTTGCTGCCTGTTACTAAAGTAAGAGGTGAACCAATTGTGAGTTACTCCCCATATTCCGTAATGGTCCAACTACTGGAGCAATCTTTTGTGATCAACACAATCAAATGCCTTAGTTAAATAAAAAAAAAATACCAAGCGTTCGAAACCTTTTGTTTTGCCCATCCAGTACCTCACAGATAAAAGAGAATATAGCATTTTCAGTTGTTAAACGACTTCTAAAGCCAAACTGTACATTTGATAGCAAATCGTGTGATATAAAATGATCAATTATCCTTACATACACAGCCTTTTCAATAACTTTTGCAAACACTGATGGCATAGAAATATGTCTAAAATTATCTACATTATCCCTTCCTCCCTTTTTAAGAAGCGGCTTTACTACTTGAGTACTTTAATCACTCAGGAAACTGACCATTCCTAATGGAAAAATTACAAACGTGGCTAACTATAGGGCTAACATGTGCAGCACAGTACTTTAAATTCTGCTAGACAGTCCATCATAACCAATGAGAGTCCCTAGTTTTTAGTGATTTAATTATTGACTCAATCTCCCTCTTGTCTGTATCACAGAGGAGTATTTCAGACATCAATCTCGGAAAGGCATTTGCCAAGAAAGTTACCGTATATGGTTTCTGGTAGAAACTAAATTTTTATTTAGTTAACCGGCAATGCTCAGAAAATGATTGTTAACTACTGTACATATATCTGATTTATCAGTAACAGAAATATTTTTACTGTGAACTGACTTCATATTGTCGACCTTGGGCTGCTGGCCAGACTCTTCCTTCACAACTGACCATATGTTTTTAATTTTATCCTCTGAATTAGCTATCCTATTTGCATACCACATACTCTTTGCCTTCCTAATAACATTTTTAAACACCTTACAATACTGTTTGTAATGGCCTACTGTAGCTTGATTGTGACTACTTCTAACATTTTGATATAGTTCCCGCTTTGTTCTACATGATATCCTTACCCCACTAGTCAGCCAACCGGACTGCCATCACTGCTAGTACCCCGTTTAGAACGTTCTAATGGAAAGCAACTCTCAAAGAGCACAATAAATGTGTTAAGGAAAGCATTGTATTTATCATCTATGTTGTTGGTGCTATAAACATTCTGCCACTCTTGTTCCTTGACAAGGTTTAAAAAACTCTCTATTGCTGTTGGATTAACTTTCCTACATAGTTTGCAATTAAATATGACATTGGTTTGAGTACAAAAGCCTTTTAGTGTTAAAATTTGTGCATCATGGTCTGAAAGGCCATTCACGCATTTACTAACAGAATGCTATAAAATAAATAAAAATAAAATGGAATAAAATATTAATGATTAATTATTCTGTATGTATGATGATTGGTTATAATTGGTATTTGCTTATCTGGAACGTGGACGTTTAATTATTCGGTATCAGACGCTTGACAATGGCTATTTGGAAAAGGCAATGTAACTCGTAGTTGACCGTGAAAGAAAACTGAAATAATCGGACTTCGTAATTAAATCGTTTCCAAAGACTGCTGCGGTAGGTACGGACTCATGATCTAATCTCAATATTACAATGATTTGCCAGCCATGCCAATACGTCGTACAGAGGTGATTGTCTACTAAACATAAAAAAGTTACACAGTTAGTTAAATCAGATATATTCAATGAAATAGCCTACAGTTCATAATCCTACTTACTTTTATAAATATAAATTCATTACAGAATCGAGTGCCTAGTGTGGTTGCAACTCGCAGTATTCTTCTATAACATGAAAATATGGCGGTGTGCCAGACAATAAAATAAAATACGTGCTTCTCGCACCACTTCTACCTGAGCTCTCTCTTCTCTTAATCAAACATAAGAGTAACGTAATTATTCTTTTGTCTTTATCAGCGACACAGCGCTGCAGTTGTGTGCCATAGGCTTTATTTATTAGTCACTGATTATTTATTTAATTAATATTTCGCGTTTCCACGGAAACTCACGCTCGGCATGCAAATGTGCCTTTATATTGCACCCTGAATTGCGAGGCGAAAGGACACACCTGCAGGCGAGCAATTCACCTAAAGGCACAAGTAAATCTAAGTTATCTACAACTATTCACATGACTTACATTACACACATTATACACATTATATACAAAATTTGAATGACGCGGGTGCGCCGTAAAAGTTCTGATGTTGGCAGATAGAGTGCGCGCATGCGCAGAAGCGTCTGTGTGACTCCGGCAGTGCCGTTATATCATACAGTCAGACCACGCGGCACAGCAATGCAGTTCACACCGTTCGCGCGCGCGCGCATTCCAGTTGCCGCACAAAGAAAATACCCAACCAAGACTACACACGAAGACTACATTCTACAACAGGTAACTTAGTTTTAAATTTACAATATTTGTTATATCACAATACAACTCAGATTGTTGAATGTTCTTAATTACATAGTATTGTTTTGAAATACTTCAAAGAAAAATGTCCGTATGTTTCAGGTGCGTCGACCTATTCACATCGTGTCGCTACCACAGTTCATACTCATCTGCTGCGCAATAATTCTTTCACAGGTTAGTATCATCGTTGTATAACAACGTGATTAAAACATAAGCGTGTCCATTTCCATTTCCATTATAGTCGTTGTGATGCAGTTCGTTGTGACAAAAAGGCATTGTTTATTACAGATCCGACGTGACCCGCCAGTAACCGGTCCACGTGCAGTTCGCTTTTTTTTACATTCCGTGGAAGCCCAGCCGCAGAACCCCGGACGGCACACAGCCGGCGCGGATCCCTGGACAGTCCAGGTAAGAGTGTCCGTCACATTTCGAGAACATTTCATTCCCTGAAGTTCCAACCAAAATTCTTCCACCCGTCGTGTTGTTTTCTGGACAGGCACTTTGTGTCCGTTTAATCCAGTTAACATCTTGAAGTTAGGTACTGTAGTATTGTCACTAGACGATGCACGAATTATGCACTTCACATTTTCAGTTTTTTGCTGAATATAGCTCACCTAAATGTTCGTAGTTATTAATCAAAGAAATGGTTCATCGCGTTTACACAGGTACGATGCATAATGAATGTCATTAACAGTTTCTTTCACATAGGTTTCTGCGTAGTTGCAGAGTTAGTAATGTTCATTAATGTCCGTGAACAATGGTTCACTATGCAATGTCCTTTTGGCACTCGTTTTGTTCAAATTTCTTTTACATAGTAACAGTTACATTATACATCATTGAAAGAGAAGAAAAAAAATATAAGTAATCATACATACACACGTCACATATTTTCTTAGCATAAATATAATACAGTTGCACATAAACATGTTTTCATCATCATTACATAGCTATAAATTATTACATTGTGTCACATTTGATTACATGAATTGCAGATAATTACGTCCTCTTTAAGGGTTTTGCTGGGATTTTATCGATGTTTATTTTGTGATGTCATCTGAAATTAAGATAGGTTAGACACAACATTCATTACATCAGTAGGCAAGACCAGGCATTTTCACTACTCAATAAATATTCAAAATAGTAAGAGAGAAAATGTTTGATTCCTCGCGTTTTGTGCGTGTGTGTATAGTGTCTGTGTGGCCTTGACTACTGATAGATGCTTTTCGTGTTGAGAGATGTGCGTCTAATCTATTTCTCAAAGTAAAAGTTCGCTTCACAGATGACGTCTGTCGGTTCGTCAGGTGTCACGCCAAGTCAGTGATACCCACAGTCACAAATGTTCCGTGAAAAAATTAATATATCATTCACTGCTACGTAAACATAAATTTTATTTTAATATTCCGTCTTCCAGGTGGTGGCGCGCGCTGAAAGAAGAGTTCTTCTGCCTTCAACTGCGTCACTGGAACCGCTGAAATGAAAATTTCTATACTACTTACTATCTGTGTTGTAGCAACAGAGTTTTTTGGAGTTGCTTAGCAATGTTTTGATGGATGTGACTTTGACGTTATTCCGCATGAAATGCTCTAAGATCTCAGTGTGCGTATAGCCCAATAATTTTGTTAGTTCTACGATGTTGTAACAAATACGCACCAGGATGCGGTATGTTAACAATTATATAAAGTCCTTCATATAGCAGACGCCACTTAGCGTTGCGTCGTTTGAGTGCTACAGATTTATGATGAGTACGAAGTAGTACAAGCATTCCTACCTCGAATTTTTGTTTTCTTTTTATTATGTTTCTGTGATGTTTGTTTCGTATCTGTGCGTGATGTGTCAGCGTAGTCAAAACTTCTTTTATTTTCTGTTCAGGTGTGATTTCCTTGTCTGACAACTTAGGTAATGGTTCTATCCACTGATCGTTCTGTTTGCAATTGAACATGATCTCGTTAGGTGTGTAATTTGTATCGTAAATATTTAAGTTATTGTGTACGTCTTCGAAAAGACTTAGGTACGACACCCAATTAGTATGTTTTGATGAAATATAGGTCCTCATGAATCGGTTTAATTCTCGGAAAAGTCTCTCAGTCGCGTTACATTGTGGACTAAACTTTGAAATAGATATACTTTTAATGTTATTGTCCTTCAAGAAATTTCTCCATTTGTACCCAGAGTAGTATGCTGCATTATCTGACAGAATTGCTTTTGGATTTCCCACGTGCGTCAGGTAATCACTTGAGAATCTTCGTATTATAGCACTTGCAGTGGCGGATTTTAAAGCATAAAGTTTTACATGTTTAGAAAATTTATCGTAAAAAGCCAAGGTATATTTGACGCCTCCAGAGCTTGCTGGATGCGGTCCACTGATGTCAGTACACAGAATTTCCAGGGGTTTACTGGGTAAAATAGAATGTAAATCTGTCTTTGTGGATAAATTCTGAGGTTTTGATTTTTGACATATGACACATGTTTTCAGTTCCCTGTAAATTTTCCTTCTCATATTGCTAAAATAACAGTATGTGTTGAGCTTTGCTAAACACTTCTTCGTCCCATAATGACCCCAAACTAAGTGTGTGTGCCAAATTAGATTACGTTCAGACTCTTTGGGAATGCATACACACCAGTTAGTAGCATTTGAATGTCGGCGATAAAATAACACATCATTGTGTAACTTGTAATACTTAGTCAAAGGATGATTGTGTTTTTCTACCAGTAATGTTATTATCTTATACCAGTGAGGATCAGATTTTTGTAATTTAGCCATGTTTCTGCACATATCAATATAATATTGGTGATACTGCTTGTCTTGCATTAAGAGAATTCTGTAGTCATTTATATTTTCTAAGTCACTGTTGGTTTCATTCATACCTTGTGGAAGTCTAGACAAAGCGTCGGCAATGGTGTTGTCCTTACCTTTTATGTACTTAATTTCAAAAGAGTAGTTCTGAAGTGTAACTGCCCATCGTGATAGTCTAGGATGTACAAGTTTACAAGTTAACAAAAATGTCAGGGCCTGGTGGTCGGTATAAATTACTGTATGTTTTCCAAATAAATAATAATTGAATTTCTTGAATGCCCATACTATGGAAAGTGTTTCTAACTCAGTAGTGGAGTATGTACGCTCACATTCAGATAGAGTACGACTCGCAAACCCAATAATTCTTATCTGTTCCTTATCTTTATTCTTTACAACTTGAAATAAGCAACATCCCAAACCAGTACGTGAAGCGTCACAAGTCATACAAAAATCTAAATTGAAATCTGGATGACTCAATAAGTTTGCATTCACTAAAGCATGTTTAATTGTATTAAAGTCATTCTGGCACTGTTCTGACCAGATCCAAACTCGATTCTTTCTGAGTAGATTTAGCAGATGTTTACTGTTCAAAAGTGGTTGTGGCAAAAAACGTCTGAAAAATGAACATAGCCCAAGGAATGATTTTAACTGCTTTTTAGTTCGAGGACTAGGAAAGTTTCTGATAGCATCTAATTTACTGGGATCAGGACGTATGCCCTGTGAATTAATGATATGTCCTAAATATTTTATCTCACTGCAACCAAACTTTGATTTTCTAAGATTGGCTGTGACTCCAGCTTGTGCAAATTTTTCTAAAATTCTTTGAAGTGTGTCAACGTGTTCATTCCAAGACTGTGTAGCTATCAGTATATCATCAACATAGTGTGTGACTGTCTTAACTAAATCATCGCCAAGCACGGTATCCAGGGCTGTAATGAATACCCCAGAACTGACATTCAGTCCGAAAGGTAGAACACAAAGCTGATAGGTTCGCCCCCCGAACATAAATGCAGTATATTTCCGAGAATCAGGAGTGATACTCACCTGCCAAAATGAATTAGCGAGATCTATTGTGGAAAAATACTTTGTATCTAGAAATTTCTGTAATTGCTCTTCTAAATTTTCGGGTTTTGTGTGAACTGGTAAAATTATTTCATTAATTGCTCGTGCGTCTAACACTAACCTGATGCTTCCATTTGATTTTTTGACAACAAGTAGAGGACTACAGTAAGGTGAGGTGGATGGTTCAATGACCTTCCAGTCTAACATTTGTTTTAATTCTTGCCACACAGCAGGTCGTTGAGATAACGGTACGTTATATGTCTTGTGGTAGAAGATCTTGTGAGGCTTAACTTCAATCTTGTACGCATACGTGTTGATAACACCTATTCGTTTGGCAAAAACTTGTAAATATTTGGATAACACTTCCTGTAGTTTTATACGTTCATGTGCACTGAGAGCTGTAGCTTCATTTATCTTATGATCAAGCAATGTTTTCAAGTCCATTAGCTCTGTGTCGAATGAGTGTGTGTGCGTGTCTTGAATGTCATTGTCAAGTACTAACTGAACCTTGTACCCTGTACAGTGTTTGTCATGCTTAAGAGTTCTCCTGTCCAAATCAATAATAATTACACTGCCTTTATCATTTAAAATACATTTACCTTTGGAGAAGTCTATAATGCAGTCCTTCTCGCTCATAATATCTATTCCTAATATGCAATTTGTCACAAGGTTTTGTACAACCAGGAATGGCCATTGTACGGTTCCATTACCTACTTTAATGTTTACAAAAACTTGCTTCGTAACCCTACATGACTTATTACCTAGTGCAGTAGTTATTTTACAGTTTTGGGCAGGAAACTCAGGCACAGGTTCCAATTCACACATCTTTTTATAGAAATTAAAAGACAAAACGCTCACAGCTGCACCTGTATCTAGAATAATAGTAGTTGGAATCCCACCTACTACACCAGTGGTAGATGCTAAAACAATTTCATTTGTGTTTGAACGACATTGTGTACTGTCTTGTAAAAGTTCATCTGATATATTGTTATTGTGGTTGTATCTTATAAATAAAACAGGTAATTTTTGTTTAGAATTATTCGGCATATCATTATTCTGATGTTCAACTGTGGTGCCAAATAACTGATTAACATTGAAGTCGCCCCCCAAGAATTCCTCAGCCACGACCTGGGGCATAGAAGTGACTGTTTCTAGTTTGTTGGATTAGCATTTGTACTAGGTACTGACACAGATTGAGGTTGTGTGTCAGGTGTCATTTCTATTATATTCACATTCGGATATTGCCTATTGTGATCTCCAAACTTTTGCGGTTGTTGTTGCTGTTGCGCATTATAACTTACCTGTCGGTCATAAGGTATGCTCCAATTTTGTCCTGGTGGCTGCTGTGGTAAAGCAGTGTTTGAATGAAAGTACTGATCGTTACGAGTCCAGCCTTGACGCTGTCTTGGCTCGTAGTTATTATTATTTCTGTTTCTGTTTGTGTTTTTGTTGTTGCCTATGTATCCGTTGTTACCGTTGTAGTTATTACCGCGGTGCCTTTTGTATGGATTGCCGCATGAAGTGTTATTACTGTAGTAACTATTGTTTGTATTGGAATACGCGTGTTGATTTTGATTTCCGTATTGAGACGGCATGTGAGTTTGCTGTTTTTGTTGTACCGCGTATCCAACTGTGGGCGCGCCAGAATTGAGTTGGCAAGCCTGCATGTTTTGCATTCCACTAGTGTAAACATTGTGGCTGCTGTTTTGCCGCGCGAAGCGCTGATCTTCAAGTAACAAACATGTCAACCGAATCTAAAGCTGTTAAAAAATAATCTGAATCGTCATCCGGGATATGTAGGAGTTTTTCTTTAATGTTGAAAGGCAATTTGGCCTTCAACGCACGGAGTATATCGCGTGTTGCGACTGGTTCGTCTAAAAAGTGTCCCATGTTCAAGTATTTTTCAAAATATCTGCGTAAGTTGCCATTTTTACTGTTAAAAGTTTCAGGTTCTAGAATTTGTCTTCTGAGTCGCTCCTGGACGGATTGCGACCAGAATTTGTTCAGAAAAGCACGCTCAAACTCACTGTACGTGGTACATACGTCAGCTTGACTGTATGCCCAGACAGCTGCATCGCCTTGGATGTAACCGACAATATATGAAATCTTTTTCCGGTCACTCCAAGTGCGTGGAAATGCGTTACTAAAAGATTTAAGAAAAATCACCGGATGAATGGTTCGTTTTTCTGGGATAAAAATCTGAAATTGCCTGTGTTTCATTAAGCTTTCTTCTTCCTTTGCATTGTGATATGGATTTGTTCCACTGTAATTACTGCAATGTTCAGCTGGCGAGTAATTACGATAATGTTGCTGTGGTTTACCATGATAATAGCTTGTGTTTGTGTTTGTACATCGTGGGATGTGTTGTAGTCGTGGTGTGTTTTGTTCTTGTGTGTTTGTCGTGTGCGGTATGTGTGTGTCATACTCGAATGTATATTGGTTCCTGAACTGTACATTTTGACTGATATTTTCGTTACATTCAGACTGTGGTCGATCGGTGAATTGTGTCATTGGTCCAGTGACGGATTGTACTGCGTCACTGATCAGCTGTTTGTTATTAGTAATGTATTGCGCTACGGAGTCGTGCACAATTGTTGGTAAATTTTCACGTAGGCATCTATCAAAATGTTTGTCTTTGTTCACTACCCAATCATGAAATTCTTTATTAATGTTTTGAAAATGAGCTGTAGCATCAGATTGTAAGATGTCAGTCAGGTGTTGTTCAACATTGTCAAATTTATTCTGTACGTCAGTAATTCGTTTTTCAAGGTTGTCGTGTACTGAAGGATATGTTTGAATTTGTTCAGTAAGAATTTCACACGTGACATTAAGATTTTTTACTTGTGTCTGTAAAAGTGCTACGTCAGTTGTAGTCTTTTCTTGTGTCGTATTAAGCTGGGAAAATTTAGTACTGAGTTCAGTCATCTGTTTGGTCAGTGTGGCGTCTATAAGTTCCACACGTTTACATAAAGTGTCATTACTCGTCTTGAGTGCTATGAGGTCAGATTTAATTTCGTCATTTTGTGTCTGTAAGGTTGCCATGTTTTCGGCGTTCTGTTTCATTATCATTTGTAACATGTCGGCAATGTTTACCGTTTGCAACGTCTGTGCCCCCGCCGCGTCATTAGACGTGACGTCATGCATTAACATGGGCTCTGACTGAGACTTTGAAATTTTTGTGGTGGACGGCCTATTGTCAAAATTTCCGTCAACACTTGCGTCAATGTTTGATAAATCGTCACTACCGGTTGCTGTCGTAAAGTCATTTTCTAACATTTGTCTCTCGTCCGAGTCGGATTGTGTCTGAATAGTACGTCTTTGCTGTTCCATTTTTGCGTATTGATTTCTAGTCATTACCATGCCACACGTGATTTATGTTTCAAGAAAATATTTGACACTGATTTTAAAATGAAATGCAGTTGAGCATGAATCGCTCGTAGCAACAATGGCTGTCCCGTTAATTTAAAAATATAAACTGAATTTGAGATTATTGGTAATGGCTGCTGGCCATGTTACATCATATCGTACAGAAGTCGGCCATATTGTACACTCGTGTATTGGTATTGTTGGATACGTTATTGTTTAGGGAAAAGTGCTAAGAATGAAATTTGTTACTGAAAACTGTTATGCGCGAAAGAAACACTACAGAATTTACTGAAAAGCTAATACACTGAATTATACGTCTGGTCAAGCCTGCTAATGCAAAGATGCTGCGTCTTACCTTATTTTGCTGGAAGCTTCATTGCGTCTTCCGGCAAAACTTTAGAATTGGAAAATATCTTCAGATTTTCATTATCTCTCATACATTCACGTCCAGGTCCAGAAAGTTGATTTTTGACATGAAACAAAAAGAACAATGTAACAAATGACAAAATAACAAGTCCGACACGCAGTCGCCAATATAAAATAAATAAAAAATAAAATGGAATAAAATATTAATGATTAATTATTCTGTATGTATGATGATTGGTTGTAATTGGTATTTGCTTATCTGGAACGTGGACGTTTAATTATTCGGTATCAGACGCTTGACAATGGCTATTTGGAAAAGGCAATGTAACTCGTAGTTGACCGTGAAAGAAAACTGAAATAATCGGACTTCGTAATTAAATCGTTTCCAAAGACTGCTGCGGTAGGTACGGACTCATGATCTAATCTCAATATTACAATGATTTGCCAGCCATGCCAATACGTCGTACAGAGGTGATTGTCTACTAAACATAAAAAAGTTACACAGTTAGTTAAATCAGATATATTCAATGAAATAGCCTACAGTTCATAATCCTACTTACTTTTATAAATATAAATTCATTACAGAATCGAGTGCCTAGTGTGGTTGCAACTCGCGGTATTCTTCTATAACATGAAAATATGGCGGTGTGCCAGACAATAAAATAAAATACGTGCTTCTCGCACCACTTCTACCTGAGCTCTCTCTTCTCTTAATCAAACATAAGAGTAACGTAATTATTCTTTTGTCTTTATCAGCGACACAGCGCTGCAGTTGTGTGCCATAGGCTTTATTTATTAGTCACTGATTATTTATTTAATTAATATTTCGCGTTTCCGCGGAAACTCACGCTCGGCATGCAAATGTGCCTTTATAATGCCCATCTAGTAATGAAGAATGTATAAAAATATTGTCTATGGCTGTGCTACTGTTCCCTGCACCCTAGTTGGAAGAAACACAGTCTACATCAGATCATATGAATTTAGGAGATCTACCAACATCCTTTTTCTTGCACCATCATATACAAAATTTATATTGAAGTCACCACATATAACTAGTTTATGGTACTTCCTACAAAGTGAATCAAGAACCCTTTCTAGCTTGAGCAGAAATGCTCTGGAGTCGGAGTTAGGGGACCTATAAACAACAACAATTAGAAGTTTAGTTTCATTAAAGTCAACTACCGCTACACAACATTCAAATATCTGTTCAGTGCAGTGTCGTGATATGTCTATGGACTCAAATGGAATACTGTTTTTTACGTACATAGCCACTCTCCCACCCTGCAGGGAACTCCTTGAGAAACAGCCAGCTAGTCTGTAGCTTGGTAAAGGAAGCCTCTGAATTGTCAAATTATTTAAGTGGTGCTCTGATATACCAATAATTTCAGAGTCAACATTTATAAGCAGTTCACTAAATTTATCTCCAATACCTCTTATATTTTAATGAAATATGCTAATTCTTTCTCTACTTGGAAACATTACATCCTCGGAAGGTGAGCCCTTAGTTAGAGGGACTTCTTTTAAGCAGGTATACCTATCAGCTGACTACAATCTAAAAAAGTTGCAGCTCTAACACCAACCACTAAAGGAATTTTTCCATGAGTGACACCACCACCACCACCATCCCCCACTACACTGTCACCTATAAGCTTAGCCAGCCTCCCCTTCCCATACCTATTGAGGTGAAGGCCATGTCTAGTGAAACTCTATGTACTAATAGACCCAACTGGCACGACTGAGATGTGACCCATGCCCTCTGTCATCAGTGCCCTCCCCAGCCCCACGTTAACGCGCCTAACAGCCGCATCAAGGTGGGGCCGATCATGACGCTGGAACAGTTGCACGAAATGCACGTTAGTGCCACCAGTTTGAGTAGCTATCTTAACCAGGTCACCACCTACATCATATTCGCCGTCCCTATCAAGACTGTTCCCTGCTCCACCCACTATCACTACCTGATCCTGTTGTGCACCAACCAAAAGTTACCACTTTAGTGTGGCAAAATGTGAAGTAAGAAATTTTGAAACAAAGCTTTGTATTTCCGACTCGTTTTAAGGTTGTGGTACTCTTCCATTATATACTGTATGTACTCGTCTAAGCTCTCATGTTTATTCGTAACTGCAAAATACGCAAACTGGCCGATAATCCAAGTGTAGCTATTGTTCTTCGTTTCAGGAAAGAAATGCCAGTCTGGTTGAAGTACATCTTTAAGTGTTATAGCAGAGTCTTTAGTTGTAGTAATTATTGCGAGTTTTTTTCTAGTCCAGTTCCATATGTGGTATTGGTCTCAGCAGATGAGGATGTGTGCCAAGGTATCTACAGTCTGGCAATGACTGCAGTACGGACTCTGCTTCAGTTTGATACTGTGCAGTTTTTCACCTGTGGGGACCTTCTCGTTTACAATATCATACCATGTGGACACTACTTTGGAGTGGAGGATGGGATTGTTAACATTTTTCCAGACGTTACTCCAGTTGACGGCTGGATATATCGCTTCCTTTGTGTTTTGCCTCGTCTCGTGAGGTCCTTCTGGTGTTAAGCACCTGTGGAGTATCTTGAATATAGCTCATTTCCAGGTAGTAAGTCCGGACGTAGTCGAGTTGAGCGCTGATGCGACTGGAGCCTTTTTGCTCATTGGGGCTAACCTGTTGAATAACGTTTTCGTAATTGTCGGATGGGGTGTCTGCAGTATTTTACAGATACGGTCCATGTATATGGCAGTGCATTGTTTCTTTATGTTCTTGACGCCCAAACCACCAGCGGGGTGGGTTAACACTTTGGTTGCCATGGTGCCGTTAAAGATGTTTCCGCTCCATATGAACCAATGCGCTGCAGCTAAAAGTTTGTGCGCTATTTCCTTGGGTACTGGTAACACTGCTGCGATGTGATATATTTTGCTTAGGACATAGCTGTTAACCAAGAGAGCTCTCTGTATCATATTGAGCGTTCTAGTTTTGTGTTCACGGAGAGTCGCCCTGAATATATCTAGTTTATGGTCCCAGTTGGCAACTGTCATCTCTCGTGGGTTGGACATTAAAATCATACCTAAGTGGTTCGTCTTCTCTGTCCTTTGAAGCCATGTTATTTGAATGTTCTCCATATGGGGTCCGACAGGTAAAATTTTCGATTTGTGTTGAGTCTGGCTCCGGAAGAAGTGGCGTAAGCGTGGATTATTTGTTGAACGACTTCAATTTCTGAGTGCGTATTAACTATCACACTGATGCCATCAGCATAAGCGTGACATACGGTTTTTGTACCCAACAGCTGTACACCGTGTAACCTGTGATGCGGGTTTAACAGTAACAGTTCTAAGGCGATTGCGTATAGTGTCATAGAAAGGTGGCAGCCTTGTCTCACTGATTGCTTGATCGGGACTAGTGAACTTAGCTGACCATTAATTTTGGTTTGAGGGGAAGTTCCAACTATACATTTGCGTTTGAACTAAATAAAATGAGCACTGAATGCTATCCGTTGCATTACAGTTAATAGAAAGTGGTGGTTGATGCGGTCAAAAGCCTTACCGAAGTCTGAAAACAGGAGACCAACTTTGCATTTACACAGCCACGACAAATATATAATATCCCTATGTTCACACAATGCATTCGACATAGATCTCCCTGGGACAGCACCCATTTGATAAGGGCCAAGTACTTTCGGCAGTACCGTCTTCATTCTACAATTAATGAGTATGGTGAAGATTTTACAGTCGGAATTGAACAGAGTTAGTGATCGAAAATCCTTCAGCGTAGTGCTACGTGGTTTTTTGGGGATCTGGACAATCAGTCCTTCCGTAAACTGAGATGGGATCTGCACGTCTCCCAATAATTAATTGCATATTTTGGTGAATTCCGGTCCTATGATGTGCCAAAAACAAGAATAAAATTCTGTGGGTAGGCCATCTAAACCAGCCGATTTTTTTGTGGGCGAATCTTTGATTATGGTAAATACTTCTTCCTCAATTATGTTAGCTTCAAGGTCGGCGTTGCCAGTTGGATGGACCGGGGGTTGAACGTAGGATAAAAGCGGCTCATTTCCGTCGAATCAATCGCCGACGCGGCGTAAAAATCTGTATAATGTTGCACCACGTAGTTTTTTTACTGTGACTTGTTGATCGTATTCGTTCCCCTGTTCATCACTGAGACTATGGAGTAACTTTTGTTTACGTCTCTTGGCTTCCCGTACCACGTGATTCTACTGACTGCTCATACGGACGTATTCTCCTGCTTCAGTTCAATCGGAGGACGCGATCGAACTTTTTTCTCCTCTAGCGATTGTCGTACCAACGCTGTTATTCTTGCTTTAGTGCGTTTTATTCTGGAGCTGTTTGCTACTAATCCCATGGGGTCATCATATAGTTCGTGGAGGCAAAGAAAGTGATACTCCAAGGTGCGTTTTCGCCACCATAATGTTCTATGCATTTTTTCATCTGCGGTTTCGCAGACTGTAGCCGCCACATGATGCGTGTTGGATATCTGGATTGCGTCCGAAGGCAACGCTGCCATGTATCATGAGACTCCTGTTTCAGTTCTGCGTCCTCCAAAAGTGACACGTTTAGCTGCCATACGCCCCTTCCCAGGAATGTTTTTTGTTTAGTGTGCTGCGCGGTTATATGAAATGCGCAGTGATCCGAGAAGTTTAGAGACCAAATTTCGCAGTCAATTACATTATGGATAAAGTCTTTCGTTACATATAGCCTGTCTAGTCTGCTTGCCGAAGTACTGGACACGTACGTGTATCCTCGGATGTGCGGGCTATGGTGGCACCAAGTATCTATCATATCTAGTCCGATAGTTAACAACAATAGCTCCTCACAAAAGTTGAAGTTCTGGACTTGATAATCTAGACGCAGTCGAGGATCAGTTATTAATGGGACAATTTCGTCTCGGGGCAGGTTGCCCCTTGCTCGTTTTCCGCTGGATCCAGAGGGAGCATATACATTAACAAGAAGTAGATCATATATTTGTGCAGTTATGCCTCGTCCAGATTCAAGTATAGCTTTTTCTGTACATGGTATGCCGTGTTTGAACAATATTCCCGTTCCACATTCATAGCCTATATTTAAGGTCGCCTCATATCCGTACACATCCTCTATTTCGGTCGTAACTACCTCTTGTATCATCGCTATGTCAATGTTGGCGGCATAAAAGTGGCACAGATTGTAACTTTACGTCCGAAACTATTCTGTTTACATTAAGCGTGGCAATTTTATAAGCTTGCGTCATTCGGTAGTCCTACTAATCGCATTCAGTGTCGTCAGACCATGCTGTCCCCGTATGCGTCGACATTCGGGTTTGGGATGTCTGGTTTTCTGACGTCTCCACCTCTTGCTTTCCGCTTCGATCTATTTTGAAAATTTTTTTGGTACGTGGGAGTTTTTGCTCCAGTTCTTGAATCTCTTCAGGGCCCTGTTTTTGTGTTTGCCGTTAAGGCTTTACTAGCTGCTGTCTGATGTTGTCTTTATCAGTATTCATCAAATCTTCTAAGAGGGTGGTGTTTCGAGCCAAATTGTCGACCGTGCTCTTAGTGGATGATGGTGTCAATAGAGAAATCGGTTCACTATGAGGTTACTCATTCTGTCTTGCATGTCATTCTCAACAGCGGAGGAATCGGAGAATTTGCGGTGGTTCCTAATGGCTTTCGGTGTCTGCTGTGTTGAAACCGTTACAGCTGTCACGATTTCCTCAGGTTCAGGTGGTCTCGCTTCTGTTGTGTCAGTGGTGGCAATCTGGGCTTCTGCTTTGGTTGGATGGTTCTCCGTGTTCACAATAGAGCCTTGGCTCAGGACTTGGCCGCGGGCAGCCGTAGCATAAGTCGTTGGCCTCGCCCGCCGGCAGCTGCGCCACTCGCCGCTGTAAACACTCAGCGCGGACGTGGCCGGGAGAGTTGCACGCCGCGCACCTCCTCGGCTGGCCGTCGTATATAACGATACCTCGGTATCCACAGGCGCTGATGTATGGCAATGCATGCTTGTGCAAATCGACCTTAAATTGTCTCACTCCGTTAAGAACTTGGAATTTGCGTGCGTGGGACCACCGTTAAGGAATATAACTGGGAACTTTCCCGTACGGCGATATCACTGCGTTTATCTGTTCCGCTGGTGCTTCGAATGGCAGTTCGAATATCCTGATCGTCCGTATTCCAAACCCTGCATGTGTTATGAGGACTTCGCCTACGTTTCCATCACAACGTTTAAACTTCATAATTCCTCCGCAAGACTCAACTATTTTGTCGCATAAGTTAGCATTCCTCAATTTTACAAATACAACGCTGCTAACTATCGAAAGATGCATTTCAATGACATCCTCTGAATCAAGTTTCACTTCGTATTCCAACCGATTTCGCGTAGGTTACGTCGGGCGTAATTACGATCAAACGAGAATTTCAAAGTACCTTTTCTGTTCAAATTGGCCATCACGGAATCATGTTTCAAATTTCAATAAGCGTAGAATTTCTGCAACGGTGCAAGAAGCACTACGACTTACCACGCCGAAGCACAGCAGACCGCGGCGCACGAAACTCAGCACACGTCCGCACAGCACGGCTGACGCGGCGAGACTGTACATCACGCTAATACTCAGTTTCTTCTGCGACATTGCTCCCTTCTTAAGTGAAGAGTGTCTCGGTGTTACGTCCAGGAACGAGTCATCGGTCCTGCATACTCCAACTCCCGATGACTGATGCTCGCCCTGACGGTGCTCTTCTTTTGCCACTACGCCCTTCGTCACCTTTTCGCTTGTTGCCTGTCACCGGAGCTTCGAATTTACCATGGGTGGCAGGATCCTTGTCGGGCGTGGACCGTATCTCTGACCTTTCGTCGTCTTGCGTTGGGATCGAAATCTTCAACTTCATAAGTAACATCAGACAACTGTCTTACAATCTTATAAGGTCCAAAGTAGCGTCTGACGAGCTTCTCAGAGAGACCATCCTTCTGAACAGTAGTGAAGATCCAGACGATGTCACCGGGCTAGTGGACAACAGGGCGGTGGCTCGCGTCATACGATCAGCTATCGTTTTCTTGAGCCTCCAGCGTGCGGAGTCGAGCTAACTGCCGAGCTTCCTCAGCTCTCGTTAACACCTAGCCGATGTAGTCGTCGTCCACGTCATCAGGATGTAACGTAAACACAGTGTCCATCTTCGTAGTCGCCTCATGCCCATGCCACAGGAAAAATGGCGTCAATCCTGTAGTGTCTCGTTTCGCGGTGTTGTAGGCAAATGTCACGAAAGGTAGAACCTCATCCCAGTTTCTCTGCTCAACATTGACGAACATTGATAGCATGTCGGCCAAGGTCTTATTAAGGCGTTCAGTAAGCCCGTTAGTTTGTGGATGGCAGGCAGTCGTCATGTGATGATTAATGTTGTACTGACGGTTTATCTCAGTCACAAGATTCGATTGAAAAACTTTCCCTCAATCCCTAATTAACGACCTTTGGGCACCGCCTTTTAATAATATGTCTTTTACGATGAATTTGGCTACCTCGATTGCTTCGGCTGTTTTCACGGGTTTTGTAATGGCATAGCGTGTCAGATAATCAGTGCAAAGAATAATCCATCTATTGCCACTAGCAGACGTTGGAAATCGTCCGAGGAGGTCAATCCCAGCACGATGGAAAGCGTTTCGGCCAGTGGAATTGGTACGAGTCGGCCAGGTGGTTTCTGAGAAACTGCCTTTCTCCTCTGGCACTCTCGACAGTGCGACACATGGTGACGGACACTGCTAAATAAACCTGGCCAGAAAAATCTCTTGCGGATTCTATCGTAGGTCTTAATAAATCCTAGATGTCTGGTCTCAGGTGTGTCATGGAATTTCTGTAGAACAACTAAGCGCATGTGTTTAGGAATCAATACAAGCCACCTCGTTCCAAACGGATCAAAGTTTTTCTTGCGAAGTAATCCATTAACTAGCTTAAATTGTCCTTTCATATCCTCTGACCGATTTAAGGCAAGCATAATTTGACATATTTTGGCGCCCTTCTGCTCAGAACAGAGACCCTGGAGTGCAGCGAGACAGCCACTATCTTCATCAAAGTCTTGATGGTCTTGCACAGGGTTTCTTGAGAGACAGTCGGCATCTTGGTGTTTTCTTCCACTTTCGTACACTATGGTAATGTCATACTCTTGAAGACGTAGTGCCCACCTGGCGAGTCGTCCTGTTGGATCCTTAAGACCTGGCAACCAACAAAGTGAATGATGGTCTGTAATAAGAACATAATCCGAGAAAGCTTCTCATGTCTCGAATACTTTTAGGAATAAGAAATTCCGTTATATACCTCACCTTTCCTGGGACTGGCCGCACACCTTCGTTTGACACAAGCTGTCCAAGTATTTTCATTTCGTTTTCTCCAAAGAGACTTTCTTGGATTAAGTTTCAGTCCGCCTTGTTGGAGACACTTAAGAACGGCCCTCAGTTATTTTATATGTTCATCAAATGTCTCTGAGAAAACTATAATGTCATCTAAATAACACTCAGGTGACTTAGAAGATTATCCACCACCCGTTCAAAAGTTGCTGGTGCATTACACAAACCGAACGGCATTACCTTAAACTCATAAAGGCCGTCAGGGGTGATGAATGCAGTTTTCTCACAATCAGCCTCATCTACTTCGATTTGCCAGTACCCCGAGTACGTGTACATGGTTGAGAAAAATTTAGCCCCTCTTACGCAATCTAGTGTATCGTCAAATCGTGGAAGAGGGTAAACATCCATTTTAGTTATTTTATTAAGTTTCCTGTAATCAACACAAAAGCGCCAACTGCCATCCTTCTTCCTGATGAGGACCACTGGTGACGACCATGGGCTCTGCGAAGGCTGAATGATGTCATTCTTCATCATTTTCTCTACCTCGTCACGAATTATTCGACGTTCCGTTTCCGACACATGATATCTTCTCTGGCTTATTGGTTGATGGTCTCCAGTGCTAACCCGGTGCTTCAGCGTCCATTTGTCTAATTTGCTCTTCGCCTGTGGATCGAAGCAGTCAGAGAACTCTTGAAGAATGGCAAGTAGCTTCTTCTGTTGTTCCTTAGTGAGATCTGGTGATAGTTGAGCTAGAAGATCTTGTCTCGTAGTGGTAGCGCTAATTTCGCCCACAGACTCGGCATGGGAGGTTTCTATGACGCTCAGCTGTTCTTCAATTAACGGCTCAGCGTTTGCTACACACATGCGTCTTGGAAGATCCTGCGGTTCTCGTCGATGGTTAACTATCCACAATTCAGCGAATCTGTTCTTCAAGGAGACGACAGAGGTTGGGATGACCAAGTTATTCTTCAGTGGTATGCTTCTCTTACATTCCACTACAAGATCCATGGGTCGATGTGTGGCATGACACGTGACAGTTACCTTTCTAGCGCTGACTGCAGGAATGATCGATCGCTTCATCCAGCACAAATAGTCCCCATATACCCAGATGCGCATCTTCCTGTCCACAGTATCTCATCTCGTCTAGCATAATCTTCGAGCGACCACAATGTATGATCGTCTGAGAGGCTTTCAAAAAGTCCCATTCGAGAATGACGTCATGAATATACTCTTGTAAGACGATAAATTCCAAGGGCTGTGTATGGTCACTTATACCCCCACGAATGACACATCTTCCTGTAAGTTTTACATATTTCTCATTAGCCACCTTCAGCAGAGATGTTTTTCTGTCGACGAATACGGTTTTCTGCAACTGGTGACGGTACTTCTCCGAAATAAGTGAATATGATGCTCCAGAGTCCACAAGAGCTTGGGCTGGTCGGCAATCCATGAGGATATCAACGTAGTTTCCTATCATTTTTGTAGTGATCGACGGCGGAGGATTATTCTCTTCGGCGGCCTCACCTCCAAGGAAGGTCGCACTCATTAGTTTTCCAGGTTGCATCGGCTAGGTGATCGACTGGAGCTTCTAAACGGCGATGGAGACCTTGATTGGCGTGTTGGAGAGCGTCCTCTCCAGCGGCTAGCTTGCGGCGATGGTGACCTACGTCGTCCTGCACTCACATCTTCTTGGTTATCTTCGTCGTCCCGGAGTTGGAGTCGGCTAAGATCGGTTTACTGTCTTCTGGCACGGGCGTCATCATACATCCGCCGCCTTTCTCGACAAAAGCGCACCACACGTCCCGGTCGTCCGCAGTGGAAACATACTGGTTGGTTATACTGGCTCCTCCAGACGTCAGTCTTCCTTGGTGCCCAAACAGGTTCCTCATGCAGCATTGTAGGAACGTACCTCCGCCTGGGTCTCGACTTTTTCGCCGTTTTAAAGGGAGATGAAGGACGATAGATTGGGTTGAATGTCTGTTCCACTTCCTCCCTTATGACCTCTTGAAGAGTCTCTGTTTTTTGCTCGCCGTGCCGTCCAAGTGTCTTCTGAACTTCTTCTCTCACTATCTGACGAAGAACACTTGTGAAATTAGTTGCTTCCTCCATAACAGACATCGATACGACGTTTGGAAGCCGTTCAAACTTCTTGCGTGTAATTCCTTTTTGATGCATTGTCTCGATACACTGGCACCATTTTATGAAGTCGTCTGCCGTCGAAACCTCCTTCATACATGTCCTCAGCAACACCCTTCATGAGCTGTGCATCCTCAGCTTCCTCCTCCATTCTAGGATCCACTATTCTACACAGCTCCAAGACGTCTTGAATGGAGGATGCTGTAGCTTCTCCTCGACGCTGTGCCCTGCACTTTAATTTATCTTCAGCCTTGCACTTCTGTCATTGTGTGTCGCCGAAATACTTGCGCAGTTCCGCCTGAAATACTTCCCAGGTTGTGAACTTCTCCTGGTTGTTCTCATACCATTGCTCGGTAGTACCCTCCAAGTAGAAAAATACGTTAGCCAAACTCACGGTGTCATCCCATTTGTTAAATTTGGCTATACACTGTATACCTTCAGCCACTCGTTTGGGTCTTGGCCATCGTCGCCTGAGAACCCGGAAGGGTGTCTCATGTGGTGGCACACAGTTGCTGTCATCGTAACGTCCTCTTCTTCTTCTGTATCCAATAGATTGCGATCTGTTGAATATGGCTTGAACTCGCGTTTCTCGCCACGTGAACGGCGGCTCTGTCGTGGCCTGATGGGAGCCACTGTGTCGTCGATAATGTGCGCTGTCACAAGTTCCAGTACCAAGCGCCTCCACAAGAGCAATGTCATGTAGAAGAAGGTGTAATTAGATGAATGACGAACACTAACTTCACTTAACGAAGGTTTATTCAACACTTGCACATACAAGAGCGCGGAGCGAACTGCCTCCGGCCAGAACACACACAGTATGTATACAGCTACAGAACATTCCAGTACAAGAAGTCTTGACATTTGTGGGCACTTCTGGAATGTACTCGAACCGAATAGAGAACTTAAAATAGTACAGTCCAGTTGAGTTCGGAACTCATGACCCCTCCATTCAACAGCTTAGTATCATAACCACTACACCATGCTACTACTCAGATTCTTCTGTGACAATATTTGTGTAAACATGTTTTTCAGATTTCAATTTACCACAGCTCATTTCTTTTGCCTATTTATTATAGAAACATTTCACTAATGGCCAGTGGGAGAAAGTGAGGGTCGATGGCAAGAGGAAGCTCAAATCCAACGCCATACCATCAGTTTTTTCTCACGTAGTACTGAAGGTTAAAAGAAGGATAATTAAACTACGCCATCAGCATCCACTCAAGGAAATGAAAGCAGCAGTCCCCACAGCAGAGACTGTTGCAGAAATCCAGCAGCAGTGTGACAAAGATCCCATATGTAGTGTGCAAGACAGTGATATAAGTGAACCAGTAGAATGTGAACTCACAGAAAAATTACATAAACTAGAAAGATACATTCATGTTCAACAGAGGCATATTTGAGCTCTCAAGAAGAAGGAAAGTTGTCTTGCTTCGAGGAATACAAGACTAAAAAAGAAACTCCACAGTATGTGTCACTCAGTTCCACAAAAACTTAAAAACATTGCTTAATGACAATCAAATGGAGAGTTTAAATAAGAAAAAAGTGAAATGGACAGCTGCTTGTGGTAGCAAAGGATATTTCCCATTGCCATCACAGCATACACTAAGGAGGAAACTTCAAGATTTGAACTTCAGTTCTGGTATTCTATAGCAAATCTTCACACTTCCCAAAGAAAATTTTGAAAGTATGAGCGAAAAAGAACGTTACTGTGTTCGATTGCTTGATGAAATGTCAATTACTCCAAGCAGGGAATTTGATCTGGGAACATCTGAGTTTACTGGTCACGTTACCCTTCCAAGCCATGAAGGTGTTGCCACACATGCTTTTGTTATTCTTTTGGGTAGTATCTTTTCCAAATGGAAGCAAGTGGTGGCACGTCATTTTGCTGGAAGTAATTTAAGTGGTAAAGTTTTGTGTGACATCGTTTTACAAATTAAATGCAGTGAACATATAGGACTACGTGTTAAGTGTGTGACATCAGATATGAGTGCTGCAAAGCAAAGTATGTGGAGACATTTTGGAATTGTTTCTGAAAAAAATTCTGTCCTTCGGAATTACATTTTAAATTCTGAAGATCAAGGTAGAAGAAAATACTTGCTTGCAGATGTGCCACATCTTTTAAAAAACATTAGATAATGTTTACTGTCCAACACTGTTATAAACACTGAGAGGTTAAGGGACAAGTAAAAGTTGCCATCCACAGTTATTGACTGTAATCATATTAAGGAGCTACATTATTTTGATACGGATAATGATTTGAAACTTGCCCCCAAGCTCACAAGAGATGGAATAGAAACAAAATAAGTTCAGCAAAATGAAAGTACTTTTCTCAGTCACGAAACCAGTTGTTGTCTGAAGTTTATGTCCATTGAAACTGATGCTGCTGAATGGAGAACGACAGCATGGTTTGTTGAGATAGTTGACAAGTGGTTTTCAACAATGACTTCTAGGCATCCAATTACTGCCCTCAGCACCTTCAATCAAGAAAGATGCAAGGAAGCTATCACGTTGCTGAATGAAGTTATGACGATATTTGAGCAGATTGAAATTGGAAAATTTGGTCACTGGAAAACAGTTCAAAGTGGTGTGAGACAATCCACACAAAGTGTACTTGATGTGCAGGAAATCTTTTTACACAAGAATAATTACAAATTTTTGCTGACAGCTAGATTAACACAAGATTTCCTAGAAAATTTGTTCTCCTGTGTTAGAAGTATTCAGAAGGTTCCCACAGCACTCCAGTTAAAAAACAATTTGAAAACTATTTGTGTTGCTCAGTATTTCGCAGATGAGGGAAAGGACCCTACTACAAGAGTGATTCTGTCTACCTTTCAGGTTTTCTTGACCAACATTCCATTACACACCCCACACTCAGCCTGTATTTACACTTCCAAAAGGCTGGAAAGAGCATGAAATCAGTTTTGAGGACGGCTTAAGTAACACTGAATGAAATGCATTATATCATATTGCCGGATATGTTATAGGGAGGGCAATGAAATTTGACAAGCTATGTGAGAAGTGCCTGAATGTGGTATCTTCATATACCAGACAAACCAAAGACTATTGCACTTTTCTGAACTATAAACAGTTCAGACAGGAAAAAGGCAGCCTTATCTATGCCACAGAGAAGCGTTTTTCATTTTTTTGGTTTTTGAAAATTGAAGTGATTTTTAGAAATATTGCCCCTACACTTGAAAACTAACAGAATTTGAACGGTTTTCATTTTGTCATTGATAAATTTCATAGTGATGATCAAATTCAAGGAGTTCAGTTTACTGATTGCCACAAAATTAAGTTGAAATTGGTGAAATAGTTTGTCAGATTTCGCCTGAACAAATTCTGTCGGAAAATGAAGAAGAATATGTGCTTGAAATTTGGCCATGCTATGGCCAGCAAAACCTCTGCTATACATGCCCTGGCTCAAAATGTTAGATAGTTGTAGTGAACCTGGTCTGTATTATGTGACAGTTATAAGAAATTGTTTCTTGAGCTTCAGTTCTGAAACTTTTCTGTGCTGAAGGACTGTGTTTCAGTTGTATCTAATGACCAGCGCAAGTTTCATGTCCCATCAGATCTCAAAATGATAACGTCATTTCCACCAAACAAGTAAACTGTTTTTAACTCTGAGGACTCACATAAATAGTCCAGTATTTGTAGTGATACACTATATTGTCAAGGTATTTGATGTATTAGTCCTATATCAGTTGTTCATCAACATACACAGCAGAGAATTTAATGTTTGGGGCTCCGATAATTTATGTTCAGATTTACAAGGTCAGATTTCTTTGTTATCCTGAAGTTTATTGTTTTCAGTTTATCTTTGTAGCTCTGTTATTTATTGCCTATGTTTGTGCTACAATAGGTACAATTATTACTTCAGTATTTCTGGTGACCGAGCAGTAAATAAAATGTTGCTTTCATCTGTGAACAGTATTTTTTTGATAGTGTGGTACATTATGTGTATGCGTTAATGTAAACTTGGAATAGTATTGTACCCAAAGCATAGCATTGCCCGTGTTTACGTACTCTTGTTCTGAGACATGCTTACCAATCCAGTTAAATGTTTCAGTAATCCATTCCATTCTGTTTTGCAGGTAGGGTAGAAGCCATTTCCTCACTATCCTCAACATTTTAATCATGTCAAGTTTCTTTAACAAATGAAATAGTTAAATGGTGCCACCACATATGTTTTACATTTTCTAAATCTGAAGTCAAATCGTTCTTTACCGGGAAGTCTGCTGTAAGTGTTTCATAAGTATGTTTTTTGAATAGTTTTTACTATCTTTGTGAAAGACAGTGCTGGGAATAGTTGTAATTTCCTATATTTTGACTGCCACCTAATCTGTGTGTATAGGAAGCAACTTGGTATGTTTGAAATGTAGTGGGTTTGTAATTGGGTATCAGTGGTATATTAACATTGCCGAATAAAGCCCTTCCATCCTGTTAATGCATTCTCTTGGCAAGTACCCTGTTGTTTAAAGCTCTAGGATTTTTATTTTTAACACTGAACACTAAATTACTGACTGCCTGTTGCTAGGCAACAGCAAAAACACCAAGCGAGGTGGCTGTGGCAGTGGTCAGCGCACTCGACGCGCGTTCCGTAGGACGACGCTTCAATCCCGCGTCCGGCCATCCTCACTTAGGTTTTCTGTGATTTTCCTAAATCGCTCCAGGCAAATGCCGGGATGGTTCCTTAAAAGGACACGGCTGACTCCCTTCCTCGTCCTTCCCTAATCCGATGAGACCGATGACCTCGCTGTCTGGTCTCCTCCCCCACAACAACCCAGCAATAGTAGCATTGAGTTATATGGTGTACAGTGGCTTGTTTTAGGTAAGTTCCATCACTGCTAAAGCATTTGTTTATAAAATATACCAGATTATTAGGATTAAGTATCACACTAAACTTTTTTTAATATTTAGCTACTTTTTAGTTTCTTGTTATGAGTGGCCTCCTGGACATTATTCCATAGTTTTAATTGAGAAATATTATGAAAATGAATTTCAATTGCTGTGCCCAACAAACCTGTATGTCTATATTGTTTATGCACTGTATGTTGGATTTTGTTTCTGCTGTTTATTTAAAGCCTTAATAATGGTAATGAAGCCTGTTGTTAATTAGTGACAAATAGAGATATTGCATTCTATGTTACTCACTAGCTTTAATTGCCTACATTCTTACTGATGTACACTTTGTTCTACAGCTAATTGTTATGCTGAAAATAAAGTAACGAGTTTGGGTCAATCAGTCATTTATTCGGAACGGAGGATAGGTTACCGGCAACACCGATTACGAAGCATCACACACCAACGGAGGATAATACACCAGTGTTTAGGAAACCATATAGGGTAGCACGTCATATGCAACCGCTACTAGAGTAGTTTATAGAACAACAACTACGGTATGTAATCATAGAACATAGCGATAGTCCGTATTCAAGTAATGTAGTTCACGTACCTAAGAAGTCGGTGGATGGTAAAAGGAAATATGGATTTTGTTGTGATTATAGGTTTCTGAATGCGAAACCCATTTCGGACGCATATACGATTCCGAATATCATGGGTACATTGGACAATCTGGGACAATGTAAGTATTTTACGACGATGGATTTACCGAGTGGAACCCACCAGTTAGAAGAAGCGCCAGGGGATAGGGCAAAGACAGCTTTTACTGTTCCTCGGGGGCACTATCAGTATATATAAATGCCGTTCGGGTTGAAGAATGCACCGGCAACTTTTCAGCGATTATTAGATGGGATTTTAAGGGGATTGAAATGGTTTACCTATATGACATTACAGTATTTCCAAAGGATATACCAGAACATGTATCGCGTTCAAGAGAAGTCTGTAGAAAATTGCGGTCGGCACGGTTGACATTAAGTTTAGAAAAATGTAATTTTGTGCAGACGCAGGTCAAATATTTAGGTCATGTAATCAGTGAACAAGAGGTTCAAACCGATCCTCGGTTAACAGAGGCAGTTCAAAACCTTCCGACACCACGTACAACGAAGCAGTTACAATCTTATGCTCATATTATCGTAAATTTGTAAAGGATTTTGCTAAAATAGCCGAGCCTTCAACAAAGATTTTGAAGAAAGGGGTTGAATTTCAATGGACGGAGGAATGCCAGCAAGCTTTCGATGAATTAAAAATGGTCCGGTGTTGGTGTTTCCGACTTTTGAAGAAGACTCCATCTTATCATGTGACGCTTGAAATGGCGCAGTAGGATGTGTTCTGAGGCAAATGGTGAATGGACAGGAGCATCCGGTAGCGTATGCTTCCAGACAGTTAAATAGAGCAGAGCGGAATTATGGCACAACGAAATAGGAGATATTGGATGTAATATATGGAGTAACGTATTTTAGTTGTTACCTTTATGGTAGGAAGTTTAAGGTCGTGACAGATCTTGCAGCGTTGAGGTGGTTACTGGGACTCAAAGATCCTTCTAGTCGGTTAACACGGTGGCCTCTAAAATTAAGTGAGTTTGACTTTGAAGTTTACAAATCTTTAACATATTGCAGCGTGTCAGCAACTGTGAAATGTACAACAATTAAACAATTTTTTTTTTCAGCCTTCAGTTGCAAGGTAATTTTATTCGTTTACCTAGGTTTCGATTCCAGTAATGGAATCTTCTTCAGAACCTATAAATTAAACCACATACAGACATATGTTACTACTACAATGCATTATCCGTCTAATGTTGAATATTAAAGAAATTGGGATACTTACAAAAATTAAATTATTTTGTGAGCCAAACTCTGGCCATGTCACAGATTAAAAATTAACATTAACGACGCGTAATCATAAGATTATGTCAGTCAAATTAACACCATTGAGGCGAACGTGGACGCTACGCCGGCCAGAAATAAGGACCACACGTAAGCGGCTCGAAAACTAGGCGTTGTGAGCCGTTACGCGGCGAGGCTGGCCGCGGCCAAGCGCATGCGCAAGCGCAGGGGCGAGAGACAACTGTCTCAAAATTACTTAGAGCAACTATACATATAAGCAAAATGTGACTGAAAGCCGTCCTAAATTGGACAAACCTATCTATTAGTATAGCAACATTAAACATTTTTTTTTTTTATATATAACGTAGTACAAAGATACACATGTACAATTGCATTATAATAAAGGGACGAAGCAGATGGGGAAAACAGCATCGGTCATTCGAGGCGGACTGTTGGTCAACTCCACTGGAGTAAAGGTTGGAATCCTTCGAAATAACTTCTATTTTTTAATTGCAGCTGATCATTAAGTAAGTTGTCTCTATCAATACTAAGATGTTTAAAAATTTGCAATTCTTCGAGGGTGTCTAGCCTACATCCCTTTACTTCATTATGCAAAAGCTCTGCGTCTTTTAGAGGCTTGGGAGCATGCGCCTTTTGGACCAGATGTTCAGCAAATGTAGATCCTCGAGTTCCATCACCGCTTTTTGTCGGCAGATGCTCTTTAAACCTAACAGACAGGGCCCTTCCTGTCTGGCCAATGTAATAAGAAGGGCATTCAGCACACGTGATTTTATACACACCTGACAGCGATGATTTATCATTATCTTTAACCAGGGAATGAATTAAGTTCTTTTTGAGGTTGTTGGTGGTAGAGTATGAAACTTTGCACCCTAGGTTTTTTAATAACCTACCTACCTTATAGGAGATGTTACCTATAAAGGGAACTGTTATGTATTTCGTTGCCTGGTGTTGATTGTGAGTATCTGAACTGGAAAGAGTGGTAGTCTTCTTTCGTGTTTTTTTATTGAACAACTGTCTCACTATACTGGGATTATATCCATTATTCTGAGCGATGTTTTCGAGGACTTTTAATTCGTTCTGTAAGTTGACTGGCGAAAGTGGAATGGAAAGAGCTCGATGGATACTCGAGTGAAAAAAGGCCATTTTTTGGGCCTGAGGATGGGTGGAATCAGCTGGGATGATGATGTCGGAATAGGTTGCTTTCCGAAAAATTTTAAAATCTATTTTGTTGCCAATAATGGATAGAGTCAGATCGAGATAGTCTAAGGTCCTATCAGCTGTCTGATTTTCTTGCGTGAATCTGATTTTTTCATGTAGGTTATTGAAAGTGGTAAATAACAGTTCTAGCTCTTCATGGGAACCTTCAAACACAAATAGCAGGTCATCTACATATCTCGCATAGAATATTATATTATTTGCCATATCTGGATAATTCCGAAAAAACATCTGCTCCATTGAGTTTATAAAAATATCTGACATGATACCAGCTAACGGGCTGCCCATAGCTAGACCACAGGGTTGCGAATATATTTTATTATTGAAAGAGAAATAATTGTACTTGAGGGTGGTGCGTAACAGAACCATTAGTTCATCGATCTCTGTTACGCACCACCCTCAAGTACAATTATTTCTCTTTCAATAATAAAATATATTCGCAACCCTGTGGTCTAGCTATGGGCAGCCCGTTAGCTGGTATCATGTCAGATATTTTTATAAACTCAATGGAGCAGATGTTTTTTCGGAATTATCCAGATATGGCAAATAATATAATATTCTATGCGAGATATGTAGATGACCTGCTATTTGTGTTTGAAGGTTCCCATGAAGAGCTAGAACTGTTATTTACCACTTTCAATAACCTACATGAAAAAATCAGATTCACGCAAGAAAATCAGACAGCTGATAGGACCTTAGACTATCTCGATCTGACTCTATCCATTATTGGCAACAAAATAGATTTTAAAATTTTTCGGAAAGCAACCTATTCCGACATCATCATCCCAGCTGATTCCACCCATCCTCAGGCCCAAAAAATGGCCTTTTTTCACTCGAGTATCCATCGAGCTCTTTCCATTCCACTTTCGCCAGTCAACTTACAGAACGAATTAAAAGTCCTCGAAAACATCGCTCAGAATAATGGATATAATCCCAGTATAGTGAGACAGTTGTTCAATAAAAAAACACGAAAGAAGACTACCACTCTTTCCAGTTCAGATACTCACAATCAACACCAGGCAACGAAATACATAACAGTTCCCTTTATAGGTAACATCTCCTATAAGGTAGGTAGGTTATTAAAAAACCTAGGGTGCAAAGTTTCATACTCTACCACCAACAACCTCAAAAAGAACTTAATTCATTCCCTGGTTAAAGATAATGATAAATCATCGCTGTCAGGTGTGTATAAAATCACGTGTGCTGAATGCCCTTCTTATTACATTGGCCAGACAGGAAGGGCCCTGTCTGTTAGGTTTAAAGAGCATCTGCCGACAAAAAGCGGTGATGGAACTCGAGGATCTACATTTGCTGAACATCTGGTCCAAAAGGCGCATGCTCCCAAGCCTCTAAAAGACGCAGAGCTTTTGCATAATGAAGTAAAGGGATGTAGGCTAGACACCCTCGAAGAATTGCAAATTTTTAAACATCTTAGTATTGATAGAGACAACTTACTTAATGATCAGCTGCAATTAAAAAATAGAAGTTATTTCGAAGGATTCCAACCTTTACTCCAGTGGAGTTGACCAACAGTCCGCCTCGAATGACCGATGCTGTTTTCCCCATCTGCTTCGTCCCTTTATTATAATGCAATTGTACATGTGTATCTTTGTACTACGTTATATATAAAAAAAAAATTGTTTAATGTTGCTATACTAATAGATAGGTTTGTCCAATTTAGGACGGCTTTCAGTCACATTTTGCTTATATGTATAGTTGCTCTAAGTAATTTTGAGACAGTTGTCTCTCGCCCCTGCGCTTGCGCATGCGCTTGGCCGCGGCCAGCCTCGCCGCGTAACGGCTCACAACGCCTAGTTTTCGAGCCGCTTACGTGTGGTCCTTATTTCTGGCCGGCGTAGCGTCCACGTTCGCCTCAATGGTGTTAATTTGACTGACATAATCTTATGATTATGCGTCGTTAATGTTAATTTTTAATCTGTGACATGGCCAGAGTTTGGCTCACAAAATAATTTAATTTTTGTAAGTATCCCAATTTCTTTAATATTCAACATTAGACGGATAATGCATTGTAGTAGTAACATATGTCTGTATGTGGTTTAATTTATAGGTTCTGAAGAAGATTCCATTACTGGAATCGAAACCTAGGTAAACGAATAAAATTACCTTGCAACTGAAGGCTGAGAAAAAAAAAGAAAAAAAAATTGTTTAATTGTTGACTTTGAAGTAATTCATAAGCCAGGGAGGAAACACGGGAATGCAGATACATTAAGTCGCAGGTTAGACGCATTAGAAGTAATGGGTAAGAGTGTCGCGGAATGGCAAAGGGTACAAGCAGAGGATGAGGAGTGCCAGGGTTTTAGAACTCAGCCACATTTCATTGTGGAGGGAAATTTGTTGTTGTGTAGAGTTACCAGGTGTGGACCACGGGTAGTGAGTGGTACGAAAGAGTTTGAGAGAGGAAGTCTTAAGGCAGGCCCATAATCATGTGCTTTCAGGGCATGGGGGTCGTCGAGCAACGGAAATACGAGTAGCAGAACGATTTCAGTGGCGCACTCGGAGAAGGGATGTTGAACAGTACGTAGCAAATTGTGTGCCGTGTGCGCAGCGAGCGGATGTGACGCGCGCAAGAATTCCATTGCAACCGTTACCAGAAGCTTAAAAACCTTTCGAGTTTATCGGGCTGGATGTCTGCGGACATATAACAAAACACCGGTAGGAATTCGTTACGTTTTAATTACAATTGATCACTTTTCGCGGTTTCTAGCCATGGTCGCAATACTTGACCAACAGGCAAGTACGGTAGCACAAGCTTTAGTCAGTAACTGGTTATTGAAGTTTGGAGTACCTGATACCGTAATCACGGATCAGGGAACGAACTTCATGTCCGAATTAATGACACAGTTGTGTCGATTACTAAGAATTAAAAAATTACGAACCAGTCCATTTCACCCGCAGGCGAATGGGAGAACAGAGCGAGTACATAAGACAATTTCAAAAATGCTAAGTTATTATGTGAATGGAAACCATGATAACTGGGACGTTTATCTTCCGTACGTGGTATCGAGTTATAACACCAAAATACATTCGGGGTTCGGAATGTGACCGTTCGAGGTGGTATACGGAAGAAAGACGTCATCACCGTTTGTCCTATGTTCGAAGTCGGGAGCTAAAGGGGACGCGGTGAGGAAATTTGCATGGACATTACGGGAAGTCAAGAAGAGGGAACAGAAGGCCAATACGAAAGCGTTGGAGAGGCAGGAAGAACAGAATAAGCGGTTGGAACCTTTACCACAATACAGGGTAGGTCAATGGGTACTGAATACTTGACGAAATACCATGGACCATACCAGGTCGTTGAGATGTTAAAGAGCAGCTGCCAACAAAAACATCCGTTATCCACGTAGGTAGAGTAAAGTCTTTTAAAGGAATGGTGGAAGGAGAACCTCAACTACAAGGAAGTGAGCCAGCTGCAGAGGCTGGGCAAAGCAAACGGAAGAAGAAGGTCGCGGCGGAGGGACAACAGCGGACGCATAACGTTCCGTATGCATTACGGTCAAAGAGGGAGTAAATTATTATACGTGTAATATCGTATGGCATATTTACATTTTGTGTTTTTGTATCAAGGGATGGTTTGCGTTTTTTTTTTTTTTTTTGTGTCTTGGTGGGTCAGATAATAGTTCCGTTTTTCATGTTTGTTGTTTTAGTTTTTTTTTTATTTACGGAGGAGACTATTTTCAGAGAATTCGATAGGGGCAGAGTGAACTATAGGGAATTTTTGAGGATGTCGTACGACGTTGTAGTAACTTGTAGTGGAAAAGAGGCGGTACATGCATGTTCGTTCCTTCTCTTCGCAGTGTCAGTACGTATGTGGACGTGCTGGACGGCAGCCATTGGGATAGCTATCCGGAAGGTGTTCTGGAGATATTACCAATGCAGAATCTGACGTATTTGAACTCCACGTTAAATCCAGAGTTTTTGGAAACTTTGCAGTCCATTACTAATGCACAGGAACGTTACAACAGCATCGGAGCAACAGAATAATGACAGTGAGCATTTCAGCCACAGGGTGTGCCGTTTTTCTATTTTTCTTGACTATAGCTTCGTGGAGAGTGTGGAAACGTGCACAGGACGTGCCAACACATCAGTTGCCTACGGCGTGGGTAACAAGTGTGAATAGTGTATAGGTGTACAATTAATACTTTGATGTTCGCGTTAGTTTTAGTCTGTAGAATCTAAGTTTTGTGAACAAGGTATGCAAGGCAGCCACAGGCCACGTCTGTTATATTTCGATTCGAGACGAATCTTGTTGAAAGGAGGGAGGTGTGCTGCACTAGTATTAGTCTTAGTCGTAGAAAAGAAGAAATTTTATTAAAAGTCGATGAAGGCGCGGTTGGGCGATGGAATCTGGGGCCGCTGCCAGATTGTTGTTAACAGGCGACAGCCAGTAGGCTAAACAATGCAAACATGGCACTCGCGAGCGCGGTTCTGCGACGGCGCTATTGTGCGCTCGGTTTGCTTTGTGTGAAGCAACAACGAGGCAGCAAACCGCAGCGTTGCTTGAAGTTATTGGGATAGTTTCTGTCTCTCTCTGACACTACGTCAGAAGCGAGGGGAAAAGCAGTTTATATAGTCAGGTATTTTTAGCTTGTGACAGAATGTGCCACGTCAGTCGAGAGTAGGGTCGAGCCTGTGCTGGTCTACGCTGATAGGAGGCAGTCTGGCGGTGATGTTGTAAATATTCTATTAACCTGTACTTTATTTCTATGTACTTGTTCGGGCTGTATTCCGCCTCCGGGGCACAACACCGGGGCGGAACGGAACGGCAGCCGGGTACTTGGAGATTGGACGGTCTGCCTAAAGAAGGGCAGTGACAGCGGTCTGCAGCGGGTCCAGGATGGGTTAAAATGGCTCTGAGCACTATGGGACTCAACTTATGAGGTCATCAGTCCCCTAGAATTTAGAACTACTTAAACCTAACTAACCTAAGGACATCACACACATCCATGCCCGAGGCAGGATTCGACCGCAGCGGTCGCACGGCCCCAGACTGTAGCGGTCCAGGATGGGCCTCGTTCGCTTCCCACCTGGGCGGCCGACACCACGCTGCTCTCATCAAAGCACTGTAAGCTGTGAGAGTTGAAGTAACGCCACCAAATACCGCTGTATCACTCTGCACTGCCCCTTGACGCTCTCCAACTTGCTCGGCCTCCTGACGGGAAGCGGCGCGGTGGGTCCCGGCCTCAGCTCGGCCATCTGGAGTACCGGGTTCGACCATCGACGCCCCCCGCAACACCACACACCGCTCCCTTCATTTACATTCCCCGCGACGGCAAAGTCGGCCGAGCCTCCACCTCCGAGCATTTCCGAAATGCCGCAGCCTCGCTTGTTACAGAAAAAGGGCTACCAGTGTCGACGACGCAGTACAGGGATACCTCCCCAATGCAGATCGTAATAGTAGGACTAACCGCTGAAATTCTGTTAGTAGCTGATTCCTGCAGCCACGTTTCTCTTACAATTGGCCACCGTACTGCACGTTATGTGTTTATGTTATTACGGGCCGTGCAACAACGCCTCTCTCGTCAGATAGCAGTCATAACAGAGCTTGCCCGCTGTTCTCCGGTGGATCATTTTGTAACCGCTCTTTACACAGTGGTTATACAGAAACTTGTATTAGATTAAATTCTGTAATACGAAATGACCTAAGAGCCAAAAAACGGTAGTAGTATCTAGAAGTAATAGTTAGTTAAAATTTTACAAAGAGTAGATATTCGAAATATAGTAACGCAAAGTAGAACAAGGGTAATCCAAGGAAGACATAACAGAGCGGTCTTTGGTTTTGAATGTAATATATGAACCAATGCGTAGCATTGTTACATCTCTTGAGTTCTTATTACAGCGGTGGCGAGTGTATTTGCAGTTCATCCGTGGTAGTCGGAATTTTGGGATTAGAAGCCCAATTAAATTGCATCCTTAGAACGGGATTAGACGTTGGAGTCGTGGAGAATAGATTATTTTGGGATAAATTCAGAGAGAAGTCAAATAGAGGTGACTGGGTGTACGACAATTGATATTCAAGTGAATGGTCATTGTAAGTGTTAAACGAAACGTTACGATAGTATACTTACGATTGTGATGAACTTTATTGACAATACGGAAACTTCTATGTTGAATTAGGACTTTATTCGCTGTATGCGAATTATTAAAGAGTACTGGGACCGAAAATAGTTTGGACCTTGAACAGTCCACGGGTGTACTGCCGATCCATAGTGTCCAACGGGCACAATGTTTCGGCGATGAGACGTGTCGCCATCGTCAGGTGCGCAGACGTACTGATCTCCTGAGGGCCGGCGGCCGTCTTGAAACTCTCCCCCCTCGCGAGGCGTTCTCTCCGTGGTTCACGCCCATGCGTCAGCGGTCGGTGAGACGCTGGCGTCGACGTCTGTGGTGGAGTTTGTGTAATTGCCTCGTCTGCCCTAGTCGCCCGTTCGTTTCCCTTGCTGAGCGTCTTTTTAATTAGTCTCAATGCTGGTTCCCATGGCCTGCTATGGTTGTAGCCGCAATCTGTGTTGATGAGTCCGTCCCTGGTACGTATTTCGGTAGCCTCTCTAACGACGCTGCCCCAGTATTTAGATGTCTGTGCCAAGACCCTGGTATGTTTGTAGTCCATTTCGTGATTTTCGGACAAACAGTGCTCTGCGACCGCCGACTTGTTGGGGTACCCAGTTCGAGTGTGCCTCTGATGTTCTCGGCAACGATCTTCGATGGTGCGCACCGCCTGTCCAATATAAGTCCTCCCACATTGACACGGAATCCGCAAACCGAGAACGTCTTTGACACTTCTCAGTGATGTTTGGTCTCGAATGGCTGCCCTCTCCCTGCTGGTAATATTCGAATTGATCGGTTTAGTTCTCGTCAGAGCACGGCAGGTTTCCTGGCGTATTTCTTCAGCTGCTTCAGGTGGTAGTAGCGCAGCAATCTGTTCAACTGCAGTGACAATGTCCGCTACCGGCGTGAACCTAGGTGTGGGAGCCAAATTAAGTCCCTTCTCCAGAACAAAAACTGCATCCCCAGTGAGCCCAATGTCCGTGAGATTGATGACCGTCTTGCGTGGAGCCTCCAGCGATGGTTTGTCAGAGATACGAGAGAATTTAGATATCTGACGTCCCGAGGCCTTCTTATGTGCAGAATCGGCGGTCACCCAGGTACCAGTCCCAGGTCCCAGAATTAAAATGACTTGCTAGTTGTAGATGTAGTTTAAGTAGTTCCTGGGAGATGTACTCAAGGCTGCGTCTGGTAAAGTGTACCCTCTCACGACCTCAAGCTAGGATAGCGCGCTTCATAATTCAATTAGGTGCTGCAGAGTCGATGTGATGCGTGACGTTAGCAGCTGGACCTGAGACAGAGCCCTGAGATTGTTGTCTTACCGGCTGACAAAGGCAATGCTACGGTTGTTCTTTCGCATAAGGACTTCATTGAGAAGATGCAGAGCCTACTAAATGACAAATCATACAGGAAGATCAACACTGGCCCCACAAAGAAGGTGGAGAACAAGACTAGAGCTCTTCTTAAGGACGCAGATTTAGCAGATGGTGTCGCCAAGAAATAGACGCCTCAAGGACCTATACCGCCAAGACTTTATGGACTCCGTAAAGTCCACAAAGAAGTGTTGCCGTTACGCCCAATCGCCAGCAACATTAGGGCACCTACATATTTGCTGGCCAAATACCTGGCAGAATTACTAAGCCCTTATGTGGGTAAATGCCCTCATCACGTTCGTAAAACGTCTCGACAACTTCAAGCTGAAAGACTCAGATATCCTGGTGAGTTTTGACGTTGTTTCATTATTCACCAGGGCGTCTCTTCGATAGTCAACTGAGCTTATTGCACAAAAATTTGACGAGATGACGACCGACCTTTTCAAGCAAGTTCAGAGCTCCACGAGAAGATTATGAACAAACAGAAGGAGTCGCAATGGGGAGCCCACTCTCGCCTGTGGTCGCGAATTTCTATATCGAGTACTTCGAGGAGGAAGCTTTGGCGTCAACCAAGTGGAAACCTACTTGTTTTCTACGTTATGTGGATGACATGTTCGTGATCTGGCCCCATGGAAGGGTCAAGCTCCTACACTTCCTTACACACCTGAACTTCATACATCCCAACATCAAATTCACTATGGAGACCGAAGAAGAAGGAAGATTACCATTCCTGAACGTCATGGTCAAAAGAAGAGCGGATGGCAACCTGGAATACGGGGTATAAAGGAAGAAAACGCAAGCGGATAGCTGCCACCACCCTGCACAGAGGAATGGGGTGCTAAAAACACTGGTGCACAGGGCGCGCACCATCTCTGACGCAGAGAGTCTGCCCCAAGAGCTGGCGTGTGGAGACGGAAGAAGTCACGGAGAAACAGATAGCCACCGCCTATATACCGATTGCTGGCGCACTATCGGGGGAAATAGGACGAATATTGAGGAAACACCGAGTAGGAACTGTCTTTTGCCCACCAAATAAGACGCGAGCATTATTGGTAAGTGTCAAAGACGATCTCGGTTTGCGGAAGGCCGGCATATACCAGATTCCGCGTCAATGTGGGAAGACTTATATTGGACAGGCAGTGCGCACCATCGAAGATCGTTGCCGAGAACATCAGAGGCACACTCGACCTGGGTACCCCAACAAGTCGGCGGTCGCAGAGCACTGTTTGTCCGAAAATCACGAAATGGACAACAAACATACCAGGTTCTTGGCACAGACATCTAAATACTGGGACAGCGTCGTTAGAGAGGCTACCGAAATTCGTACCAGGGACGGACTCACATTGACGATAAATCACAGAAACTGCGTCGTGACTGAATACAACAGGCACCACGTCGACTTCTGTCCAGGCGAGTAAGGCTTCAAACAGACTGTGCTTCTAACCTTTCCTGTGAGCCAGAAATAGTTTTCCGACGCACCACTGCAGGTTTACTGTATCCCTTGGACCTTCACATTGACGATAAATCACAGAAATGGCGTCGGGGTTGAATACAACAGGCACTCTGATTGTGGCTACAGCCTCAGCAGGGCATGGGAACCACATTGAGACTAATTAAAAAGACGCTCAGCAAAGGAAATGAACGGGCGACTAGGGCAGACGAGGCAATTACACCGACTCCACCACAGACGCCGACGCCAGCGTCTCACCGACCGCTGACGCATGGGCGTGAACCACGGAGAGAACGCCTCGCGAGGGGGGAGAGTTTTAAGACGGCCGCCGGCCCTCAGATCAGTACGTCTGCGCACCTGACGATGGCGACACGTCTCATCGCCGAAACATTGTGCCCGTTGGACACTATGGATCGGCAGTACACCCGTGGACTGTCCGAGCAAGAAATACGGTAGGAGAAAATGAAGAAAGATCTCATCACACTAGTATCTTTGCCGCTCGTTATCAAAGTGATTACACTAATAAACGAGAATTTAAAAAATAGAGCGCGTTAAAAGACTCAACTTGTGCTACACAGACGTTGAAAGGATTTGAACCCAAAATTAATATCGTGCAGTGAGAATTGATAGGCTTAGACCTTGTAAGGCCCAGAGACATATTTTATAATTTGTTGGACATTAATGGCAAAGGACCTTTCATGGGAAATCATATCTTTGGTGATAGGTACTGTTATCATACCGAAACAATACACACTAGGATCGACTCCTTTCATTGATCCCCCAGCGAATCTCTCATTAATTTAAGAACTTAATTGTGTCAATAAAACAGAAATATACGAGACATTCCCAGTGTTTACTAAATTCCATAATCAGCTAGTACATAGACAATAATACCTGTGAACATTCAAGGGTTATTGAAGGAAGCTGATAAAGTTTTTACAAACATATTTAATAGGATTCAACGAATGCATAAAAATTACTCATGGAAACAAATTAGTAAAAATAGACTGGAACTCAATTTAAATCTTACTCCAGAGTAATAAAAAACAAAACTGTCTTTGCATCCGTCGTGGTTGAAAGTATATGAATTATCTCTGGAAAAACGCGATAAATTTTCAACTGCTAGTTGACACGACTAGATTCACAACGTGATTCAGAGATGTTTTATGCCCAACCCACACGGCAGGGAATGGCTCTTAACTAGCCGGGACAATATATACACAGACTTTTGAGATCAGCTCCGCTTCCGGTGGGGAAACGTCGAAGCGATATCTGTGCAGTCGCGACGAAGGTGGGTGTGCGGGCATAAACTGGGGCAGCCAACGTGGGGTCCGAAAATGGATATAAGGCACTAGAAAATCAGGAATATCTACGTTACCATCGACGAGAGTAACTGGAGTTACTACCAAGGAAGACCATCAACCAGCGTGCTGTCTTCTGCTGGCGCTGTCGTCTCTGCTATGGGCTGCTGACGACGCGGCGATGTCTCTAGAGTCGTTGCGAAGTGACGTCGGAGGCCGTGAAGAAACTAAGGTAGGAAACAGTTCACGTCACTTCCTGTGGCACGGATTTTGGTTCGATTCGTAAAGTCATTGTGATTCGTAAAGCAGTTATTCATCGTGCTTACTACTACAGTAGTACAAAATGGTTCAAATGGCTCTGAGCACTATGCGACTTAACTTCTGAGGTCATCAGTCGCCTAGAAGTTAGAACTAATTAAACCTAACTAACCTAAGAACATCACACACATCCATGCCCGAGGCAGGATTCGAACATGCGACCGTAGCGGCCGCTCGGTTCCAGACTGTAGCGCCTAGAACCGCACGGCCACTCCCGCCGGCACAGTCGTACAAGTTTATATGCCAACTAGCTCTGCAGATGATGAAGAAATTGGAAAAATGTATGATGAGATAAAAGAAATTATCCAGGTAGTGAAGGGAGACGAAAATTTAATAGTCATGGGTGACTGTAATTCGAGAGTAGGAAAAGGGAGAGAAGGATACATAGTAGGTGAATACGGATTGGGGGTAAGAAATGAAAGAGGAAGACGTCTAGTAGATTTTTGCACAGAGCACAACTTAATCAAAGCTAACACTTGGTTCAAGAATCATAAAAGAAGGTTGTATACATGGAAGAATCCTGGAGATACTAGAAGATATTCAGATCGATTATATAATGGTAAGACAGAGATTTAGGAACCAGGTTTAAAATTGTAAGACATTTCCAGGGGCAGATGTGGACTCTGACCACAATCTATTGCTTATGTACTGTAGATTAAAACTGAAGAAACAGCAAAAAGGTGGGAATTTAAGGAGATGAGACCTGGATAAGCTAACCAAACCAGAGGTTGTACACAGTTTCAGGGACAGCATAGGGGAACAATTGACAGGAGGGGAAAAAATACAGTAGAAGAAGAATGGGTAGCTCTGGGGGATGAAGTAGTGAAGGCAGCAGAGGATCAAGTAAGTAAAAAGACGAGGGCTAGTAGAAATCCTTGGGTAACAGAAGAGATATTGAATTTAATTGATGAAAGGAGAAACTATAAAAATGCAGTAAATGAAGCAGGCAAAAAACAACACAAACGTCTCAAAAATGAGATGGACAGGAAGTGCAAAATGGCTAAGCAGGCATGGCTAGAGGACAAATGTAAGGATGTAGAGGCGTATCTTACTAGGGGTAAGATAGATACTGCCTACAGGAAAACTAAAGAGATCTTTGGAGAAAAGAGAACCACTTGTATGAATATCAGGAGCTCAGATGGAAACCCAGTTCTAAGCAAAGAAGGGAAAGCAGAAAGGTGGTAGGAGTATATAGAGGGTCTATACAAGGGCGATGTACTTGAGGACAGTATTATGGAAATGGAACTGGGTGTAGATGAAGATGAAATGGGAGATATGATACTGCGTGAAGAGTTTGACAGAGCACTGAAAGACCTGAGTCGAAACAAGGCCCCAGGAGTAGACAACATTCCATTAGAACTACTGAGGGCCTTGGGAGAACCAGTCCTGAGAAAACTCTACCATCTGGTGAGCAAGATTAATGAGACAGGCGAAATACCCTCAGACCTCAAGAAGAATATAATAATTCCAATTCCAAAGAAAGCAGGTGTTGAGAGATGAGAAAATTACCGAACTTTCAGTTTAATAAGTCACAGCTGCAAAATACTAACGCGAATTCTTTACACACGAATGGAAAAAGTGCTAGAAGCCGATCTCGGGGAAGATCATTTTGGATTCCGTAGAAATATTGGAACACAGACCTTACGATTGATCTTAGAAGATAGATTAAGGAAAGGCAAACCTACGTTTCTAGCATTTGTAGACTTAGAGAAAGCTTTTGACAATGTTGACTGAAATTCTAAAGGTGGCAGGGGTAAAATACAGGGAACGAAAGGCTATTCACAATTTGTACAGAAACGAAATGGCAGTTATAAGAGTCGAGGGGCATGAAAGGGAGGTAATGGTTGGGAAGGGAGTGAGACAGGGTTGTAGCCTATCCCCGATGTTATTCAATCTGTATATTGAGCAAGCAGTAAAGGAAACAAAAGAAAAATCTGGAGTAGGAATTAAAATCCATGGAGAAGAAATAAAAACTTTGAGGTTCGCCGTTGAAATTGAATTCTGTCAGAGACAGCTAAGGACTTGGAAGAGCAGTTGAACGGAATAGACAGTGTCTTGAAAGGAGGGTATAACATCAACATCAACAAAAGCAAAACGATGATAATGGAATGTACTCGAATTAAGTCGGGTGATGCTGAGGGAATTAGATTAGGAAATGAGAGTAGTAGAGTTTTGCTATTTGGGGAGCAAAATAACTGATGATGGTCGAAGTAGAGAGGATATAAAATGTAGACTGGCAATGGAAAGGAAAGCGTTTCTAAAGAAGAGAAGTTTGTTAAAATCGAGTATAGATTTACGTGTCAGGAAGTCGTTTCTGAAAGTGTTTGTATGGAGTGTAACCATGTATCGAAGTGAATCATGGACGATAAATTGTTTGGACAAGAAGAGAATAGAAGCTTTCGAAATGTGATGCTACAGTAGAATACTGAAGATTAGATGGATAGATCACATAACTAATGAGTAGGTAGTGAATAGAATTGGGGAGAAGAGGAGTTTGTGGCACAACTTGGCAAGAGGAAGGGACTGGTTGGTAGGACATGTTCTAAGGCATCAAGGGATCACCAATTGGAGGGCTGCGTGGAGGGTAAAAATCGTTTAGTGAACTAAGAGATGAATACACTATGCAGATTCAGAATTATGTAGGTTGCCGTAAGTACTGGGAGATGAAGAAGCTTGCTCAGGATAGAGTAGCATGGAGAGCTGCATCAAACCAGTCTCAGGACTGAAGACCACAACAACAACAACAACAACAACAACATTGTGTTTGAGCTAGGCAGATCAGCGGCTCTGGAGTCTCATAAATAGTTAGTGCTGTAGTAATAGTGGTTTTCATACTTGTGTTCTGTGTAGAGTAACCCATCAAAATGAAGCGTACTTATCAGCTGAGGTCCAATCTTGACGTCAACACGTCAGATGTCGAATCCGACGAGGATGACAGTGGTGAGCGTTGTATAGAAAATGTGGCTAATCGTAATACCAGGGAGATTGAGGAATCTGAATTGATTAATAGAGATTCGGCTAGTGCAAGGGAGACTAGATCTCAGAATGAACATGATGAGCTAGATACTATATGTGTGCCTAGCGCGAATCAAACTGTGGGTGTAGACATTGTGTCCTTTGCACCAATAAGCATGAAAATGTTGTTTCAGCTTGTAGTTAAATCTAATAACGAACAAATGGGTCGAGATAGCACTTAAAATGAACAGAATTTAGAAATAAAGAAATCTATTGGTGAACAAGAACGCAGACATAAAGCTTTATGGGAACAGAATTTAGAGATTTATTAATGAACAAGTATGTAGGGAGAATGTCTTTAAGAAGGAAATGCTCGACTTAGTTAATAAGTTTGAAAATGCCAATCGAGAAAAAGTTAAGCAATTGTCAGATGCTTTAAATAAGCTATCATTAACTGTAGAATGAACTCAATGTGTAACCAATTCCTTGAAAACTTCTGTAACTAATCTAGAAGAGAAAGTAAATGACATTAAAAAGATCATGATAAAATGACCACACAAAGCAAACAGGTTTGTGATCACGTTAAGAATTTGCAAGTAGTCAACCAGGAGTATATTGATGAACATCTGACCAAACAAACTAAAAAATGAGAAGACGATGTATCTGAGTGGTTGGAAGCAAAATCCGGGGATGCTCGGACTCAGGTTAATAGCGCTATAAATAATGTGATGCAACAATGTAGAACGGACGCACCACAGCACGATGAATCTGAAACGGCAGCTAAGTTTAAAGAAGAATTCAATTTAATAAGGGAAAAAGTTAAGTTTGAACTGCCTATGTGGAAAGAAAGTGTCGATAGACTGTTAAATAATGGCTATATTCCGTGTAGGAAACAGTATTATAGAGAAAAACATTCAGATATCAGTTATCATGAACAGTCACCTATAAGAAAACGGTAAATGGTATGAAGGATATAATGATAATGAACGTAATAGCGATGAAATGGATGATGATGAACAAAGCTATGTATATCGGGGGGCTACTGCGCCATCAACGGTTGAACATAGTATATTTAAATCTAGACAGTTTCAGGCGTTTTCTAATGATAAGAATTCCATACACCCCATGGTTTTCATAAAAAGTTTTAACAATTTATTCCCGTGTCCATGGAGAGAACGAGATAAAATTCAGTTCATTGTATCAAAAACGAGTGTTGAAGTATCTTTGTGGGCGTCTGAAGATGCTGAGTAATGTCGATCGTGTAAAGATTTTGAAAGATTGTTTGTAGCGAAATATTGGTCGCAAAGCAAACAAAATAGGCTTAGGAATGTAATTTAAATCCCAGAATTTTTTAATCCCAAGAAGGGTTAACCCAGGAAATATTTTGAAAAATACATTAACAAAACCAGACACTGGGATAATCGTATCAGCCATAGTGAGGTTCTTAGCACACTGACCGAAAAATTGCCCATAATTTTAAGAGAAAAGTTGGTAAATATACCTGTATATGACGTAGATAACTTTCTATCAGTAATTGATTCATTGGATATCATTATGGAAGGCACAAAAAGCATGGGAAACCAATTTTATACCAATGGAGGATGCTATTCGCAACATAGTAACGGTAAAAATTACAACGGAAAACCAAAAATGATGGGAATGGCGACTATGGTAAGAGGAATCGCGAGGAATTCTACAATGATCGTAAAAATAATGATCCGGGAAACCGAAATTATTGGCCTAATGATTCTAATCAAAATAAAGATGAGAACAGGAAATATACTTAGGAATGTAACAATAGCAATTTGCAAAATACATCGAGAGACAGTTCCGAGGTATTTAACAGAAAAGGAAAATATGATGAACAGCAGGAAAGTCATGGACCAGTAAATGATAGACGTGGTAATTGGGGAAATAGCCGGAATGTAAAGTGGGGGGCTTCTACGAATGTGATAACGGCAAACAGTCAATATGTACCAATACTGGTGCTCCCTAGACCAGAGTCTACTACTCACAATGAACACACTAAATGGAACGGGCAAGGTTCGGAAGTTCGGGTGGTGGTGTTCGACGAGACGGTTAGCCCTCATCCAAATAATACAACAAACTAGAACCAGCTGCCCTGAGCCTTCCCAGTGTGGCTGGTGGAGAGCTGGAAGGCCCTGAGAACATTAATCTTTATGTTTTAAGGTATAATGAGGGAGCATAAATCCGAGATGAACTGTTAGACAACCCAGGAAAACTATGTAATAGTCCCGTGGAAGTGGTACAAGCTGTTGTTAAGGTCAAAATCATTGACGAAGATGTTGAAATTCTGTTAGACACCGGCTCTGCCTTCAGTGCGATGAATATTGAGTTGTTTAAATATTTAGCCACCAAACAGAAGTTACCTGTATTTACTGTAAATGACTGCACCTTGTCTGGAGCGTTTGGATCACACTCCATTGTCTTTAAAGCCCAAGTATTAGTGGATGTAGAAGGACAAGGTGAAATAATAGAATGTACCTTCTTGTTGGCTCCTCATCTCTTTTTTCCTTGTACTTGGGGGATTGACTTTATGTGTGGACGAGACGTGATGCTCGACATCGCGAAAGGAATGTGTATTCTGAACAATCAGGGCTATTCACAATTGTGTAGCGGCACCACCGTTTAGGATAGGGAAAGTTAGTTTGATGCAGTATTCTGAGCACAAGTTACAGCCAGGTGCCGTGCGGGATTAGGCGGTGTAGGGCGCTGCAGTCATGGACAGTGCGGTTGGTCCCGGCAGAGGTTCGAGTCCACCCTCTGGCATGGGTGTGTGTGTTTGTCCTTAGGATGATTTAGGTTAAGTAGTGTGTAAGCGTAGGGACTGATGACCTTAGCAGTTAAGTCCCATAAGATTTCACATACATTTGAACATTTTTTGAACAGCCAGGTGTGGGCCAGATTGCAGTAAGTTATGCAAACCAACAGTTGTGAAGTAGAATAGAGGCCACAGGGCCGTCAAATTGCTGAAAGACTATACGTAGCGGTTTTGCATGGCGCAAGTCTCAGGCAGAAGAGGTCCACTAGCCAACCTAGCGAGTTATGAGTACGTGTCATGAAGCAGTGCGTAAGGCAAAACAAAGGTGTGCAGATGCATATCAATAGGTGCTAGTTTCTAACGAGATTCATTCAAGTGTGGCAGCTCTCCTGGACAGTGGGGCGTGTCACACCTCCAGCTACGAGCAGCAGCAGACCCTCTGAGGCCAACGCGGGGTCCGCAGCCAGCCAGCGGCAGGCCGCTCCGTGGCTCGCTACAGTGGGCAGTCGTCCTGGCTGCCAACATGCACCAGTGACATCCAAGGAGAGGGCCGCAGATTAGGACTCAAAATCGCAGGCGCTTGTTGTCGCCACATCCTAAGCCACGCTGGCGAGCGAACACGGGGCGGACCATCTTGCAGTTGTCAGCGGGCTGCTCGGTAGCTCCTCGGAGCGGTACTGAGGCGACGAGACGGGGCAGCTGAGTTGGCAGCCGGCGCATCCTGACGCCGTCGGAACTCCGCAGCTGGCCGAGGCTGGGCCAGCCGCAGTGGCCGAGCGGCTCTAGGCGCTTCAGTCCGGAACTGCACTGCTCCTACAGTCGCAGGTTCGAATCCTGCCTCGGGCATGGATGTGTGTGTTGTCCTTAGGTTAGTTTGGTTTAAGTAGTTCTAAGTCTAGGGGGCTGATGACCTTAGGTGTTGTGTCGATTCCCTAAGGTCTCGACACAATGAGTGGCTAGGTGCACGCGAAACTAACGCAGACGGGCGTAAATTCTGAAACAGGAGACTGGATGAAAACTATAAAGAAAAGAAGAGAGATTTTAATATACTTAACTTTAATGTAGTCTTGTTCTTGTTGAAATACATCTCTTGCATAGTAGTAAGCAATTAGCAATGATACACATGGCGCCTTGCTAGGTAGTAGCGATGGACTAGCTGAAGGCTATTTAATCTGTCTCTCGGCAAATGAGAGGAAGACGTGATACGTCTTGTCGCAAGCTATGTCGTCCGTACAACTGGGGCGAGGTCAAGTCCGTGTCTTGTGACCTGCCATGTGGTGGCGCTAGGATTGCGATTACACAGTGGCGACACGCGGGTCCGACATGTACTACAGGACCGCGGCCGATTTAAGTTACCACCTAGCAAGTGTGGTGTCTAGCGGTGACACCACATTAGGTGTTACGTCCCATAGTGCTTAGAGCCATTTGAACCATTTTTGCCAAGGCTGGCTCAGCACGGAATTGCATTGCATGGGTCGCTGGGGTGCTTCCTCAGCATTGCGGGGCCCTGTGACGCGGACAGAGGTGTATGAGGGCACTGTGGTTGGAAACAGTAAATCATTTGGGAAGCTCGGACTAATCTTAATACAGCACCTCCTGGCACCAGCCACTACATTTGGCGTCAGAATAGCGGATGTCGTTTGTCTAGTCGACATTCGAGCCCACTGTCCGCATTACAGTCACAAGATGTGGTGAGTTTTGACTAGTTTTCTTTTGAGTGTTGGACGTTTTTTTTTCTTTTCTGTGTTTTTGAGAATGGCTTCTGCAAGGCCATTGTAGATGTTTTGCGAGTAAGTGTTAGTGTATTTGGGGCAGTAAGATTTTTTTGTGTGGCATTTAATTGCTTTTGGATTGGTCTGAGTAAGATGTTACTGAGTATGATGATACTGAGGTGTAGGGAGTCGGGTTATTCTTGTACTTAAATGTTTTGTTTTGGGACTAACTGGGAACGAAAGCAACACAATGGCAGACTCAGAGATGTGAGGTGTGTCAGAACCAGAAGTGGTACGGATTTTGTAGGAAAAAGTAACACAATTGACAGCAGACAATACGCAGTTGAGAAATGAATTAACATCTAGAAGTGAGCGGGAAACTGCATCTGATCAGTCATTGTTGCCTAGGGTGCAGGAGATTGATCCAGCTGCCGCGAGTTTGTTGATTATTCCATTTTCTGGAAAGGCATCTGAGGATGTGCATTCGTTTGTGGAGGACTTGGAGACTTCAGCAGTGATGAATGGTTGGTCTGATGAACGGTTGTTACATGTAGCCAAGATTAGATTAATGGGTGAAGCGAAATCATATGTAAGGTGTTCTGAGGCCTTAAGGAAGGCAGGACAGTTTAAGCAGTTAAAGGAAGTTTAAAGTAGGAGCTTTTACAGAGGTACAAAAAGCAGAATACTGCTCGGCACTCTAGAGAGAGGTTAAGTACAATGTCAGACAGGGGGAGACGATGGAGAAATTTACTGAGAGGATAAGGGAAATTAATGAGTATACGTATGAGTTGGGTCAGAGCGATGAAGCGAATAGTGTTCTGTTGCAGGAGGCCGAGCAAAGGGCACTTGATGTATCTTTGAGAGGGTTGCCGGCACATATGGCACAGAAAGTGCGGGAAGGGACTCCGAAATATTTGTATTCGGCCATTCAGCTGGCAATTCAATGTGAGGAAATAGATGTGGCAACAGGGTACGCAAGAGGCCATCAGTGTTTACAGCGGGTGTGAAATGTTTTAAGTGTAGTCGTATGGGACATGTGCAGAGGCAATGTACCCAGTCACCAAGGAATAAAGGAAGGGGTGGAAATAGGCAGCGGGGAGGAGGGAGAAGTGGAGATAAGAGAGGTGGACAAGCGTTAAACGGTAAAGGGGCCCAAGACCCACTTAAGGGAGCTCCCGTTTAATTTCAATGCCACGAATACGTATGCAGAGGTGAAATGTTCAGTGGTAGGATCCACAGGAACTAAAAAGGTTAAGATTTTGTTGGACACAGGGGCCCAAGTGTCAGTGGCTACTAGGAATGTAATGGGACGAAGTAAGCTAGATCCACCACGTTATAGATTGCGTGGAGTGGAGGATAAGGAGATCACAACTTTGGGGTCGGTGATAATTGACTTTCGAACAGAGGAAGTCCGATTTTATGCATGCATGGAGGTAGTATCATGGGTAAGCAAGGGCTACGACATGATCCTAGGAGTAGATTTCTTGCATCAACATCATACCAATATTGACCTTGGACAACGAACTGTGGAACTTGGTGGAATGTTATTTCAAATAGGGGAAACTGTTGTCAATGCAGATCTGTCGAAAGATGCGTTCAACGTAATGAACAAACCAAATGAACCGCGTACATTAGCATTAGGGCTCAATTCGCATGAGTGTGTGTCTAGTGACATCGGGAAGTCGCTTTGGGTAATTGTGGAGTCAAATCTTCCTGTGGGTACAGTATGTGTTATGGAACCTTTGCAGGATAATGAAGTTTTGGGTCCATTGGGTTATTTTGTGAAACGTAGTGTTGTACGCATACAGGAGGTAAACGACAGGCGAGTAGTTCCCATGAACGTGGATAATTTTAGTGATGTAGACGCAAATTTGAGCAAAGAAGTTTTAGTAGCAAATTTGGTTGTGTCAGATGATGAAGACTGGTGTTCGAGAGGTAGGCGAAGCTATCAACCAGTAACTGCCGATAGAACTGCATTACATGACAAAATTAAGCATTTGAAAGGAGGAGAAAGAGAGCATATGGAAGAATTATTGTGGAAATTTAAGGATTTATTTTTTCCACATGGGCCGTTGCCAACAACTCCATTAGTTCAACATAGGATACCAACAGGGAATGAAGCACCTGTTTACCGTAAACCATACAGAATACCGAGGTATTTGCAGCCGATTGTGGAGGATTTCATTGATAAGCAAATAGCGGACGGTATTATGGAGCATAGTAATAGTTGCTGGGGAACGGGCATTGTCGTTGTGCCTAAAAAATCTATGGATGGAACTAAGAAATACAGGTTCTGTTGCGACTACCGATACCTCATTAATTAGACAGTAACGGACGCATACCCCATTCTAAACATATCGGAGACTTTGGATCACTTAAGACAGTGCCAGTACTTTTCTACGATATATTCGACGAGTGGTTATCAGTTAAGAGATGGCTCCAGAGGATCGTCCAAAAACCGTTTTCACTACTTCTGGAGGCCATTTCCAGTACATTAGAATGCCATTCGGTTTGAAAACCGCTCCGTCAACGTTTCAGAGGTTGCTAGACAGTGTCTTCATGGGTTTGAAACCAGGGCAGTGTCTGGTCTATTAGGATGACATCATAGTGTTTTCGAGTAGTATGGAGCAACATAGACAGCGGTTAAGGGAAGTCTTTATGAGGTTAAGAGCAGTTCGTTTGACGTTGAGCCTGGAGAAGTGTCATTTTGCATTAGAAGACGCAAAATATTTGGGTCATATTATCAGTAAGGATGGATTGCGAACAGATCGGAGGTTGGTACCGGCTGTAAGGAATTTTCGGGAACCGAAAACAGTTAAGGAAGTGCAGTCATTCATCGGACTTTGCAATTTCTATCGAAAGTCCGTGAAGCGTTTTGCAGATTTAGCACAGCTGTTGACGCGATTGTTACGGAAGGGTGTGAAATTTGAGTGGACAGAAGAATGTCAGAAAGCGTTTGACAAACTCAAAGAAGTGTTAAAATGAAGTCCGGTTCTTGTGTTTCCAGATTTTGAAAAGGAGTTCATACTAGCATGCGATGCATCGAATCGAGCATTAGGGTGTGTTCTCATCAGGAAATTGATGGGAAAGAACATCCTGTAGGGTATGCGTCTAGGCAGATGAGTGCAGCAGAGAGGAATTACTCAACAACTGAGAGGGAGATGCTTAATGTAATCTATGGAATCAAATATTTTAAATGTTATTTATATGGGAGAAGATTTCAGGTAGTGACAGATCATGCTGCGTTGAAGTGGTTTTTGGGGCTTTAGGATCCGTCCACGAGACTCGCTAGGTGGTCTGAGAGGCTTAGTGAAGTCGACTACGAGGTGGTGCACAAGCCTGGGAAGAAGCATGGTAATGCGGATGCACTAAGCAAGAAGGTGGAAAAAGTAGAAGTCATAGGTTGTGACCTAGAAGTATGGCAAGATTTACAGGACTCGGACAACGATTGTAAATTGTATCGGACACAGCCACAATTTAATATGTTCGACGGTCTTCTGTGCAGGGAAACGAAGTTAGGGCCAAAGGTAGTAGTGCCAGCGAAGTTGAAGGATGAGGTTTTAAAGGAGGCACATGATCACGTGTTATCTGGTAATGGAGGGTGTAGAGCGAAGAATAGGAGAGTGGCGGAGAGGTATTGGTGGAGAGGTAGGAAAGTAGATGTGGATCAGTATGTCAAGAATTGTATACCATGTGCGCAGGTAGCAGATTTGAGTCGGAAACAGATACAGCTACAACGATTACCGGAAGTGACATGTCCATTTTCTTTGTTGGGGATTGATGTCTTACGACCTTTTAGGCGAACACCATCGGGGAACAGATTCGTTCTCACAATAATAGACCATTTTTTGAGGTATGTGGAGATGGTGGCTATGCCAAATCAACAGGCAGCAATGGTAGCGCAAGCGTTGGTAAACAACTGGAGTTTGAAGTTTGGTGTACCGGAGACAAGGGACCTACTTCAGGACACACTTAATGAAGCAGCTGTGTAAATTGTTGAACGTACAGAAGTTGAGGATGAGCGAGTTGCATCCACAGGCGAACGGAAGGACAGAACGGGTACACAGAACAATCGGGAAGATGCTGAGTTTTTATGTGGATTCTCATCACCGATAGTGGGACGAGTATTTGAAGCATATTGTACGCGCATACAATGCAAAAGTCCATACAAATACCGGTTTGTCTCCATATGAGGTAGTTTACGCGCGAAATATGCCGTCACCGTTTGATCTGGTGAGGCTACAGAAAGGAAGGACCGGTGAATCTGTACGTCAATTCGCGAGAACAATTTGGGATGTATGGAAACGGATACAAAAGGCGAATACAAAGGCTTTCGAAAGGCAGGAAGACGCAGTAAGGCGGAAAGGAAGTTTACCGCGGTATAGAGTGGGGCAATGGGTAATGCTGTCCAGCCCCTATACGCAGAAAGGGAAAACGAAGAACTTCCTTACGAGGTATCAAGGACCATACCTAGTTGCTGTAACCACATCCCCCGTTAATGTTAAGCTTGAGCTGCCAACTAGAACAACGATAGTACACATTGGGCGGTTACGGCCATTTAAGGGTTGCCCAGATGTGATTCCCGGCATGTCACAGGAAGAAAAAAGAGAGTGAAGAGAGGTCCTAAGCACAGAGAAAACGAGGAAGATAGAGTACAGCTTGTAGTACCGTATGCTTTGTGATCCAGAAAGTAGGAGAGTATTTGCAGTTTTTTTGTTGTTGTTTTCATGTCATGTATCATTGGGTTTGCGTAGAGTAATTAGGCATCTTATTTTCATATGTTGTATGTATTTTCGAATATTGGCTGCTGCGGACAGCAGCCCTTTTGAAGAGGGAGGAAGGGCAATGGTGATCTCTGTCCTCAGGCCACTGAAAAGGGAAGTGTAGCGTCTGACGTATGTGGAGTGTTGTTGGAGAGAAATCGAACGCAGTTCTAGAGCAATAAATGCTTCGGAGTAAATTTTGCGTCAAAGCCGTAATAAATAGGTGTTGAACGATGTCAGAGTCGTACGATATCCTGTTTAAATTTTTAGTTATCGACAGTGCTGGGTCAGGGAAGTCGTGTTTATTGCACCAGTTCATAGAATGCAAGTTTAAGGATGAAAGTAATCACACAATCGGTGTTGAGTTTGGATCAAAAATAGAGAATGTTGGAGGAAACTCTGCGAAGCTACAAATATGGGACACACGCAAGGTGCAGTTATTTTTAACCAGGGGAAAAGGAACAGACTGTCCAAGGGACATCGTGGAGCCAAAATTGAGCTTGAAATGGGTCAGAATGCATTGGATCTTTCCCACCTACGAGAATCTGGTAGTAGTAGCAAGTTATTTTGAGTGGGAAGTATTTGCAGAAGCGAAACGTATAGAGCTCGAGGGGAGCGGAATTTTGATAAATGGAACTAAGTGTAACATAATAGGACCAACCTTCCACCTGCCAGCGTCAATTTCAGGAGTCACACAGTTGAATGATACGCAGCCACAGCTGTACTGGCCAGAAGTCACTTTAGAGTTTTTTCCAAGGCAGAATCTGGCCTTGTTAAATCAAACTCTGGAGCCAGGTCTGTTGAGATCCGTAAACCAGTTCATTTTAGAGCAAGAGGGGAGCATATCAGCTGAACAGCTTGTGCAACATGTCGCTCAGTATAGGGAAAGGCAACGGCAAATAACGATCATTTTGAGCACTTCTGTGCCAAGTGTCATCGCAGCCTTAACTTTTTTATGTGTTGTTACCTTCCTGATCAGGTGGAGAGCTAATTCCAAGAGGGAACCAAGGGTAGTCCAAGTCCAGTGGGTAGGATACTGAGGGAATAACGATCATTTTGAGCACTTCTGTGCCAAGTGTCATCGCAGCCTTAACTTTTTTATGTGTTGTTACCTTCCTGATCAGGTGGAGAGCTAATTCCAAGAGGGAACCAAGGGTAGTCCAAGTCCAGTGGGTAGGATACTGAGAGAATGGGACGAGTAGGTAAGGGGTTGATCGAGCAGTGATCGTCGAGTTACCTTCCTGATCAGGTGGAGAGCTAATTCCAAGAGGGAACCAAGGGTAGTCCAAGTCCAGTGGGTAGGATACTGAGGGAATAACGATCATTTTGAGCACTTCTGTGCCAAGTGTCATCGCAGCCTTAACTTTTTTATGTGTTGTTACCTTCCTGATCAGGTGGAGAGCTAATTCCAAGAGGGAACCAAGGGTAGTCCAAGTCCAGTGGGTAGGATACTGAGAGAATGGGACGAGTAGGTAAGGGGTTGATCGAGCAGTGATCGTCGAGTAAGGAATTTTTATGTTTTGTTTCATGTCATGGTTTTAAGGGACCCTAGACCACATTTAAGTTTTCTAATAGTAAGGAAATATGCCATAGGTGCTGACCCAAACAAGTTAAGAGCTAGTTAAGGGTCGACCTGGGGACCGGGTCTTTTCGAAGAGGGGACTAATGTAGTGGCACCACTGTTTCGGATAGGGAAAGTTAGTTTGGTGCAATATTCTGAGCGAAAGTTACAGCCAGGTGTGGGCCAGATTGCAGTAAGTTACGCATAGGTGCGGATTTCTAACGAGATTGATTCACGTGTGGCAGCTCTCCTGGAGGAAGGGGCGTGTCACATCTCCAGCTACACGCAACAGCAGATGGGACGCCAGCATTCCAGTCCATGGCGGGTTGCTGGTTCGACCCTCTGAGACCGACGTGGAGTCTGTAGCCAGCCAGCGGCGAGCCACTCCACTGCTCGCTACCGCAGACAGTCGCCCTGGATTCCAACACGCACCGGTGACATCCAAGACTCTGGATTGTGGGCGGTTGTTGTCGCCATGTCCTAAGCCATGCCAGCAAGGGAACATGGCGCAGACCGTCTTGCAGTTGTCAGCGGGCCACTCGGCAGCTCCTCAGAATGGCGCTGAGGCAACGAGGACGGGGACAGCTAAGTCGGCAGCCAGCGCATCCTAACACTGTCGGAACTCTGCAGCTGGCCAAGGCCGGCTCGTCACGCATTGCACAGGCCGCTGGGGAGCTTCCTCAGCATCGGGGGGCCCTGTGACACAGACTGAGGTGTACAAGGACACTGTGGTTGGAAATAATAAATCATTTGGAAAGCTCGGATGAGTCTTAATACGGTGCCTTCTACCTCTTCCCGCTACATTTGGTCATCCTGATACAGTTGCAACTAGTAGGGAAACTTGTATACATCGAAAATATATGTAATAGAATAAGAGTTCGGAGTAAAGAAGTATAACTACTTTACTTGAATAATGATTATCACCTATGTTCATTAACTGATAATTCTGTGTTGGAAATAAAAGAATTAGTACCTCAAAAAGCTTTAGAGTCCAAATGTCTGTCAGATGAACAGAGAAGTAATTTAGCAGTTGTACTTAATGGGTATCTTAATGTATTTGATAATAAAACAGCGTTATTAAAGATTATGAAAATGTTATGGATGTCTATCCGCATCAAACCTATTGTAAATCCTCATACTCAATACCTTGGGCGCTTAAAGAGAAAGTGGCCAAAGAGGTTAAAACGATGTTGGATTGGGGCATAATTGAACCATCTATTTAACCATACCCCCCATGAACCATGGACCTTGCCGTTGGTGGGGAGGCTTGCGTGCCTCAGCGATACAGATGGCCGTACCGTAGGTGCAACCACAACGGAGGGGTATCTGTTGAGAGGCCAGACAAACATGTGGTTCCTGAAGAGGGGCAGCAGCCTTTTCAGTAGTTGCAGGGGCAACAGTCTGGATGATTGACTGATCTGGCCTTGTAACATTAACCAAAACGGCCTTGCTGTGCTGGTACTGCGAACGGCTGAAAGCAAGGGGAAACTACAGCCGTAATTTTTCCCGAGGACATGCAGCTCTACTGTATGATTAAATGATGATGGCGTCCTCTTGGGTAAAATATTCCGGAGGTAAAATAGTCCCCCATTCGGATCTCCGGGCGGGGACTACTCAAGAGGACGTCGTTATCAGGAGAAAGAAAACTGGCGTTCTACGGATCGGAGCGTGGAATGTCAGATCACTTAATCGGGCAGGTAGGTTAGAAAATTTGAAAAGGGAAATGGATAGGTTAAAGTTAGATATAGTGGGAATTAGTGAAGTTCGGTGGCAGGAGGAACAAGACTTTTGGTCTGGTGATTACAGGGTTATAAATACAAAATCAAATAGGGGTAATGCAGGAGTAGGTTTAATAATGAATAAAAAAATAGGAGTGCGGGTTAGCTACTACAAACAGCATAGTGAACGCATTATTGTGGCCAAGATAGACACAAAGCCCATGCCTACTACAGTAGTACAAGTTTATATGCCAACTAGCTCTGCAGATGATGAAGAAATTGATGAAATGTATGACGAGATAAAAGAAATTATTCAGGTAGTGAAGGGAGACGAAAATTTAGTAGTCATGGGTGACTGGAATTCATCAGTAGGAAAAGGGAGAGAAGGAAACATAGTAGGTGAATATGGATTGGGGGGAAGGAATGAAAGAGGAAGCCGCCTTGTAGAATTTTGCACAGAGCATAGCTTAATCATAGCTAACACTTGGTTCAAGAATCATGAAAGGAGGCTGTATACATGGAAGAAGCCTGGAGATACTGACAGGTTTCAGATAGATTATATAATGGTAAGACAGAGATTTAGGAACCAGGTTTTAAATTGTAAGACATTTCCTGGGGCAGATGTGGATTCTGACCACAATCTATTGGTTATGAACTGCAGATTGAAACTGAAGAAACTGCAAAAAGGTGGGAATTTAAGGAGATGGGACCTGGATAAACTGAAAGAACCAGAGGTTGTAGAGAGTTTCAGGGAGAGCATAAGGGAACAATTGACAGGAATGGGGGAAAGAAATACAGTAGAAGAAGAATGGGTAGCTCTGAGGGATGAAGTAGTGAAGGCAGCAGACGATCAAGTAGGTAAAAAGACGAGGGCTAATAGAAATCCTTGGGTAACAGAAGAAATATTGAATTTAATTGATGAAAGGAGAAAGTATAAAAATGCAGTAAATGAAGCAGGCAAAAAGGAATACAAACGTCTCAAAAATGAAATCGACAGGAAGTGTAAAATGGCTAAGCAGGGATGGCTAGAGGACAAATGTAAGGATGTAGAGGCTTGTCTCACTAGGGGTAAGATAGATACTGCCTACAGGAAAATTAAAGAGACCTTTGGAGAGAAGAGAACCACTTGTATGAATATCAAGAGCTCAGATGGCAACCCAGTTCTAAGCAAAGAGGGGAAGGCAGAAAGGTGGAAGGAGTATATAGAGGGTTTATACAAGGGCGATGTACTTGAGGACAATATTATGGAAATGGAAGAAGATGTAGATGAAGACGAAATGGGAGATAAGATACTGCGTGAAGAGTTTGACAGAGCACTGAAAGACCTGAGTCGAAACAAGGCCCCGGGAGTAGACAACATTCCATTAGAACTACTGATAGCCTCGGGAGAGCCAGTCATGACAAAACTCTACCATCTGGTGAGCACGATGCATGAGACAGGCGAAATACCCTCAGACTTCAAGAAGAATATAATAATTCCAATCCCAAAGAAAGCAGGTGTTGACAGATGTGAAAATTACCGAACTATCAGTTTAATAAGTCACAGCTGCAAAATACTAACGCGAATTCTTTACAGACGAATGGAAAAACTGGTAGAAGCGGACCTCGGGGAAGATCAGTTTGGATTCCGTAGAAATGTTGGAACACGTGAGGCAATACTGACCTTACGACTTATCTTGGAAGAAAGATTAAGAAAAGGCAAACCTACGTTTCTAGCATTTGTAGACTTAGAGAAAGCTTTTGACAATGTTGACTGGAATACTCTCTTTCAAATTCTGAAGGTGGCAGGGGTAAAATACAGGGAGCGAAAGGCTATTTACAATTTGTACAGAAACCAGATGGCAGTTATAAGAGTCGAGTGGCATGAAAGGGAGGCAGTGGTTGGGAAAGGAGTGAGACAGGGTTGTAGCCTCTCCCCGATGTTATTCAATCTGTATATTGAGCAAGCAGTAAAGGAAACAAAAGAAAAATTCGGAGTAGGTATTAAAATTCATGGAGAAGAAGTAAAAACTTTGAGGTTCGCCGATGACATTGTAATTCTGTCAGAGACAGCAAAGGACTTGGAAGAGCAGTTGAACGGAATGGACAGTGTCTTGAAAGGAGGATATAAGATGAACATCAACAAAAGCAAAACAAGGATAATGGAATGTGGTCGAATTAAGTCGGGTGATGCTGAGGGAATTAGATTAGGAAATGAGACACTTCAAGTAGTAAAGGAGTTTTGCTATTTAGGGAGTAAAATAACCGATGATGGTCGAAGTAGAGAGGATATAAAATGTAGACTGGCAATGGCAAGGAAAGCGTTTCTCAAGAAGAGAAATTTGTTAACATCGAGTATAGATTTAGGTGTCAGGAAGTCGTTTCTGAAAGCATTCGTATGGAGTGTAGCCATGTATGGAAGTGAGACATGGACAATAACTAGTTTGGACAAGAAGAGAATAGAAGCTTTCGAAATGTGGTGCTACAGAAGAATGCTGAAGATAAGATGGGTAGATCACGTAACTAATGAGGAGGTATTGAATAGGATTGGGGAGAAGAGAAGTTTGTGGCACAACTTGACTAGAAGAAGGGATCGGTTGGTAGGACATGTTTTGAGGCATCAAGGGATCACAAATTTAGCATTGGAGGGCAGCGTGGAGGGTAAAAATCGTAGAGGGAGACCAAGGGATGAATACACTAAGCAGATTCAGAAGGATGTAGGTTGCAGTAGGTACTGGGAGATGAAGAAGCTTGCACAGGATAGAGTAGCATGGAGAGCTGCATCAAACCAGTCTCAGGACTGAAGACCACAACAACAACATTTCACCATACTGTAGGCCCTTGGTGGCAGTGGGTGGATAGAAAACAATTTTGTGATTCTATTCAAGGTTCGGTTATTTTCAAGTCTACATAGTGAAGAGAGTCTTTTCATCGTCGTTGTTTAGTAGTAATAAGTTCTCTTGGAATTTATGTATTATAGTTTTAAGTATGCCTCTTTTGTAAAGTCAATTCACGAGGAGTGTTTTTGTAAAAGCACTATGATGGACTGGGGTTTTATGGGGGTTTAAAAAGTGTGTAGCGAGGAAGACTTTTATCCTACAATCAGAAGTTAACTGTTTCCAAGCCACAATATCGAGTTGATAAAAAAAAGATAATTGATATAAGCAGTGAAGTGTACGATCGTGTGGACTGGAAAATACCAGTGTTTAAATGAAAATGCAAAATTTTGATGTATGATGGTAGAATCTAATGGTTGTAAATATGTTTCATGATTCGGAACTGACAATGGACAGAATCCGGACTCGATGCCAATTGTGAATATGTATCATGTGATCACATTGCTGGTTCGGAACTGCTAAAGACAAAATCTGAGCTCGTAGTGAATACCTAAAGTTATGACAATATAAATGTCTAATCATGTGTGTGGAATAAAACGTAATAATTCATGAAAATATCAGTAGAATGATTTTATCTGTGATGAATGATAAATGCACTGAGTGTTGACAAGGACATGGTTCGAAATGGTTTAAGTGTCACAGGACTTATTCTATATATATATATATATATATATATATATATATATATATATATATATATATATATATGTATATATATATATAGTTTCTTCTTTATCCTGAGGTGACACCCAGCCGTTGGCAAAATATATGCACTTCTTTATGTCATCCTGAGGTACATGCTGTCGCCGCCCAAACAATCCGATGGGGCGAGAATCTGCGTCCACGACGATCTTAACAGATACGCCCTGGCTGAGCGTGGTGGGATGCAGTCGACGTCGCATCAACTGACGGAGCCGTACACCAGCCGGCGGATCACCACGAGACCCAGCTGCCAGACTTACGCAGACTGTGAACGAGTACGAGGGCTGCAGGGCTGTGGACAACATTTTATCCACAGCACGGTGAGAAAACTTGAATTTTGAACTTACGATCAACTGCATGGACTTTAAATGCGAACATTTTTAGGTTAGGCTTTACAGTGACTGTTACTGACATTAAATGAAACAAAAAGTTCACTGTTACCAGTCACCGTTTTATTTATTTCCACGATGCGTTTCGAAGGTTTAAACCTCCATCATCAGGTGGATTTACATTAGTAAGTATTACATTTGTGTGTGTGTTGTGTTACGATTTTTGGAGGAACTTGTGGCACTGCCTAGTGGAGGAACGAGACACTATTTCAGAATATGGTTTAGGATTACTTTTGACGAAAAATTAAACTGGTATCTAATGGTAAACATTAAATAAGTAAACTACAGTACCTTCAGTGATCACAGGTTCCTTTTGCTGTCATAACACATCACATGTATACTGCCACATTTGTAAACAAATATGGCGTCTGGAATCAGCTGGGTGCAAGGTTCGTATAGCAGAAGTGGAGACATAATCGCAAAGTGCAAAGAATATACATCATAACAATATTATTACAGAATAATTGCTTTAAGCATTTGGCGGTGTTTGTTTTGAGGTGTCAAATATATGTGTGTGTACTTCAGGTGGTATATAAATCCAATTCTGACAAGTTAAAACAGCAAACATTTTTACTCGTTTATACAATCAGGTGAAATGTTAAAATGGCTTAAACTTCATACTTATTGATAACAATTAGGTGAAATGTTACAGACTATAATTACAATGATCATATTGCCTACAACAGTAAAATCATACATACATTACATTCTTTGATTGGGGTTAATAAACAGATGTGAAGTGAGGGGCTGGAGGCAGAAGGAGAGGTAGAGAGAGAGAAAAAGTGTGTGTGTGTGTGTGTGTGTGTGTGTGTGTGAGTGAAAGGGAGAGGGAGAGGGAGAGAGAGAGAGAGAGAGAGAGAGAGAGGGAGGGAGAGAGGAAAGAGTGATTATATGAGAGGAAACATTTACATGGCAAGGGGTCTTAAGATTACATGTTGCATATATTAGCTGCCTAAAGGTTGGGGTAATACATTGGTTAATGCTATAAAATATGCAGATAGATATACATTTGTGCCAGTAGTTGATGTACACACAGTTTTAAGCTGACAAGGGGTACAAGCTGTTGGTGTGATGAATTATCTGTGAATGAGGTCAATCTCTTGTACTCTTGGCAGCTGTCAATATTTATGGTAAATATCGTGTGTGTGTGTGTGTGTGTGTGTGTGTGTGTGGGTGGGTGTGTGCATTTTTATGAGTGTAGGCAGTTGCTGAAAACGGAGATGATACTATTGTAAATATTGTCATTTTTGTCATTTAAGATAGATTCTGGTTGTTTCATTTGATGTTTGTATATTTGGAGTGTTTCAAGGATGTCTAGTTTTCTGCCTTTTGGTTGGATGTGTAAGATGCTAATACTTGTGTTGTTAACATGGTGTTTTGTTTCATGCAGGTGGGTAACTATTGCTGATGTGTGATATTTTTTGTTTTTTAGTGCTGTCATGTGTTCCTTGAACCTAATCTCAAATGATCTGCCTGTCTTGCCTACGTAGAAGCAGTCACAGTCCAAACATTCAATTTTGTACACACCTGTGTGATGAAGTGGGTTTTGTGTGCCGATGTTGTGGGGTAACTTCTGTCCAATCTTGTTGTCTGTTGTAAAGGATATGCTTATGCCTTTCCGTTTGAAGACATTGGCAATCTGGCATGAAATGTTACCCAGAAAGGGGATTGTATGGAAGATGTTATTTTCTTTTTGTTTTTTGTGTTGTGATTCCTTTGCCATTATTGAGTGTTTTAGGATGTCTGCTATGGAGCTTTTATAACCATTTTCAATAGCTGTTTGTTTTATTATTTCAATTTCTTGATCACATTTATCTTCTGAGAGTGGTAGTTGGATAGCTCTATTATTCATGTACCGGAATGCTGCCATTTTGTGTGCTGTGGGGTGGCAAGAGGAGTTGTGGATTGTGGTATGTGTTGTGGTAGGCTTCCAATAAATTTCAAACTGATGTCTGTTATTCTTTATTCTAATGGTAAGGTCTAGGAAATTTATACTGTCGTCTTTTTGGTGTTCAACTGTGAATTTTATGTTTTCGTGGGAGTTGTTGAAAAACTGATTCAACTCACTGATGTCATCTTTAGTGCCTTTGATTAAAATGAGTAGTAGATGATCTTTAGTAGTAGATGATATTTTTGAGGAGGTGGTGATTGGAATTCAGGATTTTGTCTTCTAGGTTACTTATAAATATTTCTGCTAGCAATCCGGAAAGATTTGAGCCCATTGCCAGACCATCTGTTTGTTGGTAGATTTTATTGTTAAATTTAAAATAGTTGTGTGAAAGTGTGAATTCAAGCAGGTCCATTAGTTCATTAATGTGAGTTGAAGGGATATTTTTGTGTTTATGTAGGTTGGCATTAATTATCTGTAGTGTGGGATCTATTGGCACAGAGGAATATAGGTTTTGTAAGTCAAATGAGGCAAGTGTGGCTCCATCAGGTACTTGTATGTTTTTGACATATTGTATAAATTCTGTTGTGTTTTTAAGTGTTCTCTCATTATTGAATGTGTATGCTTGTTTGAGAATTCTGAAGAGTATTTTATTGAGCTTGAATGTTGGGTTGTTCCTACAGTTCACTATGGACCTGATGGGGGTCCCATTTTTGTCGATCTTTGGTTGTGATCTAAGGCAAGGTGCCTGTGGGCTCATTGTTACAATGTTTCTTGCTTCTTGGATGGTGAGTAGGAAGTTAATATTGTTTGAAATGTGTTTAATCTCCTTTTGTATTCTGGCTGTTGGATCTTTATGTATTTCAGTTATGTTGCAGGTTTGGAAGAAGTCTAAAGTTTTTTCTATGTATGTTGTTCTGTCCATTACAACAGTTGTGTTGCCCTTGTCAGCTTTTACAATTATTGCATTATTCACGTTTAATGTAGTCTTAATGGGACGTGTAAGGGATTCTTGTATGCTGGGAAAGGTTTTGCAATTTCCTTTTCAATGATTTCGTTAATTTTGTGGCAGGCTGATATTCTGTCAGCCTGCTTCTTAAAGGTGATGGTCGAGATCTGTGTTGCACAAGTGTTGAGCTTTTCTTGGTTCTTTTGATCCAGCGGAGCTTGAACATTGTGTTTTAAGCCTTTGCAGAGCAGTGCCTCTTCTTCTGCAGTGAATGTTATGTTCGTGTTGTTGAGGAAGGGTGTGTAGAATGTGTGTTTCTTTTGGCAATAGCTACCCACCTGCATGAAACAAAACACCATGTTAACAACACAAGTATTAGCATCTTACACATCCAACCAAAAGGCAGAAAACTAGACATCCTTGAAACACTCCAAATATACTAACATCAAATGAAACAACCAGAATCTGAAACTTCGTGGCAGATTAAAACTGTGTGCCCGACCGAGACTCGAACTCGGGACCTTTTCCTTTCGCGGGCAAGTGCTCTACCAACTAAGCTACCGAAGCACGACTCACGCCCGGTACTCACAGCTTTACTTCTGCCAGTACCTCGTCTCCTACCTTCCAAACTTTACAGAAGCTCTCCTGCGAACCAGAATCTATCTTAAATGACAAAAATGACAATATTTACAATAGTATCATCTCCGTTTTCAGCAACTGCCTACACTCATAAAAATGCACACACCCACCCGCACAACACACACACTCTCAAATCTGGAGAGTCGTTGTTCGGCAGGTTTAGAGATTCGCTGTTCAGCTGGTTTGGAGATTCGTTGTTCGGCAGGTTCGGAGATCTGCTGCACATCAGTGAAGATTGTGAAATATTTTATGAAATAACCTGATGCAACTCTGTACTATAGAAGTACTGAAATCTTATTTATGATAGGTGGACTTAATCTGCTTTAGCATAGCTATGAAATATTTAAGGAATTCTAAAGTATAAAGTGAAATATTTAAGGACTTCAAACTATGATGTGTTCTAGCATAGAAAATGAATGGACTTTGTAAAACTCGATGTACCATTTTCCATAATTCAATCAAATTAACCCTGCACTATGGTACATGAAAAATCTAAGAGGTAACCCCACCTCATAGCATCCATGAGAAATCCAAAATGGAAAATCTAACAGGTAGCCCCACCTAACAGTTCCCATTGGAAAAATTCAAAAAAGGAAACATCACAGCTCCGTTAATACAAAACCTAAAGAAAGATAGTCATTGTCCTAGAATCCAAGAAGAAACTAAAAGTCTTGTCAAAAGATAAATCGCGGTTAAAGGGTAGAATAATAACATACGACATGAGAAAGTAATCTGTTGTTCTGGGGAGCTAGGTAACGGCTCATTAGATAGTCGTTATACAGAAACGAGTATAAGATTAAATTCTGAAATACGAAATGACCTAAGAGCCAAAAAACGGTAGTAGTATCTGGAAGTAATAGTTAGTTAAAATTTTACAAAGAGTAGATATTTGAAATAGAGTAACGCAAAGTAGTACAAAGGGAACCCAAGAAAGACAAAACAGAGTGGTGTTTGTTATGAATGTAATATACGAACCAATGCGCAGCATTGTTACATCTCTTGAGTTTTTATTTCAGCGGTGGCGAGTGTGTTCGCAGGTCTTCCGTGGTAGTCGGAATTTTGGGATTAGAAGCCTAGTTAAATTGCATTCTTAGAACTGTATTGGACATTGGAGTGTTTGAGAATAGATTATTTTGGGATAAATTCAGAGAGAAATCAATTAGAGGTGACTGGGTGTACGAAAATTGATATTCAAGTGAATGGTGATTGTACGTGTTAAACGAAACGCTATGATAGTATACTTACGATTGTGAAGAGATTTATTGATAATACGGGAACTTCTATGTTGAACTAGGACTTTATTCGCTGTATGTGAATTATTAAAGAGTATTGGGATCGAAAAAAGTTTGGACCTTATTATACTAGTATCTTTGCCGTTCGTTATCAAGGTGATTCCGCTAATAAACGAGAAGTGAAAAATAGTGCGAGTTATAAGACTAAAATTGTGCTGAACAGACGTTGAAAGGATTCGAACCCATAATTAATATCGTGTCGTGAGAACTGAGAAGCTTAGACATTGTAAGGCCCAGAGACATATTTATAATTTATCGCACATTAATGGCAAAGGATAGTTTCATAGGAAATCATATCTTTAGTGATAAGTACACTAAGGAATGTTGTATTGACTGACTTATCATACCGAAACAATACGCACTAGGATCGACTCTCCTTTCATTGATCCCCCGGTGTTATCTCTCATTAATTTAAGAACTTAAGTGTGTCAATAAAACAGAAATACACGAGACATTCCCAGTGTTTACTAAATTCCATAATCAGCTAGTACATAGACAATAATACCTGTGAACATTCAAAGGTTATTGAAGAAAGCTGATAAAGTTTTTACAAACATATTTAATAGGATTCAGTGACTGCATAAAAATTACTCATGGGAACAAATTAGTAAAAATAGACTGGAACTCAATTTAAATCTTACTCCAGAGTAATAAAAAACAAAACTGTCTTTGCATCCGTCGTGATTGAAAGTGTATGAATTATCTCTGGAAAAACGCGATAAATTTTCAACTGCTAGTTGACACAACTAGATTCACAACGTGACTCAGAGATGTTTCATGCCCAACCCACACGGCAGGGAATGGTTCTTAACTAGCCGGGACAATATATACAGAGACTTTTGAGCTCGGCTCCGCTTCCGATGGGGAAACGTCGAAGCGATATCTGTGCAGTCGCGACGAAGGTGGGTGTGCGGGCATAAACTGGCGCAGCCAACGTGGGGTCCGAAAATGGATATAAAGGCACTAGAAAATCAGGAATATCTACGTTACCATCGACGAGAGTAACTGGAGTTACTACCAAGGAGGACCATCAACCAGCGTGCTGTCTTCTGCTGGCGCTGTCGTCTCTGCTATGGGCTGCTGACGACGCGGCGCTGTCTCTAGAGTCGTTGCGAAGTGACGTCGGAGGCCGTGAAGAAACTAAGGTAGGAAACAGTTCACGTCACTTCCTGTGGCACGGGTTTTGGTTCGATTCGTAAAGTCATTGTGATTCATAAAGCAGCTCTTCATCGTGCTTATTTAATCAAAGTATTGTGTTTCAGCGAGGCAGATCAGCGGCTCTGTAGTCTCATACGTAGTTAGTGCTGTAGTAATAGTGGTTTTCATACTTGTGTTCTGTGTAGAGTAACCCATCAAAATGAAGCGTACTTATCAGCTGAGGTCCAATCTTGACGTCAATACGTCAGATGTCGAATCCGACGAGGATGACAGTGGTGAGCGTTGTATAGAAAATGTGGCTAATCGTAATACCAGGGAGATTGAGGAATCTGAATTGATTAATAGAGATTCGGCTAGTGCAAGGGAGACTATATCTCAGAACGAACATGATGAGCTAGATACTATATGTGTGCCTAGCGCGAATCAAACTGTGGGTGTAGACATTGTGTCTTTTGCACCAATAAGGATGAAAATGTTGTTTCAGTTTTTAGTTAAATCTAATAACGAACAAAAGGGTCGAGATAGCACTTAAAGTGAACAGAATTTAGAAATAAAGAAATCTATTGGTGAACAAGAACGCAGACATAAAGCTTTCTGGGGACAGGATTTAGAAATAATGAAATTTATTAATGAACATGTAGGGAGACAGCCTTTAAGAAGGAAATGCCGCACCGCCGCCTCCTGCTCCGGCCACGACACGACTGCCACCTCGCGGCCCCGCCACACACTGACCTTGCGTGGCCTCCGCATTGACCTGCGAGTCGTTCTCCTGTCCCTGAAACAGCAACTTGATCACTGCCAAGTCACCTGTGCAACGTCCCGCTAAAACAAAATGACCAAGTTGTGTGGTAGCTTCATTGTACGAGGTTTGCCTAGAAAGTAATACACCGCATTTTTTTCTCCAACAATTCTTTATTGAACATAATGAGAATTACACACACGAAAGAATGGTTTTTTATCTACTCACCCTATTTTTCCACGTAATCTCCATCCCGTTCTATGGCCTTCCTCCAGCGCAAAACAAGGGTTGTATGCCCTGTCGGTGCCAATATCATGTCCGGGAGTCGCAGCCGCTGCTTCATTGCATGAATCACCGCCTCATCGTCCTCAAAATGTCTTCCACGAATGGCATCCTTTAATGGCCCAAACAAGAGGAAGTCCGAGGGGGCTAGGTCAGCGCTGTAGGGTGGATGGGGTGACACCGTTCCACCCTGTTTTGCGATCGCTTCAGCATTTCTGACTTGTGTGGGGCCGAGCGTTATCCCGTTGCAGCAAAACGTCTCCTGGGTTGCTGCGGCGCCAAAGTCGTGAGAAGTGCGATTTGTTAATGTGCTGACCCATGCCTCTGAATTAATGATACCGCCTCTTGGCATCACACCTTCAAAGTCCCAGAACTCTGTGATCGTGACCTTACTGGCGGAAACAAAAATGGCTCTGAGCACTATGCGACTCAACTTCTGAGGCCATCAGTCCCCTAGAACTCAGAACTACTTAAACTTAACTAACCTAAGGACATCACACACATCCATGCCAGAGGGAGGATTCGAACCTGCGACCGTAGCGGTCGCGCGTTTCCTGACTGTAGCGCCTAGAACCGCTCGACCGCCCCGACCGGCTGCCGGAAACAGTTCCACTGAATTTTTTCTTCTGTGGGGAGTGGTAATGGCCCCATTCCATCGACTGTCGTTCTGTTTCTGGCTTCAAAACGTGATCCACCGTTAGAGACCGCGGGAGACATCTTGCACACTGTTGAATATTGAAGAGTGCGTATAACTGCATCCACACTTCTTTTGCCGACTGACAGAGCAGCGCCAAATGCCGAGCCTTAATGTGTCTGTCCTCGCGAATGACAACACCAGCTCGCTGTAAATGTCAGGTGTGACAGCCGTGGATAGCCTCCCCGACTGCTGCAAATCGTGGAGCTCCGCCGAACCGCCTTCTGATGACCTCATCCACCGTGCCCAGCGACTAACTGTACTTCTACCGACAGCAGACGCTCCACAGACTTTGCACAAGCGTTTGTGAATACTGCCCATAGTTTCTTTCTCTGCAGTGAGACATTAAATGACGGCACGTTGCTTCTAAAGTACCTACAGACGCCATTTTGAAACTGTAATGCAGTTAGACTGTCTGTCGGAAGTGACGGAAACTTGGAGCACTCGCTCAGGAGACTTCAAATAATACATGCCCAGAGTTTCTCATTCGTAGCGATGTTTCCGGCTGAGAAAAAAAAAAAAAAAAAAAAAAAAAACCGGCGCACTACTTTGTGGGCAACCCCTTGTACAAATCCTAATCAACTCGCCCGGACTGCAGACACTGCATAAAAACTGGTTGCTTTGAAGCATGTGCTCGGAGTGCTGTACTTGACGAGCAAATCTTGACTCATTTAAATTAGGCTGAATAATTACTCCGTGCTTCACCCGGTCTTGAGCGGCCTCGGACCAATATGCCGATAGAAACGAGAGGTGGAAATCATGTACTCTGTCTGGCACATGTGCGTGCTATCGACCCCATTCTAACGGCTCGTTCTCGCTGTGCTGTCCCAGCGACAATTGTGTCATAAAGACATCTAAAACAAAAAAAACAAAAACTTGGAACGAGAAGTGTATCTCGTGACGAAATAAATGTACATGAATCTTATGTGTTTCACCAACCACATAGGTGGAGTAAAATATTACTGTTTTTATAGTAAATATCAAATTTAATCTCTATGCAATTAATAAGGCAGAAGGACGCTCCTAGACTGTTGTTCTCCCCTCTCTCTTTGCTTGTTTCTAGTAGTAAGAAGCACACATATTGTACCACGAAAATAATGTAAGCACTTGTACTGTTAACCTTGTTAATATAGTACGTTAAACTTTATATGAAAGTTATTTCGATGTACAGTGAGCCCTCTGTCACGTTCCTTGCATTGAATTATTTTTTCTTAAGACATTTACAGCTCCACAATTTTAGCGGCCGTCATTTCAACGGACGCCATTACGCGTCGTCCTATAAAGCGAAATCATAGCGGAAGCGCAGACATCGACCACTTTAACATTTAACAAAACTTTTTTCACAGCAATGAGCTGCAACGGAGAGCAACACTGGTTTTAAGATATTACTTTTCAGCTTACGCTGAGAGCCAGGATTCGACTACCACAGCCTGAATATGATGGTAAGATGAGTTTACTTCGACTGTTGTGTGGGTTCACAGTGATTTCAGTATTTGAACCCATGCTATTATGGTACAAGTACACCGAGGCTAGTTATGTTATATTTTCATTTTCAAGTAATGTTCTTGGGAGTAAGTCAGTCCATTATGTTTGATGATTTTACTGCTTAGTTGCGACTTACGTAAAAGTAAAGCCAATTTTGAAGTAATTTCCTAAAATAGTTATATAACTCAAAAGTCAAAAATGAAAGTGTATATTTAAACATCTTTGAATGATAGATTTCAAATGAAAATCATTTAACAGTTTTTGCAAATTGGACCACTCAATTACACTCACGCGTGTTTTTAAAGACATGGAACAAGTGAGAAAAATGTAAATAAATAAATATACTCCTCCCGAAGAGCCACTTCATGTGGCGCCCAACCTCCGCGTCTGAAAATATTGCCGCAGAAGAAGCTCAGTAGGACAGTCACCGTGGTGTGGTGGTTACGATTCTATACTGTTGCGTGGAGGGTCCTGAGATCAAAACTCACCTGAACTGTAAAACTTTAATTTCTATATGTGGTTCGAGTATATTCCAGAAGCATCCACAAATGTGAAGAATCATTGTACTGGAATGTTCTGTAACTCTATATACAGGGTATTACAAAAAGGTACGGCCAAACTTTCAGGAAACATTCCTCACACACAAATAAAGAAAAGATGTTATGTGGACATGTGTCCGGAAACGCTTAATTTCCATGTTAGAGCTCATTTTAGTTTCGTCAGTATGTACGGTACTTCCTCGATTCACCGCCAGTTGGCCCAATTGATGGAAGGTAATGTTGACTTCGGTGCTTGTGTTGACATGGAACTCATTGCTCTACAGTACTAGCATCAAGCACATCAGTACGTAGCATCAACAGGTTAGTGTTCATCACGAACGTGGTTTTGCAGTCTGTGCAATGTTTACAAATGCGGCGTTGGCAGATGCCCATTTGATGTATGGATTAGCACGGGGCAATAGCCGTGGCGCGGTACGTTTGTATCGAGACAGATTTCCAGAACGAAGGTGTCCCGACAGGAAGACGTTCGAAGCAATTGATCGGCGTTAGGGAGCACGGAACATTGCAGCCTATGACTCGCGACTGGGGAAGACCTAGAACGACGAGGACACCTGCAATGGACGAGGCAATTCTTCGTGCAGTTGACGATAACCCTAATGTCAGCGTCAGAGAAGTTGCTGCTGTACAAGGTAACGTTGACCACGTCACTGTATGGAGAGTGCTACGGGAGAACCAGTTGTTTCCGTACCATGTACAGCGTGTGCAGGCACTATCAACAGCTGATTGGCCTCCACGGGTACACTTCTGCGAATGGTTCATCCAACAATGTGTCAATCCTCATTTCAGTGCAAATGTTCTCTTTACGGATGAGGCTTCATTCCAACGTGATCAAATTGTAAATTTTCACAATCAACATGTGTGGGCTGACGAGAATCCGCACGCAATTGTGCAATCGCGTCATCAACACAGATTTTCTGTGAACGTTTAGGCAGGCATTGTTGGTGATGTCTTGATTGGGCCCCATGTTCTTCCACCTACGCTCAATGGAGCACGTTATCATGATTTCATACGGGATACTCTACCTGTGCTGCTAGAACATGTGCCTTTACAAGTACGACAGAACATGTGGTTCATGCACAATGGAGCTCCTGCACATTTCCGTCGAAGTATTTATACGCTTCTCAACAACAGAATCGGTAACCGATAGATTGGTAGAGGCGGACCAATTCCATGGGTTCCACGCTCTCCTGACCTAAACCCTCTTGACGTTCATTTATGTGGGCATTTGAAAGCTCTTGTCTACGCAACCCCGGTACCAAATGTAGAGACTCTTCGTGCTCGTATTCTGGACTGCTGTGATACAATACGCCATTCTCCAGGGCTGCATCAGCGCATCAGCGATTCCATGCGACGGAGGGTGGATGCATGTATCCTCGCTAACGGAGGACATTTTGAACAATTCTTGTAACAAAGTGTTTGAGGTCACGCTGGTACGTTCTGATTTTCCATTCCATGATTAATGTGATTTGAAGAGAAGTAATAAAATGAGCTCTAACATGGAAAGTAAGCGTTTCCGGACACATGTCCACATAACATATTTTCTTTCTTTGTGTGTGAGGAATGTTTCCTGAAAGTTTGGCCGTACATTTTTGTAACACCCTGTATAGTGTATGCGTTCTGGCCAGAGGCAGTTCGCTCCGCGCTCTTGTATGCAAGTGCTGAATAAACCTTCGTTAAGTGAAGTTAGTGGTCGTCACTCATCTAATTACCCCTTTATATATATATATATATATATATATATATTATTATTATTATTATTATTATTATTATTCACGTTTGGGCCCTACTGGACCACGTGAAGTACAATCACGGGGCATTCAGTTATTTTCTTTTAGACTTTCTCTCTGCCCAAATTGTTTTCATTCTCTCGGAATGAGCTCTTTTCCTTTCATCAGACCATGTGGTTCCAGTTTTCTTTGGTTTTTCAGCTTGACCAACTACCCAGTCATGAATTTTTTGCCTAAATAATTTTCTGTCTTGAATTTCATCTTGTTTTATATCTGCCTCTTTCATGTCCTCTTTTATAGCGGCAATCCATTTTATTGTCTCAAATTTAGCTTTACTTCGATTTTCGTAGAATTCCACTACTTGTTTAGTTAGTCTGGTAGCATCCATTCTTTTAATATGCCCATAAAATTTTAATCTGCGCTTTTTCATATCTGAATATATGCTGGTGTATTGTTGAATTTCACTATTTGCTCTTAGCCTGTATGTTCCTTCTTCAGTAAATTTTGGACCTAGAATTTTTCTGATTACTTTTCTTTCTCTTTTTTGGATTTCTTGAATGTCCTTTTTCCTGTTTAAAATTAGCGTTACAGCCCCATAAAGGCACTCTGGTTTTATGACCGTGTTGTAATGTCTCAATTTAGAGTACCTCGAGAGACATTTTTTGTTGTAGATGTCTTTTGTAAGTCTAAAAGCTGTCTCCATCTTTTGACAACGAATTTCATTTCCAATTTTTTCTAGACCAGTCTCTGAGATTGTTTCACCTAAATATTTGAATTGCGAAACTCTTTTGATTTTTCCATACTTAGTTTCCAAAAGTTTGGGTGCCAGTTTGTTGCTAGTCATATACTGTGTTTTTTCAAATGAGATTTGGAGACCTACTCTTTCTGCTGTTTCTTTGAGGATTTCTATTTGTTTCTGAGCAATTTGGATGTCCTGCGTTAGAATAACCAAGTCGTCTGCAAAGGCCAAACAGTCTATTCGAATATTTGTTCGTCCTAATTTCACTGGTTGGTCAATTTTGAACTCGTTCGCGCCACTCTTGTATTACTTTTTCTAGAACGCAGTTAAATAGCAACGGAGAGAGTCCATCACCTTGCCTCACGCCTGTTTTTATTTCAAAGGATTCTGAAATTTCTCCTCTGAACTTTACTTTTGATTTTGTACCAGTTAGCGTGTCTCTGATAATTGCCGTGGTTTTAGGATCCAGGCCTTGTTCTTTCACAATTTGGAAAAGAGATTCACGATCCACTGAGTCATAAGCCTTTCTAAAATCTACAAAGGTACAAATTAGTTTTTTATTGTAAATTTTTTGATGTCTGAGAATTAGTTTGAGGACTAAAATCTGTTCTGGGCAAGATCTATTTGGCCTGAAACCTGCTTGATATTCGCCAATTTTCCATTCAAGTTGTTGTTGTGCTCGGTTCAGAAGACATTGAGAGAGGATTTTCTATGTGACTGGAAGAAGAGAAATTCCTCTGTAATTATTAACATCAGTTTTGTCTCCCTTCTTATGAAGTGGGTGAATCAAGGCGGTTTTCCATTCATCAGGAATTTTTTCAGTTTGCCAAATGTTTTGCATGATTGAAGTAATTTCTTTAACGGTTTTTGGACCAGCTGCCTTTAAAAGTTCTGCAACAATTCCATCTTCACCAGATGCTTTGTTGTTTTTCAACCTATGAATTTCTTTAATGATTTCCTCTTCATTTGGTGCAAGTGAAACTGGATTGCATTGTTGGGGAATTTTTGGTGGAAATCTTTCTGTGGGCTCGGGGCAATTTAGAAGATTCTTAAAATATTTAGAAAGTTCTTTGCAATTTTCTTGGTTTCCTTCTTGAAGCAAAGATTCTGGGGTTGGTACCCCTTTATTTTGGTTTTAAAAGTTTTATAAAAATTTCTGGTATTGTATTTCTGAAAATCTTCTTCAATTTCTAAGAGTTGACTATTCTCATATTGTCTTTTTGTTTGTCTAATTAGTTTTGAAGTGTCTTTTCTAGTTGCCATGAATGTATCATATGTGTCTTCTGTCTTGTTGCTATTCCATGCTTTAAATGCCTCTTGTCTGGCTTTGATTGCATGATCACAGTTTTCATTCCACCAAGCATGTTTCTTGTGTTTTCGTAAAGCAATTTGATCTTGAGCTGTTTTGATAATCTTGTGTTTGAGTTGTTCCCAATTTTGTGCACTTGTTTTGTCAAATTCGTCTGCTAATAATGATGGTTGGATTTTACTGGTGTCAAATTTTGGGATTAAAAGTGTCCTTTTGTTGAAATTTTGGGGTTTTAGCTTTAGTTTCACACGGGTTAAGTAATGGTCTGAGTCAATATTGGCGCCTTTACGAACTTGAACATTTAAAATTTCTTTGTGACATGGATACGAGATTGCAATATGATCAATTTGGAATTCACCTATGTCCTTGTTAGGTGATCGCCATGTCTTTTGTTTTGAAGGTTTTTTCTTAAAATGACTTGACATAATTTTGAGATTGAAATTTCTGCAATATATATATATATATATATATATATATATATATATATATATATATATATATTATCGTTAATTCCCTATTAAGGAGAGTGTTAAAACACAATCAATATTCACAATGACAATATGGTACATAAATTAGTACATTTCAAATTCATGGCACTTTTTTGTGTCTTTCTTTTCCCTTCCCAAAAACCTCTCATAAATTCACTGTGTTTCTTCTTCCTCTCTTCTGTCCACTTCTTTCCTGATTTCTTCTCTTTTGGTGTTTCTTCGAATTTCTGTTTGTTGATTTTTTCTTTGTATTTTCCTCTGTTTGATATTTCTTCTGTGGAGATGTTTAGATTTTTGAGGTCTTCCATGGTTCCCTTTACCCAGTTAGTTTTCACCTTATTCGTCACCACTATGTTAATATATATATATATATATATATATATATATATATATATATATATCTGTGTGTGTGTGTGTGATTTATGTACTTACATGACCATTGTGTGATATTATTGCATATGTAAATATTTTTTTTCATGCACAACAACCAACACCCTGAGACGAAAGAAATATGTTCTTGAGAAAGGAAACGAAAGGAATTGGAACTGCAAAACCTGTATAACAGAAAGGTAAGGCTTAAAGTGCAAGAGCCCTGGAAAAACTTGTGCGACATATGAAGGCCATACACACATGAGGAAACCTTGGTAAAAGCAGTAAGCAGTGCTAACAGTGTAGTGAGTGCATTTGTGTATGTATTTGTGTGTTTTATTTTGGAAGGGATATATGTACATTTGTGTTAGTATTGGAACTTCTAGTGGTGCCAAATGAAATCCATGATGGGTAAAGTAGGTCAGGCAAAGGCACCTGTATCTGACGAGCACCTTTTGCTCCATATGGAAGTAGAAAACAATATTCAGAATAGAAATGAATCCAATGCCACCGCATCGGAAAACATACCTTCCGAAGCGGGGAGCGAGGCTCTGTCGATACCAAAATAATGCGCCACAGAGCAACGACCATGTGAGACCTATAACTCCACTGCATGCGCAGGGGAGCGAGTCAAGTGATAGGATGGGTGGTTGGTTGTTGTTTTTGGGGAAGGAGACCAGACAGCGTGGTCATTGGTCTCATCGGATTAGGGAAGGATGGGGAAGGAAGTCGGCCGTGCCCTTTCAGAGGAACCATCCCGTCATTTGCCTGAAGTGCTTTGGGAAATCACGGAAAACCTAAATCAGGATGGCCGGACGCGGGATTGAACCGTCGTCCACCCGAATGCGAGTCCAGTGTCTAACCACTGCGCCACCTCGCTCGGTTAGGATGGGTGGAACACCGGTGTGTTCACCTATTGCCAATCCCTTCGCAGAATTTTTGCAACGACTCGATCACAAAGAGTGGGAGAGAGAACAAAGGTTATTCCAAATGCTCAATGAGCGTAACCAAGAGCGTGATAGGAAACTTGAACAAAGAGAACAAATTTTACCTTATTCATGTGACATCCAGTCCCAAAAGTTATATAGTTTTCAATAATTCCACTACCCAAACATCCATTCTCATTTTACAATGCATGTACTACCAACACTAAGACATCATGTCTAAACCCTTCACTGTCTGCTCACTAAACTGCTAGTCCGTCCAACCACAGAATCTCTTATCGAGGGCGCAGAGCACTGTCAGCGATATTAATACAGTCTACAGCGCTGCCAACATACAAACAGGCTACTTACAATGTTTCGACCAAGCAAGAGTACCGCAGGAGCTAAGGTTCACAGCTACCAGTCTGGTGGTACACGTTCAGATCCTGCCTGTCAACCAATCATTATTATTATTATTGTTTTGGCACATTTTTGCCTCTGGGACAGTGATTAACTTGAATGTTACATGATTATTGACTTTTCTCTTGTCTCTTTCGTTTTCTCTTCCCAAAACCCCTTCATTCTTTGGCTGTGTTCCTGTTTCCTTCGTTCTGTCCATATTTTGCCTGTTTTCTTTCTCTCTTTTACTTCACATTTGGAGTTCATAATTTTGTTCCTGAATCTGTCTCTGTCATTTATCGTTTCAACACTGAGCCTTGCTTATTTTAGATCTTCTTCTGTATCTTGAAACCAACTGGCGTTTCTGATTCAACTGTTTACTACGTCGAAAACTCTCTTCGTGAGTCTTTTGTTGTTTACTCTGTGCATGTGTCCATACAATGTTAGTCGGTGTCTCCTGATCGTGTCTGTGAGCCTATCTCTGTGTTCATCAAATTCTTTGGTGGGTCTCTTGATCCATATACCATCTCTGTGTACTGCTCCAAAAATTTACCTGAGGATTTTGTGTTCCATTCTTTTGTGTCCCTGTGTGATGCCTGACGCTCCGACTGCGGTCATTTCTGTTGCACAGGGTGCATCAGCTAGTACAACAGTACCGTAGTGCCTGATTTTGGCCTGTCTTCAAATATTTATTGTGCAGTAGTTTGTATTCTTTCTCAAGTTTTTCTTTTCTTTCCATGTTGGAGGCCTTGTTTCATCTTCCCATTTGTATAAATCCTCCAAGATATTTCAGTTCTTTCACTTTGTTAACCTTTTCATATTTTGTGTACATGACAGGGTTGTTGGTGTTCTTTCTTTCCACGTATTGCGTTTTCTCATACGATATCTGTAGACCTATTTTGGCAGATACTTCGTGTAAGTATTCCAGTGCTTCTTGTCTACTGATGCTGAGTATTGCCAGGTCATCTGCAAATGCCAAGCATTTTATAATGGTCTTGTTTGCACACCTTCTTCCTAAATGAATTCCTTTTACTCTTTCTTCCCATTGTTTGATAATTTTGTCCAAGAATAAGTTTCACAAAAGATCTTCTTGTCTGACCCCTCGAAACGGTCTCGAAAGAGTCTGAGATTTCTCCCACGAATCTTATTTTAGATGTGGTGTCCGTAAGTGTCTGTTCTGTGAGTGTCCTAGTTTTTCTATCTATTCATTTCTAGGGTGTCAAAGAGCATTTGTCCTCTATGGACTCGTAGGCCTGTTTCAAGTCCACCTTTTAAGATGAACCTTTTATTTATTTGCTTTTCAGTTTCGTCGTACAGGATATCATTTTGCAGCACGCAGGGCAAGGAACGTTTCTTTACTTTATTAATTCGTGGGGAGGGAAGACTGATCACACACTTGACGATCAAAGACAAGCATGTACTCGCAACCTAAAAATCATCCCACCCAAAAGTACTCGACTTTGCCAGATGTCGTGATTATTGTCACTGGTAGGTTAAAATTTTCAGGAAAAAATTCAAATTGCTTCAGATTTTCTGAAGGCCAATATATATATCGGTTCAGGGAAGATTTCATAAAAACACATTCGTTAATTCTGCATCAGTTTAGTCCCCCTGATTTCACGGGAATGATGAAATAGCTGTGGTTCCCACTGAAATTGATCGAAGAAAGAAGAGTCGCTTTGGTTTTAAATAAACTATGTCCCCGGCTCTGCTTCTGAAGAACTCGTGTGCCTGCAAAGCAGTAGCTTCCATTAAATGTGTGTAGTACTGCACGAATATGTGTTTTGGTTGTTTCTATGACAAAAACCATGCAGAATTCTGTTCTAGCACAGCAAACGATAAAGCGATAGCGAATAAGAAGATTCTGTAATAAATCCTGCAACATACAGAATACACATTTGAAGAAAGTTTGCTGCGATCACTGATTTATTAATGACAGCACTACACTGAAAATTATTGTTTTTGAATAATTTTGCATTACATATGCTGTTTAATGATACTCTGTACTATGGAACTGGAAACAATGTACACAGAAGGGATTTTAACCCTTACCGCCAGCATAGTGGCCATAAAATTTAGTCGCTCTGCTACGCTCACTTTGCCGAAAGATGACTTAAATATTACGGGTATAGACGGCACACAAACGACTTCATCGTCGATTCTCCCGCATATTAGAGGCCGTCGTACGAAACGCTGCTAGCCGGGTAGTGAGGGCGCGTGCCTCTGCAGCACACCTAACACTGCACAAAACATATTCGGACTCGCTGCCGCGTCAGTTCAGAGTAGAACCTCGAGTTTTCGACGATCGCCTCGATCGTCTTCGTCAGGAGCAGTTGACGAAGGAGGTGGAGGCAGGGCGGAGAGGTGCAGCGCCGGCCACTGCTGTGATTTCCCTTTCAGCCTCCAAACGGCAGGGGAGTGCAGCGAGCAGGAGCGGGCTTGTATGCCCACGGGCTCTGCACCCGGATGTCTTCCTCCCCTGTGCTCTGCTCTGTCTGGACTGGGTGCTTGACGGTACTGCTGTGCTTCTTAGCGCTCAGAAGATATTTTGAGGCCTGTGGTACCCATTGTTAAGGTAACCGAATAATTTCGTTGGTATTTTTCGGTTACCTATGTTATTTAAGAAATGATCTGTACCAAACGTTTTGTGCAAATTCTATAAAGGGACGTAAAATACGACTAGATACTACTGTGTGTTTGTCCTGCAGCACCGGACACCCGATTGTCTTCAGTGTAGGGCTGAAGTAATTTCAAATTTTCAGTTATACACTCAAGCGCCAAAGAAACTGGTATAACCACGCGTATTCAAATACAGAGATACGTAAACAGGCAGAATATGGCGCTGCAATCGGCAACGCCTACATAAGACGACAATCGTCTGGCGCAGTTGTTACATCGGTTACTGCAGCTACAATGGCCGGTTACCGAGATTTAAGTGAGTTTGAACGTGATGTCATAGTCGGCGCACGAGCGATGGGACACACCATGTCCGAGGTAGCGACGAAGTGAGAATTTTCCCGTACGACCATTTCACGAGCGTACCGTGAATATCAGAAATTCGGTGGAATATCAAATCTCCAACATCGATGCGGCTAGAAAAAGATCCTGCAAAAACGGGGCCAACGACGACTGTAGAGAATCGTTCAACGTGACAGAAGTATATTTCCCCAAATTTCTGCAGATTTCAATGCTGGGCCATCGAAAAGTGTCAGCGTGCGTAGCATGCGCTTTCGGAGCCGAAGACCCGATCGTGTACCCTTGACGTCTGCACGACACAAAGCTTTACGCGTCACCTGCGCCCGTCGTCAGCGACATTGGAGTGTAGATGGCTGGAAAGATGTTGCCTGGTCGGACGAGTCTTGTTTAGAATTGCATCGAGTGGATGGACGTGTTCGGGTATATCCATACAACCCTGCATATCAACAGGGGACCGTTCAAGCGGGGGCTCTACGCGATATTAGGCAGGTGTACTAGTTTTCTTGGTTCTTCGGTGTATTTCATCTACAACGAAGTACTTTACCCTGTGTCCCTTTGACCAGGTACGGCATTCTGGACCACTCTTCGACCTACAGACTTACGTATTCCCAGTTAACTGTGTATGCTTCCTCCACCACCGTCCTACATACACTATGTGATCGAAAGTACCCGGACACCCCCATAAACATACGTTTTTCATATCAGGTGCATTGTGCTGCCACTTACTGCTAGGCACTCCATATCAGCGACCTCAGTAGTCATTAGACATCGTGAGGGCGCAGAATCGGGCCCTCCGCGGAATGATGGGGTGTCACTTGTGTCATTCGTCTGTACCCGAGATTTCCACACTCCTAAACATCCGTAGGTCCACTGTTTCCGACGTGGTAGTGAAGAGGAGACGTGAAGGGATACGTATAGCACAAAAAGCGTACAGGCTGACTTCGCCTCTTGACTGACGGAGACCGCCGAAGGTTGAAGAGGGTGCTAATGTGTAATAGCCAGAAATATATCCACACCATCACACAGGGATTCCAAACTGCATCAGCATCCACTGCAAGTACTATGACAGTTAGACGGGAGTTGAGAAAACTTGAATTTCATGGTCGAGCGGCTGCTCATAAGCCAGTAAATGCCAAACAACGCCTCACTTGGTGTAAGGAGCGTAAACATTGGACGATTGAACAGTGGAAATTGTGATAATGCACGGCCTGTGGCGGAGTAGTTCCATGACAGTAACATCCCTCTAATGGACTGGCCTGCTCAGAGTCCTGACCTGAATCCTACTGAACACCTGTGGGATGTTTTGGAACGCCGACTTCGTGCCCGACCTCACCGGCCGACATCGATACCTCTCCTCGGTGCAACACTCCATGAAGAAGGGGCTGCCATTCCCCAAGAAACCTTCCAGCTCCTGACTGCACGTGTGCCTACGAGAGTGGAAGCTGTCATCAAGGCTAAGGGTGGGCCGACACCATTCGGCATTCCAGCATTACTGATGGAGGGCGCCACGGACTTGTAAGGCGTTTTCAGTCAGGTGTCCGGATACTTCTGATCACATAGTGTACGTCACGACCGACGGCGCCGGCTCTCGCACATTTGGGCCCACTGCAGGCGCGCCTCGGGGTTCCGTTCTGGAACCCCTGCTTTACACCCTGTGCTGTGCAGACACCCGCTGCGTACCTCCTGCGGTATCCCTCCACCACCACTTAACTCCTTGTGGAGAGGTGTAACATGGCAAAACTTCAAGTAAAATCACTGAATAGCCGAGCGACCATATTTGGTCGCACCGCTCTGCATTCCCGTCGTTCAGATTTCCCTCTCTCCATCTACAACCGACTCGTACATCTGACTAATACAGTAAAGTATTTCGGATTGACTTTCGGCAGGAATCTAACATGGAGCACACATCTTGCATCTAGTTATTATCTAAAACAAAGCTCGAAACCGACTCGACTAGAACTGCTGGTAGTACTAATTGCCACACCTCAAGTCTACATCCTCCTACCGTTATCCTCACCTCTCATCCACTCCATCCTGACCTACGCCAATGCTGCTAGGGCCTCTGCCTCCCTTACACTGTTTATGTCCCTCGAAATCCTGCGGAAACGTGCACTCTGCCTCCCCTTAGTAACCACCCACCCTCTTGTACCAGTTCATCCACTTCCCACACCTTCTCCTCTTCCTGGAGCACCTTCACGCCCGATATGTTTAGCTAAAAACCCAGTCCCAGAACCCAATTTCTCTCCCAGTAATCACCCACGTTCCTTGCATCTTTGTGCCTCATCCATCCTCTCCCATCGGAATTTAAGCCATGTCCTACTCCCCAACGACGAAATACGCCCTGAAATGTACTCCTCTTTCGAGCGCTACTCACTATTCTCCGCCTTATACCTTCCTTCCATTTTGCTCCCTCTCACTTTCTCCAAACTGCAGATTTTCAGTCGCTTCCTGAAATTCCACAGGGCTCCACAACCATTCTCATCATTCTACCTCCATCCTAAGTATGACCGTTTTCGCTCATCACTGGCATCGCCAATACACCGTAATATCATTCACATTATCACCAATGATTTTATTGTAAATGTAATATGAAATCGTCAATAAATTTTTCAAAAATCTTCAATATTGTCCACCAGTGTGTTTTTTAAACTCTTTTTCATGTGATTTTCTACAAATTGTAAATAATGTTCGTAATTTTGTATCTAAAAAGCATCAGTTATCGTCGTGTGTGTTTATCTATTTTAAAACGTATTCCTAATTTGTGTAACCTATAGCTGAAGACCGGCTTTATCCGCTGCCAGCCTGTCCTCTTTGTGGAGAACCGAGATAACGACAAAGAAAAGAATATCCGCTGCTAATTATTTCAAGATGACTACGAAGAGTTACTTAGAACCTTTCTTCCAGTGCTGCATCAGCAAATGGAGTGGGAAAGGGGTGCAGTCGGAAGGGAAGAGCGAGGGCGAGGGATGGGTGGGGGTTAAATAGCTCTGAATCACACAACAGGCCGCGAAATACTGGTGTGCGAGGGGCGCTCGTAAACTTCTGATTACCAGCTCGAAATACCGCACTACCTGATCAAAAGTATTTGGACACCGCTACGTGACGTGTCGAGCGGCGGGCCTGCCGTTATAAGAGGAGAGAGAGAGAGAGAGAAAGAGAGAGAGAGAGGGCAGCAACAAAGCAGGACGGACTGTGCAGGAGAGCTGAGTGACTGCGAAGGTGCACTAGTCACTGAATGTCGCCCTAGTAACAAACCCATTACGGACATTCCAACCCTTCTAAATCGATCGTGAGTTCCAAATGCTGCCAGCAGTGCGGTTGTGAAGCAGCATCTTCGAGGCAGTGGTTCGTGGACAATATGACTGCTCAGACGTACTGACCTGCCCAGGGCCCAGAAGTGTAGCCAGTGGGACACCTTTGCAGCGAGTTAGGGCGTCGACTCCACTCCGGACCACAGTCTCGGACGTCAGTACCTTGTACGGTTTGGCTCTCAGGGAGAAAGGACTGCCATTTGTGCACAGACATCCGGACACTTCAATGAAAGTGTCTCCAGCAGAGTTCAGGCGAAGGCTGCAGTACTAGCGTCCACTGGCAGCTGTCTGGACACTTCTCATCAGACAGTGTAAAACTGCTCAATTATATCCTTTTTTATTTCTTCACAGGCGCAGGTCTGGTAGAAATATTCGAGCCACAGAACCTTAACAAGCCGCTTCGGGAGTCGGAAGAAGCGGTGCAGCCCACTGATGGCCGCGCCATTTTCTTCCCGGCTCCCCTAGCGGCTGGCCACGGTGCTGCCACCACTACAGACCTGCATCTGCGAAGAAACAAAAATAGCTATGTAACTATATTTTTTCGAGCTCACAATTAGAACTTGTTACTAGCTCTCGTGTCAGCTGGAAGCCCCTCTAGCCGCTAAAATGAGATGGGATTGTGCAGCTGGTGTGTCGGCTGGGATTGTTTGTGGCGACAGACTGACTTCTAGTGTAGCCCCAGGCCTACGTTATGTCGGAAGGTCACGGGTGTGATTGCCAAATGAACGTTGTGACAGAGGACTGACCTGTAGCGTAACCTGATGTTTGTATTCTCCCCATATTTAATCGGCTTATTTCAGTCGAACGCCAGCTGTGCTAGCGTACCTATATTAGTTGTTGGTCTCTTAACGGCCTGCTAAGGGACTGCGCCTAGGGTATTCCAGAGTCTACCAGCGCTGCAGGCGTGGACCTACAGAAAAAAGTAATAAAAAAATAAAAAATAAAGCGCATTAATTACATAGCTCCATTTATCGTGACTCAGAGTGCGATACAGTAAGAGGAACACGTGCAAAGAAACATTCCCCACAGGACGCCTTTGAAATCAGTTCGCCGAACGTGCGTATTTTGCGAGCTCTGGAATGGAACGCAGCGCGGCCATGTGTCGCGAGAAACTTGTTTTGCAACTTTGCGCGGAGAATTTTCGGCGGCGCAGCGTGAATAGGAGAAGGTCGGCTTTCACGGCGATCCATTTGACCGCGGCCCCCTCGCGAGGCTATTCTCCTCGCTCCCTCCTCCACCACTCGCCTCCCGGCGCCCGGCAGTCGAGAGACCCTTTCTGCTGCAAAGGGTCGCACGAGGGGGGAGCGCGGATGGGGGAGACCTTTTGGGGATTCTCCCTCTATCCCGCTGCTCTGGCGCTCAGAAGCGCGTTTGCAGCCGGCGGCCGCGACAGAACCGCATCCCGGTCGATACGCTCTTGCCGCTAACCACCGTTAACAATCGCTCGGATTATTACATCGGTGCACACTTAAATTTCGGCTACGTTCGAAAACTCGGACGGAACAGTCGGTCGCGCGCGTGGTATTTGTCCACCATTTCGCGTACTAATTGAAACGAAGTGTTGTGACCCGACTCGAGAAGATGGCGCGCGCGGCAGTGATGGTTAGTTTCACAGTCGAGAGGGAAATGGACTGAGCTTGAAGAATCCACGCTATACGAAACCACTGCCGCTGAATGATATAGGTAGGACAAAAAACTATATTTTAACTGTGCTGATTGAACAAATCTTGCATGGTACATTGTGTGTAGTATCAAACGCATGTAAAACTACTTTTTCTTTTACATTCGAAGTGTTTGATACGAAAATCCCAAATCGATAGGTCTCGTAACTGAATAACTTTAAAAAATTGAGGTATTAAAATTAGACCATTTGAAATAACAAAACGTAGGCAGTAAACATTTTGTCAATAATCACGCTTTTCATTAGCTTGGCGTAATCTTCAGTGACAAATCTAGGAGCTAATTCTTTGAAATTTACAACGAAATAATTTTGCAGTTTGGTACTTTTAACGTGTACGTTTCGATCCGCCTCTAAACTGTGGTTCTATGAAATAGAGAGTTGGGGTTAGATGTCTTGCTGTCATTGCACATGGCGCAGTAGCTCGGATGACTAAGGGAGTGGGAGTGGGTGACAAAATGGTGGAGGGGAGGGAGGAGGCTTCGGGGGACACGGGGTAGGATAAGCAAGACGAAGGAAACATCCCAGCTTTCGTTTTATTTGTTTAGTAAACCCCCTGAACAAACAGATCTGAGACTGAATGACTCTACATCTACATGATTACTCTGCAATTCACATTTAAGTGCTTGGCAGAGGGTTCATCGAACCACAATCATACTATCTCTCTACCATTCCACTCCCGAACAGCGCGCGGAAAAAACGAACACCTAAACCTTTCTGTTCGAGCTCTGATTTCTCTTATTTTATTTTTATGATCCTTCCTACCTATGTAGGTTGCGCTCAACAAAATATTTTCGCATTCGGAAGAGAAAGTTGGTGACGGAAATTTCGTAAATAGATCTCTCCGCGACGAGAAACGTCATTGCTTTAATGACTTCCATCCCAACTCGCGTATCATATCTGCCACACTCTTTCCCCTATTACGTGATAATACAAAACGAGCTGCCCTTTTTTGCACCCTTTCGATGTCCTCCGTCAATCCCACCTGGTAAGGAATTCCAACAGAGAACGAACGAGTGTAGTGTAAGCTGTCTCTTTAGTGGACTTGTTGCATCTTCTAAGTGTCCTGCCAATGAAACGCAACCTTTGGCTCGCCTTCCCCACAATATTATCTATGTGGTCTTTCCAACTGAAGTTTTTCGTAATTTTAACACCCAGGTACTTAGTTGAATTGACAGCCTTGAGAATTGTACTATTTATCGAGTAATCGAATTCCAACGGATTTCTTTTGGAACTCATGTGGATCACCTCACACTTTTCGTTATTTAGCGTCAACTGCCACCTGCCACACCATACAGCAATCTTTTCTAAATCGCTTTGCAACTGATACTGGTCTTCGGATGACCTTACTAGACGGTAAATTACAGCATCATCTGCGAACAACCTAAGAGAACTGCTCAGATTGTCACCCAGGTCATTTATATAGATTAGGGACAGCAGAGGTCCCAGGACGCTTCCCTGGGGAACACCTGATATCACTTCAGTTTTACTCGATGATTTGCCGTCTATTACTACGAACTGCGACCTTCCTGACAGGAAATCACGAATCCAGTCGCACAGCTGAGACGATACCCCGTAGACCCGCAGCTTGATTAGAAGTCACTTGTGAGGAACGGTGTCAAAAGCTTTCCGGAAATCTAGAAATACGGAATCAACTTGAGATCCCCTGTCGATAGCGGCCATTACTTCGTGCGAATAAAGAGCTAGCTGCGTTGCACAAGAACGGTGTTTTCTGAAACCATGCTGATTACGTATCAATAGATCGTTCCCTTCGAGGTGATTCATAATGTTTGAATACAGTATATGCTCCAAAACCCTACTGCAAACCGACGTCAATGATATAGGTCTGTAGTTCGATGGATTACTCCTACTATCCTTCATAAACACTGGTGCGACCTGCGCAATTTTCCAATCTGTAGGTACAGATCTATCGGTGAGCGAGCGGTTGTATATGATTGCTAAGTAGGGAGCTATTGTATCAGCGTAATCTGAAAGGAACCTAATCGGTATACAATCTGGACCTGAAGACTTGCCCGTATCAAGTGATTTGAGTTGCTACGCAACCCCTAAGGTATCTACTTCTAAGAAACTCATGCTAGCAGCTGTTCGTGTTTCAAATTCTGGAATATTCCATTCGTCTTCCCTGGTGAAGGAATTTCGGAAAACTGCGTTCAATAACTCCGCTTTAGCGGCACAGTCGTCGGTAACAGTACCATCGTCACTGCGCAGTGAAGGTATTGACAGCGTCTTGCCGCTTGTGTACTTTACATACGACCAGAATTTCTTCGGATTTTCTACCAAATTTCGAGACAATGTTTCGTTGTGGAACCTATTAAAGGCATCTCGCATTGAAGTGCGTGCCAAATTTCGCGCGTCTGTAAATTTTAGCCAGACTTCGGGATTTCGCGTTCTTCTGAACTTTGCATGCTTTTTCCGTTGCCTCTGCAACAGCGTTCGGACCTGTTTTGTGTACCATGGGGGATCATTTCCATCTCTTACCAGCTTATGAGGTATGAATCTCTCAATTGCTGTTGCTACTATATCTTTGAATTTGAGCCACATTTCGTCTACATTTGCATAGTCAGTTCGGAAGGAATGGAGATTGTCTCTTAGGAAGGCTTCTAGTGACACTTTATCCGCTTTTTTAAAAAAAATTATTTTGCGTTTGTTTCTGGTGGATTTGGAAGAAACGGTATTGAGTCTAGCTACAACGACCTTGTGATCACTAATCCCTGTATCAATCATGATGCTCTCTATTAGCTCTGGATTGTTTGTGGCTAAGAGGTCAAGTGTGTTTTCGCAATCATTTACAATTCGCGTGGGTTCGTGAACAAACTGCTCGAAATAATTTTCGGAGAAAGCAGTTAGGACAATCTCGGAAGATGTTTTCTGCCTACCACCGGTTTTGAACAAGTATTTTTGCCAACATATCGAGGGAAGGTTGACTCCACGCGATAGTCACTCGTCAGGACAAACCACTTCCCTGTATAGCCAAAGAAAAAAATATTTGCCACTGATGCTGTAACAAGATACGTAAAGTGTAATGCACCTGCGAAATTTCTTGTTTTGTTTTGTGTCCGAAACCAAATTAAAAAAACGACACTTGGGTCAAATATGACTAGTAAAAAGGATAGGTATTTTACCTATATAAAACAACAATATAACGTCGTAATTCGACTTTAGACTGCGTGTTATTACTGATGCGTTCCAGAAGCTGCAGCGACAAATCCGAGAGCTGTGTGCCAGAAACATGTTGTCATTAATTATTTTCTGGTTTTGTACCTTTTATTGCGGCGTTTCTGATGCGTTGTTTTATTTACTGTTCCAATTGCAGCCCGTACAAGCGGTTACGTCTAATATAAAGTTACGGTTTAACATGCTGTCTATATGTGGTTATTGGAGATGGCACAGTAGCGGGGCTAGATGCGGCGGCGGGATTCCGGGGGGGGGGGGGGGGGGGAGAAAGAGCTCGGACCACGCCACGGCCAGTAAGGAACCATCGCATCATTCGTTTTATTTTGACTGGGAAATTTTGAAAACTGCTAAAGGAAGAACGACGGATGGACTTCAGTGTTCCTCCTTTGTGTCTTAACAATTAAATATCGTTGCGTGCTTAGTAATATAACCCAATGACGATCCTTTTCCCAGTAACTAAAATGTTTTAGAATTCTCGAGTTTGTGAACAGGCTTCCAGGTGTGGGTGTATATTTTTTTCTTATTTCCTAATTTTGGTTTGGCTATAGGTGCTCTGCAACTGCAGTGTTTTAATGTTGAACATTACAGTTCAGACGTGTCAGAAATATGCATTAAAAGCGATAATCAGTTAAAAATAAATTACCTGTCCTACGGCATAAACGACTACAAAACTTATGAGTGTGGAGATGTTAAACATTTCACGAGGGTCATTCAATAATTAAAGAGACAAATTTCCTCGAGAAAAACCGTTTATTTTTACAAAACAACACTTTTTCTGCTTTTCAACATAATCCCCTTGTACATTTATGCACTTTTTTCCGGCTTCAAAGAACTCTTTATCTTGATATTTGAACCAATTTCCCACAAACTTTTTCACGCCTTCGTTGTCCTGGAACCTGTTCCCGCGTAATTCCTCCTTCAGTGCACCAAACAAATGGAAATGACTAGGTGCTAATTCACGACTGTAAGGGGCATGAGGCAGTACCTCCCAGCCTATTTTGTCGATGGTTTCACCGGTTAGTTGAGCAATATGAGGACGTGCGTTGTCTTGCTGGAGAATCACACCTCTCCTCTGAGATCCACGACATCTCTCTCTCTCTCTCATAGCTGGCTTCACCTTGTTTAAAAACAAATCCGAGTAGTATTGGCTGTTCGTTGTATGCTGTTCTTCGAGATAATCACAACAGAGTGGACCTTCAGCATTCCAAAACACCGTCAACATGACTTTTCCTGCTGATGCTTGGGTATTGGATTTCTTATTGACAGGTAAGATGGTGTGTTTCCTCTCCGTCCTTTGTCTTTTTGATTCTGGCTCACAATAGTGAACCCAAGTTTCATCACAAGTTAAAATTTTGTTGAGGAAGTGCTCGCCTTCTCTTTCACAACGTTCCTTTAGCTGTGTGCACACTCTCAATCTTGTTTCCTGGTGTGGCCGCTTCAGCTCCTTTGGGACCCATCTTGCACATGTTTTGCGGTACTTGAGCTTGTTACAGATAATGTTATGCACTGTACCAGTACTAACTTGAACCTTATCAACTATCATTTCCACAGTCACACGGCGGTCGGCACGGATAATGTCACCAATTCGACTTTCAAGTGAGGAAGTAAGGAAACTGCAACTGCTCGGCCAGAACGGTGTCAGTCAGCCACTGAGCCGCGATCATTTTTGAACTGCTGTACCCACTTATAAAGATTTGCACGATTCATACAACCTTTGCTATTAACTTTAGACATTCTACAGTATATTTTCACTGGTTTCTCGTCTTCAGCAAGTAGAAAACGAATAACAGAACGTTGTTCAAGTAATGTGGACGTTTCAAGCGGACTCGCCATCTTGAAACGTATTTTTGAGGTTCTAAACGAAACACTGTTGATACATCAACTGATCAGGGTTCATCCTAGTGATGCTAACTTAAAGCCATAAAAGTACTAAACCTGTCTTACTAACAGTCTCTGTAATTATTGAATGACGCACGTATATTCAGTAAATGCAGCTAGTTGCAATATTTTAAATACGCCACCGGAGACAGCAAGTGTGTCGCGGAAGACGCGCGGTGCCGTGGTGAGTGCGGCGTGCCCGCGCCTCCCGCCGACTCGCGCGCTTCCCCGGACACAGGCGGCCTGGGTGGGGAGGGGTCGAGAGGGGAGGGGGGCGCGTCGGCTGCGTCGCGACAGGCGCAGCAGCGTGTCAAGCAGGTTCCCAGAGCCACTGGCGGCGTCGCGTCCTGAGCAAATGCAGCAGACTTCCAAGTCGGTACTGCTGGGAGCGGCGTACTGTATACAGCAAAGTGCGTCCCAGTGTGGTTGACACCGATTTCGTCCAGTTTTGTCATGCATGCGGGACTCGGCCATAAATGAGAGTGACGTAAGTGGGAGCGCAGGTGGCCGAGCGACCACGAGAAACCGCATTCTGGGATAAGCGTGAGGCAGGCCGGGCAGTGGCTGGCGCGGAGGAGAGACTGAGCAGCGGTTGTCCGAGGCCCGTGCCGCGGAATCCAGTCCCTGCGAGGAATTTTTCTGCACTTTCATTTTTCTGTACGGCAAACAAACCGAAATAATGCTCAACGTATTGTGTTTATTGATATTTTTATAACTGACAAGAAAAGAAAAGAAAAGGCGAAGGAGACTAAGGCCAACCGTGCAGGACTAAGAATTTCTTCTGTTGACTGACTCGTAGCAAAGAGAAACGAATTCACAATTATACGATGAGATTTTTCGAGATGGAGAACGAACTGCAATCGTGCAGTATTTAAGATATTTCCGCCCGAGTATACTCGGCTAGGGCAACCGCCCGATGGATGTTTTTGAACGTCAGGTAAAGAGATGGATCAGGAAGATTCCAGAATGCTCCTACCTCACAGCGACGTACGAAGAAATCACATCCCGAGAGGACTGCACGAAAATGCATTTCATCGCACATCGCCAGTCGTCCTCGCCAGTATTTGGTGTGATGTGTTGCCAAACTGTGCGACGAGAGAGGACGTTCCGCGAAACTAAACCGGGTTTGTGTTTCTATAGAAACTTTAAAAGAGCTATTCGGTTGTAAAAATATGGCGTTTATAACGGGTGCAAGATGCCGAGAAAATTACTGCTCCCGCTGTTTTTACGATCAGCACGCTTAGTTTATCCACTGTAAAATAATAAAAATATCGAATGTTGCAAAGGATCTTGTCGTGTATCCCTTCATGGAAATTTATTTGCAATTCCAAATATTCTTTTGCGTTTTGTTTTCCCGCTTTTTATGAAAATGTTAATAAATACAATGAACTGAGCATTATTACGGTTTATTTGTTTTCTAAGTAACGTAAAAACTTACATTTAAAAAGAGAAAAGCTTCGACGTAGGGATCCGACCGCACGACTGTCGGTTACCGTTATGGAACCTCTCCGCTGGCTAGACAGTACACTAACACTAACACCATCCCGCAGTGCCTATGTTGTACTGGACTGCGATGAAGAGTTCGTTTGGACATGTCCTAGGGAACTTTGCATCGTAATACAGAATAACACACGCACTGCAATATCGTATTTATCAGCCGACAGCGGCCAAGGACTTTCAAGTACAATGTCACCCCTGTACTGGAATATGCGTAATGAATGCACGGGTAGCTGAAGATCGCCGACAGGCGGTTGACGACGTATGGAAGTTTGGATCTGGCTGTGAGTTGTGCTCGGATGACCAAATGCTGAGGCGACCGCTCGCGAAAAGCGGCAAATTCTGTTCGAGTCCCGGCCCGGCGCAAATATCCATTATCGCACTCCGCTCTACAGCTGATGATTGTCCACATTCGTAATTACGAGTACATTAAATGGGTAACACGCACTGAAAATTCTGTTTTTTTGTAAGCGCTTAGCTGTGTGGAACGTCATCTACATTTGTATGGACGAGCACGCGCTCTCCTTGTTGGACGTTGTGGTCGTGCCGCTTGCGTAGTAGCAAGATAGGGTAAAAGAACCAGTGGTCGAACAAGAAGGAATTGGCTGTGGAGTCACCTTAAAAACAAAAGTTCTGGGAAGCGGTTTAACTGAAGAAAAGAAAAGGAGTGCTGACAATGTACTCGAAAGCGTGGAGTTGTGTGTCCGCTGGAACAGAACAGAGTAAACGTGTAGGGCCGAAATGTTCTAGTCCCACAATCCAAGTCTCGAATTCCTCTATTCCTGGACACGACCGTACACACTGCAGTAACTGCGCACTGCAGCTACACAGCGCTGAAGCGACGTACTTGTGGTACACGTCACTACAGCGTTGCTAGACTGCCTTTCTCTGACGTCAGTTTCTATGCAACCGCAGAGGACGAAATTTTCTCAGAGACGCTTTCGTGCTGCTAGTGCATAAGGAATCGAGCTCTGGCAGATTCTGATTGCTTCTGTACACTATCTGGTGAAAGGAACCCGGTGCGTTATCAGTGGACCGTAATGTGAAATGGTCCACTGCCCGCCTTTGTGATGGCTCGACCTCTTTTTGGGGACCCTTCCAGTGAGCTCTCACGGTGCCTGTGGACGAACGGCGGGCCATTCTCCCTCGATAGCCGAAACTACAGCAGTTAGCGATGTTGCGTCGTCCTGACCCACGCCAGAGGCGTCCTGCTGGCTTCAGCCCAGGACCCTGGGCAGGCCAGTGGGTTTAGTGACTGCCACTGTCCACAAACCACGGCTGCAGGTTCGTGACAGGGTGCACTGTCGTGCTGGAACAAAGACTCATCGGCCGCCAATTGTTCCTCTGACGCAGACAGTACACAGTGCTGTCAGGTGTCTTCACACCCTACCGGAGTTAGCGTTTTCTTATGCTCAACGAGGGGACCACACCACAACCGCGACAAAGAACCCCACACCAGCCACACCAGCTCCCCTGCACTTCACCGTTTCCACCACACGCGACGGCACGTAACGTTATTCGCTCAACGCCAGGCACAAACTCTTCCATCGGACTGGCACAGGGTACAGCGTGATTCGTCACTCCAAATCACTCATTTCCAGCCATCTAGAGTCCAGTGGCGTCACCCTTTCCGCAGACTGAAGCATCGCCTTTTCATTTTTTGCTTTTTGAGTCCTCAGTCTTCTGACTGGTCTGATGCAGCCCGCCACGAGTTCCTCTCCTGTGCCAGCCTCTTCATCTCAGAATAGCACTTGCAACCTACATCTCCAACTATTTGCTGGTGTATTCCAGTCTCTGTCTTCCTGTACAGTTTTTGCCCTCTACAGCTCCCTCTAGTACCGTGAAAGTCGTCCCTGATGTCTTAACAGATGTCCTATCGTCCTGTCCCTTCTTCGTGTCAGCGTTTTCCACATATTTTTTTCCTCTCTCTGCTCAGAACCTCCTCATTCCTTACCTTATCACTCCACCTAATATTCAACATTCGTCTGTAGCATCACATCTCAAGTACTTCGATTCTCTTCTGTTCCAGTATTCCCACAGTCCATGTTTCACTACCATACAATGCTGTTCTCCAAACATACGTTCTCAGAAATTTATTCCTCAGATTAAAGCCTATGGTTGATACTACGAGACATCTCTTGCCCAGGAATGCCCTTTTTGCCACTACTAGTCTACTTTTGATGTCCTCCTTGCTCCATCCATCATTGGTTATTTTGCAGCCTAGTAGCAGAATTCATAATCTTCATCTACTTCGTGACCATCAATCCTGTCGTTAAGTTAATCGCTGTTCTCGTTACTTTTGTGTTTCTTCAATTTAATCTCAATCCATACTCTGTACTCGTTAGATTGTTCATTCCATTCAGCAAATCCTGTAATTCTCCTTCATTTTCACTCAAGATAGCAATGTCATCAGCGAAGCGTATCATTGATATCCTTTCGCCTTGAATTTTAATTCCGCTTTTATTTCCATCAGTGCTTCTTGGATCTACAAATTGAACAGTAGGGGCGAAAGACTACATTGTTGTCTTACACCCTTAGTAGTGCAAAACCTTCATTGTGTTCCCAGTGTAACTACAATTCAATATTACGATTGCTGCTGCAGTCTGACATCGATTGATGTTCAGTTAATGCCTCCTCTTGACGGCTTTGGTTCTGGAGCGAATTTCAGTATCTATAGTGCACATAATTTTCCATGTAAAAATCTCACTCATACCCTTGCATTTATCGATGTGCTGAATCTATACATCCCTCACGATAGGACACACATTCATCTTCTCTGGCCATGCCACAACATAAGTCACAGTAACTTTACATTGCAATATACACACATTTTACACAAACAGTGCAGTTATTTTTTATATCTGTACAGTGGCTGAAAAAATTATTTAATGCCTACACTCACATCGGCTATATGTCTCGATTCTCCTAGGAAATTATATGACAAAGTCTTCGAATCAGCGCTTCTGGAAGGCGCTGCATCCTGTCAGGATTCTCTCAAACATGAAGGACAGGCGTCTGGCACTATGTGTGATAATAAATACTGCACCCACAGACGCAATACTTGGGGATACATCACCAACGTGGCTTGGTGTACTGTAATCAACAACACTATCGATGGAACAACAAGGAAATTGCGAGGGTACGCTTAGGGGTGCCGATGAAGGGACGTATTGCTACAGTCGTATACCCTGTACTGTTTGTACACTATAGCAGGTCCAATTGAACACTTGCATTGCTATATTGTGGAGATGTTCACAAAATGAATCTATCGCCACTTACATTTGGATATACTTCTCAGTGCATTGAAATCACAATTCACCATGTCCAATCTATCCTTCCATTATGACAAGACATATGCAATCTTTTTGTTTTTATGTGAATGGTAGTTTGATTACTTTCCACAAAGGTATGTCAGACCATAAGCCATGGTACATTTAAGTTCAATCAGGAGCATGTGACTCTTACTCAACTACACTGCTTTGCCGCTAAGGACAGGAGCTTGACTATTAGAGCATGGAACTGATCTCCAACACCATGTACTCACCGTGTACTGTGTCAATGTAGTCAACATACAATTCATATCTTGCGCCATACAAAATACTCCTTTTACATCGTCCGTACATATACCGCAAAGACAGACAGTGTGGTGCAAGGTTGTGGACTTCAAATCAGTCGTGGTCTGTCAGTACACATCAGACCAGCGTGTCGCCACTGTCGACACTAGCAGATGGAGCGCCGCTACTTGGCTAGTCATAGAGACAAGCTAGCGCACTGGCCAGTTCTACAGCCGAATTTAATAGGAATGGTTCACTTGTTATAGTTTCAGAGATCTCAATTGCAGAGATGCTAGTTAGCATAGACTTCAACTAAGTCAGTAGCTACGACCTAGCCAGTTGACACGTACAGTTTATGCATTGACAATTGATCTGTATGTGTGAAGCAACCAGAACTGTAGAGAAGTATTTGCAGTTCAGTCTATAACTGCACTTGTAAATATTATTGTACAAAGTCAAGATCGACGTTCACCGCTGATGCTGAATTAAAGCTAAGTATTTAATTGTACTCCTGTCTCCTAACTTTCTAATCACCTAAGATGTTCCAGATACATCCCGTCAGGTATAGTTCATTGATCCTCACATCAGCCTACGTGATCAACGCGTGCAAGTAATGGCCACACCTCATGATCAGACTAAGAGTCAAATTGCGTGACACAGCCAGGTCTCCATTTTCTTCATGAGGGCCATAGTTCCGCCTCAGCATAAGTGCGTGCACCATAGGTATACTTGCAGCACTAGATATTTCCCTGCAAGGTCGGGCGGTCATCCACTTCCGACACGTGACCAGAGTGTCCTCAGTGGACCGATGTCACTCTCAGGACAGTTGCACAAAGACAGGCTCCTTTCCCTCTTGGCATAAATGCGATACTGTTTCTGATCCAGACCTCCTTGATTGCTTTTCTACACACATCTCTAGACTCTGGGATTACAAGAACATATGTAATTTCGCACAGTTTGCCATAATAATACAGCATTTTCGCTGTCCTTCTCGATATCAAGCAGACAGCAATATCGCTTGCATATCAGTATCACTCACACAACATAATTCTGAAGATATAGACTGGAAATTATTTCTCTACAAATCCAAAACATTAGTGACGTGGATCGTGCAGTAAACCACTGAGTAACTAGAAATTTATCCTGTCTGGGAAGACCTTTATGTGAGAACTCAAAACAAACAAAAAATAAATAAATAAAAGTAAAATAAATGAATAAATAAATGAGGAAACTGATATTTCCAGTTGTGAATACTGATGTCGGTGATGTAACAGATTCCAAATAATCGCTATAAGTTAACTACAGTGTTTCATATGTCTAGAGAACAAGCAAACGTGTCCTCCACATGATAGATGCACACACCACCATCGATGATCCCTCAACTAAAGAAAGGCGCGAAATGTGCAGAAACAGTCAACTGAACAATTTAAATTGGAGGGAAACACACGTCCATATTGAATCCTCTCAAATTTCCACGCAATCACGAAAGCTGTCCAACACATACTAAGTATTATTTCGCTATTTGGCTGTCTAGAGGACAACACGGTTAGGACAGCTACATTCCTACACTCCAACAAGCCTCTCCATTTGGACGGCTCCTCCCGTTAACGGAAACGTGAATCATTCCCGCCACAGGTCACCAGCGCTGCACGCCAAGCATGCATAGACAGAATGGTCCTAGGAAAAAAAAACCGGTCTCATTTATATTTTATCCCTGTACTTACAACTAAATGTTAAGATTTCGGTCTCAGTTGAAGGACATTCGACAATGAGCAAAGTATCGGAAATAAACCCTGATGATGGTTTAGATCTGAAAACAGAAATATCGGTTTCATGCTTATGACTTGACATACTCTTCCCTTTGCTATCACAGTACTCAAATGGCTCTGAGCACTATGGGACTTAACATCTTAGGTCATCAGTCCCCCAGAACTTAGAACTACTTAAACCTAACTAACCTAAGGACATCACACACATCCATGCCCGAGGCAGGATTTGAACCTGCGACCGTAGCAGTCCCGCGGTTCCGGACTGCAGCGCCTAGAACCGCACGGCCACCGTGGCCGGCTATCACAGCAGTCCACGTCAAATTCATACCTTCCTTACGACTGGACATAGTCATTTCCTTCGCACATGTTGGAACACAAATACATACCTTATAAGCATGATGCTTAAAGCGAACCTGTCACCCACCCCTACTACTAAGTATAATATTTCGTCAATAACTGATTGCTGCCGATACGAAATAATACTGACCGAAAATCAACGATGGGTGGACATGTCTCGTAAGTTTTTCTTGCGAGTGCTACCACCATGTCTTAGAAAGAGAGGCGTAATAATGTCTGAAACCGCTATATGTTTAAAAAAAAAAAAGAACACAACCATATTACCATCACAAATGGACTTGGTTCTTCAGGTGCACACAAATATCCATGTTAAAAGCTGTACCGGCATTATAAATCCACGTATGGTATTAGCTACGAATGATGTAGTTTTTCCAGACATATACCGTGACAGTGAATATGGATGGTGATCTCCGGAGTGTATATTATCGGGCCAGCAGTGCAGTGACACGTCGCCGACGGTGCATCCTCGTAATAAAATTACCGAATTTTGAAAGTGATGCGGCAAAGGAGGGTGGTATGAAACCTGTATCTGCAACTTCCTCACGCCGCCGCCACTAAATATTTCTCGATGCCATGTCAGAGGTTCTGCGATACATCCACTGAGTTATAGGCGACGATTGATTGAGAAGGATCACAAACAGTAGCAGATGGTGTGATGACTGAGGTCGTAAGAAATGTACAGTCTTAGACATAAAAACTGACCGCCAGCTGGCCGCCACAGAGACTATGTCCTACTCGATCACTTAAGGTGGCCAATAAAACCGACCGCCCCTGACAACGCTAAGTCTGGCCATCTGCACGATCTGGCAGCACTGGTAGATGCGTAAATGTCAGAAGGAAGTGTTGTCTACTTCCGAGATGTAGCTGTGTTGGGTGATCCCGTGGTCTACCAGTCCGGCTCTCGCCACCGTGCAGTGCGGACGTGTTGTTTCCGCCTGCGGAGCGCGCGCGCTCGCTGTTGTTTACATTTCAGCGGCCGTCACTTACATGTACTAGAACCATGGCCAACCGTTTTAGAAAATCAACACTACGATTCAACTTCTGCAACGACTACGCAAGACCAAAGGCCTTGGAAGTGGAACGCTTCCTACGCGACGTTGCTAAGATCCCAGCTTCCGACATCTTGGGCATCCATTTGTCCATATTAAGCAGTATGGCGTACGTCAAATTCATCGATGACGTGATATGTGAAAGAATACTTCGTGACACCAAACACTGATTACGCTTTTGCCACGCCGACGGCAATGTCGGTGCGGCCACTTCGACCGTGCAGGCTTGGGAATGCGCACCATACGAGTTTTCGAACCCCTGTTCGAGCTCCCGGCGGAAGATGTTATCGCGGCTTTCCACCCCTATGGCACTGTTCATGGCCACACTGCCGCAAGCTGGGCGCAATTCCAAAAGTACCCCGTTCTTAACGGTGTACGACAGATCACCATCGATCTCCATCACCACGTGCCGTCTTACCTGTAAATTAGTGGGTGCCGCGCAGTTGTCATATATGACGGCCAACCCAAGACCTGTTCCGGGTGCGGCAAAGAAGGCCACCTCAGATCTGAGTGTCTTCAGCGACGAATCACCCAAATGCCAGCCACTACCGTGGCACCTCCGGCTCCGACGACGGTTTTACCGATCACCTACGCATCGGCGTTCTCTTCTCCTCCCACCGGCCGCCGCCCGTCGGGTCATGTACCGGTGACCCTTCCTGCTGCTACGGATACCGCCGGGGTCGACACGTCGCGCTCGCAGCCTGACGCTACTTCCGATCCCCACCCGCCCGATCATATGGACGCCCCTTCACTTGACGTTCCCGCGACGGCCTTCGTCCCAGAGCGCCGCCACTCCCTTCCGCCTTCCGACACAGAGGGACGAACCCGCAAACAACGTTCACCTAAGAGGCGCAGAGAAGGCGCCGTACGGTCTCGGAACGAGATGGATCACCTCCCCCTGATGCTCCAGAGGCCGCCCGACCGGACGAGGCCTCAGAGAACCTGCACGACGATACGAATGACGACAACATGACGCCGACGGTGGCTGTGTCGATGCCTACTCTACTGGCTCGCCCAGGTGCTCCTGAACTAATGGAGTCCACCGTTGCGACTGCCGCCGAGACGCCCTCCGCCCCTACGACCGAAGTGGAATGTACGTCCATCACAATGACAGTGCCTTCAATGGCGTGGGGTGAGGACGTCGATGAAGGCACGGACCACACGTTGGAGACAGAGTTACTCCAGACGGAAGCCTTGTTACGCTGCCGATAACGCCGTCAGGTGGCGTACGGCACGACTCGCCGTTGCCTCGCCCCTCTTCAACCTCCGCTGGTGGAGTTCCCCTCCACGGCGGGGTACGGCTCCACTCCTACCACGTAGCGACGATCAACACTAACACCATTAGCTCAGCCGTGAAACTTCAACTGCTGCGAGAGATGATATGGGTGTTGGACGTCGACATCGCACTACTACAGGAAGTACACTTAGCCACACTTCCAGACATAGCGGGATATAACACTTATCCTTCTCCTGGTGACCACCTGGGACGCGGGATAGCGAGAAGGCATTCCAGTGGCCGATATCACATACCTTTCATCCACCAGAGGCGTGGCCGTCACCGTCATGGGGACGCGTATTGTCAGCATTTACGATCCGTCAGTCTCCACCCGCAGACGCGACAGGGCACTCTTCTATTCAGAAGAAATCGCCCCATTGTTTCTTGGACGCTGCGACCATTATTTGCTTGGGGGTGATCTTAATTGTGTCTGGCACCCTGAGGATCAAATCCTCCACTACAACACCTGTCAAGAACTGCGTCTTATCGTCCGAGATCTGTTGCTTCACGACACTTGGGAAGTTCGGCACGGCGACGCGCCTCGACATATTTACCAGACGAGTCACTCCGTCAGCCGCCTTGATAGGTTTTACGTCTCTCGGGAACTCACACCTGCAGTGCAAGGTGCAGAACTTTGGCCCTTGGCCTTTTCGGACCACTGTGCCTTCATCTGCAACATTCTCCTCCACCAGCAAGTGGTCTAGCGTAGTCGTGCACCGTGGAAACTAAACACCTCCCATCTTCATGATCCCGAATTTCAACGTGTTACCGAGACATAGGCCACCTGTGAACGTCGCTTACCTAAGTACTGCACGACCTTGACCTGGTGGTTAGAATGTGCCAAACCTGCCATTCAACGTACTTTGATTCAGTATGGCAAGGAAGTTGCTATGTGGCGCCGGCACACTACCGACTATTTCTACGCCGTTCTCCGCGACATCGACGCCCAGCCGCCCAGCCTCGACACCCAGAGGGAATGTAGCAGGATTAAGGCGCAAATTGTAACGTTGACACGCCTTAGACTGCAGGGGGCTATGGTGCGAACCCGATGTCACAATTCGATGGAACAAGAACATCCCACCATGCATCATATCGCCACCGATAGGAAAGATCGACAACAACGACTGATCACCGAGATCAACACCCGTCGCACCCAGCACGTCGCTTGGCAGGCCGAAATCGTCAGTACCTTTGTAGACCACTATCGCACAATGTACCAGGAGGAGACCACCATCAACCACGCTGAGAACTCTGTGTTACCGCACGTAAATCGCACCCTCGCCAGCGACGAAGAGGACGAGATGATGGATCCAATTACACGTGACGAAATCCACGATGCAATCAACAAAGGTGCTCTGAATAAGTCACCTGGTGTCGACGGATTGCCGGTTGAATTTTATCGCGCTTTCCTCACACTAATGGCGTTACGGTGGACGACGATGTTTCATGAACTGATGACGATAGGGAACGCAAAACCGCCGTCCTTTGTCACGGGAATTATTATACCCATCTACAAACCGACACCAGGTGTGACGACAGCACATTACCGTCCCCTGACTCTGCTTAACGCAGACTATAAAATTTTTTCACGCCTACTAGCGACACGATGCCGCAAGGTCCTGCCTAGCATTCTATCCCCGGAACAGATAACTCCGGGTGGCCTAGTTAATATACAAACGGCCACAGGAGAATGTCGCGATTTAATTGCACTGGCAGCGGCGTGCAGACTCCGCGCCGTGGCGGTTGCCATCGATTTTGACAGCGCACTCGACAAGGTGCGGCATCGTTTTCTGTTCTCAGTATGAACCGCATGGGTTTTCCACCAGCCTTTATCGAAGTGATCCGGCGCCTGTACGGCACCCCCGAACCGCTGATTCAGGTTAATGGCCGTGTGGCGGGACCAGTGGCGATCCAGCGTTCTGTAAGGCAAGGTTGCCTACTTTCGGCCCTACTCTATGCCATAAGTCTGGAGAGCCACTCATCGGGAGTCTGACGAGCTACCTTTCTGGTCTCACTTTGCGACAGCACAGGTTTCGATGTCATGCGTATGCGGACGACCTCCTCCTCTTGCTCCGCTCACGGAGTGAAACACAAACGGTACTTGATTTGATATCAACGTACGGAACTGCAGCGGGCAGTAACATGTATGTGGCGAAATCCACGGCGATGTCCATTGGACGCCGCCTCTCACACGACAACTTAGCACCTCTCCCGTGTGTACAAAAACTATGATACCTTGCGAGGTGCCGGGGCTAGCAGTGTATTTAACACTAAATTCTTCTAGAATCTTCATATATAAAGGATGCTCTAAACCCCCCTTTACTCTAACTCCGACTTTTGCTGTTGCACATGGATTAAAAAGAAACGCGAACTGACTATAATCGACCCTGCAAGTGGAGTAGAAAAGAGTTTGGCACCTGCAATAATTTAGTTTGATAAATAAGTTAAATAAAGGAAAGTTTCATAAACGTAGTGAAAAATGAAAGGGTTGCTCTACCGATTAACAGAATGACAGTTCTGTCCAAAATAACATATGATGTATTATGACTAAACTCAAAATAATAAACAAAACACATGAAACATTTACAATACATCAAACTGGCTCAAACTGGATACTCAAATAAATGCCGAAGATCTTAAGAGAAACACACAGCCAACCCAACATTAATTGCTGCTACAGTAGTGAGAACTCAGACAATGAACACCCAAGACAGAACAAAGTTAGAAAAAGACGAATAGGCGCGCTCTGCTGAGCTCTGATTATCACCTAGGAAAATCCCTAATCTGCCGGTGCTGCGGACATACATTACCAAGCTGTCTTCTTAACTGCAAGAACACGATCTGGCGTACCGGAGCCGATGGCTGGTTGCTTCGACGCCCCTTCGTGGTGATGATAATGTCGCGAGTATAGCCCGAAACAAATTATCCTGGTCTGGTTGTTCCAGACTAAAGACATCCTAGCAATACAAATGCGCCTCTGAGGGAGACGAAGAAGGCTCGCCACACAATCACTGACGGTACAGTGATTGATTTTAACAAGCGAAGTCACACAGTAACTCCGATACAGTCAACTTTAGCCGAAACTACTCAAGACAGACAACATAGGCCGCTTGAACGCAGAACGCTCAATTGCCAACTGCACTCGGAAAGTTACATTGAAGTCGGAACTTCAGCAACTTCGTCAAACTGTTACAATTAAATAAAAGTATATTAGACAGCCAACGGAAGGCAGGCTGTCCAGAGCAGCGAGAGCTCAGTCTTGTAACCTACTCCGACCGAAAGGCGAGAGACGACTCTCACAAGAGCACCTGTACAAACCGAACACAGAACATTCCCGCCCCCACGAT